>NC_133165.1:44219628-46812128 GCF_040802235.1 Manis javanica | reverse complement strand
GTGTTCACTCCTCCTGTTAGGTTAACCAAAATATTTCTCCACACTGCCCAATATCCCCTGCCAGGCAAAACTGATCTGATGTAGCCTCAGTCCAGTAAAGTAGAGAGAAACTCTATTCAAGGAGCCCTTAGGAAGAGAAAATGAGATCATAGAAGCTGTAAGTAATCCTCCCAAGTCCCATTTTTCTATAGGCCATTTATTAAGGAATACAGGAAAAGATTGCAAGTGCACAAATATTTGCAATTTGCAAAGAGCTTGGGAGAAATGAGAAAGGTATAAATTAGTCTCAATCAATTCATGCTACTCTATCTTCACCCTGAAAAACTTTCTATAACCAGAGTATGTATAGATCTATATTTGAAATTATATGCCATGCAGATGAAAGATACAGTCCTTTATCCAATAAGGGGTATCAGACTCAAAACATATAAAGAACTCACATGTGTCAACACCCAAAAAACAAATAACCCGATTAAAAAATGGGCAGAGGACCTGAACAGATACTTCTCCAAAGAAGAAATACAAATGACCAAAAAGCACATGAAGAGATGTTCCACATTGCTAATCATCACAGAAATGCAAATAAAAACCACAATGAAATATCACCTCACACCAGTTAGGATGGCCACTCTCTACAACACCAGAAACAACAAATACTGGCAAGGATGCGGAGAAAGGGGAACCCTCCTCTACTGTTGGTGGGAATGCAAATTGGTTCAACCACTGTGGAAAGCAATAGGGAGATTCCTCAAAAAACTACAAATAGAAATACCATTTGATCCAGGAATTCCACTCCTAGGAATTTACCCAAAGAAAACAAGACACCTGATTCAAAAAGATATGTGCATCCTCATGCTTCCTGCTGCCCTATTTACAACAGCCAAGATATGGAAGCAACCTAAATGTCCATCAATAGATGAATGGATAAAGAAGATGTGGTACATACACACAATGGAATATTATTCAGCCATAAAAAGAAAAGAAATCTTGCCATTTGCAACAACATAGATGGAGCTAGAGGGTATTATGCTCAGTGAAATAAGCCAGGCAGAGAAAGATGAATACCAAATGATTTCACTCATTTGTGGAGTATAAAAACAAAGCAAAACAGAAAGAATAAAAAAAAATCAGTAGTCACATAGACACCAAGAAGGGACTAGTGGTTATTACCAAAGGGGAAGGGTTGGGGAGGGTAGGAGGAGGGAGGACGGGATTAAGGGGTGCTAAAATTTGCAATCACAGCATAGGTAGGTCACTGGGACAGCAGTAGAGCACGAAGGATACAATTAATGACTCTATAACATCTTACTATGCTGATAGACAGTGACTGCAATGGAGGGTGGTCTTGATAATATGGGTGAATGATGAACCACTGTTTTGTGTATGTGAAACCAACATAAGATTGTTTATCAATGATACTTTAACTTAAAAAAAAAAGATCAGTCCCTTAATTTTCATTGCAGAACAACCAAAGCTAACTCAGAATGGCAGTGTTTATATAATTTCATTTTGTTCATTTTTTTTCCATTTGTCTGAGTAAAAAGATGTGAGGACAAGAGGAAACTATGGTTGCACAAGTGCAGGGGGAAGCAACTACCACAGAGGCAGCCATGTCTTCCCTCATTTCATCCTCAGACATCTACAGAGACTCTACACTAGGGGGAGGAGGTGGACAGCAGTGACGTGAGTAAACAACACAGCAAACTTAGGACAAAGACAGTGTGCCCAGACTTGGGTTAAATGGGTTCACACCCTTGTTCCACCACTTACTGGCCATGTGACCTCTGGCAAGTTATCCACTATGAGCCCCAGTTTCCTAGTTTGTAAATGAGTGATAAACCATCATCTACTTCACAGGACTCTAGTCCAGTGAGGTGAGTTTAGGAGATAAGGCAACAAAATTTGGGGAACTATTCTGAGAAATGAACCATATGCACCCTTCAAACTTTTTCTATATCCAAACTAGTTTCCTGGACTTTGTTCTGTCAAAGTGATCAGATAAAAAATAACATTACAAAAGAGTGAGGAAAGAGGCCAAAAATGCCTAGAGGGCTAAGTCTGACAGGAGGCTGTATGGGGATTCATGCAGGGTGGGGACACCCAGGCAAGGACTACAGAAAGAGGGTGTTTAGAAATTATCTGGCTTACAAACTGGACCTAAAGTTTCTCAGAATGAATTCCTTCCATAAAACTGAGCTTATGGTCAAAAAAGCTAAATAATTTTCTCTGAGTTTTCCAGCTTAACTTGGTGTCTTAAATGCACAAAGGCAGTTGAGCAAAAGCACCAAAATGTTGATTAAATCAGCAGCAGCATCCAAATAATGAAGCAAGAACTGATGACTTCACCTGCAACTGTCATCAAGAGGGAAAAAGCATAACAAATGACCATGCAATTCTACTTGTTTCAAAAGGGGAAGTATATCAGCTTAAAAGCTTACTTAACTCCCAAAGCTCCCCCAGTCTCAATTTATTTTGCTTTTTGTCAAATACTAAAGGTCAAGACTTCAAAATTTTTAAGTAGTGTCTAAAAGGAAATTCTCAAGAAGCATGCACCATATTTTTAGGTTTTATTTCTAAGGAAATGTGAAGTTAGTCCTTATTTTAATTCACCTATCTTCATTAACAAAACCTAGGCAACACATGAAGGAGGCAAACATATTTTTTTATCTGTAATATCAGACATTCTCTAACCTGGCCTCCAGGAAAATAAGTCTATCAAAGTATAAACTAAGTTTATACTTAGCCTCAGTTAGCTCAGAACATGTACTGAATGAATCCAAACAGCTTCTGGTATTGGAAAATGATCTGAGAAAAACAAGTTTTACTGGAGGAAACCTGTTGCTGCTAACTTAAACTGGATGCTAAGCTCACATTCCAACTATCTAAACACAAACCTAATGCAAAAGAACTAATCTTTGCAAACTATGGTTTAAATGAAATGATTTCAAAATCAGACAAACTACAAGAGATTCCAAGGTGTACATACACACTCCTAAAATCAAATCTCTGCATCATTTGCAATTTTTTTCTTAACCATTTATGTATGGCAAAATATAAATCTGCTGAGTCACCTCAAATACCCATCTTGAAAAAGAAGGTTCACTACCAAGCACAAATAAAGTTCAATTTCCTGTGGGCTTTTAATATACTCTAGACTCTGTAATAGTTTTCTATTTAAGAAGTATGACAAAAGAGTATCAGTTTTTAATCCAAATATAAGTGGTCCTCAAAACATCATGACATACTTTCAATTCTACAGTAAACTGTAAGAATTTCAACTTCCACATACTAACAACAGGCTGTATAAAACAGCTTGGGCTTAGAGAGATGTCTGATTTCAACAACCCATTTCCTTGGGGTGGAGGAAAAAGATGTGGCAATATTTCTCATTAGCCACATCAACCTTTACAATAGAGGAAGAAATATGTACCTACTCATAGGACGTACTCTACTTGAAAAGCATTTGCGATCATTCAGTGTAAACAGAAGCATTTAGAAACTAAAAGTTCCTTCTCAGACACAATTTCCTCTTTCCATCCATCCTTGAAAGCCATTTTTAGGTGAACTGCACTGACTTTTGAAAAAGATATTAATATAACTGTGGACCACAACTAGCCACCAGTTAACTATTTAATGGCCACTGCAAATATGTGTGTGCTTTAGCATATTATTCTCAACTGATATAAAGTCAACAGTGATTACTCTACACCAGTCTGCCATCTGTCCAGGCCAGCAAGACTTATCCCTGGGCCCAGTGGGGAAGAAAGCACTCCACAGTCCCACATCCCCTCTACTCAGCTGCCAACCAAATCCTGAGCCCCTGAGCCCTGCACAACTGCAAGGCAGACCTTGTAAGCCCACAGGCTCATACCAACCTCAGCAAGAGCAATACAGCCATGAAATTTGAGAAAAAGGGAAAAACAAAATAGGAGGGACAGCAGTTACAAACTCAGGGGAGGGGATGGCAGTGGATAACAGAAGATCAAAGGTGCCATCTTCCTGATGGGCAAGGAAGAAACAAAAACACATTGTTCAAAATATTATATTAGAAAGTACAAGTACTTAACAAGGAACTAAGAAAAGCTAGGTACTCAGAAAACATGGGCAGAAAAGCCAAAAATAGATTAAGGAAGAATGAGCATCTGTATCTTGCACAGTGTCAAGCAACTACTACCCTGCTGAGACCCCCAACTGCATTTACAAAGAGAAACAGAAGGATGTGGTGGCAGACCATACCATTTTCTCCTGAGGTTGGGGATGGTGGTGGGGTGGCTGCTGTAACACTGTGTTTGTCCCAGACAGTTTCCAAGATACCTACCAAGAAAGGAGAAACTGAGTTTAAGACAAAAATAAAGTCCATCACATGAAAACCAGATTTAGAAAGACAATTTATTGATATCTTTGATCAAACGTCAGTATTTAAACATCCCTTTCTCAACTGTATGTCCAATTTGTTCTTGGACAACACCACTTGGTATTCTAAACTCTATTATCCTTCCCTACAAACCTGCTGCTAACCCTCTCTGCACCCAGGATGCAGCACCATCCCCCACAATCCTGCATCTGGCCTCTGCTCTCCCCATCTGCCTCACCCTCACCCTGCACGCAAGGCTTTATCATGCTGAGCTGTCTACTGTTCCTTCACCATGTGTCCTTCTCTTTATCACCCTCTGACCTGCTCTCCTCCCCACAAATCCCAACTTGACCTTTTCCCCAGACAAACTGCTACCTGTCTGTCCCTCAGAATGCCACTCAGCTGTCATCTTCTCCAGAAGGTCCTCCGGCCTGTTGGGTTCTGCTTGCACATAAAACCTGCCTCCACTCTCTTTAACACATCAGTTTTTTATAACTATCTCTCTTTCTTTCCCCCCGACTATAGCATGCATTACTAGAGGAGGGACTGTACTGTATCTTTTTTTGTATCTCCTTATAGAACCTGGCATATAAGATAATCATAAAAGTATTTGAAAATACTTTGTTCTCAAGACATTCAATATTATAACATGGATAAACCTTGAAAATCTCATGCTAAGGACAAGAAGCCAGATACAAAAGGTCATGTATTGTATGATTTCACTTTTGTGAAAAGTCCAAATGGTAAAATCCAGAGAGACAGATAGATTAGTGGTTGCCAGAGTTTGGGAGGATGTTCAGGAATTAGATGGTGATACCTGCACAACCTTGTGAATATATTAAAAACCACCAAGTCATTACACTTTAATATGCTAGATCCTATGACATGTGAATCATATCTCAAATTTTAAAGTGTTAGATATCCACATAGTAGGACAGAGAGGTATCAGACCTGGCCCATAATGCCAGAAATTTAACATCTAGGTGAGGGTGTCAGTGTGTTTCAAATGAATAAATGCTCTGAGGTTTGGGTTTCCCAAGGGCTATGAAGAAGGACAGGGTACAAGTGACAAGTTTACTTTCAACTGTGCATTCTTAGTGGCCAATTTTAAGTGCCCACACCACATCAAGCACTTTTGTAACAGATACAAAAGGAAAAGTTCCTGGACATCCAAGAAGAACCCTAGTAGAGGAAGTGGAGATGAACTCTTCTTTTCACTACAACATTCCCTCCCCAAGCAGCCCAGGCTCCTGGCACGCCTCTTCACGGCGTGCACTGAGACCACAGCCCACATGGCCCAGGGGCTCCACTCCTTCCCACCCTCCAGCCTCATTCTGTAGCTTGCTCTTGGTTTAGTCATACTCTTCACACCTGTCAAAAGGCTCTACTCAGACAGACAAGCTGACGAAGACAATGCTACATACAACTACAATCTAGTGCATAGGGAGCACACCTTGGCTCACTTCCCTCCGCAGAATTTGAAATTTTCACATCTTCCTACTCCTCCTATTTCTCCTCATCTTAAATTCAGGTTATTTGAAATAAACTGCTTACCACCCACCTTACTTAGAATGCCATAATTGGCATTGTAATCACATTTCCTGTGACCTGATCTGTATCATTAATCAGTTGTAGTAAGGACCAATTAATGAAAGACTATAAGGAAAATCAAAACATTTGTTGAGGTCCTGCCATGTGTTAGACACTGCTAGGTGTTAGAATACAGCACCACATTTTTCTTGTTTTCACGCTTAATCTCAATAACAGCTCCAACGACTGCTTAAACCTTACAGGCGCCAGACCTGAGCTCCGGGCACCTGCAGCCAGCCCAACTTTCCACACGGCCCAACGGCTCACCTGTCAGCAGCCCAAGCACCGTCTGCACCTGGTCCAGCAGCAGCTTCCGCAGCTCCTCCTTCCGAGCCACACTGAGGTCCTCACGGGGACAAGCCAGCTCTTCTGAAGTTGTCTTCAACATGATGAGCCCAAGGGGAGTTGTCACAGGGGACTGGATCAACTGCCGGGAAAAAGTAAGTTCTGAGCAGACCATTTGGCTAATTAAGTACAAAGAGGACAGAGTAACAATAATCTGTGAAGTGCCTTTGTGTGTTTAATCTCACACAAAAGGTTATATACATCCATGCTTTAGAAAAATGCCTTAGAGTACATCTATGTGCCCTTTTTAATCAAAGTATAGTCTCATCTTATTTTCAAGACAAAATTCTAACCATGAACTTACACAGCAAAGCTCTTTTATACCTTACACCACAATTTTTATACATGTTCAGGTTCCCAACAGAGTCTCGGTTACTGTGCCCAGGTTAATGTATTAGTGACTAAGATATGTGTAATCCAATTTTTGATACATTTTTCAACATGCAGGTGTTAAATCAACTATATATTTCTATATTTCTAAGCTTTGCATACTTAATAAAAGTTTGATATTAAACATGTGGCAGAGGAAAAACGTGCATACAGGTCGTTAAACTACAACTACAGATATGGTTTTGCAACTACCTATGCAGCAAATTAATTTTTCTAATTGCTTTTCTATCACCTGCAATATCCACCATACCAGAAAAACATTCCTTAAGAGACAGAAAAAAAGGTCTATCTTCAACAGAAAAACACACTACGTGTATCTTTCTAATCAGTTTCACAAAATTCAAAGCATTATTATTACATTTTTCAGTTTCCAAAAATTTAGAGAGTTGCCACTAAAATTCTGTTGAATTATATGCTACAACCTCTAAAAGAGCAAACAACTTAAGGAACACATGACTTTTTAAAGGATAATAATTAATAAATGTAGTTCATTCCCTGATACAAAGTTTTTTATTACTCCATCTACGAAATATAAGCCTTAGGGCAGAGGACACCAGGGAATGCACCCAGATAGAACATATATTCTCTACTTCAAGAAACACTGGGCACCTTCCTGTCTACTGAAAACAGCTCTTCTCATTGCAGGCCAAGGGAAAGCTCATCCTCAAAGAGTAGGAGAAGTCCTCAATAATGGCAACTCGCAATAGATTCAACTGCCATCAGAAGCAGCATGATGTAAAACCAGCAGCAAGTAATGGAATGTTAAAAATGCTATTAAATCAGTTCTCTCAAACACTTAAAATTCAAGTTCATGTTTGACAAGTTTTCTCTTCATTTTCTCAATGTTTTGACTATTGCTAATGCCAACTCAATTCACACAATGCAGCAGGAAAGGAACAGGCACAATTTTTCTCCTTTAACAACTTTTCTTGAAGAGTAAAGTAGAACTGACCCTTCAGAAGCATCTCTTTGTGGGTTACCAACCTGCAGTTTGAAAGACTACCAGTACTTCTCCCTTTCACTCTTCCCTCTCCCCCTTGTCTCTGTAACTCTCAGCTAGAAAGAATTCATACTAGCAAATGCTCTGTTTAGCAATACACTTTCCTGTAGCTATAAAATACTTCTGCATTCCCCAGAAATAAATTCCTACGGAAAATATATATAAAAGCCTCTCTTCCTCTCAACATTTGGGAAAAGGGAAGATGGTCAGGCAAGAAGCTGACTGAAAATGAAACTTCAGTTGAAAGAATAGGCTGATAAAACATGCAGTTCTTCTCACTACACCTTTGTGCCCAGAAAGCTTTTAATTAATGTACTGTTTCCCTTTACCATCTTCACATATAATTTAAGCTCCTAACATAGGTAATCTCTGCAATTTAATAGAAAGTAAGCACCTTAGGCTGAAGATCAAGTTCAGGTTCTTAGAGTAAGCTTCTGAAAACATTCAACAATTTTTATTACACCACCCAATCAGAAAAGAAATGGCAGTTCTTCCCTATGCTGCATGACCCTTAACTACCTGGCCCCAGGCAATGCAGATCCAACTCAGCAGATTTCAGTAATCTGAAGAGCAGACCAGAAAGTTGTGATGTGGTGGGGGCGGGGTGGGGCAGGGGCTGGTGGCGGGAGACAGTGGTCAGTTTTGACTTCAACTACCTCCTTCTCTCCAGTGGCCTAGAACAGGTCTAACCAACACACAGAAAGGATTAACCAAGGAACATATGATAGTGAAGTTGATTCCAGAACCATTTTGGGCTTGTTTACCAATACCTGAAGAAAAAGTTTACTATCATTACTGGATATGTCAGCGATTGAGCATTAATCATTCTCAATATGGCTTTCGTGCCACTGACTGCTTCTCATGGATAAATAAGCAGAGAATAATACAACTAGAAAGGAATTTAAAGATCACTTAGTCCAAATCCTCTCATTTTACAAAGAAGGAGATGAGGGCTCACGTAAGTGGCAGGAGTTGCTAAAATTAAAGATGTTATGTGACAAAAATAGACACAAACCCCAGATCCACCCCTCCCAGTCCAGTGCTCTTTCCATTGACAGGTGTTTCAAAGTCATGAAGGCTGCATGAGGTTAAAGGTGTCATTTTTGAAGGGGTGGAAAGAGGGACATGGTGAAGAACAGAGGAAGACAATCAGACTTTTTAAATCTCCATGACCACTTCAGCTAAAACGCATTTCCAAATCCTCATGTGTTACCATTAATTATACTTTAAAGGTACACAAGAAATGTTCTTCATCATCAAAGGAACCAGTCACAGTTGGGTAACATGGCTGCTCCACACCTACCACTGGCAGAACTAGATCTCCGGCTCACATCCCACTGCTGCTTCTCACAGGAAATGCCACCACCCACCCCAGGAATGAATTCACTCAGGCCCCCAGCCCTCTCGGTCTTTTCCATCTCCAGTGGACTTCCTGGCTCCCTCTTAGAGAGCCATGGAGAGTCCCCACAACTGTCCACACTTGGAGTGAAGGCAAGCGTTATCAGAGAAAGCCAGCAAAACCTCACCTTGTGTCCCACCACTCCAAGCTCACTGGCCTCCATGCCATTCCTCAGGTTCTTTGCACTTGTCATTCCCTCTACCTTAATCACTATTCCCTGAGACACCCACATGGCTCACACTCCATCATCTCAAATTTCTGCTCAAATGTCTGAACCTCAAAAAAGCCTTCTATGATAATCCCATCTAAATAACACCTCTGATATTCTCTTTTTCCTTAACCTGGATTTCACTTTCTTCATAATATTTATAACCTCTGAACACTCATTTGCTTATTGTTTATTGATGTCTCCCCCTTGAGATCATAAGCTCCATGAAGGCAGGGACATTCTATTTGTTCATTACTATATCCCCACCACAAGTTCAGTTAGCGCATGTCTAGTTCAACAAATAATTTACTGAATGCAGGAATATCCTTTGCAGTATCAATCCAATAAATCTCTAGATAAATGAACCATGATACAAAACAAAATTAAATGAAGAATTTTTGTGCCACTTTGAGAGGCAATCTGAGAGAAGCAATATGGATGCTGCATCATTCAAATGGGTTTGTAGGGAGAGCAGGCAGAACACTAGAAAATGGCATTGTTCTGGAAAATCCAGAACCTACAGTCACTGAATTGTCAAAGAATTTTATTTCTATAAACTGTATATAATACCCACTCTGGCTTACCTAAGACTGTCTCAATAATATGAAAATGTTTTCCAACTTCATCACAAAATTCAAATGAACACCGTCTCTCTCTTGGCTTTCAGGTCCCACCTACCACTATCTGATGACTTCCAAATCCTAACCTGTAGCCTGGACCCCAGATCTGCATTTCCTAATGTCTCACTTAAATATACAGAGAAGGAACACACAAATCTTAAATGCATTTTCTGCCAAACTGAATTCACCATCTTCTGCCCAAGTCCATTTCCTTTTCCTTCATTCCTAGCCCAGAAAATCTGCCATTTGTGCCAAAAACCTGGAAGGCATTATGCATTCCTTCCCTCACCTTTGCCACCTCATTGCTCACTAAAGCCCTTTGACACATCTCCTGTGTGCCTCGCCTCACTCCACAAGGGAGGCCTTTACTGGCTCAGGTCCACCTTATTTGCTCAGACACCTCCAATAGCAGCCTAACTGGCTTCCTTTGCTCTAGTCTCACTCTTCTACAATCCAGACTCCACACTCATGCCAGGGTTGTCATTCCAAAATAAGAATGTGGCTATCTCTTCTCCCTTCTCTAAACTTTTAGCTCACAAGGACGGACTATGAATTGTAACACTTGAAGCCCGCCTGCAAGAGTAAAGCCCTTCCTGGTCTGGCCCCTGCCCATAAATCTGGCCTCTTACTCCACCACTCCACCACCTCCCATCTCATCCCCAACAGTGAAAATACCTCAGCAACTAAAGTCTAAGTGCTATACCACCACTGCACTCTGCACATATGCCCACTAGGCAATTACCCATATTGTTGGGTAATTACTGTTCACATTGCTATCCTCCCGTTAAATTCTTACTAAAGGCCTCATCCTCTCACCCCAACACCTGGGAGGGCACCTAACAGGTTTTCAAATACTTGAACAAAATTTCACCAGAGGTTTACAAAGCGATTGGGTTTTCCCCCTTTCTCCATTGCATGAAGGCACATGTCTCAAGAATACGAATTTAAACGAGACAATCTATCCTACTATGACCTGACTACTGCAGTTCCAAATCGCTCTTAAAACTCCTCTTCAAGACAAGGAAATAATCACTTTTACAAACAAACAATTTATAAGACTGTTTCCTTAGGTACACCCTTACCTGCAAAATGTTAGTAAAAAAGTCATGGTAGAACATGGGCCAATCTTGACGGCCAATATCAACAATAACTTTGCAGAGCTTGTTCCGGATAAAGTAAGGTAAGGTTTTGTGGTGAGCCAAAAGGAGTTTGGGCAGGCAGCTACGAATTTCCATCTTATCCTGAGATGGGACTCCAAGCCACATTTTATTGATCAGATTCTGAAAAAAAAAATATATGTCTTTCAAGTTAACAATTTATACACAAGAATAACTGGTTTTCATGCAGTGGTTAGTTATATCATCTCTAACAAGCCCTGCTTTTAAACAAAGGCTTGAAGCAATCTGGCAATAAGAATAATAAAAATATTCAAATCCTCTGATACAATAATCCCATTCCTAGGAAGATCTGCTAAATAATTTAACAGACACAAAAGCTGTATGTGTAAAAACTTACTACTACACACTATGTCTAATGGCCACCAGAAGATGACAACAGAAACAACTTTAATATTCAAAAACAGAATGGCTTCATGAATAATGGTATGACCACTTAACAGGAATATAAAGTAAGTGAGGGAAAAAGAAGCAGAATACAAAATGGCATGAACAGTATGACTATAGTTAGGTTAAAACAAAAAAGGTCTATATAGGAAGACAAAGATTCAAAGAAAGCTGATATAAATGAAAATTTTTGTGGTTGGGATAATGGTATTATAGTAACAACCCTTCATCCAAACTTTTTAAAATTATCTTTCTCTCTTAAGTAACAACATGGAAGGAAAAGTTATATTTTACCACAACCTACCTACCTAGCCCCATCTCACCTTTCTGGTGCCAAAGACATCTTGGTAAAGGCAACATGTGGGAAGAAGGCCCTGAGCGAAGTAACCACTGTTTCCCAGCCTCTGTACATCAAAGCTAAAATCTGGTGCCAATGACATGGCAAGGTGGCTACAAAATACTTTTCAAAACAGTATAAAATTATCTGACAACTTACCTCAAAAACCGTTAAACTGTACATCATCACATAATCATTCCTAGTACTGGAGAGAAAATACAGGCAGAATCTCCAGGCTCCTATTTGCTGGGCAAAGTTATTAAGAAGCTCCTCTGGAAAAATTGAATAGCAACAAAAGAAGGCTATGTAAACACATTAAATTAATACAAGACTAGGCTGTCTTTTTATTTTTTAAACATGACTCTCTCCACATAACATAAATGATGTCAAAATCATCTAAAAAATCCAGCTGATTCTTCCATACAGAAAGAACAGTCCATACAATAGTTGTCTGACTCTGGCATGACCATGAATAATGAGTGTACTTGGCCATCTAAAACCCAAAACCTTGCTATAGACACTTTTTTAGACAAAGAATGTTCTTACCTAGCCTACTATGTGGGTAGATGGTTATAAGGTTATCATTTCACTGTATAAATGTGGCTAATTACTACCTTGTTTCTTCTGGGATACCATCTATAACAGAGCTCCTCACCACTCACATTGTTCACACACACACACACACAAAATGACGGCTAGAGAAGCAGGAAAAGACAAGATTAAGACTAACCTTACAGGATAGGAAAAAATGCAAGAGACTCAAGATGGCTAATTCTAATCATTTGGTTTTCATTTGGTTTTACTTTAAAATACCACCCAAGAAAGCCTGTAGGAGGAGCTCCACCCACATCAAATCAGCTACAAATGGTTTTCCTCCCCCTTAGGCTGCTGGTAGCATCAGCCAGAACCACAAGGCAGCAAGCATTAAGGGTCTGTCACCATGTTTCTGGACATACTACCCCTCAGTCACTTTGACCTGTTGCACTGGTCATGAAAATGCAAAGAGGAAAATACAAGGGCAACAACGCTGACAGATTCTAGGAAGTCCTTGAGAAAGTAGGAAGCACAGCTGCCCATTCTAATCCTCAGGTCACTGCTCTGCTAGCTAGCACTCTACAACACTCAGGCTAAATGCACCAAGGCAGTCTCATTAAAAATTCCATAAAAGGAAGCTGATGGCCCATTCTTTATAATTAAGTGGTGAAAGTTTCTATGAATCGCAGAGGAGGAAAGTCAAACCAGAGCGAAGGAGCTCTGGCTGGAAAATGAGGAAAATGAGGAACTCTGGACTCTGTTCTAGAGGTGGCCACTAACTCACTCCTGAGGCTGATCCCAACCAAATCATTGCTCCTCTCTGATGAGTCAGCTTCCTCCATGACAAAAATGATCAGATAACAGCTCCATCTTAGAGTACTAATAATACACCTTTGGTGACAGGTGGGTGGAGCCCCTATTATAAAAGGCCTCCCTGCTTTCTCCTAGCCAGGAAAGCCTTTAGTTTATCCTAAGATCAAAAAAGCAGCAAGAAATGCTTCCAACCCACACACTCAGATAAAGCTCTAAAGACCAGGTACAAAGAGAAGTGGACTAAGACACACCCACTTTAGAGAACCAAGCCCCTGAGTCCCCTTGCCTGCTTTTAAAGTAGACATTTGTAGCATCTGATTATCTAAAGCTATTTTAAAATCAGAGAATATGCACATATTCTAGAAGGTTCACTTCTAACAGTATTTGCTTTGCAATCAAAAATTAAGAGGAAAACCAAAAGCATTTCAATTATAAACTAAAAACAGGAATTTAGAGACGTGAGGGTTAGAATACAGTAGACTAATGTAAGGGAAAACTCCTTCACCAACTTTGGTAAAAATAACCAATGATACTTTTACTATAGGTATAAGGTACTTTAGTTGCATAAACTAATAAGGGGTCACTCTGGGCACGGGAGGAAGGTCAGCTCAACTGAGTAATGAGAGAGAATCTAGGGAAACAAGTAGAGTGGATCTTCTAAACCAAATGCCTGATAATCTATTGGGCTCAGCTCTGTCAACTACCCCTTGCTTTATTTATAAAGGCTCTGGTTGTCTTACACTGCACTCTCTCAGAAAAAAGATATGTGTGAGGCAAGCCCAAGAGAGACCACCAAGTTTAAAATTAAAGGAGATAAGAAACCATCCAAAAGACAAACAACAACAAATGTTGGGGAGGTTGTGGAGAAAGGGGAACCCTCCTACACTGCTGGTGGGAATGCAAATTAGTTCAACCATTGTGAAAAGCAGTACGGAGGTTCCTCAAAAAACTCAAAATAAAAATACCATTTGACCCAGGAATTCCACTCCAAGGAATTTAACCTAAGAATGCAGCAGCCCAGTTTGAAAGAGACAGATGCACCCCTATGTTTATCGCTGCACTATTTATAATAGCCAAAAAATGGAAGCAATCTAAGTGTCCATCAGTAGATGAATGGATAAAGAAGATGTGGTATGTACACACAATGGAATATTATTCAGCCATAAGAAGAAAACAAATACTACCAATTGCAACAACATGGATGGAGCTAAAGGGCATTATTCTCAGGGAAATAAGCCAGGCAGAGAAAGACAAGTATCAAATGATTTCTCTCATCTGTGGAGTATAAGAACAAAGCAAAAACTGAAGGAACAGAACAGCAGCAGAATCACAGAACCCAAGAATGGACTAACAATTACCAAAGGGAAAGGGACTGGGGAGGATGGGTGGAAAGGGAGGGATAAGGGGGGGAAAAAAGAGGAGGGGGCATTATTATTAGCAGACATAATGGGGGAGGAGCATGGGGAGGGCTGTACAACACAGAGAAGACGTAGTGATTCAATAGCATCTTACTATGCTGATGGACAGTGACTGTAATGGGGTATGTGGCGGGGGGGACTTGGTGATGGAGGAGTCTAGTAAACATTATGTTCCTCATGTAATTGTAGATTAATGATACCAAAAAAAAAAAAAAACAGATGCTGAGGTGTTTAAGCATCATGATGTTTAAACTTGCCTCAGTTCAGAAAATAAAAATCTAAAAAAAAAAAGAGAGAGAAATAAGAAGTCAGCATTACCAGGAGCTGATGTGATATCAAGGGACACACAGGAAAATGGGCTGCAGCAAGATCTACCAGCCACCTGGAAATCCAAACCCTATCAAGCTTTGGACCAAAGGGGGAAATCAGCCATACTTAACTGGTGAACATGACTTAGAGAAGTCAAATACGACAGAGAAACAGGCCTCCAGAGTCCTGGAGACAGAGAAACAGGCCTCCAAGGAGGTGGAAGCAATGAATGTATGGTCAGTACAGAGCAGCCAGTCATTCAAGGGAAAAACCTTTAAGTTTAGATACAGAAAACATTTTTCGTTCTCAAGTTCAGGGGTTAAGTGATGATTCAGAGGGAAAAAAAAAAAGATTACTCCAGGACCACAGTGCAGCATGGTAGAGATCTGACACTTGAATACACTTTCTAGTTTACAGTATGCTTTAATGATAGTGTTCCTCTTAATAGATACAAAATTCAAAAGAAGGTTCTTGAAGGTGATGAGGTTTCCAGAAGACCTAAAGTAATTACACCTACATCTCTCTGTTGTTTGAAGCCTTTATTCATCAAAACGTGCAGAATGGGAGAAACAATAATGGAGATAAGGAAAAAGCAGCATGAAGCCCCTAAAGGTAATTATCAGTTAAGGAATCTCTGGGCACTAAATGAAGACTGGATTAGACCTCTACACACCAAAAACGTCATTTTGACGTTTGTTGTTTTTTTCAAGCTAATAGCCATGGGCTTCTTACAAAAAGTTCAACATTGCTGAAATTATAACAAAATAGGGAGGGTTTTCCACACTTGGCCAAAGGAAAGAAAATCCATCACTGTGGACTACAGTGGGCTCCATGGACCCAACTCTCTTGCAGCTAGATTTGCATACCCATACCCCATCAGCCACAAATCAGAACCAGCTCAAAAAAAGCAAGAATTAAAGGAGAAACACAGGCTTGATCAGCCAAGGCTACCAATTCCTTCTACTCCACCGGGGCCTTTTCCTTATAGATGACTGTTTACAATTTAACATTTCACTTACCTATCTCACGTTTTCTTTCATTGGTTGTACAATCATGGAAAAATTCTGTCATCAGACTTTCCAATGCCCTGAGGGAGGCTTCTTCAGACGCCTAACAGAAGAATTTGAAAAAAAAATCACTAACTGTATCTTCAGTTCCACTGCTTCTCAGCTCCTTTCAGGTCACATTCAACAGCAATAATAATTTACTTCCCAAAACACCTAGGTTCAACATTCTTCAAATACATGGTATAAGCCAGAAAAACTGAAGGGAATTTCCCAGCTGGCTCAAAACCCTAAGTTTTAATATACATAAATTCATGCTACTGTTGCCATCAATTTTCAATTATTTAGGCAGAGGAAGAGGGAGTAAATAATTCAAAATTTAATTCTGGAAACATACTGAAAGCAATTTAACATCCCCTGGCCCTGACTGCAGACACAGGGTAAAGAGACTCAGGGAGGTTAGGGCTTCCTACAGACTACCCATCAACAATACATTTGCCCCATGTCTAAATAATAAGCCATATTTTGATTCATAGCAACTGTAGTCAAACTGCTGCATGGATTCATGAAGTTTTTTTGAAGGCACTTCAGGAGTCTTATGTCAACTCTCAATCTGGAATGAGCAGCCCATAGAGGTTAAGGTGAAGCTAAGAGCCTTGCTGAGCAGAGTCAAATTTAGCCAGCATATCCTGATCACAGACCCCCAGAGAACGAGACTCTCTGCAGAACCACGCAGGTGGAGAATGAAAGTCGAGGGGCCCCAACATTCATCCTCCCCTTTCCATATGGAGCCCCAAACCTACTTCCTCTTCTCTGTCAGGGATGTCAGTTGCAGCAATGAGTTTGAGTCAACACTTTTTCACGCAACCCGTCTGCAAGGTGAGCATTCCCAGACCATTTCTGAATCCTCACTGGCATCAATGTGCCCAGACATAATCAAGAACCAAGAGCAATCGTGATTTCTTATCTCTCAATTCCTGTCTTCCAGTCTACCCCCAACTCCCTTCCCTATATCCTCACCACTGCCCCCAGAGTGAGGACTAGAAAACTGCATTTTAAAACAAGTCCACACTCAAATGTGTTATGTTCCAGACTGAAATATTACCTGAGGCCTCCACTTGGTGACTGAGTTGAGGAGACTGAGGAACCTAGGCCATCTCTGTAGATAAACTAGCACTTCTTAAGATTGGTCCTAATTATAGACGCTGAGCCAGGCTTGCCCCAGCCCATCTACATCACTAAGCATGTGTAAGCACACAATACCCGGAGCCACAGTCAAGCAGTGCTGGGAACGGCTGTCCCTCCCATGCCACAATCATGATATGACAGCTATGCAGTGATGACAATACTCTGCCATGCTTAGTGATGAATTACTATACAACAGTTTTAGTACTTGTGAGTTGTCTGACTTTTATATTTACGATAAAGATTAGCCCCCTACTCTTTTTTCAAACCAACGTATTGGTTCAAGTGAAAAACACCCTTGGATTGAAAGTTAAGCCATTTCATTAAAAACTACAAAATTTTTGCAAAGGGAGAAATAACTAGAATGTTGGACTAAATAAGACTGTAATCTTTTTTAAAATGTTTCTTTTTTTAAAAAAGTTTTTCTGTTGATCAAAACAGCCACACTGGGGTCACTGGCTTTCTAAGTAAATGCTATAAATTCAAATCTCTAAAATGATTTTATATGAATGAAAGAATGCTTTAGTCTGTTTCATAAACTGACCTGGTATACCAATTCATCTGAAAAAAGGATTTGGTGTTTAAAAAAAAAGTTTGTGGGAAGACTGAAAAGAATCAAAGGAAAATATCACATGTTAAAATAACTTACTGGCAAGTGAATAAACAAACATAAATCAAGAGAGATTGGTTGAACTAAAGTCAGCTATTTAGTTAAAATAAATCAATAGTTCTTCTGGAGCCAAAATGGGTTCCTAAAAATTAAGGCTGTACCTTCAAGTCACACCTGCTCCACGACTTTGTCTTGTAGTGAATCATTCTGGAGTAGACAGTGGGAAAAACCTAAACTCGTCACATTCAGGCAATCAACCACCAAGATATATGTCATACTAGTTCTTGAGGCAGAAGTCTGTGAACTTGATGATTACCGGCCATGCATTAGAGGCTGTGGGGCAAGTTCCTGACAATCTCCTTAAAGAATCCAACTCTGTCTCCATTCCCAGTCCCATCCCAGTGGATGACCCCTCCTGCTCCAAGCCAAGAAGCTAACATTCCAGCGGGAAGTGGAAAGCAGAAAGTGCCCACAAGGGTCACAGGATAGACTGTCCCACCAAATGATGGCTACATGAAACAGGAAACCCCAAAACCTCATCTGGTGGCATCACCAGGTTTTTCTCAACAAGAATAAATAATATGCTGTTTGTATTTTCAATAACTTCTGTAACTGCAATTCTAATACCCACTTCACACAGGTTGTTATGAGGATCAAATGAAATGATCCATGGGAAGTTGCTACGTGAACTCTAAGGGAATTACCTAATTGACAGTTATGGCTGCTATCATATTTATTTGGTGTTTAAATACCAAGTGAAAACAGCCCAAAGCAAAACAAGGTCAAGCCTATTTTTGAACCAGAGATTAATGCCCTTGGGTTTAAGAACTTTGTCTCAAACATATCTAGGGGCTTTTCCAACTGGATTTCAAAATGAAACCATGTAAGTTTACAGAAGAAAAGGAGGCTGAGACTCTGTCAAGGTCACACAACCAGAACAGAGATGTGAAGACAAAAACGATATGCTCAAAACCTGCAAATGGTTGAAGGATACTGGAGAAATCCCCCCATTTGGCACAAAGACTACAGAACCTTTGCCAGCTGTTTCCAGTAGCTGGTGAAGCCAGAATCCTGACTGCAGTGGGTTAAGGAATTAATGGCATGTAAGGAAGTGGTAATATTCCATTCAGACTACATTTTCAAGTAATAAAGGGACAATGAACATAAAACAAAAACCAAGTGCCATGGTGTGGTAGAGAGAGAAGGCTTCAATTCCCAAAAGCTATTTAAACACTGTACTCCTGATTTATGAAGAACACCCAGATTCAGATACATCTGACTGCTTCCCATCTTCCGCTTGAGACTTAAGACTCAGGTCTTGAAGAACTAAGGAAAAATGAGATTACCTTAAAAACAAGACACAGTCACATACATACAAAAAAATTCAGTTGGATTATACATACAAAATGTGAGAGATAAAACAATATGGATTATATTACGTACAATAATACATTTTCCTGATCTTGGGGTAGGGAAAAGTTTCTTGAATAGAACACATAAAAGCACTAAATACCAAGGGAAAAAAGACTGGTAACTTGGAATGTTCATCAGATGGCACAAAAATGGGAGAAGGTATTTCCAACATAAGTAACAGTGAACTCCTATCAGAGTATAAAATAACTTCTACAGATCAACAAGGAAAAGACAGATGAGTCAATTTTTTTTGACAGGCAACCATTAATCGTAAAAGAAGATATTCAGAAAGCCTATAAATAAGTACTCAACCTCATTATTAATCCCAGAAAAGCAAATTAAAAACAAGAGTGCCACACATACACCAAAATGGCTAAAATTTAAAAGACAGAAATAAGTGTTGATAAAGATATTGAGCAACAGGAGTATGCTGGCAGTGTACAATGGTGTAACTATTTTGGAAAACCATTTGACAGCTGAACATATGCATACATTATATATAACCTGGCAATTTTCCTCCTTGAAAATATACACAACAAATCTGTATATGCATACCCAAAGAAAATACACACAAATATTCACAGCACCATTATTCCTAATTTCCAAAAAAAGTCTAAAGAATCCTAATGTCCATCACCAGTAGAGTGGATGAATACTTTGTGGTTTATTCATCAGTAGAGCATTACAAGACAACAAGAATGAATAAAGACTGCTACATACAACAACATGGACAAAGCTCACAAACATAATGCTGGCTGAAAGAAGCCAAAATACATCCTTCATTATTCTCTGTATGTTAATCCTTAAAAACATGCAGAATGAATCTACAGTGTTATAATCAGAATACAAGTTACCTTAGAGAAGGAGGGGTTGTGAGATACTGGTAACACTGTCTTCTTGATCTGAGTGTACACAAGGATGATTGCTTTACATTATGATTTGCGCACTTTTCTGTAAGTATACACAATTTTTAAAACTTAATATTAGACTTACTCTTAACATTCAGAATCTTTTCAGACTCTGAATTTAGAAATTGTATTTTTCCTCTATTAGCACAACTATTAAGAGCAATCTGCGGGCCTGTAGCTGGCCTACAAGTGCAGTCAGTGCATGAGACTCCAGGATTCCTGGGAACCATCACCTATTTGTCTGCAGAGCTGCCAGGTTAGCAACACGAAGTATGATAACCACATGACCTATGCTTCTGCAGGAGTTACAGGGCTCACCTCAACAACAGATTAAAATCCTTGGGCAAGATGGTGAATGAAATTTGACTTTGATTTAAGCTCTTGGGAAGCTATGTATATATCTAAAATAAATCAAAGTTTTCTGTTACAGAATGAGTTAAAATCTGTCAAGTGGGGGAGCTTTCAACTGTGCCAGCCTTGACTTTATCTGCTCCTTTTATTGCACTGTTCATGGTTTAACAGTTCAGAGCCTATATAATACTGCCTCATTTATTTAGGAACTACTAAGTCAACCAGCACCCTAATCATCTAATAAATTATTTAAAAAGCTTGAAAGCGGCCAAAGGATTACATAATTTGAAATGTTCGACTCCTCCCCATATCCTCTATGCCTACAACAAATGTCACCAGGTCTGCTGGTTCCTGCTTTATACTTTCATTAGATTTGTACCTTTTCCCTCATTACTACCTTCTACCAGACCCTAATCACCTCCTGCCTAGATTGCTATAATTTCTTTTACCTAACTGCCTTGATGTCAGCTTCCCCAACTCCAACTCAATCTGTACTACACCACCAGACCGATTCTCCTAAGTAGAGATCTTATGCCCCAATTATTCTATACCAAGCTTTAAAGAACCTTTAAATATGGACCAACTGAGAAACTCAGCTATTCATTCAACAAACAAATAAACCCAATACTCACTAAATAACTGATACTACTTTGAGCCCCTGAGATAGAAAGATGAGTAAGACTGTCCTTGATTTTAAAGAATTGGAGGAGAGAATTGGCATGGGGAGAAGGGGAGAATCTATGAATGAAGAAGTAAAATATGACAGTTTACATCCTGTAAGAGTGACGTATGTAAAGATGGCTCCAGAAGCCCAAAGCGAACTGAGGAAGACAGGGAAAGATTCATAGTGACTAATATATTCTGGCTTTGAAAAATGCAGAGAAGTTTAATAAGACAAAGGAAGGAAAGCACGCCTGTTTTGCCATTACTCACCACAGAAGCCATCACTCCAGGCTGAACACTCATGGTCTCATTTCCAATAGCAAATGTCTATTCCCACCTTGCACTTGCTCCTGGGTCTGCAATTCATAGCTCAGCATTCATGAAATTAAGATTCTTAAAGTATGAAAGTTTACAGCACAGACCCTCCCTTCTTTGTTTTCATCTTTTGTCTTTGTCTTTTCATCAGTACCACAGAGTTTTGCCCATGGCACTGCTCACTTCAGAATGGTACAATAAAGAGCACAGGCTCTGGTGTCCCATTCCTTGGGTGCAAATCCAAACACGTATCAACCTTGACCTAGTTATTTAATCTGTCACTCTTTCCTCTTGTGCACCACTGGGGATAAGAGATCCTAACAGAAGGGGTTGTTCTAAGGACTAAATAATCTATGTAAAGCACATAGTTAAAATAATGCCAGAACTAAAGAAAGGGCTTTAGAAACTCCTCTCTGTAACTGTTAATACTTCATAGATAGGCCTCTCTACCTAGCCAGAACATAAACTGTCTGGGAAGAGACTCTACCTAATATGTTTCTATTTTCTCTAGTGCTCAAATGGACCAGTGCACAAGCATTTTACAGACCAAATTCAGGAGAGTAAAAGGAACAAGACGACTGTTAGTATCACTTTCTCAGGAATACAAGTAATCCCTCCAAAGTCAAGAAACATGACTGTTTAAATTTCCCCCTTTAGAGGCTCTAATCATAATGACCTCTGTTCACAAGCACTTGATTAAGTATATTCTGAAACACAGGAGACTGTTAATAATTTATCTAAAAACCCTAAACTATGGGTGGGCAATGTGGGTGCTTTGTCCCTTAAGGTACCTTGATGACAGTTTTCTCAAATCCTGATCAAATCTGTAATGTTTTACCTAATTGCCTCTGAAACATTCCCCTCTAAAGTATAACATTTTATAAAATTGGTACTGGGGTAAAAAATGACTTTTTTAAAATTAAAGTATCGTTGATATACAATCTTATGAAGGTTTCACAGGAACTACATGGTGGTTTCAACATTCACCCATATTATCAAGTCCTCCCCTCCTCCTTTGCAGTCACTGTCTATCAGCATAGTAAGATGCTATAGAGAAAAATGACTTTTTATAAGAAATTTTTATAAAACTTTTTGCTACCTTCGCCAGGAGCCACACAGAGGTAAATGATATGGGCAACCTGTATTCAAGTTCATGGCCTCCTTGATACCAAACCATGAGGACCAGCATCCCAGAGTCCCATTCAAATATTCCTGTGGCATATCTATATCAATTTTATTACTCTACTTGCTTGTATATAAAAAAACTTTCTGAGAAAAGTGATTCTATACTAACTGCTGACGAACGTTAAAAAGTATGCAAAACATACCTGCTGTGTCACAGACAGACACCATTAGCAAAGAAATTCAATCTCATATAAACACTCTCTGGAAGTTAACAGGATTACCATGGATGTCTAGCCTCTCAGAAGAACACTCTCATTCATCCCTATGCTCTCACCACTGCAAAGAAAAGAGATGAGGCAAAAAATCCCTTTGGCCTTTACACCTGTATATCAGAGAAATAACAGTTGATCCTTGAACAACACGGACTTGAACTGAGCCACTCCACTTACACACAGATTTTTTTTCAATAAATATATTGGAAAAACTTTTGGAGGTATGTGATAATTTGAAAAAACATTTTCTTCTAACTTACAATATAGTAACATAAGAATGCAGTGTATAATACATATAACATAGAAAATATGCATTAATCAACTGTTGATGTCATCAGTAAGTCTTCTAGTCAACAGTAGAGTCAAAAGTTATACTCTGATTTGACTGCACAGGGAGGTCAGTGTCCCTAACCCTAATTGTTCAAGGGTCAACTGTACTAAGCTTAACATTACACACAATGACAATCAATGTGACATCTATCAATCCCCTCCTAAAGTCACTCAGCACAAAATGCTCTTAGAAAGCAGGAAAGCACACACGGGAAATCTAGTCAAGAGCATGATATTCAGAGTAAGACTTCTTCCCATCTTTCCTGTCACTGCTCTTTGGGTCTAATTGTGCAGATACTGTCCTTTAAAATAACCAAACATAGAGGCGGAGCCAAGATGGAGGTGTGAGTAGAGCAGCGGAAATCTCCTCCCAAAACCATATAAATTTTTGAAAATACAACAAATACAACTATTACTAAAAGAGAGACAGAAGACACAGGACAACAGCCAGGCTACATCTACACCTGTGAGAATCCAGCACCTCCCGAACAGGGAAAGATACAAGCCACGGCCCAGCAGGACCTGAGCACCCCTCACCCCAGCTCCTGGCCGGAGGAGAGGAATTGGAGTGGGGAGGGAGAGGGGGCCCAGGACTGCTAAACACCCAGCCTTAGCCATCCGCGCTGCAGCGCAGACACACAGTGCAAGCAGTGCAGGATACTAGGGAAACAGGACAGTAAAACCTGCTAGCGGGTCCCTGCAGCCAGTGCCCCTGAGACAAAAGAAAAGCAAGTGCTTTTTGAAAGTCTTAAAGGGACAGGGGCCTCACAACTGGACAGAAACGTCCCAGAGCACACAGCCCAGCAGCTGGGAGTCCCGAGGAACTCCGGGTGCCCTAACCTCATAGGTGGTAGTGCAGCTCTGAGACCCCTCATGGCAATTAACAGCCCGCTGTCTGTTCCCCCTCCGGTACAGCCCCACCATAAAAGGGGAGCAGTCTGAGGCTGGCCACGCCCACAGCAAGGGAGCTTCCTCAATAGCGGCCGGGCAAGAAACAGAGACCCCGTCTACGCACAACTGCCCAACACAAGCCGCCAGGGGTCGCCGTTGTCCCAGGAAACAAAGGCCAGGAGCAAGTGGAAAGGATCTTGGTTCTCCCAGCTGACAGACGAGCCAATAGCATACCACTGCATTTATCAACATGAAAAGGCAGAAGAATTTGATCCAGACCAGACTAACCCAGACATCCTCTACATCCTCCCCTGAGAAGGAATCTGGGGAGATAGATTTAACCGATCTTCCTGAAAAAGAATTCAAAATAAAAGTCATAACCATCCTGATGGACTTGCAGAGAAATATGCAAGAGCTAAGGAGGGAGAACACAGAAATAAAACAATCTCTGGAAGGACTTCAAAGCAGAATCAAAGCACAAGATGCAAGAGACCATTAATGGACTAGAAATCAGAGTACAGAAATGCAGAGAAGCTGATGCAGAGAGAGATAAAAGGATCTCCAGGAATGAAACAATATTAAGAGAACTGCGTGACCAATCGAAATGGAAAAATATCCGCATTATAGGAGTACCAGAAGAAGAAGAAGAGAGAAAAAGGGATAAAAAGTGTCTTTGAAGACATAATTGCTAAGAACTTCCCCAAACTGGGGGAGGAAATAATCGATCAGACCACAGAAGCACACAGAACTCCCACGACAAAGGACTCAAGGAGGGCAACACCAAAACACATAATAATTAAAATAGCAAAGATCAAAGACAAGGACAGAGGATTGAAGGCAGTGAGAGAGAAAAAAAAGGTCACCTACAAAGGAAAATCCATCAGGCTATCATCAGACTTCTCAACAGAAACCTTATAGGCCAGAAGAGAATGGCATGATATAATTTAATGCAATGAAACAGAAGGGGCTTGAACCAAGGATATTGTATCCAGCACGATTATCATTTCAATATGAAGTAGGGATTAAACAATTCCCAGACAAGCAAAAGTTGAGGGAATATGCCTCCCACAAACCACCTCTACAGGGTATTCTAGAGGGACTGCTCTAGATGGCAGCACTCCTAAGGCTAAATAGATGTCACCAGAGAAAATAAAATCACAGCAAAGAAAGCAGACCAACCAAATACTAACTAAAGACAAAAAATAAAATCAACTACCCACAAAAGCAGTCAAAGGAAACACAAAAGAGCACAGAACAAAACACCCAACATATGAAGAATGGAGGAGGAGGAATAAGAAGGGAGAGAAAGAATCATCAGACAGTTTCTATAATAGCTCAAAAAGTGAGTTAAGTTAGACAGTAAGATAGTAAAGAAGCTAACCTTGAACCTTTGGTAACCACAAATCTAAAGCCTGCAATGGCAATAAGTACATATCTTTCAATAATCCCCCTAAATGTAAATGGACTGAATGCACCAATCAAAAGAAACAGAGTAATAGAATGGATAAAAAAGCAAGACCCATCTATATGTTGCTTACAAGATACTCACCTCAAACCCAAAGACATACACAGACTAAAAGTCAAGGAATGGAAAAAGATATTTCATGCAAACAACAGGGAGAAAAAAGCAGGTGTTGCAGTACTAGTATAAGACAAAATAGATTTCAAAACAAAGAAAGTAACAAGAGATAAAGAAGGACATTACATAATGATAAAGGGGTCAGTCCAACAAGAAGATATAACCATTATAAATATATATGCACCCAATACAGGAGCACCAGCATATGTGAAACAAATACTAACAGAATTGAAGGAGGAAACAGAATGCAATGCATTCATTTTGGGAGACTTCAACACACCACTCACTCCAAAGGACAGATCCACCAGAAAGAAAGTAAGTAAGGACACAGAGGCACTGAACAACACACTAGAACAGATGGAGCTAATAAACAGCTATAGAACTCTACATCCAAAAGCAACAAGATACACATTCTTCTCAAGTGCACATGGAACATTATCCAGAATAGACCACATACTGGGCCACAAAAAGAGCCTCAGTAAATTCCAAAAGATTGAAATCCTACCAACCAACTTTTCAGATATAAAACTAGAAATAAATTGTACAAAGAAAGCAAAAAGGCTCACAAACACATGGAGGCTTAACAACATGCTCCTAAATAATCAATGGATCAACGACCAAATTGAAATACAGATCAAGCTATATATGGAAACAAATGACAACAACAACTCAAAGCCCCAACTTCTGTGGGACACAGCAAAAGCAGTCTTAAGAGGAAAGTATATAGCAATCCAGGCATATTTAAAGAAGGAAGAACAATCCCAAATGAATAGTCTAATGTCACAATTATCGAAATTGAAAAAAGAAGAACAAATGAGGCCTAAGGTCAGCAGAGGGATGGACATAATAAAGACCAGAGAATAAATAAATAAAATTGAGAAGAATGAAACAATAGAAAAAAAATCAATGAAACCAAGAGCTGCTTCTTTGAGAAAATAAACAAAATAGATAAGCCTCCGGCCAGACTAATTAAGAGAAAAAGAGAATCAGCACACATCAACAGAATCAGAAACGAGAAAGGAAAAATCACGATGGACCCCACAGAAATACAAAGAATTATTAGACAATACTATGAAAACCTATATGCTAACAAGCTGCAAAACCTAGGAGAAATGGACAACGTCCTAGAAAAATATACCCTTCCAATACTGACCCAGAAAGAAACAGAAAATCAAAACAGACCAATTACCAGCAACAAAATTGAATTGGTAATCAAAAAACTACCCAAGAACAAAACCCCCGGGCCAGATGGATTTATCTCGGAATGTTATCAGACATACAGAGAAGGCATAACACCCACTCTCCTAAAAGTTTTCCAAAAGAAAGAAGAGGAGGGAATACTCCCAAACTCATTCTATGAAGCCAACATCACCCTAATACCAAAACCAGGCAATGACCCCACCAAAAAAGAAAACTACAGACCAATATCCCTGATGAACGTAGATGCAAAAATACTCAACAAAATATTAGCAAACCGAATTCAAAAATACATCAAGAGGATCATACACCATGACCAAGTGGGATTCATCCCAGGGATGCAAGGATGGTACAACATTCGAAAATCCATCAACATCATCCACCACATCAACAAAATGAAGGACAAAAACCACAAGATCATCTCCATAGATGCTGAAAAAGCATTTGACAAAATTCAACATCCGTTCATGATAAAAACTCTCAACAAAATGGGCACAGAGGGGAAGTACCTCAACATAATAAAGGCCATATATGATAAACCCACAGCTAACATCATACTGAACAGCAAGAGGCTGAAAGCTTTTCCTCTGAGATCAGGAACAAGACAGGGATGCCCACTCTCCCCACTGTTATTCAACGTAGTACGGGAGGTCCTAGCCACGGAAATCAGACAAAACAAAGAAATAGAAGGACTCCAGATTGGTCAAGAAGAAGTTAAACTGTCACTATTTGCAGATGACATGATATTGTACATAAAAAACCCTCAAGACTCCACTGCAAAACTACTAGAACTAATATCAGAATTCAGCAAAGTTGCAGGATCCAAAATTAGCACACAGAAATCTGTAGCTTTCCTATACACTAAAAATGAACTAATAGAAAGAGAAATCAGGAAAACAATTCCATTCACAATAGCATCAAAAAGAATAAAATATGCAGGAATAAACCTAACCAAGGAAGTGAAAGACCTATACCCTGAAAACTACAAGACACTCCTAAGAGAAATTAAAGAGGTCACTAACAAATGGAAACTCATCCCATGCTCCTGCCTGGGAAGAATTAATATCATCAAAATGGCCATCCTGCCCAAAGCAGTATACAGATTTGATGCAATCCCTATCAAATTACCAGCAGCATTCTTCAATGAACTGGAAGAAATAGTTCAAAAATTCATATGGAACCGCCAAAGACCCCATATAGCCAAAGCAATCCTGAGAAGGAAGAATAAAGTGGGGGGGATCTTGCTCCCTACCTTCAAGCTCTACTACAAAGCCACAGTAATCAAGACAATTTGGTATTGGCACAAGAACAGAGCCACAGACCAGTGGAACAGAATAGAAACTCCAGACATTAACCCAAACATATATGGTCAATTAATATACAATAAAGGAGCCATGGACATACAATGGGGAAAGGACTGTCTCTTCAACAGATGGTGCTGGCAAAACTAGACAGCTATATGTAAGAGAATGAAACTGGATCATTGTCTAACCCCATACACAAAAGTAAACTCCAAATGGATCAAAGACCTGAATGTAAGTCATGAAACCATAAAACTCTTAGAAAAAAACATAGGCAAAAATCTCATGGACATAAACATGAGTGACTTCTTCATGAACGTATCTCCCCGGGCAAGGGAAACAAAGGCAAAAATGAACAAGTGGGACTATATCAAGCTAAAAAGCTTCTGTACAGCCAAGGACACCATCAATAGAACAAAAAGGTATCCTACAGTATGGGAGAACATATTCATAAATGACAGATCCAATAAAGGATTGACATCCAAAATATATAAAGAGCTCACATGCCTCAACAAACAAAAAGCAAATAATCCAATTAAAAAATGGGCAGAGGAGCTGAATAGACAGTTCTCTAAAGAAGAAATCCAGATGGACAACAGGCACATGAAAAGATGTTCCACATTGCTAATCATCAGAGAAATGCAAATTAAAACCACAATGAGATATCACCTCACACCAGTAAGGATCGCCATCAGCGAAAAGACAACAACAAATGTTGGCGAGCTTGTGGAGAAAGGGGAACCCTCCTACACCTCTGGTGGGAATGTAAATTAGTTCAGCCATTGTGGAAAGCAGTATGGAGGTTCCTCAGAATGCTCAAAATAGACTTACCATTTGACCCAGGATTTCCACTTATAGGAATTTACCCTAAGAATGCAGCACTCCAGGTTGAAAAAGACAGATGCACCTCTATGTTTATCGCTGCACTATTTACAGTAGCCAAGATATGGAAGGAACCTAAATGTCCATCAGTAGATGAATGGATAAAGAAGATGTGGTACATATACACAATGGAATATTACTCAGCCATAAGAAAAAAACAGATCCTACCATTTGCAACAACATGGATGGAGCTAGAGGGTATTATGCTCAGTGAAATTAGCCAGGCGGAGAAAGACAAGTACCAAATGATCTCACTCATATGTGGAGTATAAGAACAAACCAAAACTGAAGGGACAAAACAGCAGCAGAATCACAGAACCCAAGAATGGACTAATAGTTACCAAAGGGAAAGGGACTGGGGAGGATGGGTGGGAAGGGAGGGACAAGGGCGGGGAAAAAGAAAGGGAAAAAAAAAAAACATAGGGATAAAGGAAAATAGTACCAGCTGTGCTAAAGGATGTATTAATTATCTTATCTGTGGACATTATTTCATAATCTTTGTGTAAGTATATATATATATAATTCATATGTATATCTCTATATAAGTTGTACACACTAAACATGTATATTTTATTTCCAAAAAAAAAAAAATGGGCAGTGGAGCTGAACAGACAATTCTCCAAAGAAGAAATTCAGATGTCCAACAGACACATGAAAAGATACCCCATGTCACTAGTTATCAGAGAAATGCAAATTAAAACCACAATGAGATATCACCTCACACCAGTAATGACTGTCACCATCCAAAAGACAAACAACAACAAATGTTGGTGAGGTTGAGGAGAAAGGGGAACCCTCCTACCCTGCCGGTGGGAATGAATTAATTCAACCATTGTGGAAAGCAGTATGGAGGTTCCTCAAAAACCTCAAAATAGAAATACCATTTGACTCAGGAATTCCACTTCTAGGAATTTACCCTAAGAATGCAGCAACCCAGTTTGAAAAAGACAGATGCACCCCTATGTTTATTGCAGCACTATCTACAATAGCCAAGAAATGGAAGCAACCTAAGTGTCCATCAGTAGATGAATGGATAAAGAAGATGTGGTACATATACACAATGGAATATTACTCAGCCATAAGAGAAAAATAGATCCTACCATTTACAACAACATGGATGGAGCTAGAGGGTATTATGCTCAGTGAAATAAGCCAGGCGGAGAAAGACAAGTACCAAATGATTTCACTTATATGTGGAGTTTAAGACCAGAGGAAAACTGAAGGAACAAAACAGCAGCAGAACCACAGAACCCAAGAATGGACTAACAGTTACCAAAGGGAAAGGGACTGGGGAGGATGGGTGGGAAGGGAGGGATAAGGGTGGGGAAAAACAAAGAGGGCATTACGATTAGCATGTATAGTGCATGGAGGGCATGGGGAGGGCTGTGCAAAACAGAGAAGTAGTGATTTTACAGCATCTTACAATGCAGATGGACAGTGATGGTGAAGGGGTATGTGTGAAGGAGGGAGCCTAGCAAACATAATGTTCTTCATGTAATTGCAGATTAATGATACAAAAAAAAAGATGTGGTACATATACACAATGGAATATTATTCAGCCATAAGAAGAAAACAAATCCCACCATTTGCAACAACATGGATGTAGCTAGAGGGTATTATGCTCAGTGAAATAAGCCAGGCAGAGAAAGACAAGTACCAAATGATTTCACTCATATGTGGAGTATAAGAACAAAGAAAAATTGAAGGAACAAAACAGCAGCAGAATCACAGAACCCAAGAATGGACTAACGGTTACCAAAGGGAAAGGGACTGTGCAGGAGGGGTGGGAAGGGAGGGATTATGGCAGGGAAAAAGAAAGGGGGCCTTACGATTAGCATGTATAATGTGGAGGCGGGTAGCATCGGGAGGGCTGTGCAACACAGAGAAGACAAATAGTGAGTCTACAGCATCTTACTACGCTGATGGACAGTGACTGTAATGGGGTTTGTGGGGGGGGACTTGGTGAAGGGGGGAGTCTAGTAACCATAATGTTCTTCATGTAATTGTAGATTAATGATACCAAAATTTAAAAAAATAATAATAATAAAATAACTAAAAACATCATGAGGAAGTAGACATCTCACTTTATTTCACTAATGCAAACTGTTAAAAGTGGTTGAACCTTTGAAGTCTAGCACTCAGAAGCGCAGGCACCAAATCCCTGGAGCACTGAATACCTCTTTCAAGGGCACACAACTGGTGAGTGGCAAGTCAGGGTTCCTGATTCAGTCCTATCCACATCCATGATGAGGTTTCCCTTGGCCTATCTGTGAGAGAGGCAGAGGCAAGGCTAAACAGAATATAGTGTCTAGGGGTACATACACTGAAGTAATTAACGCTAAAACTTATGGATAAAAGTTGCACACACAAAAAATGTCTTCTACTAAAGGAAAGAGACGGGCAGCCTCACCATGTTCTAGGAAATCAAGGGTGGGGCAGATGCATTTGCCAGAACCCTGTGAACACAGACGGATCAAACTACTGAAGTTATGCATTTGCCTCACTCAGAAGGGCTCCTCACTGCCTTGCCTACATATAGCTTAACTCTGAAAAATATCTTCCCTTTGAGAGTAACTATAGCAATAACTTGGACAACATAATCATGCAGATACTTAATATTTGATTAAAACATATGCTATGGCCACATACAAAGATAATTTGAGTCATTAAGAGACACACTTCTGCTTTAGTCTGAAACTACCATAAAGTTTTGGCCAATGGCAAAACATTCTTCCATTTCTTAGGTTTGCACAAAGTGCTCAGTCAGATTCTCTCTCTCTCCCACAAACAAAAGGGATCAATCTGTTTACTGCTGAGGACTGTAAGTGAAAGAAGAATGACTGCCAGGCATCTGGCCAAAAGGCTATAAGGTCAAGGCAGCATATTCTGTCCCCCTGGAGACCAATAGCAGAAATATCTTGTACACAGAGGACAGTATGTTTTATGCTGGGAAAATCTATCCATATACTACTGGACAATACATAAAAACAGGAGCACCAGTTGGTTTCAAAAACTTAGAACAACAAACCTAAAGATTAAAGACTCATGACAAGTAAATGCTACACCTGATTCTAGACAAGATCCTGTACTGAAGGGAGAAAATGCTAAGGACATAATTGGACAAGCTGACAAAATTGGAATACAGACAGATCAAAGTACTGACAAAACTGGAATACTCATAGATCAAAGTACTGAATAAACATCAAATTAATTGAAGTTAAGAACTGCACTGTGATTACATAAGAGAATATCCCTATTAGAAAATACACCATAAGTGAATGAGCCATGATGTAGGCAACTTACTCTCAAATAGTCCAGAAAAATATTGTGTGCATATATATATATAAATGTATATATTTACACATACACACACACACACACACACACACACACCTAAAGAAAGTACAAATGGTAAAGCAAACAGGGCAAAGTGTTAATAGGTGAGCTTGGGTAAGGGGTATAAGAGTGTTCTTTAGACTACTCATTCACGGCAATCTTTCAGCTTGAAATCATTTCCAAATAAAAAGTTTTTAAAAACATCATCTGTTGGATTGGTACCCTCCATCTTTGATCCTTAGTGCTTCGAGCTAGCTGGGCAAATAGGAAAGAGAAAAGTGAGAAAAGGGTACACAAGTGTAGAGGAAATGTAAGTTCCTATGGCCACGATTCTCACCTAACTAACCCTGGTCATCTTGCTCACTGCACACGTGTGCAGTACACTGACTCTATATAAAGAGCTCCACCCAGTGCTCTGGGCTGCACAGCTGCAGGAGAGCAGAGGCTGGAGTGGGTGGCAGCGCCGAATGCAGAGACTAAAATGTCTGTGCGGGTGAAGAGGCCCAGAGGCAGAGACCGGCTTGCTGCCTGCAGACAGTGGACGGGATTCTAGTGCTTGACCTGCCACCATGGGAATAAAGTTGGTATAAACCCTTTCACCCCAAGAACGTTCAGTTGTCATTTTTTGGTCTCACCTAATGGAGGGTGAACTTGCCAGGGGCTGAAACTCATTGGCAAGACAATCAGGAAGGAGGGGTACTTTATTCTGTCAGAGACAAGGTTTATTACCACAAATTGTTTCTGAAAAGGTTATTACATAGCCCAGACATTAAGAATTTTGCATCTGCTGGTTGGGCAACACCATATTCCACTAAGAGCTAAAATACATACAATTTCTATACTTGTTTATTTACATTCCAGTCAGAAGGCTTTAATTAGCCAAAAAAGCCAGTGATAAAAATAGTTATTCTGCAAGAAACTATCTAAAATAAGTGAGTAATACAGCCAAGAATAGGCTCTCTCTTCACAATCCCATCTGCTTCTCTTTTCCAGGTACATATTCCAGGAGGATGAGTGTTTATATCTGTACACCTAGTCAATTAAATGTAAAAGATACTTACCGAGCACATTAACAGAAGGCATGCTACCAAGAAATCCTAGAGCAGGATCATGGAATCTTGAAGGAAATAAACCTTAACAGCAAGTCTGACCTCACTTAACAGATGAGGAAAATGAAGCTGAGAGAGAATATGCCCCAAGTGGATGAGCTATAGGTCAAGCCGAGTCATGCAGCAGGGCCACCAGAGCCCTTTCCCAGAAACAGCTCCTCTATCCCTTAAAGGAGCATAGAGGAGTTCTGCTCCAAGGGCTGTAAGGACAATGAATGAGCTGGCATTACACTGAACAAAATCAGGTGAAGAAAGAGTGTGAACTTCATGGACCATTATAAACACATGCTGCAATCCAAAATCACAATTAACACTACAGTTCATATGTAAGTAACTTCATTTCAACTGCTGTTACCACCTGCAACTGTTTTAAGGGCAAGTCTCTTGTAAAACCTATACCACCTTCATCCTGAATTATTCCCAGGCAGAACTGGCATTTTAAATAAGTCAAAACAATTTATTTGACTTTGGCAAAAATCCCCAGACTGTATTACATAATCACTTCCTTTCTCCCCTCCAGGTTCTACCCAGTTGCTATACAGTCTCATGAAATCAAGTGCAGTCCAAAGTCTAATGTCCTCTTCATGACTGGCAAAGCTGCAGTGCTCCCTCCTTCCCCTCCTGAATTAATCTTACCCACCCAGACCCAGCAAAGCAGGAAAGCAGGACACAGCATAAGACAAGCTCCTCTTGAGGGTAAGCAGGTATACAAGAAAACAAGCACAAAGCTAGGCAGTGTTCTGATGCAGTGACCTCTCTCCTGGTGGATGTGGCCAGTGGGTGAGGCTCTCCCCAGTACACCCAACCACCATCAATAAACCAGGAGCTAAATCACTCCTGTGAGAGGGAAAAAATGAGAGGGAAGAGACAGAACACAGAACAATGTGCTCCAATACTGCTCCCATCTAGGGTACAGATAATACCCCCACCACTGCCACCCTGCCAAAGGGCAGGAAGGAGGGGACCCAGAAAGGGTGCTCTCTACGTGAGTAATGAGAGAACCAGTGCTACCACTGAGAGGTACTCGGCCACCCATGGCAGGCAGAGGAAAAACCAGTATAAAACCAGTCCCAGCAACAGAGTACAGCCTGTGTCACTTTGGGCAAATCCTGCCAGCTCTTGGAGCATCCTTGGTATTAAAAGCAACCAGGAGTGTATGCTGCATGGTGACTACAAAGCACTATGCACATGTTGGTTATGATAATCATCCCTCCTTCACTTACAAGTTTCTCTTACCCAAACTCCCCATTTGGACTGTCACCAGTCTGTCCCTCTCAATATGCTCAGCACCACCTTAATACTTTAATCCTTCTTTCATGATCACTCACATCACTCCAAGGTTCTCAAAAGTATTACCAACTGCCAACATACATTGTATCCTACACAATATAAACAACATGCCCATGAGTGAACTGGTCAGGGGGCCATGAGTGGCGATACACTCTGCAGGAAGTGTGCAGGTGCTGCACAAGCAGAGATCTGTGTTTAATAGGAAATGACTCTTCCTGGCTGGGGGGGTCTAAATGCCCCTCCCATCCCCACAGATGACTACCAGCCAGCCACAAAGGGAGAAGATACTGCATGCTCTGGTGAGAGAGACTCTCTCCAGGCTGGGACTCGTGTTCTGGGTGGCATACACTACTACTAGCCAATGAATTTCTCAAGTTTTACTTTCAATAGTATGCTTAGAAATCACAACTACGATTAAAAAAAACAAACTAACTTTTATAGTAAGGAAGACTATAGTGCAATTACTGGAACTATACCTGATTCCTTTCCTCTACCCCAGTGGAGATTCACTAGGTTAGAAAGGCAGAAAGGCAAGTTTTTGGGGTTTTGGAGGAGAAGCACAGATGAAAGGAAATGGGTACTTAACTCCTATCTAATTACTCAGCCCTGCCAGGAACCTTGGCCTTGCTCACATTCCCTGCATCCCTACAAAATGAGCAACTGACTATATATTAGTGCAGTTTTCTATTATCCTCCAATCCCCACCCAACAAACACAACTAGTTTGAGAGAAGAGCATTTATCACCCTTCCCATAATTCTCAACCAACCCTGCTAAAATATAGGGAAAAAGGAATTGTCTTGCCAATGGGTTTCAGCCTTGGGCAAGTTCATTATGGATTCAATGTGACCAAAGAAATTGACAGCAAAATGTTCTTGGGGTGAAAGGGTTATACCCAACTTTATTTCCAGGTGTCAGGTCAGTCACTAGAATCCCATTCATTCAGAGTGAGTCTGCGTGCAGCAAGCCGGTCTCTGCCTCTGGGCCCCTCTGACTGCACAGCCATCCTCTGGGCCTCTGTCCTTGGCACTGCGACCACTCCAGCCTCTGCTCTGCTCTCCTGCAGCCTTGCAGCCCTGCCACCATGTCGTGCCCAGAGCACTGGACGAGCTCTTTATATAGACTCTCAACAGCCATGTATTGCCCACAGGTGTGCAGTGAGCTAGTCAACCAAGGCCAGGTGAGAAAATCCACAGAAATAAAGAGAAAAAGTGCTGCTTTTGATTCACTCCATATCCCAGCTCTACTTCTCCTAGAGACTAGAAATTCCACACCATTTCACCACTGCCCCTCCACCGCACAGGTGGCTGGCAACTCCCTATCCTGGGAATGCCTTAAAATAACTTTGTCCAGTTTAACTAAGAAGCATGTGAACCAGAGTTCAGTTCTGCATCTGATTTCTGACCTCACCACTTAAAATTTGCATGATCTTGACCAAAATACTTAACCTCCTCGAGCCTCAATGTTCTTCACTTGCAAAATCAACTGACAACAGTGCACATCCCCTTCACCAGGCACTTGTGAAAAGTAAATGACATAATGTATGTAAATCCCTTGGCACCCTTAATCATAAATGAGCAAAACTATTTCACTATATATTTCACTGCTGAGTCAGTAAGCTTTAAAAAAGGGAAGAAACCAAATAAGCAAAAACCACACAAAGTCAACTAAATGCTCAAAAAAATCCAACAAATGTCAACTGTCTCCACTTTCATTTTTATGAACGTGATCACCTACAACAGATCACCTACAAGCACTACAAAGAAGAATGGCACGTACATTCTCCAGGCCTTTATTTGTTTGGGACAATAAAGGTTTGGGATTATATCTATGACTTTAGCAGCAAAAGGTGTTTTTTCACTTTTTGTAAGAAACAGTGCATAGGATCCCAATACACAAAACAGACTCAATCAGAACCTCTGCTTAATTAATGGGATAGGGAGGAGGACCCAAATTGCCTATCTAACTTCGAAATACAACATGTGAAAATCTCCAAGAAACCCTATGGCCCTGCAGAACACAGAAGCCCCCATGTTAATATACATATGCACTAAAGCCCTTCCAACTTTATGATTCAGGATACATCAAGTCTAGAAAGTTTTCTCCAGGTAATCAATAGTTTCTAAAAGACTGATTTGTAAATTCTCAAGTATCTTTCAACTGCCAGCCCCTCACCACCACCCAGGGTTTTTGGTACCTGACCATCAGGCGTGATCAAATCACTGCATCATCTGGCCCTGACCTGCACCCGTGAGCTTCACTATCCCCACTTCTCCTTTATCCAGTCTCCCCATACATCCTGTGCCTCGGCCAGATACAATTTCTCACTTTCCTTCCATGTAACATTTCCATGTCTTCACACATGCCATTTCCTCTAACTAGAATGCTCTTCTCTACCTAGAAAACCCCTACCTCTGTGTTAAGAGTCCTTGAAAATGTCACCACCCCCGTGAAGCCTACTGTAGTTCCCCTAGCAGGGCAGGTCATTTTTCTGGGCTTCCTAACATTACACTGAACACAGTGAACTGAAATTACCTCTTTCACTCTCATTACGGTGCTAAGGAGTGCACAAATTAGTGCCACCGCAATATAAAATGATTTAGCAATATCTATAAAAATTTTAAATGCACAAACTTCACCCAGCAAGCACATTTTTAGCTGCTTTTTCCTCCAGAAGTGTATTTGTAAAAGAATCTTTTTGTCAGTGCTGTAAAACAAAAGATTGGGAACAACCTAAATTTACATAAAAGCAAGACTGGTTAAAGAAGGTACATCCACATGGTGGAATACTATGCAATTATGAAAAACAGTGAAGAAGCTCTATACATATGTATACAAGGGACTACCTTCAATATAAAGGCACAGTGGGCAGCGTATTTAGTATGTGACCCATTTGTGGAGGCAAAGTGGGGAATATGGAAAAACATATATATATACTATACATATATAGACACTTTTTTTTAAACTGGTAATGGTGGTTGCCTCTAGAGAAGGGAATGAGGTTCTGGGGACAGGAAAGGCAAGAGGCTTACTTTTCTCTGTACATTTTCATATCATTTAAATTTTGTATAATATTCATTTTTTCAAAATAAAAAAAAAGAAATGAGAAAACAAGGGATAAAAGAAATTACTTACTAATGTGCAGGTTTCCCTAACAGCCTATGAGTGCACAGGCAGACTACTTCCTATTTATCTCGCAGGGTCTAGCATAGAGTACACACTTCGTAACTGTTGCAGGAACTATTTGCCTTGTATATTAAGTGAGGCTGTAAACTAGTTACTCTATGGTGATAACTTAAAAGGCTAACATTTACTTGGCACTTAGTACGTATCAGTCGTCATTAACCCCTTTAATCACTGTAATAATCCCACTACACAGATGAGAAAACTGAGGCCCAGGCAGATTAAGTAACTTGTCCCAGGCCACACATTTAGGTAAGTGGCAGAGCCATGATTTAAACCCAGGCTCCAAACTCGTGCTCATAAACTGTTCAAATAAAATGAGTCAGGCCACACCTACTTGGGGATTGAGGTATCCCTGATCCAAGCTCTGATCTTAGCTTTGCTGATTCACATTCACCCAACCCACAGAGATCAGGTTCTGGGGAAATGACTAACAGATTAATCCAAACAAGACACTGACTTGCGCACCTAAGAATGTATCATGGAAGCTATATTTGATTGAACAAATAAAATCCTCCATCTATACCAAGCATTCCATCTCAATGGGTTCTGATCAAATTCTTAAGACCCCATTCCCGTTTTGGGAAAAAAATTCTACCTGAAAAATGAAAACCACTGATTCAGAAACCCAATACTTCCCCACCACCCAGAACTCCCAGTAAAGATGTCAAACACTGAGAAACAGATGCCCCTGAACCTCTTTCTGGTTGTCTTTGTTGTCCCCAATATCACTCTTACTTATAAGCAAAAATTCATATATTTCCTGAGGCCTTGTGTATTAGATACTGTCACAAACATTCATTAGTTTTTAGGCTGGCTATTTTTTCAGTTGCAGTTGCTATTTTTTGATGACACAGAAGGAAGCACTTAACCTGAATGTTCTCCAAACCATGCTGCTGTAAAGGTTAATGGAGCAGCACTGCCATTTCATGGGCTTGCACTCTCCAAGCACAATACTTTCCCACCTTTGTCCCTATTTTAGGGTCCATCCCACCCCAAGGCCTGTATCCTTCTGTCCACTAACAACCATAACCTAGCAATGGGGCATCATGACAAACTCAATATGGTGAATTAAAGACTGTTGCCATTAACAAACTGTTAATTTTCAAACTATGATACACAGATTCAATTCAAACTTTAATTCATCTTTTTTTCTGCTTTAAAATATATTGAGAGGCCATATATTGTATGATTCCATTTATACGAAATATTCAGAATAAGCATACCACGAAACAGAAAACAGATTTGTGATTGTCAGGGGATGGTGGAAGGAGAAATGGGAAGTGACTGTTAGTAGGTATGGGGTTTCCTTTGGAGTCATGTAAAAGCTCTGGAACTAGAGAGTGGTGATGGTTGCACAACATGGTGAATGGACTTTTACGTCACTGAGACTATACACTTTAAAATGGTTAAGTCATGTATTTTACCAAAAAACCCCTTAAGATTGTGGGAAAAAATATTAAGGCACCATTTTCTGATACATTAAAGAATAAAGGATACTTAAGAAACAGTAAATAATCTGTCGTCTCCTATAAAGAGACCAAAATAAAATCTAACTTTGTGATTTCCTACCAAAAAAGATATTGAGGAACAACAAAAAAACATTTTTAACATATTTTTTTTGCAACAATTTTCTCAGGAGTACCCAATGTTCATGAATATATTTATCTACAGCTGGTGGGCAGAATAAACTAGTACAACTTTTCCGGGAAAATAGCTGATGATGTATCTTAGAAAGTTCGTATGAAATCTAAAACTATTTTAAGATACAAGATTTATTTTTTAAAATCTTCACACCCTTGGGCCCTTCTGAGAAATAGCCTAAGGCAATTTTCTGAAACACAGAAAAAGCTTTTTGCAAAAACATTAATCACATATTATTTACAATGGCAAAAAAATGGAACAATCTATCTGCCCAAGAATCCATGCAATGTAATATTATACAGTCACTATAAATATTTATGAAGCTTTTAATGATTTGGAAAACCACTTACACTAGAATTGAAAAAGCAGAGGAAAAAAGTGCATTTACAGTATGCTCTCAACCACATTCAAAAAGTAAATAAGGTTAAAGACTAGAAGAAAACAAAAATCTTCATCAGAGGTTGAATCAGATGGTGGTTAATTTCTTGTCTATTTTTTATTTATTAAAATAGACTACAGAGTTCAATACACTTTTTACAATTAGAAAAAAAATAACGAAGTGAAATCAAGAGATAGCCAAAAAGATCTTGTGATCGCATCAGTCCCTACTGTAACTGACAAATAGTACTAGAATGAATGGTACAACTAGATGGTAGAGATTAAGCTCACTCAGTAGCCTCAAATCTTAGAAGGCTGGCTACTGCTGCTTTTTGAGTTTGTTCTGTTTTTTTTTTTTTTTAATAAATCCCTTATAGGAGAAGAGTATACATGAATGCCCTGTACTATTTTTCCAACACTTCTGCAAATCTAAAATTATCACAAAATATGTTTACATTAAATAATCCTTTGATAGATCACTTCATTTGTCTTTCTCTAAAAACAGGATGCAGAATGTTCCTGGACAATAGTAAATCACATAGCTCCTTTCCTCATGAATTAAATAAAAGCCTTCCCAACCTAAGTGTCTATCAACAGATGAATGGATAAAGATGTGGTACATATACACAATAGAATATTATTCAGCCATAAAAAGAAAACAAATCCTACCATTTGCAACAACATGGATGGAGCTAGAGAATATTATGCTCAGTGAAATAAGCCAGGCAGAGAAAGACAAGTACTAAATGATTTCACTCATTTGTGGAGTATAACAACAAAGCAGAACAGAAGGAATAAAACAGCAGCAGACTCACAGACTCCAAGAAGGGACTGTGGTTACTTAAAAGGAGTTGGGGAGGGGGATGGGAAGGAAGAGAGAAGAGGGTTAAGGGACATTATAATTAACACTCACAATATAGGTAGGTCACAGGGAAGGCAGTACAGTATGGAGAAGACAAATAATGACTCTATAGCATCTTATTATGCTGACAGTGATTGCAATGGGGTGGAGGGGGACTTCATAATATGGGTGGGTCAGTGCTGAAACCACAGTGTGGCTCATGTGAAACCTTCAGAGGATTGATATCAATGATACCTTAATTAAAAAAAAACAATAAAAGCCTTCCCTGGAGTAGTTCCCTTCAAAGAAATCACCTGTGCAGTCTACTAGATGCATCTCAGTTTTCATCCTCATGAACTGACTTAAAGACACTGAGTTTTTCACTCTTCCATGGATTATCTGTGGATCCATCTGCCCAAAATCCCACCTCAGGCCCCAAATTCTTTGCTTAGTGACTTCCTACTTCTTTAAAACCCAGCTCAGCTGTCACCTCCTTTGGGAAGCCTTCCCTGATAAAATTTGGCCAGGCTTCTTTAAGTACAGTTGTACATTTTACAAGGTCTATTTCTGGACTTACCCCCCAGCACTGTAACCTTCTGCAGATATACACATTTCCTCATCCAGGGTTAGAAAATTCCAGGAGTTATAACCTTCTAGAACGTCTATTCACCTTTTTCCTTCCTTTATTCCATAGCTGTAGACCAGATGAATTCCCAATTATTTAACAACTGTGTTGCAAGCAGACTTCCGAATTCACCAACAATGCTACCTCTAGCTCCTGACTTTCCATTTCAAGTAAAGAATTACAAATTACACATATCCTAATGCATAGACTCATACCATAAGTTAAGTGTCCTTTCAACTTCCTCTAAATAATCAGCAGTATTTGCAACAGCCCACCCCTCACCCAGTATTAGGAATGCTTTCCTTTCTTTCACCTACAGTTCAGTGAATTCAAGACAACAAATTTTAGCATTCTACCCTTTGTTTATGCACAACTTCTATTTCCTAACTAAGAAGCTTAACTTCCTCATATCTTTTCATTTGTATCACCAAGTCTACTAGTTTAATATCTTGGCAGATTATCTTCCATAAAGTAGTGAAGACTTTTCATAACTCCCAAGTTATAACCCTCAAGAGTAAAGAACCTCCAGGCTGCACTGTGCTGGGTCGGCTGGGCCCACTCACCAGCCAGCTAAGTGACTTACTCCAGACACCTGAAGGCACTCCAAGCCATATCTTTTTAAAATAATAAACGATTTAGCAAAGGCTCTGAAGGCTACTGGCAATCAAAAACACAAGTGTTGAACATCAAGGGTCTACTGAGTATGTCAATAAAAGCTTTCAATTCAAAGTTCTTTCACTTTCAATCTGTTCACAATTGAAGTAAAAAAGGGGATTCTTTTTTTTTTTTTGTATTTCTTTGAGGTCTTTTCAAAAGACTTTAAGTTGTTGTCTTCCTAAGAAGTCTCCTTTACAGTTACACCAGGATGCGATTTTTCAGCCCTTCTTAGTAAAGTCAGTCTATCCACAGAGCTCTGGAAACCAGTCATTCTCCGCCCCCCACAGTAAAATGAGATGAAGGCCACATGGTGCTCCTCAAACACAGCATAACATATGTGCCTGGATCTTTAATTTTGCTTATGAACAATGGAGGTGTACGGGAAGGAAGAGGAATATACATTGATTTTTAAACAAGTACAACCCAAGATTTTTAAGGAATTTCAGGTTTACAGAGCTGCTATGATCTATAACTCCCAAGGCAAATGCCCTCCTTTGTCTTGGAGGCTTGCTCTGTCCTTAAAGACTTTCAGTAGAAAATAAACCCTAAGCATGATTGATAAACTCTCCTACAACTTACTTCATATACCCTTCAACATTCTAATTCACACTAGTTCATAAACCTAAATAACAGTACCAGCAACAAATGACTACCAGAAAAATCACTGCACCAAGGTGAGCTCTGCAACTTTCTGGCAATGGAAATGCTCTCCTAAAATTAAACCTGCTCATACATTATGTTATGACAAGTAAACATGAAACCAAGTGGACAGGAATATATGTCTTAGTTTACATGGATCACCAGACAAAAGGTAAATGTATGATGGTTTATAAAACTATCAAATTATATAATCCCATCACTAAGACAATCATTATTCAAGTCCACAAAATTAGTACACATAAAATGTTAGTGTTCTTATTCTGAAAAAAATCACTGGCAGGATATTCATCAATCAAATATGCAAGCCTTTCCAAATGTCATTTTATCAACATTCTAAAATTATACAGCCAAATTACATTAAAAAAAATTTGTTGTTCGTTCACCATGTAAAAACTTGTTCGTTATGCTTCAGAAGATTGGAGACTGACGAGAGTTAGGCTTGAGATGGATTAATGATTGTACATTGAGCATTGACCCCCCTATACTGAAATTTATTGTTGTTAACAACCATTTGATCAATAAATATGAGATGCCCTCTCAAAAATAAATAAATAAATAAATAAAATAAAAATAAAAAAATAAATCTGTTGGCTAACAACAGAAAAAATGTAGGAAGATCAGGAGCTCAGGAATGGTCTACTCACACAGGAAAAAATACATATGGCAATCAAATCTCAAAAGATGTCCCACTTCACTAGTAACTAAAGGACTATATATGTAATTCCTGAGGTGCCATTTTCACCTTTCACATTAAAAAGTTTTAATGGTGTTAGCCAGATGGTGGGGAAACAGGAACCATGCCAATAGTGAGAGTTTAAACTGATAAAATCTTTTTGCAGGAATACCACTTATTTACCAGAACTTTTTAAAGCACTTAACTGTTTGCTCCACAAATGCACAACTAGAAATTTATCCTACAGTCTCATAAAGTGAGCAAAGATATATTCAATGTGTTTATTGGAGTACTAATGGTTTTAGGAGCAAACATGAGAAATCCAACATAATCAACATTAGGGAACCAGATAAATACATTAAGCAGGCATACCATGTCCCAAAGTAAAATGATTAAAGAATGACAAACACTAAAAGATATCCTAATTGAGTTACTGAACTTCAGCAATATAGATTTCTTCCAACAACCATGCAAAAAAGGCAAGTTATCTCTCACTGGGGTAAAGACAATGTATTATATGAATTAGGCTAACCAGGCTTTTCCACATACCAATGGCAGAAAACAATGTAGAAATATTTACAGATGCCTAGAAAAAGAAAGTATGACCCCTGGGTATTATATCCAGTCGGGTCACCATTTATGGATAAGGACAACAGACATTTTCAAACATGAAATAAGACGGGACTATAGCAACCATGAACTCCTTTGGGAAGAAAAGATGAGCTAATCAATGTTAAATAGATTTTAAAGAGTCAACAAAACAGTCAATCCCAGACAGTGGAACGATGTCTACAGGCTCTGAGTGAAGGGTGCAACCCAAGAATTTTATACCTAGCCAACATGTTCTCCCAACATAAAGGCAAACGGTCTAAATTCACCAAATAAGGCACCGTTTTTAAAAAATGACAATAAAATCTAGCCAACAGGAAGATGAATCAAAGAATTCAGATATGGAAAGGTCATCTTTAAAAGAGCCAGTAGGGAACACTGAATCCCTTTAAATATAAACTGAATACTGAAGGAATTACAATTATAGGGTGGACTATAAATGCTCTAAGGACCCTAGGAAAGTAAAATGGCATCAAAAGTGAGGAAAGGAAAGTGGGAGAAGTGTAACTTCTCTTATTTTCCTGTTAGGAACTTCACTGATACTGCCTAGAACTAAAATATTAGAAGGTATTTATAAAAAATGCCTTCTAATATTTTTCATTATCTTTTTCCTTGACCTATGAGAGATTTATCAAGAGCTAATAATTAAGCAAAGATTTCTTTTAAATGTGACAACTACTTTTTCAGTTTCACTTGTCTCTTTTTTCTGTTCTATTCAAGTGAGATAGAGAGATCTCAAAGGCATTATGCTTAGTGAAAAAAAGTCAATCTCAAAAGGTTACATGCTGATTACATGCATGCACCTTTCTTAACATTACAAAACTATGAAGATAAAGAACAGGTTAGTGGTTGCTAGGAGAAAGGGAAGGGGGCTAATAACACAAAGAGTATCAGGCATGTGGGAGTTCTTTAGTGGTGATGAACAGCTCTGTACCTTGATTGTGGTGGTAGTTCTATGGATCAATACAAGGAATAAACTGCAGAGAACCATACATACATAAATGAATTCAGGTTTTAAAAAGATGAAAACTGAGTATTGATACTACACACAGCTATATAAGACTTCACCATTGGGGTACTTGAGGTGAAAGGTACATAGGACTCTTTGTACTCATTTTACAGTTTCCTGTGAGAATGTAAATGTTTCAAGTATATGTGATTTTTAATTCAAGTAACAGTAAATTGATCTTTCTTTTATTCTAAAACCAGCATGAGCCACAAAACCAGCACATCCACTTCTTTGGTAAATACTTATTTTAGGTATCCATTCCCCTTTCCAAATTTATGTACATACATACATACATACATACAAAGATTTAAGGAATGTTAAATCAGTTTATGGTTAACATTTAGGATGACTTTATCATGTTTTTTGTACATTTTGATGCCTTTTAATGAGCACATTTTTATTAAAAACAAAATTATACAGTTGTTACTCTAAATTTAAAGAAGTTTTTTAAAAAATGATCTTTCTAGGTCTGATTATTAGCCAATTTAGAAACCAATTATTTATTTCCCAGCTACATTTAGTTCATAAAATACCTTTGCCTTTTCAGGGAGTCTGAGATGAGACAGAACAGTAGGCTGCTCTAATGTAAATTAAGTACTACACAGGCAAAACTTAATATGACTTAACTGAACAGAACACACAGAAAGAAATCAAGCAACCGACCTGCTGTCCTAATGTGGCCAGCTTACAACTGTGCCCTCAATAGTCATACTTTCTCTGTGCTTTCACATTAGAGGATATGCAGAGATACCTAGTTTCTGTTTTGTTATCAGCAAACTTTTACCATCTCACCCTTTCTACTATGATGTGAATTTTCCAAGTTTTAAGGTTAGATGACTTTTATGTACTATTTTTCCTGGGACAATATACCCAGTTGGGCTACTGATTTCAAGTAAATACGCCTATGTAAATGTGCATAGGCTTAAGAAGAAACCTAGACTTACACAAAAAACATGGGCCATGGAGTCAGCACCTTAGATCTGAGTCCCATCTTTATCAACTAGGGATGTAATTTTGGGCAAGCTATTGACATTACCCTCCCTGAGCCTAAATGTTCTCATCTTCCTCAACCATAAAATAGGAACAGATGGTAATACTTACCTTGCAGGATTGCTGTTCAGAGACTAAATGAGGTCCTGCACGCAGTATACACAAGGGCACAGACCTTTTTCTCCCTCTGAATTCCCGCTTCCTCCCTACCCATTAGCCTCCCTCACCTCCTTCCCCTCTCTGCACTGCCAATTTCTTCAGTATCTACAACTCCTTCGCCTCACCCACTGCTCCCAACTGTCCCTCAGCAGTTCTCCCAGCAGCCATTAGCTTCTGGAGCCTCCCAGCAAGTATACCATCTTCACAAGCATGTGCCCTAACACTCCCTCTTTCAACTACTCACCTCCAACCTGCCCAGGGGAAAAAATACTATTATCTGAGCTTGTAGGCTGCAAGATTTTGGAAAAACAGGATGTTTCCTATACTCACACTCCATTTCAATCTTACCACTCTCTCCAAATACTGCTACTGTCACTTACTAACCTCAAGGGACAACCTGGACCTTCTTGGATTTATTTTCACACCTGACTCTTTTGACTACCCAAGTATTTGTTGAATGCTTACTGGGTGATAGAAATACAAAGAGAAGATTCACCCTGATATGGACTCTTAAAGAGAAAGGCTGAGTGGGGATGACGGGCAGGGATGGAAGGGTTTCACATTTTGCATTTCAAATTTCTGAACTGCTTGACACTACAAGAACATAGTCTTGTAATTCCTTTATAATAATAACTGAAAAATCAAAATAACAAAGGTCAAAAAAGAAAACCCTAATTATAATCAAAGATGACAAATGTTAAACTAGTGACTAGAAAACCTCAAAGAGGTTACGTTTATGGTGACCCTGGAACAGTAGATAAGGTCTCACCTGAAAAAATGAAGAAAAGGACATTCAAGCAGAGGGAACAGTGCCAAGCAAAAGTGGAGAAGTATTAAGTATACTCAGTGTTCTGAGAATGACAAGTGGTTTGTTGTGGCTAAAGAACAAGGTAGAATTTGGAAGTCTTTAAAAGGAATTCCAAATAAATCATTCTAAACATTTAATAAACCATCTTCAAGCTTACTGAAAGGTCTAAAATTAAGGGAAATTGTGAAATTCAGGGCCTGTGCTCTTTCCACTACTTTGCCATAATAAAAGTGTGGGTCTGTGACAACAGTGGGGATCCTGTGCTCCAAATGATTTGGGGTGACATGATCACATCTGAGCTCCACGAGATGACTCTGACAGGAACAGAGAAGACGAGCAGGTGGAGAAAGTACCTGGAAGCTGTCAAGACAACAGTGAAAGCAAGAAACAATGGCCTGATCAAAGTGGAGAGAATGGAGGAAAAGGCCAACTTCAGGACACAAGTAAGAAGCAGAAGCATCAACAGGTCTACAAGTGGGGATAGCAGGTGAAGAGAAGTTAAAGATGGCTCAGGCTTACCACCTGAATGCCCAGTAAGATCATTAACAGAACTTGGGCATGGGGGAGGAGGCGCAAACCTGAGGGGAAGACATGGATTTGGTTTAGAAATGTTTCGTCTGAAGTCTACAGGACACTCAGGTGGATTCCAAGGCTAGAGAGCAAGGCTGAGTTCTCACTGGTCAAAACTGAAGCAATGAAAAAGATGATTTAGGGAGACTGAACCAAGAGAGTAATATTACAGAAGCCAAGGGAGCCAAGAAAAAAGGTGTTTCAGGAAAAGAAAAGGAGTCCAGGGATTGCCAAAGGCCAAAAGGCAAAGTCAGATGGTATAAGGAGTGAAAAGAGGCTATTTATATGGGTTCAGAGCACACAGGTTACAGGTCATCTTGAAAGTGGTAAAGACAAAAGTCTGTCTGCAACGGGTTGTAGAATGCACCACCAGTGGAAGTGAAAGAGGGGAGGCAGGGTGAAAAAAGTAGAGAGAAGAGTAGCTGCTACACATTCAGAAATTCCATCCTTTTCACCCCAGTCTGTGCTGGTACATCTTCCTTGCCTTGGACATGTATGTCACAATCCAACTACCTAAAATTGTCAAGATCCTTATCCTGAGAAATGCCAATTACCTTCATCTCAGCATAGCTGCGACTGCCCACTACCTGTCAGTAGGCAGAGCCAAATCCCCGTCGTAGCAGCACATGGCCGGCCCCTATCATCTTTCTGTCGGTTCTTTCACCTGTTATCTCTTCCATTCCCACCAAATCAAAAGTCACCAATTAACTAAAATTTCCCACTATTCCCAAACACCAATCTAGAGGCTTCCAAAATCAACTTGACCTTTTCCCTCTTCTTCATCCCTTGAATCTGGAATCAGTTTTTTCAAGTCTTCCTCTCCACTCTAATTCTATACCCAAGAACAGGCCTTTGTCACATCCATACAGGCACGGTGTCATATCTGATTTCTCATACCAAACTACCCTACACATAGTAAACGGATCAATTTTCCTTCAAGCAAAAACCAGACGACAGAGAAAGTCAAATTCCCAGTATCGGAGGCCCTCTTTAATATAGCCATAAACTACCTATATAGTTTTCTCTCCAACTACTAAACAGAAACCTCCACAATGGCCAAACCAGTCTCTTCAATGTTTTCTTAACATTACACATTTAGTTTCACCCTTCTCTGAAATATCCTTTCCCCGCAAGTTCTGTTCATCATAGGGAACCTAGCTTACTCCCTCTCTCTAACGCCCCCTTTGAAAATTCAAGATCTCCACAGCTTTCCTACCACAATTTTAACTGTCTATTATGCCAGGTATTGTTCTAGACCACTGTACATGGAATACATGAGTGAACAAAGCAAAGATCCCTAGCTTTACGAAGTCAGTATTTTAGCAGAAAGGGAGAACAAAAGATAGACTTTCACAAATAAAGACAGACTTTCACTGAGTATGTAAAATGTTCAAAAATTATAAATGCTACAAAAAGAAGTAAAAATGGGAGGTCTGGAATGGGATTACAATTTTAAATAGGGAGGTAAGGCTAGCCCTCATTGGTAAGATGACTCTTAAGAAGGCTTGAAGAAGGTCAAGTTAGTCATGCAGATATCTAGGGGAAAGTGCAGTCCAAGCAGAGGCAACAGCCAGGCCAAAGCCATGGGAAAGGAACAGCAAGGAGCCCAGGGTAGCTGAAGAGTGAGCCAAGGGGAAAGTGCAAAAGACAAATTAATCATGTAACCAGAGCCTGAATACGGAAGGAACAGTAAGTCAGAGAAGAGCTTCTGGGCTGCTTTTGACTTCCCTTTAAATAAGAAAAGTAGCCATGGGAATACAGCACAGACATAATCTGCCTTAGATATTGCAAAGGATCACTGAGGCTACCATGTTGAAAATGGCTTATAAAAGGGCAGGGTCAGAAACTAAAAAAGTTAGAAGCAAAGTCATGCTCCAGGCAAGAGATGATGAAGGCCGGAACTAGAGTGGTAGCAGTGGAGGAACTAGTGATAAAATCTTGGCAACATTTCAAAGGTAGAAAACAATTGCCTTTCCTGATACAGGCCAGATTTGGGGTGAGAGAGAAAGAAAGGTCAAGGATGACTTACAGTTTTTGGCACAAGGAGCTGGAAGGATGGAGCTGCCCTCAACTGAGGTGGAGAAGGCTGGGGAAAAGACTGAGAGGGGCAGGTCAGGAGTTGAGTTCCAGACATGTTACATTTGACAAGCCTAACAAACAAGCCTGCATATCAAGTAGGCAGCTGAGGAGAGAGGTCTGGACTGGGAGCTCACTAGGTCTGGAGGCCAAGGGCAGTTGTTCAAAGATCAGTGAGATGAGGAAGAAACATCCAGTGAGACAGGGTGAAAACCAAAAGCACACCTTAGTGTCCTGGAGCCAAGAGAGACTGAGTGGAAGAGGGAGTGTTCATCTTATCCAATGCTCCCAAGTTTCATGAGGAATGAGAACCAACAATGGGATTTAGCAATGGGGTGGGGGGAAGGGGGGATGGAACTTGACAAATGAGCTCAACAGAGAATGGAGGATGAAGAATTAGAGACCACTCTTTCCTGGAGTTTTGGTGCAAAGAGAACACAGAAATGGGGCGGCAGCTGGCAGGGAAAGCAGGGGTAAAGGTATTTCCGAGAAAAACCAACATGTTTGTGTGCTGCATGTATGCACATAAAGCCCCAAAATGTCCTAGGCACTCAATGAATGTTAATTCCCTCCTTCATGCTCCCTTGACACCAATTATTTTCTATTATCTTTACTGATACATATCTAATTTCCTAACTATATACGAACAACTTTTATTTGGAAGGCCCTATTTTTCCTTGTCCAACTGGCAAACTCTTCTTTATCCTTCAAGATTCAAATATTCCTCCTAGGGAAACTTTCCTGACCCCTCTCCTTGGCTAATTCCCTCAGATATGTTACCTTTGCACCAATGCATTCTCCTATCATCCTTCATCAGTCTCTTGCAATTATCAGACTGTATGCTCCTTCTGCCTCACTAAACTGACTCCTAGAGGGCAAGAGTCAGTTTTCACCCCTCTTGGGGTAAAAGTCTAACAGTGAAGATCACTGACTCTTGAGCCAGACTTGCTTGGGTTTGAATCCCAGTTCCACTACTTAAATGTTCTCATCTATAAAATGAGAAGTAAAAATTGCCTCTACCTCTTGGCATTGCATGGAAGAATAAATTAGTTAGTATATGTAAAGTGCCTGGCATATGCTAGGCCCTATAAATTTTAACTATTATTATATCATATCCGCAGTACCTAGGATTATTAGCTTGATGCAAGAAGTCAAATTAGTTCATGAATGTACACTAAAAAAGTTTTGGCTTACTACCAAGAATTAGTTATCTATACCCTATCAATAGATTTTATTTTGTTTACTTTACCAGGTAATTTCATGACTTGAACTACATCATGTTCTAATCTACTAAAAAGCTCCTTTAAGATCAGGAACAAGACAAGGATGTCCACTCTCTCCACTTTTATTCAACATAGTTCTGGAGGTCCTCGCCACAGCAATCAAACACAAAGAAATAAAAGGCATCCAGATTGGTAAAGAAGTTAAACTGTCACTGCATATGGTATGATATTGTACATAAAAAACCCTAAAGACTCCATTCCAAAACTACTATATCTAATATCTGAATTCAGCAAAGTTGCAGGACACAAAATTAATACACAGAAATCTGCTGCATTCTTCCTATACACTAACAATGAACTAGAAGGTAATCAGGAAAACAATTCCATTCACAATTGCATCAAAAAGATTAAAATACCCAGAAATAAACCTAAGCGAGGAAGTGAAAGACCTATACTCTGAAAACTACAAGACACTCACAAGAGAAATTAAAGATATCAATAAATGGAAACACATCCCATGCTCATGAATAGGAAGAATTAATATTGTCAAAATGGTCATCCTGCCTAAAGCAATCTACAGATTCAATGCAATTCCTATCAAAATACCAACAGCATTCTTCAACGAACTAGAGAAAATAATTCTAAAATTTATATGGAAGCACAAAAGACCCCGAATAGCCAAAGCAATCCTGAGAAAGAAGAATAAAGCTGGGTGGATTACGCTCCCTGATTTCAAGCTCTACTACAAAAGCCACAGTAATCAAGACAATTTGGTACTGGTGCAAGAACAGACCCATAGACCAATGGACAGACTAGAGAGCCCAGATATAAACCCAAGTATATAAGGTCAATTAATATATGATAAAGGAGCCATGGACATACAATGGAGAAATGACAACCTCTTCGACAAATGGTGTTGGCAAAACTGGACAGCTACATGCAAGAGAATGAAACTGGATTATTGTCTATCCCCATACACAATGTAAACTCAAAATGGATCAAAGACCTGAATGTAAGTAATAAAACCATAAAACTCTTAGAAGACAACATAGGCAAAAATCTCCCAAATATAAACATGAGCAACTTTTTTCTGAATGCATCTCCTCAAGCAAGGGAAACAAAGCAAAAATGAACACATGGGACTACATCAAACTTAAAAGCTTCTGTATAGCAAAGGACACCATCAACAGAACAAAAAGGCATCCTACGGTATGGGAGAACATATTTGTAAATGACATATCTGGCAAGGGGTTGACAACCAAAATATATAAAGAACTCATACACCTCAACACCCAAAAAGTAAATAACCTGATTAAAAAAATGGGCAGAGGATATAAACAGACAATTCTGCAAAAAAGAAATTCAGATGGCCAACAGGCACATGAAAAGATGCTCCACACTGCTAATTATCAGGGAAATGGATATTAAAACCACAATGAGATATCACCTAACAGCAGTTAGGATGGCCACCGTAGAAAGAATAAGAACAAATGCCGGTGAGGATGCGGAGAAAGGGGAACCCTCCCACACTGCTGGTGGGAATGTAAGCTAATTCAACCATTGTGGAAAGCAATATGGAGGGTCCTCAAAAAACTAAAAATAGAAATACCATTTGATCTGGGAATTCCACTCCTAGGAATTTACCCAAAGAATATAACTTCTCAGATTCAAAGACATATGCACCCCTATGTTTATTGCAGCACTATTTACAATAGCTAGGATATGGAAGCAACCTAAGTGTCCATCAGTAGACGAATGGATAAAGATGTGGTACTTATACACAATGGAATACTACTCAGCCATAAGAAAGAAACAAATTCTACAATTTGCAGCAACATGGATGGAGCTGGAGGATATTATACTCAGTGAAATAAGCCAGGCAGAGAAAGACAAGTACCAAATGATCCCTCATTTGTGCAGTATAACAATGAAGTAAAACTGAAGGAACAAAACAGCAACAGACTCACAGACTCCAAGAAGGGACTGGCAGTTACAAAAGGGGAGGGGTGGAGAGGGAAGTAGAAGGGGATTCAGGGGTATTATGCTTGGCACACATGGTGGTGGGGATAAGGGAGAAGACAGTATAGCAAAGAGAAGGCAAATAGTGACTGTGGCATCTTACCACACTGATGGCAGTGACTACAATGGGGTATGGGGGGGACACAATAACAGGGGTGAATGTAGTAAACACATTATTTTTTCATGTGAAACCTTCATAAGTGTATATCAGTAATACCTTAATAAAATAATTGATTAATTAATTAATTAAACATACACTTAAAAAAAGCTATTAAAGTCACTTCTTTATATTTAACTTATCTCCTGGACTACCTCTAATTTTGTGACTGACTACAGAACCTCTAAGCACTGCTGAACCTTTCTTTGTCACTTCCCTACACCACCCAGGCTTTTTCATACCTCCTCCCACCCCCGCTGTCCCCACCGACACCACGGCATGATGCACAATTAATTCAACACTGTTGATAAAGTGAATGACACAGTATCTGAGTGGCCAAATTTAAGGTCTCATTTTGCCTCATTTTGCCTCCACTATACAGACCACTCACAGAAGATGACATTCAAAAAAAATAAGTCTTGGTAACCAAAGCAATTTTCCAAGCAACTAAAAGAAAACAAATTTAAGCAATAACTCTATTTGCACAAAATTTCCATAATAAGCAACACTAGCTCATTCAATATTAAGTAACTTCTGGGAAACAGTGGAAACCTCTAAGATGTTACATCACTTAAGAACTCATGAGAATTCAACTAAAAATTTAGTCAAATGCAGTTAGGATATGGCTGTTGTAGTAACTCCTTACTGCAACTACAAATCTTTTTTTAACTGATTCTAGATTTGCAAGTCAAGATCCCTCCTCCTAGAAGGGCAGCTTAAAGGAAATACTCATATTCCCCAACCCCACTGCTATCTATTTCAGAATCAAAAAGTGGTTGGAAGACACTTCCAGTCACCTTCCTCATGCGCACAGTCAGTCAGTCCTGGGTCATGATGGCTGGACCTATGACTTTTTGACTTTATGGTGGTACAAAAGCCATATGCATTCAGTGAAAACCATCCTTCCCAGTTTTGAATTTGGACATTTTCCTGGACTAGCACTACACTGGACGAAACCGGGCAGCTGCAGCTCCTGGTCAGCCAGCCACACAATCGTGAGGGTGAACAACTGACAGACTTACAGCTATTCTGTTTTTCACTGTCAGTATAATATTCAACAAATTACATGAGGTACTCAACATTTTATTCTAAAACAGGCTTTGTGTTAGATGATTTTGCCCAACTTTAGGCTAAGTGTTCTGAGGATGTTTAAGGTAAGGTAGGCTAAGCTGTGATATCCTATAACTTACAGTATTTTCAACTTATGATTGGGTTATGGGGACAGATAACCTCCTTGTTAAGTAGAGGAAGATCTGTGCTACAAAGACAACTTTGGACTAGAGTACCTTGGGTCCAAATGCCAGCTCCACCACCACTTGTCAAGCAGGTATCCTACAGTAGTGATGAGAATAATGCAACCTAACAGGGTTGGGTCTGGTTAACTGATACTGACTGACTAAAAGAAAAGTGAATAAATGAAAAATAGCTAGCTTATGGCAAATAGTTAAGAAATAGTCATTTTGTCATAATACACCATTTTCACACTGGAGTTGAAGTTTTCAAAAGAAGAAGATATTTAAAGGCTCAAATACATGCCAACTAACCTTGGCATAAATAAAGTTCTTGGAATAAATAAAGAGCTGTGATCCCAAGGCAAAGACCCTCCTCCTGTAAGACACAAAGGCAATGGCTTCCTTGCGTTTTAGGTACCAGGCCTGCCCCACACATACTCCTGATCTTGGAATACCTACAGATGAACCCCTAGTGTCGGTGACACCTAAAGGAAATGATCAGACGGTCCTACTGACCTCACATCCACTGTGGCCACGTGCTCTGTGCTTAAATATGTGAGGTATTTTCTTATAAAAATCTTGATTCAAAACATCAGAAAATAACATATAGAGTCATCATGAAGTTAATACTTTACAACTAATTGCTCAAACGTGGTCATTTCCATAATGCTTTCATGATTGCCAATAAAATGAAACCTGCATACAAGGGTGCTTGGCTAGCTTAGGTCAATAACCAATAAAATTCTGTCCAAGGATTCTATCACCTGACATTCCCTAGAACCTGGCTTATGGCTACTTAAAATTCATTGAAAGATTTGTACACACATGTTCACAGCAGCATTACTCACAGTAGCCAAAAAGGTGGAAGTAACCCAGGGGTCCATCAACCGATGAATGGATAAACAAAATGGGGTACAGACACACAATGGAACATTTTCCATTCTTAAAAAGGAAATTCTGACACATGCTACAACATGGATGAACCTTGAGAACACGAAATAAGTCAACTCCAAAAAAGACAAATACTGTATGATTCCACTTACATGAGGTCTCAAGAGCAGTCAAATTCAGAGTCAAAAAGTAGAATGGTGGCAGACAGGGGACAAGGGGTGAACGGAATGGGAATTACTGTTTAATGGGCAGTTTCAGTTTTGCAAGACCAAAAAATGTTCCAGGGATGGCTACACAGCAATGTGAACGTACATAATGCTACTGAATTGTACACTTAAAAAAATGGCTAACATGGTAGATTGTATGTGTATTTCCAACTTAAAAATAAAAACAAAATCCACTGAAAGAATAAATGAAGGGGTACTACTTTTATCACTCACTGTTGTACCTCATACCTTTGGATTATTTATTAGAAAATTCCTATTTCCATATTTTATGGATGAGGAAATTGGAACTCAGAGAGTTTAACTGATCTGCCATGAAACTACATAAAGTATCTACTATACGATGCTGCTCAGTATTAAGTGTATTTTATCCCACTGTTGTTAAACCCTGTGGAGACAAGGGCTATGCCTTGGAACCGACACACAACCCACAGGCCTGAACACCTGTATCACAGAACACATCACTGTGTCCCTTCCTCTGCTAAAAGCCCTAAATCAGCAGGGGAAAATGGGCAGCCTTAAGAACACTTCTGTCACTGGAGGTGTTCAAACACAGGCTGGGCCATCAACCACTCCCAATGGACTTACTATGTGCCAGGAACTGGGGCAGATAAAGGTTCAGACAATCTCTTCTTTGAGATGATCTGAACCTACTGCAGTACACAAAGTTCAGAAACAATTACAAAAACAAAAAGACAAATGCTTAATGAATAGATATGAGTACACAACCTACAAGGAGTACTGAGAATGTCCATGGGTCTGAAAAATGTAGAAGTATCTTCAAAGTAGGCGGCTTCTGAGCTGCATCTGGAAGGATGAAGTTTTGCAGGCACCAACAGGGAAAAGGCCACAGCATGTAGCGGACTGAGTGTCAAAAGAATAACACTGTTCCTGACTTTGCTATTATTATCTAGGTAAGCACCTCTGCAAATCACAAAGCTTTGGTCTCCCCATATATAAACCTATAGCAAGACCCTGTCCAGCTCTGTGTGTTATATCTAACAGGAGCGTTTAAGTACAACTTCCTAGGTTCAGATCATGTCACTGTCCCTTAAGAGTGACCCTGAGCTGAGTAATCAGCAACACTGTGCCGCAGTCTCCCTACTTCAGAAGAGGGCTCATGTGGTAATTAAACAGTCACTTAGCACAGGCCCTGGCACATAAATAAATGGCCCTCAATAAATAGATGATTGCTCCTATCATGACCAGCTACATTGTAAGAGGCCAACACCAGATGCAAGGGTTGCGCCTCCAGGTCTCTCCCAGTCCAGCGACATCCCTGAGGGGATGGGAGCGCAGAGCTGGAGCTGCAAACCCTGCACGCATGTGTCACTGTCCGGCTCAGCACGCGCCTCTCCCCATCCCGGGGAGAAGCGATTGCTCAGCAGTCCCAGGCGTCGGGCACCCAGGGAGGGAAGAAGCTCAGACCCGACTTACCATGCTGGCGGGGGAAGAGGGCGGCTCAGGTGAGCTGGCTTTCGGGTTTCGGACACGTCCCGCTCACACGGGTCAGGTCATGGTCCCAGCAGGCTCGGGAAGTCCCCGACCATGCAAAGACAACCGCTTCCCCACCCGGGCCCCGCAGGGACCCTCTAAAAAGAGCTGGGCCCCCCGGCCCGCCTCATCGGGGACCCCCGGAACAATTCATCCAGACGCACCCGTCCCTCCCCAGGCAAATTGAAAAAGCAGGAAATGGGGGAGGAGGCCAGCGAGGAGAGCAGCGACTCGGGGGGCCCCCGCCCAGGCCCGACCCCCGAGGGGAGGCTCCGGGCCCAGGCAGGGGCTCCCCGGCCTCCGTTCAGAAGCGGCGGTGGGCCCGGCCCCGAGGCTGAAGGGGCGGAGGCTGAAGGGGCCTCAGCGGCACAGCCCGGGCGGCCGGCTCAGAGGAGAGGCCCAGGGGCCCGCGCTGTCCTCTTCGGCTCAGCCCACACAGCCGCCGCCACCGCCCCCCAGAGCATCCCTGCGCGTGCCTGCCCTGAAGCCAACCGCTCGCGCCGCACGGCCAGCACCGACCAACAGCCCCAACGCGCCGGAAGTGGCGAGCGCCCGGCGCGGCCCCACGGCGCGGCCGCTGGGCTGTGGCGCGGGAACCGGACCAATCCGGAATCGAGCGGCGGAGGGAGGACGGAGGGGGGACACGGGGCGGGGCCGTACCTGACGGCTGCCGCCTGGCCCCGCCCCGCGCCTGCCGTCAGTCGTGGCCGCCATGTTGATAAAAGGCGCCGGGCCTGCCGTATTAGTAAAGGGGCGGTTTCTCTTTCGCTTCGTCTGCCCATTCATTCGCAGATCTTTACGGTGCGCCTTCTACGCGCCAAGCAACGGCTGGAAATAGGCAGCACGCAACCTCTGCCTCTGCGGAGCTTACATTCTTTCAGTCCACGCACGTTTTAGCCTTGCAATGTATGGCCCTGGCACTGCTGTGGTGTTAGGACTAGGGCAATAACCAAGACTGCTATAGTCTCTGCCCTAGAGGAGGCAGATAAAGAACAAATACAGCACAAATGAATAAATTAATTGTAAGAACCGAAGAGTGCTCTGAGTTTAACAAACGCAGCAAACACGCAGCGAACTGAGAGAAAATATGGAAAGGAGGGATGGAAATGTAAACTGAGACCTGAAGATAAAGTTAATAGGCAGCGTGCTCAACGCCCAAGGAACAGCAGCTGCACAGGTTTTGAGAGGGCAAAAGATGTGGTGGGTTCCTAGTCCCAGCCTCCAACCCGCTTTCCTTTTGAAAGTGCTAATTTTAAGAAATCAGAAGGATACAATTCCATGCAGCAGAAGTTGAGCCCTACACGGTGTGCCTAATGCGTAGACTGCAGCAAATCTGTGTAACCACTGGCTTTCAAATTCCACTGTCAACCAGAATCACCTGAAGGGCCTGTTAAAACAGGTTTGCCAGCCAAACCCCACTCTGCATTTCTAATTTAGTAGGTCCAGGTGGGACCTAATTCATATTTCTAACAAGTTCCCAGGTAATACTTGTAAGGTTGGAGGCACCGGAGGGAGGAGGGGTGAGCACTTGGGACACTGATGAGGTGCCAAAGTCCCCGGCTGGTGCCCCCTCCCAACCTGAAAAATGTGCCTTAAGCTAGCCAATCCTCACACCGCTGTAAAGCTAAGCTCTGCCTCCCCCTACCTTCTTTAAAAACTCGCTGCCGCTGCCTGCCCTGCTGAGTGTGACTTCCCCAGCCTGTGACTAGCCAGACTGGGGAACATCGCCATGGATTGCGCTCAAATAAACTGCCTGGTCCTTTATTGTCTCTTGTCGCCTGCTTATTTCGGTTAGAATTTATCTTACATTTGGTGCAGAAAAAACCCAGGAAAAAGCATGAGCGCAGTGCCCCGACCGGCCATCAGCAGCCCTGCCCCCTCCTTCCCCAACCCGGGACCTCAGCCTGCTCTCCGCTGCATGGACTGTTTTCCTGTGAGTCCCTCAGTACCCCCGGGTCTGTTTCCCTTCCTAAATCCGTTTCTACCCTTCCTAAATCGTAGCTACGTCCAGGTTGGGGCATCCAGCCCTTGGGCAACCAGCCCATCGGCTGCGGCATCTGGGATACCCGCCCCTGGCCCTGCAGTGTAGGAGACGTCCCTCATCCAGGCTCCCAGGCCGTCTCCCCTGACTTGGTGAGCTTGGCACGCTGGGCGCTCCTCTCAGTGGGATTAGTTGGGGAGTGGCACAGACATGAGGAACCAGCCCTGGAAAGCAGAGGCTCAGACCCCACTGCAGTGTCTCATTTCTAATTTGGCTACTCTATATTTGGGAAGTTCACAAATGGAAGTTGGTCTTTCTTTGCTCTCAGGCCTGGCCTCAGTATCCCTTGGACAACCAGTCTTGCTGGCCCCCTGAGGGAACTTTCGATTTTAGCTTCCTCACTGACTTGACTAATTATTGCCACTGGAGCAGAGAGCAGGGTGAAATCCTGTATGTGCAGGCTTTTTGGACATTGCGCTCCTGCCCTTGACCTTTATGTTTAGTGTTCAACGACCCAGGTTCTCCTGGCCCCATCTCTAGTTAAGGATTGTCAGCCTCTTACTCTGCCCAGTCCCTCTTCCTTTTCAGATCTGCCAGAGGACCTTAGTCTCCCACCTCTCTCAGCTCGCTACCCCCACCCCTCTCCGCTACCATCTTTAAGTTCTTTGTCCTCCCTCATGCTGCTACCATCTTAAAGTCCTACATTCTCAACCATGCCGTCTTCCTGCTCCTCTCCTCTTCCGGCGGCTGCACCACTCCCTCCCCCTCTCCTTCCACCTTCACCACCCTCTTCCCCCACCAGAACACGCTCCTCCTGCCCTCCAGTTCCGGAAGCCACAGACAAGACTCCTCCCAGCACAGACATGCCTCCTTTCTCTCCTGACCCTACACCCCACACCCGCCATTTTGTAAGTGGTCTGGCGTGGTTGTTGGGAGTGGGTGAGCTAGGCATAGCAAGTGAAAAATCTTAGTGATTGTGTATTGCAGTGTGTGTGCCTGCCTGCAGCCTGAAAATTTTTGTAGTGACCTAGAATCTTACAAAGTTTTGCTAAGTTAAGTAGACATATTTTGTGCTTAGACATTATGCTGTAAAGCACATGGTGTCAGGAATTACAAAGTGTCTTCATGAATTTGTTAATCTAAAGAATGCTGGTGCAATGGTTTACAATTCTTCTCAGTGTTCACTGAAGAGTACCTCATGGTTTTGAGGTCTAATTAAAGCTATTTAAAGAAGAAAACGTCTCTACTTGCTAAAAAGATTGTGTTTTAATAAGGGAAAGTATAAAGAATAGAAATTCATTTTGTTGAGGGTAAAAGAAGGTAATTGTTCTAAAGTACAGCTATTTATTTAAAGAGGGAGAACACTGAATGTAAAAGGAAAGTTGTAGAAAACTTGTGGAAGAATTTAATATGGTCATGCTACATAAAATTAAAGCAAATGAGTCTCAGTATCAAGTACATAGCAAAATAAGAATTTTGTTTTCAGTTAAAAAGACAGTTTTCTTAACTGTTAGTCTGCTCTCAATGTTGAAAGATTGCAAAGAGTTCTCTAATTGTTTTATCAAAACAGTATCTCATGCTTAAAGTCTCAGTGAGTTGTCTGAATATTTAAGATAGTAAGATCTTAATATGAAAAAACTGAAAGCTAAGCTTTGCTAATAACTGTGTAACCTTCTGTATTTGCCTTTAAAATCTTTTATTGTCATTCTAGCTAAATAGATAAGTATTGTTTTCATGGTAACTTATGATTCTATTTAGACAAATGCCTTAAAAAAAACTTTAACAGCTTCCCAAAATCAAATTCAAAAAGGTACTTTTATCTCTAGTTAACTCTGATATTTTCCAGAGGGCCCCTGGAATATGTCAGAGGAATTTTTTCTCATTAGAGAAAGTATTTGGCCAATTTGGCTTCTTTTCTCATTAGAGAAAGTATTTGGCCAATTTAGCTTATTTATCTGATATAAAATTACCTACTAAATTACCTAGAAAGCACTGTCAAAGGGAATAATGCTAAACTTTGTTACTGAATGTTTTGTGTTAGAGAAATATTCAAATTTCCTTATGTCAACTGTCTTACAGTAAGCTCTCATCAGATCTTTAACCATTTTCATTTGTAAGTCTTTTGTCATTTATAGTCCTGTTTTATTACTCCTAAGCTAGAAAAGAACTAGATTTCACCAGAACAAGTATTAGTTACATAAGAAGTAAGTTAAAAGGGCAGAAGAGGGACTCCAAACTCCACTCCGTGACCTGGTAACCACAGCCTTCAAAGTCTTTAATACCTATGATGAAGAACATGAGAAGAGGACGGTGTCCCAAACCTGAGCCTTCACGGCGGCCCTGTGGCCGGCAGGGCAGAGGTCTCATCACACCAAAGACCGGTCCAGAGCTCGTGAGCCTCTGGGACCCTGCTTCTGGTGTGGCCAAGAAGACCACTGGGCAAAGAGATGCCCCAACCCAACCAACAAACCGACTAAACCCTACCCAGTTTGCAGTAAGAGAAGTCATTGGAAAGTAGAGTGCCCAGTTGGGGAAGGTCATTCTCCTGTGACAGAGTCTCATGGGAGGCAGGCCCCCCTGAGGGACTCCCCTCCAGACCTGCTGAGCCTACTCAAATACTGAAGTTGTCTAGACTCAAACACCCCTGTCACCCTTACCGAGCCCAGGGCCACACTGTGGGTAGTGGGTAAGTCCATCTCCTTTTTGGTGGACACGGAGGCTGCCTACTCTGTTTTACCTTCCTTTCACGGGTGTTTACATCCTTCCCAGGTCTCAGTCGTGGGTGTCACAGGAACCCCCTCTAAGCCTCTAGAGACAGGTCCAGTAGCCTACACATTTGAGAGCCATCCTCTTACCCACTCATTTCTAGTCATCCCGCCCTGTCCCTTCCCTTTGTTAGGAAGAGATCTCCTCTCCAAGCTTAATGCCTCTATCTCCCTGCCTCTTAGTCATCCCCAACCGAGCTCACTCATCATTTTAGCCAATATAAGTTGTAGCCCTGGGCCCTCCACAGATCCTCCTGTACCGTCGACCAGCATTAACCCGATAGTCTGAGACACCTCTACTCCTGTATAGTGTCGAGCCATCATGCTCCAGTCCTCATCCACCTCAAAGACTCATCCGCCTCTCCTTCTCCTTCTAGACCCCAATTTCCTATTTTCCAAGCCCATCGCAAGGGCATCCTACCTATCATTAACCATCTTCTTTCTCAAAGGCTTCTGGTACCAACTAATTCTCCCTGTAACGCTCCAATTCTTCCAGTCAAGAAACCATTGGGAGCCTACCAGCTTGTTCAAGACCTGCAGATAATTAACGAAGCTGTAGTCCCTCTTCACCCAGTCATCCTTAATCCTTATACTCTCTTATCTCAAGTTCCCCTGAACACCTTTCTTACCTACTTTACCTCTCACTCCTAAGAAAGATACCCCCTTGTCCTGCCCAATGGTTGTCTTTCCATTCTTTCATCCAGGCTGCCTGCTACGAACAAGCCTCAGTCTGTCTCTCATCATCCAGACTACAGTACTAGATGGGGCAAAGCCTGAGTGATCATGCTAGATATATCTGTCCTGAGAGACAAAGACAACATATCTGCTAGAACCTCCGGCCACTGATAGAGAGGTCGGACAGTAGAAGTGAACAAGACCATGTGGGTACATCAGTACTCACCCCTTCCCTCCAAGCCTCCTCTGGCCTCCCACCAGCCTCAACACTACCCACGCCACCCCTCCTCAGCCAGAAGTAGCCAGATCAAGTCGGCGCCCATTATAACCAAAAGGCTGGAATGTAAGGTTGGAGGCACTGGAGGGAGGGGTGAGCACATCTGATGTGCCAAAGTCCCCAGCTGCTGTTCCCTCCCAACCTGAAAAATGTGCCTTAGGATAGCCAATCCTCACACCGCTGTAAATCTAAGCTCTGCCTCCCCCTACCTTCTTTAAAAACTTGGAGACTGCCCTGCTGAGCATGACTTCCCCAGCCTGTGACTAGCCAGACCAGGGAACATTGCCTGGGATTGCGCTCAGATAAACTGCCTGGCTCTTTGTTGCCTCTCATCACCTGCTTATTTTGGTTAGAATTTATCTTACAATACTAATGCTGCAGGTTCAGGAACCACACACATGGGAGCACTGCTGATATAACTCATGACACAGAGAGCAACAGCTTCCATTTATTCTTTCATCAGATATTTATTGTTGCCCACTAAGTCACAACCACTGTTCCAAGGCTTGAGTGCTGAGCAAAACAGACACACTTGTGCACTTATAAAACAGACATAATTTTTTAAATAGCATACAATAAGTCAATTTAATTGTGATAAAAGCACGAAAGAAAAATACAAACCACCTTGAGTTAATAGCCAAGCGATGTAAATTAATCTCAAGGGTTGGGATGGAGAGGAGGTCAGGAAGTGATATTTATTTAAGCTGTAGCTTAAAAGACATCGTGTAGTTTGCTAGGCAAAGAGATGAGGCATAGAATATTCCAGGCAGATAAGAAGAAAACAAATCCTACCATTTGCAACAACATGGATGGAGCTAGAGGGTATTATGCTCAGTGAAACAAACAGGTGGAGAAAGACAAGTATCAAATGATTTTCCTCATTTGTGGAGTGTAACAAAGAAGCAAAACTAAAGGAACAGAGCAGCAGCGGACTCACAGACTCCAAGAAGGGACTACAGGTTGGGAGGAGTGTGGAAGGGTGGGTGGGGAGGGAGGGAGGGAGAAGGGGATTGAGGGGTATTATGATTGGTGCACATGGTGTGGGTGGGGTCACCAGGAAGACAGTGCAGCACAGAGAAGACAGTGGTGACTGTGGCATCTTACTGCGCTGATGGACAATGACTGCAATGGGATATGGCAGGGACTTGGTAATATGCGTGAATGTAGTAACCACAATGTTTTTCATGTGAAACCTTCATGAGAGTATATATCAATGATACCTTAATAAAAATTTAAAAAAAGAATATTCCATTGTGCATAAAATGAGAGTCCCTGTGGCCAGGATTCTCACCTGGCTCTGGTTGACTAGCTCACTGCACACCTGTGGGCACTACATGGCTGTTGACTCTATAAAAAGAGCTCCACCCAGTGCTCTGGGACGACACGGTGGCAGGGCTGCAAGGCTGCAGGAGAGCAGAGCAGAGGCCCAGAGGACAGCTGTGTGGGTCAACTGCAGAGAGGCCCAGAGGATGGCTCTGTGGGACAGCTGTGCAGAGAAGCCCAGAGGACAGCTGTGCAGACAGAGGGGCCCAGAGGCAGAGACTGACTTGCTGCATGCAGACTCGCTCTGAGTGAATGGGATTTTAGTGACTGACTTGCCACCTGGAAATAAAGTTGGGTATAACCCTTTCACCCCAAGAACATTTTGCTCTCATTTTCTTTGGTCACACTGAATCCATAGCGAACTTGCCTGGGGCTGAAACCCATTGGCAAGACATCCAGGCAGTAGAAATCACATGTACTAGAGAAGTCATATCAGAATGTAAGTGGATGAATCAGGACTGAGGCCAAGTGACTTCCCCCTTCTCGTCTCAGTGTAGTGGGATGAGCAAAGGCTTTGAAATTAGAACAGTTTGGAGTAGAATCCCAGCTCTTAGCACCAGCTGAAGTATGTTGGCGAGGGACTATCTAAATCTTGGTTTCCTCACTTTGTAATTGGATGAAATAATGGAAACTCAACTCATACTCAATTAGAGGTATGCCTTTGGCTCATATACCCCATAACTGGACATGCAGAGATGGGTCAGCATCAGACTGGTAGTGTTGGGAGCCCTGGATACATTCCTCTAGGATTTTCTCAGCTCTGCTCTCATATATCAGTCTTGTTGCCAAGATGGGTGCCAGGAGCTACCAGGGCCACATCCTTTCTCATGGTGATAAGCTTTATCCCACTGGTCCTAACTGGCCCAGGCCTACCCATCCCTGAACTAGCTACTATGGAGAAGGGTGGAATTGCTATGATTGGCTTAGAGAATCTTCCCCCAGAGTTGGTTTCAATTCCCCAGAATAAAGTGGATATAGTGGAGTCACCACATGTCCACCATACCTCCATTGCCTGGCTGAAGGGAAGATTAAATTTAATGTATGAAAAACACCTGGCACATAAGGCATGCAATAAATCACAGCTATTTTTAATTGTACTCCAGGGGCTTTGTCCAAGTCAACTAAATAACACTTTGTTATTAATATTAATCTCAAGACTGTCTATTCCAAAAAAAGATTTAAGGCTGCTATTACTTTTTGTTGGCACTGCAGGGATGGCCCCCATCCATCTCCTCCTGCCATTCCTACTGCTACTGCCTTCCTTCAACAAACATTCAGTGAGTTAGTATCAACTTTGTGCCAGACCTTCTGCAAAAAAACAAGGATTCCAAAATGAATATGATCCACGCAAATTGCTCACTGCCTTGTGGCAGAAACAGACACTGAAACAATTACAGTATGGTGTGAGAGGTGTTATAACAGAGGTGCATATAAATCTTCTAGGCATGTAAGGAAGTGGGAAGGAAAGACTGGAGGGGGAGTAGTTGGAGGCTGAACAAAGATAGTAACATTTCAGTTTGGTCTTGCTGTATGAAGAGAAGTTCACTGAATTCTGCCGAGTCCCCACTCCTCTTCCCATTCCAAACTGTGTTTGACTGTATCAAGATTCTTTCCATTGCAGGTGACAAGGTTGGGACTTGAGAGGTGGGACTAAAAGGGACTATATTATCTCATGTAAGAGAATCATTCAATGGTTTGCATGGATTTCAGATATGTCTGTATTCAGGGTCTGAAATGCCATCAAAGAACTCAGTTTCTCTCCATTTCTTGGTTCTGCTCCTTTGGTTGGAGGATCTTTATCCATGGGGTTGCCCCTGGCATATCCAGGCTTATCTTCTCCCAGTTGGAAGTCTCATAGAGAAGAGAGCATGCCTCTCCTATAAATGTTGCAGAAAAATAATCCCACTGTCTTTATCACTTCTGAACCAATCACTGTGAGGGGGTGAATGTGATACTCTGATTGGCTGGACCTCAGTCACATACTCCACCCCAATTTTCAGAATAGTTCTCTCAAGGGCCAAGAACTCTCTGAGTCCCACCAGAGCTCTGTAAGGCTATCAGAGCCTGGAGAATTCTCCCATTTTGCAGATGAGGAAACATGCTGGTTTCTTAATAGGCAAAGGAGTGACAATATCACTCAGTATGGATTTAATGAAAGGCAGAAACAGTGAGAGTCTGGCACCCTCTATAGGTGACAGGAACATACTTGTTTAACCTGGCATTCAAGGCCTTTGAAAGTCTTTGATGCTCTGTAACCATGCTCTCTGATTGAGTCTTTACTTTTCCTCTTATGTAGCTTTGTGGTCTTTAGCAGCAAGTCACTTAAACTCTCTGTGCCTCAATTTCCTCACCTAAAAAATGGGAAAAATATTAGTACCTACCTGGTAAGGTAGGTACCTATATGAGTCAAGCTCTGTCGAAAAACTCTAATTTAGGTTTGAAGAATTGACAAGGGGCTATTTTCAAAGGGGTGTAAGGAAACCCTACAAAGGATAATATAGCACCCCAGGTCTAGTAACAGCAAGACTATTAGTGTCCTGAGAACTGAAACGGTGAAATGAGAAAAGGTTGCCAGAACCTGGCAGGAAGGAAACCACCAGTCAAGGAGTCAAGGTGATGCTGCAGGGAGGAAACCAGTGGAATAAAAAGCCTGACCTCACTCTTTTTCCTCCCTCCACATCTAACTGGGGCTCTCCATTGGACAATCCAACTGGAAGCCAGAGGGCAAGGAAGCCTGGTGACGTAGTTCATAGGGGGCAACCTCCTGGGCTGATGGCTGGATAGAGAAGGGGGAACAGGATTCCATGGGCACACATGGAAGAGATCCAGCAGAGATTATCATTACTGTGGTGGAGCACATGAAGTGTTTAGAACTGTGGCTGGCACGTTAAAAATATTCTCTATAAATTTTAGTTGTTAATTTTTGATTAGTATTTCCATCCTAGTTCCAGTCTACCTTTCCATCTCTTCTCCCTCTACAAGCCCACCAAGCTAGACTCCTCATGACCCCTGGAAAGTAGTAGACTCTTTCATGTCTCTGAGCCTGTACTTACATTGTTCCACTGTTTGGAATGTCCTTTTCCTCATTCCTTTCCCTTCCTTTCACATTCCTACTCATCCTGAAGACCCAGCTTAAACAAATGTCTCCTATTGAGTGGCCTCCTTGAATAGAATAAATGGCTGTTTACAAACATCCATTAATATGATTAATGGAGAAATCTTGCCTGAAGACTTACCTAGTTGTCACATCCACCAGAAATATCCAACAGGAATTATCCATGAGTACAGCATAATGGAGAGACAGGCCTCTCATGCCCAGCCAGATCTGCCTCTGCTCTATTCCAAGCACACGGAAGGATTATATTTCCCCAGTTTTTGCAATTAGACAGTACAAACTGGGTGAAAGTGACCCATATTACTTCTGGGCCAGAGCATGTCCTTGCTTGGACAAGTCCCTCAGTTCTGCCCTCCCCTGCCATAGTGAACCTGAGGAGTCATGTTGATATTGTGGCACCATGGGATAGAGTGACTACAAGGACAGAATCCCTCCCTCACCCACTCCAGACCAGCAGAATGAGTTAAAAATAAACTTTTCTGTTTGAGACACTGGAGGTAGCTTGTTACTGCGGCATAACCTGGCCTATCCTGACTAGTACACATGACGTGTGCTAACTGGTCTATAAAGATGGGCCCCCACTGAACCATGTCTACATGAGCATTCACATCCTCATGTAGTCCTTCCCCTTGAATTGGGCTGGCCCTGTGAATTTACTTCTAACCAATGGAATGGAGTAGAATGGAGTACAACTTCCACTTTACAGCTGTCTGGGTTTCGTGGAATATTCCCTTTGGTGCAAGCCAGCCACCATATAAGAAGTCTAATTACCTGACAACACCATGCTGTGAGAAAGTTCTAGCCAAGCACATGGAAAGACCATGTGAAAAGAGAGAGTATTGCCTGATCTCAGCTTCCATCTTTCAAAGCTACCTCAGCTGAGGTGCCAGCCATGAGAATTAAGAATCACAGATGAGCCCAGCCATGGCTTGGGAAGATGCCAGCCCCAGCACCTCTCCAACTGCAACTGCATGAGAGACCCCAAATGGGAATCACTCATATAGGCCTGGTCAATCTGCAGAACTGTGAGAGATCATAAATAACTTGTTGTTTTAAGTCATTACATTTTGGGGTAAAACAGTAACGAGTGCACAATAGTGAAGGTCTTCCCTTTAAAAAAGCTAATAAGCTGTCATAGCTCCTTTCTTGTGGGGCTATGAAATACCTGTTGTCCATAATCCCAGTCAACCACTAGGCAACTCCCTGGCATGAGACCTGGCCCATTGCCTATTGACTGTGTCCTTAAAAGACAGGAAGTACCTGAAGCTATCATCATGTGAGACCACCTCCTATCCAACCCTGAGACACAACCAGGTCTCCCAACTTCAGTGAGCCCAGGCAACCTTCAGATTGGAGGTACTCTAGCCAGAACCCAGCCCCCCACCTTCATCGTTAGCTGCTGCTGAAATGGATTTCTGTTGGCATGGCAAACCTTGGAAGAAATTCTGAAGTGATAAATCAGGGCATAGGTATTATTAAGAGAAAAAAAAATCTGTGAAATTGCACTACCTGAATTCTGAACAGTGAATGTAACAGTTATTTTTATGTAAATTATTTCCCAAACAACATCTAAATTTAGGAAATTCAGTGTTACTGAATGATAATTACTTTTTTAACGGCAAATGAGAATAGAGAGGATAATAAAAGATCACAAATGGATCCAAAAATATAGTGCTGACAAAAGAGAAGGTGAGCAGTGGTCTGTTGACAAATAAACACAAACTGAGTGCAAAATACGTGTATTTTATATGTAGATTAGAATGAATAAAAAATAAATATAAAATGCAGGAAATTTAAAGGACAACTTATTACAAAGCAAATGACAAATGAGAAAATAAACGTAGGGCTGTAATGAAGGAAGATATAAAAAGACTCACTAAGTGATGTAGATGCACTATAATCTTAAATACAGGTGGGACCCAGGTGTCAGCTATTCCTTTGTCCTTTGGCTCCATATGTTCTTTACGCCCCTGCCCTCAATATCAATCCAAGTACAAAACTCCAAACATCTTTTAAGTTTCCAAAACAATCCACTCACACCAAAGCAGTGTCTCTAATGGGGGCACTAGTAGCCTCGTGCAAGAGACATCGCACCAGTTGGCATGATCCTGCTGGTCACCAAGTCAGCAATGACCATGCCCCACCCCCAGTAGTCATTGTGACAGGTTAAACCAGCCCACATGTTTCCAATGCTCCTGGGGACAGTACCACCCTCACCAACAGAGACACCCTGCACCAAAGCTGTAGGGACCCATCATCTTTGCTGAAGATTTAATAAGGATACAGAAGAGAGGACTTAACATCACACATCCCACAGCAAACAACCTAGAACTTTCATTCATGCTTTGCTTTTTCCACAATCCATCAGCTAGGCTGCTGCTAGCTCATTTTTTCCTTAGCCCCTCATCTCTCATAATGCCTGGCTGTCTAATGCATCTCTCCTCCCTCCAGACTTCCTAGAAGGTGGGTTAGCCACCATCAACTGGCTACCTTGAAATCTCACCCCAAGTACTGTATCACCTGTGTTTGCTCTTGAGCTTCTGAAGAATGAAGTTGTCTCTATCTTGTTACTTAGAAAAACTATAGATGATTGTGGATAAAGTGAAGGTTCCTATGACCAGGATGCTCACCTGGGCCTGCGTGTGGGCAATATGTTGCTATTGACTCTATACAAAGAGCTCCACCCAGCACTCTGGGCGACACTGTGGCATGGCCGCATGGCTGCTATACAGCTGCAGGGCTGCAAGGCTGCAGGAGAGCAGAGACTGAAGTGGTGGCAACGCCGAGGACAGACTGAGATGGCTGTGAGGGCAGAGAGGCCCAGAGGCAGAAACAAGCTTGCGACATGCAGAGTCGTTCTGAGTGGACAGTATTCTAGTGATTGACCTGCCATGGTGGGAATAAAGTTGGGTATAACCCTTTCACCCCAAATACATTCCATTGTCATTCCTTGGTCTCACTAAATCCATAGTGAAACTTGCCTGGGGCTAAAACCCACTGGCAAGACAATGATGAAGAGGACATCTATTTTTTTTTCCTATCCCTTCTGATGGCTCCAGTTTTGCTCTGAAGGACCCCTCTCCTCCACACTTAGTTCTTGAAGTTTGGGTGGGGCTGATCCCACTCCTCAGTGTCAGGAGTAAGCATGTATAGTATGGTTTCATTCTTTTATTAACAAAACCAGTGCTGTAAAAAATAACTTTATGCATATGCACACACAAGTGTGCAGGTGTGTCTATAGTATAAACTCAAATTACTAGGTCAAAAGGTAAATGCCTTTGTGCTTTTGATGGACTGTTCTAAATTGCCCTCCATAGGAATTGTCCACTCCTACATGCTACACAGAGTGTTTATTTCCACACAGGCCAGTAGGATATATTGTCAAACTTCTGGATTTTTGCCAATCTGAGAGGTAACATTAAAATATTTTGTGAACCGTTTATGTACTTTGCCCCTCTCTGCTATTGAATTGTTGGGCTCCTTGTCTATGTTTCTAGGAGTTCCTTGCATAATAAGGAGACTAACTCTTTGTGATATTGACTTGCAAATATTTTTCTGAAATTGTCATTTATCTTTTGACTTTGCCTGTGGTTTTACTTTTCCATGAAGAAGTTTTAAATGTTTTGTAGTTGAATTAATCTATCTTTTATGGTTTCTGGATTTTGATGAAGGTGCCTCTATGCCAATGTTTAAAGGAATTTGTATATGCTTTCTTCATGTACTTTTATAGCTTTGGGGGGGAAAAAAAGGTCAATCTTTGATCTAATTGAAGTTTACTTTGCTGTACAGTATGAGGTGTGAATCCCAACTATTGTCTGGAGAAGCCAAACCCAGATCAGGCACAGCATGAGGTGACTTAGTTCTCAGAAGGAGGCCAGACCTGGTGCCAGGATCTGACCAATTAAATGAAAGAAGTGCCCAGAACTGGCCAAGTTTAGGCTTTAGAACAACTGGAAGCATCATCACGTCCTAGCAGGATGATAGCAAGAAGCAGAATCAGATGGCAAGACCAGAGTCCCAGCCAAAAGAGGGACAAGAAGACTAGGAGAAGGATCTGGGAAGCTGCTTTCAAACTCTAGACAAAGCCTGTACATGGCCTGACTTGTGAGATATCCTGTGGCTACAGGCCTCCCAAGCCTCACGGTCATCATTACCCTGAACCCTTTCTAACATGGTACATGGAGACAGATGGAAGAGAGTCCTCATCTTCAACAAATACACATTCTTAAGGGACAGTCACAGGTATCTGCCACCAATCCTAATGAAAGATCCGAAGGAGAATAGAGGTCAAGGGACATGGAGCAATAAATTCTGACCAGGAGGACTTCCTGTAGGAAGTGATAGCAATTTGAGATGAGCCTTAAAAGAACTAGTGAGCTCTAAACAGGTAGACTTTTTTTTATTTCAATAGCATTAATTGTACAGATCAGCTTTGGGAGAAGTGACATCTTTCTTCTGTAGACTTTTCTTTCAAGAATAAGTCTGCCATTCCATGAGTTCAGTCTTCTTTTGCATCATTCAGCAGTATTTTAGAGTTTCTTTCCTATGGATTTTATGCATTTCTTATTACGTTTATCCTAAATGGGGTCATCACTTCCATTATACCTTTTAAGTGGCTGTTGCTGGTATAAATAGGGGAGATACTGATTTCTGTAGTTTAATTTAGACCCAAACAACTAACTGAATATTTTTATTGTTTTTCTTTTGTCAACAGATTCAACTGGGCTTCCCAGGTATAAAACTGTATCATCTGTAAATCATATTAATTTTACCACCTTTTTTCCATTTTCTATAGATGACTGAAAAGCAAGGAGGGCATGCCTCCTGAATTCAAGCTCTGATGTTCATTGAAGAGGAAGAGGAGAGAAATTGCATCTATTTTAGTTCCTCATGGCCTTTCAATCGGTTCTTTCCTTAGCCACCCCTCCTCTCCCTTTACATAGTAGATCCCTATTACTCTTCAAACCCTTTCTCTGAGAAGTTCTTCTTGACTCTTGGCCCAAATCTGGTTCACCTGTACTTCTCTGTCGTGGAGGCCACCCCAGCACACTGCAGCGCCTCGCACCATGGAAGGATGGGATGAGTGGGGGCCTCCCCCAGGCTGGAGTGAAGTGTGCTTATTTGGGAGAACACTTGTTTCAGCCCACCCAACATCCATCTGCTTCTCAATTCTCTTTTGAGGTTTTCCTCCTCTCATTAAATGGGGTTAGTAGGAATTGAAAACAAAGGTTTTCTCTCCCCTAGCCAAAACTAGGCCAACTGGATGCTCACTCTCCACCACCCACCAGGAATTTGAATATCAAAACAAAGAGATTAATATGTCTGGACTATGGTTCCAGATGCATGTCCACTCTATACAACCAGTCCTCCTTTGTAGCCTCTGCAGCTGGCCATTTCTAGGTCTCCTGTTGACTCCATAAGCAGCCCATTTCCTTCCAAGAAATTAACTTTTGCTTAAGTTGGCCACAGCGGATATCAGGGTAGGCTATGGTGCAGTTAACGATCTAAAATCTCAGTAGCCTAACACCGAGGAAGTTCATTTCTTGTTCATGTCACAGTCACAGTGGGTTGGCAGGGAGACTGTGTGCCACAGTCATTCAAAGCCCCAGGCCTTTTCCATCTTGGGTCTCCACCCTCCTTTATGTCCCTCAAGTCATCAAATCTTCTACATCTGCTGACAAACAAAAAAGAAATACTCAGGGAGATTCTGGTGGAGGTGCTTTAGGAGAAAAACTTGGAAATGTCATGTCATACCACTTCTGCCCCAAATTTCATTGGCCAGAACTTAGTTATTTGTCTCCACCCACTGCAAGAGGGCCTAAGAAATGCAGTCTAACTGTATGCCAGAATAAAAAAAGAAACAGGATTTGCCACTATTGTTTGCCACCAAGCAAAGTATATCTCAATTGATCTACTCACCACTGTATTTTCAGCCGCTGGCCCCATGCCTGACACAGAGTATGTGGCTCAATAAATATTTATGGAGTGAGTAAGCAAACAAATGGAATGTTATATTGTTTAGTCTCCACAATAACCCTCATAAAGCTCAGAATAGTTAAGTAACTTGCTGAAGGTCACCCAGCTAGTAAGTGGCAGAGCCAGGATTCAAAGCCAGCACTCCTTCCATTGTCCCCTGGTGCCAACCAAAATTTCCATCTGTGTGCCGAGCCCTGAGCTGAGTAGGAAAAGTACATCAATAAGAGCAAGCCCCTGGCCTGGAGGGGTAACATCAAAAGAAAAGTTGAAGAGCAGCCCAAGTTTGACAAGATTTAAAGACCAGCTCAGGACAACAACAGATGACATAGCACAGATTTCAGTGCCAAATGCACCACACAGACAAATGTGGAAAGCAAAGAGATGCACTTTGGGCTGAACCCAATGGTTCTGGGAAATCCTCAGAGACAAGGCAGAGCTCAAATATCAAAAGAAGCTACATTCACACAAATTCTCCCAGGAACACGTTGGATTCAGGTTCTGGTCAATCATTGCACTGAATCTGACAACAGGCAATTTGAGCTTTAGATGTTAGCCTAGCTGCCTACATGCTACAGTATTTGTCATGGACTAAGATTCTCTAGTCTGTTTCAGTTTGTATAAGAGAAAAACAATTCAAATTGAATTTAACAAAACAGGTATATATTCTTATTCACATATATTAAAAGTGTAGGTGTAGGTGGCCTTCAGACATAGCGTGATCCAGAGGCTTCTACCAAGTCCTTGGAACTTGGCCTCTCTATCTTTTAGTTTTTCCTATGCTCTTGGCCCTAGTAATGGGCCCCAGCTACTCTGGATTATTATCCTCTCAAGAATGAGTCTAATAGAAAGAATGATTTTCTTCCTGAATTGTTCTGGAAAGAGTCCTAGGAATTATTCTACGTTGGCTTGGATTGGACCATCAATTTGAGCTGAAAGGAATCTGATTTAAAGTCCTGGGTGGTATGCATGCTCCACACTCCATCCATATCTGTACTCTGTCTCCCCCACCATTTCCAGGCCATGGTGTCTTTAGATGAGGGAGGACACAGATGGGAGGGACTAGCAAAGGAACTTTTCCTCAGAGAAAGGGAGAGCTCAGCTGGGCATCTCCCATTGGAGCAGTCAGGAACCTGCCCAATGTATCATGACACACCCTTTAGAAGACCTCCAGTATACAGGTCTGAATTTCCTTCAACCTCTCAGTGAATGGAGGTTCTGCTGCCCAGAAAGGGATTTAAAGAGATGTGGTAGGCGGCAAAGTTGACAATAGTTGATGGACTCTCTCCATCCTCCAACCTGCTGGAAGGAACAAGATTTTCTGCTCCATACCCCTGAACAGCAATACATTATCCATGTGACTCACTTTGAAAAATAGAACCTGGCACAGAGACCACCAGGACAGAACTGGTGGCTGGGCCTGGGCTGAGTAGGATGGAGGGCAGTTAGAACTGTCGGGCATCCACATGGTCTCGAAATCAAGACAGTGTCATTGTTTAGGCATAGTTTGTGACAATAAAGAGAAACCATTTATGCTAATTTAAATAAAGTAATAGTATTTACACTAGGAATCCTTTCAGTGGCAAGTAAGGAAGACTTAAAAATTAGGACTTTTTTTTTTTTTTTGCTTAATAGTAAATAAGTGATATTGTGTAGACTCAGTTGCTCAACGATGTCAAGGCATCTCTGTGATTCTCTTAGCCTTGCCCTTGTGATAGTAAGATGGCTGTTGCAGCTCCAGACACTGTGTTCACATTCTAAGTAGGAAGCAGAGAGAAAGAAATGATGCCAGCCACACCTGACCCCTTTTTTTGGACAAAGTAAAAGCCTTCGTGTACACCTTGAGCAGCCTTCTGCTCCCATATTATTGGTCAGAACTGCGAAATACAGCTTCCCTAAGCTGTAAGCAAGGCTGGGCAAGGAAACATTTAGCTGTTCTAGAGTATATAGGGGCAGTAGCAAGAAAGAAGGAAATGAATGCCAAATAGCGTCAGCCACAGAAAAGTTTATTATAAATATAGTAGAATAATATTGTGGGGACATTAACCTATGTTCTTTTCAATTTCCTGATATTTTCTTTTTCTTCCCTGCTATCAAGCCAAAACCTGTGCATATCACATCAACAGAGGAATGTGAGAGGGTGGAAAGGAGAAAAAAGCCATTGAGACAGGGACCTTGGATGTAGTCAGAGTAGGGTGAGAGGCTCCAGGAAAAGCAAGGCAGGATATTTAGAGTCAAAGCAATGTAACGATGTAAAAAAGTCCCTATTGAAACTCTGTGTTAAGCATTATGCAAAGTCAAGGTCACACTACTTCTCTAAGGTAAAGATACCAGACTAGGAATACAGACATCTTCAGTGAGATCAGTTAAAGGCCAAAAGGCCAAGAGCAACTTGGCCTGGAATGTTTGAGTGTTCCGCAAATAAAGAAGGATATCTCAACATAACCTGTGACTTCACTGTAAACAGCCCTAGCATATAGACAACAACCCAGCCCACCTCAGGGGCAGGGCAGGTGGTACAAGTCCACACCCTAAGCCCTCAGTTCCCAAAAATCCTCAACTGCCTGTATATCCCCTAGACAACGCACCACCCCAGGCTCCCTTGTCCCCTCCTGGCATGAGCCAGGAACTCTGTCCTCTCACTGTATCTCTAATAAAAGCCTCTCCCTGGGTCTCCTACCTTGGGTGTTTGCTATGTTCATTCTTCGACTCCACAAACAAGAACCCCAGCATCACCATGAGTCTGAACTTTTTGTTCCAATAACTTAAGTCCTTAATGGAGAAATATAAAGGCCAAAAATAGAGTTTGCCACCTTCAGATCAGGAATATTCACCTTAGGTATGGGGGGAAAGAGATAGGCATAGGAGAGGTAATGATGAAAGAGAGAGTTTGGGAGGTCTTGAGGGTGAGGCCCTGAACCCTGCATCTTGTAGGAGAAGCAGCAAGATCCAGAGAAAGGTCTGAGAAGCCCAAGAGCAGATGGAAAGAACGCTTCACAGAATACCCTTGCTCCCAGGCAGCCTGGGGCAGCAGAATAACCCCTGAGCCTGAGGATGGACCAGAAGAGGCCAAAGGAGTTGGCTGCACAGAAACAATGTGGTCTGTGTGAGCTTATGGCCAGGGACATATGGCTGAGGGCTGATGTCTTGGGCACATCTGCATGGACAGAGGACTTCAGGACAGACCCTGCTCACATAGCTGGGCACATCAAAAGACACCCAGGAGTTAGAGATATTCACACAGACAAGTGCAAGTGACCTCTTGATTTGCAACAGGATTATGCTGAGTTATGGAAAATATTTTAAAAGTCCTTCATGCACCCTTAACTATGAGACTTAAGTCTGAGGTCGTAGTCTGTGGCAGACAGCTGGTTGCCTCTCTCAGCATCCACACTCCCTTGCTCTTTAGGAATAAACCCTTGCTTTTAGCTAAGCATATTTCCCAGATGCCCTTGCAGTGAGGTGTGATCATATGACTAAGTGGTGGCCAATAAGATGTTAGCAAAACTGTTCTATGGGACTTGCTGAAAATCGCTTTAAAAGGTGGAGTTTGGGGGGGTGAAGTTCAAAAAACACCAGGGAGGGACCCACTCTTTGTCCCTTTGTCCTTGTTGCTGCTGGTATAAGGCAGCTCCAGAAGCCATGTTGGTCCAAGAAGTGACCTTGAAAATAGAAAACAGAGCCTGAGTCTCAGTGACATGGGTTTACCATCCTAGTCTGCCCACCTCCAGATATTTTTTTTTTCTGTTCTTCTGAAATAGACTTTATTTCTCTTTCAATTTTTTTTTTGAGAGGGCATCTCTCATATTTATTGATCAAATGGTTGTTAACAACAATAAAATTCAGTATAGGGGGGTCAATGCTCAATGTACAATCATTAATCCATCTCAAGTCTAATTCTCGTCAGTCTCCAATCTTCTGAAGCATAACGAACAAGTTCTTACATGGTGAACGAATTCTTACATAGTGAATAAATTCTTACATGGTGAACAGTACAAGGGCATTCATCACAGAAACTTTCGGTTTTGATCACACATTATGACCTATAAACAATCAGGTCAAATATGAATATTCGTTTGATTTTTGTACTTGATTTATATGTTGATCCCACATTTCTCCCTTTATTATTATTATTATTTTTATTTTTAATAAAGTGCTGAAGTGGTAGGTAGATGCAAGATAAAGGTAGAAAACATAGTTTAGTGCTGTAAGAGGGCAAATGTAGATGATCAGATGATCAGGTGTGTGCCTATGGACTAAGTATTAATCCAGGCTAGACAAGGGCAGCAAAACATCCACGGATGCGGAAGATTTCTCTCAAAGCAGGGGGGGGTGAGGTTCTGAGCCTCACCTCTGTTGATCCCCAAATTCTCACCTGATGGCCCCCCTGTGACTGTGCCTGTCTTAGGTTGTTCCTCCCTTGAGGAATCTTACCCGTCTCTGGCTAACCAGTCATCTTCCGGGGCCATACAGGGAAATGTAAAGTTGGTAAGTGAGAGAGAAGCCATATTGTTTGAAAAGGTTAGCTTTTTACTTCTTTGCAGATTTATGCCCTGTGGCTTCTATGCCCAGCACTTGTCTCGAGGTATCTTTACCACCTGGAGGAATTATGATACTCGGTAAATTCGATATGAGGCACAAATTCTATTTAAGGGTTGTAATTAGGAAGAAAGAAGAAAAGCTACAGATGTAGCATATGGAAGGAAACATGGGAGGATTGATTATTTCTTTGACATATCTTCTTGTAGAGTACCTTAAGTATGTATAGGTTTTAAACTACTAACTAATTTGCACACACATATTAACATAATAGGAATACGGTGACATAAACAAAGCAAATCTATAATTACCATCCATCTCCAGTGAAGCCAAGAAAACCATTTAGGCACCCTAGGCATTTGTGAAAATTTGTCTATGATATGATGGATATTGTCCAACTGTACTTGAACAGTCTGAGAGAAATCAGACAAATTAAAGCAGCCCATTTCTGGGATCTGTTCACATCCCATATGTTCTTTTAACCGTAGATAGTCTACAGTCATAAGATTTTGGAGTGCTGCACCTTGCACGCCTCCCAACTCCTAGTTGAGTTCCAACAGTACAGATCCGGTCAAATTCGTTGTCTCACTGTATGCACATGCCAGCCTAGACATCTCCCTCCTCATTCCTATGGCAAGTCCAGGAGACGGTGGGCTGGATGCAGCCACAACCGCAGCATCGTCCGGATCCCTGTGGAGGCTTTTTGATGATCATCCCCCGGCACAAGTCCTCCAGAGAGTGCTGATGCCGGAAGCTCCTCCTCATATCGTATCTTAGTTCATTTTCTGGGTATCCAAGGTAGGCCTTGATCTTCTGTATAGAAACAAACAGACCCTTTGCCCACACTTTGACATGCCCTCTATACCACTGTGCAGAACTCATTGGAGGTCAGCACACAGTAACTGCTTTTTTTTTTTTTATTAAGAGAAAGGAATATTATCAGAAAAGAGTACCTCCATAGCTGATCATCTGACACCCTTTAAGTGATCAACATTAAGGATATTTAAAGCATGCATTGATCTTTGATTTACCAATAGTTTTATCCTATCAAGGAGTAATCCCCCTTTTCTTTCTTTCTTTCTTTCTTTCTTTCTTTCTTTCTTTCTTTCTTTCTTTCTTTCTTTCTTTCTTTCTTTCTTTCTTTCTTTTTTTCTTCTTTCTTTTTTTCTTTCTTTTTTAATTTTTAATCTATACTTACATGAAGAATACTATGTTTACTATGCTCTCCCCTATATCAGGTCCCCCCTAACAACCACATTACGGTTACTGTCCATCAGCTTAGCAAAATGGTGTAGAGTCACTATTTGTCCTCTCTGTGTTGTGAAGCCCACCCTCCCCTTTCTCCCTCCCCACCATGCATGCTAATCTTAATAACCCCCTTCTTCTTCCGCCCCCCTTATCCCTCCCTGCCCACCCATCCTCCCCAGTTCCTTTCCCTTTGCTACCTGTTAGTCCATTTTTGGGTTCTGTAATTCTGCTGCTGTTTTGTTCCTTCAGTTTTTCCTTTGTTCTTATACTCCTCAGATGAGTGAAATCATGTGGTATTTCTCTTTCTCCGCTTGGCTTATTTCACTGAGCATAACTCTCCAGCTCCATCCATGTTGCTGCAAATGGTTGGATTTTTCCACTTCTTATGGCTGAGTAGTATTCCATTGTGTATATGTACCACATCTTCTTTATCCATTCATCTACCGGTGGACATTTAGGTTGCTTCCAATTCTTGGCTATTGTAAATAGTGCTGCAATAAACATAGGGGTGCATCTGTCTTTCTCAAACTTGATTGCTGCATTCTTAGGGTAAATTCCTAGGAGTGGAATTCCTGGGTCAAATGGTAGGTCTGTTTTGAGCATTTTGATGAACCTCCATACTGCTTTCCACAATGGTTGAACTAATTTACATTCCCACCAGCAGTGTAGGAGGGTTCCCCTTTCTCCACAGCCTCGCCAACATTTGTTGTTGTTTGTCTTTTGGATGGCAGCTATCCTTATTGGTGTGAGGTGATACCTCATTGTAGTTTTAATTTGCATTTCTCTGATAATTAGCGATGTGGAGCATCTTTTCATGTGTCTGTTGGCCATCTGTATTTCTTTTTTAGAGAACTGTCTGTTCAGTTCCTCTGCCCATTTTTTAATTGGGTTATTTGTTTTTTGTTTGTTAAGGCGTGTGAGCTCTTTATATATTCTGGACGTCAAGCCTTTATCGGATCTGTCATTTTCAAATATATTCTCCCATACTGTAGGGTTCCTTTTTGTTCTATTGATGGTGTCTTTCGCTGTACAGAAGCTTTTCAGCTTAATGTAGTCCCACTCGCTCATTTTTGCTGTTGTTTTCCTTGCCCGGGGAGATATGTTCAAGAAGAGGTCACTCATGTTTATGTCTAAGAGGTTTTTGCCTATGTTTTTTTCCAAGAGTTTAATGGTTTCATGACTTATATTTAGGTCTTTGATCCATTTTGAGTTTACCTTTGTATATGGGGTTAGACAATGGTCGAGTTTCATTCTCCTACATGTAGCTGTCCAGTTTTGCCAGCACCATCTGTTGAAGAGACTGTCATTTTGCCATTGTATGTCCATGGCTCCTTTATCAAATATTAATTGACCACATATGTTTGGGTTAATGTCTGGAGTCTCTAATCTGTTCTACTGGTCTGTGGCTCTGTTCTTGTGCCCGTTCCAAATTGTCTTGATTACTATGGCTTTGTAGTAGAGCTTGAAGTTGGGGAGTGAGATCCCCCCTACTTTATTCTTCTTTTTCAGGATTGCTTTGGCTATTCGGGGTCTTTGGTGTTTCCATATGAATTTTTGAATTATTTGTTCCAATTCATTGAAGAATGTTGCTGGTAATTTGAGAGGGATTGCATCAAATCTGTATATTGCTTTGGGCAGGATGGCCATTTTGACGATATTAATTCTTCCTAGCCATGAGCATGGGATGAGTTTCCATTTATTAGTGTCCCTTTTAATTTCTCTTAAGAGTGACTTGTAGTTTTCAGAGTATAAGTCTTTCACTTCTTTGGTTAGGTTTATTCCTAGGTATTTTATTCTTTTTGATGCAATGGTGAATGGAATTGTTTTCCTGATTTCTCTTTCTATTGATTCATTGTTAGTGTATAGGAAAGCTACAGATTTCTGTGTGTTAATTTTGTATCCTGCAACTTTGCTGTATTCCGATATCAGTTCTAGTAGTTTTGGAGTGGAGTCTTTAGGGTTTTTTTATGTACAGTATCATATCATCTGCAAATAGTGACAGTTTAACTTCTTCTTTACCAATCTGGATTCCTTGTATTTCTTTGTTTTGTCTGATTGCCGTGGCTAGGACCTCCAGTACTATGTTAAATAACAGTGGGGAGAGTGGGCATCCCTGTCTGGTTCCCGATCTCAGAGGAAATGCTTTCAGCTTCTCACTGTTCAGTATAATGCTGGCTGTGGGTTTATCATATATGGCCTTTATTATGTTGAGGTACTTGCCCTCTATTCCCATTTTGCTGAGAGTTTTTATCATGAATGGATGTTGAATTTTGTCAAATGCTTTTTCAGCATCTATGGAGATGATCATGTGGTTTTTGTCTTTCTTTTTGTTGATGTGGTGGATGATGTTGATGGATTTTCGAATGTTGTACCATCCTTGCATCCCTGGGATGAATCCCACTTGGTCATGGTGTATGATCCTTTTGATATACTGTTGAATTTTGTTTGCTAATATTTTATTGAGTATTTTTGCATCTACATTCATCAGGGATATTGGTCTGTAATTTTCTTTTTTGGTGAGGTCTTTGCCTGGTTTTGGTATTAGGGTGATGTTGGCTTCATAGAATGAGTTTGGGAGTATTCCCTCTTCTTCTATTTTTTGGAACACTTTAAGGAGAATGGGTATTATGTCTTCTCTGTGTGTCTGATAAAATTCCGAGGTAAATCCGTCCGGCCCCGGGGTTTTGTTCTTGGGTAGTTTTTTGATTACCATTTCAATTTCTTTGCTCGTAATTGGTTTGTTTAACTTTTGTGTTTCTTCCTTGGTCAGTCTTGGGAGGTTGTATTTTTCTAGGAAGTTGTCCATTTCTTCTAGGTTTTCCAGCTTGTTGGCATATAGGTTTTCATAGTAGTCTTTAATAATTCTTTGTATTTCTGTGGAGTCTGTCGTGATTTTTCCATTCTCATTTCTGATTATGTTGATTTTTGTTGATTCTCTTTTTCTCTTAATAAGTTGGGCTAGAGGCTTATCTATTTTGTTTATTTTCTCAAAGAACCAGCTCTTGGTTTTGTTGATTTTTGCTACTGTTTTATTCTTCTCAATTTTGTTTATTTCTTCTCTGATCTTTATTATGTCCCTCCTTCTGCTGACTTTAGGCCTCATTTGTTCTTCTTTTTCCAGTTTTGATAATTGTGATGTTAGACTATTCATTTGGGATTGTTCTTCCTTCTTCAAGTGTGCCTGGATTGCTATATACTTTCCTCTTAAGACTGCTTTCGCTGCATCCCACAGAAGTTGGGGCTTAGTGTTGTTGTTGTCATTTGTTTCTATATATTCCTTGATCTCTATTTTGATTTGTTCATTGATCCATTGATTATTTAGTAGCATGTTGTTAAGCCTCCATGTGTTTGTGAGCCTTTTTGTTTTCTTTGTAGAATTTATTTCTACTTTTATACCTTTGTGGTCTGAAAAATTGGTTGGTAGAATTTCAATATTTTGGAGTTTACTGAGGCTCTTTTTGTGAGCTAGTATGTGGTCTATTCTGGAGAATGTTCCATGTGCACTTGAGAAGAATGTATATCCTGTTGCTTTTGGATGTAGAGTTCTATAGATGTCTATTAGGTCCATCTGTTCTAGGGTGTTGTTCAGTGCCTCCATGTCCTTACTTATTTTCTGCCCGGTGGATCTATCCTTCAGGGTGAGTGGTGTGTTGAAGTCTCCTAAAATGAATGCATTGCAGTCTATTTCCCTCTTTAGTTCTCTTAGTATTTGCTTCACATATGCTGGTGCTCCTGTATTGGGTGCATATATATTTAGAATGGTTATATCCTCTTGTTGGACTGAGCCCTTTATCATTATGTAGTGTCCTTCTTTATCTCTTGTTACTTTCTTTGTTTTGAAGTCTATTTTGTCTGATATTAGTACTGCAACCCCTGCTTTCTTCTCACTGTTGTTTGCCTGAAGTATGTTTTTCCATCCCTTGACTTTTAGTCTATGCTTATGTTTGGGTTTAAGGTGAGTTTCTTGTAAGCAGCATATAGATGGGTCTTGCTTTTTTGTCCATTCTATTACTCTGTGTCTTTTGATTGGTGCGTTAAGTCCATTTACATTTAGGGTGACTATTGAGAGATATGTACTTATTGCCATTGCAGGCTTTAGATTCGTGGTTACCAAAGGTTCAAGGTTAGCTTCTTTAGTATCTTACTGCCTAACTTAGCTCGCTTATTGAGCTGTTATATACACTGTCTGGAGATTCTTTTCTTCTCTCCCTTCTTATTCCTCCTCCTCCATTCTTCATATGTTGTGTGTTTTGTTCTGTGCTCTTTCTAGGGGTGCTCCCATTTAGAGCAGTCCCTGTAGGATGCCCTGTAGAGGTGGTTTGTGGGAAGCAAATTCTCTCAGCTTTTGCTTGTCTGGGAATTGTTTAATCCCGCCATCATATTTAAATGATAGTCATGCTGGATACAGTATCCTTGGTTCAAGGCCCTTCTGTTTCATTGCATTAAGTATATCATGCCATTCTCTTCTGGCCTGTAGGGTTTCTGTCGAGAAGTCTGATGTTAGCCTGATTGGTTTTCCTTTATAGGTGACCTTTTTCTCTCTAGCTGCCTTTAAAACTCTTTCCTTGTCCTTGATCCTTGCCATTTTAATTACTATGTGTCTTGGTGTTGTTCTCCTTGGATCCTTTCTATTGGGGGTTCTGTGTAATTCCATGGTCTGTTCGATTATTTCCTCCCCCAGTTTGGGGAAGTTTTCAGCAATTATTTCTTCAAAGAGACTTTCTATCCCTTTTCCTCTTTCTTCTTCTTCTGGTATCCCTATAATACGAATATTATTCCTTTTGGCTTGGTCACATAGTTCTCTTAGTGTTGTTTCATTCCTGGAGATCCTTTTATCTCTCTCTATGTCAGCTTCTATACGTTCCTGTTCTCTGGCTTCTATTCCTTCAATGGCCTCTTGCATCTTATCCATTCTGCTTATGAATCCTTCCAGGGATTGTTTCACCTCTGCGATCTCCTTCCTGACATCTGTGATCTCCCTCCAGACTTCATCCCACTGCTCTTGCATTTTTCTCTGCATCTCATCCCATTGCTCTTGCATTTTTCTCTGCATCTCTGTCAGCATGTTCATGATTTTTATTTTGAATTCTTTTTCGGGAGGACTGGTTAGGTCTGTCTCCTTCTCAGGTGTTGTCTCTGTGATCTTTGTCTGTCTGTAGTTTTGCCTTTTCATGGTGATAGAGATAGTGTGCAGAGCTGGTACAAGAAGGGAAGAGCTTCCCTTCTTGTTGGTTTGTGGCCTTCCTCTCCTGGGAGAATAGCGACCTCTAGTGGCTTGTGCTGGGCAGCTGTGTGCAGACAGGGCTTCTGCTTCTTGCCTGGTTGCTATGGGGTTTATCTCTGCTGTTGCTGTGGGCATGGCCTGGCTGGGGCTGCTCCTCCAAAATGGTGGAGCCCCATTGGAGGGGGAGCGGCTGGGAGGCTATTCATCTCCGTAAGGGGCCTCTGTGCTCCCTGCTGCCCAGGGGGTTAGAGTGCCCAGAGATCCCCAGATTCCCTGCCTCTGGTCTAAGTGACCTGTCCTGCCCCTTTAAGACTTCCAAAAAGCACTCTCCAAACCAAAACAACAACAGCAACAATGAGAGAGGGAACAGGAAAAAAAAAAAAAAAGAAAAAACACTTGATTTTTTTTTTGTCCTCAGGCCCCGGTCCCAGGCACCCGCTCACTGGTCCTGCTGCCCTGCCTCCCTAGCACCAGGGTCCCTGTCCCTTAAAGGCTTCCAAAAAGCACCGACCCACTGGTCCCGCAGGGAAAAACGCGCGATATTCTTTGTCCTCAGGCGCCGGTCCCAGGCACCCGCTCACCAGTCCCGCCGCCCTGCCTCCCTAGCACCAGGGTCCCTGTCCCTTTAAGGCTTCCAAAAAGCACTCGCCAAAGAGAGGGAAAAAAAAGGGGAAAAACGCGCGATTTCCTCCGTCCTCAGGTGCCGGTCTCAGGCACCCGCCCACTGGTCCCACAAGGAAAAACGCGGGATAGTCTTTGTCCTCAGGTGCCGGTCCCAGGCACCCTCTCACCAGTCCCACCGCCCTGCCTCCCTAGCACCGGGTCCCTGTCCCTTTAAAGCTTCCAAAAAGCACTCACCAAAAAGAGGGAAAAAAAGGGGAAAAACGCGTGATTTCCTCCGTCCTCAAGTGCCGGTCTCAGGCACCCGCCCACCGGTCCCACAGGGAAAAATGCGGGATATTCTTTATCCTCAGGCACTGGTCCCAGGCACCCGCTCACCAATCCCGCCACCCTGCCTCCCTAGCACCGGGGTCCCTGTCCCTTTAAGGCTTCCAAAAAGCACTCACCAAAAAGAGGGGAAAAAAGGGGGAAAACGTGCGATTTCCTCCGTCCTCAAGTGCCGGTCCCAGGCACCTGCTCACCGGTCCCGCCACCCTGCCTCCCTAGCAATGGGGTCCCTGTCCCTTTAAGGCTTCCAAAAAGCACTCGCCAAAAAAAAAAAAAACCGCTCCAGTTTCTTTCCACCCGCCGGGAGCTGGGGGAGGGGAGCTCGGGTCCCGCCAGGCCGGGGCTTGTATCTTACCCCCTTCGCAAGGCACTGGGTTCTTGCAGGTGTGGATGTGGTCTGGATGTTGTCTTGTGTCCTGTGGTCTCTATTTTAGGAAGATTTTTCTTTGTTATATTTTCATAGCTCTATGTGTTTTTGGGAGGAGATTTCCACTGCTCTACTCACGCCGCCATCTTGGCTCCGCCTTCTACCTCCAGATATTTTTGACATGAATGCATGATATTTGTCTGCTCAGGCTGCTATAACAAAGTACTGCAGAGTGGGTAGCTTAAACAACAGAAACATATTTTTGCATGATTCTGGAGGCTAGAAATTCAAGATCAAGGTATCAGCATGCCTCTCTCCTTGGTTTGTTGATGGCCAGCTTCTCCCTGTCTTTGTGGTCTTTTCTCTGTAAGCCTCAGTCTCCTCATCTCCTCTTCTTGCAAGGACACCAGTCATGTTGGACTAGGGCCCACCTTAATGACTTCATTTTACCTTATTACATCTTTAAAGACACCGTCTCCAAATATGGTCTCATTCTGAGGTACTGGGGTTAGGACTTCACCATATTACTTGGAGGAGGAGACACCACTCAGCCCACACAAACACTTGCTAGCAGGAGCCAGACCTACCTTGTGGAGCAGTTCTGGGTAAATAATACCCCTGCCCTTCCTGAGCCTCAGTTTCCTCTTTTGTGAAGCAAGAGGCTTTATAGATTGATGACTACTGCTGTGCATGTTGCTTCTCAGCTCCCTCTGGGACTGCTTTTCAGCTAAATTTAGGGCCAATCTGTCCCCATTGTGGGCTGCTTGGTATAGCTGAAGAAGGGTATGGGTGGACTCACAAAGGACGGCTGCCAGCCTGCAGCCTCACTCCTGGACTTCTTCCCTGCCCCACAGTGAAGCTTGGGACTGGCCCAGGCCCTCCACCAACCACTGACTTACCCCCTAGGATACACTGAGAACAGTTGTGGACAATGCCTTTTCTTGCCGCCCACATCTGCACCCAGCCTGCCCTGGGCCTCAGAAAAGGGATGAGAGTCACAGCTGACAAAAGCCAGTGCTAGGTGCTTTCATGGTTAGCTTGAGAACCCTCATTTTACAGATGGAGAAACTGAGGCAAAGCCCTACACTTATGCCTGGGCCTAGATTCCCACCCCATCCATCTTCTTGAGAATGTCTCTCTTCTGTATTTCAACTACTTTCAACAGGATCCATCCCATTAACTTTTAAGAGTGGATAATTCACCAATTAAAAAAAAAAACCTTAAAGCAAGAATAAAGTCACATTTTTCATTCCTGTTCCCATCCTCCCTGTGCCCCAGCCCCTTTGTGGTAAACATATTTTGCCATTTTTACCCAGTATTTTTTATGCAAATATGAACAAATGCAAATATTTTCATATTTCCCATTTTACCCAAGTCTTACACAAAAGATGGCACACTAAATATACTATTCTTCCTCTGGGTTTTTTTTCACCTAACAGTATATCCTTGTGATCTTTCAATCACAGTACATAAAAAACTTCTTGATTTTTTTTATAGCAGCAAAATATTTCATTTATGTGTGTACCATAGTTATTTAATTGGTCACCTATTGATGGCCTCTTGGGCTATTTCCAGTCTTGTGGATAACTTTTTAAGGTCCACAACACAAATATACACACACACTTCATCCATGCCAGGTAGCTTTTATAGCACAAGTTCCGGAAGTGAGACTGCTGAGTCAAAGGATAATACATTTGTAATTTTGATAGACAATGACAAATTACCAATCACAACAATTTTAGGAATTTGCAAAACCTGTCAGAAATGTATACCCATGCCTGTGCTTCTTTAGCCTCACGAACGTCAAAAGAAAAATGACAAAGGAAAATACATGTATGACTCACTTGATAAATGAAGGTCTCTTCTGCCTAAAACACAGATTTCTTAAAATCAATAAGAAAAAGACCAATGAGCCAATTGAAAAATACATTAAAAACATTAAAAAAGACAGTCTCCAAAGAAAATTTTCCCCTAGACCTGTGAAAAGATGCCAAGTTCACTCATAATTTAAAGAAATGTACATCAAAACCGTACTGAGAGGCTATTTTACCTCGATCAAAGAGTGGAGAAAAAAATCCAGAAGTTTGAGACTTCATCATTGTTTATACCTCTTCAAAGTTCTCTCCCTTGCCTTCTCCAGGTACTATCTTATTTCTCTCCTCTTCTCCATAAGCAAACTTCTAGAAGCAACTATCTAATGTCGCTGCCCTCTGTCTGTATACTTACCCAAAATACTGACAGGGTAGAAATTCTCAACTGGGGTTGATTTTGCCCTCCAGAGGACAGCAGGCAACACCTGGAAATAATTTTGGTTGTCACAGTTGGAGGGTGTGGTGGTACTAGACTCAAGTGAGTAAAGGCCAGGGATGCTGCTAGACATCCTCCAAGGCACAGGACGGCCCCCACGAGGCAGAATTATCCAGTCCAAACATCAACAGTGCGATGTGGAGAATCTCATCATTCAGGGCCCCTCTGACATCAACATTAAGTCCAGCGAACTTTGGCTAAGTCTTCAGCTATCTTGACCCCTTAGCAGCACTCAGCACTGTTGATCCTCGCTTCCTCCTTCTGGAAAAACTGACTTCTGTGACACTGGCTTCCCCTCCACCATTGGTTTTACTGGCTCATCCTCATCTATGTGGCAGTTAAAATGTTGGGATTCCTCAGGGCTGAGTCCTTGACCTTCTTCTTCTCTCTTTTTATACTAACCATAGTGGATGTCACCCACACCCTTGACTCTAATCACCATCTGCCCATGGTTTTGCTTGACTCTAATCACCATCTGCCCATGGTTTTGCAAATCTAACTTCCGGTTTCATGATTCCACCTGGATGTTTCCAAGACTCTGCAGCCCATCAAGCCAGGCTTGCCCTCCTGATGCCCCATACCACCCTTTTTTGGTGTTCCCTATTTCAGTGACTGGCAAAGCCATCAGTGCAGACCAGAAGCCTTGGAGCCCGCAGAACTATTGTAGTACGGGCCACAGCTAAAGAAGCCTGGTGGCTTCAGAGAGAGGCTGGACTCCCAGCCCAGCAGGGTCAGTCCCTGGCACAAGGGACTCTGCCTCCAGGCCTGGGTCCTTATTCCAGAGCGGTGTGTGGCAGGGAGCAAGAACCGGAGAGTGAGGAGCTGGAAATGTCATCTCTGAGTCAATACACCTGGGTGGGCTCAGCTTTGTGAGGAGATGTTCCATGGACTGGGTGAGCTGTGTGCAGATCTCAGCAAGGCAGTCTTGGATCTAAGGGAGCAAACCCCTTTGGCTTTGTTGATCTCTTCTTCTGAATCCAAGTAAGATCAGTTCCAGAATTTCTCTGTAGACATCTTTGGGAAGCAATTTGATTGGAAGAGCAAGAGGAAGAACAGTTGTTTTGAGACAGTGATGGAGAGCAAGGGTGTTGTTGAACTTAGAGTATATTTATTAGGGATGACTCTGGGGGCCACTCATGAAGTGGCAAGAAGACTAAAGATCCTCAGTCCGTCCCTTAGCATCACCATGGCCCCAGGGTCACAGGAGCAGAGCAGGGAGATCCTCCTCAGCCACCAGCCTCGAAATCTAGGGCCCCCTATGGGAAGAGTCTACCAGGGAAGAAAGGTGGTTTGCAGAGCACCTTCCCTCACATTACAAAGGCAAGTATAGGAGGGTAGGTTAGAGCTCATGATGGCACAAGGGCATTTCAAATGAGTGAGGAAAAGATAACCTATTCTATAGCCTTTGAAAACATAAATCAGGATTCTCACTCTTTAAAACATAGGAAACAACAGATAGATAAAAGATTTCAGAGTTAAAAATTCAATTATAGAAGAATTGAAAGAAAACATGAATGAATTTTTTAAACAATCTCAATGGGAAAGTGTTTTCCAGGTGAGAAACTGAATTCATCAGTCATGAATTTGACTTTAAAAGATTAAAATTTTCTACAGAGCAAAAACTACCACAAACAAAATAAACACAAATGGCCAACTATTTTGAAAGTCTGTAATATAAATGACAGATAAAGGCTAATATCTTTAATGCAAAATTAGCTCTTACAAATCATAAGAACAGGACCATGAACTCAATAGGACAAAGAACAGAGGCTGTGAACTGGCAGCTGCAAAACAAATACAAATAGTAAGTTTGTGGGGAAAGATGTTCAACTTGTCTCATTCTTAAAGGGTCTTTGCACTCCCTGGTCCTTTGTCTGGAATATTTCCCCCAGGTAGCAACAGGGGCTTGAATTACAGGATATCTTGGGTGGGAAAGTCATCTAGGACAGGGATCTTCTCTGCCTCTGTGAGATAAGGCTGGCAGGGACCAGGCCATGCCAGTAGGTTAGGGATTTTGATTTGACCCTAAGAGTAAGCAGTGGCAATGACAGCAAGGGAGAGACATGATCAGTATTGTGATTTGAAAAGCTCTCTGTGGCTGCTGGAGGGCAGAGTTGTGAGGAAGCCATGCAGGAGATGGCACGGTGGTCCAGGGTAAAGGTGACAGTGGCCTGGTGCAGACTGGTGGTAGTGGAAATTGGGGGAAGTGGATGGATTAGAAAGATATTTAGGGCCTAAGGACTTGGTGAAGCCTGTGGAAGAGGAAGGGGCACAGGTCACATGGCAGCTGCAGCTCTCTTACTGCATCTGACAGAGGGGCTGCTGTGCACAGGAGAGTGATTCTACTTTCACATGGGTTCCCAAGGCCAGACTTAGGGCTAGCAGGCAGAAGGCACAGGGGCCCTTTCCATTGCCAGCAGTCATCTTGGAGAGTAGTGAGTTTCCCATCCCTGATCCTTTGTCCAGAGTGCTTTACCCCCAAGTATTATCATCACTTACCACTTATCTCCTTCAAGTCTGTGTCACTCAAGTATCACTTTATTAGTGATCTGCAACCATCTTATCTAAAACTGCAAACCTCCCACTCCATCCTTCTTTCCTCTTTCACTTCCTTATCATTTATCATCCTATATTTCATTAATTTATCTTGCTTATTATCTATTTCCCACCATGAGACTATAAGCTCCACAAGGGCAGGGATGTTTACCTGTTTTTTCCATTACTGAATCTCTTGTGTCTAAAAGGGTAGGTGCTCATATTATGAGCACACATAGTAGGTGGTCAACAAATATCTGTTGAACAAATTCCTACAACTGCCTCCAGATATAAATAGTATTTTATCCCCATTTCACAGCAATAGAAACTGAGGCACATAAAGATGAAATAACTGGCCTTAGCAGCAGCCCTGGATTTACAGTCCCAGGCCTTCTATATCCAGGGCCTGTGCAATTAACTCTACATGGTATTGCAGCTACAAAATGCTTATTACAGCACTGTCTGTAACAGAGGAAGCCTGGAAACAACCTAATTTCCAATCAGTAGGGGAGCAGTAAAATAAATTCCAGTACTAGGCATCCTGTAATAGCCTATAAAAGCAGCCTATAAACAAATTAAGCAGATCTATATGCACTTCTTTGAAACAATCTCTAAGATATTGTTGACTGAAAATAGCTAGATGCAGAACAGTATATTACATGTGCTCTTATCTATAAAAAATAAACAGGATAATCTATATACTGTATATATATACCTATATACACATAGGTTGGATATGCAGGAAAATGTTCAGAATGGATACTCAAGAAATTGTTAACAAAGCAAAGGGGAGCTTAGGGGTCCCTAGTAGGAAGAAGGGTTTGCATTCCATTTTGTATTGTTGGGATTTTAAGTTATGCACAAGATTTACTTTTTCCAGCAACGTAATCTCCCATCACATAGTTTTAAAACTCAAAAAAAAGAAAAAAAGCTGCAGGATTTGTATTAAAAATTAACAGCTCCCTACCCTATCCCTTGGTTCTCGAGGTCTATCCCTAAAGGTAGTAAATCCAACTCTTTCAGCTGTTCTGTTTGCCATTCTCTTTTTACGTCAGGGTTTCTCAAACTTTAAAAAGCATGTGAATCAACTGGATCTTGTTAAAATACAGATTCTGACTCAGCAGATTTGGCGTGAGATGGTGGGTGTTCCAAAATTCTGCATTTCTAATAAGTTCCCAGATGATGCTGATGCTGCTGGTCCATGAATCACTCTTTAAATAGAAAGATTCTAACTTAGATGCTAATACATCTATTTCTTTATTTTTCTGTTTTTGGTCATACTTCCTAATATAGGAAGTGAAAATTTTTTCCCCTCTCCCATCACATGCATCCTGTCCTCATCCTCCACTATTGTTATATACCCTTTTTGGTTAAAATAGTTTTTAGTATTATATTAGTATGCCTTTGTAGATGACAGTCACAGCACAGCCACATAGTATACTTACATTACATAGTATAATTACACTTCTCTTCTTGTGCAACTTTTTGTTTTTCCTGGAGTTAATAATTGCTTCAATTTTTTTCATTTCACCTTTATTCATACAATCTTCAACCTTCCTCTCAAAACTGAAAATTCAAATGTATAATAAATGCTTTGGAGCCTCTGTCCTCCTGGCCCAATATAGATTGGTTGTTCCATATAATTCTTCAATTAAAAAGACCCCAAAAATGGGCTGGTAAACAGAATTTATGACTGGAAGCAGAGAGGAGGACTCAGATCTTCAGCTACAAATTAGGCCTTCATGACTAATCCTAATCTCTCTTCTTCCTTTCACATTTACCCTATCCCTACCCTGGGTTTTAGCAATGTACATGGCTGTGCAGATAGAGACTGAATTTCCCAGTCTCACTTGGAACTAGGGGACTAAATACTTGCTGCCAGAATGTGAATGGAAGGGAGGAATGCCACTTCTGCTTCACTCCATCTTTTTTCCTTCTTAAGGACTAAAATGTGAATATGGTGCTTATTAGCCAGCTTCAACCAAGAGGATCACTCACCTCTGGACTGTTACCTGATGAGAAATTAAATTCCACCTGTGATAGAGAAAACTTGGACCAAAGTAGGTTTGACACAAAACTTTTTTTCCACATGATTAGTTCACAAACTACTCCTGGGAAAATGCTAGCATTCTTGACAAAATGTCTAAGCAGCATTTTGATAAACTTTAATTCAAGTAAGACTTCTTCTAGGAAACGAGCTTCCCATCCACACAGCTGTCAGTCAGTCACTCAAGGCACTAATGATTAGGAATCAGATATTCTTTTCTCTTGTGGCTGGTTGAACTAGCCAGGCCTCATGTGTCCTCTTTGAGCCACCTATTGCTGGCCTCTTTGTTACAGCAGCTTAGCTTCACCCTGATTGATAGAGAGAGAAAGTCCTACTCCCACCAGCCCCCACTGGGCAGAAAATCTCCACAGATGGGATCCTTTCCTCTTAGGCTTGTCTGGGTCCCCACATGCACTGCCTAGCCTGTGGGCTGGCCTCAGGTGTCCACCCAGTAACAACTGAATTTGAATTTGAAGTGGAAGCTAGTTCTGTCCATCTTTGCTTCCCCATCAGACTATGAGCACATTAAATTCATCCCATTGATCATTCAGGTCTTTAGTGAAGGACTTTGAAAAACACCAGCCATGCTCAGATGTGCCAAAAGGGAAGATATTTTGTCAAAGCTTCAGAGGCCTCTGGGGAAGAAAGCCAGTCCAGCCGATGGAACAAGACCTTCACTGACCAGTCATTGTGTGCCAAGCATTTTACATGTTCTGTCACTGACCTAGGTGTCATGACTCTGGGTGTTCATATTATTCTCCCAACGAGTCCATGAGGTTGTGTTTGGAGTAAACCTTGATAGCTTTTGCCTGCCCACCATCCATGGGGATAAAAGGGAATAGAGAAATGAATAAAAACAAGGGTGGGATCTTGCATGGACCAAGAATAACAACATACCATGAATTGAAGAGAAGGATTAACCCCACCTTCTGCATACCTGAGTTGAACATGGAAAATAAGGGGATTTCAGGGAGTATCCTCTGGGGCCTGGGTCAGGGAGGGGACAAGGCCAGGCTGTGGACAGGGTAGACGGGACACGTGAGCCTGGAAGTCACCATTCTCCATGTCCTGGTTCCTGGGTTCTGGAGGGCCATAGTGCTAAGCTAAGAACCCAGCAGATAGCTCCTTTCAATGGCCTGAGTGTTTCCAGCCAGCCGGGTGTGGGCCTTGGGTCAATCAAGAAAGGCCTGGGTTCTTGGGGAAGCAGGGAGGGCCTTTCCAAGGCTCCTTTTTTGGAGGCTCATGGTGTTCTAGAAACATAGAAATGACAAAACAGCATTATGAAGACCACAGTGTATCCTAAGTGGTTACACTTGCCTAATTAACATTTTTAACACACATACAAATACAGCGCAATATAGCCATCCATTCACAAGACAATTACAGGATCCATAAAGGATATTGACTCCAGGGAAGCCCATGGAATATTGGGGGGATGTGGTCTGAGATGTGGCATGCTCTTACTATCCTATGAATGTTCTTGGCTCTCAATCCTGTCAGGGAAATGGTCATGCCTTAATGTATAACTGCACACAGAAATAATATCAGAAGCTTACATTTAAACCTCTTCAGGAATGTGAGGCCTGGATCAGATACCCCCCTACTCCTAAGACAGTGAGCTAGGCCTGGGCCCAAGAGGGTGACTGGGGCGGCCCCTGAGCACTGGACAGGGGTAGGCTCGTCCAGGCCACAGACCACTGGGCCCAAGGGTCACAGTTCTGATTCCAGCCCCTAAAAGCTTGTGGGGCTGTCTCTGCTGGCACATTTCTGGCCAGTAGGTCTGGGACAGGAGCCATCCCTCTTGGAGGGGCTTGGCTGGAGGGTGATGGAGAATGGCTGAGATGTAACGGCTCAAACCCTCCAAGATGCTTGGGGCATAGTTTGGAGCTGCCTGGTGACTCTAATCCCCCCTCTCCAGGCTGGAGTCAGAAAGTGAGGAGTATGGGACAGAGAAAGGTAGATTCTCAGGCTCCTGAGAACTGGTCTGAGCCCCCACCCCCACCTCCAGCCCAGAGCCAGGCCCAGCCACCCAAAGAACAGACAGACAGAGCTTCACAGCCACCAAGAATTAAACCTATTGATTTTCCCCATTAGCTAGAGAACGCCATCAAAGTGCATTAAACCCAGGCAGAGCACCAGCCCTGTGAATAATTAACATCCACAAATGACAACCCATGGGGCCCCCAAGAGGGGAGAAGGGGCGCCTAGAGGCCTGGGGTAGCCTGACCCCTTCGACTCCCACCCAAGCGAGACAGAGTATTGCCGGCCCTTTCTTGTTCCTCCCTGAATCCTGTTCCCTCTCATTTCCTGTCCTCTCCTCAAAGAAACACCAAGTCTCCGAGGAAAGCAGCCCAGGATGAGTCAGAGAAGCAAGGACAGAGCACTGGGAAAGAGTTGAAAGTGCTGTGTGGCACGGTGTGACCCCAGCGGATTCCGCCCCTTTCTGGGCTCAGTCCTCCTCTGTGTGGGGAAAGAGCTGTATTACCTGGCCTCTGGCGAAGTCTGCAGGTCTGTGGTTCTAGAGAGGGACAGTGGCTGGCCCAAAGCACACAGCAGGTTTGTAGCAGAGCCCACACTAGAACCTGGGGCCCCAGGTCATCCCCACTGGGGCCTTTGTGCAAACCAGAAAAAGGTCACCCCCTTTTGGATAGACCAGTTCGAAAAGGCACCCCTGTGGATGGACCAATTAGATGAAAGCATGCCATCTGAACAGACCAATTCAAAAGAGGGACCCCTCTAGGCAGACTAATTTTTGAAAAGGCCCTCTTCAGACCGACCAGTAAGAAAAAGGCACCCTTTTGGGTAGACCAATTGGAAAAGAGCGACACCCTCCTTCCCCACCATGCTGTCACAGTTCTAAAGGTTGCAAGGCTTGGCAGAGCAGAGGAAGCACTGGCTATAGGCCCCCACTCACCATCTGCCAGGCTGCCCTGTGCAGCCTGAACAACTCTATGTTGGGGCTGTGTACCCACACCCCCCACCTTTTCTTGGCCAAAGAGGCCCAGATCTGTCCTTTCCACCAGTGGAATTCAATTCAATAATGTAGATGTTTACTTCCAAGTCTCTCTGCCCTGACCCACCTCCTCAGCCTTCAGCTGATGCAAGTTCCCACTTGCATCCTCCTCCCACCCATTCTTCCTCCTCAGAGCCCTGGGAGAGGCAACTCTAGAATGAATACCTCCTATGTCTCTGACCACATCACCTCCACCTTCCTCCTGCCTTGCAGGGCTTCATCCAGCCTTTTGTGCCTCTGAGCTTTTGCATATATATATACTCTGTTCTCTGTGCTGGTACCACCTCCTGAGCCCCCTCGAAAACTCCACTCACTCTTTAAGACCCAGCTTAAAGACCTCCTCCTCTGCTCCTCCTGCTACGCCTCAAACATGCCAGTTAGTTCTTGCCTCTGGGCCCTTGCACCTGCTGATCCCTCTTCCCCATCCTGTTCTCCCTCCAGGTCTTCTGACTGGCTTCTCTTCCTGCAGGTCACAGCTCCAATGTCAGGTCCTCAGAGGTCTTCTCTGAGCACCCTATCAAACTGCCTCCCCATCATCAGCCTCTCTCACATCTCTCTGTTTTATTTTTCCATAGCACTTTTCACAGTCTGAATTTATTTTTTCATTTGTTTATTGGTGCCTCCACTGTGAATGGCTGTGCATGTTGTAAATTGCAGAGGAGTTGTGTGGGGCTGAAACCCAGCCTGGAATCCACACCACATACTGGTGTCCGGGGCTGTCCTTGTCTGGAGGGGGAGGATTTGGTCCCCTGCCATGATACACAAGCCTACCAAGGCAGGAAGTGCCCACCCTGTTCATTGCTGGGTGTCCAGGCACCCAGCACAGTGCCTGGCATAGTCCATCTCTGGGTCCCACCCGGGCTGCATGCAGTTCATCTGGCGGTGGGTTGAAGGGGTCTGACAGGAAGCCAGTGATGGAACTGGACCCAAAGCTAGCAATAGTGACTGTTTGTTAAGGGAACATGGTCGGGGAGGGAGCATCTAGTGAGTTGAGGGGTGGATGTGTAAGCTCAGAGCCCTTCCCATCCAGGGATGTTGCCCTGAGCCTTCAGTCCCACCCAGCTCCCTGGAGATGCCCTTGGCAATCTGACCAAGATCCAGATGCCCAGTGCTGCACAAAGACTCCTGTGAGGAGGTGGCATCTGAGGGTCTTATGGAGGCAGGCCAGGCACAGGTGGGGGCCAGGCTGAGTGCCCTTCCCTGTGCTCCCTGTGGCCACCCACCTGCCCTGCTGGCCTCCCCAGTTATGGCAGTGAAGGAGTTAACTTCCCCGCTTCTCAGCGTGAATGCGGAGCTATTAATACCCACAGCCAAGCCAGTCTGCCAGAGCAGCCACTGGAGTTGGAGGGAGCAGGAGCAGAGGGAGCAAGCTCCAGTAGGAGCCAGGACTCCAGGGGCCAGAAGTTTTCTAGGGAACAGCGTGGATGCTGCACCAGCCTCTTCCGGTTGTCACCCACCTCTCAGCTTCAGGTCCTAACCCTCTCTCCTGGAGGCCATCCATGCCACCTTCCCCAGGAGGGGAGGACAAACTTTCTTAGGGAAACCACCTCCACTGCTGTGCTGGCTGGACAGGGAGGAGCAAACGCCTGGACAGACAGATGAACAGATGGCCGGGGCATCTGCAAGCCTGCCCTCCCAGGCCCAACCCTGACAGGCATGGCTGAGCGGGCAGCCAAGGGGCTGAGTGCTCCATAAAGGACAGCGAGGGGCCCTGTGGGACCTTTGTCCAACAGCAAGCCACCTGAGGCCAGGCGGCTGGAAGCTGCTTTCTGAGGCCCAGCCCTGTGGCTGCAAGTGCTGTGGCCAGGACAGGAGTCCCCATCAGGCAGGCAGAGCCACCGGCTCTTCCACACACGGAGGAGACGGGAAACTTGAGTGAAAAGGCGCAGGTGGCAGGGGGGCAGGCACAGGGCCCCGAGGCCAGCAGGCTGCTGACCCTGGAGCACTCAAGCTCGGGGACTCCTGCCCAGGCTGGGGATGATGCTGCCGAGACCACCAGCAGCCACCCCTGCCCCATCCTGCCGCTGCCCCCAGCCTGGTCCCTGGGCTGCGGAGTGGAGGATGCACCCCCCTTCTGCTTCGTCTGCTTTCACCAGGAGGAGGAGGAGCTACTGCTGGAAGACAGCCCACTGCAGAGGTCAGTGCCCAGGTGGGCAGGGGGAGGGCACAGGGCTCAGACCTGGGGCCCCTCGTTGCCTGGCAGACCTGCTGCTGAGTCTCTCTGTCCACCACTCACTGCCCACCCCCCTGCATCAGACTCTTGGATCTCCCACCTGATTGTCACCAAGGCCTACCCCGTGTCTCTCCCACCCTGGCCCCAAAGTGACCTTCCTATCCTCTCCCACAGTGGTCCCTCTGCTCAGAGCCCTCTGTGATTCCCAGCTCCCACAGGACAAAGTTGACACTCAGCTGGGCATTCAAGTCCTGCTTTATTGAGCCAACCCCACCTACCTCATCTCACTCTGCTCCCCTGTATTCACCCCCACTGAAACTGCCCAGATTTTCCTTCTCCTGGCTCATCTGTGGTACCTCTTCCTCCAGGAAGCCCTCCAGGAAGCCCCCACCCCATCCTAAGGCCCAGCTACAGTGCCTCCAGCCATAGGGCTGGGCCTTGGGAAAGAGCCACCTTTCCCCACTGAGCTCCACTGACACGTAACAACATTCAGTCTTTGTTGAATTGTGAGTCTGCATGTAAATATGCACGTGTGTGTGTGTGTGTGTGTGTGTGTGTGTGCCCACGTGTGTGTGTGAAAGAAAGGGCGAGAGTGGGGGCAAGGGGAGGGAATGGTTTCTGTGGCTGTGCGGGTATTTGGGAATGAGTATGTGTGATTGTGAGTGTGCATACATGTTTGTAGCAGTGGGTGTGAGTTCAGGGTACTTATGTAGGAGAGGTATTGTGCAGTGTGTCGTGGGGGAGGTTCATGCCCTAGGAACCATTGTCCCTTTTGCCAGCTCTCCCCAACCCCCACCTCCAGGGAAACCCAGACTCCAGCCAAGTGCATTACCCAAGCTGTGACCACAGGCTCCAGGAATGGATGGAAAATCTGCAGGGAAGACAGGGGTCACCTCTGCTCTAGCCCAGCCCTCCCACGTCTCCATCAACACCTGAATCAGCATTGCCCTAAGTGAGGAGAAGGGCAGTCTCAGAGCCAGCCCAGTGCCCCCTCCAGGCCCCCTCAGGAGGCTGAGGATGTGGGCTTCTGCAGCCTGGGCCAGATTCCTCCCTGAATTTCTCTGTTGGACCTCAGGTCTATTATTTTCCCTCTGTGAGCCTCTGTCTCCTCATCTGTGAAATGGGGGGATGCTCCGTGCCACAGTTACCGTTCTTTATTCAGCAAACAGTGACTGAGCACCCACCGAGTGCCAGGGCCTAAGCTGGGGGCTGGAGCCCCAGCCCTCACAGGGTCACTGCCTGCTAAGAACACAGACAAGCAAACAGATCAGGTTCCAGAATGGTGGGCACCACGATGGGCGTGGGTGCACTTGCTAGGGAGTCAGGAGGAAAGTCTGCTTCTGGATCCCCTGCTGGGGCTGCCTTAGAGCCCAAGTCCTCTCCCTGGTGGTGAGTGAAGTGGAGGAAAGGACATGGCAGGCGGCAGGAAGGCCAGGAGCAAAGGCCCTGTGGTATGAAAAAGAAATTGCATAAAGATAGGGGAGATGAGGCTGGTAAGGGCCCACAGGGGCCAGACAGCAAGAAGCCTTGGCTACTGAGGCAAGGACTTGATCCACAGGCAATGGAGCAGGCGCTGGGGTTGGGAATTAAAGCAAAACAGAGCTAAATTAGGAGAGTTAATGGGATTACAGGTGTGGAAGTACTTCTTGAACCCCGAAGAATAGACTCCTGAGAAAATCATTTTTGTAGTAGGAGGTAGAAATACTATCGAATAAATGAATGACTATGACATGGGGAGTTAGGACATTGGGATCATCTGAGTTGAGTGTTTAAAAATACATGCTCCTAGGCCTTGCCCTGGAAAGGGGATGGCTGTGTGATTTAACTAGTGCCCCATGTGAGCAGCTCCAGCAAACCAGCATTTGGGAAGCCCCAGAATGAGAGAGGCCCAAGCCTTAGGGTCAGGCACCCAGGAGAGATCCTGCTTTCCTCCCCTCCCACTCGTCTCCCACCTCCGACTTTAGGGAGCCCCCCAATAGGGGATGCTCCTCCACTTCTGCCCTGGGGATAGAGTGGCCTGTGTTTGCAGGAGCCAGCATCCAGCTGGTAGGTGCTGGCCCTTTAAGGTCTGGGGTGGAGACACCACCAGGCTGGGCAGACAGTGACCACAGGTGCCAGGTGGTGAAGCTAAAAATACTGAGTGATGTGGACACCCAGGCTGTGGGAGCCAGGCAATGCTAGCTGGGGAGGGTAGGAGGGAAGGTTCTGGAGCATTCCTTTCCTACTGCAGGGAGGTTTGTGCCCACTTGGGGGCTTAAAGGAAATGACCCTCACTCCTGCCCTCCTCAGCCTTTCTCCAGCCCCTGGAAGGTGCCAGGATTCACTACTAATAGCGGCTTGCCCTGGGTCACTCTGATTCTGCAGCATCTTGTCTCTCCATGACTCCAGAGAAGTGATTTTCTTCTCTTTGCGCTTCTGTCAGATTAAAGAGTTGGACTTTATTGGGCACTTTTAGGGACAGAGAGGCAGTGAGGGGTGCAGGCTACCAGCCCACTCATTTGTAGATTCAACAAGCTTTCCCTGAGGCCCCTTGGATACTGAGGCCACAGAGGAGCATGACACAAGCACTTCCCTGGAGGAGCTTACAGCTTCGTGAGGCCAGGACAGCGTACATGTAGCGCAATGTGCTCTTCCAGAGGTGTGAGCACAGAGCCTTTGGCTTCTGTTGTGGATGAGGGAAGAAGCTGCCCCACAGAGTACATCTGCATTTGATAAAAGCTTGTCAGCCAAAGTGTCACCCACAGGGCTGCTCGCCAGCCACCTACACAGAGTGCTTTGATGTATTAATGAAGATGAGGTGAGCTGTTGTAACAAATAAGCCTGGAAATCACCAGGACTTGAAACAGGAACACCTCTGCCCTGTTTACATAAAGTCTAGAGGGGCCTAGGTGTGGGGAAGGCTCTGCTCCACTCAGTCTTTTGGGGACCCAGGCTCCTCCCATGTGATGCAGTTGTCACCCAGGGCTTCTGAATCCACTGCTGACAGCCACTGGCAGATGAAGAAGAAGGAGAACAGTGATCACACGTGAGGTTTTTATGAGCCAAAGCTGGAAGTGGCCCACTTGGCTTCTGCCCATGCTCATTGGCCAGAACAGCTCATTGTAAGAGAAACTGGGAAATGTAGTCCAATTGTGACAACCTCATAAGTTGTGAAAGTGAAATCTTTGGTATACATGAAAGCACCTGGCACATAATAGGTGCCCAGTGTGTTCATTCATTCACGCATTCATTCATTCCACAGAGGGCTAGCACTAGGGACTATATGGTGAAAATACCATCTCTGCTCTCATGGGGCTTCTCTGCAATGGGGAAGCCAAACAAAATACAAACAAACAAACAAATAAATATGATCATTAATTTTCAAAACCCACTGTTAAGGAAATAACCTGAGGTATGGTCTGGGAGAGACCCTGTTAGCATGAGGTGAACTGAGGAGGTACAGACATTCCATCTGAGACCTAAAGAATGAGAAGGAGCTAGGTGGAGTAGAGCAAGAGTATCCCGGACACAAGAGCAGAGAGTGCAAATGCCCAGAGGCAACTAGAGTTTGGGGAGCGGGAGGACATTTCAGGTCAGTGTGGCTAGAGGATGGAGAGTGATGGAGAGACAGGAAGGCCTGGATCATATTGACCTAGTGGGCCATGGTAAAGAGGATGAATTTTATTCCAGATGGGATTGGGAGCCTTTGGAGGATTTTCAGTGGGGGAAGAGGGTAAATCTGATTGACATTTGAAACGATCTCCAGGGCAGCTCTGGGGAGAATTGATGGCAGCTGGGCCAGAGTGGACTCAGGCTACCAGTGTGGTCCTGGTGATAACGGAGGGGGTCATGGCAGTGGTCTGCACCAAGGAGCACCTAGAGATGGAGGAAGTAGATGCCTTCTAGAAAGAGTTAGGAGGCAGAATTTTCCAGTGGGTTAAAGGAAGAAAGGAATTGAGGATGAATCTGAGGTTCCTGGGTTGGATAAATGCATGGATAATGATGGGAAAGCTCATAGGAGAGAAGGGTATAGTGAGAAAATCAAGAATTCTGTCAACTGAAGAAGCATGTGAGATGTCCAAATGAAGGTGTCAAGTGAGGGATTGATCCTAAGCATCTGGAGCTCAAAAGGGGAGTCCCTTGGCTGGCAATAGAATATCAGAGACATCAGCATAAAGATGGCATTGGAAGCCATGTGTGTACCATCACAGAAACCAAGAGAAGAGTTTCTCAAGGAGGAGGGACAGAGTAGACAACTAGCTTCAAAATGTCAAACAGTCAAGGAAAACAAGAATGGATTTAACAGCATAGAAGGTGAAAGTGACTCAAACATTTCTTGAAGGAGTGGAGACAAAATAGGTGTGAATGGAAACTTCTGGTTAAAGATGGTGGGTTGAATGCACACATTTAACTTCTCTATGTCCTGGAACCTCACTAAAAGGAAATGAGTGGATTTTTTTAAAGGCATTTAATGCATATTAGTCTTCAGTTCTGTCATAACAAATAACCACAAACTTAATTGCTTATGACCAAACAAATTTATATTCTTACAGACCATAGGTCAGAAGTCCCACACAGGTCTCAATGGCAAAAATCAAGGGTTGAGAAGGGAGCCAAGATGGCGGCATGAGTAGTTCAGCAAAAATCTCCTCCCAAAAATATATATAGTTTTGAAAATACAACAAATACAACTATTCCTAAAAGAGACACCAGAGGACACAGTACAACAGCCAGGCTACATCTACACCTGCGAGAACTCAGCATCACACGAAGTGGGTAAGATATAAGCCATGGCCTGGTGGGACCCGAACACCCACCTACCCCAGACCCCAGGGGGAAGAAAGGAATCAGAGCGGGAAGGGAGTGAAAGCCCAGGACTGCTAAACAACCAGCTCTAGAAATCTGCACCAAGAGCACAGACACACGGTGCACAGGGTGCTGGATATTAGAGAAATGGAAAAGCAAAACCTGTGACCAGGTCCCCGCAACTGGCGCCCCTGAGACAAAAGAAAAGTGAGTGCTTTTTGCAAGTCTTAAAGGGACAGGGACCCCACAGCTGGACGAAGTCATCCTGGCACACTCAGCCCAGCACATGGGAATCCCAGGGAACTCTAGGCTACCTAACCCCCTGGGTGGCAGCACATCTCTGAAGCCCTTCATGGCAATAAGCAGCCTGCCAGTCATTCCCCCAACTGGCACAGACCCCGACACACCAGCCCAGTAGTGGGAGAGCGGCAGTGCGTGCCGGGGGTGGCGGTGCCAGAGGGGCCTGGGAGTGGCCTGTGCAAGCCCGTGGAGGCGGTGCCAGAGGGGCATGGGAGTGGCCCATTCTTGAAAAAGAATTCAAATTTGAATTCTTGAAAAAGAATTTAAAATAAAGGTCATAACCATGCTGATGGACCTGAAAAGAAATATGCAAGAGCTAAAGGAGCAAGTAGGGAGGGAGAATACAGAAATAAAACAATCTCTGGAAGGACTTTAAGAACAGACTGGATGAAGTGCAAGAGGCCATTAATGGAATAGAAATCAGAGAACAGGAACGCAGAGAAACTGATGCAGAGAGGGACAAAAGGATCTCCAGGAATGAAAGAATATTAATGCAGAGGGGCCTGAGTGCAGCCTGCACGCACCAGCGGTGGCGGAGCCAGAGGGCCCGGGAGTGGCCCACGGGAGCTGGCAGCAGTGGCAGAGGAGCAGCCCAGGAGCAGCCGTGCTCCCAGCAGCCGCCCAGAATCTCAGCCTGATGCACAGCCACCCAGGCCAAACCCAAAGGCCGCTGCTGGCACACAGCTGCCCAGGAGGGGCGCCACTTTCGCAGGAGAGTGCACCTGGTATGCCTGCCACTCCCCGCAGGGCTCTGCGCCGCTCTTATGGAGACCCTGCCCACAGCAGCTTAGGGGATTAACCTGGAGGCTGCTCCAGGTGTGCAGGTAACCGACACAGGCAGCGGAGAAGGGCAAGTCGACCAGCAAGCAGGAAAGGACTTTGTTCTCCCAGCTGACACACACGCTACCAGCCTACAGCCACTGCTATCACCATGAAAAGGCAGAAGAATTTAGTGCAGTCCAAAATAGTTAAGACAACCCCTGAGAGAGGGCTGGGGAAGATAGACCTAACCAATCTTCCAGAAAAAGAATTCAAAATAAAGGTCATAACCATGTTGATGGACCTGAAGAGAAATATGCAAGAGCTAAAGGAGCAAGGAGGGAGGGAGAATACAGAAATAAAACAATCTCTGGAAGGACTTAAGAGCAGACTGGATGAAGTGCAAGAGGCCATTAATGGAATAGAAATCAGAGAACGGGAATGCAGAGAAACTGATGCAGAGAGGGACAAAAGGATCTCAAGGAATGAAAGAATATTAAGAGAACTGTGTGGCCAATCCAAAAGGAACAATATCCACATGATAGGGGTACCAGAAGAAGAAGAGAGAGAAAAAGGGTTAGAAAGTGTTTTTGAAGAAATAATCGCTGAAAACTTCCCCAAACTGGGGGAGGAAATAGTTGCTCACACCACAGAAGCACACAGAACTCTCAACAGAAGGGACCCAAAGAGGACAACACCAAGACACATAATAATTAAAATGGCAAAGATCAAGGACAAGGACAGAGTTTTAAAGGCAGGGAGAGAGAGAAAAAAGGTCACCTGCAGTCAGACAAAGGAAAACCCATGAGGCTATCATTAGACTTCTCAACAGAAACCTTACAGGCCAGAAGAGAATGGCATGATATATTTAATGCAATGAAACAGAAGGGCCTTGAACCAAGAATACTGTATTCAGCACGATTATCATTTAAATATGAAGGTGGGATCAAACAATTCCCAGAAAAACAAAAGTTGAGGGAATTTGCCTCCGACAAACCACCTCTACAGGGTATTTTAGAGGGACTGCTCTAGATGGGAGCACTCCTAAGGCTAAATAGATGTCACCAGAGAAAATAAAATCACAGCAAAGAAAGCAGACCAACCAAATACTAACTAAAGACAAAAAATAAAATCAACTACCCACAAAAGCAGTCAAAGGGAACACAAAAGAGCACAGAACACCCAACATATGAAGAATAGAGGAGGAGGAATAAGAAGGGAGAGAAATAAAGAATCATCAGACAGTGTTTATAATAGCTCAATAAGTGAGTTAAGTTAGACTGTAAGATAGTAAAGAAGCTAACCTTGAACCTTTGGTAACCACGAACCTAAAGCCTGCAATGGCAATAAGTACATATCTTTCAATAATCACCCTAAATGTAAATGGACTGAATGCACCAATCAAAAGACACAGAGTAACAGACTGGATAAAAAGCAAGACCCACCTATATGCTGCTTACAAGAGACTCACCTCAAACCCAAAGACATGCACAGACTAAAAGCCAAGCGATGGAAAAAGATATTTCACACAAACAACAGGGAGAAACAGCATGTGTTGCAGTACTAGTATCAGACAAAATAGATTTCAAAACAAAGAAAGTAATAAGAGATAAAGAAGGACATTACATAATGATAAAGGGGTCAGTCCAACAAGAAGATATAACCATTATAAATATATATGCACGCAATACAGGAGCACCAGCATATGTGAAACAAATACTAACAGAATTAAAGGAGGAAATAGAATGCAATGCATTCATTCTAGGAGACTTCAACACACCACTCACTCCAAAGAGCAGATCCACCAGACAGAAAATAAGTAAGGGCACAAAGGCACTGAACAACACACTAGAACAGACAGACCTAATAGACATCTACAGAACTCTACATCCAAAAGCAACAGGATACACATTCTTCTCAAGTGCACATGGAACACTCTCCAGAATAGACCACATACTAGGCCCACAAAAAGAGCCTCAGTAAATTCCAAAAGATTGAAATCCTACCAACCAACTTTTCAGACCACAAAGGTATAAAACTTGAAATAAATTCTACAAAGAAAACAAAAAGGCTCACAAACACATGGAGGCTTAACAACATGCTCCTAAATAATCAATGGATCAACGACCAAATTAAAATAGAGATCAAGCTATATATGGAAACAAATGACAACAACAACACAAAGCCCCAACTTCTGTGGGACGCAGTGAAAGCAGTCTTAAGAGGAAAGTACATAGCAATCCAGGCATATTTAAAGAAGGAAGAACAACCCCAAATGAATAGTCTAACGTCACAATTATCGAAATTGGAAAAAGAAGAACAGTTGAGGCCTAAGGTCAGCAGAAGGAGGGAAATAATAAAGATCAGAGAAGAAATAAATAAAATTGAGGAGAATGAAGCAATAGAAAAAAAAAATCAATGAAACCAAGAGCTGGTTCTTTGAGAAAATAAACAAAATAGATAAGCCTCTAGCCAGATTAATTAAGAGAAAAAGAAAGTCAACACACATCAACAGAATCAGAAACAAGAAAGGAAAAATCACGACGGACCCCACAGAAATACAAAGAATTATTAGAGACTACTATGAAAACCTATATGCAAACAAGCTGGAAAGCCTAAAAGAAATGGACAACTTCCTAGAAAAATACAACCTTCCAAGACTGACCAAGGAAGAAACAGAAAAAACAAACCAATTACCAGCAAAGAAATTGAATTGGTAATCAAAAAACTACCCAAGAACAAAACTCCTGGACGAGATGGATTTACCTCAGAATTTTATCAGACATACAGGGAAGACATAATACCCATTCTCCTTAACGTTTTCCAAAAAATAGAAGAGGAGGGGATACTCCCAAACTTATTCTATGAAGCTAACATCACCCTAATACCAAAACCAGGCAAAGACCCCACCAAAAAAGAAAACTACAGACCAATATCCCTGATGAATGTAGATGCAAAAATACTCAACAAAATATTAGCAAACCGAATTCAAAAATACATCAAGAGGATCATACACCATGACCAAGTGGGATTCATCCCAGGGATGCAAGGATGGTACAACATTTGAAAATTCATCAATATCATCCACCACATCAACAAAAAGGACAAAAACCACATGATCATCTCCATAGATGCTGAAAAAGCATTCGACAAAATTCAACATCTATTCATGATAAAAACTCCCAACAAAATGGGAATAGAGGGCAAGTACCTCAACATAATAAAGCCCATATATGATAAACCCACAGCCAACATCATACTGAACAGCGAGAAGCTGGAAGCTTTTCATCTGAGATCGGGAACAAGACAGGGATGCCCACTCTCCCCACTGTTATTTAACATAGTACTGTTATTTAACAGGTCCTAGCCATGGCAATTAGACAAAACTAAGAAATACAAGGAATCCAGATTGGTAAAGAAGAAGTTAAACTGTCACTACTTGCAGATGACATGATATTGTACATAAAAAACCATAAAGACTCCACTCCAAAACTACTGGAACTAAGATCAGAATTCAGCGAAGTTGCAGGATACAAAATTAACACATAGAAATCTGTGGCTTTCCGGAGACGGAGCCAACATGGCGGCGTGAGTAGGACAGTGGGAATCTCCTCCCAAAAACATATATATTTTTGAAAATACAACAAATACAACTAATCCTAAAAGAGAGACCAGAAGACACAGGACAACAGCCTGACCACATCGACACGTGCAAGAGCCCAGCGCCTGGTGAAAGGGGTAAGATACAAGCCCCGGCCGGCGGGACCCCAGCACACCTCCCCCCAGCTCTCGGAGGGAGAGAGAGGGAGCCCAGGACTGCTAAACACCCAGTCCCAGCCACCCACACCAGAGCGCAGACACAGTGCATGTGTAGAGGGCTGGAAACTAGGGAAATAGGACAGCAAGACCTCTGAGCGGGTGCCGAAGCTGATGCCCCTGTGACAAAGAAAAGCCAGTGCTCTTTGAAAGTCTTAAAGGGACAGGGATTTAACAGCTAGACGGAAACAACACAGGTCACAGCCCAGTGGCTGGAAATTACAGGGAAAACTGGGCGCACTAACCCCCTGGGCAACAGCTCTGAGACCCCTCACGGAGGTAAACAGCCAAACAGCCCCCCACCCCAGTCCATTACCCCTCCCGGCGCTGCGAAAGCAGAGAAACAGCCTAAGGCAAAACACGCCCACAGAAAGGCAGAAAGGAAAATTCCTACACTTCAGCCTGGCAAGACACAAAGACCCAGCCTACACGCAATTACCCAACACAAGCCACTAGGGGTCGCAGTTGTCCCAGTAAAGAAAGGCCAGTAGCAAGTGAAAAGTTTGGCCCTCCCAGCTGACAGTCAATAGCACCTGTCAACATGAAAAGGCAAAAAAATATGATCCAGACAAGACTAACCCAGACAGCTTTGGCATCTGCTACATCTTCCCCTGAGAAGGAACCTGGGGAGATAGATTTAGCCAGTCTTCCTGAAAAAGAATTCAAAACAAAAGTCATAACCATGCTGATGGACTTGCAGAGAAATATGCAAGAACTAAGGAAGGAGAATACAGAAATAAAACAAGCTCTGGAAGGACTTCAAAACAGAATGGACAAAATGCAAGAGACCATTAATGGTCTAGAAAACAGAGAACAGGAATGCAGAGAAGCCGATGCAGAGAGAGATAAAAGGATCTCCAGGAATGAAAGAATTCTAAGAGAGCTGAGTGACCAAACAAAAAGGAACAATATATGCATTATAGGAATACCAGAAGAAGAAGAGAGAGAAAAAGGGATAGAAAGTGTCTTTGAAGAAATAATTGCCAAAAACTTCCCCAAACTAGGGGAAGAAATGGCCTCTCAGACCACAGAGGTACACAGAACTCCCATGACAAGGGATCCAAGGAGGGTAACACTAAGACACATAATAATTAAAATGGCAAAGATCAAAGACAAGGACAAAGTATTAAAGGCAACCAGAGAGAAAAAAAAGGTTACCTACAAAGGAAAACCCATCAGGCTATCATCAGACTTCTCAACAGAAACCCTACAGGCCAGAAGAGAATGGCATGATATACTTAATGCAATGAAACAGAAGGGCCTCGAACCAAGAATACTGTACCAGCACGATTATCATTTAAATATGAAGGAGGGATTAAACAATTCCCAGACAAGCAAAAGTTGAGGGAATTTGCCTCCCACAAACCACCTCTTCAGGGCATCTTACAGGGACTGCTCTAGATGGGAGCACTCCTAAAAAGAGCACAGAACAAAACACCCAACATATGAAGAATGGAGGAGGAGGAATAAGAAGGGAGAGAAATAAAGAATCATCAGACCACGTGTATAATAGCTCAACAAGCGAGTTAAGTTAGACAGTAAGATAGTAAAGAAGCGAACCATGAACCTTTGGTAACCACAAACTTAAAACCTGCAATGGCAATAAGTTCATACCTTTCAATAATCACCCTAATTGTAAATGAACTGAATGCACCAATCAAAAGACACAGAGTAATAGAATGGATAAAAAAGCAAGATCCGTCCATATGCTGCTTACAAGAGACTGACCTCAAACCCAAAGACATGCACAGACTTAAAGTCAAGGGATGGAAAAAGATATTTCAGGCAAACAACAAAGAGAAGAAAGCAGGTGTTGCAATTCTGGTATCAGACAAGACAGACTTCAAAATAAAGAAAGTAAGAAAAGACAAAGGACATTACATAATGATAAAGGGCTCAGTCCAACAAGAGGATATTATCATTATAAATATATATGCACCCAATACAGGAGCACCAACATACCTGAAACAAATATTAACAGAAATAAAGGAGGAAATAGAATGCAATGCATTCATTCTAGGAGACTTCAACACACCACTCACTCCAAAGGACAGATCCACCAGACAGAAAATAAGTAAGGACACAGAGGCTCTGAACAACACACTAGAACAGATGGACCTAAAAGACATCTATAGAACTCTACATCCAAAAGCAACAGGATACACATTCTTCTCAAGTGCACATGGAACATTCTCCAGAATAGACCACATACTAGGCCCACAAAAAGAGCCTCAGTAAATTCCAAAAGATTGAAATCCTACCAACCAACTTTTCAGACCACAAAGGCAGAAAACTAGAAATAAACTGTACAAAGAAAGCAAAAAGGCTCACAAACACATGTAGGCTTAACAACACGCTCTTAAATAATCAATGGATCAATGACCAAATCAAAATGGAGATCCAGCAATATATGGAAACAAACGACAACAACAACACTAAGCCCCAACTTCTGTGGGACACAGCAAAAGCAGTCTTAAGAAGAAAGTATATAGCAATCCAAGCATATTTAAAAAAGGAAGAACAATCCCAAATGAAAGGTCTAATGTCACAATTATCGAAATTGGAAAAAGAAGAACAAATGAGGCCTAAGGTCAGCATAAGGAGGGACATAATAAAGATCAGAGAAGAAATAAATAAAATTGAGAAGAATAAAACAATAGCAAAAATCAATGAAACCAAGAACTGGTTCTTCGAGAAAATAAACAAAATAGACAAGCCTCTAGCCAGACTTATTAAGAGTAAAAGAGAGTCAACACAAATCAACAGAATCAGAAACAGGAAAGGAAAAATCACGACGGACCCCACAGAAATACAAAGAATTATTAGAGAATACTATGAAAACCTATATGCTAACAAGCTGGGAAACCTAGGAGAAATGGACAACTTCCTAGAAAAATACAACCTTCCAAGACTGACCCAGAAAGAAACAGAAAATCTAAACAGACCAATTACGAGCAACGAAATTGAAGCGGTAATCAAAAAACTACCAAAGAACAAAACCCCCGGGCCAGATGGATTTACCTCAGAATTTTATCAGACATACAGGGAAGACATAATAGCCATTCTCCTTAACGTTTTCCAAAAAATAGAAGAGGAGGGGATACTCCCAAACTCATTCTATGAAGCTAACATCACCCTAATACCAAAACCAGGCAAAGACCCCACCAAAAAAGAAAACTACAGACCAATATCCCTGATGAACGTAGATGCAAAAATACTCAACAAAATATTAGCAAACCGAATTCAAAAATACATCAAGAGGATCATACACCATGACCAAGTGGGATTCATTCCAGAGATGCAAGGATGGCACAACATTCGAAAGTCCATCAACATCATCCACCACATCAACAAAAAGAAAGACAAAAACCACATAATCATCTCCATAGATGCTGAAAAAGCATTTGACAAAGTTCAACATCTAGTCATGATAAAAACTCTCAGCAAAATGGGAATAGAGGGCAAGTACCTCAACATAATAAAGGCCATCTATGAAAAACCCACAGCCAACATTATATTGAACAGCGAGAAGGTGAAAGCTTTTCCTATGAGATTGGGAACAAGACAGGGATGCCCACTCTCCCCACTGTTATTTAACATAGTCCTGGAGGTCCTAGCCACGGCAATCAGACAAAACCAAAAAATACAAGAAATCCAGATTGGTAAAGAAGAAGTTAAACTGTCACTATTTGCAGATGACATGATACTGTACATAAAAAACCCTAAAGACTCCACCCCAAAACTACTAGAACTGATATCGGAATACAGCAAAGTTGCAGGATACAAAATCAACACACAGAAATCTGTAGCTTTTCTGTACACTAACAATGAACCAACAGAAAGAGAAATCAGGAAAACAACTCCATTCACAATTGCATCAAAAAAAAAATACCTAGAAATAAACCTAACCAAAGAAGTGAAAGACTTATACTCTGAAAACTACAAGTCACTCTTAAGAGAAATTAAAGGGGACACTAACAGATGGAAACGCATCCCATGCTCGTGGCTAGGAAGAATTAATATCGTCAAAATGGCCATCCTGCCCAAAGCAATATACAGATTTGATGCAATCCCTATGAAACTACCAGCAACATTCTTCAATGAACTGGAACAAATAATTCAAAAATTCATATGGAAACACCAAAGACCCCGAATAGCCAAAGCAATCCTGAGAAAGAAGAATAAAGTAGGGGGGATCTGACTCCCCAACTTCAAGCTCTATTATAAAGCCATAGTAATCAAGAAAATTTGGTACTGGCACAGGAACAGAGCCACAGAGCAATGGAACAGACTAGAGAATCCAGACATTAACCCAGACATATATGGTCAATTAATATTTGATAAAGGAGCCATGGACATAAAATGGCGAAATGACAGTCTCTTCAACAGATGGTACTGGCAAAACTGGACAGCTACATGTAGGAGAATGAAACTCGACCATTGTCTAACCCCATATACAAAAGTAAACTCAAAATGGATCAAAGACCTGAATGTAAGTCATGAAACCATTAAACTCTTGGAAAAAAACATAGGCAAAAACCTCTTAGACATAAACATGAGTGACCTCTTCTTGAACATATCTCCCTGGGCAAGGAAAACAACAGCAAAAATGAACAAGTGGGACTATATTAAGCTGAAAAGCTTCTGTACAGCAAAAGACACCATCAATAGAACAAAAAGGAACCCTACAGTATGGGAGAATATATTTGAAAATGACACATCCGATAAAGGCTTGACGTCCAGAATATATAAAGAGCTCACACGCCTGAACAAACAAAGAACAAATAACTCAATTAAAAAATGGGCAGAGGAACTGAACAGACTGTTCTCCAAAAAAGAAATACAGATGGCCAACAGACACATGAAAAGATGCTCCACATCGCTAATTATCAGAGAAATGCAAATTAAAACTACAATGAGGTATCACCTCACACCAGTAAGGATAGCTGCCATCCAAAAGACAAACAACAACAAATGTTGGCGAGGCTGTGGAGAAAGGGGAACCCTCCTACACTGCTGGTGGGAATGTAAATTAGTTCAACCATTGTGGAAAGCAGTATGGAGGTACATCAAAATGCTCAAAATAGACTTACCATTTGACCCAGGAATTGCACTCCTAGGAATTTACCCTAAGAATGCTGCAATCAAGTATGAGAAAGACCAATGCACCCCTATGTTTATCGCAGCACTATTTACAATAGCCAAGAATTGGAAGCAACCTAAATGTCCATCGGTAGATGAATGGATAAAGAAGATGTGGTACATATACACAATGGAATACTACTCAGCCATAAGAAAAGGGCAAATCCTACCATTTGCAGCAACATGGATGGAGCTGGAGGGTATTATGCTCAGTGAAACAAGCCAAGCGGAGAAAGAGAAATACCAAATGATTTCACTCATCTGTGGAGTATAAGAACAAAGGAAAAACTGAAGGAACAAAATAGCAGCAGAATCACAGAACTCAAGAATGGACTAACAGGTACCAAAGGGAAAGGGACTGGGGAGGATGGGTGGGTAGGGAGGGATAAGGGAGGGGGAGAAAAAGGGGGGTATTAAGATTAGCATGCATGGGGGGGTAGGAGAAAGGGGAGGGCTGTACAACACAGAGAAGACAAGTAGTGATTCTACAACATTTTGCTACGCTGATGGACAGTGACTGTAAAAGGGTATATAGGGGGGACCTGGTATAGGGGAGAGCCTAGTAAACAAAATATTCGTCATTTAAGGGTAGATTAATGATAAAAAAAAAAAAGCAGTTCCTGTGTGGTGACCTCCAATGAGTTCTACACAATGATATAAAGGGCATATAAAAGTGTAGGCATAGGGTCTGTTTGTGTTTATACAGAAGATCAAAGCCTAATTTGGCTACCCCGAAAATGAACTAAGATACGATATGAAAAAGAACCTCCAACATCAGCACTCTCGGGAAGACTCATGCCAGAAGATGAACATCAAAAAACCCCAACAAAGATCCATGCACTGCTACAGGTGTAGATGCACTCATCCCACCAGTTCCTGGACTTGCCATGGGAATGAAGAAGGAGATATCTAAGCTGGCCTGTGCATACAGCAAAACAGCAAATTTGACTGGATCTAAACTGTTGGAACTCAACCAAGAATTAAGAGAAGTGCAAATTGTAGCACTCCAAAATCTTACAACTACAGACTGTTTACTGTTAAAAGAACATATGGGATGTTAACAGTCCCCAGGAATGGGTTGTTTTAATTTGTCTGGTTTCTCACAGACTGTTCAAGTTCAGTTGGACAATATTCACCATATTATAGATAAGTTTTCACAAATGCCTAAGGTGCCTAACTGGTTTTCTTGGTTTCACTGGAGATGGCTGGTAATTACAGGTATGCTTTGGTTACGTAACTGTACTCCTATTATGTTAATGTGTGTGTGCAATTTAATTGGTAGTTTAAAACCTATACATGCTGAAGTTACTCTACAAGAAGGTATGTCAAAGAAATAATCAATCTTCCCAGGTTTTCTTTCACCTGCTACTTCTATAGCTTTTCTTCTTCCTTCCTAATTATAACCCTTAAGTAGAATTCATGCCTCATATTGAATTTACCGAGTATCATAATTCTTCCAAGTGGTAAAGACACCTCAAGACAAATGCTGGGCATAGAAGCCACAGGGAATAAAATATGCAAAGAAGTAGAAAGCTAACCTTTTCAAACAATAAGGCTTCTCTCTCACTTACCAACTTAAGATTTCCCTGTATGGCCCCAGAAGATGACTGGTTAGCCAGAGACGGGTAAGATTCCTCAAGGGAGGAACAACCTAAGACAGGCACAGTCGCAGGGGGGCCATCAGGTGAGAAAATGGAGATCAACAGAGGTGAGGCTTAGAACCTCCCCCCCCCCACCGTTCTGAAAGAAATCTTCTGCATACATGGATGTTTTATTGCCCTTGTCTAGCTTGAATTAACACATAGTCTACAGGCACACACCTGATCATCTACATTTGCTCTCTTACAACACTAAACTATGTTTTCTACCTTTATCTTGTATCTACCTACCACTTCAGCATTTTATTAAAAATAATAATAATAAAGAGAGAAATGTGGTATCCACATATAAATCAAGTATAAAAATCAAATGAATATTCGTATTTGAACTGACTGTTTATAGTTCATAATGCATGATCAAAACCAAAAGCCTCTGTGATGACTGCCCTTGTAAGGTTCACCATGTAACTTATTCACTATGTAAGAATTTGTTCTCCATGTAAGAAATTGTTCGTTATGCTTCAGAAGATTGGAGACTGACGAAAATTAGGCTTGGGGTGGATTAATGATTGTGCATTGAGCATTGACCCCCCTATACAGAATTTTATTGTGGTTAACAACCATTTGATCAATAAATATGAGAGATTCCCTCTCAAAAAAAAAAGAAGTACACACTTCCAATTGTAAAATAAATAAGTAACTGGGATGTAATGTATAGCATAAGGAATATAGTCAAAATATTGTAACAACTTGGTATGGTGATAGCTGGTACCTAGAATTATCATGTATATAAATGTTAAATCACTGTGTTGTACACCTGAAACTAATGTAATACTGTGTGTCAACTACCCTTCAAAAAAAAAAAAGAAATCTGTGGCTTTCCTATACACTAACAATGAACTAATAGAAAGAGAAATAAGGAAAACAATTCCATTCACAGTAGCATCAAAAAGAATAAAATACCTAGGAATAAACCTAACCAAGGAAGTGAAAGACGTATACCCTGAAAACTATAAGGCACTCTTAAGAGAAATTAAAGAGGACACTAACAAATGGAAACTCATCCCATGCTCCTGGCTAGGAAGAATTAATATAGTCAAAATGGCCATCCTGCCAAAACAATATACAGATTCAATGCAATCCCTATCAAATTACCAACAGCATTCTTCAGCAAACTGGAACAAATAGTTTAAAAATTCATATGGAACCACCAAAGACCTCAAATAGCCAAAGCAATCTTGAGAAGGAAAAATAAAGTGGGGGTGATCTCACTCCCCAACTTCAAGCTGTACTACAAAGCCACAGTAATCAAGACAATTTGGTACTGGCACAGGAACAGAGCCATAGACAGTGGAACTGAATAGAGACTCCAGACATTAACCCAAACATATATGGTCAATTAATATATGATAAAGGAGCCATGGACATACAATGGGGAAATAACAGTCTCCTCAACAGATGGTGCTGGCAAAACTGGACAACTACATGTAAGAGAATGAAACTGGATCACTGTCTAATCCCATACACAGAAGTCAATTTGAAATGGATCAAAGACCTGAATGTAAGTCATGAAACCATAAAACTCTTAGAAAAAAACATAGGCAAAAATCTCATGGACATAAACATGAGCAACTTCTTCATGAACATGTCTCCCTGGGCAAGGGAAACAAAAGCAAAAATGAACAAGTGGGACTATATCAAGCTGAAAAGCTTCTGTACAGCAAAGGACATCATCAATAGAACAAAAAGGTATCCTACAGTATGGGAGAACATATTCATAAATGACAGATCCGATAAAGGGTTGACATCCAAAATATATAAAAAGCTCACACACCTCAACAAACAAAAAGCAAATAATCCAATTAAAAAATGGGCAGAGGAGCTGAATAAACAGTTCTGTAAAGAAGAAATTCAGATGGCCAACAGACACATGAAAAGATGCTCCACATCGCTAGTCATCAGAGAAATGCAAATTAAAACCACAATGAGATATCACCTCACACCAGTAAGGATCTCCACCGTCCAAAAGACAAACAACAACAAATGTTGGCGAGCTTGTGGAGAAAGGGGAACCCTCCTACACTGCTGGTGGGAATGTAAATTAGTTCAACCTTTTGGAAAGCAGTATGGAGTTTCCTCAAAAAGCTCAAAATAGAATACCATTTGTCCCAGGAATTCCACTTCTAGGAATTTACCCTAAGAATGCAGCAACCCAGTTTGAAAAAGACAGATGCACCCCTATGTTTATATAGCCAAGAAATGGAAGCAACCTAAGTGTCCATCAGTAGATGAATGGATAAAGAAGAGGTGGTACATATACACAATGGAATATTACACAGCCATAAGAAGAAAACAAATCCTACCATTTGCAACAACATGGATGGAGCTAGAGGATATTATGTTCAGTGAAATAAGTCAGGTGGAGAAAGACAAGTACCAAATGATTTCACTCATATGTGGAGTATAAGAACAAAGAAAAACTGAAGGAACAAAACAACAGCAGAATCACAGAACCCCAGAATGAACTAACAGTTACCAAAGGGAAAAGGACTGGGGATGTTGGGTGGGAGGGAGGGATAAGGGCAAGGAAGAAGAAAGGGGGCATTACGATTAATATGTATAATGTGGGAGGAGGCATGGGGAGGGCTGTGCAACACAGAGAAGACAAGTAGTGATTCTACAGCTTCTTACTATGCTGATGGACAGTGACTGTAATGGGGTTTGTGGGGGGGGACTTGGTGAAGGGGGGAGCCTAGTAAACATAATGTTCTTCATGTAATTGTAGATTAATGATACCAAAAAAAAAAAAAATCAAGGGTTGACAGGGCTGCTCCAGGAAGCTCTTCCTGGAAGAACTTTCTGGAAGCTCTGGGTGAGAATCCATTTCCTTATCTTTTCTAAGGTGCCCTTTTCCTGAGGGCCCTTGCACTCCTTGGTTTGTCTCTTCCCTCCAGCAAGGTCATACTTCTCTGGTCCTACTGCTCTCATCACATCTCTCTCTGACCACAGCCAGGAAAGGTTTTCTGCTTTTAATGCCTCATGTGATTAGATAGGACTCGTCTGAAAGATGCAGGATCCTCTATCCTCTCTCCGTCTCTGGGTCCCTTTTTGCCATGTAAGGTAACATACTCACAGGTTCTAGGGATTAGGATGTGGGCATTGTGGGGGGGTCAATAATCTGCCTACCACAATATGACTCATCAAGAACTAATACAGTGAAAAAGAGACAAGATTTTGAATCTAGAAGGCAAATGAACATGTGGTAGGTGATATAGCAGCCTGATGACACTGTGCCTGTAATGAGCCCTAACTGGGAGAGAGAGAGGCCCCAATAGTGCCACCATTTACCCCCAGAACCCCAAAATGCCATGGACTAAGTACCCGTGGAAATGGTAGTAAAATTGGGGCCAAAAATGGGAGAATTGGTCTAAAGAGGGCTTTACTCCTCAGATCCCTTCTTGGCTCAGGCCAGTGGGGCAGCCCCTCCCCAACCCTGACAAAGGCTGAACGTTTATTCTCCAGAGAGGATAAAACATAGGGTCTCTAAACAGGACACAGCATGACAAGGGGTTTGTGCTCAGCCTGCCCAGAGGGCTAATTTGAATGCTCATGAATGTGGGAAGCCCTGCCCCCGTTCACCTTCACCTAGGGCCTTATTCCTCCTTCCAGCTCCCAGAACAGTGACATCAGGACTAAACTCTCCAGGCAGGACACTCCAGAGTCCATCCCTTTCAATCTCTAAACATGTTAGTGATGGGTATTTTATTACTGTCGTTTTTTCCTGTTTGCTTTAGTTTTCTTCTCTGTGCATGGCTCCTATTTCCTCCAAATTGCTTTTTTTTTTTTTTTTTTTTTGAGAGGGCATCTCTCATATTTATTGATCAAATGGTTGTTAACAACAATAAAAATCAGTATAGGGGGGTCAACGCTCAATGTACAATCATTAATCCATCTCAAGCCTAATTCTCGTCAGTCTCCAATCTTCTGAAGCATAACGAACAAGTTCTTACATGGTGAACGAATTCTTACATAGTGAATAAATTCTTACATGGTGAACAGTACAAGGGCAGTCATCACAGAAACTTTCGGTTTTGATCATGCAATATGACCTATAAACAATCAGGTCAAATATGAATATTCGTTTGATTTTTGTACTTGATTTATATGTTGATCCCACATTTCTCCCTTTATTATTATTATTTGTATTTTTAATAAAATGCTGAAGTGGTAGGTAGATGCAAGATAAAGGTAGAAAACATAGTTTAGTGCTGTAAGAAGGCAAATGTAGATGATCAGATGATCAGGTGTGTGCCTATGGACTAAGTATTAATCCAGGCTAGACAAGGGCAGCAAGACATCCTCGGATGCAGAAGATTTCTCTCAAAGCAGGGGGGGTGAGGTTCTGAGCCTCACCTCTGTTGATCCCCAAATTCTCACCTGATGGCCCCCCTGCGACTGTGCCTGTCTTAGGTTGTTCCTCCCTTGAGGAATCTTACCCGTCTCTGGCTAACCAGTCATCTTCCGGGGCCATACAGGGAAATGTAAAGTTGGTAAGTGAGAGAGAAGCCATATTGTTTGCAAAGGTTAGCTTTTTACTTCTTTGCAGATTTATGCCCTGTGGCTTCTATGCCCAGCACTTGTCTCGAGGTATCTTTACCACCTGGAGGAATTATGATACTCGGTAAATTCGATATGAGGCACGAATTCTATTTAAGGTTTGTAATTAGGAAGGAAGAAGAAAAGCTATAGATGTAGCATATGAAGGAAACTTGGGAGGATTGATTATTTCTTTGACATATCTTCTTGTAGAGTACCTTAAGTATGTATAGGTTTTAAACTACTAACTAATTTGTACACACATATTAACATAATAGGAATATGGTGACATAAACAAAGCAAATCTATAATTACCATCCATCTCCAGTGAAGCCAAGAAAACCATTTAGGCACCCTAGGCATTTGTGAAAATTTATCTATGATATGATGGATATTCTCCAACTGTACTTGAACCATCAGACAAATTAAAGCAGCCCATTTCTGGGATCTGTTCACATCCCATATGTTCTTTTAACCATAGATAGTCTATAGTCATGAGATTTTGGAGTGCTACAACTTGCACCCCTCCCAACTCCTGATTGAGTTCCAACAACAGTACAGATCCGGTCAAATTCGTTGTCTTACTGTATGCACATGCCAGCCTAGACATCTCCCTCCTCATTCTTATGGCAAGTCCAGGAGATGGTGGGCTGGATGCAGCCACAACCGCAGCATCGTCCGGATCCCTGTGGAGGCTTTTTGATGATCATCTCCCGGCACAAGTCCTCCAGAGAGTGCTGATGCCAGAAGCTCCTCCTCATATCGTATCTTATTTCATTTTCTGGGTATCCAAGCTAGGCCTTGATCTTCTGCGTAGAAACAAACAGACCCTTTGCCCACACTTTGACATGCCCTCTATACCACTGTGCAGAACTCATTGGAGGTCAGCACACAGTAACTGCTTTTTTTTTTTTTTTTTTAATTAAGAGAAAGGAATATTATCAGAAAAGAGTACCTCCATAGCTGATCATCTGACACCCTTTAAGTGATCAACATTAAGGATATTTAAAGCATGCGTTGATCTTTGATTTACCAATAGTTTTATCCTGTTAAGGAGTAATCCCCCTTTTCTTTCCTTCTTTTTTTTTTTTTTTTTAATTTTTAATCTACACTTACATGAAGAATACTATGTTTACTATGCTCTCCCCTATATCAGGTCCCCCCTAACAACCACACTACGGTTACTGTCCATCAGCTTAGCAAAATGTTGTAGAGTCACTACTTGTCCTCTCTGTGTTGTGCAGCCCACCCTCCCCTTTCTCCCTCCCCCCCATGCATACTAATCTTAATACCCCCCTTCTTCTTCCCCCCCCTTATCCCTCCCTGCCCACCCATCCTCCCCAGTTCCTTTCCCTTTGGTACCTGTTAGTCCATTTTTGGGTTCTGTAATTCCGCTGCTGTTTTGTTCCTTCAGTTTTTCCTTTGTTCCTATACTCCTCAGATGAGTGAAATCATTTGGTATTTCTCTTTCTCCGCTTGGCTTATTTCACTGAGCATAATACTCTCCAGCTCCATCCATGTTGCTGCAAATGGTTGGATTTTTCCACTTCTTATGGCTGAGTAGTATTCCATTGTGTATATGTACCACATCTTCTTTATCCATTCATCTACCGATGGACATTTAGGTTGCTTCCAATTCTTGGCTATTGTAAATAGTGCTGCGATAAACATAGGGGTGTATCTGTCTTTCTCAAACTTGATTGCTGCATTCTTAGGGTAAATTCCTAGGAGTGGAATTCCTGGGTCAAATGGTAGGTCTGTTTTGAGCATTTTGATGCGCCTCCATACTGCTTTCCACAATGGTTGAACTAATTTACATTCCCACCAGCAGTGTAGGAGGGTTTCCCTTTCTCCACAGCCTCGCCAACATTTGTTGTTGTTTGTCTTTTGGATGGCAGCTATCCTTACTGGTGTGAGGTGATACCTCATTGTAGTTTTAATTTGCATTTCTCTGATAATTAGCGATGTGGAGCATCTTTTCATGTGTCTCTTGGCCATCTGTATTTCTTTTTTGGAGAACTGTCTGTTCAGTTCCTCTGCCCATTTTTTAATTGGGTTATTTGTTTTTTGTTTGTTGAGGCGTGTGAGCTCTTTATATATTCTGGATGTCAAGCCTTTATCGGATCTGTCATTTTCAAATATATTCTCCCATACTGTAGGGTTCCTTTTTGTTCTATTCATGGTGTCTTTCGCTGTACAGAAGCTTTTCAGCTTGATATAGTCCCACTTACTCATTTTTGCTGTTGTTTTCCTTGCCCGGGGAGATATGTTCAAGAAGAGATCACTCATGTTTATGTCTAAGAGGTTTTTGCCTATGTTTTTTTCCAAGAGTTTAATGGTTTCATGACTTACATTCAGGTCTTTGATCCATTTTGAGTTTACCTTTGTATATGGGGTTAGACAATGGTCCAGTTTCATTCTCCTACATGTAGCTGTCCAGTTTTGCCAGCACCATCTGTTGAAGAGACTGTCATTTTGCCATTGTATGTCCATGGCTCCTTTATCAAATATTAATTGACCATATATGTTTGGGTTAATTTCTGGGGTCTCTAATCTGTTCCACTGGTCTGTGGCTCTGTTCTTGTGCCAGTACCAAATTGTCTTGATTACTATGGCTTTGTAGTAGAGCTTGAAGTTGGGGAGTGAGATCCCCCCTACTTTATTCTTCTTTTTCAGGATTGCTTTGGCTATTCGGGGTCTTTGGTGTTTCCATATGAATTTTTGAATTATTTGTTCCAATTCATTGAAGAATGTTGCTGGTAATTTGAGAGGGAGTGCATCAAATCTGTATATTGCTTTGGGCAGGATGGCCATTTTGACGATATTAATTCTTCCTAGCCACGAGCATGGATGAGTTTCCATCTGTTAGTGTCCCCTTTAATTTCTCTTAAGAGTGACTTGTAGTTTTCAGAGTATAAGTCTTTCACTTCTTTGGTTAGGTTTATTCCTAGGTATTTTATTCTTTTTGATGCAATGGTGAATGGAATTGTTTTCCTGATTTCTCTTTCTATTGATTCGTTGTTAGTGTATAGGAAAGCTACAGATTTCTGTGTGTTAATTTTGTATCCTGCAACTTTGCTGTATTCCGATATCAGTTCTAGTAGTTTTGGAGTGGAGTCTTTAGGGTTTTTTATGTACAGTATCATATCATCTGCAAATAGTGACAGTTTAACTTCTTCTTTACCAATCTGGATTCCTTGTATTTCTTTGTTTTGTCTGATTGCCGTGGCTAGGACCTCCAGTACTATGTTAAATAACAGTGGGGAGAGTGGGCATCCCTGTCTGGTTCCAGATCTCAGTGGAAATGCTTTCAGCTTCTCGCTGTTCAGTATAATGTTGGCTGTGGGTTTATCATATATGGCCTTTATTATGTTGAGGTACTTGCCCTCTATTCCCATTTTGCTGAGAGTTTTTATCATGAATGGATGTTGAATTTTGTCAAATGCTTTTTCAGCATCTATGGAGATGATCATGTGGTTTTTGTCTTTCTTTTTGTTGATGTGGTGGATGATGTTGATGGATTTTCGAATTTTGTACCATCCTTGCATCTCTGGGATGAACCCCACTTGGTCATGGTGTATGATCCTTTTGATATACTGTTGAATTCTGTTTGCTAATATTTTATTGAGTATTTTTGCATCTACATTCATCAGGGATATTGGTCTGTAATTTTCTTTTTTGGTGGGGTCTTTGCCTGGTTTTGGTATTAGGGTGATGTTGGCCTCATAGAATGAGTTTGGGAGTATTCCCTCTTCTTCTATTTTGTGGAACACTTTAAGGAGAATGGGTATTATGTCTTCTCTGTGTGTCTGATAAAATTCCGAGGTAAATCCGTCCGGCCCCGGGGTTTTGTTCTTGGGTAGTTTTTTTATTACTGTTTCAATTTCTTTGCTTGTAATTGGTTTGTTTAACTTTTGTGTTTCTTCCTTGGTCAGTCTTGGGAGGTTGTATTTTTCTAGGAAGTTGTCCATTTCTTCTAGGTTTTCCAGCTTGTTGGCATATAGGTTTTCATAGTAGTCTTTAATAATTCTTTGTATTTCTGTGGAGTCTGTCGTGATTTTTCCATTCTCATTTCTGATTATGTTGATTTGTGTTGACTCTCTTTTTCTCTTAATAAGTTGGGCTAGAGGCTTATCTATTTTGTTTATTTTCTCAAAAAACCAGCTCTTGGTTTCGTTGATTTTTGCTATTGTTTTATTCTTCTCAATTTTGTTTATTTCTTCTCTGATCTTTATTATGTCCCTCCTTCTGCTGACTTTAGGCCTCCTTTGTTCTTCTTTTTCCAGTTTTAATAATTGTGATGTTAGACTATTCATTTGGGATTGTTCTTCCTTCTTCAAGTGTGCCTGGATTGCTATATACTTTCCTCTTAAGACTGCTTTCGCTGCATCCCACAGAAGTTGGGGCTTAGTGTTGTTGTTGTCATTTGTTTCTATATATTCCTTGATCTCTATTTTGATTTGTTCATTGATCCATTGATTATTTAGTAGCATGTTGTTAAGCCTCCATGTGTTTGTGAGCCTTTTTGTTTTCTTTGTAGAATTTATTTCTACTTTCATACCTTTGTGGTCTGAAAAATTGGTTGGTAGAATTTCAATATTTTGGAATTTACTGAGGCTCTTACTGTGAGCTAGTATGTGGTCTATTCTGGAGAATGTTCCATGTGCACTTGAGAAGAATGTATATCCTGTTGCTTTTGGATGTAGAGTTCTATAGATGTCTATTAGGTCCATCTGTTCTAGTGTGTTGTTCAGTGCCTGTGTGTCTTTACTTATTTTCTGCCCGGTGGATCTATCCTTTGGGGTGAGTGGTGTGTTGAAGTCTCCTACAATGAATGCATTGCAGTCTATTTCCCTCTTTAGTTCTGTTAGTATTTGCTTCACATATGCTGGTGCTCCTGTATTGGGTGCATATATATTTAGAATGGTTATATCCTCTTGTTGGACTGAGCCCTTTATCATTATGTAGTGGCCTTCTTTATCTCTTGTTACTTTCTTTGTTTTGTCTGATATTACTACTGCAACCCCTGCTTTCTTCTCACTGTTGTTTGCCTGAAATATGTTTTTCCATCCCTTGACTTTTAGTCTATGCTTATCTTTGGGTTTAAGGTGAGTTTCTTGTAAGCAGCATATAGATGGGTCTTGCTTTTTTATCCATTCTATTACTCTATGTCTTTTGATTGGTGCATTAAGTCCATTTACATTTAGGGTGACTATTGAGAGATATGTATTTATTGCCATTTCAGGCTTTAGATTCGTGGTTACCAAAGGTTCAAGGTTAGCTTCTTTAGTATCTTACTGCCTAACTTAGCTTGCTTATTGAGCTGTTATATACACTGTCTGGAGAATCTTTTCTTCTCTCCCTTCTTATTCCTCCTCCTCCATTCTTCATATATTGTGTGTTTTGTTCTGTGCTCTTTTTAGGGGTGCTCCCATCTAGAGCAGTCCCTGTAGGATGCCCTGTAGAGGTGGTTTGTGGGAAGCAAATTCCCTCAGCTTTTGCTTGTCTGGGAATTGTTTAATCCCACCATCATATTTAAATGATAGTCGTGCTGGATACAGTATCCTTGGTTCAAGGCCCTTCTGTTTCATTGCATTAAGTATATCATGCCATTCTCTTCTGGCCTGTAGGGTTTCTGTTGAGAAGTCTGATGTTAGCCTGATTGGTTTTCCTTTATAGGTGACCTTTTTCTCTCTAGCTGCCTTTAAAACTCTTTCCTTGTCCTTGATCCTTGCCATTTTAATTACCATGTGTCTTGGTGTTGTCCTCCTTGGATCCTTTCTGTTGGGGGTTCTGTGTAATTCCATGGTCTGTTCGATTATTTCCTCCCCCAGTTTGGGGAAGTTTTCAGCAATTATTTCTTCAAAGACACTTTCTATCCCTTTTCCTCTTTCTTCCTCTTCTGGTATCCCTATAATACGAATGTTATTCCTTTTGTATTGGTCACATATTTCTCTTAGTGTTGTTTCATTCCTGGAGATCCTTTTATCTCTCTCTATGTCAGCTTCTATACGTTCCTGTTCTCTGGCTTCTATTCCTTCAATGGCCTCTTGCATCTTATCCATTCTGCTTATAAATCCTTCCAGGGATTGTTTCACTTCTGTGATCTCTTTCCTGACATCTGTGATCTCCTTCCGGACTTCATCCCACTGCTCTTGCATTTTTCTCTGCATCTCATCCCACTGCTCTTGCATTTTTCTCTGCATCTCATCCCATTGCTCTTGCATTTTTCTCTGCATCTCTGTCAGCATGTTCATGATTTTTATTTTGAATTCTTTTTCAGGAAGACTAGTTAGGTCTGTCTCCTTCTCAGGTGTTGTCTCTGTGATCTTTGTCTGCCTGTAGTTTTGTCTTTTCATGGTGATAGAGATAGTTTGCAGAGCTGGTACAAGTGACTGCTGGAAGAGCTTCCCTTCTTGTTGGTTTGTAGCCTTTTCCTGGAGACTAGCGACCTCTAGTTGCTTGTGCTGGGCAGCTGTGCGCAGACAGGGCTTCTGCTTCCTGCCTAGTTGCTTTGGGGTTTGTCTCCGCTGTTGCTGTGGGCTTGGCCTGGCTGGGGCTGTTCCTCCAAAATGGTGGAGCCCCGTTGGAGGGGGAGCGGCCAGGAGGCTATTTATCTCCGTAAGGGGCCTCTGTGCTCCCTGCTGCCCAGGGGGTTAGAGTGCCCAGAGATCCCCAGATTCCCTGCCTCTGGTCTAAGTGACCTGTCCTGCCCCTTTAAGACTTCCAAAAAGCACTCTCCAAACCAAAACAACAACAGCAACAATGAGAGAGGGAACAGAAAGAAAGAAAAAAAAAAAAAAAAAAGGAAAAAACAAGCGATTGTTTTTTTTTTTTTTTTGTCCTCAGGTGCCGGTCCCAGGCACCCGCTCACTGGTCCTGCTGCCCTGTCTCCCTAGCACCAGGGTCCCTGTCCTTTCAAGGCTTCCAAAAAGCACCCACCCACCGGTCCCGCAGGGAAGGAACTCTCGATATTCTTTGTCCTCAGGCAGTGGTCCCAGGCACCCGCTCACCAGTCCCGCCGCCCTGCCTCCCTAGCACCGGGGTCCCTGTCCCTTTAAGGCTTCCAAAAAGCACTCGCCAAAAAGAGAGAAAAAAAGGGGAAAAACGCGCGATTTCTTCCGTCCTCAGGTGCCAGTCTCAGGCACCCACCCACCGGTCCCACAGGGGAAAACGCGGGATATTCTTTGTCCTCAGGTGCCGGTCCCAGGCACCCGCTCACCAGTCCCGCCGCCCTGCCTCCCTAGCACCGGGGTCCCTGTCCCTTTTAGGCTTCCAAAAAGCACTCGCAGAAAAGAGGGGAAAAAAAGGGGAAAAACGCGCGATTTCCTCTGTCCTCAAGTGCCGGTCTCAGGCACCCGCCCACTGGTCCCACAGGGAAAAACGTGGGATATTCTTTGTCCTCAGGCGCCGGTCCCAGGCACCTGCTCACCAGTCCCGCCACCCTGCCTCCCTAGCACTGGGGTCCCTGTCCCTTTAAGGCTTCCAAAAAGCGCTCGCCAAAAAGAGAAAAAAAAAAAGGGGGAAAAACGCGCGATTTCCTCCGTCCTCAGGCACTGGTCTCAGGCACCTTCCCGCCGGTCCCGCAGGGAGAAACGCGGGATATTCTTTGTCCTCAGGCGCCGTTCCCAGGCACCTGCTCACCGGTCCCGCCACCCTGCCTCCCTAGCAACGGGGGCCTGTCCCTTTAAGGCTTCCAAAAAGCGCTCGCCAAAAAAAAAAACCGCTCCGGTTTCTTTCCACCCGCCGGGAGCCGGGGGGAGGGGCGCTCGGGTCCCGCCGGGCCGGGGCTTGTATCTTACCCCCTTTGCAAGGCGCTGGGTTCTTGCAGGTGTGGATGTGGTCTGGATGTTGTCCTGTGTCCTGTGGTCTCTATTTTAGGAAGATTTTTCTTTGTTATATTTTCAGAGCTCTATGTGTTTTTGGGAGGAGATTTCCACTGCTCTACTCACGCCGCCATCCTGGCTCCGCCCCCCCCAAATTGCTTTTTTTCTGCGTGTTTTAGGTCTGTCTTTTATCTTACAATCTGACTAACCAAGAAAAGGATGCCTAAATGGGTTGGCACCAGGGATTTTCCCATGAAAGAGCCCAGCCAGAAATCTTGGCATTGAACACCGGAGTCAGTCAGCACAGAGCCATTCATCAGCTTGCTTTCCTAAGTTGTATTTTTATACTCTTTAATCAAGGCATAAATGTAATGAAATGCAAATACAAGTGGTAGATCTAATGACTGTATTATATGTATACAATGTGTACACCTGTGTAACCCACACCTCAATCAAAATGTAGGCCACTGCAAGGTAACATTCATAGTTTAATGGTGCCCCAGGCCATACCTCCCCAACACACATACAGAGGCCACTACTATTCTATTGGCTCTTTCAATCTTTTAAATAGGAGCAGATAAACAGGAACAATTAACATTTGAGAAAAACCTCTAATATAAGAAGCAGAACAAAAACAAATAGAAAAATAGAATTTGGAGAAAACAATATGCAGGGGGATAGAAAACGAAAAAACAAAACTATTATTACTATATTCAGAGAGTTAGGAAAATATATTGCAACTGTGAAACAAAAACTAGATGCTATTTTGAAAGAAAAACTACTGTGAGAATGAACAAAACAACTTAGAAATTAAGCATATAGTAGTAGAAATGGAGAACTTATTTAAAAGAATTAGAATAGCGGTCAGCAAACTATGGCTGCAGGCCAAATCCAGCTCTCACCTCTTTTTAAAATAAAGTTTAATTGGAATACAGCTACACCTACACCCATTCATTTATGCACTGTCTATGGCTGCTTCCATATAGAGTTGAGTAGCTGTGATGGGGACCATATGACCCACAAAGCCTCAGATATTTACTGTTGGGCCCTTTATAGAAAAATATTGCTGACCCCTGGGTTGGAAGATAAAGGTGAGGAAATTTTCCAAAGAGTTGAGCAAAAAAATAAAGATGTATCAGCTTGGATACTGCAGTAAACAAATGCTGAGATGGAGTTAGGAGTGCAAGGAGTCCTGGGAGGCTGCCTCTGGAGAATAGAGGAGGAGGAAGCAGGGATGAGCAGGAAGTCCTCAGACCATGATGTGGACACCTGTGAAACGAACCAGGGAAGGAAACAGATCTGGGCTGACAGAGCCTGACTTGGATGCAGATCAAAGTCATAGCCAACCCAGAGGGGGCTCCCAAAGCAAAGACTGTCCATTAGAGGAGTCCTACACGGAGCAGAGATGGCCAGGTCCTAGTGTCCCTGCTGTGCTCCGTCATTGGCTGGGCTGCCCAGGAAGGCCGTGGGCTTGGCTCAAAGGCTATGGCAGATCTCAAAGGACTGTAGTTGGAGGCAGTCAGCCAACTGCACTCCTCATGGCTGAGTGACAAGTTCTTTCTTGAAAGGAGAAGCCAGCAGGGCACTTCCATGGCTGCCACAATGTGGAAAACAGGAAGAAAAAAAAAAGGAGTAAGAAAATCAGAGGGCCAGTGCAGGAATCTAACACCTGCCCAAAAGAGTTCCAGAAAAAGAAAAGAGAGGAGAGGAAACAGTCAATAATGAAATATTTCAAACATTTCTCAGAACAGAAGACTGAGTTTCAAGATTGAAAGGTCCACTGCATGTCCAACCAAAGGATAGAAATAGACCCACACCAAGGCCATAAATTTCAGAACAGAGGGACGAGAACATTCTACAAGATTCTACAAAAATCAAAAATCATGATGGCATCAGGTTTCTCAACAGCAATCCTGAAGCCAGAAGACAATTGAGCTGTTTTCGAAAGTATGAAGGAAAATTATTTTCAGTCTAGAATTCCATACCTAGCCAAACCATTAATAAAATAAGGGTAGAAAAAAGATATTTTCAGATTTACAAGTCCTCAAAACTTTTGTCTTCCATGCACCCTTTCCTAGAAATGGGAAACTACTGGAAGATGTGTTCCACTAAAATAAGGGAATAAACCAAGAAAGAGTAAGAACTGGAGTCCAGGAAATGGAGGAGTCAATACAGAGGGAGGTGAAGGGCATCTCCCAGAGATGTGAAGGGAAATCCTTGGGCAGCACCTCTGGGCAGCAAGCCTGGAGGTCAGGCAGTTCACACTGGAATAAGTCAGAAGGTTCTAAAAAAAATTTTTTTTCAAGGAGATGAAATTGATAGAATACCTAATGTATTTTAATGAACTTTTGGCATATTTAAAGTGGGAGAGAAAGTGGATTGAATTAGACACAAACAGAAAAACAAGCCCTCCCCCCAGAAAGAGTTATTAACCCCAGGGAAAAAAACTTTGGGGCAGAAAATGTTAAGAAGTTTAAAATTTGAAACTTGAACTCTGTAAGACATGGTTAAGAAAATGAGAAGATAAACCATAGAATGGGAGAAATATATTTTCAAAAGACATCTGATCTAATAAAGAACCATTTATTTGATAAAGGACTGTTAACCCAAGTATACAAAAATATTTTAAAACTCAACAATAAAAAATGAACAACCCAACTTAAAAATGGGCAAAAAATCTGGACAGACAACTCACCAAAGATGTCCAGATCTAATGGCGGGTCCATGACATGACAAACACCTGAAAATATAAAATATGCTCAACATCACATGCCATTTGGGAATAGCAAATTAAAACAACGAGATACCACTACACACTTCTTAGAATGGCTAAAGTCCAAAACATTGACAACACCAAATGCTAATTAGGACGTGGAGCAACAGGAACTCTCACTGCTGATGGGAATGCAAAAGAGAACAGCCACTTTGGAAAACAGCTCCTACAAAGCTAAACATAGTCTTACCATACAATGCTGCAACAGTATTCTTGGGAATTTACCCAAATGAGACAGGTCCACATGAAAACTTTCACATGAATGTTCATACCAGCTTTACTCATAATTGCTAGAAACTTGGAAGCAACCAATGTGTCCCTCCACAGGTGAATGGATAACTGTGGCACATCCAGACAATGCAATATTACTGAGCAATAAAACAAAATGAACTATCAAGCCATGAAAAGAACATGGAGGAAACTTAAATGCAAATTGCTAAGTGAAAGAAGCCTTAGTCTGAAAAGTCTGAAGAGGCTACATACTGTATGATTCCAACTACATCATGTTCTGAAAAAGCCAAAACTATGGACAGAGTAAAATGATCAGTGGTTGCCCAGGGCTTGTGCAGAGGGAGGCAGGGAGGAGGAATAGTGGCGTTTTTATTTTATTCTGTACGATACAGTCATGGCGGGTCCATCACACTATGCATTTATCACTACCCATAGAATGTACAGCAGAGTGGCCTTCATGCACACTTTGGACTTGCATTAATAATAGTGTACCTATGGGTTATCAATTGTAACAAGTGTACCACACTAATGCAAGATGTTCATAATGGGGGAAATGGCAGGGAGGGGTACACATACTTTCTGTTCACTTGTTCTGTAAGCCTGAAACTGCTCTAAAATATAAAGTTCACTATAAAGAAGGAAAGAAAGAGGGAAAAAATCATAGCATTCCACATAAAGCTGTGAGTTATGTTGGCACAATATGAAAGCACTACCCATATTAGGATGCAACTGAATTGGGAGGGTGGAAGCAGGAGATGGGTGGGGGTGGGGGTGGAGGGAGATGAGGACTTAGGGCAGCTAAATCGTCACCTTCCTAAGTGGGAAGGTGATAGGTAAAGCCTAAAACTGGTAAGAAGCAATGTAAATATGCTATGTGAGAGACACGGAAAGAAAAGTTACTGGAAGAGCTGAAATGGTTGTCCTTAAGAAGTGGGAATGGTGGTGGGGCTGCCCATGTTTCTTGATTCTAAGCTATGGGCATGTTTGACTTGAATAAAAATTAAAACCGTATTTACAAAAGAAAAGTGGAAATAACAATAAGAATAAAAGAGAAACTGGATGGTGGCAGGGCAGAGACAATTGGAAGCTGTGCTGGGGGGAGCATCTAAGAAATAGATGGAGATGTAGGGTAAAGGAGATGCCAGGGGGAATGGTCCTGGAAAAAGACCAAGAATGGTTGAGTGTGTGTGTGTTGGGGGGGAGTCCTGCAGAGACAAGGTCCCAAGGGTGGGTTGCCCTCAGAAGGAGAAGGGCCAGGCAGGCCTGTGCTCTGGAAGAGAGGGAACAGCATCTGATCCATCTGTGTTCTCAGTGAAGTGGGAGCCACGTTTGAGAAGAGAGGAGGCAGGAAAGGAGATATCTAAGACCTGCCACTCAGAGTGGGGTGTCCGGACCCCAGCATGGGCACCACCTGGGCTGACTAGACATGCAGAATCTTAGGCCTCACAATGATTCACCTGAGAGTCTCAGGCAAACTGAAGTTTGAGAAGCACAGCTGGTAAGGGGCAATGGGGAAGCGGCAGGCAGGCAGAGTGGCTTGTGGGGCAGCAGTGAGTGTCCCTTTGAGACCATGAATTAGGAGGGAAGCTGCCTGCCTGGCATCTTGGAGCAGTGTGGGCTTGCTTGGGACAGGCAAGGAGCAGGTGGTGGCTGGCATTTTGCCAGGCAAGTACTACAACAGGAGAGGTGGGCATATGAGTGAGGGTTTCCAGGAAGCAGAAATGTTGATGGTGTGTGGAGCCCAGACAGGACAGGAAGGACAGTAGTGCGAGTGGGGGCTGACGAGCAGTGAGAACACGATGGGGGGAACGGGCCAGGAGAACATAGAGGGGTGACCAAAGAGAGACCTCAGAGGGTGTGAGGTGGCATAGTTCCAAGGTGTGGGATATGGGCCTGGGAGCGGAAGGGGTCAGGGAGCTGAGAGGTGGCTCTAGCTGCTTGAGCTCTGGTCTGTCCTCCCCTGAAGTTTGCACCTACAAATCTAAAGATGGTAACAAGAGACTGACTTATTTGGTCTTGAGCCTGGCGTGTGCATGGGAGTTTTTGAAAGCTTCCCAGTAGATTATAACATACTGCAGAGTTTGAGGGAACCATGGGTGTAGGCAGAGACCCAGGCTCTGGCAGAGAGAAAGAGAAACCAGGGAGCAACAAGAAGGTACCCTGGGGCTGTCACAGCCGGTGGGGCCCGACTAAGGAGGGGACCAGCTGTGCAGGGTCGCATGTCCTGGGTTGTAGGTTAGCAAAAGATGGAGGTATTGTGGTCTTCCCCTGAAGAACCAAAGAGTAAACAGGCGTGTGTGTATGGTGTGAGTGAGAGATCCCAGCGCCTTGCGGGCCCATCGTCCGTACTGCACTGTGACAGAACAGCCACTAGAGGGAGCGCTGTACTCACACATTGCGGGGACTTTCTCCTGCAGGTCCTGGCTTCTACGTTCAACGTTGGCATTTTGCAGCCTCTTATCCTGGGTGTAACTCTAGGTCCCACTACCCCCAAGGCCCTATGACCTTGGTCAGGTTACCCAACAGCTCTGTGACCCAGTTTCGACAGCGGTAAAATGGGCATAGCAATAGTTCCAGCCTTCTGAGCTCATGGGGAGGATGAATGAAGTCGCCATGCCGCATTGGGAAATGGCTGAACTGAAGTGACGGTGGGGGAGGTTTTGCCAACGCTCCTGTCTCCCTCTGCTTCTCCTGCAGCCCCCCAACCCAGCCCAGATCCAGGGCGGGGAATGGAGGGGGCCTCCTGGGGTTGGGGGAGAGCAGAGCCTGGGGTGGGGGCAGTGGAAGCCCAATTTCCTGTTGAGTCTTGCTGGTTCTTTTGGTCTGGGGCAAACCTTACCCTGTGGCTCATTCCTGGCCATGGTCTCATCCTTCTCCCCCCAACCCCGCACCTTCCCCCCTCCTCCCAGGTACCCAAGGGACCAGTAGCTGCCTTTGTCTGGCAGCCACATCATTCCTGGAGCAATGTCACTGCCTAGTACCCAATGGACACTCCTTTCCAGCCATTCTTCTAAGTGCCCCTCAGCCCTGCTCCTGTCCAGACTGGACAAGAGCTGACCTGTGAGGCCCAACCCCAGGTTTGGAAGTATCTGTGTTCCCAGATTTGCAGAGACCCCAGATATGGAAGTTGCAGTGGGCAGAAGACCCACAGAAGCAGCCCCTCTGTGTTATACTCGGTCCTGCAGAGGGGTATAGCCTATCCTGACTTTTTGTACATGATTTGAGAATACTAAAAATATCAGGGCCTTATATCCTAAGATCCAGTTTTGCAACTTCTCTTGAAAAATTGGAAGCTCTGACAGCCTGAGTCCACATTCCCATATGACAACAGTGGGCCGCAGGGGAGGGGAGGCCGCCATTCAGCTCGACCAGAGCCCTCCAGTTCACCACTGTCCCTGCCCAGGCCATGTCCCACCTTCACATTGCTTGCCTGGCCCCGTCCAGCAGCTCAGTCTGCAACCCTGTGTCCAGGAGGGTTCGTGTGAATATTTACATGTTGCAGCCACTGGCTCAAGGCAGGCAGAGATACAAACGCAGAGGGTGGATGTGCCCCAGAAATAAGAGCAGATCCTCAGAGACATGGGATCCTGGGGACAGAGAGCTGCTCAGTGTCTTCAGCTGCTTATGGAACTTCCTGGTCCAGGTGGCCAAGTCAAGCTACACACATGAGCACGTGCACGCGCGCACCCACACACTGCCCTCCTATCCAAGTTGTCCCCAGATCCCACCACTTCTCACCACCTCTCCTCCCGCTGCCCTGGTTCCAGTTGCTCTCTGCAAGCTAGGTGCAAGAGCTGCCTGGCTTCCACTCTGGCTGCCCATAATCTGTCTCCCCACAGTAGCCAGAGGCAGCCTGATAAAGCCTCAGACACGCCACCAACACCCCCTGCCCTCAGGGCTCAAAACCCTCCAGTGACTCCTACTTCACTCAGAGTCAAAGCCAGAGGCTTTTGGTGACCCTAAATGAACTGTCCTCATTACCTCTTGTCTCCTCTCAGGCTTCATCAGCTTCAAGCTCATTCAAAGCATCCCCAGTATGCTCTGGCTCCAGGGCCTTTGCACTGGCTGTTCCCATTGGCTGGCCCACTGTGCCCCACCCCCATATCTGCACGGCTCCCTCCCTCACCTCCTTCAAGTTTCTGCTCAAATGTAACCTCTATGAGGATGTCCCTGTCGGTCTGTCCCCTCTCTGCTGTCTTCCCTCACACTAAAAGCATAATTGTTTACTTTACATCCCCTGGTGTCTTCTCCCCACAGTAGAATGGATGAAAGGAGGAGTTTTTCTCTGTGTTGTTTGTTGCAAACAGTTCCTAGCAGGCAGGCAGTAAGTCTCTGCCTTACTCACTCTGAATGAGTGAGTAAATAAATAAATATATGAAATGAGGGCAATAACAGTACCACATATGCAGAGTGGCTGGGAGGACTCAGATGGTGTGTGTCACACGGGGTATGATCAGCAGAGTCACACAGGGCCCCAGCTCTGGGGTTCAGTGCTCTGTGGTTGGCATCCTGTCACTCTTACAATTTCTTCTTTGGATTTGTAAGTGAAGTCTGAATGGAGCATGTACCCTGAGCAATCCCACCCTCCCACATGTCCTGGCTGGGTTTCTGGCCGCCCACTCCTTGCCCCCCCACCAGGCACTGCTGCCGTCCTTTGTCTAGCAGGGGCCTGGGTTCAGGAAGGATTGGTGCCAAGTGTGCTATGGGGCAATCCCAGGCACCTGTGAGGGTCTGCACGAGCTCCAGGAGCATCCAGTGCCCAAGGGAGCACATTAAATAGTCAGCAGAGAACACCAGGACAGGCTGGGAGGGAGACCTGGGCAGAAAGGAAAAGCATTTTTCCTGCTTTCTGAGCAAGAGGCCCCACCTTCTGTAGCTGGCCCTGGTGCCAAGTACTCACACCTCACAAATGCTCAGCGCTCTATCCACAGCAGCTGTCGGTGTTATCATAGTTGTTACTCAGGAACCCACAGTTTGAGGGGAGAAGGGCCCAAGTGAGAGAGAGAAAGCCCTCAGGCTCCTGGGACAGGGGGTGACCTTCCAGGCGACTGGCATCGGGCCTGGGAGAAAACAGTCCCTTGTCCTCTCTACAGCCCTGCCTCTGGGGTCTCCACTGAGAAGGCCGAGGAGGAGCCAGGGCAAGTGCCATCCTCCCTGGCCTCAACCACCATGTCTGTGAGCAGGGTGGAGAGCCCACAGGTTCCCCTCTGACAGCCACAGTGCAAGTGCTTTGCCAACTTGAACACGGTGGGAAGTATAGATGGCGGTCATGGTCCCGGCCCAATCATAGGGATTGTTAGGGCTGCTCTGAAGGGTTCCTGGGTCAGGGCTTAATTTATAACCCATCCCCTAAATGTTGAAAAGGGACCTAGCTTTGACCCCCAAGGAGTGGGTGACGGGACCAAGTCTCAATGGTCATTTCAGGCCCAGACGTCAATAGCATCTATGACCCTGGTGAAGGCATCAGACCCTGATGGTAACTTCAGACCAGTGCCTGGGGTTGGCTGCAGCCCTGATGGTTACAACAGGTCTTGGTAGTAGCCTCAGTGCCCTCAGACTGCAGCAATGGCCACAGAAAGACCCAGGCGACACAGGGAGGCACTAGGCATCTCATTCTCCCTCCCTCCACCCTGCCAAGCCCTGTCTCTCCCCAGCCATTCTAGAATTTGAGGCATTCTTCAGGATCCACTTAATTAGCCAAGCTCATTAACTCCCACAGGTTTCTCCTCCCCACCTAATTAACTGACTTAATTAGGGTTTGCAGGCCCGCTCCTACCCCTGCCCACCTCCTTCAGGCTCCTGACTCAGCTAAGCCTCCACCAGGCTGGGAATGGGTCAGGATATGGCCTGGGCCCCTCTGGCACCAGACTTTCACCCTGCATCCTTCCTCTGAGTCCTGGGACACCAGGACAGTGCCTGATCTGGGCAGCAGTCCACAGGCAGGAATGGATCAGTATGGGAGGTGGATAGGGAGAGGGATGGAAATGGGACTGAATGGAATCAGATAAGAGGAGGTGAGGATGACTCTGGATGGATGGTCTGGGCAGCGGGTGGTTAGGGGCCTGGACTCTGTAGCCTTCACTGGTTCAGGTCTCAGCTAGTGTGTGAACTTTAGCAAACTCATCACCTCTCATGTCTCAGATACATAATGACAGTGGCCACACCATAGGGCTCTGTGAGGTCTGAACAGGCTGATGTGTGTGAAATGCTTAGAACCCAGCCTGGCACATCCGTGCTTGCTAAATAAGAGGGCACAGATGAACAAGGGAAAGGAGAGCCAGAGGGTGTCCTAGGAGTCAGGGAGACCCCCAGGCAGGCTCTGGGATGTCAGGCAGAGGCTGTCATCTGGGAGGAATGTACCCTGGGAGAGGTTAAAGGGATAAGTAGGCAAGAAGGATGCAGGTCAAGGTGTCCAGTTCCTACTCTGGAGTGGACAAGGCTGGCCTTGTTAGTTCAGGGCCTCTATACTCTGTGCCTCAGTTTCCCCTTCTAGGGGAAGGCTTATCCTAATGGAAGTGCCTGGCTTGCCCTAGAAGACTAATAAACATCTGGAGACTCGTTCCTGAGAAGCAAAGTGATACAAGGAGCATTTGAAGGGAAGTGCCCTGCTGCCCCTCCCCTCCCCTGGGACCAAAGCAAAGAAAGTGGGCTGTGCTGGCAGCAGGCAGGATGCAGGTCAGACATTAGGCAGGGCTTCCCAGAGTGGAGTACGGTCTTAAAGCTAGGCAGGAGGAACAGTGTGCCTGAGTTGTTGAGGCTGCTCCAAGGGAGAGATAGGTGCTGAGTCCTGAAAGTGAGCAGAAAGTGGAGAGATGGAACCCTTTACGTACTTGGCTCCTTCTCACCCTGCTGATCTCAGAACAGCCATCGCTGCCTCCAGAAAGGCCCTGACCTTTGTGACTCCTTTGTTCTCTGATCTTGGGTACAATAAGTGCAAAATTTATTGTGTGCTTAGCATAGCGTCTCCCCCGACTAGACTGGAAGCTCCTGAAAGCAAAGATTATCTGTTTGGCCCACCCTTTTGTCCTACTGCTCTCACAGAGCAAGTGCCCCTTAACAAGTGTGAATGAATGGATGAATGCATGCCTTAGCCAGCTTAGAGAGAAAGGGGCCCCATGTGGCAGCCAAGCACCCACCCTCTGTGCTCAGCTATGAACTCACACAGCACCTCACATGGTCTCAGGAACAACCGCCCTTAGCAGAGAGGGGCTGAGCTCCAAGGGTTTGAAACTCCTGCTCCTAGGCTGAGCAACCTTGAGAATCCCTTTACATAACCCAGGATGCTGAGGAAATAGTGATTATGGGAGACAGTGGAAAAGTCTTTCATTTATCCTGCATTTTTAAACACTTTAGAAACCAACATTTGCACACAGTGTAAAGAGCTTGGGGATATAAGAGACAGAGACCCAAATTCAACTGGCTAAAGCACAAAAGGGACTTTAGTGCGTCACGTTCCTAAAAAGTCCAGAGTCTTCAGGAATGGCTAGATTCAGGGGCTCAAATGGTTGCACAAGGATTCTGACTGTCTCCATCTCTTGGCTCTGCTGTCTGCTGTGTTGGCTTCATCCTTAGGGAGGGTCTCCCTGGTGCTGGTAATGCCAGGCTTATATCCCACCATCTTTCAGTGCAATCGAAAGAGAGTTCTATCCTATTGGCCTGGCTTGAGGCCAGACCCATCTCAGAAACAGTAAATAGTCACTGTGGCCAGAGTGCACACTGGCTGCTGGGGGCTGGGTCATAAGCTCACCCTTAGAGCCAAAATGGTGAGCCCCATCATCAGAACCCCTAATGAGTAGGGAAGGATATGTCAAGGAATGCAAGTCCCCAAAGGAAAGTTTGGATTCTGTTGTTAAAAGATGGGGACAAATGGTGCTGTATGAGAGTTCTATTCCACAACGAAGAGGTGGGCATCGTGCCAGCCTCAGGTCCCTGTTCTAAGCGCTAGGCATTTGTGACAGACACTGTCAGTTCCCTGTCCATATCTACCTGGGCCCCCTCCCCACTCCTACCTGCCAGCATCCTCATTGCTCTTCCTGAGGGCCTTCTCTGCTCCATCCAGTTCTGTTGCACCCCACCTCCACCTGCCCCCCACCTAGCAGCTCTCACTAACAACTGACAGTAGCTTAGGTAGAACACATGTTCTATGCACATAAGTGCATGTTCTACACTGTCTCTGAGAGCTCCCCAGTTGGGTTCACCTCTGCTTGCCCACATGGTAACTTGCTTGTTAACATACCCCTTGCCACTGCTTTCCTACTTCGCTTCTCCCCTCCTCTACCTGGGATCACCTACCGCATAAATGACTTGTTCTCAAATCCCTGTCTCAGGTCTGTTTTTGGGAAACCCAAACTAGGACATTATTAAAGGCAGACCCCAGGGATGGGTACCAGACAGCACTTGTTTCCTTCCAAATGCCTGCTTCCCTGGCGACGGCTTTGGTGACCCCTTCCCAAGGAAGGGCCTGGGACTGCACTGGCCCTGAGTAGCTTTGCCTCTGTTCTGAGGATTCCAGAGCATGTTCACTGATCCTCTGCAATAAGCAAGGGCGGCAGAGATGGAGACCAATTAGATCTTCACTCTAGTTTCCCAGTGAAACAGCCACACCCAGCCACCGGAGCAGCAGGTGTGGGTGACAAGGGGCCAGAAGCCAACACGCTACCCACTCCTGGATTCCTCAGAGAGTGAGAGGTGAGGTCATTTTAGATGGTTTTTGGGCCTGGTTTTAGAAAACATAGAATCACACAGTAAAAAAGGTCTTTTTTTTTTTTTTAAGATCCCATTTAAAAACACTTCCACTGAATTTTTTATTATTTTGAAAAAAGTGGGGGAAAATACCCAAAACTGCAAACCCGTGCATATCCACAGCTAGAATAAATGTTACCATTTTATCATATTTGTGTCAGATATTTTTAAGAAAAAAAAAAAGGCCTATAAAGATGAATTCCCATTATCTACCCTGGCCACAGGCCCATTTCCTGGATTCCTCCCCCAGGGGCAAACACTCTCATGATTTCAGAGATAGTTTTCTCACATCACTGGACACGCCTTCAGCTACAAGGGACATAGTAGCTACAAGGGCCAATTGCCTTCAAAGCTGCTCCAAGTACAGCTCAGCAGCTCTGAGCTATCAGAAAGAAGTAGGTTCTCCCCTCTCTGCACTGCCACCACACTGTACTTGCTGTCATCAGGGGCACCCTGCTGGCTGCGGTCACAGAGCCGTATTTCCACATGGGAGGTAGGAACTCATCAGGACTCTGGCTGGAACACTGTGTTTCTCACCTCAGAATATATTCTCCAAAAAGGTATTGAGGGAATCAAAGATCCATCCCTGCCAGATTCTGTACACCCCAGGCTGCCCCACTGTCTTCTTTCTGATCTATCTCGGGTTCTGGGGGAACTCCTGGTTTTCCTTGGCAGCAATAAGTTAACCCGTGTCTCCCAGTGGCCCTGAATGCTCCTGCTCCCAGCTGGGAGCACTGTCACCTTTGTCCAAAATGTCATCATCTTCAGCTCTCTAAACTTGATCAGCTCTATGAGCTACTCAGTCACCAATGCCACCAGAGTCCCTGATTGTGCTGATGAGCCAGTCACCAGCAGCAATGGCCTGCCCGTGATGGTGGCCGTCCAGGACAGGGTGTTCTTCCTGCACAACAAGACCATCATAATGCAGACCTACAGGTCAGGAATGCCTTCTGTCTGCCATGACGGGGCACATGAGCATAAGGAACATCATAGAACACACTGGGGAAGTCTCCAAATGCCATCACTGTCCCCAGCATGGAGACTATTAGTATGGCCAGAACAATGCCTTAACAGATCATTTTTGGTACAGCAGGTAGTTACTCCACCTTGTACAATTTGAAACATTATATGCAGGTTCTAGAGGACAAAGACTCTGTTGCGATTCCTTCCCTGTCCCCTCATCCCCACACCCCCTCCCAGCAGTAGCAGGAACTTCTGACACATCAGTGAATATAAAATGCAGCCAAAGGGAAGGTGCATAGTAATCAGAAGTCCTGGGGTTCCTGGCTTCATGTGCTTCCTTGTACAGGGAGCAGCATCTGATTGCCCAGGAGCATGAGGACACGCCAGGGTGGAGAGGTCATGAAGGGAGTGTGGGCTCTGGGCAGAAGAAATCTAAATTGAGAGCTGTTTTCTCATGTCTATTCTGTGTCATTATGGAAATCACACCAAGTTTTATCTTTGTGTTCTGCTATCCAAATCATACCCATCAAGACCGTCTCTGGAAAGGCAGCATTGTGGATGCAAAATTTTGAGCTAGCAAGAGTGGATTATCCTTGGGTGTCAAGGAAAAAGGACTGACTGTAGCATTACAAACAGATGTTTTAGTTCCTCTCTTCAGATATGCCGTTTTAGTTCAGTCCTCCAAGAAGCAAGCCAAGATGGATTTAGATAAGCAAGTGATTTATTGGGGGAAATGTGTGGGAGGGAAAATCAGAAGGGAGCCAGAGGAAGATGAGAGAGTTCTCAGACTCAACAGATCCAATGCATGCAAAAAGGAAAGAAAAAAAGATGAGATAGTAAGAGTCTTAGGTAGAAGTGCAATGTTAAGAAAGTTTCAACAAAGCCAATGGAGAGTGCTCAATCCCCAGTTTCCCATCAGAGAAGCCCTGTGTCTCCAGGGAACTGTGTGCTTTAGTGTGTCTGCTGTGCTCAGTCATTGGCTGGGATCAGCTGGGGGAAGCAATGTGGAGCTGCCTCTGTGAACCCTGCTCAGACTCCACAACTGCAAATCCTCTGCACTCACCAGCCTGCACTATAGTCAGAGATCCTGATGCTGCATTTTCATGGCTCCCATATCCCACCCCTTCTGCCATACAGCCCTTTTGTGGAGCAGTGGAGCCAGGAGCCTCTCTTTCTAAGGGAAAATTCTGAGGAGGGAGGTTAGTGAGACAAACTACAGCCCCTCCATCTTGCTGCACTTGATTTCTGGGTGTAACTGATGCCATCCTTTCCCTACTCTATTATCCATTCTCAATTATCCACACCCTCAACTATCACCTTGATGGGCAGACCTTGATGGGATATAGTGGTATGACCCAATCCTTCAGTCCTAAGGGATCTAAACTCTTGGTTATCATAACCAATGGATCACTGGGTTCCACATGTATTTCTCCCTGCTCCCACTTTGTACAAGCAGCCCTGCTTTCTTCTAGTACCCGGTCAGGGTCAGTTATTACAGCAAGGACAGTGATTCCTCTTCTTGCCAGCTGGTCACAGAACACATGAAGTCCAAGGTGCCCTGGCAGCAGCCATAGCTTAAATCTTATTGAGATCTTTGCTGTGTCCCCAGAAAGGGTGTCCCCAATTTGGGGACCAGGATTTCCCACCCGGCACAGCTCAGGGTTCAGGGATTTAATTACCCACATTGCATTTTGGCAAACCTTTACTAATTACACTGTGGGTAATCAAATTCCTAGCTGAGGAATCAGGGAAGGCTTCTGCAGAAGGTGGCCTTGAACTGCATTACCCTTGATAACTGTGACTGGGAATATTTCACGGCCTGGTTCTACTTCTGCCTCTTCTAAGCCTCAGCTTCCTTACCTGTAAAAGGAGGAACATGGGGTCTAAATTTTAATGTTTTGCAACACAGGAAGACATTCCTTTCCCTCTCCTTCCTCTCTGGTCTCCCTCTATTTCCTGCTCAGTAGCTCAAACTCCTCCATTAGTTTGTTTTTGGCAATCAGGCCTTACTTGGAGAAGATTAGAACAAAGTTAGGGTGAAATTGGAAACTCTGGAAACTCCAGCAGACAGGGATGGGTGAGAGGTCAAAGCAGACACAGAAAAGGTGTTAGAGAGGAAAGATCTTCTAAATAAAGCAAAGCATAAAAGACACAGAGGTATGAGAAAGCAGATGTTCTAGGAACACTGCCTGAGATCAGGGGTAAATGGAGAAGAGGGGAGCTCCATAGGGGGCATGTAGGAAGTCCCAATTCTAAGAGCTTTGAACACCAAGATAAGGAAATTGGATTTTAGGTTACCTGGAAGTAGCAGGGCATCACTGGTAATTTTATGTAGAGGAGAAACCCAGTCCTCTTGGTATTTCCCAGAGCTGATGGTTACATAGGACATGGGTTCTAGAAAAAAAGAGTCTGAAAAGAGGCAGAAAGGAAAAAAGTTGTGAACTAAGGCAATATTCTCAGTAGCAAAGGTCACAAAATGATGGCCCATTGGCCACATTTGGCCCAAAAGCATGTTTCATTGGGCCCATTTAGTATTTCTGAATCTGGGAAACCAATTTCAAACATCTAAAAGTTGGATGATACTATGTTAGAATATAGATTTCCTGCTTCTTTTGAAAAAAATCATCTGTCCAAACAGGGCCCATAATGCTCTGGTTTGCCTCACCTCCACCACTCCCTATCAGCAATTTACACCCAACCCCAGTCTAGGTTCTGTAATCTACAGAATCCCTAGTTCTAAAAGTTCTAGAAATGGTGTAGTTCTAGAAGTTCTAGATATTGGTTAGGAAGAGTATGCTGGGTTGGAGAAAACTGCCAGAACAATGAGAAGAAATAGGGAATGTGCAGGGTCTGATGGGGGGTTTCTTATAAGGAAAATAGTTTGGCTGGGGCTGCATAGACAAGGCTGAGAAAGAGAGAATAGGCCCAGGAGGATAAGCTGTCCCTATCCATCTCCACCTTCATCCATCCCACTTGCTTCCAGGCCACGGATTTCCAGTTATCAAACACACAATCCTCCTTCATACAGGGGTAGTGGCTTCGCACTTGCTTCTCACTCTGCTTTGGAGTCCCGCTTCCTCCCTTTACCTCCCACGACTACTCACAGACTTTACACTAGGGGTCACAAGTGCGACATGGCCCCCAAGGTCCTAGTACACAGCCTCTTCCCTGAGCTGGCTGTTCGTTCTCCAAGGACTCGCTCAAAATAGGATGGATGGATGGTTGGATGGATGGGCGGACGAATGGGACGGACGACAGACTGATGGACGGATGAATGAATGCCTATCCGATTGCAGAGCTTGAAACAAGACACAAAGCTCCGCAATACAAGAACAGACTGGGACGGTCTGGGGCAGTCTGGGCCCGCAGGGGCCAGGAGGCTGGACCAGGTGACTCTCTCAGACTCTCCCGAGTTCTCTCTAACCTCTTTCTCGCACCCTTGTGGGCTCTGACCTAGAAAAGACGGGGGTGGGAGGATGGAGGGGAGTCCAGTAGCGCTAGGACCCAGCGCGGCCGGAAGGCGGGATGGGGGCGCCGCGCGCCGCTCCCTCTAGGTAGGGAGATTCTGCGCCCCGCGGCGCGCGGCGGGAGGGCGAGCGTGCGCCTGGGTTAATGCGCGTGCGCGAGGGCGCGCGCCAAGCGGGGCGGACAAAGGGGCGGGCGGAGGCGCGCGAGCTGGAGGGCGGAGCCCCGGGCCAGGCGGGCAGGTGCGCGCAAGCCAGAGGGTGGAGCCGCGATGCCGCGATGGAGCGCAGCCCTGGCCGGCGCCGGGGCCGGAGCCCGAGCACCAGGCGGAGCGCGAGCCGGAGCTGCAGCCAGAGCCCGTACCAGGCCGGGGTCCGGGACCACAGGGCCGAGCTGCTCGTAGCGGCGGCGACGGAGCTCCCCAGCGGCTGAGGGGCTTCCTCCCAGCTCTGCCCGGTGGCCTGGACGTAGCAAGCCCGAGCAGCCGGGGAGCTCGGGGATCCCCGCACCATATCCAGGATCCAGAGACCCCTAGGAAAGCGGGGACCCCTCCAGGTCCAACACAGAGCGACTCCCCAGCTGGGGAAAGCAGAAGCTTCTTCTGTATTCAGAAGATAGTGACCACCTTACAGTACCGCGAAGACTCCCCCTCTTCAATCTGGGTCCCCCAAGATCTAGAACGCAGTGACCCCCCCCCATCCGGGTTTGCAGGGACCCCCTCTCGAGATCCTGGTCATTACAACTCCACACCTCAAGACACGAAGACCTAGCTCAGAACGCCCCTAAATCAGTGGGTCCTAGACCCCCCAATTCTAGGGACCTGAAGACAGCAAGAAATATCCCTCACCAGCAAGAGGACCCTCTCAAAGCTCGAGGACCAGGGCGACTGAGCCCCTCGCGGCGCCCTTCGCATCCCAGCCCATGGTTGTGGAGCCCTGAGCCCCCCGGGCCAGGCTGACAAAAACCGAGACGGCGCCCAGGCCCCCTGCCGCGGCGTCCTCGAGGCCCCAGCCCAGGTAAGCCAGGCCTTGGTGATGGGCAGCAGGTGAGTGGCTGCCGAGGTCCCTAGCCCTGCAGGTGGGGAAGGAAGTATTGGTGCGCACTGCCCCCTCCCCAGCGTCGCCATAGAGCAGAGGCTGAAGGACGTCTCTTTGTGTCTCGCTTGGAGGAGCCGCCCCCTCCTCCTCGTCCTTCCCCACCCAACACCCCAGCCCTGGGGTTTGGGCGCAGCGCCCTGGCCCCAACGAGGAGTGGTGGCAGAGCATCTTATGCCACGGAACAGGGAAGAGGGTGGAGAGTCTCCCCCACAAAAACTGTGAACCTGGGGCTTTTTGGACCCTTGGTCCTTGGAGTAATAATATACCCCTCCCCACAAGGCCCGGCTGAGTTCCCAAGTGAAGTCGTCATTGTCCTCCCTCCCCAGAAGATTTGTAGATGCCCACAGGTGAAGGGACCTGCAGCATGTGGCCCAAGGGTGATGGCTGGGGCTTTGGGTGTGTGTCTTTGTCTGTGAGAGGGCAGGGCAACTGTGTGTTTGAGAGAATAGGTGGGAATCCCTTATTTTCTCTGTGACTCCTCTGCCCCCACAGTGGGGGATCTTCCTCCAGGCTGTACTTTGTGCTCCCTGCAAGAGGGGAGGAAGCAAGCCCTTTTTAGAGTGAGGCACTGGTTTCTGGGGAGGCAGGTAGTTTGGATGAAGAAGCCATTTCAGGTCAGGGGACCTTTCTGTCCCTATTTGCCCAGGGGCAACAGACCCAAGGCCTTCCTTTCTCTTCCTGACCTCCAAAACACCCAGGACCAACCTCTTGGTTGTCCAGTGTGGTGTAGACAACCAAGGGGCCATTCTAGGTTCTCACTTTAGCTTTCCAAATCATATACAAACTTCCCTCAGGGAAGTTCTGAACCCCAGGCCCTGCAGCTCATGGGAAGATGAGAGGCCCAGGGAATGTTGTACACTGAAATTCTGAATCAGAGATCCTGAGAAGGAACTAGACAGCACTGAGGGGACAGGGGGAACATGCTGGGCTGCTGGGGTTCCCCCAGTCTCTCCTCTCTGAGCCCTCTGCAGGCAAGCAGTGATCCTAAGGAAGGCAGGACTCTGGGTACAGGTAGCCCCCCCAGGAGTTCCTTTGTTCATTTATTTATTCAACAAACCTCTAATTGTTGTCTGTGATACACCAGGTACCAAGTTTTTTTCCCCCCACTTCATCGATCTCCTTTCCTGTTCTCTCCTGTTCATCAGATCCATGGCTGTCTCAATCTTCTTAGGCCACTCTTGGTTAGGCCACTTGAGGTGGGCCTCGTCAGCCCCAGCTGACTACTTCTGACCCCATACCTGAAGAATCTTATCCCCATCCTGCTGCAGACTTGGGGGCCCTGAGCCTGGGTGGCTTATTCCTCTTCTGCTCCCTTCCCAACACCAAGTGTCCCCATACCCACTTGCTGCTGGGGGGAGGATATGACCAGCAGAAGAGGTAGGGGGCACTTCAGGCCAGACCTCTGGCAGCCCCTCCTGCAAATTCAAGGAGAGTTGAGGAAGTCCCCCTCACTCAGCACAGGCTGTGGGGGAATCAGCTGTCCTGGATGACTGGGTGACCTTGGGCAAGTATGTGGCATCTCCCAGAAAGAATGACAGAGTGACATGCGCTCTGCACCCTCAGGGTAGATGTTAGATATATATCGCACTTGGGCCTCAAGAAGTACCCAGGGGTGTCCTCTCTCTCTCTGAAGGAGTTTGTTTCCCCCAGTGGCTCGCAGGAGCTGGGCCTTGTCATATGACAGACAGACAAGGGAGTGGAATGAGAGGCTAGAGTGGAGATTTCAGTCACTGTGACTAGGGGAAACCATCAAGAGACTAGAGAGGGGAAAGGGAGTAAGATCTCCCCTCCTCACTTACCTGTAGTGGCTCCCCACTGAGTCAGGAATAAAGCACAGCCAAAGCTCTTGGCAGTGTGACCCTAAACCTCTTCCCAGGTGTCGTCTCCCACTCCTCATTCACCATCCTCTACATCTGGCTCATCTCCCCCATTCCCTCTGACTCCCTACTCCATCAGGTACTGTACCCTCAACCTGCAAAGTTCCTCATAGCTGCTAAGGAGCAGCCCTCTGCCTCCACCTCCCCTTCTGATCTGACCTGGGCTGGCACAGAGTACTGAGCTAAGTTGGATTGGTTGCTGGTTGGTGGCCTGGAGACAAATGTGCTGTGAGTTTGTTTCTACATCTAGACCCTGATCTCCAGGAGAGGGAACCAGGTCTGTGTTGTCCATGTTGCATCGGCTTTATCTAACCCAGAGTCCAGCATATTGTACAGCACATGTTGTGAAAAACAGCTTCTGGACACATTTTGTTGACCCACACTGTATTTTTCTCATGTTTATATTTATTGCCAGTGCCAAAACAAGATATATTCCACATACAAATATTGATTTCTATATCCTCTTGAAAACTGAGATGATGTGGCAACCTCAGGCTATAGTCAAAAAATGACCATCTTCTACATACATTCACCTTCCAGCTTGCCCTAGGCCCCACCTGGCCTGATCACTCATTTATGTGACCTGCTGGCCTCTCCTATAGGCATCTATCTGGCTTTGCAGGCCTAAGGTGGAACTCAGAAAATGTTTGCTCAGCGGGTGACCTTCCTCTGTGTGTGTTTTGCACACGAGGGTGTTCCCTGCCTCCCCCAAGGCTAAGTTAGAACATGCACAGAGCAGTTTCCCTCCGGGGTTGAGGGCTAAATGATAAAGTGAGCCTGAATTCCTCTAGCCAGAGCACCTCCAGCCTAGTGCTACTTTTTACTCTGGGCCCTGTCTTGTGACCCTACTGCATGCTGGAAGGATTCAGCCACTAAAAACTTGTTTGACTGTCCCACTTGCTCAGGAGCAAAAGTCCAAGGTTCTAGGCCTAGGTCTTGCTGAGAACTAAGGGCAGGACCACTCTTTGTGCTTCAGTTTACTCATGTGTCCAGAGAGGAATTAGACTAGAGGTCCTGTCTGCTATAAGCTTCCTCCATGTTCTAAATTTCTAGGACTGAGTTCAAGCTGTTCTGAGTTTTGATCAGGCAAAAGAGGGGGCCTAAATGCAGGAGTCACTAAAACATATTGACATGCCCTAAACATTAATGGAACCAACAGGCGTTGCCAAGTGGCTGGGCCAGGGACCAGTGCTGGACCCCAGCATGGCCCTGGAAGGGAGTGTGCCATCTTTCTGGATGAAGGTCTACAGCAGCCCCTGATCAAAGGAGATGGCAGAGCACCATGGTTGAAATCACAGGCTCTGGTCTCTGCCTGGGTTTGAATTCCACTTCGCTGCTTTGTGATCTTGGGCAAGTCACTTAACCTCTCTCCTTCACTTTGCTTACATGGAAAACAAGGATAATACCTACCTCAGGGCTCTCAGGGGGATTAAGTGAGCTAAAGCAAGGAAAGGGCCTAGGATAGGGTCTGGCATGTGAAACATGCTCAATGACTACTGGCTCAAAGGGGTGTTGGCAAGTGGGTAACCAGGCCTTGGTGATAATACCTCTTCGGTTTTCCTATAGCGAGTCTGGGGAGGCTATGGGGCTTCTACTATCCCCTTGAAAGGGAAGGAGTTGTTTGAGCAGCAGTAGTGTGTGATGGTTAAGAGCATGAAGCATGCTCCTGCTAATAGTGGGGTATGGTGGGGTTCAATCCTGAGAATCTGTGAGGGCCCTTCCAGAACCTTGCTCTTTGGCTCTAGGGCTGGAATCTGGGGCAGCCTGGCCATAGTCTGTAGCTGAGGTACTCTTCCCTCCCAGCTCTGCATTCTAGGTGAGACTTCTACTGGAGTGAGTCCCTGAGGCTTTCTGTCCCCATGCAGTTGGGCCTCAGGCCAGAGCCAAGACCAGCATGTCCAAAAGACCCTGAGTCCTCCCCAGACCACCCACCCTCATCCCTCCTCTCCCTGTCCCTCTTCCATGTTTCTGGAAGCAGCAGCAGTTAGGCCTAGAGGGGCCAGTAAAAGCTCCGGCCCTCTCCTGTCCCCTGGCTCTCCCTTCTCACAGCCATAGGTTGGCCACAGTCTAGAGAAGGGACAGGTCCAGACTCCCAGCTCAGCTCCCCCAGCCCAGGAGCTGTGTAATAGAATGGTTGGAAGGAAGCAGAGGAACATTTTTCAGCGTCAAGTGCTCCATGTCGGACACTGGATATCGCTTTCTCATCTAGTGCTGAGAACAGCACCACATTAACGCAGAGTGAGGATTTGAATGCCCACCTCTGGGAGCCACCAAAAGGTTTCTGTGAAATATGTCAGACTGCCTGGGTCTGAATTGTACCTGAACCATTTACTAGATACAAGACTTTGGACAAGGCAATTGTCCCCTCAGCCTCAAGTTCTCTTGATAGGGAATGGGGACAGTAGCTCCTACTTACTGGGGTTATGGCAAAGACTAAACAACCCTGTTACAGAAGGGGTTTTTTTTAGCAGTGCCTGCTACTTAAGTGTTTACTCTTATTACTTATGCCACACCCTGCCAGGGAAGTAAATGAGCTGGTCCAGGCCAGAGGAAACCCCTGTGACTCCCCACTGCAGCAGCTGTCCTGCCCTGTTTCTTTAGCTGGTCGTGGGAGAGGCAGAGAATGTCTGGGATGGCCCTGAGGGATGGATGGGACAGGACACAACCACCTCATCCTTCTCTTGGTCAGGCCCAGGAGAAGCAGGTCAAATTCCTGCTCCAGGCAACTCTTCTGAGTCTGTTGGACTTCTGACCATAGCAGCAAGGCTCCGCACTCTCTGGGGCCAGAGCCCACTGCACTGCCAGGAGATCTGCCCAAACTGATAGCTCAGGTGCCCTCCAGCCCACGCCCCAAGTGTCTCCAGGAGGAGTAGCGGGGCTGGCAGTTAACACAGCTGAGTGCCAAAAGCACAACCTCTGGACCCCACTGTGTGACCTTGGGCAAGGTGCTTTCAACCTCTCCATTCCTCCAATCCCTCATCTACAAAAGAGGGATGGTACTAGTACCTGCCTTGCAGGGTTGTCCTGAGGATTAAGTGAATGCATGTTTGTAAAGTGCTATGAATGGAGCTAAGCGCCCACTGAGGGTTTGCTGTTTATGTTAGTCCTCAAAAGCCCAGAGCAGAAAGGGAATGTCAGTCCCACTTTCGAAGGTAAATAAATGGAAGCTTAGGGGTGAAAGTACTCTCTCAAGCCTCCATATCTAGGATTCAGGGAAGATTCTGCCCACCGTTCCATCATTCACTCACCGTTCACAGTGCAAGGCCAGCCAGAAGGACCCCACAGGACCTAAGCTGGGCTCTAGTCAAGGTTCTGAACAAATTGCTTGGCTTTCCTGCCCCCACACCTCTGCTCACGTGAAGCCACAATAGGCAAGAGCCGCAGCCCAGGACTTTTCTGGAAGCTTCTAAGGCTTCCCTCACCCTTCTTCCTCAGTTGTAGTCCAGGGACAGTAGTGGGGCATAGGGAAACCGGACTCTGAGTGCAGACTGGGTTGGGATCATGCTTTCTCTTTGCCCCAGGTCCCGACATATGAGTTGGCTTCAGGAAGGGTTTGCTTAGGTCTGGGATCAGGGTGCATCTCATTCAGAATGAAAGCCAGTTCCTCACTGTGGCCTTCCAAGGCCCTGTACACTGCCACCTGCTCCTTGCCCCATATCCTCCACTCTGTAGGCATGCTGTCCTCACAGCTCCCTGAGCACACTCTCCCAGTCCTCCGTGCCTCTGCCAGGAAAGCTCTTCCACAACATCCCCGTGCATGCAGCTTGTGGCTTTTCCTGCCACCCACAATGTCTACGATATCATTCCCCACCTCTGACATGTCCTTACCTCTCCCTGCTTTGTTTTCCCCTTTAGGACCTCTTACTGTCTGACACTTACTTTTATTATTGTCTACGTCCAATCTAGAATATGAGCTCCTTAAGGACAGGGCTGTTTATTTGGTTCATGAATGTATTCCAGATCCAAGAATGGTGCCAAACACAATGTAGATGCCCAACACATATTGACAGTTCTGGAGCTAGAGAGCCATCTTTAAGCCACTTCCTAACTGTGTGACACTGGACATATCACTTAATTTTCCCTTCTCTGAGTCTCTGTTTTCTGAACTGTAAGGTATGTAATTGGGAATAATAGTAGCTTCTCCTAAGATTGTTATGAGGTTTAAATAAATCACTATATATAAAGAGCTTATGCTTTAAGTGGTTGTAAGTGTTGGCTATTAATGATACCTTAACTTGTACAATATTATTCACGTTTTACTGATGAGTAAATAGAGGCACAGAGAGTAAGTGACTTACCTAAAGCTTCATGGCTAGAAATGAGAACCATTCCGGTTCAACCCAGGAACACCTGAATCTGGGTTCCAGGCTTCTGAGCTAGGCCGTATCCTCACTCCATCCCTCACCAGGGGCTCAGGGCAGAGGTGAGGGCTGTGTCTAGGGAAAGGCCCATCTCTTCAGGGAGCCTCTACTCATACAGCCTTCCCTCTAATGGCCTCCACCTGTCCATGGGTGGAGATCCAGCCAAGGCCCCCAGCCCAGTCAGCCAGTGCCGAACAACCCCTGAGCTCTGCGCCCTCTACTCATATTGACAGCCCTGAATGCTGGGCTGCCCACCTCAACCAGGTGACAAGGCTCCTGCCTCCTACCATTCCCACAGTGGCTGCAAGTGGTCTGGGAGGGGTGAGGCCCAGTGCTCCCAGCTCCTTGGGGCCTGGCTGCAAAAAGAGGCTGGAGAGCCTGTTCCAGCTCTGGTTGCCCGCTGCAGGCAGACAGGTCACAGGCTATTAATAGCCCCCAAGAATGTGCCCCAGGGAAGGGGCAGCATGTGGCAGCTGGGAGGGAAGATCAAGGCAGAGGCTGGAGCCGGAAGCAGGGCCTTGCAGCAAGGGAACCCCAGGCAACCCCTGGCGGAGAGGGCAGTGGGAAGAATGTTGTTGCCAGTTTCTGCTGCTTGATCTTGGGAAAGTCCCAGCTCTTCCTCTCAGTGTCCTCACCTGAGAAATGTAGAAGCTGAGTCAGATGATCTCCAAAGTCTCTTCTGGCTAAGGGAGATTCAGGAGGTGAGATTTGGCAGAACCAAAACAGCCCCCCATTTCCAGCACAAAAAACCAAAGTGTAGTCAGAGTGTGGCCTTACCCAAAATGGTACAGAGTCACACAGAACCAAGGTCCCAGGACCCTATGCCCAGCAAATTCTTACTGAATATCTGCTCTCTGCCAAGCATTTTAAGAAGTGCCTGTTCAATTCATACAGAAACCCACCACATTAAATGGGCATTCTCAGCCCCATTTAACTGATGGGCAAAATGAGGCTTAGATAGATGGCACAGCATGCCCAAGATCACACAGCAAGAAGGAATGGAGCCAGAATTTTCACATGAGGTAAACATGAGGAAGAGATTTGAGAATATTGTCCTCCTTTGAACAAAATAGAATGTTGGATGGCATCTGTATTTGTGCTGAAAGACCAAGAAGAGGGAGATGTCTTATCTGGAGTCTCCCTGGGGCCCTGACCCTCTGATGCTCTATGTAGATGTATATATAGGGTGACTGGGGACCTTTTCAGGGGAAAGGATACTGAGACTTTGGTGATCCATGAAGGAATAAGAACCATTAAGTTGCTTTTTTCATGGTTTGGAAAACTGAAGACAAGGGGAGCCAGGCGGCTGGCCAGGGCTGTTTCTGGGACTATGTGGCCCAGCTCTGGGTCCCCCACTTCCTGCACTATGGTAAACAGATGAGAAAGCTAGGAATACTGGTAGGGAAGGGGTTGAACAGCAAAGAACCAGACTGGGCAACTGCCTTGAGGCTAGAGTGAGGTGTTAGAGGGGCTTATAGGTGCCTCCACCTTCCTGAACACAGGCTGGCCTACATGGGAATTTGGGGCAGCCGAGCTGAGCCATTCCTTCTCTAGCCCCTCTCCGGGGACACCCACCTTGGGTGAAAAGTCACGACCTCCCCTACCCCCACACTTGCCTCTGGCATTGTCTGGACCCCCAACCAACCTGTTTCCTTTTATTTCCTAGACCCAACAGGGTTGTACCTGGTGAAAAGTTACATGGCTGCCCCGCCTCTATTCACTCAGTTCCCACTCTTCTCCTGAGACATTCATTCATTCATTCACCAGGTATTTATTAAGTGCCTACAATGCACCAGCCACTGTGCTAGCTGCCAGGGGATGCAGCAGTCTGTCAGGGGATGCAGCAGTCTGTCAGGGGATGCAGCAGTGAACAAAAGCAGCCCAGCAAAGTCCCTGCCTTCTTGATCTTTAAGTTCTAGTTGGGGGGAAAGACAGACACAATAGATACCACAAGTTGGTAAATTGTATAATACGTTTGAAAATGATACACCCTAGTGGAGGGAAAAGTAGATTAGCATAAGGGACAAGCAGTAGGGTAGCCCTAGTTGAGACAGTGTCATTCGAGCACAACTTGGAGGAAACAAGCCATGTGGATATATGGGGACAGAAGGAACATCCCCCAGGCAAGGAGCTATTGGTATGGGGAACCAGTTAGGAATTTATTGCAGTAGCTGAGAGATGATGATGGTTCAGACCAGTGGGATTAAGTGCTGAGAGTGATTAAGACCTTTATTAATGTCTGGTTTTGATTCCAGAGTTACCTTATGCAAATACAAGCAAATGAGAAACCTATTCTAATTTCTCCTGTTTCAGAGTCACATACTGTATACAGAGGCCCAGGCAGGGCAAGGAGCTGGTGGCAGCTGCTGTGTCCCACCAAAATGTGGCCTTCTCCCATATGGCTGGGGGAGGTCCAGTGGCACAGCCCCGTGGGGGATGTGGAGCACTCTATAGAAATTCCAAACACACACACCCTTTAACCTGGCAACCCATTTCTAGAATAGATCATACAGACACACCTCTGCAAAATGACTTAGCTACAAGGCTATTCTTTGTTTGTAATAGTAGCAAAAGGTTGAATTTGACCCAGGTGTTTTTCAGCAGGAGTTTGGTTAAGTAAATGGCAGTATAACTATGTGCACCTTTCCAGTCCTGAGGACTTGGGCACGCATTCTCAAGCATTCCTCCATCCTGGCTACCTAACCTTCTCAGGCTTTCCCCCTGCCTTGCACTTACTGTTGGGCCTGCCTGGGTGCTGTCCACACCTGTGGTGCTGAAGGCAGTGGGCCAGAGGGAGGCCTGGGCTGCAACCCAGGAACCAAGAGTAGAGAAGTTCAGATAAGCAGCAGAAGTTCAAGGTTCAATTTCTGGCTCTGCCTCTCACTGGCTGAATGACCTTGAGCAAGTTGCTTAACCTCTCTGAGCCTCAGCATCCTTGTCTTGCCAATGGGTTTCAGCCTCAGGCAAGTTTGCTATGGATTCAATGTGACCAAAGAAAATGACAGCAAAATGTTCTTGGGGTGAAAGGGTTATACCCAACTTTATTCTCATAGTGGCAGGTCAGTCACTAAAATCCCATTCACTCAGAGCGAGTCTACATGCAGCAGGCCGGTGTCTGCCTCTGGGCCCCTCTGTCTGCACAGCTGTCCTCTGGGCCCCTCTGTCCACACAGCCATCCTCCAGGCCTCTGCACAGTCGTCCCGCACAGTCGTCCTCTGGACCTCTCTGCACAGTCATCCTGCAGAGCCGTCCTCTGGTCCTCTGTCCTCGGTGCTGCCACCTCTCCAGCCTCTGTGCTGCTCTCCTGCAGCCTTGCAGCCCTGCCACCATGTCGTGCCTAGAGCTCTGGGCTAAGCTCTTTTTATAGAGTCAACAGCCATGTATTGCCCACAGGTGTGCAGTGAGCTAGTCAATCACAGCCTGGTGAGAATTCTGGCCACAGAAACTCTCATTTTATCCACAATCCTTATCTGTAAAATGGGGTTGCTGTGAAAATTGAATGACAGCAGCAATGTAAAGCTTGAGAAAATAAGTGATAATTTTTACTGTATCATTTTAGAGACAGTAAACCGTAGTGGTTAAGCTTTTGGACACTGAAGTGATAATGCTTGGATCTGAATCCTGGCTCTGCCACTTGCAGGATGATCTTGATCAAGTGACACAGTTGCTCCTCATTTTCCTTACCTATAAAATGGGGTGAATAATAGTCTTTGTGTCATAGGACATTGTGAGGATTAGAGAGTTGATCTATGTGAGGCACTTGGCACATGACAGAGGTTCCTTAGTAGTAGCTGTTATTATCACTTTCCTCTCTATTATTGTCCTCATTCTCAGTATAACCTGCAACCTAAAGATTCCAGACAAGTATATGTACCCAAGTGTATGTTCATAGTGTATGTTCTCAGGTATCTCTTTCCTGAGAGCTACAGCAAAAGTCCTAGGGCTAGATCTCAGTGGGTCACCTTTGGTCACATGTCCATCTCTGAACCAGTCACTGACCCGGCAGATGGGATGGATTGACTGGTTGACTAGACTATAGACAACCCTACTGAACCACATGGACAGAGAGGGACCATTCCCCAAAGAAAGGAAAATTGGTGCTGAGCAGGAAAAAAATACCACAGGCTGATTCAAGAAGCCACTGATAATGGCTGAGCAAGGCAGGGGTTAGGTCAAATCTGGTCTTAAGACAATTTACCTGACCACATGGATGGGGGAACTGGAGGGGAGAATGTGGGGATGTGGGGAGCAAGCTCAGCCACACAGGCTAAGGGAATGAAGCTCTAGCCCCTCACTTGACATAGAAACAAAGTCAAAGCAGCTGAGAGGGGCCAGAGGGGCTCCCCGTCTACCTTACAGCTGCTTTTTCACACAGCTTTTAATTACAACATGGACCCAGAGAGGTGACCCACCCAGCAACAATTATCTCTTCAATGGCATCCTTCCAGGCCAGGGCTTTGTTCAGAATACCTTTGGGATCTACCTGTGCTGAGAACATAGCATGGGCCCAGTGACCTGAGAGCGGGTATCTGGGTGTGTGGACAGAGGATCTTAGAATTCCAGAGTGACAGTCAGAAAGACCTGGCTGACCTCACTCAATCAGACCTCACTCACCGATTCCCCAACAAATGGGCACTCATTCTCTGCTTCTCTACCCCCAGTGACAGAAAATGTGCTTCCTTCCTCCTGTGACTGTGAGAACTGCCTCATTTTGAGCTGCTGTGTGCTTGGGTCTACTTTTAGGAGCCTCACACAGCACATAAGGGCATAGGATCTGAAGCCCAAAACTGAGTTCAAATCCCAGCTCTACCAATTATTAGCTCTCAGGTAAGTTACTTAGCCCACTGGTGCCTCAGTATCCCTCTCTGTAAAATAGGGATAATAATAGCAGCACCTACCTCCCAGACTTGTGATTGTTAAATGATTTAATCCACAGTGCTTAGCACAGCACCTGGCATATGGTAAATGCTCAATAAATATTTGCCAGTATTCTTATTCTCCCATAAGACAGGATAAGAGCAGGCCCCCTTATCTTTACAGGCTGGTCACCCTACAGGCAGTTGGACACACTGAGGTTGAAATCCTAGCTCTTTTGCCTGCTTGCTATATACCCCTTGGAAATAGCTGAGTAGCACTGGCTGCTATAACAAATAAGCCCCTATATCTGAGCCACCTAACACACTAGACATTCACTTCTGGCTCACATAAAATGCAAAGTAGGTAATCCTCACCAGCAGGAGGCCTCCCCCACCAGAGACCCAAGCTTCTCCTATCTTCTAGCCCCACCATCTTTTAGGGCCTTGGAATCCTCTGCATGAAGCCAGCATACTGAAGAAGAGAGAACCAAGAAACTACTCACTTAAAAAAGTCCCCACCAGCACTGACACACATCATTTCGACTCCCCATTCCATTGGGGAAAACTGGGCACACAGCCACACCTGGATGCCAGGGAGGCAATGCAGTTCCCTGCTGATAGCCACACTCCAGCAGCCACTCGGTATTAGAGAAGGGGAAACAAAAGTTTGGTGGGCAGTTGGCTATCTCTACCATAACTACAGTCAGTCACCAGCTCCTTGGGTCTCTGTTCTTCGTCTATAAAGTAGAAAGCATTACTCAGTTATGGCAATGGTTGCACAGCTCTATACATTTACTAAAATCATTGAGTTGGGCACTTACTATGGGTGAATTTTGTTATATATGTTATGCCCCTCAATTAGGCTGTTATTTAGAAAACAGGAAGTGTCTTGCCCCCTTTCTCAGGGTACTTATGAGGACTCAATGAGTAAAATTTTGCCAAGATGGCACTGTGTGTATGGTGTGTATTTGTGTGTGGCAGGGTGGTGGGGTGGGGGAGAGAGAAGGGAGGTTCCAAAGTAGGCCTGAGTTGAATTATGCATTGGGTGTAGTTCTCATGAGAGTGACACCCAGCTCGAGCCACCTGACAACAGGAAGTTGTAGGCGTTCAGTCTTGCTTCTTGCTTGGGAAACCCTCCCCCCACCACAGTGGCCCTCCCAGCTTGTGGCAGAAAACCCAGCCCACAGGGCCAGAGCCTTTGTGGTCAGAGGCATGTCTGCTGCTGTGAAAACCTCATGGCTGCTCTGTGAAAGCCTTCGGCAACACAGACAGGAAACAGAGGGCCTCCCTAAGGGCCAGCAAGGCCACACACTTGAGATGCAAGAATGTGGGGTCCCCTGGGCAGCACAGTCAGCTTGAGTGTAGAGAGGTGCAAGGTGAATGGAGGTCAGCCAGGGGCCTCCACCGCCTGGTGCTAGAAAGTTCACAGCTACCAAGGCCATGTCAAGGCCTTCAAGAGGAGGCAGAGATAATGATGAAGATAAAATGCTTTTGGATCAAGTTCCCACTGATGCCAAACATATACTGTGTGTATATATATATATACTTTCAGCCACTCAGTGAGGCAGATATGTCTTAATTTACTCTAGGCTCAAGTCCCCTCCTGATAAAAGGAGGGGGCACACCTCCCACCCCCACTGCTGTGAGCATTGAATTAATACATGTAAATCACCTGGACCAGTGCTGGACACCCAGTCAGCCCTCAGGAGGAGCTGAATGCATGGTTATCTTCGGCTGAGACTCTGCCATCTTCTGGGCCTCAGTTTCCCCACAGACACCAAAGGATCTGGATGAGATGTTTCACCATTCTGACATGGGAAAGCACAGTGGTTAAGAGCACTAGGTCTGGAGGTAGTCCTGTGTTTACTGCACAACCTTGGGCAGACTACTGAGTCTCTCCCTGTCTCCATCTCCTCATCTGTACCACTGGGGTAATAATAGTCCACACCTCACAGAGCTGGGATGGGGTGGGTTCATCCTTAGGACAGGGCCTGGCCCATAGTCAGTGCTGCTACAGTTGTTATTGTCATTATTGTTACTTTCTTCATCATGTGGACATGGAAGCTGAGGCCCAGAGAAGTGATGTGACTTGCTCAAGGTCACCCAGCTAAGAAGTGGCACACGTTAGGATCAAGGCCAAGTCTGCTGAGCCCCAAGGCCCGTGCTGTTTCTGTAGCTCCACTGCGCCTATTAAGTCACATGCATCATAACTGGGTCAGAGGCAGTGTGTACCTGGGGAGATGGTGCCGCAGCAGGGACAGTATATGGATTAAATCCTTATCTCCTGTTGACACCTTACAGAGAACAGGAGGATGGGAAGGAGGGAGGGGATGATAGTGGGGACCCCCAATACTGGACCCTAAGAACCAAGGGACGGGATGAGGGAGAGTTGGGTCTGATATAGCCCCTGTCCCCAGGGACAGACAGGAACACAGATGAGACTACCCCAAGATATTCAACAGGGGCCCTGAGAGAGAGACAGACAGACCCTGTCTGAATCCTAGGACTTGTAGAGGCAGGAATTGGCACCTGGGGAAACAGGGAAGGCTTCCTGGAGGAGTGGAACCTAAGGCTAATGAGACACAGGAGAGAAGGTGTGGGACGGGGAGGTGAAGGCGGTAGCAGGAATGGTGGAAGAGACTTATGCCACCTTATAGCCATAGAGGGGCAGTACAGGGCAGTGGCCAGCGTGGACTGGACCTGAGGTGAGGGGGCAAATGTGTGGTCCAAACCCACCAACTGTGGCCGTCCCTGACCCAGCCTGGTGCCTACCCAGAGCAACTCAAGCTAAAGCAGCAAGGACGAGGCAGGCACCTAATGGTTCCTGGGTGAGGGAGAAGAAAAAAAGGAGGGATGAAAGGCTTTTAGCACTTGCAGAGCCCAAAGTGGGAGTGTGTGCATGGGCAAAAGTGTGTACATGGGCGCCTGCACACACGTGGGCCGCCCATCTCAGCAGCCCTCGGGGTGTCCACACACAACAGGAGAAGTAGGTCAGCAGAACAACCCAGGTGGGCAGGGGGAAGAGGTCAAGGCCATGAGGGCAAGTACGCAGAACCCCCAGGGTTAACCCCACACTGTCTGCGGAATGGGCCTGAGGATACTTGCACAGGAACAGCCTCCTGACTCCCTGCTACATCGGAGCATTCACCTCACTTGGAATCCTTTCCACACCAGTGGTGGGTAGGCCTTTAACAGATACTGGGAGAGGTGACCGCTGCCAGCCCTGAAACCAGGGAAAGACTATTGTAGGGAGATGCCACCCATGTCAGCCTCTACTTGGTGGCCACTGCAAGAGAGGTGACTGCATGGAGACCAGGTGATGGGTGCCACGGCAGGCTTGGTTTCAGGGCACTGAGGATGGCAGAAGGAGGCAAAGCAGAACCAGCTCTCCAAGGGCCTGGCACCGTTCCTCCCTCTGGGGGTCTGTGCAATGGACTGGTCCAGGCTACAGCCTAGGCTCTCTGGGGGCAGCCATGTGGCATTTCAGGTAACTCCTAGCGTGGGTTCAGAAGGAAGGAGCTAGGAGGGGAAGGGCGGGAGCTGTGGTGGGGAAAGGTTCTAGGGAGCAAGGCTTGTTCATGAATGGAGGGGAAGGGAGCTGAACAGAGAAGCAGGATCCTGAGGAAGCAGAAGGAATGGGAGCCAAAGCTGGAAAGGGGAGGAGGGCTCCCTGCTCCCACAGCCATCTGCGAGGACCGTGCAGATGGAGCTCCGTTTGGGGCTGGGTGGGAGGCCAGGAAGTTCCCTCCTGGTGTTCCTCCTCTCCGTGTGAAGTGGGAGGCTGGGTCGTGTGTGCTCAGAGGGAAGGGGAAGGCAGAGGAGGAGAGGAAGGTTTGAGCCTGGAAGGGGAGTGACTGGGCCAGGGTGAGGATTCTGGGCTCACTTGGAAGTCTTTTAACTCATTTTATCCTCCCAGCAGCCCATGGGGAGAAGGTACTATTGGATCCTTCTTACAGACAGGAAGCTGAGGCACAGAGATGAGTGGTTTGCCCAGTGCCTTCCAGCTAGCACATGACAGAGCTGGGATTCAAAGCCAGGCTCTCTAGCCACAAAGTCTGTGCTTTCTCTTGGAGAGCCATGGGGATGGGGGCTGAGGGTATCCGTAGGAGCTGAGTGCTGGGTGATGCACCTAGAATTTGAGGGAAAGGGGAGCGAGTTGAGGTCAGAGGCAGCACCCCAGGAAGCAGGCTCCCAGAGATCAGAGGATATAAGGTCCAGTGCTGGCCAACCTGCCTGTGCACACCCAGACATGCGCACACCTGCTCCTGGAAGCTCAGCTCCCAGTCTAACCCTCCCCCTATCTGACAGACAGGAAATGCCAGCCCCAGATGGGCATTCACTGTCACCTAGCCCTGTATTCTCCCCATTGTTACTCTCTGCCCCCAGCACCATTTGGAGACAAAATCAGTACCTCTGAGGGGTGGGTGCATCCAGGAAGCACCCCCAGCTGAAGGGGTCGGTCAGACTGTGAATGTGGAGGTGAGAGTAGGGAAGGTTGGATGTCCACGGGACGGGCACTCTGCCTTATGTCTGGGGGCCCTGGGCAGGGCCCTGGGACCACCCCTGTAGCTGTGAGCACTTGAGCAGGGTTGTGTTGCCGTCTGTGGGAAGGGAGAGATTAAAAGGCTGTGGTGGGTGTGTGGCTATATCTGTACCATCCTGCCAGAGTTTGTCTGAGACTACGTGGCTAAGGAATTTGATAGTGCAACTCCTGCCTTCACCTCTCGCCTTCCCCAGGCGATTTTGCCTTTTATCATAATGTATAACTCATGTGTTCACTATGTTTATTGTCCATCTCCCCCTAGAACATAAGTCCCATGAGTGCAGAACACTTATCCATTTGTTCAGTGCTGTGTCCCCAGGGCTCTGAAGCTGATCAATACACATAACTAGGAGCACTCATGTGAACTTGGTTTATGGCATTTCTTTGTGTGCCATAAGCACATGTGCCTTGTCTGACATTGTCTGTATGAGAGCATGAGGCAGATAGGCTGGAGATGCCCAAGGGGGTTTTGGGGGGACAGTGACTCTCAGGAGTGCTGGCTCAGGCCTGGCCCTGAAGCTTTGAGACAAGGGAAAGCAGCAAAGATGTTTGTTGCCCCCTTGTGGTCATCTGGAGCCTGGCATCCAGACCCACGAGTGGTGGGATGGCATCCTAGGAGCTGGGGAGGGAGGAAATGAGTGGAGGAGGGGTGCCTGGCCTGATGTCACATTCCATGCCATATCCCCCACAACAGGGAGAAGATGAGCGTGGGCTGCCCCGAGCCCGAGCCACCCCACTCCCTGCCCTGCTGTGGGCCAGAGACTGTGCCTGGGCTGGGTGCAGGCGTGCCCCTCCTCACTGAAGACATGCAGGCGCTGACCCTCCGCACAATGACTGCTAGTGATGTTACCAAGCACTATGAACTTGTCCGGGAGCTGGGCAAGGGCACCTATGGGAAGGTCGACCTGGTGGCCTACAAGGGCACAGGTGAGTGTCTGCAGAGTGGCTGGTTTTAAGGCTGGGGTGGAGACTTAGCTGGGGCTTCCAGATGCTCTCTGCAGAGCAAGGAGGCCAGCAGGGAGACACAGTCAGTTGTCCTGGTGGAAATAATGTGGTCTGCGCAGTCCTAGGAGGAGGGGACATGGGAGGAATCTGAGGGCAGAGTGCCCAGACTGGAGGGTAGGCTGCTTTGGGGCCATCTGAGGTAACTTTAGGACACCCAAGGGGCTACACATAGGACATCTGGAGCTCAAGAGAGAGGTCAGGGATTCCAGTGGTGTTTGGGGACACACTGGCATATCAGTGATAGTTAACCCCAGGGAGGTGGACAGAGCTGAGGGTGGGTCCTTGGGAACAGGGCACCATGCTTATGGAAGGGTGGGAGATGACCCTGTGAAGCTAGTCTGGCCATCTGCATTTCTCAGGGGACGACACTGAAACCCAGAGAGATTCGGTCACTCAGCTGAGTTCGTGCAGCTACACAGGGATTTTTTTTGTGTGTGTTTTTTTAAGCTAGGATGCGACCCCAGTAGTCAGCTCCAGAATCTTCTTAGCCACTCTCAACCACTGAACTTGATGCTTTCCCTATACTCTAAGCTCACAGCAGTGCCCACTCAGCCAGTCAGGGATGGGGGTCTGCATGAGCTCCCACAGCTGCACACATTTGGGGCAGGGGTTCTACACCAACTGAGGACTGAGTGCAGGAGGAGCACTGGACATGGGGTCACCTGAGTGTTACCACTTGCTTGCTCTGTGATCTTGGGCAAGTGACTTAACCTCTCTGTGTCTAGGTTTTCTCTTCTGCATTAGGGTCACCTTATAAGGTCATTTTGAGGAGTGGGTCATAAATGCAACATGCTGAAGGCAAGGCCTGTGGTGTGTAAGTGCTTTGGTGACACATGTGTGTTTTGTGTGTCAGTTTTGTGCCCAGGTGGGTTCAGATGGCTGCCCAAGCACAGCACTGGGGCCTTACCTCCCAATGCCTAGTTCACCCATTTAGCAAACTTGTTGGGCATCTACTATGCACCACACTCTGTTGTAGGCACTTGGAGATATAGCAATGAACAAGAGAAAGGTCCCTGTGCACGGGGAACTTCATTACAGCTGGGGGAGATGGACAAGATAAATAGACACATAGACAACAGGAAGAAAGTGAGAGACGGGGGAGGAAGCAGCATGCCCTCATGGGAGAAAGCTGCAGGCTGGGTGCAGAGACCCAGGTCAACCCCTGAATTGCTGTGTGGCCCTTGGCAAGCCCTGTCCCTGGTCTCAGTGACCTACCTGTAAGGTATGGACAGCCATGCCTGCTGGGACCTCCACATGCCTGCTGGCTGGGACGGGCCATGCAGACAGTCATGGGCATGTCAGGCACAGGAGCTCAGGGAGAAGCATAACCACTGTCGCTGCTGCCCCATCAGGCATGAAAATGGCACTCAAGTTTGTGAACAAGAGCAAGACGAAGCTGAAGAACTTCCTGAGGGAGGTGAGCATCACCAACAGCCTCTCCTCCAGCCCATTCATCATCAAGGTCTTCGATGTGGTTTTTGAGACTGAGGACTGCTACGTCTTTGCCCAGGAGTACGCACCTGCTGGAGACCTGTTTGACATCATTCCTCCTCAGGTACCGGGATGGTGGCATAGGGAGGGGAGATGGTCTTCCGGGCCCCAGAGCAGGAGAGCTGAGGAGGAGTCAGATCACTCGCTTAATCAGCAAGTATGTTTTGAGTGCCTTCTCTATGTCAGTCACTGGAGAATTAGGGATACATGGTGAACAAGACAAAAGTCTGCTGTCTTCCTGGAGGAAACACTACAATAAGCCAGGTAACAGGCTGAGCTAAGCACTCAAAGGAAACAGCCAGGGTGATGGGATGAAGTCCAACAGCACCCTTCTCTGCAGCTGCACGGGAGCAGGTGGGGACACAAGAGGGGAGGTTAGCAGGGCTTCCCAGAGGAGGTGCCAGGATTTTAGGCTCTGGGATTTGCAGTTGGCCAATGCCAGGCTGAATCTGCTCTGCCCTTACTGGATAAGTGGCAAGGCCTCTCCGAGCTTCGGTGTTCCTATAAAGGAAATGGGCATAATAGCAGCAGCTGTGAAGAGCTGATGAGACCCTGCAGGGTAGGGTGCTTAACAACAGCACCTGGCCCTCGAGTAGATGCTCAGTACCTGTCGCTGCACTTACTAGGGAAAACGATAGGCGATGAAAACCACCGGGCCAGAGGAGGAAAAGGACAGGTGTCCGGGTGGGTGAGATGGGGAGGGCAGCTGGCACCCAGATTGGGGGTGGAGACCAAAGGAAAAAAGGCAGGCCCAAGCCAGGGCAGTAGGAGATGGCAGCACCCTGAGTGCAGAGCAGCCCAGGAAATGGAGCCAGGACACAGGCGGGGGCAGCAAGAGAACCAGAAGCGGCCCCCTGAGCGCCGCTCCCGTCCCATCCCCGGCCTCCAGGTGGGGCTCCCCGAGGACACAGTGAAGCGCTGCGTGCAGCAACTGGGCCTGGCGCTGGACTTCATGCACGGGCGGCAGCTGGTGCACCGCGACATCAAGCCCGAGAACGTGCTGCTGTTCGACCACGAGTGCCGCCGCGTGAAGCTAGCCGACTTTGGCATGACGCGCCGCGTGGGCTGCCGCGTGAAGCGCGTCAGCGGCACCATCCCATACACAGCACCCGAGGTGTGCCAGTCGGGCCGCGCCGACGGCTTCGCTGTGGACACGGGAGTGGATGTGTGGGCCTTCGGCGTGCTCATCTTCTGCGTGCTCACCGGTAACTTCCCGTGGGAGGCGGCGTCGGGCGCCGATGCCTTCTTTGAGGAGTTCGTGCGCTGGCAGCGGGGCCGCCTGCCGGGGCTGCCTTCGCAGTGGCGCCGCTTCACCGAGCCGGCGCTGCGCATGTTCCAGCGCCTCCTGGCACTCGAGCCTGAGCGCCGCGGGCCGGCCAAGGAGGTCTTCCGCTTCCTCAAGCACGAGCTCACGTCCGAGCTGCGTCGCCGGCCCTCCCACCGCGCGCGCAAGCCAGCGGGGGACCGGCTGCAGGCCTCCGGGTCGCTGCGCCTCGAGGCACCTGGGCCGCTCAAGCGGACGGTGCTGACCGAGAGCGGCAGCGGCTCCCGGCCCGCGCCCCCCGCGGTTGGGCCCGTGCCTGTGCCGGTGCCCGTGCCCGAGGCCAGCCTAGCGCCTCCGGGGCTCCTCGGCAGGACCGATGGCCGCCCGGACAAGAGCAAAGGGCAGGTGGTGCTGGCCACGGCCATTGAGATCTGCGTCTGAGTCGCCCCTGCTGTGTGGGCAGGGGTGCTGTGCACGCAGCCAGGCCGGGGCGCGGGGAGCCGCCCTGGGCCCGTGCCAAGGCAGGCGCAGCAGCCGCAGCAAAACCGACCAGCCCCCATGGGGGCAGGAGGGAGTAGTGGTAGATTAGGCAGGATGGTGGGCCCAGGCGTCCTGTCCACAGCAGGCTGCTGAGATAGGCACCAAAAGACCTCTTGCTCTACCTTTGGGGTAGGGGCTTGGCCCACAGGAGCCAAGCCTCACAGACCCGAGGATTCAGAGGCCCCCACACACACCAGAAGCAAGGGAGCTTGCAGGCAGACTCCCACACACAACCCCGAACCTTTTTGCACCTGGCCCTTTGTACCCCCTGGCAGATTTTACCCACAGTCCCACCCCTGGTCCTGCCTCCTGGCCACCCTAACCTCTGCAGTCCCTCTACCCACGGGCACAGAAAGGGACTGAAATGCTGGGGCAGAGAAGGGGCTTAGGGCTCCTGGACACTGGCTGGGAGGAGGGCGATGAGCCGAGGGCAGGGGAGGTCAAAGGGGAGAGGCCAAGGCCCCTGCAAAGTGTAGCAAATGTCTGGATGTAAAAATGTGTGTGTGTGTATACGTATGTGCACATGCAAGCTCAGGCCCCCAAAGTCTAATGACTCCCCCACAACCCATTCGCATGATGAAGACACTGAGCCCCCAAAAGGGCACCTTTCCATGAGGCTCACAGTCACTGAGCGGTAGAGCTCTAGTAGGCCTCCCCTTCCTCCACAGGGATTGTCCTGACACCTCCCTCACAGAGGGCTCCCAGGGCAGGGGCCTCAGTTTCCCCTGCATCCCTAGGCATGAGTGAGGAGCCCAGAGCCAGGCTCAGGGAACCTCTCAGACCTTGCCGCCCCAGTCCAGACACAATGGCTGGACTTCTGACTGGTGGCAGGGTGATTTGTGCCAGGAATTTCTCCTGGGGTCCAGCATGTCAGCCTGGGGCTGACCCCATCGCCACATCTTCCAAGTTTCTGGAGTAGTGGAGTGTGCCACTGTTGGTGTGAGAATGCTGTGGGTTTAAGAATGGAGGCTGTGGAAATGTGAGGGGGTGCATGTGTGAATAGGTGTGTGTGCGTTGTGACTGCAGAGTGCGCATGTGTGCATGTAGTCTCACATGTTAAGTGACAGCATCCAGACATCTCAGTAACTGCCCCATCCCAGTATTCTCACCAGGCAGCTGCCAGAGGGTGTCCAGGCCTGTGCTTCATCATACCCCTCAGGGAATCTGGCAAGGAGGCACCTGCAGATTGGTTCAGGACCCGAGGCAGCAAAACAGAAGAGAGGAACCCACCTTCTGGCAGTGCTCTCCCATGACCCCTGCACTCTCTGTGGAGGCCTGGGACCCCGCAATAACCTCAACATGGGTGAGGCTGCTCCCTCTGCTTGGCAGTGCCCATCCTCTGCTGCCCTGGGCCACATCTACCAGGGTCCTCCTGGGCTTCTTGGTCACTTGGGGGGCTCCCTGATGGGCCAGGATGATCAGAGGGGGGATAAGAACCCTCTGGCCTGGAGCCTGTGCCCCCCTCATCCCTCATTCCCACCGCGCAAAAGGGCTATAGGTCCCCCTGCCCTGCCCGGGTCCAGTTTACAAACAATGTGCGGCTGCCCCAGGGCCTAGCCCCACTCTCCTTGGTGTGCCCCCTCCCCCTTGAGACCCACCTCTCCAGTGGACACAGGGGCCCTCCACATGCCAGGTAAGTAGCAAACCCCTCCTCCCACCAAGGGTCATGTCTGTGAAGGCCCCCATCACTGCCCCCAACCCACCTGGAGCCCCTGGCTGCCTCTCCCAGCCTCAACTTCTCTTTTTGCCTTAGGCCTCTTGACATCCTGTCTCCTGCAATAACGAGGAAGCGAGATTCCAAGTAGATGTCCCTCACCGTGCACCCTCTCTCTCTTTCTCTCTGTGAAGATCCTGTTCGGGAGTTTTTCCCTCATCGTAGTATCTAGGATGTTAGAGTTGGGAAGGGACTGTAGTTATGTAGCCCAGCCCCCATGTTCAGAGGCACAGAGGGGCAGTGACGGCCTGATGTGGAAGCAGGACTGAAACCAGGTCTGCTCCTTCACTGTCAGGACCCTGCTGCCACCACCTCCGCCTTTACTGGTTGGTTTGGGACCCTTTGCCCTTTAGGAGAGGTGTTGGTCACAGATGTTTACCTCAGTATATGTCACTGTCGAAGAAACGAAAATAAATAGCAAAAAATTAATAACACCATAGAATGAAGACTTAGAGAAGACAAAAAATCCCCCTCCCATGCGAGTCTTCTGTGAAGGTTGTGTGTGAGTGTGTGGTGTGTGCGCATGTGTGTCTGTCCAACCCCTGGCAGGCTGGGTCATCCCAACCTCTGTCCCAGCCCCTGTGCCCCCACACCGCCCCTTGTCCTTCGGTGCTTCCCAGAGGCCCTCTGAGCTGGCCTGTGGGGCATGGGGAACCTCCTGGATGGAAGGCAGGGCCACGGGTTAGCTAGAGGGTCTCCCATCAGTCCCGTTGAGCAGAGCCCCAAGGCTGCCAATATTCCCTGAGTCCATGTTGTGGCAATCGGGACAGTCATGGTGGCTGGCATCAGCATCAGCCCCCTAGCCCCAGACCTTCATGTATTGCCACCCCACCACCACCATGTGTTTGTAAATACTCTGGTATCCTTTGGCCCTGAGAAGGTTTTTAAATGTGTTATTTACTTCTCTAATCATGACAATTGCTATAAAATAAAGTTTAGAAAAATTACCACATTTTGATACATTTTGTGTCTGTCTGGTCTCAGATATGGAGTAGGGAGGGGGACATGCAGAATTACTCTCAAAACCTACAAATGTTCTAAGGTGGGACCTACAGAGTCTGAGGGCAGCTCCTCCAGGCCTCCTGTGACCTCTCAGTAGGCCTGAGTAGGACCCGAGGGCAAACGGAACAAGCACCCAGGTTCTAGGGGAAGGGGCAGGGAGTCGGCCCCGGCCTGGAGTCCAGCTCCTGTTTGGAGCCTTTCAGACTGGGCAGAAAATAGAAACAAAAGCCCAGAGGAATAGAGTAGGCCAATTCATCCAGTTCCACTCAGCAAATACTCACCAACCACATTCTATGTCCTGGGCTTCTGGCTAGGGACCAGGAACATGGCAGTGAGCAGGCAGATGGGATCCCTGTCCTCGGGCAGTCAACAATCTGATGATGGAGACAGACACATAAGCCTGGGTGCTGGGAATGTAACCGTGAAGCCCATCACATTTGGAGGTGCCAGGAGCACCCTGGCGACAGAGAGCAGAGGATTAGGAGTTCTCTGAGTGCCAGGGCCTGCCAAGGTGGGATGAAGCTGAATGGGCAGTGCCTGAGACTTAGAGGCAACAGGCAAAGTGGAAGTTTTAAAGCCAGGGGAGTTGGCACAAGCTGTAGGGGGTGTCAGCATTCACCCTTCATTCAGCAAATATTTATTAATTTATAATCAATGGAACAATTCTTCAAATCCAGGTCTACCCGCTCGCTTCCTGCATTGTTCCCTCTGGACACAGCCGTCCCTGCCTGGCCTGCAAGAGCTCCTCACTGGCCTCCCAGCTCTCTCACCTTAACCTCTTCATGGTATAGCAGCCAGAGTGGGTTTTTCATACATAAGATCTGTCACTCTGTTCAAAACCCTTCACCTGCTCCCTATATCACCCCAAATCAAAGCTGAAGTCCTTACAGGTCTCCAAGGCCACTTCCCCTCCTCCTCTCCCCTGTGCTGCCTCCAAGCCATACTGAACCCTCAGATAGCCAAGCATGCTTTCCCTTCAGGGCCTGGGCTTTCCCAAATCTCCCTGGAGCCCCCTTCCTTCAGGTCCTTGCTCAAAAGCCAAGAGATTAGAGGAAACTTCTTGGAGCAGAAGCCCCTTACCCTGCTTCATCACACTTAAGGCTCACCACCACTCACAATGCTATGTTTTTGCTTGCTCTCCATCTTCCCCACTATAATGGAAGTTCCATAAGAGCAGAATTGTGTTTGGCAAACTGCTCCTCCACCTCCCACCCCCCATGTCTGGCACATGACAGGAACTCTAGAATGATTTGTTGAATGAATGAATGCTCAATATTATTTAGGGGCCAAGGATACAGCAGTAGACAAGACAAGCAATCTCTTTCCTCTGAAGCTCACTTTCCATAGAGGAAAACTGGCATTAAGTAGGTTACATAATTACCTATGAAATGGGGGTAAGGGGAAAAAAATAGGGAAAAAATAAGGAAAGAAAAGGTGGGGGGTGGGGAATCCATCCAAACTAGGTCAGAGGGAAAATGATTCCTACCCAAGAATTTGGTTAAGAATATTTTAGGATCACGGGAAGATGGCGGCATTAGTAGTTCAGAGGAAATCTCCTCCGCAAAACATATATATTTATGAAAATACAATAAATACAACTATTCCTAAAAGAGACAACAGTGGATGCAGTACAACAGCCAGGATACATCTACATCTGCGAGAGCTCAACATCACACGAAGGGGGTAAGATAAAAGCTGCGGCCAGGTGGGACCCGAATGCTCCCCCACCCCAAAACCCAGCGGGAATAAAGGAGTCGGAATGGGGAGGGAGTAAAAGCCCAGGACTGCTAAACAAACAGCTCTAGAAATCCGCACCCGAATGCAGATACAAGGTGCACGGGGTGCTGGATATTAGAGAAATGGAAAAGCAAACCCTGTGGGCAGGTCCCTGCAACCGGCACCCCTGAGACACAAGAAAAGCGAGTGCTTTCTGCAAGTCTTAAGGAGACAGGGACCCCATAGCTGGACAGAGTTGTCACGGCTCACATAGCCAGCAGTTGGGAATCTCGGGGAAACTTAGGCACCCTAAGCCCCGGGGAGGTAGTGCAGCTCTGAAGCTGCTCACGGCACTAAGCAGCCTGCCAGTCGTTCCTCCAACTGGTGTGGACCCCGACACACCAGCCCAGTAGCGGGAGAGTGGGAGTGCGTGCTGTGGACGGCAGCGCCGGAAGGGACCAGGAGCAGATCCACATGCCAGCGGCGCCAGACGGACCAGGAAAGGTTTGTGCAAGCCCACAGAGGTGTGACCCAACAGCCCGGATGCGGCTCATGTGCACCAGCGGCAGTGAAGCCAGAGGAGCCCAGTAGAGGACCGCGCACACCTGCAGCGGAGCCAAAGGGAGCAGACACGCTCCCAGCAGCTGACCGGAATCCCAGCCCAATGAACAGCCACCCGGGCCAGACCCAAACACCGCTGCTGCCACACAGCTGCCCAGCAGGAGTGCTGCTAGCACGGAGGAGTGCACCTGGCGTGCCTGCCACTCACCGCAGGGCTCCGTGCTGCTCTGACGAAGACCCCACCCACAGCAGCTTAGGGGACTAACCTGGTGGCTGCTCCAGGAGTGCGGGTAACCATCACAGGCAGCGAAGAAGGGCAAGGTATCCAGCAAGCAGGAAAGGACTTTCTTCTCCCAGCTGACACACCTGCAACCTGCCTACAGCCACTGCTATCACCATGAAAAGGCAAAAAAATTTAGTCCAGTCCAAGATAGTTCAAACAACACCTCAGAAAGGATCTGCAGAGGCAGACCTAACCAGTCTCCCTGAAAAAGAATTCAAAATAAAAATCATAAACATGCTGACAGAGCTGCAGAGAAATATGCAAGAGCTAATGGATGACGTCCAGAGGGAGATTACAGAAATGAAACAAAGTCTGGAAGGATTTATAAGCAGAATGGATAAGATGCAAGAGGCCATTGATGGAATAGAAACCAGAGAACAGGAACGCATGGAAGATGATGCAGAGAGAGATAAAAGGATCTCCAGAAATGAAACAATATTAAGAGAAGTGTGTGACCAATCCAAAAGGAACAATATCCGTATTATAGGGGGACCAGAAGAAGAGAGAGAAAAAGGGACAGAAAGTGTCTTTGAAGAAATAATTGCTGAGAACTTCCCCAAACTGGGGGAAGAAATAGTTGCTCAGACTACAGAGGCACACAGAACTCCTGAGAGATGGGACCCAAAGAGGACAACACCAAGACACATAATAATTAAAATGGCAAAGATCAAGGACAAAGACAGAGTATTAAAGGCAGCCAGAGAGAGAAAAAAGGTCACCTATAAAGGAAAACCCATCAGGCTATCATCAGACTTCTAAACAGAAACCTTACAGGCCAGAAGAGAATGGTATGATATATTTAATGCAATGAAACAGAAGGATCTTGAACCAAGGATACTGTATCCAGCACGATTATCATTTAAATATGAAGGAGGGTTTAAACAATTCCCAGACAAGCAAAAGTTGAGGGAATTTGCCTCCCACAAACCACCTCTACAGGGTATCTTAGAGGGACTGCTCTAGATCGGAGCACACAGAACAAAACATCCAACATATGAAGAATGGAGGAGGAGGAAAAAGAAGGGAAAGAAATAATCATCAGACTATTTTTATAACAGCTCAGTAAGAGAGTTAAGTCAGACAGTAAGGTAGTAAACAACCTAACCTTGAACCTTTGGTAACCACAAATCTAAAGCCTGCAATGGCAATAAGTACGTATCTTTCAATAATCACACTAAATGTAAATGAACTGAATGCACCAATCAAAAGACACTGAGTAATAGAATGGATAAAAAAGCAAGACCCATCTATATGCTGCTTACAAGAGACTCACCTCAAACCCAAAGACATGCACAGATTAAAAGTCAAGGGATGGAAAAAGATATTTCACACAAACAATGGAGAGAAAAAAGCAGGTGTTGCATTACTAGTATCAGATAAAATACACTTCAAAATAAACAAAGTAACAAGAGATAAAGAAGGACATTACATAATGATAAAGGGGTCAGTCCAACAAGAGGATATAACCATTATAAACATTTATGCACCCAATATAGGAGCACCAGCATATGTGAAACAAATACTAACAGAATTAAAGGAGGAAATAGAACACAATGCATTCATTCTGGAAGACGTTAACACACTACTCACTCCAAAGGACAGATCCACCAGACAGAAAATAAGTAAGGACACAGAGGCACTGAACAACAAACTAGAACAGATGGACCTAATAGACATCTATAGAACTCTACATCCAAAAGCAACAGAATACACCTTCTTCTCAAGTGCACATGGAACACTCTCCAGAATAGACCACATACTAGGCCACAAAAAGAGCCTCAGTAAATTCCAAAAGATTGAAATCCTACCAACCAACTTTTCAGACCACAAAGGTATAAAACTAGAAATAAATTGTACAAAGAAAGCAAAAAGGCTCACAAGCACATGGAGGCTTAACAACATGCTCCTAAACAATCAATGGATCAACGACCACATTAAAATGGAGATTCAGCATTATATGGAAACAAATGACAACAACAACACAAAGCCTCAACTTCTGTGGGACGAAGCAAAAGCAGTCTTAAGAGGAAAGTATACAGCAATCCAGGCATATGTAAAGAAGGAAGACCAATCCCAAATGAATAGTCTAATGTCACAATTATCGAAATTGGAAAAAGAAGAACAAATGAGGCCTAAGGTCAGCATAAGGAGGGACATAATAAAGATCAGAGAAGAAATAAATAAAATTGAGAAGAATAAAACAATAGAAAAAAATCAATGAAACCAAAAGCTGGTTCTTTGAGAAAATAAACAAAATAGATAAGCCTCTAGCCAGACTTATTAAGAGAAAAAGAGTGTCAACACATGTCAACAGAATCAGAAATGAGAAAGGAAAAATCACAACGGACCCCACAGAAATACAAAGAATTATTAGAGAATACTATGAAAACCTATATGCTAACAAGCTGGAAAACCTAGGAGAAATAGACAACTTCCTAGAAAAATACAACCTTCCAAGACTGACCCAGAAAGAAACAGAAAATCTAAACAGACCAATTACCAGCAACGAAATTGAATCGGTAATCAAAAAACTACCCAAGAACAAAACCCCCGGGCCAGATGGATTTACCTCAGAATTTTATCAGACATACAGAGAAGACATAATACCCATTCTTCTTAAAGTTTTCCAAAATATAGAAGAGGAGGGAACACTCCCAAACTCATTCTGTGAAGCCAACATCACCCTAATACCAAAACCAGGTGATGACCTCACCAAAAAAGAAAACTACAGACCAATATCCCTGATGAACGTAGATGCAAAAATACTCAACAAAATATTAGCAAACCGAATTCAAAAATACATCAAGAGGATCATACACCATGACCAAGTGGGATTCATCCCAGGGATGCAAGGATGGTATAACATTCGAAAATCCATCAACATCATCCACCACATCAACAAAAAGAAGGACAAACACCACATGATCATCTCCATAGATGCTGAAAAACCATTCGACAAAATTCAGCATCCGTTCATGACAAAAACTCTCAACAAAATGGGCATAGAGGGGAAGTACCTCAACATAATAAAGGCCATATATGATAAACCCACAGCTAACATCATACTGAAAAAGATTTTCCTCTGAGATCGGGAACAAGACAGGGATGCCCACTCTCCCCACTGCTATTCAACATAGTACTGGAGGTCCTAGCCACAGCAATCAGACAACACAAAGAAATACAAGGAATCCTGATTGGTAAAGAAGAAGTCAAACTGTCACTATTTGCAGATGACATGATATTGTACATAAAAAACCCTCAAGACTCCACTGCAAAACTACTGGAACTAATATCAGAATTCAGCAAAGTTGCAGGATTCAAAATTAGCACACAGAAATCTGTAGCTTTCCTATACACTAACAATGAACTAATAGAAAGAGAAATCAAGAAAAGAATTCCATTCACAATAGCATCAAAAAGAATAAAATATGCAGGAATAAACCTAACCAAGGAAGTGAAAGACCTATACCCTGAAAACTACAAGACACTCTTAAGAGAAATTAAAGAGGTCACTGACAAATGGAAACTCTTCCCATGCTCCTGGCTGGGAAGAATTAATATCGTCAAAATGGCCATCCTGCCCAAAGCAGTATACATATTCGATGCAATCCCTATCAAATTACCAACAGCATTCTTCAATGAACTGGAACAAATAGTTCAAAAATTCATATGGAACCACCAAATAGCCAAAGCAATCCTGAGAAGGAAGAATAAAGTGGGGGGGATCTCGCTCCCTAACTTCAAGCTCTACTACAAAGCCACAGTAATCAAGACAATTTGGTACTGGGACAAGAACAGAGCCACAGACCAGTGGAACAGAATAGAGACTCCAGACATTAACCCAAACATAAATGGCCAATTAATATACGATAAAGGAGCCATGGACATACAATGGGGAAAGGACAGTCTCTTCAAAAGATGGTGCTGGCAAAATTGAACAGCTACATGTAAGAGAATGAAACTGGATCACTGTCTAACCCCATACACTAAAGTAAATTCGAAATGGATCAAAGACCTGAATATAAGTCATGAAACCATAGAACTCTTAGAAAAAAACATAGTCAAAAATCTCATGGACATAAACATGAGTGACTTCTTCATGAACACATCTCCCTGGGCAAGGGAAACAAAGGCAAAAATGAACAAATGGGACTATATCAAACTAAAAAGCTTCTGTACAGCAAAGGACACCATCAATAGAACAAAAAGGTACCCTGCAGTATGGGAGAATATATTCATAAATGACAGTTCTGATAAAGGCTTGACATCCAAAATATATAAAGAGCTCACAAATAATCCAATTAAAAAATGGGCAGAGGAGCTTAATAGACTGTTCTCTAAAGAAGAAATCCAGATGCCAACAGGCACATGAAAAGATGTTCCACACTGCTAATCATCAGAGAAATGCAAATTAAAACCAAAATGCGATATCACCTCACACCAGTAAGGATCACCATCATCAAAAAGACAAACAACAACAAATGGCGAGGTTGTGGAGAAAGGGGAACCCTCCTACACTGCTGGTGGGAATGTAAATTAGTTCAATCATTGTGGAAAGCAGTATGGAGGTTCCTCTAAAAGCTCAAAATAGAAATACCATTTGACCCAGGAATTCCACTCCTAGGAATTTACCCTAAGAAGGCAGCACTCCAGTTTGAAAAAGACAGATGCACCCCTATGTTTATCGCTGCACTATTTACAATAGCCAAGATATGGAAGCAACCTTAATGTCCATCAGTAGATGAATGGATAAAGAAGATGTGGTACATATACACAATGGAATATTACTCAGCCATAAGAAAAAAACGATCCTACCATTCACAACAACATGGATGGAGCTAGAGGGTATTATGCTCAGTGAAATAAGCCAGGCAGAAATGGACAAGTACCAAATGATTTCACTCATATGTGGAGTATAAGAACAAAGGAAAACTGAAGGAACAAAACAGCAGCAGAATCACCGAACCCAAGAATGGACTAATAGTTATCAAAGGGAAAGGGACTGGGGACGATGATGGGTGGGAAGGAAGGGATAAGGGCGGGGAACAAGAAAGAGGGCATTATGATTAGCATGTATAGTGCGTGGGGGGCACGGGGAGGGCTGTGCAACACAGAGAAGACAAGTAGTGAATTTACAGCATCTTACTCTGCAGATGGACAGTGACTGTGAAGGAGTATGTGGGGGGAATTTGGTGAAGGGGGGAACCTAGTAAACATAATGTTCTTTCTGTAATTGTAGATTAATGATACCAAAATAATAAATAAATAAATAAATAAATAAATAAATAAAAAGAGTGTCTTATAGTTTTCAGGGTATATGTCTTTCACATCCTTGGTTAGGTTTATTCCTATGTATTTTATTATTTTTGATTCGATTGTGATTGGAGTTATTTTCCTGATTTCTCTTTCTATTAGTTCATTGTTAGTGTATAGGAAAGCCACAAATTTCTGTGTGTTAATTTTGTATCCTGCAACTTTGCTATATTCCGATATCAGTTCTAATAGCTTTGGAGTGGAGTCTTTAGGGTTTTTTATTTACAATATCATGTCATCTGGAAATAGTGACAGTTTAACTTCTTCTTTACCAATCTGGATTCCTTGTATTTCTTTGTTTTGTCTAATTGCCATGGATAGGACCTCCAGTACTATGTTGAATAACAGTGGGGAGAGTGGGCATCCTTGTCTTGTTCCCGATCTTAGAGGAAAAGTTTTCAGCTTCTCACTATTAAGTATAATGTTGGCTGTGGGTTTGTCATATATGGCCTTTATTATGCTGAGGTACTTGCCCTGTATTCCCATTTTGTTGAGAGTTTTTATCATGAAGGGATGTTGAATTTTGTTTAATGCTTTTTCAGCGTCTATGGAAATGATCATGTGTTTTCTGTCCTTTTTGTTGATGTGGTGGATGATGTTGATGGATTTTCGAATGTTGTACCATCCTTGCATCCCTGAGATGAATCCCACTTGATCATGGTGTATGATCTTCTTGATGTATTTTTGAACTTGGTTTGCTAATATTTTGTTGAGTATTTTTGCATCTATGTTCATCAGGGATATTGATCTATAATTTTATTTTCTGGTGGGGTCTTTGCCTGGTTTTGGTATTAGAGTGATGCTGGCTTCATATAATGAGTTTGGAAGTATTCCCTCCTCTTCTGTTTCTTAGAAAACTTTAAGGAGAATAGGTATTATGTCTTCTCTATATGTCTGATAAAATTCAGCTGTGAATCCATCTGGTCCAGAGGTTTTGTTCTTGGGTAGTTTTTTGACTACTGATTCAATTTCTTTGCTGGTAATTGGTCTGTTTAGATTTTGTTTCTTCCTTGGTCAGTCTTTGGAAGGTTGTATTTTTCTAGGAAGTTACACACTTCTTCTAGGTTATCCAACTTGTTAGATTATAATTCTTCATAGTATTCTCTAATAATTCTTTGTATTTCTGTGGTTTCTGTAACGATTTTTCCTTTCTCATTTCTGATTCTGTTTATGTGTGTAGAATCTCCTTTTTTCTTGATAAGTCTGGCTAGGGGCTTATCTGTTTTGTTTATATTCTCAAAGAAGCAGCTCTTGGTTTCATTAATTCTTTCTTTTTTTTTATTCCTCTCAACTGTATTTATTTCTTCTCTGATCTTTATTATGTCCCTCCTTCTGCTGACTTTGGGCCTCATTTGTTCTTCTTTCTCCAGTTTCTATAATTGTGTCTTTAGACTATTCATTTGGGATTGTTCTTCCTTCTTTAAATAGGCCTGGATTGCTACATACTTTCCTGTTAGAACTGCCTTTGCTGCTTCACCTAGAAGTTGGGGCTTTATGCTGTCATTGTCATTTGTGTCCATATATTGCTTGATATCTGTTTTAATTTGGTCACTGATCCATTGATTATTTAGAAGCATGTTGTTAAGCCTCCATGTGTTTGTGAGCCTTTTTGTTTTCTTTGTACAATTTATTTCTAGTTTTATGCCTTTGTGATCTGAGAAGTTGGTTGGTAGAATTTCAGTCTTTTTTAATTTACTGAGGCTCTTTTTGTGGTCTAGTATGTGGTCTATTCCACTAGTGTATGGAAAATGTTCCATGGGCACTTGAGAAGAATGTGTATCCTTCTGCTTTGGGGTGTAGAGTTCTGTAGATGTCTGTTAAGTCCATGTGTTCTAGTGTGTTGTTCAGTGCCTCTGCATCCTTATTTATTTTCTGTCTGGTGGATCTGTCCTTTGGAGTGAGTGGTTTGTTGAAGTCTCCTAGAATGTATGCATTGCATTCTATTTCCTCTTTTAATTCTGTCAGTATGTGTTTCCATATGTTGGTGCTTCTGTATTGGTGCTATATCCTCTTGTTGACTGATCCCCTTATCATTATGTAATGTCCTTCTTAATCTCTTGTTACTTTCTTTGTTTTGAAGTGTATTTTGTCTAATACAAGTACTGCAACACCTGCTTTATTCTCCCTATTGTTTGCATTAAATATCTTTTTCCATCCCTTGACTTTTAGTCTGTGTATGTCTTTGGGTTTGAGGTGAGTCTCTTGTAAGCAGCATATAGATGGGTCTTGCTTTTTTATCCATTCTGTTACTCAGTGTCTTTTGATTGGTGCATTCAGTCCATTTACATTTAGGGTGATTATTGAAAGATACGTACTTATTGCCATTGCAGGCTTTAGATTCGTGGTTACCAAAGGTTCAAGGGTAGTTTCTTTACTATCTAGTCATCTAACTTCACTCTCTTATTAAACTATTATAAACACACATTCTGATGAGTCTTTATTTCTCTCCCTTTTTATTCTTCCTCCTCCATTCTTTATATGTTAGGTGTTTTATTCTGTACTCTTTGGGGTTTCTTCTGACTGCTTTTGTGAGTAGTTGATTTTGTTTTTTGCCTTTAGTTAGTATGTGGTTGGTCTGCTTTCTTTGGTGTGATTTTATTTTCTCTGGTGACATCTATTTAGCCTTAGGAGTGCTGCCATCTAGAGCAGTCCCTCTAACATACCCTGTAGAGGTGGTTTGTGGGAGGCAAATTCCCTCAACTTTTGCTTGTCTGGGAATTGTTTAATCCCTCCTTCATATTTAAATGATAATCGTGCTGGATACAGTATTCTTGGTTCAAGGCCCTTCTGTTTCATTGCATTAAATATATCATGCCATTCTCTTCTGGCCTGTAGGGTTTCTGTTGAGAAGTCTGGTTATAGCCTTATGGGTTCTCCTTTGTAGGTGATGTTTTTTCTCTCTCTGGCTGCCTTCAATACTCTGTCCTTGTCTTTGGTCTTTGCCATTTCAATTATTATATGTCTTGGTGTTGTCCTCCTTGGGTCCCTTGTGTTGGGAGTTCTGTGGGTTTCCATGTTCTGAGGGACTATTTCCTCCCCCAGTTTGGGGTCATTTTCAGCAATTATTTCTTCAAATACACTTTCTATCCCTTTTTCTCCCTTCTTCTTCTCCTTCTTCTTCTTCTTCTTCTTCCTTCTCCTTCTCCTTCTCCTTCTCCTTCTCCTTCTCCTTCTCCTTCTCCTTCTCCTTCTCCTTCTCCTTCTCCTTCTCCTTCTCCTTCTCCTTCTCCTTCTCCTTCTCCTTCTCCTTCTCCTTCTCCTTCTCCTTCTCCTTCTCCTTCTTCTCCTTCTCCTTCTTTTTCTTCTTCTTTCTTCTTCTTCTTCCCCTGTAATGCGAATATTGTTGCGTTTGGATTGGTCACATCATTCTCTTAATATTCTTTCATTCCTGGAGATCCTTTTGTCTCTCTCTGCCTCAGCTTCTCTGTATTACTGTTCTCTGATTTCTATTCCATTAACAGCCTCTTGCACCTCATCCAGCCTGCTCTTAAGTCCTTCCAGAGATTGTTTTAGTTTTGTATTCTCCCTCCCTACTTGCTCCTTTAGCTCTTGCATATTTCTATGCAGGTCCATCAGCATGGTTATGACCTTTATTTTGAATTATTTTTCAGGAAGATTGGATAACTCTATCCCCTCAGGCCCTCTCTCAGGGGTTTTCTGGGTAATTCTGGACTGGACCAAATTCTTCTGCCTTTTCATGGTGATAGAGGTAGCTGTATGCAGGTAGTGCATGTGTCAGCTGGGATAACAAAGTCCTTTCCTGTTTTCTGTTCCCCTTGGCCTTCTCCACTGCCTGTGTTGGTTACCTGCACTCCTGGAGCAGCCTCTGGATTAATCCCCTATGCTGCTGTGGGCGGGGCTGCCATCAGGGTAGCCCAGAGTCCTGCGGGGAGTGGCTGGTGCACCAGATGTGCTCTCCTGCAAGAATGGCGCCCCTTTGCACCTTACCCTGGTTTTCTCTGCCTGCACCAGGCAGCTGTGTGCTGGCAGCAGCCTTTGGGTCTGCCCCGGGTGGTTGCACACAGAGGGAGATTCTGGGTGGCTGCTGGGGGCACGGCCACTCCCAGGCCACTCACCACCACTGCGGGCTTGCGTGGCCACTCTCATGCTAATGCGCCACTGTGTCAGGGGCTGCTCCAGCCAGGGGAACAACAACAGACAGGCCGCTTATCACTGTGAGGGGCTTCAGAGCTGCACTGCCACCCAGGGGGTTAGGGTGCCTGTAGTTCCCTGGGATTCCCAGCTGCTGGGCTGAGTGTGCCAGGATGATTCTATCCAGCTGTGAGGTCCCTGTCCCTTTAAGACTTTCAAAAAGCACTCTCTTTTCTTTTGTCCCAGGGTAGCCAGTTGTGGGGAACCACTCACAGATTTTGCCTTTCCATTTCTCTAATATCCAGCACACTATGCACTGTGTGTCTGTGCTCCCAGTGCAGATTACTAGAGCTGATTGTTTAGCAGTCCTGGGCTTTCACTCCCTCTCCACTCCAACTCCTCTCCTCCTGTCAGGGTGCTGGGGTGGGGGGAGTGCTTGGGTCCTGCCGGGCCATGGCTTGTATCTTACCCCCTTCGTGAGATGCTGAGTTCTCACAGATGTAGATGTAGCCTGGCTGTTGTACTGTATCCACTGGTCTCTCTTTTAGGAATAGTTGTATTTGTTGTATTTTCAAAAATATATTTGTTTTGAGAGGAGATTTCCACTGCTCTATTCACACCACCGTCTTGGCTCTTCCTGCCATGTTAATTTTTTTAATGCAACATACAAACTTTCAAAAAATAACATATAGAGTCAAACAGACACTTATATTAAGAGAAAAACCCACTGGAAAAAATATGTCTGAACACTTTACTGTAACCTACTTGTAGCTGCATTTAACTGAGCTCTGTTGCTCTGAAGAATACAGCTCATGCACAGGTATGGATGAATGATTTGTACATTTTTCAAGTATTCATCAAATACTACCTTATATACACATATACATTACATTTGAAAAAGATTTAATTGACAATCCCCAGGTACACTTCATTTTTTTTTTATCTTTTGGAAGGAGTCATCTAAAGAGAAGACTATGTTGTTCTGGCTCATGAATCATGTAACAAACCCAGCCAAGACTCTGTTGGACACCAAGTCTTCTCTGGTCCTCTTCAGACATCAGATGGGTTTTGAGTACCTGTTTGGAAAGTTCTCTGGGTAACATGACATGCCAGTACTTGTAGTCCTCGTTGAAGTACTTGTCCAAGTAGTAGATCTGCTTTCAGGCCGTCCTGTGGGCAGGCGGCGCAGAGCAGGAGCAGTGAGGCTGATGGCCACATGGGGCCAAGGAATGACGACTCGACTCGCCATGCTAATTTCAAGTGCGATATTAGTGCACTTTGTTCAACCATCTCCTTTTGGAAGGAGATTCACTTTGCTTCTAGTTTTTGCTGCTGTAAACCCCGCTACAATAATCATCCTTTAGCAATTTTCTAGGGCAGGAAACAATCTGAAGAGTAATGGCTGAAAACTTCCTAAATTTGATGAAAAACATTAATCTGTCCATCCAAAAATCTTAGGGAAGTTATGACATGTAAACTCTACTCAGAGCAGAGCCATGTGGTAAATTATTACCTTTCCCTTCTGCAAAACTTTAAATTTTCTTTTTTATTTGCTTAGAATAATCTATATATTTATTATTAATTAAACCCCCAAATCTCCACCAGTGGTTTAAACCATTTCTCAAGATGTTCAGTTGGATTAAGCAGTTAAGAAATGTAATCTTCTTGAAGAAAATCTCGGTTAGAATCCCCTAGACTGCTCCATATGAACCCACCACTCTTTGGACCTTCTACACAGTATCATCTGAGGGTCTGTCCCCAATAGGAAAGAGAGCAGGAAGAGAGGAAGCCATTTCCCTGAGGAGTCCTTCCTCCTCTTTTCTATCCTGGAGCTCCTGTTCCTGCATTGAATTAAGCTTCTCTCACTTGTTTTACTCTCCTGTTTTGGTGGCCCACATTCTCCTGGCATTGCCCTACAAAGGGTGCCTAACAAGTAAAATTATTGAAATCTTGCAAAAAATATTATGGGATATTGCCGGATTGCCCTCAAAAAGAGATGTTAGCAATCTACATTTCCATCAGCAATATATGAGAGTATGCTTTCCCCCAAACCCCGCCAATTTTTGCCAACTTGCTGGGTATAAAGTGCTACCTCTTTGGGACTTTAATTTGCCTTTCCCTAGTCACTCATGAGGTTGCACATCTTTCATTTATTTATTTGGTGTTTGGATTTGCTTCTCTTTTTCTTCATTTCTTCATACCCTTTGCCATTTTTCTTTGGGGCTGCATATCTTTCTGCTGTCAGTGTGTAAGGACTATCTGGGCAGCACAGGCATCAGCCACTCATCTGCCATATTTGCAAAAAGAAATCATCCTTTAACTTTGCGTAGGGATCTTCCCATAATTTTCCTTCTGATTTCAACAAAGAATCATACAAAAGATTTTTGGTGGCCTCTGGCTTCTTTTCTTGGTCTAAAATGTTTTACCCCTGAGATCAATTCAAGATGGTGGCATGAGAGGTGAAATGGAGAACTCCTCTGAAAATCACATATAGGACAAAAATATAGTTAATACAAGTAAGCCTAAACCAGCAACAGTAAAGAAGGTTGCACCAGACTGCATACACCTGGAGAACAGAGCAGACCTCATGAAACAGGGTAACAAACAAAAGCCTTAATCTGGCAGGACCCAAGCCCTTCCCCCACCCCAGCTCACTGGCAGGAGGAAGAGAAAAGGAGCAGGGAGAGGGTAGAAGCCTAAGTCCACTGAACATCCAGTCCTGGAGTTCTGCTTTGGAACACAAACCTACATTGTGTGGTGCTCTGGATGTTGATGGGGTTGGGGAGCTGGGACAGGAGGAGTGCTTGAGAGACTGAGATTCAGCCATTTGTGGAGGACAGGGATCCAATCTGGCCACTTTGGGACAAAGGAAAGGCGGGCAGTCTGAGAGGCTTCCTAGCAGTGAGAGGGCTGCTGAAGGGGTGGGGTTTGCATGGAGCTTGCTGCATGGGAGACGGAATATATGGACAAGGTTGTCTGGGCATGCTCTGCCAAGCAGGTTGGGAAATTTGAAGAGCTTCAGGCCCTCCATCCCCTCTACCTGGCTACTCAACTCTGAGGCTCCAACTGTGATATGCAGCCTTCTGCGCCTTCCTTCTGGCCTGCTGGTACCAGCCTGCAAACCAGCAGTCACAGCACTGGTGTCAGGGCAGCCAGAGGGAGGCCCCGCCTACAACAGCTAGAGATGCAAAGCACAGAGGCTTACACCTGTGTGCTCAGCCAACTGGCTCTGATAGGGAGGCAGGGCCTGCAGCTGGGAATCAGTAAACAGATCTTTCCTCCCCCCAGGCACCAGCACCACTCCCCTGCAATGATCAACCTCACTCCAGGGGCTGAGCAGCTCCAGAGACTAGAGCTTCTGGGCACTAGAGGGCGCCACATACAAATATGAAATGTCAACGGAACCTGGTTCAGACCAAAATCTCACAAACCCCAGAAAATGGGTCAAATGAAACTGAACTCACTAATCTTCCTGAAAGAGAGTTCAAAATAAAAATCGTAAACGTGCTCATGGAGGTGCAGAAAAATATTCAAGAACTCAAGAACAAATTTAAGATAGAGATTCAATCATTAAGAAATTCTGAAATGAAACATACAAGGGAGAGATTCAAAAGCATATTCGATGTAGTAGAAGAGATGGTGAATGGAATAGAAATTAGAGAAGAGGAATACAAAGAAGAGGAGGCACAGATAGAAAAAAGGATCTCTAAGAATGAAAGAATATTGAGAGAACTGGGTGACCAATCCAAACAGAACAATATTCGCATTATAGGGGTACCAGAAGAAGAAGTAGAGAGAAAAATGGATAGAATGTGTCATTGAGGAGGTAATTGCTGAAAACTTCCCCAATCTGGGGAAGGAAATAGTCTCTCAAGCCATGGAGGTGCACAGATCTCCCAACACAAGGGATCCAAGGAAGACAACATCAAGACATATAATAATTAAAATGGCAAAGATCAAGGAAAAAGACAGACTTTTAAAACAGCTAGAGAGAGAAAAAAGATTACATGCAAAGGAAAACCCATCAGGTTATCATCAGATTTCTCAGCAGAAACCTTACAGGCCAGAAGGGAGTGGCATGATATATTTAATTCAATGAAAAAGAAGGGCCTCGAACCAAGAATACTCTACCTGGCAAGGTTATCATTTAAATTTGAAGGAGGGATTAAACAATTTTCACATAAGCAAAAGCTGAGAGAATTTACCTCCCACAAGCCACCTCTACAGTACATTTGGAGGGACTGCTATAGATGGAAGTGTTCCTAAGGCTAAATAGCTGTCACCAGGGGAAATAAAACCACAGCAAAGTAGAACAATTAATTACTAAGCAGATGCAAAATCAAATCAGCTATCCCCAAAGTCAATCAAGGGATAGAAAAAGAGTACAGAATATGATAACTAACATTTAAAGAATGGAGGAAGAAGAAAAAGGAGGGAAAAAAAGAACCTTTAGGTTGTGTTTGTAATAGGATACTAAGTAAGTTCAATTAGACTGTTGGATAGTAAGGGAATTACCCTTGAACGTTTGGTAACCATGAATCTAAAGCCTGCAATGGCAATAAGTACATACCTATTAATAATCACCCTAAATGTAAATGGTCTGAATGTACCAATCAATAGACATAGATACATTGAATGGATAAAAAAAGCAAGACCCATTAATATGCTGCCTAAAGAGACTCACTTCAAACCCAAAGACATACACAGACTGAAAGTAAAGGAATGGAAAAAGATATTTTATGCAACTAATAGGGAGAAAAAAACAGGAATTGCAGTACTGGTATCAGACAAAATAGACTTCAAAACAAAGAAAGTAACAAGAGACAAAGAAGGACATTACATAATGATAAAGCGATCAGTCCAACAAGAGCATATAACTATTATAAGTATCTATTCACCCAACACAGGATCACCTACATATGTAAAACAAATACTAACAGAATTACTGTTATGTAATAGACAGTAGAAATAGAATGCAAAGCATTCATTTTAAGAGGCTTCAACACACCACTTACTCCAAAGGACAGATTAACCAGACAGAAAATAAGTGAAGAGACAGAGGCACTGAACAATGTATTAGAACAGATGGACCTGATGGACATCTACAGAACACTCCATCCAAAAGCAACAGGATACACATTCTTCTCAAGAGCACATGGAACATTTTCAAGAATAGATCATATACTAGGCCACCAAAAGAGCCACAGTAAATTCAAAAAGATTGAAATTGTACCAATCACCTTCTCAGATCACAAATTTATGAAACTAGAAATAAATTACACAAAGAAAATGAAAAAGCCCACAACACATGGAAGCTTAATAACATGCTCCTAAATAATCAATGGATCAGTGACCAAATAAAACAGAGATTAAGCAATATATGGAGACAGATGATAACAATAATTCAACAAAGTATATTGCAATACAGGCCTACCTCAGCAAAGAAGAACAATCCTAAATGAACAGTCTAATCTCACAATTAATGAAACTAGAAAAGGAAGAACAAATGAGGCCCAAAGTCAGTAGAAGGAGGGATGTAATAAAGATTAGAGCAGAAATACATAAAATCAAGAAGAATAAAACAATAGAAAGAATCAATGAAAGCAGGAGCTGGTTCTTTGAGAAACTAAACAAAATAGATAACCCCCAGCCAGATTTATCAAGAAAAAAAAAAGAGTCTACATACATAAACAGAATCAGATGTGAGAAAGGAAAAATCACTATGGACACCACAGAAATACAAAGAATTATGAGAGAATACTATGAAAAATTACATGCTAACAAACTGGATAACCTACAAGAAATGGACAACTTTCTAGAAAAATGCAAACTTCTGAGTTTGACCCAGGAAGAAACAGAAAATCTAAACAGACCAATTACCAGCAACAAAATTGATTTGGGAATCAAAACACTACCTAAGAACAAAACCCCTGAAAAAGATGGTGTCACTGCTGAATTTTATCAAACATTTAGTGAAGACCTAATATCCATTCTCATGAAAGTTTTCCAAAAAGCAAAAGAGGAAAGAATACTCCCAAACTCATTCTACAAAGCCAACATCACTCTAATACCAAAAACAGGCAAAGACACCACAAAAAAAGAAAATCACAGACCAATATCCCTGATGAACATAGATGTAAAAATACTCAACAAAATCTTAGCAAACCCAATTCAAAAATACATCAAGAGAATCATACACCATGATCAAGTGGGATTCATCCCAGGGGTGAACGATGGTACAACATTCGAAAATCCATCAACATCATCCACCACATCAACAAAAAGAAGGACAAAAACCACACAGTCATCTCCATAGATGCTGAAAAAGCATTCGACAAAATTCAACATCCATTCATGATAAAAATTCTCAATAAAATGGGTATAGAGGGCAAGTTCCTCAAAATAATAAATGCCACGTATGACAAACCCACAGGCAACATTGTACTTAACAGTGAGAAGCTGAAAGCTTTTCCTTTAAGATTGGGAACAATACAAGGATGCCCACTCTCCCCACTTTTATTCAACAAAGTTCTGGAGGTCCTAGCCATGGCAATCAGACAACACAAAGAAATAAAAGGCACCCAGGTTGGCAAGGAAAAAGTTAAACTGTCACTATTTGCAGATGGCATGATTTTGTACATAAAAAACCCTAAAGGATCCACTCCAAAACTGTTAGATCTAATATCTGAATTCAGCAAAGTTGCAGGATACAAAATTAATACACAGAAATCTGCTGCATTCTTCCTATACACTAACAATGAACTAACAGAAAGAGAAATCAGGAAAACAATTCCATTCACAATAGCATCAAAAAGAATAAAATACCTAGGAAGTGAAAGACCTATACTCTGAAAACTACAAGATACTCATGATAGAAATTAAAGAAGATACCAATAAATGGAAACACATCCCATGTTCATGGATAGGAAGAATTAATATTGTCAAAATGGCCATCCTGCCTAAAGCAATCTACAGATTCAATGCAATTCCTATCAAAATACCAACAGCATTCTTCAATGAACTAGAGCAAATAGTTCTAAAATTCATATGGAACCACAAAAGACCACAAATATCCAAAGCAGTCCTGAGAAGAAAGAATAAAGCAGGAGGAATCATGCTCCCTGATTTCAAGTACTACTACAAAGCCACAGTCATCAAGATAATTTGATACTGGCACAAGAACAGACCCATAGACCAATGGAGCAGACTAGAGAGTCCAGATATAAACCCAAGCATATATGGTCAATTAATATATGAAAAAGGAGCCATGAATATACCATGGGGAAATGACAGCCTCTTCAACAGCTGGTGTTGGCAAAAATAGACAGCTACATGCAAGAGCATGAAACTGGATTATTATCAAACCCCATACACAAAAGTAAACTCAAAATGGACCAAATACCTGAATGTAAGACATGAAACCATAAAACTCTTAGAAGAAAACATAGGCAAAATTTTCTTGAATATAAACATGAGCAACTTTTTCTGAACCATCTCCTCGGGCAAGGGAAACAAAATAAAAAATGAACAAATGGGACTACATCATGCTATAAAGTTTCTGTACAGCAAAGGACACTATCAACAGAACAAAAAGGCATCCTACAGAATGGGAGAATATATTTGTAAAAAAACGTATCTGACAAGGGGTTAACATCCAAAATATATAAAGAACTCACAAGCCTCAACACCCAAAAGCAAATAACCCTATTAAAAAATGGCTGAAGAATATGAACAGACACTTCTCCAAAGAAGAAATTCAGATGGCCAACAGCACATGAAAAGATGCTCCAGATCGCTAATTATCAGGGAAATGCAAATTAAAACCACAATGAGATATCACCTCACGCCAGTTAGGATGGTCAACATAGAAAAGAATAGGAACAACAAATGCTGACCGGGGTGCAGAGAAAGGGAAACCCTCCTACACTGCTGGTGGGAATGTAAACTAGTTCAACCATTGTAGAAAGCAGTATGGAGGTTCCTCAAAAAACTCAAAATAGAAATACAATTTTAGCCAGAAATTCTACTCCTAGGAATTTACCCTAAGAATGCTGGAGCCCAGATTGAAAAGGACATATGCACCCCTATGTTTATCTCAGCACTATTTACATTAGCCAAGAAATGGAAGTAACCTAAGTGTCCATCAGTAGATGAATGCATAAAGAAGATGTGGTACATATACACAATGGAGTATTTTTTATTTTGGTTTTATTAATGTACAATTACATGAGCAACATTATGATTATTAGACTCCCCCTATTATCAAGTCCCCACCATTATACCCCATTACAGTCACTGTCCATCAGCGTAGTAAGATGCTATAGAATCACTACTGATCTTCTCTGAGCTATACTGCCATTCCCGTGTCCCCCCACCTACATTATGTGTGCTAATTGTAATGCCCCCCTTTTCCCCCTTATCCCTTCCTGCCACCCATCCTTCCCAGTCCCTTTCCCTTTGGTAACTGTTAGTCCATTCTTGGGTTCTGTGAGTCTGCTGCGGTTTTGTTCCTTCAGTTTTTGCTTTGTTCTTATACTCCACAGATGAGTGAAGTCATTTGATACTTGTCTTTCTCCACCTGGTTTATTTTACTGAACCTAATACCCTCTAGCTCCATCCATGTTGCTGCAAATGGTAGGATTTGTTTTCTTCTTACGGCTGAATAATATTCCATTGTGTATATCTACCACATCTTCTTTATCCATTCATCTACTGGTGGACACTTAGGTTGCTTCCATTTCTTGGCTATTGTAAATAATGCAGCGATAAACATAGGGGTGCATCTGTCTTTTTCAAACTGGGCTGCTGCATTCTTAGGGTAAATTCCTAGGAGTGGAATTCCTGGGTCAAATGGTATTTCTATTTTGAGCTTTATGAGGAACCTTCATACTGCTTTCCACAATGGTTGAACTAATTTACATTCCCACCAGCAGTGTAGGAGGGTTCCCCTTTCTCCACATCCTCGCCAACATTTGTTGTTGTTTGTCTTTTTAAAGGTGGCCATCCTAACTGGTGTGAGGTGATATCTCATTGTGGTTTTAATTTGCATTTCTCTGACGATTAGCGATGTGGAGCATCTTTTCATGTGCTTGTTGACCATATGAATTTCTTCTTTGGAGAACTGTCTGTTCAGCTCCTCTGCCCATTTTTTAATTGGCTTATTTGCTTTTTGTTTGTTGAGGTGTGTGAGTTCTTTATGTAATTTGGATGTAAACCCCTTATTTGACATGTCATTTATGAATATATTCTCCCATAGTGTAGGATGTCTTTTTGTTCTACTGCTGGTGCCCTTTGCTGTTCAGAAGCTTTTTAGTTTGATGTAGTCCCATTTGTTATTTTTTACTTTGTTTCCCTTGCCCGAGGAGATGTGTTCAAGAAATAGTTGCTCATATTTATGTCCAAGAGATTTTTGCCTATGTTTTTCCTAAGAGCTTTATGGTTTCATGACTTACATCCAGGTCTTTGGTCCATTTTGTTTACTTTTGTGTATGGGGCTTGACAATAATCCAGTTTCATGCTATTGCATATAGCTCTTCATTTTTGCCAACACCAGCTGTTAAAGAGTCTGTCATTTCCCCATTTTATGTCCATGGATCCTTTATCATATATTGATTGACCATATATGCTTGGGTTTATATCTGGACTCTCTAGTCTGCTCCATTGGTCTATGGGTCTGTTCTTCTACCAGTACCAAATTGTCTTGATGACTGTGGCTTTGTAGTAGAGTTAGAAGTTGGGGAGCGTGATCACCCCCACTTTATTCTTCCTTCTCAGGATTGCTTTGGATATTCGTGGTCTTTTGTGGTCCCATATGAATTTTAGAACTATTTGCTTTAGTTCGTTGAAGAATGCTGTTGGTATTTTGATAGGGATTGCATTGAATCTGTAGATTGCTTTAGGCAGGATGGCCATTTTGACAATATTAATTCTTCCTATCCATGAGCATGGGATGTGTTTCCATTTATTGGTATCTTCTTTAATTTCTATCATGAGTGCCTTGTAGTTTTCAGAATATAGGTCTTGCACTTCCTTGGTTAGGTTTATTTCTGGGTATTTTATTCTTTTTAATGTGATTGTGAATGGAATTGTTTTCCTGATTTCTCTTTCTGCTAGTTCATCATTAGTGTATAGGCATGCAGCAGATTTCTGTGTATTAATTTTATATCCTGCAACTTTGCTGAATTCAGATATTAGATCTAGTAGTTTTGGAGTGGATTCTTTAGGGTTTCTTATGTATAATATTATGTCATCTGCAAACAGGGACCATTTGGCTTCTTCCTTGCCAATCTGGATGCCTTGTATTTACACAATGGAGTATTATTCAGCCATAAGAAGAAAACCAATCCTACCATTTACAACAACATGGGTAGAGCTGAAAGGTATTACACTCAGTGAAATAAGCCAGGTGGAGAAAGACAAGTACCAAATGATTTCACTTATCCGCGGAGTATAAGAACAAAGCAAAAACTGAAGGAACAAAACAGCAGCAGACTCACAGAACCCAAGAATAGACTAACAGTTGCCAAAGGGAAAGTGACTTGGGGGGGTCGGGGGAAGCGGGGAAAGAAGGGGAATAAGGGGCATTACAATTAGAACACATAATGTTGGAGGTGGCATGGGGAAGGCAGTAGAGCACAGAGAAGACAAGTAGTGATTCTATAGCATCTTACTACGTTGATGGACAGTGACTGTAATGGGGTATGTGATAGGGACTTGATAATGGTGGAAATCTAGTATCCACTCTGTTGCTCTTGTAATTGTATATTAATGATACCAAAATAATAAAATAATAAAAATACATTGTTTCCCCAGTCCCTAGATCTTCCTTTGACAAAACTAAAATTCCACTTTTGTCATGACTTAAATTTCCATAAATAATAGGATATGTGTCTGGGTTGTCTACTTAGTTGCCCTGGGTGCAGGTTTTTTACATTTCCCCTGTGAAATTTAATATAATGTCATATAATTTTTAAAGTCCACATAGGTGGTTTCTCACCTGGGACCTTCATGTTCTTCTGATGTTTTAAGTCATCCTGTTACCAGGCAGCTGCATCTGGGAGGTCTCTCCCTGTGCACTAGGTGAAACCTCATACTGGATGGGGGAGGGTTCTTAACTCTGAATGAAAAATAATTCTTGTACAGATCTCACAGGTGTTGAATGCATTAAAGCAAGAGTAGCAGGAAATGACAGCTGCCTTGCAGGCAGCAGAAAGCAAGGAAGTGCAGAGGGGAAGTTCTCGGCCTAGGGAAGATTCCCTTGGCAACTCTTAAAGCTGGGGTCACCTGGCGTCGTGTGTCTGTTTGGATCGACACGGCATGGGGACTAGTCCCTACGACCTTAGGATTTGGGGGAGTCATGGAGCATGGATTGGAGTGAGATTATGTTCTGAGAACTTCTCAAAGAAAGGAGATTTTCAGGCAGGCTGCTAAAAGCAGATCACACAGCTGCAGTTCCGTCCAGGTCACTCAGGTGATGGGAACTTGCAGGCCCAAATCTGAGCTCTCAGCAGCTCCTCCCTACTTATCAGGAATAAAGTGAGACAGAATGAAGACTTGGAAATAGAATGAAATAGCAAAAAGACAAAACGCAATTAATTTGAGCAGTGAGAAAACTATTTAAAAGTACGCACTTAAAAGGAAAGTGTGGACATCTTCAGGGAGGAGGCGTCCTGAAACGCTGGGAATTCTGTCTTTTAAGGCTTTCAAGAATGGGGCAAAGGGCAGTGTGGCAGTGGTGGGGTTGTTGTGTGTAGGCTTGTCTTGTGATCTCATGATGTCCCTCTCCAGTGAAAGACATTATGTTACCATCCACAGTCAGTTCCTCTAAATAAGTCTGTAAGATAAACTTAACACAAGGAATTTACTGATCTGGTTCCTCTCCAAGATAATGATTACCCTCAAACAGTGGGGAAATGTCAGTTAAGACTGCTTGCCCTGCGTTAAGATTGGGTGGGTTATTCTCTGATTACCAAAGAATATGTTAGGAATCTTACTTCTTAACTCTCTGATTTTTAAAAGGGAATCTTAGCCTTAAGAGAGGTCCCTCCTGTTCTTAGTATACTGTTTATATCTCAGCATTTTTCATCATAGGCAGGAAAAGTTAATCATAATGCTTGCCTCATGTCCCTGCCCTACCTCAGTCCCATTTTCTGATGTTATCTCTTTCTCTTTGTCCTTCTCTTACTGAGTCCAAGTTCATGCCACTCACACACAACATGGCAATAAGTCAAGAAACAAGGTGTTGGGCAAGGAAAGTGACTTTATTCATAAAGCCACCAGACCAAGATGATGGACTAGTGTCCTAAAGCACCATCTTAACTTAGGGTAGACTTCAATCTTCCTTTATATTAGGGAAGAGAATGCTGGAGGGGGCTGAGGTCAGGAAATGCACACATTTAAACATCAGCAAGGGTCTGTGGAGGGTTGTGAAACCCCTTGTTCTTGGTTAGTTGACTCCAGTCATTTTGTTGACATGGGTCTGGCCAAGATGTTCCTAAGTCCTTGACAGTTCAGTCATCATTTTTGTACATAGAACTTCTTTATCTCCTCAGGGGAGGTGAGTTTCAGGTAAGGGGCTGGTTGCATAAATCTTTAAGTCATGAGCAAAATTCCTTTTGATGATTAACAAGCCTATGTGCAAGGCTACAGGGCTGAGCAGAAGCTTGTTGACCCAAAGATTAAGGCAGCAAAGGAGATGGATACAATATCTTCATTGCCAGAGATGGCAAGCTTTTTCACTCTGTTACAATTCAACACATTTTTCACTTCAGAGAGGTCCAGCACTTTCTCTATTAAATTTATCTTCTAATAATATAAATGTGAATAAAACATTTTCATATTTTCATTTCAGCCAATTATTTCTTTTTTTTATTAAGGTATGATTAATATACACTCTTATGAAAGTTTCACATGAAAAAACAATGTGGTTACTACATTTACCCATATTATCAAGTCACCACCCATACCCCAATGCAGTCACTGTCCATCAGTGCAGCAAGTTGCCAGAGATCCACTATGTCCTTTCTCTGTGATACACTGTTCTCCCCGTGATCCCCGACACCATGTGTACTAAACATAATACCCCTCAGTCCCCTTCTCCCTCCCTCCCCACCTGCCCTCCCACACCCCTCCCCCCTTTGGTAACCACTAGTTCATTCTTGGAGTCTGTGAGTCTGCTGCTGTTTTGTTCCATCAGTTTTGCTTCGTTGTTATACTCCACAAATGAGGGAAATCATTGGCATTTGTCTTTCTCCTCCTGGCTTATTTCACTGAGCATAATGTCCTCCAGCTCCATCCGTGTTGTTGCAAATGGTAGGATTTGTTTCTTTCTTATGGCTGAATAGTATTTCATTGTATATATGTACCACATCATCTTTATCCATTCAGCTACAGATGGACACTTAGATTGCTTCCATATCTTGCTATTGTAAAAATTGCCGTGATAAACATAGGGGTGCATATGTCTTTTTGAATCTGAGAAGTTGTATTCTTTGGGTCTTTTCCAAGGAGTGGGATTCTGGGGTCAAATGGTATTTCTATTTTTAGTTTTTTGAAGAACCTCCATATTGCTTTCCACAATGGTTGAAGTAGCTTACATTCTCACCAGCAGTGTGCATCCTCGCCAGCATTTTTTGTTCTTAGTCTTTTCGATGCTGACCATCCTTACTGGTGTGAGGTAATAGCTCATTGTGGTTTTAATTTGCATTTCCCTGATGATTAGTGATGTGGAGCATCTTTTCATGTGTCTGTTGGCCATCTGAATTTCTTCTTTGGAGAACTGTCTCTTCATATCTTCTGCCCATTTGTTAATCAGGTTATTTGCTTTTTGGGTGTTGAGGTGTGTAAATTCTTTATATATTTTGGATGTTAACCCCTTGTCGGATATGTCATTTACAAATATATTCTCCCATACTATAGGATGCCTTTTTGTTTTGTTGATGGTGTCCTTTGCCATACAAAAACTTACTATGTTGAATAGAAGTGGGGAGAGTGGGTATCCTTGTCTTGTTCCTGATCTTAAAGGAAAAGCTTTCAGCTTCTCGCTGTTAAGTATAATGTTGGCTGTGGGTTTGTCATATATGGCCTTTATTATGTTGACGTATTTGCCCTCTTTGGAAAACTTTAAGGAGAATGGGTATTAGGTCTTCACTAAATTGATAAAATTCAGCAGTGAAGCCATATGGTCCAGGGATTTTGTTCTTAGGTGGGTTTCTGATTACCAGTTCAATTTCGTTGCTGGTAATTGGTCTGTTCAGATTTTATGTTTCTTCCTTAGTCAGCCTTGGAAGGTTGTATTTTTCTAGAAAGTTGTCCATTTCTTCTAAGTTATCCAGTTTGTTAGCATATAATTTTTTGTAGTATTCTCTAATAATTCTTTGTATTTCTATGGTGTCCATAGTAATTTTTCCTGTCTCACTTCTGATTCTGTTTATGTGTGTAGACTCTCTTTTTTTCTTGATAAGTCTGACTAGGGGCTTATCTATTTTGTTTATTTTCTCGAAGAACCAGCTCTTGCTTTCATTGATTCTTTCTATTGTTTTATTCTTCTCAATTTTATTTATATTCCTGAGTTCTTGGATATCTTTCTGAACTTCCATTAGCGTGTTGATGATTTTTATTTTGAACTCCCTTTCCAGAAGAGTCATAAGATCCATGTCATTTAAATCTTTCTCCGGAGTTATGTTAATTTTACTCTGGACCAGGTTCCTTTGGTGTTTCATATTTGTATATGGCGCCCTCTAGTGTCCAGAAGCCCTACTCTGGAACTGCTCAGCCCCTGAAGCAATGTCAGGGGTCGCAGGGGAGCAGTATTGGTGCCTGAGGGGAGGAAAGAGCTGTTTCCTGCTTCCCGGCTGCTATGGCTGTCTCCACTGCCTGAGCCAGTGGGCCAAACACACAGGTATAAGCTTTTGTCCCAGAGCAGCCAGATATGGATTCCTGCTTTCCACAAGTGGCTGGAATCTCAGTCTCTCCAGGAATTCTGTTTGTATTAGCTTTCCAGCCCCATAATCACATGAGTATCATGAAAGCACCATGAAATGTAGGTTTGTGCTCCCAGAGCAGATCTCTGGAGCTAGGTATTCAAGAGTCCCATACCTTCCACTCCCTCCCTGCTCCATTTCTGTTCCTCCCACCAGTGAGCTGGGGTGGGGGAAGGGCTTGGGTCCAGCGGAGCCACAGCTTTGGTACATTACCCTGTTCCGTGAGATCTGCTCTTTTTTCCAGGTATATGCAGTCTGGCGCCATCCTCTTTCCTGTTGCTCTTTCAGGATTAGTTGCACCAAGTACATTTTCTAATTGTATACGGTTTTAGGAGGAAGCCTCTGTCTCTCCTCTCACACCGCCATCTTTAGTCCTCTCTCCTGATTTCTTACAATATCAAGTTAAATCATCTCTTCTTTTACAATAATGAGTAATCCATTTTTTTATCTTGGCATATTTGGCAGAATCTCCAAAACAGTTTTGTTTTGGTTCTAAGGAAATGGCTTTAGTATTTAGAAAGACGTTTGCTGTTAAGTTTTGGCAAGGAATATTTATCGTACTCAAATAGTTTATTCCTTTTTTATTAGGTCTTTTTTAAAAAAGAAAAAAGAAGCTATTGAAGTTTTTCAACTAACTTTTCAACATCAACTGTTTGACCACCTTGTTATGTTCCTTCAGTGTGATGTAAAGAATTATGTTGATCAATTATTGGTGTTGAACCTGTCCTATTGCATTCCTGAGATATGCTCTGTTTTCTCAAAGTTATTCTTTTGATATGTGATTGTGTGTTTCTTTTGTTGTTAGCATCTTGTTAGGAATGTTTGCCTTCAAATCACAGAGAGATTCATCTATGATTTATTGGCTTGTGTTTTGTTTTTTGTTCTTGTAATTTGTTTGTTGGTTTACTATGTTTAAGTTTTTGTACTAAGGTTATGCTGCCTTCATAAACTAAACTGGAGAGTTTCTCTTTTTCTATTACCTAGAATAGCTTAAAGAACATTGGAACTGCCTTTATTTTTATCAATTTAAACTATCTGAAGATAGGTCAAATTCACCTTTGAATTTGTCAGGACCTGGTGCCTTTACAAATAATCTTAAACATACAGAAAGGTATGTAACATGAATGTAAGTTAGGAGACATAGAATGAAGACTCAAAAGCCACATGCAGATACCTTTATAACTTACTTATCTGTGCCACCAAGGTTTGGGTTGGCTTAAAGGATGGGGGAGAGGGTGACACCCAATGCCTTCTCCTAAAAGCAGTTCTGGAGTGGGCCAGACCTGACGTAGTGTCCTGGGGAGGTGGTGAGAGCCTGTAGGGCTATTCATGGTTTTCTCTCCCTTCTCTTAGTTTTTTCTTTGTAATTACCATGTACCCACATTTAAACTCCTGTTTTATTGACTAGGTGAAGCTATGTAGGCAATAGAGAGAGGGATTGTGGAGGAGGAAGGGGAGATGAAGGTGTGAAACCCCAATCTGGCCTGGGCAACTTGGGCACCTGTGCTGAGCTAGTTTCTCAGCTGTAAAACAGATTCATGTGAGGTTGAAATAGGGCAAAGGCTGTGCATAGTCTGCAGATATTCCATAAACATCCTTGTCTCCCTCCCACCCTACTCCTAACAGAAGAAAGTTGCACTTCATTGTGTAGGCGAGTGGGAGCTACTGCAAGTGAGGTGGGGAGTCACCAAGATCCAGTAAAGCACAATAGGAAGAGTTTAGTGCTGAGAGGTAGATTTAATTAGCCTAATGTTACAGGTGGGGAAACTGAGGCACAGAGAGGAGATGTACCTTGCCCAAGGTCACACAGCTACAAAATAATGGACTGGAATCCAAACCCAGGTCTTTCTGTCCCTGGTCCTCCTAGTCACAGGGTCTGTCCCCGCCTCCCCCAGAATCTGGGAGACATCCCCAGTCCACCGTAGCCCACTGTGCAACCAGCTTCTTGAGAGGGACAGGCATCCCCCCTTGTGGCCCCATACCTTCCATACCTGCCCCCACATGAGTCACTCACCAGAGCCAGAGTGAAAGAGCCCAGCTCCTAGGGGTGTTCTCTATGTGAGTGCATTTTGGTTCCATCTTAGTCACCACTTAGAACCACTTTTGGTTCCCACCCCTCCCCCGATGGCAGGGAGCCTCCATGTCCCCAGCCAGAGCCACCTGTGCCAGGAGCTCTGGCCTGAAGTGTGGTGAGGGCATGGTGGTGGGGCTGGTGAGGTTGGGTCCTGACACTGAGCAGAGTGGCTGGGGGCACAAGGCTCTATAATCACCAGTGGCTTCCCTCAGCCTAAGTGAGAGACGTGCACCTGCCAGGCAAGGGCAGACTGAGTCCCAGTAACAGCTGACACTTGGAGAGTGCGCAGTTCAGTCAGGCCCTGCTCTGCACCCTTTGCACTTATTAAGATGTTTAATCCTCATAAAAGCCCATGAGGTGCTACTGTCCTTATTTTGTAGATGAGGTAACTGAGGCTCAGAAAGAAGTGACTTGTCCAAAGTCACAGAGTCAGCAAAGGACAGAGCAGAGAGGAGAGAGCAGGGAGTCCAACTCAAGCAGTCTGTGGCCCAAGTCTGTGCACAGATGCACTCTTTGCCCTGCTGGCTGCCCCAGCCCACCCCTCCATGATGGGTATTCCACCACCGACCCGGTTGCAAGGGCCAGCAGGGCTGGGGCCCTGTCTTGGGCCTCTCCTGCCCCTCAAGCCCAGCCCAGCCAGAACCCCTGAAAATGGTGAACAGGGGCCACCCTCTGGGGAAGGCACTGTCTTTGCTCTGCACAGGTGAGCTCTTGGCCAGGCGCCATGCAGCTCCCCCAAGTTGCCAAGCCTTCTTGGATGGTTTCCTTTGCCTGGAACACCACTTCTTTCTTTCCACTGGACCCATCCCCTCTCCTATAATTACTCAAAGGGCAGAAGCACCTCCTCTGGGAAGCCTTCTGAGATGTGCCCCCAAAGAACCCTACACTTCCTCCAGTGAATCCCAGATCTGCCACTTGCTTGCAGTGACCACTTGCAAATTACTGAACCTCTGTAAGCTTCAGTATACTCATCTACAAAATGGGGCCAGTAATATCTCAAGCAGTGTTGTGAAGATGAAGAGAGAAGCTGGGCAACATGCTTATCACAGGGCCTAGTCCACGGTAAATGCTCATTAAGTGGGTTAATCTTATAGCATCAATCTGTGTACACTGGGCTGCAATTGTGTCTGTCCCTCCCACTGGACCAAGTGCTCTGTGAGAACAGAAATGGTATCTCATTTCCATACTTGGCCCCAAGCCCAGCACACAGCCTACCCTGGAGGACATTTCAACACATACTCTATTTGTTGAATGGATGACCCAGGGCCCCAGGTGAACAGCAGCTGAGGGCTAGGGCCTCACACTTGCTGAATGGTCAGGCTGTGCTGGGCCTGGACAGGGGGCTGCCCCTGCCTGGATGTTGACATTGGGCAAGTCACCTAAATTAACCTCTCTGCATCTCAGTGCCCTTATTGGCCAAGTGGGGATACCAACAGTCCTACATCCAAGGGCTCTTATGAGGATTAACTGAGCTGAGATTTATAAAGCACTTAGGACAGGGCTGGCCCACAGTCAATGCTGTGGTACAAGTGCTGCTGACATAAAAATAAAAGCAACTGCACTTCCTTCCAGTGGCAGCCTTTCTGTCCACATTTGGCCAGCTCTCACTCCCCGCCAAGGGCCCGGCGTCTAGGTCACAAAGAGCACGGCTCCAGGCACCTTCTTCTTCGTGCCATGCCCCAGTTGTTCCAGGTGTATGCATGGCCCTGCTCACAGCTAAGTCCCTCATCCTAGCTTCTGAGCCCTGGTGTCCTGCACCCTGACAGGTGCTCCACAGAATCCATGAGCAGAAGAAAACAGCACAACCTTATTTTCTGGGCAAACATAACCTTCTTGACTCTGACCTACTTCCTCTGACAACATATTTGAGACATGTTCAGGGAAACTCAGTCCAAACTGGTGATTTTTCAGTCACGTTGAAGATTCTGAGTCCCAACCGCTTTTATGACAAGGGTCATGTGTTCTTCCTCTTCACTTGCTCTCCTGGCCCCAGGCTCAGGCTGGCCCCTGAACCCCAGGGGTGAGGAGGAGCCCGCCACAGTGACTGCGTGGGCTGAGCTGGGGCTGGCTGCTGCCCCGCGGTAGAGGGTGGCAGGGGCGCTGAGGTTTCCCCCACAGCGTCAAGGCTTTCTTCTTGTTGTTCACTGTTGCTGATGCTTCTCAAGTTGCCCACTCGGTGCCCGGTTGGGCACCAGCCTTCAGCTACAAGGTCACATCACCCTTGACACCAGCCACTCCTCCCAGCCCCCTTCCGTGTCCCCTTTAGAGCCTGCAGAGACTTCTGGAGGCCCTCCTTACTGTGTGAAACCATGAGTGCCTTCTCGCAGAAATGCTCTCCTGTCCCCTTCATGCCCATGGATAGGCTCATCAGACCCAATGTAGGACACCCAGTTAAATTTGAATTTCAGATAATCAATAAATATTTTGGTATGATTATGTCCCAAATAATGCATCCTGAATTATTTGCTAAATTTGACAGTACAACTTGTGGGGCTGGATTTGTCTGTAAGGACTTGGTTAGGGAGAGAGTTGTTGGTCTCCTTCTCTCTGACACCAAACTCCTCAGGGACCCTTTTCCTGCATTTCCTTCCTTACTGTCTACCTTATCCCTCACTGTCTCAAACTCTCCCTTTCTCTCCCCTTTCCAGCTCAGATATATTTTCTCTCTTGGTGGCAGGAGAGACCCTGTTCTCCCACTTGGTCTCCCTCCCTGGTACTCTTCTGTCACACACCGGGCACCATCCTTTGAACTGGTAGTTTGGGCTCTCCGTCTCCTGTCCCAGCTGCTTTTGCAGGGGGTGGTAGGAAACAGAACAAATTTTTTGATGTCTTAAGTCAGCGGTCACGAATCAGCCCTCCACACCATCTTGCTGTACACATATCCTCTCCTTTGAGTTCTGCTACAACCTGCCCATATGATAGATGTGGACACCAAGGCTCAGAGAGGTCAGAGCCTCACAGGTCACACAGCTGGTGAGCAGCATGTGTGGTCTCTTTTGAGGGCCTTGGGGCTGCCCAGAGGGGGCCCCACTTCCTTGAAGACCTGGGTTCCCTGCAGCAGCTCAGCAGGCCCCATAGAGGTCTTTTCACGTGGGAGCTGGAGCTACTGCCACGTGGTGAGGCCTCATCCCCCACACACACCACAGCTGAGGCCTCATGTGACATTTCCTCTCTGAGGATCAGCCACAGCCCTGCTGGGCTGGGGGACAGGGAGGGAAAGGAGGCCCCGCCCACTCATGGGAACTCGAGGCAGGCCAGTTGCTTGGGATGGCCAGGCACATCCTTGTGGGGCTCAGGAATGAGCAAGGCCCCTGTCAGAACTAGTACCACTACTTTGGGGGCCCATGCAAGTCATTTCAGGGCCCCAAGTCTCTGTTTTCTCATCCAAAATTATGGTCAATAATACTCTCTACATCACAAGGCTGATTGAAGGATTTTAAATGGCCTTCAATAATAAAAATAAATGGTTAGCACTTTTTATATGGGTGTAGCACATGTCAGACACTGTTCTAGGCACTGTACATAATACATCAAATCAGTCAATCTGTTCCCAGCTGAGATGCTATTTTTCCCAGGATCCTGTCTCAGAGGTGATGAAGATGAAGCCAGCAGATAAGAGTGCGGAGCAACCAGCAAAGTTTTTAATGAGGAGTGAAAAGGAAAGAAGAAAACTCCTGCTAATTGGGTGGGGCCCCAAGGGAGGATAACATTAGGGCTGCTGTGTCTAGGGTTTATAAGCATAAAAATGGAGTAAATCATGCAAGTGGCTGGGAGTTGTTGCTAGGGCCTGCTGCTAGGGCCAAGCTAGGATAAAAGGAAAACTCTCTTTTTTCTCAGGCTGAATTTTCCCAGATGTCCAGAATGAGGCTTCTTGTTTACCGCAAAACTTTAACCCTGACTGGAACTTACCGGGGCCTTGAGCTCTATATGCCTGTGTCCCACTAGCACCTGCCTCAAATCCTCCCTGCCACTCTATGAGGTAGGAATTATTATCCCCACTTTATAAATGGAGAAACTAAGGTAGAGAGATTAAGTCATTGCTCAGGTTCACACAGCTGCCCTAGTCAGTAATTCTAACTGAGGTCTCACAAGTCCAAGCTGTTAACTACTACAGGTTAAGTGTAAAACACACAGCGTAGAAGTGCTCAGTAAAACTCCAAATCAGGGCTCACCAACTGAAATCACCCATGAATAGACAGATGTTAACAAATAGACCAGAAAATCCAGAAACAGGCCAAGGGAATTTAGAGGGTATGGTACCATTTCAGATTAGTAAAGAAAATACAGGCTATTCAATAAATGGCTTTGGGGCAAGGTTTAATCATCTGAAAAAAAGTTAAAATAAGGCTGCTTCATCCCTCTTGCCTTATACCTGGATAAATTACATTAAAGATTTAAATGAAAATAATAAGATAGCAACAATGCTAAAGCAAACCATGTCAGATTTTTTTTTTAATTTCAGAGTGGTAAAGGTCTAACTATGACACAAAACCTAGAAGTCATAAAAGGTTGATAAACTCAACTATTTTCAAAATAAAAAGCTGTTCATGGCAAAAGCCTCTGTGATATAAACAGTGATAAAAGACAAATGACACAGGTGGTTCACTTTGTGAAGACTCATCAAGCTGCACACTTGACACTTCGGTGTGTATGTTATGCTTCAGATGGTTCTTTTTTAAAGGGCCAAAGTGGGAAAATACATTTGCCCCTCATATCACAGATGAAGAGTTAATTTTCCTAATATATAAAAAGTTCCTAGAGATAAATAAGGGAAAGACTAACTACTCAAACAATGGCATTGGACACAAACAGAAATAGGTCACAGAAAAAGAAATACAGATGACTCTTAAGCACATGAAAAGATGTTCATCTTTTCTCACAGTAAGAGAAATGCTAATTAAACTATAGTTAGAAGCCAATTTTTATCTGAGATTGGCAAAAGATAAAAGAGTTCAATAACACTCTGAGTTGGCAAGGATGTGGGAAGACAGGCACTGTCAGCTATTGCCAAAGGGGAATTTGGCAATATCTATCAAAATCACACATGCTTGTTCACTTCGACCAAATGACTACACTTCTAGGGATTCATTGTACAGAGATACTCCCACATACGTTAAATGATTTATGTATAAGATTGTAAACTGCAACTTTTTTTTTTGTAAAGTAAATTATTGGAAACATCTAAACGTTCATCACCAGAAAACTAGTGAAGGTACGTACATCCATATAATGACAAACTATGCAGCTGTAAGAAAACAATGAACAGAGTTTTGGGGTATGATACAGAACAATCTCCAATATATCATTACATTAAAAAAACAAGATTCAAAGAGTGTATAAAATTATACCTTTGTGTGAAAAGGGAAGGGCAGAGAAAATGAATATATATGTACTTGCTTATATATACCTGAAAACTGGTAACACCAATTCCTGTGCTTTGGGACAGGAATTTGGTAGCTGGGAGCACTCGCTGGGGCTGGCAGGGGATAGATTTTCCACTGTACATACTTTAGCACCTTTGGAATTTTGAGGCATAGAAATGTAATCCTTTTTTTTTTAAGTATTAAGTTTTAATTTTAAAACTTTGGAAGTAAAATAAATGGGGCAGGCTCTCTACACAGCTCTGGCCAGTCATCACCACATGGGAGTGCAGACCCAGTGTTACCAGATCATTCATGTTTTCAGGAGAAACCAGAACTGGAATTTCACTAGAAATTACCTGTGTTCTTAATGTCCGCAACAGTCGGGGAGGCTGCAGTTGCCTTCTCCTCACTTGTTTCTTTCTTAACTAAGAACTCTTTATTCTGTATTTGAAGTGGTAATGTGCTCCGGTAAAACAATGCAATTCCTAGCCTCCCCTACAGGTAGGAGTGGACAGTGAAAGAGAAACTGTGGTCTCCCTGAATGCAGATGCATAAAATCCCTCCAGTGGGGCTTTCAGTTGGTGGGAGAGTGGCCATTCTGCACCACCCCCACCTTCTTCTTCTTTCTGCCAGAATCCACACCTGAGCATCAGCAGCCATCTTGTGACTCTAAGGATGCAGTTAAGAGCTCACTAAACAGAAATATAGTAGGAAGCTGAGTTCTTGGTGCTGCTGTGGAGCTAGCACACCTCCCTGGACTGGGAGCAGGGGTGCTGCTTGCCTCACAGGACACTGTGTCTGTAGGCACAACATTCACATGGTGGGTGTTGCAAATTTATATATGGATTGTGACTATTTTCTGGAATATAGCAATGGAATGTCTCATTTAAACAAAATCAACATATTACAATTTACTGGGAGATGGATATAAAGTCTCTGAAGAATGAGGTGTCTTTTTCTAATTTGCACAAAATCCCCAGCTGCCTCCCTCCAGGTTTATTTATTTTCACACCGAAGAGAATTAGACTATTATTTCACCTGAGCCACTGTGGTCAGGTATCTTAGAGTCTCTTTACTTACAGTCAAATTTAACTGTAACTGATTCATCAACTAATTTCTAAAAAATTAAACTTAAAAAGCCCATCCTGAAATTCATATGGTGTCTCAAAGGACCCTGATTAGCCAAAATAATCTTGAAAAAGAACAAAGTTAGAAGACTCACACTACCTACTTTCAAAACTTATCACAAAGCTACAGTAATCAAAACAGTGTGGTATTGGCATCAAGACAGACCAATAGATCAATGGAATAGAATAGAGAGTCCATAAATAGGCCAGTACATATATGATTAAATGATCTTAGACAAGGGTGCCAAGACCAGGGGTTGATATCCAGAATATATAAATAACTCATACAACTCAACAATAACAATGAAATAACTCAATTTAAAAATGGGCAAAGAATTTGAATAAACATTTCTCCAAAGACAATATACAAATGGCCAACATCCATATGAAAATATACTGAACATCACTAATCAATAGGGAAATACAAGTTAAGACCACAATGTATCACCCCATACCCATTAAGATGGCCACTATTAAAAAAAAAGAAAGAAAATAACAGGGGTTGGCAATGATGTAGAAAAATTGGAAATTCTGTGCACTGTGGGTGGGAATGTAAAATGATGCAGCCACTATAGAAAACAGTATACCAGTTCTTAAAAAACTTGAAAATATTGCTACCATATGATCTAGCAATTCCATTTTGGATGTATACTCAAAAGAATTAAAAGCAGAATCTTAAAGAGATATTTGTGCATCCATATTCATAATAGCATTACTCACAATAACCAAGAGGTGGTAGCAAACAAATGTCCATTGACAGATGGATGAATGGATAAACCAAATGCAGTATATACAATGGAATATTATGCAGCCTTGTTAAAGGAAGGAAATTGACACGTTACAAAATGGATGAAACCTGAAGATAGTATGCTAAGAGAAATAAGCCAGTAACAAAAAGACAAATACTATATGATTCCACTTATATGAGGTCTCTAAATTAGTCAAATGCTTAGAAACAGAAAGTAGAATGGTGGTTGCCAGGGCTAGGGGGATGGGGAAATGGGGAGTTGTTATTTAATAGACACAGAGCCTCAGTTTTGCAAGATGAAAATGTTCTGGAGCTTTGCTGCACAACAGTGTGAATGCTTAGCTCTACTCAATTGTGCTCTTTGAAAGGGTTAAGATGGTAAATTTGCTGTTATGTTCTTTTTTACCACAAAAAAAAAAAAAAAAAAAAAAACTTAAATACTGCAGTGGGCCACCAGTTTGCAATCTCTCCTTTAGATAGTGCCTCCCCAAGGCTGGCCATGCAGCACATGCTGGGACTGCAAGGACTCCAGGGAAATTGTTACATGGGAGGGGGGGTCACATGTTTGTCTTCAGATCTCTTTTAATTCATTCATTCAGTAGTACCAAGCACTCACTCTATGCCAAGCCTGAAGTGACAGTGACAAGAAGCAAGGAGCTAACAACCTAGAGGGGACAGACGACAAGCATCCAGCTGCATAAAACAATCAATATTATGAGGCCCATTCAGTAGGGTTACAGGATACACCTGACTGGGAGGGGACAAGGTTACATGGAGCAAACAGGGAGGGCCTTGGAGGAGGGGACTTCATCTAGATCCAAATAACAGAGGCCGGCAGCCACTGTGAGGATATGGGAGAACTCCAGGCAGTGGGCACACCAAGTGCAGCAACAACCTGGAGGCAGCAGTGAGGCTGGCCTGTGTGCAGGGCACAGGAGCAGGAGGGCCAGAGTGGCTGACGGGCCCTGTGGAGGTGGACAGCTGACACCCTGGCAGTGCCCTATGCACATGAAACAGATAAAAGCCAGGCTTTTATCAGCATAAACTTGTTTTGTGAGTTCAAATGTGTCATTCTCTTTTATGTAAAAAACAAATCATAACAACAAATTGTATTGTCCTAGAGAAAGGCTGGGTCAACAGATGCCCCTCAAGGTCTCATGTTTGCCTCAACACATCCAGTGTCTTCTGAGTCCCTGAATCAGCGCTTTGGGGTGGCTTCAAATCCACTGCTCTGCTTGGGTCACATCATTCCCATCCCCACTCAGCCGGTGGGCGTGCTGAAGCCCAGAGCTGCAGAGGGACTCCAAGCAAGACCGGAGCAGAGCAAGAGTTAAGGCTGGAGGTGGGGTGCACCTGGCCCCTAGGTCAGGGGTGAGGAGGCCTGGGGAAGGAGGCTTTGCACTGGAGGCCCTGGCCCCACTTCCCTCATGGGGAGAACCCCCAACCCCTGACCCCTGGGCACCCGGGGCACTGGTGTGGGGCCTGTAAGGGACAGAGGGCTGTGGCAATCCAGCAGCGCTGAGGGCATGGGGACGCAGGGCGGCAGCCACCTGCTCAGCACTCAGGACAAGCGAGAGCTCCTCTCCTCACTTCCTGCCTGCCCTCCAAGCTTGCTTTGGCCCTCTGCCTCCATACTCTGGGCCGGCGAATCTCTGAATCAAGCAGCCCCGGTTGGTTTCTGTTGCTCTGTACCAGGAACCTGAAGGTGCTGGCTGGTCTCTCAGACTCCAGTGCCTCCACAATCACCCCGACAGCCCCTGTGAGGGCTATGAGTCCAGGCAATGCCGCTCACTGGCCGTGTGGTCTCATGCTGTGATCGTGGGCTCTGCCGAGCTGGGAGGGGCATGGCTAAGCCAGTAAAACTCAGTCTCTCTGGGTTTCCTAAAATTCAATCCTGAATCCACGTGTAAGACTTTTCACCATATCCATAACTGCCTGGACCAATTTTCTTACTACTTTTCTTGAAGATGACTTCCTTTTTAAACCTACGTTCACTTAAAAGGCAACCTATATGTCACACTCCTAAATGGAAACCAGTGTTGCTTGCCCTAAATAAAAGGAAACCCTAGAAAACAAATCCAGAAAATCAAAACAAATTGTTAGACTCCATAAAACTGCCTGCTAAGGGGCTCTGAGCTTACAGCTTCCTCCCTCTGTGTAAAAAGGAGAGATTCGCAAGTGTCTGAGGGTATCAAATAGCAGCACCCGAGAGCCTTTCTCTGTAATTATAATAGAAGCTAGAAGAAAATGATTCTCTCCCCAGGACTGAAGATGAGTTAATGCTGCCTCTGTTTAACACGGGCACGAGTATGGCACACCAGACTTTGGCAATGACCAGTCTGATCCAGAGTCCCGTCACATCAAGGGTTCCCGCCGCGTGACCTTGGGCAGTGCACTTAATGGATCTATGCCTCAGTTTCCCCAACTGTAAAATAGAGCTAACAACAGTACCCACCTCATAGGCATGTGGTGAGGATGAAAGCCATGAATGGTTGACTGACCTGTGACACAGCAAATGCTGCCAGTGTCTGTTAAATAACAAGCACCCTTGGTACAGAGGAGATCGCTGAGACTCAGGAAGGAGAAGGGACCACCTCCTCCTCTCAGCCCCTCCCAGCCCCTGCCAGCCTCCCAGCAGACACCCCAGCTCCTGCCTTCCCTCCTGTCCCGCATTCCCCCCTCCCACTGAGCCCTTCCTCTGGCAGGCTGCACCATCTAACCCTCACACCAACCCCGAGGGCAGTGGGCCCATAAGCCCAGGCCACAGAAGGGAGGACTGAGACTTAAAGAGGTGACATAATTTCTCCATTTGCCTCTGCGTGTACCAGGGCCCAGAGGAAGGCGCGGTGGATTCTGGGATTCCCCCCACCCCAGGCATTATCTCTAGGTGGCAGCAGCCGAGCTTCCCCCTCCCAGTATCTCTCTGATCCCCCAAATTTCCGGTTCCCTAAAGACAGCTCAGGATGTGGGGAGGGAGGGGCAGGGAGAGGAGGTGGGAGACAGAGAACTAGAGAGAGATCACAGAGAGAGACAGAGAGGCGAGGAGAGATGAGAGGAAGAGAGAGGGAGGGGCAGAGACCATCCAAGACAGAGAGACACACAAAGGCAAAGACAGTGAGACAGATGAGAGAGAGCCTCCAAGACAGAGTGACGAGCTGACTGAGGCCAACAGAGATGGAGAGACGAGGCAGAAGAGACAGAGTCCAAAAAGGGAGGGGTAACCCAGAGACAAAGGGAGACAGGAGGGGAGCCGGAGACTGAGATGGCGCCAAAAACAAGAGTGGCGCGTGGGACAGGGAGAGGGGGCCAAAGTCAGGGTGCAGGGCATGGGGTGGGGGTGTCGGCTGTTGGGGGCATCCAGAAACAGAACAAACATTGGTGAACCTGAAAGCCAGGTGGGAGAGGGTCAGAAATGCTGAAGGCCCACCCAGGTGCCCAAGGAGGCAGACAGGGACAGGGAGCCCAAGCGTGGAAGGGGAGATCAGGGGCCCCACATCCCCCTCTTGCTTGGAGCTCCAGGGGGCCCCCCACCCCCATAGGGCCACAGATGCTCCCAGCGTCCACCTCTCTGTTGCACAGCCCTTATGTCCTGGAGGAGAGGGACTCGGCTCAGGCCCAGTCCTGGAGCCGCCCAGAGCCCCAGAGCCAGCAGCCCCAGTTTGAAGCCCAGTGGGCCTCAGCTGCCCACCAGCTCAGGGACAGAGGTGGACAGAGATGCCTTAGGAGGGACTTGGTGGGCAGGAAGGAGGCACCTGGGAGAAGGGGCTGCCTTGGTACCTAGGAAGAGAGCACTAAAACGCTGCTTGGTCTGGCCACTTGCTCTCTCTGAGCCTCAGTTTCCTTATTTGTGAAAGGGAGATAATGCAAAGAACTTAGGCTCACTGTAAGGACCAGATGTATGCGAAGTGCATGACACTGCGCCGTTCGAAGTGCATGACACTGCGCCGTGGCTTTTGTAAGTGCCAGAAGGTGGCCTGTTGAAGGTCGTTACTCCACAACATCCTGTCTAGATGAGTCACAGCCCTTTCATTTGCAAATGACAGAAACCCAGACGGAGCTGAGTCAAGTGAAGGAAGGGAGTGAATTAACCCATGGAACTGAACAGTTCTTGGGTGGAATCCTGCAGGAACAAATGGATCCAGGTTCTCAGGAACCTTTCACCTTTATGCTGCCAACTGTCCCCCAGGCACCATTCTCATGGCAAATTTGCTTTTTGGTTTGCTTTTTTGCTTTCTCCACACACTTTGCATAAACTTTTAATCAGTATATAGCCTCCCTGCTCCCACTCCAAAGTAGGCTGTGCTTCCATAAATAACTTTGGGGTTTGCTGTGTGACCTTAAGCGAATGGCTTAATCTCTCTGAGTGTGTTTTCCTTTTCTACAAATGAGGCTCCTCATGCCTTATAGACAGGAGCTTTGTAAGGCTCAATGAAATGGCAGTTGAGTATGGAATAAATGCATCCCAACAGTCATCCTCCCTTCTACCAGCAATAGCCTCTAATTTTCTTGGGGTGCCTTCCCCATTTCCAGTCTCTTAGAGTTGCGGGGTGGAGCATGTGACACTGGCCTAAGTCGGTCAGCACATGGCATTCTCCTGGCCAATGCCTGTTCTGGGGAGTCCTGTGTCCCAAGCTTAGGCAGTTAGTGAGCTTAGGGCTTTTGCTGGAGCTGCTGAGACATTTTGCACCCCCCAGGATGGGAACCTGAAAGAACATAGTCCCTGGAGGTGCTAGAACCATCATGTGACTGCACAAGGAGAGACTGAGAAAGAGTCAATAGAGAAAGGAGAGCAGGCTAAGAAGAAACTAGAAGCTGCTGCTAATGTTTAGGCCTCTGACTCCAGGTACATCTGAGTATTTCCAACCTTCTCAGCAATAAGAGACTATCCTTTTACTTTCAGGGACAATTTCTGGAGCAAGGGACCCCAGAATGAGAAGGTTTTAAAACTTAACTCCAACATCCTCAAAGATCCCCAAAATCCAGGAATCTAGTTGCAGAGTTAGGACTGGTCTCCTCAAGTGTATTGCAGTGCTCTTGCTACCAAACACAGTCGTCTTCCTGAAATTTTTGTGCATCAGCTCCAAGACTGATAATAACACGTTAAAAAAAAAAACAGCAAAAGGAAAAATAAAATAAAATAAGGAAAACGCAGAGATTTTTCCCTGTGGAGATTGAGGAAGAAGTTGGAACCCTACAAGTATGTTAGGGAGGTATGTGGGCAGCCCTGTGTGCCCAGGACAGATGGGGTCCTGGCATGAAGTGTTCACCCTGGTGTCTCGGAGGGGCAGCACAGAAGACAGAGAAGGAGATAAGAAAATGAGTCTGGAAGTTTCTCACATTGGTTACTGAGGGCACATCACCAGCCCAGGATGGCTTGACGGTGGTTGGGATTTGGTGGCAATGAGAGCAGCCACGGGATCCATTAGCGATCTTTTTGCTGCAAGTGACAGAAAACTTGGCTCAAATTGGCCTGAGCTAAAAAAAAAAAAAAAAAAGGAAATTGATTGGCTCATCAAGGAGTAAAGGTTTCAGGAACATTCGATCTGGGTGCTTGGGTTATCAGTACTCAGCTTTCCTATTTCCATTTGTTGACTGCTTTCCTCCTAGGTGCCCTCATTCTCAGGCAGACTGTCTGCAAATGGAAGTCTGCAGAAGCTCCAGGCCAATGTCTTATGGCTTAGCACTCCAGTGAATAAAGAGCTTCTCTTTCCCAGGAGTTCTACCAAGAGTCTCAGGAACGTGTCTCATTGGCCTGAATTGGGTCATGGCCACTGTATCAACCAATTACTGTGGCCAGGGAGTGGGATATAATGATTGGCCAGTCCTGGTCACATTCACAAGTAAGAAGGCAGTCCTGCCTGAGCCACATGAACATCTCCTGAGCAAATCCTATGGCGTCACTGAAAGGAGAAATGGAAGCTAAGAAAGCAAAAAAAAGATGTTCTCTATATATGTTAAAAGGTGGTCTACAAAATGCTAATAACATTTTTTAAAGGTTCTGAATTTCAAATAAATTTAGGGTATACTGGGTTAGGCAAAGAGATACATCACAGCCTCTGTCTGAGCTGTTAACTTATTAATGCACATTTGACTCTGCAAGGGAGGGTGTTAGAGAGCACCCCTTTCCCCAAACTCTCCTGACCACAGAATTCTTTCTGGAGGAGTTTCTCCCCCGACTCATGGACCACATAGTGCACCTGAATGCCACCAAGATCCCAAGCTCTTGTAGCTGTCAGTCAATGCCTCATCCTCCTCTCATTTCGGTGTACACTGGCCTGCACAGCTGCCTTCCCCGACTCCGGGCTTGCTCTGGCCACTGGAGCCCACTGTGCCCACAGGAGTGGCAGGGCAAAAGTTCTGAGAATTAACACCCCCGATGCATCCCTCAGCTGGTGACTACCAGGAAGGGATGTGTAAATACGCCAGCTCCCTCCCTGGGACAAGGTGCCTCACACCCACATACTCCACGCTGGTCCCAGTGTGCTTTTCACAGGACTGCACCTATTGCTCACAGTGATAAGTGGCTCTATAATGCACCCTTTGTTGACTGCCTTCTCTTTCCTGCCTCACATTCCCACCCCCATGCCAGTATTTTGGGGACCATCTCCCAAATAAAATTAACTTTTGAAAATAACTCAAATTTGGAGAGTGCATTTGAGTAGAAATGTAATTTAGAGCAAATCACTTTCCTGATTTCTATTTAGTAAACAAGTCTTATTTTTTCTTTCCATGGCTAAATAACTGCCTGCATCCTCAATATTCTACTTTAATTGATGCAATAGGTTACAACAATTAAAAGCAAATGCTAATGTGAAATATATATATATACATATATACATATAAGTGTATAATTTCCCCCTTGTTAATAAAATGTAGCATACTATTAAAAAAAATTAACTACTTTCACTAGGACCCTCATCTCCAGGACTGCTTCTGAGAGAACCCAAATCGAGATAGCTGTTGCCTCCTGATGGCTTTTAGAAGAACCCAGATGTCTCCCCCAATTCTAGAAAATTCTCTCACTTATCATTGAATCTACCTTTCTCCACCAGCAGACTTCAGGGAAAAAAAATCTATTTTTGCTCACCAGCTTCCATCTGCAGAGATTTCCCTCTACTGACCACCAATTGTGCAAAGAAACCCCAGCTCCAGCCCCATAGACCTCGTTGCCCTGACTTCTGTCCTACCTGGCTCATCAACTGGCTCAGCGACTGGTGGAAGCAAAACCACATCCTTTTGCTGGTCCAAAAAACGCAAATGGGAAGCTTCTTGGTGCTCAGGGATGCCCCACCCCCAGTCCACCAAGGTAAGGACCAGAGTCATGTTGGACTTCTCCATGCCTCCCAGCCCACCACCGACCTCTCACCACGTCCCTTGCTTCTACCTCCCAAACCCTCTCTCCACTGCCTCTACCACTTCTTGGGCTAGTCCACCACTTATTATTCCAACAGCCTCCTCACTGCTCCCACCTCAGGGACTTTGCATATGCCACTCCTAAGGCTCAAGTGCCATATGCAACCAACCAGCTAACACAGACATACCAATGACTCTCAGCCTGTTTACTCTGTCCTAAAGCTGCCCTGCCTCCCACCCTGACCCATTCTGCCTTTGGCCCTTGTCTTTCTTATTATGAGATTAGACATGTAAACACTTAAGAAAATCAGGTATCAAACATTTATTGCACATATTGAGGTCTTCCTGAACTCCTTCCCAACCATCCCACCCCCTCTGCCCTGCAGTTCTCACTCTCCGAATTTGGTATTCCTCATTTGATTGCTTATCTTGAGGTTCTTATATATATATATGTGTGTCTATCTCTAAACAATGTTTAATTTTCATTTTTAACATTATATAAATAAAAACTTGTTTTTTTCTCGCTCCATATTCTGTTGGTAATATGCATCTGAGTTATAGGCACTGTCCCAGAGCACTCATTTTGCCTGCTGTGGCGTATCCACGGCGTGGCTGGAGTTGCAGCCCACTCTCTTAATGATGGCCCCTGCTGTTTCCAGCTGTTGACCACTCAGTGCTGCTGAGCCTCTTGTACCCACCCCATTAGCTCGTGTGCTAGTTCGTCAGTTATTCCCAGGATTTTACTAGGTGAAGGGCACACTATCCTCAACATTACTGATGTTGCTAGGTTGTTCTCCAAGGTGTTTGTACCAATGTATCTTGCTGGTAAACTTTCTCTGTCCTTCAGCCAAGGCACAAAGGTGCCTCTGCCCTTTTTTATTTCCTCCAATAAAATTATTTAATTCCACCTGTTTATGTCTAGCTGGCATGACCCCCTCCCCACCTCTCGCCTTCAGTTCTCCAATGGGGCCTCTTACGAGCTTCCCTGTTTGGGGCAGCTGGCACTTTGTACAACACTCAGCGCAAGGATGTTGGCAGCAGTGACTATGGAGGCTAACAGCCACAGATGCAATCCGATTTGCCCCTCTGGCTGTGTACCTTCAGACAAATCACTTCTCCTCTCTAAGCCTGTTTCCTCACCTGTGAAATGGGGACACCCCAGCAACCAACAATAGGGGAGTGATGATGATTAAACAAGATGAGCATGGAAAACGTGCAGATGTTAAGAGAGAAAAGCTGTTATTTTACCTTTAGAGCCCAGAGGATGTTGACTTTGTGTATCACTCAGGACTACTTTGGTTACATGTAACAGAAACCCCAAGTCAAGCCAGTTGAAGAAAACTGGTAATTCATTGGCCCATATAACTGGGAAGTCTGAAGGGATGTTTCACTTCAGGTGTTACTGTATCCAGGAATTCTGACACCATCAGGAAGCTGGCCCTGCCCATCTCTGGGCCATTCTGTCTTCCATGTTGGCTTCATTTTCAGGCAGGCCCTGCAAGTGGGAACTCCAAAACTACATTCTTCTAGCTTACTAACTGCCAGAAATGAAACCAGCTTCTCCTTCGTCGCACTTTCTGCCCCAATCCCAGGGCTGGTCCTCATTGGCCCCAGTTAGGTCACATAACCACACCAGGGCCAATCACAATGACCAGGATATCTACCAAAAGCTGCCACTCAAAGTGTAGTTCTTAGAACGCCAGGATCAGCACCACTTGGGAGTTCCATGGAAATGCAGCATCTCAGGCCCCATCCCAGCCCTAATGAATCAGAGTCTGCTTTTTAGCAAGACCTCCAAGCAAGTCATCTGCACATGAAGAGTCAGAAAGTGTGCTGCACATCAACACTTATAGTTGCTTAGACAATTTTTAAGTTGTTTTATTGAGAACCACAAAAGGTAAGGGCAAAGAAAGCCCACTGAGGTTAAGTCCCCACCCCTTGTTCTGAAGTCAGAGAAACAGGCCAGCAGGGAACAGTCCTGCTGAGCCGTTCACACTGTGCCCAGTGCTTCCCCATGCCCTGCCCTCCCCTCATCGCAGCCACTGTTTCATGGACTCCCTCATGGGGAGATGCCTCTGAGCCCTAGAAATGCCTGCCTGGGTCAGATTTGCCTCACTCAGAAGATGACATGTCCTAGCCACCATTCACACAGTCATGGACACAGCACCTGGTCAGGACCCTCGGGAGCAGGAGGCCCCATGCAGGATGGAGACACACACACTCCCCTGCAGGCCTTCAAACACAGTCCACCCTCACCCTGACTCCCACCTGCTGGGCCCCCAAAGCCGAGAGCACTACAGACCATACTAGTCTTTCCTCTATTACAGAGTGGGGCTGAGGCCAGGGTAGCTCATTTCTCAGGCTGTGTCAGAAGATGCAGAGTGTTGGGGGTACACAGACTGGACCCCAAAGTGACAATAAGTTAGGGGGAAAATACTCAGGCTGTTGTCAGGCTGGGCCAGGGTGGGGTGCCAATGGAACCTCCCAGAGCCACTGCCCAATGCCCAGCTGGGCACTCCCAGGCAAGGACAGACATGGCCTCACTCTGAAACACAATAAGGGGAAGAGCTTAGGAGGTTAGTGGGAGTCAGAGGGGCCCCCAGAGTCAGAGAGGTTGGGGCTGAGATGGCAGAGAGGGATCGGGGAAGGAGGGCTTCAAGCGATAGGGGCAGGGCAGGGAGGTGCATGGCCCCTCACCCCCTCACCTAGCCTCAGTGAAGCTCCTGCAGATTCTCATAATCAGGAGCACCCTCTTCATCCTGTTCCTCCTCATCCTCCGCCTCCTGGGAACTTGGGGTGGCTGAGAGGGAGGAGACGTTGGTCTGCACTCACAAACGATCCCGCCAAAGGCAGCTCCCAGCTTCTGACCCCAGCCCCCACGGCTCACCAGGCTTGGTCCGAGCCACAGGCTGCAGCTCCTGGGACACATTCACATACTCCCGACTCCCATCTGCAGGGACAGGTGAGAAGGAGGGGCGGCCATACCAAAAGGTAGGCAGAAGGACACCCAGACAGAAGGTGAGAGAGCCACAGAGGACGTTGTCAGCACCCTCAGGTAGAGCATGGCCACACTGGAGGGGGCAGGGGACACCAGCCACTCACCCAGAGATGCGTCTGCATTCTCCTCACTCTCAGGAACGTTCACATAATCTTCCCCCGACTCCACTACAGGAAAGCACCAGAGCCCCCCAGCACCATTACTGAGAGCCGCTGAATACAGACACCCAGAGGCTCCCAACTCTGGCCACCAAAGACTTCTGACATAACCAGCACAAAATTTCCACACACAGACCCTCAGAGACCCTGTACACTTAGCCCCTGAAGGAGGCATAGCAGGTGCTCTGTACCAGCAGTGCTGGTGCCCTGGAAGCAAAGGCCGTGGGGATGGAGAAAAGTAGGTTGACTTGACCACAACTGGTTGGAGGGAACAGAATTGTGGGGGAGGAGAGACAGCAGACCCCAGCATGTCCCTCAAGTTGAGGAATAGGGACAGAGAGCCGCCCGGAGCAGTTGAGGCTGGGTGGTATGTGTGGACAGGGCTATGACACTCAGGACTGGGCTGAGTTAGGGGCTGGCCCCTCCTCAGCCAGGCCTGCCCTACCCACCACTCCCATTTTCATCCCTTCCCAGCACTTAATGCTATCGACAGTATCTTGTTCTTTCAGGTGTCTACTTGTTTCTCCATGAGGACATGGACAAGGCAGGCTTTAGAGCCAGACTGCCTAGGTTCAAATCTACTTCTAGCACTAATCGTGTCACCTCACACAAGCTACCCAACCTCTCAGCCTCAGTTTCCTCATTTGTGAAACAGTGAGTAACAGTTTCCACCTCATAAAGCTGCTGTGAGGACTGGAAAAGTAAATATAAAAATATTAAAATAGGGCCTGTCATACGGTAAGTGCTGCCAAGAGTCTGTTAATTAAATAAACCCTGCCATTGTACAGATGGGACAACTGAGGTACAGGAGGGGAAGGCAAGGGTTCAACAGCTCCTGGGAACTACAAGGTTTAATAAGTTAATATACACAGAACTCTTAGAAGGCATGCAGGAGGCCCTCAATAATGGCAGCTCTTTTTTTTTTTAGGCATTTGTGAAAATTTATCTATGATATGATGGATATTGTCCAACTGTACTTGAACCATCAGACAAATTAAAGCAGCCCATTTCTGGGATCTGTTCACATCCCATATGTTCTTTTAACCATAGATAGTCTATAGTCATGAGATTTTGGAGTGCTACAACTTGCACCCCTCCCAACTCCTGGTTGAGTTCCAACAGTACAGATCCGGTCAAATTCGTTGTCTCACTGTATGCACATGCCAGCCTAGACATCTCCCTCCTCATTCCTATGGCAAGTCCAGGAGACGGTGGGCTGGATGCAGAATGGCAGCTCTTTTATCATGATACCTTGTTAGCTGTTTTATCAGAGGCATCCAGTAAATATGATGAGTGAATGAGTGAATCAATGAAAAGCAACACTGGGGTAAATGGTCTGGAGCTCAGGAGAGTGGTGGTGAATTGGGAATCTGGACGGCAAATGAAGCCAGGGTGGAAAAGTAACTGCCCAGAGCAAATAGAGAAAGGAGAGTGACAGAAAACTGAAGATCATCAGACATTGAGGGGAACCTCTACCAGACAGGATGAGACCAAAGCTGCTCAAGGGAAACTGAGTCAGTGCAGTAAGCAGAAGAAAACTTCCAAAAAACTCAACCTATAATCAATATCCTTAAAGATTTTTAATGATATTATCACCACAAAACAAGAACAGGAGGTTAGGAAAAAGGAACATTCAGAGTTCAAGAAAGAACTTTCAGATGGGAGTAACAAAATAATAGAATCAAAAGATGAATCAAATCAAGGAACTCTCACAATAAAAGGAAAAGACAAAGAGGTGAGAAAGAGGAGAGAAAAAGTAAGAAAATCAGAAAATTAGAGCAGGAAGTCCACTACCTGAAGGACAGAAGTCCTAGAAAGAGAGAAGAGAGAAAACAGAGGGATCACAAGCATCAAAGAATTAGTAGGAGACAGAAATGCAGATGGGCTGCAGCATGGGGTTGGGGGGAGGTCAGAAAGGGCCAACTCACTGGAGAAGGCGCTGTCTCGGAGGCCAGGGTTGCTGGGCACAGGAGCTACTGGGACCACAGTGCCAGTGGCTGGGGCACTGTCAGGAAGCACCTCCCTGAGGGGAAGCCAAGGGACAGTGAGCAAGGAGCCCGGGCCTCAGCCCTCACCTCCCACCTGCCCACTCACAAGTAGCCCTCGTTGGGATAGTCTTCCTCTTCCTCATCCTCATCCTCATCCTCACAGGCTGGCTCTGGGGTAACAACACAGGGGTAAGCAGAGCCTGGGACAGGCCCCAGCTCCCCATAGCCAGGGTACCCAGGGTCCTAGACGCACCCTCGTTCTCGTAGCTTGCCACACTGTTGGCTTCGGAGAGAAAGCAAGGGGGAGACTGAGTCAGCTCAGATGGGGCCTAGACTCTACTGAGCCCCAGTCCCTGAGCCTTGCCCAAACTTACCACAATCTGAGTCCTGCCGGGAAGATGGCATGCGGTAGGAGCTCCCAGGGGGCTGTGGGGATCTCCTGGGAGTCAAAAGTCAGAGGTCAAGCTGGGGTATGGCTTTGGGAGAAGAAGGGTTGCAACAAGGAAAAAGTCCCCTAGTCTGAGGAAGTGAAGGAGTACAGAGGGTGACTTGGAGGGCAAGAGCCTACTTACAGGATAGGGAGCAGGTCTGGCTGGCTCAGGGGTGGGTAGGAGGTAACAGGTGGGTAGGAAGTAGCTGGTGGCCAGGGAGCGAGTGTGGCTGAGGACACAGGATCAAGCTGAAGAATGACTGCAGACATCATGCCCCTTCCCTCATCAACACCTCGAAGGGGCAGACTAACCTCCTGTAAGCCCTATGCTCTGAGGCCTGAGGGCACACAACTCCCTCCCCATCCCCAGCTCAGGCCAAGGCCATGTGGGCAGCCCCAGGGGTTAAAGTGAACAAAGGGACATGCTCTCCCACCAGCCAGGGGACCCTCTCCCTTACACTGAGGGAGGAAACCCTCCATGTACTCACGAGGCTGTTTGATCAGGATGCTACTTGGGGCCAAACTGGCAGGAGAGACACAGCTTGGGTAAGGAGGCAGGAAAGGCCCCATCCCAGTGACCCAGGGCCCACCCCCAGAGGGGTATCAGGGTCAGACTCACCTATCAGAGGCGGCACTGTCATATGAACCTGGAGAAGAGAGAGCTGATGAGGCAGGAAAAGGCGGTGAGGAGGGGAGAGGGTGATGCAGTCCAGGGCTCTTACCATCTCCGCATGCAGGACAGCATTAGGGACAGTTAAGGAATAAGGGATTGGGGAGGGGACTGAGAACCCCTGTAGCTACATCCAAGCTGGTCACCCGGCCAGCTCCCACTCACTTGGCAGCTCTCGGCAACGCACACACAGAGCCATCAGCAACACAGCCAAGAGAGGCAGCAGTAGGAGGCCCAGCATGTAGGGGATCAGGATGGCCACCTCCATCTGCAAGAGAGCCTGGGCCAGGCCTGGCTGCTCACCACACACCCCTCAAAGGCAGAGATGCAGCAGGGTGAGGACTGGGCCAGCAGGGGTGCAGAGGCCCAACAGGTACCAGCACCCTCCTTGGGGGCTCTGTGAATCCTCTTCTCTTGCTGAGTGGGGGTCAGTGCTGGCTCTGGAAGACACTTGATCCCAAGGCAGTCAATCCAGGGCCTGTGCTAGGCTCTGGGGCACCAACCACCACTGTGTGGACCCAGCGCCCCCACCCTACCTGCCCCTCAGCGCCTGCCTCTCCTCGGCGCCTGCCTGCCTGTGGCAGGAAGCTGTGGTGAGGCTGGGTGAGGGCAGGAAATCATCGGGCTCCTCAGTAGGCTGTACCCGCCCCCTTCCCACCCCCACCCAGCCAGTGGGGAGGGGGAAGAGGCCTGAGGAGCCACCCCCAGGCCCTCAAGAAGGGTCTGCTGGCCTTCAGGACGAGGGGCAACTCACACCCGTGAGAGGAGGGAAAGACGCTTGCTAGCCAGTAGCTATAGCCTCCACAGCAGTAGCTCAAGAAGGCAGCAAGGAGGGAGGCACGGACACTGGGAATTCCAAGGGGCACAGAGCAGCGCCCATTGCCACCTGACCTTGGCCTGCAAAGAGGGGCGGGTTCTAGGGGAAACATGGGCATGACTCACAGTCCCACTGAGCTAACTCACTCCACGCTCTCATAGACCCTTCCCAGAAGTGCAGGGATTGGCCCAAGGCCTCACAAGAGTGACCCTACAGCCCTGGGGAAGCCCAGGGCTGGGGAGGGCCCATCCCTGCAGTTCAGAGGTCAGTAGCACCCAGAGAGACTCAAGCAGGCACTTGGGGTCTGGCTACAAATTTTATTCAGTTACAAATAGCACCAAGCCCCTAGGGCTGGCTCCAGCGGAGGGGGATCCCCACCCTGGGCCTTCCAGCCCCCCACCCTGGCTGCCCATGTAGTGTGTGGGAGTTGGAACATGATCCACGGTCCCTCCTAGAAGCCAGGCCAGGCCAAGTGTTTGGGCCTGGACCTCCTGGGGTGGGCCCAGGGCCAGCTGTGGTAGGTGTGCAGGTCAGCAAGCGTGGCCGTGGCCCGTCAGATAAGCACACTGGACACGGGGACCCGGGTGGAGCGGCCTCGTTGGGGCACCACAATACGGTCATCTGTGGGTTCTGCCTCATGCAACAGACCTGCCGGGGAGGGGACAGGGCCAGGCTGGATGGACAGGCCACACAAAGCCAGGAAGGGGACAGCCAGTGGGGACTGCCCGGGGCAGCATGGCCATGGGAGCTGTGAACACAGCTGAGCCCCAGTTGGGGGAACAGGCATACCCAAAGCTGAAGGAGGGGGCAGGCAGGCCAAGAGGTGCCAGGCACCCAGGACTGGGCAGAGGGACGGAGGCACAGCAGGGGTATTGTCAAGGAGCCACAGACAGACAGAGGGAGGCCTGACTGACCCTGCACATGCAGCTGGGCCCGCCGACGGTCACCCTCAATGAAGATGGCGGAGCCCAGGAAGGCTGCGCCACCGAGAGCCCCGATGAAGGCGCAGAGCATGAGCGAGAACTGCAGAGCCCGGAACTCGGACAAGAAGGATGGGGGCCAGCCCCGGCGGAGGCGGTCGGAGATCTGTGGGGAGATGAGGAAACAGAAACCAGGAGAGTGAGTCACAGAGAGAGCCCCAAACTCCAGAAAAACAAAGAAGCTGGAAGCCGGGAAGGAAGGATGTCTGGACCGTGAGGGTGAGCTCCATGGCCTCACCAGGGAATCTGCAAAGACAAAAATCCTTCCCATCTAGCTGAGGATCCAAGGTGAGGGGTGCTTGGCATAGAGGACAAGGACACCTTGCAACGCGGTCCAGGATCAGGACTCTGTCACCAGCCAGTGCTGGGAACACAGGGCCCCCGAGCCCCAGCCCAGACCCAGCCAACGGGCAGCACTCACCAGGCCAATGAGGTAGGGACTCCCAGCATCACCCAGCAGGTGGGACAGCACAATCTGGAAGGCCTCAGCAGTGGAGCGTCGTGTAGGGATCACCACGTACTGGGGGGAGAAGGGGCAGGAAGCAGAGGGGGAGGACAGGGCCAAGGCTCAGCTGAGGCTGAGGTCAGAGATAAACCCCAGTTCTGAGGTGTGAGTGGGGTGAAGGGCAGGGTAGGCCCAGACTACAGGCCTGTCTGGGCTACACTCTGAAATTGTTATGGGGCTGGGTTTTAAAGAAGGGGTAAAGGCTACAATTCAAGCAAGTGAGGCCCCCTGCCCCCTCTCCCTGCTCCCATCAACCTCTGGGCTAACCTGGAACAGCCCACTTACTCACCAGCAGAATATCAGCCACAATGGCCCAGTTCATGGACAGCAGTGTCTCTCCAATAAAAATGAAAACCTGGAGGGTGGAAAGTGGGGTCCCAAGGGGCAGGGGGGTTGGTCTCATTACAAGAAGAGTAAACACACAGAAGGTATACCATGTACCAGACCCATCTATTAACTCATTTAATCCTCAAAACACCTCCATGAGACAGGCTATTATTCCCATTTTAAAGATGATGAAACTGAGCACACACAGGTTAAGTCACTTTCCCTATAAACACAGCTGGGAAGGGCAAGAGCTGAGATTCAAGACAAGGTATTCCCACTCCAAAGTCAGCTCTGAACAACTATACTGGCCCAGTACACCATTACTCTACCCTGGACCCAGAACACCCACTTTGACACCTGCTAGCTACTCACATAGGTGGCCACAATGCTACCACGGGCACAGGCAAGGGACAGGAAGAGGAAGGGCGCAGAGCCCAGGAGGCCAGCAGCACAGACCAGTGGGTCAGCCCGGGGATTGGAGCGGCGGAGGCGGCGGCTAATCTCCACGCCCAGGCCCACACCAAGGACCCCAGTCAGGCAGGTGATGAGCCCAAAGAGGAGGCTGGGGACAAGGCAGTGGGAAGAGGGGCTGGTATCTCTGCCTGCAAAGCTCCCTAGCCCTCCCCTCCATGGCCTGGAGAGGAAGACGGTCCATCCCAGCTGCCCTCACAACCCAGGCCTATCCAGGCGCAGCACCCAGAGGAAGGCATTATCCCACCACCTAGTTCCCAGACCAGGAGCCTGGGACTCTGGGCAAGGAAGTAGCTTGTGGAGTCAGGATTCAAACTCTCCTTTCCCAAGTCTGAATCACAGACTCTCTTCACTCCATCCCCTGCCACCTGCAGACCACCCAACCCAGCCCCAATCTGGGTACCTGTCAGAGGAAGAGCAGGACTCTCCAGGAAGGCAGGGTGGGGTCTCCCCCAAGACCACACGGGAGCGCAGCAAGAATGCAGGAGCCCAGAGAGCTAAGGAGCCCGTGACAAAGGCCACAGCAGTGAAGCCGAGGGAAGACAGGATGAAACTAGCACTGCAGACAGTTGGAAGGGAGAAAGTCACACTCCACTGAGTTGTCTAAACACAGGATCTGTGTTCTCCCTCCCTGCTTTATTATAGTAAGCTCAGGGCACTGGGTGTGAGGCTTTCCTGGCTCCCAGGATCTGGGCCTGTAATTTAAGCAGCTGTCACAAGGGGGGCAGTGGTGACTGAGTTCCTGGCCTTGTGGTAGGGCCAGCCCCAAGAAAAGAAAGACCACCCCCAAAAATCTTAAACTAGAAGTTAGGCCCTCCCTGGAGTCCTCAGATGATGGGTCAGAATGTAACTAAACTCACTTTCTTGCCAGAGCCCTCAGATCTGCCCACCATGAGGTGGGGTTCAGTGGTGGTGAGTCTGAATGGCGCTCCACAGCTCCCCTTGGTGGCTCCCGTACTACCAGGAACAGCAGCAGAACAGCCACCACTCCTAAACCTGGTGTCACCTGGGGAAGGAGTGGGATTGAGGACAGGCACAGGCAGTGACCTCAATCCTACGGGCTAGAAGAAAGTGAAGGTGTATAAAGGCAGCTCAGGCCCCAGCCTCAAAACACCCTGGCAAGTTCCTGCTCAGGGAAGCTGACCCTGCACCTGGAGGGAGGGGCAACTGCCACTAGGGGCTCCCTGCTTCGGCAAGCCTAACTGCCCCCTCTCAAATGAGGGTAACAGTGCCCTCATTTTCTTTGGGGAAGCCATGTCCCCCATTTCTCTCAATCCATGTGGTTCAAATAGGACAGGGGCTTGTAGCCAGGCTTGGCCAACAAGAATAGTGTTAACCTCCCTGGCCTCAGTGATTGATTCAATGACAGGCATGTGACCCACATTCATCTCATCAGACACCATCCAGGACTATGCTCTAGGATCCAGGGTGCTGAAGTTTCTAAATGGGAAGATAAATATGTGGAGCCTTAACTTGCTTGCAAATGACATAAACACATAGGAAAGTAGAGCTGAGAAAAGGATGATGAAATTCCTGTGACAGTGTGGGGGAACCCTGGATCCAGATTTACCTGAAGCTCACCCTGGGATTTTTCCATTATGGGAGTCAATACAGTCCCATTTGGGGGCTTACAGTTTTACAAGGGGCTTCTGTCACCTGCAACCAAGAGTTCTGTGTAGCATATGGCTTTGTGGTAAGGGCAGCTGGGCTTCCTGCAGGTTTGACAGAATAAGCTACCTTCAAAACGGGGTGTCTGAAGATAGGAACTGGGGAATAGTGAAAACATTGCTGACCTTCCCCCAGGCTGTGCCCAGACTCACCCTCAAAGCCCAGTGCCAGTCCCCAGCCACATCCTTCACTTTGGAGCCTGCAATGTAACCCAGACCACTGGGGGAAGAGGATGGGAGAGGAGAGGGAGAGCTGTCACTCCTGCACCACTCCAGGCCCTTCTGCTTTCCCGCCAGGCCCAAAGCCCACTCACCTGCCCACTGGGATGGCAAAGTAAAACACACTGAGCATCCGGCTTCGATGGTCTGCCACGAAGAGGTCAGCGATGAGAGTGGGTGCGATGGTGGAGTAACTGGCCTCCCCGACCCCCACCAGGCCCCGGGTCAGGAGGAGTAGCCAGAATCGCTGGGGAATGAGACATAGGGAGGTGGCATCCTGCCCTGCAGCCAGCCTCCTGGCCTAACTCACCAACCAGCTCATGAGAGGTGGCAGGGATGATGGGAGAGGCCTGGGTTTTAGAATCAGACAGACCTGAGCTTGAATCCTGGCTCCACTACTTACTAGCTGTGACCTTGAGAAAACAACTTAATCTCTCTGAGCCTCAGTTTCCTCATCTGCAAAAGGGGGATAACAATAACTTATTCACATAACTACTATGAGGATTGGATAATAAAAAGTCTATTCATTACCTTACACCCAGTAAGTGCAAAATACATTTAATTTCTACCTTACCCACCCCACCCAAGACATCCCAAAAGTAAGTAATGATCTTAGGTGGGAATTTATCTGTCTACCAAAGACCTAGAAGCTAAGGACAGGGTATGGTCACCCAAGGAGAATATGTAGTGCCTGGAGCAGAGGACAGGATTCCAGGCCACAGGGTGAAAACAGACAGAGGAGGTTTCAAAGGAGCAAAGAAGCGACAGCCAGAAATGCAGGAGGAAAGCCAGAAGAGTGGTGTCAGAAGTTAGAAGAGAGTTTTCAGAAGGAAGAGGTGGGTCAATAGAGCCAGAGGCTCCCAGGAGATCTAGTGAGAACAGGAGTAGGAAGGAGGAGCCACATTTAACAACCAGGTCACTGTTAACTTTGGCAATGGAATAGTTGGGGGCATGTCAGGGGCAGTGCTCAAGGGGTAAGAGGGAAAAGAGGAAGTACAGGCAAAGTGAGCCTCCCTTGGCTGCTCCTTCACCCAGATTGGAGCTATGTCAAGGGGGCCTTCGGCAAAGTCTGACTAGAAACAAGGAGGGGAAGAGACGGCAGTCCAGGTAAGGTCTTTTCCATGGCAGAGAAACCTAAGTGTTTGGTGTGGACTGGAAGGAGTCAACAGTCAGGGGAAAGGGGACAGAGGAGGTTCTGGAAGAAAAGGGGAGAGGGTAGGATGGGCAGATTAACTCAGGCAAGCAGGGGTATAAGATGGCATGGACCAAGGGAACTGCTGAAATTCCCCAGGCCAAGTCTGCAATGATTCCAGAGAGCAGCAGCAAAAATTGATGGGGGACTTGGGGGTGCTAGAAGCAGAACTAGCATGGGGCCTCACCTCTCTGGGGATGAAGGATGACCCCAGTGTCACCAGGGACCAGAAGGCAATGCCCCCGCACATGAGATACTTCCGATTGTACCTGTCACCCAGGTAGCCAAACACGGGTGCCAACACCATGTAACTGGAGATGAACACTGGGGGGGAAGCAGAGAGTCACACCCAGCCCCAGCACCCCCACCCCACCCCCACCCCAGTTCGGGGATGGCTGGGCGGGGACAGGAATAACCCCCAACCCTGAAACCAAGAGAGCTTCCTGCCAGGGTTAGTCCAACTCCAACCTCAACTTCTTTCAAACCTTCCAGTGTAGAAATGGAATGGCCCACCTGACCCGTCACTTCCTCCATCCAGCTGAGAAATTCCAAAGTTCACACTAGAGCCCAAATGGACTATCTGATGTAATCCCTCCCAACCTCATGCTCACCCACTTTCCCTTCTCTGCACCCTAGTGGCCCAATTGCCAAGCTCAATACCATGTTATGGTTTGTGGCACCTGCTATCTTCTCTATCCAGAACATTCTCTTATCTCCTGAGGTTCACAGGGCTTAGTTTCTCCAGGTTCTAGCTCAGACACCTTCCCAACCACCAGACATCCAGCCTCTATCACATTTACTGTTTTCTTTTACATAACACTTATTCCTATGGGAAATTGTCTCATTATTAGTTTAGGTTTTTATGGACTGCTGCCCTCTCATGTACAGTAGAATGTCAGCTCGATGAAGACAAGCCCTTTGCCTGTACTGGCCATGACTGTGCTTCCATCACTGACACATGGCCTGCATGAAGTAGGTGCTAGATAAACATATATGGAATGAGAAAGTGAATGGAGCTACTGAGAAAGCCTTGCTTCTTCTCTAACCCACCAACTCTTTGGAGCTTTGCAGACCTTGACCTATAATCCCATTCCCATTCCTCTAGACTTTGCCTTAACAACCTCCAGTTCCTTATTGGCCTGGAATGGAGCAAAGAATAGTGCAAGACCTGTTTTCAGATTCCTCTTCTGCCTCTGACTTGTGTGACTCTGGGCAAGTCTTACTTAACTCTTCTCCAAGCCTCAGTTTCTTTATAAAAATGTAGATAATACTTACTTTCTCTATAAAACAAGAATAATAACACCTATTCCTTGGCTGATGGAAGGATTAGAACTTAACTAAGTTCTATGTATGTTATCACCTCTTCCTCCAGAGCCTGGTACATAACAGGTGCTCAGAAACATTCACTAAATGAATGAAGGAGAGAGTGAAAGGAAAGAGGACTTGGCCCCAGCTTTGTCTCTCCCACAAATCCCGAAATTCTGAACAAGTAAAATTCACCTCTCCCCATTCCAGACACCCTCTTCTGCTGTTATTTACTGGGTGCCTACCATGTTCCCAAACATGTATGATGCACTTCACAGGCATCATCTCATCTAATCCTCACATCAGCCCTATGAGGTGATCATCAGAGTTACTAGTAGTTCCATCTCACTCACAAGGAAAGTGAGGCTTAGAGAGGTTGAGCACCTTGCCTACCATCATACTGAGTAAGTGGGAAGCTGATTTAAACCCAGGTCTGTCTTACACTAAAGGGACTCCCTCTTTAAATGTGGTACCCTAACTGAACAGGACAGCCCCAGAGTAGAATCAGGACCATCTCCTCCCCTAGCTCTGGCCACGATATGTCCAGCAATGAGGCCCAACTAGAGTAGAAAAGGAAGAAAAGCTGCTGTGTGCCCAAGAGGGGCCTCCACTCACCAGTCTGGATGAGGCCGGAGCTACTATCTCCAATATCAAAGAACTGCTCGATGTCCGGAAGGACGCCTGGGAAGAACACTCGGGATGGGCTCAGCAAGGCAGCCCCACCTTCGGGTCCCCACTCCCTTCCCCTTGTCAAACTTCCTCCTAGAGGTTAGTACCAGCCACGGTGAAACGGTCCATGTAGTTGAGGAGGTTGATGTAGCACAGCACAGCCACTATGAGAGCCGAACGGCCCGAGGACAAGCCAGTGATGCGCTGCAGCCCCTCCGGGTCCAGGACCTCGGAATCCTCGGACTTCGTGTTCCCCATGGACCCCGGTAACCCCGGGGTGCCGGGCACTGGCCCGTCGTCCGTGTCATCTGCCTGGCTGAGGAAGGGCGCGGTGTCGGACCCGGACATGGTCCCCGCAGGCCGCGCCCCGCCCGCGCTCCGGTCCCACCGACGATCCTACCTGCGAGGGGAGGAGGCTGGAGGAAGGAGGATGGAGGAAACCCAGGCGAGGGAGGTGCGCCCAGAAATCGGTGGGAGCTTGCCCCGAATCATAAAGCACGGCTGGATGGAATCCGGGCCCTGTCATACCTCCCGTCCCATACATACCGTACCGGCAGACACACCGCGCAAAGGGGATAGTGGAATGTGGGTGACACGTCGGGGACAGAAACGGGTTGAGGAGAGCCCGATCCCCGCCCCCCGAGGTTGAGGCCACCCCTCACCCCAGGTAGAAGCCTCCTAGACGCGCTGTAGCTCAACTGCGGAGCAGCACCGCGGCCGCCGCCATGCTGTTTTAGAACCCGTCATGTGATGCGGCAGCCGGGAGCGCAGACACCGCCGCGGTCGATCTCTCGGTACGTGACCTGTCGCCAGACTACGGAAGCCGCCGCGGACTGCCACCAAGCCCCTCCCGCCTCTCCGCGAGCTCCCATGTCACGTGACTGCCGTCCGGTCGTCAGGGTAACCAGAGAAGCATCCCAGGCCCAGCGCCTCAGCCTGCTGCGTTCCCGCCGAGGCCGCCAACCTGAAAGGGTGTTTCCGTGAACAGATGAATCTCCCCACCCCCTGAATCTCAGCTTCTTCATCTGCAACCCCACTTGGAAGCCTCTGAGCAAACAAGAGCAAACGATTTAATGGAATCTTAAGTTGTTACGAAAGTAATAAATATCTAGAAATGCCAACGAAGAGCTCTCGCTCTCGGTAATTATTTCTCTCTTCCTCAGTGTATGGCTTGGGCCTCATACATGCTCAGAAAGGGTTGAATGCATGAATGGTGAACAGCGACCTCCAGACCTGGCCCCTCGCACGGATCCCCCAACCTGGAAACCACCGAGCTTTCCCTGTAGACATTGAAGGAAGCCTCCCCAGACCCCGGCATCCGCCGATCCAGGAGCTGAATTTTCTCACCTTCAACCCGGACTGGAGCTCTTGCGCCGTCTGGTGGTCTCATTTGGGGAACAGGCAGAGGCTTAAAGACTAAAGAGACTCTCCTAGCTGACTGGGCTGAGAAAAAGCAAGAGCCCTGGTGAGCCCTGGCACCAAACAGTAGCTTGGAGTGACTCTTTAGTGCCCCGGGTCCCAATCTCCAGCTACAACTAATAAATATATAATCCAGTAAAATTAGTATAGTTCTTTGTACAGAGGTAGAGGTCTTCCAACCAGATCTTGAAGTTCCTACCAATTCTGAATCTCATGGGGACAGCATGGGGCTTATCAGAAATTATTTTGGATCATGGATAACCTTCACTGGCTTTGCTCCAGGAGGTACTTCATGCTTTAGAACTTTAAGCCTGGTCTCCCCTGAGGGACTAAGGGAAAGAGTTGGAGAGGAACTTCAGATGGCAGTCACAGCATTTCCTAAACAAAGTGTAATTGAGGATACTATCTGCCTGGCATTATGCCACATGTCAGGCAAAAGCAGGATTAGTCCCTGCCTTCATGGGGTTTATCTGAGGAGACAGGTGCCCATACACATGTAAAACTGCACCTGTGAAATGAAAAGGTGAGCCACAGATTGGAAGATATTTGTAAAACATGTATCTGCCAAAGCACTTATATCCAGATGTATAAAGAACTCTTAGAATTAAATAAGACAAAAATGCATTTTTCAAGTGGGCAAAAGATCTGAACAGACTTTTCACAAAAGAAGTTACATGAATAGCCAACAAGTATATGACACCATAGGTCACTATGGAAAATACAAATTAAGATACCACTATACTAGAATAGCTTTAAAAAATAAAAATAAAAACAAAAACCCTGATAGTACCAAGCACTGGAAATGAAGTGGAGCAGCTACAACCTTCATACAGTGCTTGTGGGGATGCAAATAGCACAGCTACTTTGGAAAACAGTTTCTTTAAAAATCAAACATACACTTCCCATAGGACCCACAATTCCACGCATAGGTATCTCTCAACAAGAAATGAGAACTTGTCCAAACAAAAACCTGATGCAAATGTTACAGAAACAGCTGAAAAATGAAAGAAAACCCCACACGTTAATCAACAGGTAAACAGTATATCCATACAATGGAATACTAGTCAATGATACAACATGGATAAATCCCACAAATATCGTGCTGTGCATTCCCTATTATTTCATGTATGTGAAAATACAGAAAAGACAAAACTAAAGTGACAAAAAGCAGTTAGTGGTTGCTTAGGGACCAGGGGAGGAGGAGGCACAAACAGGCACCAGGAAACTTTGGCAGGATTGTGTACGTCTAAAATTCATTGAACTGTAGACATAAAACAATTAAATGTTTAGGCATGTAAATTAAACTCCAGTAAGTTAAAAAAAAGAAAAAGAAAGCCTGTAGACCAAACACAATACCACTGGACATTAATGAAAATAAAACTTTTGGTTATAAAGGCAAATATTTTTATGCTAGTTGTTTTTGCCAAATAGGAAAATTATTTGGCTTTTAAATTTGATGGATCTCTCCATTAAAATTCCTTTATGGTCAGATAAATATGTCTGTACAGGTCTATTAGTTTAAACTGGAGCCCAACTTTTGCTCTGCTTGCTTTGGAAATTGTGGTTTGTGAAATAAAAGTACATGTGGAATTTCTTGAAAAAAAGTTTACCTATAACAATTGTCACACACAAAAAAAAAACATCTGCCATATGGGTATTATAAGAACTTGAAAGCAGGTATTTGACCTGGTCAGGGAGGTTGAGATCCTCTCTAAAAGAACTGGTCCTTGAACTCAGATGTGGAAGAGGGGCAATCACTGACTTCCTAGGAGGGAAGTTCAGGAAGCAGAAAGCATGTGCAAAGGCCTTGCCACAGAAGGAAGCAAGGATCTGAAAGAACAGTGTGGAGAGCAGTGAGGGGGGAGCCCAGTGTCTTGCCAATGGGTTTCAGCCCCATACAAGTGCACTGTGGATTCAATGAGACCAAAGAATGACAATGGAATGTTCTTGTGTTGACAGGGTAATACCTGACTTTATTCCCATGGTGGCAGGTCAATCACTAGAATTCTGTCCACTCAGAGCGAGTCTGCAGGCAGCATGCTGGTCTCTGCCTCTGAGCCTCTTACCCCCGCAGCCATCTCAGTCTCTGTTCTCGGTGCTGCCACCACTCCAGCCTCTGCTCTCCTGCAACCTAGCAGCTCTACAGCCATGCCACTGTGTTGGCCAGAGCACTGGGCAGAGCTCTTTCTATAGAGTCAGTAACAATGTATTGCCCACACGTGTAGTGAGCTAGCCAACCAGAGCCAAGTGAGAATCCTAGCCGTAGGAACCTTCACTTTATCCACACCAGCCAGCGAGCAGGGAGGGGCCAGGCTGGACAGGCCCTCAGCCATGTTAAGGATTTCCTTCATTTTAATATCAGATTTGCATTGGAGATCATTCTGGTTGCACTATAGATGGACTGGAGGGGTCAAGCAGCAAAGCAATCTGCCATGTGGCTGGGGCACTAGTCTAGGCTGCAGGGAGTGGTGGCTGAACCAGAATGGGATGGAAGGAGAGTAGTGAACTGCTTGAGAGCTATCTGGCGCAATTAAGCTGATTTGGTGATGGAGTGGGTGTGGGGATGGAAGAGATGTCAGGAGTGGAACCTAGGTTTCCAGCTCATGGAGTGAGAAGGGTGGTAGTGGGATGCTATGAGAAAAGGAACTTCATTCATTCATTGAACAAACATTTGTTAGGTAACTCCTATGTGTCAGACACTAAGCTGGGGGTCTTTGAGAACAAGCTATAGTGTTTGTTTTTTAAGTTTACAGTCTAGTCGGGGAGAAAGAGAAAACAATGGGTGTAAGAGTGTACTGAGCTATACCCGTTACAGGCTAAGGTGGGACACACACAAAATGATGTGGCCAGTCCTCTGGGGGCTTCATGGAGGGAATGGCAGGAGATGGGAGAATTTGAAGGCATGAAGCTATAGAGAAAAAGGCAAATAGCATCCTGCCACTCTAAGCACAGTCAGCAGTGTTGCAATGCCTGGGAGCCTGGAAGAAATGCAGCACCTTGGACCCCACCCAGAACTGCTGATGCGACATCCACATTTTCACAAGCTTCCCAGCTGACTCATGGGCACATTCAAGTGTGAGACCTTGTTAGGAATCCTGAGTCATGTCAGGCCCACCTGGTTTTGCATCTGGCTCTGGTCTGGGGCAGGCTAATTAATCTTCCTAAGCTGTTTCTCTTCTGTAAAATGGGAATAACAACATCTACCTCACAGGATCGCTCTGAGGATGAAAGGGGTTATGAAAAGTGCCCAGCCTGGTATGTGGCACTGAGTAAGGGCTCACTAGAGTTTTGAAGGTTTCTAATCAGGAGCGTTTTAGAAAGATACCCTGGCAAATGATCAATCTCTTTGATCAAGAGGATAATTATCTCTCATAGAAGAAATGTGAATTCTTTTAAAATGAGTAGTCTTTCTCATATTCTCTCAGATTAAGGGCTGGGGAAGATAAAAGGAAACTGAACCTTGTAGCACTTGCTAATGGATTTATAAAGAGGTCCAGCCACTTTGGTCAGCAATCTGGCAGAACTCAAAAGAGAAATTGGGTAGGTGAGTGCATATTCAATATTAAGTGATTCCACTCATGGATATAAACCTGAGAAAATCTCCCCCAGAGACCCAGAGGGGATCAGTACACTATTACTCACAACAGCACCTTCCTAGGGCTACAAACGCACTACAAGGACAGAAATCCTCAAATGGCGGTGATTTAAACAAGATGGAAGTTCCCTTCTCCTGTGAAATCCCCAACATCAGCAGTGCTGGGCTGGTATGATGCTACAGGAGGCTGAGACCTAGGATCCTCTTGTTTTGCCCTGCATGGCTTCCTTCCCCAAGGCCACCTCATGTCCAGGTTGCTCTCCACTTCCTATCAGCAGCAAGAAGAAAGCAGAGGGGCACAGGCTGCCTGCTTATGGCCCCATCCTGCAAGCCGTGACTCTTCCCCCAGTCAGGAGCCTGAACTGGCACTTGGCCACACCTAGCTACAATGCAGACTGGCAAGTAGTGTCTTCATTCTGAATTCTCTATGCTTTGCTAAAGACCAGGGCTTCTATTACCCTGAAAGGAGAAAGAATGGACATGTGGGGACAACCAATGGTCTCAGTCACAGGCGCTGTGGGAGGTAGGGCATCCCATGATAGCCACAAAGACAGAAATCCTCGAGTATTCACAAGTTGAACGTATTCCCATTTATTCTGTGGAGACTGAATACATCATTTGAATGAGCTGAAACTTATAAATGAACATAAAAGTTCTGAAAAAAATGAACGCTATACCATACCATGGATTATTGAAATATTACAAAGGTTTCTTTTTATTTTTCCAACATTATAAATTCAAAGGAACACCACATTCCAACAAAAAAAATTTTTTTCAGAAGGTGACAACTTTTGCCAAAATTATTCCACACATCAGTGGAAAAGTAATGGCTTTAGTAGTAGCCCGCACTGAGAAAACTGGATCATATGGAGAAAACAAAACTTGGTTCTCATATAAAAAGGTGAATTCAAATAGTTTAAAAGTAACAGTCAATATTTAGCAGCCAGCATAGCCTGGCATTAACCGATGAGAACAAATGTTTGATCATGCAGAACAGATGCCAGGCAATGTACTGGCTGGACTTCAGCCCTACTTGGTGGTCTAAACGTGAAAGGAAAAAAGAGTAAGCTAAGAGAAGAAAATTAAAACATCTAAACTACTTTAAAATAAATCAAAAAGCAACAAGTAATATGACAGTCATTCATCTACATTAAAATAAAGGATTTCTGTTAACTGAAGAGCACCCGAGATCTACACCCAAGTGCCATTCTGAGTTATTTGCAACTGCCCAGGGTAGTTCACAGAAAGGGAAACCAGAAAGTCTGATCAGTATATGAAGAAATTCCCCAAATTACTGGTGGCCAGATGAATGTACATGAAAACACTGAGCCACTAGATAACCATCAGACTGGCAAAAATTAGAAAGCTGGGCAGTAAGAATACCGGTGAGGATGAGGAGAGATGCAGAGCCTCAAGCGGGAGAGTCAATGACTATTCTAAAGAAAAATTTGCTAGAACCATAAAGAAATTGCTGTCTGACCTGTAATCCCATCCTGGCTCTCTATGCTGGAGAACTTTCCACACAAGCATGGAAGGGGACAAGTGATGTCCATTCACCCATCATGGCCTTGTGTATGTGCTGAGGAATTGGAGGTACCCAGGATTTGTAATGTGGAAGTAAGGACATGTAAGTAAAATACAGTTGACACCCACAGGGGAGTACAACAGAACAGCTTGAAGCAACCAGGCAGATATAGAATGTTGAGTGAAAAAGCAAACAACACAAAACCTATAGGACCACACCACATACGTAAAAAGTATATTCACACATACAACACTGCATTTTACAAGGACACATTCATAGTTAAAGACATGGATTCAACACCTTAGAATGGGTGCTTATGGGACATGATGGTGTGAAGAAAGGGGGAAAAGCTGTAAAATGAGAGAAACCTTGCGTGGACTGTAATCCTGAAAATAAAAGCAAAAGTGTTCAGCTGTGCCTTAAATAATGTGTGTATCAGGAAGGTCTTGGGAAGAGGAAAACACCCAAGGTTGAAAATCCACTATTTTCTTCCAAAGAGCAACCCATTGTCTGCCTATGCTTAAGCATGTGAGCCTGACCATTTATTTTCTGCAAACAAACAAACCACACCTGTTTATGTGCCTCAAGCAAACTTCACCCCCTGCCTCCAAATGACACTAAGGCCACTGCTGGTCCTGGACATGGCATAAATCCCAGAACCAACCTTCGTTTATTTCAACTACTATTTAAATGTGAGCAGTTCAGTTTCATAAAACAGACATTTTGATGAAGGAAAGGGTGATGGTGAAGGTGAAAGGCTGGCGGTCAGGGGTACCCCTCCATGCCCCAGGGGGCTGCAAAACTCAGCACACCATGTGGATGGCGCCAGTCTACCCAGGGCAGCAAGAACCACCATATGACTAACCAACTAACTAAAGGCTTGAAAGCAGGGTTAACAGCAGAGGGGGTCTTATAGGGCCAAAAGAGACAGCCATTCTCTCCCTCAAGTTCAGGGTGGTCTCCAAACGGAGATGGGATTTCATCCCCAGACCTCAATGAGGTCCCCGGATTCCATGCCCAGATCAGATGGCTGCTCCTTGCCTGAAAGCTTCATCCCATCAAAGAAGAAGGAGAGCTTGTGGCCTGAAAGTCCCATGGCCTCTTCATAGCGGGACATGAGAGTCTTGAGAGGAGAAGTCTAGAGGAAGAGGAAAAAAAACAGATATAAGAATTTGGAAAGAGGAGCTGGGAGAACTTGTAGATAGACAGAGGCTTGGGACATGGAGGACAAGGGGACCAGGAAAGTCAGAGCCTATGCAGAGGAAGGTGAGTAGACAAAGAAGTCAGCACAGCTGGGTTCCCCTCCAGGGAACAGGGCCACAGAGCCCAAAGCTTCAGATGTAGACTCTGAGTCAGGCAGGCTCTCCAAGGCCCCGTCTCCTCTCCTACCAATGGAGGCACATACGGCATGATGAAGACAGTCCAGGCTCTAGAGTGAAAACAATCCAAACCTGGAAGCCAGACTCTCCCACTCAACTGGCTATGTGAACTTAGGCAAGTGTTATGGGCTGTGTCCTCCAGAAAGACTCCTTGTGGTCCTAACCCCTAGTAAATGTGAACATGACCTTATCTGGAAATAGGCCCTTTGCCGATGTGATCAGGATGAGGTCCCACTCAATTAGGTAGGGTGGGCACTAAGGCAATGTGGCTGGTATCCTTATAAGAGAAACACCCAGAGGGTCACACAGGGACAACACCGTGTGATGAAAGAGGCAGAGACTGAGTGATGCGGCTGAAGGCCAAGAACACCCACGACTTATGCCACCACCGCAGGCTGAGAAGAAGCAAGCAAGGCTTCTACCCAGAGTCTCAGAGGCAGCATGGCCCTGCTGACACCTCAATTTCAGACTTCCAGCGTGCAGAACCGTGAGAGAATAAATTTCTTGTCTTAAACCATTGGTTTAAGTGAAACTTTGCTGCCACCCTAGGGAATATTGCAGCTTACTCCCCTTCGCTAGACTTCCGTTTCCTTATTTGTTAAATGCGGGTAAGAACAGTGCTTTCCCACATGGACTGCTGTGAAATTTCATAGCAAGAATGGGGAGGAATTATCCTTAGCATGGGGACTGTCACTTAGCAATGTGACTTTAATGATTATTTTAATGGATTTAATTGATTACTGCACAAGGGTCTTTCCCTTTTAGCCAGATGGAGGCTTAGAAGATGAGAGCAGGGGAAGTTGTATGAGGGGTTTTTTCCATGACCTGGGATGGGCTCGGGAACTCAGCCCACTCAGGATTCGGAGGACTACATCCTGTTAGCTGACAAGAGAGCCGGCGCAGGAAAGGGTGAGGGGCACGGACAGCCATCTCTCCCACTCACTGGAGACAGGGAGACTTGCAGCATCTGGTGCTTCTCCTTCCCTTGCACCCGCAGCTGGAGCAGCTGGGACATCCTTTCAGCCTCTGGAGAACTTGCTAGCACCACACAGTCTGCAGGAGGCAGGATGGGGAATCCAGGGTTGAATGCAGGGCCTCCTCTGGGCCTTCCCCCTATCCCCTCCCTGTGGCAAAGTCCTCCTCGAGACTCCACCTCCCTTCCTTCCTCTCACCAATGATGTCAGCCACTCCAAGCTTTAGAGTCCTGGGGGTGGCAGTGGGGGACAGCTCTGTCTCTCCGAAGAGCAAGAGGATCCTGCTTGGGGACACCCCAAGATGGGCAGCCATGTGGTCCACCACACCCTGTAGGGGCTCCGACTGGGGAGGACAAGAAGCAAAGGAGGCCTTTCTGCCTTGATGGGCCCCAGCCCACCCTACCCCCTCCAACACAAGTTTCTGCCCTTTACTACTTGCTGAGCTGCTCAGCTGTGAGTCTCATATTTACCTGTTAGAGTATAGACTTATCAATAAGGGGTTTAGGCAGGAAGCAGCCATGATAGGAGGAAAAAAAGGAGTGGTGGGATTGCAGTAAACTGGAATTCATATGCCTCGTCTAAACAGGGCAGTTGGTTATGCAGCTCCAGCTGATTGGCACCATGTAGGAATACAGGCCAGTGTGACTACATCTGCTTATTTAGGAGAAGCCATCCATTTGGACCTTTGTATGACATCACCCACTATGTTTCAAAAGCATGGCAAAAAAAAGCTGTACTGTTGTTTCTAAAGCCGTGAACTGCCAGTTTGCAACCTCAGGCTTAGCTGCTTGCCCAAGCATGGTTATAGCTCAATAAATGGTAATTGGTTATGAGTCTTGTTTTGGAATCGGGGTCATCCCCACAAAAACAGTAGTCTTCACCAGGAAGCTGGGGGAGCTAGGAACAACTGAGTGACATCTTTGTGTCTAAGGCGGTAAGAGCAAGCACAGGAGGGAAGCACAGGGTCTAAAAGAAGGGAAGAGGGAGGGGCTGCACCCCGGGGAGAGGGCCACTAGGTAAAGCTTCCTAGGATGCTTAAGAGGAGCCTTGAAAAATGGGTGGGAAGTTTTCCAGAAAGAGAAGAGAGAGTGAGGAAAAGACAATCCAGACAAAAACACCAGCAAATGCAAAGGTATGGCAGGCAGTCCCAGAGAACAGAGGGCAGAGAAGGCAGAGTCCCTTCCACCCCGACGCCACAGTCCCCCAACAGGCAGTTCCTGGGACCCGTCTCCCATAGGCCCTGCAGGCACTTACCATTCTGACGGGCAATCTGACCAGGTCAGCCCGGCACCGGATTTTGAGCTGGAAGAGTCGGGAGCTCTGTGGGAAGGTAGGCCCCTCCACCAAGACCACCTCATCCTCTTGTCTCAGGTGGTCCTGGTCCTGGTGCTGCTTGGGACTCAGGCAAGAACGGAGATCTTGGAGGCGCTTGTTCACCTCCCTGGAGTGCAGAAAGGACTTCAGGTCAGCCAGGGTTAGGCCACCCCAGCTGCCCCTCTCCATTCCAACCAGAGCCCCCACCCTTGGCACCTTAACTTCTGCAGTGCCCGGGTATGTTTTCTGCTTTTGGTCCTTCGCAGAGGTGGGGGCAAAGGAGAAGTATCCTGAGCCCTGCAGAGAGAAGAGAGGAGCAGGACGGAGGAAAAGGAGGGGCCCCAGCCCCACACCTGTCCTTGTGAGGGGAATTGGAGAAGCAAGATGGAGCAGCTTTCAGTCATCCATCTTATTAGAAGATGGGGAGTAAAGACAGGGAAACCTATGTCATCTTTTTATATTTACAGAACCCAAATATTAGGAAGGAAAATGCCTAACTTTTAATATAAGTCACTTCCTAGTGAATGTCTAACAACATCCAACAGACACCCAGCACCTACTAGATGCCACATTAACTCAACCTACTCACAAATTCTCCGACACTCTGTTCCCCATTTACGGAAGAGGAAGTGAGGCACAGAAAGAATAGTTAAGAGACAGCTGGCCAGATCTGAACCACAAGGGTGATCTCCAGAGTCGCACACCTGCACTACTACTGCCTCAAACACAGACAAAACACTCCACTTCCATAGGTGGGCACAAAGAGTCTGCTGTCATCCTCCGATGTGAGCCATCTCTTCTCCCATCATTCCTCACCTGAGCCTCAAGATCCTTCCATCCCTTCTCCTTAGCCTTTCAGGAGCCCCTCAAGGGTGGCACCTGCCTCAGCCTACCCCTCCAACTCCCTTTCTGCTCCTCGGGTCCCAGTGCCCTGCCCTCACTCACAGAAACACCTCTTTCTTCTCTTCTTCTGCTTCCTTACTCCTCAGCTTCTTCTTCCAGGGAGAATCTGGGCATGGGGGATCTTCAGCCTGGGGACTGCTAGAATCGGCCATATCCACCTCTGGGGAAGTGTTAGCCAAGAGAGGGCAGTGAGAGGCCAAGGAGAGACAAGGCAAGGGCTTCACAAGGTCCTGAGAAAGGAGACTACAGGGCCCTGACACACACACAACCAACAGTAATACTGGGGAAGTGCTCACTGGTGTGAGTCAGTAGGGAAGTGCCTAACACAGAGAAAAGGATGGGCTGGAGTGTGGCAGAACGGGAGAGTGACTGAGCCAAATGCCAAGACTCAAGACAGGGCAACCGGAAAATATGTTTACTTAATACACATATACTACTTACTAATGATGTACATACTATTATGTATGTTATAAAATGTACATTAAAACAGATGTTGTCAAAGGATAATTTTTTTTTTTAATGTTTCTCTTATTTTATTTCTGTACTTAAGTTGGTTGGCACAGAGAGACTTGAGAGTCTGGGATGGAATAGGTGGGGAAGGGAGGGGAATGAGGTAAAGATATAAAAGATCATCATTAGGAGGTCCTAGCCACGGCAATTAGACAAAACAAAGAAATACAAGGAATCCAGATTGGTAAAGAAGAAGTCAAACTGTGACTATTTGCAGATGACATGATTTTGTACATAAATAGCCCTAAAGGCTCCACTTCAAAACTCCTAGAACTGATATGGGAATACAAAGTTGCAGGATACAAAATTAACACACAGAAATCTGTGGCTTTCCTATACACTAACAATGAACTAATAGAAAGAGAAATCAGGAAAACAATTCCATTCACAATTTCATCAAATTTTAAAATACTTAGGAATAAACCTTACCAAGGAAGTGAAAGACCTATACCCTGAAAATTATAAGACACTCTTAAGAGAAATTAAAGAGGACACAACCAAATGGAAACTCATCCCATGCTCTTGGCTAAGAAGAATTAATATAGTCAAAACAGCCATCCTGCCCAAAGCAATATACAGATTTGATGCAATCCCTATCAAATTACCAACAACATTCTTCAACGAACTAGAAAAAATAGTTCAAAAATTCATATGGAAACACCAAAGACCCCGAATAGCCAAAGCAATCCTGAGAAGGAAAAATAAAGTTGGGGGGATCTCACTCCCCAACTTCAAGCTCTACTACAAAGCCACAGTAATCAAGACAATTTGGTACTGGCACAAGAACAGAGTCACAGAACAGCGAAGAGAATAGAGACCCCAGATATCAACCCAAACATATATGGTCAATTAATATATGATATAGGAGCCATGGACATACAATGGGGAAATGACAGTCTCTTCAACAGATGGTGCTGGCAAAACTGGACAGCTACATGTAAGAGAATGAAACTGGATCACTATCTAATCCCATACACAAAAGTAAATTCGAAGTGGATCAAAGACGTGAATGTAAGTCATGAAACCATAAAACTCTTAGAAAAAAACATAGGCAAAAATCTCTTGGACATAAACATGAGCAACTTCTTCATGAACATATCTCCCCCGGCAAGGGAAACAAGAGCAAAAATGAACAAGTGGGACTATATCAAGCTGAAAAGCTTCTGTACAGCAAAGGACACCATCAATAGAACAAAAAGGTATCCTACAGTATGGGAGAATATATTCATAAATGACAGATCCGATAAAGGGTTGACATCCAAAATACATAAAGAGCTCACGCATCTCAACAAACAAAAAGTGAACAATCTAATTAAAAAATGGGCAGAGGAGCTGAATAGACAGTTCTCCGAAGAAGAAATCCAGATGGCCAACAGGCACATGAAAAGATGCTCCACATCGCTTGTCGTCAGAGAAATGCAAATTAAGACCACAATGAGATATCACCTCACACCAGTAAGGATCACCACCATCCAAAAGACAAACAACAACAAATGTTGGTGAGGTTGCGGAGAAAGGGGAACCCTCCTACACTGCTGGTGGGAATATAAATTAGTTCAACCATTGTGGAAAGCAGTATGGAGGTTCCTCTAAAAGCTCAAAATAGAAATACCATTTGACCCAGGAATTCCACTCCCAGGAATTTACCCTAAGAATGCAGCACTCCAGTTTGAAAAAGATAGATGCACCCCTATGTTTATCGCAGCATTATTTACAATAGCCAAGAAATGGAAGCAACCTAAGTGTCCATCAATAGATGAATGGATAAAGATGTGGTACATATACATAATGGAATATTATTCAGCCATAAGAAAACAAATCCTACCATTTGCAACAACATGGATGTAGCTAGAGGGTATTATGCTCAGTGAAATAAGCCCGGTGGAGAGAGACAAGTACCAAATGATTTCACTCATATGTGGAGTATAAGAACAAAGAAAAACTGAAGGAACAAAACAGCAGCAGAATCACAGAACCCAAGAATGGACTAATGGTTACCAAAGGGAAAGGGACTGGACAGGAGGGGTGGGAAGTGAGGGATAAGGGCAGGGAAAAAGAAAGGGGGCCTTACAATTAGCATGTATAATGTGGGGGGGTATAGGGAGGGCTGTGCAACACAGAGAAGACAAGTAGTGAGTCTACAGCATCTTACTATGCTGATGGACAGTGACTGTAATGGGGTTTGTGGGGAGGGACTTGGTGAAGGGGGTAGTCTAGTAACCATAATGTTCTTCATGTAATTGTAGATTAATGATAATAAAATGAATTTTTAAAAAAATTTTTTTAAAAAGATCATCATTAACCACCAAAATTGAAAACAAAACAATGATAATAAATGCTAGATCAGTGCCTCTCCACTAGAGGCAATTTTGCCTCCCAGGGGGCAATATCTGGAGATAATTTCTGTTGCCACAGTGATGGAGAGAGGGGTTTGGGGGCTGATACTGGCATCTGGTTGGTAGAGATCAGGATGCTGCTAAACATCTCACAATGCACAGGACCAGTCCAAATGTCAGTAGTGCTGAGGTTGAGAAACCCTGTCCTGGCTAAATAAGGCAGTTGCAAGAGGCCTATGATTCTGTCCTTCAGATAAGTTCCCAGGGGATGACCAACGCCACTGGGCCATTTGTAGTAGTAAGGTCAGAGGTACCTTCACATTTTACATTCCAGGTACTGTACTAACACATATCCCGAGAGTGGGCTCTCTATATAGTCTCTTTAATTAATTCTCACCAAAATCCTTTGACATAGGTCCACTATGATCCCCATTTTCCTGATGAGGAACCTGAAGCATTGAGAGATTAACTTGTCCAAGGTCATACAGTTACCAACGGATAAAGCTAGGATTCAAGCCTAGGCCAGTTGTTTCCTAAATCAGCTCTTAATCACTCAGCTGCACCCTATCATGGTACAGACGTTTTGGTCCAAGGTCTGAACTTGCCCATTGTATCACTTCCTTATTAGACTTGATTCCTATTCACTGCCCTTTGGTGTTTTGCAAAAATCATATCACTTGGGAAGACAAAGGCTGGGCAGCCCTGGTAAGATTCAAAGAACACCCTACTGGCTCCAAAGTGTTTCCAACGAACTTGTTGTAAATATTAACAAGATGTTACAGATCTCAATGCCTTCCCCTCCCCTGTTTCCAAGATTACAGAATCAGAATCTCTGGGATGGCCTGGAAATCTGCAGATTAGCACACTCTGATGCCTATTATTAGAGTGGGGGACATATGGTTTGACAACAACACTTCCTGTACCTTCTGATTAACAATCCAGCTCTTTTCAGTGTGGAAGCTTTTTTCTAAGGATGCAGGAGTCACTCTTCCCATGCCCTGCCTCTGAGCTTGGGAAACAACCAACTACAGGGTTGCAAATTCCAAGGAGCCTCCTCAGAGACTCCAGCACTGGGCACCTTTCCCTGAATGCCTCCCTTACCTTCCTCAGCTCCTGGGGGACAGAGTTTCAAGAGGGACAGGTGATCCGGGATAAGGTGGAGGCTGTTCTTCACCTGCAAGGACAAAAGTGGGTCAGTCCGAAGTCCTCCTTCCACTGAAAGGGAAAACGGAATGATTCCTCCCTCATATCCAGGCCTCCTCCACCTCCGAAGTGTTCCCCAAGGATGTACACACCACTGCCCTCTCCTGGGGATTCAGAAGCCCAGCTTCCCCAGGATCCAAAATCGGAGTACCCTTCCTCCTACACCCCCAGCTCTCCTTTAGGCACTCTGAGGATGCAGGTTTAGTTTTCTTTTACTAGCCATCCTACTTAGAACCCTAGGAAATACTAGCTCCCTAGGTCCCACCACCACCACCCGGAGCTCCCCAGTCCTCCCTGGACTTTCATGCTCCTGCTTCATATGCCCTAGCTTCCTGGATCCTTAGCAATGAACCTCATCCTCAAAACCCAATATGCACCAAATCCCAGTCCCAGGTGCTGCCAGCCCCTCAGCTTCTCTATGGTGCCAACACTCCAGCTCCTTGGAATCCCAAACTCCCAACTCACTCCAAACCCCTGCAGAAACCCAATCTGCAGAAACCCAATCTGCAGAAACCCAACCGGCATCTCTCCTCCTCCAATGCCCTAGTACCTGCTTCTGTTTAGTACCCCAAGACTAACACAACCCTAACCTCAGCCCTCCCTAAACCCAGCGCTTCCGTGCTAGCCCCCCCGGGGACCTGGCTGCACCTTCCCGGAATACACAGGAACAACCGGCGCCTCCCCTGGATCCAACAGCAGCCGCCGCCGCCGCCTGACGAGGGCCCGCGGGGCTCCAGCAGGCTGTGCGCCCGCCCCTTCGCTCTCACTGTCGCTGTCGTCCTGGGGCGCGGCCAGCAGCGGCGTTACCGAGGGCCCCGAGAGCGGGACCTCGACAGGACCCACAGCTCCGCACTCAGTTGGGACCTCCAGGATATCCTCATCGCTGTCGCTGACCAAGTCCACAAGCACCGAGTCCGGGGTGCAACGGGCTGGAGACCGTTGGGCGCGAGAACGCCGGCCCCGGGCGCCCCGGGACCCCTGAGCCCCTCGGCCGACAGAGCCTCTTCCGGACGGCCTAGCCGGGTTCCTCACCGGCTCAGCCATGGCACACTCTGCACCTACAGTCGCCCGCCTCTTATCGACTCGGTCGACAGCTCCAGAGACTTCCACCCGTTATTGGGCAAACCGCCTGCTACTCAGCATCTCTCCCCGCCCACACTCTCTGGCGCCACCTTCCCGCCTCCTCACTGGCCATTCGATCCGCCTATCAAGGTCTCCGCCACTGAAACCAAGGCGCCAAAGATTCCAGTCAGCATCGGCGCAAACAGCGTCCGTTTCGATTGGGCTGGGGTCACACATTGGCCGGGCTGCCTCTCATCCTGACCAGCCTTGTCCCAGGCCAGCCTGTTGAAGAGATCCCTTTTCTTAGTTGGTGGGGGAGCGGGGCATCCTGGGAATTGTAGTCCTCCTGCCACAGAGACGAGGAAGGATGGCTGCAAACCGGATTTTCGAAATCGTGGAATTAGGCCTCATCGAAATCGTGGAATTAGGCCTCATCTCTTGGGCATCCCTTTTGTTGTTTTCCCCAACCAAGCTATGGGGCTGAGTCCGCTCAACGCCACTCCCTCGCACGCGGCGCTCCTCATCTGCACAATCCGAACAACACACACACACAGGACCAACGCTTCAAAGCCACTCAACTGCCCAAATAACCTCCAACAGCATAAACTCCCTCACACCCGGCATCTCGGACAGACCCATTTCACAAACAATGTCAATACAACACACAACCATGCAACACCCTCCCTCCCACTGTAAGAATAGAAATAGGTTAGCATAAGCATAGCCATCTTAAAAGACTAGAAGCCATTTTCTGAGTATGTGACTTAGAAAGAAAAACTGGAACTGGGTAAGGCCTTGAAAAACAAGCTAATCATGAACACCAGATGGTGGGCAGCTGTGGCCTTTAGTCAGCTAACCTTGGTCAGCTAATCCTACATACCAAGCTTATCGTGCAGAACCTCCCTGACAATTGAGGAGTGGTCTTATCTTGCTCCTGCCTAACCCCAGGATGTATGTCTTGCAAGAATAATGTGCAGCTGTGGAAAATTACCATGAGTTAAGTGTTTTGAAATTGCTATATAAACCCTTGGCTTTGAGTGCTCAGGGTCCTTGTTGAGACCGCTAGGGCTGACATTGGACCCCAGCTAGCTGGCTGAATAAAGACTTTGCTTGAATTTACATCTCTATGCCTGTGTAGTTTGTTCTCTGGAGAAGCCTCGGAAGCCTGGACCCTAACATTTGGGGGCTCGTCCAGGATACGAGCGGCTTCCCTGAGAACAAAGGACAGCTGGAGGCAAGGTCTAATTGTCCGGTCGGGGCAGTGTAATTCGAGGGTCGCCCCCTCGTGTCTGCATAAATCCATTATAAAGCAGGAGTCGCCATCCCGTGTATGGTCTCGGGTTAGTGGTCCCGAGTGAGGAAGTCCGGGCTGGTAGTCCCGGCCCCCAGGTTAGCGACCCTGGGTAAAAGCCCAGGTAACCAATCCCGGCCCTAGGGTCCAAGTGACTCGGCCTTAGGAAGGCAAATCCGATTGGCAGAAAACTGGCGCCCGAGGAGGAAAAGATCGAGCTCGTCACCCTGCGGCAGTCCGAGTGGACGCCCTTCAGGAGAATTGCGAGTTTCTGAGGACCCTGAAAGTGGTGAGTGTGGTGCGCACCAGAGTGAGAGAAGGACCGGTCCGAACGAGTGCGATCAGATGTGGTGTGTGTGCTTGGTGTTATTGTTTTACTGTGTTTTGGTTTCGGTTTATATTTTTTTTGCGCTTCTCATTTTAAGTTTCCTTGTTCTAAGGTTCTCCTGCTCTCTCCATTCCTCCTTTCTGCCACTACATCATTCACCGCGGGCACGGGTCGGGCAATTAAGAGCCATTAGGGCGCCCGCCGCTAAAAGACTCCCGTGACAGGATAAGGGGGTCACAGCCGCGAATCCCAGATAAATTCGCGTCCCCCGTGGAAGGAAAACTGTGCAACGACAGGCACTCGTTCACAAGCACATACAACTGTCATCTTGTTTGAAGTGGCATCTTCATCCTTCGCCTTTGTCTACCTCATATTCTTTTTCCTTCTTTCTCACCATGGGACAGACTCAGACGACCCCCTAAGTGTGTAAATGAACATATCTTTTTACCTCCGGATGGTATTAATGAAATTGATTTAAAGACAAGCGCTTGTGAAAATTAGGTATTCTAAAACTTCCAGAAAACCTGATAAAAAGTGTTAAGCGTTAATGCTAATTTGAGTTTGCCTGAGGTGGGTATGTCCTTGTGGATATCAGCTGCCTAAATTTACCTGAGGTCATTTAAGTCATGTTATCTGCTAAATCTTTTAAGAATAAAATGCTTAAAAGCTTGGCTTTGTCTAATATTCAGTAAAGGTCTTGTAAGTAATCTAGAATAGTTGTTACGAATGAGTGAACTAAATAAGTGTGGCAAGTGAACACCTTTTTAATTGTGTGTTACAGTGTGTTACCTACCTACTGCCTGAGAATCTTTGTAGTAACCTAAAACCTTAAAGTTTTGCTACGTTAAGAAGATATACTCTATGAGAGATTGTGCTGTAAAGCTCATGGTTACAGAAATTATAAAATGTGTTCATAAATTTGTCAATCTAAAGAATGTTAGTTTAACAATTTACTATGGCCTGCTTCTCAGTGTTCACTGGAAATTAAAGTTTCTAATGGTTTTAAGTTTTAATTAAAACTACTTAAAGTAATAAAGAAAACATTTCTCTATGCTAAAAGATGTATGTTTTAATAAGAAAAAGTATAAAGAATGAAAAGTCTTCTGCATGCTAAAGAATGTGTTTTGTGATAAAGGGAAGTAACTTTGTTCTAAAGTACAGCTATTTATTTAAAGAGAGAAAACAGCGTGTGGTGCCTTTTGTTGTGGAGGACCCGCTCAGCCTGTTGCTTTGGGGGGAAGGTCAGAATGTTTAGAGATAAGGTGAGATAAACCCAGTCAAGCCGCAGGCAAGCCCAGGCATAATTCTCACCGGCTTATGTGCTTGAGACCATGAGGCAAATAAAGAATAAAATTACTATATTCTTACAGATATAGTCGTGCCTAGTGAAATTAAAGCAAGTGAGTCTTGATATCAAGTGCACAGCAAAATTAGAATCTCGTTTCCAGTTAAACAGTTTTCTTTAACTGTTGGTCTGCTCTTAATGTTGAACGATCAAAGCGGTTTCTCATGCTTAAAGTCTCAGTGAGTTGCCAGAATATTAAAAAAAAAAAAAAATGAAATCGTAATGTTAAAGGGACTAAAAGCTAAAGTTTGTTAACAACTGTATAACCTTTATTTGCCTTTGAAATATTTTGTTATTGAAAATGATTGCATGGCCTGAGAAATTGAATTATTTATTCCATATATTTTTATAAGGGGAAAAATCTCTAACCAACAAATGATTAAAGTTGTTACTGATTATTTGTTTTCTTAATTTATCCTAAGCAGAATGGTAACAAAGCTTTTTTCAGCTGATTAAATGCACTTAGTTAACAAACCAAAATTTATTCTTAAAAATTAAACTTTGTAGAATCTGGACAAGATTATGTTTCTCCCAGAAAAACAGGTTTCACTGTAAAGGTTTAGATGGACGAACGTGTGACCACTTTTGAGAAAAGTTGTAATAGATTTTTTTTGAGAACCACCAGGTCTTCTTGTTTAATTTATATGCTGTGGATATGTTTGTATGTTTTAAAAAACATGGAGGACTCTCCATATTTTTTTAATGCAAATGATCTTATAAGCTGCTATGCAAATTCTATTAAAAGCTCTATCTACTATTAAAGAGTAAAACATTCTTGAAGCTTTCAGGGAAGACCTGTAGACTTAAGCACTTTCTCTGCTTTTTTGTATCTGGTCTTAGACACTTATGCTGAGTTATGTTCTTATTATTTTCACTGTTTGTAAGCTATTGATTGTATATAATCTTTAAACCATCCAAATATCCAGCATACATTTCCATGTCACCACCACCCACTATTGACGCCATGAATGAAATGGCTGGTTAGAAAGCCAAAGGTCATCATTTCTCAATCCCTAAATGAAGAGGTAAAATGCCTGATCTCTTTCATCTCAAAACATATTTCTGGTCAGATCTGAATATCAGTGTGAAGGAAAGAGACATTTAAATTTGAGATTCTGCTTAAACTTTTAAGTTGAATTTGACTATAGCCATATTCATTCTTTGTATGTATCTCTAACAGGTCTTTTGTATGCCTAGTGATATTATACTCTGTCTTGAGTTTAGACAGTTCTTCCAGCTAAATGTGAATTCTTATTGTAGCTTTTTTTTCCCCTTCCTGAAGATGAAAGCAGAGGAATCTACCATCTGCTACCATTCTCTCAAGAATGCTTGGTAACCTAGAATTATTTTGACTTTCTATATATTATCTTTTAAAACTGACAGCAGCAGTCTCCCCTGCTGCCCCATCTTTTTAAGGTATCTCGTTTACTGCGCTAGGTATATAGATAATAAATGTGTAATGATAGACAGTTCTAAAAGAATTAAATGCAAAAAAGTGCTTTTACCTCTAATTAACTCTGATATTTTCCAGAGGGCCCCTGGAACATGTCAGAAGATTTTTTTCTCATTAGAGAAAGTATTTGACTGATTTGGCTTATTATATATATATATATTTACCAGGAAAGCACTGTCAAAGAAAATGATGCTAAACTTTGTTACTGAATGTTTTGTATTACAGAAATATCAGAATTTCCTTATGTCAACTGTTTTACAGTAAGTTCTCATCAGATCTTTAACCATTGTCATTTGTAAGTCTTTTGTCATTTATAGTATTATCCCTAAACTGGTAAAGAACTAGATTTCAGCAGAACAGGTATTAGTTACATAAGATTACATAAACTAAAGAAAATGATTTTGTCTTTTTGTTTCAAATGTTGCTGATAAAGTGTTTTAACCTTGTTCCCTTAAACTGACAACAGTTTAGTAAATGACTATCTTTATGAGCAGAATTGAAACATCCTTCTCTCTACCTGATCCCTCCAGAGTTTAAAAACTTTCAGTGACTGTTTTTGTATTCCATGGCAGTATGTTTATTTGCACAAGTTCAATAAGAATCTGCTTTCCTTGTGAGAAGACTACTTAAGAACAGTGGTTATACTGCCAGGGCTTTGACTGGAATGTCATACCTGAGAGACATGTGCATGGACTCAGATGTGAACAACTTTAAGGAACTAAGATTGACTTTATAAAGCCAACAAAGCCCCTTGGAAGAACTGGCCTAGTACCTTGCTTACAGAGTTCCCAGCAGCCTTACCAGGTGAGTAAAGAAGGTCACTTCCTGGCAGGTGCAGAGACCTCGAGAAGAGAAGAATTCATCCAAATCTACAAGTACTGCAGGCAAAGCCTGATGGCAAGTCTAGCTTGGCTGTCTGGCCTCAAGAGGCCTTTAAAAGTTCAATCTGAAATTCCTTACAAAAAGTTCCAGCAAAGCATATTTAAAAGAGCCTGTGTAATCAATTGCTCTTCTTGCTGCACTTGTGCAAATGATCAAGCCAGCTATTAATTATTTTCTTAACCTGGTTACTTCTAATAAAAATGAGGGTGATTTTAGAGAAAAGTATTGTTTCAATAATGGCAGCCTCCTTCCCGAATAAAAAATCCAACTCCAGATGTTGCTACATAACCTAATAACACAATTTGTTTTATCTTGCCTAGAAGCCACAAAACTGCAAATAGTAATAGAAATGAAACCCAGAATAGAAGCGCCAGCCTTCTGAGGCCCTCTCAACTGACCAGTGATGGAGACCTAGCTGCACCCTTTACTGCGCCCCCTTCTCAGCACGAAGCAGCCAGAGCGGTCATCGCCCCTTTTCCCTAGCAGCAGCTAGAGTCCCTATCTGTAGAAGAGAGAATGAGACAAAGACCAAGACTCACTTTATCCTCTGTAAGTAGGCAAAGAACCTTCATTGAGAGAGTTCCTAAAACTTACACCTCCCTCTGCAACAGGACAGAAGTAATCAGCACCACCCCAGCTTATTCTAACAAGTAGTAAGCCCGCCAAACCAGAGTCACTCCATGTGTTACCTTTATCAAAGAACGCATTAGCACCATGTAAATCATAGTGTTAAGACAGAACTATCAGAGTGTTAACCAAACAGATGACCCCTAATTTCATGATTGAAATAGATACAAGAAGAAGAGGGGAATGTAAGAATAGAAATAGGTTAGCATAAGCATAGCCATCTTAAAAGACTAGAAGCCATTTTCTGAGTATGTGACTTAGAAAGAAAAACTGGAACTGGGTAAGGCCTTGAAAAACAAGCTAATCATGAACACCAGATGGTGGGCAGCTGTGGCCTTTAGTCAGCTAACCTTGGTCAGCTAATCCTACATACCAAGCTTATCGTGCAGAACCTCCCTGACAATTGAGGAGTGGTCTTATCTTGCTCCTGCCTAACCCCAGGATGTATGTCTTGCAAGAATAATGTGCAGCTGTGGAAAATTACTATGAGTTAAGTGTTTTGAAAATGCTATATAAACCCTTGGCTTTGAGTGCTCGGGGTCCTTGTTGAGACCGCTAGGGCTGACATTGGACCCCAGCTAGCTGGCTGAATAAAGACTGCTTGAATTTACATCTCTATGCCTGTGTAGTTTGTTCTCTGGAGAAGCCTCGGAAGCCCGGACCCTAACACCACAACACACACCTACGCCAACATGCCTCACAACACCTAGAAAGGCAAATGCAAATAAAAAGTACAAAGCTTAATTCCCCCAGTTGAAAATAAGGGACTTCCCCCACTCGCCTTTTATTTCCAGAATTTTTTCCGCAGGTCCTTTTGTATGTAAATCTTTTTTTTTTTAATCAAAATATATGTCACAGTGATTCAACAGTTCCCTTTCTCCCTACCTCACCCCCACACACATTCCCCTACCCCTTGGTAACCACTAGTCACTGCTCAGTGTCTGTGAGTCTGATGCTGTTTTGTTCCTTCTGTTTTGCTCTATTTTTGTATTCCACAAATGAGTGAAATCATATGGTATTTGTCTTTCTCTGCCTGGTTTATGTCAGTGAGCATAATACCCTCTAGATCCATTGCACATGACAGGATTTCTTTTATTTTTCTGGTTGAATAATACTCCATTATGTATGTACCACAACTTCTTTATCCAATCATCTATTGTTGGACACTTAGGTTGTTTCCTTATCTTGCCTATTGAAAACAGTGAGGCTATGAACATAGGGGTGAATGTATCTTTTTGAATCAGGGATCTTGTTTTCTTTGGGTAAATTCCTAGAAACAGAATTACTGAATCAAATGATATATTTATTTTTAGTTTTATTGAGGAGCCTCCATACTGCTTTTCACAGGGTTTGTACCAATTTGCAGTTCCACCAACAGTGTAGGAGGGCTCCTGTTTCCCCAGACCCTCACCGGCATTTGTTATTTCTTGTGTTTTGGATAGTGGCCATCCTAATTGGTGTGAGGTGATACCCCATTGTGGTTTTAATTTGCATTTCTCTGATGATTAGCAATGTGGAGCAACTTTTCATATGCCTGTTGGCCATTTGTATTTCTTCTTTGGAGAAGTGTCTGTTCAGGTCCTCCGCCCATTTTTTGATGGGGTTATTTATTTGTTCTTTGGGTGTTGAGACATATGAGTTCTTTATATACTTTGGATGTTAATCCTTTATCAGATGAGTCATTTATGAATATATTTTCTCACACTGTAGGATGCCTTTTTGTTCTGATGGTGTCCTTTGCTATACAGAAGTATTTTAGCTTGATGTAGTCACATTTATTCATTGTTTATTTTGTTTCCCTAGCCCGAGGACACAGGTTCAGGAAAAGTTGCTAATGTTCATATTCAAGATATTTTTGCCTATATTTTCTTTGCAGAGATTTATGGTTTCATGACTTACATTTAGGTCTTCAATCCATTTCAAATTTACTTTCACAAAATTCACGTTATAAGGGTGCCAGCAGAAGAGGAGAGAGAAAAGGGGATAGAAAGTGTCTTTGAAGAAATAAATTGTTGAAAACTTCCCCAATCTGGAGAAGGAATTAAGTCTCTCAGGCCATGGAAATACACAGATCTCCAAACACAAGGGACCCAAGGAAGACAACACCAAAACATATAATAATTAAAATAGCAAAGATCAAGGACAAAGACAGAGTATTAAAAGCAGCCAGAGAGAGGAAAAAAGATCACCTACAAAGGAAAACACATCAAGCTATCATCAGACTTCTCAGCAGAAATCTTACAGGCCAGAAGGGAGTGATATGATATATTCAATGCAATGAAACAGTAGGGCCTCAAACCAAGAACACTCTACCCAGCAAGATTATCATACAAATTTGAAGGAGGGATTAAACAATTTCCAGATAAGCAAAAGGTGAGGGAATTTACCTTCTACAAAACATATTTACAGTGCATTTTAAAGGGAATGCTCTAGATGGAAGTGCTCCTAAGGCTAAATAGGAGCCACCAGAGAAAATAAAACCACAGTAAAGGAAGTAAACCAATAAATTACTAACCAAATGCAAAATTAAATCAGCTACCCATAAAGTCAGTCAAGGAATACACAAAGAGTACACCTAACATATAAAGAGTGGAGGAGGAAGAAAAAGAAGGGAGAAAAAAGAATCTCTAGATTGTCTTTATAACAGCATAATAAGAAGTTAAGTTAGATGCTTAGATAATAAAGAAGCTGCCCTTGAACCTTTGGTAACCATGAACTCAAAGCCTGCAATGGCAATAAGCACATATCTTTCAATAATCACCAAATGTAAATGGACTGAATGCACTAATCAAAAGACATAGAGGTACAGAATGGACAAAAAAGCAAGACCCATCTATATGCTGCCTTCAAGAGACTCCCTTCAAACCCAAAGACATACACAGACTAAAAGTGAAGGGATGGAAAAAGATATTTCATGCAACTAATAGGGAGAAAAAAGCAGGAGTTGCAGTACTCGTTTCAGACAAAATAGACTTCAAAACAAAAAAACTAACAAGAGACAAAGAAGGACATTACATAATGATAAACTTGTCAGTCCAACAAGAGGATATAACCACTATATCTATGGACCCACCACAGGAGCACCTACATATGTCAAACAAATACTACTAGAATTAAAAGGGGAAATAGAATGCAATGCACTCATTTTAGGAGACTTCAACACACCACTCACTCCAAAGGACAGATCCACCAGACAGAAAATAAGTAAGGACACAGAGGCACTGAACAACACACTAGAACAGATGGACCTAACATACATCTACAGAACTCTACACCCAAAAGCAACAGGATACACATTCTGCTCAAGTGCACATGGAACATTTTCAAGAACAGATCTTATACTAGGCTACAAAAAGAACCTCAGTAAATTCAAAAAGATTGAAATTGTACCAACCAGCTTCTCAGATCACAAAGGAATGAAGGTAGAAATAAACTGTGCAAAGAAAACTAAAAGGCCCACAAACACGTGGAGGCTTAACAACATGCTCCTAAATAATCAATGGATCAATGACCAAATTAAAACAGAGATCAAGCAATATAAGGAGACAAATGAAAAAACAGCCCCAACTTTTGTGGGGTGCAGCAAAGGCGGTTCTAAGAGGAACATATATAGCAACTCAGGACTATCTCAAAGAAGAAGAAAAATCCCAAATGAACAGTCTAAATTTACAGTTAATGAAACTAGAAAAAGAAGAACAAAGGAGGCCCAAATTCAGAAGGAGGACATAATAAAGATCAGAGAAGAAAAAAATAAAATTGAGAATAATAAAACAATATAAAGAATTAATGAAACCAATAGCTGGCTCTTTGAGAAAATAAACTAAATAGATAAACCTCTAGCCAGACTTTTCAAGGAAAAAAGAGAGTCTGCACACATAAACAGAATCATAAATGAGAAAGGAAAAATCACTATGGGCACCACAGAAATACATAGAATTATTAGAGAATACTATGAAAAATTATATACTAACAAACTGGATAATCTAGAAGAAATGGACAACTTTCTAGAAAAATGCAATCTTCCAAGGCTGACTCAGGAAGAAACAGAAAATCTAAAAAGACCAATTACCAGCAATGAAATTGAATTTGTAATTTAAAAAACTATCCAAGAACAAAATCCCCAACCAGATGACTTCACCACTGAATTTTATCAGACATTTACAGAAGATGTAATACCCATCCTTCTTAAAGTTTTCCAAAAAGTAGAAGAGGAGGGAATACTTCCAAACTCATTCTACGAAGCCAGCATCATTCTAATGCCAAAACCAGGCAACGACCCAACAACAAAAAAAATTACATACCAATATCCCTGATGAATATACATGCAAAAATACTCAAAAAAATATTAGCAAACCAAATTGAAGACTACATCAAAAAGATCATACATCATGATCAAGAGGATTTATTCCAGGGATGCAAGGATGGTACAATATTTAAAAATCCATTAACATCATCCACTACATCAACAAAAAGAACAAAAACTACATGATGATCTCCATGAATGCTGAAAAAGCATTTAACAAAAATCAACATCCATTCATGATAATACCTTTCAACAAAATGGGCATAGAAGGTAACTACCTCAACACAATACACACCATATATAACAAACACACAGCCAACATCATACTTAACAGCAAAAAGCTGAAAGATTTGCCTCTAATATGGGGGACAAGACAAAGATGCCCATTCTCCCGACTTTTATTCAATATTTCACTAGAGGTCCTAGCCACAGGAGTCAGACAACACAAAGAAATAAAAAGCATCCAGATTAGCAAAGAAGAAGTTAAATTGTCACTGTTTGCATATGACATGATATTGTACATAAAAAAACCTAAAGAATCCACCCAAAACAACTAGAATAACTGAATTCAGCAAAGCTGCAGGATACAAAGGCAATACAACAGAAATCTGTTGCATTCCTATATACTAACAATGAACTAGAAGAAAGAGAAATCAGGAAAATTCCATTCACAACTGCATCAAAAATAGTGAAACACCTAGGAATAAACCTAACCAAGGAAGTGAAAGACCTATACCCTGAAAACAAGACACTCATGAGAGAAATTAAAGAAAATACCAATAAATGGAAACACATCCCATGCTTATGGATAGGAAAAATTAATATTGTCAAACGGCCATCCTGCCTAAAGCAATCTACAGATTCAGTGCAATCCCTACCAAAATACCAACAGCATTCTTCAATGAACTAGAGCAAACAGTTGTAAAATTCATATGGAACCACAAAAGACCATGAAGAGCCAAAGCAATCCTGAGAAGGAAGAATAAAGCAGGGGTGGAGGGGGATTAAGCTTCCTGACTTCAAGCTTTACTACAAAGTCACAGTAATCAAGACAGTTTGGTACTGGCACAAGAACAGACCCACAGACCAATGGAACAGACTAGAAAGCCCAGATATAAACACAAGCATACTTGGTCAATTAATATATTATAAAGGAGCCATGAATATACAGTGGGGAAATGACAGCCTCTTCAACAACTCGTGTTGGCAAAACTGGACAGCTACATGCATGAGAATGAAACTGGACTCATTTGTAATTAAATGAATTTTACCTGGGTCTTTACCTGGTTTTGGTATTAGGGTGATGTTGGCTTCATAGAATGAGTGGGAGTATTCCCTCCTCTTCTATTTTTTGGAAAACTTTAAGAAGAATGGGTATTATGTCTTCTCTGCATGTCTGATAAAATTCCGAGGTAAATCCATCTGGTCCAGGCATTTTGTTCTTGGGTAGCTTTTTGATTACCAATTCAATTTCTTTGCTGGTAATTGGTTTGTTTAGATTTTCTGTTTCTTCCTTGGTCAGTCTTGGAAGGTTGTATTTTTCTAGGAAGTTGTCCATTTATTCTAGGTTTTTCCAGCTTGTTAGCATATAGGTTTTCATAGTATTCTCTAATAATTCTTTGTATTTCTGTGGGGTCCTTTGTGATTTTTCCTTTCTCATTTCTGATTCTGTTGATGTGTGTTGATTCTCTTTTTCTCTTAATAAGTCTGGCCAGAGGTTTATCTATTTTGTTTATTTTCTCAAAGAACTAGCTCTTGGTTTCATTGATTTTTTCTATTGTTTTATTCTTCTCAATTTTATTTATTTCTTCTCTGATCTTTATTATGTCCCTCCTTATGCTGACTTTAGGCCTCATTTGTTTTTATTTTTCCAATTTTGATAATTGTGATGTTAGACTATTCATTTGGGATTGTTCTTCCTTCTTTAAATATGCCTGGATTGCTATATACTTTCCTTTTAAGACTGCTTTCACTGCATCCCACAGAAGTTGGGGCTTTGTGTTGTTGCTGTCATTTGTTTCCATATAATGCTGGATCTCCATTTTAATTTGGTCGTTGATCCATTGATTATTTAGGAGCATGTTGTTAAGCCTCCATGTGCTTGTGAGCCTTTTTGATTTCTTTGTAGAATTTATTTCTAGTTTTATACCTTTGTGGTCTGAAAAGTTGGTTGGTAGAATGTCTATCTTTTTTAATTTACTGAGGCTCTTTTTGTGGCCCAGTATGTGGTCTATTCTGGAGAATGTTCCATGTGCACTTGAGAAGAATGTGTATCCTGTTGCTTTTGGATATAGAGTTCTATAGATGTCTGTTAGGTCCATCTGTTCTAGTGTGTTGTTCAGTGCCTCTGTGTCCTTACTTATTTTCTGTCTAGTGGATCTGTCCTTTGGAGTGAGTGGTGTGTTGAAGTCTCCTAAAATGAGTGCATTGCATTCTATTTCCTCCTTTAATTCTGTTAGTATTTGTTTCACATATGCTGGTACTCCTGTGTTGGGTGCATATATATTTATAATGGTTATATCCTCTTGCTGGACTGACTCCCTTAGGATTATGTAATGTCCTTCTTCATCTCTTGTTACTTTCTTTGTTTTGAAGTTTATTTTCTCTGATACTAGTACTGCAACACCTGCTTTTTTCTTCCTGTTGTTTGCATGGAATATCTTTTTCCATTCCTTGAGTGTTAGTCTGTGCATGTCTTTGGGTTTGAGGTGAGTCTCTTGAAGGCAGCATATGGATGGGTCTTGCTTTTTTATCCATTCTATTACTCTGTGTCTTTTGATTGATGCATTCAGTCCATTTACATTTAGGATGATTATTGAAAGATATGTACTTATTGCCATTGCAGGCTTTAGATTTGTGGTTACCAAAGATTCAAGGTTAGCTTCTTTAATATCTTCCTGTCTAACTTAACTCACTTACTGAGCTATTATAAACACTGTCTGATGATTCTTTATTTCTCTCCCTTCTTATTCTTCCTCCTCCATTATTTATATGTTGGGTGTTTTATTCTGTGCTCTTTTGTGTTTTCTTTGACTGCTTTTGTGGGTAGTTGATTTGATTTTTTGTCTTTAGTTAGTATTTGGTTGGTCTGCTTTCTTTGCTGTGATTTTATTTTCTCTGGTGACATCTATTTAGCCTTAGGAGTACTCACATCTAGAGCAGTCCCTCTAACATATCCTATAGACGTGGTTTGTAGGAGGCAAATTCCCTCAACTTTTGCCTGTCTGGGAATTGTTTAATCCCTCCTTCATATTTAAATGATAATTGTGCTGGATACAGTATTCTTGGTTCAAGGCCCTTCTCTTTCATTGCATTAAATATATCATGTCATTCTCTTCTGGCCTGTAAGGTTTCTGTTGAGAAGTCTGATGATAGCCTGATGGGTTTTCCTTTGTAGGTGACCTTTTTCTTATCTCTAGCTGCCTTTAAAATTCTGTCCATGTCCTTGAGTTTTGCCATTTTAATTATTACGTGTCTTGGTGTTGTCCTCTTTGGGTCCCTTCTGTTGGAGGTTCTGCCTATTTCCGTGGTCTGAGTGACTATTTTCTCCCCCAGTTTAGGGAAGTTTTCAGCAATTATTTCTTCAAATACACTTTCTATCCCTTTTTCTCTCTCTTCTTCTTCTGGTATCCCTATTATGCAGATATTGCTCCTTTTGGATTGGTCACACAGTCCTCTTAATGCTGTTTCAATCCTGGAGATCCTTTTATCTCTGCATCAGCTTCTATCATTCCTGTTCTCTGGTTTCTAATCCATCAAAGGCCTCTTGCATCTCATCCATTCTGCTTTTAAATTCTTCCAGAGATTGTTTTATTTCTGTATTCTCCCTCCTTAGCTCTTGCATATTTCTCTGCAAGTCCATCAGCATTGTTATGACCTTGCTTTTAAATTCTTTTTCAGGAAGATTGGTTAGGTCTATCTCCCCAGATTCCTTTTCAGGGGAGACTGTCTGCATTAATCTGGTCTGTATCAAATTATTCCGCCTTTTCATGGCAATAGAGATAGTTGTGGGTAGTTGGCACGTGTCAGCTGGGAGAACATCCCTTATTGCTAGTTTGTGGCCTTCCTCTCCTGGAAGAACGGCGACTCTAGCGGCTTGTGCTGGGCAGCTGCACACAGATGGGGTCTCTGATTCTTGACTGGCCACTGTAAAGGAAGCTCCACGCATGGTTGCTGTGGGCTCCTCTATGGCAAGGTTGCCCTGGAGCGGGAATGGGCAGGAGGCTGTTTATCACCATGAGGGGCCTTGGAGCTGTGCTGCCACACAGGGGGTTAGGGCACCCGGAGTTCCCTGGGTTCCCAGCTGCTGAGCTGATTGTGCCGGGACACCTCCGTCCAGCTGTGGGGTCCCTGTCCCTTTAAGACTTTCAAAGGGCACTCACTTTTCTTTGTCCCAGGGGCACTGGCTGCAGGCACCCACTCACAGATTTTACTGCCCCATTTCCCTAGTATCCAGCACCCCACGCACTGTGTGTCTGCGCTCTGGTGCGGATGGCTAGGACTGAGTAGTAGTCCTGGGCTCCCTCTCCCTCCCCACTTCAACTCCTCTCCTCCTGCCAGGAGCTGGGGTGAGGGGTGCTCGGGTCCCGCTGGGCCGCGGCTTGTATCTTACCACCTTCAGAAGGCACTGAGTTCTCGCAGGTGTAGATGTAGTCTGGCTGTTGTCCTGTATCTTCTGGTCTCTCTTTCAGAATAGTTGTATTTGTTGTATTTTCAAAAATATGTATGTTTTTGGGAGGAAATTTCCTCTGCTCTATTCATGCCGCCATCTTGGCTCCACCTCTTGGCTAGAGTTTTATGTATTTTGTTTATTTCCTCAAAGAACCAGCTCCTGGTTTCATTGATTTTTTCCTGTTGTTTTATTCTCTATTTTATTTCTTCTCTGATCTTTATTATGTTCCTCCTTGTACTGACTTTGGGTTTCATTTGTTCTTCATTTTATAGTTTCTTTAATTTTGGTTTTAGACTGTTTATTTGGGATTTTTCTTGTCTTGAGGTAAGCCTATATTCTATGTACTTTCCTCTTAGAACTGCCTGTGCAGCATCCCACAGATTTGGGGCTGTTGTGTTTTTGTTTTTGTCTGCATATATTGCTTGATTTCTGTTTTAATTTGGTTATTGATCCACTGATTAGTTAAAAGCATGTTGTTTAACCTTCATGTGTTTGTAAGTCTTTTTGTTTTCTTTGTGTAGTTTATCTCTAGTTTCATACCATGTGGTCTGAGAGGCTGTTTGATACAATTTCAATCCTTTTTAATTTATTGAGGCTCTTCTTGTGTCCTAGAATGTGATCTATTCTGGAGAACGTTGCATATACACATAAGAAAAATGTGTATCCTGCTGCTTTTGGATGGAGTGTTCTGTAGATATCTGTTAAGTCAGCTTGATCTAATGTATTGTTCAGTGCCTCTGTTTCCTAATTTATTTTCTGCCTGATTGATCTGTCTATTGATGTGAGTGGTGTGTTAATGTCTCCTGAAATGAATGTGTTGCAATCTATTTCCTCATTTAATTTTGTTAGTATTTGTATTACATATTTAGGTACTCTTATTTTGGGTGGAGAAATATTTACAACGGTTATATCCTGTTGTTGAACTGATCCTTTTATCATTATCTAATGTCCTATGTCTCTTGTTACTCTCTTTGTTTTGAAATAAATTTTGTCTGATAAAAGTACCCCTACTTCTGTTTTTTTCTCCTTCCTTGTTATTTGCATCCAATATCTTTTTCCATCCCTTCAATTTTAGTCTGTGTATGTCTTTGGGTCTGAAATGAGTCTCTTGTAGGCAGCATATAGATGGGTCTTGTTTCCTTACCTATTCTACCACTCTATGTCTTTTTTTTTTATGACACATTCAGTCCACTTACATTTAAGGTGATTATTGATAGATATGTACTTATTGCCATTTTATTATGTTTTCTGCTGTTTTTATATCTCCTCTCTGATCTTTTCTTACTCTCTTATGTTCTTCTTTTGTTATTGATCATTTTCTTTAGTGTTGTAATTGGATTTCTCTCTCTTTTTAAAATGTGTGAGTGTGTGTGTATTTAGTGTAGGCTTTAGTTTTATGGTTACCAAAGATTCAAGGATTGCTCCTTAACTATATAATAGTCTATCTTAAATTGCTGATTATTCTATTTCAAACACAATCTAAAGGTACTTTTTCCCCTTTATTCTTCTTCCTCCACATTTTTTATATTAGATGTCGTAATCTGAGGCTTTTATGTATCCCTTGACTGATTTTGTATATAGTTGATTTTGCTTTGTTTTGTTTTAATTTCATACTTGCTTGGTAATTTGTTGACCTACTATCTTTACTGTGGGTTTATTTTCACCACTGAAATCTATTTAGCCTTAGGGTCATTTCCATCTAAAGCAATCCCTTTATCAGCCCCTATAATGTGAATATTGTTATGTAAAACTGGCTTAGTGGTGGCAAATTCCTTCAACTTTTATTTATCTGGAAAATGTTTAATGCCTACTTCAAATGTAAGTGATAATATCATCCACTAGAGGACTCTTGATTGGAGGCCCTTCTGTTTTAGTCCACTGAATATATTGTGCCACTCTCTTCTGGTCTAAAGAGTTTCTGTTGAGAACTCTGCTGATAACCTGATGGGATTTCCTTTATAAGCAATCGTTTTTTCTCTCTCTGGCTGCTTTCAACACTCTCTCCCTATCCTTGATTTTTGCCATTTTAGTTATTACATGTCTTGGTGTTGTCTTGCTGGCGTTCCTTTTGTCAGGGGATCTCTGAGCTTCCCTGGCCTAAGTGTCTATGTCCTTCCCTGGATTAGGGAAGTTTTCAATAATTATTTCCTTAAAGAGACTTTCTATCCTTTTGTCTTTCTCTTCTCCTTCTGGAGCCCCTATAATGTGAATATTGTTTTGTTTGGATTGGTCACATAGCTCTTTTATCATTCTTTCATTCCAAGAGATCCTTTTTTCTCTCTGTTCCTTAGCTTTTTTGTTTTCCACTTCTCCATTTGCTATTTCATTTGCCATCTCCTCTATGTAATTTAATCTGCTTTTATTTTTTATTTATTTTTATTTTTTTCAGATTCTAATACTATTCATCGTGTTTGAGGTTTTCTTTTCTTTTTTTTTGGTATCATTAATATACAATCACATGGGCAAAATTGTGGTTATTAGATTCCCCCCATTATCAAGTCCCCACCACATACCCCATTACAGTCACTGTCAATCAGCAAAGTAAGATGTTATGGAGTCACTACTTGTCTTCTCTGTGTTATACTGCCTTCCCGTGCCCCAACCCCTACATTATGTGTGCTGATCATCATGCCCCTTATTCCCCTTCTCCCTCCCTTCCTACCCACCCTCCCCAGTCCTTTTACCTTTGGCAACTGTTACTCCATTCTTGGATTCTGTGAGTCTGCTGCTGTTCTGTTCCTTCATATTTGCTTTGTTCTTACACTCCATGGATGAGTGAAATCATCTGATACTTTTCTTTCTCTTCCTGGCTATTACACTGAGCATAATACCCTCTAGCTCCATCAATGTTGTTACAAATGGTAGGATTTGTTTTCTTCTTATAGCTGAACAATATTCCATTGTGTATATGTACCACCTCTTCTTCATCCATACATCTACTGATGGACACTTAGGTTGCTTCCATTTCTTGGCTATTGTAAATAGTGCAGCGATAAACATAGGGGTGCATCTGTCTTTTGCAAACTGGGCTCCTGCATTCTTAGGGCAAATTCGTAGAAGTGGAATTCCTGGGTCAAATGTTATTTCTATTTTTAATTTTTTGAGGAACCTCCATACTCCTGTCAACAATGGTTGAACTATTTTACATTCCCACTAGCAGTGTAGGAGGGTTCCCCTTTCTCCACATCCTCACCACCATTTGTTGTTCCTAGTCTTTTCTATGTTGGCCATCCTACTGGGTCTAAGGTGATATCTCACTGTGGTTTTAATTTGCATTTCCCTGATAATTAGCAATGTGGAGCATTTTTTCATGTGCCTGTTGGCCATCTGAATTTCTTCTTTGGAGAAGTGTCTCTTCATATCCTCCAATCATCTTTTTTTTTTTTTTTTTGAGAGGGCATCTCTCATATTTATTGATCAAATGGTTGTTAACAACAATAAAATTCAGTATAGGGGGGTCAATGCTCAATGTACAATCATTAATCCATCTCAAGCCTAATTCTCGTCAGTCTCCAATCTTCTGAAGCATAACGAACAAGTTCTTACATGGTGAACGAATTCTTACAGAGTGAATAAATTCTTACATGGTGAACAGTACAAGGGCAGTCATCACAGAAACTTTCGGTTTGATCATGCAATATGACCTATAAACCATCAGGTCAAATATGAATATTCATTTGATTTTTGTACTTGATTTATATGTTGATCCCACATTTCTCCTATTATTATTATTATTTTTATTTTTAATAAAATGCTGAAGTGGTAGGTAGATGCAAGATAAAGGTAGAAAACATAGTTTAGTGCTGTAAGAAGGCAAATGTAGATGATCAGATGATCAGGTGTGTGCCTATGGACTAAGTATTAATCCAGGCTAGACAAGGGCAGCAAGACATCCACGGATGCAGAAGATTTCTCTCAAAGCAGGGGGGGTGAGGTTCTGAGCCTCACCTCTGTTGATCCCCAAATTCTCACCTGATGGCCCCCCTGCGACTGTGCCTGTCTTAGGTTGTTCCTCCCTTGAGGAATCTTACCCGTCTCTCGCTAACCAGTCATCTTCCGGGGCCATACAGGGAAATGTAAAGTTGGTAAGTGAGAGAGAAGCCATATTGTTTGCAAAGGTTAGCTTTTTACTTCTTTGCAGATTTATGCCCTGTGGCTTCTATGCCCAGCACTTGTCTCGAGGTATCTTTACCACCTGGAGGAATTATGATACTCGGTAAATTCTATATGAGGCACGAATTCTATTTAAGGTTTGTAATTAGGAAGGAAGAAGAAAAGCTATAGATGTAGCATATGAAGGAAACTTGGGAGGATTGATTATTTCTTTGACATATCTTCTTGTATAGTACCTTAAGTATGTATAGGTTTTAAACTACTAACTAATTTGCACACACATATTAACATAATAGGAATACGGTGACATAAACAAAGCAAATCTATAATTACCAGCCATCTCCAGTGAAGCCAAGAAAACCATTTAGGCACCCTAGGCATTTGTGAAAATTTATCTATGATATGATGGATATTTTCCAACTGTACTTGAACCATCAGACAAATTAAAGCAGCCCATTTCTGGGATCTGTTCACATCCCATATGTTCTTTTAACCATAGATAGTCTATAGTCATGAGATTTTGGGGTGCTACAACTTGCACCCCTCCCAACTCCTGGTTGAGTTCCAACAGTACAGATCCAGTCAAATTCGTTGTCTCACTGTATGCACATGCCAGCTTAGACATCTCCCTCCTCCTTCTTATGGCAAGTCCAGGAGACGGTGGGCTGGATGCAGCCACAACCGCAGCATCGTCCGGATCCCTGTGGAGGCTTTTTGATGATCATCCCCCGGCACGAGTCCTCCAGAGAGTGCTGATGCCGGAAGCTCCTCCTCATATCGTATCTTAGTTCATTTTCTGGGTATCCAAGCTAGGCCTTGATCTTCTGCGTAGAAACAAACAGACCCTTTGCCCACACTTTGACATGCCCTCTATACCACTGTGCAGAACTCATTGGAGGTCAGCACACAGTAACTGCTTTTTTTTTTTTTTTTAATTAAGAGAAAGGAATATTATCAGAAAAGAGTACCTCCATAGCTGATCATCTGACACCCTTTAAGTGATCAACATTAAGGATATTTAAAGCATGCGTTGATCTTTGATTTACCAATAGTTTTATCCTGTTAAGGAGTAATCCCCCTTTTCTTTCTTTCTTTCTTTTTTTTTTTAAATTTTTAATCTACACTTACCTGAAGAATACTATGTTTACTATGCTCTCCCCTATATCAGGACCCCCCTAACAACCACATTACGGTTACTGTCCATCAGCTTAGCAAAATGTGGTAGAGTCACTACTTGTCCTCTCTGTGTTGTGCAGCCCACCCTCCCCTTTCTCCCTCCCCCCCATGCATGCTAATCTTAATACCCCCCTTCTTCTTTCCCCCCCTTATCCCTCCCTGCCCACCCATCCTCCCCAGTTCCTTTCCCTTTGGTACCTGTTAGTCCATTTTTGGGTTCTGTAATTCTGCTGCTGTTTTGTTCCTTCAGTTTTTCCTTTGTTCCTATACTCCTCAGATGAGTGAAATCATTTGGTATTTCTCTTTCTCCGCTTGGCTTATTTCACTGAGCATAATACTCTCCAGCTCCATCCATGTTGCTGCAAATGGTTGGATTTTTCCACTTCTTATGGCTGAGTAGTATTCCATTGTGTATATGTACCACATCTTCTTTATCCATTCATCTACAGATGGACATTTAGGTTGCTTCCAATTCTTGGCTATTGTAAATAGTGCTGCGATAAACATAGGAGTGCATCTGTCTTTCTCAAACTTGATTGCTGCGTTCTTAGGGTAAATTCCTAGGAGTGGAATTCCTGGGTCAAATGGTAGGTCTGTTTTGAGCATTTTGATGCACCTCCATACTGCTTTCCACAATGGTTGAACTAATTTACATTCCAACCAGCAGTGTAGGAGGGTTCCCCTTTCTCCACAGCCTCGCCAACATTTGTTGTTGTTTGTCTTTTGGATGGCAGCTATCCTTACTGGTGTGAGGTGATACCTCATTGTAGTTTTAATTTGCATTTCTCTGATAATTAGCGATGCTCCAATCATCTTTTAATCAGGTTATTTGCTTTTGGGGTGTTGAGGCATGTGAGTTCTTTATATATTTTGTCAGATCTGTCATTTACAAATATATTCTCCCATACTGTAGGATGCCTTTTTGTTCTACTGATGGTGTCTTTTGCAGTAGAGAAACCCTTTAACTTGATGTAGTCCCATTTGTTAATTTTTTATTTTCTTTTCCTTGCCTGAGGAGAAGTGTTCAAGGAATAGTTGCTCATGCTTATAGTCAAGAGATTTTTGCCTATGTTTTCTTCTAAGAGCTTTATGGTTTCATAACTTACATTCATGTCTTTGATCCATTTGGAGTTTACTTTTGTGTGTGAGGTTAGACAATAATCCAGTTTCATTCTCTTGCATGTAGCTGTCCAGTTTTGCCAACACCAGTTGTTGAAGAGGCTGCCATTTCCCTATTGATATCCATGGCTCCTTTATCGTATATTAATTGACCACATTATGCTTGGATTTATATCTGGGCTCTCTAGTCTGCTCCATTGGTCTGTGGGTCTGCTCTTGTTCCAGTATCAAATTGTCATGATTACTGTGACTTTGTAATAGAGCTTGAAGTTGGGGAGCTTAATCCCCCTCCACCTCCACCCCCCCACCCCCTGCTTTATTCTTCCTTCTCAGGATTGCTTTGGCTGTCAGGGTCTTTTGTGGTTCCATATGAATTTTAGAACTATTTGCTCTGGTTTGTTGAAGAATGCTGTTGGCATTTTGATAGAGATTGCATTGAATCTATAGATTGCTTTAGGCAGGATGGTCATTTTGACAATATTAATTCTTCCTATCCATGAGCACAGGATGTGTGTCCATTTATTGGTATCTTCTTTAATTTCTCTTAAGAGTGTCTTATAGTTTTCAGGGTATAGGTCTTTCACTTCCTTGGTTAGGTTTATTTCCAGGTATTTTATTCTTTTTGATGCAATCGTGAATGGAATTGTTTTTCTGATTTCTATTTCTCCTAGTTCATCATTAGTGTATAGGAATGCTACAGATTTCTGTGTTTAGTTTTGTATCCTGCGACTTTGCTGAATTCAGATATTAGATCTAAGAGTTTTCAAGTGGATTCTTTGGGGTTTTTTTAATGTACAATATCATGTCACCTGCAAACAGGGACAGTTTAACTTCTTCCTTGCCAATCTGGATGCCTTTTATTTCTTTGTGCTGTCTGATTGCTGTGGCTAGGACCTCCAAAACTATGTTGAATAAAAGTGGGGAGAGTGGGCATCCTTGTCTTATATCCGATCTTAAAGGAAAAGCTTTTGGCTTTTCACTGTTAAGTATGATTTTGGCTGTTGTTTTGTCATATATGGCATTTATTATGTTGAGGTAGTTGCCATCTATACCCATCTTGTTGAGAGTTTTATCACGAATGGATGTGGATTTTGTCAAATGCTTTTTCAGCATCATTGGAGATGATCATGTGGTTTTTGTCCTTTTTGTTGATGTGGTATATGACCTTGATGGATTTTCGAATGTTGTACCCTCCTTGCATCACTGGAATAAATCCTACTTGATCATGGTTGATGATCTTTTTTATATATTTTTTATTCGATTTGCTAAGATTTTGTTGAGTATCTTTGCATCCATGTTTATCAGGGATGTTGGTCTTTAATTTTCTTTTTTTGTTGGGTCTTTGCTAGTTTTGGTATTAGAGTAATGCTGGCCTTGTAGAATGAGTTTGGGAGTAATCCGTCCTCTTCTGCTTTTTGGAAAACTTTAAGGAGGATGGGTATTAGGCCTTCACTAAATGTTTGATAAAATTCAGCAGTGAAACCATCTGGTCCAGGAGTTTTGTTCTTAGGTAGTTTTTTGATTACCAGTTCAATTTCCTTGCTGGTAATTGGTCCATTCAGATTTTCTGTTTCTTCCTGTGTCAGCCTTGGAAAGTTGTATTTTTCTAGAAAGTTGTCTATTTCTTCTACATTATCCAGTTTGTTAGCATATAATTTTTCATAGTATTCTCCAATAATTCTTTGTATTTGTGGTGTCCATAAGATTTTTCCTTTCTCATTTCTGATTCTGTTTATATGTGTAGACTCTCTTTTTTTCTTGATAAGTTTGGCTAGGGGGTTATCTATTTTGTTTATTTTCTCAAAGAACGAGCTTCTGCTTTCACTGATTCTTTCTGTTGTGTTATTCTCCTCAAGTTTATTTTTTCCTGCTCTAATTTGGGATTGTTCTTCTTTCCTGAGGTAGGCCTGTATTGCAATATACTTTTCTCTTAGAACAGCCTTTGCTGTGTCCCACAGCTTTTGCAGTATTGAATTATTGTTGTCATTAGTCTCCATGTATTGCTTGATCTCTGTTTTGAATTTGGTCATTGATCCATTGATTATTTAGGAGAATGTATTAAGCCTCCATGTGTTTGTGGGCTTTTTCATTTTTTTGTGTGTAGTTTATTTCTAGTTTCATACCTTTGTGGTCTGAGAGGCTGGTTGATACAGTTTCAATTTTTTTGAATTTACTGTGGCTCTTTTTGTGGCTTAGTATACAGTCCATTCTTGACAATGTTCCACGTGCACTTGAGAAGAATGTATACCCTGTTGCTTTTGGATGGAGTGTTCTGTAGATGTACATTAGGTACATCTGTTCTAATATGTTGTTCAGTGCCTCTGTATTCTTACTTATTTTCTGTCTGGTTGATCTGTCCTTTGGAGTGAGTGGTATGTTGAAGTCTCCCAAAATGAATACGTTGCAATCTAATCTACTTTTAAATCCCTCCATTGTATGTTTTATTTCGGATACTGTATTCTTCATCTCTTAGTGGCTCTTTTTCATGTTTTCTATATCTTTCTTGAAGTCCTCCCTGAGATCTTGAATACTTTTCTGCAAATCTGTGGGCATTACTACTTTTATTTTGAAATCTTTATCAAGAAAATTGGTGATGTTTTATTTATCCCTCTTTCTGTGGTTCTGTCTTATAATTTTGTTTGGATCAAATTCCTCTGCCTGCTCATTTTATCAGGGATTCTGTGTTCCTTCCTTTGTATTAGATATCTCTTCTATGCTTTCTGGTCTAAAGAGTAACAGCTTCATGAAGAATGTGTGCTATGGTGCCCAGAAGCTCTAGGTTTCTGTACTCTTTAGTGCCTGGTTCTATTTTGCAGGGACCCTAGTTGGTGGTGTGCTCTGGGTGGGGTGCCTTTCTATCTGTCTTCTGAGGCGGTCCAAGTCTGGGTCAGAAGTTTGCTTGAGCAGCTGCCTTTGTGATCAGCTCAGGAATTTCTGTTGAGTTTGCTGTGGGCAGGGAAGCCCTGTTCCTGGCCTGCATCAATGGTGAGGCTGCAAGGTTAATGTGGTGGGCAGACCAATGTGCTCCAATTGGACATACCAAACTGGGTTTGAACACCCACAGGGAGGAAGGAGCTCTTGTGACTGGCTCCTCCAGGCACCCCTCTGGTTGGGCTGAAATGGAGCCAAGCAAGCTGCCTCTACCTACCAGGCAGCAAAGTCTGATGCTGCTACTGGGCCAAGTGTGCTGTTTCCAGGAAGCATGCAGGGAAGTGGCTTGCGGCTGCATTGCCAGCAAGGGGGTGGAGCATCTGGAGCTCCCAAGAGTTCCCAATCTGTTGGGCTAAGGAAGGGCTAGGGAGGTGTCCTCCACCTGCCCTTTCTTCTGAGGAAAGAGTTCCATCCAACCGTCCTCACCTCTGGCACCCCTCCTACTGCTGGCAAGTCTTTCAAACTGCCATCTCTGCTTTGGGTCTCAGGACTGGTGGAGCATGCCTACCCTCCACACTAGCTGGAGTCTCAGCCTCCCAGAATGTTCTACCTTCCCCTGGTGTCCAGCCCCGATAATCACCAGAACCTAATGTAATATGGCCTCGTGCTCCTGGAGCAGATCTCCAGGGCTAGGTGTGCTGCACTTCTGGGCTCTTACCTCCTCCCTGCTGTTCCTCTTTCTCCTGTCTGTTCACTGGTGTGGGGGGAGGGCTTGGGTCCTGCTTGAAAATATGCCTCACCTTTTTCTGTGTAGTCCTCTCTTCTTCCTCAGATGTAGGAAGTCTGTTCTGGAGTCTTCAGGTTATTTTCAGGTTTAGTTCTCTGTATTTTCTTCTTTCATATGTTTTTGGGAGAAGATTTCATCTTGTCTTCCTATTCCACCATCTTTAATCCAATCTTTCCATAAATCTTTTTAATAGTCACATAAGCCTCATGCCAGTCTCTTAACTCCAGGAACTCCAGGAACTGGGGTCATCAATGCAGGCATCATGGGAGATAGCTTCCTATTTCCAAGTTCCTGGGGGAGAATAATAGCCTAACTTCAGTGGAGGCCTTGTTGCAATATATGAAGACAAGAGAAGTTTGTTTCTCCCCTGGATAAAAGCCAATTACCATGATAAAGTTAGGATAAAGCATGTGTTACTAAAGGTGTTGTCAAGTCTTCTTACTTGAGGTCTAGTTACTGTTTATCTTGAAAGATATTAGTTTTGAAATATTTTATTGAAAATAGGATAATTTGGCTTTACAAAAGAGTGAGATTTTTTCCTGCCTTTGCACCCTCTTAGCGGATTGTCTGTGTAAAACTGAATAAAAGAAATCTCATTTAAAATGGAATTGGGAGGCCAGAAGGGGGCCTCTCATACCCTAACACTCCTTGTAGCCCTTTGCACACCCAACAGGAAGAGGCATTCTTTGCATTCCTAGCAGGAAGAAGCCTACTTTACTATCCCAGCAGGAGAAGGGAAGATTTCTCTTTGCTCAGTGCAATGGGTGTTCTTAAGTCCTTTCAGGTTCCCAGACCCAATTCCATAGTGTGTGGAGGGCAGGGGGTGGAGGGGTCTTCACACACACACAGTACCGGGATTTGTTGGAGAATCCGGACAATTCTCTAACACCAGAAGGGTGTCCAAGAATCCAACTCAATTCTGATGCTGTCTGCCCAGAGACAGTACCAGATTTCCCAGGTTAAGGGTTCCATCGTGCAAGACTGCCCTCGACTATCCACTCCAGACACTGGTCACAAGCCCCAGGCTGTTCTGTGCTTCTGACCTATGCTTCTGACCTACCAGCTACAGATTGGAGGTTCCCACTGCCTCCCCCTTAGGTTCGGTTAATTTGCTGGAGAGGCTCACAGAACTCAGGACAACACTACTTTACCATTTCAATAAAGGATACAGTAAAGGATACAATTTAACAGCCAGGTTAAGAGATATATTGGGCAAGGTCCCAAATAAAGGAGCTTCTATCCTCGTAGAGCTTGGGGCCTGGCTTGGTTGCATGTGGAGGCATTCTGGTACCCCAAGAATTGAAGTTCTCTCTGACATAGAAGCAGGATCCAAGGGAGCAGATCATGATAAGCTCTTCTTAGGGATTTTTGTGAGGGTTTTATTGCATGGTCATGATTGACTAAATTATTGGCCATTGGCTGATTCAGCCTCCAGCCCCTGCCCTTGGGCAGGGGTCCAAAAATCTCTCATTAACATGACAAGACACCCATTTCAACTTTAAGAACCTGCAGTGTTTTCAGAAACTGTGGACAAAGACTAAACATACCTGAGAAATATATAATTGGTCATATGAATGACCAACTATGTATTTCTTATGACTCATTATATCACACCCAGGAATAGCCCAGCCAACGAGAGTGCCACAACTCAGCCAATTTAAAGCCATTACACTTTTGGCTCCCAGTTTACCCAATGGACTTCTTTGTTTATAACAGCCTCTCCCAACTGCCCCCATTCCTCTACATAGGAGTATTATTCTCATTTATTCTCCATATTTGCCTAAGGTTTTGCTATAGCTTGCATGTCCTGAATTGCAATTCTCTGCTATTCCTGAATAAACCCATTTTTGGTGCTAAAAAACTGACAGTTTTATTTTTAAGTTTAACATTACTTGGTGTCAGAAGTGGGATACAAGGACACCATCTCACACACACACACACACCTTCTCCTCCAACAAATTCAAGGCTGGTGAGCAAACAAGTGCTGATACACACAGAGTCAATTGAGCTCACTGCTTTCTTGCCAACTCTAGACAATGAGGGTAAGTTTTCTCCTGGATTTGAGCTCTGCTCTCATTGTGTTTTGAGCTCTCCAGGATTTATTCAAGATCTGTTTGAAGACTTTTCCCTTTCTGAGAGTACTCATTTGACCTTTGGTCCATATCCTTTCTTGCACTGGACTGTTCCTGTTGGAACTGTGCCTATTGGAACTCAGCTAGCCTTTGGTCCTACTACTGTTTGGAACTGGGCTGGTCCTACTATAACTGTCATGGCCTTTGGTCTGATTCCTTTTAGAAGGGGGTGCATTCCTGTTGAAACTGTACTGTTTATAAATTCTTTATTTTTCTCTAAGAAATTGGACCTCTGTCATCAGAATTTCTTGAGGGTGCCCCCCTTCTGGGACCCCAGCTAGTTCTATATTTAAAAATTGCACTACCTCCTGATGTGCACTTATATCTAAATGGACTGACTTAGCTAAAAGTAATTTAGAACTTCAGTGACCATTATTAGGAAATTTTGATCTCCCTAAACTTGTTTTACTCAAAATTAAATTATAAAGCCACACTCTAAAACAAAACAAAAAACAAACAAGCAAAAAACCTGAATGGGAAGCCAACTCCTGGAGTTTGGCCAAACTGTCAAATAAAATAACTGATAGTTTTATTTTTGAGGTTAACCCTTGTGATGTGAATCACATTCTGGTTTAATACTCATTCGATAATAAAACTGCTTGTCTCTACTCCCTCTGAGGAGAGAGTTCCTGTATTGGGAGAAGACCTTCCCTTTTCATTTTATCTCCCCAATACATTCACCAACATCACACACCTTATCCTCCACACCTCACAGCACCTGCACAACATGTACTTAACACAGCATAGACACGACCCTTCACACACCTCCCACATCACCTCCAGCTGCATGGCCCCTTATCCTACACACCATACCTCCCAACCTACACCTTCCACACAATACCCACACTGCATACACCCAATACCACCTGCCTCTCACACATCATGTTCACAAAACTTGCACTTCACACATTCATCAAGTAGAGTGTCTTTGACACCACTCACATCCCATTCCACCCCCCTCATCCACTAAACTGACATCCCCACACTTAGAATCCAACTCCATCAGCCCTCACCTGAAATCCTCCCTGCAGACTCAACCCAGGCCAAGACTGAAGGCGCACAACGCCAGCAGGTGGCGCTGTTTATCTTCAGGATCCTAGGCTCAGGCAGAGAGGATTTCACGTAACTTCCGGCTCTCGGAAACCTTCAGCTACTCCTTGTAGTCAGGCTGGAAGCAGAGTAATTGCACCAAAAGCTCTTCTGCCAGCCTTGGGACCTACGTGGAGGCCACTAGGGAAGCAGGGGGCAGCCTTGAGGGCCTGAAACTTGCCTCAAGCCTCCTCCTCTCTAAACCTTGTTCAAGAGCTCTAAGTGGTCTGCCAAAAAATTCGGTCATGGGTAGCAAGTTGAGAAGCTTCGGAGTGTAGCTTCTTCCTGGGCAGTGACCTTCTTCCTGGGGCAGAAGCCCTAATCCAGATGGTCTTGGTGCACTCTAGCTCCTGGCACACAGTAGGGCCTCATAAATGCCAAACAATAATAGTGACTTACGTTTGAGTGCTTACACCTCGTTTAAGACTCCCTAAAGTAACTGATTACTATCCCATCTTACTAGGAAGCTGAAGCCCAGAGAGCTTGAGTCACACAGCTAGAAAGGTGTGATCTGGCATTGAAACCCAGCTCATCTGATTCCAGAGCACTGGGCTGGAGTTACACACCTCTGTTCCTCTACTTCCTGAGACATCCCTCGATGGCAGAGCCCACAGGAGTGGCTCCAGCCTCTGCCCCACAAATTCCAGGACTTTTCCACAGCCCTTCATTCACTGCTCCTTCCCCTCCTATTTCCTGAGCTCCTGATCTTTGCCATTGCCTGACTGGGCATCAGGGCACAGAAAAGACCCAGACATGGATTTGCTCTCCAGAAAGCAGTATGTTTTCACCAGGAGTCACATGCTCAAATGCTGCAGCACAGGCAGGAAACCTGAATGAATAAAGCAAGCTGGGTGAAAGGTAATAGGAAATGGCTGGGATTATGGCAATATGGAGAGCTTATTTAGCTGAAGGATAATGTGTGGATGTGAATGCTGAACTAGATCTGGGATTTTAACTTTAATCTAATTTAATTTTTAATTTTTTGGCCACAGGGACTCTGCCCAAGATGAAAGCCCAAGGAAATGCTGGAGGTTCATAACCCACCTCTCACATACAAAAAGACACTATGCAAAATATAACAAGAAGTTACTGCTTGCTTTTTTTTTTTTAAATAGATACCTGAGCTCAAAAGCAACACAGAATCTTCCTAGTGCTAGAAATGAAAGAAATCAAAGCCACAATGGTGGGCTGAAGTCAAGCAGCCCACAGAAATGCTGTGATCCCTAGGATTGGAGTTTTAGCATCCACAGAGGGCAAGGCTGAGATCCCAGGAACAGCAGAGAGCTGAAACAGAGCACTATGCACAAAGCCAGAAGCTGAGAGAGGGCTGTCTCTTCTGGGCACGGGCCATCCACAGGTCCTGGGAAGCAAGCTACTCAACAGGCAGTGATGGAAAAAGTTGCCAAGGAAGTGAGAATCCCAAGGGTCACCAAAGTATATGGGCTTGGATTCAGGCCAAACTTCCGTTACAAACACCTGCTCTGAGAAACTCATGAATAAAATGGTCAGAAACCTGTGTAACCTGTAAGACTGTGGCAGAAACCCGAGCAAACTGGCCCCAGGGGGTGTCACTAGGGTCCAGGGAACTCATGGGACTTTTGCAGACAGAGAAACCCAAAGAAGCCACAGAAACCTTCCACAGTGACACCATCAGGGGGAGAACTCACCCCATTGTTCAGGTCATAATAACCACACCATGACTCCTTCTTTAATACTGTTTAATAATTGGGGAAACTGAGGCTTGCCTAAGGTCAGTAGCAATTGAAGTATTTCTGTGCCTCAGTCTTTTCAGCTATAAAATGGAAATAATTTTAGCATACCTTCTTTATAGGATTGCTGTAAAAATAAAATAGGAAAGTACCTGTTAAGTACTCTGTTAATACAGATAGAGTTAAAGGTTCAGAGATAAAGAAGGAATAGAGTCTCTAAAGCAAAAACAAGACATTATGAAGAGAGAACTGGTGCATTAAGAAAAGGAATTCTAGAAATAAAATTGTAGATATTGAAGAGGTCCAGTCAGTCTTCAGTGAGCACTGAGACTTCTGGAGCAGGAGAGGGACTGGGTTTCAGATGCTGGTCCTGGGATTCAGAAGAGCACTGGCACTCGCAGGACTGGCGGCAGGGAGACCAGGCAGAAGGCATCAGGAATATCAGTGACTGATTGCACCTTGGTCTCACACAAGAATTTTGGTGTGGTGGAGCCTGCTGGATAATGGTTTCCGGGTCTGGAGACTTCTGGCTCTGAAAGTCTTTGTATCATGGTTTTTATCAGAAGCAAGCAGTTTATCAGGTCATAGGCACAGTGGCTAGAACTGCAGATTTCTGGATTCACATCTGTGAAGTGCCAGCTGTGTGACCTTAGACATGTTACCTGGCCTCTCTGACACTCAGTGTCCTGTTTACAAAATTGTACCTACAAAGGGAGAGTGTCTAAATTGAGTCTAGACTCTAGAATTACACTGCCAGAGCTCAGGTCCTGACCCCAGCACTTACAAACTAGGCAAGCCTTGGGCATGTTATTTAGCTTCTCTGCCTCAGTCTTCTCATCTATGAAATACAGTTGTTGTTTGTGAAGACAAAATGGGCTAATATTCATAAATATACATATATACAATATATAGATAAAATACATAAAATACTTTGATATAATCCTGGCATATAAGTGCTCAATCACCTTGTGAGGTTACTTTAAGAATTCAATGAGGTAACTGATGTGAGAGCATAGAAGATGCTCACTCAGTAGCAGTGATGACTCAATTCCAGGGTTGCTTCCTCCTCACTGGGCACCCAGCTGGCGAGTGAACAATGACCAGCAAGTGAGGGAAATGGGTGTAGGCCAAGCCACAGGAGGGAAGAGGCCCTGTTGTACCCAGGGTACTGGATTCGAGAGGGGATGGGGGTGCACCCATCACCTTCCCTGCCCCTCCCACACAAAGGCACTAGTCACAGGACTGGAAGAGCTCATGAGTTTATTTGGAGATCACAAAGGGGGCCAGAGTTTCACTTCTGTACACACACACACATACACAAATCCTGTGCAACATCACTTCAGAGGTGGACACCATCTGCTGGGGGCCCCAGATTTCAGGGTTGGGTGTGGATCTCGGGCCTGAGGGGGCCCAGGCTATGTAGAAGAAATGGTGATGGGGAGGGGTCTGGGAGCCTACCCCCTGAGCACCAGGCCTTGGGGACCCTTTTTCCTCTCCCACCTGAGAGCCCCTGCCATCCCTACTCATCTCCCTCTTCCCCTCCTTCCTTAGAAGGCAGTTCCCAGCTTACCTGAAGGGAATCACCTAGGGCTCCAGGTCTCCATGTGGCCCCCTCCTCCCCATGCTGGTTCTGGCCCATCAGGATTATCCATGTTCTCATAAGAGTCTGCATCTGGTTAGGACAAGGAAGGAGTAAGATATAAGTAGTGCTGGAAGGAGGCTGGGAGGGGGTCAGCCTCAGAGAACAACAGAGCAGTAGAAACACGCACCTTCTTCATGACTGGGACCAGGCTGGCCCCGAAGGGAGCGGAGCTGGGGGGCTGCATACAGGATCCCTCTCATATCCTCATAGGACTGGGACCCTGCTTGGGCAGGGGATGGAAAGTTGGAGGCCTGGGAGCCATGCTGGGGGCTTGGAGAAGGAAAGTGCAGCCTAAGATACACAGGGAGTCTGAGGGGCAGAGAAAGGTGGAAGGCTTGACTCATGTTGTCCTCGGAAGGAACGATGAGGGTCAGCATCAGGTTCAGGGCCTGTGTTAGTTGTAGGGTCCAGGTAGGTGTGGGTTACATTATGATCATGTTAGAGAAAGGGTCAAGAACAGAACTAGAACAAATCAAAGTCAGAGTCATAAGGAGGTTGTAGAGGAGAGAGCTGGGGTCAAAGCTGAGGTCAGCACTGGGGCTGGGGTGAGGTGGAGGTCAAAGTCCAGGCTGGAATTAGACTGGGATCAGGGTTGATGTTCACAGTCAGGGATGGAGTAAATACTGGAGTTGTGATTGGGGGTGGGGTCTGTGTTGAAGTTAGGAGTTAGGAGTTAAATTAAAGATCAGGTTTGGGCTTGGGCTTGGGGTCAGAATCAAGGTCAAGGTTGGGCCTGGGGTCAGGGCTGAGGCCAAGTCAACCCAATCTGGGCAAAGCAAGCAGGTCCCAAGCACTTCTTACCAAGGGAGGTTGCTTCCCTGCTGGGGTCCCAGGCTGATCCATGAGGGCTCAGGAAGTCTGAAGAAGGAAGAGGGAAGTCACTATTCTTCCTGGCCTCCAGGTCACATGCACCACCCGCACCCCACCCCGACGGGAATGTGACCATCCTCACACACACCTCTTGTCCTGGTGACTGGCTGGGCCAGCTCTTCATCCTCATTCTCATAAGACTCAGCTGCTGCAGAAAAAGAAAACTCCAGAGACTGCTCCAGCCTCCACGGGGCTCCATAGCCCCGTGCGTCTCCCAAGTCTCTGAGGCCCCACAATGACCCCAAATTACCGTTGGAGAAGGAGTCTTCATCCTCAGGACCCAAGGCTTCATCCTCAGGGTTCTCATAGCCACTGCCATCTGGGGTAGAAGGAGGGTCCAGTGAGGGCCCACAGCCCCTGCGAAGGTAGGGGAACCATGCAGAGGATAGCCTTACCCAGAGACAATTGGTCCTGTCCAAGTTTGGAGTCATTCTCGTAGAATTCAGAGCCCTCCTCACTGTCTGGCTCCTCATAGGCCTCCCCTTCATCTTCTTCTGGGCCTGGATTTTGGAGATGGGAGTGGGAACTGAGTCACAGACCGCTCCTCCAGTCCCCAGTCCACGCTTCCTGCCACAAACTGCTTCAACACACCCCCATGTGAGTAACGACCCCGGCCAATCACCTGCTGTCGGCGGGCTCCGGGACCCCTCCGCTCTGGCCTCCTGGACGTTGCTGCGCGGGTTTCCGTAGGACGGGACAGCTGCCCCCAGGCCAGCAGCCCACCGCAGGGCGCGTCCTGGCGAGAGGGGCATTGTAGGGGATGGGTGAGAAGAGATGGGAGCGGTCAGATGTAAGGGTCTGTGCGGTGGCACAAGAGGAGAGGCTGCTGCAGGATCCGTGTGAGGCCAACTGGGAACACGGCCCAAAACCAAAGGGGCGGGATCTAAATCTAGGGGCGTGGCCTCAAGTCGGGCTAGGTTCTGCTCTTGCAACAGGACTTCAGGTTCTGAGTCTGGGGGAGGGGCTATGAGCCCTTGGTGGCGGGCTCAAGTCTGGGCTGGCTCTTTCCTGAAGGCGGAGCTCCGTACTCGGGAACGTCTGGCGTTCAGGGGATTGGAGAGGTAAGATGAATGGGGCTTTAGCGGTGGGTCAGAGACCTGGCCGGTGTATCCTACCCGTGCCAGCGGTGGGCGTGGAAAGGGAGAGCACGTTGCCGTACTGGTTCTGGGCTCCGCTTCCCGGGGCAGGTGTCACTTTGAAGAACCTGGCAGAGGAAGCGGAGTTGCACTGTGAGGAAAGGCCTGGAGGGGACTGGGAGACACATTTAACCAGGCCCTCAGAGGTTAAAATGTCACTTGTAATTAGCTCCGCTGTTCTGACACAGCCTACAGAGGAGTCTGGGGTCACTCCAAGGAGGTCTTCAAGGAGGAGGTAGCTTTAGAGCTGGGCTCTGAAGGTTGGGCAGTGTTTCAACCGTGCAGATGGAGAAATACACCCTGAGCAGTGGAAACAGTTAAGTGCAAAGCACAAAGTGAAAACGCGGGAATGGAAGACTGGGTTGGGAGGCACCCGCGTCATTACCTTCTGGTGGGATCAACCATTCGCTTTCTTTTCCTCCTCAGGATCAAGGCTGGTGGGAGTTAAGGGGAGTGGTCAGAGGAGGGCCTGTCTGGCAGAGTGAAGATCTGGGGGAGCTGGGGTGGTCATGTGGGTCAATGGAGGAGATAGGATTCCAAATTCCTAGGGACCTGGGAAGTTCGGAGGGTGCTTACAAGAGGAGTGGGGGCAGCATTCTGAGGTTTGTGGGGGAAGTATGGGAGGAGAGAAAGGGGGTTGTCAGTCTGGCCATTATGGGCTCTCCTGAAGAAGGTAGGGAGGGATTAGAGCAGACCAGTGGGGGCCATGACTCACCTCTTCGAAGATGAAGAAAGCCCACCACGGAACTCAGGCAGAAGATCAGATAAACTAAAGGCACAACAGGGACTTTCCAGCCACCGTTCTTCAGGAGCCAATACTTTACTGCTGAGGGAAGGAGCCATGAAATGAGGACCCTGGGCCGGCATCTTGCTTCCCAGCCTCAAGACCTCAAAGAGCCCTAAGTCTGGGAGAGAGGGACAAAACACAGATCCTGCAAGCCCCAGGCTACAGGGAGGGCTCTCTTCTCTCCCTCTCAGGTCAGGGACTATGCCACAGAGCCCAGTACAGGGCCTGGGGCAGCATCTATTGAACAAGCCATGAGTAAGCCATACTATAGTCAGGGGCAACGTTAGGATTAAACATGATGATCAGCTTCCTGCTGCAGTTAAGGATAGCCATGTTCAAAGTAAAGGGTGAGTCAAGTTCACAAGTTTAGGGGTGGGATGCGGCAATGTGCCAAGGTCAAACTCAGAATGAGTCGAGGTTGGAGTGAAAGTTGACAGAATGGGAAGAACATTGTGACCAATTTGATGGATCAGTGAAGAAAAGAAAGGCTGCCCAGGTTCCTGGCTTGGGCACATGGGCAGGTCAAAGTGTCATTTACACGGGGCCATCCAGAAGAGCATACTTCGGGAAGATGTGGAGTTTGATTTGGTATATATTGAGCCTATGGTGTCCATGGTACATCATATGGCAATTCCAGGGAATGACTGGGTGTGGGGAGAATGGAATCTGGAATCAATTCACCAAGGCATGGTGGCTCAAGGAGCCATGGGAGGAAAGGAGGTCAAACAGGAAAAGTGTGTAGACAAGGAGAGGGTGTAGACCGAGTCAGAAGAGGGCTCACGGGTTCCAACAGTGAGGGTGGGGAAGGGAGAAATACTCTATCAGAGCTGATGGGAAAGAACAAAAGACTCAGAAAAGTAGAGTCTTGGAAGCAAGGGGGAAAAGAGGTGGAGTCAGCGTTCAGTGTAGAGGTTGGGGTTTGGGATGGACTGGTAGTAGCCCTCAGGTTGGCTGCCTTCCAGTTTTTTCCCAGTAGCCCCACACAGATGCCCCACAATTAGGAGAAGCTCTACCTGACTGGGCAGTGACCTTCAGCCGCATCTTGATGGTTGTGTTGCCATGGTAACAGTGATAGGTTCCAGCATCATGAGCTGTGGCCTGGGGCAGCAACAGTACAGCCCCTCCCCTGAGGGTGCCCAGGACCCACATCTCTCTGACTGGGGCATCCTCCCTCAGGTTTAGGCCCAGCAATGAGATGTTAGACCTCTTGGGGTGCACATGGGTCCAGGAGATGGGGCCTCTGGCCACGGAGGCAGGGGGTACCGTACAGGGCAGCCAGAGTGTAGAGCCAGGGGCCACGGTGAGATCTGGGAGGAAGAGCCAAGGCTAGGAAAGCATAATCCTTGGAGTCTTCTCCCCCCAAACCCTCCAATTCCCCATCACCATCCCCTATCCCTCAGCCTCCCCACTTCTGGGTATCTTCCCAGCTCCTTACCTTCCTTGTGGCCCCTAGGTGGAGGACATGCAGGGTCTGTCTCCCAGATCTCAGGATGGTCTCTGCCCCACACATACAGCTGAGAGCTTAGGGGACGACCAGAAGAGGGCCTGTTTCCCAGGCCACAGTCTGGCTCACCTAGGTCTGAAGCATTCCACCGGAACAGCTCCCCTGGAAAAAGACCCAGAACCAGATACAGAGACATCCAGGAGAGGCAGAGAGATACAGAGACCCAGAAAGGCAAAGATAGAGGCAAAGATCCAGAAAGAAGCAGAGAAACGGCAACTTGGACCCAGAGAGAAGAAAGGGTAAGACAGAGAGACATGCAACAGCTCAGTGTTGAAGTCACAAAGACACAGAACTTTTTAGGACCCACCTAAAACTGGTTCCCTGCTTGTCCCTCAGACCTGCAGCCCGTCCCCCCAGACCCAGATTAGCTGCTGGACCTCTTCCATCCATGGTGGGCCTCCCTCTTCTCATCCAGCCCTCCTCGTCCCAGCCTGGACCTCACCACTGCCCTCCACGCTGACTGTCCAGCCAGACTGCCAGGCCTGCTCAGAAGGGGGCCCCAGTTCGCACAGGTAGAAGCCCCCCATCTGGTCAGTGACATTCAAGATGAGCAGCTGGATGCCCAGGTCTGGTAGCTCTCGGTCCAGCTTCGTGAAGGCTTCCGACTTGTTCTGAGACAAGGCCAGCACTTCACGGGTGACATCGGGGCACAGCAGCACTGCAGCGTCGCCTTCTGAGGATGGGGTGGAGATCGAGAGGAGCCCCTAGCCCCCTTCATTCGTCACACTGGGTTATAAACCCAGTGACCCCACCAGCAGGGAGTGGATGAGCCCTCAGAGTCCTTCCAACCCCTCCCTTATTTTACAAATAAGAAAATGGAGGCTCAGAGAGGATATGTTACTTGGCTAAGGGCACCCAGAGCCAGAACCCAGGTTTCCAGCCCCAATTCTTTCCATCTGTGCCCTTTGGACATACCTTTAACCTTCACCAGCAGCGGTTTCTGAGGCCTGACCCCCACAGGGGTAAGGAAGAGGAGGAAGAAGAGGAGGAGAGGCGGTGGCATGGTGGCCAGATTCCCTGGGGCACCCATCTTCGCCGCGCGGGGGATGCTGGGGCAGGCTGGAGCCTGGTGAGCACTGAACCATGGGCGTCTGCGGGGGCGGTTGGGCAGTCCCCCCAGGGAGGAAGGGGTGGTCACACCTCAGGCCCCTTCTCCATGCACCCCTTCAGACCCACAAAACTCATCTCCTCCCTGCTATGCTGTTTTATTTTCACCCCAATACTTACCACCATGTGAAATGATCTTATTTGTGAGTCTTCTTGTTCACCTCCTGTTTCTTCCCACTAGAACATAAGCCCCGTGAGGAAGACTTTGGCTTGCTCACCACTCTATGCATGGTGCCCTGAACAGTGCTTGACACATCGTAGGCACCCAATAAATATTTGCTGAGTGAGTGGCTCCAGGCTTAGGGGCCCCCTCCTTCCCCAAGCTTTCCTCTCCCCTCCCCTCCCCTCCCCTCCCCACCCTTCCCTTCCCCTCCCCTCCCCTCCCCTCCCCTCTTCTCTTCTCTCTTCCTCTTTCCAGCCCCAATGTGTGTCTTTCACTGCTGCAGTGAAAGGGTCCAGGGACCCAGGAGACCTGTTTTCTCAGTTGCCAGTTCCCAGGACTGTGTCACTGGGCTGTGGCTTCCTGTTTGCCTTGGGCAAACCCCAGGGGACCCTCCAGCTGGCAGGGCCCCCACTTCCCTTTGGTCAGGGTGGATGACTGGGAGGGGAGATGAGTGGGGGATCTGGGAATGGACAGGGGGAGGTGTCAGGACCCCATTTACCTTTCATTTAACAAAATCTCTCAAGTTCACCTCATTAGCATCCCAGCTGCCTCCCACAGTGTCTTTGCTAGAGCAATCGGTCCCCTGCTTAGCACATTTCGGTGGCTTTTCCTCTACCTAAAATAAACACTCCCAACCATGGCCTCCAAAGGACTGAGTGAGGCTGCCCCTTACCTATGTTCCCACCTCAACCCTCTACCACTCTGCCCCTCATGCGGGGCGGGGCCTTTGCTCTTGCTGCTCTTCTTCCTGGATCTGTATTCGGCTTTTCGCTCCACTGGCTCCTTTTCACATTCAGGTATCAGTTCCCATGTTAATTCTCTAGAGAGGCCTTCCCTGACCAGTAGCCCCCACCCCCCACCCTCCGCCCAGGTACTTTTGATCCCACACCCGTTTTATTTCCTTCCCACCGTTTGCCCCAATCCCCAAAAATACTTATGTTAGTCTTCTCATCATCTGCCTCCTGCTGCAGAATGTTCACTCTGTGACTGGGGGGATCTTTACTGTCTTGTTCACTGGCATCTATTAGGTGCTCAATAAATACTTGCTGTATGAAATGTGAAAACTAATAAAGGGAAACATCACTAAAAGGGAGCCAGGAAGCCAGAAAGGGGAGTTCTCACTTGTACCATGCCATGTCAATTATAGGAAGAATGGGGGAGAGATGTACATTTCATCTTCTACAAGAAATTGACTACCCCAACAACTCAGCCATTGAGAAATCTGAACTCTCTTCTCCAAAGAATTTTTGTTCAAAACAACCCCTCCCAACTATCACCTTCTCCATAAAATCATGTTCCTCTCCTGTGTTTGTTGGATTAGTCTTATGATTTTTGACATAGCTTAAATATCCTGAATGGTAATTCTCTGCTATTCCCAAATAAACCCATTTTTTTCTGGTGGAATAACTTTTATTTTTAAGGTCAACAAAAGGAGGTTAGGAAGAGTGGGCGAAACTTTCTTTTCTCTCCTCCCCTTGCACTCAAGTCACCAAGGCTGGTACATTTTCTATCCTAGCTATTTCTGGAGTCAACTTTCTCCTCTTTTCGGACTCTTCCTATACCAACCAGAACCATTTGGCATTTTCACTCTTTTATTTTAGCCATCCTGGTAGGTGTGCAGTGCTATCTCCCTGTGGCTTTCATTTGCATTTCCCTAACGGCTAATGGTGTTGAACATCTTTTCGTGCACATATTTGCCATGTGTGACATCAGTGAAATGACTATTTGTGTCCTTTGCCCATTTTCAAATTGGATTTAAGCAGGGATGAGACATTCTAGTTGCTTTGAGAATTAACTAAAGGCGCCCAAAGGCTGCATCGCCGGAAGTTAGGAGGTACTGTGAAAGTTGACGACAAACAAAGGGGACTGGGGCTGGGTCTTAGAGCTGGAGATGAAAAAGCGACTCATCCTGGAATTTCAGTCTTTTGGAGGTACTGCTTACAGGACTTGCAGGAGGACCCGAAACATCAAGGACTTCCAGGCTCCAAGAGTGTAATTCAGAGGGAGAAAAGGGTTTGGAAGAAGGGTTATTAAGGCTCTGGACTTGTTTCAGTTGCCGTCATTGTTCAAGGGGAAATGTCAGATGGCTGATGGAGGGAGAGGTCACGGATAATAAAGACTCGATTTAGATCAGTGGCCGGGGATTTATTTGATAGGCCCTGGGCGGTGTAGGGGTGTAGAAGCGGTGGTTGGTTGAATATCAAAGTGGAGGTGGGGAAATGGAAGTTTCTAACTTATACGACTGACTAGGGCGTCCAGAAAAGTGAAGCCGACCCAGCCCTCCCCAGAGAGACGCTCCACGAGGGTGGAGGTGCAAGGAGGCCGCCCACAATTCGCTGTAACGTGAGCCAGGCTTCTGCGGAAGGGCGGTCGGGGCTGATCAAAGAGCTGGCTCCGCGAGTCCGGGGAGACCTTGAGAGCTTCGCCCTCCTCAGGCTGAGGCCGGCGGACGTCCCGGAGGAGGTGTAATTTGAGCTGAGCTTCCAAGGTTACCCAGAGACGCCAAAAGACTTGATGAAAGAACTCGAGAGTCTGAGGGAAGGGCGTTCTAGAACGGCCCACCTCTGGAACGAAGGCAGAGAGGCGCGGGGTCTGGGGCGGTGGCCAGAAATAGATTCGGAAATCCTCGGCCGAGACTCCGAATTGGCAATTCCCCCAACTCCGGCCTTGGCCTCCAGCCCGGGGCCATCCGGAAAGAACCGAGCGGATCCGGAAACAGCCGAGAGGACCCGGAAGCGCTGAGCGCCGTCACCAGCGACTGCGGGGACCCGCCGTTTGCGCGGAGGCGATGGCAGCAGCTGCGCAGGCGGCCGCGGGCGAGAATGGCGGGCGACGGCGGACGGGGACCGGTACGTGAGGGTGCGTCCATGCACGCGAGGGGCGGTGAAGCCGAAGGCGGGGTTGAGCTCGGCAGCCGCGGGGATTAGGGGTCAAGAGGGGAGACTGGGGAAAGGGGTGTGGTCACGCCCCTGGGGGCCAGGGGGCGGGGCCTGGTGTTTCAAGGGGTAGATCAGTGGCAGGCGAGGGGCGGGGCCATTGGAAGGGAGGGGTAGTGGCAAAAGAAAGGGGATTGAGTGAACCCAGGGATTGGGAGGAGGCGGGACTATAGGCAACACGAGGCCGAGCTGGGGGGCGGGGCCATGTGGGCGGGGCGGGGCTAGGTGAGAGGGTCCGAGGACCTAGGCTGCAGTACTATGTTGCAGGAATTGTGGATTTGGTGTCTTGGTGTATTGGGGATCCGGGAGTAATGGGAAAGCAGGCTGATCCTTGTTCCCCCCAGCGCTGCACCCCCAGTCCCGGGAGGGTCAAAGGGTTGAGGCTGAGTCAGAGGAGCTCGGCCGGCTTCGAGCTGAGCTGGCAGGCGCCCTGGCAGAAATGGAGACCATGAAGGCTGTGGCGGAGGTGAGCGAGAGCACCAAGGCCGAGGCTGTGGCCGCAGTGCAGCGGCAATGCCAAGAGGAGGTAGCTTCGCTGCAGGCCATCCTGAAAGGTGAGGCAGGGACTTCTCCCAGACGACCCATTAGCCCCATAAGGGGAGTGCATAACAAGAAAGGGGTCAGGGGCACAGATAAGCTATGGGGTAGGTTAGCAGGGCTGCTTACCCCCAGGGTAGGTCTGTGGGCCCAGAGGAAGGGGCACCCTTTCTAATATGCATGGAGGCCTACAGCTCTGTCAGTTCCAGCTAAGTTTAGCTCTGAGCTTCTATTTGTTTCCTTGTCCCTTTTCATTTCTTGTCTCTCTCTGATGACTGATCCACCTTGAAATGAGCAACTTCTCAGTTCCCTCAACTACCCCTTTGAGCGTCTGAACTTCACAATCAGCCCTGGGCCCAGTTTCTGAGTCTAATCCTTTGGTTTCCTTTCTTCTGCAAGTGCCCCTACATCCACACACCTCCACACCAACTTTGCTCCCTCCCTCACATCCTCTGAATTTAGGAGGCACCAGCTCCCTTTGCCCCAGATCCCCCAGCTTGTTTTCCTCCAGTCAGGGGCCAGTCTCTGAAATAGCTTTCAGTCCTGCCCCACCCCTCTGCTTCCACTGCCACTGCTATAGTGAAGCTATCGTCAACTTTCTTGGACTCTTGCCCCAGCCTTCACCTAGGTCTCCCACTATTGGGTGTCCAGTCTTTACATTGAATTTCCAGAGTGAGCTTTCTGAAATTCCCTCCTGCCATGTCATTTCCCTTTCTAACAACCACTCTTGGCTCCACCCTCTGGGGCCATATTTCCCACATTTCAGGCATCCACATGCCACCTGTGCAACAGTGTTGTCTCCTTGTACAACTTACCCTGTTGTCTACTTAATATTTGTTCCTTAAATAAAGTTACTTTTGTAAAAACTTGTATACATTTATTTTAAAGGAAACTTCCTATCCCTATAGGAAGAACTAAGTGTGTCCTAAACAGTACTAATAATACAGTTTTCCCCCCACTATCCAAAAGTAGAGTGTTCTGTGAAAACTTTTGTAAGCTGAAATGCCATAAAGTAAAGAAGCAGTTATCAGTTCACATGGAAACATTTTTTTGAGCATTCCCAGACTGAAAAAATAACCTCACTTAGGTTTTCTGATAGCTTAGGACACCTCTTGCTATCAGATGGACAAAATAAATCGAGATAAAGCACAGATGGTTGCAGACACAGTTCACAGGTCTGGTGGCTTGATGCTGAGATGCTGAGCGTGGTTCCGGGGAAGGAGCTTGGCGGGGCTCACTGCCTGGGTTGCACGAGGCCTCTATAAGGCTTGCTGCAAATCAAATGCTGGATGTTGTTTCCACTTTTCGCCTTTTTTCATAAAAGTGAAAATCCTCTTCAGATTTCTTTTGGTTGACAAAAAGAGGTACCATTGTCCATCTTTTGTAAAAATGAAGTGCATGGTGCAAACTCAAAGAGCAAGGGCTACCTGCAGTAAAAATAATAATAGCTCACATTTATTTAGCACTTACTATATGCCAGGCACTGAGCTATGTGTTCTAGGAGTATTTGATGTTCATAAACTGTGAGGTAGCAATTACCCATCTTCATTTTATAGGGGAAGCTCTGAGGCCCAGAGAGGTTAGATAACTTGCCCAAGGTCAGCAGTGAAAAAGCAGCAGCAGATCTGAACCAGGCGGTCTGGCAACTGAACCTTTGCTTCTAATGTTAATACATGTTAAAATAAATAACTGTGCAGTTAAAAGATGACTGTTCCATCCATCATCACCTTCCCCTCCCACTGACCTGTAGGATAAATTATGGACTCTTGGCAGGCATCCAAGGCCTTAGGAGCCATCCACTGCCACCTTCCACCCTTTCCAGCATCTCTACTCATGCATCTTCATTTCAGCTCTTCAGCATGCCCTCCAGGCCCCTGACACAGCATCCTTTCCCACCTATGAGCTTTTTGCTCATGCTGGTCCTGGAACTTAATGTGTCCTTTCTTTCCTTCACCACTTGCTGGCAGGCAGAGTGAGGGGCTCCTTCCTCTGGGATCCACAAGCTAGCTCTTCTCACACTGCTTCTTAATTATTTCCATGGCTGCCTTCCCCATTGGACTGTGGGCTCCTGGTGTCAGGGTTTGTGTTTTGATTAATTTGTCTATTTCCAGAGCTTAGCTTGGAGTCTAGTGCTGAGTAAATATTTATTGCTATTATTAAATATTGTCATTGGCACATATTAATAGGCACACGTGTCATATCTTCAGCATTTGTTATATACCAGGAAGAGGACTGAGCACCTTCTAGATGTCATCTCATTTGATCCTGTAATGACCCAGTGGGGTAATCATTAGTGTCCCCATTTTGCAACTGAGGTCACTGATTGCCCAGGGCCAGCTCTCCACCAAGCCCGCTGTCTTAATCACAGTGGTAGATTGCCTGTCAGAGGGCATCAGTGGTGCAGAGCCCCCTGCTTGCCCACAGGTGAGGTCAGCACACTGACCCTCCCTCCCCTCTGCCCTTCCTGCCTTGCCAGACTCCATCAGCAGCTATGAGGCCCAGATCACTTCCCTGAAGCAGGAGCAACAGCAGGACTGCGAGGAGAAGGAGCGGGAGCTGGGGCGCCTGAAGCAGCTGCTGTCCCGGGCTCACCCCCTGGACTCCTTGGAGAAGCAGATGGAAAAGGTTGGGGTTGGGAGGGCCTCCCTTAGCCCCTGGGATTTGGAAACATGTTGAGGCAGCCAAAGGTGACCATGGGGCTGAGCAGTTGTTGGTGTCCCATTCCCACATCACTGGGAACAGGGCACCAGTAATGAGTCGAGCTACATACAGCACATACTAGCTCCATACTTGGCAAGGTCCTGGCTTGCTATTTGCTAGTAGGGCGGCAAGGCTCGTTGACCTCCAAAATTAGGGAAAGTTGTCATGGGGGAAGAGAGCTAACACTTCAGGCTGCCTCTCATGCACAAGGTGCTGTGGTAACTACTTGACAGATTCAGTCTCTCCAATCTGTCCCCTGAGATCCAGTTAGTTCATTTAGACCCACTTAACATGAGTAAGGTGAGGCTCAGAGAACTTCAGTAATTCTCCCTGGATTCTGGACACAGAAAGGAGCAAATTTGGGATCTAAAAATCTAGTCAGTCTGGTTCTAAAGTTCTTGTTCTTAATCCCTATGGTATATCGCCCCCTTTATTTTTGTTATGCAATGGTAGGAAGCAGATATCACTAAATCTTCATCATTCAAAGCAAGTTCACATCATTACCTCATTTGATCTTCACAGCAGACCTCTGAGGCAGGTCCTTACCTCGTTTTATGCATGAGGAAACTGAGGCTCAGGGAGAATGAGTAAATCTGGTTAGAAAGACAGATCAAAACAGGAACTGAAGAAAGGAAGGCTTGCACCCCACAGCTTTCCAGCAGTGGCTGCTACTTGCATTCAGTGTTCCTCAGGGAGCAGTTCCACAGTGGGGACGGCGAGGGCTCTCCTAAATTAAAGCTACCTGCAGAGCAGAGGGAGCAGCAGGCCTGGACTCGGGCAGCTCCAGGCCTGGCTCAAGTCCTGCGCTCAGCCATCATCCATCCATCCACCATGTGGGCATCTGCCGAGCATGTATTCCAAGGCTTCATGTGAATCAGAGGAGTTTTGGCCATACAGGCTTACCCTTCCTGATGCAGCTGTTCACGTAAGAGATTTGGAGGGTTGAGCTAGTCTGAGATAGATTTTTGAGTGACTTAGAGGTAGAAATGGCATGAATTAGAAGAGGATGGGTGACTGGCATATTTCTGCCTTGGACAGCTGGGTGGATAACAGCCATTCTCACTGACCTAGCACTGGCCAGAGGAGAAATGACATTGGGAGTTCATTCAGATTTGGCTGTACTGGGAGAGAGGAGTCTGTGTGACATCTAAGTGGAAATGTTCAGAGGCTGTTCACTATGCACACTCAGTAGGATCCCAAACCTGAAAAGTGACCAAAAAGAAGAGGCCAGCAATGTAGCAGCAATGGGAGTATAAGAGTACATAACAGTTAGAATGAGTGACAAAAGCCACAGATCAACAGTAGCTTAAATAAGTTTATTTTCTTCAAGTCCAGAGGTAGACATTCCAGGGCTGTTATGGCAGCTCAGCAACTCATTAGGAACCCAGCCTCCTCCTATGTTGCTGTTTTGCTATAGGTAACTTACTGCCTCATGGTCCAAGATGACTGCTTGTATGCCAGCCTTCATGTCTACACTCTAGCCAGCAAGAAGGATAAAAAGGAGTAAAGAAAAGCACATCCTGTCCTTTTAAGTAGTTGTCCTGAAAGTTGCAAAATGGCACATCAGCTTACATCTCTGTGGAACTTAGTCATATGGTCAAGCTTAGTTACAGGGAAGCAGGGAAATGTAGATGGTATCCTAGAATTTAGGCCATGTGCCTAATTAGAAATGTGAGTTCCATGATAAAAGAAATAAGAAAAAATGGATGTTAGGGTAGAAAAGTATGGTGAGCAAGTGGGCCACAGAAAGATAGTTGTGACTTTGGCCCCTTTACCTACCATGTGACCTGGGACAAGTCATGTAAACTCTCAGAGCCTTTGTATTCTTATCTCTAAAATGGGGGTGGATGAGTCCTTCTTGGGAGGGTTAGAAGAGCTGCTGTGCTTGAAAAGAAAGCTCTGAACAGACCTGAGGGGCCCTGCAGTTGGGAGCAGGGACTGTTGCTGCCCAACCACCCTTTCCTCCAGGCCCATGAGGACTCGGAGAAGCTGCGGGAGATCGTGCTGCCCATGGAGCAGGAGATTGAGGAGCTAAAAGCGAAACTGCTGAGGGCCGAGGAGCTGATTCAGGAGATCCAAGTGAGGGGGTGGCCCAGGGGCACTGAGGGAAGACGGGGCACTGCAGCACCCTGGCCCCCCAGCCTCTTCTTTGCCCTCTTTCCCTAGAGATGTCCCCGGCATCCCCCTTCCCTGCATGGCTCCACAGAGTTGCTGCCCCTGTCCCGGGATCCATCTCCCCCACTGGAGCCCCTAGAGGAGCTGAGTGGAGACGGGGGTGCAGCAGCCGAGGCCTTCGCCCACAACTGTGATGACAGCGCCTCCATCTCCTCCTTCTCCCTTGGTGGTGGGGCCAGCAGCAGTGCCTCCCTGCCCCGGGACCGCCAGGGCCTGAGCCCTGAGCAGGAAGAGACAGCCTCTCTGGTGTCCACGGGCACCCTGGTCCCTGAGGGCATCTACCTGCCCCCTCCTGGCTACCAGCTCGTGCCTGATAACCAGTGGGAGCAGCTGCAGACAGAGGTGAGTGGAGTGGGTAGAGCAGCCTGCTGCCATGCATGCATCTGTCTCTCCCTTCATCAAATACTTACAGAGCACCTACTGTGTCCAGGCCCTGAGCTAGAGCTGGGGAGTCCACAGTGAAGAAGAAACTCCCATCCTTTTGGCACTTCCTCCTAGTGAGGGAGCCAGCCCCAGACATGCCCCAGGGCACATGAGGAAGACTGTCACAGGGTGAGATGCCCAGAACAAACAGGGTAGGGTCATGGGGTAGAGACTGGCAGTGCAGGAGACTAAGACCTGGATGGTAAAAAAGAGGTACTCTTCAAAGATTGGGGTGGAAGGAACTGCAAGGTCAAAGTCCCTGAGGACAGACCGTGGTGTATCTGAGGAACAACAAGGCCACCAGGGAGGAGGAGCTAGTTGAGATCAGAAAGGAAGTCAGGGTCCATAGGTCAGCCTCAGGGACCTGCCATGGCATTTACATTCTAGGCAAGGAGCAGTGAGAAATCTCTACAGGGTTTAAGCCAGGAAGAGGCATGCTGTGCTTTAGGCTTTTAACAGATCACTTGGGCCTCTGAGTAGGAACAGACTTAGCTGGGGAGGGAACAACAGGAAAAATAGGATGGGAGATACTTGACATGGTTTAGAAGAAGGTAGTGACTGGGACCAGGAGATGACAGCAGAAATGGAGAGAAGTGGGTGGATTCGGAACCCATTTTGGAGGCAAACTGGTCAGTGCCCACTAGTGGGCTGGAAGTGGGGAGTAGAGGAGAGAAGAATCAGCATCAGTTCCTGGGCTCTTGGCTTGAGCCACTGCGTGGATGACGGTGTTGCCCCCTGAGATGTGAAAGGCAAGGCATGGGAGGGCAGGCCTCTTCTTGGAGGCTGGGACTGAGACCACTGTCTGCGGCAGGGACAGCAGCTGCAGAAGGACCTGGAGAGCATCAGCCGTGAGCGGGACGAGCTGCAAGAAGGCCTGAGACGCAGTAATGAGGACTGCACCAAGCAGGTGGGCCTGGCCTCTGCTTCATCCCTGGCTTAGCTTCTGGCCACCTGCCTCTTGTGCCCTGGCCTCACCCTCACTCCCTTCCACTCACAGATGCAGGTGCTCCTGGCCCAGGTCCAGAACTCTGAGCAGCTGCTGCGGACCCTGCAGGGGACTGTGAGCCAGGCCCAGGAGCGGGTTCAGCTGCAGATGGTGAGGGCTGAGGGCTGGGGTGGGAGGGGGAGGAGTGTGGTGGGAATTGGTTGAGGGATACACAGAAGGTTTAGGCACCTGTTCTGCCCTCCAGCTGCTCAGGCTTTGCCCTGGAGTTGATGCTGGGTGGGTAAAAGGGTTTCTAGGGCACCTGGCCTGCGGTCAGAGCCCCCCCGTGCATTCTCTCTGTGATCTTGAGCTGATCCCACAAGCTCAGAGCCTCAACTTTGCCACCTAGAAACTGAGATAATGGGACCTCGCTTGCCGAGTTGTAAGGATTAAAAGCAAGGAGTGCAAAATCTGATACTTCCCAAGACCAGACAGGATATATAAATGATTGAACTGGGCCAGGTGTGTGAGAGGAAAGGGAGCAGGGCAAACCAGGAGACCCACGCAAAGGGCACAGCTGCCCCTCAGCTCCAGTGAGCTGGCTGTATGGGGGTACAAGCACAATGCTGCCAGGCTTCCTGCTCTGTCAAGAGAAGCTAGAAATCTGGACATTTGTGTGTAGCTTCTCAGTTTTTAAAGTTAGCAACTAATTCAAGGTTTAAGAAAAAACATGTGGACCAAGTAAGACACCCAGTGTGACTGTGGCTGCCACTGTGTGACTCCTGCTGAGTCATCAAGGAGGGTGTATAAAGAGTTTGAGAGCTAAAGACACTTGAGGGCGTTTCTTCCTTTATCAGCAGAGGAGGAGGGCATGGATTTCTGGCTGTCAGCAATGGTGGGAGGAGGGTTCAGAGTTTGGCCTCACAGGGGACTGGAGACGCCCCATTCCCCTCATTGCCTCGCATGAACTGTCCATCTACAGGCAGAGCTGGCCACCTCTCACAAGTGCCTGAGCCATGAGGTGAAGCGACTGACTGTGGAAAACCAAGGGCTCCGGGCCGAGCAGCCACCAACTTCAGGCCTCCAGGGCCTGGAGCCCTACGAGTGCCAGGAGGAGCCACTTCCCAGCTTGGTACCGGTGAGGGGGTTGCAGGCACAGGACCTGGAGGGCCACCCGGTGGGGCCCTTCCTCTCTGCTAACAGCAAAGCATTGACCTGGGACCTGGGAACAGGCCCAAGCTGCTGTGTATGAACTGGGTCACCTAGGCCAGCTCGCTTGACTCAGTTTCCTCATCTGAAAAATGGAACCATACCCCATTCTCAGCATGAGCATGAAGAGAAAATGAGTTAACAGAATGCTTAATGCTTAGGAAGCAGTAATTTTGTTTGTTAATTTTAAGTGATGTGGGACCTACAAAATGGAATATATCGTAATTATTGGTTTATAACAAGCTGTCATTGATCTGTGCATGGCTTCATTGATTTAATTTAGTAAAAACATGAAGCTCAACCAGAACCCTTGCCCACCCTGAGGACTACAACTTAACATCTCCTACGTGCACCCCCCATATTCCTCGGTTCTGTTTCTGCTGTCCTGAACTTTATCATTCCCTTGCTCTTTCTTCAGTGTCCTTTTAATTACAAATACATGTCTGCCTAAACAGTGGAGTGCTAACACTAGTTGTTTCTGAGCTTTATAAAAGGGTACCTTGCTCTAGGTAATCAGGAACTTTGACTCAGCACCATTCCTGAGGGTCCTCCACCCTGGGGAGTGTGACTGCTGTAACATGTGCACTGTCCCCCTGGTGGCATTTGGGCTGTTTCCCCTTTTAAGTTTGCTTCCTTCCTCCCTTCCTTCCTTGCTTCCTTCCTCCCCAGGATCCCAATCTAGCAGGTGCCCCTGGGGCTGCCCCCTCCAACCCCGGGACTCGCATGCCTTCCAGGAGCTGCAGCAACTGGTACAGCGCACACGGCAGGAGGCGCGGGCCCATCAGCAGGCCCGGGAGCACGAGGCTGAGCGCCTGCGTATTGAGATTGTAACCCTGCGGGAGGCATTAGACGAGGCAGCAGCAGCCAGGGCCAGTCTGGAGGGGCAGCTGAGGGTGCAGCGGGAAGAGACAGGTGAGGGAAGAGGGAATGAGCCATCCCTGCCTTGCTTCCAGGGAGGCTGACCTCCCCACAGGCACCACCTGGGTGCCGGGAGGGGAGAGAGGAGGCTATGCGAGAATGAGCCTTGACCTCTCTTTCTTTCCTTTCCACACAGAGGTGTTAGAGGGTGAGTATATGCTGGAGCCCTCCCCAGGCAGGGTGGAAAAGGAGAGAGGGTGTGGGCCTGACATCTGGCTCCTGCCTGACTTTTCAGCCTCCCTGTGTAGCCTGAGGACAGAGATGGAGCGGATCCAGCAGGAGCAAAACAAGGTGAGGCAGAACTTGAGGGCCAGACTGGGATGACAGGTGAGTGGCGGCAGTGTGAAGACCCTAACCAGCCCCTCCTGCCTTTATATCTTCTCAGGCCAGACGGCAGGAAGCCCTGAGGCAGCCACCAGGCTCAGGCCACACAGAGGAGGTCAGAATAGGGGTAGTGTAGAAGGGGCTACCTCATCTAGACAGCCTGTTTCTTTGGTCACATGCTCTCCCACCTGATCCAAGGCCGTAGCTCTACATCTGGTCCCCCTAGGCCCAGGTCACAGACCTCCTCTCAGAGCAGAGGGCCAAGGTGCTGCGGCTGCAGGCTGAGTTGGAGACCAGTGAACAGGTGCAGAGGGATTTTGTACGACTGTCCCAGGCCCTGCAGGTATGGTGTGTTCCCTCCCCACTGGGCCGGCATGACTCCAGGTGACTTGTCCCAGCTCTTGCAAAGACAGTCCCTAAATCCGAGGAGTCCTCTCTTCTTCTGGGGCTGGCATGGTCCTGTCCTCTGAGCTGTTGCTCAAAACAAGTTGGAAGACATTCCGTGTCTGTTTTGCTGGTCACGCGAAGCCCTGGCCAGGGCCTAGTGCACAGAAGTGCAGTGTGCTCATTACATCACCCCACCTGCTCCTGCCCACACTTCCCCAGGACGTGCTCTGAGGCCCCTTTTCTTCCTTTGAACACGGTTTCACTGTGGGTTGGGGGAGGTGGGGCCCCTGGGTACACTGGTCCTAGGTCCTTGCCCCTCAAGGGGCTGGCAGGTAGGAGAGGAGCAGCACTTCCCCAGCTCACTTGACTCAGTTTCCTCATCTGAAAAATGGAACCATACCCCATTCTCAGCATGAGCATGAAGAGAAAATGAGTTAACAGAATGCTTAATGCATAAGACGCAGTAATTTTGTTTGTTAATTTTAAGTGATGTGGGACCTACAAAATTGAATATATCGTAATCGTTGGTTTATAACAAGCTGTTATAAACAACCTATTTGCTTCATTGGACCCCATAGGTGCGCCTGGAACGGATCCGCCAGGCAGAGAGTCTGGAGCAAGTGCACAGCATCGTGGACGAGGCACCCCTCAGGGATGTCAGGGACATCAAGGACACCTGAGGGGCCCAAACCCACCACCCCAGGGTTGACCGCCTTTCTCTGCTCCCAAACCATGAGGCCTGGGCCTTGGGGTCTCAGGATGTAGTCTTCACCCTCAAGCCTGGGGTTGAGGTGATGGGGCCGCCACTGCCCTGTCCCTCCAGTGCCTCCTCCCAGGGGTGGCTGGGACTTCTCTCAAAGACAGCTGGGTAAGGGTCCCTACCCCTCCAGGAACAAAGGTGCAGGCTCAGATCTGCAGCTTTCTGGAAGCCATGCTGCCTCCTGGGTCCTAATCCTCTGCCCCCACACTCCCAGCCAGACTAACAGCCATGCCTGTGACAGCCCATCTCCATCCCTGAGGCACAGCCAAGCTGTGAGGAGTGGCTCGGAGCCTCCAGCCCAAGTCAGCAGGTCCCTCCACACGTATATCCCGAAACAGGCAGCTACTTTCTGGATTGCATGACACTAAGATGCTTGTCCCCAGAGGCTGACCCAGGCCCTAGGATGAGCATGGAGGCAAGGCCAGACTTTTCTGTCATTTATTTTCAATAAATAAGCAGCTCAGCTCAATCAGTTTCCTTGTCCCTGCAAGCCCCACAGGGTTGGAGAGGGGAGGTTTTACAAGGGCAGAAGGCAGGGTTGCTGGGGGGCGGTGGTGGTGAGAACTGAAAGGGACATTGTGTTTATAAACAGAAAAATGTCGGGGAATAGAGGAACGTGGGGGTCTGTGCCACAGCTCTGGCTGAAGATGCATCACTGTGGGGGGGGTGGGGGGGAGGAGGTAAAGAGACGGGTTACTTCCTTCTTTCATCTTCTGGATCTAGAAGGGGAAAGAGAAGGCTGGAACTGGTGGCAGGGCAAGAGGGGAGAGGAAGAGGGCCCTGTCTGCTGGCACACTCATCTGGAGGGTCACCCAGCCCCCCACACTCACCTGAGTCCCCAGACCCCACTCCTCCCAAGCACTGTAGCCCAGCAGCAGACAGCTCAGGGCCCAGCCAGCGCAGAGCAGCGCAGGGCAGCCAGAACACAGGGTGCCAGAGGCGGGGCCAAGACTGGCCCCAGAGGAAGGGCAGCAGCGGACCCCAACCCCGATGGGAGGGAAGTGTGGCGGTGGCAGCAGTGGCTCCGGGGGAGTTGCGAGCAGAAGTGACCTCAAGGCCACTGAGGGGGAGGGGCAGGCGAGGGCACAGCGGCTGGGGTGAGGGCAAGAAGGGGATGATACCTGTGGCACGACTCAAAGAGATGGAAGAGGGGGAACAGGTTATCCTATGGCCAGAGAGGACAGAGAGATAGCTGTTACCCAGGGAGGGAGGTGGCGTGAGGGCCGGAGGGCTGAATTTATGGGGAACTGGGGAGGTTGCACCCCCACCAGGGCAGAGTAGGATGAGAGGAAGGGGCCTGGGCTGCCTCCCTGGTGGATGCTGGTCCTGCCAGGGCTGAGAACACACCCACCTGAAAAGGAAGAGGGGGCAGGCGCCTTCGCAGCGCAAAGGGAGGGGCTGTGCTCAGGGCCCAGGGGCTGATCTCAGAGGAGGGGCACGTCTTACCCTCCAGGTAGTTTCGAGCAACAAACTTGAGGATTTCATCAAGCCCAATGACTGGCAATGAGATCTTGAGGACCATAAACCACTGGTTGCAGTCTAGGGCCCGGAGCTTGAAGATCATCTGGGAGCAGGTAGCAGAGGCAGTGAGAGGGCCTCAGAGGAGACAGGACCAGGTGCCATCCCAGCCTGACCCTACCTTCCTCCCTTGGTCAGAGCCTCTAGTTGTAATGGCCACAGACACCTACACAGGCTCCTTTTAGGGTAGGGAACAGGTGGGTGGCCCCTGGTTGGAAGGAGGCTCACCGGCAGAGGGTCAACGTAGAGGATGAGGAAATGGAGGGACATGGACAGGCAGATGGAGCCCATCAGCCAGATATTCACCCATGGTGGCATCCGCAGGAGGGACTGGTTCTCAGACAGGCTGCATGGGGGAGGCCAGGCAGAGCCAAGGGTGGGAGACACAAGGAGAAAGCAGTGGTGAGGAGGGTGGAGGACAGGCTATGGCGTCCAGAAAGCACAGCGGGAGGGTGCACGGGCCCCACCTGTTGAGCGCATTGCACATCTCGATGGTAACCAGCACAGACAAGGCCATGGTCATGGGCTCTGGGGCCTCAAAGACCTCACAGTCCAGACCCTCAAAGTCAGGATTCTCTTCATTGCACTGCATGAAGTGAGTCTGTCGAGGGAGGGGTGAGGAAACAGGGTCCATAGAAGCATCCATGCTGCCCTCCTGCTTCCCACCCCTCCTCCTGCCTCTAGCTCCCCTACCAGCTGGCTGTAGGTGACCCGAGGCCCATCCTCCGCATACAGGAACCACCAGGCAGCTGCTCCCACAGTGGCTGCACCCACATAACCTGTGGTAAACAGAAGATGGGAGTTGGGGAATCAGGGCCGGGGAGATGGGAGGAGTTAAGAGGGCCTCATGGCCGTAACAGCTAGTTGAGGAAGGAGAACTGGGTAAGCTGGTGTCCCAGAGAGGGGGTCAGTTCTGAGGGTTGGGAAGGATTGGGGGATCACATCCTGTTCACCCCCAATTGCCATGTAGCGGAAGAAGAGCCATCCACTGATGAGGGGCTCCTTGGGAGTCCGGGGGGGCCGGTCCATGATGTCCAGATCTGGTGGGTTGAAGCCCAGGGCTGTGGCTGGGAGCCCATCAGTCACCAAGTTCACCCACAGCAGTTGCACAGGGATCAGGGCTTCAGGCAGCCCCAAGGCGGCTGTCAGGAAGATGCTGCCAGAAGACAGAAGTTATATGTCTGTCCTGCCTCCCAGACCTCTGGTCATCCCCCCACCCACCCATTCCACTAGGTGCCTGCCCTGGCTGCTCACCAGACCACCTCGCCCACGTTGGAGGAAATGAGGTAGCGGATGAACTGCTTCATGTTGTTGTAGATGGCGCGGCCCTCCTCCACAGCGGCCACGATGGTGGAGAAGTTATCATCAGCCAGCACCATCTCAGAGGCGGTCTTAGCCACGGCAGTGCCCGACCCCATGGCAATGCCGATCTCAGCCTTCTTCAGGGCAGGGGCGTCATTGACGCCATCTCCTGTCTGCAGGACGAAAGAAAAGGTGGGACCTTGTCCCTTCCACACACCCCTCCATGAGACTTTCCGATCAGGGTCTGAGTCCCTGCCTTCCATGCATCTCATGGGCCCCTGCTCAGCCCCCAGCCCCCTGGTACAGCCATCTCAATGGACACTCAGCAGACTGCCCCATGCCAGGCCCCAGTGTGTCCCAGTGAGGCCAGCCCACAGTGTTCTCACCATGGCTGTGATCTCATCAAAGGACTGCAGATACTCCACGATCTTGGACTTATGGGAGGGCTCCACACGGGCAAAGCAGCAAGCACGACGGCAAGCTTCCCGCTGCTCAGCCAGGGGCAGGTCGTCGAACTCCCGGCCAGTGTAGGCTCGGTCTCTCACCTCCTCATCCTCCCCAAAGATGCCAATTCGTCGGCAGATGGCAATGGCTGTGCCCTTGTTGTCCCCAGTGATCATGATCACCCGAATGCCAGCATCGCGGCACAGCTGGATAGAGCCCGTGACCTCCTTGCGGGGCGGGTCCAACATGCCCACCACACCAATGAATGTCAGGTCCGTCTGGGGAAGAGGGAGCAGAGAGTGGCAGGATCAAGGAGGGACTCCGAATATGAGGCAGGAAGGAAGTTCAGGGGCAGACAGGGAGAAAGGTCAGTGAACTGAGGGGAAGAGCAGCCCCTGGGCCTGGTCCAAACTTCAGCAATTTATGAGCTAAGTCAGGGGCAGAGACATTCCTTGGTCACAGATACCTGCAGGCCTGGCAGCAACAGTCCCATCAACAGATGGCAGACCATGTCTTTCTTAGAACTCTAGGTGGAAGTTAGGGCAGTGGTTTTTGGTCTCAGGAGGGCCACTCACTTGGTCTACAACTTTGAGCGAATCCATGTTACCTGCCAGGTCACAGTGTCCCCACTCTAAAATGAAGGGAGTGGACTTTGGTGCTCTTCAGCGAGTCAGTCCACCCAAGATACAGAGCTTACGCCAGCACGTAGGCCAATGCACTGCTTCCTGCATTGAGAAAATCTCACCACGGAAACATGTCAGCTGCACCTGTGTATGCCTGGCAACCTAGCTGATTTCTGTTCTGCTGCAAGTGCCTCACTTCATCTCAAACAGGTCCATGGATCGTATGCAAAGTAGTTCTGGACTAGATGATTCCTACGGCTCTTTCAAACTAACATCCTGTGATTCTAGGACCCGTGACAGAGTAGAAAGCGACAGGGTGGCAGGAGTAACATGGATGACTCTGGGGCAATGGGAAGCTTCCGTCTGCTCACCTCGTACTCCATGAACCTGGTAGCGTCATCCAGGGTCATCTCCTCTCGTCTCGGAGGGGTGTCCCGGGTGGCCAGGGCCAGGCAGCGTAGGGTGTCCCGGCCAGTGCCCCATTCCTTGATCACCGACATGATCTTGTCCTTCACTGGCCCTGTCATCGGCACGCGGGAGGTGCCAACTCTCACATAGTTACAGCGGTCAATAACCCCCTCAGGGGCACCCTAGGAGACCAGAGCAGCATTCAGAGGCTGCTGTCTTCCCTCCAGGGCATGGTGAGAGAGGCAGGGATGGGAGAGGGGTTTAGGATTAGGAAGAAGAGGGGGTGGTAAGGGGCGTTCTGATTTCTGACCTTGACGAACATCTTGTTGCCCACAGCAGCCCGGGATTTGGCTGGGGAGCAATAGACAGACATGGACTTTCTGTCTCGGGAGAACTCCAGGGTGAATTCCTTCTTCATTAGCTGGCGGATCACCTGGGAGAGAGGAGATAGGGAGACAGACATGAGATTGGTGGGAAGAGAGCAATGGTGCTGTGCCAGAAGGGAGGAGTCCAGACCACTTAAAACATAGTCAAAAGGACCTGGAGGTCAAAGCAGGCCCCAAGCTGAGTCTGAGACTAAAGCTGAGTCTGGTGCCTACAACAACACTGATGGAATTCCAAGGCTCATGCTGCCACTGACTTACAGCGTCCATTTTAAGGACAATAAACAGGATGGCACTGTGTGGCACTAACCAACAGAATTTTCAGTGGGATGGGAATGTCCTACACTCTGAACCACCCAACATGGTGCAATTGAGCAATGGCTACTGAGCTCAGAAATGTGGCCAATGCAACTGAAGAACTGAATTTTTACTTTAACTGAATTGCTTTAAATAAACACGTGTGTGCTTCTAGAGACACATGTTGGACAGCATGGACCTACTGCCTGGCATGCTGTTATATGCACTCCATAAAAATGAATGAGAGCCTTCTTTCAACAAATGCATCATGGATAATCTTCCACAAGATAAAGCAAGAATAAAAGTAACAAGAAATGAAATAAAACATAAGTTGATGTTTATATTATCATTTATAAGTTCTTAAAATGAATTAGATATTTAGGTTGTTTTCATTATTTCTGTCATATTGAGTAAAGCAGCAGTGAGCATCTATGAAAAACAGAAAAAAGAATGAGTAACACCCTAGAGGAATTCCATATAGACACTGAGTATATATGACTAGCAAGACCTTAGAGTGAGAGTAACAGAACTGGGCTTGTATATCTAGACAAGGGGACATGGAAAAATATTTAATAGTCATATTTCCTGAATCCTGATTCAAGTCTTGAGATCTATAACAACAAGTGTGCTTCTAGAGACAAAGGGATAATAGTTGAAATTAGAGCTGCCCCAGGATGGGTCCTGTGTTGTTTTTTTTGTCCAGCTCCATCCCTTTCAGCTAGGTACCCAACAGGAGGAAGTGACTAAATTCATCAAGGGGTATTGCAGCTAAGCAGCAGAAAGACTGGTTTAAGCCCAGGGGCTGTGGGCCAAAGTCACCCTGGCCAAGAAAAGCTGTAGAGAAGGCTGTGCTGACTGGGGTCCCAGCATGGGACACAAGGGCCTGCCCAGCCTAGCTGGGGGCCTCTGTCTCCTGAGATTCCTTGGGTCCTGGCTGAGCACTATGGCTGAAGAAGGACCCTGTGGGAGAGAGCACCCGGACTCACTGAGTTGCAGGCATTGGCCCTCTCCACCTTTGACAGGCTTCTCACATCAGTGTTGAATACATTCATCTTCTCCACCAGGGTGGTGAGTGCTGTCTCGGTGGCCTCACCCACCTTCTCATAAATACCTTTGGCCTGAGGGGGCAGAGGAGGAGGAGAAAGTAGGTGTCCTGGGCTCTTGACCCCTTGCTCCCACCTATCATACCCATCTTCCACTTAGAACGGGAAGGGAGCAAGCCCTTCTCTTCCCCTTACAGCCAAGAGAGGACTTGGTACAAGGGATCCCTTTCCCCCAACCCCTTCCTTGCAGCCTGTGGAAGGGGCCTGGACTCGGTTTCAGTTGGAAAGGGAAGGAGGGGTGTCCTCAGGAGTGGACAGGTTACCTCATTGAAGTCCAAGGAGGAGTCATTGCAGAGGGCACAGATGGTGGCCAGCTCCACCAGCCCATCATACTGCCCTGCCCGGACTGGCTTATCGTTCTTCAAGCTGGCAGCAGGGCAGGGAGGAAGGAAGGAAAAGACAGTAGAGAAGAATAGGAAATGAGATGCAGAGAGAGTGTGGGGAAAGCAACAAGGGACAGTCAGGCGGATGGCAACCAACTCAGAGAGATCAGGTGGGAGAGAACAGGTTGGGGAAGGCAGAGGAGAGAGAAATGAAGACAAAAATAGAGGGATGGCTCCAGGGAGATGGAGGCAGGGAGCTGGGAGAAAGTTTGGAGGACTTACACCTCTCCTTCTGGAGCATAAGTGGAGCCTGTGATAGAGAACTGATTCAGGTCGCAGGTGTGCCCATCCACCTTGTCAATGATGAACATCTGCAGGGGAGAAGGGCATGCACACAGATATCCAACTGTCTCCATGTCTACAGGGGCATTGAGGGAGGCTGGAGCTCCGTCCCTCCAGCCAGCCACCTGTGCAGACTAACCAGATTCCCCATCATTCCCCACTTGCCTTTCTCCTCCTTGCACCAACCCCTCCCCTCTCCCTCGCACTCATTCTCCAGGTTCTGTGTTAGTGTTCAAAAGGTACTGTGAGCCATGCTGGAGGCTCCTTGAAGTCAGTTGATAAAATTAGACATGCACAATAAGGTGTGGTAGGGACCACGGCTACCAGTCCACCTGGCAGTACATGGCCTGCTTATGGCCAGATCTTCCAGTTTTGCAGGAAGAGCTAGAAATTCAGGTTATTTTCCTATAAAATATCTTGACTCGCAAATGTGGGCAATTAATTCATTTTTATTCATTTTATTCAAAACCTACAGCCTGGCTTTGAAGCCCATGTTCTGGAGGGATGCAGAGAATGCAATGCTCAAAGGGGAGCAGCCCATCCTGAACCAGAACATGAAAGGGATGGGACTTATGATGGATTTACTCCAAAACAAAGTGGTCAAGTCATTTTAGGAAACTCTGGATGGAATCCCCCCACTTCATGGTCAGCCCTCTCTGAGGCTTTCAAATGCCAACAGGCATGTGGGCATCCCCAAGGGGATGAGGGTACAGCCTTTCTCACCCTAGTCTGGCCACATAGCCCTTGCTTCTCAGAACAGCAATTCACATTTTACAGACACTATTCCACAGAACTCTGTTTAGGGCAGGGGTTCTTTGCCTGGAGTCCACGACTTCCCCAGGTCCTAGACAAGGGGGTCTGTGAACTTTGATGGCAAACATACCAACGTCTTTTTTTCTCTTTAACTGACATTTAACATTTCCCTCCAATTATAAATGCAGACCACATTAGCATCAGCAAACCCTGCAGTTTTGCCCCAGTGTAATCACAGACACTTCCCCATCACACTGCAGTGCTGCAGCACTTTCAGAATCCCATTCCTGCTTGTCGTGGTGTCATCATTACAGTAGTTCTCACATCCACTGCTAAACTGGCTACTTAGTGCATTAACAAAGCATATGTGTTACCAAATCACAAATCTGTTTTTAAAATATTTTGATGACCATATTTTGATTATTGGTTTCCTCTGTGATCTGATGTACTTTTAAAACAGAATCCTATGTATTTTATTCTATATGTTACAATATTACACTGAGAAGAGGTCCAGACTGTCAAAGTCTGAGGCATGGAAAAGATTAAAAGCCCTGGTTTAGGAAATGCTGTTCAAGATCCATGCAGCCAAGCTCCCAGTCCTGCCATGGATGACCAGTCTGGGAGGCGGTCTGCTCCACAGGCAGCCCTGGGGCCAGACAGACTTGACCTTGAAACTAAATTCTTCTACCTATGAACTGCACTGAAGCTCCCAGAGCCTCAGTTTCCTTCTCTGGAAAAGGGGATAAACGAGACCTTTCGCTGATGGGGCCATTGTGGAGGATTAGAGAGAACACGTGATGGTGTCTGGCACACAGACAGTGGCTATAGGGAGCTATCTGGCCGGGGCAGAGGGGCCTCTCTGATCCTCTTCATATCTGCCCTTTGGCAGTTCTTTCTCAGGCCAAAATGAGAAGCTGCCAATGATAAAGGCAGTCTTCTGAGTGGGAGTTGCCTACACTTCCCTGACCTTGCAGACCGACATCTGGTTGGTGGTGAGGGTGCCTGTCTTGTCGGAACAGATGACAGAGGTGCAGCCCAAAGTCTCCACAGAAGGCAGGCTCCTCACAATTGCATTTTTCTTTGCCATCCGGCGGGTGCCCAAGGCCAGGCAGGTGGTGATGACTGCAGGAAGGCCTGGGGGTGGAAAGAGAGGAGGTGAGGGAAAAATAATGGGGGAGGAAGGGAAACCGAGCATGGTAGGCTGAATAATGGCCCCCAAAGATATCAGGTCCTGGAAACTGTAATTTGGAAAAAGGGTCTTTTGCTGGTGAGAGTAGCAAATGGGAGGAGAAAAAGAGGTTTCCATACCTTCCGGGATTGCAGCCACAGCCAGGGCCACAGCAATCTTAAAGTAGTAGATGGCACCCCGTATCCAAGAGCCCCCATGGACGGGATCATTGAAATGGCCAATGTTGATAAGCCAGACAGCCACACAGATGAGGGAGATGACCTTGGAGAGCTGCTCCCCAAACTCATCCAGCTTCTGCTGCAAAGGGGTCTTGTCCTGTTCTGTGGCGGCCATTTGGTCACGGATCTTCCCAATCTCGGTGCTCACACCAGTGGTGGCCACGATGCCTAAAGCCTTGCCGGCTGCAATGTTGGTGCCCTGGGAAGATGGATTACAGGCAAGGAATCAGGCAAGAAACAACCCTCATGCCGTGTTCCCCCAGCTGCTGGCCTCATCTCTTCTCATGCCATGATGTATCTCCCGACCAGGGCCTCTGGCTTGCATGTATGACAGCTGGCCCTGGATGCCTCACCGAGAAAAGCATGTTCTTCTTATCCTGGTTGACAGCTCGGGGGTCAGGAATAGGGTCTGTGTGCTTGATGACAGATACAGACTCACCTGTGGAGAAGAGGCCAAGGGGGTCTCAGATAATATCATGTCCTCCCAGACTTTCCACCCCAACTCCCTCCCTGCTCTGTAGAACAGGGCCTGGAAAGGACCAAGCAACAATCCTGGAGGAAGTCTGGACTCTGGAAGGAGCCACTGGAGGTAAGTGGGAAACCCATGGCCTGTAGAGTGAAGAGACCTTGACCCTCGCCCCAGCTCAAACACTTACAAGCTACAAGCCTTTGGATCACTTAGCTGTTTGCTTCTCTGTAAAATGGGGATAGTAATATGTACACTTCAGAACAAGGTCTTGCTGAGCGTCAGAGAAAGCTGATGTGTGCGCTGTTGACTCTGGAGTACATTCCAGGAGGGAGAGGCCCCCACCCCTGGGACCTGGCCTCCTTCACTCGAGTGGCAGGGGCTCTGACAGTCACCCTGGGCCAGCCAAGCCTCACCTCTGGGGGCCACCTAGACTGCTCGCTGGCCCCTCGCCCTCTCCCAGTGGGGAAACTACAACAGCCATGCTTTTAAGTGCGACGGACCCCTCTATTGTGTTCTAGAATCTATGATTCCCCACCTGAGGGCTTTTGAGGAGACAGGATGGTTCACTCGGTTGAGTGTGTCTGTAGGTCTGTGTAGGAGGTCATGGCTCAGGACCCCTTGTGTTTCAGGCTTGGGACAGTGAATGAGCTGAGCAGCACTGGCACTGCAGCCAGTCTGGAGCTAGGAGGGGCCCTGTTGCTGAATGTTCTCTCTGATCCGCCTGGAATTTCATCCCTGTCTGTCAGCCCAGCTTCTCCCTCACTGAATCCTCATCCCCACACCCCCTGAAGCATCCTCCCCCCCAGGCCACCAGACCTGTCAGAATGGACTGGTCCACCCGGAGGGTGGTGGATTTAATGGAAAGGATGCGGATGTCTGCAGGGACTTTGTCTCCCACTGTGGACAGAGAAGAGAATAGTGAAGTCAGTTGAGAAAGGACTTTTCTTTCTTCCTGAGAAAAACCCAATCCTTGTCTGATACATCACCTCATCCTTCAGGTTTCGAGGAGGTCACCTGGTCAGGGGCCCACCCCAGGCTGGGGTCAGGCCCTTAGCATGTGCTCCTGTAACTCCAGTAAGCATCTCCCCCTGAACCCTCATTCCAGTCATCCCCCTTGTTGAGTGCTTTCCCCAAACCTGGGACATGAGCCCTGAGGGGAGGATCTGGCACACTGCCTGGTATGTGCTCAGTAAATGCACACTGAGTGAGCAACTGGAAAAGTAGAACAATCCAGTTGTATAACAAGAAACTAAAACAGGATGGGGAGCCACCGAAGCAGAGAGAGAAATGAGGGAAAAGGTGAAGAGGGAGAGGCAAGAAAAGAACTAACAAAAACAGGGTGAGTCGGAGAGATGCGCTGGGGGAAGAGAACATGAGTGGAAGAGCTGGGAGGCAGGAAGAAACTGGAGAGAATACTGGAATTGAGAAAATCAATGCCAACCAAGACAAGAGGTGGAGCAAGAAGCAGGAGAATTAGAGAGGGACACGTGTGAGGACGGAAGAGGCAGGAGAGGGAGGCACAGAGAGCAGAGGGTGGGAATAGATCACACGGTTGGAAACCTGTAGGGCCCTGGTCTGAGTGTCTCAGGGAAGGCAGGAAGCCAGGGCATGAGCTGGGAGCCAGGCAGGAGAGAAGGGGAGGCTGCGGGAAACAAGGAAGGGGGAGAATGGGGAAAGCAACACACCAGAGAGCACACAAGGAGTGGGTCAGTGCAGGAACCTCTCTTGCAAGGAGGCCGGCAAGGCAGATGCCCTGCCTGACTGAGAGACCTTAGAGGAGGCTGGCCGCCTCCCAGCACCTCTGCCTGATCCCATCCTGTCCTGCAGATGGTTCTGGGGACAGAGTTGAACTGCTCTTCTTTCCCTGTTTCTAAGGTTCCTCCTCCTCTGCCAGAGGAAGCTGATGCAGGAGGGAGGAGGTCAGCAATGGAGTTGGGCTGGACACCGGTCACCCAAGCAGAAGTGGTATTTATAGACACTCATGGTGCTAACTCCAAGCTGTCATGGTGGCAGGCCAGCCCTGTGATGGGGCACTGGGGTCTTCAGCCCACCCTCTTCCCACTCCCCAAGTTTCCCATGTGGTAACATGGGTGTCTGGCGGAGGGAAGCAGGCTTAGAAAGATAGATTCTCTTGTGCCAGGGGCCTGGAGATGTGAAGGCCTGCACAGCGCAAATATAAAAACCGCTGAAGGGGGCAGAATCCCAGTAATCTTAGCCACCCAGCCCCCACCCCTCCCTGGCCAGGCATTAAGTGTCCCTCACCGGAGAGGCGGGGCCCTTCCTTGAGCTCCCCTCCTCCAGGTCCCGTGCTCTCTGCGGGGCCTGAGTTTCCCTTACATGGTTGGGGGCTTGAGACGTTGGCCCCCCTCCTCCCTTCTATCCTAGCTCCTTCCCCTTTGAAAGACCTCAAGGGCACCGAGAGGTCAAGATTTAAAGCTGACCAAGCTTGGGGGTGGGTGGAAGGAGAGGAAAGCCAGGCCTCAGGAGGTGGGTGGAGACGGAGTCGTTGGCAGGGACTGGGTTCCACCTGTTGCTTGCAAGTGCTGGGTGAGAAGAGGGGGAGCAGGGGGTCTGCCTGCAGCTTCAGGGACAGGACCGGCTGTTCCTGCTAAGACTCTGATGGGGAGGAGGTGCTGTGGACCCAGTGCCCTGGGATAACCTCCTGAGGAGTCTGGAGGAGAAGCAAAGACTCCACCATCCTGGTGACCTCCTGCACATGAGAATCAGGAGCTGGCCAGCCTCTACCTGCAACATACACATCTTGGTGGCCTCAAACTCAAGACCTCCCATCCTGGACCACTCACCCCTATCACTCACCAGCCACTTCCACAATGTCTCCAGGGACAATGTCCCTAGCCTTGATTCTTTGCACTGATTTGCGGTCAGCCCGGTAGACTTTCCCCATCTCAGGTTCATATTCCTTCAGAGCCTCGATAGCATTCTCTGCATTTCGCTCCTGGGCAGACAGGGTGGAGGAGAGGACGGACATCAGAGGGAGAAAGGTTGTGGAATGGGAAGGGACTGGCCAGGGAGGACTTGGGGTTGTGGTGGTATAGAAATGGAGGACTAGGGGCCAGAGTCCTAGGGGAAATAGGGGCATCACAGAGAAAGAGGTAAGTCATTCAGTCCTGACTCCTGTCATAGGGGAGCAGACAAACCCCATGAGGAGTAGGTGTGTGTATGTGTTAAGAAACTGGAAACTATCACTTATGGCTAAAAACGAGTAAGGGGGTCTTGAGGAAAAAAGAAAAGAAAATCAGAAAGCAGGGGACAGGAAAAGTAGACGGCGGTAAGGTAAGATAAAGAAGAGAATCAAACTAGCATTCACTCAACTCCTACTATATGCCAGGCACACGGCTGGGTGCTTACACTCATCATCTACTTAAGTTTCACCACAACTCTGTGGTATAGGATTATTAGCCCCATATTATGGATGAGGAAACTGAGGCTCAGAGAAATGGAGGAACTTGCACAGGGTTATACAACTAGCAAATGATGGCGGAACACCACTCCCACGTCTTTACAACATGCTGTCCCATTTCCAAACTGGGCAATGGGACCAGAGAACAAGGTAAGCCCAGGGGAAGTGATGGAGGAGGAGGGCGGGAGGCTGGCCTCACGTTCAGTGTCAGGATGTGAAGGAGTGAGGTGGAATCAAAGCTAACCTGCCAAACACCCACGATGGCATTGGCAATGAGGATCAAGAGGATGACAAAGGGCTCAACAAAGGCGGTAATGGTCTCTTCACCTTCCTCAAACCAGGCCAGCACCTGAGGAGCAGGGGAAGGGAGAACAACAGGTAACAAGGCACTCAAATGAGTAAAGAAGAGAATGAGGCGAGAACACGTGCAGGAACAAGAGGGCAGGGCATCATGGGGGTGCTGCAGCCCCACATGGCTTTGAGGGTCTACACCCTCCAAGGCCATATTCACACGAGCACTGCCACTGCTGTTAGTCAGCGGGAACAGGCGGGCATAGACAGGCACAACCAAGGGATTAACTGGAAATGCTTTCAGGTTTCCCTGACTGAATTGTTGGATTATACATGAAGCTCAGGGGACACCCAGGCCAACCACCCCCACAGCCACATCCATCCCATGGGAGCCAAAACTCAATAGGAAAACCCCCATGGTCCTCACAGGCACCTGGCCCCCCCACAATCCTCCCCCTACAGCTCAAGGCAAGGAAGCTCCAATTTCATTAGGGAGCAGGACGGGAGGATAGTGTTACAGAGCCTCTTGTACACACCCCACCCCAGCTGTTGCCACTGCCAGGCAACAGCCACAAGCAAATGTCAAGGAGCAAATCTGAGAAGAGAGACGTAAGGCCCTGCCAGCTAGTAGTCAGGGGCCCACAGGGCCTCCATCAGGCAGATAGGGAACAGGGACACTTCTGTCTCTTGATTGAATTCCAGTAGGACTAAGACGCTAAGGAAGAAATTCCAACATGCAGGATGGATTACTGGGATGGTAAGTGCTGAGGGGAGCCTCAGGGCAGGAGAGGTGGCAGGGCTTTGAGAAGGCAGTGGGGCTGTGAGGGACTGGGGAGGGCAGGGAAGGTCTGGCCAGGTGGATGAGGAGGGGATCCGAGGAGTTACAGCCATGATGGGGTCGGGGAGGCGAGGCTGGAGACAGGTGAGGGGGCTGGGCCTCCAGGTGCTCCTGGAGTCACCCTCACACTAGCAGCTCTTTCCAGCCTCCAGGAAGGAGTCTTTGCCTCGACCAATCAGCGTCAGGAGGGCGGGGCCGGGGCCTCAGAATGCTCTGGAATTGGTGGAGCAGCATGTGCACCACTGGGCATGCCGGGAGTAGTGGGTCTGTGCTGGGCTGCCCTTTGCTGGGGGTGGGTAACCCGAGCCCTCGAAGCCCTTGAAGCTGCGGGGGTGGTTTAGCTTCAGTGTTTTGGCTGAGAACACCCTTAAAGCTTAAAATAAAACCTGCCTACAGGGTGTGGGGGAGGACAGAGGAGTACACAAATTTGCGTTCTCCCACCTCCCTCAGTTCTGGTCTGTAGAATAGGATGCTGAAGGCTTGAACTAGAGGTGCCGATGATACCAAGCCCGCCCCCAGGCCCCGCCAGCAGACTCTCCAGATTCCCCCAACCGACACTCCCAGCCAGCTCCCAGATACCTTCCCACACTTACAAAGGAAATGCAGGCAGCCAGGAGGAGGATCCGCACCAGGAGGTCCTCAAACTGCTCTAACACCAGCTCCCACAGGGACTTCCCTGGGGGAAGAGGCAAGGGGAGGGGCTCCCGGTTAAGGTCTAGGAATGAATGGCTGGGACTCAAGGTACAGCCTGGGGACCAGGGACTGAATGCCCAGGCTTCCAGCTTGGAGCAGGAAGATTTTGGGGTGATGAGCAGACCACTTGGTATTGAGAGAAGGGCTGAGAGAGCCCGCCAGGAGTCCAAAAACAGGCTTCTCAAAGCAGTAGGTAGTTGTCCAAAGGCCAGATGCCTCTCAAGAGAGTGCCTGGAAACTTCCGCTCCCCAGCCTCTAACTTTGGGAGAAGGATTTTGCCCAGGAGTCAGTGGGGAGAAGGAAGGGAGAAAGGAGTGGCACACAGTGGAGGGGGTTCATTTATGAGAGCTCAGGGAATCCAGTAACTTACCTTCCTCAGCAGGGAGCTCTACCCAGAGAAAAAGAAAAAAAAAGACATATTCATATTCATTTAGGGTTCAGTCTAGTGCTCCCTACACCCAGGACTTTGTGGCTATAGTAAGAGAATCAACCCACCAAAAGGGTATCTAAGGTTCATCAAGATTGCCCCATCAAACCTCCCAAAACTATGGGTCTGAGGGACAGTTTTCTCAGTATCCTCATCCCCACTGCAGTCACTGAACTAAGGCCCAACCCTTCCCTAAGATACCCTAGAAGGAGAGGCTCGTGTGTGTGTGTGTGTGTGTGTGTGTGTGTGTGTGTGTGTGTGTGTGTGTGTGTTGTGGGGGTGCAAGAGGGCTTTGCCAGCTTTTCCTCCAGAGGACACTTACCATTGGGGCCATATTTCTCCAGATTCCGCTTAACTTGGTCCGGGGTCAGGCCTGTAGTCTCGCTCACCCCAAAATAGGCCAAACATTCTTCTGTGGTCTTGGAGTGTGAAGCCTCCATTGTGCACCCTTCCTGGGGACCAGGGGGTGGTGTATTTCTTCTGGGGGGTTCTCACGTGTGGGGGGCCTTCCTTAGTGTGTCCTCCTGCCTGTTTGGGTTTCTTCCTTTTTCTCTCCTGCCCCCCCCACAATTTTTCTTCCCTTCAAGAAGCTCTGACCCCCGTCCCACTTGCAGCAGCCAGCCACCCCCCCAGCCAGTCCTTATGAGGGAGTAAGGGAGGCCAGGCTCCCCCCTCACCCAGATCAGGGATTGGCTGGCTAAGACTCTGGCAGGAGGGGTCAGAAGAGAGAGATATTTCTGCTGACAGAGGGGGAACAGTGGGGCTGCAGCCTGAGATGTCACTCATGAAGGAAGCTAAGGTGGCCCAAGCCCCAGCAGGAAGGGGGGTGGTGAGGACAGACTTCACTTTCTGTCTTCTGCTTGTGACCACTCCCCCAATTGCCTTGACTTCCCAGTTGCACTGCATTTTCTAATACAAACTCACCCCCACCTCTTCCCTTAAGCCTTGGTCTACTCCCAGGCTCCACATTTCACTTTCTTCACACCCACAGTCCAGTCTCATCCAGTCTGAACCTGTTCTGTTGCCACAGTCTCCTTCTCCCTCACCTAGTTTGTTGAAAGACAGGAGATTCCAACCTTCAGAGGATTAAAGAGGGAGAGAACATCCTTGGGGGCCAGGGGAAGTGGCTCTAAAGGGACAAGGGGAAGTAGGAGGGGTGAGGGTCAAAGGGGCAGGGCAGTAGATGGTAACCCTACCCTAGGGAGGGGTTGCTGCAGCCATCAACAAGGGATTTAGTGTCCAGGCCCTGGTAAGCAAAGCCAGGACTGCCTGTCTCTTCCCTAAACTTCCCCTTCCCCATGGCTCTAACTCAGCCTCTGGTAACGTAGCCTTCAGAGCCCCCCATCCCTGACAGGGAATCTCCCACCCCCTCAAGAAAATGGGATACCCATGTAGCCAGGTAATCCAAGAGACTACAGAATGTGCTGATGGCAGAGGGGGAGAGATAAATGTTTTGGGATGGGGGTGGGAGTCACCCCAAGTCATGGAATGAAGGCCACCTCATCCCACACTATGCTCTCTTTAACACAAGGGGTTTACATGGCAGACCCCCAGATGGCATGTAGTCCACATGCCATCCTAGCCCTGAAGTATCTATTCTCAAGGGGAACGAGGGTCAGAGCTGTGTGCTCAGGTACTGTGTGTAGCCCACTGGAAGAACCATAAGAGAAAGGGTGTCAAGGAAAAGGGCCTGGGGAAGCTGGGTAAAACATAGGTTCCAGACCAGAGGAATGGAGAGGGGGCAGATTGATGGGACAGGTCTAGAGGAAATAAGGACAGGATAGAGCTGCGGAAGCAGAGACAGGGCTGCCAGGGTCAGAGGGAAGTCTGAGGAGCAATGGAGAAAAGGAACAGGAGGGAGCTGGCATCTGCAGCCAGGTTGGTGGGGGCCCAGGGGTGGATGCAAAGTCACAAGTTGTCGTTAAGTGGCTGGCCTTAGTGTTAGCTTCCTCAGAGAAGCAACTGCTCTGAGTCCCCCACCACTACCCCTGCTCTGGATGGGGGTACCTTTTAGTTGCTACCAGGGCAGCTGCTGAAGAAGCAGAAAGAGGGGAGCATGGGGCATCAACAGGGGAGGAAAGGAGGGCAGAGAGCACTTCAGTAAAAGTAACAGTGAAATGTCAGCGAGGGAACGGGCCTCACGACCCTGGCTTAAGTTCTCCCCTGCTAGGCCCATTTCCTGACTTAAACAGTGAGGAGTACAGGCCACTGAAAGGATTCTCAAGGCTTCTTTCCTCTCTGGTGCTCAAGTTCCTAAGCAGACAATGGCATGGGAGATGGCAGGACAAAGGAAAGGGGAGCCCCAGTTTTGGGGGAGTAGGTAGGCCATGACCTGGATTTAGCTCCCATACTCATCCCTTCCTCTGCCTGGACTTTGGGGAGGCAGCCTCCTGGGTGAGTTGAGGACACAGTGCTCCTTCCTGTTCTCTTTTCATGGTTCCAACAAAACCCTCCCTTGAAGCAGAATCCTGCTGTGATGGGGGCCCTCAGACAATGGGGCATGAGTTTTGGGGGTCTCATAGACAGGTACCTCCACCTGGCCCAGAACCCACCTTCTTAGGCCACAGCCAGGCTCAGCATGTGCCAAGCCTTTTGGTGTTGGCTGGCTTCTCTGCGCCACCACCTGGAGGAGTGACAGGGGCACTGTCTTAAAGGAGCAGGAGTGCCCAAACATGAAGAAGGGGCTGGAGTGATGCGGCTTCATGCGAGCTGAGAGTGAGAGTCCAAAGAAAGGAGGTAGGCTTTACAGAACACTGCTGCCAACAGAGCGCTTTAAGGTTATTCATTTCTACCTCCCCCAATCTCCCAGAGGAGGAAACTAAAGCCAGACAGGGGAAAGCTACCAGCCAAGAGCTGCAAAAGGATCACCATCAGGGAGGCTGGGTATGTAACTCAGGATGGAGGAAGACCCAGCGATAAGACACTGGCACCCTGGGATCCCCCGCACTGGGGTTCTCCAAGCCCAGAATTGGAAGGTGTTGGCCTCTTCCTGAAGATTGAAGCTGAGAATGGGAGAGGCCTACTTCTGAAGGACATGGAGACAGAGCCTAGCCAGTCCCTGACCAGTTCCAAACTTCAGCTGAGCTATCCACAAAGAAAGGCTTAGTGGGAAAGTCTCTTAGCTCCTCCAGCCAAGACATACATATCTTGGGGTGGGTGTGGTGATGCCCTTGTAACCCCCACCCCATCCATCTTCAGAAGGCAAGTCCCCAAAGGCTGGCAGGGTTTAGGGGAAAAGGGAGTCTCACAGCAACAGTTGCTGCTAGATTAGGAGAGGATCAGTGCCTGCTTACCATGGGGCACCAAAGCCTTCAGTGATCGTCTCATTTCGAGAACCCAGCACCCAGATCCCCAAACCATCCCCCCTTTACAAAGCCAATTCTATCTCCAGTCTCCTAAGGCCAAGGTTTGGGGGAGCCCCAAGGATTAGACAAAACTGGGAGAGCCAGCAGGCTTCTCCCAGCTAGCCCACTGTCTGGGTGGCCTATGAGCCCAGCTGTCTCCTGTCCATCTCCCAACAGGACACAAGGCCCAGAATAACAAGGTCATAAGCATGGGTAGGGCCTCCTGGAGGTGGCGACAGAAGCTGAGGGGCATGAGAATGTAGGCTCCATGCTGCCTGGGAGGACAAATGAGAGGCAGAATGGTAGGCAAAGCTGAATGGAGGTGAGTAGGGCAGAGCAGAGCAAAATATATGCGATTCTTCAGAACCTGGTCGCTCCTTGTTGGCACGCACCACTCACAGACCTGAGAAGCCCAGGGATGCCCTCCATTGGAGAAAGGCACAGTTCAGTTCAGAGGGCAGAGTGGGCTTAATAGAGGGAGGGGAGATACTCAGAGAAGGGGGAGATGTTGCAAAGTCAAATGTCCACAGGGCTAGGTGTGTCACGAGTGAAGTGAGCTGGTGGGATGGAGATGTGGAAGGTGGACCACGTGAGACTGTATCTTCTAATTTTCAAGGGAAGCCAGTAATCTGAACTTCCATGTGAAGTCCCAATGGAAACATCCAGGCCAAGAAAATCATGCCAGTAGTCCTGGTCTAGATAAAACTTTCCATTTTGGAGATGAGGATACTGAGGCCTGGAGAAGGCTACACCTTGCCCAGGCCACATAGCAAATGAGAGGCAAAGCCAGGAGTGGAAGCCAGCAGCACTCTTCGTCATCTATCCTCCAGATTCCCAGCCTGGCTCAGAGAAGAGGGGCGGGCATCTTGCCTTTGGGTCCCTCTGCAGACTCTGTGGCTGCCACATTAAATCTCTCCCAACATAGACATGTGCCCCCAGCCCTGCACCCATGATTTCTCTCTGCCTTTCTCCCTATGGTAGAGAAGCCTTAATTGAAAAATTCAGAATAAGAAAGCTCCTTGGAGATTTGTCAATCTTGCTGTTCACTGTTCTGTCCCATTAAGGGAACTTGGCTGGAGATCCTGAGAAGCAGTTTGACTCTGCACCTCCCGCTCAACAAACAGGACAGCCCACAGAGGAGTGATGGGCACAGGACTCGAGCTGACCCCAGTCCCGGCCTCTCAGCCCTGGAGAACACAACACTGAGGGGGCTGCCTTTCTGACCTGCCTGTCCCAACCCTGATGCAAACATTGGCCACAGCCACCACAGTGGAACTTAGACAAACCCTTTATTTATTTATGCTTTTCCATTTTGTTTAAAACCACCACCACCACCACCACCCTAATGTAACTGGCAGCCCTTTCCCCCTCACCCTTCCTTGGGCTCGGGGGTGGGTAATGGGGAAATGGCCCCCAGGACTGGGGCTGACCATAAGAGCCCCTCGGGGAGGTAATGGAGCCCAATCCCCTGCCCAGGGGATGGGGCACATGTAGTGTACAAACTGGGGAGTCACCAGGGCTCTTGAACCTCTTCTTGTACCAGTATATATGCCCTTGGCCAACAAGGGTCAGGAAGCATGTGGGGAGGATTCCTACTGCTCCTCTATGTCCCTGCCCAGCCCAAATCCTACCAGCTGAGGGCTGGGGAGCAAGAAGAGTGGAAAGGGGTGGGGAAGATGTCTCATACGAAGGAGTACTGGTTATTAATGGCTCTGGGATGGCCCCCTTCCTCTCCATCACCCCCTAGTGGTAACTGCTGAAGCTGCACCATTGGGGTGGCCCCGGGGTCCCTGTCAGATCCAGCGCCTCCCTGGGTCTCGGCGACTGGTGCTATGGCCTCTTCCAATTCAACCACGGGGACCAGCTCAACCACGGGGACCAGCTCTTCCTGGACCCCTCCACTGCCCGCTTTCTCTTTCTCTTCCCTCTCTTTGGCTGCTGCAGAGGTTGCTGCCACCACTTTTGGTGCCCCCGATGCCTCTTCTGCCCCAGGATATGGGGCATCTGTCCATGAAGGGGGTTCAGGGGGCTGGGGTGGGTCATGGGAGGTGTTCGGTTCTGGACAAGAATGGTAAAAAGATGGTCTGGTTGTGGAGGGAGGCAAGCTCTTGCAGTGGCCTCCCATTCACTCATCCCCCCAGGAGCCATGTGCTATCTCCCCCACATCCCCTCTCCTGAGCAACCCCCACCCATGGAAGATGAATCATGGGCGGCGGTGAGAGAAGGACCACACTTACACACAGTCACTCGCTCCGAAGGGCACGAGGGTGGAAGAGGCATCGGGATAGCATCGATCTCCCTCGCACACCCCTGCATGGCTCCCGGCCTGCTCCCGGCCTGGGGGTGGGGAGGGGCAACGTGGGGACAGATGGGACGTTGGGATTGGGAAGAGGGAGAGATCAGACAGCGACATCAGACACCAATGGACGAGGGAGGGGATCAGACTGAGCATCCCCAAGAAGGGCAGGCCCAAGGCAAGGTTGTGACAAAGGGCAAAGACAAGGCCAAGAAGATGGACCTAGGAGACAGACAAACGATGGAACAGAGGAGTCCAATGGAATGGGAATGCACCAACCCAATCTCAGCTTCTTCCCGAGCTCCAGCAAGGAGCCCTCTGACTTCCTACATTCTCTCAGTGTCCTTTTCCTCAAAACCCCAACACAAAGAAAGTTTCCCTACCCTATTCTCCCTGATAAAGCCTCTCCTCCTCAGCGCCCCCCTCCCCATCTTTCTGGCACACACACCTCCTCACTTCTTGGGTGCATGGGCACCTCCTCCCCTGCAGACCTGCTCTGCTCACCCTGCTGTCGCTGGGAGGATACAACATAGCTGACAAGGACAACATCACTGGAGCCTCCAGACTCCAGAGGGATGGGGTGCACCCGGAAGTGCTCGAGCATATCGAAAATGGACTGGAACCACAGGTGCTGGACCCGGCATTGACCCTCCTCATTCAGTGACAGACGCAGGTGCTGAGGGCAAGATGAGAAAGGTGAGGTGGTAGCCCAAGCTTCTGCCGACCACAGAGCCCTTCTCACTGGACAGCAGTGTTCTGAACTCCACCCACAAGCTCACTGTGCAGAACAGTCTTTTCCTGTCACTCACCTTGGCCTTGCCCTGGAAGTTGAAAGTGAGGACATATTCACCCCGCCTCGTCTCACTCTGACGTACCAGGAAAACACCATGGGAACCAGTGCCTCCAGCCAGCACTAGCTGGGCCGCCTTGAGTCGAGAGAGCATCCCGTGGAACCAAGGATACCCTGAGAGGGGTTGGTCCCCCTCACCTCCCTCCAACTCCCCCTGGAACAGGAATGAACCTTCAGGAGAGAGGGAGGGAAACCGGGGTGTCAGGGAGAAGAAAAGCCTTTCTTTCCCCTCACATCACTCCTCTCCACCCCTGCCCCCCAGGTCAGATCCCTCAGGATCCCAAGACAAAGGTTTCAGGAAGGTGGGCAACCAGGCCTGGAGGAGGACACAAATTCTCACCTCTGGTACCTGTGGCTGTTTCCGGAGTATCCAGGGGTGGGTAGGGTGCTGAGAGGGAATGAACTGTCCCTGTTGGGGGTCCCTCTTCAATGGGGATGCGGGGGGGTAACTCTGGGGGAAGCAGTTCCATTGAATCAAAATGGGAGGCAGCGATGGAGGCAGAACTGGGGGAGATGGAGGCCAACGGGCGGTCTGAAAGACCCCCATATGCCCCTGGAAAAAAAGGGAGGAGAGCAAGGTTGAAAATGCGAGAAGCTGCTCTTTGGCAGGACTGGTTGGCCTGGGTCCAGCTACCCATCCATCCATCCAGCCTACCCTGGTGTACTGGCAGTGTCAGCTGGTGGAAATGCTGGATCCTTCTTCAGGCAGTGACCCCGGTGGTTCTTACCAGCAGTTCCTATTTTATGCTTCAACACTGTTTAGGGATTGCAGTTATTACAAGTCCTACAATCCAAATGTACCTGTATCTTCTCTGAATTAACAAAATTACAGCCATTGTTGCACAGATGGGTGGTAGAATTCCTCAGATTGTTTCACATCAGAAAGGGTCTGTTTTTGGCCCATAGGACAAAGGCCCCAACTCTCAGTGGCATCAAAGATCTTTCTATTCATCCCCCAAACAAGCCAACCTGATCTTCACACTAACTTGAATTCATGTATCTCCCACTTTAGACCAATGACCACATCCTGTTTTTCCAGATATCCTGGCTTCTCCCCATCTCAGGCTCTGCTCTCGCCATTTACTTTCTCCAAGCCAGGTCTTTTCTCTCACCTTCTCTTCTTCCTCTGAGCTCCCACAGCCCTTCCTAGCTGTGCTGCTCAGAGGACACTAAGCACACGCTCTCCATCGAACAGATGGATGTCAACTCAGCTGGACTATGAGCACACAGAGGGCACAAAGCTCATCTCAGGCATCTCTGGGGTCCTCCCTCACTGCCCCAGAGCCTAGCACAGTGTCAGTTACGTACTGTGGTGCTCCTGAATATCTGCCGAGCCCACAGGGATGTTGTACATTGACAGTACTCAGAAGACAGGTGTATGTGTAGTACAAAGAGCAGTGGCTCAGGTACTGGTACAGCCCCTGTCTTTGTCGGCGACTCTCAGGTCACCTCAGAAAAGCCATTTCCCCTCCCTGGTCTTAGCTGTCTGAGAAAGGAGGGGATTGGAACTGTTGACTTGCAAGGTCTATTCTAGTTCTAAGATTCTTTAATTCATTGGTTTGCTTGTTGAATACAGCTTGTGTGCTAGACACTGTGAAACTGCAACTCAGAATGGGGCTCAGAAGGAAAGGGTGCAGTGGAGTCTAGAAAGGTTAGTGTGGCTAGGGAGATGCACGTCTTTGGGTGTTTTTGTGTGGGTAGGGTATATGCGTGTTCAGTCAAGCCAAGAAGTACAGAGGCACAAAAGAAAATCTGGTATCATCAGCATATGCAGAGATACAGAATAAGAGCAAAACAAAGATGTATATAAAGTGTTGTAGAAGCTGGGAGAACAGAACCATTATCTCCAGCTAGAGTGATGGTCTGCACATGGCTTATGGAACAGGTAACAAAGCTGGGCATAGGTTGTATAGGAGAATGCTTGGGGTTTGTGTGAGGTGGTAATTATGGTTCTAAATGGCAAACTGTGGTCTGGCATGTTCAGGGACAAAAGACAAACATTTGGTGGGTCTCAGTGGGCAGATGAGCAGCAGGAATGGGGTACACAGCAGAATCTGGAGAGAGAGCCTGGGCCTGATAGCAAAGGGTCTTGCATGGCCAGTTCTGAAGTTCACAGCTCTCTAAAGCTCCAAGCTCCACCCTTACCCTGTGACAGGCGGTCGTTGCTCTCACTGGGTCCCAGCAACAGATCCTGGCTGGGCAGACTCTCTGAGTGGTTCAGGCAGGGCAGCTCCAGGCTGTCTGTATGGAATGAGGTTCCAGGGGCCAGAGGGAGGGTCATGGGGCGGGGACTGGTAGCAGAGCAGGGTCTGCAGAGACAGGGAAAATGGTGCTGGGAGGAAAGTCACCAGGTAAGAGGCAAGTGGCTGCTCTCCATCCCCAACCCCAGTCCCTCAGTGACAGAAGTCAGGCTCCTCACCCTGGGCTCAGGCATTCCTGGATGTCAGACACCCAGGCCTTCACATGTAGAGCATCAGCTGCCTCCAGGATATACTCCGAGGGGCCTTCTACCTACATGGACAAGAGGAGGCACACAGGTCAATTCCAGGTCCTCAGGCCTTACTCCACCCCTAATGAGAACAAAAACATCCTTCTCCTCTCCCCTCCTCCCAGAAAAGTGTGGCCCCAGGGAAACACGCTCAAGGCCCTTGATGTACATGCACCTTCTTCCACCAGTGTCCCTTGTTTAATGTGCTAAGAGCTTCCTCCCCAGCACAGGTGCTCCATGGGGGCAGGGAAGCCCAGAGCTTCTACCTTAACCACAAACGTGTTCTCCCGGTCAGGCATCTCCAGGGCTGTGGTTGTCCGAACATCCATGATGGTAGAGCAGGGAATGCTGAGTCGAGGCCGAGATGCCTAGGTTGGGAGAAAGAACAAGAGCCAGATCTTTGGTGGGCAGAGACCATCCTTCCCTTCCCTCTAGAGAACATTTTTTCCTTCTATACCCTAAGGGAGTTAGACAAAAGATAACAACACTACTTTTCCAGTCGTGTTCACAGCTACTAACACAGTCAGGAGCTAGCTTTACAAACCAAAGAAAGCAAAGTTCTGCCTGTGGGCTGAGTTGCAGCTCTAGCTGCTCATGCCCTCCCTCCCAGCCTCCCCGCCTCCTCTGGGCTTACCTTGGGTGGTACAAAGAACTCCAGATGGCTTCCACCTCCTCCTTCTCCTTCACATCGAAGTAGTAAGCGACACTTCTGCCACTGAGGCTGCCCTCCTTCCCCTGAGGTAGGCCCAGCTGCCCCTCCTCCCCAGCCCACGCCAGCGGGGTCAGGGGCTGCCTCTTCAGCCCCCATGAAACTCAGCAGCTCTTCCCTCTGCACCATCCCTGCTCCATCCTTCATGGTCCCCCCTCCCCGACTGAGTCTCAGCCTCTCAAAACGATGAGTCCATCGGTCCCCCGGGGATGTTCCATCATTAGCCAGTCCCCTGCCAATGGTCCCAGCCCCACCAGACGAGTTGGAGTTGCTGTTTCCACCTAGGATTGGGGGGCCTGATGAGGTCTCTAGGGGCCCAGATGGGGAGGGAGGGTCAACAGTCCCCCGCCACTGTAGGATGCCACGGACTGAACCACGCACAGAGCGACCCACTGAGCGGAGGGAGAAGCGTTTCTTTAGCTTCGGCTTCGAGGAGGTCGTAGAGGAGGAAGAGACTGAGGAAGGGAGGGGGCCGGCCAGGCCCTCAGATGATTGAGAAGGGCCCAGCACAGCCAGGGGCCCGCCCACCCTGCAGCTCTCAAGGGACAGGTCATGGGACAGGATCTCCACACCGGGACTCAGAGGAGCCAGGATGGGTGGCGAGAGGGAACCGGAGGCTCGGGCCACTTCAGCTTCAAAGTGCTGCAGGAAGAGCTCAGCAAATCGGCGGGAGAAGGCAGCCTCAGCCCCGGGCCCTGCATATTGGGGGTGGGAGGCCAGGTAAAGGCGAAAACGGCGGGCAAAATCCAGGGCAGCAGCACGGGCATGGGACTCGCAGAACTCCCGCCAACTAGGTGGAGGGGGTGGTGGCAAGGGGGGAGGAGAAGGAGAGGCCCCATCCTCCGGGGAAGGGGCACCATTCATGATGGTCCCCAGGAGGTGGAGAGGGGGAGCCTGTGGGGAGGGGCAGCAAAGAGGGAAGCAGCCAGAAGACACGGGGTGAGCGGCAGCAGCTGCAGAAGGAAGAGAGGCACATACACCAAGTCACTGCTGAGGTGGGACTGGGGGCAGAGCCCCACCCCGAGTCTGACTCCCTACTCTGGTCTAGACCCCTCAGAGAGCAATGGGAAGAACACCAAACTGCCTCCCTTCCCTACCCCAGGCCCTTGCACCCACAGCCCCAGTCAACTGGCTCCCCAGCGTATAGCCTGCACCTGTCCCAACGCACTTTCCCTGACTTGGGCTCCAGGAGTGACAGCCGGCTGTGGAGTACCTTCCTCCCCAAAATAATCTTTTTTCACAGTGTCACCTCCCTTCCCTACAAGAGAGCCTTTGGTATTTATTACATGATTCCCACGTGCTGTTCTTACCTTTCCCTGTGAGAGGTTTTAGTAACCTCTATGAGATGAGAAAACCAAAGCTCAGAAAAGTCAGAACTCTGATTACTGTTTTTCCCACTGCAGGCCTTGCCCCCAGGGACTTGCTGGACCAGGCTTAGTCATAGCCCCTCACTGCCCCAACTCTCAGGGGAGCTAGGTCTGCAGAGCTTTCAGCCCTGCCTCAGGAATCCTGAGGTCCAGCTGAGGAGGGAGGTTGCTCATTAAGGATGGATAGATGGATGGACGACAGATTGTCTTGAAAGCTGACCCCAGGCCTAAGAACTGTATGAAGGAGGCTTGAAATGGCAACAGCCCACTTCTTTGGTGCACCTTGAGTCTGGTGCCCAGAGGCAGCAGCACCACATGGGGGAAGACTGCACTGGGTCAGGGCAGGTCTTTGCTGCCACAAAGTAAATAAAACAGGGAGCTGACGCCCTAGGATTTTTCACCTCCTTCTTCTCTCAGTGGGGAGTGTGCCCCAAAGGCTGGTTAGCCTGCTGGTTAAGGCTATGGGTTCTGCAGTCAGACTTGGGATGATCTTGAACAAATTATATATACTCTCTGAGCTTCAGTTTTTGTACCTATAGAACAGAGCTAATCATCTCTAACTTCTAGAACTGTTAGGAGAATTAAATGGAACATGTTAGTGCTTGATAGAAAGTAAGCACACAATGACTGCCATTATTACTATCTTTATGGGTTCCAATTTTCTAAAAGAGAAATTAGAGAATGGAAGAGAATTACCAAGGTCTTGCAGCTAGCGAGTAGCAGAACTGAGTATGTAATTTACAACCCATGGCTCTTTTGTTAGTGTTCCTCCCCCATATTATATTGGAAAATGACTGGCGCCAGGACTGGGGGAATGCAGCTCAGAAAAGTCTCCCCAAACCTCAGACTCCTGCTCTGACCCAGTCCCAGACCCCTCCCCTTCTTCCTTGGCCCAGGCCCTACACATTCAGATGGCTCCAACCACAGGGACAATTCCAAACCAACGAGAAGAAGCCAGGAGATGCAAGAGTCATGGAGCACAGGGGAACAGAGCCAAGAGGTGCAGACACAGCAGAGAACCCAATCTCCAGGCAGAGGCCACCTCAGCTCACACAGGCCCACCCAACCCTCTGCACCACCGGCAGACCAGCCCCCTTCAGGCCCGCTGACCCTGCGGCTCCTGAGCTGGTGTCTCAGTTTCTCTTCTGCCAAGCAGGACTCAGACACATTTTCCCGGTGCACCTGCCTCTTGGCTCAGTTGTGATACTTCCCGAAGGGCAGGTGGTGGAGGGTGCAGGCTCCGCTCTTGGCTCGGACCCTCCGGGCCCGGTGGTCAATCCACTCTGACCTGACCCTACTCCCTGCACACGCTCTACCCGCCCATTCCTTGGGGCCGCAGTCTCCTGGGGACCTGCTCTGTCTGCAGCACTCTCCGGGGCCAATCGTCCTCCTGCCTCTGGCCCCCGCCCCCACCCAGGGCTCCTCTCAGGCGCCGGGACCGAATCGCGGAGAGGGAAGAGGTACTTGAAGAGGAGGGTTCCGGTTCCGGTCCCACCTGCATCTCGGTCCCCACGGTTAGCTCCGGCGGCGGCGGCGGCGGCAGCTCCCGCTCCCCGCCCCCCTCTCCCCGCTCCCTCCGTGTCTAGCTCCCAGCGGATTCTGCGCAGGCGCCGGGACCCTTTTTCCCGTCACCGAAGGAAGCGACCATAGAGAAGAGTGGCGAGAGGGGAGGACACCTTCACCTCCACCCCCACCCCCGCCCGACTTCCGCCATCCTCCTAGTCCGCGCAACCTTTCTAGAGCTGCGCGGGTGTTACTTTTGGAGGGTTCAGGGACTTCTCCAGTTGCACCCAAAAGGGACCGCAGAAGCATGTGTAGGAAGGGGTTGGATCCCACCAGTGTTCTCCCAGAGGAAATTCGGAACAAAGCGTTTAAGTCAATCGTAGGGAGGCGTCTTAGGGGATAGAGTCCTGAGACCCTGTTGAATAGGCTAGAGTAGCCACCGGGTACCGGAAACCAGCGAGAAGAGAAAGCTCTGTGAAGGCCCGCTGCAGCCTAGAGAGCCTGGCCCTGCAGCCTAGGGGTTCGCGGACACTGCCCCCAAGGAGTTGGGTGCTGGAAGAAGCAGGGTGACCTTGGTACGGCCCCGCGAAGAGGCCGAGCTTGAATTTATGACCTTGACTTCTCTGAGGAATGGGACTGGAGAGCCGAGGAGGTTCCATCTTTGAGACACGAAATAAAGATGGGGCACAGAAATAATGATGTGCTTGTGGGACATCAGGAGCCAGGTGGACATGGAGTTCAAGAGAGACATGAAGGTCAGATACAGAAATTGAGAATCATTAATATACAGAGGGCAGTTGAAATCATGAGCACAATGAAATCCTCTATCGTTTGGGTTTCTTTCTGACCCAGCCCCAACTGGCCTGAGCAATATGGGAATATATTGAGTCTAGCCATTTAAAAGAATGGATCAAGCATCTTCAGGAACTGCTAAATTAAAGGGCCAAAAGATAACAGGAACCTGTCGTTCACCTTTTCTAGGCTCACTTTCCCTATGCATTTGGCTTCACAGGCACACTGTCCTCTCTTAGTGGTGAAATGGCTTTACATAGCTCCAAACTTAATAGCAACAAGAAGCATACCTCTTTTCTGAGACTTGAAATAAATTTTCCAAAACTGGAACACAAAGGCAAGTGACTGAAGAAATTGGAAATGGATAAATGCCCTGATTCTCACAAGAATGTTCGTTCAAGGCAGAGGCTGCTGGATGGAGTTGGAAAAATTCATTGTGAAAGGGGAAGTTCTGGTCTATTCTGCCTTAGTCCCCCAGGTCTACCCCTACACTAACCAAACTAACATCCGCTTACACATGGCCTTTGTTAAATTCTTCATCACCATCTTTACCAACCATGTTTCAGAGGAAGATGTCAATGAAAAGGACTGTAATTCTGTGGTCACCTTCCTCCTTACTGATATCCTTATACCTCCTTTTTCTGTAGTTGTCTAGGAGAAAGACAACAGTTGAGGAATACAGAAAGGCAAGGGCTTGTGATAATGTGTTATATTTGAAAATGTCGTGTTTAAGGTGTCCAATAAAACTTAACTGCAATAACTGGAATGTTCCATATTGGCACTGTCTAATGTGGTAGCCACTAGCCACATGCAGCTATTGAGTACTTGAAATGTGGCTAGTGGACTAAGGAACTGAAGTTTTAATTTTAATTAATTAAAACTGAAAGAGCCACATGTAGCTATTGACTCCTGAATTGGACAATGCTAGAGGTATCCATAGACAACTAAGTGGAGCTGTCCAGCAGCAATGGATGAACATTCTAAGCTGCACGATGCAGTTTGGTAGTGATCAGATATAAGTAGTGATTGAAGCCATGGACATCAATGAGATTGTCCAGGTAATATATGTAGAGAGAAGAGGACCCAGGACCTAATTCTGGGGAAAAGCTACATTTAACAGGTAGGCAAGGAAAGAGGAGTAGAAAGTGCTGAGATGATGTCTCAGGTCAGATTTCCAAGAAGACCCTGAGATGAGGATTTTGTGTGTGAGTGATTTATTTTAAAAGTGCTATCAGGAGAAGCAGGAGCAAGAAGGAGAGGAAACCAAGCAAATGTATGATTTTAGACAAGAGTAGTTCAGCTTGAACTCACAGGGGAGCTTTGGATGTTAGTTATGCCTCAGGTTTGTCTGGAAAGGAGCTGGCCCTTTCATATACCAACACCTCTCAGCTGTTGACTAAGGGCTACCCCTAGATGTCAATTCTGAGGCATTTCATCAAGGCATAGCCTCCAGTAGCCTGAGGAGATTCTTTTTAAAAAAGAAAGAATCTGGAAGTTCTAACTATTGGAAGAGTAACCACACACTAAAGACCGGGGGTTATGGGAGTTTAGTGTGTGGTGGGGGCAAAGTGGAGGAGTTGGGCAAACACACCACAAAAAACATGATAAAAAGGAATCTATGGCACTGCCACTGTCTCCTATAGAAAACACTGATAACTCAGTTTGCTTAGTGACTTTGCTGAGAGTAATTCTAAAGGAGTGGTGAAAGCAGAAGCCAAATGGTAGTGGACTGAGGGATGAACAGAAGATGAAGAGGTGGAAGGAGGAGAGTTGGGAGCCCTCCTGAGGGAGACCTGATTAAGTTGGAAGTCTAAGAGGAAGGGAGCCAGTAGAAATGATGGCAATGAAAAGAGTGAGGTTTGGGGAAGGTTGGAAGGATGGGATCCAGGGCCCGGGTATTAATATGAATGGGAAAAAAAATTCTTTGTCAGGAACAGGGGATGTAATACTCAGGATGCTTTCAGCTACAAGTAATAGAACCTCCCTCTTCCCCCAGTTTAAGGTAATTTAAACATGAAAGAAAGCTGGAGTTTATTGGTTCACAGAACTGAAAAATCAGAGGTAAAATGACTTCAGGTATGGCTGGAGCCAATGGTTCAAACAATGTGTCCATTTAAACTTGGTCTCATTCTCTTAGCTCTGTTTTCCTCTGGACTGTCTTCATTCCCAAACAGGTTGCCATTCATAGGTAGCAAGATGGCCACCAACAGCTCAGGCTTACATTCTACCAGCTTAACAATCCTAGCAGAAAAAAATAATAGCTGTCTCAATAGTTCCAGAAAATGCAATAGGATTGAGTCTCATTAGCTCAACTTGGGTCACCCAATGACTCTGTGTTGTATAATGAAGCTTTCTGGCCTTTGTCCCACGTTCCTGGCACTAAGACTTTAAATACTTGGACTTTACTGAATAACAAAAATGTGTTATTCATGAGCCCCTTAGATCACACTTGAATTTTTGCTAGGGGCGACTAAATGGCAAGCCCTTGGATAGCTTCAGGATGAGGGCTGGGCACCAGAAAGATTAACCTTGTGATAAGAGGGTTGAAATTTTGAGCCAGTTTGACTTCCAGGGAAAGGAGGGGGCCTGGAGATCCGGTTCAGTGACATGGCAAGGATTTAATCAACCATACCTACATAATGAGGCCCCAATAAAAACTCTGGACACTGAAGCTCAGTAGGCCTTCCTGGTTAAATACATTGATGTGCTGGGAGAGGGGTATGCCCTGATTCCATGGGGAGAGGGCATGGAAGCTCTCCATCTGGCCCCTCCCACATTTCAACCTATGTATATCTTCATTTGGCTGTTTCTGACTTGTATCCTTTATTATAAAACTGTAATAGTAAATATAGTGCTTTCCTGCATTCTGTGAGTTATTCTAGCAAGTTATCAAGTGTGAGGAGGATTATCCAACTCCCAGATTTGAAGCCAGCTAGTTAGAAGTGCAGATGGCTGGGGGAATCCCTCTTGCAGCTGGCATCTGAAGTGGGAGCACTCTTGTGGAGGAGTGAGCCCTTAACTTGTGGGGTCTAGGCTAACTCTGGGCAGTACACTACACTAGTTGGGGTTGAAACAGAATACTAGCTTTGAATTATGCCCATGAGGGATAGATTATGTGCCTGGAACTGGATCACGGACCTATTGTCTGAGATTAGGATGGATGGGATCCATACCATACAAATTCCATGGGCTGAGCATGGCAGAACTGAGCTTTTCAAAGGAAAACCAAGGTGTGTGACCAAATGGGAAGTCGTTGTTCATGGGATTCTTCTGGAGGTCATCTTGAGGTCACTCCACCTCCAAAGATGGAGATTTCACCCATTTTGTCTTTACTGGGATGTTCAATTCAGCATTGGTTCTTTGACCGGGACGTCCTGCTCCTCCAAATCATACTCTGCTTAGTCAGGTCATTTTGACAGCCTAAAATATTTCAACTTCACTTAGGATCTGCCTCTGAACCCACACACACCATTTCCCTTACTTCTGTCAATCTTTTCTTCCTCCAGTTTCAGGCTTCGAAGTGTGGCTTCCTCCAGGAAACCATGCATGGCCAACCCACCTAAGAAACCTCTCAAGTGCCTTTTATTTAGTAGCTTTTATGTGACATTCAAAAAGTATTTCCAATCAGAATGTCTCCAGTCACATCTGAGTGATAAGAGTATGATCAGCATGTTGTGTTTGGAAGGGCATCCAGGAGAGGAAGAGGGGACTGAAAGCAGAGAGGAGACTTGTCCAGGAGAGGGCTGATGTAGACCTGGCCAAGGCAGTACAACGGGTTTAGAACCAAGGAGAACTTTTAGAGAGATTTCTGGGGAGGCATTATCAGGTTGACTGGTGGGAAAAGATGAAAGATGACCTTGAGCTTTCAATAAATTGGTGCTTGAGCAGCACCAAGGACAAAGCTCTGGGTCCTTGCCTCCATTTGCCACTAAGTTGCTGGCCGGCCCAGTACTCATTTCAATTACATCAGGCCCCATACTCCACTTTGAAGTTACAGCTACAAGAAATCTTAGAAATAGTAAAATTTAACCTCTTCACCTCATCCCATTTTATAAATAATAAGGCAGAGATGACTCAAAAATTACAGTGACTCACCTTTATTTTTAAAATGAGTATGAATACAAAATTTGCTTTCTGTTGAAAACATCAGGAAATATAATAAGCCCAACACAAATGCTCAACAGAAATGATTCAACACATAATTCCTTCAACAAATACTCCTTTACCTAAACGTTAGGCACTGTTGTTTAGAGTAAAAAATAAACTCTTACTGTCATGAGCTGGTGAGACAGAAACAAAAACCAAACAACACACATGTAAACTATTAAGATAATTCTGCATATTTAGGTGCTAAGAGGAGAATCAAAGAGGTCCACTGATAAGAAGCTGACTTGGGGGCTACTTTAGATAGAAGAGATAACATTTGAGGTGAGACCTGAATAATGAGAAGGAACATGCCATGGGGAAAGCTACGGGGAAGAGCATTCCAGGGAGGAAGAGTATCTGCAATGACCCTGAAGTAGAAACAACTGTGGGATGTTTGCAGAACAGAAGGATGGACAGAGTGGTTGGGAGAGGATAAGAGAAAAACTGAACAAGATGGGGTCAAAGAGGTGAGGAGGGGCCAGATCATGTACCTTGTGGGCCACAGGGAGGAGTCTGAGTTATTTCATAACAGGTTTATTGAGATAGAACTCACCTGCCATGCAATTCACTCACTTAAAGTATGAGTTGGCTTTTATTCTTAGTGTAGCATAGAGTCATTGAGAGAGAATTAATATCTGATCCATATTTTAAATATGCCTGATCTCACTGCTCTGTGGATGGATCTGGCAAGGTATTGAGAATAAAAGCAGAAGCTGGGAGACCCATTGTATAAGTTGTGATTAGGTACCTGGATCAGAGATGATCACAGATTGAACCACAGTATCAAAAGTGGACAGAAGTGGTGACATATTTTGGAGAAGCAGCAGGGCTGGGTAACGGATTAGATGTAGGAGTGATGGGGGAGAAAGGTGTTGTTGTTTATTTAGATATGTAAGGAGAGCACGGGAAGAGTCCTATTTTAGAGATACTAAGTTTGTAGCACCACTGTGGCGGCACCCTTCATTTGGAAGGCTCATTAGTAGTTCAAGAGCAAACATTCAGAGGTCTACAGTGGCCAGGCACAGAGAACACAGAGATAAAGGAAGCCCAGTCCTGGCCATTCTCAAGGCACTCTGTCTAAGTGAAACCAAGAAATATGTCTTACAGTACCAAGTGCATCGAGACAGAGTATCCATTAGGATGTTAATAAGACAACTGCAACCTAGTCTGGCTTAACCAATGACATGTGTCATCACACCTCAAGGAGTCCAGTCATCTAACAACCTCTTTGCTTTGTCCTCTTCTGGATTTTGGCTTCACCATTGACTAGGAGCAAGATGGGCATAGTAGTTTCAGGCTTCCCATCCAAACCCAGGGACATCCAGAGTCAGAAGGAGTCCATGTCTTCAGTGTCTCCTTCTTAAAAGAGTGAGGGACCCTTTCCTGGAAGAGATTCCCCCACCACCATTGTCACCACCAAACAGATTTTCTCTTACCAGTCATTGGCCCCAAAGGAGTCACATACCCAACCCTAAACAAATCCCCTGAGAAGAAAAATAAGACCACCAGAACTGGACTAGACCTGTCAGGATTTATTCCTGGAACTGGGGAGAGAGCCACCCTGGACAAAACCAGGGGTCTGCCTGAAGATGGAAAGATGGTTGTTAAGCAGAACCTCAAGTGTCTGCCACAGAGTAGAATGAACGGACTGCTAGGGGGTCCAAGGAGGCCATTTGATTTCAAAAGCATCTTTTTTTTAAGAGTACAAGATGCTGCACAAAAAATGTCTCTACAACTCTGAGCCCACTTATTAATATATTATCTAGTGGCTATGTCAAATCCATGCTTACCATATCCACATTACTGGACATTTGTGTTCATTCCACTCTTTCAGTGTGATGTTGGTAGTCAGCATGGCTGGACGTTGGGGGAAATTCCCTGCTATTAGTCCTGCTCCCCAGCATCAAAATTAGGATACACCTCTCAGCCTCTGTGATACAAGAACACTGACAGATGATCTAGGCTTCTCCATGCAAGGCTTTGAATTTGGTGTGAGGAAAGGTCATTTTATGGATGCAGAAGTGGCTTTGGTGCCATGAGCAGTAACTGTTGTTCACAAGTCTAAGTCCTGGCATTTAGAATTTGGTGACAGTGGCAGTAGCAGCAGTTTTCTTATTAGGTGAGATCAGTTCTCTGACTGGAGCTATTTCTTCAGTACACCCTACAGTTCTGTAAGCTGCTTAACACCCTTAACCAAGTCCCTCTTCTGCTTAAACCAGCCACTCTGAATTCTGTTATCTGTAAACCAAGATTCCTATTACAAAGGATGCTATCATCAAGTTTTACCAAAAATTTTCTCCCTTTGGACTCTTTTCTGAGCACTGTGATTCTCAAATTTGTCATTCATATAACACCTTCCCCTGAATTTGCCATACCACCCATCATATTCTCTGCCAAATGTTTTTTTTAATTGATTCATTTTTTTAAAAACTCAGTATTTACAACACTTGTTTTTCAAGCTAATACACATTAGCATAAATACAGCACCACTGAAACACTAAGCACTAGTTCAAGTACCACCCAAAAAAGAATCTTACATCCCAGAAGTGGCCAATAGTGTCTCAGGATAAATGCCCAGGAGTGGAGTGACTGAGGAACAAGAGAGGGACAAAGAGAAGCCTTTCATAGAGTACTAGTTCTTCCTAAGTACCTGGGAGGCCAGAAGTCTAGCAAATTCCTCTCTGTATCTGAGCAGTAAAATGATATAGTACAGTGCAATGGTTTAGTGCACACTTTTTTGGAGTTCAGCTGTGTTGGTTTCCTTAATCATCTTGATGCTGTTTTTTCACCTGTAAAATGAAAAAAATGGCTCCTACCACACAGGGCAACTTTGGAAGAGCACTGAATGTGAACCAATATGAAGCATTTGCACAAATGCCTGATCCATAAAAATCTCTAGTTTTGAGTTTCCCAAACTCTTATGAATTTAAGTAGTGTGTGTGTGTTATAAGTATAGTTTCCTTGTCTGTGTGCTCAGACCCTACTGAATCATAATCTCCAAGGGAAGAATGAAGGAATCTATTAGCAACAAAAACCATTAATTGAGTTTTAGTATCTGATGAGTTTCAGAAACATCAATCAGGGTTAAGCAGCTGCTATTATCATCCCAGGGTGATGAGATGATGGATATGAAAGTTACAGGTCATTTACTATCCTTGCACTCATTCAGTCAAGACATTTATTTACTGAGCACTCACTGGGTGCCCAGCTCTGTGTTAGTTGCTGGAGACACAGCGGGACCAAGACAGACTCAGGCTGTCCTTAAAGGCACCTGACGCTGGTCCCTCAACCTCAGAAGTCGTCAATAAAACTGGGTGGGGCGACGATCAAGAGAATTATTCCCAGCACTGCTAAGGGGGCTACAAGGGTGGACGATAAAGCTTTGTCTGACACAGGCTGTGAGCTAGGAGGACGGGTATTTGAGAGTCAAGGACTGTGGGACAGGAGACCCCTGGATTCCATTCCTGCCTCCTACCTAACTCATTTCCTCTCATAGCCAGACGTCAGGATCTCCCCATGAAGTAGTTACTACTGCTCACACGTTACAGATAAGGGGGTGGGGGGGCAGGCCCAGCAGAGAGATGAGTCACACTTGAGCCCCACCCTCCGAAAGGCTCCCAGGACAATCTTCCTCAGCCTAATTGCAGGACTTGGTCCTACCTCCAGCTGCGGCACAAAATCCGCCAGATCTCTCGCCAGACCTGCGCAGTGATGGGTTGTGGGCCAGGGCGGTCCTGAGCAATCCGCGCCGAGGTCACCGCCTCGGCCTCCCCGAAGCTGGCACTCACCCTGTGGACCCCGCGGAGCCCTACCTAACTTCTATGCGAAGTGCAAACACAGCTTGCAGCCCTGAACTACAAGGCCCATGAGCCTTCGAGCGCTGGTGCATTAAGGGACGCTCCAAATCGCCCTCCGGCGCTTCCAGAGAGAACTGCGTTGCTTCCTCAGCCTGCAAATCCCAAGTGCGTCGTGGAAACCTACATACTAGCCCGGTCCTGTGACACGAGCATCTTCCTTGGCGTCTTCCGTCCCGCGCCCGGAAGTCAGTGGAGATGACCATAAAAACTGATGGCTAGAGGGGGCCCAGACTTGCCCTTCTGGCTCACTTCCGCCGGAAGTGACGTCTGATGTCTAGTGCCTTTTCCTTGCTGCACGCGAGGGTGTAGGGTACCCGGTATTCGGGGCGTGAATACGACCACAATGGCGGTCACCACTCTGCTGCGCGCGAGACCTCTTTTCAGCGGTGAGGGGACTAGGAAAGCGATGGCTGCCCGGGGACGCGTGGGGGTCGTCGGGAGTGGCTGGGCTCGGACCCGCGCCCTGACTCCAAGCCTCTGGGACGGCAGGTCTCTGTCCCGGCCCGACCCCACTATTGCAGGGTCTCTTGCGACAACTGAAGGTCCCAGCACAACCCTTGTGCCGCGGTTTAGTCGTGGAGGCCAAGAAGACTTATGTGCGCGACAAGCCCCATGTGAATGTTGGTACCATCGGCCATGTGGACCACGGCAAGACCACACTGACCGCGGCCATCACGAAAAGTAAGCGGGGTTGGGTTGGGCGTGTCCAGCAGCGCCTGCTCTGCTGGCGCGACCTGGAGCCGGGGAGATGGGGCCAGCGGACTGGCTGCTGAAGGTGTTTAATGTGGCCCTAGGAGCCAGAACTCGGGCTGGTGGTGGGTTGGAAGATGCAGGAGACACATAATCCCCTGATACATAAATTAGGGACCCCGAATGGCCTCCAGGTAGATGTGGCCAGTGCCCTGTGAGAGGCAACTTTAGACTACAGAAGCCATGGCTGGACCTTGAGGCGCTTTAACATTTCTTGCTGAACCGAAGTTACTTCTACTTGGAGGCGTTGAGACGGGGTGTCATGGAAGCATTATTCCCCAAGAATGACCTTTGTTTAGGTGGGAAAAACTCGGGCTGTGGCCTGAACCCTGCCTCTACCTCTGGAACTTTAGCTGAGAGGTGTGTTTTCTTCCCTTCACTAGTTTTAGCTGAGGGAGGTGGAGCCAAGTTTAAGAAATATGAGGAGATTGACAACGCTCCGGAGGAGCGAGCCCGTGGTATCACCATCAATGCAGCCCACGTGGAGTATAGCACCGCCGCCCGCCACTATGCCCACACAGACTGTCCAGGTCATGCAGATTATGTTAAGGTGAGAAAGTGGCTAGAAACAGGGCCAGGAGCTGCCTCCTGTGAGGAAAAATGCTGGGCTTGTGGGGAGGAGATTTAAGATATTCAAGAGGTATGGGTTTGAAATCATGAATTTGTGAGCATAGCCACTCAAAGTGGGTGGTAAGGAGACGGCAGAGAAAGGTGGACCTCAGTTCCTAACTGCTGTGCTTGGCTAGATGGATGTGGAACTGAGGAAGTTGTTGAACTAGGCTGTTTCCTTTCCTCCCCCTGCTCAGAATATGATCACTGGTACCGCCCCGCTCGACGGCTGCATCCTGGTGGTGGCAGCCAATGATGGCCCCATGCCCCAGACCCGAGAGCACTTACTGCTGGCCAAACAGGTACTCAGGAGTCTGGGTAGGGGTGGAAAGAGGAAGAGTGGGAAGTTGGGCCAGCCAGGACACCATCTCTCACTCTTTCCCATGTACAGATTGGAGTAGAGCACGTTGTGGTATATGTGAACAAGGCAGACGCTGTCCAGGATGCTGAAATGGTGGAGCTAGTTGAACTGGAGATCCGGGAACTGCTCACTGAGTTTGGCTACAAAGGGGAGGAGACCCCAGTCATCATAGGCTCTGCTCTCTGTGCACTTGAGGTGAAGGCAGGGTCAGGCAGGCAGAGGATCAGCCTGGTTGGGCAGCCAGAGCTCTGCTCTGTCTGGGGAGTGGTTATTGGTAAGAGGAGCAGAATGGAAATTTCAGAGTCCTGTCATATCCCCCCATAGCAACGTGACCCGGAGCTAGGCCTGAAGTCTGTGCAGAAGCTGTTGGATGCTGTGGACATGTACATCACAGTACCCACCCGGGACCTGGAGAAGCCTTTCCTGCTGCCTATAGAGTCAGTTTACTCTATCCCTGGTGAGCGCCATGCTCCATCAACTCTTCCTCCCCTGGCAGTAGCCTTGCCTGGGGTCCCTCCCTGATGTCCTGTTCCCTTCTAGGCCGGGGCACGGTGGTGACAGGTACACTAGAGCGTGGCATTTTGAAGAAGGGAGATGAGTGTGAGTTCCTGGGACATAGCAAGAACATTCGTACTGTGGTGACAGGTACAGGAAGGAACTCAACCCCACAGCCTAGCTCCAGGATAGCCTCTCTTGCAGATTCCTTGTGCCTTCCTTTTGCCCCCGATCCTCCTCCCTAATCTCTTCTCCCTCCTAGGCATTGAGATGTTCCATAAGAGCCTAGAGAGGGCAGAGGCAGGTGACAACCTTGGGGCCCTGGTCCGAGGCTTGAAGCGGGAGGATCTGAGGCGTGGCCTAGTCATGGCCAAGCCAGGATCCATCCAGCCCCACCAGAAGGTGGAGGCACAGGTGAGGGCAGCAGGTGATGGTGGGCAGCACTGAGCCAAAACTGTCCCCTGTGAAAAGGCAGTGCTTCCAGTCAAGCCTGGCTCCACTCTTACTGCTCTTTCATTTCCAGGTTTACATACTCAGCAAGGAGGAAGGTGGCCGCCACAAGCCTTTTGTATCCCACTTCATGCCTGTCATGTTCTCCCTGACTTGGGATATGGCCTGTCGTGTCATCTTGCCTCCAGGGAAGGTACAGTGGATGTAGAGAACATGGAAGGGGCACCCCTCATATCACCTCTGCCTCGCTCGCTGTTCCAGAGATGTGATAGTGTGGGTGACTTTTCCTTGGGTGAAGAGAAGGTTGGCTGATGTAGACGAAACTGGTGATGGAAGTCTGGACCAGTGGGCTTAGGAGTGAATCCTCATCCAGTATTTCCTAGGCTGAAGTAGACAAAAGCTTAGCTATGTCAGTATTTATCCAGAAAGATTTCCCAGAAAAGCATTCCTCTTGTTGAGGGTTTCACTATACATAAGGGTGCAGAGAAGTCCGGCAAATAAGAAACCCATAAAACTCCACAAATTCCCTCAACTTTCTTAAAAACATACCTAAGAAACACTGACCACTAGTCTTTTTCTGCTTTTGCACATGCCTGACAGCTAGGATGTCGTCCCCAGAAGGAATCATGCTGTTCCGTTTCCCGGTGACTTTTAACCCCTCTGGTAGCCAGCAAACAGAGTGAAGGCACCCCGAAGGCCATGCACGATCTGTCTCTGCCCTTCCAGGAGCTTGCCATGCCCGGGGAGGACCTGAGGCTCAGCCTAATCTTGCGGCAGCCAATGATCTTAGAAAAAGGCCAGCGCTTCACCCTTCGAGATGGCAACCGGACCATCGGTACTGGCCTTGTCACTGACGTACCAGCCATGACAGAGGAGGACAAGAATATCAAGTGGAGTTAAGTGTGATCCTCTGTTCAGACTGCATTCAGGGCTGCAAGGCCCATGTTCTCTCCTGTTTCTGGAGCCCCCTTCCCAGGACATAGACTGCAACCCAGCACACTTCTCCTGGTCAGAAGGGGCCATGTGGCCTACTGGGTGAGGTAGGTCAATAAACTGTTCTGTGAATAGTAAGCTAGCTTGTTGTGTCCTATGTTCTTTATAAAAGTCAGAGAGGATCGGTGGGTGGAGGTTATAAAAATGGAGCTGAGGCCCATGACTGTTGAGCTTGATAAACCCTGGGAGCTCATCTCTGGTGTGGTCTAGAAAACCTCCCATCTTTGTAAAGCTGTCTGCACTGCTTTGACAGCTTGAGAAAGGAAGGTAGCCAAAGGAGAAAACTAGTGAGCTTTGTATGATTGCCTAGCAAAATTCTCCAGGAGGAATGAATATTCATAGCTGCTATCCTACTAGGAGGTACTGGGAAAGTTATCACTTGGCTATTATCCCTTTATCACTTGCAGCAGGCTCAGGTGCCAGACCTACCTCATTTCCTGTTCAGGTAGTTATCAGGCTGTGAATGTCTAGCTACCCTTGTTTAAGGTCTGTGATAATGGGGGCCTGTATCTTACCTCTAGAACCAGTACTCAGCGTGTAAGAGGTACTTAATATGTAATCTGCATGCTTGATGTATTAGTAACACCACTATGTCACCAGTTCCAAATAGAATGTGTAAAATGGTTTCATTTTCAACATTTACTGAGATTGAAAATTGAGAAAGGCTGTTTTATCAAATATGCAGGGAGTAAAATGCAGAGTTAATTTTCACAAACTTGAACTGACCAAGATGCTGTCCCCAAACAAATGATAACCGGCAGGGATTAATGGACAACTCTTTCCACCTTGGATCCTGACAAACTAGTATATCCAGGACAGACAAGCCACTGACAAATAGCACCAAGGAGAGGCTCTTGGGCCAACCTGAGATCTGTTTTGAAAAACTCATAATCTGATCTGTGACTTCAGAAGCAAGTAAGTGGGCTTGAGGTAAAAAGGACATCAGAACTTAACAAGGTCTGTCTGATGACAGGGCAGGTTTACTTGTTTTACACTTATCAAGAGCTGAGGCACAAGTTTCACAGGAGGATGCCTTACTGGATGAAGGCCAACTTCCCTCCCAACTTTTGAGTTGCTGCTCAGAAAAAAGAGGATGAGGTATCAACCAACCTGCAGTCCTTCTGTGAAGCTTCAAGGGCCATGCCGTAATGGCTGCAGTCACAGCTCACTCACTACCGCAGAGGCCTGGCCCATCTGCACTGCCAACCAACGTCAGGAAGCTAAGGCTTTCTTGCTCTGCTTCTCCCATCCCTACCCTCAACTGGCATCCCCTAGAACTTCAGCTTGGGACCTAAGCCTGCCCATTTTTTACTTACCTCTTTCCATTCCTCCCTGCCCCCTGCCAACCTCATACTTACCAGTAACAGGTTTCAGATCCCTACAACCTGGACATTCCCCTGTATTTAACTTTCATTCTTCCTGCCCTGTCCCAATCTCCTGATTGGTCCAAGCTGAAACAGCCCTGCCCACTGAGCACCAGTCTCATCCTTACAGTCCTCTAAGGGCAAAATTATCTCCATTATACAAGAAAACCAAGGTTAGGTCACAGACTACAAATTCCAAACTGCCTTGTTCCCTTTAGCAGTATATATACTAAAACTGGAACAATACAGGTTACCTAGTATGGCCGCTGAGCAGGAATGACATGCAAATTCATGTTTCCGTGAAAAAAAAAATCCAAACTGCCTCCTTGGAAGAAACAAAACTCCACTTCCTCTGAAGCCTATTATTTCTCCTTTCACCACCTCCTGCTTGGCTCTAGTCCTGTCCGTTATCCTAGTTTAGCTCCTGCTCCCCTGAACCTGGCGCCTCATCACCCACACCCAAATACTGCAGCTAAGCACACCAGGCAAGCCTTTATTCCCAGTGGCCAGTAACACTACAGTGCTTTTCAGTGTAAAGACGTACACAATTCATGAGGTACTTACATTAGAAATGAAAACTTCAAATCATACCTCAAGATGTGGCTGATTTCCAGGTCATCGGCAGGGGGTGACCCATGTAGCAATTACACTGCCCCACCTTGGGAACCACAATATACCAAGAAAGACTGACAGCACCATCTTATTCTCTCCAAAAAGAGGGAAACGACAGGCAGATTAAGTTAGTTTAAAATTTTATTATTTTTTTAATATTTTTTAAAATATTTTTATGTAATAAAAAGTAAAAGTCCTTGTCCAACCATCCTTGTGGGGCATCTGTCTGTCTCTCACGCAGATGACTCAAGTTAATGGGGAAGAAACAACAGGGGGCCCAAGTCTGAGGTTATAAATAATAGAAAATAAAAGATCTTCCATCTCCAGTGGGGGAAAATGAGAGGATTGGGAGGGCAAGACAGTAGGGATTGGCAGGGGCAGAGAAGGAACCCCCCCCAAAACCTCCCACCCGGCTGGACCCTGGCCCTGCCCACTTGGAGGCCCCTCCCATTCAAGGTGCTTGGCAGGAATTCCCCAGCTCCCTCAGGGGAATGGGTTTGCGGGGCTGGGACTGGTCCGAGCTGCTGGGGGAAGAGACATAGATCACTCTTCCCTCCACTCATGGAGGTCTCAGGTCGCGGCCAGGACAATCTTCAGTTCCCCGGGGGGTGGAAGGGGAGCTGCTGGGAGGGATGAGATTGAACTGGTTGGAGGGGAAAGAGAAGAGAGCAGGAGCATTAGAACCCAAGCAGCTGTCCCTTTATCCAATGCCGTCCAGTGTGGGGTGTGGGGAGTGTTTGGGTGGGAGCGGCCTCCTCAAGGTGTCTCATGGGGCTGTTGGAAGCACAAATCAATTGCTGTTTTCCCAGTGAGCCAGAGCCCTTACTTGTGTGCCCAGCTCAGCCCCCCACACCCCAGCCTGGCCCTGTCTGCTGCGCTGACCTTACCTCGGCTAAGTCAGGAGACAGTCGGGGTCACTGAGAGCTGGGGAGGCAGTGGGGAGGGGGGCTGCTGGATCACAACTGAGCGAGGACGGAGGGAAGCAAAGGACAGAGCCAGGAGCAAGCCCCTGGCGGCGGCGACTGTGGCTTCTGCCCACCCTACATACTTCACAGACAGGTGCAGGTCGGCGGGCGCCCTGTGGGACAACCCTGCCTCCAAGACCCCTCACTCCCCACCCAGAACCCGTGCATCCTGCCCCACCTGCAGCCCATCAGCTCTTCCATGCCAAATTCCCCCAGCTAATGAGAACTCACGAATCCTGTCATCGGCTCCTCCTGGAAATCCAGGCGCCTGGCCAGGCTGCTCACCTTGGGGGTGTCCGATGTAGGGGTAGGGTGAGGGTGTGGAAGCTGAGAGTGCAGGCACCCCGCTCTGGGGCACCGCGCCTTGGGGGGGGCCCCCATGGCTCTGGGGTGGGTGCAGCAGCATCACCTGGGGCGGGTGGGGAGCCCCAGGGTGGGGGGGCGGGGCTGCCGTGATTCCCGTTTGGACATGGGCCTGCAGAGAACAAGGAGCAGCTGGGGGCGCCACAGCAGGCCAGCCCAAGAGTCCTGGCATCAGGCGCTGCGTCAGGCGGCACCAGGCACTCGGGACCCACAGTACCATAGCTCCAGGTCCCTCAGGCTCTTACCTGGGTAACGTGGGCCATGTTGGTGAAGCCGTGGGGCAGCTGCTGGTGGGCATGGATGGCATACACAGCAGCTGGCTGGGGAAAGCTGCTCTGAGGGGACTGGGCCGAAGGTCCCGGTGGCAGAGAAGGCGGCGTGCCTGTCAGGGCCCCTGGGTGGTACAGATTCTGCTGTGGCTGTCCACTGCCCAGGTGTGGGGCCTGCCCCGCCTGGTGCTGTCAGGGAGGGTAAGGGTGAGTGCCACCCTGTCCTCCTGCACCCATGCCTACCACCCATTGACTGGTCCTGACCTTGGGGAATGACACCTAGCTCTACCCCTTTCTTCTGGTCACCCTTTATTTACAGCCCCAACCACTTGGATCCCCCATGGCAGGCACCTGGACAGGACTGGGGGCCGCATGCTGGGACTGTGGCTGGCTCCCAGTAGGTGTGGTGGCTGGCTGCGGCTGGTGGGCATGGAGCTGCGTGGTATGGTGTGGATAGGACTGGTGAACAGTGGCTACAGCAGAAGAGGGAGAGAATCATTGCCAAGCACACGGGAGGGACTGAGAAGCACAGCCTTGGGGAGAAGGTACAGCAGAACTCACCATAAAGGGCTTGGGGAGTGGGCTGCTCTGCAGAAGGGTACTGAGGGGTGGACGATGACACAATGGCCTGGGGATGGCTCCCCGACGTCAGCATGCGTGGGTTGCTTTGAAGCATGGGGGCAAACACCGGCTGGAGGGACAAAGAAAACATCAGCATGACAGAGGACTTTGGGAAGCTTGTCCTGCTACCCCATAACCTGTGCCCAGCCCTACTCTGGCCTGGTCCTAACTACCTCTTTCAACATTCACAGTAATCCTCCTGAAGAAAAGCCTTTTTATCTGTACCATATAGGGGGAAAAACTAAGGTTCAGATGTTCAGCACCTTGCTACACAGGTCCTATCAGAGCCAACACTGAAACTTGAGTCCAACACCTCCATCCAGAATACTGCCTGCCTCTCTCACCCAGATCCTGAGGCTGCGAGGTGGAGATGGGGTCCCTCACACGGATTCTGTACCCCCATTTCCCTCTTGTGCCTGTCACCTGTGAAGGGTAGTGAGCCATGGGCTGCATCATGGCAGGCTGGCCTGGGAACTGCTGTGGGTTGTAGGGGATGTAGGAAGAGTAAGGTGTGGCAGCCACCAGAGGTGGGCCAGCAGCAGCAGCAGCAGCTTGCATCATTGGAGGGGCTGAGGCGGGCTGGTGTTGGTCCGAGCGCTGGGGAGGTAGGGAGCCTGTGGGTTGAGGCAAAATAGTGCCAAGTTCAAGCTCCATCTGCCAGCAGGAGATATGGGCATTCCCACCAACTGCCCTTCCTAACTCGGCTCACCTTTTGCTCCCCGATACTTGCCCTGCTGTCCAGGCACAGAGTTGGATACAGGATATGGATACATTTGAGGAGCCTAGGGACAAGAACACAGATGAGACAGAATGACTTGCTTACACAAATGCCCAGGACAGGCCTGACCTGGTCCTTACCAGCCCAGACCTCTTACCCTCCTCCTCTTACCTGAACAGCTGGTCCCATGTGAATTGGAGGTATGTAGGAAATGTACTGAGGGCTATAGAGCCCACTCTGGCCTGCTGTCAGCACCGGGATAGAGGGAGTTGAATGAGTCCGGGGCCCCGGAGAAGTTGGGGTACTGGTAGATTTATTCTTTAAGAGATATAGGAGAATATGTATAATGTTCAATTTTTGTGACCCCCAACCCATACCTGAAATGGCAATGCACTCAGAGTGCTGTGTGCTGAACACATTCTACACTTTATTTTAAGCCTCACACCCATCCCTATGACACAAGCATTCTCAAATTATAGGCAAAGAAACTGAGGCAGAGAGATTAAGTGGCTTGCTCAAGATCATCAAGCTTATACATACAGGGGTTCAAGCCTAGTCACTGGGCCTGAATGAAGCCATGCTCCTAATTACCTCACTAATCACATATTCCCTAAGCCAAATGCTAAGTTCCAGGAAGAAATATGTGACCACTTGTCAGACACATCAGGATCCGCCCCCCGCCTCAAACCTTAGGCCTGTTTTCCCCAAACCTGCCCAACTGCTACTGTCCCTACACATTTGCACAATGTCTCCTCTTCCTGTCCCTGGTCCCAAACTTCCCACAACTCTCTATTACCCCACTCCTACATCTGCCTCACAGAAACTAAGTCCATGTTCTCCCATCCCATCTCACCACAGACAGCAGAGGCTTTGTGGGGTTGAACTCCTTAGCATTGGGGTTCAGTGTTGACTTCTTCACTTGTCTATAAAAGGAAAATAAAGTAAGTCGTCATGGCTTGCCCCTCATCAACCCTGATTCACCACCCAGCTTCCCACAACTCACTCAGCAACAGGGCCCTCATCCTTGTCATCTCCCTTGATGAGGCCCACTGGGGGGCTGCCAGTTTGGCTTGGGCAAGGCAGTGGGGGCTGCTCTGGCCCCTCAGTGACTGATGGCAGGGGTGGTTTGTCCTCCTTATCCGATATGGACTCTGTCTTGGAGGAGACTGGGGACCCCATGGATTCTGAAGTCAACAGACCATCAACTTCCTTCTCCTTCCCTTTCACCTCCTCCTTCAAGATCCGGGGAGGAAAAGGATCCAGGCTGTTCTCAGGGGAACTACTGGGCTGAAGCTGAAAGGAGAGAAACATACAGTACTACCTGGTCCACACCCCAGGTTCTGCTTCTTTTATCCTTGCTTCTCTCATCTCTTCTGTCCCACCCAGTCCAATGTCTCTATAATACCATCCTCACCCCCATCATCCAACTAACATCCTAGCACATTCCCACACTTGTGTCACCTTAAACTGGGCTCCAAACTTCCTCAGTTCTTCCAGTTGAAAGCGCTTCTGTTCATTCTGAAGGCCAGGAACTAGGAGATAGTGAAAAAGGAGAGAATACACATTTCTTTTCTCAGAGGTAGCTATATAGTACCAGTAGCTCAAAGGAAAAGAGACCAAGGTTATAAGAGCTCTTGGGAATCCAGCAAGAGCAATAAGGACCACAGGGCTGATAGACAATGTTTCTGAATTCCAACAGCCTTCCTAACTGAAATGCTCTTAATCAAAGGGGCACAAGACCTCAGCAGATGAAATAATCCTTACCTTTCCCAGCTATCCGGGATAGCTCCTGGGACTCCAGAGTTCTCCCAGGTTCCTTAGCTGGAAGTTCTTTTACTAAGCAAGAAAAAGGATGCCTGAAGATCTTTCTGTCCAGACACACACTTCACATTTTCCATAGCCCTTGACCACATGGCTCTTACCATCTGTGGGGGCCAGTAAGATCTTTGGAGAAGCTGGGGAAACGCAGCCTACACCAGGTTCCACAACTGATGAAGTCACAGAGATGGAAGCAGAAGAAGTCGGTACTGCTGAGCCCATGGGAGTCTCTGGACAGGAAGCTGAGACTGGGGCAGGGGCAGCTGACTTGGGAGACCGTGGGGGGTACATCCGGCCCGCTGGAAGAAAAGGGAAAGCTGCACGATGGTTACCGCTGGTCAATAGGCAATGAGTATGGGGTACTTACTGGAAAAGATTTACCCATTTTTTATACGCAAGGTCACAACCTAAATGTCTAGAAAAACAAGGCAGACAACTTAAGCAGATAACATGGCCTCATGAGCACCATGAAAGACTGGAAGGCTTAAAGAGACAATCATGACTCAGTTCCAGCCAACTATGCAGCAGAACAGGTTCAGTATTGGCAGAACTTTCTGTATTTCAAAAGAAAGTGGCAATTATGATTTCTATGATTTTTGTTTTCTAAAATGTTGACAACTAATTTAAAAAAAAGACATCTCCCAGCCAGACACAACCCATGACTGCTACATCAGGATTTCTGCATGAGGAAAATTAACAAATTCTTTCCTAAAAATCATTAATTCAATCCCCCATAAAACATCTTTCATACCTTGAAATTATCTCCCATCCAGCATTCCAACAACTGACATATTTAGATCCTTCTACAAATTCCTATCCATGTAACACTCCTGAAATTTTACCTGCAGGAGGAGGTGCAACAGAAGCTTCTCCAGAAGGCCTATTGCTGGGTGAAGAGAGAGTCTTGGCACCTCTCAAAGGTCGCTGTGCCTTAGGGGACATGCGGGTAGGTCCTATTTTTTTTTTTTTTCAAAGGATGGGGGAAAAAAAGGCAGAGTACCTGCTATTACCACAAATGCCATCATCCTTCCAACCCATCTAAATCCTTTCCATGATCCTTCCCACTTCCCTGCCATCCCCTCCCATGCCCCCCACAAAAATTTGCTTCACACTCACCTCCATTGATACCACGGGTCTCGGAACCTGGGCCAGGGCTGCTGCTGTCAAGATGGTGAGGGCCCCGAGGTGGCAAAGAGCTAAGGCCAGGCCTGCCGCCCCGGGAACTACTGCATCGAACTCCTCCCCGAGGACCTTCCCGAACTCGTTGGGGTAGAGGGATATACTTTCCCTCCCTGAGGGAGAGAGTTCAAATAAAGTCAAGCAGCCATAGAACCCACACATTTTAGAAAGTGGAAACCCTTCCTTCTAAAGTATGTGTGCACGTGCATTCACACACACACACACACGTCCCTGGCTCCAGCTTTTTACATTATCCAACTTGATCATCTGTCCTGGTTAAATGTGTCACTAGTAAGTTTATGACCTTCTGTTGCATTAACTCTGATCTGACCAACTTGGCCAATGCCCTACCATTCTACCACTCCTGACCTAGGAGAAAAGTAGTGGTAGTGTCACACTGTAGTTCAAGGTGTAGTATTTATAAGACACAGAACATCATGTAGAGTTTGAGTTAATTTTCATAAAAGAAAGTAAGATATACATATGGATGAATAATATGCAGAGAAAAAGGAAAATATAGATCAGAAGTCTGGAAGTAAATTTTTTCCTAAAGCCATAAGCTTTAGCCTTGTAAGTCTTAAACAAGAGTTTACAAAAAGCTCTTGGCCCAAGTCCAGGCCCATACAGTGAGTCCCAAACAGACCAGCATGCCCCAGCATTACCTAGATGCCAAACTGGGGCTCTCCCGTCCTGAACCCTGCCGTTGGACCGCACTGTGTTTCTCCTCCTCAGTGCGCCCATCATCGTTCTCCATGGCGATCCGCAGGCGGTACTGGGGACTTGATTCAATCTCTCGAGCCAACTGGGCTGCACGCAGCTCCCTCTGACGAAACTCTTCTGAATTGTCCTTCTCTAAGGGCACCCTAAGAGGACCACCAAGGACCACAACCATCCCAGAGTCAGGCGACAACAAGGAAAAAAGGAAAAACATTCCTATCAGTCCTGTCACCAGCTCAGGTATGCGAGCACACCCTTTCAATAACTCAGCATATATTTACTGGGCATCTACTAGATCCCATACCTAAAAGCAAGGAACTATCTCTGAATCTGAGGGACACTTAAGATGCATATGTCTGTTTTAAATCTAGAGAAAAATTATGGATGGGTGGACAAGAAAGCAGTTATTTACTACCCATGAAATGGCCTGGAATCAAGATTAAGAGAAAAACCTGTGAAGGAACAATTCACAAAGCAGACCAGAGGTGAGGAGAGTGGACAACCTGGACATTGAGAACAGCATGAATAAATGCTATGTTCCACCTAAAGATCTGCCTTCTTTTGGTGATCCCATGACTCAAACCGCACCACCTGGGAAGTTCCAAGACACTCACGTGTAAGAAGAGAGACTGCTATCATAGGTTGTCTTTACACCATAATTCTCCTCATTGAATTTGAACATTTCGTTGGGATCCCATCCATTGGACTAGGGAGGGAAGAGGGAGAATGTTTTAAAACCCAGCAAGGAAAGCAACAATGACCTAGCATTTTCATCCATTTGGTTTGAAAACCTTAAAAATATACGACTACACCAAAAGTGGAAAAATGGGAACATGCTGGTGGGAACTGTAGCACAAACTGGCAGGAACTAGGAAAACAAATCGATTTCCAGGTTTACACTACAGGTAGATTCTGGCTTATGTGCATGGGGACACATGTTCTAAAAACTCTGAAAACTTTTTTTTTAAGTGGGGAGAAAGCTGTTCATTTCTTACAAGCAGTCGTCCACTTCTGCTCTCCAGTGTTGCGACCCAGCTGCAGAAGAGGCCCCACCCAACTTCTCTGGCCCAAATAAGCCCTCATCGGCCCATGTAATTACCTACTGATATGGAGATAAACTACTTCTCTCCACCCCTTGGAAACACCTACTGATGTGGAGATGCACAAAGGCCAGGGAAAATTCTGGAAATACTGCAATTTTACCCATACCTCCCCAGAGAGGCAGAGTAAGGCACTATTCTTAATAGAAAAATAATAGCAATGTAACACCAATCAGTAAGGGATAAATACAATTTGATGTCTTCATATACATATGTATGTAAGTAGAACAGTCAAAAGTTAAGAACGATAAACTAGATATATGTACCAATATGAAAAAATTCAAAACAACAGTCAGGAAAAGTCCATTCTCGTGCAAATTAAGCATAGCAAAATAATATGCATTTACTCATGAAAAATTTTAAATGATTTAAGGTAGTTGTTTTTGAGAAGGGAAATGGGCCTATATGGCACCCAATCTTTATACTTTTTTCTAAGTTGTTGGGTGGGGAAGGACTGGAAGCAAGTGCTTATAATTATCAATCACAGATGATGGGGAAACAGGTATTTTTGTTTTGTTATTTTCTGTACCTTTCCATTTGAAACCTGCCTGCCATTAACAAGCAATAGTAAAAGATTTCCCTCCCTCCACCCACAGAAGCAACTCCAGGTTCCAAGAATACATCATTGTCAACAACCCCACTGTCGCAGCACAGCCGTGCAGCTCTCAGGCTCTTGGGGAAGGAGACTATACCATGTCAGACTCGAGGTCGTAGTCATCGCTGTTGCTGTCACCCCCCTCCCAGCGCTGAAGCACCTTCTCTTTGTGCTCCCCATTCACCTTGGAGTTCATAGCAATGGCTGAATCTGTAAACTTGTCTGTAGGGGCAGAATTGAAAATCAGTAGTCAGGTGGTTATTTCATAGCCTTTCCAACACCCTCCAACCAAAGCCTCATCTTAATAATTCAAGAGGAGCAAGGAATTGAAAAAAAAGCAAGGAAAATATGAAGAACCACAACACAGGCCAGAATTCATCCCACGCATCTAACATGTTTTCAAGAAGAAAAATCCAGCCATCTTCCTCAAAAGAAAAAATGAAAAAAACTAAGACGGTAAAAGAGGGAGGAGAGAATCACATCATCTAAGTGCTCTCTGCCCTCTATTCACAAAGACCGGGTCTGACATAACAACCTGGCACAATACCTTTAGTAGCATAATTGAAGTCAATATTTCGGAAGTGGACAAGCATGACATCACTTGGTTTAAACACCATGGTATCCACAATGTCTTCCCGACGAGGGCCACCTGCTGGCTCAGATACTTTCCGGTGCACAGCGTCTACGGCTAGTTCAAACTATATAAAAGTCCCATTTCCCAATACCAAGCGTCAGAATAAAGAAATGTGAAGACAAAACCATGACAATTTTACCCTCACCCTTTCTAAACTTTCCCTACACCACATTCCCATGTGCAATGTCTTCTCAAAATCAGTCACAGGACTGAGTTCAACGTTAAAGTACCCAGCCCACAAACCACAGACCATGTCTTTTATTGTTTGCCACACATATCTAGCACAAATGATTAACAGCCACAATGTTTTCCAAGGCCACTCTTCTTCAGTGAGCCTATTTCATTCTCTTCATCCTCCTCTCATTCAACTCCAAAGCTAATTTAAGAACACTGACCTTTGAACTCAGAGTCTTGAAGATACCCTCATAGGTGGTACCATTCTTCACCTTTACATCGCAAGTAGAGCCCTGGGAGAGTGGGAAAAATTTTAAAAGTGTCTCTAGAAAACTCTAGCATTACATTCCTCCAACAACCCAGGGTTAGGCACCCACTTACCACAACAGCTGTAAGGAAATGCAGCATTCTGGAATTGGTGTAGACACCCTCCAACACCTATCAGTAACACAGGAGGGAGAAATAAAGAAATAGCCAGTCAACACCTTACTTCTAAATGCCCAAACTCCACTCACACCCACCTTGTATGTATCTATTTTTGCACTTAATCTGCCCCATATTCCCAGAGATACATCTCTATCTTAGGGGGGGTGGGGAGGAGGTACTCACCGGTGACTGTGGGGGTCCCTTTCCTGTGCTTTGTCCCCTATAAGAAAAGTAAACAAGAAACTAGTTACTTAAATGTATGCCCAATTCCTGTTTTACAATTAATTTCAAAAGACTGGGTATCCTAGAACCATATATGCTAATTAGGCCATGAACCAATTAATCACCAAGATTTTCAGACTCACCTTATAGAGCAAAAACAGCGTAGGCCTAAAAGCCAGTAAAACACATTCCCTCCAAATGCTAAGTAAACAGACTGCAATAAACAACGGTTGTCAACTGCTTTAAAAGCCAATTCAACATAACCTCCTCACTTTCTCCAAGGGGGCCAGTGCTACATGCTTCGAACAGACCAATGCTATAACCAATAATCCAGCCCAGACGTAAAGGTGAAAGTTCAGTAAGTGCTGATTTGGAACTCCCTAGCTCAGACACATTATCTTCCTAACAGAAAAGAATTATTTTTAGCAGCTTTATGCCCCAAACCGTGGGAGGAGGGTACTCCCTCTTCAACCCACCCCTTAGACCTCTTTATATTCATTCAGGCTGTTACCCACTCTGGGAGGGTTCACCCGGTAACCTGCTCCTTGCTGGCTGATGTAACCGGCGCTTGAGGAGGGCGACCAAGGGTCCGTTCGCGGGGCTGGGGGACAGCGCAGCCGCAAAAGACATCCACTGGGATGCCTCGCCCGGTCTGCGCCGGCGCACTAGTCAACGGGCCTCCACAATCGCCCCTCCCGTGATCAGAACTCACTGCGCCTGCGTCTACCGCTTACCCTCAATCCTATTAACCCACAGAAAGAAACCCACTGGGTGCCCACCATATTTCCACCAACACCAGGTGAACCTCTACACGCACATTCCTAGCTCTTGCCCAATGTTAGCCGGGGCTCGGCGAATGCCCGGGTCATAAGACAGAGCAACCGCGCGCCCTATGTTCCCGGCCCACCGTCCTCCCAGTTGTCCCTCCTTTCGTCCCCCCGCCCACCCTGCTCCCTTTCTACTGGCCAGACCGGGAAGAGGGAGGTTGTAACCAGGTCCTAAGTCCCTCCCTCCCCATTGGCCAAACTGTGGGCCGCGCGCCCCCCTCCATTGGCTACGGCCGGGGGTCCCCCTTCCCGCAGCTGACTCCCCATTGGCTGAAGCGGGGAACCGCGAGACCCTTCGTGGTAATGGAGCCGGGGACCCCATCACCTCTCAATACACACACCTCCCCCCAACTACTCGTTCCGAAGGTGCTGGCGAGCGCCCCGTTCGCCCTTAAGGCCCAGGCCCCGATCCCTGACTAGGCTCTGAAAGCTGAGCGCGGCCCCTACAACCCGCGGTGTTCGCCCGGGCACCCTTTACTTCCAACCTCAGGATCTGAGAGGGCCCACCCCCAGATTCACGGGGGGGTTTCCCACTCCCCCTGGCGCCTCTCAGAAGTGGCCAAACTGGGGGCCCACCTTGCGCGGTATACTCAGGTCCCCGCCGCCGGGCCGGAACCGAGCTGCCGCTGCCACACCGCAGCCTCGGCTCCAGTGCCCGGAAATCCATGTCTCCTCACCTGGCGCTGCCTGTGGCCGCTGCCCCTGGCCTCTCCTGATGTTGCTGCGGCGGCGGTGACGGCTGCGGTCCCAAGACGCCCTCGGCTCCCCGGCGGAGCCCACTCCCGGCAGCGGCTGCAGGCCCCAGGCAGGGAGAAGCGGCCGTAGGAGGCCCTGAGGGGGCCGAGGTTGAGGCCAGGGGACCCGGGAGGCCGCCGTTGGGGGGGCTGGTACCCCCGGGAGGCCGGCGGACCACGGCCTGTTGCGTAGCGGACGGCTGCTGGGGCTGAGAGGTCTGTTGTGGCGGCTGAGGCTTCAACATGATGGCAGCGTCCGGAAGGGGAATCAGGGGGAAGGGAGGGAGAGAGGAGGCCGGGGCTAGGCCCGTGCCGGAGAGCGCGGGAAGCGAGGGGGAATGGGAAGTGGAGGACCCGCCGTTGGCGGGCGGGGTAGCCCCGCGGTGTCGGGGGTGTGCAGAGAAGACGGCGGCGAGAGGGAGCGCCGCGAGGCGGAAGGGGAGGAGGGTCTCGCGGGCCAGAGGAAAGTGAGAGGGCGCGAGCCGGCCTGGCGCGCGTGCGCGTTACTGGGGAACGGAGAGGAGGAGGAGCGCGCAGGCGGGAGCTTCCGAAGGGGGAGGAGCGGAGCGAGATGTCCGCGCCCGCCAGGGCGGTTAGCTCCGGCGGGAAAGGAGAGAATAAAGATGAGTTTTGCGCCTTAGCCTTTGGAGTGGGGAAGGAGCAGCACGAGTGCTCACACACGGTAAAAATCTGCGGCCCCTAGGTCTCAAACAGTCCTAGACTTTGCCAGCCGCTATCGCTTCACAATGACCGTGTGAAGCTCTGGGGGAGGAGCCAAGGAAAGCACAGAGGAAGGAAGAACCGGCCACTCTACCTACGCCGGTGGCGTAGCGTCAGAATTCCTCCACATAGTGTGAAATGTCATCGCGTAGCGTGCAGTTCTTCCGCCATTTGGGGGTCGTGGGCGGAGTCTAAGTGCAAAAAAATCCCGAGTTTAGACTAGCGGCTGCTCTTAGGCGAGTGGTAGGGGTCATGAGGACTAACGACGTTATCTGCTATGAAAGGCTGATGGGCATTAAAGGTATTAGCTTGAGCATGCCGGATATTACAGATCTATATATGCCTAATCCTAAATTATTACTCAATAGTTTTAACCCTAAAGTGGTTTCTCCATGCCCTAGAATGAACTGTTAAACTGTAATAACAAACTCTCTGAAGGCCAAAATTACTAGGAGCTAATTCAAAATCCTCTACCCAACTCTGCAATGACGCCAAAATTCATTCACAATTAGTTGGACATTAAGACCTTAAGATGGACGCTTAAATCTTTCCCTCAAGGACTCAAGCCCGTTGCAGATGCAGGCGATTAGAAGAGAGCTCTTAAATGAAGCAGAGCACTATGAGCAGGTAGGGTTGACACCTTAATGCAGCATTTGGTGATGGATTTCTAGGCAAAGGGAATAGGATGTGACAAGTTTAGAAAACTTCAGCATGGCTGGAGCATAAAATTAAAGAGGGAGGAGGTTTTAAAAACTGAGACTAAAGAAGTAAGTAAACTGGGACCAGATTCTAAAGAGACTTTTTGACATTATCCTCAAAGCAGTGGGGAGACTTTTCTACAGAAAATCTGCATTTTTAAAGGATTACTCTTTGCAACGTGGAGAATGGAGTGAAGCTGCGTGGGTCCGTGGTCTCAACCCTGGGAAACAATATCTCAGTCTCTCTTGGCTCCAGACATTAGCATTGGAATTCCTGCCAACACATCTCCCCTAAAACCTAACTAAAGTCGGCTTTACTTTTTGGGAAGTTTTCTTTCATCCCTGCTTCACTCCTAGCATCCAGTGTGTTAGGCTCCCTTCCTGTGTGCAGGGAATTGCAATTTGGAAGTGATTGGATCCAAGTGGTATTTTATAGACCATGTCTCCTGGAAGCCTAAATAACAGTCCAGCTTTTCCCGGGTGTCACCTGCATCACTGCTCCAGCCTCATTATAAGCACTCCTATCTCCCCCACCCACATCTTGCGCCCACACTAAAATTTAAGTTTTAGCCCTGTTAAATTACCAGTTCCACAACATGCCTTGCCCTTAGCCAACTCTTCCTTTACACATGCTGTTCCTTCACCTATGTTTTCATTCTTCAGTCAGGTGTTGATCCTTTCCAACATCTTGTTATTGACATCTTCAGGCTTCCATAGCACTGTGGTTTTGTTTATATGGCTCTCCTTTTCACTGGAGTCTGAGGTCATAAAGGGCAGGGACTTTCTTTTACTCATTTCCCTATCCTTCATATCTACCTGAGTGGCTGATATAGTCACGCAATAAATTTTTTGGTAAACAAATGGAATGTTGTCTTATTAAATGCAATTTAGAAATTATATCACTGTGATTTTGATACGGAGTGATTTCCAGGATATATTGTTATGGGGAAGTTGGGGTTCCTATGGCCAGGATCCTCACTGAACTTAAACCACCTGATGATGTAACTGGCCTGTTGCTAGGCTACCACTTCCACACCTTTAGGCAATAAGCTATTGTGCTATACAGAGAGCTCGGCCCAGTGCTCTGCGAGGGGACAGACGTGCTACTGCTTGACCTACCGCCGCCGGGAGAACAAGCCGGGTAATAAACCCTTTCATCCCAAAGAACGTTTTGCTGTCAGTGTCTTTGGTCACACTGAATCCATAGTGAACTTGCCTGGGGCTGAAACCCATTGGCAAGACAATTGTTAAGTGAAGAAAGCAAAGTTCGAGTATAAACTATGCTACCTTTTGTGCAAGAAAGAAGGGGAAATAAGAAAACAAATGTATCTGCAAATTTTTGGAAAGAAAAACACAAGAAGGATAAACCAAAAACTAATAAAATTGGTTACCTATGAGGGGTAGGGGGAAATGAGTGTTCCTTGTCATTGGGTTGGTTACATTTTTCTTGTTGAAGGAAACAACAGAACTCAGGGAAGAGGGAGACACTTCATGACTACCTCTTCATACAGCTTTGACTTTTCAAATAATGTTAATGGTCAACATATTAAAAAAATTAACAGAAATGGAGGGTACCTAAAATCCGAAAACGTGTAAATAAATGAACCCAACGTTTTCAGATGAGTAAAAACAAAAACCACTGAAGGGAAGAAAATAGGACTAATTCAGGTAACTTTCAAGCACCCTCCATCTACAGAAAAATAACTGCAAGCAAATCTTGAACTCTTAATTTGCTGCAGTGGTAAATGGCAATTCTGAAACTATTTTGGGTGTATTGTATGAATGAGTATGTGAATAAACATGAAGACTTTGGGAGCTTTGGTTCTCATCGAGGAAGGGAGAAGCAAATAAGGCATAAGAGAAGTGAGCAAAAACTTTGTGAGGTTAGACTGGAATGAGAAATATCAGCATAAAATTTATTGAAAAGATAGATGATTGTTTGATTGATTGACTGACTGATTTATACATATCTAATTCCCAGATCTTGCTTTCTAAATATTCCACGGAAAGCCCTGTGGAGAAATAGCTCCTTGAAGAAATGGTTGATTCCAGCCAGTGCAGGAGCAAGTGAACTACCAGAGGAATTTGGAACATTTTTGTTGTACCAGAAAATAAGTACTTAAAAAAAAGTATAAAAGCATCAAAGAGACACAGAGGAGCCAGCTTGAAAAGGCCAAAACTGGTATAATAACCTGGGCATCAAAATAAGGATAGTAACAGATTAAACCCACTGAATAAAAGAAGAATCCATGCATCCATATTGTTAATAGATATAAACATACACATGCAAACATAAAAAGAAACGTACAGGAGAAAGAATTGGACTATATAAAAATGTCCACAGCATGAAAGACAAAGACTGAAGAATTGTTCCAGACTAAAGGAGACTAAAGTGACTGACAACTAAATGAAATACTCGATCCTGGCCTAGATCAGGAAAAATTGCTATAAAAGACATAGGGAAAATTGATAAATTTGAATATAACTTAAAAGGTCATGCATCCATGATAAATTTCCTGAATGTGCTCAACCTATTTTTGAGAGTTCAAATTACATATGTATTCTTTATGTGCACACAGAGAAACTGATGAATCAAATATGGCAAAATGTAAACAACTGGTGAATCTGGATAAACATACTAAAGTTCTTTGTAGTTGTCTTTCAACTTCTCCACTTCTCTGTAAGTTTGAAATTATTTTCAAAATAAGGAATTTACATATAAATAAATGAGTAAAAATTATTTGACACCCCTAGGTTAGGAAGGGGAGAGTAAACGCCCTAATTACATGTACTGAACACCCACACACTCCTTGATAAATTGGGTGAGCAGCTTTTAGCTCTCAGGAGTACCTCTGGGCAGTATTCCAATGTTTGCTGCATTTCATCCAAGTGTGTCTGAGAATCCCAGTCTGAGGCTCAAAAATGATAGCAGGATCCTGTTCATACAAAATGTACAAAACCATGAGGCCATATTCCTCACATAAGACATGTTAAGAGAGAGTGGCTTGGGCAGCAAGTTGAGCCATTCCTTCTGACGAAGGCCAACTTGACCACATCTACCTGACACACATCCTACAGGACGGTTTTCCTTTGTAAATGCCTAATGTTACCCAAGAGGAGGCAGCATCTGGTAGTAGAAAGAACACAGGGTGAGTCCCAGGAGACAAGAATTCTAGCTCCGCCTTTGTCTCTTATAGCTCTACTGACCCAGGCAGCAAGGATTGGATCTCTGCAGTCTCAAACGGTGAAAAAACAGGCTGGATTAGAGGACGAGTCCCAAATCCAAATGCCTCCAAGAGACAGGCAGGTACTAAAAAGGTGAAGCAAGGAGGTATCACGGCAAACTGGAGAACATGTGCCCCAAGAGGGGCGCCTGCTAAGAAGTGATTGGTGATTGCCACGGGGGGGCGGGTTTTGGCATGGGTGGGTGGGTAAAATAGGTGAAGGGGATTAAAAGGGATTCAAATCTCAACCATAATATAAATTAGTCACAGAGATCAAAGTATAGCAAAGAGAATATAGTCAACAGTTCTGTAATATCTTTCCATGTTGACAGTAACCACTAGTTGGGGTGAGCATCTAATAATATAGATAACTATCAAATCACTATGTTCTATACTTGAAATCAATATTGTATATCAACTGTACTTCAATAAAAAAATGAAATAAAAATAAATAAATGGGTGCTTGCTTCTCAGCTCCAACCAACTTCTGCCAGGTAGGGATGTGTCCTAGTGTTGCCAGAGACTTTGATTTTTTTTTTAAGAAGCCAGAAGTCTGGGTTTTTAAAATTGAAATCTCCCAACTCTTACTTCCCTTTCCTCCTTACTTTCTTTTTTCCTCCTTCTTCCCTCGTTCCTTCCTTCCTTCCAATATTTGTGTGCCAAACAATGCATGTCTGCAAGCTACCAGTGTGCAGTCACTGGGTTAGATGAATCCCAAGATCTGTTGTTCTTCACCAATTACAGTATAATCCTGCAACCAAGGTCTTTTCAATGTAGCTCATGCTGTGGTCCTTTCCACTGCTGACAAATATCTTGCCATTCAAATGTGGTATGGAGAACTGCTTCAGCCTTCATCAGAAGATGTGAGCACCCTAGCTATGCCTTTGCAATCAATTTGTTGAATGAGCTCCATTTCTGAGTGTATCTTCTATCTCCTTCCCAAAAGAAGTCTCTGGCTATCTCATTTCCCTTCCAATGGACATGCAGGCACAGGTCTCCATAATGGCATCCTTCAGGGGGAAAGTAAGGGAGGGAGCAGGAGATGACACATTGACAGATGCCCTTCCCACCATTTTCCACTCAATTCATTGATTTTTTTAATCTTCTTAGATCTCTCAGAAGTTCCACCACCTTTTGCTGGCACGTGCTCCTAAAACATTTCTTCACTTTATGCTCCTGAGATCTGGCTCTCATAAATATCTTCCTTGACCAGTGTCTCATGTTTATGTCTACCCACTTGAACATAGTCTCAAAGACTGATCTAATTTTTGTCCACAGATTCAAACTCACTCCTTCCATTTCCCTCCAGGAACCTCTTTATTTTTCAAAGTCCAGTTTACCCTCCTACTAATGTCTGGCCTCCATCCCTTTGCACCTTCCTGAACTTTACAGCTCAGCATTTACACACCTTGTTTTCATCTCTTTCCCATCTTCCAGTAATGCAGAGAACAGTGGCGTCCAGCACTCCTGTTCCAAAGAAGCTCCAGCCTACACAGTAGGGACTATGCTTCCAAGTTTCCCTCATGGACAGGTGCCCAGTGTTCTGTGGCACCTTTTCCCTATCCATCTACTGCTCTTCAGATATTGGAGCCTAGGAGGCTGCTAGAGAAATTCTTCCTTCAAAAGAAACAATTGTCTTATAGAACATTCATGGAAAGACAAAATTATAGATGTGCAGAATGGATTAGGGCTGCCAGGCCTTGAGGCTGGGGTAGTCATGTGTACAAGGGAAGCAGGTGTGGCTACAGAAGGGCAAAGTGAAGTGCTATGGTCTGAATGTGTCTCCCCAAAATGCATGTTGGTATACTAACCCCCAAAGATGATCACATTAAGAGGTGGGATATTTGGGAGGTGCTTAGGTCTTGAGAGTGAAGCCCTCATGAATGAATGGGATGACTTATAAAAGAGGCTCCAGAGGGACTCCTTGCCCTTTCCACCACTGAGGGTACTCTGAGAAGGTTGCCAGCTAGGAACCAGGAAGAGGCCCCTCACTGGAAGGTAATCCCAGTGGCAACCTGATCATGGACTTTCAGCATCCAGAACTGTGAGAAACAAATACGCGTGTGTTTAAGCCACACAGCATATGGTATTTCGTGATGGCAGCCTGAATGAACTAAGACACAAGGGATGCTTGGCTTGATGGAAATGTTCTGTATGACTATATCAATGTTCATGTCCTTGTTACAGTATTGTACTATGGTTCTGCAAGATGTTACCACTGAGAGAAATTGGGTAATGGATATATGGGATCTCTCTACATTATTTCTTACAACTGCATATGCATCTACAATGATCTCAAAGTTTAACCTTAGGTATTTGAAACTAGGTATAGTTAGCAATCAGATGACTAAGATCCATGATTTTTAGTATTCAAAGTTTGTATTTTATATGCACAGTCAACTAGAAAAGGCCATGATTAAGAAAACAAGTGAGAAGGTGGAATATATATGCACTGATGGCATTTCCCACAGAAACTAAATCCAGTGGCCCCCAAACTGTCTGATCATTAAAATCTTCCTGCTCCAGGAGAGGGTATTAAACATACACATTTCCAAGCCTTGCACCAGACTTGCTCAATCAGCATCTCTAAGCTAGAAACCTAGGAATTAAAAATTTTAATAGCTTCCCCAGGCAATTCTTACTAAAAGCACGCAGGAAATACAGACCTAGTCCAGCCTTCTGCTTATACCCACAGGGAGTAATGACGAAGTATAGACTAAATCATACCAAGAATGCTTGTGTGTTTTCCTCAGGTGCTCAGAGCTGTTTAGTATCTTTAGATGGCATGATTTAGGCATTACTCACAGTCACTACTTAACAAATGCTTAACAACAGAGCACTCAAAAAATTCTTGCTACTTAATTCAAATTTAAATAGGCTCTTTAGACAATAAGGCAAAATAAGCACTGTTAACCTGGTAACTAGATTTTAAAACAGATCTTATTACATGATCACTCACTTCCATTCTGTTTATTCAGCAAAGGTTGATGAAGTCCACATAGGCCAGAATTTCAGCCTCCTCCAGAATATGTTAAGGATGATATATTCAACAATAATATCCACTCAGCTATGGACCTGGCACCATGCTTAGTTGGTTTCATGTGGCGTTACAAATAAAAAGTTTAAAACTGAAAAAAAAAATTGCCTCATTTCCTCCTATATCCAAAATCCCAGGGTTTCCATATTGCTCTAGGAGGCAGCAAGATTCCTGCCCTTCTCAAGCTGCTACCAGTCCATGTCACCATGCTCTCATCTCTTTTCTTTTCTGTCCATCCAGATAACTCTATGCCTCTTTTGATGTAGAAAATTGCATAACCAGGTGATGGTGCCTGCCGTCAAAGTTGAACAGTCCTGAAGGGGAGGTGTGGAGCTGAATATATGTACAACTCACTCTGAGAGGACGCCCAGTCAAGCTGGAATGTAACATATAGGCCTTATTCTCCTCTTTTTATACACACTCAGGAAGGGCAGGTTAACCAGGGATCAAGAAACATGTGCTTGAGTATTGACATCCTTTTTAACAAAACAAGCATACTCTGTCCTCAGGATAGATCCTATCTCAGCACACTCAGACTCAACATCTAGGACTTGTTATTATTCTTAGTGAACTCCCTTATCCCTGACCGTTCTTTCACCCCAGTCTCTCAGCTGTCCTCTCTCAGTTCCCTTTGGGTTTCAACCATCTCCAACATCTCCCCCTTTTTTCTTTAATAAAACAACCAGCCCAACTCAGACTGGGTCAAGGTATGTGCCTGTGTTAGGTTGTACGGTTGCAGTAAATCCTCACCTGTCTTGGGGCTACAGTCTTCTGTCGACCACTCCCTGTCTTAGGTTGGTATTTACAATTCAACCATGTCTTACCCGTCATTGGCTACCATACTTGACTTTAGAACTTATGATTTACAAGTGCGGGGGGGGGGGGGCGTCTGCAATTTCAAATAATGCAGGTCTCTTAAAGCTTGCTGGATGAGTTTCCACATGCTGTGAAGGACGCAAGGCCCTAGTAACAGCAATAGAAGACATAAAATGCCTAGGGTTAAGAGAGGTGTGACAGCGTGCCAGAGACTATTCAGGGGTTCTTTGAACATGTCTTTTATCTGATTTAATATATCAGATGCAGTTTTGGCTGCAAATAAGATATGATTTAAATGGTTCTGTGGTGACCAGGGATATAACTCCCCCTTTTTTGTTTTTTTCCAATTGAGCTTTAAGGGTGCCATGGGCACGTTCCACAATGCCTTGGCCTTGTGGATTATATGGTATCCCAGTTTTGTGTGAAATATGCATTACATGGCTGAGATCGAACATGTCGAAAGACAGACATAACTTGAATATATATATATAGGTTTTAACAAACTACTAGTTAAATTGCATACACACATTAACAGAATAGGAATACAGATACATAACAAAGGCAGACTTACAATTACTAGTTATATCTAATGAAATTAAGAAAACTAGTTAGATAGCTTAGGCATTTGTAGAAACTTATTGACAATATGATGGATATCATCTAATTGATTTTGGGTAGTTTGAGAAAAATCAGACAAATTGAAACAGCACATTTTTGGAAATTGTTCACATCCTACATGTTCTTTTAACAGCAGATAGTTTATAGCAGAGCAATTCTGAAGCACTGCAGCTCGCACTTCTCCCAGTTCTTGGTTGAGTTCAGATAATACAGAAGCAGTCAAATTTGTTGTTTTGCTATATGCACAGGCCAGCTTAGATATCTCTTTCTGCATTCCAATGACAAGTCCAGGAACCGGCAGGAGGAACGCAGCTGCAACTGTAACAGCGGCAGGATCTCAAAGCTTCAAGTTTTCATCACAAGCAGATGGTAGAGCTCGGGGAAGTTTCTTAGGCTTATATCCAGATGGTCTATTAGAGCAGGAAGAATGCGTCCTTCCCCACAAACACCTCAATGGTGTGAAGAAAGGGCTTGATATATTTTGTCATTACACAAAAATACACAACCATTTGGAAGTCTATATCCAGAAGACCATTTTACATTGATTGTAGAATTACAGTAAGAGGGTACATGAGTATAATCAATACATACACAGTCAGTAATTATAGTAGTACTAACAGGTAAATTTAATTGGGCATCAGGAGTAAGCATCTTAGGGGGAAGAGTGATATTTCTGTAACATAAAACATTCAGTAATAAAGTTTGGCATTATTCCCTTTGACAGTGCTTTCCAGGTAAATATACATTGGGTAAATAAGCCAAATTAGTCAAATATTTTCCTTGATGAGGAGAAGAAATTCCTCTGACATGTTCCAGGGGCCCTCTGGAAAATATCAGAGTTAATTAGAGGTAAAAATACTTTTTTAAATTTGGTCTTGGGAAGTTGTCAAAAGTTTTTAAGGCACTTACCTAAATAGAATTATAGTTATTAAATAACACTTATTAAACCAGAATGATAATAAGAAAGTTTAAAAGTTAATGCGGAAGGTTACATAGTTGTTAACAACACTTAGCTTAGTCTGTTTAATATTGATCTTCTTCTTATTATTATTTTTAAATACACAATTTATTAAGTCTTTAAGCATAAGAAACTGTTTTAATAACTAATTAGAAAACTTTCTACAATCTTTCAACATTAAAGATAGAGTAATAAACTTTTGTTCTTTTAACAAGCAAAAATTCTAGTCTTGCTGTGTACTTGATATCAAGATTTATTTGCTTTTAATTTCACACAGCAAGACTATATCAATCTTTCACAAACTTTTTACAACTTTCCTCTTACATTCAGTGTTCACTGTCTTTAAACAAACAGCTGTACTTTTGAATAGTTATCTTCTTTTACTTTCAATACAATGCATTTCTATTCCTTATACCTTCTCTTATTAAAACATACATTCTCTAGCATACATAAATGTTTTCCTTATTATATTAAGTAGTTTTAATTAGAACTTAAAACCATTTGGTACCTTAACCTTTAGTGAACACTGAAAAATAGACTATTATAAACTGTTGCACTAGCATTTTTCAGATTGATACATTTATGAACATATTTTATCATTTTTGGAAGTGTGCCTTATAGCACAATTTCTCATTAAGTACAAAATATGTCTATATAACTTAGCAAAACTTTAAGAATTTTGGTTGCCACAAAAATTCTCAGGCTGTTTGTAGATATATACACTGTTATACATTAATACAGTATTATTATTTAAAAGTTTATTTGCTACACATGTTTACTTATTTTTAGCAACCATGCTAGATTACTTATAAAACTTCCACCACACATCAAAGTCAAGATTTTCTTTAAGCATTTTCTTGAAATATTTAACAGGTAACATCAACTTAAATGACTTTCAGTAAACTTTGGCAGCTGATAACTATAAGGACATGCCCATTTCAGTTAAGCTTAAATTAGCATTAATGCTTGATATTTTTTACTAGATTTTTCTTAAAGTTTTAGAATGCCCATTTTCAAAAGGACTTGTTTTTAAATCAATTTTTATTAATACCATCCGGAGGTAGAAAACATTTTTTGTTTACACACTTAGACACACAAACATACAGACTGAGACATAATGACTACAGTTAGCAACACTTTCCATATAAAAACATATATACAGACAGACAAACTGATATGAAGATTTGAGTTACTAATATTTAATTGCCGTCTTTCTTCTTAGTTTATTTGATTAAAAGTACTTCAGTTTTCAAGAATACACTCTAAGGGCAAGCAGTTTACATTACTGGGTTAAGGTTTAGACAGCCCCAGTCCAGGGGGCTGGAAATAAAATGCATGTACAATTCTAGCACAAGTTATTTAAAGCCAGGCTGTATTGCAAAAGATAAATTTCTTCTATCTCAGGGACTCTAGTTTAAAACTTCCCAATTTTCAAAGATAATGATGAACCTCGTAAGTAGAATAGATTTTCACTGAAAGAATTTAGAAAACTAGTTCCATATTGTAGTAGTTCACAGGAGTTTTGACTATTTTCCTTGTGGCAAAATATATTTATCTGCATAACATTATATTGCATACTTCTTTCAGGGGCCAAGCCTCTCTAATCAGAGTGTTTGTATTGAGGTTAGGTTTGTGTGCAGAAGACAAGACACTTCTTTTTTAGAGTTTAGGGATTGAATTACTCTGTTTTCCTAGTTTTTTCTGCCTGAGTTTTAGTCATTTCTTGAGAGCCCCCTGCCTGTCTAAGTGTAGGGACTGTGTGAGCTCTCACTGCTAGAGCCTTGATTTGGGTTACAAGCTTGTTTAGGACATACTTGTCCTATAAATTCTAAAAATTTTGCTGGTTGTTATTGTCCTACCTTTGCGCCACGCGTTCGCAGCATATGCTTAAGTATCTGTGCAAATAGGACTCGGCTGTTTCCGGCCCCCATGATACTCTCAGAGGTTAAATGATTCGCCACCCCTTACCTGCTTCGTGTGCACTGTTATCTCGCCGCGGCTCTCACGTTCTCCTCCGTACTTCGGGTCCCTGTTCGGGCGCCACTTGACGGTGCCTGCCGTCGAAGTCGAACAGTCCTGAAGGGGAGGTGTGGCGCTGAATAAATGTACAACTCACTCTGAGAGGACGCCCAGTCAAGCTGGAACGCAACATATAGCCTTTATTCTCCTCTTTTTATACACACTCAGGAAGGGCAGGTTAACCAGGGATCAAGAAACATGTGCTTGAGTATTGACATCCTTTTTAACAAAACAAGCATACTCTGTCCTCAGGATAGATCCTATTTCAGCACACTCAGACTCAACATCTAGGACTTGTTATTATTCTTAGTGAACTCCCTTATCCCTGACCGTTCTTTCACCCCAGTCTCTCAGCTGTCCTCTCTCAGTTCCCTTTGGGTTTCAACCGTCTCCAACAACCAGGGCAGTGATACTCATCAAAATGACCAAGATGGTTCATTGTCGCTCTGAAAGCCTGCTGCTTCTGCCAGTCTCCTGACCATGCAGGAAGGAAGAAATGGGAGTAAGGTTCCTGAATCCTCTGGAGCAGACTCTTCTCCCTTGAAACTTTTCAACTTATTCCAAGGAGATATATCCTCCCAGTATTCAAATTATTTAGAAATGACACCCTCTGAGTATCCCCCAAATCCCTGACCCAACTTGATAGTCCACATTAAGGAACTTTCCTTGTCCAACCCCATATCAACCCCAGATCTTTCTCCATGAACACTCTTCCTCCAGACCTGTGTTAATTCCCTCAATGCCTCCCGTTTCTCATGCCTAAAATACCATGCCCTGGTTTAGAGTTCACCTTTCATTCAGTTGCCCAGGTGTCCTCTGTTCTCCTCTTTTCTCCACCCAGTTCCTCTTTCTGGCTCCCTGCCAAGTTCTACCTTCTCCTCTCTTTCAACCTCTCCAATTCTCTTTTAGTTGGACATTTTGTACCCATGGTCCTTTCTCCTAACTTCCATTTTCCAGAATGACTTCTTCTTTCCATCAGTAACCTTCTAATCCATCCCATTCTCTAAATTCAGGGTTGAAATTCACTCATTCATTCACTCACTTATTCATCAGCATTAACAAAACATCTATTATGTGCCTGCACAAGTAGAACAATGAAGGGTAGATCTGGAGCTGAGAGGCAATAAATTGATAACTGTTATAGTTACCATGATAGCCATCTCTTTGGCTACTGAGCTTTTATATACACCCTTCTTTACAAGTTAGAACTCTTAATAGTAATGAGACAACTCTGTTTCCACCTAATAAGATACAACTTTGCTTCACACAGTGAAGTTCTTACCTTTTCCCTAAAATGAGGGAACCTCCATTCTATAAATCACTAATTATATTAATTACTCCTCAAATCCTCATGAGGAGTCTGTTACCTAAACACTAAATTGTAAAGTTAACCCCCAACAATTTGTATACTAAATAAAAATGAGAGAAAAAGTAAATGATTAGCATATACAAATAAACACATGGCTATATTAAACAAAGAGAAACTATGCCAAGCTCCTACAGTTCTCATTTCTATAATTGGTCATGAGGCCATAACTGATAACTATGATATATATGGTTCCTTCTTCAAATATACACACCCTATTTTCCCAGTACTCAACCAGGACCTCAGGTGGTTTTTACTTCGAGTGATGCAAAGTTTCATTCCTGAAGGGTTCTCAATTGTCCTGACTTCTCTTAGTTGCTGTAGTTTTCCATTAACATTTATTACTGGGCATGGAAGCAGTATGAGGCACACCAGAGTATCCCTGGGTTTCAGACACACCATTGTGTAGTAGCAACCAAGTTTCCCTTGATTACAAAGATCAAGAATCCAATCACTCCAGCCAGTCGAGTAAGCCCGTTTTCTGTCAGTTGGTTCTGTGGCATAAGAAGTCCAAAATAGTCCAGTGGCAGTCTCTTCTTTCAATTCAATGGAACCTTCCTTGTGTTCTTTAGTGGACGTATACCTTCCTTGAGGACTAAAACCTCTAAATCAGCAGAGTTCAAAATTACCAAGATGGGAAGGAAAGTGGGTTATTCATTGTAACAGTAGAACAGCAAGATCCATTTCTGCCTCTTGATTTTTCAGACCCATTAATTCTGGCTATAGGGGAGGGAGCACCATATAATGGTCTCTGACTAAAGTATACACTGCATCCTATAAAATGGAACCCCATTCTTCAAGGGTGTCATCTCCCAAGTGATACCATAATTGGGTTTTAGTGAACCATTCCACCATACCAGGGGCCATGTTGATTTGTTCCAATAAGGATAGTACATCTGAGACAGCAGCTTTAGTTGGAGTCACCAGCTGATTGTTTACAGTAGTCCACAGTCATTCTCCAAGATCCATCTGATTTCTGCACAAGTCAAACTCCTGCCCATTCAAACCTTTGAGGGTGATATTAATCTCTGCAGTTCCTGCAGGGATGTGATAATGTTTCTTTAACTATCCCAATAGGAAGTGGAAGTTCCAAGGCCTTTCACTTACCATTCCTACCATATTGTTCTTACTCCATAGATAAGAGAGCCAATCTGCGGATTCTTGCCATAGATGTCTACCCCAATTATACTTTCAGGAACTTGGAAATAATCACAGAGTGGGACTGTGGATCAGCTGAGACTTCTGTGAGTTGGGCTTGAGCTAAGACTTCATCTATTAACCGACTACCTTATGCCCCCACCTTGACTGGTGGGCCACAGTGGCATTTGGATCCCCATGACAATTAGACACAGTATCTAGTAATTCTCAAGTCTGAATATTTTCTTCTTTCTAATGCACAGTCTCTCTAGTAAACAGGCTACAGTCCCTTTCTCAAGGTAACCCAACTTTCCCTTCAATCAAGGAGCTCTGGAACTATGCTGAGTTACATCTAGAAACTGGAAGAGGGACCATGGCTTCCCATTGTGGTGACTCATTAGATTTTTGGCTATCAGAGCAAGAAATTTTTTCTCTGTTATTTAGATCAAGGAATTTTTCAGTAGGCTGTTCATCTATTTGTTCTTAGGAACATGGTAACCAATTAGCCACTGCCAAAAATTGCTGTGAGCCAAGGCACTCTGATTACTGGTGTGCCTGCTGCGCTTTACAGCAGATGCACCCATCATGTCTTTGGTAGTAATATACATTTGACCTCTGCTACCTCAGGTCCCTATTATCTTCATTGAAATCAAGGAGCCCTCTCAATGGTTACACTCTCTGTAGAGGTTTTCAATAAAGAGCTTTTCAATAGAGCTTATTGAAAAGAGAAGAAATTTTCAGTAAAGCAGGTGCCTTTGTCACTAATGTATCTCTCAATGCCTTAGTAAAGGAAGTGTCTTCTAGGCCTTCCTGTGGAATTGTAGTTAGGGAGTGAGTATGTTGATTACACATGCTAAATCTACTACAATATTCCTATTTCCCTAAGTCTTTGGATTCCCTACTTCATATCATAGAGGGAGTTTTGGAATCCCAAGTTTATTAAATGTAGACAGACCACTGTTAAGTTCAAGTTTCAGTCAACTTATCAAGTAAACTGTTGGAGCCACCTGCAGCTGCATTAACCAACAAATTAAATCCAGACACTCTAGTAAGTGTAATCATATCAATGAGTTTGACCCAACCCAATGCTATATTTTGTTCTGCTTGACCTAACACCATTAGGATTCCCTTCCACACATATTCCCCAGGTTTTTGCTAATATGTATTAGCAAAGTCTTGCAATTCTTCTGCTGTATAAGTTTTTTCCTCTTGGGCTCACTGAGATTTGGCCTTTGTTATAGGTCTAACAGCAATAGGAGGTGGTTGTGTTGTTTTTAAGGCAGATGAATATCCCCTTTCAAGAAATCTGTCCTAGGCAAGGTTATCACAGAGTTTTCAAGCAAGGAACATTAGTCTCCTCAGACATTGGAAGGCAAGATACTTGTATTGGCAAGCACTCAGGAATTTGGGTATCCAAGATTTTCTGTTTCATCATGGCTCAATGAGACATCCCTATTCCAAGCTTCAGGGTCCCATTCTTTCTCAATTAGTGCACAGAATTACACAGAAGAAATTTGTGTGACTGTGAATTTAACTGTTATTGTAAATCATTGGCTCACAGTATTCATTTTTAAAAACAGCTTACCTGAGGCATAATTAAAATACAATAAATTGTACATATTCAAAGTACAAAATTTGATATTTTGACATATATACACCCATGAAGCCATCACCAAAATCACAATAATGAGTACATTCATCACTCCAAAAGTTAATTGTGACCCTTTGTAATCACTACTACTTACCACTTTCCAAGGCCCCCACCCCAAGCAACCACTGATCTATTTTCTGTCACTGTAGATTGTTTGCATTTTCTAGAGAAGGTGTTGGCAGAAATTTTCTGTAAAGGGCCAAATAGTAAATATTTTAAGTGTTCTGGGACAACACACAGAAATTAGAATATTACATAGGTACTTGTAAAAGAGAGAAAAAATTTTTTTATGTCTTTAAAACAACACAACAACCTCCTATTGCCGTTAGACCCATAACAAGGGCCAAATTTCAGTGAGGCCATAAAAATTTTCTTTTCTCTCTTTTACAAGTACCTATGTAATATCAAGAGCCATAAAATATTATGTACAAATAATTGAGTACAATTTTTGTAATAAAAGTCTACTAATGAAAAGAGTGGAATTTTGTTTTGTATATCATTTTGCTTAATTGGAGCTCAAAGTTAGTGTCCCCTATCATCAAATATATCACAAACATTTATCTGTTAATTTGGATTTGCAATGAGATTTAAAAAAAATGTCTTTCATGCAAATAGGTACTGCCAAATACAGATACTGATCTTCAAGTGTGATTTTACTCGAGCATATTCATCAGTTGGAAAGCATTTATACAATTCTATAGGATTTTTCTCTTGATATCTGCCTTTTTGCATGCCACCACTTTGCAAATTGTTCACTTCCAATAGAAGATTAGGTGAGATTGCCTCAATTGCATAGCTAAATGGATTTTGAAATATTGAGATTTCCTTTGTACTTGTATTGAACTGCTAGAACTGTAGTTTGAGCTTAGAAAATATAACTACTACAAACTTATGTGGAAATGGAGATCTTGCTTCTTGTTTTAACTTTTGATATCGTGTATAAAGCAGCTTGACATTGTGATTTAAACAATGCTGTCATCAAAGTTACAGAAAGTTGAGTTATGTACATACGTGCTGTTTTGCATTGTGATTTTGGTTTAATTCATTAATAAATATTGTCAAGTCTGCAACAAGAGCTAGTTAACAAAGTCAATCACTGTTTGAGAGTAGTGGCTGATTATGGTTCTTCTGATTCAGAAAAATTTCAATCTAAGCCCTGAATTCAAAATGCCACAGTAAAACTTTAGCACCACTAAGACATCAAAATGCTATGGAGTAGGGTAAGTCAGGATATTCCACTTCTATTTCTAACAAACATTCATGATGACTAAGTCCACAACAGCAAATGAAATTCATGACTGACAGTACTGGTTCAGTAGCATATGAAAAATTCAAATAATTTCTGTAAAGTACCTGCTGATGAATAATACAATTAATAATTATAGACTTTAAACACATTTTCATATGCTCTGCAAAGTTGTCTCACTAAGGCTTTTTCTACTCCACATATATTTTTACCAACATCAGTTGTAATAATTAGCAAATTCCACTTCAGTTTGTGCTAAATTAGTGTTTTCTCAATTTCTTTAAAAATATTCTTGCCTGTAGTTATTCCACACAGACAATTCATAGAGGCTAATTCTTGAGTCATCTTGTTCCCTTATCCGTTCTGCCACTCTATATCTTTTGATTGGTGCATTCAGTCCACTTACATTTGAAGTGACTATTGATAGATGTGTACTTATTGCCATTTTATTAATTGTTTTCTGGCTGTTTTTTATAGTTCCTCTCTTTCCTTTCTTTCTCTCTTATACTGTTCTCTTGTTATTGATGGTTTTCTTCAGTGCTGTAATTGGGTTTCTCACTCTTTTTTAAATTATTTATTTTTGTGTGTATGTATTTATTGTAGGCTTTAGTTTTGTGGTTACCAAAGGTTCAAGGATAGCTTCTTTACTATATAATAAATAGTCTATCTCAAATTGCTGATTACTCTATTTCAAACACGAAAAAGGTACTTTTTTTCCTTCTTCCTCCTCCACATTTTTCATATTAGATTTCATAATCTGCACTTTTTGTGTATCCCTTGACTGATTTTGTGTATAGTTGATTTTACTTCTTTTGTTTTAATTTCATACTTGCTTGGTAATTAGTTGGTCTGCTACCTTTACTGTGGGTTTATTTTCACTGGTGAAAGCTATTTAGCCTTAGGGTCATTTCCATCTACAACACTCCCTTTAACATATCTGTAAAGGCAGTGATGGCAAATTCCTTCAACTTTTGTTTATCTGGAAATTGTTTAGTAACTGCTTCAAATTTAAATGATAATCTCACCAGATAGAGGATTCTTGGTTGGAGGTCCTTCTGTTTCAGTACATTAAATATATCATGCCACACCCTTCTGGCCTGAAGAATTTTTGTTGAGGAGTCTGCTGATAACCTGATGGGATTTCCTTTATAAGCAATCATTTTTTCTCTCTCTGACTGCTTTCAACACTCTCTCTTTATCCTTGGTCTTTGCCATTTTAATTATTATATGTCTTGGTGTTGTATTGCTGGGGTTACTTTTGTTAGGGGATCTCTGTACTTCCATGGCCTGAGTGTCTATTTCCTTTCCCAGATTAGGGAAGCTTTCAACAATTATTTCCTTAAAGAGACTTTCTATTCCTTTGTCTTTCTCTTCTCCTTCTGGAGCCCCTATTTTGTGAATATTGTTTCATTTGTATTGGTCACATAGCTCTCTTTCATTCCTAGACATCTTTTTTCTCTGTTTCTCAGCTTCTATGTTTTCCTCTTCTCTAATTTCTATTTTATTTACCATCTCCTCTACATGATCGAATCTACTTTTAAATCCCTCCATTGTATGTTTTCTTTCAGATACAGTATTCTTCATCTCTGAGTGGCTCTTTTTGAGGTTTTCTCTCTCTTTCTTGAAGTCCTCTTCTGTTAATCCATGAGCATGTTTATGACTTATATTTTGAAATCTTTATCAAGAAGATGGGTGATTTCTGTTTCATTTAGCCCTCTTTCTGGGGTCCTGTCTTATAGTTTTTATTGGATCAAATTCCTCTGCTTGCTCATTTTATCAGGGATTCTGTATTTCTTCCTTTGTATTAGATGTGTCTGCTATGCTTTCTGGTCTAAAGAGTAATAGCTTTGTGAAAAATGTGTGCTATGGTGCCCAGAAGCTCAAGATTCTTTATTCTCTAGTGTCTGTTTCTATTTTGCAGGGGCCCTGGCTGTTTGCATGCCATGGACAGGGCCGCCTTTCTGTCTGGCTTCTGTAGTGGTGTAAGTCTGGGTTGGCAGTTTGCTTGAGTCGCTGCCTTTGTAATCAGGTCATGAATCTCTGTTGAGCTCACTGTGGGCAGGGCTGCCCTCTGCCTGGCCCTTTTCTGAGTGGTCTTCTCTTCTTCCAGGTGTAGGTGGCTTGTTCTTCAGTCTTCAGGTCATTTTGAGGTCTAGTTGCATTTGCTGTATTTTCCTCTTTTATGTCAACTCTTGAAACACTTCAAACTCATCACCTATTCCTTAAATAAACAACACCAACTGAACAGTATTGGTAACATCCAAAAATCAAAATCCAAGATAGCCACTTAGTGACGTTGATCCCAAATCCCTCAACTCTTTGAGTAATTGTTCTCACTTAATGGCTAATAGTCTTAAACAAGTTTATTTTCTCTGAACACATTCTTTGGCTACTGAAGTCAAATATGATTTAATGAACTCACCATTGGTAAATAGCTTTCTTTGCGTGGCTAGAAAATGAGCAACTTGGAAACTGACTTTGTTGCAGTCTCTATTTTATATTATTATGAAGAAATCCTGCCACAGTGAAATACTCTAAATTTTCTAAATTTTCTGAATGTTGCTTTCCTGTGTTTTATGAACATTATAATGAGTGTTTAATCTGGTAATGTCAATGTATATTGTATTCTTCTATTACCCCTATACTGTTACTAAATAATAAATACAATGCTTTGCTTTCTAATTTGATAACAAAATAGCTTACACTTGAGTGCCACTTTTCTCTTATTTTGACATCATGGATTTGAACTGGTAATTTTTAAAAATGTCACAATTGGTTATACACATGGCACTTGAAATTGTCCCATGAAACTGTGTCACTGAGATCTTAGTGCCACTAGCAGCAGTTTGAACTGATGAGAGGGCCAGCACATATTGTCTCTATCCCAGCTATTTAATTCTGCTGCTGTAGCTCAACAGCAGCAAATGACAATACCAAACTAATGGGCATGTGTATATTCTTGATAGACACTGATAAAACTTAACAGACATTGAAATTTGAATTTCATATAATTTTCACATCATTTTTCTTTTGATTTTTTTCAATCAACTAAAATTGGAAAAACTACTCTTAGTTCATAGCCATACAAAAACAGGCAGTAGGCTAGATCTGGCCTGCAGGCTATAGTTTGCCAATCTCTTATCTAAACATTGATAACTCACAAATGTATTACCCAAGTCACAATCTGTACCCTGACCTTCATGCTTACAAATCCAACTGTCTGCTTGACACCTCCATTTGGATTCTATAGGTATCTCAAAAATAAGCCATTCATACACATAGACTTAGTCATTTTTCCCAAAATTTTATTATGAAAAATTTCAAAATTATAAAATCATTGAAAGAAATTTACAGTGAACAGAATTCTATCATTAACATTTTATTATACCTGTCTTATCACATAGTTATCCATCATACCTCTATTGATATATTAATCAATCACAGTTGTTTAATACATTTCAAAGTTAACTGAGTAAACTCAGTATACTTCACCCTAAATACCTCAGCATGTATATTTTTAAGTAGAGTCCTAAGTTTGTTTTACAATTTTTTTTCTTTCAAGGTGGAAGTCATATATGATATTCTAGAGTTCTATATAAATGGAATCATGCAGTTTGCATTCTTTTTTTGTCTGGCTTCCTTCACTCAACACAGTTATGTTGTGATTCATCCATGTTGTGAATATCAATAGCTCATTCCTTTATATAATGGGGTAGTATTCCATTTTATGGTCATACCACAATTTGTTTATCCATTTTCCTATTGATAGACACTGCATGTTTCCAGTTTTTTTTTACTATTACAAATCAAATTTTTATGAACATTCATGTGCAAATCTTTGTATGGACATATACTTCCTTTTTCCTTAAATATCTAAAATCATTGTAGCTGGATCATATGAGTTTGTGTATGTTTAACTTTTTAAGAAACTACCAAACTACTTCTGCCCACAGCATATGAGAGTTCCAGTTGCTCCACATCCATGCCAATGCTTGGTATGATCAATATTTAAATTTCAGTTATTCTGATAGGTATAGAGTGGTATCTCATTGTAGTTAGGCCATATTTTCATATGTTTTTTTCCATTCCTATATCTTCTTTGGTGAACTATCTGCTTGAATTTTTTGCCCATTTTTAAACTGGGTTGTTTGCTTTTTATTGTTGAGTTTTGAGAGTTTTTCATTCTAAATCTCCTATGTGCTTTGCAAAGACTTTTTCCAAGTAGATAGCTTATCTTTTCTTCCACTTGGAAGTCCAGGGAGAGGAAATCCTGGAGCAAAATACCTCAAAAAACTGAAATCAGTCAAAGGGAGAAATCTTTCCTGCTCCAGCAGAAGCAACACCAGCCCTCCTCCTCACCTCTCAGGTACAGATAAGCCCTCCATTGCCCAGGTGATTACTCACTGATATGGAGATGAACTTCTCTCCACCCTTGAGGAATGATGCAAAGGCCCTAAAGCCATACTTTCCTCCACCCATAAGCACCTGTTGATATGCAGATGTACTGAAGACAGGTGAGATATTCTGGAAATATTACAGTTTTACCCACACACTTAAGAGTGCCTTTTGAAGAGCATACATTTTTTCTTTTGATGAAGTCCAATTTATGTATTTGTTCTTTTATGGATTCTCCTTTTGGTGTTACATTAAGAAATCTTTGCCTAAGTATAGCACAGAGAAGACAAGTAGTGACTCAATAGCATCTTACTGCACTGATGGACAGTGACTGCAATGGGGTATGTAGGGGGGACTTGATAATATGGGTGGATGTAGTAACCACAATGTTGCTCATGCGAAACCTTCGTAAGATTATCAATGATACCTTAATAAAAAAAAGAAAACAAAATCTTTGCCTAATCCAAAGTCACAGAGATTTTCTCCTTTTTTCTCCCAGAAGTTTTGTAGTTTCAGATTTTACATTTAAGTTTGTGATCTATTTTGAATTACCTTTTGCACACAGTGTGAGTATGGATCAAAGGCTTTTTCTGCATATAGATATTTAATTATTTTAGCATGATTTGTTGAAAGGCTATCTATCTTTTCTCCATTACATCACTTTAGTGCCTTTGTCAAAAGTCAGTTGTTTATATATGTGTGGGTTTATTTCTGGAATTTCTATTCTGTTACACTGATCAATTTGTCTTTTCAATGAGACTATGCTTTATTATAATACTTGAACCTTTATAATAATATTTGAAATTACTATGTGATAGCCCTCCACTTAGTTTTTCTTTCTTGGGGTTGTTTTGCATATTACAGGTCATTGCATTTCCATGTACATTTTAGAAATAGCTTGTCAACTTCTACAAGAAAAGTCTGCTGGAATTTAGTTTGACTGCATTGAATTGGTGCAAAGATCAATTCTGGGAAGAATTACTATTTTAACATTATGGGGTCTTCCAATTCATGAATGAAGTATAGCTCTCAATTTATTAATATTATTTATCTTTAATTTATCTCAAACATTTTATAGTTTGTAGTATATGTGTTGTTCACATCTTTTGTTAGATTTAATTCTAAGCAGTTTATATTTTTGATGCTGTTGTAAATATTATTTTTAAAATTTAGTTTTCAATTGCTTGTGGCTAGAATACAGAAATACTATTGATTTTTGTACATTGGTATTGTATTCTACAACTATGTGAAACTCATTTATTAGTTCTAGTAGTATTTCTGCAGATTCCAGCAGACTTGGTATGTATATATGATCATGTACTCCGTGATAAAAAGAGTACTTCCTGGGAAGATAAATATGGTTCCTGTTATTCTATCTTGGATGGAAGCAGGAATCCTCCACACAATTAAGTTCTGTTTTTTATTTTAAGAAAAATCAGTACTGTGGCTATAATAAATAATAGGTGCTTTTAGAGCTATCATAGAAGTTCTCTGGTTCTAAGACCATGACAAGAGCTATGAGTTAAAGGATCTGAGTTTGTTATTTTCTCTCTGGAAGAAATCCAGTGCACTTAGAAGAATCTATCCCACACCAAAGTCCTTATAGTCATCATTACTTACATAACAGAAAAATGCAGCAGCCACTTGGGTTCCCAAAGCATGTGTTTCAGTTGGTACTTCATCAAAATAAGCCACAGGTGAGAGGCTGCTTAACTGTAATGCCATTGCAAGTCATGGATTACTAACATCCCATTTCCCATTGCCAAGGAGCTCAGCAGAGTGCTCAAACCCAATGGCACGATCAAACCAATTCCCAAACTCTATCTTTGTTGGTCTATCTACTGGCAACACTGTGGGAATAATTCTATAGTCAGGATACAATCATGAGGCAGAAAACACATAGCAATTTAAACAGGAACATTTAACATAATGAATGGACTAATTACAGGGGATTACTTGTAAGTGGGAATAAAAACTCTAAAAAAGGAGATTAAAGATGGCAGCATGAGAGGTGAGATAGAGAACTCTTCCCCAAACCACTTATAATACGAAAATATAGTTAATACAACTAATCTTAAAAGAGCAGCAGGAAAGAAGGTTAGGCCAGACTGCATATACCTGGAGAAAACAGCAGACCTCACGAAACAGGGTAACATACCAAAGCCTTGATCCAGTGGGACCCAAGCCCTTCCCCCACCCCAGCTCACTGGAGGGAGGAAGAGAAGTGGAGTTGGGAGGGGGTGGAAGCCTAGGACTGCTGAACACCCAGCCCTGGAGATCTGCTTTGGGAGCACAAATCTACATTGCATGGTACTCTGGAGATTAGTGGGGTTGGAGAGCTAAGACAGGCAGAAAACATGAAGAGACTGAGATTTCAGCCATTTGTGGAGGACAGGGATCCACATCTAGCTGCTCTGGGACAAAGGAAAGGCAGACAGTCTGAGAGGCTTCCTAGCAGCGAGAGGGCTGCTGAAGGGGTGGGGATTGCAAGGAGCTTGCTGCATGGGAGAAGGGATAGGTAGACAAGGTTGTCTGGGTGCACTCTGCCCAGCAGGTTGGGAACTTTCAGGAGCTTCAGGTGCTCCATGCCCCTGGTTGGCTACTCAGCTCTGAGGCCCCCTACTGTGATATGCTATGCAGTCTGCTGCACCTTCCTCCTAGCCTGCTGTCTGGCTCATAAAATGGCAGTCCCTGCTCTGGCATCAGGCCATCCAGAGGGGGGCCCCACTTATAGCAGCTACAAACACAAAGCACAGAGGCTTACACCTGTGTGCTCAGCCCACTGGTTCTGACAGTAGAGACAGGCACTGCAGCTGGGAAGCAGGAAACACCTCTTTCCTGCCTGCAGGCACCAGCGCCACTGCCTGTGATCCCCGACATCTCTCCAGGAGCTGAGCAGCTCAAGACACTAAAGGTTCTGGGCGCTAGAGGGAGCCACATACAAATATGAAACATCAATCAGTTCAAACCAAAATCTCACAAACACCAGAAAAAGGGCCAAGTGAAACTGAACTCATCAATCTTCCTGAAAGAGAGTTCAAAATAAATATAAACATGCTCATGGAGGCACAGAAAAATATTCAAGAACTCAGGGACGAATTTAGGTTGGAAATTCAATCATTAAGAAATTCCATATCTGAAATGAAACATGCAATGGAGTGATTTAAAAGCAGAGTAGTAGAAGAGACAGTTAATGGAATAGAAATTAGAGAAGAGGAATAAAAAGAAACTGAGGCACAGAGAGAAAAAAGATCTCAATGAGTGAAAGAATATTGAGAGAACAGTGTGACCAATTCAAATGGAACAAAATTCACATTATAGGGGTACCAGAAGAAGAAAAGAGAGAAAAAGGGATAGAAAGTGTCTTTGAGGAGGTAATTGCTGAAAACTTCCCTGATGTGGGGAAAGAAATAGTCTCTCAGATCTTTCTGAGATCTCCCAACACAAGGGACCCAAAGGAAGACAACCCCAAGACATAATAATTAAAATGGCAAAGATAAAGGATAAGGGCAGACTTTTAACAGTAGCTAGAGAGAGAAAAAAAGATCACATACAGGGGAGTGTTCAAGATGGCAGCATGAGTAAGGGGGCAGAAATCTCCTCCCAAAATCATATCTATTTTTGAAAATACAACAAATACAACTACTCCTAAAAGAGAGACCAGAAGATACAGTATAACAGCCAGGCTACATCTACATCTGCAAGAACACAGCATGTCATAAAAAGGGTAAGATACAAAACCATGATCCAGAGGGATCCGGGCACTCCCCCAACCCCAGCTCACCAGCAGGAGGAAAAGAATCAGAGTGGGTAGGGAGTGGAAGCACAGGACTACTAAATAACCAGCCCTTGTAATCTGCACTGGGAGCACAGACACATATTGCATGATGTACTGGATATTAGAGAAATGAAAAAGTAAAATCTGAGATGGAGACTGTGAGCAGGTCCCCACAGCTGGCTCCCCTGGGACAAAAGAAAAGCAGGTGCTTTTTAAAAGTCTTAAAGGGACAAGGGCTTAACAGCTGGCACACTCAGCCCAGAAGGCTGGGGATCTTAAGGAACTTCAGGATTCCTACCACCTGGTGGGTAACACACCCCCAAAGCCCCTCACGGTGATTAGCAGCCTTCCATTCATTCTCCGTGGCCAGCACTGCAAGCAAAGTGACTGACCTGCCACAGCTGTGGAGCAGCCAGAGAACAGTGCCACCCACAGAGTCTTCTCCCAATGAGCAGATAACCGGGACAGACCCAGAGGGTGCCACCAGTGCACAACTGCCCGGCACAGACAGAAAAAGCCAGGGCAAGTTCTAGAAGGCAGGAAGGGGCACCGTTTCTACAGGAGAACACAGCCTGCATGTCTGCGACCCCCTGCAGGGCTCTAGGCTATCCTGAGGGAAGCTTCTCCCACAGAAGCTCAGGAGATTATCCCAGAGACTGCTCTCTGTGTGCAGGTAACTGACACAGGCAGCAGAGAAGGGCAAGGTGACCAGCAAGCAGGAAGGGACATTGTTCTCCCAGCTGACAAACATGCCACCTGTCTGAAACCACTTCTATTGACATGAAAAGGCAGAAGAATATGGTCCAGTCAAAAATCACTCAGACAACCCCAGAGAGAGGGCCTGATGAGAAAGATATAACCAGTCTTCCAGAAAAAGAATTCAAAATAAAAGTCATAACCATGCTGATGGACCTGCAGAGAAATATGCAAGAGCTAAGGGATGAAGTTCAAAGGGAGATAACAGAAAGGAAACATAGATAGAAGGTGTTAAGAGCAGGCTGGACAAGATGCAAGAGACTGCTAATGGATTAGAAATCAGAGAACAGGAATACAGACAAGCTGAGGCAGAGAGAGATAAAAGGACCTCCAGAAATGAAAGAATATTAAGAGAATGATGTGACCAACCCAGTGGAACAGTATTCACATTATAGGGGTACCAGAAGAAGAGAGAGAGAAAGGAATAGAAAGAGCCTTTGAAGGAATAATTGCTGAAAATTTCCCCAAACTGGGGAAGGAAATAGTCTCTCAGACCATGGAAGCCCACAAATCTCCCAACACAAGGCACCCAAGGAGGACAACACCAAGACATATAAAAATTAAAATGACAAAAATCAAAGACAAGGACAGAGTATTACAGGCAGACAGAGAGAGAAAAAATACCACCTACAAAGGAAAACCCATCAGGCTATCATCAGACTTCTCAGCAGAAACCTTACAGGACAGAAAAGAATGGCATGATATATTTAATGCAATGAAGCAGAAGGGACTTGAAACAAGAAAACTGTATCCAGCATGATTATCATTTAAATTTGAAGGAGGGATTAAACAGTTTCCAGACAAGCAAAAGTTGAGGGAATTTGCCTCACACAAACCACCTCTACACGGTATTTTACAGGGACTGCTCTAGATGGAAGCACTCCTAACGCTAAATAGATGCCACCAGAGAAAAAAAAATCAGAGCAAAGAAAGCACACCAACCAAATACTAACTAAAGGCAAAAAATAAAATCAAACATCCAGAAAAGCAGTAAAAGGAAACACAAAAGTGCAGGTTGTTATTCATAGAACATCCTGTCTTTACAAGAATTGATTGCCTTCCTTGGAATCTGTGGTGTGTGCTGCAGCACACCTTATCTTAACTGAAATCTGGCTCCGTGACCTAGCTACCCCCTCATTGTTTGGCACCAGGGTCGTCTTGCCCCAGCGACCTGGAGGCAATTACATTCTTGGAGCAAAGTATGTTAATCATTGTGTCTAGAAACTTGTTAACCCACTCAAGAATGTGATTCTTGATCAATAAATATGAGAGGTGCTCTTTCAGCACCACTCTTGCACTGTTACACCTTGAGTCCCCTGGCTGGTCCTTTCAGATCTTCAATATGTCATCGTGTCTCCTCCCTTGTCTGCAGGTCAGAAGCAGGGAGGGGACTGACACAAAAGAGTACAGAATAAAATGCCTAGCATATAAAGAATGGAGGATGAAGAATAAGAAGGGAGGGAATAAAGAATAAACAGACTGTGTTTATAATAGTTTAATAAGCGACTTAAGTTAGATGGTTAGATGGTAAAGAAGCCACCCTTGAACCTTTGATAACCATGAATCCAAAGCCTGCAATGGGACTAAGTACATATCTATCAATAATCACCCTAAATGTAAATGGATTGAAAGCACCAATCAAAAGATACACAGTAACAAAACGGATAAAAAAGCAAGACCCATCTATATGCTGCCTACAAGATACTCACCTCAAACCCAAAAAAATACACAGACTAGAAGTGAAGTGATGGAAAAAGACATTACATGCAAATAAAAGGGGGAAAAAGTAGGCGTTGCAGAACTTGTATGAGACAAAATAGACTTCAAAACAAGGAAAGTAACAGGAGATAAAAAAGGATATTACATAATGATAAAGAGGTCAGACCAATAAGAGGATATAACTGTATCTATGCACCCAACACAAGAGCACTGACATTTGTGAAACAAATACTACCAGAATTAAAGGAGGAAATAGAATGCAATGCATTCATTTTAGGAGACTTCAAGACACCACTCACTTCAAAGGACAGATCCACCAGACAGAAAATAAGTAAGGACACACAATGAACAACACACGAGAACAGATGGACCTAACAGACATCTCAGAACTCTACACCCAAAAGCAGCAGGACACACACTCTTCTCAAGTATATATGGAATATTTTCCAGAATAGACCACATACTAGGCCTCAAAAAGAGCCACAGTAAATTTAAAAAGATTGACATTCTACCAAACAACTTCTCAGATCACAAAGGTATAAAACTAGAAGTAAATTCTACAAAGACAAAAAAAGGCTCACAAACACATGGAGGCTTAACACCATGCTCCTAAATAGTCAATGGATCAATGGCCAAATTAAAACAGAGATCAAGCAATATATGGACACAAATGACAACAACAGTAGAGCCCCAACTTCTGTGGAACACAGTGAAGGCAGTTATAAGAGGAAAGTACATAGCAATCCAGTCCTATTTAAAGAAAGAAGAACAATCCCAAATGAATAGCATAAAGTGACAATTACTGAAACTGGAAAAAGAAAAACAAATGAGGTCCAAAGTCAGCAGAAGGAGGGACATAATAAAGATCAGAGAAGAAATAAAATTGAGAAGAGTAAAACAATAGAAAAAATTAATGAAACCAAGAGCTGGTTCTTTGAGAAAATAAAGAAAACAGATAAACCCCTGGCCAGATTTATTAAGAGACAAAGAGAATCTGCACACATAAACAGAATCAGAAATGAGAAAAGAAAAATCATGACGGACACCACAGAAATACAAAGAATTATTAGAAAATACTATGAAAACCTATATGCTAACAAACTGGATAACCTAGAAGAAATGGACGACTTCCTAGAAAAATACAACCTTCCAAGACCGACCAAGGAAGAAACACAAAATCTAAACAGACCAATCACCAGCAATGAAATTGAATCAGCGATCAAAAACTACCCAAGAACAAAACCCTGGGTCAGATGGATTGACCACTGAATTTTATCAGGCATAGAGAAGACATAATACCCATTCTCCTTGAAGTTTTCCAAAATGTTAAAGAGGAGGGCATTCTATGAAGGCAGCATCACTCTAATACTAAAACCAGGCAAAGACTCCACACAAAAAAAGAAAATTACAGACCAATACCCCTGATGAACATAGATGCAAAAACACTCAACAAAATATTAGCAAACTGAACTCAAAAATACATCAAGAGGATCATACACCATGATCAAGTGGGATTCATCTCAGGGATGGAAGGATGGTACAACATTTGAAAATCCATCAACATCATCCACCACATCAAAAAGAAGGACAAAAACCACATGATCATCTCCATAGATGCTGAAAAAGCATTCGACAAAATTCAACAACCATTCATGATAAAAACTCTCAACAAAATGGGTATAGAGGGTAAGTACCTCAACAAAATAAAGGCCATATATGACAAACCCACAGACAACATCATATTTAACAGTGAGAAGCTGAAAGCTTTTCACATAAGATTGAGAACAAGACAGGGATGCACACTCTCCCCACTGTTATTCAACATAGTACTGGAGGTCCTAGCCATGGAAATCAGACAAAACAAAGAAATACAAGGCATCCAGATTGGTAAAGAAGAAGTCAAACTGTCACTATTTGCAGATGACATGATATTGTACATAAAAAAACCTAAAGACTCCATTCCAAAACTACTAGAACTAATATCTGAATTCAGCAATGTTGCAGGATATAAAATTAGTACACAGAAATCCGTTGCTTTCCTACATTAACAAGGAACTAGCAGAAAGAAATCAGGTGAACAATCCCATTCACAATTGTATCAAAAAGAATAAAATACCTAGGAATAAACCTAACCAAGGAAGTGAAAGACCTATACCCTGAAAACTACAAGACACTCTTAAGAGCAATTAAAGTGGACACTAACAAATTGAAATTCATCCCATGCTCTTGGCTAGAAGAATTAATATTGTCAAAATGGCCATCTGCCTAAAGCAATCTACAGATTCAATGCAATCCTTATCAAAATACCAACAACATTCTTCAATGAACTAGAGTAAATAGTTCTAAAATTCATATGAAACCACCAAAGACCCCAAATAGTCAAAACAATTCTGAGAAGGAAGAATAAAACAGGGGGCATCTTGCTTCCCAACTTCAAGCTCTAGTACAAAGACACAGTAATCAAGACAATTTGGTACTGGCACAAGAACAGAGCCACAGACCAGTGGAACAGTATAGAGACTACAGACAATAACCCAAACATATATGGCCAATTAATATACAATAAAGGAGCCATGGACATACAATGGGGAAAGGACAGTCTCTTCAACAGATGGTGCTCGCAAAACTGGACAGCTACATGTAAGAAAATGAAACTGGATCACTGTCTAACCCCATACACAAAAGTAAATTCTAAATGGATCAAAGACCTGAATGTAAGTCATGAAACCATAAATGTAAGTCATGAAACCATAAAACTCTTAGAAAAAAACATAGGCAAAAATCTCTTGGACATAAACATGAGCGACTTCTTCATGAACATATCTCCCCGGGCAAGGGAAAAAAAGGCAAAAATGAACAAGTGGGACTATATCAAGCTAAAAAGCTTCCGTACAGCAAAGGACACCATCAATAGAACAAAAAGGTATCCTACAATATTGGCGAATATATTCATAAATGACATATTCTATAAAGGATTGACGTCGAAAATATATAAAGAGCTCACACATCTCAACAAACAAAAAGCAAATAATCCAATTAAAAAATGGGCAGAGGTGCTGAATAGACAATTCTCTAAAGAAGAAATCCAGATAACCAATAGGCACATGGAAAGATGCTCCACATCGCTAATCATCAGAGAAATGCAAATTAAAATCACAATGAAATATCACCTCACACCAGTAAGGATCACCATCATTGAAAAGACAAACAACAAATGTTGGTGAGGTTGTGGAGAAAGGGAAACTCTCCTACACTGCTGGTGGGAATGTAAATTAGTTCAACAATTGTTCAAAGCAGTATGGAGGTTCCTCAGAATGCTCAAAATAGAAATACCATTTGACCCCAGAATTCCACTTCTAGGAATTTACCCTAAGAATGCAGCACTCCAGTTTAAAAACGACACATGCACCCCTATGTTCATCGCTGCACTATTTACAATAGCCAAGATATGGAAGCAACCTAAATGTCCATCAGTAGATGAATGGATAAAGAAGAGGTGGTACATATACACAATGGAATATTACTCAGCCATAAGAAAAAAACAGATCCTACCATTCGCAACAACATGGATGGAGCTCAGTGAAATAAGCCAGGCAGAGAAAGACAAGTACCAAATGATTTCACTCATATGTGGAATATAAGAACGAAGGAAAGCTGAAGGAACAGAACAGCAGCAGAATCACAGAACCCAAGAATGGACTAACAGTTACCAAAGGGAAAGGGATTGGGCAGGATGGGTGGGTAGGGTGGGGAAAAAGAACAAGGGCATTACATTTAGCATGTATAGTGTGTGGGGGCACAGGGAGGGCTGTGCAACACAGAGAAGACAAGTAGTGCTTTTAAAGTATCTTACTACGCAGATGGACAGTGACTGTGAAGGGGTTTGTGGGGGGGGGACTTTTTGAAGGGGAGAGCTTAGTAAACACAATTTTCTTCGTGTAATTGTAGATTAATGATATCAAAAAAAACCCAAGGCAAAACAGAAGGAACAAAACAGCAGTAGACTCATAGACACTGAGAAAGGACTTGTGGTTAGCAGTTGGGAAAGGTTGAGGCTGGGGGGGGGAAGGGTGAAGGGGATAAAGGGGCACAATAATTTGCAGTCACAATAACTTGGTCACAGGGATAGTAGTACAGCATGGAAAATATAGTCAATAATTCCATAACATCTTACTATGCTGATAGATAGTAATCTCACTAGAGAGAGTGAGTATTTAATAATAGAGGTAACTGTTGAACAACTGTGTTACATACTTGAAACCAACAAAAGATTGTGTATCAATGCTACTTTAATTTATAAAAAATTGTCATGCCTCAGACAGGCACATTTTGCTCAGTTTCTGAAGGAGGAGGGGAAGGAGGAAGAAGAGAATGGTTCTAATGAAGCCTTCCCTTCAGGCTCTATTTCCAAAGCAATGCTTCCTTACTGATACCTAGAACATAGTAAAAGAATGCTGTGGTTTACAAAGTAAGCAGTGCATTGAGACCCTCTTCTGGGTCACTGGTGAGAAGCCTTCTCCTACCTGCATAATCCCTTTGATTTCTTTCACCATTTTTCTCTGAGACCTCTTAATTAGATCCAAAGGCTCTATTTTTCTTACCTACATTCTCCCCAAGATGAAGTATTTCTTTGGGCTGACTACCCCCAAGCTTTTAAGTACTTTTCTCCATTGCCTTTAATTTCCCCATAATTCCACCCCTCACCCTGAGTTGTCTGCATCTGAGTCAGAAGGTACCAGACAAATGGTTGGACATGTTTATATTAATAGTCCATCTTCCTCTTTCCCTTTTCACTCTTCTCTAGCTGCTTCCCTCTCCACATGTCTTACTCCCAGTTCAGGTATCTTTAAGGGAGAATACCACTTTTCTCTGCCATTTCAAAGATTTCTGTGTAGTAGAGGGCTGCCAGGCCTGGTGGCTATGGGATGAAAGGGAATGATCAATTCTGGATTCCCTGAACAGACCTGGAAGGCACCTTTGACCTGGGGCTGCTCTAAACCTGACCTTACAACTGTAAGGTCAAGGGGCTAACTTTACCTGTCACATGGTACACCCAGTCTTGGGGCATCCCCGACAGAAGACACTGTGGTTGAAGTTCAGAGACAGTGAAAGGCAGTTCATAGAGATTGCAGAAGAGATCAAAGAAGAAGAAGAAAGGTCAGTGAAGAGTTCAGAGAAGGTGCACAGCTTGAAAAGGATGGAGACATGTTTTTTTACAGAAAGTCTGGATGAGGTGTTTGCAAGTTAAGTATTTTCACTTTCTCATTCTCCACTGGCCTATGAACAGCAGCAGTCAAGATTTTAAATGGTAAAAGTTATCCTCTCTGCTCTGATCCCAGCTCTATCTTCTATGTTCTCTCCTTCTTCTGCTGTATTGCCAAATTTATGGAGAATAATCTCCCATGCTTAGCTCGATCACTTTCATCAGCCTTCCACTGCCATCAATTCCACCCCTTCATGCCTATGGGACTGCTCCCCAAATTGCCAGATCAGACTTCAGAACTGTTGAAATTCCTTTGATTCAAGCGAAACAGAAGGATAAAAAAAAAAGCAGTAGACTCGTAGACACTGAGAAGGGATTAGTGTTTACCAAGGGGGAAGAGTTAGGGAGGGTATGTGGGGAGGGAGAAGAGGAGTAAGGGGCACTATAATTTGCAGTCACAATATAGGTAGGTCACGGAGAAGACAATTAATGACTCTACAATATCTTACTACGTTGATAGACAGTGACCACAATGGAGGGGGTGAGAACTTGACAATATGGGTGAATGTTGAGCTGCTGTGTTGTGTATGTGAAACCATCATGAGATTGTACATCAATGATACCTTTAAAAGAAAGCTCCTTTGATTCAACACACACTGTGCATCAGACACTACCTGTAGCAGCAAAGTTTTTGGTCTCAGGACAACTTTTTACTCTTAAAAATTATTGAGGACCACAACAAGGTTTAGGTTTTGTGGGTTACAGCCATCAATATTTATCCCACTGGAAATTAAAATGAAGAAATGATGTAATTGTTATTAATCACTTAAAAATACCAATAGCAAATTAACTACATTAACATAAATGCCATGGTTTTAAATGTAAAGAAAAACCAATTTTTATTTTCCAAAACAAAAAACCACATTTACTGAGAAGGGTACAACAGTCCCCCTTATGCAAAGGTTCACTTTCTATGGTTTCAGTTACCCACAGTCCAGAAGCAGATGATCCTCCTTCTCATGTATTATGAGAAAGTGGATAGTAGCCTAATGCTATCATTCACTTCACTTCATCTCTTCACATAGGCAAGTTATCATCTCACATCATCACAGAAAGAAGCATGAGTACAGTATACTAAGACATTTTGAGAGAGACCACATTCAAATAACTTATTACAGTATATGGTTATAATCCATTTTATTATTAGTTACCATTGTTAATCTTTTACTGTGCCTAATTTATAAATTAAATTTATCACAGGTATGTATGTAAAGGGAAAAACACAGTATATATAGGGTCCAGTACTATCTGTGGTTTAAGGCATCCACTGGGGGTCTAGGAATGTATTCTCCATAGATAAGGGGGGGGGTTATTGTAGCTTTTTTACATTTTTTAAAAATCCCTTTAATGTATGGCCTAATAGAAGAAAGCTGACTTTTCATATTTGCTTCTGCATTCTCAATGGTTTGTTATGTTGTTTTGGTTGAAGTATACAAAGAAAATGCAACCTCACACAGATATATGGTTAGAAAAAGGAAGAGCATTTTTCAGATAATTATGGATATACTTCTTTGATAGTACGCTAAAATTTCACAAAGTTGTTTTTTTCTATTAAGGTATCATTGATATACACTCTTATGAAGGTTTCAAAAGAAAAACAAAGTAGTTATTACATTCACCCTTATTATTGAGTCTCCCTCCATAACCCATTGCAGTCACTGTCCATCAGTGTAGTAAGATGCCACAGAGTCACTATTTGTCTTCTTTAGGCTACACTGTCTTCCCTGTGACCCTACACACACCATGTGCACCAATCATGATACCCAACAATCCCCTTCTCCCGCCCTCCCTCACCCCTCCCCTTTGGTAACCACTAGTCCCTTCTTGGAGTCTGTGAGTCTGCCGTTAATTTGTTCCTTCAGTTTTTCTTTGTTGTTATACTCCACAAATGAAAGAAATCATTTGGTATTTGTCTTTCTCTGCCTTGCTTATTTCACTAAGCATAATACCCTCTAGCTCCATCCGTGTTGTTCCAAATGGTAGGATTTGTTTCTTTCTTATGGCTGAATAGTATTCCGTTGTGTATTTGTACCACCTCTTCTTTATCCATTTATCTACTGATGGACACTTAGGTTGCTTCCATTTCTTGGCTATTGTAAATAGTGCTGCAATAAACATAGGGGTGCATGTGTCTTTTTCAATGTCAGAAGTTATTCTCTTTGGGTAAATTCCTAGGAGTGGAATTCCTGGGTCAAATGGTATTTCTATTTTTAGTATTTTGAGGTATCTCCATATTGCTTTCCACAATAGTTGAACTAGCTTACATTCCCACCAGCAGTGTAAGAGACTTCCCCTTTCTCTGCATCCTCACCAGCATTTGCTGTTCCTAGTCTTTTCAATCTTGGACATCCTAACTGATGTGAGGTGATATCTCATTATGGTTTTAAGTTACATTTCCCTGATAATTAGCAATGTGAGCATCTTTTTATGTGCCTTTTGGCCATTTGAATTTCTTCTTTGGAGACATGTCTATTCATATCTTCCACCCATTTTTTAATAGAGTTATTTGCTATTTGGATGTTGTGGCATATGAGTTCTGTATATATTTTAGATGTTAACCCCTTGTCGGATATGTCATTTACAAATATATCCTCCCATACTGTAGAATGACTTTTTGTTCTACTGATGGTGATCTTTGCTGTACAGAAGCTTTTTAGTTTGATGTAGTCCCACTTTTTCATTTTTTGTTTTGTTTCCCTTGCCCAAGAAGATGCATTCAGGAAAAAGTTGCTCATGTTTATATTCAAGAGATTTTTTAATTTTGCTATCATTAATGTACAATTACGTGAACAACAGTATGGCTACTAGACACCCCTTATTATCAGGTCCCCACCACATACCCCATAACAGTCACTGTCCATCTGTGTAGTAAGATGCTATAGAATCACTACTTGTCTTCTCTGTGCTATACTGCCTTCCTCGTGTCCCCCCTGCCACTACATTCTACATGCCAACTGTGATGCCCTTTTTTCCCCCTTATCCCTCCCTTCCCACTCATCCTGCCCAATCCATTTCCCTTTGGTAACTGTTAGTCCATTCTTGGGTTCTGTGAGTCTGCTGCTGTTTTGTTCCTTTAGTTTTTGCTTTGTTCTTATACTCCACAGATGAGTGAAATCATTTGATACTTGTCTTTTTCCACCTGGCTTATTTCACTGAACATAATACCCTCTAGCTCCATTCATGTTGTTGCAAATGGTAGGATTTGTTTCTTTCTTACAGCTGAATAGTATTCCATTATGTATAGGTACCACATCTTCTTTATCCTTTCGTCTACTGATGGACACTTAGATTGCTTCCATTTCTTGGCTATTATAAATAGTGCGGCAATAAGTATAGGGGTGCATATGTCTTTTTCACACTGGGCTGCTGCATTCTTAGGGTAAATTCCTAGGAGTGGAATTCCTGGGTCAAATGGTATTTCTATTTTGAATTTTTTGAGGAACCTACATACTGTTTTTCACAATGGTTGAACTATTTTGCATTGCCATCAGCAGTGTAGGAGGGTTCCCCTTTCTCCACATCCTCACCAACATTTGTTGTTTGTCTTTTGGATGTTGGCCATCCTAACTGGTATAAGGTGATCTCATTGTGGTTTTAATTTGCATTTCTCTGATGATTAGCGAAGTGGAGCATCTTTTCATGTGCCTTTTGGCCATCTGAATTTCTTCTTTGGAGAAGTGTCTATTCAGCTCCTCTGCCCACTTTTTTATTGGGTTATTTGCTTTTTGTTTGTTGAGGTGTGTGAGCTCTCTATATAATTTGGATGTCAACCCCTTATTAAATATATCATTTATGAATATATTCTCCCATACTGTAGGATGTCTTTTTGTTCTATTGATGGTGTCCTTTACTGTACAGAAGGTTTTTAGTTTGATATAGACCCAGTTTTTCATTTTTGCTTTTGTTTCCCTTGCCCAGGGAGATATGCTCATGAAAAAGTTGCTCATGTTTATGTCCAAGAGATTTTTGCCTATGTTTTTTTCTAAGAGTTTTATACTTTAATGACTTACATTCAGGTCTTTGATCCATTTTGAGTTTACTTTTGTGTATGGGGTTAGACAATAATCCAGTTTCATTCTCTTGCATGTAGCTGTCCAGTTTTGCCAACACCAGTTGTTGAAGAGGCTGTCATTTCCTCATTGTATATCCATGTCTCCTTTATCGTATATTAATTGACCACATATGCTTGGGTTTATATCTGGGCTCTCTAGTCTGTTCCATTGATCTATGGGTCTGGTCTTGTGCCAGTACCAAATTGTCGTGATTACTGTGACTTTGTAGTAGAGCTTGAAGTCAGGGAGCTAAATTCCCCTCTACCCCCACTTTATTCTTCTTTCTCAGGATTGCTTTGGGTATTCGGGGTCTTTTGTGGTGCCATACGAATTTTAAAACGATTTTCTCTAGTTTGTTGAAGAATGCTGTTGGTATTTTGATAGGGATTGCATTGAATCTGTAGATTGCTTTAGGCAGGATGGCCATTTTGACAATATTAATTCTTCCTGTCGATGAGCATGGAATGTGTTTCCATTTATTGGTATCTTCTTTAATTTCTCTCATGAATGTCTTGTAGTTTTCAGAGTATAGGTCTTTCACTTCCTTGGTTAGGTTTATTCCTAGGTATTTTATTCTTTTTGATGCAATTGTGAATGCAATTGTTTTCCTGATTTCTCTTTCTGCTAGTTCATTGTTAGTGTATAGGAATGCAACAGATTTCTGTGTATTAGTTTTGTATCTTGCAACTTTGCTGAATTCAAATATTAGATTTAGTACTTTTGGAGTGAACACTTTATGGTTTTTTATATATAATATGATGTCATCTGCAAACAGGGACAGTTTAACTTCTTCCTTGCCAATCTGGATGCCTTTTATTTCTTTGTGCTGTCTGATTGCTGTGGGTAGGGCCCCCAGTACTATGTTGAATAAAAGTGGGGAGAGTGGGCATCCTTGTCTTATTCCTGATCTTAAAGGAAAAGCTTCCAACTTTTCGCTGTTAAGTATGATGTTGGCTGTGGGTTTGTCATATATGGCCTTTATTATGTTGAGGTACTATATATCCTCTATACCCATTTCGTTGAGAGTTTTTATCATGAATGGATGTTGAATTTTGTCGAATGCTTTTTCAGCATCTATGGAGATGATCATGTGGTATTTGTCCTTCTTTTTGTTGATGTGGTGGATGATGATGATGGATTTTCTAATGTTGTACCATCCTTGCATCCCTGGAATAAATCCTACTTTATTCTTCTTTCCTGAGGTAGACCTGTATTGCAATATACTTTCCTCTTAGCATGGCCTCTGCTGTGTCCCACAGATTTTGTGCTGTTGAATTATTGTTGCCATTTGTCTCCATATATTGCTCGATCTCTCTTTTTATTTGGCCATTAATCCACTGATTATTTAAGAGCATGTTGTTAAACCTCCATGTGTTTGTGGGCTTTTTCGGGTTTTTTTTTTTTCTAGTTTCATACCTTTGTTGCCTGAGAAGCTGGTTGGTACAATTTAAATATTTTTGAATTTACTGAAGCTCTTTTTGTGGCCTAGTATATGATCTATTATTGAAAATATTCCATGTGCTTCCCTGTGGGCAGAGAATCCCACCCAACCTCGAGGCACCATGCACTCCAGCCCCAGAAAGCTCCTTCTGCCTCCTAAAGCAGTGCCAGCAGAAACTGCGGAGCCCCTGCAGCCACACACACCAGGCAGACCGTAGTGTCACCACAAAGGCTCTGAGCATCTGACTGTCCCTGGAACCATAGTAAGCCAGGACTCGAGTACTGAACTCAACAAGGAGACTGTGTGCCACACAAAATACTTAAATAGTTCCCACAGTCTCCTAACAGGCAAAATGACCAGGAAACAATAAAACATCACCTGTCAGACCACAACCAAGAAAATCAAGACTTTAAATCAGAAAAGACAATGCCTGGAAGAATCCAATATTGGAATTATCTGATAAGATTCTAAAGCAACTGTGGTAAAAACAATTCCATAAGCACTTACAAATTCTCTTAAAACAAATTATTAATAGGAAATTCCAGCAAAGGAAAAAGTTGTCAATGTCCATATCCTGGCTGTGACATTTTATTATGATATTGCAATGTTGCCTCTGAATAACTGGGTAAAGGGTGCCCAGGACCTCTCTGTAGCATTTCTTACAACTGCTTGTTAATATACAATTATCCCAAAATGAAAGTCTGATTTTTTAAAATACTGGCCAAAGATCTGAAAACACTTCATAGAAAAAAGGATATTCAAATGGCCAATAATCATATAAAAAAACGCTCATCATAATTAGTCATCATGGAAATGCACACTGGAACCACAGTGAGGTATCACAACCCATTCACTTGAACGCTAAAATTAAGACTGACAATGCCACATGTTGGCAAGGGTGCAGAACAACTGAGCTCTCATACTTTGCCAGTGGAAAATCAAAATGATGCTGCCTCTTTGGAAAACAACTGGGCAGTTAAATACCCTTATATGATCTAGTAACTTCATGCCCAGGTATTTATATAAGACTAATGAAAACATACATCCATACAAAGACATGAACATTCATACCATCTTTATTCACAGTAAACAAAAACTGGAAGCAATCTGAGTATAAACAAGGGAATGAATGTAAAATACAGATAGCTAAACAAGAAAGACAACTACTACACAGGATGAATCTCAAAAATATTACTGAGTGAAGGAAGCCAGACAGAGTAACTAATGGACTAGAAGAGGTACATGAAGCTCTACAATGACTAATCTTAACTATAGTGCACGAGCAGATCGGTGAAGCTCTGGGTTGGGTCTGACTGGAGGGGGCTCAAGGGAACTTTTGGGATGATAAAAATGTTCTACTTTGTTGTGCCATTCACAGTGGTGTGCACATTTGTTTAAATTCATCAAATACTCTTAAAATGTATGCATTTTGCTGTAGTTAAAGTATACCTCAATAAAGTTGGTTTCTCAAAGGTACAAAAAAAATAAAAAAGGAAAGAAAAGAAAATGTTCCATGTGCACTTGAGAAGAATGTGTGTGTACCCTGTTGATTTTGGATGGAGTGCTCTGTAGATGTCTGTTAGGTCCATCTGTTCTAATACATTGTTCAGTGCCTCTGTCTCCTTACTTATTTTCTGTCTGGTTGATCTGTCCTTTGGAGTGAGTGATCTGTTGACATCTCCTAAAATGAATGTTCTGCATTCTATTTCCCCCTTTAATTCTTTTAGTATTTGTTTCACATATGTAGGTGATCCTGTGTTGGGTGCATAGATATTCACAATAGTTATATCCTCTTGTTGGACTGACCCCTTTAACATTACATAATGTTCTTCTTTGTCTCTTGTTACTTTCTCTGTTTTGAAGTCTATTTTGTGTGATACAAGTACTGCAACTCCTGCTTTTATCTCCCTTTTAGTTGCATGAAATATATTCTTCCATCCCTTTACTTTCATTCTGTGTATGTCTTTTGGTTTGAAGTGAGTCTCTTGTAGGCAGCATATAGATGGGTCTTGCTATTTTATCCATTCAGTGACTCTGTGTCTTTAGATTGGTGCATTCATACCACCTATATTTAGGGTGATTATCAATAGGTATGTACTTATTGCCATTGCAGGTTTTAGATTCGTGGTTACCAAAGGTTCAAGGGTAATCCCCTTACTATATAAAAATCTAATTTAACTCAGTATGCTGTTACAAACACAACCTAAAGGTTCTTTTTTTTCTCCTCCAATCTTTACATATTAGGTATCATATTCTGTACTCTTTGTGTACCCCTTGATTGACTTTGGTGGTACTTGTTCTGATTTTGCATCTGCTTAGTAATTAATTATTCTACTTTCTTTACTATGGTTTTATTGCCCCAGTGACAGCTACTTAGCCTTAGGAACACTTCCATCTATATCAACCCTCCACAATAGACTGTAGAGATACTTTGTGGGAGGTAGATTCTCTCAGCTTTTGCTTATCTGAAAATTGTTTAATCCCTCCTTCAAATTTCAATGATAATCCTCCTGGTTAGACTATTCATGGTTCAAGGCCCTTCTGCTTCATTGAATTAAACATATCATGCCACTACCTTCTGGCCTGTAAGGTTTCTGTTGAGAAGTCTGATAGCCTGATGGGTTTTCCTTGGTATGCGATCTTTTTTTTTATATCATTAATCTACAATTACATGAGCAACATTATTGTTACTAGACTCCCCCCAAAATCAAGTCCCCACCGCATACTCGACTACAGTCACTGTCCATCAGCAGAGTAAGATGATATAGAATCACTACTTGTCTTCTCTGTGTTGTACATTCTCCCCATGCCCACCCCCACATTATGTCTGCTAATAATAATGCCTCCTTTTCCCCCTTATACTTCCCTTCCCACGCATCCTCCCCAGCCCCTTTTCCTTTGGTAACTGTTAGTCCATTCTTGGGTTCTGTGAGTCTGCTGCTGTTTTGTTCCTTCAGTTTTTTTTCTCTGTTCTTATAAGCCACATATGAGTGAAATCATTTGATACTTGTCTTTCTCCACCTGGCTTATTTCACTGAGCATAATACCCTCTAGCTCCAACCATGTTGTTGCAAATGGGAGGATTTGTTTTCTTCTTATGGCTGAATAATATTCCATTGCATTTAGGTACCACATCTTCTTTATTCTTTCATCTACTGATGGACATTTAGGTTGCTTCCATTTCTTAGCTATTGTAAAGTGTGCTCAATAAACATAGGGGTGCATATGTCTTTTTCAAACTGGGTTGCTGCATTCTTAGGGTAAATTCCTAGGAGTGGAATTCCTGGGTCAAATGGTATTTCTATTTTGAGTTTTTGAGGAACCTCCATACTGCTTTCCACAATGGTTAAACTAATTTACATTCCTACCAGCAGTATAGGAGGGTTCCCCTTTCTCCACATTCTAACCAACATTTGTTGTTGTTTGTCTTTTGAATGGTAGCCATCCTTACTGGTGTGAGGTGATATCTCATTGTGGTTTTAATTTGCATTTCTCTGATGATTAGAGATGTGGAGCATCTTTTCATGTGCCTGCTGTCCATCTGAATTTCTTCTTGGGAGAAGTGTCTGTTCAGACCGTCTGACCATTTTTTAATGGATTACTTGCTTTTTGTTTGTTGAGGTGTGTGAGTTCTTTATGCATTTTGGATGACAACCCCTTATCAGATATTTCCTTTATGAATATATTCTCCCACACTGTAGGATGCATTTTTGTTCTATTGACGGTGTCCTTTGCTGTATAGAAGCTTTTCAGTTTCATATAGTCCCACTTGTTCCTTTTTGCTTTTGTTTCCCTTGCCGGGGGAGATATGTTCATGAAGAAGTTGCTCATGTTTATGTCCAAGAGATTTTGCCTATGTTTTTTTCTATGAGTTTTATACTTCCATGACTTACACTCAGGTCTTTGATCCATTTAGAATTTACTTCTGTGTATGGGGTTAGACAATGATCCTGTTTCATTCTCTTACATGTTCCTGCCCAGTTTTGCCAACACCAGTTGTTGAAGGGGCTGTCATTTCCCCATTGTATATCCATGGCTCCTTTATTGTATATTAATTGACCGCATATGCTTTAGGAATCTCTATTCTGTTCCACTGGTCTGTGGCTCTGTTCTTGTGCCAGTACCAAATTGTCTTGATTACTGTGTCTTTGTACTAGAGCTTGAAGTTGGGAAGCAAGATGCCCCCTGTTTTATTCTTCCTTCTCAGAATTGTTTTGACTATTTGGGGTCTTTGGTGGTTTCATATGAATTTTAGAACTATTTACTCTAGTTCATTGAAGAATGTTGTTGGTATTTTGATAAGGATTGCATTGAATCTGTAGATTGCTTTAGGCAGATGGCCATTTTGACAATATTAATTCTTCTAGCCAAGAGCATGGGATGAATTTCAATTTGTTAGTGTCCACTTTAATTGCTCTTAAGAGTGTCTTGTAGTTTTCAGGGTATAGGTCTTTCACTTCCTTGGTTAGGTTTATTCCTAGGTATTTTATTCTTTTTGATACAATTGTGAATGGGATTGTTCACCTGATTTCTTTCTGCTAGTTCCTTGTTAATGTAGGAAAGCAACGGATTTCTGTGTACTAATTTTATATCCTGCAACATTGCTGAATTCAGATATTAGTTCTAGTAGTTTTGGAATGGAGTCTTTAGGTTTTTTTATGTACAATATCATGTCATCTGCAAATAGTGACAGTTTGACTTCTTCTTTACCAATCTGGATGCCTTGTATTTCTTTGTTTTGTCTGATTTCCATGGCTAGGACCTCCAGTACTATGTTGAATAACAGTGGGGAGAGTGTGCATCCCTGTCTTGTTCTCAATCTTATGTGAAAAGCTTTCAGCTTCTCACTGTTAAATATGATGTTGTCTGTGGGTTTGTCATATATGGCCTTTATTTTGTTGAGGTACTTACCCTCTATACCCATTTTGTTGAGAGTTTTTATCATGAATGGTTGTTGAATTTTGTCGAATGCTTTTTCAGCATCTATGGAGATGATCATGTGGTTTTTGTCCTTCTTTTTGATGTGGTGGATGATGTTGATGGATTTTCAAATGTTATACCATCCTTCCATCCCTGAGATGAATCCCACTTGATCATGGTGTATGATCCTCTTGATGTATTTTTGAGTTCAGTTTGCTAATATTTTGTTGAGTGTTTTTGCATCTATGTTCATCAGGGGTATTGGTCTGTAATTTTCTTTTTTTGTGTGGAGTCTTTGCCTGGTTTTAGTATTAGAGTGATGCTGCCTTCATAGAATGCCCTCCTCTTTAACATTTTGGAAAACTTCAAGGAGAATGGGTATTATGTCTTCTCTATGCCTGATAAAATTCAGTGGTCAATCCATCTGACCCAGGGTTTTGTTCTTGGGTAGTTTTTGATCGCTGATTCAATTTCATTGCTGGTGATTGGTCTGTTTAGATTTTGTGTTTCTTCCTTGGTCGGTCTTGGAAGGTTGTATTTTTCTAGGAAGTCGTCCATTTCTTCTAGGTTATCCAGTTTGTTAGCATATAGGTTTTCATAGTATTTTCTAATAATTCTTTGTATTTCTGTGGTGTCCATCATGATTTTTCTTTTCTCATTTCTGATTCTGTTTATGTGTGTAGATTCTCTTTGTCTCTTAATAAATCTGGCCAGGGGTTTATCTGTTTTCTTTATTCTCTCAAAGAACCAGCTCTTGGTTTCATTGATTTTTTCTATTGTTTTACTCTTCTCAATTTTATTTCTTCTCTGATCTTTATTATGTCCCTCCTTCTTCTGACTTTGGACCTCATTTGTTCTTATTTTTCCAGTTTCCATAATTGTCACTTTATGCCATTCATTTGGGATTGTTCTTCTTTCTTTAAATAGGACTGGATTGCTATGTACTTTCCTCTTAGAACTGTCTTTGCTGTGTCCCACAGAAGTTGGGGATTTGTGCTGTTGTTGTCATTTGTGTCCATATATTGCTTGATCTCTGTTTTAATTTGGCCACTGATCCATTGACTGTTTAGGAGCATGGTGTTAAGCCTCCATGTGTTTGTGAGCCTTTTTGTTTTGTTTGTACAATTTATTTCTAGTTTTATACCTTTGTGGTCTGAAAAGTTGGTTCGTAGAATGTCGATCTTTTTAAATTTACTGAGGCTCTTTTGTTGCCTAGTATGTTGTCTATTCTGGAAAATGTTCCATGTGCACTTGAGAAGAATGTATATCCTGTTGCATTTGGATGTAGAGTTCTATAGATGTCTATAAGGTCTGTTATGTTGTGTTGTTTGGTGCCTCTGTGTCCTTACTTATTTTCTGTCTGGTGGATCTGTCCTTCGGAGTGAGTGGTATATTGAAGTCTCCTAAAATGAATGCATTGCATTCTATTTCCTCCTTTAATTCTTTTATTATTTGCTTCACATATTTCGGTGCTCCTGTGTTGGGTGCATAGAAATGAAATCTTTGTTTCATTTTGGAAGGATAATTTCATTGGAGACAGGATTTTCAGGTTCCCTCTCCTAGGCTTTCAGTGCTTTAAATATTTTACTCCACTCTCCTCTTGCTTGCATGTTTGGGGGGGGGGGGAAGTCTGATGCAATTCTTATCCTTGTTCCTCTATATGTAAGGTGTTTTATCTCCTCTGGCATTTGGAAGATTTTCCCTTTGTCTTTGATTTTCTGCAATTTGAATATGAAATGTACAAGCATAGAATTTTAAAATATTTATCCTAGTTTTTATTCCTGTAGCTTCCTAGATCTGTGGTTTTGTATCTGCCTCTAATTTTTTAAAATTCTCAGTCATTAATCCAATATTTCTTCTGCTCCTTTCTTTCTTCTCCTTCTGATACTCTCATTACATGTTTGTTACAGTTTCTGTGATTGGCCCACCATTCTTGGATACTCTCTTCCTTTTTTTTTTTCATTGTTTTTCTGTCACTTTTCTTTGGAAAGTTTCTATTAACACATCTTCAAGCGCAGTGATTCTTGCCTTGGTTATGTCCAGCTTACTGATGAGCCCATCAAAAGTATTCTTCATTTCTGTTAGTATTTTTTGTTTCTAATATAATTTTGTATTAGAGTTTCAATCTTTCTGCTTATATTACCCATCTATTCTGCTGTTGTCCACTTTTTCCATTGTATCCCTTAGCATATTAATCAGTTATTTTAAGTCCCTAGTCTGAACTGTTCTTGGCTTAGTTTGTCTTTTCAGACTGTTTTTTTCCCTTGCCTGTTAATGTGTATTGTAATTTTCTATAGTAATACAGACATATCTATTGGTTAACAAAACTGAAGTAAATGAGTAGACCTTTACTGTAAGGGATTTTGTTCATATGGTTAGGAGTTATGCTGTATTTACTGCTGCTGCAGCTGTAGGTGTCTGAGGATTGAGATTACCTTTAGTATCCTTGTGTTATCTCTCCTCTTGTGTTTGGGTTTCCCTAGAAACTCCTTTTTTAAAATTGGTTTGCTTTTTTAAATTAAGGTATCACTGATATACAATTTTAGGAAGGTTTCACATGAGCAATATTGTGGTTGCTACATTCATCGTATTATCAAGCCCCCCCCCCAACTCCATTGCAGTCAGTGTAGTAAGATGCTACAGTCACTACTTGTCTTCTCCATGCTATACTGCCTTTCCCTTGCCCCCTGTATGTTATGTGATAATAATAATACTCCTTAATCCCCTTCTTACTCCCTCCCCACCCATCCTCCTCAGTCCCTTTCCCTGTGGTAACCACTAGTCCCTTCTTGGAGTCTGTGAGTATGTTGCTATTTTGTTCCTTCAGTTTTGTTTTGTTGTTATAATCCAGAAATGAGTGAAATCATTGGTACTTGTCTTTCTCTGCTTGGCTTATTTCACTGAGCATAATACCGTCCAGCTCCATCCATGTTGTTGCAAATGGTAGGATGTTTTTTTCTTATGGCTGAATAATATTCCATTGCATATATGTACCACATTTTCTTTATCCATTCATTTATTGATGGATGCTTAGGTTTCTCCTAGAAACTCCTTCTTAAACAGAGTCTGAGCCTTACAGTCCTTTCAGCTGTAATCCTCTGTTATTATATGGGAGGTCTTTTGATGTGGAGGTAAGGCATGGGGAAAAGGGAGCATTTTCTAATCCTATGACTGGTTCTCAGTATTTTAGTGGGTCTGTGGGTTTAGGCTCTGGTAAAGTAGTTTCCATTGAGGGCAAACAGAGAACAGAATGCTTCGGGCATATTTCAAAATGGTTACTTTTTCTCTGCCCCTGCTGGAAGTATGAGGGAATTTTTCTCCAATCTTCACCATGAGAACTTGGTGGGCCCCTGGAACTAAAATGCAGAAAGTATGGGAGCCCCCTACTAAGACGGAGCCTCCAGGAGTTCTTAACTCTCAAGCTAGTCTACACTCAGCTTCTAGCAGTTCATAGATCATAGTTTAAGCTTCCCACAAGATCTTGGTTCCACTTGCTTCTGCACTTGGTAAACTGATTTGTCGGACTTTTCAGAGTATTGGTTTATCCTGTGACCTCTATTTCTTTGACAGCTCTAAGAAGAGTTCTTGATTTTGGTTTGTTCAGCATTTTTTTCATTGTGAAGATGAAAGTGATGACTTCCAAGCTCTTTTTCTTACATGTCAGAGTGGAATATAATCTATTTTTTTATTCTGCTGGGTTCTGTTTGCTAATGTTCTTTAAAGATTTTTGCATCTATATTAATAAGGGATACTGGTCTGCAGTTTTATTTTCTTGTGTATCTTTGTCTAGTTTTGGTATCAGGGTAATACTTGTCCCATAGCATAAGTTAGAAAGTGTTCCCTCTTTCTTTTTAGCCATATTAACCATTTTTAATTGTATAGAACAGTGATATTAAGTACATTCATCTTCTTGTGGAATTGTCATCACCACCCATCTCTAGAACTCTTCATACTGCAAATCTGAAACTCTGTACCCATGTGGGGGAAAGATAAAACCAACTCCAACCCCACCTAGTCTTCCTGTCACATCTAAGAGAGGACAAAATGCTGAGAAGCACTTGTAAATATCACAGCCCATGGGCACAGACCCACTAAAATACTGAGAACTAGTCATAGGATTAGAAAATGCTCCCTGTTCTCTCCTCCCTGCAGCCCCTGGCAATCACCATTCTACTTTCTGTCTCTGAGACAGCAACCATGGGCTTAGACAGAGTAGGGTGAGGGCCTCTGGAAAAAACAAAGCGATGTAATCTATTGTGAGATTTGCTTTAGCCTGCTGGGGGACCAAGCTTCTTTTTCTGACTTTACCCAGGTGCTGCTTTTCTTCCTCCAGCCCTAAACAAATGATTTGTAACCTGGGCAATGTAGCAAGTAAGTCCAAAGCAATGTACTAAAAACAGGAAAGATTTCATCTTAAAAATAAGATTGCATCTTAAAACCTATTAGTTAAAAGTTTCTTAACAAACAGGTAATAACAAAGCAGGCAGTCTTGAGCGATATGTTCCCAGACCAGGAAGCTGCTACCCTGGGAAGAAGAGCATTATATTTCTTGTAAATAACCAGGAAGACTAATAAGAAACTTAATGTTTCTTCAAAGATAAACAATTTGGGACCACTTAGCAGGTGTACATCCCTAGCCCTTTGTCTCTCAACTGCCTATAAAACCCCTAGACAACACACCACCCCCTGGGCACTCTTGACCCCTCATGGCTTGAGCCAGAAGAACTGTCTGTCCTCTCACTTTCTCTCTAAATAAAAGCCTCTGCCTTGCTCTCCTACCATAAGTGTTTGTGAAGTTCATTCTTCAGCTCCACGAACAAGAACCCTGGCATCATCTCTATGATTTTGAGTGTCATAGGTATTTCACATAAGTGGAATAATATATTTGTCTTTTTATGACTTGCTTCTTTCACTTAGCATAATGTCAAGATTCATCCATGTTGAAGAACATATCAGAATTGCATTCATTTTACTAGCTGAATAATATTGTATTGTATGGATATATCAATTTTGTTAATCCACTCATCCACTTATGGACACTTGGGTTGTTTCTACATTTTGACTACTGTGAATAATGTTGCTATGAACATGGATGTAAAAATATCTCTTTGAAATCCTGCTTTCAATTTTTGGAGTATATACCTAGAAATGGACTGGATCATATGTAATTCTGTTTAAATTTTTGAGGAACTGCCATACTGTTTTCCATAGTGGCCGCACCATTTTATATTCCCAGCAGCAATGCATTAGTATTTCAATGTTTCCACATCCTTGCCAACACTTGTATTTTTTTGTATTTTGTTTTGTTTTTGTTTTTAAATAACAGTGACCCTAATTGGTGTGAAGTGGTATCTCACTGCAGTTTTTATTTGCATTTCCTTAATGATTAGTGATGTTGAGCAACTTTTTGCTTATAGACCAAGATTGGCACATCTTTTGCAGAGAAAAGTTTATTCAAGTTCTTTGCCCATTTTTAATTGGGTTGCTTGGTTTTTATTGTTGAGTTTTATGAGTTCCCTATATATTCTGCATATTAATCCCTTATCAAATATATTATTTTCAAATTTTTCTCCTATTCTGTCATTTGCCTTTTCACTTTGTTGATACTGACCTTTGATGCACAAAGTTTTAAAGTTTGGTGAATTCCAGTCTACCTATTTTATCTTTTATTGCCTGTGGTTTGGTGTCATATCTAAGAAAGCATTGCCAAAACCAGTATCATGAATATTTTCCCCTATATTTTCTTCTAAGAGTTTTATAGTTACAGCTTTTACATTTAAGTTCTTTGAATCATTTTGAGTTAACTTTTGTATATAGTGTGAGTTAAGTGTCTAATATATCATTTTGCATGTGCCTATACAGTTTTCCCAGCACAATTTGTTATAAAGATTGCCTTTCCCACATTCAACAGTCTTGAAACACTTGTCAAAATCTCTTGATCTTCTGGGATTTCTATTGTGTGTTTATGCTAATACTACATTTTTTGATTGACATAACTTTATAGGAAGTTTGAAATCAAGAAGTGTACCTGGCTTATTTCACTGAGCATAATACCCTCTAGCTCCATCCATGTTGTTGCAAATGGTAAGATCTGTTTTCTTCTTATGGCTGAATAATACTCCATTGTGTATATGTACCACATATTCTTTATCCATTGATCTACTGATGGACATTGAGGTTGCTACCATTTCTTGGCTATTGTAAATAGTGCTGTGATAAACATAGGGGTGCATATGTCTTTTTCAAACTGGGCTCCTGCATTCTTAGGTTAAATTCCTAGGTGTGGAATTCCTGGGTCAAATTGTATTTCTATTTTGAGTTTTTTGAGGAACCATCATACTGCTTTCCACAATGGTTGAACTAGTTTACATTCACACCAGCAGTGCAGGAAGGTTCCCCTTTCTCCACATCCTTGCATTTCTTGTTCCTAGTCTTTTCTATGTTGGCCATCCTAACTGGCGTAGGTGATATCTCATTGTGGTTTTTATTTGCATTTCCCTGATGATAAGCAATGCAGAGCATCTTTTCATGTGCCTGTTGGCCATCTGAATTTCTTCTTTGGAGAATTGTCTGTTCATATCTTCTGCCCATTTTTTAATTGGATTATTTGCTTTTTGGGTGTTGAGGCATATGAATTCTTTATATATTTTGGGTGTTAAACCCTTGTCAGATGTGTCATTTACAAATATGTTCTCCCATACTGTAGGATGCCTTTTGGTTCTGCTGATAGTGTCCTCTGCTGTACAGAAACTTTTTAGTATGATGTATATCTGATTCTTTAATGCTCAGTGCCCAAAAGAAAAGAGAAAAATGAAAGGGAATAAAAGATACACATCCTTGAAATCACCTGGAAGTTGCTTCAGCCAGAGGGAGAGGGGCTTGTAACAATGGTGTCTATCTGCTGTGTGTGTGCATGTGTGCAACAATGGCTGCTCTGTGTGTGTACCTTTGTGATTAGCGGCAGCAATCAGTGATGAGAACACAGAGATGCACCGTATTTGAAAGACAGGGTCCTTGTTGTCCATCCTGGCTCCTGCAAGCAAATTGCTACAGAAACATGTACATTGCTGCCTGCCATTGAGCTGGGACGTGGGAGTGGATGCATAGCCACTGCTGAGCTAACAGCAGAAACTGACTGAAATTTACCATTCAAACCGTCCCCTGGAAGCTTCAAGGTTTCAATAGACTCCAGAGTTCCAAAATAGTTACATCAAATTCTTCCAGAAAAAATTGCTAAGTGGGGAGATAGATTCCTATTCTGCCATCTTCCCCTCTCTTTTGGAAGACCGTTGTGAAGGATTCATTAATTCTTTAAATGTTTCAAAGAATTCATAGTGAAGTCATTTGCCCTGGTATTTTACTAGTGGGAAGGTTTTTAAATTACTAATTCAGTGTCTTTAGTTGTTATAAATGTATTCAGATATTATATTTCTTCTTGAGTTAGTTTTGATAGTTTGTGTTCTTCTAGAATTTGTCCACTTAATGTGGACCATCCAGTTTGTTGGCATAGAAATGATCATATTCTCTTATAATTGTTTTCTATTCTGTTGGCAGTAATGTCTCTTCTTTTGTTTCTGTTTTTAATTCAAGTCATCTCTTTTTCCTTGGTCAATCCATCTAAAGATTTGCTGATTTTGTGGCTTTTTGAAAGAATCAACACTGTTTCATTGATTTTCTCTAGTGTTTTTCTATTGTTTCATTTATTTCCACTCTATTATTTTCTTCCTCTTGCTAATTTGCTCTTCTTTTTATCGTTTCTTAAGGTGTAAGTTTAGATTATGATTTAAGATCTTTCTTATTCCTTTATATAGGTGCTTATAGCTATAAATTTCCCTCTGAGTATTGCTTTAGATGATTTCCCTGACTTTTGTTTTCTGTAATTTTTTTTCATTCACCTCAAAGTAGTTTTCTCTGTAATTTCTTCGATGCATTGATTATTTAGGAGCATGTTATTTAATTTCCATGTCGTTGTGTATTTCCCAAATGTCCTTCTGTTCTGGATCTCTGATTTATTCAATTATGGGTGAGAACATGCTTTGTGTGATTCTAACCTTTTTAAATTTATGGAGGTTTAGTCATGGCTTAATATGTTTTATCATGGAGAATCTTCTAAGTGTACTTGAGAAGAATGTTTATTCTTTTGTTGGGTGGAGTGTTTTATAGATGTCTGTTAGGTCTAGTTGGTTTATAGTGTTGTCCAAGTCTGGTATTTCCATGTTGATCTTCTGCCTATTGTAGGCAATATTGAATTTGGGGTAGTGAAGTCTCCAACTATTACTGCTGAACTGATTCTCTCTTCAATTCTGTCAGTTTTTGCATCATGCATTTTGGGGCTTTAGCATTAGGTAATTCTATGCTTATGATTTTTACTTTTTCGTAATGGATTGACAATTTTATTATTATAAAATGTCCTTTGTTGTCTCTAGTATCAGTTTTTTTCTTAAGGTCTACTTAGTCTGACATTTATATAGACACTTCAGCTTTGTGTTCCATGGTACATCTCCCATCCTTTTACTTCCAACCTATTTGTGTCTTTGAATCTAAGAATGTCTCTGATAAACAGCATACAGTTGGACCATTAGTATTTTTTTACAACTTCCCAAAGGAATCTGTTTTCAGAGTGTTGAGAATACGAAGTCCTGCTGGTGGGGAAGGCTGAGAAGAGTTGTGAGAGTATAAGAGATTCGTTAAAAAGCAGAAGCTGCTATCATGGCCTTTTGCTGCTTCTGTAGGAAGTGGGCCCTGGGCTGTGCTTTGCGAGGGAGTAGCACCCCCTAGGGAAAAATAAAGGTAGCCTGGAGAATGAAGACAGACCCTAGGTCAAGGATATTAGAGGGAGGACTGAAAGGCAGCAAAATATGCCCTTCTACCCTCAAACTTGAGGATATATAAGGCCTGGTGGTTGGATTTGAGGGCATCCTAGGTTCTGAAGAGGAGACCAAGGTTCACTTTGTGACAACTGTCTGGACTGTCTTGACAATGCCTTCCTCATCTCTCTTCAGATCTGTTCACCAGAAGAAAGGTAGCACTTTCTTCTCCTGGTCTCTTGAGGGTAAGGCCTTTTTCATATGTGTCCATAGGGACCATATGAGGGGCTAGCACAGAAAATGTGTGCTACATACACATTCATTAATGTGCACAATAATATTCACTGACTCTCTCCCCTGTGCTTTCTACAGAGGCCTACATGAAGGCCTTGAGAAATCACACTTGAATGCTTAATTGACATTTAGTAAGTATGATAAGAGCAGAATTCACAGAGCCCCTGAGGCCAAATTAGCCAGTGAATGTTTTGTATGTCTTATAAAATAATGATCAGTAAAGTGTTTTATAAAAAATCCAACATACTAAGATCAGGAAATCTCACAATAAAGTCAAGATTTGTGCATCTCTTCTAAAATCACGTCTGGCAACACTGGGCCCAATGAAGAGCTGCCTCCTGAGATAGGGCAAAAGGTCTCCAGTTTGTCACGTTCTTCACTATTCCCTATTGCCTCTTAGTTGAACCTCTATTGCCCTTCTTCATTGATCTTGTTCTGTTGCATTATTTACTCATGATTGGTCCCTGTAGGCAGAGTGGTGACCTTAGACTAGGACAAAGGAGTGTCTCTTCCTTCACCCTCAATAAGATACTAGCTGGGAAGTAAAACATTAGTCCCAAAGGTGGTTACCCTGGTTTCCAGGAAACAAGGTTTGCTGTTAAAAAGAATGTAGCCAGCTTGGAAATTCCCCTGGAGAAATCCAGTGGTTGCTCCCAGAGGTCAAAAAACACAATCGTGTGCACCAAGCCCTGCCTACTGACCCACCTCACCTGCTGACTGGGTCCCTAGCCCTCTTGACTTAGCAAACCTGGAGGGAGGGGTTTTCTCTCTCTCCTTCAAAGGAGGTCTTCCACACACCCCAGGAAACCTCTGGTAAGCTGGCTCTCATCATCCAGGCCACATTCATCAGAGTTTGTAAAAAAAATCATACCTTACCATGACATAATGAAGTGGGGAGGCTCCTTCTCCAGGTCCCTGGGGAATCCCAGGCAAGTCATTTGACCTATTTGACCTTGTTTTCCCCCCTTGTTAAAAAGGGTTTCAGTGAGGATCAGAAATAATGGATAAAATGAAATAAGGTAGAAACATCCCACATGCCATTAAGAATAAATGAATAAAATTCTGGTTTATACATATAATGGAATATTAATCAGCTGTAAAAAGGAATTAAGTTCCAACCCATGGGATGAACTTCCAAATCATGCTAAGTGAAGGACACCAGAGACAAAAGGATATAAAATATCCAGAATAGATAAATAGATAAAAAGACAGAATACAGATTGGTAGTTACCAGGAATAGGGGATAAAGAAAATTGATAGAAACTGCTTAATGGTAACACGTTTTACTATGGAATGGTGATAATGTTTTAAAAGTAGAGGCAGGTCCTGTGACAAAGAAAAGCGAGTGCTTTTTGAAAGTCTTAAAGGGACTGGGATGCAAGAGCTGGATGGAAACAACACAGGTCACAGTCCAGTAGCTGGAAATTACAGGGAAAACCAGGCACACTAACCACCTGGGTAACAGCTCTGAGACCCCTCATGGAGGTAAACAGCCAAACAGCCCCCCATCCATTACCCGACCGGGGCGAGGTGAAAGCAGAGAAGCAGCCTAAGGCTGGCCACGCCCTCAGAAAGGGAGCTTCCTCCATACCCGCCGGGCAAGACACAAAGACCCAGTCTACACGCAATTACCCAACACAAGCCACTAGGGGACGCAGTTGTCCCAGTAAAGAAAGGCCAGTAGCAAGTGGAAAGATTGGCCCACCCAGCTGACAGTCAAAAGCACCTATCAACATGAAAAGGCAAAAAAATATGACCCAAACAAGACTAACCCAGACAACTTCAATATCTGCTACATCTTCCCCTGAGAAGGAACCAGTGGAGATAGATTTAACCAGTCTTCCTGAAAAAGAATTCAAAACAAAAGTCATAACCATCCTGATGGACTTGCAGAGAAATATGCAAGAACTAAGGAAGGAGAATACAGAAATAAAACAAGCTCTGGAAGGACTTCAAAACAGAATGGACGAGATGCAGGAGACCATTAATGGACTAGCAAACAGAGAACAGGAATGTAGAGAAGCTGATGCAGAGAGAGATAAAAGGATCTACAGGAAAGAAAGAATTCTAAGAGAGCTGAGCGACCAATCGAAATGTAACAATATCCGCATTATAGGGGTACCAGAAGAAGAAGAGAGAGAAAAAGGGATAGAAAGTGTCTTTGAAGAAATAATTGCTGAAAACTTCCCCAAACTAGGGGAGGAAATGGCCTCTCAGACCACAGAGGTACACAGTACTCCCATGACAAGGGATCCAAGGAGGGCAACACCAAGACACATAATAATTAAAATGGCAAAGATAAAAGACAAGGACAAAGTATTAAAGGCAGCCAGAGAGAAAAAAAGGTTACCTACAAAGGAAAACCCATCAGGCTATCAGCAGACTTCTCAAGAGAAACCCTACAGGCCAGAAGAGAATGGCATGATATACTTTATGAAATGAAACAGAAGGGCCTCGAACCAAGAGTAGTGAAGGAGGGATTAAACAATTCCCAGACAAGCAAAAGTTGAGGGAATTTGCCTCCCACAAACCACCTCTAAAGGGCATCTTACAGGGACTGCTCTAGGTGGGAGCACTCCTAAAAAGAGCACAGAATAAAACACCCAACATATAAAGAAGGGAGGAAGAGGAATAATAAGGGAGAGAAATAAAGAATCATCAGACCATGTTTATAACAGCTCAATAAGGGAGTTAAGTTAGATAGTAAGATAGTAAAGAAGCTAACCTTGAACCTTTGGTAACCACAAACTTAAAGCCTGCAATGGCAATAAGTACATACCTTTCAATAATTACCCTAAATGTAAATGGACTGAATGCACCAATCAAAAGACACAGAGTAATAGAATGGATAAAAAAGCAAGATCCATCCATATACTGCCTACAAGAGACTCACCTTAAACCCAAAGACATGCACAGACATAAAGTCAAGGGATGGAAAAAGATATTTAATGCAAACAACAGAGAGAAAAAAGCAGGTGTTGCAATTCTAGTATCAGACAAAACAGACTTCAAAATAAAGAAAGTAACAAAAGATAAAGAAGGACATTATATAATGATAAAGGGCTCAGTCCAACAAGAGGATATAACCATTATAAATATATATGTACCCAATACAGGAGCACCAACATATCTGAAACAAAAATACTTACAGAACTAAAGGAGGAAATAGAATGCAATGCATTCATTCTGGGAGACTTCAACACACCACTCATTCCAAAGAGCAGATCCACCAGACAGAAAATAAGTAAGGACACAGAGGGACTGAACAACACACTAGAACAGATGGACCTAAAAGACATCTACAGAACTCTACATCCAAAAGCAACAGGATACACATTCTTCTCAAGTGCACATAGACCGCATACTAGGCCACAAAAGGAGCCTCAGTAAATTCCAAAAGATTGAAATCCTACCAACCAACTTTTCAGACCACAAAGGCATAAAACTAGAAATAAACTGTACAAAGAAAGCAAAAAGGCTCACAAACACATGGAAGCTTAACAACACACTCCTAAATAATCAATGGATCAATGAACAAATCAAAATGGAGATCCATCAATATATAGAAACAAACGACAACAACAACACTAAGCCCCAACTTCTGTGGGACACAGCAAAAGCAGTCTTAAGAGGAAAGTATATAGCAATCCAGGCATAATGAAAGAAGGAAGAACAATCCCAAATGAATGGTCTAATGTCACAATTACTGAAATTGGAAAAAGAAGAACAAATGAGGCCTAAGGTGAGCAGACAGAGGGACATAATAAAGATCGGAGAAGAAGTAAATAAAATTGAGGAGAATAAAACAATAGCAAAAATCAATGAAACCAAGAGCTGGTTCTTTGAGAAAATAAGAGGAAAAGAGAGTCAACACAAATCAACAGAATCAGAAACGAGAAAGGAAAAATCATGACAGACCCCACAGAAATACAAAGAATTATTAGAGAGTACTATGAAAACCTATATGCTAACAAGCTGGGAAACCTAGGAAAAATGGACAACTTCCTAGAAAAATACAACCTTCCAAGACTGACCCAGAAAGAAACAGAAAATCTAAACAGACCAATTACCAGCAATGAAATTGAAGAAGTAATAAAAAAACTAACAAAGAACAAAACCCCCGGGCCACATGAATTCACCTTGGAATTTTATCAGACATACAGGGAAGACATAATACCCATTCTCCTTAAGGAGGAGGGAATACTCCCAAACTCATTCTATGAAGCCAACATCACCCTAATACCAAAACCAGGCAAAGACCCCACCAAAAAAGAAAACTACAGACCAATATCCCTGATGAATGTAGATGCAAAAATACTCAATAAAATATTAGCAAACAGAATTCAACAGTATATCAAAAGGATCATACACCATGAGCAACTGGGATTCATCCCAGGGATGCAAGGATGGTACAACATTCGAAAATCCATCAACATCATCCACCACATCAACAAAAAGGAAGACAAAAACCACATGATCATCTCCATAGATGCTGAAAAAGCATTTGACAAAATTCAACATCCATTCATGATAAAAACTCTCAGCAAAAAGGGAATAGAGGGCAAGTACCTCAACATAATAAAGGCCATTTATGATAAACCCACAGCCAACATTACACTGAACAGCGAGAAGCTGAAAGCTTTTCCTCTAAGAACGGGAACTAGACAGGGATACCCATTCTCCCCAGTGTTATTCAACATAGTACTGGAGGTCCTAGCCACGGCAATCAGACAAAACAAAGAAATAGAAGGAATCCAGAATGGTAAAGAAGAAGTTAAACTGTCACTATTTGCAGATGACATGATATTGTACATAAAAAACCCTAAAGACTCCACCCCAAAACTACTAGAACTGATAATGGAATACAGCAAAGTTGCAGGATACAAAATTAACACACAGAAATTTGTGGCTTTCCTATACACTAACAATGAACCAACAGAAAGAGAAATCAGGAAAACAACTCCATTCACAATTGCATCAAAAAGAATAAAATACCTAGGAATAGACCTAACGAAAGAAGTGAAAGACACTCTGAAAACTACAAGTCACTCTTAAGAGAAATTAAAGGGGACACTAACAAATGAAACTCATCCCATGCTCGTGGCTAGGAAGAATTAATATCATCAAAATGGCCATCCTGCCCAAAGCAATATACAGATTTGATGCAATCCCTATGAAACTACCAGCAACATTCTTCAATGAACTGGAACAAATAATTCAAAAATTCATATGGAAACACCAAAGACCCCAAATAGCCAAAGCAATACTGAAAAAGAAGAATAAAGTAGGGGGGATCTCACTCCCCAACTTCAAGCTCTACTATAAAGCCATAGTAATCAAGACAATTTGGTACTGGCACAAGAACAGAGCCACAGACCAGTGGAACAGACTAGAGACTCCAGACATTAACCCAGACATATATGGTCAATTAATATTTGATAAAGGAGCCATTGACATACAATGGGGAAATGACAGTCTCTTCAACAGATGGTGCTGGCAAAACTGGACAGCTACATGTAGGGGAATGAAACTGGACAATTGTCTAACCCCATATACAAAAGTAAACTCAAAATGGATCAAAGACCTGAATGTAAGTCATGAAACCATTAAACTCTTGGAAAAAGACATAGGCAAAAACCTCTTAGACTTAAACATGAGTGACCTCTTCTTGAACATATCTCCCCGGGCAAGGAAAACAACAGCAAAAAAGAACAAGTGGGACTATATCAAGCTGAAAAGCTTCTGTATAGCAAAAGACACCATCAATAGAACCAAAAGGGACCCTACAGTGTGGGAGAATATATTTGAAAATGACAGATCCGATAAAGGCTTGACGTCCAAAATATATAAAGAGCTCACATGCTTCAACAAACAAAAAACAAATAACCCAATTAAAAAATGGGCAGAGGAACTGAACAGACAGTTCTCCAAAAAAGAAATTCAGATGGCCAACAGACACATGAAAAGATGCTCCACATCGCTAATTGTCAGAGAAATACAAATTAAAACTACAATGAGGTATCACCTCACACCAGTAAGGATGGCTGCCATCCAAAGGACAAATAACAACAAATGTTGGCGAGGCTGTGGAGAAAGAAGAACCCTCCTACACTGCTGGTGGGAATGTAAATTAGTTCAACCATTGTGGAAAGCAGTATGGAGGTTCATCAAAATGCTCAAAACAGACTTACCATTTGACCCCGAAATTTCACTCTTAGGAATTTACCCTAAGAATGCAGCAATCAAGTTTGAGGAAGACAGATGCACACCTATGTTTATCGCAGCACTATTACAATACCCAAGAATTGGAAGCAACCAAAATGTCTATCAATAAATGAATGGATAAAGAAGATGTGGTACATATACACAATGGAATACTACTCAGCCACAAGAGGGCAAATCCTACCATTTGCAGCAACATGGATGGAGCTGGAGGGTATTATGCTCAGTGAAATAAGCCAAGCAGAGAAAGAGAAATTCCAAATGATTTCACTCATCTTTGGAGTATAAGAACAAAGGAAAAACTGAAGGAACAAAACAGCAGTGGAATCACAGAACCCAAAAATGGACTAACAGGTACGAAAGGGAAAGGGACTGGGGAGGATGGGTGGGTAGGGAGGGATAAGAGGGGGGGAAGAAGAAGGGGGTATTAGGATTAGCATGCATAAAGGGGGGGTGGGAGAAAGAGGAGGGCTGTACAACACAGAGAAGACAAGTAGTGATTCTACAACATTTTGCTATGCTGATGGACAGTGACTGTAAAGGGGTTTATAGGGGGGACCTGGTATAGGGGAGAGCCTAGTAAACATAATATTCTTCATTTAACTGTAGATTAATGATAACATAAAAAAAGAAAGGAGGATTACTCCCTGATAGGATAAAACTACCTGTAAATCACCGATTAATGCATGCTTTAAATATCCTTAATTTTGATCACTTAAAGGGTGTCAGATGATTGGCTGTGGAGGTACATTTTTCTGATAATATTCCTTTCTGTTAAAAAAAAAAAGCAGTTCCTGTGTGGTGACCTCCAATGAGTTCTACACAATGGTATAAAGGGCATATCAAAGTGTGGGCAAAGAGTCTGTTTGTGTTTATACAGAGGATCAAAGCCTAATTTGGCTACCCAGAAAATGAACTAAGATACGATATGAAGAAGAACTTCCAACATCAGCACTCTCTGGAAGACTCATACCAGAAGATGATCATCAAAAAACCTCAACAAAGATCCAGGCGCTGCTACAGCTGTAGCTGCATTCATCCCACCGGTTCCTGGACTTGCCATGGGAATGAAGAAGGAGATATCTAAGCTGGCCTGTGGATACAGTAAAACAACAAATTTGACTGGATCTATACTGTTGGAACTCAACCAAGAATTAGGAGAAGTGCAAGTTGTAGCGCTCCAAAATCTTACAACTACAGACTATCTACTGTTAAAAGAACATATGGGATGTGAACAGTTCCCAGGAATGGGTTGTTTTAATTTGTCTGATTTCTCTCAGACTATTCAAGTACAGTTGGACAATATCCATCATATCACAGATAAATTTTCACAAATGCCTAGGATGCCTAACTGGTTTTCTTCGTTTCACTGGCGATGGCTGGTAATTATAGATCTGCTTTGGTTATGTAACTGTATTCCTATTATGTTAATGTGTGTGTGCAATTTAATTAGTAGCTTAAAACCTATACATGCTTAAGTTACTCTACAAGAAGGTATGTCAAAGAAATAATCAATCTTCCCATGTTTTCTTCTGCCTGCTACTTCTATAGCTTTTCTTCTTCCTTCCTATGTACAACCCTTAAATAGAATTCGTGCCTCATATCGAATTTACCAAGTATCATAATTCCTCCAAGTGGTAAAGATACCTCAAGACAAATGCTGGGCATAGAAGCCACAGGGCATAAATATGCAAAGAAATAAAAAGCTAACTTTTTCAAACAATATTGCTTCTCTCTCACTTACTAACTTTACATTTCCCTGTATGGCCCCAGAAGATGAGTGGTTAGCCAGAGATGGGTAAGATTCCTCAAGGAAGGAACAACCTAAGACAGGCACAGTTGCAGGGGTGGCCATCAGGTGAGAAACTGGGGATCAACAGAGGTGAGGCTTAGAACCTCACTCCCCCTGTTTTGAGAGAAATCTTCTGCATCCGTGGATGTTTTATTGCCCTTGTCTAGCTTGGATTAACACATAGTCTACAGGCACACACCTGATCATCTACATTTGCTCTTACAACACTAAACTATGTTTTGTACCTTTATCTTGCATCTACCTACCACCTCAGCATTTTATTAAAAATAATAATAAAGGGAGAAATGTGGGATCAACATATAAATCAAGTATAAAAATCAAATGAATATTCATATTTGACCTGATTGTTTATAGTTCATAATGCGTGATCAAAACCGAAAGTTTCTGTGGTGACTTCCCTTGTACTGTTCACCATGTAAGAACTTATTCACTATGTAAGAATTTGTTCACCATGTAAGAACTTGTTCGTTATGCTTCAGAAGATTGGAGACTGATGAAAATTAGGCTTGGGGTGGATTAATGATTGTGCATTGAGCATTGACTCCCCTATACAGAATTTTATTGTTGTTAACAACCATTTGATCAATAAATTTGAGAGATGCCCTCTCAAAAAAAATAAAATAAAAGTAGAGGCAGGTGTTGCACAACATTGTGAGTGTACTAAATGCCACTGGATTTTTCATTTTTAAATGGTTATTTCTCTTCAGAAATTTATTTTTAAAGTCCATAATGTATTTAAATTCCTTACTTTTCTCCTAATGTCTTTAAATTAAGGTATCACTGATATACACTCTTATGAAGGTTTCACAAGAAAAACAATGTGGTTATTACATTCACCCTTCTTATCCAGTCCCTCCCATACCCCACTGCACTCACTGTCCATAAGTGTAGCAAGATGCCACAGAGTCCCTATTTGTCTTCTTTGTGCTACGTTGTCTTCCCTGTGACCCTACACACACCATGTTCACCAATCATGATACCTCTCAATCCCCTTCTCCCTCCCCACCCACCCGCCCTCCCCAACTCCTTCCCTTTTGTAACCACTAGTCCCTTCTTGGAGTTGGTGAGGCTAGTATTTTGTTCCTTCACTTTTGCTTCATTGTTATACACCAGAAATGAGGGAAATCATTTGGTATTTCTCTTTCTCTGCCTGATTTATTTCACTGAGCATAGTACCCTATAGCTCCATCCATGTTGTTGCAAATGGTAGGATTTGTTTCTTTTTATGGTTGAATGATACTCCATTGTGTATAGGTACCACCTCTTCATTATCCATTTATCCACTGATGAAGACTTAGGTTGCTTCCATATCTTGGCTATTGTAAATAGTGCTGTGGTAAACATAGTGGTGTATATGCCTTTTTGAATCTGATAAGTTGTTTTCTTTGGGTAAATTCCTAGGAGTGGAATTCCTGTGACAAATGGTATTTCTGTTTTTAGTTTTAGAGGAACCTCCATATTGCTTACCACAATGGGTGAACTAGTTTACATTCCCACCAGCAATGTAGTAGAGTTCCCGTTTCTCTGCATCCTCACCAGCATTTGCTGTTCCTAGTTTTTTCTATGTTGACCATCCTAGCTGGTGTGAGGTGATAACTCATTGTGGTTTTAATTTGCATTTCCCTGATAATTAGCAATGTGGAGCATCTTTCCATGTGCCTGTTGGCCATCTGAATTTCTTATTTGGAGAAGCGTCTGTTCATATCCTCCACCCGTTTTTTAATAGGGTTATTTGCATTTTGGATGTTGAGGCATGAGTTCTTTATATATTTTACATGTTAACCCCTTGTTGGATACGTCTTTTACAAATATATTCTCCCATACTGTGGCATGTCCTTTTGTTCTGCTGATGGTGTCCTTTGATGTACAGAAGCTTTTTAGTATGACGTGGTCCCATTTGTTCATTTTTGCTTTTGTTTCTCTTGCCTGAGGAGATGCATTCAGGAAAAAATTACTCATGCTTATATTCGAGATTTTTGCCTATGTTTTCTTCTAAGAGTTTTATGGCTTCATGAGTTACTTTCAGTTTTTCGATCCATTTTGAGTTTACTTTTGTGCATGAGGTTCGACAATAATCCAGTTGCATTCTCTTACATGTTGCTGTCCAGTTTTGCCAACACCAGTTGTTGAAGAGGCTTTCATTTCCGCCTTGTATATCCATGGCTCCTTTATCAAATGTAAATTGACCATATATGCTTGGGTTTATATTTGGGCTCTCTAGTCTGTTCCATTGGTTAAATGGTCTGTTATTGTGCCAGTACCAAATTGTCTTGATTACCATTCCTTTGCAGTAGAGCTTGAAGTCGGGGAGCGTAATCCCTCCCACTTTATTCTTTTTTTTGTATCATTAATATACACTTAGATGAACAATATTGTGGTTGCTATATTGCCTTCCCCATGCACCCCCCCCTGCATTATGTGTGGTAATAATAATGCCCCTTGTCCCCCTTATCCCTCCTTTTCCACCCTTCCTCCTCAGTCCCTTTCCCTTTGGTAACTGTTAGTCCAATCTTGGGTTCTGAGAGTCTGCTGCTGTTCTGTTCCTCCCATTTTTGCTTTGTTCTTATACTCCACAGATTAGTGAAATAATTTGATACTTGTCTTTCTCCACCTGGCTTATTTCACTGAGCATAATACCCTTGAGCTCCATCCATGTTGTTGCAAATGGTAGGATTTGTTTTCTTCTTATGGCTGAATAATATTCCATTGTGTATATGTACCACATCTTCTTTATCCATTCACCTACTGGGTGGACACTTAGGCTGCTTCCATTTTTTAGCTATTGTAAATAGTGCTGCAATAAACAGGGAAGCATATGTCTTCTTCACACTGGGCTGCTGCATTCGTAGGATAAATTCCTAGGAGTGGATTTCCTGGATTAAATGGTATTTCTATCTTTAGTTTTTTGAGGAACCTCTATACTGCTTTCCACAATGGTTGAACTAATTCACATTCCCACCAGCAGTGTAGGAGGGTTCACCTTTCTCCACATCCTCACCAACATTCGTTGTTGTTTGTCTTTTGGATGGCAGCCATCCTTTCTGGCATGAGGTGATACCTCATTGTGGTTTTAATTTGCATATCTCTCATGATTAGTGATGTGGAGCATCTTTTCATGTGCCTGTTGGCCATTGGAATTTCTTCTTTGGAGAAGTGTCCGTTCAGCTCCTCCACCCATTGTTTAATTTGGTTATTTGCATTTTGTTTGTTGAGCTGCATGAGCTCTTGGTATACTTTGGATGTCAACCCCTTATCAGATATGTCATTTATGAATATATTCTCCCATACTGTAGGATGTCTTTTTGTTCTGCTGATGGTGTCCTTTGCTGTATAGAACCTTTTTAGTTTGATATAGTCCCACTTGTTCATTTTTGCTTTTGTTTCCATTGCCCATGGAGATATGTTCATTAAGAAGTTTTCACATTTATATTCAGGAGAGTTTTGCCTATGTTTTCTTCTAAGAGTTTTATGGTTTCATGACATACATTCAAGTCTTTGATCCATTTCGAGCTTACTTTGTGTATGAAGTTAGACAGTAATCCAGTTTCATTCTCTTACATGTAGCTATACAGTTTTGCCAACACGAGTTGTTGAAGAAGCTGTCATTTCCTGATTGTATATCCATGGCTCCTTTATCATATATTAATTGACCATATATGCTTGGCTTAATATCTGGAGTCTCTATTCTGTTCCACTGGTCTATGGGTGTGTTATTCTGCCAGTACCTAATTGTTTTGATTACTGTGACTTTGTAGTAGAGTTTGAAGTTGGGAAGCAAGATCCCCCCTGCTTTACTCATCCTTCTCAGGATTGCTTTGGCTATTCGGGGTCTTTCGTGGTTCCATACGAATTTTAGAACTATTTGTTCCAGTTCATTGAATAATGCTGTCTGTATTTTGTAAGGACTGCATTGAATCTGTAGATTGCTTTAGGCAGTATGGCCATTTTAACAGTATTAATTCTTCCTAGCTAAGACCATGGGATGAATTTCCATTTATTAGTATCCTCCTTAATTTCTCTTAGGAGTGTCTTGTAGTGTTCAGGGTATAGGTCTTTCACTTCCTTGGTTAGGTTTATTCCTAGGTATTTTATTCTTTTTGATGCTATTGTGAATGGAATTGTTTTCCTGATTTCTCTTTCTGCTAGTTCATCATTAGTGTATAGGAATGCAACAGATTTTTGTGTATTAATTTTGTATCCTGCAACTTTGCTGAATTCCGATATTAGTTCTAGTAGTTTTGGAGTGGATTCTTTAGGGGTTTTTATGTACAATATCATGTCATCTGCAAACAGGGACAGTTTAACTTCTTCCTTTAATATACTTCCCTCTTAGCCAATCTGGACGCCTTTTATTTCTTTGTGTTGTCTGATTGCCATGGTTGGGACCTCCAGAACTATGTTGAATAAAAGTGAGGAGAGTGGACATCATTGTTTCATTTCTGATCTTAAAGGAAAAGCTTTCAGCTTCTTGCTGTTAATTATGATGTTGGCTCTATGTTTGTCATATATGGCCTTTATCATGTTGAGGTATTTGCCCTCTATACCGATTTTATTGAGTTTTTATCATCAATGGATGTTGAATTTTTCAAATGCTTTTTTAGCATCTATGGAGATGATCATGTGGGTTTTGTCCTTTTTGTTGATGTGGTGCATGATGTTGGATTTTCTAATGTTGTACCATCCTTGCATCACTGAGATGAATCCTACTTGACCATGATGATCTTTTTGATGTAGTTTTGAATTCGATTTGCTAATATTTTGTTGAGTATTTTTGCATTTGTGTTCACCAGGGTTATTGGTCTGTAATTTTCCTTTTTTGTGGTGCCTTTGGCTGGTTTTGGTATTAGAGTAATACTGGCTTCATTGAATGAGTTTGGAAGTATTCCCTGCTCTTCTACTTCTTGGAAAACTTCAAGGAGGATGGGTATTAGGTCTTCTTTAAATGTTTGAGAAAATTCTGTAGAGAAACCCTCTGGTCTAGGAGTTTTGTTCTTCGGTAGTTTTTCAAATTACCAATTCAATTTTGTAGCTGGTAATTGGTCTATTCAGATTTTCTGTTTCTTCCTAGGTCTGCCTTGGAAGGTGGAATTTTTCTAGAAAGTTGTCCATTTCCTCTAGGTTATCCAGTTTGTTAGCTTGTGATTTTTCATAGTATTCTCTCATAATTCTTTGTATTTTTGTGGTGTCCATAGTGGTTTTTCCTTCATTTCTGATTCTGTTTATGTGTGTAGACTCTCTTTTTTCCTTGATAAGTCTGGCTATGGGTGTATCTATTTTGTTTATTTTCTTGAAGAATCAGCTCTTGCTTTCATTGCTTCTTTCTATTGTGTTATTCTTCTCCATTTTATTTATTTCTGCTCTAAACTTTATTATGTCCCTCCTTCTACTGACTTTGGGCCTCATTTGTTTTTCTTTTTCTAGTTTTGTTAATTGTGAGTTTAGGCTGTTCATATGGAATTGTTCTTCTTTCCCGCGGTAGGCCTGCATTACAATATACTTCCCTCTTAGCAGTCCATTTGCTGCGTCCCACAGATTTTGTTGTTGAATTATTTTTTTCATTCATCTCCATATATTGCTTGATCTCTGTTTTTATTTGGTCATTGATCCATTGATTATTTAGGAGCATGTTTTTAAGCCTCCATGTGTTTGTGGGCTTTCTCGTTTTCTTTGTGTAATTTATTTCTAGTTTCATACCTTTGTGGTCTGCAAAGCTGGTTGGTATAATTTCTATTTTTTTAAATTTGTGGTGTATTTCCCCCTTTAATTCTGTTCATATTCGTTTCACGTATATATATGTGATCCTGTTGAGTGCATAAATATTTGTTATATCCCCTTGTTGTACTGACCCCTTTATCATTATGTAATGTCCTTCTTTGTCTTTTGTTATTTACTTTGTTTTGAAGTCTATTTTGTGGGATACAAGTACTGCAACTCTTGTTTTTTTCTCCTTTTTATTTGCATGAAATATTTTTTTCCATCCTTTTACTTTGTCTGTGTACATCTGGGTTTGAAGTGAGTCTCTTGTAGGCAGCATATAGACGGGGTCTTATTTTTTTATCCATTCAGTGACTCCATGTCTTTTTATTGGTGCATTCAGAACATTTACATTTAGGGTGATTATCGATTGGTATGTACTTATTGCCATTGTAGCCTTTAGATTTGTGGATACCAAAGGTTCAAGGGTCCCTATGTAACAGTCCAATTAAACTCACTTAGTATGCTATTACAAACACAACCTAAAGGTTTTTTTTTTCCTCCTTATTCTTCCTCCTCCATTCTTTATATATTAGGTATCATATTCTGTACTTTGTGTATACCTTAATTTTGCATCTGCTTAGTAATTAATTGTTCTTTCTTTTGTTGTTTAATTGCCCCCAGTGACAGCTATTCAGCCTTACAAACACTTCCATCAATAGCAGCCCCTCTAAAATACACTGTAGAGATGGTTTGTGGGAAGCAAATTATCTCAGCTTTTGCTTATCTGAAAATTGTTTAATTCCTCCTTCAAATTTAAATGATCTTTTGTGGTATAGTATTCTTGGTTTGAGGCCCTTCTGCTTCATTGCATCAAAGATATCATGCCACTCCCTTCTGGCTTGTAAGGTTTCTGTTAAGAAGTCTGATGATAGCCTGATGGTTTTCCTTTGTATATGATCTTTTTTCTCTCTCTAGCTGCTTTTAAGTCTGTCCTTATCCTTCTTATTTGCCATTTTGTTATGTCTTGGTGTGGTCTTCCTTGGGTCCCTTGCATTGGGAGATCTGTGCACCTCCATGCCCTGAGAGACTATTTCTTTCCCCACATTGGGGGAGTTTTCAGCAATTACCTCCTCAAAGACACTTTCTATCCCTTTTTCTCTGTTCTTCTTCTGGTACATCTATAATGTGAACATTTTTCCGTTTGGATTGGTAACAGCTCTCTCAATATTCTTTCATTCCTAGAGATCCTTTTTTCTCTGTGCCTCAGCTTCTTTGTATTCCTCTTCTCTAATTTCTGTCCCATTTATCGTCTCTTCTACTACATCTAATCTGCTTTTAAATCCCTCAATTGTATGTTTCATTTCAGATATGGAATTTCTTAATGATTGAATCTGTCCTAAATCAGTCCCTGAGTTGTTGAATAATTTTCTGTACCTCCATGAGCATGTTTATGATTTTTATTTTGAACTCTTTCAGGAAGATTGATGAGTTCAGTTTCAGTTGGCCCCTATTCTGGTGTTTTTAGGATTTTGGTTTAAACCAGGTTCCTTTGATGTTTCATTTTTGTATGTGACACCCTCTAGTGCCCAGAAGCTCTAGTCTCGGAGCTGCTCAGTCCCTGGAGTGATGTCAGGAGTCACAGGGGAGCAGCACTGATGCCTGGGGGGTGGAGGAAAGAGCTGTTTCCTGCTTCCCGGCTGCACTGCCTGTCTCCACTGTCAGAACCAGTGGGTCGTGCACACAGGTGTAAGCTTCTGTGCTTCGCATTTGTAGCTGCCATAGGCAGGGTCCCTTCAGTAATGTTTTAAGTAAAAAAATAAGGCAATTTCAACAGGACATATTGGTCACTCAAAGGTTTTTGTTCCCATCCTTTGAAAACTATCCTCTTCAGTTGAGAGATGAGGAAAGTGAGGTCTGAGAAAGGAACTGACTCCCAGAGCAGGTTAATGGTAGAAAGCCTCAAAGTGCAGGCTAGTTCCTGCCCATGATACTGTCTCTGCCTTCTCACTCTTAGGCTGTGAACACCTGGTGGCACAGACCAACCTGGTCATCATTGGGTTATACCACACAACCTCTGGTCCAGGGCCCAGCAGGATTTACAAGTGTTTATGGATGTGTTATGATCACTGTGTAATCACCTCCGTCCCATGAGGGCCTCCATCTTGATAGATGTGATTAAATACAATTGCTAACACCAACCCTTCACTATACCATGGACTGGACTCATGCAAAGCATGCTATTTCATTTATATTACACAGTGACCCCAACAGATAGGACTGCCTCCCTTACACAAGCAGCATCTGAGCTTAGAGAAGGAATTTCCTCCAGGGCAACAGCTTGTAAGGGAAGAAGCTGGAATTTAAACCCAGATATTTTGACTGAAGCCCTGTCCTTTGGCCACTATACCCTCCCACTTTCTGACCAAGAAGATAAGCTAGAATTTAGAAAAACAGCAGTTATGACAAGGGAGGAAAAAAATCAAGTGATTTATATATATAATAACCCCAATATGGTGATAAATTAATATACACAAAACCAGAAAAAAGAAAAGGTACAAAAACCTTAATGTTTATTTCCTCTGGGTAGTGGAATGTTTGTTTAAAAATTACAGGTAACTTTGTCTTTACCCTTAGTTTTTCCAAATTTCCTACAATAAGCGTGTCTCTTTAGTCAGAAAGTTTTTTCTTTGAATTTATCACTTGGGTTGCATCTATGAATTATTGATAGGTCTGCCACACTTCTGGACTGCATGCCCCTTCCTACCACGTTCTGTAACCCCTGAGTCTGGCCTGAACCCAAATGGGGGACTTGACATTTATTAGCCAAACTCTTAGCTTTTAACTGGGAACAGTCTCTCTGCCTGACTTATATATATATATATACTATTTGGGCTTTAGAATAAAACGTTTGAGCTGTATAGCCACCCACTAATACAAACAAGAATACCATTTGTTTTCAGGCACCAGAATTCGTTTCTTAGGCTGATATGTGTCAAGATGAGGGTTACAAAATATTGTCCTGTTTTGTTCCTGGGAAATGCCAGCCTATGTCCAGGAATTGTGGCAGAACCTGCAGGAGAGGTACCTGTAACTTGTAACAGCAAGATTAACATCTTTGGGCTGAGTTTCTTTCCTAGAGGGGAAAAGTCATGGAGTGAGCATTGGTGGGAGTCAGGTTGGGAGGCAAAAGACCTTGGGAAAATAACTTCTTTGGCCTGCATTTTAACTTACTCATCTGGCAAATGTGATAAGCTCACTACAATACCCTATAGTAGTAGCATAGATCTACTATTATATGCATCTTTTATAGTTATTAGCTGGGTGACCTCAAGCGATTAACTTCCTGATGTTCATGACAACATAACACATTCAATGCTTATGCTTTTTATAAGTCATATTATCACATACCTTGTTAAATATGACAGTGTGTCAGTAAAGTATGTAGCCATGGTCCTGAACAAAATGCCCAGAGAGGTTGAAATCTACCCCAGATCACACATGAACAGAAGTGTAAGAGGAACCAAACCAGCATGTCCCATGTCATTTTGTCAGGGTTGCTACCAGCAAAGGAAAAGCAAACAAGGAATGGAGATTATTACATTTGTCATCAATGCTCTTAACCTCTTGAGACTTCTGTAATATCGTAGCTATATGTTTAAGAAAATACTCAACTGTTTTCCAGAGTGGTTGCACTGAGAGTGAGAGTTCCAGTCCCCATGTATCCTCACCACAAACTTATGGTGAAGATTCTAATTTTAGACATTCTAATAGGTGTGTAGTGCTATCTCATGGTTTTAATTTTCACATCTCTAATAAACAGTTGATATCAACCCTCCTTCTAATGTGCTTACTGGCCATTCATATATATTCTTTGAAGTGTCTGTTCAAATCTTTTACTCATTTTAAAATCAGGTTTTCTTATTCAGAGGTCTTTATGTATTCTGGATACAATTCCTTAATCAGATATGTGATTTGCAAATTTTTCCCAATCTGTAGCTTGTCGTTTCTTTTTTTTCTTTGAAACTTGAATGTGTTTTATTTCTTTCTTTCTTTTTATTAAGGTATGATTGGTATACACTCTTATGAAGGTTTCACATGAAAAAACAATGTGGTTACTACATTTACCCATATTATCAAGTGCCCACCCACACCCCAATGCAGTCACTGTCCATCAGGGCAGCAAGTTGCCAGAGATCCACTATGTCCCTTCTATGTGATACACTGTTCTCCCAGTGATCCCCGACACCATGTGTACTAAACATAATACCCCTCAGTCCCCTTCTCCCTCACTCTCCACCCATCCCTCCCCTTTGGTAAACACTAGTTCATTTTAGGAGTCTCTGAGTGCTGCCATTTTGTTCCTTCAGTTTTGCCTTACTGTTATACTCCACAAATGAGGGAAATCATTTGGCATTTGTCTTTCTCTGCCTGGCTTATTTCACTGAGCATAACATCCTCCAGCTCCATCCATGTTGTTGCAAATGGTAGGATTTGTTTCTTTCTAATGGCTGAATAGTATTCTATTGTATATATGTACCACATCTTCTTTATCCATTCACCTACAGATGGACACTCAGGTTGCTTCCATATCTTGGCTATTGTAAAAAGTGCTGTGATAAACATTGGGGTGCATATGTCTTTTTGAATCTGAGAAGTTGTATTCTTTGGCTATATTCCAAGGAGTGGGATTCCAGGGTCAAATGGTATTTCTATTTTTAGTTTTTTGAGGAACCTCCATATTGCTTCCCACAATGGTTGAACTAGTTTACATTTCCACCAGCAGTGTAGAAGGGTTCCCCTTTCTCTGCATCCTTGCCAACATTTGTTCTTAGTCTTTTCAATGCTGGCCATCCTTACTGCTGTTGAGGTGATATCTCATTGTGGTTTTAATTTGCATTTCCCTGATGATTAGTGATGTGGAGCATCTTTTCATGTGTCTGTTTGCCATCTGAATTTCTTCTTTGGAGAACCGTCTCTTCATATCTCTGCCCATTTGTTAATCAAGTTATTTGCTTTTTGGGTGCTGAGGTATGTAAGTTCTTTATATATTTCGGATGTTAACCCCTTGTCGGATATGTCATTTACAAATATATTCTCCCATACTGTAGGATGCCTTTTTGTTTTATTGATGATGTCCTTTGCCGTACAAAAACTTTTTAGTTTGATGTAGTCCCATGAGTTCATTTTTGCTTTTGTTTCCCTTTCTCGGGGAGATGGGTTCAGGAAGAAGTTGCGCATGCTTATATTCAGGAGATATTTACCTATGTTGTCTTCTAAGAGTTTTATGGTTTCATAACTTACATCCAAGTCTTTAATGCATTTCCAGTTTACTTTTGTGTATGGGGTTAAACAATAATCGTTTCATTCTATTGCATGTACCTGTCCAGTTTTGCCAACACCAGCTGTTGAAGAGGCTGTCATTTCCCCATTGTATGTCCATGGCTTCTTTATCACATATTAATTGACCATATATGGTTGGATTTATATCAGGGCTCTCTAGTCTGTTCCATTGGTCTATAGGTCTGTTCTTGTGCCAGTACCAAATTGTTGATTATTGTGGCTTTGTAGTAGAGCTTGAAGTTGGGGAGCATAATTCCCCCTGCTTTATTCTTCCTTCTCAGGATTGCTTTGGCTATTCGAGGTCTTTTATGGTTCCATATGAATTTTAGGACGATTTTCTCTAGTTCATTGAAGAATGCTGTTGGTATTTTGATAGGAATTGCACCGAATCTATAGATTGCTTTAGGCAGGATGGCCATTTTGATAATATTAATTCTTCTTATCGAAGAGCATGGGATGTGTTTCCATTTATTGGTATCTTCTTTAATTGCTCTCATGAGTGTCTTGTAGTTTTCAGGGTATAGGTCTTTCACTTCCTTGGTTAGGTTATTCCTAGGCATTTTATTCGTTTTGATGCTATTGTGAATGGAATTGTTTTCCTTATTTCTCTCTCTGCTAGTTCATTGTTAGTGTACAGGAATGCAACAGATTTCTGTGTATTAATTTTGTATCTGGCAACTTTGCTGAATTCAGATGTTACATCTAGTAGTTTGGGAGTGGATTCTTTAGGGTTTTTTTAGATACAGTATCATGTCATCTGCAAACAGGGACAGTTTAACTTCTCCCTTGCCAATCTGGATACCTTTTATTTCTTTATGTTGTCTGATTGCCGTGGCTAGGACCTCCAGTACTATGTTGAATAGAAGTGGGGAGAGTGGGCATCCTTGTCTTGTTCCTGGTCTTAAAGGAAAAGCTTTCAGCTTCTCACTGTTAAGTATAACGTTGACTGTGGGTTTCTTATATATGGCCTTTATCATGTTGAGGTACTTGCCCTCTATACCCATTTTGTTCAGAGTTTTTATCATGAATGGATGTTGAAATTTGTCAAATGCTTTTTCAGCATCTATGGAGATGATTATGTGGTTTTTGCCCTTCATTTTGTTGATGTGGTGGATGATGTTGATGGATTTTTTAATGTTGTACCACCCTTGCATCCCTGGCATAAATCCAACTTGATCATGGTGTATGATCCTTTTGACGTATTTTTGGATTCAATTTGCTAATATTTTGTTGAGTATTTCTGCATCTATGTTCATCAGGGACATTGGTCTCTAATTTTCTTTTTTTGTGGTGTCTTTGCCTGTTTTTGGTATTAGAGTGATACTGGCCTCATAGATTGAGTTTGGAAGTATTCCCTCCTCTTCTATTTTTTGGAAAACTTCAAGGAGAATGGGTATTAGGTCTTCACTAAATGTTCGATAAAATTCAGTGGTGAAACCATCTGGTCCAGGAGTTTTGTTCTTAGGTAGGGTTTTGATTATCAGTTCAATTTCGTTGCTGGTAATTGGTCTGTTCAGATTTTCTGTTTCTTCCTTGGTCAGTCTTGGAAGGTTGTATTTTCTAGAAAGTTGTCCACTTCTTCTAGGTTATCCAGTTTGTTAGCATATTTTTCATATTATTCTCTAATAATTCTTTGTATTTCTGTGGTGTCCACAGTGATTTTTCCTTTCTGATTTCTGATTCTGTTTATGTGTGTAGACTCTCTTTTTTTCTTGATAAGTCTGGCTAGGGTTTTATCTATTTTGTTTATTTTCTCAAAGAACTAGCTCTTGTTTTCGTTGATTCTATTCTTTTATTCTTCTCAATTTTATTTATTTCTGCTTTAATCTTTATTATATCCCTCCTTCTACTGACTTTGGGCCTCATTTGTTGTTCTTTCTCTAGTTTCATTAATTGTGAGTTTAGACTGCTTATATGGGATTGCTGTTCTTTCTTGAAGTAGGCCTGTATTGCAATATACTTTCCTCTTAGCACAGCCTTGGCTGTGTCCCAGATTTTGCGGTGTTCAATTACTGTTGTCATTTGTCTCCATATATTGCTTGATCTCTGTTTTTATTTGGTCATTGATCCACTGGTTATTTAGGAGCATGTTGTGAAGCCTCCATGTGTTTGTGGGCTTTTTCATTTTCTTTGGGTAATTTATTTCTAGTTTTATAGCTTTGTGATTTGAGAAACTTGTTGGTACAATTTCAATATTCTTGAATTTACCGAGGCTCTTTTTGTGGCCTAGTATATAATGTATTCTTGAAAATGTTCCATGTGCACTTGAGAAGAATGTGTATTCTGTTGCTTTTGGGTGTAGAGTTCTGTAGATGTCTGTTAGGTTCACCTGTTCTATTGTGTTGTTCAGTGCCTCTGTCTCCTTACTTATCTTCTGTCTGGTTGATCTGTCCTTCAGAGTGAGTGGAGTGTTGAAGTCTCCTAGAATGAATGCATTGCATTCTATTTCCCCTTTGAATTCTCTTAGTATTTGTTTCACATATGTGGGTGCTCCTGTGTTGGGTGCATAGATATTTATAATGGTTATATCTCCTCCTGGATTTACCCCTTTATCATTATGTAATGTCCTTCTTTGTCTCGTTACTTTCTGTGTTTTGAAGTCTATTTTGTCTGATATAAGTACTTCAACTCCTGCTTTTTTCTCTCTGTTAGCTGCGTGAAATATCTTTCCCAATCCCTTCACTTTTAGTCTGTGTATGTCTTTGGGTTTAAAGTGGGTCTCTTGTAGGGAGCATATAGATGGGTCTTGCTTTTTCATCCATTCAGTGACTCTATGTCTTTTGATTGGTGCATTCAGTCCATTTACCTTTAAGGTGATTATCAATAGGTGTGTACTTATTGCCATTGCAGGCTTTAGATTCATGGTTACAAAAGGTTCAAGGTTAATTTCCTTACTATCTAAGAGTCTAACTTAATTCACTTAAGATGCTGTCATAAACACAATCTAAAGGTTCTTTTTTCTTTTTCTTCCTCCTCCATTCTTTATATATTAGGTATCATAATCTGTATTCTTTGTCTATCCCTTGAATGACTTTGGGGATAGTTAATTTAATTTTGCATTTGCTTAGTAATCAGCTGTTCTACTTTCTTTACTGTGGTTTTATCACCTCTGCTGACAGCTATTCAACCTTAGGAACACTTCCATCTATAGCAGTCCCTCCAAAATACACTGTGGAGATGGTTTGTGGGAGGTAAATTCTCTCAGCTTTTGCTTATCTGGAAATTGTTTAATCCCTCCTTCAAATTTATATGATAATCTTGCCAGACAAAGTAATCTTGGTTCCAGGCCCTTCTGCTTCATTGCATTAAACACATCATGCCACTCCCTTCTGGCCTGTAAGGTTTCTGCTGAGAAGTCTGATGTTAGCCTGATGGGCTTTCCTTTGTATGTCATCTTATTTCTCTCTCTGGCTGCTTTTAATAGTCTGTCCTTATCCTTGATCTTTGCCAATTTTATTACTATATGTCTTGGTGTTGTCTTCCTTGGGTCCCTTGTTTTGGGAGATTTGTGGATCTCTGCAGCCTGAGAGACTATCTCCTTCCTCAGACTGGGGAAGTTTTCAGCAACTATCTCCTCAAAGACACTTTCTTTCCCTTTTTCTCTCTTCTTCTAGTATCCCTATAATGCAAATATTGTTCCGTTTGGATTGGTCACACAGTTCTCTCAATATTCTTTCATTCTTAGATATCCTTTTTTTCTCTCTGTGCTTCAGCTTCTTTGTATTCCTCTTCTCATTTCTATTTCATTTATCATCTCCTCCACTGTATCCAACCTGCTTTTAATACCCCCCATTGTGCTCTTCAGTGATTGGATCTCCCATCTGAATTCATTCCTGAGTTCTTGGATATCTTTCTGTAGCTTCATTAGCATGTTGATGATTTTTATTTTGAACTCCCTTTCAGGAAGTCGTAAGTTGTATATCATTGAAATCTTTCACCGGATTTATATTAATTTTACTCTGGACTAGGTTCTTTTGGCGTTTCATATTTGTATATGGTGTCCTCTAGTGTCCAGAAGCTCTACTCTGGAGCTGCTCAGCCCCTGAATCAATGTCAGGGGTCGCAGTGGAGTGGTATTGGTGCCTGGGGGGAGGAAAGAGGTGTTCCCTGCTTCCCGGCTGCTGTGCCCGTCTCCACTGCCTTAACCAGTGGGCCAAACACATAGGTATAAGATTTTGTCCCAGAGCAGCCAGATATGGATCCCTGCTTTCCACAAGCAGCTGGAATCAGTCTCTCCAGGAATTCTGCCTGTATTAGCTTTCCAACCCAGTAATGATGCAAGTATCATGAAAGCACCATGAAATGTAGGTTTGTTCTCCCAGAACAGATCTCTGGAGCTAGGTATTCAGCAGTCCCAGGCCTTCCACTCCCTCCCTGCTCCATTTCTCTTCCTCCTGTCAGTGAGCTGAGGTTGGGGAAGGACTTGGGTCCCACCTGGCCACAGCTTTGGTATGTTACCCTGTTCCCTGAGGTCTGCTCTTCTCTCCAGGTGTATACAGTCTGGCGCTGTCGTTTTTCCTGTTGCTCTCTCAGGATTAGTTGTGCCAACTGTATTTTCTAATTATACAGTTTTAGGAGGAAGCCTCTGTCTCTCTTCTCACACTGTCTTTAATCCCTAATCTGTAGCTTGTCTTTCACAATCTCTTAACAGTCACTCTTGCAGAACAGTTCTCAATTTATCCTTTTTTTTTTATGGATCATGCTTTTCATATTGTACCTAATAGATCCTTAACTCATAGTCACAAAGATTTCCTCCAATGTTTTAAGACTTTTACCATTTTAAGTTTTAAATTTAGGTGTTTGAACCATTTTTATTTTGTTGTGGTAAAATACACACCATATGAAAAAATTTTTAAATACACTTTATGTTTTAGGGCAGTTTTAGGTTTATAGCAAAATTATGCAGAAGGTAGTGAGACTTCCCATATCCCCCATCAGAATGGAACATTTGTTACAACTGATGAACCTATTCATTGATACATCATTATTACCTGAAGTCCTTACTTTATTTACATTGTTCACTCTTAGTGTTATACATTCTGTTTGGACAAATGTTTCATGACACGTATCTACCATTATGCTTTACAGAGTAGTTTCACTGCCCTAAAAATCCTGTGCCCCACCTGTTTATCCTTTCCTCCGTCCTAATCCCTACAGCTACTGCTTTTTACTCTCTCCATACTTTTGCCTTTTACACAATGTCCTCTAGTTGGAATCATACAGTATGTAACCGTTTCAGATTGGCTCCTTTCACTTATGAATAATGCAATTAGGTTTCCTCCAGGTCTTTTCATGTTTGATAGCTTTCTTTTTAATGCTGAATAATACTCCACTGTCTGGATGCACAATTTAACTGTTCACCTACGGACATCTTGGTTGTTTCCAAGTTCTGGCAATTATGAATAAAACTGCTATAAACACCATGGGCAGGTTTTTGCATAGGGATGTTTTCAGTTCCTTTGAGTAAATCTCAAGGAGCATGACTGCTGGATGACACAGTAAGAGTATGTTTAATTTCTAAGAAACTGCCAAACTGTCTTCCAAAGTGGCTGTATTATTTTGCATTGCCATCAGCAATGAATAAGATTTCCTGCTCCTCCACATCCTTGCCGGCATTTGGTGCAGTCACTGTTCTGGATTTGGGTCATTTTAATAGGTACATAATCGTAATTTTAAACCATTTTTTAAGCACACAATTCAGTGTCGTTAAGTCCATTCCTAACTTTGTATAACCATCACTACAATTTATAACTTTTTCTTTCATCACCTCAAACAAAACCTCTGTAACCATTAACAATAATTCCATTTCCCCGTTCCAGCCCTTGGTAACCTCTGTTTTCTGCCTCTATGAATTTGCCCATCATGTAAGTGGAATCATTCAAATATTTGTCCTTCGTATCTGGCTTATTTCACTTAATGTTTTCAAGGTTCATTCATATTGTAGCATGCATCAGAACTTTATTCCTTTTTAAGGCTAATATCCCATTTCACATATACACCACTTTATCTAGTTCTGCTGATGAATACTTGGATTGTTTCCATCTTTTGACTTGTGAATAATGTTGCAACGAACACTGGTATATAGATATCAATTGAAAAAGTCCCTTTTTTTTCAATTGTTTTGTATATATACCTAGGTGTAGATTGGAGGAATCCCCAAACTCTTCCACAGCAACCACACTATTTTACATTCCTACTAGCAATGCACAAGGGTTTGAATTTCCCCACACCCTCACCAACACTTTCTATTTGATAGTAGCCATCCTAATGGGTGTCAAGTGCTATCTAATTGTGGTTTTGATTTGCATTTCCCTAATCAATAATGTTGAGCATCTTTTCAAGGGAGTATTGGCCATTTGTAAATCTTCTTTAGAGAAATGTGTTCTCAAGTCCTTTGCCCGTTTTTGAATCAGGTCTTTTTGTTTTAGTTTATACATTCTGGATACTAACTTATCAAATACAATTTACAAGTATTTCCTCCCACTTCATGGGTTGCCTTCTTTCACTCTGTTGATGAATCCTTTGATGCAGACACAACAGATTTTGTTAATCCTGTACCCTGTAAATTTGCTGAAATTCATTTGTTCTAGTAGCTTTCTTGTGGATTCTTTTTGTCTAATTACTTTGGTTCACACTTCTAGTAGTGTTGAACAGCAGTGGTAAAAGTGGGCATCTTTTTCCTGATTTTGGTGGAAAAGCTTGCAGTCTTTCACTACTGAGATATGTTGTTTTTAATAAATGCCCTTTATCATGTTGAGAAAGTTCCCTTCTATTGTTTTAGTGTTTTATCATGAAAGGGCACTGGATTTTGCCAAATGCCTTTTATCCATCCAATGAGCTGATTATATAGGCTTTCCCTTTGTTCTGTCAGTGTGTATATTGCATTGGTTTTCTTACATTGAAGCATGCTTACATTTCTGAGGTAAACCTATTTGGTCATGGTGTATAACCCTTTTAATATGCTTTTAGTTCATATGTTTGCACTTTGTTGAGGATCTGTTAAAAACTTCTTTCTATTCATTTAAAGTATGTTACAATAGCTGCTTTTAGGGTTTAGGTTTTTATATGGGTTGGCTTCTGTCAATGGACTTATCCCTTGAGAAGAGGCCACATGGTAATTCTGGATTGTATCCCAGACATTTTGAGTATTATGTTGTGAGACTATAGATTCTGTTTAAATTCCCTCATGAATATTTTTGTTTCAGTGCAAGAAAGACAGGATTCTTTAAAAGCTTTAGCTGCCTGTTTCACCACTTACAGCAGTAACTCTATGATGGGGCCAACCTTGAGCCAAAACAGGTAGACAAAAAAAAAAATGGTGATTCCTTCTTTAGACCCAGTTTTTTTGGTTTCTCTACCCAGAAGACAAGAGTTTCAGCTGCCAGGGCCAAACAACTGCAGTCTTGCAACTTTTACGTGCCATTGTGGGAAGGCCAGATGGGAGGAAAAAGGGAAAAAAAAGGAAATTATCATGTCCAGCACACAGGGGGCATTTTCCTGGTCCTCTGGCCAGAGCTAAGATGGGTTCTTTTGGGGACTTGCAGCCTGACCTGAGGTAAAAGTCATGAGAAATGAAAAACACTGGGAAACTCAACCCCAGTATGGACTGCTTAAATTTTGACTCCCTAATCTGCCTTTTATTTCTGTATTTGAAGAATCTTCAAGTAACCCTGCATTTTTTTCCAGTTTTTATTTGTAACCAGTGGGAGATAGGCTGTAGTGGGCTTACATCTTGACCAGAACCAGAGGTTGGGATGCAACTTTTGAGAACTCAGGAAATCTGCTTTCACATAATTTCATAAGAGCCAATATAGTTGTTTTCCATCTAAATTTGCTCAAACTGATGCTGGGAGGTTTTGAGAATCATCTGTGAATTGGAGCTTGCTTTACAAAAAAACTTTCTCAACTACATTTGTTCAAATTCATGGTAGGAAGTTAGTTTTGAGAATTTATGAACTTGAACTTAATTTTCACAAAAACAGCTTCACCTTATTTTATCCAGATTTGCCTGATATTATTTTTGAGATGACTTTTTGGAAACTGTTTCTTATCCTCTAGATTTGCTCACCAAACTCCTGCCAGGAAGTTAGTTTTGAAAACTCTTGAATCTGATCTTGTTTTCATTAAGATTTGTTTCAGCTAGATTTGTACAGTTTTCACTCTTTTGAAAAGTTAATTTTGTGAACTATTCAATCTGAGTTCACTTGTAATTAATGGGGTTCAAGCTAGATATTCTCATACTCATGTTGGGAAATTAATTTCAGTATTTGTTTCCAAAACACTACCTTTTTCATCTAAATTTGCTTAAACATGGTTGGAAAGATTCTTTTAAGAATTTGTACGAGTTTGTCTTTACAAAAAATTCTATGTTTCATTAAGGTGTTCAAAATCACAGTTTGAAGTTTCTCTTGAAAATTATTTCTCCACTTGAGGTTGTTTACAAAAGCTAGTTTCCTTTTTTTTAAGCACTTTGCACTTTTTGAGAAAAATTTGTCAATTTGAGCTTTCCACAAAATCTGAAAGGCCTGGTACATTGGGAAAAAGTCATCTTTTGTCTCCCAGAGCTGAAGCAAAACCATTTTCCAACATATTCTAAACCTCTGCCAGTAATGCTGTTACCATTCAACTCAAAGTACCAATCACTTTGTATCTAAGGCAGGGATCGGAACACAATGGACTGTGGATTGTTTTTGTACAGTTAGTTAGCCAAGAATGGAGTTTACTATTTTAAAGAATTGTTAAAGAGAAGGTGTATGTTACAGATGATCCTATGTGGTCACAAAGCTTGAAATATTTACTATCTAGCCCTGGACAGAAAACACTTTGATAATACTGTTCCACAGTTACCATTCATAGACTGGAAAATGAAAGGTACCCCTTGGAATTAGTTAACTCAATGGCTCTGCCTTCTGCAAAATGCTAAAACAGCCAAGTTTAGTAAAAGGCAGCCAGGCACAGAGATGTGTAGGCTCTGAATTCAGCCTTTTTATCACCTCTCCCCCTAGTCTTGCTACCTCTCCGGCTTCACTTTCACCCACCACTCAATCTATACCAGTGTGAGCTCTCCCCTTCTTTTAATAGTGGAATTCCCCATGTTGACATGAACACACAACCATCCAGTTAGAGGCATTTCAGTCTTCCCCACACTATGGTGGGGTAGTAAGAATATGAGACTAAGGAACCTCTACATCTCTCCCTTCTTATGGCACTTGAACAAGGATGTGGGCTGGTGGGCCAGCTTTAACTATTCAGGTAAGAGCAACCACCTAGGGGATGAGGGCACAATAAGACAGTGGGACCCTTGGTCCCTAGATGGTCATGTGGAACAGCTGCTTAACCCCAGCTTGAACCACTCACCTACTTCTGGACTGTCACATGAGAAGCAAGCTATTTTGCTTGAATCACTGTTTCGGGAATCCCTTTGTTCTACCAGCTTAGTCTACAGTCTACCTAACATCCATCCCATTATTAATTTCCAACTACCTCATGTCTTATATCCTCAATGCACCTAAAACTAAAAATTTGTAAAAGCCAACGTCATTATCAGCCCACCCCACATACCTGCTGTTCTTGTATTCCTGAACACAGAACTACTGCAACTTTTCTCTTGGTAACAGCCCTATTATCTACACATCCCCAGAGGAGACTGTACTTGACTCCTACTACTCCTCCCAGGTTCAACTGGTCACAAAAGCCCCACAGCTTGTTATATACTCTCCTCTTTGATCCCTCCCTCACCTCTGATCCTAACCACCCTGGCGTTAGATACTATTTACTTTATGGTTGGCTGTCTTTAATTCCGTATTTTACAATACTGCTCCCTATTTTTCCTAAAACTGGATCCACTCAGGTATTCCATTCCCGAAAAGTCCAAAGCATTTCAAATGTTCATGAGATGGGCCCAGATTAAGTCTCTAGTCTATCTCCTGCACATACTCCACACACACCTAATTATACCAACCACACCACTCTTTCACTACTACTATCATTTGCACTTGCTTTTTTCCCTTTGCTAAAGGAATGTTTCTCAAATGGAGAAGACAATCATTTAAAAAAAATTACAATTTACTGTGTATCAATATTTTGAAGACAATACATGCAAATTATAAAAATCAGGGAAGTGATCATATACTTAGATGCCACACCAATGGCAAGGTTTCTCAGTGATTACTCTTAACTATGGTGCCTATTTCATCATGGACAGATTAACTGTGGATCCACAATGGTCCAACGACCACACTTTACATAGGTCCAGACTAACTGTCCCTTTCCTTTTGTCCCTGTTTGGTGAACTACCACCCATCAATCTGCAAAGTCCAACCATCACTACTGCTTCCATTATGCTTTCCTGATATTTATGCCCCATCACATCACATCCTGCTCAATATATCCATTACCTTTTTTCACACACCTGTTAATGTTTATCATGTAATTACAATTTTCTGTCAAATATCAAAGAGCAACAAGCTCTTTAAAGTCAGGGATATGAAAAAGTCATTGCTGAATCCCGAGCCTTGTGCCTGTCATGGATGGAAGCTCAGAAATGTAAATAGCAAATGTGTCCAATACACCTCTGTGGCAACATGCAGACAAGCAGGAACTGTAAGAACTCTAAACAGACCTTTAATGATTGGGTTGTGGTTTAGGACATGAATGGTCTAAGCCATGAAGAACAGAAGTGATCAGTAGGCCGTCTGAGACTGCTGCTGACGGTACCCACCCCGGCGCATGTAGCCCTCATTTTTGCGGTAGCCATCCTTCTGGTCTGCAGGAGAGATGGAAAGGGGAGCGGGTGAATGCCAGGGAGGAGGCAGCTAAGGTGTGAGGACCCTGGTAAGCAGAGGGAATGGAGCCACTCACCTCGGAAGTAGCCACCATAGGTACCCTGCTTGTGGTCAAATACCCGCTCATTATTTTCCACCAAGCTGCCCAGCTTCTCAGCCAGCTGCAGAGCCAGGTTCTGCTGGGCAGTGGGCTCAGTGCGGTGCATCACCACTGTCTGTGTTGGCTGGTCCAGGGAAGCCTGATGGGAGTGAGGCAGAGGAAGCAAAGAGATATAGATCAGACCTCTCCACACCAAACTCTCCATGACTCCAGCTCTCCAATTTCCGTAGCTGATGGCCCTTACCATCAACTCCTCGTTAATGATCATCTTACTGATGATGGAGTGCACAGTGGGCAGATCCAGCTCAAACATGTCAGACAGCGTCTCCATGCTGGGAAGAAAGAAGGCAGAGAGCAGGGAGTAGTTAGGACCCTCGATCACAAAGCTGGACCCCTGTGCCTCCCTCCACAGGGCCTGTGTGACCTGATGGAGTCGTAGACACTGCTGTAGGTGAAGAGGTAGGTCCGTAGTGATTCTTCCTGGATCTTCCTGTGGGAAGAAAGCAAAAGGGGAGATCTTCAGGGAAGGAGACACCAACCAGTCTTTTCTTCCCCACCTACCATGCCTCCCTCTCTGCTCACCTAACCAGCATGGTTCGGACTTTGTCAGCCTCAGGGAAAAGGTCCCACACTTTGCCATTCATCTTTTCATTAATGATAAAACTGTGGCAGGTCTTCCAATCACCCATCTTCATGGCTTTGGAAGCAGCGACCACATGTTCTCTCATTGACTCAGGGGGACCTGAAAGGTTGGAAATAAGGCAGGGCTTAGGTAAAGTACCTATGGAGCAACTCAGGCCTGGAGTGTAAATAATCACTGAGACTCTCTCAGCATTCCACTAAATAGCCATTTGACTGTACAAGTCACTTAATATCACAGTAAGTTTATTTACACTAGATTAAAATCGGTTCCTGATGTGTTTCTGGGGATTGGTGAACCCCTTGAAAAATGCTGACAAACTGCTATGGGTATCCTGTGTACATTTCCCAGGAAAGGGTCCACTGCTTTCATCAGATTCTTCTAAGATGGCTTGACCTAATAAAAGTCTACCATCTTACCCAGAACAGTGTTTACTGAACTTCACTCCTCCTTTTACCACCCTCATGATTTTTGCCTTACCTATATATCACACTGTTATCGGCTTATTTTTCTTTAGGAAAAGTGGCTCACTCCTTTTTCTAAAAAATTTAGCCTCATTTAAATCATCTCTGTGAAATCACAAGGTGATTATGGACTCAGGCTCCCTAATATCATCTTGAGAGACAAGCCAGAGAAGACATGACAAACAAGAGTAACTGGAATTCAGAGTAGACAATAAAGTACAGATGCTCTAAGACTGGAAGTGGATAGCAAAGAGGGAACATGAGCATGGCAGACCCTAGAACAGGGAGTAAGCTCAAATGCATATACAGATCAGGCCCCAAAAGAAGTGTATGAATAGGGCTGAGTATAAGAAAAAACACACAGCCCTTTTGGATCAGCTTCTATCATTTGTGAAAGAGGTAGAATTAAAAATTCAAAGAACAATTCTCTACGAGCTAAACAGAAGGACAGAACTGAAGACAAAACTGGCTTTTGTCTCCACTGCAGGCAGTGACACAGGGATGTGGAGTCTGTAGTGAACCAGAGAACTCTAACAGATTCTGGAAATACAGATTTTCCACTAGAAATTTTCCAAATGAAACAATGAAAACGAAAGTTATCACTAGATAAGCCAAACAAAATTTGCCTAAGGACAAAAATGTACACACATCCAGGAGAGGACAAATCTGTAAAGGGATGTTGCTATGGACAGTAAGCTTGGCTCAGTCCCCAAGTCCCTCCATGCACTAACCTCACAGGAAAGGCCAATTTAAATTCCTTTCCCAGTGAAATCACAACTCAGCCTCTGGACTGATCAAAGAGATCTTTCAGAAGTGATCAAAGAAGCTAACGTTAGATTCTTGAATGCAAAGGGTCTGACTGGCTGAAATATAATATGCACAAAGGGGGAAAATAGGAAAAATGGTTAGAGAGACACATATCAGTTGTGTTAAACCTGGGTGAGTCACTTAACTTCTGTGTCTCAGCTTCTCAATCAGGAAAAAAGGGGTAATAACAGTACCTGTATCACAGGGTTATTACTAAGGAAGATTATAAAGGAATTATTATTTATAAAATACATAAAATAGTGCCAGGCAGAAAAAAAGTACTGTGTACAAGTTTTTATTAAGTGAAAAATATTGTCAGAGTCAGGTCATACAAAGTTTAACTTAGTGATTAAGGACATTGGACTTAATAGGCAAAGAAGAACTTCAGAAGGTGTATACTGGGAGTATATTAACAAATTTAGTAGAAGGATAATATTGACAAATACAGACTGGAGGAGAGGATGACAGGAAGCAAGGAGCTTAACTTGTGGGCTAAGAATGTATCTTATGGTAAGAGACTACAGAGACTGTTGAGTAAAAAGGGGGCTTGTAGGTTGTACATGGCGATGTCACTAAATCAAATGGGAATCACCTTCTGGGAAAGTATTCCCTTTAGCTTCTCTTAATTCTCTGATTAAAAGTAATCAATGAAAAGCAGGCAAAGATTGCTTCATTACAGAGCCCCTCACTCACCCAGCAAGGGCTGTCGCTCTCCCACCCGTAGCTGGTGATGAAACTGCTTGCTAATCATGCGTCGGCGGGCATCACTCTCATGGGCTGCCATGTAGGGGATCTCCAGGAGCATGGCAGACACCAGATAAACACACTCAAGCAGCTCCAGGTTGATATGCAAGTGGAAGGGCACCTGCCGGCGCCGCTCCACCTTCTCCTGCTCCTGGTTGCGCTCCTGCAGGCTGCGAAGCAGCAGACCCTGGCCCAGAAGCTCCTTGGCCCGACCACTTGACTGGATGTCCAGCAGGGCATTGTGAGCATCCTTTGTCAGGCCTTGCCGGAATGCACAGATGCCCAGCTGCACCATGGTGCGGTTGTACAGGATCTAGAAACAGAGCAATACACTCAGAGGTGACAGGCACAAGGAAAGATGTTCATCCATTTAACAAAACATACACTGAGCACCTACTGTGTGCTGAGCACTACTAGGCTGTGGGCTGGGGCACAGAACAAAACAGACAAATCCCTGCCCTTCCACGGAGCTTAAATTCTAGGGATTGGGGAGCGGAGGACAAAATAACTACAATGTACAGATGGTGACTCATGTTCAGGGAGAAAGAAAAAGCAGAGGAGGGAATGAAGGAGGAAGGGAGTTTGTGCAGTGGTGATGGTAGTGGTAGGAACTCAGAACTAAGGAAAGTCTCATTTTGAAGGGAATATTTAAATAAAGATCTAATAGAAAAAGGGGGAGCAAGCTAAAGGGAAATAAGGGCAGGAACAGAGAGAAACCAGGAAGATGAAGGTGGCTCAGACCAAAGGGTAACACTGGAAGTGATAAGTGGTCAGACACGGGTTTTGAACAGAAATGGCTGGGAATGTATTATGTGAGAGAAAAACAAAAATAAAGAATAACTCCAAGGTTTGTGGCCTAGGCAACTGAAAAGATGGACTTACCACTAATGAAGATAAGGAAGATGTATGTAGTACAGATTTTGCAGGGTAGGGGGAAAGCTAAGTCTTTACAGACTAAAAAAATAGATAGAAATCAGTATTAATCTTGAACATAGATACAAAGAACTTAAAAAAATCTATTAGCAAACAGAATCCAGCAATATGTAGGAGAGAGAATATATCAAGACCAAGTAGGCTATATATCCCAGGAGTGAAAAGCTGGTATAAAAATCTAAATCACAGTTATTCCCCAAATGAACAGAATAAAGGAAAGGAGAACTGCATCATTTCAATACATACACAAAAAGCTTGACAAAATTCAACATCTTAGGATAAAAATTCTTTGCCAACGAAGATCTGAAAAGACTTTCTTTACCTGAGCAAGCATATCTACAAAAATACTACGCTAACATTGTACTAATGGTGAAATGCTGCTTCCCTGCTAAGACTGGGAACAAGACAAGATAGTCTGTTCTCACTGCTTTTATTCACCTCTAAGTATTGGAGAACTGAGTCACTGCAACATGGTTAGAAAGAAAGAAGAAAGAAAATTCTTAAAACTTTGTATAGTTTAAAATTATATATACAGATAACATAATTACTTCACAGTAGAAAATCTTAAGAAATCTATAAAATATTATACCTAATAAGTGAATTTAGCAAAATGGCAGGATACAAGGTCAATATGCAAAAATTATACTTTTATACCAGTAGTTACCAAATGGAAAATGAAAAAAAAAATTATGTTTAAAATAGCATCAAAAAGGAACTTTTTCCTGAATGCATCTCCTCAAGCAAGGGAAACAAAAGCAAAAATGAACCATGGGACTACATCAAACTAAAAAGCTTCTGTACAGCAAAAGACACCATCAACAGAACCAAAAGGCATCCTACAGTAAGGGAGAATATATTTGTAAATGACCTATCTGACAAGGGGTAAACATCCAAAATATATAAAGAACCCACACACCTCAACACCCAAAAAGCAAATAACCCGATTAAAAAATGGGTGGAGGATATGAACACACACTTCTCCAAAGAAGAAATTCAGATGGCCAACAGACACATGAAAAGATGTTCCACATTGCTAATTATCAGGGAAATGAAAATTAAAACCACAATGAGATACCACCTCACACCAGTTAGGATGGTCAGTATCGAAAAGACTAAGAACAACAAATGCTGGCAAGGATGTGGAGAAAGGGGAACCCTCCTACACTGCTGGTGGGAATGTAAACTAGTTCAACCATTACGGAAAGCAATATGGAGGTTCCTCAAAAAACTAAAAATAGAAATACCATTTGACCCAGGAATTCCACTCCTAGGAATTTACCCAAAGAAAGCAAGATCTCAGATTCAAAAAGACATATACACCCCTATGTTTACTGCAGCGCTATTTACAATAGCCAAAATATGGAAGCAACCTAAGTGTCCATCAGCAGATGAATGGATAAAGAAGATGTGGTGTATATACACAATGGAATACCATTCAGCCATTAGAAAGAAACAAATCCTACCATTTGCAACAACATAGATGGAGCTGGAGGATATTATGCTCAGGGAAATAAGCCAGGCAGAAAAAGACAAGTACCAAATGATTTCCCTCATTTGTGGTGTATAACAACAAAGCAAAACTGAAGGAACAAAACAGCAGCAGACTCACAGACTCCAAGAAGCGACTAGTGGTTAACAAAGGGGAGGGTTAGGGAGAAGGGGATTGAGGGGTATTATGATCGGCACACATGGTGTGGGGGGCATCATGGGGAAGACAGCGTAGCACAGAGAGGACAAATAGTGACTCTGTAGCATCTTACTACACTGATGGACAGTAACTGCAATGGGGTATGGGGGGGGAACATGATATGGGTGAATGTGGTAAGTACATTGTTTTTCCATGTGAAACCTTCATAAGAGTGTATATCAATAATACCTTATATAAAAAAATAGCATCAAAAGCTGTATAACATTCAGTAATATTTTGAAAGATGTGTAATACCTCCACAGTGAAAACTATAAACACTGCAGATATAAAGTGAATGAAATGAAGAGATAATGTATAGAATTCAAAGGTTCGGTGCTGCTAGAATGTCAATTCTCCCAAAAGTAATTTATAGATTCAATATAATTGCAGGCATTCTTGTAGAAATTGATAAATTGATTCTAAATTTAATGTAGAAATGCAAAGGTCACAGAATATCTGAAGCACACTTTAAAAAGAGTAAAATTGTAAGACTCATACTACCTCACTTCAAGACTTACTCTAAAGGCACACCAAGACAGTGTGGGACTAACATAAGGGCAGACAAAAAGACAAATGAATGCAACAGAATAGAGAGCCCAGAAATACACTCATACTCACTGGGTCATTGGTTTTATCATGTGGTTTTCCAGAAAGGCACTAAAGCAATTCACTGGGGCAAAGAACATCTTTGACCCTGACTTCACACCATACAAAAATCACAAATCCAAATGCGAAAGCTAAAACCCAAAGAAGTTTCAAAATAGTAAAAATTTAAAAAAGAATTATCTTCATGAACTGGAAACAGGCAAAATTTTCTTTGGCTAGAACCCAGAAATAATCATAAAAGAACTGGTAAAGTGGATTATACCAGAAGACATGGTTAAGAAAATGAACAGAAAAACCACAGACTGAAAGAAACTATTTTGAAAACATTTATAATAAAAAATGAACAATCCCATCTTTTAAAGAAGGGCAAAAGTTGACCAGAGCTTTCATGACAGAAAGGGCCAATGAATGTAAAAGAGTTGTCAATTCCAATAGTTATTAGGGAAATACAAACTAACACCACAGTGAGATACCATCACACAACCACCAATATGGCTAAAATTCAGACTGCCAACACCAAATACTGTCAAGAAACGCAATCATTATTGGTAGGAATGTAGAGTTATAACCATTTTTTAATTTCTTGTAAAACTAGACATACACCCTTATGGTACAATAATTCCACTTTCAAGTATTCACCCAAGAGAAAATACATCCAAAGACTAATGCACAAATGTTCACAGAAGTTTCATTTATATTCCAACCTAAAACTAGAAACAGACCAAGTATCTATTAGAGGAAAACAACACAAGAACTTGTGATAAATTCATATTATGGAATTAAAAAAAATAAGAGTGCTATTGAAAAACCATCACCAGATAGGTTCACCAAATGTCATACACATATTTAATTGTTTTAAATATTTACAGGATCTATACTTTGACAAAACTTGAATGATCCGCCTATATGAAAATGTCCTCATTATACAGCTACACGCAAAATTAGTTTTTCTACTGTTATGTCCCATCACACTGTACTTGGGTCCATGTCTTTCCCATTAGTTTAACAACTTAAGCTTTTTTATCTTTTAAACAAAAAGATCTCCTAATGTTCTGAACTACACACAGAGGAGATATAATAAATATTAGCTGAACCCAAATCTCTTATCCCAGAAAACTCTAATGCAGCTGGAACATACAAATATATTAACATGGAGGATGATCAAAGAATGCTGGCATTTGGGAAGGACCAAGTGCCTTTATCTGCACTAGCCAGACATGAGGCTAATGTGGTTGAGTCACTTTGCCCCAGTAGAGGACAGGGCCTGGCCTGGTCTTCCCTTTGCCACCAAGGCCAGAGCACCTCCTTCCCATCCTACCTGTACTGGTGGGTCCGCATGCTGAATGTTGTCTTGTAGGTGGCTCATGAGCATGAGGTCACGGGCCTGATACCAGCGGGAGTGCAGAGCATGATGGTAGATATGGCAGAGGATGGCACACGTGCGGATACGGTCTGTGCGGTCCTTGGCATAGATGTATTTGCACAGTCTCTCCATCAGCACAGCTGAGTCCTCACCCTCATTTTCTGCCTGGTCTTGCTCAGACTTGGAGTGGGGATTGAGGGGATGTTGGAAGGGGAGACGCAACAAAGACAATGACTCAGGCCTCAGCAACCAAAGGTGAGATTGCATCCAGCCTTATTCTAGTCTCGCCAAGTTTCCCTCCCTGCTCAACCTCAGAGGGTCCCCAGGGAACAGATTTGCCAGTAAGTCCTGACAAACATGTAGGACAGACTGACACATCCCTCTCCTCTCTCACATGGCTGCTACCACTCACCTTTGAGGAGCCCTCAGGGGGAGTTAGCTGCCGCTGATGAGCCTTGTAATCAAATTTGTAGTAGGTATGGAGAATGCGCCTCAAATAGATGCAACAAATCTCTTCTGTGGTGCCCTTCTCCTCCAGGTAGCACTGCACACGCTCAATGATGGCGCAGACCTGAGCCTCATCCTTCAGGTGCTCTACATACTCTGGCAGGGAGAGTGCCTCAGTTCAGCCAGGCATTCCCAATCACCTGTCACCCAGTCAATCCACTATGTTTTCTGCACCCAAAAGTCTACCCACTGTGCCTGAAATCACCATCCTCTCCTGGGACAAGCCAACTTCACTTTCCCTTTCCTCCTGTCAGTCGCTCTTCTGCTAATTCCTCCCCTAATTAACTTCTCACCTCAAATGGCCCTGAACTAATAATGATGCTTTCTTCAACCATTATCTGAAGCAGCCACCCCGCCAGTCACTATCACAGGTCCCTATTTGCATTTAAAATTCACACTACAACAAATACCTCATGTATTATTTGTTGAAGTGACTTTCTCTGACACCTAAATGAAAGCTCCGTGAGCATGAAAGCCTCTGGCTGCCTTGTTCATCACTATAACCTTGACTTGGTGGGCACATACAGTCATTCACACTTTACTGAGTAAATGTCCGTATTTTCACCATCCCAATACCTCTGATCCAAGCTAAACAAGCCGAACGAACAGAGGCCATAGCCCAACAGTTCTCAAAGAGTAGCTCCACCACCTGGGAACATGTCAGAAATGCAAAATTTGGATTTTTTTCACACAGACTTACTGCATCAGAAGCTTATGGGAGTGCAGTCCAGTATCCTAGCAGGCACTCCAAAGTGAATGCTGGGATAAGAAGGGCTGGTTTTCCAACACTCTCATTCAGTACCATCCTTGGTTTTACTCCCTGCACATTTCCTCTCACTGATGCCCACACTTTCTCAGGCTCACCTTGGGAATGAGGATCAGTATTTTGCATTATTTTGGTAAACTCTTCATCCATTCGCTCCACCAGAGTTAGAATACAGCCACGGACACGTAGTGGCTGAAGAGGAGTAAATGAATAAATTAGCACAGATCTCAGTCCCAGACTTCCAACACTTTTGTCTCCACTCAGCCTTCCCAAAGCAGACAACATATATCTCCAATTAGCCTGCCAATTTCTCTTTACCTGGTCAACATTATGCAGGTTCTCACTCTCTTCCAGAATGTTCTCTCCGACAAAGATGTTGGGGTTTGCAAATAGGATGTCCATCAGCTCATTGATGCAGTCCAGACACTTCTGCCACATCTCAGGCTGCCAAGAGAGGAAATGGTCAGTCAGAGGTGTGAAGGTGGAATAAGCATATGCCTTCAACTACCAAGACTGTTTCCACAGCTCCCGAGTTTGAGGACACTAAGCACCTTCCCCTAACCCAGCCATCCCAGCTCAGCCCTGGGATGCTACCCTTCACTGCCCTCACCTTCATATATGTGGCCAGGTTGGGATTGTAGTCATACAAAGAGGTGATGATATTGAACTTGATCTTGACGATAACACCCTCCCCCAGGTTGTTCTCAGAAGCAATCTGAACCAGTAGCTGGAGCAGCTCAATCTGCGCTGCACTGGAGTGGTACAGAACTGGGTAAGTCACTGGAGACAAATTAAAAAGCCTCATCCTATCATAGAGCATACTCTCTTCAGACAGCAATAAATACCCCATCCTCACGACCTGTACATTTACTTCTTTCTCCTTTACAAATTCCAGACAGACACAGCAGTAATGCTAATAACCTATCATCTTAAATCACTGAGTAACTAAAGAAGGTGAGTACTGCCATTTTACAGATGTGAAAATAGTCACAAAAGGTAACTGGTTTAAAGTCAAAGACAGAAAAAATAGCAGAAAATCTGCCCCAAATAGCATTATTTCCCCATGAACCTCCTCCCTGTGCCTTAGAGAAAAAGAGCTTTCACCCTATAATCCTGCATCCTTGGCCCACAAATCTTACCGATCAGTTCCCTTCTTGCCTCGGGCCTGAAGGATCTCATTCAGTTTCTTGATGACAACAGCATGGGTGATCTCAGTTCCCTTGGCAAACATTTTTGGCTTCTCCTAGGCAATACACATCTTATGTGCAGGATGACAGGAACCCATTTTGCCTTAACGTTGCTCCCAACTAAACCACAAAGGCACCTGCACAGTTTCCCAAACTGTTTCCCAATTCACTTTAATCCTAAAATCCTCACCTTAACGAGGGGTACTCCACCCCGGACCCTTTCCCATTCTCCGCCTTCATTGTCCTCCTCTTCCTCATCCAAGCGCTTAGATTTCCTATCATGCTTCTTCTTGGCTTTATCCTCCCGTTTCTTCTCAGCCGCCTTCTTGTCCTCCTCTGTGGTGGGCGCCCTGCCAGGAGACACAGAGGATGAAAGGCCAGCCCCCTTCCATCTCTAATGTTTCTTCTTCCCACGAAATTACTCTTCTCTTCCAGAGTCCTAGGTTTAAGTTATGTACAAGAATGACCAAGAGTTAACCATAACCAAAGCAAAGACAACTAAGTATTTGAATTTGCCAGACTATTAACCAAGATCTGTCCCCACTAAGAAATTCTTATAAAGAGAATGATATGGCCTAGTCTATTAAGGTAGAGGTGCCAACCAGGCCACTGTAGACACAGACACATCCTGTCATGTTGCTCCACAACTAACTCCAAGATTTTCCAGAGACTCCATAAGCAACACTGCTGTTCTTTGATACTACTTGCTCTGTCCAAACTGATCCTCTTACCAGCTACCAACTCATCAGTTTAAAATCAATGTTTTAAACAAAAAATTCTGTTTCAGCCTGCCTATTTTTCTTCCTTTTTCTCTATGATAACTGATTAATCTAAATTCTGAATTAAAAAAAACAATTGCTCAATACATTAAAATGTCCCCACAAAAGAGAAAAAGATCACTGGCTATCTCAAAGTAGTCTTAGGCCACTTGGTGCCTGAAACCATCTTCAGAGCTTAATGCTTATACAATGAAATATAAACCAACTGACAAACTGTTTTAAACTTTGTATTAATACTGATAAAAAAAACCCTTCCAGAGTCAAAAAGATATTTGAATTACCTATAATTATCATTAAGTGCATTTTAAACATTCATGAATAAATTTCATTTTAATAGCTTAAAAGGTTGTTTTAGATATGTTTTAGTAATAGCTTATGAATTTCCAACTGGATTAAAAATCTATCCTTGCCAAAAGATTTATGCTGTAACTCTTAATAAAAGACTATGGGTTTTTCTCCCCATACCACTGCAATACTCTCCAATGATAAAAAAAATCACTTTATAGGTAAAATCCTTTGCAAGTATACAAAATATGTTCATTAAACTCAAACTTCTTGGTCCAAATCATCCCCAAAGCTCAGAGAAAATAAAAGGACCTAATGCTGTTTTAAAATCAATTTTGTTTAAACTTGAAAAGAACTCAACTCTTCCTCTGCCTAAAGTTTTAGTCCCTAGCCATAAGGATACTGTGATTCACACACCTCAGAAACACAATAAACCTCACTCTATGAAATGCTAAGTGAAAGACCTACAACTTGGCTTGACCTCTCCTTTATGATAAAGTATACCTTGGTATATTCACATCTTGTTAGAAATTATCAGGAAACTATTACCTGTCTTCCCAGTTATAGATCCAACAGACGGAAGCTGTTTTCCGAAAAGAACATCACCAGATATATTTCTACTTAAAACAGACAGCTAGGAAACAGAAGATATTAAGAGACACTAACAGAAGTTAGCCGTAAAATTACATTCAAAAGGATCATTCTGTGCCCTCTTAACAACTCTTAACAACTTCTCATCTGGAGCCCCTGCACATACACTCGTAAGACCCTAATAAACTTGAATATTCAGTCTCACCAGATTTATCCTGAGATTCACTTTAAAAAAGGCTGCCAGAAACAAGTAACTCTTAGAAGTAGAGAGCATCTTTGCCAGACTCCACAGCCAATCATATTATCAGATGTAACAATTTCCTCCAAACATCTTCAGATCAAGATTCATAATTAAGACATTTTATTATGCGTCTTCCTCCCTTTTTACTTCTTTTGAGATACTTTTTGCTTTTTTTTTTCACTGCTAATATTTCAACATTTAATATCACCTAAATTTCAAAAAAAATCTTGGCTCTCACTAGAGGATGTGTGGCTGCTGACTGACCTGTGAGTCGGACCTGGGCAATTGGAGGCTCCTTACCTTCTCTTCTCCCTTGTCTTTGGAATGTTAAGTTCTGCCTACCACTCCCACCTTGGGAACCATTTCAAGGACACAGTCTTTAGAGAATAATGTGTTGTTGAGACCATCTGGTCTAAATATGTGATTAAACCCTATTAAGGCCCATATATAAACTTAAGATTCTGGCAGATATAGAGCTCTACGGCCACCCAAGACAAGCAGTATAGGCAAGATCTTATTAAACCTGCCACCTACCAATCTGGAGTGGTCTGCCTCTTTCGTAAGTCTTTCCCTGCCCTGCACAATATAGAGGCCAGTTTCAGATTTTACCCAAGGAATTCCTGAGGTTGTGAAAAGACTCACATTTGATTAAGAGTCGAAGGGGTCCAAGACACTAGATTTCATCAGTTTGTACTTAAGAATTTCTATTCCAAATACAAATTCATTAACATGAATGTGCTATCTATAACTTACCTGTAATGTGACCCATATAACAAGTTGAGTAATTTAAATGTTTTAGCCCCCAACTAACATAAATTCCTTAGCTAAGAATTAACCCTAAATAAAACTGATCTCCAACCCTGGTTAGTGAAGATTAATAAAGATGTGCAATGAGTCACATCTTTTTGTACCTGGACAAATAAACGCTTTGGAAAAGCCAATTAATTAAAGAAAAAGCCACTTAATTAAATAGAAAGCTCACTATACAGTTTCTTAAACACATTCTCCTAAATAGGCTTATCCTTATTAGAAAATTAAATAGAATATAGGCTCTAAATGTTTCTTGTATCTGTGATTGTCCCCATATTTTCTGCCTAAACCCAGTATCTAATATCCAGGTACTTTAATATTGCTAGATAGCCTTATCCGACATCAATAAGACCATTCTTTCATGTGCTTGTTTTAACCAAAATATGAAAACTGTGAAATTCTGTTGAAAACAATGGTATAAACTGGCTTAACATGCAGCTGCTGAAAAAAGATACTGACAGGTATTATAGAGACAGCCTATCATGCTTTTAGAAAATCCATTAACTGAAACCACACAGCTAATTAGTTTACATACAGCAAAAACACATAAAATTCACTATTGCCACACTGTGGTTTCTCCCTTTCTCCTTGTTCCTCTTTCTCCTACACAGATCCTGCTCCTGTCTTGATTAGAAATCAATGTCAAAAACTGGTCTGCCTTGTTTTACAAGTAAAATAATGTCTTTGAATTATTCTTCAACATGACAAGCCACAAACTCTTAATGTCAAACAACCTTTGAGGATCTCAGTTAACCCAACCTCGGACATATGAAATTTTAACTAAATCAAACTTTAGATTTCTTTTTGATTAGGTATATAAAGTAAATTCTCACAGATTAAAAAAACTCATCAAGGGTCATCTCTATTACACTAGCAGCATGTAACTCCCAAATTAGTAGAGAAAATCAAATTAAGAGTCAAAAAAGAATAATCAAGAAATGGAGAAAAAAAGAGAACGATATAATAGAAGATAGGGTTAATCTAAAAACAATTATTCTAAGTAAAAGAAACCAAATCCCTTCCAATCAAATTATACTCAATTCCATTTATATAAAATTCTAGAAAATGCTAACTTATCTAGTGATAAAAAGCAAATCAGTGGTTGCCCAGGGAAAGAACAAAGGTAGGAGGGAAGGTTTACAAAGGGGCATGAAGAAATTTTTAGGGGTAATGATTTTATTTATTTTGATTGTAGTGATGATTTCATGGGTGCAAACATGTCACAACTTATCAGACTGCTAACATTAAATATGTGCAGTTATTATAAGTCTATTATACCTCAATAAAGCTATTAAGAATTTAAAAATAGAATAGAAAGCAAATAATAATATGGTAAGAATGAGTCCAAATACATGTTAACAATTACAAAAAATGTAAATGAGCAAACTTGCATAGATTAAAAAGCAGACATAATGTTCTGGAGGTAGAGGTAATGGTTGCACAATATGAATGTACTAAATGCCACTGGATTGTATAATTCAAAATGATTAAAATGGTAAATTTAGTTATGTGTAGCTCAGTTAAAAAGGAAAAAAAAGCAACAAGATTAAAAAGAAAAAACCTAGCTGTTTATAAGACACACCCCTAAATATAAAAACAGGAAAAGATATATGAGTTTTTTCATAGATAAAACACTTTATCAGATGAAGTAAGCCCCTTATATTCCTACTTTATTAAGGTTTTTTATCATGAAGAAGTATTAAGATCTTTTTCAAATGCTTTTTCTCTGTCTACTCAGATGACTATTAGGTTTTTGTCCTTTTCCTACTGACAGTGCATTCCACTGACTTTTGTATGTTACGCTAACTTGCATTACTGGGATAAATTCCATTTGGTCACGATGTATAATCCTTTCCAAATGCTGCTGGATGGGTTTTTTTTTTGGTATTTTGTTCATGATTTTTCAGTCTAAATTCATAAAAGATAGTGGTCTGTAGTTTTCTTGCGAGGTCCTTAAGTTTTAGTCTCCACTTGTTCTCTCAGACAGAAGCCTTTGTATAATACACATGTACATGCACGCTGCACATGCCGGACCAACACAAGGGACTTCAATTCACAATTATTGAAAGACAAAAACATAAGATACACAAAAGATCTGAACCAAAACTAAGGTTGATGGTTCCACAGGATGTCAACAAACTTAAAAACTGAGTTTCATAGACAAACTTAAGAGATGCTTAATAAAACAAAGTCAAGCAGATCTGCCTTGGTGGAACTTCTCAGACACAGTACTAACATTATGGTTGTAAACCCAGAAGGAGCTGTAATGCTGCAATACGTATTTCGTCTTTGTCCTCACACAACTAAACTGGTGCCAAAGAGAGATTTACACCCACTCCACATACAGTGAGTAATGTCATGGTTAAATATTAAATCCTTGGACTCTGGAGCCTTCAAATTCCATCTTTGGACACATGACCTTTGTGACTTCAGCCAACTCTACAACCTACAAAGACTCCACAAAGAAGCAACAATCTTTAAGCCTTCCCACTACTTTTCTTACTTTTTAAGGAATCTTGAGGCCAGCACGGTCTGTTTCCCTTCTTCCTCTTCTGAGTCTGAATCTGAAGATGTGGAACCAGTGTCCCAGTCTTCATCATCTTCTGAATCTTCTGAGTCCTCATCTTCATCCTTAGAGGAAAAAAGAACACAGCAGGAATAAGATGTGGAGACTAACTGGTTCCCCTGCTGACACATGTTCCAGAGGTTTGCAGGAGCAGAACAGGAGTAGTTACTCATGAATCAGAATATTAAAGAGCTGTCTTGGACCACCAGGACCCAGAAAAAAGTGATGACTTACGCGAGGGACACAGCTCCCTAGGGGCAGAGCTGGGCCTAGAATCTAGTTCTCTAGATTCTAGGTTGTTCAGTGCTCTAATCCAAGAGGATGACTGTTGTCAAACCAGAATCCGCTAAGCCTTTCCTAACTAAAGGTTCTATGAGTCTTTTCTTCTCCCAGGGACCCCAAAATGGTCCATGGCAGGCAAATCACTCCTCAGTCTAACCCTGGCTCTTACCTCCATCTTTTTGAGGAACTTGCGACTCTCCCCAGAAGGAGTTTCTGATTTCTTTTTCAGGAAAGCTGCTGCACTGACGCCATCATCATCCTCATCCTCATCTGAAGAGCCTGGAGGGAAAGACAAGAGAAAAGAGCTAGAACCTTGAGAAGCAAGACTGAAGGGCAACCAGCAAATCAGGAAACCCTAACTCTGGACTTCCTAACTATTTGCAATCAGGGCTTCCTCTCTTACCTTCTGAATCTTCCTCATTCTTTTCAGCATCTTCATCAGCTGACTGTTCCGGGTTCTTGACAAATGGAAATGAGACAATAATTAAGGATGCCTGTCAATCACCACTTCATCTTACCCCTCTACCCGAGTTTTGTGATGATTCCTTCTCTAGTCACACCTTCCATTTGAAAATGCTTCTCTGTCTCAGTCATGGAGGTCATTGTCCCCACACTTCAGAAAGTCTGCCTCTAGCATTCCCACCTGCTTGTAATTTGTAATATGGGATTCAAAATCTCGGTTGTATTTTCGGATCTTCTGGCGCAACGTGCTTAGGGCCTTGGCATTGTTCTTGTTCATCTTCTTCTTCCCTTCCTTATCTTCCCATAGCTAAAGGAAAGAGAGGAGAAAGGGAAAGGGAGAACAGGATGAGATTAAGTCATGTTTCCTAAACTTCAGGCTTCACCACAATTTTTATGAGTCTTGTTATCTGTACACCATCTATACCACTTACTACCTATATCCACCAACTCATCTTTTTAAACATACTTTATGGATCACAGCTAACAGTACAAAACCACAAATAAGAGGTAATATAAAAATAAATATACAATTAAAATTATTGGTCAAAAAAGGTTCTTCTCCCTTGTTTTATCCCCCTTTTCTTATATTCTGGAAAACACAGTATATACAGAAAACAACCCAAAGGAGATGAGATCCCTGAAAGTGGGTTAGGAGCAGGCCCTAGGTCCACAATCCCCTTTGGATCCCCCATCACCCACAGGAATCATACCTCATTAAGATAGTCTTCCAGATCAGCCAGGATGCGAATATAGAACCGAGGAACACCTTCCTTGTCCACGATGCTCTTAGCCTTCCCATATGCTTTTCCTAGGAGCTCAAACTCTTCCAGGCACTTGGTGACATCCCGAATCTTCATGGCATTACGGATAGTCCGGATAAGGTTGGTCAGCTCCTCAAACCTGGTTGGGAACCCAACACCACATTGGACATGCCCACCATCACCAGAAAACCTACCACTGCTTTAGACTTTAGAGACTCCCAATCACCCAGCCTCCCCATGGCCTCCTCACCTCTTGTCCTTGGCACTTCGGACAACTCTCTTGGTATCCTCTTCATCCTCACTCAGCAGCAATGGCCTGTTCAGAAGGAACAAAGACCATTAACCTCCCTTCCTAGTACCAGTCTTTCCAAGTGATCTCTACATTTCTTCTCAGATGGGGCAAGAACTGAGTAACTCGGACCATTAACAAACTCATCCTGTTTGACTCTTCCTCTCTGTAGCCTCTATTCAACCTTTTTTTTCCATTTTTTTTTATTTTGGTATCATCAATCTATAATTACATGAAGAACAGTATGTATACTAGGCTCCCCCCTTCACCAAGTCCCCCCCACATACCCCTTCACAGTCACTGTTCATCAGCGTACTAAGATGCTGTATATCAGTACTTGTCTTCTGTGTTGCACAGCCCTCCCCGTGCCACCCCCACACTATACATACTAATCATAATAGCCCCTTTCTTTTTCACCACCCTTGTCCCTTCCTTCCCACCCATCCTCCCCAGTCCCTTTTCCTTTGGTAACTGTTAGTCCATTCTTGTGTTCTGTGATTCTGCTGCTGTTTTGTTCCTTCAGTTTTCCTTTGTTCTTATACTCCACATATGAGTGAAATCATTTGGTACTTGTCTTTCTCTGCCTGGCTTATTTCACTGAGCATAATACCCTCTAGCTCCATCCATGTTGCTGCAAATGGTAGGATCTGTTTTCTTCTTATGGCTGAGTAATATTCCATTGTGTATATTTACCACCCCCTCTTTATCCATTCATCTACTGATGGACATTGAGGTTGCTTCCATATCTTGGCTATTGTAAATAGTACAGCGATAAACATAGGGGTACACCTGTCTTTTTCAAACTGGAGTGCTGCATTCTTAGGGTAAATTCCTAGAAGCGGAATTCCCAGGTCAAATGGTATTTCTATTTTGAGCATTCTGAGGAACCTCCAATAGTGCTTTACACAATGGTTGAACTAACTTACATTCCCACCAGCAGTGTAGGAGGGTTCCCCTTTCTCCACAACCTCGCCAACATTTGTTGTTGTTTGACTTTTCGATGTTGGCGATCCTTACTGGTGTGAGGTGATATCTCATTGTGGTCTTAATTTGCATTTCTCTGATGACAAGAGATGTGGAGCATCTTTTCATGTGTCTGTTGGCCATCTGAATTTCTTCTTTAGAGAACTGTATTTTCAGCTCTTCTGCCCATTTTTTGTTTGGATTATTTGCTTTCTGTTTGTTGAGGTGCGTGAGCTCTTTATACATTTTGGATGTCAGCCCTTTATTGGATCTGTCATTTATGAATATATTCTCCCATACTGTAGGATACCTTTTTGTTCTATTGATGGTGTCCTTTGCTGGACAGAAGCTTTTTAGCTTGATATAGTCCCACTTGTTCATTTTTGCTTTTGTTTCCCTTGCCTGGGGAGATATGTTCATGAAGGAGTCACTCATGTTTATGTCCATGAGATTTTTGCCTATTTTTTTTCTAAGTTTCATGGTTTCATGACTTACATTCAGGTCTTTGATCCATTTCAAATTTACTTTTGTGTATGGGGTTAGACAGTGATCCAGTTTCATTCTCTTACATGTAGCTGTCCAGTTTTGCCAGCACCATCTGTTGAAGAGACTGTCATTTCCCCATTGTATGTCCATGACTCCTTTGTTGTATATTAATGACCACATATGTTTGGGTTAATGTTTGGAGTCTCTATTCTGTTCCACTGGTCTGTGGCTGTTCTTATGCCAATACCAGATTGTCTTGATTACTGTGGCTTTGTAGTAGAGCTTGAAGTTGGGGAGTGACATCCCCCCCACTTTATTCTTCCTTCTCAGGATAGCTTTGGCTATTCAGGATCTTTGGTGGTTCCATATGAATTTTTGAACTATTTGTTCCAGCTCATTGAAGAATGCTGTTGGTAGTTTGATAGGGATTGCATCGAATCTGTATATTGCTTTGGTCAGGATGGCCATTTTGACGATATTAATTCTTCCTAGCCAGGAGCATGGGATGAATTTCCATTTGTTAGTGTCCTCTTTAATTTCTCTTAAGAGTGTCTTATAGTTTTCAGGGTATAGGTCTTTCACTTTCTTGTTTAGGTTTATTCCTAGGTATTTTTTTTTGATGCTATTGTGAATGGAATTGTTTTCCTGATTTCTCTTTCTATTAGTTCACTGTTGGTGTATAGGAAAGCCACAGATTTCTGTGTGTTAATTTTGTATCCTGCAACTTTGCTGAATTCCAATATTAGTTCTAGTAGTTTTGGAGGGGAGTCTTTAGGGTTCTTTATGTACAATATCATGTATTCTGCAAATAGTGATAGTTTGACTTCCTCTTTACCAATCTGAATTCCTTGTATTTCTTTGTTTTGTCTAATTGCCATGGCTAGGACCTCCAGTACTATGTTGAATAACAATGGAGAGAGTGGGCATCCCTATCTTGTTCCCGATCTCAGAGGAAAAGCTTTCAGCCTCTTGCTGTTCAATATGATGTTAGCTGTGGGTTTATCATATATGGCCTTTATTATATTGAGGTACTTGCCCTCTATGCCCATTTTGTTGAGAGTTTTTATCATGTATGGATGTTGAATTTTGTTGAATGCTTTTTCAGCATCTATGGAGATGATCACTCTACTGAACCTTTTAAGCCTATTTCAAGTATAGCCATTTGTCAAATGTACTGCATACAGAGATGACCTCTCCATCCTCTCAAAAACCAACAAAGGTGCTTATTTACAGTGTTAGACAGCTAACTATGCAGAGACACAAGTCACGAAGTACTGAAAGTAGTTGAAACAAAGGGGAACTTCACCTAGATTTAATAAAAAAGGTAATACCTGAAATAGGTCCCAGAAAGCAATGTTTCTCAGAGTGAGAGGCCGAGGGAAAGGAGAAGTCTCAATGGCCTTAACACCTCCACTGTTAATATTTTTAATAATGAAAAACCAGACCACAGACAGCATTCAGCTGGCAATAATATCTCTACTCTTTTCATTTCATTGAGTTTTCCAATTATTCTCTATTTTACACCAAGTGATACTGGCTTTTTACTTGTGGAATTCATATGGGTACATGTCTATGTCATACATATTTTCTTAAAAAGTTACAAAAACATATAATAAAAAATGGTTAAAGTGGCAAGTGCAAGAAAAAAGTTTGTGAAACATTTCACTGTTTCAAGGGTGAAAAAATTTTTACTTGCAGAGGTGGAGGAAGAGTATTTAAGTGGAGATACAACAAGAAGATAACAAATGTTTAAGAATAAAACTACAGGCCAGTTGGCTGGGTTTCTTAGACACACCACGAAGCTCTCAAATACCAACTGTGCTTTTTTTTTTTTAATGAGGATATTTTGGTGATAAGAATAACTATGCCTTTTGGAGTCCAATGAGGAACGCAGGAGTGATACAGGAACTGACGTGGAAGCCAATTAGAAAGCTGATGCAACAGACCCAGTCACAGTGAAAATTCTGCTCTATGATTCTATCCCTTGTACCCGGTGGATGGACTCCCACAATTAACAGCACTCTAAGCGAGATTATCCCTCCAACACCCATCCAGTTCCTTAAACTCAAAATCCTCAGAACCCGCTGTCGCTGCCTCCTTAAGGCCCTCAACACCGCCCCATCTCCATTTCCCTCCCACAGATACAGCCTTCCACAAACCACTGAACCCCGCACTCCGAGTGCTCATCACGGCCTAAAAGCCCTCTACTCACTGTTTGCCGTAGTTACCCCCGACAGGTTTGGTGACGAGCTCCTCTCCGGATAGGGACGACTCGGACTCGCTGTCCGAGCCGGTGGTGAAAAACCGCGACATGGTGACGGCGTGAGGGGCTGTGGCGGGCGCGGCCGGACCAGCGGGAGAGCCGGAGTCACAAGCTACTAGAAGAGGCTCAGACCCCCACCTCCCCACCTCCACCCCTCACAGACCCCGCACGTCCGCCGACCGAGATCCCCTCCTCCAAACACGCGGCTCAAGAAACACGCACCACCAGAGCTCGGGAGTCACACCGCGTAGCCCAAACAGCGGAAACGCAGAGCTGGAAGAAGGCGGGGTCCTTGCGTCAGTTCCGGCAAGCGCTGACGCTCTATACCGAGCGACTGCAACTCTCAGTGGCCTTCGCGCCACACAGGGGGCGGGGACAGACCTGACGTAACATTGGCTGGTTCTAACCCGAGATTCCCAGCTCCGACCGCACTTTGTCTTCAAGTTTTGTTTCTTACAGATACCCGGCCTTACCCGTCGCCTGCGGAATCTCAACGCCGGGAGTTTCTTAGACACAGTTTAAGAAAGTTTCTGGACTTTCTTAAAGCGCCTACGTGGTGCTGATGAGGCTCGGTTTTGGAACCAGCCTTAGAACAAACTTCAAGTCAGACTTTGGATTTAAATCCCATCTCCACACTGAATTCAGGCGAATTTCCTAACCTCTCCCTGCTTCAGTCTCCCCATTCTGTAAAATGAAAATAAGCACCTACTTCGTAGGGTGTTTAGGGAATTGAACCACTTAGTATGTGTGTGAACCATTTAGGACTGTGCCTTGGACAAAATAAGCATATAATAATTAGCTAGTATTCACTCATCATTCCACAAATGCTTACTGAGCATTTAGCAGTATCCTAGGTACTGGATGAAGCGGTGAACAAAAGGTCCCTAATTTCACAAAGAACTCATATTCTTGTGGAGTGGCATAAATTAACATAATTTCAGACAGCACCATAAAGATAACTAAAGTGACTGGTTAGACTGGAAGATTATTTTCAGTAGGAACATCAGGGCCTCTCCGAAGAGATGACATTTGAGCTGAGATCCAAGTGACAGGAAGGAGCGATCCACGCAGAAGGTCATCTAGGGAAAAACATTCCCAACTCTTCTAGGGAAAGGAAGCAGTAAGCACAAAGGCCCGGAGGCAGAAATGAACTTGGTCAGGTTCTAGGAATAGAGAGAAGGCCATTGTGCTGTCAGCAAAATGAGCAAGTTATTAATTGTAGTAGACAATACTAGATCATGCAGGTCCTTGTAGACCTATGGATTTAAATCCAGTGGGTTTTAGCATCACAGGGACCATTTTATATTTTTAAAGGTGGTTTCATTCATTCAGCATTTGCTGCCTATCTGGGCTTGTGTTTAGCATTGGAGGCACAATGCTCCACTGAAAGAAAAGTGGGAATTAGAATATTGCGAGGAAATAAGGCCACTCTAGGAAGAGAAAACAGAATAAACAAAATCCTGGAGACAGAAAAGCTCAGGACACATTCAGTGGTTGGTATAATGGGTTTGGAATGTGGCAGGGGTCTCCACACATCTTGGCCTATCACCCCTATTTTCCTTCCTCCTTCCCCCTCTGTCCCTCTTTCCCATTTCCTCCATCCTTCCCTCTGTCCCCACAGATCCATTTGACTCTGAAATCTAACATTCTGAAAACAACCTATTCACCTCCCCAAACAGAATTGGAATGCACTGAAATTGCCAAGGGAGCCTCAGGTAAAGGGTAAAGGAGGTTGAGTGAGATAAAGATCAATGTCACTGAAGATGAAGAAATGCAAATTCACACTAAGGTGAAGCTACTGATTTTAGAGTGGTTTCCTGTTACCCCAAGGCCCTGATAATTTGCAAAGGAAAGATCACATCAATCTATTTTTTACCAATCCTTTACTAAGTCATTATGAAAATTTTCAGTTTAATAGGGAGAGGGGCTTTTTTACTAAACTTTTTATTGAAATATATCAGATTCAGTGAGTGACAGATGATAAGTGTACTACTTTGTGAGTGTTCACAAAGCAAGCCCACTTGTATAACCAGCTCTCACATTGTTAGGGGAGTGTTGTGTTACTTTGCTCGGTTCTTAGCCCCGCCACAACAAAGAATTGAAGGGCAGAGAGAGACACAGTAGTGAAACAGAGTAAAAGCTTCATTTAAAGTTACTTAAAGAGAGAAAAATGAGGGCGACTTGAGAGAGAGAGAGAGAGAGAGAGAGAGAGAGAGAGAGAGAGAGAGAGAGAGAAAGTGCCCTGAAAGGTTTAAGCGTTATTTAAAAAAGCAAGTGCACACTTGGAGAAAGGGGACTGTGAGCTACCTCATAGGAGAGGTGCACTGATAGGTTGAGATGAATTTTTAAGGCTACACTTAGAAAGTGTGGGCGACCTCAGAGAGAGGAGCGCACTGAAAGGTCTGGGGTTTTTATAGGCGGTTGAGGATTTTCAGGAGAGTGACAAAGGGTCAGGTACAGACCGGCCAAATTGTCCCAGAATGTTCGTTCACCTTTGATAAGACATTAAGTTTCTTTTTTTTTAAAACTTAACACAAGAAATATACTGCTTTGATTCCTTTCCAGGATATCAGCTTCTGTCTGGAAGCATATCAATCAAGACTGTCAAGCCTCCAACGTGGGCTAAGCCACTGTCCGTTTGATTAAAATGCAATGTTAGCTTTAAGATAGAATTCTTCCTAAATAAGCTGGGCGTTTGAGCAGGGTAAAGTAAATCTTACAATGTTATGTTCTAACTGACACAGTGCAAACACAGGCTATGCTGAGATACTTTTCTTTACCTGGGGAGTATTCAAACTTCAAGGCCAAGTTGCTCCTGGCTTTTGAGCTTTATATTTTTAACTGGTTAACTCTTTGAGTCCCTTCTAGTGGGCTTACTGTCCTTTTTCTCTTTCTACCCCACTCATATTTCTTTTCCTGCCTAACAATATCAAGAAATAGGATCCTCCAGCCCCCCCAGCCCAACTCTCTTCTCACATCACCTACCAGTCACTGCTCAACAGGCTTCTTCAATTGTATTTTAAATATTTCAAACAGAGACAAGAATAAAGACTATTCTAATGAACATCTACGTATCCACAATCCACCCAGCACTGTCACATTAGGCATGAAACTTAATGTGATACTGTTAGCATTGCATTGTTTATTTTCCTCAATTCTTGTCCCTGCCACAACAAAGAATAGAAGGGCAGAGACACAGTACAATAAGCTGGGAGAGATTCTCAAGATGGCAGCGAGTAGGGTGGCAGAAATCTCCTCCAAAAACCATATATATTTTGAAAATACAGCAAATACAACTATTTCTAAAAGAGTGACCAGAAGATACAGTACACCAGCCAGCCTACATCTACATCTGTGAGAACTCAACATCTCATGGAAAAGGGTAAGATACAAAGCTGGCAAAACTGTACAGCTACATGTAAGAGAGTGAAACTGGATTACTGTCTAACTTCATACACAAAAGTAAACTCGAAATGGCTCAAAGACCTGAATGTAAGTCATGAAACCATAAAACCTGTAGAAGAAAACATAGGCAAACTCTCTTGGACATAAACATGAGCAACTCTTCATGAACATATCTCACTGGGCAAGGGAAACAAAAGCAAAAATGGAACAAGTGGGACTATATCAAACTAAAAACCTCCTGTACAGCAAAGGACACCATCAGTAAAACAAAAAGGCATCCTGCAGTATGGGAGAATATATTCATAAATGACATATCCGATAAGGGCTTGACATCCAAAATGCATAAAGAGCAAATGCACCTCAACAAACAAAAACCAATAATCCAATTAAAAAATGGACAGAGAAGCTGAACACACAGTTCTCCAAAGAAATTCAGATGGCCAACAGACACATGAAAAGATGCTCCACATTGCTAGTCATCAGAGAAATGCAAATTAAAACCGCAATGAGATATCACCTCACACCAGTAAGGATTGCCACCATCCAAAAGATAAACAACAACAAATGTTGGCGAGGTTGTGGAGAAAGGGGAATCCTCCTACGCTGCTGGTGGGAATGTAAATTAGTTCAACCGTTGTGGAAAGCAATATGGAGGTACCTCACAAAGCTCAAAATAGAAATACTATTTGACCTGGGAATTCCACTTCTAGGAATTTACCCTAAGAATGCAGCACTCCAGTTTGAAAAAGACATCTTCACCCCTGTGTTTATCGCAGCACTATTTACAAGAGCCAAGAAATGGAAGCAACCTAAGTGCCCATCAGTAGATGAATGGATAAAGAAGACGTGGTACATATACACAATGGAATATTATTCACACATAAGAAGGAAACAAATCCTACCATTTGCAACACCATGGATGGAGCTAGGGGGTATTATGCTCAGTGAAATAAGCCAGGCAGAGAAAGACAAGTATCAAATGATTTCACTCATATGTGGAGTATAAGAACAAAGAAAAAATTTAAGGAACAAAACAGCAGCAGACTCACAGAAACCAAAAATGGACTAACAGTTACCGAAGGGATAGGGACTGGGGAGGATGGGTGGGAAGGGAGGGATAAGGGGGGAAAAGGGGCATTAAGATTAGCACACATAATGAAGGGGGAAGGGGAGCATGGGGAAGGCAGTATAACACAAAGAAGACAAGTAGTGATTCTATATCATCTTACTACGCTGATGGACAGTGACTATAATGGGGTATGTGGTGGGGACTGGATAATGGGGCGACTCTAGTAACCATAATGTTGCTCATGCAATTGTATATTAATGATACCAAAATAAAATTTAAAAAAAGAATAGCTGCAGGCAGCTAAGCTTAAAAGGCTGCAAGAAGAAGAGCTTCTGAGATCAGCCCGGAAGTGAGAACATTGTGGACTGCACACGGAAGTCAGCCTGTGTACATAAACTGTGCATAGAATTAAAACTGCGCCACTGGCCCGCCATCAGCAGTCCGTGTACAGACCCCCTGATCCCAACTTTGATCTTTGTGTTTTTCTTGCATCTCCCCCCTACCCCTCTCAGGTTCGGCGGGATTGCAGAGCTGGACTCTGCAAGAGACTTGCATAATCCAGGCAAGATGGTGGCTTTGAATGGTGCTAGTATTTGCCACATCAAAAAAAAAAAAAGGCATAAGGATTATTTCCATGAAAGACATTTAAAAACAGCAGGTGGGGACGCGGCATTAATACCAGTTGTAAGCACTACTGCCAACAAAAGAAAAATGACGAAGATGCTCATCGACGAATTACGCTTTTAGATCACCCAAACAAGGGAGGATCTCCTTCTATAGTGGCCAAAATCAGCAATGTTAAAGATTTACTAGAAGGTCAAGCTAAAAATATGAAATAAATGCATGAATTTTAAGTTACTAGTTTGTGTGTATGAGTACCAGCTTTTTATAATAAATGCGGCAAATCTACAAAAGAATACATATAATAATAAATGGAATGAAATTTAAAAAATTAAAAAAGACAAAAAGAATAAGCTGGGCTTTTAACAGGCCAAAGTAATTCTTACAATGCCATGATCTGACACGATGAAGACATGAGCTGTACTGCAATACTCTTCCTTATCTGAGGAATATTTGGACATTTCAAGTTACTCCTGGCCTTTGGCACTTCAATGGATTGACTTACTAACTCTGTGAGTCTTGTCTGGCTCTCTAGTTTTAACTGGTTAACTCTTTGAGTCCCTTTTAGTGAGCTTTACTGGCCCTAATTCTCTCTTCACCCCGCTCATATCTATTTTCCTGCCCAACAATACCACATACCACATTTGCTGTGGCTCCCCCCCATCCTCTTTTTTTTTTAATTTTGGTATAATTAATCTACAATTACATGAAGACCATTATGCTTACTAGGCTCCCCCTTTCACCAAGTCCCCCCCACATACCCCTTCACAGTCACTGTCCATCAGGGTAGTAAGATGCTGTAAAATCACTACCTGTCTTCTCTGTGTTCTAGAGCCTGTCCCATATCCCTCCCCCACATTATACATGCTAATTGTAACACCCCGTTTCTTTTTCCCCACCCTTATCTCCCCCCTTCCCACCCATCCTCCCCAGTCCCTTTCCCTTTGGTAACTGTTAGTCCATTCGTGGGTTCTGTGATTCTGCTGCTGTTTTATTCCTTCAGTTTTCCTTTGTTCTTATACTCCACATAAGACCAAAATCATTTGGTACTTGTCTTTCTCTGCCTGGCTTATTTCACTGAGCATAATACCCCCTAGCTCCATCCATGTTGTTGCAAATAGTAAGATTTGTTTTCTTCTTATGGCTGAATAATACTCCATTGTGTATATGTACCACATCTTCTTTATCCATTCATCTACTGATGGACATTTACATTGCTTCAATTTCTTGGCTCTTGTAAATAGTGCTGTGATAAACATAGGGGTGAAGATGTCCTTTTCAAACTGGGCTGCTGCATTCTTAGGGTAAATTCCTAGAAGTGGGATTCCTGGGTCAAATGGTATTTCTATTGTAAATGTTTTCAGGAACCTCCATATTGTTTTCCACAATCTTTGAACTAATTTACATGCCCACCACCACTGTAGAAGGGTTCCCCTTTCTCCACAAACTCACCAACATTTGTTATTGTTTGTCTTTTGGATGTTGTTCATCCTTACTGGTGTGAGGTGATATCTCATTGTGGTTTTAATTTGCATATCTCTCATGATTAACGATGTTGAGCATCTTTTCATGTGTCTGTTGGCCATCCGAATTTCTTCTTTAGAGATCTGTCTGTTCAGCTCCTCTGCCCATTTTTTTTTTCGCTTTCCTTTTTTTTTTTATTCTTGAGAGGGCATCTCTCATATTTATTGATCAAATGGTTGTTAACAACAACAAAATTCTGTATAGGGGACTCAATGCACAATCATTAATCAACCCCAAGCCCAACTCTCAACAGTCCCCAATCTTCTGAAGCATAATGAACGAGTTCTTACATGGTGAACAAATTCTTACATAGTGAATAAGTTCTTACATGGTGAACAGTGCAAGGGCAGTCATCACAGAAACTTTCAGTTTTGATCACGCATCATGAATTATAAACAATCAGGTCAAATATGAATGTTCGTTTGATTTTTATACTTGATTTATATGTGAATCCCACATTTCTCCCTTGTTATTATTATTATTTTAAATAAAATGCACAAGTGGTAGGTACATGCAAGATAAAGGTAGAAAACATAATTTAGTGCTATAAGAGGGCAACTGTAGATGATCAGGTGTGTGCCTATAGACTAAGTATTAATCCAAGCTAGACAAGGGCAATAAAACATCCACAGATGCAGAAGATATATCTCAAAACAGGGGGGGTGAGGTTCTGAGCCTCACCTCTGTTGATCCCCAATTTCTCACCTGATGGCCCCCCTGTGACTGTGCCTGTCTTAGGTTGTTCCTCCCTTGAGGAATCTTACCCATCTCTGGCTAACCAGTCATCTTCTGGGGCCATACAGGGAAATGTAAAGTTGGTAAGTGAGAGAGAAGTAATATTGTTTGAAAAGGTTAGTCTTTTACTTCTTTGCAGATTTATGCCCTGTGGCTTCTATGCCCAGCATTTGTCTTGAGGTATCTTTACCACTTGGAAGAATTATGATACTCGGTAATTTCGACATGAGGCATGAATTCTACTTAAGGGTTGTAATTAGGAAGGAAGAAGAAAAGCTATAAAAGTAGTAGATGGAAGAAAACATGGGAAGATTGATTATTTCTTTGACGTATCTTCTTGTAGAGTAACATAAGCATGTATAGGTTTTAAACTACTAATTAAATTGCATACACACATTAACATAATAGGAATACACCTACATAACCAAAGCAGACTACAATTACCAGTCATCTCTAGTGAAACGAAAAAAAACCAGTTAGGCACCCTACTCTGCCCATTTTTTAATTGAATTATTTGCTTTTTGTTTGTTGAGGCATGTGAGCTCTTTGTATATTTTGAATGTCAACCCTTTATTGGATATATAATTTATGAATATATTCTCCCATACTGTAAGATACCTTTTTGTTCTATTGATGGTGTCCTTTGCTGTACGGAAGCTTTTCAGCATGATATAGTCCCACTTGTTCATTTTTGTTTTTGTTTCCCTTGCCCGGGGAGATATGTTAATGAAGAAGTCCCACATGTTTATGTCTAAGAGATTTTTGCCTATGTATTTTTCTAAGAGTTTTATGGTTTCATGACTTAGATTCAGGACTTTGATCCATTTTGAATTTACTTTTGTATATGGGGTTAGAAAGTGATCCAGTTTCATTCACTTACATGCAGCTGTCCAGTTTTGCCACCACCATCTGTTGAAGAGAGTGTCATTTCCCCATTGTATGTCCATGGCTCCTTTATCATATATTAATTGACCTTGTATGTTTGGGTTAATGTTTGGAGTCTCTATTATGTTCCACTGGTCTGCGGCTCTGTTCTTGTGCCAGTACCAAATTGTCTTGATTATGGTGGCTTTGTAGTAGAGCTTGAAGTTGGGGAGGGAGATCCTCCCCACTTTATTCTTCCTTCTCAGGATTGCTTTGGCTATTCGGGGTCTTTGGTAGTTCCATATAAATTTTTGAACTATTTGTTCCAGTTCATTGAAGAATGCTGTTGGTAATTTGATAGGGATTGCATCGAATCTGTATATTGCTTTGGGCAGGATGACCATTTTGACGATATTAATTCTTCCTAACCAGGAGCATGGGATGAGTTTCCATTTGTTAGTGTCCTCTTTAATTTCTCTTAAGAGTGTCTTGTAGTTTTCAGGGTATAGGTCTTTCACTTCCTTGATTAGGTTTATTCCTAGGTATTTTATTCTTTTTTATGGTATTGTGAATGGAATTGTTTTCCTGATTTCTCTTTCTATTAGTTCATTGTTAGTGTATAGGAATACCACAGATTTCTGTGTGTTAATTTTGTATCCTGCAACATTGCTGAATTCCGATATTAGTTCTAGTAGTTTTGCAGGGAAGTCTTTAGGGTTTTTTATGTACAATAGCATGTCATCTGCAAATAGTGACAGTTTGACTTCTTTACAAATCTGGATTCCTTCTATTTCTTTGTTTTGTCTGATTGCCATGGCTAGGACCTCCAGTAATATGTTGAATAACAGTGGGGAGACTGGGCATCCCTGTCTTGTTCCCGATATCAGAGGAAAAGGTTTCAGCCTCTCGCTGTTCATTATGATGTTAGCTGTGGGTTTATCATATGTGGCCTTAATTATGTTGAGGTACTTGCCCTCTAAACCCATTTTGTTCAGAGTTTTTATCATGAATGGATGTTGAATTTTGTTGAATGCTTTTTCAGCATCTATGGAGACGAACCTGTGGCGTTTGTCCTTCTTTTTGTTTATATGGTAGATGATGTTGATGGATTTTCGAATGTTGTACCATCCTTGCATCCCTGGGATGAATCCCACTTGGTCATGGTGTATGATCCTTTTGATGTATTTTTGAATTCTGTTTGCTAATATTTTGTTTAGTATTTTTTTTGTCTACATTCATCAGGGATATTGGTCTGTAGTTTTCTTTTTTGGTGGGGTCTTTGCCTGGTTTTGGTATTAGGGTGATGTTGGCTTCATAGAATGAGTTTGGGAGTATTCCCTCCTCTTCTATTTTTTGGAAAACTTTAAGGAGAATGGATATTATGTCTTCTCTGTATGTTTGATAAAATTCCGAGGTAAATCCATCTGGCCTGGGGGTTTTGTTCTTGGGTAGTTTTTTGATTACCGCCTCAATTTCATTGCTGGTAATTGGTTTGTTTAGATTTTTTGTTTCTTTCTGGGTCAGTCTTGGAATGTTGTATTTTTCTGGGAAGTTGTCCATTTCTCCTAGGTTTTCCAGCTTGTTTGCATATAGGTTTTCATAGTATTCTCTAATAATTCTTTGTATTTCTGTGGGGCCTGTCATGATTTTTCCTTTCTCATTTCTGATCCTGTTGATGTGTGTTGATTCTCTTTTTCTCCTAATAAATCTGGCAAGAGGCTTATCTATTTTGTTTATTTTCTCGAAGAACCAGCTCTTGGTTTCATTGATTTTTTCTATTGTTTTATTCTTCTCAATTTTATTTATTTCTTCTTGATCTTTATTTCATCCCTCCTTCTGCTGACCTTAGGCTTCATTTATTCTTCTTTTTCCAATTTCGATAATTGTGACATTAGACTATTCATTTGGGATTGTTCTTCCTTCTTTAAGTATGTCTGGATTGCTATATACTTTCCTCTTAAGACTGCTTTTGCTGGGTCCCACAGAAGTTGAGGCTTTGTGTTGTTGTCATTTGTTTTCATTTATTGCTGGATCTCCACTTTAATTTGGTCAGTGATCCATTGATTATTTAGGAGCATGTTGTTAAGCCTCCATGTGTTTGTGAGCCTTTTTGCTTTCTTTGTACAATTTATTTCTAGTTTTATACCTCTGTGGTCTGAAAAGTTGGTTGGTGGTATTTCAGTGTTTTGGAATTTACTGAGGCTCTTTTTGTGGCCTAGTATGTGGTCTATTCTGGAGAATGTTCCATGTGCACTTGAGAAGAATGTGTATCCTGTTGCTTTTGGATGTAGAGCTCTATAGATGTCTATGAGTTTCATCTCTTCTAGTGTGTTGTTCAGTGCCTCTGTGTCTTTACTTATTTTCTATCTGGTGGATCTGTCCTTTGGAGTGAGTGGTGTGTTCGAGTCTCCCAAAATGAATGCATTGCATTCTATTTCCTCCTTTAATTCTGTCAGTATGTGTTTCACATATGTTGGTGATCCTGTATTGGGTGCATATATATTTATAATGGTTATATCCTCTTGTTGACCGATCCCTTTATCATTATGTAATGTCCTTCTTTATCTCTTGTTACTTTTTTGTTTTGAAGTCTACTTTGTCTGATACTAGTACTGCAACACCTGCTGTTTTCTCCCTGTTGTTTGCATGAAATATCTTTTTCCATCCCTTGATGTTTAATCTGTGCATGTCTTTGGGTTTGAGGTGAGTCTCTTTTAAGCAGCATAGAGATGGGTCTTGCTTATTTATCCATTCCATTACTCTGTGTCTTTTGATTGGTGCATTCAGTCCATTTACATTTAAGGTGATTATTGAAAGATATGTACTTACTGCCATTGCAGGCTTTAGATTTGTGGTTACCAAAAGTTCAAGGTTAGCTTGTTTACTACCTTACTTTCTGACCTCACTTGCTTATTGAGCTGTTATAAACACAGTCTGATGATTATTTCTTTCCCTTCTTTTTCCTCCTCCTCCAGTCTTCATATGTTGGGTGTTTTGTTCTGTGCTCTTTTTAGGAGTGCTCCCATCTAGAGCAGTCCCTCTAAGATACCCTGTAGAGGTGGTTTGTGGGAGGCAAATTCCCTCAACTTTTGCTTATCTGAGAATTGTTTAATCCCTTCTTCATATTTAAATGATAATCGTGCTGGATACAGCATCCTTGGTTCAAGGCTCTTCTGTTTCATTGCATTAAATATATCATGCCATTCTCTTCTGGCCTGTAAGGTTTCTGTTAAGAAGTCTGATGTTAGCCTGATGGGTTTTCCTTGGTAGGTGACTTTTTTACTCTCTCTGGCTGCCTTTAATACTCTGTCCTTGTCCTTGATCTTTGCAATTTTAATTATTATGTGTCTTGGTGTTGTCCTCTTTGGGTCCCTTCTGTTGGGAGTTCTGTGTGCTTCTGTGGTCTGAGCAACTATTTCGTTCCCCAGTTTGGGGAAGTTTTCAGCAGTTATTCCTTCAAAGACACGTTCTATCCCTTTTTCTCTATATTCTTCTTCTGGTACCCCTATCATGTGGATATTGTTTCTTTTGGATTGGTCACACAGTTCTCTTAATATTGTTTCATTTCTGGAGATATTTTTTATCTCTCTCTGCATTAGCTTCTACGCGTTCCTGTTCTCTGGTTTCTGTTCCATTAATGGCCTCTTGCATCCGATCCATTCTGCTTTTAAGTCCTTCCAGAGATTGTTTTAGTTCTTTAGTCTCCCTCTGTACTTGCTCCTTTAGCTCTTGCATATTTCTCTGCAGATCCATCAGCATGTTTATGATTTTTATTTTGAATTCTTTTTCAGGGAGACTGGTTAGATCTATCTCTGCAGGTCCTCTCTCAGGAGTTGTCTGGACTATTTTGGACTGGACTAAATTCTTCTGCCTTTTCATGGTGATAGTGGTGGCTGTAGGTAGGTAGCGGGTGTGTCACCAGGGAGAAGAAAGTCCTTTCCTGCTTGCTGGACACTTTGCCCTTCTCCGCTGCCTGTGTCGGTTACCAGCACTCCTGGAGCAGCCACCGTGTTAATCCCCCAAGCTGCTGTGGGTTGGGTCTCCATCATAGCAGCGTAGAGCCCTGTGGGGAGTCGCAGGCATGCTGGGTGCACTCCCCTGCGAACGCAGCACCCCTGCCAGACAACTGTGTGCCCGCAGTGGCCTTTGGGTCTGGCCCAGGTGGCTGTGCATCAGGCTGGATTCTGGGTGGCTGCTGGGGGCTTGGCTGCTCCTGAGCTGCTCCTCTGCTGCCGCTGCCAGCTTCCACAGGCCGCTCCAGGGCCTTCTAGTGCCGCTGCCACCAGCGCATGAGGGCTGCACTCGGGCCTCTCTGGTGCCACCACAGGTGCGGTGGGCCTCTCCTGTGCCCTTCTGGCGCTGCAGCCTCCGGCACGTGTGGGCCGCTCCCAGGCCACTTGGTCTCCGGTGCCATGGGCTCATGCAGGCCTCTCCCGGGCCCCTCTGGTGCTGCGGCCGCCAGTGCATGCTGGCCGCTCCTGGTCCTCTCTGGTGCCGCCACCCCTGGCACACACTTCCACTCTCCCACTACTGGGCCAGTGTGTAGGGGTCTGTGCCAGTTGGAGGAACAACTGGCAGGCTGCTTATTGCCATGAGAGGCTTCAGAGCTGCGCTGCTGCCCAGGGCATTAGGGCGCCTAAAGTTCCCCAGGATTCCCAGTTGCTCGCTAAGTGTGCTGGGATGACTTCATCCAGCTGCGTGGTCCCTGTCTCTTTAAGACTTGCAAAAAACAGTCGCTTTTCTTTTGTCTCAGGGGTGCTGGTTGCAGGGACCTGCCCGCAGGTTTTGCTTTTCCATTTCTCTAATATCCAGCACCTGGTGCACCGTGTGTCTGCATTCCAGGTGTGGATTTCTAGAGCTGGTTGTTTAGCAGTCCTGGGCTTTCACTCCCTCCCCGTTCCAACTCCTTTCTTCCTGCCAGGTTCTGAGGTCGGGGGGGCATTCGGGTCCCGCCGGGTTGTGGCTTGTATCTTACCCCCTTTGTGTGATGCTGAGTTCTCGCAGATGTAGATGCAACCTGGCTGTTGTACTGTATCCACTGGTGTGTCTTTTAGGAATAGTTGTATTTATTGTATTTTCACAAATATATATGTTTTTGGGAGGAGATTTCCACTGATCTACTCACGCCGCCGTCTTGGCTCTGCCCCCCTACCCCCCTCTTTTTTTTTTTTTTTTTTGAGAGGGCATCTCTCATATTTATTGATCAAATGGTTGTTAACAACAATAAAATTCAGTATAGGGGGGTCAATGCTCAATGTACAATCATTAATCCATCTCAAGCCTAATTCTCGTCAGTCTCCAATCTTCTGAAGCATAACGAACAAGTTCTTACATGGTGAACGAATTCTTACAGAGTGAATAAATTCTTACATGGTGAACAGTACAAGGGCATTCATCACAGAAACTTTCGGTTTTGATCATGCAATATGACCTATAAACCATCAGGTCAAATATGAATATTCATTTGATTTTTGTACTTGATTTATATGTTGATCCCACATTTCTCCTATTATTATTATTATTTTTATTTTTAATAAAATGCTGAAGTGGTAGGTAGATGCAAGATAAAGGTAGAAAACATAGTTTAGTGCTGTAAGAAGGCAAATGTAGATGATCAGATGATCAGGTGTGTGCCTATGGACTAAGTATTAATCCAGGCTAGACAAGGGCAGCAAGACATCCACGGATGCAGAAGATTTCTCTCAAAGCAAGGGGGGTGAGGTTCTGAGCCTCACCTCTGTTGATCCCCAAATTCTCACCTGATGGCCCCCCTGCGACTGTGCCTGTCTTAGGTTGTTCCTCCCTTGAGGAATCTTACCCGTCTCTGGCTAACCAGTCATCTTCCGGGGCCATACAGGGAAATGTAAAGTTGGTAAGTGAGAGAGAAGCCATATTGTTTGCAAAGGTTAGCTTTTTACTTCTTTGCAGATTTATGCCCTGTGGCTTCTATGCCCAGACTTGTCTTGAGGTATCTTTACCACCTGGAGGAATTATGATACTCGGTAAATTCGATATGAGGCACGAATTCTATTTAAGGTTTGTAATTAGGAAGGAAGAAGAAAAGCTATAGATGTAGCATATGAAGGAAACTTGGGAGGATTGATTATTTCTTTGACATATCTTCTTGTATAGTACCTTAAGTATGTATAGGTTTTAAACTACTAACTAATTTGCACACACATATTAACATAATAGGAATACGGTGACATAAACAAAGCAAATCTATAATTACCATCCATCTCCAGTGAAGCCAAGAAAACCATTTAGGCACCCTAGGCATTTGTGAAAATTTATCTATGATATGATGGATATTTTCCAACTGTACTTGAACCATCAGACAAATTAAAGCAGCCCATTTCTGGGATCTGTTCACATCCCATATGTTCTTTTAACCATAGATAGTCTATAGTCATGAGATTTTGGGGTGCTACAACTTGCACCCCTCCCAACTCCTGGTTGAGTTCCAACAGTACAGATCCAGTCAAATTCATTGTCTCACTGTATGCACATGCCAGCCTAGACATCTCCCTCCTCCTTCTTATGGCAAGTCCAGGAGACGGTGGGCTGGATGCAGCCACAACCGCAGCATCGTCCGGATCCCTGTGGAGGCTTTTTGATGATCATCCCCCGGCACGAGTCCTCCAGAGACTGCTGATGCCGGAAGCTCCTCCTCATATCGTATCTTAGTTCATTTTCTGGGTATCCAAGCTAGGCCTTGATCTTCTGCGTAGAAATAAACAGACCCTTTGCCCACACTTTGACATGCCCTCTATACCACTGTGCAGAACTCATTGGAGGTCAGCACACAGTAACTGCTTTTTTTTTTTTTTTTTTAATTAAGAGAAAGGAATATTATCAGAAAAGAGTACCTCCATAGCTGATCATCTGACACCCTTTAAGTGATCAACATTAAGGATATTTAAAGCATGCGTTGATCTTTGATTTACCAATAGTTTTATCCTGTTAAGGAGTAATCCCCCTTTTCTTTCTTTCTTTCTTTTTTTTTTTAATTTTTAATCTACACTTACCTGAAGAATACTATGTTTACTATGCTCTCCCCTATATCAGGTCCCCCCTAACAACCACATTACGGTTACTGTCCATCAGCTTAGCAAAATGTGGTAGAGTCACTACTTGTCCTCTCTGTGTTGTGCAGCCCACCCTCCCCTTTCTCCCTCCCCCCCATGCATGCTAATCTTAATACCCCCCTTCTTCTTCCCCCCCCTTATCCCTCCCTGCCCACCCATCCTCCCCAGTTCCTTTCCCTTTGGTACCTGTTAGTCCATTTTTGGGTTCTGTAATTCTGCTGCTGTTTTGTTCCTTCAGTTTTTCCTTTGTTCCTATACTCCTCAGATGAGTGAAATCATTTGGTATTTTTCTTTCTCCGCTTGGCTTATTTCACTGAGCATAATACTCTCCAGCTCCATCCATGTTGCTGCAAATGGTTGGATTTTTCCACTTCTTATGGCTGAGTAGTATTCCATTGTGTATATGTACCACATCTTCTTTATCCATTCATCTACAGATGGACATTTAGGTTGCTTCCAATTCTTGGCTATTGTAAATAGTGCTGCGATAAACATAGGAGTGCATCTGTCTTTCTCAAACTTGATTGCTGCGTTCTTAGGGTAAATTCCTAGGAGTGGAATTCCTGGGTCAAATGGTAGGTCTGTTTTGAGCATTTTGATGCACCTCCATACTGCTTTCCACAATGGTTGAACTAATTTACATTCCCACCAGCAGTGTAGGAGGGTTCCCCTTTCTCCACAGCCTCGCCAACATTTGTTGTTGTTTGTCTTTTGGATGGCAGCTATCCTTACTGGTGTGAGGTGATACCTCATTGTAGTTTTAATTTGCATTTCTCTGATAATTAGCGATGTGGAGCATCTTTTCATGTGTCTCTTGGCCATCTGTATTTCTTTTTTGGAGAACTGTCTGTTCAGTTCCTCTGCCCATTTTTTAATTGGGTTATTTGTTTTTTGTTTGTTGAGGCGTGTGAGCTCTTTATATATTCTGGACGTCAAGCCTTTATCAGATCTGTCATTTTCAAATATATTCTCCCATACTGTAGGGTTCCTTTTTGTTCTATTGATGGTGTCTTTCGCTGTACAGAAGCTTTTCAGCTTAATGTAGTCCCACTTGCTCATTTTTGCTGTTGTTTTCCTTGCCCGGGGAGATATGTTCAAGAAGAGATCACTCATGTTTATGTCTAAGAGGTTTTTGCCTATGTTTTTTTCCAAGAGTTTAATGATTTCGTGACTTACATTCAGGTCTTTGATCCATTTTGAGTTTACCTTTGTATATGGGGTTAGACAATGGTCCAGTTTCATTCTCCTACATGTAGCTGTCCAGTTTTGCCAGCACCATCTGTTGAAGAGACTGTCATTTTGCCATTGTATGTCCATGGCTCCTTTATCAAATATTAATTGACCATATATGTTTGGGTTAATTTCTGGGGTCTCTAATCTGTTCCACTGGTCTGTGGCTCTGTTCTTGTGCCAGTACCAAATTGTCTTGATTACTATGGCTTTGTAGTAGAGCTTGAAGTTGGGGAGTGAGATCCCCCCTACTTTATTCTTCTTTTTCAGGATTGCTTTGGCTATTCGGGGTCTTTGGTGTTTCCATATGAATTTTTGAATTATTTGTTCGAATTCATTGAAGAATGTTGCTGGTAATTTGAGAGGGATTGCATCAAATTTGTATATTGCTTTCGGCAGGATGGCCATTTTGACGATATTAATTCTTCCTAGCCATGAGCATGGGATGAGTTTCCATTTATTAGTGTCCCCTTTAATTTCTCTTAAGAGTGACTTGTAGTTTTCAGAGTGTAAGTCTTTCACTTCCTTGGTTAGGTTTATTCCTAGGTATTTTATTCTTTTTGATGCAATGGTGAATGGAATTGTTTTCCTGATTTCTCTTTCTATTGATTCGTTGTTAGTGTATAGGAAAGCTACAGATTTCTGTGTGTTGATTTTGTATCCTGCAACTTTGCTGTATTCCGATATCAGTTCTAGTAGTTTTGGAGTGGAGTCTTTAGGGTTTTTTATGTACAGTATCATATCATCTGCAAATAGTGACAGTTTAACTTCTTCTTTACCAATCTGGATTCCTTGTATTTCTTTGTTTTGTCTGATTGCCGTGGCTAGGACCTCCAGTGCTACGTTAAATAACAGTGGGGAGAGTGGGCATCCCTGTCTGGTTCCCGATCTCAGTGGAAATGCTTTCAGCTTCTCGCTGTTCAGTATAATGCTGGCTGTGGGTTTATCATATATGGCCTTTATTATGTTGAGGTACTTGCCCTCTATTCCCATTTTGCTGAGAGTTTTTATCATGAATGGATGTTGAATTTTGTCAAATGCTTTTTCAGCATCTATGGAGATGATCATGTGGTTTTTGTCTTTCTTTTTGTTGATGTGGTGGATGATGTTGATGGATTTTCGAATGTTGTACCATCCTTGCATCCCTGGGATGAACCCCACTTGGTCATGGTGTATGATCCTTTTGATATACTGTTGAATTCTGTTTGCTAATATTTTATTGAGTATTTTTGCATCTACATTCATCAGGGATATTGGTCTGTAATTTTCTTTTTTGGTGGGGTCTTTTCCTGGTTTTGGTATTAGGGTGATGTTGGCTTCATAGAATGAGTTTGGGAGTATTCCCTCTTCTTCTATTTTGTGGAACACTTTAAGGAGAATGGGTATTATGTCTTCTCTGTGTGTCTGATAAAATTCCGAGGTAAATCCGTCCGGCCCCGGGGTTTTGTTCTTGGGTAGTTTTTTGATTACTGTTTCAATTTCTTTGCTTGTAATTGGTTTGTTTAACTTTTGTGTTTCTTCCTTGGTCAGTCTTGGGAGGTTGTATTTTTCTAGGAAGTTGTCCATTTCTTCTAGGTTTACCAGCTTGTTGGCATATAGGTTTTCATAGTAGTCTTTAATAATTCTTTGTATTTCTGTGGAGTCTGTCGTGTTTTTTCCATTCTCATTTCTGATTATGTTGATTTGTGTTGACTCTCTTTTTCTCTTAATAAGTTGGGCTAGAGGCTTATCTATTTTGTTTATTTTCTCAAAGAACCAGCTCTTGGTTTCGTTGATTTTTGATATTGTTTTATTCTTCTCAATTTTGTTTATTTCTTCTCTGATCTTTATTATGTCCCTCCTTCTGCTGACTTTAGGCCTCATTTGTTCTTCTTTTTCCAGTTTTAATAATTGTGATGTTAGACTATTCATTTGGGATTGTTCTTCCTTCTTCAAGTGTGCCTGGATTGCTATATACTTTCCTCTTAAGACTGCTTTCGCTGCATCCCACAGAAGTTGGGGCTTAGTGTTGTTGTTGTCATTTGTTTCTATATATTCCTTGATCTCTATTTTGATTTGTTCATTGATCCATTGATTATTTAGTAGCATGTTGTTAAGCCTCCATGTGTTTGTGAGCCTTTTTGTTTTCTTTGTAGAATTTATTTCTACTTTCATACCTTTGTGGTCTGAAAAATTGGTTGGTAGAATTTCAATATTGTGGAATTTACTGAGGCTCTTTTTGTGAGCTAGTATGTGGTCTATTCTGGAGAATGTTCCATGTGCACTTGAGAAGAATGTATATCCTGTTGCTTTTGAATGTAAAGTTCTATAGATGTCTATTAGGTCCATCTGTTCTAGTGTGTTGTTCAGTGCCTGTGTGTCTTTACTTATTTTCTGCCCGGTGGATCTATCCTTTGGGGTGAGTGGTGTGTTGAAGTCTCCTACAATGAATGCATTGCAGTCTATTTCCCTCTTTAGTTCTGTTAGTATTTGCTTCACATATGCTGGTGCTCCTGTATTGGGTGCATATATATTTAGAATGGTTATATCCTCTTGTTGGACTAAGCCCTTTATCATTATGTAGTGGCCTTCTTTATCTCTTGTTACTTTCTTTGTTTTGAAGTCTATTTTGTCTGATATTAGTACTGCAACCCCTGCTTTCTTCTCACTGTTGTTTGCCTGAAATATGTTTTTCCATCCCTTGACTTTTAGTCTATGCTTATCTTTGGGTTTAAGGTGAGTTTCTTGTAAGCAGCATATAGATGGGTCTTGCTTTTTTATCCATTCTATTACTCTATGTCTTTTGATTGGTGCATTAAGTCCATTTACATTTAGGGTGACTATTGAAAGATATGTACTTATTGCCATTGCAGGCTTTAGATTCGTGGTTACCAAAGGTTCAAGGTTAGCTTCTTTAGTATCTTACTGCCTAACTTAGCTCGCTTATTGAGCTGTTATATACACTGTCTGGAGAGTCTTTTCTTCTCTCCCTTCTTATTCCTCCTCCTCCATTCTTCATATGTTGTGTGTTTTGTTCTGTGCTCTTTTTAGGGGTGCTCCCATCTAGAGCAGTCCCTGTAGGATGCCCTGTAGAGGTGGTTTGTGGGAAACAAATTCCCTCAGCTTTTGCTTGTCTGGGAATTGTTTGATCCCACCATCATATTTAAATGATAGTCGTGCTGGATACAGTATCCTTGGTTCAAGGCCCTTCTGTTTCATTGCATTAAGTATATCATGCCATTCTCTTCTGGCCTGTAGGGTTTCTGTTGAGAAGTCTGATGTTAGCCTGATTGGTTTTCCTTTATAGGTGACCTGTTTCTCTCTAGCTGCCTTTAAAACTCTTTCCTTGTCCTTGATCCTTGCCATTTTAATTATTATGTGTCTTGGTGTTGTCCTCCTTGGATCCTTTCTGTTGGGGGTTCTGTATAATTCCATGGTCTGTTCGATTATTTCCTCCCCCAGTTTGGGGAAGTTTTCAGCAATTATTTCTTCAAAGACACTTTCTATCCCTTTTCCTCTTTCTTCCTCTTCTGGTATCCCTATAATACGAATGTTTTTCCTTTTGTATTGGTCACATATTTCTCTTAGTGTTGTTTCATTCCTGGAGATCCTTTTATCTCTCTCTATGTCAGCTTCTATACGTTCCTGTTCTCTGGCTTCTATTCCTTCAATGGCCTCTTGCATCTTATCCATTCTGCTTATAAATCCTTCCAGGGATTGTTTCACTTCTGTGATCTCTTTCCTGACATCTGTGATCTCTTTCCTGACATCTGTGATCTCCTTCTGGACTTCATCCCACTGCTCTTGCATTTTTCTCTGCATCTCATCCCATTGCTCTTGCATTTTTTTCTGCATCTCTGTCAGCATGTTCATGATTTTTATTTTGAATTCTTTTTCAGGAGGACTAGTTAGGTCTGTCTCCTTCTCAGGTGTTGTCTCTGTGATCTTTGTCTGCCTGTAGTTTTGTCTTTTCATGGTGATAGAGATAGTTTGCAGAGCTGGTACAAGTGACCGCTGGAAGAGCTTCCCTTCTTGTTGGTTTGTAGCCTTTTCCTGGGAGAATAGCGACCTCTAGTGGCTTGTGCTGGGCAGCTGTGCGCAGACAGGGCTTCTGCTTCCTGCCCAGTTGCTTTGGGGTTTATCTCCGCTGTTGCTGTGGGCTTGGCCTGGCTGGGGCTGCTCCTCCAAAATGGTGGAGCCCCGTTGGAGGGGGAGCAGCCAGGAGACTATTTATCTCCGTAAGGGGCCTCTGTGCTCCCTGCTGCCCAGGGGGTTAGAGTGCCCAGAGATCCCCAGATTCCCTGCTTCTGGTCTAAGTGACCTGTCCTGCCCCTTTAAGATTTCCAAAAAGCACTCTCCAAACCAAAACAACAACAGCAACAATGAGAGAGGGAACAGAAAGAAAGAGAAAAAAAAAAGGAAAAAAAAGGAAAAAACAAGCGATTTTTTTTTTTTTTTTTTGTCCTCAGGTGCCGGTCCCAGGCACCCGCTCACTGGTCCTGCTGCCCTGTCTCCCTAGCACCAGGGTCCCTGTCCTTTCAAGGCTTCCAAAAAGCACCCACCCACCGGTCCCGCAGGGAAGGAACGCTCAATATTCTTTGTCCTCAGGCACTGGTCCCACGCACCCGCTCACCAGTCCCGCCGCCCTGCCTCCCTAGCTCCGGGGTCCCTGTCCCTTCAAGGCTTCCAAAAAGGACTCGGCAAAAAGAGAGAAAAAAAAGGGGAAAAACGCGCGATTTCTTCCGTCCTCAGGTGCTGGTCTCAGGCACCCACACACCGGTCCCACAGGGAAAAATGCAGGATATTCTTTGTCCTCAGGTGCCGGTCCTAGGCACCCGCTCACCAATCCCGCCGCCCTGCCTCCCTAGCACCGGGGTCCCTGTCCCTTTTAGGCTTCCAAAAAGCACTCGCAGAAAAGAGGGAAAAAAAAAGGGGAAAAACGCGCGATTTCCTCTGTCCTCAAGTGCCGGTCTCAGGCACCCGCCCACAGGTCCCGCAGGGAAAAACGGGGGATATTCTTTGTCCTCAGGTGCCGGTCCCAGCCACCCGCTCACCAGTCCCGCCACCGTGCCTCCCTAGCACTGGGGTCCCCGTCCCTTCAAGGCTTCCAAAAAGCGCTCACCAAAAAGAGAAAAAAATAAAAGGGGGAAAAACGCGCGACCTCCTCCGTCCTCAGGCACCGGTCTCAGGCACCCGCCCCCAGATCTCGCAGGGAGAAACGCGGGATATTCTTTGTCCTCCGGCGCCGTTCCCAGGCACCTCCTCACCGGTCCCGCCACCCTGCCTCCCCAGCAACGGGGGCCCGTCCCTCTAAGGCTTCCAAAAAGCGCTCGCCAAAAAAAAAAAAAAAAAACCGCTCCGGTTTCTCTCCACCCGCCGGGAGCCGGGGGGAGGGGCGCTCGGGTCCCGCCGGGCTGGGGCTTGTATCTTACCCCCTTCACAAGGCGCTGGGTTCTTGCAGGTGTAGATGTGGTCTGGATGTTGTCCTGTGTCCTGTGGTCTCTATTTTAGGAAGATTTTTCTTTGTTATATTTTCATAGCTCTATGTGTTTTTGGGAGGAGATTTCCACTGCTCTACTCACGCCGCCATCTTGGCTCCGCCCTTCTACCCCCCTCTTTTTTTAAGAAAAATTAAAAATAACTTGGGGCATCCTTAGTAAGTAGTGATCTTAATGAACAAGGCTCACTGTACATCCACAATTATCTTTAAAACACCCAGCATGTGCCAGGCCCTCTCACATGGATGATCTCTCTTTATTTTAAAATAATGCATGTACATGATAACAAAATGTAAATGATACAAAAGAATATGCAGGAAAAAAATAAATCTCCTCTTCACCCCTGATATCTAGTTCCTCAGTTTCTCTGCCCAGAAGCAAACCCAATTATCAGTTTCTTGCAGGAAACACAGGAACTACAAACAAGGAGTTGGGACAGCAATACGTTTGGTGAGAAGCAGCATTAATTGATGCCAGCACCGGCTCAGCAGATTCATATCCAAAAGCTGGGCCCCGAGTGCAGCAGGGCCTTGCTTTTCATACTTTCGATAAGGAAAATATTTAACACGGCCAACAAGGTCAGCAGAAAACCATCGGCCCCCTCCGCTTCTCTCACTCCTTTGGGCTCTCCGTTGGCAAGGTCAGCAGAACACTCCTGGCCCCTCCCCTTCCCTCTCACTCCTCCAGGCTCTCACCCCTTCCAGATCCTCTTTCACCCTCCTTGCAGCACACTCCGAAATGCCACCTATCAAAATAGTATAAATTGCTCCCCTTGCTTGTGCTCAGGGCTCAGACCTTTGGAGATTACTCTCCTCTGAGCCCACCAGTGTGAAATAAATCTCCACCCTCCAAGACTTCCAAGTGCCGCTTGGTTCTTCCATCAGCGATCCAGTCCAGGTTTTCTGTAACCCTTTCATTACAGGTTTAAAAGGCAACAACCTTTTCTTATTGGTTACCATCTGGTGACAGGGCGAGATGGGGTGGCACATGCGCCTAATACTGCCACATCACTGGAAAGCACTACCCTTCTCGGGTAAAAAAAACTTCCTTAAGTTTCCTACCTCATTCCCCCTTTTGGTGCTCGTACCTCTTCAGAGGCTACAGAACACCATCTGAGTTTTCAGATTGCTCATCTTTGTTTAGGGGTTTATATGTCCGCAATAACATTACATGGGCTCTTATTCTTTCAATTAAAGTTTCAATGAGTGTGGTGACAGATTGTAGCACTACAGGAGCAAGAATAAGAAGGATCGGACATGTTCCTCGTATTAAGAGCATTATGTCTATCAGGGCTTCGAATCTTCCAAAGGTAGAGAACCAGTCTCTAAACAGTTCATTGGGACTCCAGCCCTTCCAGGTTTGGACTGGGATGTGGCAACTTTCCTCATTCTGTCAGTAATTTCCTCTCTAACCTTTCCTTCATCATCTATTTATAGACAGAAGTTGCTAAGATTAAACTTCCCACAGACTCCCCCTTCAGAAGCAAGTACATAATCTAAAGCTAAGCATTTTTAATTGCATCGCAAACCTTTGTATATTGTTTAGCTAAGATATTGAGTGACTTTGCAGGCTCATTTGTTATGATTTCAACTACAGCTTGTAACCTAATTATGCGATTTAAAATGTAGATAGGGGTCCTATAATCATAGGACCCATCCTCGGCCCAGATGACTGGCCAGTAGTAGTGTTTAACACATTCTGGGGGGCCAGTTGTCATCCTTACAACTTCCAATTTGTAGGGTATTTCTTTTTTCTTGGTGTCCTTGATCCTCATATACCTGAACTACTGAATGTTCACCTTGGGGCACATCATTGGATGTTAAAATAGGTAACAGGTAATAGGCCAAAGGTAATAGGAAAGAAGGAGGGTCGTATAGTTCCTAAGACACATGACCCTGACCAGAAAGGGGGAAGCTCAACATAGGCAGTTTTTCCACAAATCCAATATAAGCCTCCTGGGGCCCTCCATTTAACCTCTAACATGACATTGTACCAGGTGGAATTGAAGTAGGTGAAGTTTGCTAGCGGATGGGGGTCGGGTTCTGAATAATTTTGAGTTGAGTCCCACCACAGCATTGCCTGGGATGAGACATTGTAATAGTTTTGACCCAGACAAGTTGGATTCCCCACTGACATATTGTAGGGTCCTCCCCATCAAGCAGGGCAGGATCTTTCAATTACAGAAGTTTTAAGGCCCCAGACCCCTTAGCCAACCAGGGAGTGGAAGTTTCATTATATGGTTCTTTTGGATTGAGTTCTTTTGCTTCCCAGGACCACTGATCCCCCATGTTAGTTCCTACACAGACATAGCAGGAGGTTGCATATTGCACAGCTGTTTCAGCTAGGGAGAGGACCAAGTTCCTAGCAATGGGGAAGAGTGGTACCTCACTTCTTATTTCTTCATAAAAGGAATGGAAGACCTCATAGGAGTTTCACTTGTGTGTTACCTGTTTGATATGAAGTAGGGTTCCAAGGTCAGTGCCCCTTCCACAGATTAGAAGGCCTATGACTGCCCCTTGGGTCCATCTAGAATCTTGGGGTGAAAGGACAGTGAAATTTACAGGGTTACAGGTTCCTGCAGGTTAAGGTTGCTGTAACCCATTCTTTAGGGTTGCCATTTTCCCTGATCTTTGCCAGGTGGCCCATGAGACACAGCTCCAATAGAGGCAGTAATACCAATCAGGGGCCCCACAATCCTGATTCTGTGGATCATCTGTCCAGCACATATACTTTTCCTCAAGTATGTAAATCTGCTCCTAATTTAATCCCCCCCACATGTGACTTATCCACAAGTTTTTGTCAATAGTGGCACATGTGTAGAAAAACAAGGAGATTGCTCCACTGGCTAATACTTGGGTCTGATTAAGGAGGGACCCACCCTGGTGGGTATGTCGGACTTCCATCCAGATCTTTATAGGAGAGTGCTGGAGGTCAAAACAGGTGTATTGACTTCCCTGTTGGCAAATGGAGTATATCTCTCCCAATGTGACTGCACCATCCTATGACAGTTCCTGAAGAGCAGGAGAAGTAGGTGTGGTACAGCAAGGTTTTTGTGACAGCCTGCCCTGACCTAGTAGTCTGTATATAATTACCACAAGAATTGTTTGCAGGAGCACCTTTGGAATTTTGGAGTAGTATACCCCCAGTTATGAATAAAGGTAACAGGCTACGCATTTTCAAGCTGCCAGTTTAACAAGTTTTTGCTGTGCATAGATTGGTCAGCTTCCGGAGTGACCAAAGTAGGGCTGTAGTCCTTTGGTTTCTTTGGTTTGGTGGGGGCCTGTCTCTAGATAGTTAGTTTTCAGGGGGACACAGCATCTGAAATGCACTTCCACTGGTTGGTGGCAGGCTTCAATCTGATGTGATGTATCCAGGGAGTATCTTCTGCCACCTTGACTGCAGTAGGGGTGAATAAAATGACAGTAAGTGGTCCCACCAGGAGGAGCTTTAAGGGTTGTAAATTCCATTCTTCAACCCATACTGAATCCCCTGGCTTGAAATGATGAACCTCTGTAGTGAGGCTGACTGGCAACCTTTCCCTCACCCACTGGTTTAGGGAAGATAGGGTGGTGCTCAGTGACTCCATTTGTTGCTTTAAAGTGAGGTTACCTAGTTCCCTGAGATCTCCTTTAATACCCTTAATAAGAGGAGGGGGACAGTCATAGAGAATCTCAAATGGGGTCAACCCTGTCTGCCTATTGGGGCTGGATTTTATTCTCAAAAGGGCTATTGGCAATACTTGATCTCAATGGAAGTGGGTTTCCTGGCACAATTTGCTAAGTTGCTTTTTTAGGGTCCTGTTCATTCTTTCAACTTTTCCTAAACTCTGGGGTCAATACACTGTGTGCAATTTCCAGGTAATTTTTAGCTTTCTGGCCACTAAATTGCACTGTCTCAGCTACAAAGGCCAGCCCATTATCTGACCCAATGGTAATTGTAATTCCAAAATTAGGAATAATTTCTTTTGGGAGGATTTGGGCCACCTCGTGAGCAGTCTCAGTGCGGGTGAGGAACACTTCTACCCACCCAGAAAAGGTGCACATGAACACCAACAGACACTGACATCCATGAATACGAGGCAATTCAGTAAAATCTACTGTTATGTTTTCAATGGGAGTACCTTCTGTGCTCTGACCCTGCGGGGCCACTCTCAGTCCTTGTCTTGGGTTGTTCTGGATGCAGACCTTGCATTTCTCCCACACAGCCTGAGCAATGCTGGCTAATCTTGGTACATAGAAATGCCTATTCAGGGAGGATTCTAAGCAGGTCCATGACACATGTGTTTCTTGGTGAAACTGTTTCACGAAGACTGGAGCCAGGGATTCGGGAATGACTATTTTCCTGCTGGCCAACATTCGCTGTCCTCTGGAGAGGTATTCTCTGGGCTCAGTCTCAAAGCACACCTTTTCATGCTGGAAGTAGTGTGGGTCCCAGTTAGCCAGTGGAGTCGCAAACAGAACACTTGCTAGAATCACCAGTAGCACATCATCGCTCTCTTGGGTCACTCACTTTGCCTCCCAGTAGGCCCTCGTTTTTCCTGTGGCAATCATAGCGTCTCCCTTCTGGTGCCCCCAGGCAATGTATGACCACCACCTTTTTGGGAGTCCATACAACATCTAGCAGCTCGAGGATTATCTTGCCATGTTTAATTTCTTTTCCACCGCAGTCAGCAAAGGCTTGGCCTCGATGGTGGAATCTAAGGTGAAAACTTATTAGCTGGCCAGTTGTGTCCCATACAAGAAAAACAGTTTTGAGGGATCTGGGAATTCCAAAGCCAGGGCATTGGTGAGAGTCTATTTTATGGTTTGGAAGGCCCTCTCTTGTTCTTTTTCTCAAAGTAGTGGTTCCCGTTCACCCCCCTTGGTGGCTTCATATAAGGGTTTTGCCATGACTGAGAAGTTGGGGATCAAGATCTGGCAGAATCCTGCAGCACCTAAGAATTCCCAAACCTGATGTCAGATTCGGGGGTTGGGGATTGCAAAAATAGTCTGTTTCCTTTCTGGTCCAAGTTGCTGCTGTCCTCATGAGAGGTGAAAGCCCAAGTACTTGACTTTTTCTAGGCAGATTTGGGCCTTCTTCCATACTTCATATCCAGCTTCCCATAGTAGGTGGAGGAGCCTCTCTGTTCCCCTAAGGCATTCCTCCCTAGTGGGTCCTGCGAGTAGGTCATACACATATTGAAGCAGAGCACAACTGAGTTGGTTGCAGGGAATGCCTTCAAGTCTGAGGCCAGGGCTGACCCAAATATGCTGGGAGAATTTTTGAAGCCCTGGGGCAGTCTGGTCCAGGTTAACAGCCTGTGTTCACCAAACTAAGGGTTTTCCCATTAGAAGGCAAATACCAGCTGATTTTTTGGGGCCAGGCGGATACAGAAGAAGGCATCTTTTAAGTCTAGGCAAGTGAAGAAAGTTACATCTGGGGGTATTAGGCCCAGCAGAGTGTAGGAATTAGGGACTACCGTGTGGAGGATGACAGTGGCTTGGTTCACTGTGCGCACATAAGTCTTGGACGGGCCAATAATAATCCGTCCCTGGCTTCTGGACAGGTAAAAGCAGAGTATTCCAACACAACTGGCATGGAGGATTCCACGCATAAGGAGTCTGTCCAGGTGGTGTTGAATGCCTGTCCGCACCTTTGGAAGGACGTACCAGCTCAGCCCCAGGCTTAAGTTCTATGACCACTGAAGGAATGTTTCTAGCCAGCCCTTGGGGATTATCTTTTGCCCAGATTCCGGGGATCTGGAAGGGCATCTCAGGGATTCCTGAGGCAGAGTTTGGGCAACTGAAGAGACATCATTCTTCTCCCTGGGGAACCGTGAGAGACATAATCTCTGCTTCAGACCTCCTCAGGGTTAAGGCCGCTTGCCCTTGGGAGACAAAAGTTATTTGGGCCTGGAGTTTTCCCAAGAGAACACGCCCCATTTAAGGCCATGGGACAGTCCGGCAGATACAGGGACTCATGGATGACCTTATGACCTCCCAAGGTGCACTGCCGAGGTGTCAGGAAGAGCCAGCGTCTTCTGCTCCCAGTGGCACTCACTATGGTTGCCTGTCATTGAGAGAGTGGGCCCACCTGCTGAGTGACCACTGAGTGTTCAGCTCCAGTGTTCACCATGAAGTCCATGAGTCAGCCCCCTACTGTCATTTGGATCATAGGCTCCTGGGAGCCAAAGGGAATGGAGCCTGGTGGGCCCTATTCATCTTCATAGTCTTCTTCCATTACAGCGAGGCCGACGAAGTCCTCCCCTGGGCTCTCGGGGACTGTTTTCCTGGGCTGGTACCATCACTGTACTACTTGTCCCCTTCCCCAGGCCCCGGACCCAGTCTGGGTCTTCCCCTCCTTTGAGAACATTCGTTCCTCCAATGTCCATCCACATTCTTTTTTACCCAGCCAAGGCCGTTCAGGTCGGTATCAGCCCCTTCGCCCTCTGCTGGATGGACTAGACCTCTGCGGGTGTCCCGAATGTTCTGTTAGGGCTGCTATGATGAGATCTGACTTTTTCTTCAGCTTCCTATCAGCCTCCCTCTGAGCTTCTTGATCTTGGTTAACAAAAACCTTGGTGACCACTTCCACTAATTGGCTAACATTCATTCCAGTGAAGTCCTCAAGCTTTTGTAGTTTATGCCTAATGTCTCCCTGGGCCTGACTGACAAAGGCAGCGTTAACCATCCTTTGGTTTTCTGGTGCTTCTGGATCAAATGGAGTGTAGAGCCTGAAGGTCTCACACAGCCTTTTGTAATACAGAGCTGGACTCTCTTTGGGTCCCTAGAGAATCTCGGAAGTCTTGGCCATATTAATGACCATTTTCCCTCCTTCTTTCATTCCATTTATAAGAAACTCTTGATACTGTTCTAAATTCTGGTAGTCCTGGTCATTACTTAGGTCCCAGTTGGGGGTCTTCCTCTGGGAAATGGTTCTGGGCATAGGCACAGGTATTGAGAATTCCATTCGGAGCATGGTCTTTCAGCTACTTTATGGCTGCCTGGGTTATTCAGGGTCTCTCCCCCGTATTAAATAACATTAGGAGTTGGTGGACATCTGTCCAGGTGGGTTTATGAGTTTGAATTACAGATTGTAACAAGTCAATCATGGCCTGTGGTTTTTCAGAATAAGGTGGAGTTTAGTTTTTCTAGTTTAAGAGGTCTGTGGTAGTGAATGGCTGGTAGACAAAGACTTGTTGTTCCCCTTGAACATGTCTGTCCTGGTCATAGAAGATAGGGCCATGTGTCTCATGCAGGAGCATCAGCAGGGCTCCTGGCGAGTAATTACCGGAGGAGTCCCTGACCAAGGCAGATTGGCCCCTCCAACAGGCGGTCTGCAGAGTCAAAACTGGAGGTTCTGGAGTTAATGGCGGCAGGGATGGTGCACGAGTGGTGCTACCTCCCAAGGCATCTGAGTCTGCCTGGGGCTCTCCCGTGGACTCAACCAATGGTGGGGGAATCGGTAATGGTGGGTAAATGGATGAGGGAACATATGGTGGAGGTGTCTCCTCTGGTTCACAGGCGACGACAGACTTCTTTGAATCAGGGGAACACTTGGAAGAAGCCTCCACTTGGGCCATCATAAGCTTACAATTTTCCTCTAAGCATGGCTTCAGCCAGGACAGTTGGGACAGGACTACATCTTGCCAACAGGCAATATAGGGGAACTGGTCTGGGTGTCTGGGACTTCCAGTGATCACCCAAAAACTCTGCTGATTAACTGTCTTTCTAGAGATCCCCCAAATGGCCATCCAATCTCAAAGGAGACCCAGTCTATTTCACAAAGCACCCAGAGTTTCCCAGGACTAAGTTTGACACGATAATCATCCCTGAATCCCTTCCTAAAATTCCTAAGGATACCCTCTAAGGGGGTAGACTTACCTGTTGACCACCCATACCTCCCTTTATGTATACATATGCACAAAAAAGAGTTGGATTCAGGGAAGGGGGTGATTTAGAAGGGTTATTACACACTTTGTCCTTCTTGAGCCACTCTCCTTGCAGAGATATTTCAGGCATCTCCTGGCATTGGCGGGACTGTGTAACTCCCAGTCAGGATCGCTCTGAAGAGAGCTGCCCTAAACTTTACGAGGATTGCCGCAAACCCACAGATCAAAACCCACCCTCGCTTCATGACCAGGCCATGTCTCACACATCTCCACTCACCAGAGTCTCATTGCATTTCCGCCCCTTGCCCTTTACCTTCGGGTAGCGGTTTCACCCCAGAGGGGGATCCTCGGGCGACCCTGGGAGGTGATCAGACTCCCCTTCTGTCTCTTAAGACAGGTCTACCTTGAACCGGGTTCTTACCAGTCATTCAGGCAAAAGGCTTCCCACTAATTCTGGAGTCTCACTGGGTTTCGTTGTGCATTCGGGTTATATCCCCGACTTGCCAGGAGGGGCGAGTCCCCTACAGAACAATCATCGGTTGGCACCAGGGGAAGTCACCTCTCCCCGCACCCCGGGGACAGTCCCTCAGCAACAAAGGAGGTGAATACACCGTCTCTGAATCCCGGACGAGCCCCGACGAAATGTTACAGGCACCGTGGGAACTACAAACAAGGAGTCGCGACACGGAGACTTGACCAGTTTATTGACGGCACCGGCTCAGTGGATTCATAACCAAAGGCTGAGCCCCAAGTGCAGCGGGGCCTTGCCTTTTATACTTTCATTACAGATTTAAATGAAAACAACCATTTCTTATTGGTTACTATCTGGTGACAGGGCAAGGTGGGGTGGCACATGTGCCGAATACTGCCACATCACTGGAAAGCACTACTCTTTCTTGGGTAAAAAAACTTGGTACTTCCTTGAGTTTCCTTCCCCAGGTTTACAGTATAATTTCTAGATGTCTCTCCATAAACATAGATATGGGTACATAAAAAGATGCAGATATATGTGTGCATGTGTAAGGTTTATAGGATAAGGATCTATCTAGTGGATATCTATGTACATATTCTTATCTATATAATCCATATACATACACATACACACATTTATCTATATTATTTAATGTATTTGTAGAGACAGATCAATAAATCTATCAACATCTATCTATTGAGATGGTATATATCCCCACCCTTTTTCTTACACAAATCATAGCATACTTTATTTGCTCTTCTGCATCTTATTTCATTATTCATATATCTTGCAGCTCATCCTATAATTCATATGGACCTCTCTCATTCTTTTTAATGGCAGATTATTGTACTGTGAATCATAAAATGTATTTCCTATTGAATACCTCTCTTAAATCTTCATGACAACCCTGTAAAGCAGGTATTATTGTCATGAGTTTAGAGAAGAGGATGTTGACATCCTAAGAGGTCAAGTGACTTGCCCAAAGTCACACTATTAGCCTGTGTTCCAACCCAAACATTTCACAGCCATATGCACTCATGAAGGCTTTGCTGTTTAAAACTAGAAACTAACAATTTTTGAGTTGAAACAAATTGGTCTTATGATAAGGATGGTTGAGAATGAGGACATCAGAGTAAAGAAAACCTGAGAATTTCTTCCTTTTCAGCATAACTGGGCTTCATTACTGAAGCCAAGCATAACATGGGTATTTTTAATAGGTGAGTTTTATTAATACCTAGATTTTGATGGGGTCCTTACTGGTCCCTGGAGGTGCTTTGATCAGCCTAGTGTCTCTGGGTCATGTGGGTATCACATTTCCCTCAGTAGATTGCTTCTCTCCAATGCCTGTAATAATGTAACCAGCAAGAAGAAAAGTGACAGTCATTACTGGCATTTGAATAGCAATTTCAAATGCATCAAGGCATTTGAAACTCTTGACAAATTTGTAGGTAGGCTGGAAAAGCAGCTATTACTAACCTGAATTTCCAGATGAAAAAAACAAGACTCTGAAAAGGGCAGGTGATGGTAAAGCTAGTGATAGAGTGAAATCCTGAAATCAGATCCTCTAATTAGGCCACAGAAGACTCTTCTGGATGTATTGCTGTATTTTCTAATGTTCACCATAGTGGGCCCATTATAATTGTGGAAGGGGTGTGGACTGAGAGGAGGCAGAGAATGGAGCATGGGGAAGTGAAGGGGTGGCATTAGGACTCCTCTCTGGGACTAAACCCTAGGCACTACTCTTCCTTGCTCACCCACCTCCAGCCACTGAGGCCTCAGCTGTGGCAGACCCTGTGCTCCATTTTATAAACAAGTATCCTGTAACACTTCATGAACTCCACCGATAATATAACCTTCTGACACACATTATTTTATGTTATTCTGTGTGTGTTTTATTTTCTTAAACAGCCCGAGCTCCTTGAAGACAGGGATAGTCTTGGTGGTCCCCTCAACACATTCTACATAGTACATGTTCACTTATGTGTTCTTTTTATTAGTATTATTGAAAGACAACATACATCCAGCTGAATGAGAGCACCAACTGTTTTGACTTCTGCCATCATTTTTTCATTTTGCCTGTACTTGGCTTCATATAGATAGAATCATAAGGAATGTGCTATTTAGTGTCTGGCTTCAGAAGCCTGTGAAATTCACCTATGTTGTTACATATACCAGTAGTTCCCTCTTTTTTGATTGCTGACTAGTCTTCAGTTGTGTAACTATGCCACAGTGTATTAATTCTCCTGTTGATTTTTTGTTACCAGTGTGGGGCTCTTATGAGAAAACATTTTTGTACAAGTGTTTTTGTGGACATAAATATTTGTCCTCTTTGGTGGGATAGCTATAGCCTAAGTGTATATTCAGCTTTAGTAAATACTGCCATGCTCTAAGTGTACTTATAATGGAGAAAAAGGAAAATCGCTTTTTATTTCAAATGTGTACTTAAATATGTAAATGATGACACATGAATTCCCTAGAAGATACAGAAAGTAGCAGTCAGAGATTTGCACCTGCTTGCAATGACACAGTATGGATTTATAAGGAGAGGATTACAATATGAACAATTGCTGAACATTTTTCTTTATATTTGACATTTTGAAATAAGTATGTATACATATACTTAGCATTTTACATTTTTACATACTTGAATCACAGTGAATTAAGGCAGCTCAGAAAACAATGGGTTTTATTATGTGTGTTGCCTTCAGTGAAGGGATTTTCCAAATATAGTGAACAATTCTTGGTAAAGAGCCAAACAAAACAAAATACAATGTCCCTTCAATGTACATGATAGTTGAATTCCTGGAAAATTCTATGTATATTAAAACCAAGCAAAATGTATTTTGGCTTCACGTGTAAAATAAAGTTAGAGTCTTGGCACAAATTGCTAGATGTCTAGGGGGACACTGAGGCATAGGAAAAATTCTCTTCATACAGAACATTACTACATATCACAGGATAGTTTGGCTCTCAGCCTCTAAGGATGCTGCCCCCACTCACAGTGAGATTCAAAACCCCCACAAACTTCCACAGGACCATAGGGGGCAGTACCATCCCACTGAGAACCACTGTCCAAGACCTGCTCTGTTCAATATAGTAAATAGCCATCTGTAGCTTTAAGTTAACTAATTAATAATAAATAAAATAAAAATTCTCATTTCTCAGTCATACTAGCAATATCTCAAGTGCTTAAAAACCACATAGCTAAAACTACCCACAAAGAAAAACCCAAATCTGGATGGTTTCACTGGTTAATTCTACAACTACTTAAAGAATTAACACCAGTTCTTCACACACTCTCCCAAAAAACTGAAGAGGGAACACTTCCCAACTCATTTTAGGAGGCCAGCAGTATCCAGATACTGAAAGCAGACCCCCCAAAAAACAAAAAAAATTGATACAAGAAAACCACAGATCACTATCTGTTATGAATACAGACAAAAAATCCTCAACAAAATACTAAAACTCATACACAGACCATGACCAACTGAAATTGATCAGGAATGCAAAGTTGGTTGGTTTAACATGTGAAAATGAATTAATGTAAAACACCATATCAATAAAATCAAGGACAAAAACCACACGATCTCAATAGTTGCAAAAAAAAAAAAAAGCATCTGACAATATCCCAAACCCCTTCATGATAAAAAACACTTTATAAACTAGGATTGAAAAGAACTTCCTCAGTGTGATAACGGGCATCCACAAAAATCCACAGTTAACATCATACTTAAAGATGAAAGACTGAAAGCTTTTTCTCTGAGATCAGGAACCAGATGAAAAAGTCCACTCTTGCCCCTTGTATTCAATGTTGTACTAGAGGTTCTAGTCAGGGCAATTAGGCAATAAAGTAAAATAAAAGGCATCTGGATTAGAAAGGTTTGCAGAACACATAATCCTGTATTTAGGAAATTCCTAAGGAATCTAACAAAAACCTATTAGAACTAATTGCGTTCAGCAAGGTTGGAGAGTAAAAAAATCAATAGGCAAAAATCAATCATATTTTTATACACTTATAAAGAACAATCCAAAAATAAAATCAAGAAAACAATTCCATTTACAAAAGCACCAAAAAGAATAAAATACTTTGGAATAAATTTAAAAGAAGTATAAAATACATACTCTGACATTACAAAGCATTGTTGAAAGAAAATAAAGGAGATCTAAATAAATGCAAAGGCATCCCATGTTCATAGTCAGAAAATAATATTAAGATGGCAATACTTCCTGAATTGACTCTGTCAAAATCACAGCTGGCTTCTTTGCAGAAATTGGCAAGTTTTTCCAAAAATTAATAAAACAATCTTGAAAAAGAAGAACAAAACCAGAGGATTCACACTTCCCAATTTCAAAACCTTACTACAAAACTACAGTAATCAAGACAGTGTTGTACTAGCATAAGAATAAACATATAGATCAATGGTATCAAACTAAGAGACCAAAAATAAATCCTCACATTTACAGTCAACTGATTTTCAACAAGGTACCAAAACAAATCAATAAGGAAATTCTTTTCAACAAATGGTGCTTGAACAACTGGATTATCGACATGCAAAAGAATGAAGTTGGGTCCTGTGTTGGGGGGTCCCTGAGACCATACTTAGGTTCAGTGATTGATTGACCAGGAAGACTCACAGGACTCAGCATGTGATCATACTCATGGCTAATTTATTACAGCCGAAGGAAACAAAGCAAAATCAGCAAAGGGAAAAGGAAGACACATGGTGTGAAGTTTGGAGGAAACCAGACACCAGCTTCCAAGAGTCCTGTCCTAGGGAATCACATAGGATATACTCCCAGCAAAGAGTCATGACAATGCATATGAAATGTTGCCAACCTGAGAAGTTCATTAGAGACTCAGTGCCAGGGGTTTTACTAGGGGCTGTTCACAGAGGCACTCTGCCTAGCAGGTATGAAAATCCCAGACTGCCAGGAGGAAAGCAGGTATTCAGCATAAACCACATTGTTTGTATAAACAGTTTAGGCAGTGTGGGCCACCCTTATCAAGTAACAGTGGGAATCCTCCTGAAATCTAAGTTCCCAAGTTCTAGTCATAGGCCATCCTTGCAAACAGGCTTTTACAAGGTCAGTAGTTTTGGCCTGCTATGTTAACTCTGATCTGCACACACCCCTGCCTCACACCACATGCAGTAATAACTCAAAATGGATCAGAGACCTAAATGTAAGAGTTAAAATTATACAACTTTGAGAAGAAAAAGTTTGCTAGGGCTCAGGGAAGAAAGGAAGAGAAGAGTAAGGGGTGGTAGCCAAACGATACAGGATTCCTTTTTGAGGTGAAAAGATGTTCCAAAATTGACTGTGGTGATGGACACACGTATGATGATACTGAAAACCAACTGCATGGTATGTGCACTGTATCTCAATAAAGCTATTGAAGATATTTGTAAATAATGAAGATTGTTTTCACTCAGCAAAGAATCAAAAATGATTATACCCCATGCTGAAGAGCATGCTGTGAAACACACAGGCGCATGCACACACACACACACACACACACACACACACACACACACACAGAAAATATCATTAAGTAAAAAATGCATTTAATACACTTAACAGACATCATGACATAGTGTAGCCTCCCTTAAATGTGCTCAGAACACACAACTGGTGCAATATGAAGTAGAAAAACAAACAAAAAAACTTCCAGAAAACAAAGTGTTTACATATTGCCCACCAAAATCAACATGACTACTTAGGACAGAGTTCATTCAGAGTCTTACTGAGGACCATGGCCCCACAGCAACCCATCAGGGTGCTCTGATAAACTGCTCTAACGCCCCTTCGTTTGAAGACTTCTTAAATAATTTATCTATAGAAGGAGATATATGCAGAAGAGAGGTTACATTTTACCAGTACATCAAGCAATGTGGCAGGGATACATCTAGTCAGCGTCCCAAAGACCGTGCTGTGCACACTGATGCTGTGGGAGGAGGCAAGGCTAAGGGTATCATTAGGTGGATGGCCTCATCTTCTTTTGGGGATGGAGAGGGCACATGTGATGTTATGTTATCTGTGCTGACCAGAAAATTCCTAACTGGCTTTCAGGGAGAGGTTGAAACTATAATTAGGTTAGGTATCAAGCTCTGGTTTGGTGACTTGGCCTAGCAGAGATGACATCATGTTGGGCCTTTCATTTTAACAGTACCAAAACCTAAAAAAGCACTCATCCCTTCAAATTTTACTGAGGATCTGTCTTAAAGAAATACTCTTATATAGAGAAAATATCTAATGTACAAAGCGCTATTTTTAGTAATAATAATAATAATAGTAATAGTGAACAAGCTTGATGGCCAGCATTAAAAGAATGATTAAATTAAGTTGTGAGGCTGCATTGTTGTGGAATATTATGCACCCATTCTAATGAAATGTTTTTGTATCCACAGCAAAAAAGTTCCTGGCCTGAAGAACATACTCGTAAGTTTGAAAAGGAAAAAGGGCCTGTAAATTATTTTTTTAAAGGAAAAGCATAATTCGATGGTTCTCAAAGGGTGGTCCTGAGAACAGCAGAACAGCATCACCTGAGCACAGAAATGCATATTCTTGGTCCCCATCCCACACATCCTCAATCACTCTTGTTTTTCACTCAGTACAGTATTAGATTACACGAGCTGTTCAACACTAGGTATAAGTCTACTGAAATGCTTTCTTTAAACTCTCCTGCATTTTTCTCCTGCTTGTATTTTTTGTAGGAAAGAAAAAATTTCTCAAGGAGAAAAATGGCACCAGATTCAATTGATAAAAATAGGTATTTATTCTGAGGGCATAATGCCAAGAAGAAACTCCCCAAGACCATTTTGGGAGTGGGAGAAAATCACTGCCCCTGCTCCAACAGGAAAGGGACCCAGCACTTCTCTACACCCCAGCTGTGCAGGGAAGCCTGGGGGCAGAGCTCACGGATGGGATCTGGGATGTGGGCCTGGGTTCTGACCTCTTGGCCTGTCATTATGGGCCCAGGTCAATGTGTACTGTGTTTCTCCCGTCAGGAGAGGTGACAGAGGAAGTTATGCAGAGGCAAGGCCAGGAGCCCTGACAAGGAGATCCCCAAGGTGTCGGAGATACAGGCAGCTGCCATGGCAAATTCCCGGTGTTCAGCACTGGTCTGCAGAGGGCAGGAAGCAGGGGTGAGGCTGCAGTCCCAGATACCCCTATCCTGGCCTTCCCCAGGGAGATGCCCCACAGCCCTCCCCAGCAGGTGCTGACCTCCAGGGCAATGTTGTGGAAGGTGTTCACGTAGGCAGCACCCCCCAGGAGCCCCTCATATAAAATGATCAGGAAGATGAGGTAGATGCTTGGCAAGAAGTTCAACCACACATCCGCCAGCAAGAAGGCCAGGTTGAGACACTGTGGGTGCATGCAGAGGACAGGGCTGAGGCTGGGACTGGAGGCAGGCAGGAAGGAAAGCTGCCATCCCATCCAGCACCCCATCTGGGAGATGCTGATGGGGGAGAGGGCTGACAGGCCTGGATCAGATCTCAACACCCAGCTGGCTTACATTCCCTGGGACCTAGGGGAGGCCTCCCTACCCCATCTCAGCACCCCACACCATGCCTTTTGCTCATGTCCCTCCTACCATACCACCGAATGCTAACCCCCCTTCCCTCATTTGGGATCTCCTAGTCACCACTTTTCACAGTTGAGCCTTTAGATCAGGGCCACTCTCCCGTCATCATGTTCCTCCTCCCACGGACTTCCTGAATAGAGTTTCCCACCACTTTACCAAACTGTTAGACCAGGCTATGGTTAGACCAACAGTTCTCAACTGGGTGTGACTTTGCCACCCAAAGAACATGTGGTAACATCTGCACATGTTCCTGGTTGTCACAACTGGGGAGAGAGAGTGCAACCAACATCTACTGGGTAGAGGCCATGGATGCTGCTCAACATCGTACAGTGAACAGGCTGGCACAACACAAAATGATCCGGCCCCAAATGTCAATAGTGCCAGGTCTGAGGACCTCTGACTTAGATGTTCCCACATCTTCCAGGAAGCCTCTCTGACCCCACCTGAGGGCGTTAGGTCCCTCCTCTGCACCCCAGTTCTTCAGGGGATCCCACTGCCCCAGTCTTGAGCACATAGGGCTGCCTTCCCAGTGTGTAGGCCACTACGGCATTCATAGTACATAGAGATCGCCTGGAGCTCGTTACTCGCACACGGCTCGCCCTCAGAGGTTCTGATTCATTACTCTGAGGTGAGTTCAGAGACCTGCATTTAAAAGAACATACCCCAGTAATACTAATGTGACTGGCAAGCCACTGCAAATACTTTCAGCTATAGCATTAGGCTACGCACTTTCTGTAATGGAATCAAATGATTATAAGCTGCTAATTCTATGAAGCAGCCATGGTTAGAAGTTTAGTTAAAATCATAAGCTACACATTTTGGTGGTATCTACTAAAAAACCCTGAGTTAAGAATTGTTGACCCAACAATTTGGGACTTTGGGAGTACAAAGCCCTGGCTGGCAGTATGCTTAGATAAATAAGGAAGAAAGGCAGAGAATATTTACATGCTGTTGCCATAACATTCAAGTGTAATGTATACTGATTCTGTTATCTTGCTATCATAGAATTAAGTTTATTAAAAAGGGCAGAGGACTTTCCTGCAATAGTTGCAGGCTTATTTTAATAGTTACCTTCAGCAGCTGTAGACATGTGATCTTGAAAAACTGAATGTTGGCTATGTGAAAGTACTTCAGCCTATAGTAGGAAATGGTGTTTGTTCACTTAAGCTGTAGAATACCTCTGCCGTGGGTAGCTTAATTTGCTCACCAGCCTTGAAAGAAATAACCTGTTGACTGCAGTGTCACACACTCTATCATAATTAACCATCCAGACACGTTTTTTTAATCATTAGAAGTGTTATTTCAAAGCCTATAGTCTCTACATGAGACTTGTGTAAATAATCACTAAATAAAGGCATCTAACTGATTAAACACAATATAAATTCTTGTTCTTTCATTCTTTTCATCTCTATTTCTTACAACCACCCTGACAAGTAGATGTTGGCTGCACCCAATTTCTAAAGGAGGGAACCTATGCTCAAACTGGTTAGGAGACCTGCCCTAAGTCACACAGCAGAATACAGAAGCTGGCAATCATACTCAGGTTTGCCTGGCTCCTGTGGTCACACATTTTACATGGAGCCCTGCTAGCCTTCTGTTCCCTGGGATCAGAACATGGCAATTAACAATAAATGCTTTCTGCTGAGGGAGGGAAGTGTAGGGCCTGGGGAAGCTGGAGCCAAGGTGGGAATGGAGTGGAAGCCAGGGGCTTGGTACCTGCAGCAGGGCCAGGGCCCACGTGCAGCGGATGCGACAGCAGCGGAGAGAACTTCGGGAAGCGAAGACACCAGCCTGGTACAGCATCTGGTACCTGAGATGAGAACGGGAAGGTGCCTCTGGGTGCCTACTGGGCAGAGCAGCCCCTCCCAACCCCAGGTCCTATCATCAAGGGGTCCTCCCAACTCACTGCCTGTCTGGCCACCCATCCTCACTCTCCTCACCAGCGGTATTGCTGAGCATGATTCAGGGATGTGTTCTGAAAGAAGAGGAGCTCAAACTGCAGCAAAAACCAGACAGGGGAGATGGTCAGGGACATGTGAGTCCCCACTGCAAATGCTACTTCCACAGCCCTCCCTGTAGCTCACACTCACAAGTCCCTGATTGATGAAATACTCAGCAAAGTAAACCAGAACCAAGGGAATGATGTACCACAGCAGGCCCTGGAAGAGTCAGAAGACATAAGTGGAAGCCTGGGAGATGGCCACTGGCAACAGGGCTCATGCCACAGCCACCATCCATACCTTGAACACAGTCCACCTTTCCTGAATGGAGAGGTCTGAGCTGGAGTCTGCAGGGGAGCAGGAAGAGAAGAGCAGGTAAGGTTGGCACACTGACTCAGCAAAGAGGCACTGGGGTGCAAGAATCAACTAGCCGGCACAACGGTGGGAATGCATTTAAATGCCACTGGGTTGTACAACTAAAAGTGGTGAAATTGGTAAACTTGACGTTATGTCTATTTTACCACAATTGAAAAAATAAAAAGAAACAGATGAGACCTCTTCAGGCTCCCTGGCTCCCCATCTTCACCCCATCCACACTGGCCTTCTTTGTTTCTTGAATGTCCAAGCTCCTTCCTGCTACAGGGATTTAGCACTTGCTGCTCCCTCTGCCTGGAGCCTGCTCACCATGATGTCCACAGGGCTGACACCTTGTCATTCAAGTTTCAGCCCCATTGACACCTTCTCAAAAAGGCCTGCACTGACGACCCTAAACAGAATCCCTTTCCATTTTTCCCAGTGTCTAGCATGTCACTGCTCTATGTCCTTCGGCACTGACCAGTGTGTGAGAACAGTGTCTTCCCAGTCAGTCATTTGTTGATGCATCTGCCTCATTTCATCTTAGTCATGCTCCACAACCAGTGACTGGGATGTCTGGCACATAGAAGTTCTTGACTATTTCTTGAACAGATAAATGCAACTGGTTTTTACCATAATCAGCACACCCATCCACTTCTGACTGTGTCCACTAAACAGAGGAAAAGATGAAAATCCAGAGAGAGACTCAAGAGAATCCTGTGTCTCCTACCTGGCTTTGACTGTGGGGCTTCGCTGTTTATCAGGGGTTGCCGAGCTGCTGTCTCTGCCTCTTCATCCCCTCCAGGGTCCTGGAGTTCAGGAGATGTGAGCAAAAAGAAATAGCTAGGAGAGGGCAGAATGAAGATAAGATTGAGGAGCCTCTATTGGGCTGGAAAGGCCACTCCCTCCCAGGGCAGCTCCAGTCATTTCTAGACTCTAATGCACTCCATCTTGTACTGCAGAGCTCTAACTATGGAAAATGCTTCCTTCTTCAGAGTTGAAATTGTCTATCCTCATTCTGACTCCTGGCTCACACCAAGCAAGTCAGCTGTTTTCTTTTCATTATTATTCTAATGATTGCCCTAGCTAGCATTTATCATGTGTTCATTCCATGCTGGGCCAGAACTTCCTGAATTTTAGACACTTACATTTGCCTTTATGATATTTGCCATATCCACCTCACAGGGAAGCAAGGAGAACCACCATTATTTGAGATAAGGGAAACAGGTGAAGCAACGTGGCCCACTACACAGCTAACAAGTGGCAGCTCCAGAACTCAAATCCAGGCCTACCAGAGTCTAGGATCCAATTCCCCTCTTAACAAGGCTGTAGGGATATGAAGATTGGGATCACAATCAAGTTCTCTCTCTCCAAACCCCTCTTCCACATGGCCCAGGGAAGCTTACCTGGCCAGCAGCAGTGCTGGGATGCCCAGCATGGACAGCAGGGTGTGCTGCGGGGAGAGGCCAGCCTGTGTGAGGCACAGGTAGGACAGTGCCCCCAGCAGCCCTGCTCCCCCAGTACCTGAGGACCACCAGGAGATCACAGCCCTGAGGAGGAGAGCAGAGGAGCACCAGGGGGACCAGCACCAGCAGTGGGATGCCCCCCAGACTCCCTGCTCTGCCTACTTACCTGGGGTAGATGGCGGTGAGTGAGAGGAAGGTGACCTCTCCCAGACCTGATGAGATGCTAGCCAAGACCACACCTGGGAGAGGACGAGCACAGCAGTGGCCATACCGAGCCTCTCCGATAGCCCCCGAGGTGTCTGGCCACAGCCTCCTCTGCATCAGCTCAGAAGGGCTGAAAACAGATCCCTGGACAGGCGGGGATCCAGATGGAAAACAGAACCACCTCCTGCCCAACATGTCCTCTCACAGGAATGGCACCTCCACCAACCCAGTTCTCAAACCAGCAGCAAGGACTCATCCTTGAGGCCTCCTCCAGCCCTATCACAGAGTCTTGGTGACTCTGCTCATCTCAATTTTCCATCTAATTCATCCATTTTCTCCCCTCCACCCCTCCCCCACCTGCCTCTCCAAACTGACCTCACCTCTCATCTCCTACCTGTGTCAGTCCTAGCAGGCTTCTGAGGGCTATAAAAGGAATCCCTTTCCTCTGGGAAGCTGGGGAGATGACCCCCCCAAACATCCTGTTGTGGTTCCTCTGGGCCTTCCACCTGACACAAAACCTCACACTCACCACACAGGCTGGTCCCCACGGAATGAGAAAAGGCAACAAGGAGGAAGCTTCCGGCGGCACAGATCCCACTGATGAGAACCCGGGGGCTGAGGGGAGAGAAGGGCAGTGAAGAGGAAGGTCACTTCCATTCTTTGCTTCCCAGACCTCCTGCTACCTCCTTTGCCCTTCCTTCCTCCCCACTCTCAGACCCCACCTGCCTTCCTCCCACCACACCCTCCCAGACCTGTAGGGCAGCAGATGAAGGCCAAGAGGAGCCAGCAATTTGATGACGAGGGTGGGGAGGATATCTGCGAGGAGCACCGCCTGGGACAGGAGAACAGAGAAAGATTCCAGACCTTCTCGGGAACAAACCTCCCAACCAAGTGGCCCAGGAGAAACAGAAACCAGCCATTGGAATTGCTACAAACACAGGCTCTGAAGTCAAACAGATCTGGGTTCAAGCTTTGCCACTCCTTAGCTGTGTGTCAAGGTATTGACAGACTGTGAACCTGTTTCGTCATCTGGAAAATGAGGGATGATTATGGTGCCCAGCTCACAGTACTGTCATGTGGATTCAATGAGCTATATATGCTACATACAGAACAGGCTCACTAAATGGTGGTCTTAATTACTACAATCATGACAGTCCCAGCTGAGTGCTAAGGGGGTGGGAGTGGGGGTTAGGGAGGGAACAGATGGGTACTCACAGCTGTGGAGATAGAACTGCAGTCAAATCGAGATGAACTATTGTGGGGTGTGGGTGCTAGGTCTGGGTCCACCTGATGGAAGGGAAGAGCCTGTCACCCACGGAGGCAAGAGGGGAGACAAACAGGGCCTGGCTCCAATTTCAGCTCTGCTCTAACTTGAAGGACGGCCCTGGACCAGTATTGGCCTTTGGGGACCTCAGTTTCTCTAAATGCACAATGGGGAGCAGGAGGTTTCCATGGCAACCTCAATCTAATGACCCACAGACCAAAGATAGCACTGTAAATGGATTTTATTTGGTAACACATTCATGGGCTTTCTTTTAAAAAACTTGGGTTCCCAGAAAATCTGATCTTGGACCAAATGCCCTTGTTCAGCCTGCAAGGTAGCAGCTGCTCCCTTGGGGCATGTACCCTCCAGCTCATCATAGATAGACAAAAGGGTCTCAACCAGAGGGGAATGTATGCCACCCAAGGGAATATTTGGCAACGTCTTGAGGTATTCTTGTCTCCAATGGAGGGTGGGGGATATGCTGCTGACACTTAGTGGGTAGAGGCCAAAGATGCTACCAACCATCATACAACATCATACATAGGGCTGCCCCGTGACAAAAAATCAGCCAGCCCAAAATATCTTACGGGCAGTGTTAAGAAACCCTGCCATAGACCACGGTCCATCCAACCAAGCCAATATCTGACTTTGTACACTTGACATCAACTGATTCTTAAAAACCCTTCTGCCTCTGAGGTCTGGGAGACTGGAAACTTTTGCTCCCTTGCCCCACTCGAGGCCATGCCATTCCATGAGTTTTTCAAGGGAGCCTCTGCCCAGGGTGAATCCCACATCTCCCCACAAGGACTAAACAGGGTGGTGGTAAAAGCGTTACTTACATGGCTTTGGTTCCCAGATGCCCTCTGGTGGCTAAGGATGTCATGGGCAGCACTGAGCATCACCACGTAAGAGAAGTTGTTGCAAAGGCCCAGGAGCCTAGAGTGAGCAGGAGAGATTTTTTTCACCCCAGTTTTACTGAAATATAATTGACATATAAGAACAGATCTTAACCTCCTTCAGGCCTACCATCTACCCACAGTTCTAGCACCAAACTTCCCCCTTTCTTGTGCCCTTTGATCAGCTCCCTCTTTTTTCTCTATCATGACACTCTCTCCACTCAGTGTTAGGGTTAGAAATATAGAGTTTGGGGTCACAGACTTGGGTTCACATCTAATCTTCGAGACCTCTCCCAGGAAGAGAAGGAAGTCATCCTTGACGACTCTCTTCTCCAAGTTCCCACCATGATTCAGTTCCTGGGCATTTCTCATCCACTGATCCACTCTGATGCGCTGTGGTACAGAAGAAAGATCTGGGGCTTGAAACCCAAAGGACTGTGTTCAGGTCCCAAGTCTGCCACTTCCAACTTGACTGGCCTCAGGTCTACTCATGTGCAAAAGAGGGAGAAAAATTTCTCTCCTGACTACCTCACAGAATGCTGTGGGGACCAAAATAAGGTAACATCAAAGTCCTTTATGGTCCTTAAAGGATCTCATTTGCTTACCCTCATCTCCCAGAGTGCTGAGAATGGGAACTGGCCCAGTGCCAGAGATTTCAAGTGTCTTTTCACAAGTCTACTACTGCTCTTCCCTTTTACTATGGAGAAACTGAGGCTCAGAGATTGGATTTTTCAATCCAATCTGCCACCCAAGTCCTCAATGTTTAGGTTAGTGCTAGCATTTCCCAAAATTCGGTATTTGAATGATTTTAGGAGGTAGATGGATAACCTTTTAAAAAGTGGTGAGGCATTTATTTAAATGGACATTAGGGAAATATTCACTTTCTGTCTGGAGTAGTGATTTAGTTTTCTTTTTAAAAAAGATGTGTATTTACATATATAAAGGCTTAATTGGTTGGAAGAAAACATGAAGTAAATAATCCTAGTTCCCCACACACACACCCCAGTTTTATTGAAATAAAACTAACAGGTAGTGTGAGGATCTGGCCAAAATGCGAAGGTCGTAGGTAAAGGAATGAAGTCTGGGAAATTAATACACTGCCTCAGGACAAACCAACTGGCTTAGTAAATATTTGTGCATTTAGCAACTGTTTCCCCGCTCAACCCTTCTCTTTTCTCCTGTTGCTTCCCCTCTTCTCACTCCGTTTTCACTTCTGCTGAACTCTCCAGGCCACTCACCAGAAACCCATCCCGTTCCTCCTCCAGTCGACGCCCTGGCGGTCCAACAGAGCGGGCCGAGATTCCGAGGCGGTCTCCTCCCCTGGAGGATGAGAATAAGAAGGCATGACCCCCACCCCATTCTCAGGTGCACGGTGACCCCACAGTGTTCTACCAGGGCTGAGCAGCTGGAGCAGAGGCTGACACTCCCGAAGAGCCAGGACGGAATACTCACCGTCGGAATCCGAAAGGCGCCTACCAGAGCCCGCACAGCCTCCCATGGCATCAAGTTCAGATCTTCGAAGCTTTCAAAGTCAGTGACAGTTCAGGGTTGGCTCCGACCTGACAGATTGAGGCATGAGATAGGTGAGAAGGATCAACGGCCCATTGTCGGTCGCAGCTACGGCTTCCCAGTTGCACTCACGCTCGGCCCTCCACCACGCTAACCCTAGGCTCCACCTCGCACCTCGCAGCCCCACCACAACGCCACCCGTAGGAGTCAGCCTCCCCAGCCCCTGCAATGCAGGGGACCTGCAGCCTGTACCTTTAAGAGCAGCTGAACGTTCAGCTCCGAAGTACAGCCAGGTTGGCGAGTCACGTGACAGCACCGGGTTTGTTTGTTTTTTTCCCCATCACGTGCTTGGAGGTCCTCACAACTTCCGGGTCTTCTCTGTTTTCTGTTTAGCCTTCCCAGCTTTGGGCGTGGGACAGGGGGATGCCGAGAAGTCCCTGGAACCACAATTTAAAAACTGGAGCGGGTGGGATTAGCAATTAGAGCCGCGGAGTTAGATTACCGGTGCCCAAATCGTGACAGCATCCTGCCAGCACTAGACATGGCTTCAGCTCCTCTAGCGGCCCGCCCTTGCCAGAAACAAATATGGGCGCCTTGATACTACTTTCCGACTAGACTGTTTCTGGCTGGGAACAAAGCACGGCCAGCTTCAGGTCATTTGAATTCCTGTCCGTTGCCCTTAGATTGTTCTAGAAACTGAAAATAAGGATAACATCCACCGAAGAGGATTTCATGAATGATCTGTTAGCAGTATCCAAGACGTTAAGAGATCTCTTTTACCACATAATACTAGAACCAAAGAATAATATAGAAGTAGACCAATCCCTCGTTCACATATGAGAAAACAAAAAGTTAAAGTTATTGTTGATCATACAACATTAGACCTAAAGGTGACTTTAGAGATCCTTTTATCAGTAAGAAATAGACCACCAGCTGCAGGGATGATGGCTGAGCAGGCTACTGCAGGATTCCTGCCTGCAACAAGAGTGCTTAGACAAGATGATTCTAGGGCCCAAGTTTCTGACTCTGTGATCTCATCTAGTTCCTCTCATTGAAAATCGGGAAAGTGGGCCTTAGAGAGGGGACTTGGGAAAGAGGTGATAGGTCAGGGCCACTGAACATAGTCCCAAATAAGGAGTGATTATTCTCTTACCTTCCTCTAGGTGGTAAAGCAGCATTCTGAATTTTGTTCTTCACATCTTTCCCCTGCTAATCTCTCCTGTGGGCTTCCAACAGCAGGGGCCCACCTCTGCCAGTTCTTTCTCACCACCAGGCCCTCAGATACTATTTGAAATGTGCCCCCTTTGGTCTGCTTCCCAGGTCAAATCAACCAATGGAAAAACCAGATCCTTCTACCCATGCAGGGCTCTAGAAATTCAGCAACATTCACGGCTTCTGCCCTCAAGGAACTCACAGGAGGATGGGAGGTAGACACAAATAGCTACAATACAAAGCTTAGCCAAGATTTGTTTTGCAGGAATGACTACAGATGAGGAAATCGCCACTGGAGCCACCAACCCAGCCTTCTTCCCCTTAGGTGAAGTATTGACTCTGAAGCCAGAGCTCTTACCAGCTCCCTCCTCTTCCCTACTCCTTGTCCCCAGCAAAACAGGAACCACAAACCCCAGCTTCCTCTCACAGAGTGGCTGTGGCTTGTGGGGAGACGGAAATGGCTGAGGTGTGAATATAAGACCTGAGTCACTTGAGCTGCAATTGCCACATGCCCCATCCCCCACCCCCAATTCTGAGATCTTTTGTGCCCACTTTTTTCTTTCTGGCCTTCCCCGTCACCCTTCAGCTCAACATGTACACCTGAGTCGTCTGCGTGGTGCACACCCATCTCCTAGCCTGGGCTGAAAGCTGCCATGGCGTTCATTGGAGGGGATGGGCAGGGCCTAGGGTGGGGTGTGTCAGGGAGAGACAGGGGAAGAGGAAGTGGGTCCTGGGGAAGACTGGCTTGTCTTAGTGGGTGGGGACGGTCACTGTCAGCTTTCTGGACACACAGCAGAGACAGGATGGATTTCCTCCGGCAACATCTCTCTGGGCTACATCAGGCCTTGAGGGGGGCACTGGTGAGAGGGGCAAAAAGATGCCAGAGACTGTCACCTGCTCCCTAGGGGTTCATCTTCTCTCTCCCTTTGAGACTCTCCTCAGAGTTGAGGTCCCTTCTCCAGGATTAGGCAGCCTCCTAGCCTAGTCTCTTCAGGATTTCAGTCCCCCACTTCCACAAACACATCCACACACCCCTAACCTATGCCCTTTCCTATTCCTTCTACAGACCTTGTTTCTCTTCTCCTCCTAGCTCCCCTCTCCCTCTCCCTTATCCTGAGTTCCTCTGGCCCAGGGGCCCCAGGGAGAGGGCTGGTCCTCCCCTTAATGCCTTTGCCATGCCCCCTTTTCTTCTAGGATTCCTTCAGCACCTTTATCTCCTACCTTATGGGAGATGAGGTCCTCACTGCAGAGAGGAGGGAGGCGCAGGCAGCTGAGGAACTGGAGGAAGTAGCTGCAGGAAGGCCAAGGCCAGGGAGGGCTGTAGAGGAGGAAGCCCAGGAGGCCCTGGAGGGCCTTGGAAGCAGCCAAAGGCAGGGTGATGGAAGGCTGAGAGGGCCTAGAGAGGCTGGTAGATGCCAGGAGAGAGGCTCAGCTACAGAACAGACCTGGGGCTGGGGGGAAGGCAGCTCCTATGGGTCACAAGCAGATAAGCAGGACACTGGGGCCTGGGAAGCAGCCACAGCCACCAGGTGCCAGCAGCCAAGAGGCCTCTTGGAGACCAGGAAGAAGTCTGAAGCAGTATCTGAGGCTCATCAAGACAGGAGTAGTCCAGCTCAGGAAAGTCAGGAGCCCGATGAGCAGGAAGTGAACAGAGGGGAGACACTGAGAACCTGGGAACAGGAGGAGGAGGAGGAAGAGGTCAGGGCGGAAGAGCCAAGGGTGGCAAGAGGGGCAGAGTCAGAGTGGACCTGGCACAGGGAGCTTGAGGAAAAGGCCAGCACTGGTGGGCAAAAGGTGGCAGGGGACAGCAGGGAGTCAAAGCAGGTGGTCAAGGAGGCAGTGGAAGAGGAGATCCAGGGGCCTGGCACCAAAGGGGCTGTGAGGGAAGAAGAGGTGGCAGTAGTGGCGAGGGATAGCCAAAGCATAAGGGCCCCGGAGCCACAGGAGCCAGGGACAGAATCTGAGGATGGGGCAACCAAGGGCAGGGAGGAGGCTGGGACAACCTCACATGGGGAAGAGGCTGGGTCAATCTTGGGCAGAGAGGAGGCCAGGGTAACCCCAGGCAGGGAAGAGGCTGGGTCAGCCTCAGGAGGAGAGGAAGCCAGGATGACCTCAGATGAGGAGGAGGCTGACCTACCAAGATTTAGGGAGACAGAATATGGGATAGTCCCAGGAGAAAGGATCTCAAAGGACATTGGGAGAGTCTGGACCCTAGAAGAGGCCTCCAAGGGAGACCAAGAGGAGGTGGATGAGAATAGGGAGGCTGAGATAAACCTTTTCCCCAAACAGACGCAGGCCCTGGGAACTGAGGGAATGGAAAAAGCAGCTAAGGACCAGACAGCAGGGAGGGAGACTGCCAAAGGCCAGGGGTCAGAGGAAGAGGTAGGGGAGGACTTTGAAGTCCAGGCAGATGAGGGTTGGAAAGAGGCTGTGGAAAGGCAAGACTCAGAGGTCAGGGCTGTTCAAGTCAGTCTGGAGGATTTGGTGCAGGCAGAGGAGGCCAAGGCGGAGGAAGAGAGTTGCTGGGCTGCAGAGGCTGAACTGCTCACGGGAAGAGTGACAAGCAAGGCTTATGGTAATGCTGACTTGGAGGCCACTCCAGAGGCCAGGCCTGAGAAGGAGTTCAGTGGAGAGAGGAGTGAGGAAGAGGCCCAGACATACCAAGAATTATTTGGGGTGGAGGGGAGTGGCCTCAAGCAGGAGAGGACTGAAGGCCAGGAACCTGAACTGATGGGATGCCCCCAGACCCCAACAGAGCAACCTAAAGAAGGGCAAGGGGGTAAGGAAAAGCCCTGGAACATTCCAGCCTTGAGCAAAGAGCAAATGGAAAGGAGCCTGGAGGAATATCCCAGGAACATGGGGTATACAAAGCCTGACACTTTTGAGGCAGAAGCCTGGGAAAACTGGAGAAGAGATATGGAGAGAGAGGATATCCAGGAGGAAAAAGCAGGTGCTGAGGGAGAGGAGGGGGCTGCAGGAGGCCAGGCACAGGAGGCTGAGGCTGAAAGAGACCGAGAGTCTGCGCTGCCAGATGTCCTGGAGTCTGGCGGGGGGTATAAGGAAGCAGAGTGTGAAGCAGAGGAGGGAGAGGCCCCTGGAGCAGAGATCCAGGATCTGGGTGGAAGGTGTGGGGCAGAAGCAGGGACAGGTCAGTCACTGGGAGAGTCAGATGCCAGAGAAACCAAGAATGAGGAGGTGGTGCCCTGGGGGGCAAACAGAACATTCAGTGGAGACCAGAGACTGGAAGAGGTGTCTCTGAGTCTCCAAGACAGTGAAGACACCTGGGCCAGTTCTTTGGCTTCTGTGATTGTGGAGGATAAGGCAGCTCACGACGGAAGGGCAGCTGGGGCTGGGGAAGCATGGGGTGTGGTCTTTGGGACAACCTGGGACTCAGAAGGCAGAGAGGAAGCTGAGGGAGGTGGGAAGCTGATGGAGGCTGCAGAGGGAGAGGATAGGGGAGGGCGGGGGTTTGGCCTGGAGGGCTCAGAGGAGGAGGTGACTCGTAGAGGTGGCAGAGCAGGGGTTGTTGAGGGTGAGCCTGGGAATGGGTGGGCAGAGGTCGGGGAATCTGCAGTGGCACAAGGAAGCTGCAGGATGGATGGCTTTACCTTGGGTTCCCGGGTGGTGGGGGCTGAGGGGACCAAGGCCATAACGGAGGCTAAGAGGCAGCCAGGAGGGAAGATGCTGTTGGAAAAGGAGGCTGGGGGATGGCAAGGGAGAGAGCAGGGGCAAGGCAGTCAGGGACAGTATGGGGACCACCACCCTGAAGGAGAGGCACGAAGGCCCCCTGATGTGGAGGATGTCAAAGTGACTGGAGACCAGAGGGCAGAGGCTGAGGACACTGATCCAGAAGGCCTGGAGGACGTCCAGGACCAAGAGGATCAGTCAACAAGCCCGGACCCTGCTGAAGCTGCACCTAGGCCAGGTGTGGAGGCCTCAGGAGGTGCCCATGGGGACTCTCACAGCAGCTGGAGTGAGGTGAGGGCTCCAGGCAGCATCCAGGGCTGGACAAAGCAGAGTCTTGAAGCTGGCCCATGGTACTCCATACCCCTTTCTCTGCAGGCCCTGCTCCCTGGGTCCCGCCTGGATGTGTCTGCCCCATGGAGCCGGGTACTCCTCTCCCGCAGCTCCTCACAGCGACGCTCCCGGCCCTCTTTCCAACGGGGCTCAGCCTCTGAGCAGCAGGAGGAGCCTCCCAGCACCCCATCGGCAGAAGAGCTGTCAGTTCCTGAGCAGGGAATTCTCCAGCCAGAGGAACCCCCAGAGCCAAGCCCCTCAAGGCCTGAAGGGACCCCAGTGCCAACCAGGAGAAGGCTTCTGGGACATGGGTAAGTGCAGGATGTGGTGACTGGGCTCGGATGGAGAAGAGGCAGCAGATAACTAGAGATCCACTCCCATGGCCTGTCTCCCATCTCCAGGTTTGGTCTTGCACACCCCAGCATGATGCAGGAATTGCAAGCCCGACTGGGCCGGCCAAAGCCCCAGTGACTGGGCCCTGAGTGAGGGGCAGAAGGCTCAGGTGAACCCTGCTCAGCCTGACTCTCTCTACTACTTTGGATGCATCCTTTCCACTCTCTGGGCCTTAGTTTCCTGGTGTGTCATTCATGGAGTGGACAGTACCAGAAGTCTGCAAGAACTATGACCTTAAGGAATCTGACTCTCCAGTGTGGCTGATGTGCCACCTGCCCTGCTGGGACCACCTCTCACAGCCATCCTTACTCTGCCCCACAACCTGTCTCAGTTATCCAGAGGGCTGAGAGGGGACAGAGACTGTTCTCCCACAACCTTCCCTCTCTGACTGTCCCACTCCCCACCCCCACCTCTAAGCTCTTTAGAGAGCCGTGTAGGAGTAATTCAAACCTCTGGGGTTGAAGCCAGCTGAAAGCAAAGGGGTTAGGGGGCCTACAGAGCTCCATTTGCAGTCAAAGGTTGATGGGAAGCAGACCAGCTGCCCCGAGCCTTCAAAATGGGAGCTCAGTCTCAGTACTCTGATGGTTACTATGGCAAAAACCAGCTGATCAAGCCAGAGTAGAGGAAGGTGGGCTAGGACCCCCAAAATTTAGGAGTGGAGTCATGTCCAGGATGACCAGAGGCTGCAGACTCCATTCCAGGCTCTCTTGCCTTTGGGTGTCAGGTACCCCTTCTCTGAAAAATAACCAAGACAAAGAGAGGGTGAGAGTGCTTTATTAGGCATCCTGCATGGCAGCCTAGCCTGAGGATTACTGGTAGGTCCTAAAACAATAAATAAACCATAATTTCCCAAACAATAAATAAATATTCAAGAAATAAATATCTGACAAGGACTGGAGGGACCTTAGTTATTGGGTAGGGCCTGGGGCAGAAGGCTGGTGGAGTCCTGCCCTGTCTAAGGCAGATGAGCTGGAGGCTGCCCTGTTTGCCCAGATGACAGTCCTAAAGTCCTAAAGGGTGAAGGGGAGGGGCTAAGAAGTCACTGCATGGGGGCTGGGAGCTGGGTGTTAGGCATCCCAAAGCCTGGGTTGGGTTCCCAGCTTGGGAGAGCAGAAGAAAGTCTCGTACAGCCCGAGACAGGACAAGCTCCAAGGAGTGCAGCAACTGGTAGGTGTAGATGAGCTGAGGCCAGGACACGTGGGCTGCCATCTGTGCGGGGCTGCCCAGAGCCCTTAGGAGCAGCCCCTTACCCTCTGCATTCTCTTCCTCCTCAGGCAGGTTAAATCCTGCAGCCAGCACCTGTGAGGAGAGGCCTGTGGGTCAGAGAATGGCCAGGTTGAGACTCTGAGTGACCCTGTTCCTGTGTGCCCAGTGGTGTAGAATGACATCAGAGACCACAAGGTCACCATCTCCCTGGACAGCCCCTACTTAAGATCTTCCATTATGTCATCATCTCACGTGTATTGCCTGATTTTTTGGTTCAAGAACTGGAAGTCATAGAGCAAGACGCTCACATAGCTGGCTCACTTGTCCAGGACTGCCCTGGGCATTTTAGGTTCTGGCAGTTCCTCTCTTAGGGTCGTCTCAGGATCAGAAATGGGCAGAAAGGTGGTACAGTGATTTTTTTATGCTGCTTGCAGTTTCTGTTCTCCTCTCATTAAGGGTAAAATTCCTATTTCCTTTTGAAATGTTCAGGAGGATGTGGTGATGTCAGAGGATGAGGGAGAAAAGAACCAACTTTCTTGTAGGGCCTGCTGATGCTGGATGCTATTCTGGGGCTTCAAAGATGTTTTTTCTTTTAAGACCAACATTCAAAAGAAGGCAGAGATTCAGGGTGAAAGAGCCAGGGCCTGGTGCACATGCACACACACACATACACACACACACACTCAGAGAAACAGGAGCATCTCCCTCCAAAATTACCCAGCCTGTGGGCAAGGGGTAGTTTTTTTTGTTTTGTTTTGTCCCTTTGGAATAAGGGTTATTTTAGTTCTTTTTTTTTTTTCAGCTTAACATCACTCACTTTTTTTTTTATATCATTAATGTACAATTACTTGAACAACATTATGGTTACTAGACTCCCCTTATTATCAAGTCTCCCCCACATACCCCATTACAGTCACTGTCCATCAGCATAATAAGAGGCTATAGAATCATTACTTGTCTTCTCTGTATATACTGCCTTTCCCGTGTCCCTCCCCCAGCCCGCTACATTATGTGTGCTAATCTTAAGGGCAAGGGGTGTTTTAAAAATGGAGCCAAAGAGCCTCAAATCTGTGTGTTGGTCTCTAGGGGCTAGGGAGGTAGGTGGGCACTGTACCTGGAAGTGGAGATGCCGCTGCAAGTCCCGGAGATCCAGCCTCATGGTCCACAGCTGCATCCTCTCTGAGCTGGTCCAGCCCTTCTGGCTCCCCAGCCCTCCCAACAAGGCATGAAAGGAGTGGAGCATCACAGAGAGGAAGCAGAGTCTTTCTGAGTCCTGTGGAAGGGGAGGGAATGGGTCAGGAAAGGCTCACAGGCCAAGGATGACCCACTTCAAACCCAATCCCAGCCCTGTCCGGGTCCCATTCCCATCCAAAACTCCAGTTCCCATCCCATCCCTGTATCTGTTCTCATCCTTAACCCTATCTCCATCCTCACTCCTATCTCCACTGTCTTTGATCACTATCCTAGCTCCTTTTCCAACCTCATTTTCAGTCCCACCCCTGACCACATCTCCGTTGTCTACTGCTCTGCCAACGACCCCTTTTCTTCCCCACTCCACTAACCCATCCCATCTCCTTCTCCTCACTTGTCTTCATCCTGTCTCCTACCTCTTCTCTATCCTTATTCCCATTGCTAATCTCAACTCTGTCCCTGTTCCATGTGTCCTGCCTCATGCTCCCCTCTCTCAACCCATCTCCATTCCCATCCTCACCAGCACTCTCCATCCTTTCTCCAACCTCCACTTCATTTTCTCTCTCGTCCCCAATTTTGTTCCTTCCCTAACTTCTCCCCAGTCTCAGCCCTAATGCCAGCTCCATCCCTCCTCCATCCTAATCTCTAGCCCCAATCCCATTCTGTTCCCATCCCCACCTTTTTCCAGGCCCAGCTTCACTCACATCCTCTTCCTCATGTCATTTCTTTATTCCAACGTCATCTTTATATCCACAAACGTACTCAACCTCATCCAGATTCTATCCCTCAGTTTATGCCCAAGTCCACTTTTCAATTCAATCCCCAATTTAATCTCCAACTACCCAGTTCAGCCCTTCCAGCTTGCCTGCCCCACTCCACCAGCCCACACTCACAGAAAGGCTGCGCCAGGCCTGGAAAGTCATGGAAACATTGGGAAGCTGATTTCCCAGGGGCAAGAGGTTCAGGCTCACTCCTGGCAGGTGAGATTCAGCCTGTGGAGCAAGGTCTGTTAGTGGGGGCCAGAAGGCTTGGGGATCTGCCCATACTGGAACTGGTTGCATTACAGAAACTCACAAAATGGTGGGCCTGGGTCCGAACCTCAGAGAGCAACTTCCTGGCAAGATGCAGGCTGACCTTGAACTCCCTCCGCAACTCCTGCAGGCTCAAGGGGGACCTCCCAGGTGGTCTCGGGAATCCCCAGACACCAGCTCGAGCCAGAAGCAAGGAAAATAGCAAAAGGCTGAGCCCTGGAGAGATGGGGAGATGGTAGATAAGATGAGGGGCAAGCTTAAGAAGAACTTGGGTGTAGGAAGGGAGCATGCCTTTTCTGAACCTGTGCTACAGGCAAGTGCTGTGTATCATCTCACTGGGCTCTCAAAGCCACTAATGAGATGATAGCTATTGAGGACACCATGTATTGTCTCTGTACAAGCAAAAAGAAGGTGCTCCTTCACTCAGGCAGACAGAGCATTACACAGAGTGCCCACCTTTGCAAGCAGATCTCAGGCTGGGTCTTGACCCTCCACTAACTCCCTGGCTGAGGGTCTTTTTCAGTGAACTGCACAGCTCTATGTGGCAGCCTGGGCAGCATTATTCTCCCTGATTTTGTAGATGAGGAAAGTGAGGCTCAGTGAGGTTAAGTTGTCCAAAGTCATATAGCCAGAAGATGAGGGAACCAGGACTGGATTCCAGATCTGCCCAAATTCAGAGTTTGTGTACTTCCTCCAGGGAACTCAGAGAAGGCAGCCACCTCCCTGAGAGTGGGCACAATCTGTTCTGCCAAGGATTCCTTGGGCTTAGCCAGGCAGCTCTGATGGCCTGAACTAGGGCCCTGAGGGTAGGCTGGCAATGCAGGAGGTTATGTCTCTGGAAGCCAGAGAGCAGATTGGTTCAGCCTCCACCAGTGAGGTAGGTGGCTTACTCTACAGTGTGGAAGGAACAGGGGATGCCAGGAGTGGGAGGAGGGCCTGGAATGGGAGGCAGAACCTCTGTTTCTCATATAGTCTCTGCCCTTGAGCAAGTCACCTCTTATCTCTGTGCCTCAGGCTCCTTTCTGTAAAATGGGGGAATCAGATTGGCTGATTTCTCAAAGTGCTTCCTGCCCTGCATTTCCTGGACAGAAGGAAGAGGGGCAGTGGGGTGTATGCTCTGGGAAAAGAGTAGTGTTCTGCGGTTTCTCCCTCAGGGAGAGGAAATCTAGCAATCTCTGGAGTTACACAATTCTCTGCAAAACACAAACCAAAACCAGCCCCTAAATCTGAATCTATTCCTGCTCAACCTCCTCTCTGTGCCTCTTCCTGATCCGTTCATCTCTAAACCATGGGCTCTGCTCCTCAAAATATCCTCTCAATAAAGACTAAGAGGAGCTTCTGAGTACTTCCACATCCCCCGAGGACTTCCAGTGGTGGTGGGCAGTGCCTGCAATCACTAGTGTTCAGGCTCCCTAGCTTGGGGGCCACTTGTCAATTCTGTAGACATTAAGCAGAGTGGGGTTTTTCCTAGATCTATACCGAAGGAGAGTGGATGCCCCCAGGCCCTAGTGGATATTACCAACCCTGAATTGAGCTGTGCCATTTCCTACTGACCCTCCACTTCCCATCTGAACTCTGGAGCCCCCAGAACCTTCCCTTGGCTTTCCCTACCCTTTGCAGCCAATACTGGGTTCTTTGATGGTTCAGCTTTGGCCTTTGATGGTTTTGTCTCCATCTTCCAGCCCTTCATCCCAACTCTGGACCTACCATCTGCTCCTCGGTCTATAGCTCCAGTTCCAGACTTTGAATCCTTCGGACACCAACTACAGATTGGACCTGCTTCCAAGTTTTAAAATACAGACCCTTGACTCAGTTAGGCTGCTGATTCCTTGGCCCCAGCCCTGCACTCTTGCCAACTTCTTCTGCTGTTCTCCCTATGGCCAGTGCTAGTTCTCAGCCAAACTGTTTGGCCCCTGCTCATTCACTCCAACCAAACTCTTCACTTATCTCCTCAATTCTGGTCCTGGTCAAACTACCTGCCCAATACTCCCCACCCCATTCATGCCAAACAAGGTTTCCCATCCTCAGCTCAATCCTTGCCAGACCACCCCTACTAGCCCTCCCCCATCCATGCCAGCAAACTGTCCCATCCTCTGACCAGCCATGGCTGAACCATTATTCTGCCACAGTCCTTCTTCGCATTCATGTCAGCCTCATTCCCATTCCTCAGCCTGCTGTATCCTATATCCTTAGTCTTGGCCAAGTTAGTTGCCCCTCAGCCCTTGGCCCCCATCCAAACCAGTCAAGCTCTCCCATCCTCTGCCAGGTCTCAGCCAAGCCTCCCACCCCTCTGACCCCAACCCTGGCCTCAAACTCACGCCAGCCAAGGTCGCCTGCCATCTGGCCCATGGCGGGGCCCAGCCTCTTTGGCCAGCCATCTCCCGGGTAGGGGGAATCTTATAGTGGGGGCTGTGCCGGTTTCACTTTCCGTCCTGCTTGTACTTTCAGCTCTGCATTCACTCAGTCTTCCCTCCTCACCACCCCTTGCTAAAATGGGGAAATGTAATTTCCCTTCCCAGAGGGGGTGGGAGCTGCAGTGATGGGTGGCGGGAAGCTGGGGTTTCGGTCAATCCAAGCTCTTGAACCCCTGCTGAGCCCCCCAGGTTCAGCCCTCCCTGCACTTCCCCACTTGCATGAGCTATCCACTTGAATTGCTAGTAGGTCCCAGAGACTCCAAGTCCCTCTTTCTCTGCTCTGTCATTATCATTATAATGCTGTCACCAGTCCATTGCCTTTCAAAAGATGGATGGCCAAGTAAGGGGATTGCCGTCAGAGGGGCCTTGGGGTTTTGAGTCATCCTTACTCTCTTCTGGTTTACCAGATGGCTGAGGGAGGGAGTGTGAGGGATGTCAGGGCTAAATGGATGGCTGGGATGGAACTTTGTGTGGGGTGGTGGGGTCTCAATCTGGGCAGATTTAGGGTTCAGTCTATAGCCAGAGTCAGGGCTGGATGAGACTGGTCTGTTCAGGGACAAGAGCTTAGTCTTTGGCCAGAGTCAGATCTAAGATGAGAGCCCAGTCTGTAACTAGCATCAGGGCTTGGTCTAGGGCTGGACAGAGCGTTGCCTGGGGCCAACGTCCTGGCTCTGCCTTTGTTTGTTGTCAGAGCTATCAATGACCTGGGGGCTCTGCTTGGGACCAACCAGGATTAGGCTTAGAGCTCAGTCCAGACCCAGCACAGAGCTTGGTCTGTAGCCAACATTGGGACTGAGCCTGTGACCCGGGTCAGGGCTCAGGCTTGGGCTGGGATAAGAGCTCAGTGGATGGACAGGGTCAGGGCTCAGCCTGTGGCCAGGTTGGGTTTCTGTGAGGTCAGGCTCAGGGCTCAGCCAGGTCCTACCATAATCCTGGTGTTACTGCCCTGAGATGGCTGTCAGGGCTGGGCCACATCAACCACAGAGCTCCCTTCCAGCACAGCCCCACCCTCAGCTCCACCCTGGGTTTCCCATCTTCAGGGAGAAGATGGGGGTTTCTTGGTCTTCCCCAAGGCCCATTGCTGCCACTTTCCTTTTGGGACCTGTGGGGTTTCCCTGCTGGGTCCCTGCTGTGAGACAGAAACCAAGGGGGCTTCCCCTTCTTACACTATGCCTCCTCTGCCCTGTCTGGGCACTGCTGTATGGGACCAACGGCCAGGGAAGTACCAGCACGTTTTGGAGAGCAATCCCAGAGCGCTGCTGAAGGAGAAGGAAAAGAAAGAGTTGCTGGTACATGCCTAGCCCAGACTCGTTTGCCTTGCACTGCCCCCCAGTGGTAGCAAATCATTCCCTCACACCCTATGCAATGGGGGAGACTGATGCTGAGGACAGACTGATGGGCCTGGCTGTTCTTCCTCACATCCCCAAGTCCTGCCATCATCCTGGAGGCATGGCCACCCCACTTACCCCTGACCACAGCCCTCCCGACCTTTCATCATCATTGCTGTACTTCTCAAACCTTGAACCCCATCTCTCACTCTCTGACCACAAGCTCTTGACCCTCCCAACCTTATCTTAAGGTTCCCTGAGACCTCCTGTTCCTTGTGCTTCTCTGCGGGTCTCAGGGTGGCTGCTGCTAACCTCCTCAGCCTTGCCCCTCAGTCGCGTCCTATTCCTGCTCCAGCACCAGGAGCTTCACACCAGAACCTGATGAGATACCTCACGTTGGTTAGTTTTGCACGAGCTGTTCTCTCAGAATGCCCTCACTGCCTTCTCTGGAGTTCCTTCTCCTCAACCTTCTCTGTATCCAGACCCCTTGACACCGGCTTCCTCTCTTGAATGGCTCGTCCCTTCCTGCCATAAATCTTGTCTCCAGTGGACATTTCACATTTGTTTATGTTGCTCACTCTTCCTGGATCATACCACTCTAGCCATACTGGCCTCGTTGCTCCTAGAACATGCCAGGCATGCTATGCCTCTGGGCCTTTGCACTTGCTATTCCTTCTGCCTGAAACACTCTTCTTCTAGATATCTACAAAGCTCCCTCTTTATAATCTCTGCTCAAATGTCACCTCAAATAGAGTCTCCACTGGCTACCCTACTAAAAAGTAGATAGGCACTCTCTATTCCCTTTCCAGCATTATTTTTCTTTGTAGAATTTCAGATATCTAACATTTTCTCTCACTTGCTCATTTTTGTTGTTGTTTTTTTTTAGTCTGTCTTCATGCATTAAAATATGGATAGACTCCACAATAGGAATTTTGGCCTGTTTTGTGCACTGATGTATCCCCAGTAGTAAACAATAACAGGTTCTTAATGAATCATTGAACAAATCTGTCTTCTGCCATAAGTAACTAATACATGTTCTACTGTGACTGGTCTGCAAACTGCCCAGTTGGAGTAGCAGGTCTTGGACTAGCCTGAGCCCTAAAGTCTCATCATTAGCCACCTCCCACTCTGGCCAAGGCTCTAGCCAGGTACTGAGGGATACAAAGGGGGCACCTGGGCTGCTGGGAATAGCCTTGGGCTGATGACCTTAGCAGATCCTTGGCAAGAAGCCATAGGGATAGTGAGGGTACTGTTAGCCTCTGTCCATGTCCTTGGAGGATCAGCCTGGGCTCATCTCTGCCTCAGTTTCCTCAGTGGATCTTGGTTGGTGGGCTGAGACTTGGGCTGTGACCAGCAGGAAATGGAAGGGATGTGGTGAAGGATGAGACTGCCAGAAAGGAAGCCAAGAACCCTGGGTTGTAGACTCCAGTGTGTAGCTAACCCTTCTGGTGACCTCAGGTGAGTCACTAGCCTGCTTTAGACCTGTTTCCTCACTGAAAAGTGATAGCAATGTTCAAATGCTACCACTATTGTTATGTAGAAAAATTAAAACCTAGATGATTAAAAAAAGAGAAAAGAACCATCTACCAATTTTCTGATTATTTTCCAAACCCTGTCACAGCTCTGACCCTGTGGTCAGCTCCAAGACCCAGCTCTCTGGACTTGTATGGGAATCCTCAGCTCATGAACCAGAAGTTAGAAGCTTCAGCTGTGACATCAGGATGGAATCAGGGAGGGGAAGTCTTGTTCAAGGTCACACAGCAGATGAATGATGGAATGAGGACTGGAACTCAAGTGCCCTGTTTTCAGCTGGGCTGGGGAGGGGAATCCCTGGGCTCTGTGATGTCAGTCCCAAGGCTTGGAACCAACCCCTCAGTGAAACCAAGATGGGCTTCAGCGAAGGCAGGGAGGCTGGGGAGAGGTGAGGCTGGGCTGGAGCTGGGGCCACACCTCTGGGTCTCCTGAACACAGGTGGTGAGACCCTGAGGCTAGGCCCAGCACCCAGCCCCTCCCAGAGGAGTGGAGGTGACTGAGGCCCTGGAATCCCAGCCCTGATCACAGGACCTCTCTCTCACTGTGCATGTGCACCCCACCCCACCCACACCTGGGCTTACCAGATTTATTCTGCAGTATGCAGTCAGGTGCCCCTCCTATTGACCTTGGGGGCCATCCCTAAATGTGGTGTCTCTTAATGGACTATGACACTGGGAGGAGGAGCCTGGCCAGGGGAAGGGGCTTCTCTCCCTTGGTCTCACTCCTTTTTTCTCATGGGGCACTCTCAAGGCCATGGTGGTGCCTGGGGAGGGCTGAGAGAAAGGGGGCAATGGGGGCATTTGCCATGAACGAACTGTTCCTTGTTGGGTGTTCTACATAAATGATGCACAAATGCAAGGGTTGAAGATGGAACGGCAGAGGGCATGAGGGGATGGTGGGAGGCCAGGCCTGTTGAGTGCCAGGAAGGAAGAGCTTGAAGCCTGGGAAACAGGGCTGCAGAGGAAAAATCACCAGCCTGGGCATGAAAAGTCCCAGTTCAAGTCCCAGCCTGGCTCTGCCCTTTCTCACATGTATGCTCTTGAGCAAAATGCCTAAACACTTTGCTTCAGTTTCCACATCTGTAAAAATGAGGCTCATGATCCCAGCCAGGTGAACTTGGGAGGATTCAGGGTGTCACAAGTCAGGGCCCCACTCAGGAGTCAGACAGACCTATACTTATTTGTTTTGTTTTGTTTTTATTTTATTTTATTTTTATTTTTTTATTAAGGTATCATTGATGCAATCTTATGAAGGATTCACAAGCAAAACAATGTGGTTACTACATTCACCCTTATTATCAAGTCCCCCCCCCATGCCCCATTGCAGTCACTGTCCATCAGTGTAGTAAGATGCCACAGAGTCCCTGTCTCTTCTCTGTGCTGCACTGTCTTCCCCGTGACCCCACATACACCATGTGCACTAATTATGATACTCCACGATCCCCTTCTCCCTCCATCCCCACCCACCCTACCCCCACCCCTCCCCTTTGGTAACCACTCAGTGTAACCAAGATGGGCTTCAGCGAAGGCAGGGAGGCTGGGGAGAGGTGAGGCTGGGCTGGAGCTGGGGCCACACCTCTGGGTCTCCTGAATACAGGTGGTGAGACCCTGACTTCTTGGAGTCCGTGAGTCTGCTGCTATTTTGTTCCTACAGTTTTGCTTCATTGTTATACTCCACAAATGAGGGAAATCATTTGGTAGACTTATACTTATTGCATAACTCCAACACTTCCCAGGGTGATCTTGGTCAAGGCAGAATCTCTCTGTGCTTGGCTCATCTACTAGGTGGGTACACCACTCATATCAGCTGGTAGGACAGCTGTGACGTTTATGCACATAAACAGTTGGAGCTGCCACTGAGTAGCTGTGTGATCTTAGGCAGGTTACTTAACCTCTCTGTGGTTCAACGCAATCGTCTATAACACGAGGAAACTAATACAAACTCCCTAGGATCTTCTCCAGACCTTGAGCCTCCACCTGATTCTGGGGTTCTTGTTCGCAGAATCGAAGAATGAACTTAGCAAACACTCAAGGTAGGAGAGCAAGGGAGAGGCTTTTATTTTGAGATAAAGTGAGAGGACAGAGCTCCTGGCTCCTGCCAGGAGGGGATAAGGTAGCCCGTGGTTGTGGTCATGCACTGTCTAGGAGTTTTATAGGCAATTGAGGATTTTCAGGAATGTGATTAAGGGCTAGGGGTGTGGACCTGTTAAGTGGTCCTAGAATGTTCATCCTAGATGAGACATTAAGTCTTTTTTTTCATCAGTCCTCCAGGTAATTCTGAAAAATTAACATAAGAAATTTACTGCAGATTCCTTCCCAGAATAGCAGCTTCTTGGTCTGGGAGCATATCAATCAAGACTGCCTGCCCTGAGTTATTGTCTGTTGGCTGAAGAGTTTGTTAAGAGCAGTACTTCTTAACTTCCTGTACTTTAAAAGGCAATCTAAGATGGAATATTTCTTGCTTTTACTATGTTGTTTATGGATGGGCTTGCTTGCCATTATCAATTGCCCGGGTTGCAAATTACTTGATTAGGTCTGAAGGAGGTAAAACAGCATATAGGTCTGGGCCTTTTAGCATGCTAAAGTGAATCTTACAATAGCATGATTAACACAATGAAAACATGCACTATGCTGAGATACTTTCCTTGGGGAATATGAACTGATCTCACTGAAGAATGACTCTAGAGCTTAATGTTTAACACAGAGTTTTGGTAGGGGGTTTCTTTGACTGTTGTTACACTGCTCTGTCATTATCCTGCCTTGCTTTTTCCAGAGGCTTCATCCTACTCTGTCTAAGCCCATGTCCCCATCTCACACCTACCTCATCAGAAACCTGGGTCCTGTTGACAATACTGATACAAACAATAGTGACCTGAGTGGGTCAGGAAGTATGGATCTGCAGGGCGATGGAGTAATGAACTTAACACCCTTATGATTGCATGATCACATGGGCAATTTCCTTTCACACAGCACTCAAAGGGGGGATTAAACATATCTAAAAATCACACATATCATGGATCAATACATCTCATACTGGTCACAAAGGATGCTTCCAGTCCAGGCTGTCCCAGTCAGCCTTTCATCTGTCCCAAGGGAAAGTGATGCAGCAGAGACAGTTCTAGTGAAGTGGTATGTCCATGATGGAGCAGGAGTGCAGGCGGATGAGCAGGAGCAAGCATCAGAACACACATCTGTGGTCCGGTGTCAGGGACCTCTAGGACAAACTTGCCACAGGGACTCCGTGTCCAGTTCCTTATACAGTCCAATCCATCCATTCGGGGGACGAAGATGAGAGGGACAGTCCACATGTGGTATTATCCAGCTCAGGTGTTGTTCACTGGCACACCTAACATGTGGAGTTACCTGGGTTGGGCATTCACCAGCATGCCTTTTAGGGTGGGGTATGTTTACAGAGGCAGTCAGCGCGAAAGCAGGAAAGCCTGACCTAAGCAACTCCAATATTGGAGACCTGACATAAGCAGCTCTATGAAGGATGCTCACATCAAATGGCCATTCCTTCCATGTTTCTGCACTGACATGGTGCACCTGGGTTGGAGAGAGGAAGACGGGACTAAGGGTTGAATACAGATGTGTGGGAACCATGGTCCTTGCCCACAGAGGTGGTCATTTGGCTGGAAAGACTGGACAAACATGTGAAGCCAGAAAGAAGAAGACAAAAGCAAGCAGCTTGTAACTTACTGGGAGATCCTGGCAAGCCACTTTCTGGTCTTCATTTCTTTACCTGGAGAATGAGCATAGCAGTACCTTTCTCACGGAGAGAGAGGGCACATGAAGCTGAGTACTGATGCTCTGGAAACTGGAAATAATATTGAGAGCTCATAGGCAACCTTTGTCAACTGGTCATTAGGGGAGATGATGAGGTGAGAAGAGCATCACTTGGGATGTGCTGACATTTGTCATTTCCATCTGCTCACCCGTTCTTCCTTTTTAAGTTAAACAAAAAAGCATCTGGAGTTTTCTTTGGAGAATTATCCATCCTCTCTCTCAGATACCCCTACTCATGGTAGGCACATGACCCAGGCCCACCTTGTCAGGGTGCCCCATGTCCTTCACTACAGTGAACAGTTCAAAGATGGGTATATGGCACACTGAGAGTCAGCCTGTGGACTTGCTCTCAGGAAAGACTTTCACTGTAGCAATGACTAAACTGGTAGGATGTGAACTTGAATCTGCTGGGGGCCAGCCTGAGGGAAGACCCTGCCTCAGACTGGAGCCAAATGCATGGGAAAGTAGAGCTGAGAGTGGAAAGGGAGACACGAATCTAGGTGTGGGATTAATGGGATTAATACATAAACCAAGTAATATAGAAATCAAATGTACAAATACATATGACCTGATTGTTTCTCCTACAACTCCTGATGCTTGATCAATAACAAAATGAGTAAAGACAAAACAGTTCCTACAACTCATGACCACCCTCATATGGTTTCGGTGTCCTTGAGGAGCATCATGCCCCAGGGCTGGACTCAAGGTCAGATAATGATTGTGTGTTGATCATGTGTTGAACCCCCTACTCAAAATTCTTTGGATGTTTGGGTTCATTTGCTCAATAAATATGTGGAGTGCCTTTTCGGCATTACTCTTGTGCTGTTATGCCTTGAGTCCCCTGGCTGGTCCTTTCAGGTCTTCGGTATCTCATCGTGTCTCCTCCCTTATCTGCAGGTCGGAGGCAGGGAGGGACCGACACTAGGTTACTATTTACTTTGAGTTCCTGGGTCCAGTTATTCCTGAAGCAATCCATTCTGAAATGTTCGGTCCCATGAGCCAATCTTGCTTGTTGAAGTTATTTTGAATTGCAGTGGATGTCCTCTCCCCTGCTTTGATCTACCTTCACAGTTGATTTCCAATGTCAAAAATCATAGACTAGATTTTAAAAATCATAATAAAGTCAAACTATCATATAGTAGAAACAGCACTGTGTCAGAAGCCAATAGACAGAGCATTTCAAATAGAGCACTATGAAAACAGAATAGATGCTTGGTGAATATTTATTAAGTACCAACTCAGTATATCCCAGGCATTGTTCTAGGCATTAGAGACAGAACAGTGAATGAAGCCAACAGAAACTTCTGCCTTCATGGTGCTGAATGGAATAAAATTATTATAACTAAAATTTAACCACACACTTATACATGCAAGGCACTTTTCAACTCTTGGCTCATTTAATCCTCACAATAACCCTATGCTGTAGGTATTATTTTTCATGTTCATTTCTCACAGAAGAGGAAACTGAGGCCCAGAGAGGTTAAGGCTTTGTGTCCAAGGTTACAGAACTAGTAAGTTGCAGCTCTGGGATCTGAACCCATGACATCTGGCTTTCTTAACCACGATACTATACTGCCTAGTATAGCAGCTAGCACTTACTGAGCTTTCTCATGCAGTCATGTAGTCCTCAAAACAATCCATTTTACAGATGAGAAAACTGAAGCTAAACAGTAGCAGAACTGAAATTTGAACCAAAACAGTATGAATTGAGAGTCCACACTCTTTTTCCCCCCAGGCTTTGAGGTATAATTGACAAACAAAAAGTAAAACGTGATTACCTGATACAAGTATACATTGTGAAAGGATTTTTCTCATTGGGTTAATTAATACACCCATCACTTCTCATACATTTATATACATATGCATAGTGTGTGTGTGTGTGTGTGTGTGTGAGTGTGTGTGTGTGCGTGTGTGTGACAGGGAACATTTAAGTTCTACTCTCAGCAAATTTCATTATATAGTACACTGTAACCACCTATCATCTTAGGAGTCTACACTTATTACCACCAACAAAAACAGCCTTGAATGAATGAACAAAGGAATGAAAAAGGGCTGGAAAACAGAAACCCCAAAAGTGAAGGATGGGCTAAGGGCCAGGCCCTGAAGCATCACCCCCCACAAGTGGTGTCAGGTTGCAGTCTTGATGACAGATCTCTCCTACATTCACTGAGTGTGGTGAGCCAGCTTCTCCTGGCCTCTCTCTGTATCCCATAGGCCCGGACCTCTCTGTTCCCCAGCATGAAGGACCTTGCCGGGATTTCTGTGGTAAGCAGCATGAGCCAGGAAAGGGCAGGGAACAGAGACACGATGAGAGGGCACAGAAGAGGACAGGGACAAACAGAGTGTGGAACCCAGGAAGTTCCCCAGTGCCAAGGGCTCCACTAATACCCCCATGAGAATCTCATGGCCATTCCCCCAAATACTGGAATTGCTCACCTGTTCAGAGTAGGAACATGCGTTCCAAGCTTTCCCAGAAAACACCAGGAAGTCCTCAGGAGCAGAGAGGTAGATGAAGGCAGAGGCCTTTTTGCCACAGAGGAAGCTGGGGGAGAGGTCAGGGGTCAGAGCTATGTCCAGCTCTCCCTCTCCAGCTCCTCACTAACACCCCTCCCCCTGGCTGACCCCACTCACACTCACCTTTGCAGGTGATTGATTTTGTGAGTAAACAGGCCCCACTTACCGGGACCCCTCTCTCTCAGAGTTGGCTGGTCAGAACCGCAAGCCCCCTGCCACTGTCTTTGCTGGTCTGAGCCATGGAATCCAACTGTCCTCCTGCTACTGGAGGAGGAGAGCAGAACAGGCCCAGCGAATTCAAACAGAAGCAGCAAAGTTATATCAACTCCCCCAGCTTTGTTCTCATTTAGAAGTGAAGCAGTTGTGGAGACAGCCCTAAAACAGGTGGGACTGCAACAAGAGAGCATGGGACTCAGGGCAGGATGGGGCAATTCCTGGGAGGAATCTCAGAATGCTTCCTGCAAGACAGTCTCTGACATGGACCTGGCCTAGGGGCTTCAGCTCCAGCTTTGCCTCAGAACAGCTGCATGGCACCTAGCAAGTCATTTTCTTTTTGAGTCTCAGTTTCTGTGATTGCAAAATGGGGATGAGATGATGATTATAATTGGCCTGATCAGGTTATTGGGAGGGTCAAATCAGATGGGTGACTGGATAGGTGAAACTCTGCAAAATGGAAGGCAACACTCGTGTTAAAGATTATTATTGAGAGTCGGAATTCTGATAGGTGGGGATGAGAGGAGAAATGTCTCCAGTAAAAAGCATGGCATGAAGCAAGCCTCCTTCCAACACATTCGTTCATGACTATTTACTGCACCACCTTCTTAGTGCCGGGCACCAGCCCTGAAGAAGAGGAGCCAGAAGGCACTTAGACTAAGATGCAGGTGGTTGAAGTTCTGGAACACCACATTCAAAAACATGGACTGTGTCCAATGGGCAATGGGGAAGCTTCTAGCAGCAGAACTGCAGCAGACTCCTCAGGGGTCCTGGAGCGAACAGCTCCTCTATGGAGCTGGGCAGCAGCACCTGACGGGGAAGGGAGGCTTGGGCCTAAGCAGAGGAGGGAACACTAGGCCTACCTGTCCAACCCCGACAGCCCCCCAAACCCCTACTGGCTGCCTGTGGTCGCTTAGCCTGCAGCCCTTCTCATTGCCTCAGTTTCTCTCTTGTCAATGGTCACCTCCCCAAGTGACAATAAATTAATAAATAAAATACACCGTATGTCAGATGGTACTATGTGCTTGTGGATAAAATGAGAGTTCCACCAGGATTCTCACCTGGCCCTGGTTGACTAGCTCACTGCACACCTGTGGGTAATTTGACTCTATATAAAGAGCTCCGCCCAGTGCTCTGGGCACGACATGGTGGCAGGGCTGCAAGGCTGCAGGAGAGCAGGGGCCGGAGTGGTGGCAGTGCCAAGGACAGAGGCACAGAGGACGGCTGTGCAGACAGAGGGGCCCAGAGGCAGAGACCGGCTTGCTGCATGCAGACTCACTCTGAGTGGATGGAATTTTATTGACTGATCTGCCACCTGGAAATAAAGTTGTGTATAACCCTTTCACCCCAAGAACATTTTGCTGTCAATTTCTTTGGTCACATTGAATCCTTAGCAAACTTGCCTGGGGCTGAAACCCATTGGCAAGACAGTGCTCTTAGGAAATAAACTGGGATTTCAGCATGAATCACTCCCTAACTTCCTTCTGGTCTTTGCTTAAATGCCACCTTGTCAGTGAAGCATTCCTTAACCAAGACATTTCAAAACTGCACAAGTCATGCTGAAATTTTTGTTTTTGTTTGTCCACTTGTTATTGTTTGTCTGCCCCCACTAGAATGCAACCCCGAGAAGAGGAAAGAACTAGTTTACTGCTGTATCTATAGCTTTTCGAATATTCTCTGGCTCAGTAAATATTTGTTGAATGAATACACAATTATTTCCTCTAACAGTTAAAAATAAACTCTCCCAACCAGTTCTCCAGAAAAGAGAGCACAGGATAAGTTTACACAGAGCTGGTGCAAGCATTCCATGAGGTGATTACAAACACATGTTAATTTTTTAACTTAAATGTTTTGCAAAAGCTGGAAGGAGTGTGTGATAGGTCAAGAGAACAGAACCAAAGTCTGGAGGTTATCTTCTGATTTCACATTATTAACTGCTTCTGTACTCAGAAAGCAAAGAAAACCTTGTTTACCAAGGAAAGGAAGTGCTTCTAGTTGACAGACATCTGGGTTCTGGGTCCAACCCATGGGGAAAGGTCTCTGTCAAGCCTGGCTGCTGGCACAAGGCCCTGGCAGCTAGGGTGCACTTACTTCTTTGCTTGCTTCCCTTTGGGACTCCCTGAAGGCCGCAGGACTCTGTAAAGTGTGGGCCTGGGTGTCGGCACACCTGGTCTTCATCTGACTCAGCCTATGACTGGCAGTGAACCAATGACCCAGGTCTTTTCTCTCCCATGGGGATTTGGTAAATATTCAGTATGATAATAATAATCACTGTGGCTGGGTAATAATTTTTACACTTTTTAATTGATGTAAAATTTGTATATAGCATTGCATAAGTTTCAGGTGTATGACATTAAAATTTGACATCTGTATGCAGTCCAAAGTCACCACCAAAAGTCTAGTTACTGTCCGTCACCATATGATTTTTTAAGAGAATTTAACACATTTTATTTATTTATTTTTGGTATCATTAATCTACAATTACATGAGGAACATCATGTTTACTAGACTCCCCCCTTGCCAAGTCCTCCCCACAAACCCCATTACAGTCACTGTCCATCAGTATAGTAAGATGCTGTAGAATCACTACTTGTCTTTTCTGTGTTGCACAGCCCTCCCCATGCCTCCCACACACATTATACATGCTAATCGTAATGCCCCCTTTCTTCTCCCCCCTTATCCTTCCCTTCCCACCCATCCTCTCCAGTTCCTTTCCCTTTGGTAACTGTTAGTCCATTCTTGGGTTCTGTGATTCTGCTGCTGTTTTGTTCTTTCAGTTTTTCTTTGTTCTTATACTCCACATATGAGTGAAATCATTTGGTACTTTTCTCTCTCCACCTGGCTTATTTCACTGAGCATAATACCCTCTAGCTCCATCCATGTTGTTGCAAATGGTAGGATTTGTTTTCTTCTTATGGCTTAATAATATTCCATTGTGTACATGTACCACATCTTCTTTATCCATTCATCTACTGATGGACACCTAGCTTGCTTCCCATATGATTTTTATATACAAACCAAGGTGGAGGTTCCCCATGTTCCCTTTTATGCTCATCCCATTCCTGTTGAATCAGTGAGGGCTCTGTGGCTGTCATTGCTACAGTGAAGGGATGTCATTGCAGTTTCATTTGTAGTTTAAGAACCTTAGGGGACTGAAGGCACAAAAAATTATGAGATGTAAAAGCAAGGTGGATGGAGTGGGGCATGGAGTAAGCTTTAAAATACTCCCTAAGTCAAGGAAGGAAGGAGCCAATTTGGAAAGGAAACAAAGAAGTCAGAACTGTCCCTGAGAAAGGGCTCCTGTGCCTTGCTTGTTCTGAACGGGTTGGTGACGTCTGTGATGGGAGGAATTGTACCCCCCTTTCCAGGTGGACAGACCCCAGCAGTGCCTCTGCCCCTGCCCCCAGTGTGACAGAGTCTGTGGGAGGTGTGGGCTGTGTGGGTTGACAGTAAAGAGCACACAGTAAGAACAGGAAGGACAGAAGGGGGGACATCCTGGCAGATGCCAATGTAGCAAGGGGATGTGTAAGCCACGAGGATTCCATGCCCCTTCCCAACTTCCCTCTGCTCCTGAGGGAAAGAAAACACTATAAACTGACTCCATCAAACACCTGCCCCAACATAAAAGTAGCAGGGAACACCAATTAATTAAACAATGGACAAATGTTTCTTGCACACCTGAGCTGTGTTTATGTATCACTGTTTTCATCTAGCACTTACCTGGTGCTTACTATGCATTTTATAAATGAATTCAACCAGCAACAACTCTATGTGGAATGTTATTGGCATTCCTATGTTACATATAGGGAAACTGAGGCTAGAAAGGTCAGGTAAATGGCCCAAGGTTACACTGATAATAAGAGAGCTGGGACTTGATCCCACAGAGTCTGGGTTCAGAGTCCATGATGTTGCTGGTACTCTGCTGCCTCCTTAAATTCTTTCTCTGGCTCACATACTCTACTAAATGCTTACAAAATGCAATTTGCTTGCATTTCCAAAACCATTTCAGGAGGTGGGTATATTCTTCATATCCTGTTTATAGATGTGGAAATTAAGATGCAAGTTAAACAATATTTGTCCCAGGCCATAGCCAAGTTTACAGACAGGATCTGGACTTAGGTCTGGGGTCTCCAAGACTATTCCAGACACTACTGCTACTTAACAACCATCCCCAAACAAAGTGCTGTAAAACAACCACTTTATTATTCTGCTATATTCTGTAGGTAGGGAACTGGAGATGGCTTGTCTCTGTTTTACAGTATCTCGGCGTCATCTGAGAAGTCTCAGTTGCTGGAAGTGACTTGATAGCTGGGAGTGGAACCATCTGCAGGCTCCCTTCACTCACATGTCAAGAGGCTGAAGATGGCTTGCAGCTGGGACTTCACCTGGGCTGAAGGCCAGAGAAACAACATGTAGCCTTTCCAAGTCATCTCTCCAGGTGTGTTATTTTGGACTTCCTCACAGCAAGATGGCTGGGTTCCAAGAACCACAGAGAGTTTTATGATCACACCACTTCTAACAGTATCATTCAATGCAGTCATAAAGGTCCTTCCATGTTCAAGGGGAAGGGACACAGTTCTGTGCCCCTCATTTGTTAGGAATGTGTCAAGGCCACACCAAAGAAGAGCACATGGGCTGGGAACGTTTGCTGTGACCATCATTGGTAACACAGTCTGAGACAGAAGCCTGCTGTATTAGTGGTCCTCAAACTTTACTGCACATTTGATTCACTTCTCAAACTCCCAAGGCCCAGGTTATACCCTGAGGATAAAATGAAGGTTCCTGTGGCCAGGATTCTCACCTGGCCCTCTTTGGCTACCTCACTACTCATGTGTGGGCAATGCATTGTTACTGATTCTATGTCAAGAGCCCTGCCTAGGGCTCTGGGTGACACGGTGGAATGGCTTCAAAGCTGTAGGAGATTAGAGGCTGGAGTGGTGGCAGCACGGAGGTCAGAGGCCCAGAGGATGGCGGTGTGGACAGAAAGGCCAAGAGGCAGAGACTGGCTTGCTGCATGCAGACTCACTCTGAGTGAACGAGATTTTAGTGATTGACCTGCCACCATGGAAATAAAGTTGGGTATAACCCTTTCACTCCAAGAACATTTTACTGTCATTTCTTTGGTCACATTGAATCCATAGTGAACTTGCCTGGGGTTGAAACCCATTGGCAAGACAACTCCAGACCAATGAAATCAGTCTTGCTGGGAGTAGAAGCCAGGCATCAGTAGTTTCTTTAACTCTCAGGGGATTACAGTGAGGCTTCCCCTGTGCATGCAAAGCAGCCAGCAGAGTGGTTCATGACCAACCCGTGTTTCTCCAAGTGTGAATGCCTATGACTCAGAACACCAGGCCATTGGAAGCAGTGCACAGGTGGATTTTTAAAAAGTTATAATTAGGTGTTTCTGTTTACAGTTATCTCCTAATTATGGCAAGTGATAATGGTGGTTATGTGTTTTCCTTTTTTAAACACATTTAAGCAAGAAGGTAAGAAAGAAATTTTAAAAATTCTAAGTAAATAGCAGTACAGCTCAAATGCATATAAGGCAGAAATCACAAGTGTGAAAGATGAGGCAGATCATCAGTAATGGTAGCTATGGCTACTACTATTAGTAGTATTACCTCTAGGGAAAACTTAGTTGAAAAGCAACTTTAGGTGATTCTGAAATTTAAAAAAATATACATCTGAGAACTGGCCTTTGGGAAAGGAGTGGGCAGAACAGGACCAGGGTGTTGTGGAACAAATAAAGAGCCCCCTGGTGAGTTTCCTGATTCTCTGACAGGAGCTGTGAGTCCTTTGAATTGCGGCAGCCTGATGGACAATTCCTGTTAAGAGGTAGACATCTCTCCAATTCCCCAAGGAACTGGGGAAATAGACATTACATTCAACCAAGGAACAAACAACAAAGGTTGTAGGAAAAGAGGGTGTGCAATGGGAGAGGGACGAGGTCCTGGAGGGGCAGAGTCAAGAGTGGGTTCTTGTCCTGTCTGGGTCTCTAGTCCTCACAGTGAGTTTAAGCTAGTCCCTGACCCTGTCCTGCCAGGCCTTGATTTCCTCTTCTGCAAAGGGTAAAGAGTAGGCTCTAACTCTCAGTATCCTTTCAGTTCTGAACATTCTGTAATTTCAAGAATTTGGTTCCTGGAACAGCCACTTGAAGGCCTCCCAGGCAAAGGCTGTGCCAGGAAAGGGCCAGGCTGGAGAAGGCCTATCAGAGGCCAGGAGTGAGGGGGAGTGTGTGGGGTCTCTGGAAAAGTGTCCAAGGACCCAGAACACAGGCAGCAGCCTCATGGAACACAGCACTTCCAGGCCCTTGTGTGCTCCTTTCAAGTAGTTAGTGCAGAGGGTAATCTAAACATGTGGCAGGTGAGGAAACAAGCTTGGAAGGAGTAATTGACCAGAAATTAACTAGCATCATGGATTCTGGGTTGTCAGTACATAGTTATTCTTAGGCATGTAGTAAAAACATCCCAGGCTTCAAAAATCAGACAGACCTGAATTCAGAATCTCAGCTCTTGTGGGTTGTACTTATGTGACTTTGAGCAAGTTACTTAACTTGTCTGAACCAGTTTTCTGATCTGTAAAATGCCTATTGGGTTACTGTAAGGATTAAATGGGGGAACGCCTTTAAAACGTGCCACAGAGTAGTAGCTCAATAGATGGGAACTGTTGCCTTGATTTTTCTGAATCCGACACACCAGGTCTGTGCTGGCCTGAGAGCTCAGTGCCCAGACCTGCCATTTGCCCCCTGAGTTCAAGAGCTGACACTGGCCCCGAGGCCTGGTTCCAGTCATACCAGGGTTGCACTTGTTCCTCCTTACATGCAGTCCATGTCTTCAACCAGGCCCTGGTAACACAGTAGGCATCTGATAAACATAAACTGAATGAGTAAATGATCTGTCATTGAAGAGGGGCTCCACGGGAGGCCTGAAATACCCACAAGGACTGATAGATTCTGGGTGCAGACTTGCCATGTGCTGCGACCCCAGAGAAGGCATCCCCCTGGGTGGAGGTGTGCAGATGGATATGGAAGGCAAGCTGGGGAAGACTCTGAAGAGCTTGGTCTCGCAGGCCAGGTAAGATTAAAGGCATCTCAGATAGAAAGGATCAGAAAAGCAGAAGATTATTCAAGAGTAGGTGGGAGAGTCAGGTTTCAGCCCCTGAAGAGTTGCTCTGGAAAGGAATCAGGCAACACAGATAGAGGCAGCAAGTTCCTTATTCCTAGTGGTAATCAAGCAAGCAGATGTGATCCCGGTGGGGGGTGAGATGGGGCTGGACTAGATGCTTTTTAATGTCCTTCTCTATCAGAGATTCTGTGACTGTTTTCAGGCTGGACTCAGGGAAGACCAGTGGGTAGAGGTTCCCAAAGGTTCAAGCTGGTCTTAGTCGGCTATGCAACTCTTACTGTTTCAACAGGTATTTCATTCCTCTGTCCATATTCTTGGCTCTGTAAGAACAACTGGGTCCAAGTTTTACAGCCTAAGGCTTATATGGGAGGGACAGGAGAAAAGGAAAAAAGCTTTGTCCAGGGCCAAATCTAGGGGTTTTCTCCCCTGAATTCCGTTGAGTTTGTGGAAAATATTTCTTTCTAGTTTTCTCCAGCATTCACTCTCCCCCGCTTCCTTTAATAATAAAGGAGTCTTTATAGGAACCTGATCTTCCCTGCCCTCCCCAAGTTTTGGCTTGCAGCTAAATACTACATTTCCCCATCTCTCTTGTAGTTAGGTGTGGCCATGTGACTAAATTCTGAGCAGATGTGATGTGTTCTACTTTTAGGTTATGGCATTAAAAATGAGTTGGTGTGTATTGCTTCATCTGAGGTTTGGATGGGGCAGTCCATAGTGGCCCAAGGGAGATCTTCCCCACCATATTCTGGTTAGCTTGGGGACAGGTAGTAATCATGTAGCTCAGTGGTTAAGAGCCTGCGCCCTGCATAGAGCCGAGTTCAAATCTAGATTTGTCATTCACCAGCTGTGTGATCACAGGGAAGTCACTCAACCACTCTGAACCTGGAGTCCTCCAAACAGCTTGTGTGAAGAGCTTCCTACATGACTTAGAATGTCAGAAGAGCTCTCTCAGTGCAGAGTGAGAGTGGCTGAAAGCTATTTCCTCTTCCCCTGCCCCAGGTGACCCTCCACTCCATAGCCACACCCTGATTGTCACTCATTCATTCACCCCACACAACCTGTGGTCTGTCCCTGACAGTCCACCCATAACTTGTGTACCTTGTACTTACCCACTTCTGTTCTCCAAGAGTTTGAGACCTCCAAGGTTCCTGGGGAGACTGGATGGCCATCCTTCTGACACAACCACCAGGTTTGTGGTTTGACCCACTGAGGGACTGACTTTGAGGCCAACATGCCCACAGAGGCTCAAGTTATGAATTTTCCCTTTTTCCGTCCTGTGCAGGGTCTGGGTGTCCAGTGTGAACTCTAGCAGGCCCCAAGAGACCCCATCTGTGCAAAGGTAGGTTGAGTTAGCAGCATTTAAACCACTACACTTGAGGTAGGACAGGGACATAAGACAAGCATCATGATTAACTTTTCCTGCCTATCATGAAAAATGCCAAGATATAAATAGTATAGTAAGAACATAAGGGACTTCTTCTTAAGGCTAAGATTCCATTTTAAAAACCAGGGAGTTAGGAGGTAAGATTCCTAACATATTTTTTGGTAATCAGCCAATAACTGACCCTATCTGAAGGCGAGGCAAACAGTCCTAAATGGTAGTTTCCACTGCTTGAGGGTAACCACTATCTTGGAGAAAAACAGGATCTATAAATTCCTTGTGTTAAGTTTGTCTTACAGAGCATCTAGAGGACCATGGATGGTGACATAATGTCTCTCACTGGAGAGAGACATCAAGAGACTACATGTTAAGACTACACTCCCATTCTTGAAAGCCTTAAAAGACAGAATCCTAAGCCTTTAAGCATGCCTCCTCTCTTAGGTTGCCTGCACTCCCCTTTCTTTGAGTGTTTACTTTGCCTTAAATAAAGCCTTCTTGCTACTAAAAAAAAAATGAGTTGGTGTGGCTTACCCTCATCACTTCCCTGCTCCCTTTTCACAGGCTGAGATGAAGATGTGATGGCAGGCACTGCAGCAGCTAGTTTGGACCTCAAAGTGTAAGCCATGTTTTGATGGTGGCATAACAACAAGCTAAAAAAGTAGGTGGAATCCCTAGCAAAATGGAGTTGTCATTTTAGCTCAAGAATACTTATCCTTAGAACTGTTATGTGACAGAAAGATAACTTTCTATACCATTTTGTTTAAAGCCTAAACCTGCATCTCAATCAACATATCCTCTTAGTTCTAAGCACACTTCTTATTTCCCTGTGTTACTCTCAAACTCTGGTTCTGAGTCTGATAATCCTAGGTAAAAATCTTCCTCCCCCAGCTGACCTCCCAGAACCCTGTGCTGGCAACCCCCTTGGCAAAGGGACCCACCTAAAACTGGTGGACAATAAGAATCTTTGAATTTGAGCCCTACTTTGGGGCAAGTCCCTTAATGCTTTAAATCTCAGTTTGCTCCATTTTGCAAAGGGCACCAATAAATAATATTCACTTCAAAAGGTGGTTTTGTATGAATATGAATATGACATAACCAATTAGATGGTTGTTCTGAAAATGGTGAGGTGCTGGGGAGGGGGCTTGTTTCATGGGCAGCATTACAAAGACTCAGAGAAAATTCCCTTGCATCCCATAAGAGACCACAGAAATGTCCACACCAAAACATGCATGCCAGAAAACAAAACAAAACTCGCTCACCTCTACTGCCCCTACAAAATCAGGAACACCACCTCCCAGACACATAACCAAATACAAGTGCTGACAAAAATGCTCTCATTGGTTCATGCAAACATAGACCCATGCAGGCAGAAACATGTACAAACAAAACCACACAAAGACAGAGGACAAAAACACACACAAGTTGCAGCTGCTGAACTTTGTTTATTATCACTACTCCCCTTGGGGAGCTCCAGTTTCTTCAGTGTCTTTCAGTTTTGGGGGTACCTTTATGATTCTGCCTCCATTCCCTGTTTCTTGCTCCTTATCTTGTCTTTTATTCTGGGGCTGGGGGTGCTTCCTTGGTGACCCCTTGGAGCCTCAGTCAGGTGGGGTAAGTCCCAGGGGTGGGGTGGGGTACAGGTAGGCCTGTATCCTGCCCCCAGGGGCTGATTCCTCTGCAGTCCTGTCTCCATTGCTGTGTCTGTGCTCTGGCCTTGTCTGGGGGCAGAAAAGCAGGTGGTGAAAGGGTCGGTTTTAGTTCTGCCTCTCCTGTCTTGCTCTGGACTCTAGAGAAGGGCCCTACCCTCTCTGGGCCTCAGTTTCTCTTTCTGTAAACCAAGTTTCCCTCCAGTTGGAAAGACGCTCTGTTTCCCCCTTTGCTCTGGTCACTAGGAAACTCAGAATGAAATGTGTGCATCAGTTTATTCAATGTTGAGACAATCATTGTTTGATCCCTCCTCCCCACCCACCACACACATTCAGTCCTGTCCTTCTGAGATAGAGGGACCTCCACTGGCCCTCAGACCCCTGACTCCTTACCTCCAGCTCTGTCTCAGGGCCGTGCCCCTTGTCTTTTCCGCTCTGTATTCCGGAGCTTGGTCAGCAACTTCCTCTCATGCCCCCCGGGGTTGTGGCGGTTGGTGTTAGCCACAGCTTCTTTCTTGGTGCGACCCTTCCGGCCTCCCACTCCTGGGACCCAGGGTGAGAGGCCCAGGTGAAGTGGGTGGAGGTGTGATGCCTCAAAGGCAAGTGTGGGGATGACTGAGGGGTTGTCACCACATAGTTTTGGGGCAGTAATAATCTCTGTTTCCCTGTCTGTGGAATGAAGGACCCCCTATGACCTGTTGTTGCTCCAATATTCTAGGTATGTGAAGTCCCAGGGCTGCGTAGGCCAATGCTCAGTGGATGCAGGGTTAGAAGGGGGTGACTCAAGGGGTCAAGGGAACAGGTTAGAAAGGATGAAGGGAGAAGGGTAGGGAGAAGTCCAAGGATGGGTCCTAGTTCTGGGGCAGGGGCTCCAGGCCTTTGTTGGGGTGGGGGTCAGCAGTGGAGGGATCAGGAAGGTGGCAGAGCCAGATCTTACCCAGGAAGGAATGAGCCAGGCTGTAGAGGTCATAATCATCCAGGCTGGGGTCTTCATCCTTTGGGCCTGGGGGCTGCTGGGTCAGGCTGGCTGCTCTTGGGAAGGGGGCCATTATGTCCAGCTTACTCTTGCCGTCTCTCTCTCGCAGTCTAAAACTTGTTTGTGTCTGTTTTCCCAACATCTCCCAGTTCACTGGCCCCAACTTATAAGGCCACATCTCCTCCTCAGCCCGCAATCTGGCTCAGCCTCTCAGGCCCTGTCTGATGCAATCTGGCCCTTTCCCAGAATCTGGCCCAATAAACACCAGTCATGAGAAGGGAAAGAGTCTGTGCTGGGAGCCCCAGCCTCCCTGGCCTCCTCCCTCTCACAGGCGCTCACCCAGCTGGGTATTTTTCCACAGAGGAGATCCCCGCCCCTCAGGAAGGAGGAGGAAAGATGCAGGGGCTGGACATAAGCAGTCCATGGGATCTTGAGGGCCTCACTTGACCACTCCTGTCCATCTCCTACCCTCTGCCACGCACCCCTACTGGGCTTGGGGTCATGGCCACACGGCTGACCTCTGGTTCAGATTCAGGACCTTGATGGCAGAGTATGGAGTGAAGAAGGATGCAGGAGAATATTAACACACTGTGTGCTGGGTCTGTGGTTCTCACCCCACCACACCCAACGTGGTTTTCATAGAAACATCTGGAAAGCCCCCTAAATCTCCAGAACTGGAGTCCCTAGATAATTTCCCTTACCTAGCAGAGTGGTTAAGAGTGTAGATTCTGGAGCCAGGTGCCCTGGGTTTGAATCCCTGATCCAATACTTTCTCTGTGACTCTGGACAAGTCACTTTACCTCTCTGTACCTCAGTTTGCTCTCCTGTGAAAACTGTATCTATCATAGACTTAGTGAAATGATCAGGTGAGATGGGAAAGGCACTTGCTACAGTGTCTGATACAGCATATGCTGCACTATATGACTTATTCATGTAGGTTTCACACAACTCAGCACAATGGCCTCTGTTACATATCAGAGACATACAAGGAAATTAATTTATAATAAAATAATATGTATTTCAAAACACTGGTATACTGAGATAGATAGAAGACATTATGAGGGGTTCAGATAAGATACCTATGAAAGTGGAATTTTCTATTCTCCTGCAGTATCTGCCCGCATGTTTCTTTGCCCAGAAAGGTCCCACCCAAGGATGCCCACTCATGCTTTAGCTGAGGCTTGTGCACCACCTACCAGCTCCCACTGTCCCAGGCAAGGAAGGAAGCAGACACAACATTTTTTTTGTTTTCTTTTTAACTCTTTGGTCTCCAGTGCAACAAGAACCTTCAGCCCAGGCTGGTGTTCACACTTGGCTCACACTCCCACTCTGTGGTGCGCCCGCTGAAACACTGTACCTCTCAGCGTTCCTTAAACTCCTTCCCACAAACCTTATAAAACTTATGTCCCCTAACAAGAAGCAACACTTCTGCTTGTGTTTCTCCCTGGCCTGAGTCAGCATTAAATTTAGCTTTTGTTTTCCAGATTTGGGTGATCTGTGAGTTAATACTCAGGAAATGAAAGTGAAGAGAGGAGGACACTTTAATACAGAGTTGGGACAATAATAACAGGCCAGGTGATAAGTGAAAGAGGAAAGTAACTGTAACTTAAACAAAGATAGCACACCAAGGCAAAAAGAAGTGGAGAGAATGGGGAAATATGGGGCTCTTGCAAAGTGGTGGGTAAGAGTGATTACCTTAAGTGTGTGCAGTAGGATGCAACCCCAGTGGGATGAGGGTTGGGTGAACAAAGGTGGTTGGGGAGAGGATCAAGGCAGGGATGGGGTAGGTTCTAGGCTCAGGTCATTGTAAGTAAATTTTTTAGTTTCATGAGTGTCTAGCAGGACAGTCAAATGTCATGCAGGATGTGGGACAATTCTGTGTGCGACTGTCCTGCTCCACCTTCTCGTCACTGTGGCTAACAGGAACGCCCCCACAAATTCACGAGCTGCCTGTAGGGGGCAGTGTTTCACTCATTCACCTCTGCCACCAAGCCCCCCCTTCTCTGCCCTGTACTAGCTTGGGGATCACGGGCTCACTTCTGAGCTCAGTCTACTCATCTGTAAAGGGAATACAGTGACAGTACCCAATGTAAAAGGGGCTTTGTCCAGAGCTGCACACAGTGTACTGTTATTTCCCCCATTCTTCAAAGGAAAACTGAGGCTTGGAGAGTGACTTTCTCAAGGTCGTAAGGCTGGTGAGTGGTGAAGGATTCCTCCTATGTTTGCCTGCCCCCAGTTCCAGGGCTCATTCTAAGTCTGCACAGCTGGTCAAACACTGCAAAGGTTTGGCAGCCTTGTATGTGGAGGTACCTGTCAAGGACTCCTCCTTCCCTCCCTGCTGTCCCCTCCTCCTTTATTTCTAAACAGTGCCTACTTGGGACCAGGCCAGGTGCTGAGGACACCCAGTTATCTTTCACCCCATTACCCTGATTTTATTTTACTTTCTCCATAGCATTCAGTTATCACTAATTGAAAATATCTTTTTTATTTGTTTGCTTCTCCATGATTTGTCTGCATTAGAATGTAGTCGTTGGTTTGGTTCAGTCAGTGGTTAAAGGAGTAGGCTCTGCACCGGGACTGCCTGGGTCCAAAGCTTGTTTCTACCACTTGTTAGCTGTGTGCCCTTAGACAAGTTAGTTAGCCTTTCTGCGCCTCAATTTCCTCATATGTAAAATGAGATTAATTATAGAACCTATCTAGTGGGATTCTTGCAAGGATTAAGAAACCACTTCTTACAAAGGCTTAGTACAGTGCTTAGAAAAGAGTAAGTGCTCAATAAATGTTAAATAATAATTAATGATTATTAATATTCTCAAGGGCAGGAGTATCATCTATTTTATCATAGTTGTATCCCCAATGCCTGGCACACAGTGCTCAATAAACGACTAGTTAATACATGAAGCTATGCTAAGATTGGTATTGCTTTTTCAGCTTTCAGATGCTCTGCTCTGAGGGAACTAAAAGACCCACAGAGGACTGGGAAGACACAGTGACAGTCTGGGAAGACAAAAGGTGAGTCAGTGGGAAAAGCTGAGATGTGTTTTCCCATTCCCTAGCCTCCAGGTGTGTGTGCAACCAGAGGAAGTTTATTTTCTTTCTATTTATGACTATACCTTTGTGACATTTCAGGAGATTGCCAGGCACACCTACTACAGCCCAGTGTGATCAGCCTGGACTAAACAGAGGTGGTGGTGGGGGAGCTTCAAGAGGTCACCTAACCCAGTGGGATGAGGATTGGGGTGGACAAAGGGGGTTGGGGAGAGGATCAACGCAGACTTCCTGGAGGGGGTGAAACTTGCACAAGAGAGACTGTGAGAAAGACAGCAAGAAACGCCCAACTCCAAGAGTTAAACCACCTGACTTGGAAAAGCCTGGATAGTCTGATGGCTGTGCAGACATCGTTGGGTCAAAGGATGGGCTTTCCCAGACCTAAGGGAGGATAAGTAATCAAGGTGGGTTGGTGACATCACTGTGTACCTAGGAGACTCATGAAGCCTAAGTGAGGTGAAACAAGATGTGCCTGTATGGCACTGTAGCTGCAGTCCTGAGAATCCCTCAATACTGGTCACTGCACTGGGCTGTGCTATGTATCACCTTGAATATAAATGTATGCACTCCTTCCATGGGTGGTTTGGCAATATTGATAACTGCTCTTTTTTTGGTATCATTAATCTACAATTACATGAAGAACATTATGTTTACTAGACTCCCCCCTTCACCATGGCCCCTCCACATACCCCTTCACAGTCACTGTCCATCTGCATAGTAAGATGCTGTAAAATCACTACTTGTCTTCTCTGTGTTGCACAGCCCTCCCCGTACCCCCCACGTACTATACATGCTAATCGTAATGCCCTCTTTCTTTTTCCCCACCCTTATCCCTCCCTTCCCTCCCATCCTCTGCAGTCCCTTTCCCTTTGGTAACTATGAGTCCATTCTTGAGTTCTGTGATTCTGCTGCTGTTTTGTTCCTTCAGTTTTCCTTTGTTCTTATACTCCACATACGAGTGAAATCATTTGGTACTTGTCTTTCTCTGCCTGGCTTATTTCACTGAGCATAATACCCTCTAGCTCCATCCATGTTGTTGCGAATGGTAGGATCTGTTTTTTTCTTATGCCTGAGTAATATTCCATGTGTATATGTACCACTTCTTCTTTATGCATTCATCTACTGATGGACACTGAGGTTGCTTCCATATCTTGGCTATTGTAAATAGTGCAGCGATAAACATAGGGGTGCATCTGTCTTTTTCAAACTGGAGTGCTGCATTCTTAGGGTAAATTCCTAGATGTGGAATTCCTGGGTCAAATGGTATTTCTATTTTGAGCATTCTGAAGAACCTCCATACTGCTTTCCACAATGGTTGAACTAACTTACATTCCCACCAGCAGTGTAGGAGGGTTCCCCTTTCTCCACAACCTCGCCAACATTTGTTGTTGTCTGACTTTTCGATGTTGGTGATCCTTACTGGTGTGAGGTGATATCTCATTGTGGTTTTAATTTGCATTTCTCTGATGATTAGCCATGTGGAGCATCTTTTCATGTGCCTGTTGGCCATCTGGATTTCTTCTTTAGAGAAGTGTCTATTCAGCTCCTCTGCCCATTTGTTAATTGGATTATTTGCTTTTTGTTTGTTGAGGCGTGTGAGCTCTTTATATATTTTGGATGTCAATCCTTTATCAGATCTGTCATTTATGAATATGTTCTCCCATACTGTATGATACCTTTTTGTTCTATTGATGGTGTCCTTTGCTGTACAGAAGCTTTTAGCTTGATATAGTCCCACTTGTTCATTTTTGCCTTTGTTTTCCTTTCCCGGGGAGATATGTTCCTGAAGAAGTCACTCATGTTTATGTCCATGAGATTTTTGTCTATGTTTTTTTCTAAGAGCTTTATGGTTTCATGACTTATATTCAAGTCTTTGAACCATTTCTAATTTACTTTTGTGTATGGGGTTAGACAGTGATCCAGTTTCATTGTCTTACATGTAGCTGTCCAGGTTTGCCATCACCATCTGTTGAAGAGACCATCATTTCCCCATTGTATATCCATGGCTCCTTTATCGTATATTAATTGACCATATGTGTTTGGGTTAATGTTTGGAGTCTCTATTCTGTTCCACTGGTCTGTGGCTCTGTTCTTGTGCCAGTACCAAATTGTCTTGATTACTGTGGCTTTCTAGTAGAGCTTGAAGTTGGGGAATGACATTCCCCCCCCCCCATTTTACTCTTCCTTCTCAGGATTGCTTTGGCTGTTTTGGGGTCTTTGACGGTTGCATATGAATTTTTGAACTATTTGTTCCAGTTCATTGAAGAATACTGTTGGTAATTTGATAGGGATTGCATCGAATCTGTATATTGCTTTGGGCAGGATGGCCGTTTTGACAATATTAATTTTCCTAGCCAGGAGCATGGAATGAGTTTCCATTTGTTAGTGACCTCTTTAATTTCTCTTCAGAGTGTCTTGTAGTTCTCAGGGTATAGGTCTTTCACTTCCTTGGTTAGGTTTATTCCTAGGTATTTTATTCTTTTTGATGGTATTGTGAATGGAATTGTTTTCCTGATTTCTCTTTCTATTAGTTCATTGTTAGTGTATAGGAAAGCTACAGATTTCTGTGTGTTAATTTTGTATCCTGCCACGTTGCTGAATTCCGGTATTAGTTCTAGTAGTTTTGGTGTGGAGTCTTTACGGTTTTTTATGTACAATATCATGTCATCTGCAAATAGTGACAGTTTGACTTCTTCTTTACCAATCTGGATTCCTTGTATTTCTTTGTTTTGTCTGATTGCCGTGGCTAGGACCTCCAGTACCACGTTGAATAACAGTGGGGAGAGTGGGCATCCCTGTCTTGTTCCCAATATCAGAGGAAAAGCTTTCAGCCTCTCGCTGTTCAGTATGATGTTAGTTGTGGGTTTATCATATATGGCCTTTATTATGTTGAGGTACTTGCCCTCTATGCCAATTTTGTTGAGCGTTTTTATCATGAATGGATGTTGAATTTTGTCAAATGCTTTTTCAGCATCTATGGAGATGATCATGTGGTTTTGTCCTTCTTTTTGTTGATGTGGTGGATGATGTTGATGGATTTTCAAATGTTGTACCATCCTTACATCCCTGGGATGAATCCCACTTGGTCATGGTGTATGATCTTCTTGATGTATTTTTGAATTTGGTTTGCTAATATTTTTTTGAGTATTTTTGCATCTACATTCATCAGGGATATTAGTCTGTAGTTTTCTTTTTTGGTGGGGTCTTTGCCTCGTTTTAGTATTAGGGTGATGTTGGCTTCATAGAATGAGTTTGGGAGTATTCCCTCTTCTATTTTTTGGAAAACTTTAAGGAGAATGGGTGTTATGTCTTCTCTGTATGTTTGATAAAATTCCGAGGTAAATCCATCTGGCCTGGGGGTTTTGTTCTTAAGTAGTTTTTTGATTACCGCCTCAATTTCGTTGCTGGTAATTGGTCTGTTTAGATTTTCTGTTTCTTTCTGGGTCAGTCTTGGAAGATTGTATTTTTCTAGGAAATTGTCCATTTCTCCTAGGTTTTCCAGCTTATTAGCATATAGGTTTTCATAGTATTCTCTAATAATTCTTTGTATTTCTGTGGGGTCCGTCGTGATTTTTCCTTTCTCGTTTCTGATTCTGTTGATGTGTGTTGACTCTCTTTTTCTCTTAATAAGTCTGGCTAGAGGCTTATCTATTTTGTTTATTTTCTCAAAGAACCAGCTCTTGGTTTCACTGATTTTTTCTATTGTTTTATTCTTCTCAATTTTATTTCTTTCTTCTCTGATCTTTACTATGTCCCTCCTTATGCTGACCTTAGGCCTCATTTGTTCTTCTTTTTCCAATTTCTATAATTGGAACAATAGACTATTCATTTGGGATTGTTCTTCCTTCTTTAAATATGCCTGGATTGCTATATACTTTCCTCTTAAGACCACTTTTGCTGCGTCCCACAGAAGTTGGGGCTTTGTGCTGTTGTTGTCATTTGTTTCCATATATTGCTGGATCTCCATTTTAATTTGGTCATTGATCCACTGATTATTTAGGAGCATGTTGTTAAGCCTCCATGTGTTCGTGAGCCTTTTGCTTTCTTCGTACAATTTATTTATACTTTTATACCTTTGTGGTCTGAAAAGCTGGTTGGTAGGATTTCAATCTTTTGGAATTTACTCAGGTTCTTTTTGTGGCCTAGTATATGGTCTATTCTGGAGAATGTTCCATGTGCACTTGAGAAGAATGTGTATCCTGTTGCTTTTGGATGTAGAGTTCTGTAGATGTCTGTTAGGTCCATCAGTTCTTGTGTGTTGTTCAGTGCCTCTGTGTCTTTACTTATTTTTTGTCTGGTGGATCTGTCTTTTGGAGTGAGTGGTGTGTTAACGTCTCCCAAAATGAATGCATTGCATTGTATTTCCTCCTTTAATTCTGTTAGTATTTGTTTCACATATATTGATGCTCCTGTATTGGGTGCATATACGTTTATAATGGTTATATCCTCTTGTTGGACTGAGCCCATTATCATTATGTAATGTCCTTCTTTATCTCTTGTTACTTTCCTTATTTTGAAGTCTGTTTTGTCTGATACTAGTATTGCAACACCTGCTTTTTTCTTTCTGTTGTTTGCATGAAATATCTTTCTCCATCCATTGACTTTTAATCTGTGCATGTCTTTGGGTTTGAGGTGAATCTCTTGTAAGCAGCATATAGATGGGTCTTGCTTTTCTATCCATTCTATTACTGTGTGTCTTTTGATTGGTGCATTCAGTCCATTTACATTTAATGTGATTATTGAAAGATATGTACTTACTGCCATTGCAGGCTTTAGATTTGTGGTTACCAAAAGTTCAAGGTTAGCTTGTTTACTACCTTACTTTCTGACCTCACTTGCTTATTGAGCTGTTATAAACACAGTCTGATGATTATTTCTTTCCCTTCTTTACCTCCTCCTCCAGTCTTCATATGTTGGGTGTTTTGTTCTGTGCTCTTTTAAGGAGTGCTCCCATCTAGAGCAGTTCCTCTAAGATACCCTGTAGACGTGGTTTGTGGGAGGCAAATTCCCTCAACTGTTGCTTGTCTGGGAATTGTTTAATCCCTCCTTCATATTTAAATAATAATCGTGCTGGATACAGCATCCTTGGTTCAAGGCCCTTCGGTTTCATTGCATTAAATATATTATGCCATTCTCTTCTGGCCTGTAAGGTTTCTGTTGAGAAGTCTGATGATAGCCTGCTGGGTTTTCCTTTGTAGGTGACCTTTTTTCTCTCTCTGGCTGCCTTTAATACTCTGTCCTTGTCCTTGATCTTTGCCATTTTAATTATTATGTGTCTTGGTGTTGTCCTCCTTGGGTTCCATCTCTCGGGAGTTCTGTGTGCTTCCATAGTCTGAGCAACTATTTCCTCCCCCAGTTTGGGGAAGTTTTCAGCAATTATTTCTTCAAAGACACTTACTTTCTACCTCTTTTTCTCTCTTCTTCTTCTTCTGGTACCCCAATAATGCTCATATTATTCCTTTTGGATTGGTCACACAGTTCTCTTAATATTGTTTCATTCCTGGAGATCCTTCTATCTCTCTCTGTGTCAGCTTCTATGTGTTCCTGTTCTATGGTTTCTATTCCTTCAATAGCCTCTTGCATCTTATCCATTCTCCTTATAAATCCTTCCAGAATTTGTTTCACTTCTGTAATCTCTCTCTGGATGTCTGTAATCTCCCTCCGGACATCTGTAATCTCCCTCTGTACTTCATCCTTTAGCTCTTGCATATTTCTCTGCAGCTCTGTCATCATGTTTATGATTTTTATTTTGAATTCTTTTTCAGGGAGACTGGTTAGGTCTGCCTCTGCAGATCCTTTCTCAGGTGTTGTTTGAATTATCTAGGACTGGACCAAATTTTTTTGCCTTTTCATGGTGATAGCAGTGGCTGTAGGCAGGTTGTGGATGTGTCAGCTAGGAGAAGAAAGTCCTTTCCTGCTTACTGGATGCCTTGCCCTTCTCCACTGCCTGTGACAGTTACCCGCACTCCTGGAGCAGTCACTAGGTTAGTCCCCTAAGCTGCTGTGGGTGGGGTGCCCGTCAGAGCAGCATGGAGCCCTGTGTGGAGTGGCAGGTATGCCAGGTGCACTTCTCTGTGCTAGCGGCATCCCTGCCAGGCAGCTCTGTACCAGCAGTGGCCTTTGGCTCTGGCCCGGGTGGCTGTGCCTTGGGCTGGGATTCTGGTCAGCTGCTGGGAGTGCTCCTGCTCCTTCTGGCTCCGCTGCAGGTGCACACGGCCCTTTACCAGTCTCCTCTGGCTCCCCTGCAGCCGGTGCATGCAAGCCGTGCCCGGGCTGTTCGGTTGCACTGCTGTGGGCTCTCACAAGCCTCTCTTGGTCTCCTCTGGTGCCATCGGTGCATGGATCTGCTCTCAGTCCCTTCCAGCATCGCCATCCCTGGCACACGCTGCCACTCTCCTGCTACAGGGTTGGTGTGTTGGGGTCCACACCAGTTGGAGGAATGACTGGCAGGCTGCTTAGTGCCATAAGGGGCTTCAGAGCTGCACTTCCTCCCTGGGGTTTAGGGCGCCTAAGTTTCCCCAGAATTCCCAGCTGCTGGCTGAGTGTGCCGCAACAACATCGTCCAGCTATGGGCTTCCTGTCTCTTTAAGACTTGCAGAAAGCACTCACATTTCTTTTGTCTCAAGGGCGCCGGTTGCAGGGACCTGCCCACAGGTTTTGCTTTTCCGTTTCTCTAATATCCAGCACCCTGTGCACCTGTGTCTGTGTTCTGGGTGTGGATTTCTAGAGCTGGTTGTTTAGCAGTCCTGGGCTTTCACTCCCTCCCCATTCCGACTCCTTTCTTCCTGCCAGGTTTTGGGGTGGGGGAGCATTAGGGTCCCGCCTGGCCGCAGCTTGTATCTTGCCCCCTTTGTGTGATGCTTAGTTCTCGCAGATGTAGATGTATCCTGGCTGTTGTACTCAATCCACTGGTGTCTCTTTTACAAATAGTTGTATTTATTGTATTTTCATAAATATATATGTTTTGGGGAGGAGATTTCCTCTGAACTACTCACACTGCCATCTTCCCATGATCCTCTGATGATAACTGCTCTTAACTCCTGGTATTGCAATTCCATTTACAGGAGTCTCCTTTAGAAATACTCCCAGCCTTGTCTGTAGTAGTGAAAAAGAATAAACAACCCTAAGTGTCCACAGTGGGTGACTGAATAGTAGCCTTCTGTGAAATTCTCTATGACCATTAAAAAGAATAAGCTATGCCTCTAGCTCTGATGAGAAAGGTGTCCATAATACATTGCCAAATGAAAAAAGCAGTTTGCAGAAATTATGTATACTACAATCCTAATTTTTACATTAAATTTATTGAAATAATATAGGTAACTGTGAGTGATACATTGTTTTCAGCATAATATAGGTGTCACACATTTTTCCTGGTAGCTAAAGGAGATGGATGGCCGGATAAAACAATAATAGATTCTAGATTAATAATCAATTAATAGTTATTAATTATAATACTCTAATTAGTAATCTAAGTTAAGAATAAAACAATAGACTCTAGAATTATAAATTATGTTACAGGAAGTGTCCTGAGAGATTAGCCAAACCAACTTCATGTAACAGATGAGGAAGCAAAAACCAGAGAGGTTAGCATTCTCCGCTCTATGTTTAGGGCACTAACTAGATGCCAGGCACTTACTCAGTGCTGGGATGTAAAAGCAAACAAAACATGGTACCTGTTAAAGGATCTCATGAACAGGCCAGTGGATGATAGTATACAATAAGCAGGACATTACCACACATATTAATGTAAGAAAAGCATATTCAAGCTGCAAGGTTGCACCTGACCCAGGCTTGTGAGCAACTCTCAGGGAAGGTCATGGGTGAGCCAACCTGGGAAGGAAAAGCAGGAGTCAGATAGACCAGGAGCTCAGGTAACAGAGTCCCAAGAAGACCAAAGGAAAGGAAAGCACCGTGCATTTCCTTAACCAAAAGTTGGGAATACAATGGCATTCTAGTCCTGGATTTAGGAGAGAAGAGTCTCCTATCTCCCAGTTCAGGGCTATTTTTTAAATACTACCTGTCCCTCAGGGTCTGTTAACAAGTTCGTGATGTTTCAGCACGTGTATCAATACTCTGGCATAGAAAAAAAGAAGCATACATGGCTCATGCTTACCCAGATGTAGACATTGAGATTTTCCAAAACCTGCTGCTTAAAATGTCTCTTCGTAGGAGTATTACAGATTTCCATTTAAACTAAAATATTTATATCAATCAGGTCATGTCATAGAGCCCTTAAATCTGGAAGGGATTTTAAAGGGTCCTTTTGTCAGTGACAGGAGGGTGGCAATGGGAGCAGTTGGACACTCTGGTGCAGGAAGTAAAGGGGTTGTTGTCTGTAAACTAACCAAAATCATCTGCTTTTTATTATCAACATCAATTCTCAGTAATGTTAGTAATAAAATATACCTCCCCACCACATCAAACTGCTCCTGCAGACCCCTTACCCCTTAGTACGCTATGACACTTAGTATATACCTGCCTAGGCATGAGGACCAAATGGACTTCAGAAAAATCTGAAGTATCCATATTAGCCATCTATTCAGCTCACATTACTGTTGGGGGGAGTGGTGTATATTTTCCTTGGTTCTTGTCCCCATGGCAACAAAGAATTGAAGAGCAGAGAAACGGTAATGAAGCAGAGTAAACGTTTTATTTAAAGTTACCTAAACAGAGAAAAAGTACGGACGACCTCAGGGAGGAGAGGCACCCTGAAAGGTTTAAGCTTTATTTAAGAGAGCAAGTGCACACTTGGGGAGAGGGGAGTGTGAGCTACCTCATAGGAGAGGTGCGGTGAAGGGTTGAAATAAATTTTTCAGGCTATGCACTTAGAAAGTGAGGGCCACCTCAGAGAGAGGAGCGCACTGAAAAGTTTAGGGTCTGGGGCTTTATAGGCCGTTGAGATTTTTAGGAAAGCGACAAAGGGCCAGGTATGGACCTGCCAAATGGTCCCAGAATGCTCATCTTTGACAAGACATTAAGGTTCTTTTTTTTTTTTTAACTTAACACAAGAAAAATACTGCTTTGATTCCTTTCCAGTATATCAACTTCTGTCTGGAAGCATATCAATCAAGACTGTCTGTCCTGCGTCCAAGGTGGGCTAAGCCACTGTCTGCTTGATTAAAATGCAATCTTAGCTTTAAGGTAGAATTTTTCCTAGATAAGCTGGGCCTTTGAGCAGGCTCAAGTAGATCTTACAATGTTATGTTCTAACTGACACAGTGAAAACACAGGCTATGCTGAGATACTTTTCTTTATCTGGGGCGTATTCAAACTTCGAGGCCAAGTTGCTCCTGGCCTTCTTAGCTTTCTATTTTTAACTGGTTAACTCTTTGAGTCCCTTCTAGTGGGTTTTACTGGCCTTATTTTCTTTCCACCCTGCTCATATCTACTTTCCCACCTAACATTACCACGTAGTCTCCATTCAATGCCAATTTGTAAACATAGTCTTGAGTAGCCAAAATACATACATACAAAATACAATGTTTATATTCCTAAAATTAATATATTTAGCTCAGCGAAGAGTCTCATTTCAAGTCTCAAATCCGTTTCCCACTGGGCCAGTGGCATCAGATGTGGATGTTGTCAGTACTGTAGTTCACAGGCTCACCTTCCCCCATGGGCAGTCTGGCACCTGCTCGGTGGCTCTTTAATAATCATTTGTATGTCTAACAACCAGCTGCTGGGTGGACAGTATCACACTAATTTTTGGTGAAGATTTCCTGGACAGGATAACAACCCTCAACTGTATAAATGCCAATCCTGGTTTCATAGCCTCTAGATGACTTTCTATGAGCCAACAGCTGGATGCCCATGTGTTCCTGAGGCCCCCTGTAGAGTGACTACTCATCTTAAAAGGTGGTCTGAGGAAAGTCAAGAGGAGCCTGGGTGATCTTTGAGGGCCACTTGGGTGTTCTTTAAGTCTCTCATACCTGCCATATCCCTCCTCCTACAAGGCCTCTGCAAAGATTGCCTGGAGCAGTTTCCTCCACTCTTTCTGTCTGTATCTCCTACTCACCTTCAGATCTGCCTGACTGGGTCAAATTCCTTTGTTTTCATCTCTCAAAGCACCCTGTAGACCTCCTGTAACTGTGACAGTAGTACAAATGTCACAATTTTACCTTTCTTTGTGACATAATTTGACTCATGTCTTTCTTACCCCTCACCCCTTAGATTACAAATTGCATGAAGTCTGGGCTCATATCTGTTTATTCCTGTCACTGTATCTTTAACACTTAAACTTGTCAACATGACCCCATTCTTGCAGAGGAAAACCGACCTGAGTACTCTCTTGCTGGGGATGACCAGAGTCCTGAAATCTAAGCGAGTTGGGAGGGAGAGCAGGGCACAGCCCCAGGTCCCTGTACTTGCCCCCCAGGAGGCAAAAGCACCCTGACCTGCTGCCCACAGACCTTGTCACCTCCTAGAGCAAATCCCAGGCTTGCAGGCGGCAGAGCATCTATAATCTTATTTTTGTACAAAAAAGTTATTTTAGGTATTGAAGAAGGGGGCAACGGGGTGTGTACTAAACTCTCCATAATGGTTAGACCCTAGACTGGGATTATAGGGAACTTTGACTTCCTCCATTATAGATTCAAGATATCTGTGATGTTTGACTTTTCACAGTGTTTACCTATTAGAGAAGCAGGGGGTAAAAAGAGCAATTTTAAGAGTTAATTTATTCCATCCACCCTCTTCCACCCTTGGGTTCCATGCATACTATGCCACCTCTGGTCACGCTTTAGCTTCTTTTGAATGTGTTTGGGGCAAAATCCAGTAATTGTGAACATTTACAATACTCCCCCACCTGTTGGCCCTGGGAGGTCAGATCCAAAGGGAGATTTTTTCTGTTTTGCTAAAGTGGATGGTGAGTGGGCATGAACAGAGACAAGCTGAGAGATGGATAGTTGGCTCTACACAGAAGAGGCCTGAAGCCCCTGTGCAAAAAGCCAATCCTGATAGGGGAGAATGCAGAGGAAGAGAGAGATGTGAGCATTGCTCTCCATAGTGGAACTCTGTGAAATGAGGGATTTGTAAAGACATTGATAGGAAGGCATGCTATGTAACTCCTTCCTTATATTCTCAAAAGACCTTCAGTAAAGATCCCTTGACTTTTCAAGGCTCTTTGGAAAGGATTTCATATGTGATGTTCTGAAGTGATGAGACTAAAAGAAAGACCAGGAAGGTCCAGATTTCTTTGCCATGCTGTGGCTTTCTCATAGGAAAGGACTGTGAGAAGGGGAAAGGGAGTGTTCTCGTCACCTCCACAGTTCTGTCTCCATATGGCTGAGTGGGCTCCTGGTTTATATATCTGTCTCTTGTGAGTTGCAGGACTGTGAGTCTACCCTGAGAGGTTGTTGACAAAATGGAATTTCTGGGTCTGCAGAGCTGAGGATCAAATTCTATAGCAGTCACCCTACCAAGATCCCTCCTCAGTGGTAACCCTTGAGCAGAGATAACCTTCATTTTCTTTCATCTAACAAATATTTATGTTGTGTGCCAAGTACAAGTTTAGGTGCTAAAGATACAGTGAAGGGAATAAACAGATATGAGCCCAGACTTCATGCAGTTTATAATCTAAGGGGTGAGGGGTAAGAAAGACATGAGTCAAATTATGTCACAAAGAAAGGTAAAATTGTGACATTTGTACTACTGTCACAGTTACAGGAGGTCTACAGGGTGCTTTGAGAGATGAAAACAAAGGGATTTGACCCAGTCAGGCAGATCTGAGGAGAGTAGGAGATACAGACAGAAAGAGGGGAGGAAACTGCTCCAGGCAATCTTTGCAGAGGCCTTGTAGGAGGAGGGATATGGCAGGTATGAGAGACTTAAACCAGGAGCTGCAGTGGGGAGGGAGGTGGAATGGGTTGGGAGAGGAGACGGTGGGGGAGGAGACAGCCGTGCCAGGACCTGAACACATTTCTGCTTTTTTGTTGTTGTTGGTATCATTAATCTACAATTGCATGAAGAACAGTATGTTTACTAGGCTCCCCCCTTCACCAAGTCCCCCCCCACAAACCCCATTACAGTCACTGTCCATCAGTGTAGTAAGATGCTGCAGAATCCCTATTCATCTTCTCTGTGCTGTACAGCCCTCCACATGCCACCCCCCCCACATTACACATGCTAATCGTAATGCCCCCTTTCTTTTTCCCTGTCCTTATCCCTCCCTTCCCACCCATCCTCCTCAGTCCCTTTCCCTTTGGTAACTGTTAGTCCATTCTTGGGTTCTGTAATTGTGCTGCTGTTTTTTTCCTTCAGTTTTTCTTTGTTCTTATACTTCACATATGAGTGAAATCATTTGGTACTTGTCTCTCTCCACCTGGCTTATTTCACTGAGCATAATACCCTCTAGCTCCATCCATGTTGTTGCAAATGGTAGGATTTGTTTTCTTCTTATGGCTGAATAATATTCCATTGTGTATATGTACCACCTCTTCTTTATCCATTCATCTACTGATGGACACTTAGGTTGCTTGCATTTCTTGGCTATTGTAAATAGTGCTGCAATAAACATAGGGGTGCATCTATCTTTTTCAAACTGGGCTGCTGCATTCTTAGGGTAAATTCATAGAAGTGAAATTCCTGGGTCAAATAGTATTTCTATTTTGAGCATTTTGAAGAATTTCCATACTGCTTTCCACAATGGTTGAACTAATTTATATCCTCACCAGCAGTGCAGGAGGGTTCCCCTTTCTCCACAACTTTGCCAACATTTGTTGTTGTTTGTCTTTTGGATGGTGGTGATCCTTACTGCTGTGAGGTGATATCTCATTGTGGTTTTAATTTGCATTTCTCTGATGATTAGCTATGTTGAGCATCTTTTCGTGTGTCTGTTGGCCATCTGATTTATTCTTTAGAGAACTGTCTATTCAGCTCCTCTGCCCATTTTTTTTGTTATCATTAATCTACAATTACATGAAGAACATGATGTTTACTAGGGTCACCCCTTCACCAAGTCTCCCACAAACCCCATTACAGTCACTGTCCATCAGCATAGTAAGATGTTGTAGAATCACTACTTGTCTTTGTGTTGCATAGCCCTCCCCATTCACCCCCCCATTATACATGCTAGTCATAAACCCCCTTTCTTTTTCCCCGCCCTTATCCCTCCCTTCCCTCCCATTCACCTATCGCTTTCCTTTTAGTTACTGTTAGTCCATTCTTGGGTTCTGTGATTGTACTGCTATTTTGTTCCTTCAGTTTTTCTTTGTTCTTATACTCTACATATGAGTGAAATCATTTGGTACTTGTCTTTCTCCGTTTGGCTTATTTCACTGATCATAATACCCTCTAGCTCCATCCATGTTGTTGCAAATGGTAGGATTTGTTTTCTTCTTATGGCTGAATAATATTCCCTTGTGTATATGTACCACATCTTCTCTATCCATTCATATACTGATGGGCACTTAGGTTGCTTCCATTTCTTGGCTATTGTTAATAGTGCTGCAATAAACATAGGGGTGCATCTGTCTTTTTCAAACTGCTGCATTCTCAGGATGGCCATTTTGATTATATTAATTCTTCCTAGCCAGGAGCATGGGATGAGTTCCCATTTGTTAGAGTCCTCTTTAATTTCTCTTAAAAGTGTCTATAGTTTTCAGGGCATAGGTCTTTCACTTCCTTGCTTAGGTTTATTCCTAGGTATTTTATTCTTTTTGATGCTATGGTGAATGGAATTGTTTTCCTGATTTTTCTTTCTGTTAGTTCAGTGTTAATGTATAGGAAAGCCAACGATTTCTGTGTGTTAATTATGTGTCCTGCAACTTTGCCGAATTCTGATATTAGTTCTAGTAGTTTTGCTGTGGAGTCTTTAGGGTTTTTTATGTACAATATCATGTCATCTGCAAGTAGTGACAGTTTAACTTCTTCTTTACCAATCTGGATTCCTTGTATTTCTTAGTTTTGTCTAATTGCCATGGCTAGCACCTCCATTACTATGTTGAATAACAGTGGGGACAGTAGGCATCTCTGTGTTGTTCCCAATCTCAGAGGAAAAGCTTTCAGCTTCTCGCATTCAGTATGATGTTGGCTGTGGGTTTATCATATAAGGCCTTTATTATGTTGAGGAACTTGCCCTGTATACCCATTGTGTTGAGAGTTTTTATCATGAATGGATGTTGAATTTTGTTGAATGCTTTTTCAGCATCTGTGGAGATGATCATGTGGTTTTTGTCCTTTTTGTTTATATGGTGCATGATGTTGATGGATTTTTGAATGTTGTACCATCCTTGCATCCCTCGATGAATCCCACTCAGTCATGCTGTATGATCATTTTGATGTATTTTTGAAGTCAGTTTGCTAATATTTTGTTGAGTATTTTTGCATCTACATTCATCAGGGATATTGGTCTGTAGTTTTCTTTTTTGGTGGGCCTTTGCCTGGTTTTGGTATTAGGGTGATATTGGCTTCATAGAAAGAGTTTGAGAGTATTCCCTCCTCTTCTATTTTTTGGAAAACTTTAAGGAGAATGGATATTATGTCTTCTCTGTATGTCTGATAAAATTCTGAGGTAAATCCATCTGGCCCGGGGGTTTTGTTCTTGGGTAGTTTTTTGATTACCACTTCAATTTTGTTGCTAGTAATTGGTTTGTTTAGATCTTGTCTTTCTTCCGTGTTCAGTCTTGGAAGGTTGTATTTTTCTAGGAAGTTGTCCATTTCTCCTAGGTTTTCCAGCTTATTAGCATTTAGGTTTTCATGGTATTCTCTAATAAGTCTTAGTATTTCTGTGGGGTCCATCGTGATTTTTCCTTTCTCGTTTCTGATTCTGTTGATGTGTGTTGACTCTCTTTTCTCTTAATAAGTCTGGCTAGAGGCTTATCTATTTTGTTTATTTTCTCGAAGAATGAGCTCTTGGTTTCAGTGAGTTTTTCTATTGTTTTATTCTTCTCAATTTTATTTATTTCTTCTCTGATCTTTATTATGTCCCTCCTTCTGCTGACATTAGGCCTCAATTGTTCTTCTTTTTCCAATTTCGATAATTTTGACTTTAGACTATTCATTTGGGATTGTTCTTCCTTCTTTAAATATGCCTGGATTGCTATATACTTTCCTCTTAAGACTGCTTTTGCTGCATCCCACAGAAGTTGGGGCTTTGTACTGTTGTTGTCATTTGTTTCCATGTATTGCTTGATCTCTATTTTAATTTGGTCATTGATCCATTGATTATTTAGGAGCATGTTGTTAAGCCTCCATGTGTTTGTGAGCCTTTTTGTTTTCTTTGTACAATTTATCTCTAGTTTTATACCTTTGTGGTCTGAAAAGTTGGTTGGTAGGATTTCAATCTTTTTGAATTTACTGAGGCTCTTTTTGTGGGCCTACTATGTGGCCTATTATGGAGAATGTTCCATGTGCACTTGAGAAGAATGTGTATCCTGTTGCTTTTGGAGGTAGAGTTCTACAGACATCTATTAGGTCCATCTGTTCTACTGTGCTGTTCAGTGCTTCTGCGTCCTTACTTATTTTCTGTCTGGGGGATCTGTCCTTTGGAGTCAGTGGTGTGTTGAAATATCCCAAAATGAATGCATTGCATTGTATTTCCTCCTTTAATTCTGTTAGTATTTGTTTCACATATATTGTTGCTCCTGTATTGGGTGCATATATATTTATAATGGTTATATCCTCTGTTGGACTGATCCTTTTATCATTATGTAATGTCCTTCTTTATCTCTTGTGACTTTCTTTGTTTTAAAGTCTATTTTCTGTGATACTAGTACTGCAACACCTGCTTTTTTCTCCCTGTTGTTTGCATGAAATATCTTTTTCCATCCCTTGACTTTTAGTCTGTGCATGTCTTTGGGTTTGATGTGAGTCTCTTGTAAGCACCATATAGATGGGTTTTGTCTTTTCACCCATTCTGTTACTCTGTGTCTTTTGATTGGGGCATTCAGTCCATTTACATTTAGGGTGATTATTGAAAGATTTGTACTTATTGCCATTGCAGGCTTAGGTTCATGGTTACCAGAGGTTCAAGGTTACCTTCTTTACTAACTTACTGTCTAACTTAACTCACTTATTGAACTATCGTAAATACTGTCTGGTGATTCTTTATTTCTCTCTCTTCTTATTCCTCCTCCTCCATTCTTCATATGTTGGGTGTTTTATTCTGTGTTCTTTTGTGTTTCCTTTGAGTGCTTTTGTGGGTAGTTGATTTTATTTTTTGTCTTTAGTTAGTATCTGGTTGGTTTGCTTTCTTTGTTGTGATTTTATTTTCTCTGGTGTCATTTATTTAACCTTAGAAGTGCTCCCATCTAAAGCAGTCCCTCTAAAATACCCTTTAGTGGTGGTTTGTGGGAGGCAAATTCCCTCAATTTTTGCTTGTCTGGGAATTGTTTAATCCCTCCTTAATATTTAAATGATAATCATGCTGGATACAGTATTCTTGGTTCAAGGCCCTTCTGTTTAATTGCATTAAATATACCATGCCATTCTCTTCTGACCTGTAAGGTTTCTGTTGAGATGTCTGATGATAGCCTGATGGATTTTCCTTTGTGGGTGACCTTTTTCCTCTCTCTAACTAGTTTTAATATTCTGCCTTTGTCCTTGATCTTTGCTAATTTGATTATTATGTGTCTTGGTGTTGTCCTCTTTGGGTCCCTTCTGTTGGGAGTTATGTGTGCTTCCGTGATCTAAGCAACTATTTCCTCCCCCAGTTTGGGGAAGTTCTTAGCAATTATTTCTTCATAGACACTTTCTATCCCTTTTTCTCTCTTTTCTTCTTCTGGTACCCCTGTAATGTGAATATTGTTCTGTTTCGATTGGTCACACGGTTCTCTTAATATTGTTTCATTCCTGGAGATCCGTTTATCTCTCTCTGCATCAGCTCCTCTGCATTCCTGTTCTGTGGTTTCTATTTCATTAATGGCCTCTTGCACCTCATCCAGTCTGCTCTTAAGTCCTTTCAGAGATTGTTTCATTTCTGTAATCTCCCTCCGGACTTCATCCCTTAGCTCTTGCATATTTCTCTGCAGCTCCATCAGCATGGTTATGACCTTTATTTTGAATTCTTTTTTGGGGAGATTGGTTAAACCTACCTTCCCCAGCCCTCTCTCAGTGGTTGTCTGGACTATTTTGGACTGCACTAAATTCTTCTGCCTTTTCATGGTGATAGCGGTGGCCGTAGGCTGGTAGTGTGTGTGTCAGCTGGGAGAACAAAGTCCTTTCCTGCTTGCTGGTCACCTTGCCCTTCTCTGCTGCCTGTGTTGGTTACCCACACTCCTGGAGCAGCCTCTGGATTAATCCCCTAAACTGCTGTGGGTGTGGTCTCAGTCACGGTAGCACAGAGCCCTGCAGGAAGCAGCAGGCGTGCCGGGTGTGCTCTCCTGTGAAAGCAGCACCTCTGCCAGACAGCTGTGTGCCAGCAGTGGCCTTTGGGTCTGGCCCAGGTAGCTGTGCACCAGGCTGAGATTCTGGGCGCCTGCTGGGGATGCAGCTCTTCCTGGCCTGCTCCTCTGCTGCTGCTGCCAGCTCCTGAAGGCCACTCCCAGGCCCCTCTGGTGCTGCTGCGGGCTCATGCAGGCCTCTTCCAGGCCCCTCTGGTGTCACCGCCACTGGCACGCACTGGCTGCTCCTGGGTTGTTTGGTTGCCGCTGCCACAGGCTCGCACAAGCTGCTTCCGGTCCTCTCTGGTGCTGCCACTGCAGGCTCATACAGGCAGCCCCCAGCTGCCACTGCTGGCCCATGTGGGCCCACCCCTGGCTGCTCGGCTGCCGCCGCTGGCTCGCACAGACTGCTCCCGAGCTCCTCTGGCACTGCCTCCCCTGGTGTGTGCTGCTGCTCTCACACTACTGGGCTGCTGTGTTGGCATCCGTGCCAGTTGGGGGAATGACTGGCAGGCTCCTTATCACTGTGAGGGGCTTCAGAGGTGCACTGCCACCCAGGGGGTTAGGTCGCCTAGAGTTCTCCAGATTCCCAGGTGCTGGGGTGCGTGCATTGGGACAACTTTGTCCAGCTGTGGGGTCCCTGTCCCTATAAGACTTGCAAAAAGCACTCGCTTTTCTTTTGTCTCAGGGGCGCCAGTTGCAGGGACCTGCTCGCAGGTTTTGCTTTTCCATTTCTCTAATATCCAGCACCCCATGCACCGTGTGTCTGCACTCCTGGTACGGATTTCTAGAGCTGGTTGTTTAGCAGTGCTGGGCTTTCACTCCCTCCCCACTCCATCTCCTTTCTTCCCTCCAGGGTCTGGGATAGGGGGGCGTTTGGGTCCCTCTGGGCCACGGCTTATATCTTACCCCCTTCGTGTGATGCTGAGTTCTTGCAGATGTAGATGTTGCCTGGCTGTTGTACTGTGTCTACTGGTGTCTCTTTTAGGAATAGTTGTATTTGTTGTATTTTCAAAAATATATGTTTTTGGGAGGAGATTTCCGCTGAACTACTCACACAATTGTCTTGACTCCTCCCTTCCACATTTGTGTTTTAAGAAGGTTGTCCTGATCAGAATGATGAGGGAACAGAATTGAAGAGGTTCTTACTGCCCCACTACCAGATGTACATCCCAGAAAAAATCCTCACCCAGGCCACAACAGGACATGCACAAAGTTGTTCACCATGTCATTGTGTAGCCAGTAGTTGGAGGCAATTGAGAGGCCCATCACCATGGGTGCAAATAACTAAAATGTGGGTGTCTGATACGAAATAATGCATGATTGTTGTAAATAACAGGCTAGGTGAACACAACAAAGACAGGTCTTAAAAACATAGTGCTGAGTAGACAAAGTAAGAAATAGAATGAGGTTGATAACACAATACCATTTAGGTAAATTAAAAATGCTTGCGTGCTTGCTTTGGCAGTACATATATTAAAATTGGAACGATACAGAGAAGATTAGTGTGGGCCCTGGGCAAGGATGACACACAAATTCGTGAAGCGTTCCATATTAAAAAAAAAAATGCTTGCATAATGGATGCAGGCTTGTGGGAAGCTGGGAACATGGCGGGGTGGCCCGCGGCCCCTGCCTCACTGCTGCCAGACCAGGACCGTGTGGCACCCAATGTGGTGGTGCGGATCTCGCAGTGGGCCGACGACCAACTGTGGCTCGTCCGGGTACCACCGACCCACCACCTGGGCAGTGATGGGTGCTGGGCCTTGTGGTGTGAGCCTGGGGGGCATGCAGGCCAGTTAGACCCCTGGCAGGAGGCTGCATCGCCGAGGAGGTGCGTGTGCCGGTGGCGGGGCATAGCCCACAGGCCAGGGAGGCGGCTGGCTCGGCCTGAGGACTGCCGGCCATGAGCGGGGCCTGGGCGTGCCCCAGAGAGCGAGACACTGCCCAGCTGCAGGCGCCCATGGGTCCCTTAGAGCAGTTTGGAGGAAGGGCAGAGGAGACCAGGGGAGGCATGGCATGAAGGTCCTGTAGCCCAGGGAGAGTTTTTTTGGCTTGTAAGTGAAGTGAGAGGCCACTGGAGTTCAAGCAAGAGAGGGACATCTTAGATGACCAGACATCAAAATTTACGAGTTCTTCAGATATTCCACTAGGATTTCTATGGAGGAATGTTAAACTACATGGATGAGTTTGCTGAATAACTGAGAATGGTTTAGAAATTGAACATATTCCCATTACTTTACCTATTATATCTTCTTGGAGAAAAGAGCCATGTGGTGTTTTGCTAGTTAAATTGGCCAGAGTAGAACTCACCGAATCTGGGAAGGTGTGATTGCAAAAACGTTCCCAACTACTATGGTTCCAACTTCTTAGAAAGGAGAATTCAGCACTGTTTTGCTATCTTTTAGTGAATAAAGGTAGGTATTTTTCTGAATGAAGAAATTTTGAGAAGAGGCCTTGGCAAAACTGTTCTTGTTAAAGGGCTAAATTATGATTCTAAATTCTATTGGAAATTTCACTGAAACTTACTTAAAGCTGAATTAACAGCCTTAAAAAAGGAGAAGGAATATGGAAAGAAGAATCTGAAAAGGAAACATACTTGGAAAAATTCAAAGGTTCCTGGAGAGAAATGTGGAAAAAAGACAGTTGTTTAAAAAAACTGGATTAGATTTCAACTTGAAAAAAGAAAGATATGACAAATTTAGATGGACTTATGAAACATGGAAAGACAACATGAATAATTACTCTTTAATACTGAAGTTCAGAGAACTTATAAGTCGCATACACTTTTGTAGAAAAGGGCAAAATATTCCAAGAGGGCTGGAGGTGATCTACTTTGAAAGGAGCAAAATATGTAAATATATAGATATGTTTCATTGAGTTGAAATGAAAATTTCATCAGTGATCAAAGGTGTATTCTAACAGCATTTAAATATTTCAGAGATGCTTATTATAAATATAGTATCAGAATAATTTAAACGAATTGTGATTCATGTAATATGCTTTTAGGAAAAATAAAACATTCTATAAAAGGTTACCAGGTTGAAGGATATACATGATGTACTAATATTTGAAGAGAGAATTTAACTATTGGCCAAATAATGTTCTTTTAGTTATTTTTGGAAGCCATATTTAGTTTTGTTTAAAAGGAATGTTTTTTAAATTTTATCAGCTTTGCTTGCTTATAATAAAGGACTCTCTTTATTTAAAAAATGCTTGCATACTAAACAACACATATGTTTTACAAAGGCACTCCCATGCACATTGGGGAAGAGGACTGGAGAAAAGAGGAAAAAAGCCGCGAGTATATAAAATGAGAGGACACACAGAGCCCAATGACTATAGTGTGCCATAAAGTGAACAATGAACAACCCAACCTCTACATCTGCGATTAAACAAACAAAAATCTTTTGCAGTTGTTCAGGCCATTCCTGCCAAAAGTGAGGTGAGAAAGTGAAAATTTGAGGAGAGGCAAATTCTTTTGAAAAATTTGGATGTGAAGAGGAAGACAGAGTTATCCCTTGCATATGAGCAACACTCTAAAGTACTTTAAAATAATTAATCAAGTAATATATGTTTATTGTAGTGTTAAAAAGAAAACCACAGACCCAAAATGAAGTCATATGTTAAGGCCTCATGTCAACAAACAAGATATAATACCCAATCTAACTGCAGTTTCAACCCCCACCCCCGACCCTCAGTGTGACCTTTTAACCAATAAACATGGAAGTTCCTGGCCAGCACTAGGATATTTACTGATAGACTCCTTCTGTTTCCCTTGCCTAAAACAATGCATTGTTTGCTAATAATCTGGTTTTTTCTGCTCCTTCTCTGCATTTAAAAACCTTTTCTTTTTTGCAGTTCGGTGGAGCTCCTTTCTATTTGCTAGAATGAATGAATGCTGCCTGATTCAAGAATTGTTCAATAAAGCAAACTGGATCTTTTAATTTAGTTAAATTTTTGGCACTTAACAGGACAAACATCAAAAATTAAAGATAAACTCAAACAATTGTGAGCTCCAAATCTCTCCTGAGGAGCAATGAAGGTTGATATCTGACATTTGGGAGAAATAGGTCCTGATATCCTTTACAAATGTAAACTTTGTGAAATCCCTCCTAGCATAAGCTTCATAGGGCAGGATATAGAACTGAGTCTGGGTAGATGATTATGCTATTCATTGAGATAGAGTCCACATAAAAGCAAGCTTGACAGAAGAAAATAATGGGTTTAGTTTCAGGCTGGAACAGTTTGTGTTCAAGTCTTCTAATGAACCCAAAAATTTTACGGGCTGGCTTGGATTAAAGATGTCAGCATGAGAGGTGAGACAGAGACTACTGCCTAAAACCACATACAATATGAAAATATAATTAATACAACCAATTCTGAAAGAGCAACAGGAAAGAGGGCTGCACCAGACTGTATATACCTGGAGAAAAGAGCAGACCTCACAGAACAGGGTAACATCCATGAAGGTTAACAGAACTCCCAACACAAGGGACCCAAAGACATATAATAATTAAAATGGCAAAGATCAAGGATAAGGACAGACTATTAAAAGCAGCCAGAGAGAGAAATAAGATCACATACAAAGAAAAACCCATCAGGTTATCATCAGACTTCTCAGCAGAAACCTTACAGGCCAGAAGGGAGTGGCATGATATATTTAAAGCAATGAAGCAGAAGGGCCTCAAACCAAGAACACTTTATCCAGCAAGATTATCATTTAAATTTGAAGGAGGGATTAAACAATTTCCAGATAATCAAAAGCTGAGAGAATTTGGCTCCCACAGACCATCTCTACAGTGTATTTTGGAGGGACTCCTATAGATGGAAGTGTTCCTAAGGTTAAATAGCTCTCACCAGAGGTGATAAAAAGGGACAAAGAGTACAGAACATGATACCTAATATATAAAGAATGGAGGAGGAATAAAAGGAGGGAAAAAAGAAAAAAGAACCTTTAGATTGTGTTTGTAACAACATACTAAGTGAGTTAAGTTGGACTCTTAGATAATAAAGAAGTTACCCTTGAACCTTTGGTAACCATGAATCTAAAGCCTGCAATGGCAGTAAGTATATACTATCAATAATCACCCTAAATGTAAATGGTCTGAATACACCAATCAAAAGACACAGAGTAATAGAATGGATAAAAAACAAGACCCAACTATATGCTGCCTACAATAGACTCACATTGAACCCAAAGACATACACAGACTAAAAGTGAAGGAATGGAAAAAGATATTTCATGAAATTGATAGGGAGAAAAGAGCAGGAGTTGCAGGACTTGTATCAGACAAAATAGACTTCAAAACAAAGAAAGTCACAAGAGACAAAGAAGAACATTACATTATGATAAAGGGTCAATCCAACAAGAGAATATAACCATTATAAATATCTGTGTACCCAACACAGGAGCACCTACATATGTGAAACAAATATTAACAGAATTAAAAGGGGAAATAGAATGTAATGCATTCATTCTAGGAGAGTTCGATGCTCTATCACTCCAAAGGACAGGTCCACCAGAGACAAAATAAGTAAGGAGACCGAGGCATTGAACAACACATTAGAAAAGATGGACCTAACATACATCTACAGAATTCTCCACCTAAAAGCAGCAGGATACACATTCTCTTCAAGTGCACATGGAACATTTTCCAGAATAGACCACATACTAGGCCACAAAAAGAGCCTCAGTAAATTCAAAAAGATTGAAATTCTACCAACCAACTTCTCAGATCACAAGGGTATAAAACTAGAAATAAATAGTACAAAGAAAACAAAAAGGCTCACAAACACATGGAGGCTTAACAACATGCTCCTAAGTAATCAATGGAACAATGGCCAAATTAAAACAGAGATCAAGCAATATATGGAGACAAATGACAACAACAGCACAATGCCCCAACTTCTGTGGAATGCAGTGAAAGCAGTTCTAAGAGGGAAACATACAGCAATCCAGGCCTATTTAAAGAAGGAAGAACAATCCCAAATGAATAGTCTAATGTCACAATTATCGAAATTGGAAAAAGAAGAACAAATGAGGCCTAAGGTCAGCAGACAGAGGGACATAATAAAGATCAGAGAAGAAATAAATAAAATTGAGAAGAATAAAACAATAGAAAAAGTTACTGAAAAGAAGAGAAGTTCTTTGAGAAAATAAACAAAATAGATAAACCCCTAGCCAGACTTATTAAGAAAAAAAAGAGAGTCTACACACATAAACAGAATCAGAAATGAGAAACGAAAAGTCACTATGGACCTCACAGAAATACAAAGAATTATGAGAGAATACTATGAAAATCTATATGCTAACAAACTGGATAACCTAGAAGAAATGGACAACTTTCTAGAAAAATATAACCTTCCAAGACTGAGCAAGGAAGAAACAGAAAATCTAAACAGACCAATTACCAGCAATGAAATTGAATGGGTAATCAAAAAACTACCCAAGAACAAAACTCCCAGACCAGAAGGATTCACCGCAGAAATTTATCAGACATAAAGAGAAGACATAATACCCATTTTCCTTAAAGTTTTCCAAAAAATAGAAGAGGAGGGAATACTTCTAACCTCATTCCATGAAGCCAGCATAACTCTAATACCAAAACCAGGCAAAGACACCACAAGAAAAGAAAACTATAGACCAACATCCCTGATGAACATAGATGCAAAAATTCCAAACAAAACATTAGCAAACTGAATTAAAAAACACATCAAGAGGATCACACACCATGATCAAGTGGGATTCATCTCAGGGATGCAAGGATGGTACAACATTCGAAAATACATCAACATCATCCACAACATCAACAAAAAGAAGGACAAAAACCACATGATCATTTCCATAGAACCTGAAAAAGCATTTGACAAAATTCAACATCCATTCATGATAAAAACTCTCAACAAAATGGGTTTGGAGGGCAAGTACCTCAACATAATAAAGGCCATACATGCAAACTCACAGCCAACATCAGACTTAAGAGTGAGAAGCTGAAAGCTTTCTCCGTAAGATCAGGAATAAGACAGGGATGCCCCACTCTCCCTGCTTTTATTCAGCATAGTACTGGATATTCTAGCCATGGCAATCAGACAACACAAAGAAATAAAAGGCATCCAGATTGGTAAGGAAGAAGTCAATCTGTCACTGTTTGCAGATGACATGATATTGTACATAAAAAACCCTAAAGACTCCACTCCAAAACTACTAGAACTAATTTTGGAATTCAGCAAAGTTGCAGGATAAAAAATTAATACACAGAAATCTGTTGCATTCCTATACACTAATGATGAACTAGCAGAAAGAGAAAGAAAGAAAACAATTCCATTCACAATTGCATCAAAAAGAATAAAATACCTAGGAATAAACCTAACCAAGGAAGTGAAAGACCTATACCATGAAAACTACAAGACACTCTTAAGAGAAATTGAGGAGGATACTAACAAATGGAAACTCATCCCATGCTCTTGGCTAGGAAGAATTAATATTGTCAAAACAGCCATCCTGCCTAAAACAATCTACAGATTCAATGCAATCCCTATCAAAATACCAACAGCATTCTTCAATGAACTGGAACAGATAGTTCTAAAATTCATATGGAACCACCAAAGACCCCGAATAGCCAAAGCAATCCTGAGAAGGAAGAATAAAGTGGGGGGAATCTCGCTCCCCAACTTCAAGCTCTACTACAAAGCCACAGTAATCAAGACAATTTGGTACTGGCATAAGAACAGAGCCACAGACCAGTGGAACAGAATAGAGACTCCAAACATTAACCCAAGCATATATGGTCAATTAATATACAATAAAGGAGCCATGGATATACAATGGGGAAATGACAGCCTCTTCAACAGCTGGTGTTGGCAAAACTGGACAGCTACAACATGTAAGAGAATGAAACTGGATTACTGTCTAACTCCATACACAAAAGTAAACTCGGAATGGATCAAAGACCTGAATGTAAGTAATGAAACCATAAAAGTCTTAGAAGAAAATATAGTCAAAACTCACTTGAATATAGACATGAGCAACTTCTTCATGAACATATCTTCCCTGGGCAAGGGAAACAAAAGCAAAAATGAACAAGTGAGACTATATCAAACTGAAAAGCTTCTGTACAGCAAAGGACACCATCAATAGAACAAAAAGGCATCATACAGAATGGTAGAATATATGCATAAATGACACATCCGATAAGGGTTGACATCCAAAATATACAAAGAGCTCACGCACCTCAACAAACAAAAAGCAAATAACCCAATTAAAAAATGGGTGGAGGAGCTGAACAGACACTTCTCTAAAGAAGAAATTCAGATGGCCAACAGGCACATGAAAAGATGCTCCACATCACTAATCATCAGAGAAATGCAAATTAAAACCACAATGATATATCAGCTTACACCAGTTAGGATGGCCACCATCCATAAGACAAACAGCAACAAATGCTGGCAAGGATGTGGAGAAAGGGGAACACTCCTGCACTGCTGGTGGGGATGTAAATTACTTCAACCATTGTGGAAAGCAGTATGGAGGTTCCTCAAAATGCTCAAAATAAAAATACCATTTGACTCAGGAATTCCACTCCTAGGAATTTCCCCTAGGAATGCAGCAGCCCAGTTTTAAAAAGACAGATGCACCACTATGTTTATTGCAGCACTATCTACAATAGCTAAGAAATGGAAGCAACCTAAGTGTCCATTAGTAGGTGAATGGATAAAGATGTGGTATATATACACAATGGAATATTATTCAGCCATAAGAAGAAAACAAATCCTACCATTTGCAACAACATGAATGGAGCTAGAGGGTATTCTTCTCAGTGAAATAAGCTGGGCAGAGAAGGACAAGTATCAAATGATTTCACTCATCTGTGGAGTATAAGAACAAAGCAAAAACTGAAAGAACAAAACAGCAGCAGACTCACAGAACCGAAGAATGGACTAACAATTACCAAACGGAAAGGGTCTGGGGAGGATCAGTGGGAAAGGAGGGCTAAGGGGGAAAAGGGGCATTATGATTAGCACTCATAATGTAGGTGGGGAGCACCAGGATGGCAGGATATCACAGAGAAGACAAGTAGTGATTCTATAGCATCTTACTACACTGATGGACAGTGACTGTAATAAGGTATGTGGTGGGGACTTGATAATGGAGGGAATCTAGTAACCACAATGTTGTTCATGTAAGTGTATATTAATGATACCAAAAGAATAAATAAAATAAAATATAAAAAAAGAAATAGGAGGCAGATGTCATTGGGTGCTTCCTACCATTAAAAAAATTTTTTTAAGGGCTTATTATATGCTAGGGAGTGGGAATACATTGGTGAACAAACAAATAATGCTGAACTTACTGAGCTGGCAAATGATTCAAATAGCCAAAATAAATTTAAAATCATAACCTTCGGCAGGGTTAATGCCAGAAATCGTAAGATAATAGGATGTAAACATTATAGATAAGTATTCGCTCACATGCTTAATGCGTTCCTGGGAAGATTTCCCCAAATCGCGATTTCTAGTTCTACAGATCTGCTTGTTCTTATTTTTCAATAGACTTTTTGAAATAGTTTTAGGTTCTCAGCAAAATTGAGGCAGAAAGTACAGAGTACTCATATACCTGCTGCTCCTCCCTCAATCAACAGTTTGCTCTTTTTAAAAAAATTACTATTATTTTCATAGTGGGAGAGAATACCTAAAACACAAAAGGACCCTAGTTTGTTAAACTAAGGTTCAGTGAGGCGTCAAGAAATAACAGCCAAAAAACTACATTTCCCAGGGGGGACCGCGGCACGTCACAGAAGCGGGAAGGCGCATGCGTAGGGGGAAATCTCCGCGACTAAGCTCATAAAAAGGAAAAAGCGCTTGTGGTTCTCGACGTCCCGCGAATGTTCTAATGCAAGTTCGTTATTATCCTCAGACTTTGAAAAAGCACAGGAAGAACGCGCCTGCCCCTGCCGTCACAATTTCCAACGCTTGTTCCGCCCGTGGCTCTGTAGGTGAGGAAAAGTCGTAATTTAGGATCCTGGGGAATGGCGGGAGCGAAGGGATGGGGCCCCCATTCGACGTCCCCACTGCCGGCCTAGCCGAGGCCGCGCTCCCGAGGCGGCGCTCAGGCTCCCTGGGCGGGGAGAGGCAGAGCTGGGAGGAAGGACCAGTTTGCTGGCTTAGCATCTTGCGCATGCGCCGGGCACTCCAAGGCTGGGAAGCCGGGAGTGGGGAAGATGGGCGCAGAGGTGGGCTGGGAAGCCCAAGTACGAGAGGACTGAAGGTATCCACCCCCCGACGTCCGACGGTTTTTATTATATGTACAAGATGCGTCCATCTTAACAAAACAGCTTCGTTTGCAGCCAGCGCTTCAGGTTGTACTCACTAGAGCCTTTTCTCCAAGTCTGTGAACCCGCCCCAGTCAGGCCTTGTTCCCTACCGCTCCACTGAAATGGATCCTTGTCAAAGCCACCAATAATTCTAAGTCGCCAAATTCAGTGTTAAGTTAGTTCTCAGTTCCGTATTTGATGCAGTTGACCACTGCACCTTCTTAACACGCGTTCATTCGGCTTGTGGAACATCTCATCCTTAGATTCCGCCGTCTCTGCTTCTTTCTGATTCTTGTCCTTCCTGCTTATTTTGAATGGTTGTACTGCCGAAAAACCTCATCCTAGGTCATCCTAAACTCTCCCTAGGAGTTTATTAATTTCAAAGCTTTAAATATAAATGCCGTTTATTGTGCTAATCCTCAAATTTCCATGTGCAACCCAGTGCTCCACCTTGAACCCCAGGTTCTTATATTGAACTCTTGAAGGGCTTAAATGTATAGTTTGCACCTCAAACATGTCCAGAACTTAACATAACCTTCACCTCCCCCACTGTTCTGTGCTTCTAGTTGCTCAGGCCAAACACCTCGAGTTATTCGTGGTGTCTTCACCCCCGCCCGGACCCCCTCCTCCCGCATTCCCCCACCCCAATCAATCTATAACCGTATGTTTATTCTTGAGGCTTTGGGGTTTCACTGCTAGTTGTCTAATTGTGGGTATTCGCTTTGGCACTTGGTCCTCTCTGCCTGAGAATTTGTGTTTTCAGTTCTTTGACATTCTCTGTCATTATTTATTCAGATTTATCCATTTGTTCTGTCCTCTCTTTCTCTTGTAGAGTGTTTATTTACCTACAAATAAGTATATGGAACTATTTCTTTAATGTCTGTGTTCCTTTAAGTTTCCTAAGAACAAGGCAGGGACTGTTTGTCTCTATCACTGTTAAATATCCCTCATGCCTGGTACAGAGTAGGTACTTGATAAATATTATTGATCAAATGAATTTATAAAGGGGGAAGTAGACAGGCCTTCTTAGAGTATGTTAAGAGCTAATAATTTTTTTTTCTGGGTTCCTGGTAGATAAGATACTGAGTAGCACAGCTTCAGAATTGTTGCATGTTTTCTAAGTTAAAAGATTGCTTGAAGAGGTTTCTAGGATTCAGTGCAGTTAAGCAATCTATTTTGAGGACATAATAGATGCCAAGCCCTGTGCTGGTTGCTGAGAATATAAAGATGAATCCAACTACATTTTTCTCTTCTAAGAGCTTGTAGTCTGGCAGGAGAGACAAGTGAAACAGTCTCTCTGTGTACATGTGACCAGAAGTTAGTGTACAGTGCTTTAGAAGCTTTGGTTGTCTTTGGTGTCAGGGCAGATGAGAGGTGCCTGGTGCAGCCAGCTCCTTCTGCCAGCATTTTCTGGCTGTGAGCAGCTTTTTCCTTTCATCCCATTATGCCGTACAAATAAAATTATGTTCTCTGTGTGCCATAGTATGGAAAGGTTGGCAAGTACTGCTGTAAACGTGTTAATTTTGTTTCCATTTGATATGGACCCTGAAAGATAAGTAAATTAGGGGCAAAGGGAAGAAACAGAACATTTTAGGCACTACTGAAGCATGGAAGGTCTGCCCAACTGGGTTAGGGGCACTGGAATTTTTCAGTGTGGTTATTGTAGGACAGGGCCAGTGGGAGAAGGCTGTTTTAGAGGGACAGAAGAAATGTCTTGCTTTCCTTTGACTCAGGACAAAGCTCTTATTGTTTAAAGCCCTGTGGGATTAATTTTAGAGTGGTTTAAATGTAGAGTGTTTGGATTTGTCTGTATGAGGCCTTGGCTGCTAGGCAAGGGGCAAGAGAACAGTTTTGGACTAGGTATTTAGCAGTTAATATGTGCTTTGACCTTACAGACTTTGTCTCCCTTTTACCTATTAGTCAAACTGCTCAGTTGCAGATATCAAAAAGCTGACCTAAACTAGCCTAAGCAGAAAATGAGTATCTGTTGAACTCTTAGTGAAGTCCTGAGTATACTAGCTACAGTCATTATTTGAATAAGAAGCCTAAATTATGTCAACAGTATTTTCTGCCTTTCAGCTCTGCCTTTCTCCATGTTGGTTCGTCTCTCATGCAGTCAAAAGCTTCCATCAGTTCCAGGCTTCATGCCACTCTCATAATAACCAACTGAAAGATGAGATCTTTTTACAGATAGCTTCAGCAAAAGCTCTGAAATTGATTTTGGCCAGATTTGGGTCACATACCTCTTCCTTAACCAGTCATTGGTGGTCAGGGAGAATGTAACACCTTTGTGGGCCCACGTTGGGTACCCGTCATTGGAGCCAAAGTGGGGGATGGTTTCCCAAAGGGAAATTGAAGTGCTATTACAAAAATGGACAAAAGGTGCTGGGCAGTATACTTGGAGGTTGCTTCCAGTAATGGCTCATCTCCGGCCAGCCCTCCAGCAAAGAATGATTATAAATTCTGCACAAAATGTTAAAGAAACAAAAAACTATCTGAAGGTTCTGGAGAGCAACCAAAAGCAGGCAGTTACTGGAAAAGACTTCATACCCAGAAGAAAGGAGAGGCACTGGTGAGTCTTCTGTTGTTTTGTGCCTTCTCACATCATTAAGTCCTGTCTCGGAAAGACAATAGCCACCGAGAAGGAGCTCCAAATTCTTTATATAAAAGTTGTTTTACCCAAATGTTTGTCAACTGCTCCATAGAAAAAACAAAGTGAAGTATACAATAGAATGTTTTTCAGCCATAAAAGAATTGAAGTACTGACATATGCTGCAACATCCGAGAACAGTTGAAAACATTATGCTAAATGATAGAAGCCAATCACAAAAGGCTACATGTTATATGATTTTGTTTATGTGAAATGTCTAGAATAGGCAAATCCATACAGACAGAAAGTAGAGTACTGGTTGCCAATGGCTGAGGAGAAGAAGGAATTAGGGAGTGACAGCTAATGGATACAAGGTTTGTTTATTTGTTTATTTGTTTGTTTGTTTTAGTATCATTAATCTACAATTACATGAGGAACATTATGTTTACTATACTTCCCCCATCAACAAGTCCCCCACACAAATCCCATTACAGTCACTGTCCATCAGCATAGTAAGATGCTGTAGAATCACTACTTGTCTTCTCTGTGTTGCACAGCCCTCCCTGTGACCCACACACACATGATACATGCAAATCATTATGCCCCCTTTCTTTTTATCCCCCTTATCCCTCCCTTCCCAGCCATCCTCCCCAGTCCCTTTCCGATTGGTAACTGTTAGTCCATTCTTGGGTCCTGTGATTCTGCTCTTGTTTTTCCCTTCACATTTTTCTTTATTCTTATACTCCACATATGAGTGAAATCATTTGGTACTTGTCTTTCTCCACCTGGCTTATTTCACTGAGCATAATACCCTCTAGCTCCATCCATGTTGTTGCAAATGGTGGGATTTGTTTTCTTCTTATGGCTTAATAATATTCCATTGTGTCTATGTACCATATCTTCTTTATCCATTCATCTAATGACGGGCACTTAGCTTGCTTCCATTTCTTGGCTATTGTTAATAGTGCCACGAAAAACATAGGGGTACATCTGTACCTTTCAAACAGGGCTGCTGCATTCTGAGGGTAAATTCCTAGAAGTGAAATTCCTGGCTCAAATGGTATTTCTATTTTGAGCTTTTTGAGGAGCCTCCATACTGCTTTCCACAATGGTTGAACTAATTTACATCCCCACCAGCAGTGCAGGAGGGTTCCCCTTTCTCCACAGCCTTGCCAAAAATTGTTGTTGTTTGTCTTTTGGATGGGGGTGATCCTTACTGGTGTGAGGTGATATCTCATTGTGGTTTTAATTTGCATTTCTCTGATAATTAGTGATGTGGAGCATCTTTTCACGTGCCTGTTGGCCATCTGAATTTCTTCTTCGGAGAAGTGCCTGTTCAGCTCCTCTGCCTGTTTTTCAATTGGATTATTTACTTTTTGTTTGTTGAGGTGCGTGAGCTCTTTATATATTTTGGATGTCAACCTTTATCGGATCTGTCATGTATGAATATATTCTCCCATTCTGTAGGCTGCCTTTTTGCTCTATTGGTGGTGACCTTTGCTGTACAGAAGCTTTTCAGCTTGTTATAGTCCCACTTGTGTGTTTTTGCTTTTGTTTCCCTTGCCCGGGGAGATATGTTCATGAAGAAGTCACTCATGTTTATGTCCATGAGATTTTTGCCCATGTTTCATGACTTACATTCATGTCTTTGATCCATTTGGAGTTTACTTTTGTGTATGGGGTTAGACAGTGATCCAGTTTCATTCTCTTACATGTTGTAGCTGTCCAGTTTTGCCAACACCAGCTGTTGAAGAGGCTGTCATTTCCCCATTGTATATCCATGGCTCCTTTATCGTATATTAATTGACAATATGTGTTTGGGTTAATGTTTGGAGTCTCTGTTCTGTTCCACTGGTCTGTGGCTCTGTTCTTGTGCCAGTACCAAATTGTCTTGATTACTGTGGCTTTGTAGTAGAGCTTGAAGTTGGGGAGCAAGGTGCCCCCCACTTTATTCTTCCTTCTCAGAATTGCTTTGGCTATTCAGGGTCTTTGGTAGTTCCAAATGAATTTTTTAACTATTTGTTCCAGTTCATTGAAGAATGCTGTTGGTATTTTGATAGGGATTGCATTGAATCAGTAGATTGCCTTAGGCAGGATGGCCATTTTGGCAATATTAATTCTTCCTAGCCAAGAGCATGGAAATGAAGTTTCCATTTGTTAGTGTCCTTTTTAATTTCTCTAAGGAATGTCTTGTAGTTTTCATGGTATGGGTCTTTCACTTCCTTGGTTAGGTTTATTCCTAGGTATTTTATTCTTTTTGATGCAATTGTGAATGAAATTGTTTTCCTGATTTCTCTTTCTATTAGTTCATTGTTAGTGTATAGGAATGCAACAGATTTCTGTGTGTTAATTTTGGATCCTGTTACTTTGCTGAATTCAGATATTAGTTCTAGTAGTTTTGGAGTGGAGTCTTTAGGGTTTTTATGTTCAATATTATGTCATCTGCATATAGAGACAGTTTGACTTCTTCTTTACTAATCTGGACTCCTTGTATTTCTTTGTTTTGTCTGATTGCCATGGCTAGGACCTCCAGTACTATGTTGAATAACAGTGGGGGGAGTGGGCATCCGTGTCTTGTTCCCAATCTTAGAGGAAAAGCTCTCAGCTTCTCACTGTTAAGTATGATGTTGGCTGTGAGTTTATCATATATAGCCTTTATTATGTTGAGGTACTTGCCTTCTATACCCATTTTGTTGAGAGTTTTTATCATGTATGGATGTTGAATTTTGTCGAATGCTTTTTCAGCATCTATGGAGGTGATCATGTGTTTTTTGTCCTTTTTGTTGATGTTGTGGATGATGATGATGGATTTTCAAATGTTGTACCATCCTTGAATCCCTGAGGTGAATCCCACTTGGTCATGGTGTATGATGCTCTTGATGTATTTTTGAATTCGATTTGGTAATATTTTGTTGAGTATTTTTGCATCTATGTTCATCAGGGATAGTGGTCTGTGATTTTCTTTTTCAGTGGGGTCTTTGCATGGTTTTGGTGTTGGGGTAATGCTGGCTTTATAGAATGAGTCTGGAAGTATTCCCTCCTCTTCTATTTGTTGGGAAACTTTAAGGAGAATGGGTATTATGTTTTCTCTTTTTGTCTGATAAAATTCTGCGGTAAATCCGTCTGCCCAGGGGGTTTGGCTCTTGGGAAGTTTTTTGATTACTGATTCAATTTCGTTGCTGGTAATTGGTGTGTTCAGATTTTCTGTTTCTTCCTTGGTCAGTCTTGGAGGTTGTATTTTTCTAGGAAGTTGTCCATTTCTTCTAGGTTTTCCAGCTTGTTAGCATAGATTCTCATAGTATTCTCTAATGATTTTTTGTATTTCTGTGGGGTCCATCATGATTTTTCCTTTCCCATTTCTGATTCTGTTTATGTGTGTAGATTCTATTTTTCTCTTAATTGTCTGGCTAGGGGTTTATCTATTTTGCTTATTTTCTCAAAGAAACTGCTCTTGGTTTCATTGATTTTTTTCTATTGTTTTATTCTTCTCAATTTTATTTCTTCTCTGATCTTTTTCTGTCCCTCCTTCTGCTGACTTAGTCCTCATTTTTTCTTCTTTTTCCTATTTCAGTAATTGTGACTTTAGACTATTCATTTGGGATTGTTCTTCCTCCTTTAAATAGGCCTGGATTGCCATATACTTTCCTCTTAAAACTGCTTTCACTGCATCCCCCAGAATTTGGGGCTTTGTACTGTTGTTGTCATTTGTCACAATATATTGCTTGATCTCTATTTTAATTTGATCATTGATCCATTGATTATTTAGGAGCATGTTGTCAAGCCTCCATGTGTTTGTGAGCCTTTTTGTTTTCTTTGTACAATTTATTTCTAGTTTTATACCTTTGTGGTCTGAGAAGTTGGTCGGTAGAATTTCAATCTTTTTGAATTTACTGAGGCTCTTTTTGTGTCTTAGTATGTGGTCTATTCTCAGAAATGCCTGCTGCCATCTTCCCGTGATCCCCCTACTCTGTGTCTTTTGAGTGGTGCATTCAGACCATTTACATTTAGGGTGATCATTGAAAGATATGTACTTACTGCCATTGCAGGCTTTAGATTCATGGTTACCAAAGGTTCAAAGGTAGCTTCTTTACTATCTGTTTAACTTAACTCGCTTATTAAGCTAATATAAACACAGTCTGATGATTCTTTATTTCTCTCCCTTCTTACTCTTCCTCCTCTATACTTTATATATTAGGTGTTTTATTCTATGCTCTTTTGTGTTTCCTTTGACTGCTTTTGTGAGTAGTTGATTTTATTTTTTGCTTTTTGTTAGTATTGGTTGGTTTGCTTTCTTTGTTGTGATTTTATTTTATCTGGTGACATCTATTTTGCCTTAGGAGTGCTTCCATCTAGAGCAGTCCCTCTAAAATATCCTGTAGAGGTGGTTTGTGGGAAGCAAATTCCCTTAACTTTTGCTTGTCTGGGAATTGTTTAATCCTGCTTTCATATTTAAATGATAATAATGCTGGATACAGTATTCTTGGTTGAAGACCCTTCTGTTTCATTGCATTAAATATATCACGCCCTTCTCTTCTGGCCTGTAAGGTTTGTGTTGAGAAGTCTGATGATACCTGATGGGTTTTCCTTTATAGGTGACCTTTTTTCTTTCTCTGGCTGCCTCTGGCTGTCTGTCCTTGTCCTTGATCATTGCCAATTTAATTATTATATGTCTTTGTATTGTCCTCCTTGGGTCCCTTGTGTAGGGGGTTCTGTGAGCTTCCATGGTCTGAGAAATGCACTTTCTTCAAATACACTTTCTATCCCTTTTTCTCTCTCTTCTTCTGGTACCCCTATAATGCGAATATTGTTCCGTTTGGATTGGTCACACATTTCTCTTAGTATTCTTTCATTCCTGAAGATTCTTTTATCTCTCTCTGCCTCAGCTTCTCTGTATTCCTGTTCTCTGATTTCTGTTCCATTAATGGCCTCTTGCACTTCATCCAGTCTGCTCTTAAGTCCTTCCAGAGATTGTTTCATTTCTGTATTCTCCCTCCCAACTTGATCCTTTAGCTCTTGGATATTTCTCTGCAGGTCCATCAGCATGGTTATGATCTTTATTTGAATTATTTTTCAGGAAGATTGGTTAAATCTATCTCCCCAGTCTCCCTCTCATTGATTGTCTATGTGATTCTGGTCTGGATCAAATTCTTCTGCCTAGAGGTAGTCCTGGACAGTTGACGTGTGTGTTAGCTGGGAGAACAAAGTCCCTTCCTGATGGCTGGTCACCTTGCAGGTCCTCGGAGCATCTTATGGTTTTATTTCCTGAGCCACTGTGGGCGGGGCAGCCATCGGGGTGACCCAGAGCCCTGTGGGGTGGGGCAGGTGTGTTGGGTGTGCTCTCCTGCAAGAATGGCGACCCTTGGAGTCCTGTCCGGGCTTCGTCTGTCTGTGTCCGCTGGCGGGGCCTCTGATTCTGTCCCAGGCAGCTGTGGAGGAGGCTCTGGGTGGTTGCTGTGGGCATGGCCACTCAGGCTGCTCCCCCGCTATGGCAGGGTTGCACTGGAGGGGGAATGGACGGGAGGCTGTTTATCACCGTGAGGGGCTTCAGAGTTGCGCTGCCTCCTGGGGGGCTGGAACGCCTGAATTTACTCAGGATTACCAGCTGCTAGGCTGAGTGTGCTGGGATGCTTCCATCCAGCTGTGAGGCCCCTGTCCCTTTAAGACTTTCAAAAAGCACTCGCTTTTCTTTTGTCCCAGGGGCACTGGCTGCGGGGACCCGCTCGCAGGTTTTAGTGTTCTGTTTCCCTAATATGTAGCACACCACGCATGTGTGTCTGTGCTCCCTGTGCGAATGACCAGGGCTGGGTATTTAGCAGTCCTGGGCTTCCATTCCCTCCCCACTCCAACTCCTTTCCTCCTGCCAGGCTGTGGCTTGTATCTTGCCCCCTTCGTGAGCCGCTGAGTTCTTGCAGATGTAGATGTAGCCTGGCTGTTGTACTGTATCTTCTGGTCTTTCTTTTAGGGATAGTTGTATTTGTTGTATTTTCAAATATATATATGGTTTTGGGAGGAGATTTCCACTGTCCTACTCATGCCACCATCTTGGCTTCTCCCTCCAAGGTTTCTTTTTGGGGTAATGAAAATGTTCTCAGATTAAGTAGTGATTGTTGCACAACCTTATGATTATACTAAAAGCATAAAGGAAGCTACCAAGTAAGCACATGAGACCGTGCTCAATGTCATTAGTCATAAACAAGCATAAATTAAAGCCACAGCAAAATACCCCTTCACACTGGCTAGGATGGCAACACTTATTTTTAATTAAGTTGTTATTGATATACTCTTAAGAAGGTTTCACATGAAAAACCTTGTGGTTACTACATTCACCCATATTATCAAGTCCACCCCACCCATACCCCATTGAAGTCACTGTCTATCACTGTAGTAAGATGCCACAGAGTCACTGTTTGTCTTCTCTGTGCTACACTGTCTTCCCCGTGACCACCACACACACCATGTATACTAATCATAATACCCCTCAATCCCCTTCTCCCTCCATGCACCCACTCCCACCCCTCCCCTTTGGTAACACCTAGTCTTTTCTTGGAGTCTGTGAGTCTGCTGCTGTTTTGTTTTTCTTCCTTTAGTTTTGCTTCATTGTTAAAATCCACAAATGAGGGAAATCATTTAGTACTTGTCTTTCTCTGCCCAGTTTATTTTACTGAGCATAATACCCTCTACCTCCATCCATGTTGTTGCAAATGGTACAATTTGTTTTCATATGGCTGAATGGTATTCCATTGTGTATATGTACCACCTCTTCTTTATCCATTCATCTACTGATGGACACTTAGGTTGCTTCCATATCTTGGCTATTGTAAATAGTGCTGCAGTAAACAGGGGTGCGTATGTTTTTTTGAATCTGAGAACTTATTTTCTTTGGGTAAATTCCTAGGAGTGGAATTCCTGGGTGAAATGGTATTTCTATTTTGAGCATTTTGAAGAACCTCCATATTGCTTTCCATAGTGGTTGAACTAATTTACATTCCCACCAGCAGTGTAGGAGGGTTACCCTTTCTCTGCATCCTTGCCAGCATTTGTTGTTCTGTTTTCAGTGTTGGCCATCCTTACTGGTGTGAGGTGATCTCATTGTGGTTTTAATATGCATTTCCCTGATAATTAGCAATGTGGAGCATCTTCTCATGTGCCTATTGGCCATCTGAATTTCTTCTTTAGAGAATTGTCTGTTCATATCCTCCACCCATATTTCAATCAGGTTATTTACTTTTTGGGTGTTGAGGCATGTGAGTTCTTTATATATTTTGGATATTAATCCCTTTTCGGATATGTCATTTACAAATATATTCTCCCATACTGTAGAATGTCTATTTGTTTTACTGATGATGTCCTCTGCTGTACAGAAGCTTTTTAGTTTGATATAGTCCCATATGTTTCCCTTGCCCAAGGAGATGCGTTCAGGAAAAGCTGCTCATGTTTATATTCAGGAGATTTTTGCCTATGTTTTCTTCTAAGAGTTTTGTGGTTTCATTACTTACATTGAGGTCTTTGATCCATTTTGAGTTTACTTTTGTGTGTGGACTTAGACAGTAATCCAGTTTCATTCTCTTACATGTAGCTGTCTAGTTTTGCCAGAACCAATTGTTGAAGAGGCTGTCATTTCTCCATTGTATATCCATTGCTCCTTTATTGTATATTAGTTGACCATATCTGCTTGTGTTTATATCTGGACTCTATTCTGTTCCATTGACCTATCGATCTGTTCTTGTGCCAGTACCAACTTGTCTTGATTACTGTGGCTTTGTAGTAGAGCTTGAAGTTGGGGAACATAATCCCCCATCTTTATTATTCCTTCTCAGGATTGCTTTGGCTATTCAGGGTCTTTTGTGGTTCGATATGAATTTTAGAACTATTTGCTCTAGTTCATTGAAGAATGCTGTTGGTATTTTGATAGGGATTGCATTGAATCTGTAGATTGCTTTAGATAGGATGGCCATTTTGACAATATTAATTCTTCCTGTCCATGAGCACTGGATGTATTTCTATTTATTGGTATCTTTAATTTCTCCCATGAGTGTCTTGTAGTTTTCAGGGTACAGGTCTTTCACTTCCTTGGTTAGGTTTATTTCTAGATATTTTATTCTTTTTGACGCAATTGTGAATGGAGTTTTCTTTCTTTCTCTTTCTGCTAGTTCATCGTTAGTGTATAGGAATGCAACAGATTTTAATTTTGTATCTTACAACTTTGCTGAATTCAGTTATAGTTCTAGTAGTTTTGGGGTAGATTCTTTAGGGTTTTCTATGTACAATATTATGTCATCATCTACAAACAGTGACAGATTAACTTCTTCCTTACCAATCTGGATGCCTTTTATTTCTTTGTGTTGTCTGATTGCTGTGGCCAGGACCCCCAGAACTATGTTGAGTAAAAGTCAGGAGAGTGGGCATCCTTGTCATGTTCCTGATCTTAAGGGAAAAGCTTTCATCTTCTTCCTGTTAAGTATGATGTTAGCTGTGGGTTTGTCATATATGGCCTTTCTTATGTTGAGATACTTTCCCTCTATTCCCATTTTGTTGAGAGATTTTATCATGAATGGATGTTGAATTTTGTCAAATGCTCTTTCAGCATCTATGGAGATGATCATGTGGTATCTGTCCTCCTTTTTGTTGATGTTGTATATGATGTGGATGACTTTTCAAATATTGTACCATCCTTGCACCCTGGAATAAAACCTACTTGGCCATGATCAGTGATCTTTTTTATGTATTTTTGAATTCAGTTTGCTAATATTTTATTGAGTATTTTTGCATCTGTGTTCATCAGGGATATTGGTTTGTAATTTTCTTTTTTTGTGGTGTATTTGTCTGGTTTTGGTATTAGAGTGATGTTGGCTGGCTTCATAGAATGAGTTTGGGAGTATTCCCTCCTCTTCTACTTTTTGGAAAACTTTAAGGAGGATGGGTATTAGGTCTTCACTAATACAACAGTGAAGATAATTTTTTTTTCTTGATAATCCTGGCTAGGGGTTTATCTATTTTGTTTATTTTCTTGAAGAACCAGCTCCTGCTTTCATTGATTCTTTCAATTGTTTTATTCTCAATTTTATTTGTTTATGCTCTTATCTTTATTATGTCCCTCCTTCTATTGACTTTGGGCCTCATTCTTCTTTTTCTAGTTTCATTATTTGTGAGTTTACAGGTAAGCCTGTATTGCTATATACTTCCCTCTTAGCATGGCCTTCACTGTGTCCCACGTATTTTTGTGGTGTTGAGTTATTGTTTTCTTTTCTCCAAATATTACCTGATCTCTGTGTTTATTTGGTCATTGATTCATTAATTATTTAGGAGCATGTTGGTAAGCCTCCATGTGTTTGTGGGCTTTTTCATTTTCTTTGAGTAATTTATTTCTAGTTTCATACCTTTCTGGTCTGAGAAGCTGGTTGATACAATTTCAATGTTTTTTAATTTACTGAGGCCCTTTTTGTGGCCTAGTGTATGATCTGTTCTTGAAAATGTTCCATTTTGCACTTGAGAAGAATGTGTATCCTGCTGCTTTTGAGTGGGGTGTTCTGTAGCAGTCTGTTAGATCCATCGGTTCTAATGTGCTGTTCAGTATCTCTGTCTCCGTTCCTATTTTCTGTCTTGTTAATCTGTCCTTTGGAGTGAGTGGTGTGTTGAAGTCTCCTAAAATGAATGCATTGAATTTTATTTCCCCTTTAATTCTGTTAGTATTTGTTTCACATATGTAGGTGCTCCTGTGTTGGTTACATAGATATTTATAATGGTTATATCCTCTTGTTGGCCTGACCCCTTTATCATTACATAATGTCGTTCTTTGCCTCTTGTTACCTTCTTTGTTTAGAAATCTATTTTGTGTGATACAAGTACTGCACCTCCTGCTTTTTTCTCCCTGTTAGTTCCATGGAATGTCTTTTCAGCCCTTCACTTTCAGTTTGTGTATGTCTTTGGGTTTGAAGTGAATCTCTTGTAGACAACATCTAAATGGGTCTTGCGTTTTTATACTCAGTGACTCTATGTCTTTTGATTGGTGCATTCAGACCATTTATATTTAGGGTGATCATTGATAGATATGAATTTATTACCATTGCAGGCTTTTCATTTGTGGTTACCAAAGGTTCAAAGGTGTAACGTCCTTACTGTCTAACATTCAAATTTAATTCACTTGGTATGCTATTACAAACACAACCTGAAGGTTCTTTTTTTTCCTCCTTTTTCTTCCTCCATTTTTCATATATTAAATATCATAATCTGTACTCTTTGTCTATCCCTTGGTTGACTTTGGGGGTAGTTGATTTGATTTTGCATCTGCTTAGTAATAATTGGTCTACGTTCTTTACTCTGGTTTTATTCCCCTGGTTACAGCTATTTAGCCTTAGGAACTCTTCCATCTATAGCAGTCCCTCTAAAATACTCAGTAGAGATGGTTTGTGGGAGGGAAATTCTCTCAGCTTTTGTTTATCTGGAAATTGTTTAAGCCCTCCTTAAAATTTAAATGACAATCTTGCCTGATAGAGTATTCTTGGTTCGAGGCCCTTCTGCTTCATTGCATTAAATATATCATGCCACTCTCTTCTGGCCTGTAAGGTTTCTGTTGAGAAGTCTGATGATAGCCTGATGGGTTTTCCTTTGTATGTGATTTTTTCCCTCTCTTTGGCTGCTTTTAATACTCTGTCTTTATCCTTGATCTTTGCCATTTTGGTTATTATATGTCTTGGTTTTGTCTTCCTTGGGTCCCTTGTGGTGAGTGATCTGTGCACCTCCATGGCCTGAGAGTCTATCTCCTTTCTCAGGTTGGGGAAGTTTTCAGCAATTACCCCCTCAAAGACACTTTCTAACCCTTTTTCTCCTTCTTCTTCTGGTATCCATATAATGTGAATATTGTTCCATTTGGATTGGTCACACAGTTCTCTCAATATTATTTCATTCCTAGAAATCCTTTTTTCTCTCTGTGTCTCAGCCTCTTTGTATTCCTGTTCTCTGATTTCTATTTCATTTACTGTCTCCTCTTCTTCATCTGATACGCTTTTTTTGGTATCATTAATCTACAATTTCATGAGGAACATTATGTTTACTAGGCTCCCCCCTTCACCAAGTCCCCCCCACAAATCCCATTACAGTCACTGTCCATCAGCGTAGTATCTAATCTGCTTCTAAATCCCTCCATTGTATGTTTCATTTCCGATACTGTATTCTTGAACATTTGTATCTCATTCCTGAATTCTTCCCTGAGTTTTTGAATATTTTTCTGTAGCCTAGTGAGCATGTTTATGATTTTTCTTTTGAACTCTCAGGAATGTTGATGAGTTCTGTTTCACTTGGCCCTCTTTCTGGTGTTTGTGGGATTTTAGTTTGAACCAGATTCCCTTGATGTTTCATATTTGTAGGTGGCACCCTCTAGTGCCCAGAAGCTCTACTCTCTGGAGCTGCTCAGCCTCTGGAGCAATGGCGGGGGTCGCAGTGGAACAGTGCTGATGCCTGTCAGGAGGAAAGATGTGTTTCCTGCTTCCCAGCTGCAGTGCCCGTCTCTATTGCCAGGGCCATTGGGCCATGTGCACAGGGAGAAGCCTCTGTGCTTTTCACTTGTAGCTGCCGTAGGCGTGCCCACCCTCTGTCTGCCCCAGCACAGTGGCGGGGGCAGCTAGTTTGTAACTGGGTGCCGACCAGGAGGAAGGCACAGCAGGCTGCATATCATGGTAGGGGGCCTTGGATCTACGTAACCAGCCAGGGAGATGGAGCTCCAGAAGCTCCTGAAAGTTCCCAACCTGCTGGGCTTAGTGCACCAGGGCAATTTTGTCCACCTGTCCTTTCTCCTGACCAGCAAGCTCTGTACAATCCTTACCCCTTTAGCAGCTCTCTTGCTGTTAGGAAGTCTCTCAGACTGCCTGTGTTTGTTTTGTCCCAGAGCAGCTGGATGTGGATCACTGTTCTCCACATGCAGCTGGAATCTCAGTCTCTCGAAGTATTCTGCCTTTCTTAGCTTTTCAACCCCACTAATCTCCAGAGCACCATGTGATGTAGGTTCATGCTCCAGAGCAGATCTCCAGGGCAGGGTCTTCAGCAGTCCTAGGCCTCCACCACGTCCATGCTCCATTTCTCTTCCTCCCTCCAGTGAGCTTGAGTAGGGGAAGGGCTTGCATCCCTCTGGATCATGGCTTTGGTACTTTACCCTTTTCCTTGAGGTCTGCTGGTTTCCCCAGGTGTAGACAGTCTGTTACAGCCTTCTTTCCTGTTGCTCTTTCAGGATTTGATATATTTGGTATATTTTCATATTATGTGTGGTTTTAGGAGGAGGTTTCTTTCTCACCTCTCATCTTTAATCCTCCTTGGCAATACTTTTTTAAATGAAATAAAAATGAAAACACTGTATGTTGGCAGAGATATAGAGCAACTGGAACTTCCATACATTGTTGGTGGGAGTGGAAACGGTACAACTGTTTGGGAAAAGGGTCTGGTCTGGCACTTTCTTATGAAATTAAACATATGTCTCAGACCTAACTATTTACTCTAGAAACATGAACAGATGTCTTAAAAAAGACTCACATATGACTACTCATAGTAGTTTTATTCATAATGGCCACAAACTGGAAACAATTCAGTTGCCATGAAAGAGAACTGGTTAAACAAGTTTGTTCATACAATGGAATATTACTCAGCAATCAAAAGGAACAAACTGTTGATACACACAAGACAGATGAATCTCAAAAACATGTTAAATGCAAGAATCCAGATGGTAGACATTATGGGTGGCATGATTACATTTCTTTGAAGTTCTGGAACAGGCAGAACTAATCTATAGTGAAAAATATCAGAACAGTGGTTCCCTCTATAGATAGAAATAGAAGGTATGGCCTTTTACATCAGCAGAAGTGAGAGTGCTAGGAACCAAAATGTTTATAGAGTGCTGGCTGTCACCTCAAAATTCAGAAGCATTCCTGAAACCTTGCAGGAGTTGCCTAGCCTCTCAAGGTTTAAGAATACTAATTGAATTGGCTGGACTTTGATAATGGGCAGCTTAGGCTGGAAGCTGTTTCCTTCTACCTGGAAGCAGGTATGGCTTCAGCCAAGTATGATTCCAGTCCCTGGTGCCTTGTATCTACTTGCTTTGCTCTGGGAGGCTTGGTGTTCTGTGTGTGGAGAGCCACAGAAACCTTTGCCTCTACTTAGAGGGTGTTTTCTGGGGAAATTCAGGTTCACAATTGACTGGATCTGGAAATAGCAGTAGTTTGTTGTAAAATCATCAAATGAGGTGGTTCTCCCAGGCTTCTATGCCCAGCAGGCAAAGCTTGCAGAGGAGGGCACCCTTAAGTAGAATGGTTTTTGGACAGTAAGTCATCTCAGGGTTGCTCCCCTGGACTTGGGATGTAGTATTTTCTTTGTATGGTGCCTCTGACTGCGTTGCTTAGCTCACTGCAGTACCTGTCTTTTTTCCTGGCAGTTTCCTGACTCACATCTGCAGATAAGGAGGGGCAGAGCCTATCCACAAATGCAAACTTACTGTGCCAGGCCCTGCCTGGGACTTAACTTATGTCGTTAATCCTTACATTAATGAGGTGCTCTGGTTTTCATTGAGACTCAGGAAGGCTAGGGACCTCCCCTAGGGTGAAGGCGTGGCTTGATGAGAACCTTACCACCATTCTGTCCCCATTCCCCTCCTTAGAACATTCCTGAAATACACACAGCAGTCCATTTTCCTGGTGTCTATGTTGCAGGTGTTATACTTGATTTCTTTATGTGACTTTATGCTTCTATCAGTGCTGGGTATGCTGTTTGCCTCCCTGTTTTCCAGAGTAGGTTTTGACAAACAACTGCAAGCCCTTTTATTTCTCAGGCTTTATTTTGGGTACCAGAATACAAAGATAATTAAGAATCAGTTCTTATATTAAATGGGCTGGAAGTCTGAAAAGTGGATTCCTACATAAATAGAAAGCAGTCTTGAATGAGCATATACACTCTGATTGCAATTATATGGCATATATAGAAAGTGGCATACAAAATGGAAGTCATTTTAGGTTGCTGGGATGTTTGTCCCTCCCTGCTTCTAACCTGGAGATAAGGGAGGAGACACAATGAGATATTGAAGATCTGAAAGGACCAGCCAGGGAACTAAAGGTTCAACAGCGCACGAGTGGTGCTGAGAGAGCACCCTCATATTTATTGAGCAAATAAATGTTAATAACAATAAAACCTTGCATGGGGGACATAACACACAATCATTAATCAACTCCAAGCCCAACTCTGAGCAGTTTCCAGTCTTCTGAGGTGTGACATTCCTAAAAGGTTGAACAAGTTCTTACATGGTGAACGTTTCTACATGGCGAACAAGTTCCTACATGGTGAACAATGCAAGGGCAGTCATGTCACAGAAACTGTTTTGGTCACAAGAAAAATAATCAAGTCAGATGTGATTATACATTTGATTTCTATACTTGATTCATATATTAATCCCACATTTCCCCTTATTTTTTAATAAAATGTTTAAGTAGTAAGTAGACATAATAAAGATTACACTTTCTAATAGAAAGCTTTTTAACACAATTCACTTTTTCATGAAAGATAATCTATCTTTTAAATCTCGTGATGTGAAATGAAGATGGAAAGTAGAGTTTAGTGCAGTAGGAAGGCAAGTGTAGATGATCAGGTCTGTGCCTATAGACTAGGTATTGATCTGGGCTAGACAAGGGCAACAAAACAGCCATGGGTGTAGAAGATTTCTCTCAAAACTGTGGGGGTTGAGGTTCTAAGCTTCACCTCTGTTGACACCCATTTTCTCACCTGATGGCCCCCCTGTGACTGTGCCTGTCTTAGGTTGTTCTCCCTTGAGGAATCTTAACCTGTCTCTGGCTAACAAGCCATCTTCCAGGGCCATACAGGGAGAAGTAAAGTTGGTAAGTAAGAGAGAAGCAATATTCTTTGAAAAGCTAGCCTTTTACTTCTTTGCAGATTTATGCCCCGTGGCTTCTATGCCCAGCACATGTCTTATTGTATCTTTACCAGCCGGAAGGATTATGATACACAGTACTTTTAAGTATGAGGCACAAATTCTAGAAAAGGGCTGTATTTAAGAAGGAAAAAGAAAAGCTATAGAAGTAGCAAAGGAAGAAAATATGAGAAGATTGATTATTTCTTTGACATAACCTCTTGTACAGTAATGTAAGCATGTATAGGTTTTAACAAATTACTAATTAAATTACGTATACACATTAACAGAACAGGAATACAGATACATAACAAAAGCAGACCTACAATTACTGGCCATATCCAATGAAACCAAGAAAACCAATTAGGTAACCCAGGCACTTGTGAAAACTTATCAATAATATGATAAATATTATCTAATTGATTTTGAATAGTTTGAGAAAAATCAGACAAAACAACACATTCCTGGAAACTGTTCACATCCTGTATGTTCTTTTAACAGCAGAAAATCTATAGTAGCCTGATTCTGAAATACCGCAACTTGCACTTTTCCTAGTTCTTGATTGAGTTCAGATAATATAGAAGTAGTCAAATTTGTTGTTTTACTGTACGCAGAAGCCAATTTAGATATCTCCTTTTGCATTCCACTGACAAGTCCAGGAACTGGCAGAAGGAATGCATCTGCAACAGAGGTGGGATCTAAAACTTTCAAGTTGTCGTCACAATCAGATGGCAGAGCTTGGAGAAATCTTTTGTGATTATTTCCAGGATGATTTATTAGAGCAGGAAGAATGCGTCCCACACCACAAACACCTTGATAATGTGAAGAGAGGGCTTGATATGTTTTGTTATTACACAAAAACACCCAACCATTTGGGAGTCTATATCCAGAAGACCATGTTACATTAATTGTAGAATTGCAATAAGAAGGGTACATGAGTACAATTAATACATACACAGTCAGTGATTATAGTAGTACTAACAGGTAAATTTAATTGAGCATCAGAAGTGAGAGTCTTAGGAGGAAGAGTAATATTTATGCCTGATATGTTAGTAAACACTGTAAGAGGAAGTCCTATGCCTATTAAATTCTTCAACAGTCCACTAATAGAGGAATTTCCTGCCACACAAAAAGATGACTTGTGCAATCCTTGGCTCACAAGTTGTAACCACAAGTTAGGTGAAGAGAAATTATTTTCTGGAATAAGTGATATATTTAAATACACATAACTACTTTTATATAACATGTCAGCAGTTCCCTTTTGAAACTTTTCACAGGTATAATTGTCTATATCTTCTTGAGTCAAAACTGCCTTATAAATATCATAACGATTATTATCTCTAACAGATTTGTCAGTAACATTAAACCATCCAAATTTCCCTCCATTCTTTTGTCTGTATATTTCTTCACCATTCTTTTTCCATACTATAGGGCCCACAGGAGTGGAGCAAGTAGATAAGCAATGAAGAACTACACCATGGCCTAAGTAAGGAGGACTAACTATGCTTGCTGTTGTAATGCAAGTTTGTGTAGTATATACATGCAGAAGTGCCATTATCGGGAATAAAAACAAAGATACTATCTTTTTATGACTTTCAACTTTCTGTGTCTGATGTACAGGCCTTTGTTGAAGTTTTTTGACGGTCATCCTTTGGAATGACTCCTCCAGAAGATGCGGACGTTTGAAGTTCTTCATATCTTGATTTGTTCTCTGGGTAGCCAAATTAGTCGTTGATCCTCTGTAACAACACAAACAAACCCTTTGCCCCACACTTTGATCTGACCTTTATACCATTGTGAAGAACCTATTGGAGACCACCACACAGGGACTGCTATTGTTTTAGAAAAAGAAATATCAGAAAAATGTACTTCCATAGCTGTTTGTCCGTCATTCTTTAAAAGATAAAAATTAAGGATATGTAAAGCATGTATTAATCGCTGGTTTGCAGTTAATTTTATCATATCGGGGAGTGATCCCCCTTTTTGTTTTAATAAATCATGCTTAAGAGTAAGATGATAATGTTCAATTAGAGCTTGACCTGTAAAATTGTAAGGAATGCCTGTTTTAAGAGTGATATTAGAGGGGAGGAGCCAACGTGGCCGCATGAGTAGGGCAGCAGAAGTCTCCCAAAACCATATATTTTTGAAAATACAACAAATATAACTACACCTAACAGAGAGACCGGAAGATACAGTGCAACAGCCAGGCTACATCTACATCTGCAAGAACTCAGCATCTTATGAAAAGGGTAAGATACAAAGCTGCGACCCGGAGGGACCTGAGCACTCCCCCCACCCCAGCTCACCGGCGGGAGGAAAGGAGTCAGAATGGGGAGGGAGTGGAATCACAGGACTGCTAAATAACCAGCCCTAGTAATCTGCACTGGGAGCACAGACTCACATCGCATGGTGTACAGGATATTAGGCAAACAGAAAAGTAAAATCTGTGAGCAGGTCCCCACAGCCTGCTCCCCTGGGACAAAAGAAAAGCAAGTGCTTTTTGAAAGTCTTAAAGGGACAGGGACTTGAGAGCTGGAAGGAATCGTTCTGGCACACTCAACCCAGCAGACTGGGAATCCTAACAAACTTCAGGTGCCCTAACTCCCTGGGTGGCAACACAGCTTTGAAGTCCCCATTCATTTCCCCTGACCAGTGCTGCCCTGCCCACAGTGGCGGAGTAGCCAGAGAGCAGCCCTGCAGACAGCAACCACCCAGAGTCTCCGCCCAGTGTGCAGCTAACTAAGACACACTGGGGCTGCCGCCCATGTGCAACTGCCCAGCACAGACAGAGAAAGCTGGGGTAAAGCACGAAGGGGCACTGTTCTTGCAGGAGAACAAACCCGGCACGCCTGCCACTCCCTGCAGGGCTTGGGGCTACCCTGAGGGCTACCCCGCCCATGGCAGCTTGGGATTAACGTGGAGGCCCCTCCCGGTGTGCGGGTAACTGACACAGTGGAGAAGGGCAAGGCGAACAGCAAGCAGGAAGGGACTTTGTTCTCCCCAGCTGACACATGCGGTACCTGCCTATGACTACCTCTATTACCATGAAAAGGCAGAAGAATCTGGTCCAGTCAAAAATCACCCAGACAACCCCAGAGAGAGGGCCTGGGGAGAGACATAACTAATCTTGAAAAAGAATTCAAAATAAAAGGTCATAACCATGCTGATGGACCTGCAGAGAAATATGCAAGCGCTAAGGGATGAAGTCAGGAGGGAGATTACAGAAATGAAACAATCTCTGGAAGGTCTTAAGAGCAGACTGGATGAGGTGCAAGAGACTTTTAATGGAATAGAAATCAGAAAACAGGAATACAGAGAAACTGAGGCAGAGAGAGAGAAAAGGATCTCCAGGAATGAAAGAATATTAAGAGATCTGTGACCAATACAAATGGAACAATATTTGCATTATACGGGTACCAGAAGAAGAAGAGAGAGAGAAAGGGATAGAAACTGTATTTGAATTAATAACTGCTGAAAACTTCCCCAAACTGGGGAAGGAAATAGTCTCTCAGACCATGGAAGCCCACAAATCTATCAACATAAGGGAACCAAGGAGGACAACACCAAGACATATAATTAAACTGTCAAAGATCAAAGACAAGGACAGAGTATTAAAGGAAGCCAGAGAGAGAAAAAAGATCACCTACAAAGGAAAACCCATCAGGCTATCATCAGACTTCTCAACAGAAACCTTACAGGCCAGAAGAGAATGGCATGATATATTTAATGCAATTAAACAGAAGGACCTTGAACCAAGAAGGCTGTATCCAGCATGATTATCATTTAAATATGAAGGGGGGATTAAACAATTCCCAGACAAGCAAAAGTTGAGGGAATTTGCCTCCCACAAACCACCTCTACAGGATATTTTAAAACAACTGCTCTAGATGGAAGCACTCCTAAGGCAAAATAGATGTCACCAGAGAAAATAAAGTGACACCAAAGAAAGCAGACCAACCAAATACAAACTACAGGCAAAAAGTAAAATCAACTATTACCAAAGCAGCAAAGGAAACACAAAACAGTACAAAATAAAACACCTAACATATAAATAAAGATAGAGGAGGAAGAATAAGAAGGGAGAGAAAGAATCATCACACTGTGTTTATAATAGCTTAATAAGCGAGTTAACTTAGAAGGTTAGATAGTAAAGAAGCTACCCTTGAACCTTTGGTAACCATGAAGCCAAAGCCTGCAATGACAATAAGTACATATCTTTCAATAATCACCCTAAATGTAAATGGATGGAATACACCAATCAAAAGACACAGAGTAATAGAATGGATAAAAAAGCAAGACCCATCTATATGGTGCTTCCAAGAGACTCACCTCAAACCCAAAGACATACACAGACTAAAAGTCAAGGGATGGAAAAAGATACTTCATGCAAACAATAGGGAGAAAAAAGCAGGTGTTGCAGTACTAGTATCAGACAAAAATACTCCAAAACAGAGAAAGTAACAAGAGATAAAGAAGGGCATTATATAATGATAAAGGGCACAGACCAACAAAAGGATATAACCATTATAAATATCTGTGCACCTAACACAGGAGCACTGATATATGTGAAACAAATACTAACAATTAAAGGAGGAAATAGAATGCAATGCCTTCATTCTAGGAGACTTCAACACACCACTCACTCCAAAGGACAGATCCACCAGACAGAAAATAAATAAGGACACAGAGGCACTGAACAACACACAAGAACTGATGGACCTAACAGACATCTACAGAACTGTACACCCAAAAGTAGCAGGGTACACATTCTTCTCAAGTGCACAGGGAACATTTTTCCAGAATAGACCACATACTACGCCACAAAAAGAGCCTTAGTAAATTCAAAAAGATTGAAATTCTACCAACCAACTTCTCAGACCACACAGGTATAAAACTAGAAGTGAATTGTACAAAGAAAACAAAAAAAGCTCACAAACACGTGGAGGCTTAACAACATGCTCCTAAATATTCAATGGATCAATGACCAAATTGAAACAGAGATCAAGCAATTTATGAAGACAAATGATAACAGCACAAAGCCTCAACTTCTGTGGGACGCAGTGAAGGCAGTCCTAAGAGGAAAGTATATAGCAATCCAGGCCTATTTAAAGAAGGAAGAACACTCCCAAGTGAATAGTCTAAAGTCACAATTATTGAAACTGGAAAAAGAAGAACAAATGAAGCACAAAGTGAGCAAAAGGAGGGACATAATAAAGATCAGAGAAGAAATAATTAAAATTGAAAAGAATAAAACAATAGAAAAAAATCAATGAAACCAAGAGCTGGTTCTTTGAGAAAATAAAGAAAATAGATAAACCCCTGGCCAGAGTTATTAAGAGAAAAAGAGAATCTACACACATAAACAGAATCAGAAACGATAAAGGAAAAATCACGACGGACTCCACAGAAATACAAAGACTTATAACAGAATGCTATGAAAATCTATATGCTAATAAGCTGGAAAACCAAGAAGAAATGGACAACTTCCTAGAAAAATGCAACCTTCCAAGACTGACCAAGGAAGAAACAGAAAATCTAAACAGACCAATTACCAGCAACGAAATTGAATAGGTAATCAAAAAACTACCCAAGAACAAAATTCCCAGGCCAGGTGGATTCACCACTGAATTTTATAAGACATATAGGGAAGACATAATACCCATTCTCCTTAATGTTTTCCAAAAAATAGAAGAGGAGGGAATACTTCCAAACTTATTCTATGAAGCCAGTGTCACTCTAATACCAAAACCAAGCAAAGACCCCACCAAAAAAGAACATTACAGACCAATAACCCTGATGAACATAGATGCAAAAATACTCAACAAAATATTAGCAAACTCAATTCAAAAATAAATCAAGAGAATCATACACCATGATCAAGTGGGATTTATCTCAGGGATGCAAGGATGGTACAACATTTGAAAATCCCTCAACATTATCTACCACATCAACAAAAAGAAGGACAAAAACCACATGATCATCTCCATAGACACTGAAAAATCATTTGACAAAATTCAACATCCATTCATGATAAAAACTCAGTAAAATGGGTATAGAGGGCAAGTACCTCAACATAATTGCCCACTCTCCCCACTGTTATTGAACGTAGTACTGGAGGTCCTGGCCACAGCAATCAGACAAAACAGAAAATACAAGGCATCCAGATTGATAAAGAAGTCAAACTGTCACTATTTGCAGATGGCATGATATTGTACATAAAAAAAACCCCTGAAGAATCCACTCCAAAACTATTAGAAATAATATCTGAATTCAGAAAAGTTGCAGAATACAAAATTAATACACAGAAATGTGTTGCATTCCTATATACTAATGATGAACTAGCAGAAAGAGAAATCAGGAAAACAATTCCATTCACAGTTGCATCAAAAAGAATAAAATACCTAGGAATAAACCTAATGAAGGAAATAAAAGACCTATACCCTGCAAAGTACAACACACTCTTTAGAGAAATTAAAAAGGACACTAACAAATGGAAACTCATCCCATGCTCTTGGCTAGGAATAATTACTATAGTCAAAATGGCCATCCTGCCTAAAGCAACCTACAGATTCAATGCAATCCCTATCAAAATACCAACAGCATTCTTCAACGAACTGGAAGAAACAGTTTTAAAGTTCATATGGAACCACAAATGACCCCGAAGAGCCAAAGCAATCCTGAGAAGGAAGAGTAAAGCAGGGGAGATCTTGCTCCCCAACTTCAAGCTCTACTACAAAGCCACAGTAATCAAGACAATTTGATACTGGCACAAGAACAGAGCCACAGACCAATGGAACAATATAGATTCCAGATATTGACCCAAGCATATATGGTCAATTAGTAAAGGAGCCATGGACATACAATGGGGAAATGACAACCTCTTCAACAGCTGGATTTGGCAAAACTGGACAGCTGTATGTAAGAGAATGAAACTGGATCATTGTCTAACCCCATACACAAAAGTAAATTTGAGGGGGCGGAGCCAAGATAACGGCATGAGTAGAGCAGCAGAAATCTCCCAAAACCACATATATCTATGAAAATATAACAAAGACAACTCTTCCTAGAACAGAGACCAGAGGACACAGGACAACATCCAGACCACATCCACACCTGCGAGAACCCAGTGCCTCGCGAAGGGGGTAAGATACAAGCCCCAGCCCTGCAGGACCTGAGCGCCCCTCCCCCCAGCTCCTGGCAGGAGGAGAGGAATCGGAGCAGGGAAGGAGAGGGATCCCAGGACTGCTGAACACAGCCCCAGCCATCTGCACCAGAGCACAGACACAGTGCATGCGTGGGGTCCTGGATACTAGGGAAACACACCAGCAAGACCAGCAAGCACGTGCCTGAGGCCGGCGCTAGAGAACAAAGAAACACGAGTGGCCATTTTTCTTTTTGTTGTTGTTATTTTCTTTTGGCGGGTGTTTTTTGGAAATCTTAAAGGGACAGGGACCCCAATACTAGGGAAACAGGGCAGCAAGACCGGTGAGCGGGTGCTTGAGGCCACCACCGGAGAACAAAGAGATGCGAGCGGCCATTTTTTTTTCTTTTTTCTTTTTTTGGTGAGTGCTTTTTGGAAGTCTTAAAGGGACAGGGACCCCAATACTAGGGAAACAGGGCAGCAAGACCGGTGAGCGGGTGCCTGAGGCCGGTGCCGGAGAACAAAGAAACGCGAGCAGCCAATTTTTTTCTTCTTTTTCTTCTTTTTTTGGCAAGTGCTTTTTGGAAGTCTTAAAGGGACAGGGACCCCAATATTAGGGAAACAGGGCAGCAAAACTGGTGAGTGGATGACTGAGGCCGGTGCCTTGAGGACAAAGAAAAGTGAGTGGTTTTTTTAAAAATTATTTATAAACAAATTTTGTTGTTGTTTTGTTTTGGCGAGTGCTTTTTGGAAGTCTTAAAGGGGCAGGGCGGGACAATTAGTCCAGAGGTAGGGAATCTGGGGATCTCTGGGCAACAGGGAACACGGAGGCCCCTTACCGAGATAAATAGCCTCCTGGCCGCTCCCCCTCCAACGGGGCTCCACCATTTTGGAGCAGCAGCCTGAGCCAGGCCACGTCCACAGCAACAGCAGAGATAAACTCCATAGCAGCTGGGCAGGAAGCAGAAGCCCTGTCTGCGCACAGCTGCCCAACACAAGCCACTAGAGGTCGCTGTTCTCCCAGGAGAGGAAGGTTAAAAACCAACAAGAAGGAAAGTTCTTCCAGCCGTCATTCGTGCCAGCTCTGCAAACTATCTCTATCACCATGAAAAGGCAAAATTACAGGCAAAGATCACAGAATCAACACCTGAGAAGGAGACAGACCTAACCAGTCTTCCTGAAAAAGAATTCAAAATAAAAATCATAAACATGCTGATGGAGATGCAGAGAAACATACAAGAGCTAAGGGATGAAGTTCGGAGGGAGATCACAGATGTCAGGAAGGAGATCACAGAAGTGAAACAAACTCTGGAAGAATTTATAAGCAGAATGGATAAGATGCAAGAGGCCATTGAAGGAATAGAAACCAGAGAACAGGAATGCATAGAAGATGACAGAGATAAAAGAATCTCCAGGAATGAAACTATTAAGAGAACTGTGTGACCAATCCAAAAGGAACAATATCCATATTATAGGGGTACCAGAAGAAGAAGAGAGAGGAAAAGGGATAGAAAGTGTCTTTGAAGAAGTAATTGCTGAAAACTTCCCCAAACTGGGGGAGGAAATAAGCAAACAGACCACAGAAATACACAGAACCCCCAATAGAAAGGATCCAAGGAGGACAAAACCAAGACACATAATAATTAAAATGGCAAAGATCAAGGATAAGGAAAGAGTTTTAAAGGCAGCTAGAGAGAAAAAGGTCACCTATAAAGGAAAACCCATCAGGCAGTCATCAGACTTCTCAACAGAAACCCTACAGGCCAGAAGAGAATGGCATGATATATTTAATGCAATGAAACAGAAGGGCCTTGAACCAAGGATACTGTATCCAGCACAACTTTCATTTAAATATGATGGCGGGATTAAACAATTCCCAGACAAGCAAAAGCTGAGGGAGTTTGCTTCCCACAAATCACCTCTACAGGGCATATTACAGGGACTGCTCTAGATGGGAACACTCCTAAAAAGAGCACAGAACAAAACACCCAACATATGAAGAATGGAGGAGGAGGAATAAGAAGGGAGAGAAGAAAAGAATATTCAGACAGTGTATATAACAGTTCAATAAGCGAGCTAAGTTAGGCAGTAAGATACTAAAGAGGCTAACCTTGAACCTTTGGTAACCACGAATTTAAAGCCTGCAATGGCAATAAGTACATATCTCTCAATAGTCACCCTAAATGTAAATGGACTTAACGCACCAATCAAAAGACACAGAGTAATAGAATGGATACAAAAGCAAGACCCATCTATATGCTGCTTACAAGAAACCTCAAACCCAAAGACATGCACAGACTAAAACTCAAGGGATGGAAAAACATATTTCAGGCAAACAACAGCGAGAAGAAAGCAGGGGTTGCAGTACTAATATCAGACAAAATAGACTCAAAACAAAGAAACTAACAAAAGATAAAGAAGGACACTACATAATGATAAAGGGCTCAGTCCAACAAGAGGATATAACCATTCTAAATATATATGCACCCAACATTCTCCAGAATAGACCACATACTAGCCCAATCATGAGGGATCATCCTTTCTTGTTCTGCCAACCCCCTCAAGAGACCCACAACATATGGAGAATTAGTACCATAAGAGGAAATAGCCTGTTTAAAGTCTTTCAATGTCTTGTTTGGAATAGGTGTATAACGTGCTCTGATTCCTCCCTGTGAAAAATCCTCATTTGGCCCAAAAGGAGCTAAATTAACTGGTGCCATTAAAGGTGTCAGATAAGCATCTATATCACCCTCCCTCTGGGCTTTGAGTATTCCTGCCGTGAAGGCAGACGCAGTAGGAACAGGAGCTGAGGGGTTTTTATGAGAGGGACGAATGGGACTCTCGTCATCAGTCTCTGAAGAAGAGGAAGAGGAAGAAGAGTCAGGCAGTTGTGGGGATTAAGATCATCTACTTCACCACATCATCTAAAAGTTTCTCTCACTGCTGTGTGTCTAATTTGGTTTCAGACAGTGGGGGAGTTTGCAAAGGTTGCAAGGCGAGAGTGATCAAATTACATAAAGACTAGACAGGCACATGGATAACATCTCTTTGTCTATGAGCCTTTTTAAAATCTCTTAATACATTACCCAATCAGCTTGATTAAGGGTTCCCTGTGGTGGCAGCCAGTAGCAATGTTTTTTAATGTATTTGTGAAGTTGAGCAAAGTCCTTTTTAGAAGTTTTCACTCCTGATGTTTTTAGGAGGGCACGGAGTAATTTTAAATAATCTTCCAGTTTAGCTGCTTTAGTTCTGTTATAGTGTCCCTGATGTCTCAACCCTATCCCTACATATGCTTTCCCAGGAGTCACTGGATAGATGATCTTCAAAGCTTCCCTGCTCTGAGTTTTCAGGTCCCTGTTTGGGCACCACCTGTCTGTCCCTCCCTGCTTCTGACCTGCAAATAAGGGAGGAGATACGATGAGGTATTGAAGATCTGAAAGGACCAGCCAGGGGACTCGAGGCCTAACAGCGCAAGAGTGGTGCTGAGAGGGTACCCTCACATTTATTGAGCAAATAAATGTTAATAACTAGAACTTTGCATGAGGGACCTAACACACAATCATTAATCAACTCCAAGCCTAACTCTCAACAGTCTCCAGTCTTCTGGGGCATGATGTTCCTACATGGTGACCAAGTTCTTACATGGTGAATAAGTCCTGCCTGGTGAACAGAAGAAGACCATGTCACAGAAACTGGTCACAAGAAAAATAATCAAGTCAGATATGATAATATATTCTATTTCTATACTTGATTTATATATTAATCCCACACTGGCATTTGCTTTAAGATATTCTTGAATATTTTACTATTTTTTCACCTAAATTAAGAAAAACTGGAAAAACAGACATGGCCAGAGTACTCTGGGGAACCAGGAGACTTACTGACTGCCTCGGTGGTTAAGGAGTGCCCCAAAATAAGAGGGCATTTGAGTAGGAAGAACATGCTGCCATTTGTCGGTTAAGTCCCAGGGCAAGGGGCATCAAGGTAATGGAAAAAACTTTTGGTCCACTGGAGAGGTCATGACTGACTGATTCTAGAGATAGCAGTAGTTTATTTTTTTAAAGTCATGAAATGAGTTCTATACAGGTTACTACTCAGGAGGCAAAGTGACCCTCCAGAATCCTGTCATCTTTGCACCTCCCAATTACTTTACATCGGATACAAATGAGGTGAGGTGAAACCATGTTAAAAGTCTCCAGTCATCATTTATATGTGAGGGGACTTGATAATTGGTGTAGGGGCTGAGTGTAGGGTATCTTCAAAAATGGGGTCCTGCTGCCTGCTGCTCTCATTTTGACCTACTCCTTCCCTTCCATAGCACATCATCTTTTTCACTATGGTTTGCTGAATGTTTCAGCCTCAATCATGTGTGTGTGTGTGTGTGTGTGTGTGTGTGTGTGTGTGTGTGCCTATCATTTGCAAAAGGTTTTATGGGATACACATTTTCTTTCTTGTACATACATGGGGAATCTCTGGAGAAACACCTAAGAAACAACAGTAGTTACTTTAGGGGTGTGAGATTCATTGTACTTCTGAATCATTTGAATATTTTTTACTCTGTACATATAATACTCATGTTTTTTTTAAGAGAAACAGGCTTTGTGTCCAAACATGGTGAGACAGGATAACAATTGTGAAAAATGTGATGAGACCCTAAACTAAGATATTGGTAGATGTGGTGGAGAAGGGATTGGGTTTGAGAGAAATTGCTGAGGCACAATTTGTTTGAATGGGGGTTGACCAGGGAGGTGTGGGGGGTTGGAGATAACCAAGAAGGAGGAGTTGGTGGTTTCAGGATTTCCAGCTTCAGAAGCTGTCTGGACAGTGATGGACACCCTTAACCCACATCTGGATGGCACAACAATGCAGGACAGGGAGTGTAACATGTCTGGGGAACATCTTAGTGGAGCCAGTCAGTTGGCAGCTGGAAGCCTGAGTTGGGAACCTTGGAGAGAGGTCAGAGCTGATGATACTGATTTGGAAGCTTGAGAACATGTGGGCTGCCAGCTGATGGGAATATGTAGGGAGTGCTTTAAGAATGAGGAGAGACTGAGGATTCAAGAAGGTGGCGTGAGAAGTGAGACAGAGAACTCCTCCCAAAACCACATATAGTATGAAAATATAGTTAATACAACTAACCCTAAAACAGCAACAGGAAAGAAGGCTGCACCAGACTGCCTACAGACCTCATGAAACAGGGTAACATACCAAAGCCTTGATTTGGTGGGACCCAAGCACTTCCCCCACCCCAGCTCACTGGCAGAAGGAAGAGAAATGGAGTGGGGAGGGGGTGGGAGCCTAGAACTGAACACCCAGCCCTGGAGGCCTGCTTTGGAACACAAACCTACATTGTGTGGTGTTCTGGAGGTTGGGGAGGTTGGGGAGCTGGGACAGGCAGAGTGCTTGAAAGACTGAGATTCCAGCCATTTGTGGAGGACAGGATCCACATCTGGCCACTCTGGGACAAAGGAAAGGCAGGCGGTCTGAGTTTTCCTAGCAGCAAGAGGGCTGCTGAAGGGGTGGGGTTTCCACTGAGGTTGCTGCATGGGAGATGGGATAGGTGAACAAGGTTGTCTGGGTAGGCTCTGCCAAGCAGGTTGGGAACTTTGAGGAGCTTCAGGTGCTCCATCTCCCTGGCTGGCTACTCAGCTCTAAGGCCCCAAACTGTGACATGCAGCCTGCTGTGCCTCCCTCCTGGCCTACTGGCACTGGCTTACTGGAAGTCACTGCGCTGGCATCAGGCCATCCAGAGGGAGGCCCCACCTACAAAAGCTAGAGATGCAAAGCACAGAGGCTTACACCTGTATGCTCGGCCCACTGGCTCTGATACTGGAGGCAGGTGCTGCAGCCGAGAATCAGTAAACATCTTTCCTATTCTCCAGGCAACAGCACCACTCCCCAATGATGCCCAACCTCATTCTAGGGGCTGAGAAGCTCCAGAGACTAGAGCTGGGCCCTAGAGGGCGCCACATAGAAATATGAAAAGTCAAAGGAACCTGGTTCAGACCAAAATCTCACAAACCCCAGAAAAAGGGACAACTGAAACAGAACTCACCAATCTTCCTGAAAGAGAGTTTAAAATAAAAATCATAAACATGCTCATGGAGATACAGAAAACTATTCAGGAACTCAGTAATGAATTTAAGACAGATTCAATCATTAAGAAATTCCATATCTGAAATGAAACATACAATGGAGGGATTTAAAAGCAGATTAGATGTAGTAGAAGAGACAGTAAATGGAATAGAAATTAGAGAAGAGGAATACAAAGAAGATGAGGCATGGAGAGAAAAAAGAATCTCTAAGAATGAAAGAATATTGAGACAACTGTGGGACTAATGCAAATGGAACAATATTAGCATTATAGGGGTACCAGAAACAGAAGAGAGAGAAAAAGGGATGGAAAGTGTCACTGAGGAGGTAATTACTGAAAACTCTCCAAACTGGGGAAGTAGATAGTGTCTCAGGCCATGGAGGTGCACAGATCTCCCAACACAAGGGACCCAAGGAAGACAACATCAAGACATAATAATTAAAATGGCAAAGATCAAAGATAAGGACAGCCTTTTAAAAGCAGCTAGAGAGAGAAAAAAGATCACCTACAAAGGAAAACCCATCAGGTTATCATCAGATTTCTCAACAGAAACCTTACAGGCCTGAAGGGAGTGACATGATATATTTACTGCAATGTAGCAGAAGGGCCTTGAACGAAGAATACTCTACCTGGCAAGGTTATCATTTAAATTTGAAGGAGGGATTAAACAATTTCCAGATAAGCAAAAGCTGAGAGAATTTACCTCCCACAAACCACCTCTACAGTGCATTTTGAAGGAACTGCTATAGATGGAAGTATTCCTGTGGCTAAATAGATCTCACCAGGGGAAATAAAACCACAGCAAAGTAGAACAATTAATTACTAAGCAGATGCAAAATCAGATCAACTACCCCCAAAGTCAATCAAGGGGTACACAAAGAGTACAGAATATGATACCTAATATATAAAGAATGGAGGAGGGAAAAGAAAAGAACCTTTTGGTTGTATTTGTAATAGCATACTGAGTTAAATTAGATTGTTACATAGTAAGGGAATTACCCTTGAACCTTTGGTAACCACGAATCTAAAGCCTGCAGTGGCAGTAAGTACATACCTATTGATAATCACCCTAAATGAAGGTGGTCTGGATGAACCAATCAAAAGACATAGAGTCGCTGAATGGATAAAAAAACAAGACCCATCTATATGCTGCCTGCAAGAGACTCACTTCAAACCCAAACACATACACTGAAAGTAAAGGAATGGAAAAAGATATTTCATGCAAATAACAGGGAGAAAAAAGCAGGAGTTGCAGTACTTGTATGAGACAAAATAAACTTCAAAACAAAGTCACAGGAGCCAAAGACATCACATAATGATAAAGGGGTCAGTCCAACAAGAGGATATAACTATTATAAATATCTATGCACTCAACACAGGATCACCTACATATGTGAAACAAGTGCTAACAGAATTAATGGGGTAAGTAGACTGCAATGCATTCATTTTAGGAGACTTAAACAAACCACTTACTCCAAAACACAGATCAACCAGATAGAAAATAAGCAAAGAGACAGAGGCATTGAACAACATATGAGACATATGGACCTAATGGTCATCTACAGAACACTCCATGCAAAAGCAACAGGATGCATATTCTTCTCAAGTGCACATGGAACATTTTCAAGAATAGATCATATACTAGGCCACAAAAAGAGCCTCAGCAAATTTAGAAATATTGAAATTGTACCAACCAGCTTCTCAGATCACAAAGGTATGAAACTAGAAATAAATTACACAAAGAAAATGAAAAAGCCCACAAATACATGTTCTTTAGGAACAAATAGAAACAGAGATCAAGCAATATATGGAGACAAATGACAACAATAATTCAACACTGCAAAATCTGTGGGACACAACGAAGGCCATTCTAAGAGGGAAGTATATTACAATACAGGTCTACCTCAGGAAAGAAGAACAATTCCAAATCAACAGTCTAAACCCACAATTAACGAAACTAGAAAAGGAAGAAAAAATGAGGCCCAAAGTCAGTAGAAGGAGGGACATAGTAAATATTGGAGCATAAATAAATAAAACCGTGAAGAATAAAACAATAGAATCTATGAAAGCAGGAGCTGGTTCTTTGACAAAATAAACAAAATAGATAAACCCGTAGCCAGACTTACCAAGAAAAAATGAGAGTCTGCTCACATAAACAGAATCAGAAATGAGAAAGGAAAAATCACTATGGACACCACAGAAATACAAAGAATTACTAGAGAATACTATGAAAAATTATATGCTAACAAACTGGATAACCTAGAAGACATGAAAAATACAACCTTCCAAGGCTGACCAAGAATGAGAAAGAAAATCTGAACAGACCAATTACCAGCAATGAAATTGAACTGGTAATCAAAAAAGTACTTAACAACAAAATTCCTGGACCAGATGGCTTCACAGCTGAATTTTATCAAACATTTAGTGAAGACCTAATACCCATCCTCCTTGAAGTTTTCCAAAGAGTAGAAGAGGGAATACTTCCAAACTCATTCTATGAGGCCAGCATCACTCTAATACCAAAACCAGGCAAAGACACCACAAAAAAAGAAAATTACAGACCAATGTCCCTGATGAACATAGATGCAGAAATACTCAACAAAGTATTAGCAACCCAAATTCAAGACTACATCAGAAAGATCATCCATCATGATCAAGTGGGATTTATTCCAGGGACGCAAGGATGTTACATCATTAAAAAATCCATCAATATCCTCCACTATATCAACAAAAAGGACAAAAACCACATGATTGTCTCCATAGATGCTGAAAAAACATTTGACAAAATTCAACATCCATTCATGATAAAAACTCAACAAAATGGGTATAGAGGGCAAGTACCTCAACATAATAAAGGCCACATATGACAAACCCACAGCCAACGTCATACTTAACAACGAGAAGCTGAAAGATTTTCACCTAAGATTGGGAACAAGACAGGGATGCCCACTCTCCCCATCATAGTTCTGGACGTCCTAGCCATGGCAATCAGGTACACAAAGAAAGAAAAGGCATCCAGATTGGCAAGGAAGAAGTCAAACTGTCCCTGTTTGCAGATGACATGATATTGTACATAAAAAAACCCTAAAGAATCCAGTCCAAAATTATTAGATCTAATATTTGAATTCAGTGAAGTTGCAGGATACAAAGTTAATACACAGAAATCTTGCATTCCTATACACTAAAGATAAATTAGCAGAAAGAGAAATCAGGAAAACAGTTCCATTCACAATTGCATCAAAAAGAATAAAATACCTAGGAATAAACCTAACCAAGGAAGTGAAAGACCTGTAATCTGAAAACTACAAGACACTCAGATATTAAAGAAGATACCAATAAATGGAAACACATCCCGTGCTTATGGATAGGAAGAATTAATAGTCAAAATGGCCATCCTGCCTAAAGCAATCTACAGGTTCAGTGTAATCTCTATTAAAATCCCAACAGCATTCTTCAATGAACTAGAGCAAATAGTTCTAAAATTCATATGGAACCACAAAAGACCCCCAAATAGCCAAAGCAATCCTGAGAAGGAAGAATAAAAGTGGGGAAATTACACTCCCCAAATTCTAGCTCCACTACAAAGCCACAGTAATCACGACAATTTGGTACTGGCACAGAACAGACCCATAGACCAATGGAACAGACTAGAAAGCCCAGATATAAGCCCAAGCATATATGGTCAATTAATATACAATAAAGGAGCCATGTATAGACAGTGGGAAAATGACAGCCTCTTCAACAGCAGGAATTGGCAAAACTGGGCAGCTACATGTAAGGGAATGAATCTGGATTATTGTCTAACCCAAAAAACAAAAGTAAACTGAAAATGGATCAAAGACCTGAATGTAAGTCTTGAAACCATAAAACTCTTTGAAGAAAACATAGGCAAAAATCAGATGGGCATAAACATGAGCAATTTCTTCATGAACATATCTCCCCAGGCAAGGGAAACAAAAGTAAAAATGAACAAGTGAGACTATATCAAACTAAAAAGCTTCTGTACAGCTAAGGACACCATCAGTATAACAAAAAGACATCCTACAGTATGGGAGAATATATTCATAAATGACATCTGATAAGGGGTTGACATCCAAATTATATAAAAAGCTCACACACTTCAAGAAACAAAAAGTAAATAATCCAATTAAAAAATGGGCACAGGCTTTGAACAGACAGTTCTCCAAAGAAGAAATTCAGATAGCCAACAGGCACATGAAAAGATGCTCCACATCGCTAATCATCAGAGAAATGCAAATTAAAACCACAATGAGATATCACCTCACACCAGTTAGGATGGCCACCATCCAAAAGACAAACAACAAAAATGTTGGCGAGGATGTGAAGAAAGGGGAACCCTCCTATACTGGTGGGAATGTACATTAGTTCAATCATTGTGGAATGCAGTATGCAGGTTCCTCAAAAACTCAAAATAGAAATATCATTTGACTCAGGAATTCCACTCATAGGAATTAACCCTAAGAATTCAGCAGCCCAGTTTGAAAAAGACATATGCACCCCTATGTTTACCTCAGCACTATTTACAATAGCCAAGATATGGAAGCAACCTAAATGTCCATCAGTAGATGAATGGATGAAGATGTGTTACATATACACAATGGAATATTATTCAGCCATAAGAAGAAAACAAGTCCTACCATTTGCAACAACATGGATGGAGCTAGAGGGTATTATGCTCAGTGAAATAAGCCAAGTGGAGAAAGACAAGTATCAAATGATTTCACTCATCTGTGAAGTATAAGAACAAAGGAAAAACTGAAGGAACAAAACAGCAGCAGACTCACAGAACCCAAGAATGGACTAACAGTTACCAAAGGGAAAGGGAGTGGGGTGGATGGTGGTAAGGGAGGGATAAGGTGGATAAAGGGGCATTATGATTAGCACACATAATGTGTGGGGTGGACACCAGGAAGGCAGGATAGCTCAGACAAGTAGTGATTCTATTGCATCTTTTACACTAATGGACAGTGACTGTAATGGGTTATGTGGTGGGGACTTGATAGTTGGGGGAGTCTAGTAACCATAATGTTGCTCATGTGATTGTACATTAATAATACCAAGAAAAAAAAAGAATGAGAAGAGTATCCTGGTGATTTTCCATGGGGGTGGAGGAAGAGGACAGCAGAAACATCATGCAGGGTGGTTAGCGAAATAGGGGAAACTGGCAGCCTGGAAACCCAGAGAGCAGAGCTTTGAGAAAATGTGTGTAGTCAGTGTCCAGCAGTGTAAAGACCCAGGAGCTGGCAGTAGATCACTGATATACAGCCCTATTCTAGTAGGTTGAGGAGTGAATGGGAGTAGTGATGATAGTGGGTATAGTGGTTTTGTGGTAACGAAAAAGTTGGCAATTCAGTCAGCATTTATTAGAACCCACTGTGTGCCAGCCCTGTGCTGTGGACAGCGGAAAGAGTGATCTCCACCCTCAGAGATTGGACAAGCTGGTGGAAGAAAAAAGTATGTCCAAAAACAATTTTAATATGATTTGACAGGCCCAGTGGTAGAGAAATGCACAGGATATTATGGGAATACAGAGAAGGTAAGTTCACCCATTGTAGGAGACTGGAGATATCTGCCATGATTGATGGAAGAGGCATTGTGGTAGTAAGCCAAGTCCTAGAGAATAAGTAGTTAAATAGGTAGAGCATAAAGGGTGATTTGTTTGTGGTGACTTCATCCAGTTAGAGGGAACAGCGTGAACATAGGCCATGGGGATAAAAAAGTACGTGGAGTGTGATCAAAAGCAGAGCAGTTCAGAATTTGCTGGAATATAGAATGTGAGACAGACAGTGACAGGAGGTCATGGGGTTAAGGGAGAATGGGGTTGGCACCCTCTCCATGGAGTCCTCATCTTCTGTGTTAAGGGCTTAACTTACTCTGAAGGCAGGGAGTTGGAAGCTTTCTGTAGGGGAATATGACCACTTGTCTTTCAGGTGGATGATTCTGAGCTGTGTAGAGGATGGGTCTGATGGAGATGAGAAGGAAGACCAGACAGAAGGCTGCTGTGTAAGTTCAGGGAGACCAATCCAGTGTGACCTGAAACAATGAATGACGGATGAAAAGGAGTGGACAGATTATTAGGGTTGTAAATCAGCAGGGTGGTGATTGATTGTGTATGGGGATAGAGGGAGAAGGGGTATTTGGAAAAGGACTCATTTTCCAGCATAGTTGGCTGAGTGGGTTATGGTAATATCAATAGAGAAGGAGCATCTGACCCCATAGGTGTTTGGGAGGTTGAGTGGCTAGGGAGATGATGAGTTTGGTTTTAGACTTACTGATTATTTTAGCAGTTTTATTAAGATATAATTCACATACTGTATAATTCATACATTCAAAATGTACAATTTTTTTTGTTTAGTTTATCCACAGGGTTGTACAACCATTACCAAAATCTAATTTTAAAATACTTCCTGGACATACCATTTTTAAAAAAGGTTTTTCTATTATTGAAAGTTTCTATATATGGAAGTAGAGAAAATCATTAGAAATGCCTGGAATTTGGGGAAAAAAGATGACTCAGTACAAATGCAAGGTGAAAACTTACACACACACACACACACACACACACACACACACACACACACACACACACACCAAGGAAGCAATTACAACAAATACAACTAAACCTGAAAATGTCCTGAAGACTGGAAGAGATCACCTACTCCTGGGGAACAAGAGACCACACACAGAAGGGTGAAGTAGCAAAGCCACTATCAATTGGGAACCTAGCCCTTCTCCCATCCCAGCCCACAGGCAGGAGGAAAAGGAACTGAGCAGGGAGGGGATAGGCACTCAGGAACTCTGCACACCTGGCCCTGAAGATCTGCTGTGAGAGCACAAGTCCACAGTGCACTGGGTTCTGGTGATTAGTGGGGCTGGACATCGGGGAGAGTCCAAGCACTCTGTGAGGCTGAGACTCCAGCTGCTTGTGGAAGACAGACACATTCCACTGGTCCTGCTGAGACCTGACAGAAAGGAGGCAGTCTGAACGATTTGCCAGCAAAGGGAGGGGTGCCAGAAGGTTGAGGGTTGGGCAGGGCTCTCTGCAGGAGAAAGGGCAGGTGGGCACTTCCTTAGCCCTCCTTTGGCCCAGCAGATCAGGTATTTGTGGGAGCCCCAAATGCTTCATCCCCCTCACTGACTGCTCAGCTGAGGCACTTCCCTGCTCACCACCAGAGTGCCAGCCCACGGCCCAGCAGCAGCATCAGACTTTGCTGCCTGGTTGGCAGAGGGACGCTCTCTCAATTTTCTTGGCACTGTCTCAGCCCAATTAGAGAGGCACCTATAGGAGCCAACTTGCAATGCTCCTTCCTCCCTGCAAATGGCCAAGCCTGGTACTATGCACCTTGCTGCTGCCATGGGGCACCACAGTGTCACTCAGTGCCTCTGTGCACCTGTGTGCCGTCACACCATGCAACCTGCCACCTCGGTGCACCCCCATGCTCTGCCACTGAGCTACTTGCCACCTTGCAACTATGTGACCACTGCCATGTGCCAGCATACCCTGCCACTGCATACCTTGCCATACCACCACCCTGCCTACCCCTTGAAGTTAGCAACTTCACCATCACTGCAGGACAGGCAGATAAAGACCCCACAATGATCCCAGCACAAGCCACTGCTCTGATTACAGAGGTCTGGCTGAGGCAAACTGCCAGCTTCAGCAGACTGAGATAAACCACTGCCAGCATATAGAAAGACAGCCCCACCCACTACCTACCAACAGCAGCTGGGGCTCCACTGCAAAGAAGGACCAGGCACTGGAAAGAGTCTTGAATCTTTGGGCCCCACAGGATACCCTCTTCATAAAGCCATTACTTTCCCAAATCAGGAAGCATAGCAGAGCCATCTAATACACAGGAAGAAACACAGAACCCTGACAATATGAGAAGGCAGAGGAATATGTTCCAAACAAAATTACAGGATAATTAAATGAAACAGATCACCAATCTTCTCGATAAAGATTTCAAAGTAAAAGTAATATGCTCACTGCTGTGCAGAAAATACTGAAGATCTCAGGGAGAACTTCCAACAAAGAGTTGAAAAAGAGCCACTCAGCTGAAGAATACATTAACTGAAATGAAATACACAATGGAGAGAATGAACAGTAGATTGCTGCAAGTAGAAGAGACAATGAGATAGAAATTAGAGAACAGGAATATGATGAAGCTGGAATACAGAAAAAAGGCTCTCTAGTAATGAAATAATGCTGAGAGCTGTGTGACCAATCCAGATAAACAATATTTGCATAATAGGGGCACCAGAAGGAGAAGAGAGAGACAAGGGATAGAAAGTCTGAGGAAATTTTCAAAAACTTCCCCAGTCTGGGGAAGGAAATAGACATTCAGGTCATGGAAGCACAGAGAGCCCCTAACAAAAGGAACCTCAGGAAGACAACACTAAGACATAATTAAAATGACAAAGATTAAGGATAAAGAGAGAGTATTAAAATCAGCTAGACAGAGAAAAAAGATTACTTATAAAGGAAAACCCATCAGGCTATCAGCAGACTTCTCAGCAGAAATTTTACAGGCCAGAAGTCATGAAATAATTGATGTACTGTAACAGAAACAGGAGGGCCTTCAACCAAGAATCCTCTACCCAGAAAGATTGTCATTCAAATTTGAAGTAGAGATTAGACAATTCCCAGATAAATGAAAGTTCAAGGAATTTATAATCACTAAACCAGCATTATAGGATATGTTAAAGAGACCACTATAGATGGAAATGTCCTAAGGCTAGTTTTCATCAGTGAAGATAAACCCACAATAAAGGTAGTAGACCAATTAATTACCAAGCAAGTATGAAATTAAAATAGAAGTAGTAAAACCAACTATACACAAAATCACTCAAGGGTATACAAAAAGTGCAGATTATGACATCTGATACATCAAGTTTGGTGGAGGAAGAAGAAAAAAGTACTTTCAGTTGTGTTTGAAATAGAGCAATCATTAATTTAATATAGACTATTATATAGCCAGGAAGCTATCCTTGAACCTTATGATAACCACAAACTAAAAGTCTATAATAGATACACAAAGTTTTAAAAATCCAACCACAACACTAAAGAAACAATTAACAAGCGTATAAGAGAAGAGAGGAGCTATAAAAACAACCAGAAAACAATTAATAAAATGGCAATAAGTACATACCTGTCAGTAATTACCTTAAATGTAAGTGGACTGAATGCACCAATCAAAAGACAAAGTGACAGAATGGATAAAGAAACAAGACTCATGCCTACAAGACACTAATTTTAGACCCAAAGACATACACAGACTAAAAGTGAAGGGATAAAAACTATATTTCATGCAAATAATAGGGAGAAAAAAGCAGGAGTAACTACTTATATTGGACAAAATAGATTTCAAAACAAGTAACAAGAGACAAGGACATTATGTAATGATAAAGGGGTCAGTCCAAGACGGTATAAACATTATAAATACGCACCCAACATAAGATCACCTAAATATGTAAAACAAGTACAGAATTAAAGGGGAAAATAGATTGCAACACATTCATTTTAAGAGACTTTAACACACCACTCATGTCAATAGATCAGACAGAAAATAAATCAGGAAATGGAGGCACTGAACAATATATTAGATCAGGTGGACTTAACAGATATCTACAGAACATTCCACCCGAAAGCAGCAGGATACATATTTTTCTCAACTATACATGGAACATTCTCCGAATAGATCACTTATTAGGCCACAAAAAGAGCCTCAATTAATTCAAAAGGATTCAAATTGTATCAAGCAACTTCTCAGACTACAATGGTATGAAACTAGAAATAAATTACACAAAAAAAAAACAAGCATACAAATGCATGGAGGCTAAACCACATGCTTCTAAATAACCAATGGAACAGTGACCAAGTTAAAACAAATGAAGCAGTAAATGGAAACAAATGAAAACAAAATTTCAACAGTCCAAACCTTGTGGGACACTGCAAAAGCAGTACTAAGAGGGAAGTACATAGCAATACAGGCTTACCTCAAGAAACAAGAACAATCCCAAATAGTTTGTTTATTTGCAATTAAAGAAATTAGAAAAAGAAGAACAAATGAAACCCTAAGTTAGTAGAAGGAGGGGCATAATAAAGGTAAGAGCAGAAATAAATAAAATAGAGAATAAAACAATAGAAAAAAATCAGTGAAACCAAGAGCTGGTTCTTTGAGAAAATAAAATAGATAAACCCCTAGACAGACTTAGCAAGAAGAAAAGAGAGGACACAAATAAAATCTGAAACAAAGAAGGAATAGTCACAATGGATACCACAGAAATAAAAAGAATTATTAGAGAGTACTGTAAAAAATCATATGCCAATAAATTGGACAACCTAGAAGAAATGGACAAATTCCTAGAAATATAGATCCTTCCAAGACTGACTCAGGAAGAAACAGAAAATCTGAACAGAGCAATTACCAGCAATGAACTTGAATTGGTAATCAGAAAACTCCCAAGAAACAAAATTCCAGGATCGGATGGCTCCACAGTTGAATTCTACCAAACATTTGAAAAAGAGGTCATACCCATCCTTCTTAAAGTATTCCAGAAAAGTAGAAGAGGAGGGAATACTTCCAAACTCAATCTATGAGGCTAGCATCACACTAATACCAAAACCAAAGACAAAGACACTACAAAAAAAGAAAATTACAGACCAATATCCCTGAAGAACATAAATGCAAAAATCCTCAACAAAATATTAGCAAACCAAATTGAAAAATACATCAAAAGGATCATCACAACCAAGTGGGATTTATTCCAGGGATACAAGAATGGTAAAATAGTCAAAAATCAATATCATATACCACATTAACAAAAGGGGTAAAGAAAAAAGAGCTGTTCAACAAACTGGTGTTGGGAAAACTGGATAGCTACATGTAAGAGAATGAAGCTGGATTACTGTCTGACTCCATACACAAAAGTAAAATTGAAATGACCGAAAACCTAAATGTAAAACATGAAACCATAAAACTCTTAGAAGAAAACAGACAAAAATCTCTTGAACCTAAGCATGAGCAATGTTTTCCTGGACAAATCTCTTTGGGCAAAGGAAACAAAATAAAAAATGAACAAGTGGGACTACATCAAACTAAAAAAGCTTCTGTACAGCAAAGGATACCATCAGCAGAACTAAAAGGTAACCTACAATATGGGACACTATATTTGTAAATGATTTATCCAATAAGGGTTAACATCCAAAATATATAAAGAACTCATAATGCCTCAACACCAAAGAAACAACCCAATTAAAAAGTGGCAAAGGACCTGAACATTTTTACAAAGAAATCCAGATGGCCAACAGGTACATGAAAATATCCTCCATGTTGCTAATCATCAGGGATGTGCAAATCAAAACTACAATGAGATATCACCTCACACCAGTCAGAATGGCCACTATCCCAAAGACAAGAAATAACAAGTGTTGGCAAGGATGTGGAGAAAAGGGAACTGTCTACACTGTTGGTGGGAATGTAAATTGATGCAGTCACTGTGGAAAGCAGTAAGGAGGATTCTCAAAGAACTAAAAATAGAAATACCATACAACACAGTAATTCCACTTCTAGAAATTTGCCCAAAGAAAATGAAATCCCTGCTTTGAAAAGATATATGCACCCCTGTGTTTATTGCTGCATTATTTACAATGGCCAAGATATGGAAGCAACCTAAGTGTTCATCAGTAGATGATGACTAGATAAAGAAGTGGTACATATACAATAGAATATTATTCAGCCATTAAAAAAGGAGTCCTGCCATTTTTGACAACATGGATGGACCTAGAGAGTATTAGACTAAGATGAATAAGCTAGGTGGAGAAAAACAAATACTATATGATTTCACCTATTTGTGGAATACAAAAAAATGAATAAAACAGCAGGAGACTCATAGACACTGAGAAATGACTAGTGGTTACCATGGGGGAAGGGTCAGTCCAGGTGGGTGAGGAGGGGAAGGGGGAGTAGAAGCACAGAAATTCTCAGTCATAATGTAAGTTGGTTACAGGGATGGTAGTACAGCATGGAGGATATAGTCAATGATTCAGTAACACTTTCCTATGTTGACAGATAGTAACTCCACTAGTGAGAGTGAGGATTTAATAATAGGGGTAGACCCCACTATGTGGTATACTTGAAACCAATATAAGATTATGTATCAATGATACTTCAGTTTAAAAAAAAATCTCTTATGTTGGGCATAGTTATTTTTGGTATTCTCAGGTAGAGCTGTCCAGTTGGCATGAATATAGACTTTTTCAAACCTTGGGGAAGCTGCCTGGGCTGGAGCTGGCTTTGGGAGTCAGTATCATGTGGTTCATAGTTGATAATGCAATAGCCTGCAGAAGCCAAGGGAAAAGCTTACACTTAAAGAAGTTTGGAATAGTTGTGGGAACTTCAAAATGGGCCTAACTGTGGGGATGGAGGTCAGGGGAGAAGGTGGTGTCTGAAGTAGAAAAAATTAAGTTCCTGCTAAGTCCTACTAAGTTCCTGCTCCTCTGTGGCAGATTGTTGATGAAAGCAGAGGAGTCTGCTCTTTTCTGAGGAGCTTCTAGTCCAGTTGGGAAAGAAAAGATCTTTCTATATCAATGGCTAGAAAGCCGGTTTTAATAAATGTAGGTGCGAAGTCTAGGTAGGTACTAGGGAGTATCAGAGGAGAAAAGTTTGGCTTGTTTAAGGTTAGTCAAGACAAGTCTTAAGCTGGTCCTTGAGAAAAGTGTAACATTTGTTTTCCTGGCAAGGAGGAGAAAGTGCATGCTGTTCCACCTCTTTAGCAGGTCAGGGTGGGATGGGACAGAACGTCCGTTTGAGTGTGTGGATAGGATAGGCCAGAGGAAATGGTAGCAAATAATGAGAGATGGCACTGGCTATATCTCTGGACCAGGTCCCATCCCTCAAACTCCTCTCTCCTCTTCAGATGCAGCCCAGTTCTCTTGTCTTTGGACTTGTTCGCAACATGCTTTGCCCCATTTGCTGTACCTGGAAACCCTCTGTCTGCTCTGCCTATCCCACTGATGGAAGTAATATCTACATTTGCTGCTTGAGTATACACACACACACACACACACACACTCACACTCACACACACACACACACACACCCTCCCTCCCTCTGCCACTGAAAGTGTTTCCCTAAGGAAATTTCTCTCGAGAGCATTCTCATACTGGACTGTGAGGACAAAGGTAGATTGAAGTGGGGTTGAAAAGTAAAACGAATGAGGACATAGGGCCACTGGCCAGTGTCAGGTTTGCTATGGAGAAAAACAGAGAGGGCTGGGAGCTGGTGGTGAGTTGGGGGTTCAGAAGCTCTTTAGTTACATTTTTTTAAGATGGCTCTCCTAAAGTATACTTATTTGCTTGTAAAACACAGAAAGGAGTATGAGATGGTCCAAGAGGAGATGGAGTTCAGAGCACAGATGAAGGGTTAGTGTTCAGTCAGCACAGGGGCAGTACTTCCTTCTGGGTGACAGGTGCTGCTCATGTACTTGTTTTGCTGGTGGGAAATAAGGTCTCTGGATTCTCTTCTGAGCAAAATAGCAACCTTGGACATCAGCTAATGGCACCCAGACCCAGGTCTGAGGGCAGGAGCACAGACACTGAGGAGAGAGGAGATTTGAAATGTCAGAATCATTAGGGAAGGGTAACTGATTTATCTGGCAACATAACAGGAGTGCCTGCTGTCGATGTTTGATGGTACAATATAAAGTAAAACCCACCTGTCTGGTTTTGGGGCTTCCCCCAATTTTACTGTGTACAGGTGTGGGCATGCAGAAGGTTGATGGTTCTGAGCAGGCTTCCTTCTTTATTTACCAGGAGAGAACAACCATTTTCCATGCTAATTCATTTCCTCCAAGGATCTGTCCACTGAATTCTTATTTTGGGTCCACACCTTCACCTTTGTTGTAGCTCAGTGGGGCTCTTTCCTCTTCTTCATCACCCAAAAGATCATCCCTAACATCATCAAATCCAAAAACTAACAGCAACCTTTATGCTGATCATTCTCAAATATATCCACTACCAATCTCTAATATAAACTCTAGATTCATTATTTTGTGGTTCTAGCTAATACAGCTAGATTTTTTAAAGAAACATTCTACTCTGTATTAAAATGCACTACATAAAGCTATGATGGTAAGAATAGTGTTGCACATGTGAGAAAAAGCAGATCTGTGACATGAACAAAGAAAAGTAAGTGGGACTTCATAAAAATTAAAAATGTGCTTCAAAAGACACAATTCAATAATAAAAAAAGCAAATAGTCCAATAAAAATGGGCAAAGGGCAGTTCTCCAAAGACACACAAGAGGCCAGTAAACACATGGAAAGATATTCAGCAACATTAGCCATCAGGGAAATGCAGATCACAACCACTAGCTACCATTTCACACCCACTAAGATGGTGCTAATGAAAAAGGCAGACAATAACATGTGTTGGTGCATATACAGAGATATTGGAGCCCACATACACTGCTCCTGAGGATGTAAAATGGTACACTCACTTTGGTAACAGTCTGGCAGTTCCTCAGAAGGTTAAACGTAGAGTGTTACCATATAATCTAGCAATTCCACATACCCAGAAAATCAAGCATGTCCACACAAAATCTTGTCTGAGAGTGTTCATAGCAGCATTACTCGTAATAGACAAAAAATGAACACAGCCCAACTGTCTATGAACTGATGATTCACAAAATGTGCTGTATGCAAACAATGGAATATTCAAAAATAAAAAGATATGAAGTGCGGAATAGGCAAATCTATACAGACAGAAAGTAGACTAGTGTTTGCCTAGAGCTAAGGATTTAGGGATGTACATGCATCTAAAATGTGCAGTTCATTGGTTTTCAGTATTTCAGAGTTGTGCAGCCATCACTACAATTGATTTTAGAACATTTTCATTTTCTGGCCAAAAGCCCCCTACTCATTCACAGTTATTTCCCTTTCTCCTTCAATCCTCCCCCTCCCCCAGCTTTCTAAGGATTTGCCTATTCTGGATATTTCCTGTAAGTGGGATCATACAATTTGTGGTCTGTTGTGTTTCGCTTCTTCAGGTAGCAGTGTTTTCAAGGTTCATCCCTGTTGTAGCATATAGCAGTACTTCATTTTTTTTTAATGTGGAGTAATATACTCCATTGTATGAATTATACCACATTTTAATCCATTCATACAATTTCTTCACCCTTACTATTATGTCTGTTTTTGATTATAGCCATCCTAGTGAGTGTGACATTTTATCTCCTTATGGTTTTGATTTGCATTTCCTTGATGGCTAATGATATGGAACATCTTTTCATGTGCTTTTTGGCCATTTGTTTATCTTCTTTGGAGAACTGTCTATTCAGATCATTTTTGTATATGGTCTGCAGTAGGGATCCAAATTCATTCTCTTACATGTGGATAAACATTTCCCAGCACTATTTATCAAAAAGACTCTTCTTTCCCCATTAAGGTGTCTTGGCACCCTTGTTGAGAATCAGTTGACCATGGATATAAGGGTTTATTTCTGGTCTCCCAATTCGGTTCCATTGATCTTTAGGTTTCTCCTTATGCTAGTACCTCACCATCTTGAGGACTGTAGCTTTGTAGTACAGTTTGTAATTGGGAAACCTTCACTTTTTATTTTCAAGATTGTTTTAGTCATTCTGGATTCCTTGAATTTCCATATGAAGTTTAGGGTAAGCTCTTCATTTCTGCAAAGAAGCCAGCTGGGATTGCACTACAGATCATTTTGAGCAGTATTACCATCTTAACAATATTAAGTCCTTGAATATGGGATGTCTTACCGTTTATTTAGGTTTGGATTTCTTTTGACAACTGTAGTTTTCAGAGTAAAAATTGTGCACTTACTAAATTTATTCTGAAGTATTTTATTTTTGATGCTACTGTAAATAAATTGTTTTCTTAATTTCATTTTGGACTGCTCATTACAAGTATATGGAAATATAAGTGATGTGTTTATCTACTGATCTTGAGTCCTGCAACCTTACTATTAGTTCTAGTCATTTTATTAGTTTTAGTAGTTGTTTTGTGGATTCCTTAGGGTTTTCTATATATGAGGTCATGCCATCTGCAAATAGAGATAGTTTTACTTCTTCCCTTGTAATCAATTCTTTATTTCATTTTATAGCCTACCCGCCCTTGCTGTAACCTTGAGAACAGTGTTGATTTGATCCTGATCTTGTGAAGGAAAGCTTTCAGTCTTTCAACATTAAGTGTGATGTTAGCTATGGGCTTTTCATAGACGGCCTTTATCAGTTGAAGAAGATCTCCTCTGTTCCTAGTTTGTAGTATTATTTTTAAATAAACAGAAGCAGAGACTTTACAAAGATATAAATATTTAAATAAATGGAGTTCAGCAATAGTTCAGGGGGATGGTTCCTCAGTGTGAATCTGATCTTTGTGGGTAGGGAGATGTATTAATTCAACAACCTTTTTAAGAAGATAGGTGGACATCATGGGAAGATGGCAGCGTGAGTAGTTCAGTGGAAATCTCCTCCCAAAAACATATATATTTATGAAAATACAATAAATACAACTATTCGTAAAAGAGACACCAGTGGATGCAGTACAACAGCCAGGATACATCTACATCTGCGAGAACTCAACATCACACGAAGGGGGTAAGATACAAGCCGCAGCCAGGCAGTACCCAAACGCTCCGTGACCTCAAAACCCGGCGGGAAGAAAGGAGTTGAAACAGGGAGGGAGTGAAAGCCCAGGACTGCTAAACAACCAGCTCTAGAAATCCACACCCGGAGTGCAGACACAAGGTGCACAGGGTACTGGATATTACAGAAACGGAAAAGCAAAACCTGCAGGCAGGTCCCTGCAAAGGGCACCCCAGAGACAAAAGAAAAGTGAGTGCTTTTTGCAAGTCTTAAAGAGACAGGGACCCTACAGCTGCATGAAGTCGTCCCAGAACACTTAGCCAGCAGCTGGGAATCCCAGGGAACTTTAGGTGCCCTAAACCCCTGGGTGGCAGTGCAGCTGTGAAGACCCTCACAGCACTAAGCAGCCTGCCAGTCGTTCCTCCAACTGGTGCGGCCCCCGACACACCGGCCCAGTAGTGGGAGAGTGGCAGTGCCCGCCAGGGGCGGTGGGGTTGGAGGGGACCAGGAGCGACCCACATGTGCTGGCGATGCCAGAGGGGACTGGGAGCGGCTCATGCAAGCCCGCCGTGGTGGAGACCAAACAGCCCAGGAGCGACCCACGCGCACCGGAAGCAGTTGCGCCAAAGTAGCCCGGGAGAGGTCCACATGGGAGAGGCCCGCACACACCTGCAGTGATGCTAGAGGGAGCAGCCGCACTCCCAGCAGCTGACCGGAATCCCAGCCCAATGCATAGCCACCTGGGCCAGACCCAAAGGCTGCTGCTGGCACACATCTGTCCGGCAGGGGTGCCGCTATTGCGAAGGAGCGCACATGGCATGCCTGTCACTCCCCACAGGGCTCTGTGCTGCTCTGACGGAGACCCCGCGCACAGCAGCTTAGGGGATTAACCTGGTGGCTGCTCCAGGACTGTGGGTAACCGACACAGGCAGCAGAGAAAGGCAAGGCATCCAGCAAGCAGGAAAGGACTTTCTTCTCCCAGCTGACACACCCGCAACCTGCCTACAGCCACCACTATCACCATGAAAAGGCAAAAAATTTAGTCCAGTACAAGTATACTTCAGACAACCCCTGAGAGAGGATCTGCAGAGACAGAACTAACCAGTCTCCCTGAAAAAGAATTCAAAATAAAAATCATAAACATGCTGACAGAGCTGCAGAGAAATATACAAGAGCTAAGGGATGACATCCGGAGGGAGATTACAGAAATGAAACAGTCTCTTGAAGGATTTATAAGCAGAATGGATAAGATGCAAGAGGCCATTGATGGAATAGAAACCAGAGAATAGGAACGCGTAGAAGCTGACGCAGAGAGAGATAAACGGATCTCCAGGAATGAAACAATATTAAGAGAACTGTGTGACCAATCCAAAAGGAATAATATGAGCATTATAGGGGTACCAGAAGAAGAAGAGAAAAAAAAAGGGGTAGAAAGTGTCTTTGAAGAAATAATTGCTGAAAACTTCCCCAAACTGGGGAAGGAAATAGTTGCTCAGACTACGGAAGCACACAGAACTCCCAACAGAAGGGATCCAAAGGGGACAACACCAAGGCACATAATAATTAAAATAGCAAAGATCAAGGACAAGGACAGAGTATTAAAGGCAGCCACAGAGAGAAGAAAGGTCACCTACAAAGGAAAACCCATCAGGCTATCAGACTTCTCAACAGAAACATTACAGGCCAGAAGTGAATGGCATGATATATTCAATGCAATGAAACAGAAGGGCCTTGAACCAAGGATATTGTATCCAGCACGATTATCATTTAATTACTAAGGAGGGATTAAACAATTCCCAGACAAGCAAAAGTTGAGGGAATTTGCCTTCCACAAACCACTTCTACAAGGTATCTTAGAGGGACTGCTCTAGATGGGAGCACTCCTAAAAAGAGCACAGAACAAAACACCCAACATATGAAGACTGGAGGAGGAGGAAAAAGAAGGGAAAGAAATAATCATCAGACTGTGTTTATAACAGCTCAATAAGCGAGTTAAGTCAGAGAGTAAGGTAGTAAACAAGCTAACCTTGAACCTTTGGTAACCACGAATCTAAAGCCTGCAATGGCAATAAGTACATATCTTTCAATAATCACCCTAAATGTAAATGGAATGAATGCACCAATCAAAAGACACAGAGTAACAGAATGGATTCAGAAATGAGAAATGAAAAATCATAACAGACCCCACAGAAATGCAAAGAATTATTAGAGAATGCTATGAAAACCTATATGCTAACAAGCTGGAAAACCTAGAAAAAAGATCTATATGCTGCTTACAAGAGACTCACCTCAAACCCAAAGACATGCACAGATTAAAAGTCAAGGGATGGAAAAAGATATTTCATGCAAACAACAGAAAGAAAAAAGCAGGTGTTGCAATACTAGTATCAGACAAAATAGACTTCAAAAGAAATAAAGTAACAAGAGATAAAGAAGGACATTACATAATGATAAAGGGCTCAGTCCAACAAGAGGATATAACCATTATAAACATATATGCACCCAATACAGGAGCAACAATATATGTGAAACAAATACTAACAGAATTAAAGAAGGAAATATAAGCAATGCATTCATTTTGGGAGACTTTAACACACCACTCACTCCAAAGGACAGATCCCCCAGACAGAAAATAAGTAAGGACACAGAGGCACTGAACAACACACTAGAACTGATGGACCTAATAGACATCTATGGAACTCTACATCCAAAAGCAACAGGATACACATTCTTCTCGAGTACACATGGAACGTTCTCCAGAATAGACCACATACTAGGCCACAAAAAGAGCCTCAGTAAATTCCAAAACATTGAAATACCACCAACCAACTTTTCAGACCACAGAGGTATAAAACTAGAAATAAATTGTACAAAGAAATAAAAAACACATGGAGGCTTAACAACATGCTCCTAAATAATCAATGGATCAATGACCGAATTAAAATGGAGATCCAGCAATATATGGAAACAAATGACAACAACAACACAAAGCCCCAACTTCTGTGGGATGCAGCAAAAGCAGTCTTAAGAGGAAAGTATATAGCAATCCAGGCATATTTAAAGAAGGAAGAACAATCCCAAATGAATAGTCTAATGTCACAATTATCGAAATTGGGAAAAGAAGAACAAATGAGGCTTAAGGTCAGCAGACGGAGGTACATAATAAAGATCAGAGAAGAAAGAAATAAAATTGAGAAGAATAAAACAGTAGAAAAAATCAGTGAAACCAAGAGCTGGTTCTTTGAGCAAATGAACAAAATAGATAAGCCTCTAGCCAGACTTATTAAGAGAAAAAGAAAATCAACACACATCAACAGGATCAGAAATGAGAACTGAAAAATCATGACAGACCCCACAGAAATGCAAAGAATCATTAGAGAATGCTATGAAAACCTATATGCTAACAAGCTGGAAAACTAGAAAAAATGAATAACTTTCTAGAAAAATACAACCTTCCAAGACTGACCAAGGAAGAAACAGAAAATCAAAACAGACCAATTACCAGCAACAAAATTGAAGCAGTAATCAAAAAACTACTCAAGAACAAAACCCCCAGGCCAGATGGATTTACCTTAGAATTTTATCAGACATACAGAGAAGACATAATATCCATTCTCCTTAAAGTTTTCCAAAAAATAGAAGAGGAGGGAATACTCCCAAACTCATTCTATGAAGCCAACATCACCCTAATACCAAAACCAGGCAAAGACCCCACCAAAAATGAAAACTACAGACCAATATCCCTGATGAACATAGACGCAAAAATACTCAACAACATATTAGGAAGCCGAATTCAAAAATACATCAAAAGGATCGTACACCATGACCAAGTGGGATTCATGCCAGGGATGCAAGGATGGTACAACATTCGAAAATCCATCAACACTATCTACCACATCAAAAAAAGAAGGACAAAAACCACATGACCATCTCCATAGATGCTGAAAAAGCATTCGACAAAATTCAACATCCATTCATGATAAAAACTCTGAACAAAATGGGCATAGAGGGCAAGTACCTCAACATAATAAAGGCCATATATGATAAACCCACAACTAACATCATACTGAACAGCGAGAAGGTGAAAGCTTTTCCTCTGAGATCGGGAACTAGACAGCGATGCCCACTCTCCCCACTGTTATTCAACATAGTTCTGGAGGTCCTAGCCATGGCGATAAGACAAAACAAAGAAATACAAGGAATCCAGATTGGTAAAGAAGAAGTCAAACTGTCACTATTTGCAGGTGACATGATAATGTACATAAAAATCCCTAAAGACTCCACTCCAAAACTACTAGAAGTAATTTTGGAATTCAGCAAAGTTGCAGGATACAAAATTAACATACAGAAATCTGTGGCTTTCCTATACACTAACAATGAACTAATAGAAAGAGAAATCAGGAAAACAATTCCATTCACAATACCATCAAAAAGAATAAAATACCAAGGAATAAATCTAACCAAGGAAGTGAAAGACCTATACCCTGAAAACTACAAGGCACTCTTAAGAGGAATTAAAGAGGATACTAGCAAATGGAAACTCATCCCATGCTCCTGGCTAGGAAGAATTAATATTGTCAAAATGGCCATCCTGCCCAAAGCAATATACAGATTCGATGCAATCCCTGTCAATTACCAACAGCATTCTTCAATGAACTGGAACAAATAGTTCAAAAATTCATATGGAACCACCGAAGACCCCGAATAGCCAAAGCAATCCTGAGAAAGAAGAATAAAGGGGGGGGATCTTGCTCCCCAACTTCAAGCTCTACTACAAAGCCACAGTAATCAAGACAATTTGGTACTGGCATAAGAACAGAGCCACAGACCAGTGGAACAGAATAGAGACTCCAAACATTAACCCAAGCATATATGGTCAATTAATATACAATAAAGGAGCCATGGATATACAATGGGGAAATGACAGCCTCTTCAACAGCTGGTGTTGGCAAAACTGGACAGCTACAACATGTAAGAGAATGAAACTGGATTACTGTCTAACTCCATACACAAAAGTAAACTCGGAATGGATCAAAGACCTGAATGTAAGTCATGAAACCATAAAATCTTAGAAGAAAATATAGTCAAAACTCACTTGAATATAGACATGAGCAACTTCTTCATGAACATATCTCCCTGGGCAAGGGAAACAAAAGCAGAAATGAACAAGTGAGACTATATCAAACTGAAAAGCTTCTGTACAGCAAAGGACACCATCAATAGAACAAAAAGGCATCATACAGAATGGGAGAATATATGCATAAATGACACATCCGATAAGGGGTGACATCCAAAATATACAAAGAGCTCACGCACCTCAACAAACAAAAAGCAAATAACCCAATTAAAAAATGGGTGGAGGAGCTGAACAGACACTTCTCTAAAGAAGAAATTCAGATGGCCAACAGACACATGAAAAGATGCTCCACATCGCTTGTCATCAGAGAAATGCAAATTAAAACCATAGTGAGATATCACCTCACACCAGTAAGGATCGCCATCATCGAAAAGACAAACAACAACAAATGTTGGTGAAGTTGTGGAGAAATGGGAACCCTCCTACACTGCTGCTGGGAATGTAAATTAGTTCAACCATTGTGGAAGCAGTATGGAGGTTCTTCAGAATGCTCAAAATAGAAATGCCATTTGACCCAGGAATTCCACTTCTAGGAATTTACCCTAAGAATGCAGCACTCCAGTTTGAAAAAGACTGATGAACCCCTATGTTTATTGCTGCACTATTTACTATAGCCAAGATATGGAAGCAACCTCAGTGTCCATCAGTAGATGAATGGATAAAGAAGAAGTGGTACATATACACAATGGAATATTAGTCAGCCATAAGAAAAAAACAGATCCTACCATTTGCAACAACATGGATGGAGCTGGAGGACATTATGCTCAGTGAAGTAAGCCAGGCGGAGAAAGACAAGTACCAAATGATTTCAGTCATATTTGGAGTATAAGAATAAAGGAAAACTGAAGGAACGAAACAGCAGCAGAATCACAGAACCCAAGAATAGACTAACAGTTACCAAAGGGAAAGGGACTGGGGAGGATGGGTGGGAAGGGAGGGATAAGGGCGGAGAAAAAGGGGGTATTACAATTAGCATGTATAGTGTGGGTGGGGTACGGGGAGGGCTGTGCAACACAGAGAAGACAAGTAGTGATTTTACAACATCTTACTACGCTGATGGACAGTGACTGTGAAGGGGTATATGGGGGGGGCATGGTGAAGGGGGGACGTGGTGAGGTAAACATAATGTTATTCATGTAATTGTAGATTAATGATACCAAAAAAAAAGAAGAAGAAAGGTATCATGCAGTATTTTAGCACTCTAAAAATCTCATACTTTTTTCCAGTCTGCCTTTATCTTTAGGCATATGTCCATACCTTTTATTGTCTTTTATTCTTCTCTGATTATCTTTTGCTACATTTTATTTTCATCAGAATACATCCATCTTAAGTCAGATATTTAGTACTTAATTTCTTTTCCTCTGCAGTAAGAAAGTAACAATGCTTTATGACTTGTAAAGCGTTTTCATATAAAATCTTATTTTAATCCCATTTTACAGATTTTAAAAAATGGTGACATGAATACTTGAATCATTTGTCAGGACAGTAACTGCAGAACTAGTGCTAGGGATGCTGCTTTTGGAAGGTACTTAATAAGTGCTCCTTGACTTGGCTGAATGTATCAAATACAAACATATCATTGGCTTAGAATTTCAGGGCATTTTGCCACTGTATTCATTTCCTAGGGCTACTGTAACAAATACCCAATACTGGGTGGCATAAAACAACAGAAGTATATTTTCTCAGTTTGAAGGTTAGAATTCCAAAATCAAGGATTAGGCCCTCCTTGGGTCCTCAGAGAGTCTGTCCCATCCCCTCGCAGCTCCGAGCGGTTCCCAGCAATCCTCAGTGTTTATTCCTTGGCTCGCAGCTGCATCATTCTGGTCTCTGCCTCTTCAGGGCTGCTTCCCCCTGTGTTTGTCTTTCTGTGTGTCTGTTTCCATTGTCTTTTCTTCTCTTCTTATAAGGACTCCAGTCATACTGGATTAAGGGCCCACCCTACTCCAGCAAGACCTCATCTCAAGTACATCTTAGTTACATCTGCAAAGACCTATTTCCAAATAAGGCCACATTCATGGGTACCAAAGGTTAGGACTTCAACGTACCTTTTGGAGGACACAATTTAACCCATAGCAGCCACTGATGGGATTCTCTTCTGTTTTCCGTCCACCTCAGGAGCCCTCATATACCATGGCCCTGGTGTCTGCTGATTCCCGCATTGCAGAACTTCTCACAGAACTCCATCAGCTGATCAAACAAACCCAGGTAAAAAGCCAAAGTTCTCCACTCCAGGGAAGCACGGGCTCTGATGCCAAGCTGTGGAGGGGTGGAGAGCGTGTGTTCAGAGAGACTGGACCTGCAGCAACCAAGACGGCAAGAGAAGGAGGGGAATGTTGGGTATGATTACTATTCCTGCTGGATTTTCTATCATGTGCAGGATTTTGTGATTCTTTTTAATAACAGCTATATTGAGATGTAATGTGATTCACCAGTTTAAAGTGTACAGTTACACAATTCAGTGGGTTTTAATATAATCAAAGAATTATGCAACCATCAAACCATGATCAATTTCAGAACATTTTATCACCTGAAAAAATGCCCCATACCTACTAGTGGTCACTCCCCTTTTCCTCCCATTCCCCTTTTTCCCCTACTCCCTGTCTCAGGTAAACAAAGATTCTCTTATCAGGCAAGATATTCCAAGAATTTAGAGGTTATTTCCCAGGAGCTGGTCAAGGGCCAAACTTTTGTGGAATATGCAGGCTCTGAAAACCCAGGCCTGCTGAGTTAATCTTTTACAGCACAGGTCACCTCTCACCCAGCCTTGGTCCTGGTTCAAGCAAAACAGTCTTTTGTGTCTGAGCACCTACATTCCAGCATAGCTTTCATATCATAACTACAGCGATACTACCAGTATGAATATGCTTCACAGCTGGGGGAGCCAGTGTGGGGCGGAGACATACTTAAAGCAACAGCCAATCTGTCCTACTGAGCCATTGCGTTCATATTCATGTTTTTACACTGATTTCATGACCAGTTTTCCCCTTCTACTCATTTGAACTTAATGACAAATTTGTGTAGAACTGTTTAGGATAGATTAGCTGATAGTTAGCTAAATCCAGTTCTTCCTTAATATTACAAGCTGAAGAGGCTTTGACTCAGTCTCCCAATAAATACTCAGTCATCTATGTCATTTTTATCGTGTGACTTATTTACATAAGGTACTGGAATCTTACCAAGAGTGCCAGTGTGTCATACCATATTGCACTGTGTTAATGGTAGAATTCAGTTTCATTATAGAACAAATTAGTAAGAATTACAGAACTATTTGCTATGCCTTTCCAATAGAATTTGCCCTTCCATTTGCTGGATATTATGGACAGGCTTTATTACAGTTAGCCATAATTCATCTTTTTCTGGGTTCCAAGTCAGCTGGGGAGAAAGCTGGTCACCCTGTCTCAGCTTAGGCTCATACTGAGCCTAGTTTCCATTGTGCGTTCTTGTATAGCAGAGCCCACCTCCCACCTACTTGGAGGAGGACACTGGTGGTATTCAAAGAGCCCTATCTCTTCTAAAAGCATGTCAGGATATTTGATGTGTTTTTGAGTGAAGGGTAGTCATTGTGTACTGTTGTGAATTACAGGTGTCTCAGTGGGCTTGCTTAGGTTTGGATGCCCACCAATCCTATAGATGTGTCCTTGGGGTTCAGCAGCTAGGAGGGAGGGCTATTGCTGCATGGCTACTTCAGCCTCCATCTCTATTAAAATAGTCAAGAGGCCCTGGTGGGTCAGGGTGCATGGGATATTTAGGGAGGTGAAATTATTCTATATGATACCATAATAGTAGAGACATGACATTATCTGTACAACAGAAAGAGTGAACTGTACTGCAAAATGTGGACTTTAGTTAATAATAATGTATCAATATTGGTTCATTAATTGTAACAAATGCAAGATGTTAATAATAACCAAAACTGTAAGATGTTAATTACTTGTACTAATGCAAGAAGTTAACAAGTGAAGCTGGGTGCAGGGAAAGCAGTTATATGAGAACTCTGTCTACTACCTGCTCAGTATTCCTGTAAACCTAAAAGTCCTCTAAAAATAGTTTATGAATAAAAATTAAAAATACGAAAAAGATACTGGCACGTTACTAGAATGCCATTCAGTCATCATAGTCAGTCTAGTTTATCATCATAGTATATAACCGGGATGTCTCCTAGAGGGAGGCCATTCAGGTTTGTGGGCTTCTGTTTGGCTTTGCAGGTGCTGAAAGCAGGGGTGGTCTCGGCAAACATGACTTCACCCTTTGGAGCATCTGGTAACTGAGTGAAGAGCCAGTATTCTCTTGCTTTGAGCCTCTCTTGCATTAGTAATATAATGCTGTATTTCCCTCAGTGGAAAACCCATTTATTAATTCTTTTACCCTTTGGCTACTATTTTTCCTTCTCTCCATTTATCATTGATTTTTACCCAAATTCTTCTACCCTTGGAGGGATGTGTTAGGCTCAGCCACTGTGCTGGTCCAGATTGCCAGCAGCAATACTAGGCCTCCACTCAGTCCACTCCCATTTGTGTAGGAAGAGCTACAAGGGCTAATGCCTGTACCTTCAGGCACTTAGAAATTCTGACATAAAGGTTCAAAGGGATAGTTACAATTGCTTCCTTAGGAATCATCCCTGCTTCTGGCATCTTCAGTTGCAACCCTGATCCCAGGACCACTGATGTGGGGAAGAACAGTACCAGCATCCTTCCCCACAATCTCTTCCCAGGTGAATTGATGTATGTGTTAATTTCTGGACTCACAGTTCCATTCCATTGACATATATGCTCGTACCACACTGTTTGATTACTGTAGTGAATTTTGAAATCAGGAAATGTGATTTTCATTGTTTTTTTCTTTTTCCAGTTTGTTTTAGCTATTCTGGTTCCCTTGAATTTCCATATGAATTTTAGAATGAGTTTGTCAATTTCTGCAAAGAAGTCAGCTGGAATTTGGTTGGGGGTTGCATTAAATCTGTAGATCAGTTTGTCTCTTTTTGATAAAGGAGAGTCATTATGTATAACTTATGATTTAACTTTATACCTTTTATAATGCTTTTGTATTAGAGAATAAAATCCTTTTGAACTTACCCTGAATGTGGATTTAGAAAATGAGGGCTATGTTTGGGGGCCTCTGCATGGATGCAGGGCCACAGCAGGGTAGGGGCTGCCTTCATGGCTTATTGACCTCATCTTTGCAGGAAGAGCGTTCACGGAGTGAACACAACCTAGTGAACATCCAGAAGACCCATGAGCGGATGCAGACAGAGAACAAGAGTGAGTAGCTGGACTCAGGAGAAAAAGGGGATGAGTGGGGGTTACAGGCCAAGACAGGGAACATGGCTCTTACCATTTTCAAAGGGACTTTTGCATGGATCTGCACCATCCAAATGCCCCTTAGCCAGAGGGACAGTTTTCCCTTAGGCTGGGTGACCTAAGGTGAGCCAGGAGACAGATGACAGACTGTTTAGCACTAACGAACCTTAAAATCCCCCAACTCTAGCAACTGGAAAGTCAGTGAAATGAGGCTGCATCCCGGGAGACTGCTTAGAGCACACAGACGCCCCCATTAGCCGGTGTCTCCTAGAAGAGAGCTCCCTCCCAGTGGGCCCTGCACATGACCCAAGGCCCTCAGGTGGTCTGGCTCCTGGGCTGGTACTTCCAGCTCTGAGCAGCTTCAAGAATTTTTTTTCTGTTTTCCCATGTGCTGAGAAATAATTTATGCCTGCTTTATGCTATGGCAAAGGTTAAAAGGTCCTCTCTTAGGTGCAGGGATGGCATTCATACTGTATGAAATGTGAGCCTACTGAACATGGGTGTTAGCCTCAGGGAGCACTTCTGAGCCAATAAAGCTCATACCTTGGCTCATGACCTCTCTGTTCCTCTAAAAGACTAATTTCAGTGTACTGGAAGTAGTGCCACATGGCTGCCTGCTGCCCCATGCCCATGCCTTTCTCCCTGTGTTTACCCTGCAGTCTCTCCCTATTATCGGACAAAGCTGCGTGGCCTCTATACAACTGCCAAGGCCGATGCAGAGGCCGAGTGCAAGTGAGTACCATCCCACCACCCAGCCATTGCCTCCCAGCCTGCCTTTCCTGCCATGGATAAGCAGACTCTTCCCCAGCCTCTCCTTTGGTACCTACCTTCCCTGCAGCCCAGTTCTAACCCCACTCTTCCCCGAGCCCTGCCATTTTATAGATGGCAGCAAGGTGCAGGGGCAAATCCCAGTGCTGCCATTTACTAGTCATGTGACCTTCAGCAGTCACTTCAGCTGAGACTCAGTTGCTGCATCACCAAAACTGGGGAAATAACTACCTACAGAGTTGTCAAGATAAAGTGAGGTCATGCATACAAAGCACCTAAGACCAATGTTTTTCAAGCTCTACCATAACTCATGGTAGAAAATATATTCTCTATTGTGACATAATACTAATAATATTAGTAATAAAGACTTTTATGTATCCCTACTGTGTGCCAGGTATTATTTCAAATACTTGGTATATTTACCTCATTTAATCCTCAGAGAAACCCTAAAATGGGTTACCCTCAATTTTCAGGTGAGGAAACTGACATAGAGGGGTTGTATAATCTGCCAAAGGCCATGCAACTCGTAAGTGAAGGAGTCCAATTTTAAACCCCAAGTCCATATTCTTTTTGTTTTCCATTTTTATTGAGGAATAATTTTTACATCAGTAACTTTTAAGGCCTACAACATGATGGTTTGGCTTATATACATTGTGAAATGTTAAGTCCATATTCTTTAATTCTTTAATAGTGGTATTAAAGAATGATATATAATGGTGCCCCTCCACAGCATACACATTTATTTTATATGTATACATATACACAGAATTAGGATAAGAAGTAGTTTTTACTGTTACTATGTATAGTCTATTCTGTTTTTTTTTTAATGTCGCCACCCAAGAAATTAATTTCATGACTCACTAATGAGCCTAAGCCTACTATTTACATAACTGCCTTGCACCTGGAGGTTATACACAGCCCCATAGGGGTGACAGCCATGCACCAGAGTAAGCGCCCAAAGCATTACTAGTGCTTGGCAGTCTCCAGATAGAGACATGAGAATAGCAAGGATCCTGCCTTCAAGACAGTTCAGAAAGGGGAGATACTCTAAGAAAAAGTTACAGGATAGGGTAGTTGGTGGGCCAGCAGAGATGGGGCACATTGTGCCCAGGGATTGGGGATAGCCTCAGAGAGGAAGAGAAATGTGAACTGGGGACCAGCAGGCAGATAAGGCTAAGAGCCCAGGCAGAGAGGACAGAATGTGCAAAGCCCACTCAGGGCATGTGCATTTGGGGAATGAGAACTAGTCTGGATGGCTGGGTGGGGATGTGGGCTACATACCAGGACTTTATCCTGGCTGCCATGTGGAAAGTAGACAGGGTAAGATTCAAGGCTAGTTAGGAAATCAGGCAAGAGATGGTGATGGATTTGAGCTGAGACAGTGGCAGTGGGTTGGAGAAGCAAGGGTGGGTTCACGGGCAGTTTCTGACATCAAACTGGGGGACCGGTTGGGAGAGAAGTTGAAGAGTCCAAGGTTTCAGCTTGAACAAAGGTATCTGATGGGGCTCCTATACCAGGTTGGGGAAGAACAAAAGGGTGGGGCCAGTTTGCAGAGAAGCAGTGAATTCTGTTCACAGGTGTTGCTTTCTTGGCATTCCAGCCCGTCCCTCCCACCTTATGATCATCCTACTTTGCAGATATATCATCTGGCTATAGTTGGGCCCTTTCCTACTCACTGGGGCTGGAGTTTGGTTTGCATAAGTCAGAGGACTCGTACTCATTTGACAGGAAAAGGCAAACTTGTGCCTTCCCAGCTTAATTGCTGGTAGTGAGGTGACTGCTTCTGAAACCAGTTTAGGATGGGCTCTTCTCTGGCATTGGCTTACCCATAGTTAAACATACATAAGCTTGTTTCATAACTGCAAGTCCCAGCCTCCTGCAGTGTGGCTGCCATTTCACTTTTTGAGACTAAAGCGTTCATACATTCATTCACTACACACTAAGTCCTCTCACCAAACGTCCTACTGGGGATGGGAGGTGACTGACACCACCCCTGCCCACAGGGGCCCCAAGTTTGGTGGGGTACACACATTACTGTATGTTCTTACCGCACTCAGATGGGTGCTATAAATGGCATCAGCTCATTTCTTGACTAGATTAATTAAACCCTCAGGAAACTGAAGAGGTGCCAAGACCTAGGTTCATTAACTATCCCACATCCTGTGATGTGCTGCCTCCCAGCTGGTTTTCCTCCTCTTGCTTTGCAGAAAATGGGAAGGAACCAGTGTCTTCATTTAACAGTTCATCTCTTTTTTTAAAAGGCCTTGAGGTAGCACACTGGCAGCAGGGGTCAAAGGGAAACAGTATCAAAGCTCTCATTCTCCATATTGTAGCGGAGAACTGGTGGCCATTCCCTGGCGGGAACAAGTTATTATCTAACACTTCAAAAGGCATTTCTTAGGATGCAGCTTTTTAAGGGCACAGTGATAGTGGAAGGGATGGTGTCCTCGGTGACACTTTGGCCACAGATGGTGGATAACTTTTCTTTGGACAGCCTCAGCCACTCTGAGTTCCAGCCAGGGAGGGTAGTTTTATGAGTGGATAAGCCAGTGCAAGTGGGGGTACAGTTTAGCTCTCCAAGGGCCTGAATGACTTGTCTTGACAATGGGTTTCATCCCCGGGCAAGTTCACTATGGATTCAATGTGACCAAACAAATGACAGTAAAATGTTCTTGGGGTGAAAGGGTTATACCAATTTTATTTCCACGGTGGCAGGTCAGTCACTAAAATCCCATTCACTCAGAACAAGTCTGCATGCAGCAAGCTGGTCTCTCTCTCTGGGCCTCTCGGCCCGCACAGCCATCCTCTGGCTCTGTCCTCCGTGCTGCCACCACTCCAGCCTCTGCTCTGCTCTCCTGCAGCCTTGCAGCTGTGCCACCACATCACCCAGAGCACTGGACGGAGCTCTTCATAGAGAGTCAATAACAACGCATTGCCTCACATGTGGGTAGTGAGCCAGCCAACCAGGGCCTGGTGAAAATCCTGGCCACAGGAACCTTCATTTTATCCACAGACTCATGGGCTTTAATGTCAAGTGCTGGAGGAGACAATGAATGCCACAGTGCCAGTACCATCATTCTGAGATGGACACTGGGGCCTAGACAGCAGACCAAAATGCCTGTGGGCCCCTGTAGCATGAATATTGTTCCAGGTTGTTGACCAGAGATGATGCCCTAATCTTGACACATCACAGGATGTATTAGCTGAGAAGCCAGAGGAAGGTATTTATCCCTTGCCACCCCTGACATAGACAATACATACACCACTTGGAGGTAGGCAAAGCCATGTGCTGGAGAAGCTAACATCTGTTCCCCATACCCTCCAATGCAGCCTCCTCCCCCACTGCAACCTGGGGCCAAGGGTGCTGAGAAGCCAACAGAGCAGCTGCAGGTTCCTTCTGCTCTGGGTGGGTGCAGGGGGTGTGTGAGGGCAGCTCCAGTCAGGTCCACCTGCACAGCACCCCTGCAGCTGAGCTTTTTTCCTTCTAGCGCTGCAAGCACAGCACCACTAGCTCAGCAAGCTAGAACACCTGAAAGAGATTACTTTTGTTTTTTCTTTTTAAAAGGTCACGCTAATCAAATAATTACTATATGAATTTGTATGCAGCAGTACTGGGTTGTTTTAAAGGGCTCACACCATTTTAGCCCCTTGCTCAAGGGACGGTGCTGGGATTTGGGGTGAGGGAGAATAGGGTTCTGGGTTCTTCACTGCATCTAAAGAAATGTCTGCTAGAAAGAAGCCCTTCCTCAGCTGTCCCCAGTGAAGTGGGCCTGCCTCTGAAGGTGACATCATCCCTAAGGGTTGCTGCCAGGCTGGCTGGCTGCTACTAGAAGGTAGAGATGCACTCTTTGCCTAGGAGGTCATACTAGATAACCTGAAGCTTTTGGGGTTCTGAGATAGGGAAGTTTCGGTTCCAGAAACTACTTTTTAAATAGCAAATGATCTTAAAACATTGTTCCTGGAATCTCTTATGTGTGGAACTGCAGTAACTTTAGGAAATGGAGTATTACATTCCTCTTCTAGGGAGTCACAATGCAGATGAAAGTATTAAAGAATTAAAAATTTCTTTACCTCAGTATTTCACAAACTTGATTAGCAATGGAATACATTTACACCCTGGTTCTCAAGTCTCGCTGTGCCCAGAGGTTCTAGTTTAATTGGGTTGAGCTCTGACATTATAGTATTGATTATAATTTCAGACTTAAACATGATACTTGACCACATTTGCTTCATCATTGTATAGGCATACTTTTTTCCTGAACTGTTTGTTGCAGACATGATGCCCCTTGACCTCTAAATGCATCAATGAGTATTTCTCCTAAAAACAAGACATTCTTATACAACCATGGTACATTTCTCTAAATCAGGGAATAATGCTGATATAAAGCTATTAACTAATCTGCGGATCTTACTCAAATTTCATCACTGTCCACTAATGTCCTTTGTAGCAAAAGAACATTTTTCTAGTGCAGGTTGCCATTACATTTAGTCTCCTTCAATCTAGAACTGTTCTCAGGCTGTCTGCCTTTGATGACTTTGCCATTTTGAGGATTATAGGTCAGTAATTTTGTAGAATGCCCCTCACTGTGGGGTTTGTCTGCTGTTTCCTCATGATTAGATTTAGGTTTTATGCTTCTGGTCATGTAGCATAAAATGTCCTCAGTCATCAGATTAGAAGACACAGATGCTGCCGCATTGGTTAAGGTCTCTTCCAGGTTTTCCAGTGTCAAGTGTTTGCTACTTTCCATTGTATAATAGTAAGTATTTTATATGTGACATACTCTGAGATTATGTAAATATCCTTTTTCACATCAGACTCACCAGCTGTGGTATCATTTTATGACTCTTGCCTAAAACAATTTTTGTTTTAAGCTCCCCCAGGGAATTCTGATGTCCAGCTAGGGTTGAGAACCACTCTAATAATCACAAGTGTTTAGCTTAGGACATGCTGCATGAAATCATGCCCTCCAAAGCCTGGAAGCAATTAACAGAGTTCCCTTTGGCCTTCTACCTTTTATCTCTCTGCTTTCCTGGCTGCTTGATTGTCCAGTGCTCAAAAGCCTGAGGTGGCTCTGGCTGAGCCCTCCATGCACCCTGTAGAAGCCACAGTGCTGAGAGCATGTCAGGCAAAGGGTTTGCCCCTCCCTGCTTTGGTTTGCCCAGTTCCTTCTGCCAAGGCTGCCCCTACCCTGGCTTTGGGCTTCTGCCTGATTAGCTCCACAGGAGACACACCCACTGGGACACCTGTGATGCTATAGTGTGTTATATTCTTATGTGTCCCTCCTGCTGAATGAAGGCTTCAGAACCACAGGGGCATTTACTCAAAGATTGCAAGAGGAATGGACTAGGGATTGGCCATCAGAGAAGAGAATCCATGACCGAAAATAGAGTCTGGGCCACTATTGCTGTTGAAATGTTCTTTGGGGGAGATCCCCGAAGGTCTAGGATAAAGCAGCCTTCCTCCAGCCTGATTGTTTCCTTCTGCCAAGTTGCTTGGGCCCAACACCCTGGGGCCCCCATAAACTAACTACAGAGGTGTATTGGGGCTGCAGCCTTTCAGGGTCACGTCCCCTCCACCCCAGTCCTGCTCTGAGCTGAGACAGCTCCCTGCCATCCTCATACTGTCTCCTTTTACATTCCCACTTGAGGCAGGCCCCGAATTTTAATTTCTGTCCTCCAATTGCAAGAGGTGGTTCAAGGCTGCCAGTACTGCAGCATTTCCTCAGGACCTGTCAGGTGCACTCAGGCAAAGGCAGCTCTCTGCTTTGCTTATACCTCTCTGGGCCCCTCCTAAGATACTTTGGCCTGCTACTTCTTACTCTTATTAGTCCTTTTATGCCTTAAAGATTAAAAAGCACATACTTACGGTTTATAGTTCTCAGTAGTGGCGTTACTCCGAATGACTCAGCCAGCTGTAACCTGAAATGCAGTCTGTCCTTTGTGCCTCATCCAGACCCTTCTCTTCCTCCTCCCACCCCCAGCATCCTCCGGAAAGCCCTAGATAAGATTGCGGAAATCAAGTCTCTGTTGGAAGAGAGGCGGATTGGTGAGTTGCAGACAAATTCGGCGATTCTTGACCAGGCAAAGCAGGCATTCCTGAGAGCAACAGTTGGGTCTCCTTGCAGGGCAGCCTGTAACCTCAGCCTGGTGTGATTATTCCACAGGCTGCTGACACAGGAGCACATCTAGACAGCCTGGGACCAGGAATGGAGTAGAGACTGTTCCCAGTGCTCTAAGGCAGGGCCTCCCCAGTTCTCCTTCCCACACCCATGTTTCTCTTCCTCCACTGCCTGGGGAAGTTGCCTCCCTCCTTCCTCCTACTCCAACCCCCATTTCTGCTGTGGTGAGAACCTGGCTGTTTTTGGGAGTCATACCCTGGTGGTCTTGAAGCCATCCTTTCAGGTGGAACTTACCCAGGGTGCTGGCTCCAAAGCCCTTCAGAGTGCCTGGCTCTCCCACTCTCAGGTCCCTTCACTGAGCCCACCATGGGCAGACTCCCCACTCGTCAGAAATGTCACATCACCAGCTGGGTCTGAATGAAATTGACTGGGTGTGCTGAGCCAAGCCTGAGAAAGTCATAGGTCTGTTCGTATTTGATTGTTTTTTTTCTTACTTTTTGCTGAATTAAACATATTAATAGGAAAGTACACATCAGTGTACAGCTCAATGAAATTTTCACTAAGTGAACAAATGATGTAACCGGCACCTCAGAACGCCCCTTCTGCCCTTTCTAAGTCCTCCATTACTGACATCTCACCATCGGTTAGTGTGGCCTGGCAGTCTCTCTCACTTTGGCATCTAGTGGAGGGGCCAGGGGTCACATCTGGGCCTTTGGTGCTGGCCCAGGAAGGGGGCTCCAGACTGAGCCCCTGACAGCTCAGGGCAGGTATGCTAGAGTGGGTCTGGGGGCACGTACCCTGTCCCTGGTGCCTCAGGCGCTTGCTTCCTTCCCACAGCGGCCAAGATTGCAGGCTTGTACAATGATTCGGAGCCCCCTCGGAAGACCATGCGCAGGGGGGTGCTGATGACCTTGCTGCAGCAGTCTGCCATGACCCTGCCCCTGTGGATCGGGAAGCCTGGCGACAAGTGAGGGCAGGCCCAGGGTTGGGGAACTAACTGGCAAGGGAGGGGCTGGGACTAACACTTTATTCCGCCCTCAGGCCCCCACCCCTCTGTGGGGCCATTCCGGCTTCTGGGGACTACGTGGCCAAACCTGGAGACAAGGTGGCCGCACGGGTAAAGGCTGTGGATGGGGATGAGCAGTGGATCCTGGCTGAGGTGGTCAGTTACAGCCATGCCACCAACAAGTGAGTGGATACCTTGCCCCTGGGCTGCCCCATCACCCATCTGCAGGAAGGGAGAAAAGCTCCCCCTGGGGTGCCTCTGGGGACAGGGGTGGTGTGTGAAGCAGTGGCTTCTGGGGCTGCTTACCTTCCCCATGGCTCCCTGGCTCAGACTGCACCTCCCCACCTCCACCTTTCCCATTGTTCACCCACAGGTACGAGGTAGATGACATTGATGAAGAAGGCAAAGAGTGAGTATGCTGGCCAGGGAGGGGCTGTGGAAGCCTGGGGTACAATCAGGCTGTTGGGAAGGAGCCCCCTTGGCCAGGGTTTGACCTAAGCGCCCCCCTCCAGGAGACACACCTTGAGCCGGCGGCGTATCATACCCCTGCCCCAGTGGAAGGCCAACCCTGAGACGGACCCTGAAGCCTTATTCCAGAAGGAGCAGCTCGTGCTGGCCCTGTATCCCCAGACCACCTGCTTCTACCGTGCTCTGATCCACACACCCCCGCAACGGGTAAGGCAGCCTCCATGGGAGAGACCATCCATGACAGCTGGGCTGGAAAGGTGCCCTATCCCTCTTTTCCTCATTGCCTCTCTGAACTATGTGGAGCATGATGCCCTCTCTCACACCCTGCCATGTAACCCCTCCAGCCCTGTTCCCAGCCTCTTCCCAGCCTTCAGAGCTGTCACCAGCACTAGGAGGACCAACGTGTCCTCAGGTCTGCCCTTGCTTTTGTGTTGACATGGGCAGTGGGAGTCCAGAGTCCCGAGACAGAAGCACAGTGCCTAGGGCCTGTCTTTAGCCCCAGGCTCTGCACTACTATCCCTTCTTGCCTGAGGCTACTCCCCCTCTACTAGAGAGAATATTGTTGGCACCCTAATCACCATCACCCACCCAGTGGTTTTAAGGCTGTTCTCCCTCTTCCTCCAGGATCTTTGCCTGCTGGCTTCTCAGTGGTCCTTGATCCCTTTAACGCAGGGTCCCTGAATGGCATCAGACCTGCTGGCAGTTACCCACCTGTGTAGCCAGTCTCCCTTTTCCCTGTTTTTTATCCCCTGACCTGGGCCCTTTGTTGCTAAGAAAAGATCAGGGACTCTGCTCAAACATCTAGACTTCTTGAGGGAAGATGAGGTCATGAAGGACTGGGAGCCCACTCACCAGAGGTTCCTGTCAGTCTAGGCCTGGGGGGCCTCGTCTGGGGGTCTCTAACCAGCCCCTCTGTTTGGCCCCTGCTGCAGCCCCAGGATGATTATTCAGTCCTGTTTGAAGACACCTCCTATGCAGATGGCTACTCCCCTCCCCTCAATGTGGCGCAGAGGTATGTGGTGGCTTGTAAGGAGCCCAAGAAAAAGTGAAGCAGGCTGGCAGACTGGCAATCTCCTGCCACCATTAAGGGGGAATAAAAAAAGATTTTGTGACCAAATAAATACTCTTTCCCCTGCCCATGTCTCCTGGGTTTTACTTGTCCAGACCTTCTTCCCCTTCCCATGTAGGGCAAGCTGAACCAGAGGCAGAGGGGGAGATGGCTTCCTTGGATCCCAGTGGACATTTACTCTTTTCAGCTCAGGTTTACTCTTGCCTCCCAATAGTGGCTCTCCATGTAACACAAATTGCATTTTATTTTGGAGGGCATAACCAGGCTTGTTGTACACCACTCATGGCTCTGAGCGGAAACTGAGGCTGCAGCCTGCCATCTTCTCAGCATAGTCGGTGTCAAAGTGCTCATTCTGGGCCACAGTGAAGGTGGTTTTCCAGTCCCCTGCAATGCCTGGGTAGGGAGGGAAGGAAGGAGGATGGAGGGCCCCTGTGGCACTGGGCTGGCTATAGCCGCTGCTTCCAGCCTGGCCTCCCCAAATGGCCATCCTGCATGGGCACTCACCTTTCCTCATGAAGGCGGAAATCTTGTGGTCCATGATGTCCAGGGGTATGGTGCTATAGTTGGTCATGGGGTTCTTCTGCATCTCCTGGAAAGATGTGTGCTGGACGATGCGATCCACAATCTCCTCTGGCAGGGAGTGCCCCACAAACTCCAGTATCTTATGAATTTCCCTCTTGGGGTTCTGGAGCAGCAGAGGGGCTCTTCAGTGGAGGTAGGGACTGTTCACTGAACAAACAAAAGGGAGGCCCCTCTCGAACCTCTCAGGGAGCTGGCCACTTTGACTTATAGAGGCCTCTCAGGCCCAGCTCCTTGACTCTGCTCCTCTCCCTGGGGCAAATTTAATTGTCTTCTGCCCTGGAATCGTATAATAAGCTGTGCTTGGGTCCTTATGGCTGAGAACAGACAGGGTCAGTCTTCTTTTGTAACTGTGGCCTTCAGAGAGAAGCAATAGCAGCAAATGGCTGATCAGTGGTGAGCATGTTGCTAACTCAGGTGCTGCCCAAGGTGGCCTTGCAGCTCTAATTCCTGGGCGGGGTGGGAGAGCTGAGAGGACTATTGTGAGGGCTGCACTAGGAGAAGGGGGCTGAAGGCCTTGGGGGACCCCATAAAGTCCCTGCCTCCCCACGTGTGACACGGAGGAAAGTGGCAGCAGGTGCTCTCACCTCTTTCATGTCCTCATAGAAGAGGTAAAGAACAGGGTGGGTATGACTCAGCTCCCACCACTCCTGCACATGCTGGTACCAGGACCCATAGGACACTGGGGCAGGAGGCACAGACACAAAGGTGGGGATTAGTTTTAGCCAGCTACCCCTCACTCTACCTCCCTCCTTCCCCCAGAGTCAGGCCTACCTTCCCCATCCATGAACTTCTCCAAGAAACTGTCCCAGGTGCCAGGTTCAGGATGAACTTTGGCCATGCGGTAGAAGTGGTAATAGGAGACAACTACGTCCTTTGCATTGCGGGCAACATAGACCACCTGAAGGAAGAGATGACCCCCACCCCCAGCATCACCACACAGCACACCAGGCAGTAGATATTCCACCCTTCACAGCAGCTTGGCAAGGGAAGAATTGGGCTTAGAGGCTGACTTGCTTATGGTGCCACGGGATGGGTGTGACTGACCTGATGCCAAAGTCCTGGCTGGTCCTTGGAACCACATTTTGTACTAATCTAATCCTCTTAGTGCCACCCACAACCAGATTTGGAATAAGATTGCCAGTTTCCCACCAGCCCCTTCCTCCTCAGGCCTATGGGCACTCAGACTCTGCTTTTCTCGGCTCTGCATAGGAGTCTCACTTTCACTGGTCGTTTGACCCCCCTCAGAGCATGAGGCAGATGGCCTCCCTACTTCAGGTGAGACTAGGCCTGAGAGAGTGAGCCTGGCCCAGAAGACAGGGCCAAAGCTGGCATGGCCCCATCAGCTTCCTTCCCTTTGTCACTCACCTTGACCTTCTGATCCAGCAGGGTCTGGGGGAGCAGGGCCAGGGGTAAGTGTGTCTTGAGGATCCGTGGCGGTGGCGTATCTTTCAGAACATCTAAACCTAAGCCAAAGGTTGGAAAAGTCTGCTGAGCTGGAGCCCCAGTCTTAGCTCCCAGCACTCCACTTGTACCCCATGCCTTGCCACACACCTGTGGGAATCCCTGGGGCCTTGAACTCAAGGAAGGGCACCCGGATAAAGATGGGGGCCCTGCGACACTTCTCTAGGTTGCCACCCTGGTAGATCATGTCCAGGATCTCACTCACCCATGTGGTGCCTGGAGAGGGAGGGAAGCGAGGTGAGCAGGGCCTGGGGCACACCCCTGCAGCCCAGGAGAGGAGTGGGTGTCCCTCATCACCTACCAGATTTGGGGTAGGTGCTGATGAGCAGGTCATCTGGCCGGGCTCGGAAGTTCTCCAGTGGCTCCAGTGCCTCTGCAAAGTACTTTATGAGAGGGACCCCCTTCACATACTTCAGTGGCGGGCGGGAGGTGTCCTGGACCAGCTCCATGCTGCAGAACGGGCCCGGTAAGTGTGGCCTGTTTACCTTAACATCACAACAACACTCTCTGTTGAAATCATGCTTTGTGTCAAGATGAGGAACAGGCTGAGGGAGGCTGAGCAAACTTGCCCGTACTCATGAAGCCAGTGATTAGTAGAGCTGCTCGTGCCTTTGATTTGCCTGCAAACCTTTTAAAAATTGCAGTGCCATACCCCAAACCAATTAAATCGCTGTCTGGCAGTGGGCCCAGGTAATGTTTTTGGAAGCTCTCCAGGAAATTCCAGTGTACACTTGAGAAAACTACTATTCTAGGGCCTACCAGTTTTCTTTCTCTTAGGACTTCCTGGGCACTCCCTGTTGTCCCCTCCTTGAACTCCCTAGGCCCCTCACATACAGAAACCTCCCAAAGGCCTGTGATCCTGCTTGCCCAGCCACATTTCCCTGAGGTTCAGGGATAAAAACCGCCAACTGAGCAACTGAGCATGTTCTTTGGGGACCAGAGTCTGGTATGTGAATGAGCAAAACTGTGATGACTCATTGGAAGAAGGGAGGGAGGGGGCTTCCAGTCAGATCGAGATGGGCTATCCTTGGGAAAGGGCAGGACATTAAAGGTAGGAGCAGAGAGATGGACAGGGTGTGGGAGGTCTGGCCCATCCCCCCCCCGCCCCCGGCACTGACCTCTCTGGATCTTGGCCTTGTGACCACCTGTGCTGTGGCTGAGTGTGGGTGCGGCGTGGTGAGTGCAGAACTGCTCTGAGCCGAAGGTTTTGTAGGTCCAAAGTGGGAGGGATCTGAAAACCAGGACTGGGACTTGGCTGTCCTTCAGGAAGGAAAGGGTGGAGTTTAGGGGTGGGAGGGCCCCTCTCTGCTCCCGTGGTCACCCCAGCTGACTCATGCTTAGGCCGGTCTGAACCAAGGTGTGGGCTTAGCATATAAAACAACAGAAGAAAGACTGAAACTAGACAAAAAGGCCCAATAGTTCTCTGGGGTTTTTTGAGCTGTAATTCTGGCTCCTGACCTGCTGTCTCTACTCTACCCTCTGCAGGACAGGTCAACAGATAACTTTTTCCAATGAACCTGGTGCAAAGAAGGCAGAGTGGAGGGGAAAGGTAGGACACTCACCTTCCTGCTAGCTCCAGGCCAGCCTTAGAGCTGCCAAGGGTTCAGGTCCAGGGTGGTCTGGAGGCCTCAGGCGTTCCAGGAACTGCTGACTCTGACCACAGGCCAGTCCAGAGCCATGTAGGTAGGCAGGCTGTAATGGGAACTGGGACAGAGGAGAGCAGGCAGGCTCTTTTTGAGGCAGCATAGCATTTGAAAGAGCAAGAGCACTGGATCTACCCTGAGAATGAGCCTGGCTCCATGCCACCCGGGACTTCATGGAGACTCACTTGTGGCTGGTGAAAAAACAATGGCCCCCAGAAGGTGCTTCTCCCCCACCCCCACTCCCTCACCTCAACCCTAGGTTTGAAAGGAGTGCTGTAGACAAAGAAGAGGACTTGGGGCTTGGAGAGCCACAGGGCCCCATGGAAGGAGATCCTCCTCCCATCTCCCCTGTGACCTTTGTCCTATTTGTATTAAAGTCCAAAGTCAAGCTGGGCACCACATGTGGATGGGCTCTGAGTCAAGGGTGTGAGTCTTCCAAGCACTCAAAGGAATTGTGTGACCTCAGGGACATGCTGGGGAAAGCTCAGGCAGAGGGGAGGCTGGTCTATGCTGGGGCTAGAGCCCTCCAAGTGTCCCACCCCCTCCCACCCTATCCCTCCCCTGTTCTCTGGAGGCCTCAGAGACTGACAGGGCCTCTGCCTCCCAGCTCCACCACCCAGCAATCACTAGACAGTACCCTTAACTCAGACTTTTTATTGTGCTCAAGTAAAAACTGCCGAGACCCACAGGGGGTGGCACAGAAGTGTGTGGAGGGTTGGGGATACTGAGGATCAGGTCTCCAGCAAGTCTGTCCAGTGTTCCTGTGGAGACAAGAGGGCTGGTTGGTCGAAGGCAGTCTAAGGAATGGGGTAGAGTAGGGACGCTACAGCCAAAGCCACCTCTCACCTCTTCTAATTCAAGGTCCTCCTCTTCCTCCTTGGTGCCCATGTGGTACAGCCAGATCAGGTCTCCCCACAGCAGTGAGTTCTTACAACTACCAGGGATGTGGTTGGTAGAAGACACAGAGTCAAGATCACAAGCGTCCTCCAGGCTAGGCTCTGGGGCAGCAAGATGAGGACTCAGCTGCCCCGGGCCTGGACTTGGACAACTGGGCACCATCTTCCCAGAGCTAGACCAGGATGGGGTCGGTGTGCTGGACTCACCCGGGGCACTGGCCCTCCAGGGGCAGAAGCTGCCCTGGCTCCTCTTGTAGGAACTCCCCTGCCAGGCAGATCATATGGGCTCTTAGGGAGCAGCCAGCATAGGGGCAACAGAGGGGGCCCTCTTCATCCTGTCAGGGTGGCAGGCAGGTAAGAGAGAAAATGGGTAGTAAATGATGTAGCTAATACTCATAAAAAATATCTATGGATCAAACCCTGCCCCAAGGGCTTTACATAAAAGAACCCTATGAGGCACATATTACTATTTGCATTTTATACATGAGGAAACAGGCACAGAGAAGTTAAAATGCTTACCCATTGGCACTGAGCTGGCCAGTTTTCCCTGGGCCTTAGCAGTGATTATGTAACAGCATGGCCACTGAGGCCAGCCCTAGAGTTCCTTACAGGCTGATGATCCCAGGCAGGCCACTGAATCTCTGTATCCACCCACTCAACTTAGATTTACTGAGAGCTCAGTAGGACTTAGACCCACCATTTCAGTTAATTTATTAAATATTTATCAGCCACCTCCTCTGTGGCAAACCCTGTTTACAGTAGTGAACAAGAACTGCCCTTGAGGAGTTTAGTATGGAGGATAGAAGAGGCTGGTAAGATTTAAATAAAATATACAGCTCTTCCTTCACTTAAAATCAGATTACCTCCTGATAAACCCCATCGTAAATTGAAAATATTTTAAATAAAAAGTGCATTTAATACCTAACTTACCAAACATCATAGCTTAGTCTAGCCTACCTTAAATGTGCTCAGAACACTTACATTATTAGCCTACAGTTGGGCAAAATCATCTAGACAGCCTTTTTTACAGTAAAGTGTTGTGTATCTCACCTAACTTACTGAATACTGCACAGAAAATGAATAACAGTGGTTGAATGGGTACTGAATGATATTTAAGTAGGCTCAAGACCCAGTGGCTGACTTGGAGTTACAGCTGACTGCTGCTGCTCAGCTTCACAAGAGAATGACTTTATCACTTGGCCAGGAAAAGCCCAAAATTACTGTATGTGTATTGCTTTCACAACATCGTGAAGCCCAAAAATCGTTAAGATGGGGTGGGAATCATCTGTATGTCAGACAAAAGTATTAAGGTTTTTATAAAAAAAGGCAGGGACATGCACAAGAAAGTTGCAATTTTAGATGGAAAGCCAAAGACCTCGTAAAGAAGGTATCATTTATTAAGACTGAAGGTCTAGGGAAGAACCTTCCGGTCAAAGGCCCTTAACAGAAGGTTACTGGTATTGAGGAGGGGCTCCAAGTACTACCATCCCCATTTTGCAGATGAGGGCAGTGTCCAAAGGGTCACTGCACAGCCTCATCCCTCAATAAATAGCTTGGTCCTAAGTCCTCCGGACCCTAGACGCCCTGCTACCTGCGGAACCAGGTGGAGTATCTCACCTTGAGCACACGCCCACACACGGAGCAACAGGCCTCAGGGGCCTGGTCCGGCTCGGACTGTGTGTCAGCAAAGGGAACTGCAGGGCGCCTCGGAGCAGAAGCCCGGGGAGGCAGAGGCCCAAAGGCTAGGGGCACGTGCGGCGGCGGCGGCGGGCAGAGATCACGGGAGAAGTCGGCGCGCAACCAGCGCAGGGTGAGCGGTAGGCGAGCCCAGGGCGGCGCGCGCAGCATGTGCGCAAGCACGCGCAGGTGGAAAGCAAAGGCGGCCTCGGCACGTAGGCGCGGACCCACGTGCGCCAGGCGGCGCGAGGCGTGCGGGTGCTGCCAGGCCCACTCGAACTGCAGAAAAGAGTATGAGGCTTCGGGGCCGCCCCAGGAAGGCCCCAAGGCCCAGCCAGTCCTCCCTCTGCCCCTGCTCCTTTCTTACCCGAAGGGCGGCCACGGCAGAAGGGAAGCCGTGCACGATGAGCACCATCTCCCTGGGGAAAAGAACGAGGGCGCAGCCTCTGAGTCCTCAACTCGACCCCCATGTCAAGCTGAATGCCCTCGTCTTGGTTCGCCTCCTGTCCTACCCTAGCGTGGAGTCCTCACACCCAGTTTCAAGCTAGCCCACGAAGCCGTGCTCGTATCTGCCAACCTCTGGCACCGCTTCCTACACAGGTACGCCCTACCTAGTTCCTCTGCCTTTCAGGTTCCCTCTATCCCAAAGCCAGCCTCGCTCACTAGCCATCAGTCGCTGGCCCAAGCCCAGATCATCAGTCGCTTTCCTACCCAGCCCCCACCTCTGAGTACAACCACAGAGTAGCACAGGACTCTGTCTCCCCTTCAGGTTCCTCCCCTGCCGGAGGCCCGCCCTCGTCACTAGGATCCCTCCTCCAACCCTGCTTATCTGCCCCACCCGGTCCCACCCACTATCACCGGCCTGGTCCCGCCTCCATCAGGCCTCTCCTCCGCCGGGCCCCGCCTCTGGCTTGTAGTCCTTTAGACCGTGATCAGCTAACCCCTCTTACCAAGGTCCGCGCCCGCTTGTCCTGCAAGCCCCGCCTTTCTTGCGACCCCCGTTGTGCTGCTGGACCCGACGAGCAGGGTTGACGGTAAACCCCACATAAACGCCGCCCCGGTGCCGAGGGTTTAGGCAATAGAGCAGATAGACGCCGAAAAAGCGCCCGGGTCTCGCCGCGCCCTTTGCGGGGTCCATCAGGACTTGTGGGTTGATTCCTGTGGCCTATGACTTCAGGGACAGCTATGTTGCCAAGGTCGAAAGATGACTGTCTCGGGAAAAGCGCTTAGGGGCGATCCCGGGGTACTCTAATGGTCACAGCAGAGGCCCTCTCCTGGCTGGAGTTAGGGCCTACAAACCGACCCACACAACCCAGGCTGCTGTGCAGGCGGCGAGCACCAATTAGCATCCGCTTGGGTACATTTCGTCTTTATGCAGACTCTGATTGGCTGACTGATAGTAAGCGCGAAAAACCTAAACTGTTGAAAAGCCGGGCTTGCGTGAGGGCGGAAGTGCTGGGCCCATGAACGCCTTAGTAAGGGCGGAAGTAGAGGCCTCAGCGGAAGTGGCCGCAGTAAGGGCGGAAGCAGTGTGGCTGAGGTCTGAACTGTTTCCTTCCCGTCTGGGCTGCCGCCCACGCTGGGCAGCAGCGATGGAACTCAGTGCCCAGTACCTACGGGAGAAACTGCAGCGAGACTTGGAGGCCGAGCTCGTGGTGAGTTAGCTGCCCAGATCCGCCAGTCTAAGGGGAAAGGGCTCCTGGGAGTGGGAGGAGGGAAAGAGCATCATCCACACCATTCTGCCCCACAGGAAGTGGAGGACACGACTCCTAATCGTTGCGCGTCCAGCTTCCGAGTTCTCGTGGTCTCATCAAAGTTCGAGGGGAAGCCGCTGCTTCAGAGACACCGGTGAGATTCTGGCACACCTCGTACAGTGTGGTCACAGCTCCGGGACCATAACCCCGGCCACTCCCCGCAACCTAACGTCCTCAACCCCGCCAATACTGCCCAGTATCATGGCCCACGACCCCAAGGATCCCGCCTTCGCGTCCCCTGCTTCGAGTGTTGACACTTAGACTACCTTTCTTGTACCCAGGACCCAGGAAATATACCTGGGGGAGACATCGCCAGCCTCCCTGGCCACCCTAGCTTTGGGGATTGCAACTCAGTCCTGGCCTGCCATTTGCTAACCCTCTTTCTCCCGCAGGCTGGTGAACACGTGCCTAGCGGAAGAACTCCTACACATCCATGCTTTTGAGCAGAAAACCCTGACCCCAGAACAGTGGACCCGTGAGCAGCAGAAATGAGGGACCACAATCTGCACAGCCATTAAATTTTATGAAACAGGGCCAGCTTCTGTGTCATTGTGTTATGGGTTGAGAAGCAGGAAGGGCTGAGTCCAGTGCCCGGATTCTCCCTGCCCTGCCAACTCTCCGTTGTTTTAAGTTGGTCAAGTCCCTGTCCACCTTCTGAGTTCCCACTTACAAAATGAAATTGTATCCTTAAAATCCCTTCCAGAGTGGGCCTCACAGGCTTCTGTAATTCTTGGTAGACCCCTAGGAGTACTGCCTCCAGCCACTCAACCCACCCATTTGTTGATCATTGCTGTGAGTTCCTGCCCTCTGGCAGCTTTCAAGATACAGAGATGAGAAAGTACTTAGTGTTTCAGAGTGTTGGCCAATTGAACAAAACATTCCCTTTCCTCCCCTACACCCAGTGTCAGAGACATAATAGAGGATTCCATACATCTCTGCAGGCTTCCCCCAGCCCTTTACAGCCTCTGGAACTTGGTATCCCAATAGGGGCTGCCCAACACTTAGAATGCTGATGCTTCCTGACCCACTGGAGAAGGTCCAGTGACCCTTTAGCCCTAGACTTGATATGGCCACCACCACCTCTGGGGCAGACCATTAAGTTTTCAGGAATGGAGTTGTTGGTAGGGAAATAGGGATAGGATTAGAGCAGGAAAATAAGACCACCTGAGCCACAAAATTGAGGCAGGTGATTCCCCTAGTATCGGTTTTAAACACGGGAGCCAAAGTTGGTAAGGCCTTGCACAGATGAGGTCCCTGAGGCCCAGAAGGGATAGCAAGTGACCTGGTTGGGGCCAGGGCTCTTTGGGAGGGAGAAATTGTAGGTTTCAACCAACCCACCCACCCTCTTCTCCTGTTTTCAAGGCCATACCTCCACCTTGCCCCACTATCTCCCTCTCTTACTCCTATCAGAGGGATAGTGGGCAGATAAAGCTGGAAGTCAGGGTGATGACGGGTTAACCCTTCTGAGTTCCAGGAGTCATTTCCTGAACTTACTGTCAGTTCCCCTCAGCCAGGAGGAGAATGAGTGACTACGTCAACTCAAGTTCACTTCCCTGTAAAGGCCCATCACCACCTTTGTGCAGGAGGGGCTCGGAGAAGGAACTTCACCTCTTTAAGAGGCCCAGGCTTCAGATTTTTTATTCTGTCTTTATCACAGCCCTGATTGGATTCCCTCAATGTGTTCACAGAGTTGTGATGGTGGCCCTCCCCATTGTATTCATAGGCAGCTGAGGCCTGGAGAGAAGTGCCTTGCCCAGGGTCACATGGCTTGCATAAAGGGTGGGACTGAATTGGGCAGATGGGGACAAGTGTACAGCTGCCTCATGGGGCTCTCTACCCAGCGCTGGCATCCAGCAGAGGGAGGAACTTGTAAGTGGAGCATTTAGTCCTTACTAAGGCCCCTGAATGGTAGGAATGAAGCCCCACTATGATCTGGAGCCCCATCCCTAATATCCCTGTGCCCTAGCTCAAGGGTCACTTGCAAAGTCAGGCATCAGAAACCCACTCCTAAGCTCCCACTTGATAGGGCCAGACAGATCCCACCGTACAGTACTGGGCTTAAGAGGCAGCCACACTGGGACAAAAGCACCCTGAACTGAAAAGGGAGACTTAGGTCATGACTCAGGACCTACCCATCAGCAAGCCTCTCCCCTGCTCTGTGCCTCAGTTTCCTCACTAAGAGTGCTTAAGCCACACCAACCTGTAAACCAGGGTTGTACTGTTGCTCTTGTTTGAAGCTTTTTCCTCACAAAAGAGCCCCTTGGACCTATAGTTTGAAAGATGTCATGTAAATGGTAGTTACTATCACTATAGTTGCATGCAACCTGATGTGGTTGACTAAGAAAGTCAAATTTTGGGTAATCCTATTTGATCAATAAATAGGAGAGATGCCCTCACCAAAAAAAAAAAAAAAAAAGTACACACTTCCAATTGTAAAATAAATAAGTAACTGGATGTAATGTATAGCATAAGAAATGTCAAAATATTGTAACAACTTGGTATGGTGATAGCTGGTACCTAGAATTATCATGTATATAAATGTTGAATCACTGTGTTGTACACCTGAAACTAAAGTAATACTGTGTGTCAACTACCCTTCAATAAAAAATAATTATCTACAAAAAAAAAAATTTTGGGGGGGTAATCCTGGGAATTACTGAGGTCTCAGGCTTAGGGCCTCGAATAGCTCAGATCTGCCAGTTCAGAGCAGGAGCTGGGAAACCATCTCCCAACCCACTCCAGCATAGGGTGGCTTCCACCCACCAGGGCCTGTTCCTGTGGTCTAAGGCATTTGGAAGCACCTCCCAGCTCCTGCCATGGGACATTCCCATCAAGGTTACCAAGGGGGAGGCTCAGGAGCACATCAGTTCAGTATTCAGGTGATCAGTCATTAGAGTCTAAGAGGTACCAGAAAATAGAGCCATTTTATTATTTTTTAATCTGTCACTGTGGCCTGAAGGGAGGGAACATAAACAGAAGGGAGGGGGCCCATTTGAAGGCTCTGGGTCTTCTACTTGGCCTGGACCGTCTCCTCCAGCCTATCCAGGCGCTTCTGGAGCTCCTGCACTGTGACCTGGAGCTTCCTCATCTCTTCCTCCAGCCGGGATACGGCATCCTGGGGAGCCAGCACTGCTTTAGGCCCAGCTCCATCCCGGATTCCTCTTACCCTCACATCTCCCAAGCCTCCTCACAAGAGTGCCAGGGCTTGGGCCCTCTGTCTCTCAGCTGCTTGCTGCCCAGAAATCTGCAGGCCTACAAGCCCGAAACTTTTCTGAAGCCTCAGGATTACCCACTCCCAGCTCCCAAAGGACCCCCAACATTGTGAGTTAGGGTGCCCCAAACAACAACCTTCTCCAACTGGGACAATGACAACATCAAGAGCGGCCCTGTCTTCCAGACCTGTTTCCCCAGCTTCCGTTCACCTCTCACCGAGTTTGGAGCGCCACTGGCCTCTGGTGCTGTCCTCCTGCGCCCAGTGTCCAGGCCCCGACTGACCCTCAGTTCCCGACTTTTGGGGGTCACATAGCCGTCCTTGAGGGAAATGAGGAGAGGCCCGGCATCCCGACCCCCCAGCCACTCCTCAGCTGTGAGGGAAGCATCAGGCCCTGCAGTAGGCGGGTAAAGATCCTCCTGGAACAGGTCCGACTGTGGGCAAGGCCAAGGCTGGTTAGGAGAGTGCTGAGGCCACACCACCCCGCTACACCTCCACGAGGTCAGTAACTAGCCCAGAGTGCAAGGAGGATCATGGGAGCATCACCTTTCTAGGCACTGTCATGGCAATGGGCTCACACCTCCGCTCATGCAGCTTGTAGAATCTGTGGAAACAGGAAGATAAGCAGCGCCTGCAGCATGGTTTAGCTGGAACTCAAGGTCAGCACTGAGTCAGCACTGCCCAAGGAGCATGGTCAGGTCAAGGTCAGGGGTCAGTCACCTGGCAATCTCACACTTGTTCACCTCCAGGCCACGTTTGGGCATGTAGCCCATGCCACGCTGGGACTCCTTGGAACTGAACATGGAGAGGTAGTGCAAGAATGGGGCCTCAGAAGTGATTTCGAAGTATCGGATAGAGCTGTCACCCTGCAGGGGTGGATGCAAGAGAAGGTCAGAATGACAGATGCCTCTGACAGATGCCTCAACCATGGTCTTTTCCAAGTCCCCTGCCCATCTCCCTCCCCTGACCCTCTGACAATTGGGTCACCTTGCCACAGAGGTAGACAATGTTGGTGTCAGGGTCAAAGAAGGGCAGCAGGACGCCACTGCTTGTGTCCAGCTCCTGCAGGGACAGCGGCTCCTCCAGGTGCTTCTGTAGAGAGGTGGGAGGTAACTGTGAGCTGGGCCAGGCCAGGCCCAGGGGTGGTGCTCTTCACTAGTCAGTGGCCTGGGGAGGGTCTTCACAGACCAACCACAGAAACCTCCATCCCATGGTGGGTAAACTGAGGCTCAAGACTATATGACCAGGCAAGTGGCAGGCAGGGACTGAGCCTCCAGTCATTCTCTGCTCCCTGCCCAACACGCACCGTGTCCCACAGTGCCACCTGTCGTTCACTCATGCGGCTAAAACCTGTGGTCAGGATCTTTCCATGTGACACAAACACAGCGCGCACGGGCCGGGTCCCTTCATGGGGACGGTCCTTCTCCTGGAAGGAAAGAGAGGTGGTTGGCCAGGCACCTACACACGTCCAAAGGGCCTGATCTGAGCTGGGGACAAGAAAGGACAGCATCTAAGGGCCTGGCTGGTGGTGGGTGAAGGCCCCAGGGTCAGAGATCACAGTTCATGGCAACTCACAGCTACGATAGTGCCTTTTCGGGGCTCGATGATGCGCACGCGCTTGTCACGGCAGGAGGTGCAGATGAGGGCGCCATCCCAGCTCCAGTCCACACTGTAGATTGTGTCCGGGTGCACGTCGGAGCCCAGTGTCAGCACAGCCGCCCCAGTGCCCACGTCCCACACCAGGATCACGTTGTCACAACCTGGGTGATGCCCCCAGAGTCAGAAGCCACGGGCCTCCCACCCTCGCTGTTGGGCAACCAGCCCACCCTTCTTCTCCCCACAGGCACCTGCACTGAGCAGCACGTTCTGGGCTGTGGGGTGCCAGGCCACAATGCCCACGCGCTTGGTGTGGCCCTCCAAGGTGACAACAGGTTCCCGCAGGGGCAGTGTCAGGCCCCCATCAGGGATCTCCCACACCTGCAGAGAAGAGGCTAGTAAGTCTTGGGGGTTCCAACTGTTAGATCCAAATCTGATGCCTCGTTACAGGCCCCCAGGACTCACCATAACTGTGCAATCCTCAGACCCGCTGGCAATGACGTTATCATTGTGCAGGCACCAAGCGATGTCCAGCACAGGGGCTGTGTGGCCACAGACCATAGGCACATTTTTGTCCACACGTCCAGTCTGGAGAGCACAGTAGGGCCTTTGAATGGGACACTTTCACTGTCCAAACCCAGTCCAACCTCCCCACACTCCTTCAGGGAAGTACAGAGAGGAGGGTTGTGGAGTCCCTGGGAGGCAGGGGGCCCCTAGGGTGAAAGGGCTTGGTCCTCTGCTCCTGTCCCAGAGTTGTCTGGGCAACTCAGGAGGGCTGGCCACAGGAAGGAGGAGTGGGGCTGGGCACCAGGACCCTGGTCCTGCCTTACTGTCAGACCCTGGCCAAGCCCAGCTTTCTCTATCTGTTTCTCATCTGTGTCCTGAGGGCCAGCACCCCCACACCACCCCAGCCTCCCTGGGGCTTCCATGGGATGACAGGCCAAGGCCCTGGGCCTGCAACAGGTTGAGACTCTGCAGGGAAAAGTGTGTGAATGGTCTGGCTGTGGAGATGGGTCCTTCTAAAAGGACAGGCACCAAGGAAGTCTGTCATAACTGTCTCCCAAGCAGGCACAGAGGTTTGGAAATGGCCACTTCCGGGGACAGCTGCAGCAGGGCTTCCTGTGTGCAGAGCTGGCCCAGCTCTCACACAACAACCACTTCCTCTTCTCTTTGCTTCCATTGACCCTTTTAAGGTAATAACTTAGGGCCAATCTCCCCTTCCTGTCTCACCCACCAGGAGTACAGGAGTGTGCTGGGGGTGGGGGTCAACAGACAGCAGGCAAGAGGGAGTAGGATCAGAGAGAGGACAGGGCTTGGGGAGGGGAGAGGGCCTCTCACATCATCACTGCTTATGAACTGGGGGCCAGAGCTGGCCGGGTTTCCAAGGGCTCAGACGAACCCAGACCCAGAACCCACGAGTACTACTGGGCATGCCCAGACCCCAACCCAGCCCTCTCAGTGCTCCCCAGGGAAGAAAGCCCTGTGCTGAGACTTGGAAGGCCTGGCCCTAGGTCTGCAGGACTCACTGTGTGATCTGTCTGCCCTCTAGGCTGCTATGTCCATACAACCATCGCCATGTAGGAGATGGAGGAAGTTTAAAGCTCATCTGGCCCAGCTCAGTTTTACAGACGACAAGGCTGCAGCCCAGAAAGGTTTGTTAACAGTCACCTTATCAGGACCCCTGGGCGCCACTGGATGACCAGAAGCCCCCTTAGGTGAAGGGCTGCTGCCCCCAGTACTCCAGGGGCTCACCTTGCCCAGGGGCAGCACCAGGAAGGCCCCTCCCCCACTGGCTTCACAGATCAGAGCCACAAACTTGGGGTTGACAGCACAGAAGCCACTGTCCCAGGTGGTCTGTGAGACGCGCACATCCTCATAGCACTGGTCGGCCTTGGCTGGCTGTCCAAACACATGACGGAACTTGCTAGAGCGGACCACCTGGCGGCTCATCCTGGAGGGCACACGGGTTGATAGCTTGTCTCTCTTTGGGTCAACTCTGACCTTCAGTGGCCCCCATCCCCCCGGGACACCTATCAGCCTGGCATAACTTCCCCAACAACATCTCCCTGGGTTCCCCGCTCCTCTCCTAGGTAACTGGCATCCTGCTACCCTCGTGTTTGCCTCCCCCAGCCCTCCTCACACCTGGCTAACATGCAAGGCCCACCTTCTCCACCCACCCCAGGCCTCACTCCTGCATCCTCAGTCCCTACAGCAGAGCCCGGTGTGAGGCAGCACCAAGGGCTGAGTTATTGACTGACAGCCTGATGACACAGAGCCCTTCCACTGATGGTTTACACTCTGGGGGCTTCGGTGCAGACAGCTGGGAGTGTGGGTTCTCAGTCACAGTGTCCAGACCTCACATTCCTCACACTCACTTTGGGGAGCTTCCCAAAGGCAGGGGTTGGGCTGGGCTGGCCCTCCCTTGCCTCCTGGCACAGGGTGGATGGGCAGAGGGAAGTGGTATATGGGCCTGTCCAAGAGGCACGTCCACAATGGCAGAATGGCTTCCCCAGGAGGTCTCTGGGTACACCAGAAACAGGCAGATGGCCCAGGCCCCAGCATTTCCTCCTTCCACATCTCTGCCTCTTGCTCTGCTTAAACAGGGGCCCTGAAGTGCCATCTCCACCCCCACTGGAACTAGACACAGGAAAGGAGAAGCCATCCCTGCCTTCGCTGAGGTTCAGCTAGGATGGTTTTTCCCACTGTGGCTGGGAGGAGAGCAAGTGGAGCTGAGGGGCTTGCCTCTGGCCCCCCAGGCTCCACACCAATCCTGGTGCCAACTGCATCACCTTCCTGCTCGGTGCAGGGGCGATGCTTCCTTCTCAGAGGACACCCTCCCTACGGCCTCTGCTCCACCTCCCCAGCTTCACCCATTAGCCCTACCTTTGGTCCTGGCCCCACTTACTAGGCGCTATAGCCACCCTCACCCACACTGAGTCTACAGGGGGATCTGGGTCTCCCTACCCACAAAGGAGGTGAACATGTGTGAGGAGAAGCAGTCTGGGGGAAGGGTTATCAGTGCCAGGTGAGAGGCCTGCATCTGGGGAGAGGTGAGCCCCAAACCAGAGGCTGGGAGACAGGAAGCCATCGCTCCACCCTGCCTCCTCCCCCACCACAGGTACCAGGCCCAGAAACCACAGAAAGGGGAACTTGGTCTTTTCTTGTTTTGCTCTCACCCTCTTCCTGTCTCCTAGCTCTGGGGTAGCTGCTCAGTTCACCCCACCCTGCCTCTGCCCCCACCCCAAAGACTCGCATTCTGGGGAGAGTCAGGGCCCACATGTATCCCCTGGCTCCCCGACCTCCATCTTGGCTGTGGTGGTCCTTCACCCTAGCCTGTGGCCCTGGGACACACAGATGGACACCCCCCCAACGCGCACCCACAGCTGCAGGTGGGTCCCCTCCGCACAGGACGTGGACCAGCTCTCTCCCCATCTCAGAGCCAGCTTGCTCAGATGGCCTGTCAGCCCCCACAGCCGGCTCTGCCAAGCTCTCGCCCGCCCCACAGGTAGTCCAAGGCAGCAATGCCTAGTCCCTTCCCCAGGGCCCCCGGGCATACCTGCTGCTGGGAGATGAGCGACCCCCCAGATGGAAGAGGGAGAGGAGGAGGAGGAGGAAGGTGCTGGAGGAGACAGACTGCCCACTGAGGATGCTCCTGTCAAGACAATGAATGAGAAGCACAGCTGCCTGCCTCCTTAGGGGTGGCAGCGCCCCTTTGGGCGGAGCTCTTAAAGGGGAGAGCCCTTCTCTCGGCAGAGGCGCCACCTCTCCCCAGCAGCCTGCAGTCTCCCTTCCCCTCCCTCCAGGGGAAGCTCAGCAGCTTCCCTGCCGATTCCAAACTGAAACAGATGCTGCTGGCCAGTTGCGGAAAATCTAATCTGCAATTTTTTAATGTCAAAATGCAAAAATACCCTGCTTCTTCCTCGCTCCTCCCGTTCACCCCAGCCTCTCACCATCCTTTCCCTGGCATTCACAAAAGCACCCATCAGGCCTTTGCACAGACCCCCAGCCCACCCCCAGCTAAGGCTGAGCTGCCTCTTGGCCCCGCAGCCAGGGAGCCGAGGGGAGAGCCCTGCACCGAGCTGCAGCCAGAAGGCCTGGGGCCTTGTCCATGCACCTGCATCCCCAAGTGGGCGGCCTTGGGGGAGTCATGTCTGGTGTCTCATGTGTTCGCCTCAGAGCGCCCCCGCCCTACCTGCAGCACAGGAAAGCAGTGAGATGATTTGGCATTGTGGAGCGCCTCTGTTTGCAGGGTACAGAGGGGAGTCAGTCAGGGTGCCGCTGCAGAGGGCTCGAGGGCTCTCAGCCCACTGCAGGGAGAGGAGCCGTGACAGCAGTAAGGATGCCAAGCAGAGGCAGAAGCCGGAACCTCATGCTCAGGAAGACAGATGAGCTGCTTCTCATCCTTGGACTCTGAGACCAGGTCATGGAGGTGAGACAGGGACCATGGGCTTAGACACAGTAGGGTGAGAGCCTCAGGAAAAAGCAAGGCAAGATATTTACAGTCAAAGCAATGTAACAATGTGAAGTCCCTATCGAAACTCTGTGTTCAGCATTATATAAAGTCAAGGTCACACTAATTCTCTAGGGTAAAGATACCAGACTAGGAATACAGACACCTTCAGTGAGATCAGTTAAAGGTCAAAAGGCCAGAAGCAACTTGGCCTGAAATGTTTGAGTGTTCCGCAAGGGTATCTCAGCATAACCCGTGACTTCACTATAAACAGCCTTAGCAAACAGACAACAACCCAGCCCACCTTGAGGGCAGGGCAGGTAGCACAAGTTCACACCCTAAGCCCTCAATTCCCCAAAATCCTCAACTGCCTATAAATCCCCTAGACAATGCACCACCCCGGGCTCTCTTGTCCCCTCCTGGCCTGAGCCAGGAGCTCCTACCTTGGGTGTTTGCTAAGTTCATTCTTTGACTCTGCAAACAAGAACCCTGGCATCAGAGGTGGCAACACAGAGGGCAAGAAAGGCCTGCTCTGAAATCAGACTGACTCCTGGCTATCATACTGGAGTGACCTGGGCAGATTACTCAACCTCTTTCAGCCTCCGTTTCTCCCTCTGCAATAGACTCACACCTACCTCAGATGGTTATGGGGAAAGGAAAGCCTTGTGCATGTCATCCAGAGTGCATCAAGTGCTTAGCAAGTGTTAGTTCTACTCATCATACTGCTTATAGAGTACTGGGCTGGGTCTAAAGGGGTGAGAAAGAGCCACAGGACATGACTGATAGAGGTCTGAAGGCTGAGAGGCAGCCCAAGTGAAAGCCCAGTAACATGCTTCTTCAAGGCACTGGTTCAAATCCTACCTTCACCACCAATTGGCTCATAATTTGGGTAAGCGGTCTGTCTTCTCTGAGGCTCAGTTCCTTTGTCTATAATTGGGACATAAACAGGGTTTGTTCTGCCCTCCTCACCAAGTTATGGTGTTCAAATGAGACAATGTATGTAAAGTGTTCTACACGTTAGTCAACTATAAAACCCTACAGGCTGTACTCTACCTGAGGGCTGCCCAGGGACTGTGATGTGCAGTCTCCAGCTGTAGGGGTAAAAATAACAGCTGGCATTTACTGAGCATCTACTATGTCGGGCCCTGTTTTAAACACTCTAAGTATGCTACACTCATTTAATCCACACATCTCTGGGTGGAGATACCACCTCCATTTTAGAGAGGAACCTGCAGCACACATGCCCTAGAGCTCCTCATTTGCAAGCAGAGGACAAGCATGTGGGTGCGGGACCTGAGATCCATGCCCCAAAGGCAAAAGCCTGACAGGCCTGGAGAGGGAGAAGTCAGGAAACACAGATGCTGCTTCTGTGTTCCAGTTGGTCTGCAGTGTAGGGCGAGGGCAGACAGGCTGGGGCTGCTGCAGAGCACAGATGCAAGGCCAGTGGTGGGAGTCATGGGTGCAGACGTCCGGGAATACAAGGGAGAGAGTTAGTTCAGTGGTGGGTGGTGAAGGCCCTGCAATGAGCCCTTTCTCATGTTTAAGGGGCTGACGCCTCCCTATGAAGGGTGTTGAGATGGTGTTCCTGCCATGTGCTGCCAGCCCAGCATCTCACCATCCCTTCTTTACTGGTGTCCACATCTGGATTTCCTTTGAGGAGCCAACATTCTTTCACTGGCAGTCCCTGACATTCAGAAGAGGGCCCAAAGTAGGCACATGGCCTGTGCTTCCCACATCAAAGCAGTCTTTTTTGGTTGGCTCAGGATTGGCACTGAATTCAAGTCTATGTAACCAGATGGAGACTCATTAGAGCTACTAGGGAAAAGAGCTGTCTTGCTCCTAGGGGTTAGTAAACTGATGGACTGTAAGCCCAGTGCTAGCAATGACCTCCTGTCACCATGTAGGAAAAGACAGCCAAAATGAGCCAATACAGAGGACTGCAGAGACAAGAAATGAATACAGGCATATTCTTGACATCATTTGAGTATCTGGATCAGGCTGTACCTGAAGCCCTTAACCTTTCTGCTTCACAAGGCATTAAGTTCCTATTTCCACATAAGCCAATAAGTTTGAGTTGGATATCTGGCACTCACAGCTGAAAGAGTTCTGACTGGTACACCCTCCATGGAGGACCAGAGACCCTTCCAAGGTGCCAGGTACACACAGGAAAGAGGGACTGACCTGCTGAACATAGAATAAAGTCCAAATTCCTCAACAAGTCCTGTAAGACCTTCTCTGGTCTGTCCCACCCTGAAGAGCTGTAGTGCCTGATGGAATCAGACTGACCTGGAGACCATAGCTTACCATTTCCTGTTACCCTGGCCTGGTGACATTTCCTTGCCTGTAAAGGTGCACAGCACTGCTTGCTTTCTAGAATATATACCCACCACCCAGCTTCAGCAATTATCAACGCATGGCCAATACCGACTCACTCTTCTTCCACATTTTTTTCTTGGAATCTATTAAAACAAATTCCAGACATCATAGCATTGCAACTTAAATAGTTCAGGATTTACCTCTAACAGATATGGAAAAGTGGCATGATTGGAGCCATTTTAAAATAGGGCTGGAGAGATCACTGTAGAGAGGCCCTTGTTTGAACTGTGCCAAAACCTTTGGACTCTGCAAAACAGCAATTGTTCTAAGCAATTGTTTGGGAAATCAGCAGGAGAACAGATACCCGGATCACAGTTTGATGGATGTGAACTTTCTGAAGATAGAATCCATCTGAAAATAGCAGTCAATCAATGTATAAGCCAGAGTAGCTTGGCTTTTAAAACCCCCATGGAACACTTCTTCTCTTTTTCCTAACTCTTGTAATTGCCACCCCTCTTTCCTTTTCTTCATAAAAACCCCTTGCTTTCACCCTACAAATGGGACACTATTTGGGTATCAACCTAGATCTGTGCTCCCAAATTGCAATTCTTAGACCCCAAATAAAAGGCCTTTGTTCTCTTTCAGTTTCACTTCCTTTTTTCAGTTAATACAGATAAAGGCTTTTTGAAAACCTCTTAGAGTTCTTAATAAAACTGCATTTACTTTATAGATCAATTTGGGAAGGATATTAAGACTTCCATCCATGAATGTACTATATTTCTCCGTACATTTATGTCTTCTTTTATATAATTTTATAATTTCCTCTATAAAGGTCTTATATATCATTAGATCTTTTTCCTTATAGGTCTCTTGTAGTTTTGTGGCTATTTTGAATGTGTCCTCTTTACTCTAGTTGTGACTTTTATTTCCTTTAAAAATAAACTTTATTTATATACAACATAATACATCTTTCCATACAATAAAACACACTCATTTTAAGTGTAAAGTTAAATTAGTTTTGACAAGTGTATATATCCATGTCATTACCATCATAATCAAAATATGAAATATTTCCATCACCCTAAAGTTTTTTCATTCCCCTCCACAATCAATCCCCCACACTCAAGATCAGCCCCAGACAACCACCGATCTGCTTTTTTGTCAGTATAGATTAGTTTCACCTGTTCTGGAATATTCCATACAAATGAAATCATACAGTATGGGTCTGGCTTTCTTCACTCAGCATGTTTTGAGATTCATCCATGTTATTGTATGTCAGGTTAATATTTTTATTTTACCTAAATGCAATACCATTATGTGATACATAATTACATCTAAAAATTTTAGCAATAATTTCTTAATATCATCTAATACCCAAATTGTGTTCGCATGTTCACAATTGCCTAAAGAAAAGAATCCATCTATCTTAACATTACCAAAAGTAGAATGACCAGACATCATATGGCTCCTATAAAATGACACAGTAAGTATGTAGCAACACCTTTGTGGTGTTTTGGCCAAATCATTTTTATCATCATAATCATCCTGAATCTAAACAAGCCTCCAGATCTAACAGCTAGTTTATAGGAATTAAGGGGGATAGAAAAACAGGTTAAATAACACCATAAGGGAGCAATTACTAAATCTAGAATATTGAAAACTTTACAGGACAAATGACCTGACTTCAACAAACAAGTGGCATTAAATGAAAAAGAGGAGAAACATTTAAAGAGTCTAAAAAAACATATCAACCAACTACGTGGACTTTCTCTGGATCCTGATTCAAATAAATCAACTGTAAAAGGTTTTTTAATTAGGTTCTGCCACTTAACAATGAAGAGTCCTGACTGCTCCAAACAATAGTAGGTCCTATGAGGTACTGTATTGTCCCTCTTTTACAGTTGATGAAATTGGGACTCTGAGGAGATAAAAGACTTATCCAAGGTCGCACAAACTGGGACCCAAATATGATTCCCCCTGACCTTGAAACCCATGAGCCTACTCAGACTGTCCAGTAACCTCCCAAAGCAGAGGTGTGCAACAGAAGTGGAGAGTGGTGGAGCCAGGAACAAACCAGGAACAAAGCATGAGACACCTCATAGATGCTGGTGGAATGGATGAATGATGGTACATTTAAACTGGGTCTTGAATAAGAGTTTGCCAAGCAGAGAAAGAAGGAGAGAGGAAGAAAAGCAATTCTGATAAAGGCAAGAAGACAATGGCATTTTAGGGAATGGGGGGCTCTTCACCATGGCTGGGGCCTCAGGTATTTAGGAGGAAGAGAAAGTGATAAAGCTGGGAGGACCAGCAGGAGGCAGATCATGAGGGACCTCAGCCTCATTGCAAGAAGTCTGCACCCAGAGGCAAGGAGAAGCCCACACAAGTCTCTGAGTAAAGAAATGACAGGTTATCATTTGCAAGAAGTTACTCTGGTAGCCTGGTCCCCAGCCCTTCTCACAGCTGTGAACTTCCATTCACCTGCAGGTTTAGCCCTGACCCACATTCAAGAACCAACCTGGACTTCAGCAGGAGGTATGTGAGGATGCCACATCCACAGGCCCAGACCTAATATAACCTCAACAGCCACATTCCAGTAGCCATCTACCCACACTGCCTTCCTTGCCTTAATAAGATGGTCACTGCTCCTATTTTATGGAGGAAAGAGGTGAGAACTCTCAACCCCTCTGCTCCCACCATCAACTGCATCTCCAGTTCCTACACATGGCCACAGACTATTATCACAAAGGAGGAGTCCAGGGGCCCAAGGCTGATTCCTCCTTCCTGGGACACATTCCTTCCCATTTCCTCAGTGACTTCCCTCCATTGCTTAACCCCTTTCTCCCACACAACCAAGTTCTTCTCTCCACAGACCCTGTCTTTTAGGGTATAAAAACAGGCTGAAGTCCCCTGTGTGTTAGGAGGACGCTATGTCAACTTGGCAACTTCAAACCACTTCCCTATCTCACTCTTGGTGTTCACAATCAAGTTACTTGAAAGAGCTGTTCACACTGTCCCCACTTTCTCATTTCCTACTTAGTCTTCCACCTACATGAGTCTGCTTCTGCTGCCACCATTCCACACAGACTTGCCCTGACCAAGGCCACCAGTGATCTCCTGATCATTAAATCAAGCAAGGATGTTTTTAGTGACCATCTGATGCTCTGGCCTACTCCCTCCCTCTGGAGTCTTTCCCTTCAATGGTGTCTGGCCCACTCTCTCCTAGTCCTCTTCTTTGCTCTGAAGTTTGCTTTCTTAGTTCCCTGTAGGTCACTCTCCAGGACTCTGCCTCTCCTCATTAACCCCCAAACTCCCTACACCAACATCTTGTCCACATCTGCAGCTTCAACTACCAACTTTGACAACCCCAGTCTGTCTGTAACCCAAACTAGCCACCTTAGTTCTGACTGCCAACTATATGGCATAACTTGTATGTCCCATTAACACCTCAGGGAAGAAATCTTGACCTTGATCCTCTCCCTCTCTCTCCATGCCCCCACCACTGCCTGAGTTGTGTTGCTTGGACCCTTGGGCTAGCTCATTGACTAATCCCTTTCCTCTGGTTCATCTTTTATAGCATTGCCAAGGTCACCTTCCTGGCCATAATATGCCTACCTTAAAAGACCCTACAAGCTCAACCCCTCTCGGAAAAAGTTGAAACTCCTTCAGCATGGTATAGAAAGCACTTCATGATCTTCTGCTCTATGACCTTGCTGCCCCTCCTCACCCAAGCTCACTGTGCTCCCTTATTCCTTTGGTCCAGAAACTGGACCCTCCACTGTCTACAAGGCAGAAGTGAAGGTGGGTCTTCTGGTTATCTGCTGCAGAGTAAACCACTCCAAAACCTTGTGACTTAAAATGACAACTGCTTCTGTATTTCTCATTATTCTAAGGTTTTGGGAAGGAGTGGCCCGGGAGAGAGGGCTCCAAGAGATAGGCCCATAATTGGCACAGTGTCACATCTGCCGCATTCTGTTAGTTAAGCAATCACAGGCCCAGCCCAGTTTCCAAGAGAGGGGAAATTAACTCCTCCTTTCGATGTGGAGTTAGAATTTGCAACCATCTTTAATCTACCACAGAGGACAGGCAGGTAACATGGATAGTTGATGTGGGCCAGGTGAATTATAAAATTACATAGAGTGGCAGGATTGTGGCTGCACTAGCCCTTTGTCGCCATGCAGGAGCACAGGTCCTGTGTCACTAAATCTTCTGGTTTTTCAAGACAAGTCAATAATGTGGATTTTTTATATGAAAACTCCAGATCTTTCAATGTTGGCAACTAATTCACAATTTCTAAAAATGTTATATGAACAAAACTAAGTATGTCTTTGGTTTGGATGTGGTTTTTCTGGCCAACAAATTTTTGGACTCTGTTCTTTGCCCTTGACACAGACCTGAAACCTCTTACTCTTTGTTTGCCACCAAACTGTTACATGCCCTACTGATCCTTAAAGACTCAAGTGAAAATTTCCTTCTCCATGAAGACTCCTCTGACAGCCTTCTCCCCCTATTCACTACTCAAATGGTTTCTCTATTCCCACGCTGTGTGTGGCCCTTGGTGCGTCCCTCTATCATGGTAATTATCATACTCCGTAGTAACTGTTTACAGGTCCAGCTCCTCTGCCAGACTGTTTCTTTTCCCCAGCACTGGGCCCAGTATGTGGTTGGTATTCAATAAACCTAAGTCCTTCTTCCTAACCAAGCACTGGCTCTTGTACTCTCTACCTTCTCCATTTTCTTTCCTGGCCAATCCACCTTCCATTCCCACTGTCATTACCCTAGTTCAACCCTCCTCACTTCTGCCCAGAATGATTCCAAGAGCCTGTTAAGTCTCCCCAACTCATCTCCCCTGTTGCCCCAATGCCTGCCCTTCAGCCAGACTTCTCCCTAATGCCCAGATCTCACCACATCAGTCCCGTTCCAAGATTCCTCTATTCCCTAGAATAAAATCCAAAGTCCATGGGCTGCATTAGTGGACATATATTTTTTGCCTACCCAGCATGACTGTCCAGGGGTGGAAGCAGACCCAACCAATGCCAGTTTTGGGTCTTTTTATGGATGAATAATATTCCATTGTATGTATTACCACATTTTCTTTATCCATTCATCCATCAGTAGACATTCAGGTTATTTCCATATCTTGGCTACTGTGAATAATGATACAGTGGACTTTGGTGTACAAATATCTCTTCAAGATCCTGATTTCAATTATTTTGGATAAATACCCAGAAGTAGGATTGCTAGATCATATGGTAATTCTATTTTTGGTTTTTCAAGGAACTTCCATACTATTTTTGTAGTGGTTGCACCATTTTACATTCTCACCAACAGTGCATAAGGGTTCTAATTTCTCCACACCCTCACCAACGCTTGTTATTTTCTGGGCGTTTTGTTTGCTTGTTTGTTTTGAATAACGACCATCCTAACAGGTGTGAGGTGATGCTTCATTGTGGTTTTGATTTGCATTTCCCTGAAGACTGGTGATGTAGCTTTAAGTTTTTTTGTGGATACCTTAGGATTTTCTGTATACAAGGACATGACCTCTGTGAACAGATCATTTATTTCTTCCTTTCCAATCTGGATGTCTTTTATTTCTTGCCTAATTTTTCTGGCTAGAATTTCCAGTACAATGTCAAACAGAAGTGGCAAAAGTGGACATCCTTGTCTTGTTCATGATCTTTCAAGAACTTACACCAGTAAGTATGAAGTTAGCTGTGGGCTTTTCATAATTGCCATTTATCAGGTAGAGGAAGTTCCCTTCTACTTCTAGTTGGTTTTCAGCATGAAAGGTTATTGGATTTCATCAAAAACGTTTCTGTTTTTTCTGTTATTATGACAACTGTGTTTTTATTTCCTTCATTCTAATAATATGGTGTATCACTTTATTCTCAGGTATTAAACCAACCTTGCATTCCTAAAATAATTCTCACTTAGTCATGGTCTATTATCCTACTTATAGTTTCTGGATTCTGTTTACTAGTATTTGTTGGGATTTTTGCCTCTAAATTCATAAGGGATATTGATCTGTAGGTTTTTATTTGTGCTGTCTTTGTCTAACTTTTATCAGGGTAATACTGGCCTTATAGAAAGAACTGGCAAGTTGCCTTTCTCTTCTATTTCTTGGAAGCTTATGAAGTGGTATTCTTTAAGTGTTTAGTTAAATGTACTAGTGAAGACATCTGGTCCTGGAGTTTTCTTTATGGAAAAAAATATAACTACTAGTTCAATTCCTTTACTTAATATAGGTCTGGACATATTTTATAATTCTTCTTGAAATTTGGTAGTTTTGTCTTTCTAGGATTTTGTCTATTCCATCTAGGTTACCCAATTTATTGGTATGTGAATACATTGCTCCTAGTATTCCTTCATAAGCCTTTTATTTCTATAAGGTTAGTGGTAATGTCCCCAAGGTGTCCAATGAGAAACTAGCTTTAATTAAATGGAAGCTGAAATAAATCACTTTAATTTAAAATAACTTTTAGGCAAATCCATACAGACAAAAATTGGATTAGTGGTTGCCATAGTGTGGGGTGTGGGGAGTGGGTGAGGGGTGACTGTTAATGAGTATGAGGTTCTTCCTTAGGGTGATAAATATGTTCTGGAATCAGTGGTGGTTGATGTACAACTCTGTGAATATACTAAGGACCAAAACCACTGAACTGTACACCTTAAATAGGTAAACTTACAATAATTTATTTCAATAAAACTTTTTTTTAAGATTACACATGGCCTTCCTGTGTTCCTAATTTAAAGGAATTGAATGCTATATTTTCCTACCATTTATTGAAAAGATAAAGCCTCTCTTGTCAACTTATTTTATTACCCTTCTAAAATACAAACCTTTTTTTGGACAAGAATTGTGAAGTACACCTTAATAATTATGAGAAATTACTAATCATGGCTAACATAGGAATTTAATGATACTTTGCTAATTTAACTTACCAATTGCCCCGGCCGGCGGGAAGTTCAACAAGGGCTCGAGGGGAAGTTAACCTGGATGAGAGACAAACCAGACACAAAGAAGGAGACCAAGTCAAAAGTCTGATCAAGGTCTCAAGGTTTATTCTTACAAGGTAGATTATATAGGAGCTAGGAGGGGGAAACAGCCCCAGCTGAAGTGGCAAGGGTTATCTAGGTTGCTAGGATACCTAACTGAAGAATGTTCTCTGGAAAAGATCATGGGTGGGGGATTACTGAGAAAAGACAGAATGTTTTACTAAGGAGGAGATGTTATCACGGCAACTGCTTAATCTCTATCCCAGTGGTCTAATCGCAAGCTGGGTCAATTGATCTTTCGTAAATGGGGCAGACTTGAGAAACTAGAGACCTAGGCGAAAAGGGCGAGACCATTGTTTCTATGGCCTACGGCTCCCGAAATTTCCTCCCTTCTTTTATACAAAAGAGGGGGAGGCCCGCTATTTAGCGGTGGGCATTAACCAATTGGGGAAGTAGTGACCTGGCTCCTCCGAGACTCCCCATTGATGGGGGTCAACGTTGGCCCTTGGTATCTTTTGTGGAGGGGAGGAAGGGCGTATTTATTTTAGATACCAACCTCCATGCAAGCCAGGTTTTTCTCTCAGGGAATTCAGAGGCGGTTCATAGACCTTCCCTTGCGATGCTTAGGTTCGCACCCACATTGGTGCCCATATCGCACTCACTTTATTGTGAGCCGATATGCATAGGTCTGAATCCTATGCAGCTTCTAAAGGAGGGGAGTCATCTGGCACATCATAGCCTTGGTCCGCCAGGTCAAGCCGGTGATAGTGGACTTGTATCTGTCTGCCGAGGGCAGTATTGATCTGTTCTCTAATGAAGGTGGTAATTCTCTGGAAGGCCCAAGGGCCAAGGGAGAGCACAAGCATGAGACTAAGGAAGGGTCCTAGTATAGGGAGAAGATAAGGAAGAAACCCACTCATCCCAGTCCATAGGTGATTTTCAAACAGGTTTTTCTTTCTTTGCACGAGATCTTCTTGGAGTCTTTTTATTTTGTCATGAACTACTTCGGACTTGTTTGCATAGAAGCAGCATTTCTCTTCTAAGGCTAAGCAGATGCCGCCTTGGTCCGCGGTGAGAAGGTCTAGGCCACGCCTGTTCTGTAAGACTACTTCTGCAAGGGAATCTATTTGGTCTGGAAGATCTTGTAAGGTTCCTGAAACAGCCTCAATATCATTAATTAATTGATGGGATAGTTGATTATATTTGTGTATGGCAATGCCCATTCCTGCGGTACGGGTCTGGTGACCGCCTGTGACTCCAAGAGCGATTAACAGAGGAAGGACAGTAACTGCTCTTTTATGTCTTACGGGGTAGTAATCAAAGGTTGACAAAGGGACCGGTTCTTTTCTGTCAACTAAGGATATATCAGGTAAAGGGCTAGCAGTGGTGCACTGCCCTGTCCAGTTGGTGGGTAGAGAGGTGTATGCCATGTTAGTCCACAAACAAAGATTTGGTCTTTGGGGGGGGCATAGGATACTGTTTGTAATATTAGTGACAAGAATTTCTGAGCAGTGACCGAAAGAAATGTTCCCTAGGTCAATATCATAGGAATTATTTTGAAATCTCTGGTACAAGCAGGTTATGTTATCTAGTAATACTGGTTGCACTTTAAAAGGAGAGTAAAGTGAGCAATGGTTATTATTTTGGAGATTTTGTGTGATATTGGGTGTGAGAATAGCTAGAGGCATGGGTGTTCCCCAAGGCAGACAAAGCCAACAATGGGACGGAAGGTCAGGGTTGGTAAGATTAAGGAGTTTGTGAGTTTCTTTAAGCAGGCTGCTCATGGGTGAATTCAGATCGATTCCTCTGGGTTTTGGGAGAGCCAGGGGGTGATATTTTAAGGAAGGATACATATACTCTATGAGTTGCTCTATACGCTGTTGCACGAGTTGTTCACGAGCCCTATCCGATGGACCTCCTCCATCGGACACATGAATAGGTGACAAGACCTTCCAACAAACAGGTTTTCCTGGCGTTCCTGCACAACTAGCTAAAAGTGGTGACTTATGGGAATGGGTCTGTACAGCACCTCAGCGGGTTGTCTTTAGAATGGCTGTCAGATAAGTCTGGTTTTTATGATGACAGCTCTGGACAGAGTCATAGCAACTACTATGCATTTGATCTTGGACTGTAAAGGTGCTGGTGGCATTGCAATTACAGGGTATTGATTTCTTGTCAGCAGTTGGTGTTACGGACGGCTTTTTAACGCATTTCCAAGAGAGTTGTTTCCATCCTCTGCTAGAGGAATATCCTCCTGCAGAGATATCTGCTGTGAGATATGCTGTCTTATCCTGACAATCTATGGGTCCTCGGGTGGTCAGTTGGGGTCCAGCTAAGTATTTTGTCCCTTGAGATGTTACTTGTTTATGTCCTTGTATATTGGGTTCCAAATCCTGTATTCCTCCTTTACAATCACATGGTTGTCCAAATAGCTGCATATAGATCTGTTCTTTGTTAGGGGGTGATTGAAACCCACCCCCCCTCCGACAATAGAGAGGGAATAGTATACTTACCGTGAAGAAGGTGAAACCGGAGAGTTGATGGGCTTCATCTTTTTATAAGGTGCAGTTAAGAAGTGTGAAGATGCCAACAAGGATCCAGTAAGTGGTAACAAGAATAGTCTGCTGTACAAGGGTCCACTGGGGAGGGGTGGAGGTGGCGAGTCCTATGCCTAAGATAAAGGCAAGGACTAAACCGGCGGCCAGAATCTATGGAGAGAAGAAGAAAAAGGATGTCTCAGGGGGTATCACCACCCTGAACAGTTGGATACTATTTTTTAAAATCTTCTGGTAAATCTATTGGTTTAATCAAACGCTCTGGCAGCCAGCGAGCAGCTCTTTCTTTGGTGTCGAAAACACAGGCAGATCCCCGGCCCCATATGAGTATGGGATCAGGGCCATTCCAATGGGAAGTGAGGGGGTCTCTCCACATGACAGTGGCATAATTTTTATCAGTTTGTGGGTGCCAAAGGCGATCAGCTGCAGATTTGCCATGAGCGTCCAAAGTTAGAAAATTAAGAACAAACAAGGCATGATGAAGAATATTTCTTGGAGAGCCTTTCATGGGATATAAATCCCCCATTTTTAATTTGTGGAAGGTATGTTTAATAGTTAAATGGGCTCGTTCGACAATCCCTTGACCCTGGGGATTGTATAGTATGCCTGTAACATGCTTAATTTGTAATTGGCGACAAAATTCTTGGAATTTTTTTCCAGTATATCCAGGACCATTATCAGTCTTGATAATCTCGGGTTGTCCCATGACACTAAGACAATTGAGTACATGAGCAATAACATTTTTTGAAGCTTCTCCAACATGGAGGCTGACAAAAATAAATCTGCTAAAGGTATCTACAGTAACATGAAGATATTTAAGATTTGCGAATGAGGGGACATGTGTTACATCCATTTGCCAGATCTCATTGGGAACTAGGCCCCTAGGGTTCACACCCAAGTGAAGAACAGGCAGGAGAGTGACACAATTTGCACATTGTTTAACAATCTGACGGGCTTGTTCTCTAGTAATTTTAAAAAGAAGTAAGGTTTGAGCGTTAAGGTGGTGTAAAGAGTGAGCTTCTTTGGCTTGAGCCACAGGATCGAGCTCAGCGAGAAGGGCAAGTTGGGTAGCTTTATCAGTCACAGCGTTGCCTGTGGCTAGAGGTCCAGGAACACCAGAATGGGCACGAATATGGCTTATATAAAAGGGATGTTGCCTGGAATGTATGCACTGCTGGATGGAAGAAAACAGAGGGGTGGCGTTTGTAGTGGGTTTTATATAGGGCACGGTCTCTAAAAGGGGAATGGATTGAGCAATATAAGCACTGTCAGTGTATAGGTTAAATGGAGTATTTGGGAGTTGTTGAAAACTTGTAAAACAACAAAGAGTTCAACCAATTGAGCAGAGTGGAATGGGGATTGTAGGGAAGTGGTTTGATTATCTATGGTGAAGGCTGCTACTCTGTTGGAGGAGCCATTGGTGAAAACTAGGGGGGCATGAGGAAGGGGTTGGGAGGAGGTCAATGTAGGGAAAACAAATGGTTGGGTCCTTAGAAAATGGAGAAGCTTGTTAGCAGGGTAATGATTGTCAAGGGCTCCCTGGAAAGAGGTGCAGGATGTTGCCCATTCATTGTCATTCTCCATCAACCACTGGATTTGGGTAGGGGAATAGGGTAGGACAATTTTGTCGGGGTCTTTACCGAATATTTTCCTGCTGTGGTCACGTCCGATTTTTATCAGCTCAGCCACCCAGGAGGTATAGGGGATAAGGACTTTGGGTGGTGAGGCAGGTAAATGGACCCAAAAAGGGGCCCCTCTTGCCAGAACACTCCGGTGGGTGTAAAATCAGTAGCACAAATGACTAGGAGAAGAGGCTTCTCATAAGAGATAAAGACGACCCTTTGGTTTAGAATTGCGGCTTCCACTGCCTTTAGGGCTTCTAGGGCAGGGGCTGTTAATGAGTGAATGGAAGTAGGATCTGGGTCCCCTTTAAGAATATCAAACAAGGGTTTAAGCTCTCCAGTAGTTAGCTTGAGATAAGGCCTGAGCCAATTGATATCTCCTAGAAGTTTTTGAAAATCATTTAAAGTTTTTAAGCAATCTGTTCTAAGTTGAACCTTTTGTAAAAGAATCTTTTTATGAAAGAGTTCAAAGCCTAAAAACAAGTAAGGGGGTTTTAATTGAATTTTATCGGGGGCCATCTGAAGACCAGCTCTGGTAAGGGCCCTAGAAAGCTCTTGGGAATAAGCAAGGAGTTCAGTGGGGTTAGGACCAGCCCCACTGAGGATGTCGTCCATTTAATGAATTAAATATGTAGAAGGCCGTCTTTGCCTAAATGGGTCTATAATTTGAGCTACAAATTTTTGGCACAGTGTAGGGCTGTTTGCCATTCCTTGGGGCAGAACTTTCCATTGGAATCTTGGCATAGGGCCTTTAAAATTAATCACCGGCAAACTAAATGCAAAATGCTTGTGGTCTTTAGGATGTAGGGGGATTGTGAAAAAGCAATCTTTTAGGTCAATAATGATTTTACAATATCCTGCAGGAATCGCCACAGGAGTGGGGGGGCCTGGTTGAAGGGCCCCCATAGGTATCATAGCTTTATTAATTTCTCTAAGATCTTGAAGTAACCTCCATTTTCCTGATTTTTTCTTTATGACAAAAATAGGAGTATTCCAGGGGGAGGTGGTGGGCTCTATATGGCCTGCAGCAAGTTGTTCCTGTATTAACATTGTGGCTGCAGCCAGTTTTTCAGAAGTTAAGGGCCATTGATCAACCCATACAGGCTCTGTTGTTTTCCAGGATATTTTATCTGCATGGGGTACAGGTATGTCAACGGCCATTAGGGTAAATTTTCATAGCCAATTCCAGCACGATCAGTTTTTATGGTGACCAGGACTGGCTCTTTTGCGCCCTGAGAGTGTTTGCCCAACCCTTGCCCAGGGCGAAAGCCTTGATTGAGCATCTGGTGAGTGACTAGTTCATTAGGGCTGCACATAATGAGCTTCACTTGAGAGAGAATATCTCTGCCCCAGAGGTTGATAGGTAGGCCTGCAACCACATAGGGCTGGACAGTACCGTGATTGCCTTCTTATCTTCCCATTGAATAACTTCGGAGCTTTGTAGGGGGTTGGAGGTTTGTCCAATAACCTCTAAGGTGAGTCATGGAAGCGGTGAGAGGCAAAGGTGAAGGCCAATCCTTACTGGAAATTATTGTGGTGTCCGCGCCAGTATCTATAAGGCCTTCAAAGGTTTTTCCTTTTAATTTTAACTTAAGAAGGGGTCTTTTTTGAGTGATCTCTTGTGCCCAATAAACATCTGCTGATCCAAACTCATTGGGGCCTCTCTTTTGCTTATAGCAAGGATTTTTATCATCGAGGGGGGGTAATATTAATTGAGCAATCCGTTGGCCAGGGGAAATGGTAATTGGTCCCTGAAAGGCCGTAGCCATAAGTTTAATTTCTCCAGTATAATCGTTGTCAATGACTCCTGGAGAAATAGTGAGGCCCTGAATAGTGGAGCTGGCACGACCCAGAATAAGACCAAAGGTGCCCTGCGGCAAAGGGCCAAAAATCCCCATAGAAAGAATTTGAGTTCCCATTTCTGGGGTCAATATTGACTGGGAGGTGGAACAGAGGTCCAGTCCTGCGCTACCGAGGTTGCTCGGGAGAGGATAGTGACGCTGGATTTTGGACTGACTGGGGGACGAATCTGACGACCCCAGGGTTCTGTCCCGGGTAGGTTTTGGGGCCCTGGGGTGGGCTCTGTATCAAGTTTCCCTGCTTCGGAGGCAGAGGGTTACCCTGTATGTCAGCCTTGGAGCAGCATTCAGAGGCCCAATGCTTACCCCGTTTGCATCGCGGGCACAGGGATGATGGGAGCGATCGTTCGGTCCTAGGGGCTGTGCACTCTCTTGAAAAATGACCTGGTTGCTTGCAATTAAAGCAAGTCTTGGGCCTGGCTCCCTGAATAAAATCTTTAAGAGCTGCTCCTATGGCTATTCTGATATTGTGAGAGGTTGGGTCTGAAAGGAAAGGAGCGACACACAGCAGCAATTCACCGGAGAATTCCACTTTATTAGGGAAAGGTGCTGGGTTATATAGGAAGGGGCATGAATTGATTGAGGTGTCACTTCTACGGGGCTGGTGGCTGTTGGCTAGGTGCTGGGATTGGGAGGGGGGCGAGAGGTGATTGGGCTTCAGGTGGCACCGGCGGGAACCGGGGACCCCCCCAAAGAGAAGCTGGAAGTTCGCCATCTTACTGGTGGGGGCCCTTCATTCCCCCCTTTCTCCTCTATGGGGTTGTGGACGTTGCTTTCTCTCTGACTGCTTCCTGCTGAACAGGGGCGGAGAAGGGAGTGAGGGCTTGAGGACTGGGAGAAAAGGGTTGATAGGACTCCCCACAGTAAGGACGAGTAGATGTGGACTTCTTCAGGTTGGAAATCAATGAAGTTTCCCTGTAACTATAGGTCGAGGACTTGATTCCAATGGTGCCAAGAGGATATGGGTGTCAGGAGCCAGGCGTCTGCGGCCATTGTTTCCAGGAACAGTTTCCAGCGGAGAGAGGGGTCCATCTCAACGTGTGGTGAGGAGGTCACGTGAGGGTGAGGGATCTTCTGTGGCCAGAAGCTGGTAGTTCCTGAGTAAAAGCTGGTTGAAAGCTTGATTAGAGATTTTTCTGACTTGGGATTTGATGAACTTTATTATACAGGGTAAGAAGAGACAGGCGAGAAGAATGATTATTATGGGGCCTGCAATGGGCCAGAGCCAGGTGAAGAGGGGGTTAGTATTGAAGAGAATGGGTTGGAATTGGAAGCAGAGTGGAGGCTGGAGGCAAGGTCGGTGAGTTTGGTGATGTCAGTTTCTACAATGCCGGATTCATTGATGTAATAGCAGCACTCTTCCCGGAGGAAGAAGCAGGTGCCGCCCTTCTCGGCTGTAAGCAGATCTAAGGCCCACCGGTTTTGAAGGGTGACTTTAGCTAGCGAAGTGACCTGTCTTTGGAGAGAGGCTAGGGAATCAGCAGTGGATGTCAGGGCTCCCTCAAGTTTGGCGTTGAGATCTCTAACTGCCATAGAGAGTGACCCAAGGCTTCTCTCGAAAACCCTGCCCCAATGGCTGAAGTGATCAAAGAGATACCGACCATGATGGGAAGGAAAGCAGCCCTTTTTGTGCATGAGGACAAGGGAGGTTGGAACTCAAGGAATTCTGCCATGCTGTAAAGTGTAAGCTGTGGGATTAGGGTGATGAGAATGCAGGGTGTGCTGGAGTTGGGAGGCACTGAAGTGCGCTGGAGGGGGGTGGAGTTGGGCCTACACAGTGGTGGATGGTGAGATTATCTGCGTATTCTGGTTCTCATAGGGGTATGTCTGCCAGGGGGCAGAGGGGTTGTCTTTCTGCATGGAAGGAGTAGTTGGAAATATTAAGGGGCATGGCAGCCAGCAGTGGGCGCTGTAGTGATGTGCACAAGAAACAATTGGCGGTGCTAAGGGTGTGGTTGAGAAAGATGGTGGTGTCCTGAATGAGCTGTGACGAAGAGTAGGAGAAATGGGAAGAGGGGTGGGGATAAGAAGATGAAGAGGCGCCGTCAAGAGTTTGGATAATGACTTTTTCGGAATGTCTGATATCTGATGCAACTTGAGAGATCTGGGAATGAGAGGGAACATACTTTCGAGAGATATGAAGGGTACCGTGGGGGGTCAAGGACCCCCCATAGTAAACTGAGGCTGTGACTCCAGCAGCCCATCGAGAGTCCCAGGGATCTGGGATTAATAAGGAGAATGAGCCGTTGGGATATTTCATAAAATGGTTGGAGGAGTAATACTGTGGGTACTGGAAGTTACCCATGTAGTGAATGGCGCAAGACCAGTAGGGACATCTCCTGTAGGTGTCTGGCCATCGCCTGCAATAGGCTTGTTTTTGGTCATAGAGGAAGCAGAGGTAGGGAGAATAAGGGTAGCTACTAGTGAACACTTCGGTGGAGGGAGGAAAGTGGAGGTATAAAGGCTCAGAGCAGCTTTTCAGAGGGCAGTCTGGTGTGGCAATGAGGGCAGTAACTTTTGTTTGATGCTGTGTGTAAGTTTGTCTGACTTTGAATCGCCATACAAAGGAGGCTGGGGTGGTGGGGAAGACAATAGGAATGAGGAAAAAAAGCGAGAGAGCAGTAAATGAGGAAAAAGTCATGATTCGGGTATGGATGGCAAAGGGGGTGAACGGGATTTGGAGGAAAGAGGACAGTAAGGTCAGGAGTCTGGAGGGAGGGAGAGTCTGTAAACTTTTGTAGGTTAAGAGATCTTTTAGGTGATGTGGGGACAGAATGGTAAGGGGCGCCCTGAATGTCAGTTTATGAGCTGCCTTCTGCAAGAGCTGTCTAGCGGCTAATGCTCGTAGGTAGTGGGCCCATCCCCAAACTGTGGGGTCTAATTGCTTGGAGAGATAAGCTACTGGGGCAAAGGATGGGCCATAATATTGGCCTAGGACTCCTAGAGCTTGACTGGACCTCTCATGAATGTATAATGAGAAGGGCTTCGACAAATCAGGAAGATGGAGAGCTGGGGCTCCCACAAGGGCTTGACGGAGCTTAATGAAGGAGTGTCGGGGTGAGGAGGATAATGGTTCTTTAGGGGGGCCCTTGCTGAGGTCATATAGGGGTCTTGCCAACAGGGAGAAGTTAGGGATCTACACTCTAAAACATCTAGCCAGGCCTAGAAATGAAAGGATTTCTGTCTTGGTTTTGGGAACAGTTTCTGTTTAAGGTAATGGACTTTCTTTGTTGAGATAGAAGGAATCTGAGGTAAGTGACAGGAGGGGAAGAGATTTGAGCTTTGACGGGGGATATTCGGTAACCTCTGGAAGCTAGAAGGTTAAGTAGGGAGGCAATGTCAAGTTGAGACTGTTCCCACGAGGGACTGCAGAGTAAAAGATTGTCCATGTGTTGTAATAATGTGGACTTGGAGTGATCATGATGAAACTGTTTGAGGTCCTGAGCTAGGACCTGTCTAAAAATGTGGGGACTATCTCGGAAGCTTTGTGGCAAAACTGTTCAAATGAGTTGTTCAGAATGTCTTGTGTATGGGTCCGTCCAGGTGAAGATGAAAAAATCTTGGGAGCAGGGGTCTTGAGGGACAGAAAAATGGGTCCCTGAGATCTAGGACTGAGAAGTGGGATGCTGAGGCAGGGATCTGCGATAAAAGGCTGTATGGATTTGGAACTAAGGGATGGATAGGGAGAACCGCTATGTCGATGAGGCAAAGGTCTTGGACAAGGCGGAAAGATCCATTGGTTTTTTAACAGCTAATATGGGGGTATTAAACGGGGATTGAGTGGGTCTGAGGTAATTTTTGTTTAAGAGATCTTGAATGATGGGTTGGAGGCCTATGAGGGCTGAAGTGGTTAGGGGATATTGGGCCTGACAGATATACTGAGAGGGATCACATAATTTGATAGAGGCAGGAGGACATAGAGCTACGGAGGGGCTTGTAATGTCCCAAACTTTGGGATTTACAGGGTGTATGAGGGTGGAACCGGAGCTTTCATTGGGTAGAGGGGGGTCGTCGGCTATAAGAGATATCAGAAAGGGAGTACTGGGGGCTGTGGGAGTGGATATAGTTATGGAAACGTGGAGGAGAGAAAGGATGTCCCGTCCTAGTAAAGGGATGGGACACTGGGGCATAACCAGGAAGGAGTCGGAGAAAGGTATGGGATTTTCTTGGATTGTGCATAAAAGAGGGGGGAGTTTTAATGGGAAAATCTGTTTACCTCTTACCCCGACTATAGGAGTAATGGCTGGCATGGTAGGGCCCCGGTATTCTCACAAGACTGAGAAGGTGGCTCCTGTATCTAGGAAGAAGGAGATGGGGTGACCATCTACTGTTAAAGTAACCCTGGGCTCCTGTTTGGTGATGGAAATGGTCAGGCGAGAAGCCCCCGGACCCCATCAATCTTCTTCTGCCAGCCCCACTACGGCGGGCGTAGGATGGGGGTTGTTCGTCCAGCCTCCCCTTCGGGTGGTTGGGCAATCAGACCCCCAGTGGCCCTTTTTGTGGCATCTGGAGAATGGGGTGGTAGGAGATCTGGGGGAGGGGCACGCCCTTGACCAATGTCCCACTTTTCTGCACTTGAAACAAGCTCCTGGGTGGGGGGCTTGTTTGTAGAGGGGCGCCCAGGTTGTGGTTTTATCAGCTGGGCCAACATTTGAAAATTGGTCTGATCAGCCTTTTGTTTACGGCGTTCTTTCTCCTCCTCCCGGTTATGGAAGACTTTAAAGGCCACTGTTAGGATCTCAGTCTGTGGGGTAGCGGGGCCCTGTTCTAACTTTTTGAGTTTAGCTTTAATGTCAGGGTAGCTTTGAGCTAGGAAGTATGTCATAAGGACATGTTTTCCTTCAGGTGTTTCTGGGTCTAGGCTGGTATACTGTAATAGGGCTTGAGTGAGTCTGTCTATGAACTCGGGAGGGGGTTTCATCTCTCTTTTGAATTATGTCTTGGAGCTTTTGAAAATTGACTACTTTACGAGCTGCCTTTTTCAGACCTGCTATTAAGCAGGAGGCAAAAATATCTCGAGAGCGGAGACCTACGGCGGTGTTATAATCCCAGTGTGGGTCTGGTTCGGGGACAGCAGTGGGGCCAGGGGGATAGGTGGGGTCAGTCCTGTGGGTTTCGGTAGCATGCATTTGGGCGAAGTCCCAAACTCATCTACGCTCTTCAGGGAGGAGAGTATTGGCCAGGAGCATGAAAATGTCATGATGCGTGAGGCTGTAAGACTGGAGGGTCCATTGAAACTCCCTGATGTATGTCGTGGGATCAGTGGAAAAGGAACTTAGGCATTTCTCTAGTTGGGCTAAATCTCCTAAGGAGAAAGGGACATGAACGCGCACGATGCCTTCAGATTTTGCTACCTCCTGGAGGGGGGCGATAATTTTGGGAGGCTCTCGGGACCGAGTCTGAGGGGGACTGAAGGGTTCTGTCTCAGTCTGTGGGGGAGTGATGCAGTCTAGCCACGCCTAGTCGAGCAGGTCCTGAAGTGCGGAAGGGGGGCAAAGAAAATAAAGAAAGATAGAATCGGACCCACCTGTTGCCAGCCAGCAACCCAGCTGCTTGCTTCTGCCCCTCTAGTTGGGCTTGAACTCATGACTCTGAGGTTAAGAGTCCCAGGCTCTACTAACTGAGCTACAACAGGGCTCCAGTTAATTGCTTATGGAATGCTTAAACAGAATTTTCTTTGTTCTCCATTCCTGCCACATCGGCAAGTGGGGGAAGGGCATAGCTAGAAGCAGGGGCGGTGTTTCTACACATCTTCAAGGTCTCCCTACTTTCAGAGTGAGGAGTCTTGGCTCATCTTCAAGGACAAGATATGTTTTTGTGGACACATAACTTGCAAGGACTGCACCGGTTGTTCTCTAGCTTGTGCTTTCCCATGATGCGTTCAGACATAGGGGAAGGTGCTTTCCCATTCTCCCTACAAACATGTGAGAAGACAAAGGCGGTCCCTAACAGGGGAGAAACAGGTGATGAGGGCAAAGATGGAGGAGGCCCCTGGGACCTAGTTAAAGGGGGGGCTGAAAGGCTCAGGCTTAATCTGCGGGGGATGAAGGCGGAGGAGGTGAGATGGGGGAGGAGATGGTGGGGGAGGAAGGGAGAAGGGCTGTTGTAGGAGAAGAAGGGGAAGGGAGTGAATGGGAGGCTTCTGCCGGGGCAGCGGCTTGCAGGCTAGGAGAACTTGGGAGGGGGCGGGGGGAAGAGGAGGCGGAAAACTTCGATATAGGGAATCTCCTACCATTTTTTCAGGCACTGGCAGTAGTTAAAGAGATTGCGAGTGATGTTAGGATCAAGAGTTCCCCCTGCGGGCCATTGCTTGTTATTGTCTAGGGGGTATGTCGGCCAATCTTGGGAGCAATATTTACGGAGAAGTTTTGGTTTTATATCAGGCGTCAGGGAGAGGGTAGCCAGATGCTTAAGCAGGCATTCAAGAGGTGAACTTTCAGGGAGGGATGAGGAGGCTCCCATGGCTAAAGGACAGAGAAGGAGACAAACGGGAAGACAAATGGAGATCCTCGGACTGGAAGCAGACCGCAAGGAGACAAAGGGTGTCCCCGATGATCCTTGGTGGTCTGCAGAAACTCGTATATGAGTCGGAATTTCTTAGGAAGTGTGGGTCATCACCCAGACTTCCCTAAGAAGGCAGAGTGCTGGAGTCACGAGGTACCTAGCGCTAGGAATTTTTGGCAGACAGAACAGATTTTGGCGGACGGAACAGAAGGAGTGGGGGGGGGGGGAGGGAGTGTTCTCATCTTCAAAGGAGTCACCTCATTTAGGGCTGTTGGAGGGGGGCCTGAGGGTCTGCCACAGCCATGAAGGCCTGTGGCGGGGATTTATGGCTGCCAGAGGAGGGGCCTGAGGGTCCGCCGCAGCCGTGAAGGCCTGAGGCAGGAATTTATGGCTGTTGGAGGAGGGGCCTGAGGGTCCACCGCAGCCATGAAGGCCTGAGGTGGGGAGAGTTCCCACCTCATCCCTGAGCATCAGGGCCTTGCTGGACAATCACGGTCAATGGCACTGCGATAGCTCAGGGAAGAGTGGCCCACTCCGGGGGGGAAAACTTACCTAAAGGCCAGAGAGGAGTGGTGAGTGTGATGAGCCAGCACTGGAAAAAGAGGATGAGGGCAAGCTGCTGCTGGTGTCGGGGGGAAGACGGGGCCCAGTTGGGGTGTCCCGTCTCCCGGGTTTTGGCACCAATGAAAGGAAAGGAGCGACACACAGCAGCAATTCACCAGAGAATTCCGCTTTATTAGGGAAAGGTGCTGGGTTATATAGGAAGGAACATGAATTGATTGAGGTGTCACTTCTACGGGGCTGGTGGCTGTTGGCTAGGTGCTGGGATTGGGAGGGGGGTGAGAGGTGATTGGGCTTCAGGTGGCACCAGCGGGAACCGAGGACCCCAAAGAAAAGCCAGAAGTTTGCCATCTTACTAGTGGGGGCCCTTCAGGGTCGACATTGGCACAAAGTTTTATAAAATCAGAGACATTTTTGCCATGGTGATGGGGACGCATAGCCGCTTGACAAGCTGAGTTAGCATTTTCAAAAGCAAGATGTTTAATGAATTCATTATCTGTTTCCTCCCTTCCCATGAGGCATTCAGCGGCCTCTGTAAGGCAGCATATGAATTCACTGTAAGGTTCCTGTGGCCCCTGTCTAACCTTGCCAAGAGAGGTGATGGCTGACCCTTTAGAAGGGAGGCTCTTCCAGGCCTTAAGGGCTGCATGTTGGATTTGTGTGAGTAAGCCTGGAGAAAACTTAGCCTGTTTTTCATTTGTGTCATAGGGGTGATCGCCCAGAAGTTTGTCTAATGTCCAGGATTTGGAAGGACTGCTGGCAGTCATATTGCGGCGGGCAGTATCCTGGCATCTTTCAGTGTAATCAGCTTTCCATAAGAGAAAGTCACCCCTTGTTAAGGTGGCTTTAGTTAAAATGCCCCAATCATTAACTGTAAGCCAGTCTTCGCTTAGAGACTCTAACAATGAAATAGTAAAGGGGGTAACGGCCATAAGAGGAAACAGCATTCTTTAAGTCTTTTATATTTTTAAATTTAAGGCGGCAGTACCGCTGAGTCCTACTGGTTGAAGCTGCATTCTCGTCCTCTCCCTCAGTGTTTTCTGACTCAAGCTTGGCTATAGGCTCTTCTGCGTCCGTATCTCCCCCTTCTGATTCTCGTGGTTCAGCCTCATTTGACTCTCCCTGGGTCGGCTCTCCTTCGGTCGGTCTAGTTTGGGATCGGGTCACCGGGAAGACATTAAGGGTTTTATTTTTGGTTTTAACTTTCTGAATGGGGGGTGCAGAGGGGGAACTTATTTTTATTTTCTGAACAGGAGGGACAGTGGGGGAGCTTATTTCTAAGTCAAGGTCACATAATTGCCTAAGCAATTGGGATCTTTCCCTTTTGACCTGAAGCAGTGCCTTAAGGGACTGCACCTCCCGAGAGAGTTTAACAGTGGCTTGTCTAGTTATTTCTTCTAGATCGGGTTGAGTACAGAAAGGGGATGGTATGTTATAGGGTGGTGGACATGCACCTAAAGGTGCTTGAGGGGGCCAATCAAGATTATGGTGCTTAGTGGCAGCGTCTTTTAGTTCGGCCTCCTCTTCAGAGGAGAGGGGATCATCATCAGGGCTGTTGGACTTGAGACCGGACAGGACTGGGTAAATAGATTTTGGGGAGGGCCACTAGACGGCAGATCATTATTAACCACGGGCACGGGAATGGAGACAGAGGGACAATTAGAGGCTGGGGAGGAGGGACGAAGGTCCTCGGGGACCTCCTTTTTGTGAAGAGAAGTCTGACTGGTTTTTAACTTTCCTTTCAGATAATTTTCACTATCATCAACAATCTTTGAAACATCTGGGTGACAGTGGCGGACCTGCAACACATCATTTATGAGATTCCAATAAGAAAATGCCTGTACTGGGACCTTCTCAGGGCCAAAGGAACGATAAAAATCATTCAGGCAGTTGCCAACTCGGCGCCACCGTTTTTCATCTATAGTTCCTTCCTGGGGGAACCATGGGCAGACATCCTCTAGCAAGATAAAGAATTTAACTAAATCTTTTTTCTTAACCCTTATTCCTCGTGTCTTGAGAGAAGCCTTAAGTCCCTAAACAAATAACTCATGCTTATTTAGTGTTTGCCTCATGATTGCATCACTTTCCTTACCTTTACTGATCTGTGTCACAGGTGGGTACTCCTGTGGTGATCTTCGTGTGGATCTTCACTCACCGGCGGGGTGGCGATCTAAAGACAGAAGGACAGCTGTCCATATGAGCGACGTCCAGATCAGGCTTCATACCTCGAGCCCCGCATTGGGCGCCACTTGCCCCAGCCGGCGGGGAGTTCAACAAAGGCTCAAACAGAAGTTAACCTGGATGAGAGACAAACCAGACACAAAGAAGGAGACCAAGTCAAAAGTCTGATCAAGGTCTCAAGGTTTATTCTTACAAGGTAGATTATATAGGAGCTAGGAGGAGGAAACAGCCTCAGCTGAAGTGGCAAGGGTTATCTAGGTTGCTAGGATACCTAACTGAAGAATGTTCTCTAGAAAAGATCATGGGTGGGGGATTACTGAGAAAAGGCAGAATGTTTTACTAAGGAGGAGATGTTATCACAGCAGCTGCTTAATCTCTATCCCAGTGGTCTAATCGCAAGCTGGGTCAATTGATCTTTCGTAAATGGGGCAGACTTGAGAAACTAGAGACCTAGGCGAAAAGGGCGAGACCATTGTTTCTATGGCCTACAGCTCTCGACAACCAATTATTTCAGAAGAATCTGATTTACAATGAAATTTATGAGCTTTCTTATTCAAAATTTCTTTTTTGTTCCTTCAAACTATAAATGGCTGGTACAGCTTTCAGTTTTCAAAACAGCCAACACAATTTTCTATCTTCTTTCTGCAGAAGTTACAAAAACAGCTTAAATTAAAACAACAAAAACATTACTTACAGTAGTTTCTAGACTTAAACGTATCTTAGGACTTCTCTTAATATTTTACAACACTACATTGCAATATTTTGTATCAGCCTTGCCAACATTCTTAAAACTGGTTTTCTCTCGAAGCTTCTATTTCAGGACTCCACTGAGAAAACAATATGTTCCCCGAGTTTGGCCACTTGATTCCATCTGATGCCATGACTTGGATGTGACAATAACATCAGGTGACTTCCCCCTCAGTATCAGGGCAATGACTGGAGAAGAATGAGAGTGGGGGCCTTGTCATATCTCTGAGTCTGAAGGATCTTTCATGAAACACCCAGATGGTTCTTCTGTTCCTTGGCATTCAAAGCATCTCCTTTATTGCTCATCCTCACACTAGTAAAGAATTTTTTTAATGTTTCATAATTAAACATTTTTAATCTCAAAAGTAATACATGCTCATTGTATATTAAATCCTGAAAGATACATAAGGAAAAAGCTAATCATTTCACAACTAACCCTCTATTCCCATAGCCCAGAGGTAACCAACAATTGGATGTATTCTCTTGCATGCTTGGTAAAGAATATCCTAAATGCGGGTATTTCCCAGAGAGCCAAAGAAAGTCCTGGGCAACAACCAAAGAAAGATGAGCCTTAAAAAGAGAGTAAAAAGGAGGCGGAGCAAAGATGGCGGCGTGAGTAGAGCAGTGGAAATCTCCTCCCAAAAACACATAGAGCTATGAAAATATAACAAAGAAAAATCTTCCTAAAATAGAGACCACAGGACACAGGACAACATCCAGACCACATCCACACCTGCAAGAACCCAGCGCCTTGTGAAGGGGGTAAGACACAAGCCCCGGCCCGGCGGGACCCGAGCGCCCCTCCCCCCGGCTCCCGGCGGGTGGAGAGAAACCGGAGCGGTTTTTTTTTTTTTTTTTTTGGCGAGCGCTTTTTGGAAGCCTTAGAGGGACGGGCCCCCGTTGCTGGGGAGGCAGGGTGGCGGGACCGGTGAGGAGGTGCCTGGGAACGGCGCCAGAGGACAAAGAATATCCCGCGTTTCTCCCTGCGAGACCTGGGGGCGGGTGCCTGAGACCGGTGCCTGAGGACGGAGGAGGTCGCGCGTTTTTCCCCTTTTTTTTTTTTTTTCTCTTTTTGGCGAGCGCTTTTTGGAAGCCTTGAAGGGACGGGGACCCCAGTGCTAGGGAGGCACGGTGGCGGGACTGGTGAGCGGGTGGCTGGGACCGGCGCCTGAGGACAAAGAATATCCCCCGTTTTTCCCTGCGGGACCGGTGGGCGGGTGCCTGAGACCGGCACTTGAGGACAGAGGAAATCGCGCGTTTTTCCCCTTTTTTTTTTCTCTTTTCTGCGAGTGCTTTTTGGAAGCCTAAAAGGGACAGGGACTCTGGTGCTAGGGAGGCAGGGCAGCGGGACTGGTGAGCGGGTGCCTGGGACCAGCACCTGAGGACAAAGAATATCCCGTATTTTTCCCTGTGGGACCGGTGGGTGGGTGCCTGAGACCAGCACCTGAGGACGGAAGAAATCGCGCGTTTTTCCCCTTTTTTTTCTCTCTTTTTGCCGAGTGCTTTTTGGAAGCCTTGAAGGGACAGGGACCCCGGTGCTAGGGAGGCAGGGCGGCGGGACTGGTGAGCGGGTGCGTGGGACCAGTGCCTGAGGACAAAGAATATTGAGCGTTCCTTCCCTGCGGGACCGGTGGGTGGGTGCTTTTTGGAAGCCTTGAAAGGACAGGGACCCTGGTGCTAGGGAGACAGGGCAGCAGGACCAGTGAGCGGGTGCCTGGGACCGGCACCTGAGGACAAAAAAAAAAAAAAAAAATCGCTTGTTTTTTCCTTTTTTTTCCTTTTTTTTTTTTCTCTTTGTTTCTGTTCCCTCTCTCATTGTTGCTGCTGTTGTTTTGGTTTGGAGAGTGCTTTTTGGAAATCTTAAAGGGGCAGGACAGGTCACTTAGACCAGAAGCAGGGAATCTGGGGATCTCTGGGAACTCTAACCCCCTGGGCAGCAGGGAGCACAGAGGCCCCTTACGGAGATAAATAGTCTCCTGGCTGCTCCCCCTCCAACGGGGCTCCACCATTTTGGAGGAACAGCCCCAGCCAGGCCAAGCCCACAGCAACAGTGGAGATAAACCCCAAAGCAACTGGGCAGGAAGCAGAAGCCCTGTCTGCGCACAGCTGCCCAGCACAAGCCACTAGAGGTCGCTATTCTCCCAGGAAAAGGCTACAAACCAACAAGAAGGGAAGCTCTTCCAGCGGTCACTTGTACCAGCTCTGCAAACTATCTCTATCACCATGAAAAGGCAAAACTACAGGCAGACAAAGATCACAGAGACAACACCTGAGAAGGAGACAGACCTAACTAGTCTTCCTGAAAAAGAATTCAAAATAAAAATCATGAACATGCTGACAGAGATGCAGAAAAAAATGCAAGAGCAATGGGATGAGATGCAGAGAAAAATGCAAGAGCAGTGGGATGAAGTCCGGAAGGAGATCACAGATGTCAGGAAAGAGATCACAGAAGTGAAACAATCCCTGGAAGGATTTATAAGCAGAATGGATAAGATGCAAGAGGCCATTGAAGGAATAGAAGCCAGAGAACAGGAACGTATAGAAGCTGACATAGAGAGAGATAAAAGGATCTCCAGGAATGAAACAACACTAAGAGAAATATGTGACCAATACAAAAGGAAAAACATTCGTATTATAGGGCTACCAGAAGAGGAAGAAAGAGGAAAAGGGATAGAAAGTGTCTTTGAAGAAATAATTGCTGAAAACTTCCCCAAACTGGGGGAGGAAATAATCGAACAGACCATGGAATTATACAGAACCCCCAACAGAAAGGATCCAAGGAGGACAACACCAAGACACATAATAATTAAAATGGCAAGGATCAAGGACAAGGAAAGAGTTTTAAAGGCAGCTAGAGAGAAAAAGGTCACCTATAAAGGAAAACCAATCAGGCTAACATCAGACTTCTCAACAGAAACCCTACAGGCCAGAAGAGAATGGCATGATATACTTAATGCAATGAAACAGAAGGGCCTTGAACCAAGGATACTGTATCCAGCACGACTATCATTTAAATATGATGGTGGGATCAAACAATTCCCAGACAAGCAAAAGCTGAGGGAATTTGCTTCCCACAAACCACCTCTACAGGGCATCCTACAGGGACTGCTCTAGATGGGAGCACCCCTAAAAAGAGCACATAACAAAACACACAACATATGAAGAATGGAGGAGGAGGAATAAGAAGGGAGAGAAGAAAAGACTCTCCAGACAGTGTATATAACAGCTCAATAAGCGAGCTAAGTTAGGCAGTAAGATACTAAAGAAGCTAACCTTGAACCTTTGGTAACCACGAATCTAAAGCCTGCAATGGCAATAAGTACATATCTTTCAATAGTCACCCTAAATGTAAATGGACTTAATGCACCAATCAAAAGACATAGAGTAATAGAATGGATAAAAAAGCAAGACCCATCTATATGCTGCTTACAAGAAACTCACCTTAAACCCAAAGATAAGCATAGACTAAAAGTCAAGGGATGGAAAAACATATTTCAGGCAAACAACAGTGAGAAGAAAGCAGGGGTTGCAGTACTAATATCAGACAAAATAGACTTCAAAACAAAGAAAGTAACAAGAGATAAAGAAGGCCACTACATAATGATAAAGGGCTTAGTCCAACAAGAGGATATAACCATTCTAAATATATATGCACCCAATACAGGAGCACCAGCATATGTGAAGCAAATACTAACAGAACTAAAGAGGGAAATAGACTGCAATGCATTCATTGTAGGAGACTTCAACACACCACTCACCCCAAAGGATAGATCCACCGGGCAGAAAATAAGTAAAGACACACAGGCACTGAACAACACACTAGAACAGATGGACCTAATAGACATCTATAGAACTCTACATCCAAAAGCAACAGGATATACATTCTTCTCAAGTGCACATGGAACATTCTCCAGAATAGACCACATACTAGCTCACAAAAAGAGCCTCAGTAAATTCCACAATATTGAAATTCTACCAACCAATTTTTCAGACCACAAAGGTATGAAAGTAGAAATAAATTCTACAAAGAAAACAAAAAGGCTCACAAACACATGGAGGCTTAACAACATGCTACTAAATAATCAATGGATCAATGAACAAATCAAAATAGAGATCAAGGAATATATAGAAACAAATGACAACAACAACACTAAGCCCCAACTTCTGTGGGATGCAGCGAAAGCAGTCTTAAGAGGAAAGTATATAGCAATCCAGGCACACTTGAAGAAGGAAGAACAATCCCAAATGAATAGTCTAACATCACAACTATTAAAACTGGAAAAAGAAGAACAAATGAGGCCTAAAGTCAGCAGAAGGAGGGACATAATAAAGATCAGAGAAGAAATAAACAAAATTGAGAAGAATAAAACAATAGCAAAAATCAACGAAACCAAGAGCTGGTTCTTTGAGAAAATAAACAAAATAGATAAGCCTCTAGCCCAACTTATTAAGAGAAAAAGAGAGTCAACACAAATCAACATAATCAGAAATGAGAATGGAAAAATCACGACAGACTCCACAGAAATACAAAGAATTATTAAAGACTACTATGAAAACCTATATGCCAACAAGCTGGAAAACCTAGAAGAAATGGACAACTTCCTAGAAAAATACAACCTCCCAAGACTGACCAAGGAAGAAACACAAAAGTTAAACAAACCAATTACAAGCAAAGAAATTGAAACGGTAATCAAAAAACTACCCAAGAACAAAACCCCGGGGCCGGACGGATTTACCTCGGAATTTTATCAGACACACAGAGAAGACATAATACCCATTCTCCTTAAAGTGTTCCACAAAATAGAAGAAGAGGGAATACTCCCAAACTCATTCTATGAAGCCAACATCACCCTAATACCAAAACCAGGAAAAGACCCCACCAAAAAAGAAAATTACAGACCAATATCCCTGATGAATGTAGATGCAAAAATACTCAATAAAATATTAGCAAACAGAATTCAACAGTATATCAAAAGGATCATACACCATGACCAAGTGGGGTTCATCCCAGGGATGCAAGGATGGTACAACATTCGAAAATCCATCAACATCATCCACCACATCAACAAAAAGAAAGACAAAAACCACATGATCATCTCCATAGATGCTGAAAAAGCATTTGACAAAATTCAACATCCATTCATGATAAAAACTCTCAGCAAAATGGGAATAGAGGGCAAGTACCTCAACATAATAAAGGCCATATATGATAAACCCACAGCCAGCATTATACTGAACAGCGAGAAGCTGAAAGCATTTCCACTGAGATCGGGAACCAGACAGGGATGCCCACTCTCCCCACTGTTATTTAACATAGTACTGGAGGTCCTAGCCACGGCAATCAGACAAAACAAAGAAATACAAGGAATCCAGATTGGTAAAGAAGAAGTTAAACTGTCACTATTTGCAGATGATATGATACTGTACATAAAAAACCCTAAAGACTCCACTCCAAAACTACTAGAACTGATATCGGAATACAGCAAAGTTGCAGGATACAAAATCAACACACAGAAATCTGTAGCTTTCCTATACACTAACAACGAATCAATAGAAAGAGAAATCAGGAAAACAATTCCATTCACCATTGCATCAAAAACAATAAAATACCTAGGAATAAACCTAACCAAGGAAGTGAAAGACTTATACTCTGAAAACTACAAGTCACTCTTAAGAGAAATTAAAGGGGACTCTAATAAATGGAAACTCATCCCATGCTCATGGCTAGGAAGAATTAATATCGTCAAAATGGCCATCCTGCCGAAAGCAATATACAAATTTGATGCAATCCCTCTCAAATTACAAGCAACATTCTTCAATGAATTGGAACAAATAATTCAAAAATTCATATGGAAACACCAAAGACCCCGAATAGCCAAAGCAATCCTAAAAAAGAAGAATAAAGTAGGGGGGATCTCACTCCCCAACTTCAAGCTCTACTACAAAGCCATAGTAATCAAGACAATTTGGTACTGGCACAAGAACAGAGCCACAGACCAGTGGAACAGATTAGAGACCCCAGAAATTAACCCAAACATATATGGTCAATTAATATTTGATAAAGGAGCCATGGACATACAATGGCAAAATGACAGTCTCTTCAACAGATGGTGCTGGCAAAACTGGACAGCTACATGTAGGAGAATGAAACTGGACCATTGTCTAACCCCATATACAAAGGTAAACTCAAAATGGATCAAAGACCTGAATGTAAGTCACGAAACCATTAAACTCTTGGAAAAAAACATAGGCAAAAACCTCTTAGATATAAACATGAGTGATCTCTTCTTGAACATATCTCCCCGGGCAAGGAAAACAACAGCAAAAATGAGCAAGTGGGACTACATTAAGCTGAAAAGCTTCTGTACAGCGAAAGACACCATCAATAGAACAAAAAGGAACCCTACAGTATGGGAGAATATATTTGAAAATGACAGATCTGATAAAGGCTTGACGTCCAGAATATATAAAGAGCTCACACGCCTCAACAAACAAAAAACAAATAACCCAATTAAAAAATGGGCAGAGGAACTGAACAGACAGTTCTCCAAAAAAGAAATACAGATGGCCAAGAGACACATGAAAAGATGCTCCACATCGCTAATTATCAGAGAAATGCAAATTAAAACTACAATGAGGTATCACCTCACACCAGTAAGGATAGCTGCCATCCAAAAGACAAACAACAACAAATGTTGGCGAGGCTGTGGAGAAAGGGGAACCCTCCTACACTGCTGGTGGGAATGTAAATTAGTTCAACCATTGTGGAAAGCAGTATGGAGGTGCATCAAAAGGCTCAAAACAGACCTACCATTTGACCCAGGAATTCCACTCCTAGGAATTTACCCTAAGAACGCAGCAATCAAGTTTGAGAAAGACAGATGCACTCCTATGTTTATCGCAGCACTATTTACAATAGCCAAGAATTGGAAGCAACCTAAATGTCCATCTGTAGATGAATGGATAAAGAAGATGTGGTACATATACACAATGGAATACTACTCAGCCATAAGAAGTGGAAAAATCCAACCATTTGCAGCAACATGGATGGAGCTGGAGAGTATTATGCTCAGTGAAATAAGCCAAGCGGAGAAAGAGAAATACCAAATGATTTCACTCATCTGAGGAGTATAGGAACAAAGGAAAAACTGAAGGAACAAAACAGCAGCAGAATTACAGAACCCAAAAATGGACTAACAGGTACCAAAGGGAAAGGAACTGGGGAGGATGGGTGGGCAGGGAGGGATAAGGGGGGGGAAGAAGAAGGGGGGTATTAAGATTAGCATGCATGGGGGGGAGGGAGAAAGGGGAGGGTGGGCTGCACAACACAGAGAGGACAAGTAGTGACTCTACCACATTTTGCTAAGCTGATGGACAGTAACCGTAATGTGGTTGTTAGGGGGGACCTGATATAGGGGAGAGCATAGTAAACATAGTATTCTTCAGGTAAGTGTAGATTAAAAATTTAAAAAAAAAAAGAAAGAAAGAAAGAAAAGGGGGATTACGCCTTAACAGGATAAAACTATTGGTAAATCAAAGATCAACGCATGCTTTAAATATCCTTAATGTTGATCACTTAAAGGGTGTCAGATGATCAGCTATGGAGGTACTCTTTTCTGATAATATTCCTTTCTCTTAATTAAAAAAAAAAAAAAAAAGCAGTTACTGTGTGCTGACCTCCAATGAGTTCTGCACAGTGGTATAGAGGGCATGTCAAAGTGTGGGCAAAGGGTCTCTTTGTTTCTACGCAGAAGATCAAGGCCTAGCTTGGATACCCAGAAAATGAACTAAGATACGATATGAGGAGGAGCTTCCGGCATCAGCACTCTCTGGAGGACTCGTGCCGGGGGATGATCATCAAAAAGCCTCCACAGGGATCCGGACGATGCTGCGGTTGTGGCTGCATCCAGCCCACCGTCTCCTGGACTTGCCATAAGAAGGAGGAGGGAGATGTCTAGGCTGGCATGTGCATACAGTGAGACAACGAATTTGACTGGATCTGTACTGTTGGAACTCAACCAGGAGTTGGGAGGGGTGCAAGTTGTAGCACCCCAAAATCTCATGACTATAGACTATCTATGGTTAAAAGAACATATGGGATGTGAACAGATCCCAGAAATGGGCTGCTTTAATTTGTCTGATGGTTCAAGTACAGTTGGACAATATCCATCATATCATAGATAAATTTTCACAAATGCCTAGGGTGCCTAAATGGTTTTCTTGGCTTCACTGGAGATGGCTGGTAATTATAGATTTGCTTTGTTTATGTCACCGTATTCCTATTATGTTAATATGTGTGTGCAAATTAGTTAGTAGTTTAAAACCTATACATACTTAAGGTACTATACAAGAAGATATGTCAAAGAAATAATCAATCCTCCCAAGTTTCCTTCATATGCTAAATCTATAGCTTTTCTTCTTCCTTCCTAATTACAAACCTTAAATAGAATTCGTGCCTCATATCGAATTTACCGAGTATCATAATTCCTCCAGGTGGTAAAGATACCTCGAGACAAGTGCTGGGCATAGAAGCCACAGGGCATAAATCTGCAAAGAAGTAAAAAGCTAACCTTTGCAAACAATATGGCTTCTCTCTCACTTACCAACTTTACATTTCCCTGTATGGCCCCGGAAGATGACTGGTTGGCCAGAGACGGGTAAGATTCCTCAGGGGAGGAGCAACCTAAGACAGGCACAGTCGCAGGGGGGCCATCAGGTGAGAATTTGGGGATCAACAGAGGTGAGGCTCAGAACCTCACCCCCCCTGCTTTGAGAGAAATCTTCTGCATCCGTGGATGTCTTGCTGCCCTTGTCTAGCCTGGATTAATACTTAGTCCATAGGCACACACCTGATCATCTGATCATCTACATTTGCCTTCTTACAGCACTAAACTATGTTTTCTACCTTTATCTTGCATCTACCTACCACTTCAGCATTTTATTAAAAATAAAAATAATAATAATAATAGGAGAAATGTGGGATCAACATATAAATCAAGTACAAAAATCAAATGAATATTCATATTTGACCTGATGGTTTATAGGTCATATTGCATGATCAAAACCGAAAGTTTCTGTGATGACTGCCCTTGTACTGTTCACCATGTAAGAATTTATTCACTCTGTAAGAATTCGTTCACCATGTAAGAACTTGTTCGTTATGCTTCAGAAGATTGGAGACTGACGAGAATTAGGCTTGAGATGGATTAATGATTGTACATTGAGCATTGACCCCCCTATACTGAATTTTATTGTTGTTAACAACCATTTGATCAATAAATATGAGAGATGCCCTCTCAAAAAATAAATAAATAAATAAATAAATTTAAAAAAAAAAAAAAAGAGTAGTTGATAATGGGAAAAGATGCTCATAACATACTGATAAGATTTTAAAAGCAAATTATTAAACTACTGTGGCTCTAAAAAAAAAAAAAAAAAAAAGAGAGAGTAAAAAGGAACAGCCAATGGACTACAAAGGGTCCTGAGAAACCTTTTTGGGCTGATGGATATGTTCCAAAACTGAGACAGGGACCATGGATGTAGTTAGAATAGGGTGAGGGCCTCCAGAGAAAGCAAGGCAAGATATTTACAGTCAGAGCAATGTAACGACATGCAAGGAAACCCCCTACCAAAACTCTGTGTTAAATGTTAAGCTCAAAAGTCATTCTTCAGTGAGATCAGTTGATACTACCCAGATAAAGGAAAGTAGCCCATGTTTTTATTATGCTAATTGTTTGTAATCATGTGTAAGATTCACTTTAGCATGCTAAAAGGGATTTAATATCTCATCAAGGACAAACATCCTAAGGCCACTTTTAACAAGTCCACACCCTAAGCCCTTTCAGTTCCCCAAAATCCTCAACTGCCTATAAATCCCCTAGACAACCCAGCACCCAGTGCTCTCTTGTCCCCTCCTGGTGTGAGCCAGGAGCTCTATTCTCTCACTGTATCTCTAAATAAAAGCCTCTCCCTGGCTCTCCTATCTTGGGTGTTTGCTAAGTTCATTCTTTGACTCCACAAACAAGAACCCCAGCATCAAAACTATGTTGTGGCAATGGTTACACAATTCCATAAATTTACTAAAAGTCATTAAATTGCACCCATAAAGTGGGTGAGTGTAAATTATACCTCAATAAAGCTGTTTGTTTTTTAAAGTAGCCAAGGAAATGGGAGGGAAACCAGGTGTTGGGGCACAACACAGATGTGAAAGAACTCTGAATTTTAGAAGCTACCTAGACCCTTCCCCTATGGCCAGCAGAATAATGCCCCCTCGGGGATGTCCATACTCTATCCCTCGAACCAGTGAATTGTTATCTAACATCAATTAAAGGACTTTGTAGATGTAATTAAGTCTACAGATCTTAAAATAGGGAGATGATCCTAGATTATTCAGGAGCTCAATCTAATCACATAAGCCTTTAAAAGCAGAAAACTTTCCCCAGCTGGAAGCAAGAGAGATGTGGTAGAAGTCAGAGATTTGACACACACCTTTGCAGCTCTGGAATGTAAAGGCTGTGTGCAAGCACAGGAGTGAGGCGTCAAGAGGCTGAGGGTGGCCCACAGCTGACAGCAGCAAGGAAACGGGGACCTCAGTCCTACCACAAAGAACTAGATTCCACCAAAAATCTGAATAAGCAGATTCTTCACAGAGCCTCCCTGACAGAGTCCAGCCAGCTGACACCTTGACTTCAGCCTGATAAATCCCAGAGAAAGCAGTTGAGCCAACCTAGACTTCTGAAATACAGACCTGAGAGACAACAAACTGGGTTGTCTTAAATCTCTAGGCATGTAGTGACTTGTTAGGGCCACAGTAGAAAAGTAATACAATGTCTAAACTATAAATCGGATGTCAGACCCCACTTAAAACCTTTTAATGACTTTTTTTGTTGTTCTTGTTATCATTAATCTACAATTACATGAAGAACATTATGTTTACTAGGCTCCACTCTTCACCAAGTACCCCCACAAACCCCATTACAGTCACTGTCGATAAGTGTAGTAAGATGCTGTAGAATCATTACTTCTCTTCTCTGTATTGTACAGCCCTCCCCAGGACACCCATACACATTATACATTCTTATCATAAGGACCCCTTTCTTTTTCCCCACCCTTATCCCTCCCTTCCCACCCATCCTCCCCAGTCCCTTTCCCTTTAGTAACTGTTAGTTGATTCTTGGGTTCTGTGATTCTGCTGCTGTTTTGTTCCTTCAGTTTTTCCTTTGTTCTTATACTCCACATATGAGTGAAATCATTTGGTACTTGTCTTTCTCCGCCTGGCTTATTTCACTGAGCATAATACCCTCTAGCTCCATCCATGTTGTTGCAAATGGTAGGATTTGTTTCTTCTTATGGCTGAATAATATTCCATTGTGTATATGTACCATATGTACCACATCTTCTTTATCCATTCATCTACTGATGGACACTTAGGTTGCTTCCATTTCTTGGCTATTGTAAATAGTACTGCGATAAACATAGGGGTACATCTGTCCCTTTCAAACAGGGCTGCTGCATTCTGAGGGTAAATTGCTAGAAGTGGAATTCATGGGTCAAATGGTATGTCTATTTTGAGCTTTTTGAGGAACCTGCATATTGCTTTCCACAATGGTTGAACTAATTTACATTCCCACCAGCAGTATAGGAGGGCTCCCCTTACTCCACAACCTCGCCAACATGTGTTGTTGTTTGCCTTTTGGATGATGAGAATCCTTACTGGTGTGAGGTAATATCTCATTGTGGTTTTAATTTGCATTTCTCTGATGACTAGCGATGTGGAGCATCTTTTCATGTCTGTTGGCCATCTGAATTTCTTCTTTGGAGAATTGTCTGTTCAGTTCCTCTGCCCATTTTTAATTGGATTATTTGCTTTTTGTTTGTTGAGGTGCATGAGCTCTTAATATATTTTGGATGTCAGCCCTTTATTGGATGTGTCATTTATGAGTATATTCTCCCATTCTGTAGGCTGCCTTTTTGTTCTTTTGGTGGTGAACTTTGCTGTACAGAAGCTTTTCAGCTTGATATAGTCCCACTTGTTCATTTTTGCTTTTGTTTTCCTTGCCCAGGGAGATATGTTCATGAAGAAGTTGCTCATGTTTATGCCCAAGAGATTTTGCCTAGATTTTTTCTAAGAGTGTTATGGTTTCATGACTTATATTCAAGTCTTTGAACCATTTCTAATTTACTTTTGTGTATGGGGTTAGACAGTGATCCAGTTTCATTGTCTTACATGTAGCTGTCCAGTTTTGCCAGCACCATCTGTTGAAGAGACTGTCATTTCCCCATTGTATGTCCATGGCTCCTTTATGGTATATTAGTTGACCATATATGTTTGTGTTAATGTCTGGAGTCTCTCTTCTGTTCCACTGGTCTGTGGCTCTGTTCTTGTGCCAGTACCAAATTGTCCTGATTACTGTGGCTTTGTAGCAGATCTTGAAGTTGGGGAGCATAATCCCCCCAGCTTTATTCTTCCTTCTCAGGATTGCTTTGGCTATTCAGGGTCTTTTGTGGTTCCATATGAATTTTAGAACTATTTGTTCCAGTTCGTTGAAGAATGCTGCTGGTAATTTGATAGGGATTGCATCGCATCTGTATATTGCTTTGGGCAGGATGGCCATTTTGACAATATTAATTCTTCCTAGGCAAGAGGATGGGATGAGTTTCCATTTGCTAGTGCCCTCTTTAATTTCTCTTATGAGTGTCTTATAGTTTTCAGGGTTTAGGTCTTTCACTTCCTTGGTTAAGTTTATTCCTAGGTATTTTATTCTTTTTGATGCTATTGTGAATGGAATTGTTTCCCTAATATCTTTTTCTATTACTTCATTGTTAGTGTATAGGAAAGCCACAGAATTCTGTGTGTTAATTTTGTATCCTGCAACTTTGCTGAATTCCAAAATTAGTTCTAGTAGTTTTGGTGTGAAGTCTTTAGGGTTTTTTATGTACAATATCATGTCATCTTCAAATAGTGACAGTTTAACTTCTTCTTTACCAATCTGGATTTCTTTTATTTCTTTGTTTTGTCTAATTGCCATGGCTAGGACGTCCAGTATTATGTTGAATAACAGTGGGGAGAGAGGCCATCCCTGTCTTGTACCCGATCTCAGAGGAAAAGCTTTCAGCTTCTGGCTCTTCAGTATGATGTTGACTGTGGCTTTATCATATATGGCCTTTATTATGTTGAGGTACTTGCCTTCTATATCCATTGTGTTGAAGGTTTTTATCATGAATGGATGTTGAATTTTGTCAAATGCTTTTTCAGCATGTATGGAGATGATCATGTGGTTTTTGTCCTTTTCTTTTTGTTTATATGGTGGATAATGTTGATGGATTTTCAAATGTTGTACCATCCTTGCATCCCTGGGATGAATCCCACTTGGTCATGGTGTATGATACTCTTGATGTATTTTTGAATTCAGTTTGCTAATATTTTGTTGAGTATTTTTGCATCTACGTTCATCAGGGATATTGGTCTGTAGTTTTCTTTTTTGGTGGGGTCTTTGCCTGGTTTTGGTATTAGGGTGATGTTGGCTTCATAGAATGAGCTTGGGAGTATTCCCTCTTCTATTTTTTGGAAAACTTTATGGAGAATGGGTATTATATCTTCTCTGTATGTCTGATAAAATTCCGAGGTAAATCCATCTGGCCCGGGGGTTTTGTTCTTGGGTAGTTTTTTGATTACCGCTTCAATTTTGTTGCTTGTAATTGGTATGTTTTGATTTTGTTTCTTTCTGGGTCAGTCTTGGAAGGTTGTATTTTTCTAGTAAGCTGCCATTTCTTCTATGTTTTCCAGCTTGTTAGCGTATAGGTTTTCACAGTATTCTCTAATAATTCTTTGTATTTCTGTGGGGTCCGTGGTGATTTTTCATTTCTTGTTCTGATTCTGTTGATTTGTGTTGATTATCTTTTTCTCTTAATAAGTCTGGCTAGAGGCTTATCTATTTTATTTTCTCAAAGAACCAGTGCTTGGTTTCACTGATTTTTTTCTATTGTTTTATTCTTCTCAATTTTATTTCTTCTCTGATCTTTATTATGTCCCTCCTTCTGCTGACTTTAGGCCTCATTTGTTCTTCTTTTTCCAATTTCAATAATTGTGAGATTAGACTATTCATTTGGGATTGTTCTTCCTTCTTTCAATAGGCCTGGATTGCTATATACTTTCCTCTTAAGACTGTTTTCGCTGCATCCCACAGAAGTTGGGGCTTTGTGTTTTTGTTGTCATTTGTTTCCATATATTGCTTGATCTCTATTTTAATTTGGTCATTGATCCATTGATTATTCAGGAGCTTGTTGTTAAGCCTTCTTGTGTTTGTGAGCCTTTTTACTTTCTTTGTACAATTTATTTCTAGTTTCATACCTTTGTGGTCTGAAAAGTTGGTTGGTAGAATTTCAGTCTTTTTTAATTTGCTGAGTCTCTTTTTGAGGCCTAGTGTGTGGTCTATTCTGGAGAACGTTCCATGTGCACTTGAGAAGAATGTGTATCCTGTTGCTTTTGGATGTAGAGTTCTGTAGATGTCTATTAGGTCCATCTGTTCTAGGGTGTTGTTCAGTGCCTCTGTGTCCTTATTTATTTTCTGTTTTGCAGATCTGGCATTTGGAGTGAGTGGTGGTTGAAGTCTCCTAAAATGAATGCATTGCATTCTATTTCCTCCTTTAATTCTGTTAGTATTTGTTTCACATATGCTGGTGCTCCTGTGTTGGGTGCATATATATTTATAATGGTTATATCCTCTTGTTGGACTGACCCCTTTATCATTATGTAATGTCCTTCTTTATCTCATTACTTTCCTTGTTTTGATGTCTATTTTGTCTGATACTAGTACTACAACACCTGCTTTTTTCTCCCTGTTGTTTGCATGAAATATCTTTTTCCATCCCTTTACTTTTAATCTGTGCATGTCTTTGGGTTTGAGGTGAGTCTCTTGTAAGCAGCATATAGATGGGTCTTGCTTTTTTATCCATTCTATTACTCTGTGTCTTTTGATTGGTGCATTCATTCCATTTACATTTATGGTGATTATTGAAAGATATGTACTTACTGCCATTGCAGGCTTTAGATTCGTGGTTACCAAAAGTTCAAGTGTAGCTTCTTTACTATCTAACCATCTAACTTAACTCACTTATTAAGCTATTATAAACATGATCTGATGATTCTTTATTTCTCTCTCTTCTTATTCTTCCTCCTTCATTATTTACATGTTAGGTGTTTTATTCTGTGCTCTTTTGTGTTTCCTTTGATTGCTTTTGTGAGTAGTTGATTTTATTTTTTGCCTTTAGTTAATATTGATTGGTCTGCTTTCTTTGTTGTGATTTTATTTTCTCTGTTGACATCTATTTAGCCTTAGGAGTGCTCCCAACTAGAGCAGTCTCTCTAAAATACCCTGTAGAGGTTGTTTGTGGGAGGCAAATTCCTTCAACTTTTGCTTGTCTGGGAATTGTTTAATCTCTCTTTCATATTTAAATGATAATCTTGCTCGATATAGTATTCTTGGTTCAAGGCCCTTCTATTTCATTGTATTAAATATATCATGCCATTCTCTTCTGGTCTGTAAGGTTTCTGTTGAGAACTCTCATGATAGCATGATGGGTTTTCCTTTGTGAGTGACCTTTTTCCTCTCTCTAGCTACCTTTAAAACTCTGTCCTTGTCCTTGATCTTTGCTATTTTAGTTATTATGTATCTTGGTGTTGTCCTCTTTGGGTCCCTTCTTTTGGGAGTTCTGTGTACTTCTGTGGTCTGAGCAACTATTTCGTTCCCCAGTTTGGGGAAGTTTTCAGCAATTATTTCTTCAAAGACACTTTCTACCCCTTTTTCTCTCTCTTCTTCTTCTGGTACCCCTATAATGTGGATATTGCTCCTTTTGGATTGGTCACACAGTTCTCTTAATATTGTTTCATTCCTGGAGATCCTTTTATCTCTCTCTGCATCAGCTTCTATATGTTCCTGTTCTCTGGTTTCTATTCCATCACTGTCCTCTTATCTATTCTGCTTTTAAATCCTTCCATAGCTTGTTTTATTTCTGTATTCTCCCTCCCTACTTTGTCTGTTAGCTCTTGCATATTTCTCTGCAGCTTCATCAGCTTCAGTTGAGAATGATGAGTCCTGAGCTGAGAAGTATTTAGTTTTCTATACTTCTCTCACTGATTTCCTCCTTTCAATAAATGAGCACCAAGTAAGCTCTGCCTCAAATCTATTGGGCAACCTGAACGTGGCTACATATGTTAGTAATGAGTTTCCTATTCATGTCTCCAACATTGCAGAACCCTTGATAACATTCCCATTTCCTTAGAATCCACTGATGATGCTCAGACATCAGGTACAATCCTTTATTTTGAATTCTTTTTCAGAGAGATTGCTTAGGTCTATCTGTCCAAGCTCCTTCTCAGGGGTTGTCTCTGTGATTTTGGTCTGGATCAAATTCTTCTGCCCTTTCATGGCAATAGAAGTAGTTGTGGGGAGCTGGTGCGTGTGTCTGCTGGGAGAATGTACCTTCTTGTTAGTTTGTGGCCTTCCTCTCCTGGGAGAATGGCGACCCCTAGTGGCTTGTGCTGCACAGCTGCGCGCAGATGGGGCCTCTGATTCTCACCTGGCCTCTGAGGAGTAAGCTCTGCGGTTGCTGTGGGAGTGGCGGCTCTCAGGCTGCTGTTCCACTATGGCAAAGCCGCGTCGGAGGGGGAATTGGCAGGAGGCTGTTTATCACCATGAGGGCCCTCAGAGCTGCACTGCCACCCAGGGGGTTAGGGTGCCCGGATTCCCGGAGATTCCCAGCTGCTGGGCTAAGTGTCCAGGGATGCTTCTGTCCAGCTGTGGGATCCCTGTCCTTTTAAGACTTCATAAAGCATTCACTTTTCTTTGTCTCAGGGGCACCATCTGTGGGGACCCATTCACAGGTTTTACTGTCCTGTTTCCCTAGTATCCAGCACCCCACGCACTGTGTGTCTGTGCTCCCAGTGCGGATGGCTAGGGTTGGGTATTTGGCAGTCATGGGCTCCCTCTCCCTCCCCGCTCCAACTCCTGTCCTCCCGCCAGAAGCTTGGGTGAGGGGCGCTCGGGCCCTGCCAGGCCATGGCTTGTATCTTACCCCCTTCTTGAGGCTCTGAGTTCTCACAGGTGTAGATGTAGCCTGGCTGTTGTACTGTATCTTCTGGTCTCTCTTTTAGGAATGGTTGTATTTGTTGTACTTTCAAAAATATATATAGTTTTGGGAGGAGATTTCCACTGCTCTACTCATGCTGCCATCTTGGCTCCTCCTCCCTTTTAATGACTTTTTACTTCCTAAAACCAGGGTCTAAACTCCTTAATGTAGCATAGATGGCCCTCCAAGACCTGACCTCTGACATACCCTTAGCCAGAGACTATCCACCCCCATGCACCCTGTAATCTCTAACTTCCCTCCCTCTCCAATAAACCTTTCCCACTCTTTGAGACTGAAGCTCAGACATCACCTATTCCAGAAAGACTCTCCTGCCTCTGTTCCTAGCACCCTCTGGAGAGTTCCCTCATAGTAACATTAATATAGTGCATAATTACACTTACAATGAATTATAGCAAACCATTTGTGTTCAGGTTTCCTCTGCATAGGCTGCAACTTACTTCAGGGCAGGATCAAATCTTTTTTTGTTTCCCCAGTGATCAATGGACCCTCAATAAATATTATTTACATGTCCCATTTGTAAGAAAAAGTTTTGGTAACTAATAAGGAAGCTCATTATTCTACAGTTAGATCCTGAGGGGCCATTTACACATCTGTTCACTTGTAAGAAAGTGGGGGTTAGGTAGGCATCCCTAGATATTTCCATGAAATAGGATTATGTGTAAGCCCTCAAGCCCTAAAACAAGCTCCTCTCATCCTCCTTTGCAGATAACATTTTTCTAGAACACTACTACTTATATCTGTGGCAGAAGGACATCTCCTTCCTCAATACCTGTGTCAGTGGGAATTCCTTGCAGCTACTTGTGTCCACACCAGCCACCTGATTACTCACTTGGATGCTGTCTATGTCAAAAGGGCTTTGACATATGAAACCACCATGGTCAAGTAGTTTCCTCACAGTACATTCACCAAGCTTAGCCTGTAGGTTTTCCAAACTAATATCAAGCTAATAGGCATTGGAGGCATTTGCCATTACTTTTCCTGTTCTCTTGATGATTAATGTCAATGACACATTTTGCAAGTTACATAATTAAATGTTTGTTCTTCAGAATGGGTTTCTGTTGGGGAAAAATTCATCCCTTATACACATGACCATTCACCATTTTCCTAGGTTACACTTACTATTGCTACTATAAAACTTTGTAACTAGTAACTTTAACATGAATGTAGTATAGCAGGCTTAAAAATGTTTGTAAAACACCTCAAAACCAAACACAAACCCAGGAAACACACTGACAATTTAAGGGATATGCTGATGCTGAGTAACGCTGAAATGACAGCATGCAACCACTAACCCCATCTGTTGGTTCAGAGATGGCACATGCTTTTTCTTGAGTACAGCTTGGTTTTTCCTATAAAGGTTTATAAGTTGAGTAAGTAGAGGAAATTTTGTGTTTTGACTTGAAATTAAAAAGTGTATTATAATACTATAGCACAGATGTTTAAAGGCAAACATTCAGAATGTTCACCATTACCTTCCATAGATGGTTGAGAATGATGAGTCCTGAGCTGACAAGTATTTAGTTTTCTATACTTCTCTCACTGATTTCCTCTTTTCAATAAATTAGCACCAAGTAAGCTCTGTCTCAAATCTATTGAGTAACCTGAACGTGGCTACATATGTTAGTAATGAGTTTCCTATTCATGTCTCCAACATTGCAGAACCCTTGATAACATTCCCATTTCCTTAGAATCCACTGATGATGCTCAGACATCAGGTACAATCATAACATCCTAAACTTCTTTTTCGCCCACATAAATGGTGCAATCTTATTACATCACTAACACCAACAGGGGATCTTATCAGGAAACAGTACAAATTATCACATTTCATCTATATTTGCAAACGTCTTCATCAACACTCAAATGTGTAAATGATTTCCTGCAACACTCCAAAGCTGAGTTAACATGATAAAATAACTCCCTTCTAGCAGAAAATCCAATCTTCATATCCTATCCCTCAGGGATTATTTATAACCTGTCCCTCAAGTTCCTCTCCACATAACTCTTACTCTTGACCCCTTCACTTCAGGCAATTCATTGTGTCCACACTTGGGGTTTTTCATCACCCCTCTTCCTTATCCAAGCCCAGCTCATATCTCTGAAGTCCCAGTTTTCCAAGAAGCTATTCCTCTTCCAAACTTCTGAGTAGTTTATTAGGAATCAGACAATTCAGTCATAAACAAACTGGGCATCTGTGTCTTATACTTTGAGGAAAGGTTGATTTTTAAAAATTGGAACAATTCAAATTAAAGATGGTGGGTTAAACAAGTGTATTTACCTTTGTTTCTGCCAGAACCACAATAAAATGGCAGTAAGAGTTTTCTAATGCCTCAAACACATAAGAACAAATAATGGGACAGAAGACCATACAAACACAATTTAAAGTCAGGCAATAGATGAACATATGATAACTGATCTATGAGAACTGAGAAAGCAGAATCTTGAGCTGGCAGTGGAAAAAATGAGAAGTCAACAGATTTTTCTTCGCAAAAGATGCAGAAATTAGCAACTTCAGGCAGGAAACTGGAAAAAAAGCTGCACATTCAAAGTACTGAGGACAGGTGATTTCCAATTTTGAATCCCCTGCCTAAGCTATTAAGTATAAAAATAAAATAAAGACATTTTTAGACACACAAAGTCTGAAAATGTACCCTTACTTATCAAGGTACCGAGGAATGTTCTTACCAAAATAAGGGACAAAGAAAGAAAGTGGATGATAAGGAATCCACGGAACTAGAGCTCCAATCCAAGACATGATGAAGTAGATAAAGACAGTTCTCAAGGAGATGGCTATGTAGCAGGCCTGAAATAACCACTCCAAACAGAAGCAAGTCAGAAGGCCAGACAGATGTCTGTAGATTTTTCTATTGGTTTTATTACTCTTAACATATTTGAATGTAATGAAATATTTACACCTCAAAACAGAGTTTAAGATTAATTTAGGATTACACAAACAAAGCAAATAAAACAACAAAAGCAGAACACAATTATTACCTTGAAATGGGTGATGGGGACAGGGAAGAGTGGGAAACAAAAGTGCTGGAAAAGAAAAGTAGTCAGACTAAGTACATGGTTCAGCCACATGGAGTGCAGTTTGCATAGTTATAGTGATGTAAACTCTGAATATCTATATAACCAGAACTATTTGTGTTACAGCAACATAGCAGGAATGAAGACAGGAAGTATATGAAAGTTGCAAGAGGTAAAGCCTCAACTTCCAAAATGAAAATAGATAACACCTAAAACCAACAAATCAAGAAGTAGCAATATAATTAAAGACCTAAATATTAGACCTGAAATCATAAAACTCTTAGAAGTAAACATAAGCAGGAATCTCTTGAACATCAGCATCAGTAATTTTTTTCTGGATATGTCTCCCTAGGGAAGGAAAATAAATGAAAAAATAAGTAAGACTACATCAAACCAAAAAGCTTCTGCCCAGCAAAGGACACCATTAACAAAATGAAAAGGCAACCTAATATATTGGAGAATATATTTGCAAATGATACATCTGATAAAGGACAAATATCTAAAATAAATAAAGAACTCTTTCAACTCAACACCAAAATAATTATAACCCAATTAAAAAATGGGCAGAGGACCTGAATAGACATTTTTCCAAAGATGTACAGATGACCAACAGACACATGAAAGATGCTCCACATCACTAATCATCAGGGAAATGCAAATCAAAACCACAGTGAGATATCAGTTCATACCAGTCAGAATGACTACTATCCAAAAGGCAAGAAATAAGTGTTGTGCCCGAAGTCGTGAATCCCAAGGAGACACCAAGGAGCCAACACGGATGCAAAAGCAAGGAGCCTTTATTCGAGCTAGCCTGAGCTCAATCTCACACCCTTGCCAACACAGTGGCCAGGTGCCAGAGAGCGAGCGAATTTTCCAACAACAAAGGTTTTATGGGTTTCTAGGGTGGTTTGTGGGGTGATGGTCATGGCCCTGGATGATTGGCTGGGCCTGGGGGTAGTTGGTGGGGTGATAGGTTGTGGCTTTGGTCAATTAGCAGAGTCTAAGGGTGGTGGGTGAGCTCTTTGCTGACTGGAGAGGAGACCAAGCTCCGATTGGGTGAAATAGGATCTGGGTCCCGATTGGCTGAGGTAGGATCCGGGCCCCAATTGGCTGAAATAGAACCTGGGAGCTTGCCATTTCATTCCCCCCTTTCTCTGGATCCTAAGAAGGGACCCAATCATGGGTCTAATAAGGTTTTGCAGTTGTAAGGTGATAAAGGCTGATACTGTTGTCTTAGCACCATTAGCTGGACTGTATTAATTCTATCTTTAATAAAATTTATCAGTTTATTGAGGATACATGGTCTAAAGGTAAGCAGGAGTAACAAGATTACTAGGGGCTTGTATGAGCATGGAGGGCTATCAGTTGGATGGCCCCCACGTGGTCTCTGACAATCTGGACCAGCCTGTTGACCATACAGGGCCCAAGGGTTAGTAAAAGGAGTAGGATGGCAAGGGGTCCTTGAATATTAAAGATGATTTCCTACCTTGATTACTCTCTGGGACACTGGCACCTTGGTTCAGGCACACATCAAAAGACTGCATGCCCAGCCTCTAAGGTGGGCTGAGATATTGTCTATTTGCTAAAGAATCCTGCCTTTTACTATGCCATCTATAGCTGGGTCTGCATGCTAAGTCAATTGCTCTGATTGCAAATATCCTGCCCTGCCCCCTCCAGAGGCTCTCACCTTATTCTAAGCCTATGGTCCCTGTCTCATTCTCCCCTCTACAGATAGAGACCCTAGCTGCTGCTGGGAAAAAGGGGCGATGACCGCTCTGGGTTCTTCGTGCTGAGAAGGGGGCGCAGTAAAGGGTGCAGCTAGGTCTCCATCACTGGTCAGTTGAGAGGGCCTCAGAAAGTTGGTGCTTCTATTCTGGGTTTCATTTCTATTACTATTTGCAGTTTTGCGGCTTCTAGGCAAGATAAAACAAACTGTGTTATTAGGTTAAGTAGCAACATCTGGAGTTGGATTTTCTATTCTGGAAGGACAAACTTGACAAGATTAAGAATGCATGGCTGAATATGAGAACTAGAAATATGAAGGCTCTAATTGAGAATCATAGTCAGGTATTATGGGGAAACTAGAATTCTGGATATTAGGATTTAGTAAAGATAAGACAGCATTATTGAAACAACACTTTTCTCTAAAATCACCCTTATTTTTATTAGAATTAGCCAGATTAAGAAAACAATTAACAGGTGGCTTGATTATTTGCATAAGTGCAGCAAGAAGAGCAATTGATTACATAGGCTCTTTTAAACGTGCCTTGCTGGAACTTTTTGTAAGGAATTTCAGATTGAACTTTTAAAGGCCTCTTGAGGCCAGACAGCCAAGCCAGACTTGCCATCAGGTTTTGCCTGCAGTACCTGTGGATTTGGGTGAATTCCTCTCTTCTCGAGGTCCCTGAGACATCTTGAGTTTCCTGAACCTGCCAGGAAGTGACCTTCCTTACTCACCTGGTAAGGCTGCTGGGAACCCTGTAAGCAAGGTACCAGGCCAGTTCTTCCAAGGGGCTTTGCTGGCTTTATAAAGTCAACCTTAGTTCCTTAAAGCTGTTCATATCTGAGTTTATGCATGTGTCTCTCAGGTATGACATTCCAGTCAAAGCCTTAGTAGTATAACCTGTGTTTTTAATTGGTCCTCTTACAAGGAAAGCAGATTCTTATTGAACTTGTGCAAATAAACATACTGCCATGAAACATAAAAATACTGAAAGCTTTTAAATTCTTGAGGGGTCAAGGTAGAGAGAAAGATAAATGTTTCAATTCTGCTTATAAAGGTATTGTCATTCATGGAACTGTTGTCAGCTTAAGAGAAAAAGCTTAAAACACTTTATCAGCAACATCTGAAACAAAAAGTCACAAAACCATCTTCCTTAGTTCACTTAATCCTATGTAACCAATACCTGTTCTGCTGAAATCTAGTTCTTTACTAGTGTAGGAGTAATAAAACAGTGACTATAAATGGCAAAAGACTTACAAATGACAATGGTTAAAGATCTGATGAGAGCTTACTGCAAGACAGTAGACATAAGAAAATTCAGATATTTCTGTAACAAAAAAACATTAAGTAACAAAGTTTAGCATCATTCCCTTTGACAGTGTTTTCCAGGTAATTAAGCAGATAAGTATATATCAGATAAATAAGCCAAATTAGTCAAATACTTTCTCCAATGAGAAAAAAATTCCTCTGACATGTTCCAGGGGCCCTCTGGAAAACATCAGAGTTAACTAGCGGTAAAAGTACCTTTTTGAATTTGATTTTGGGAAGTTGTCAGAAGAAAGTTTATTTGGCACTTGCTTAAATAGTATTATAGCTTGCTATGAAGCAATACTTATACATTTAACCAGAATGACAAAATACCTCAAAGGCAAATAAAGAAGTTTACACAGTTGTTAGCAAACTTTAGCTTTTAGTTTTTTTAATATTAAGATGTTATTTTCTTAAATACTCAGACAACTCATTGAGACTTTAAGCATGAGAAACTGCTTTGATAAAACAATTAGAAAACTCATTGCAATTTTTAATATTAAGAGCAGACTAACATTTAGGAAATCTTTGTCTTTTTAACTGAAAACAAAATTCTAATTTTGCTGTGTACTTGATACCGACACTCATTTGCTTTAATTTTATATAGCAGGACCATATTAAATTCTTCCAAAACTTTCTACAACCTTCTTATATTTAGAGCTCTCCCTCTAAATAAACAGCTGTACTTTAGAACAAAGTTACTTTCTATTATCAAAAGGCACATTCTTTAGCATGCAGAAATGTTTTCCGTATTACTTTAAGTAGTTTTAAGTAGAACTTAAAACCATTAGGTACCTTAATTTCTGGTGAACACTGAGAAGCAGGCTATTGTAAACTGTTACACTATCATTCTTTAGATTGACAAATTTATGAACATTTTATAATTTCTGTAACTATGAGCTTTACAGCACAATCTCTCACTAAACATAAAGTATATCAACTTAGCAAAACTTTAAGATTTTAGGTTACTACGAAGATTCTCAGGCTGCAGGTAGGTATACACACTGTAACACACAATTAAAAAGGTGTTCACTTGCCACACTCATTTAGTTCGCTCATTCGTAACAACTATGCTAGATTACTTACAAGACCTTTACTTAATATTAGACAAACCCAAGCCTTTCAGCATTTTATTCTTAAAAGATTTAGCAGATAACATCACTTAAATGACCTTAGGTAAACTTAGGCAGCTGATAACTACAAGGACATGCCCGCCTCAGGCAAACCCAAATTAGCATTAATGCTGAACACTTTTTTATCAGATTTTCTGGAAGTTTTAGAATGCTCAATTTTCACAAGCGCTTGTCTTTAAATCAATTTCATTAATACCATCTGGAGGTAGAAAGATATTTTCATTTACACACTTAGACACACAAACATACAGACTGAGGCATAATGATAAGGTTCCCTCTGACAGCCATCCGACATTATAGGATGGCCTCTCCGAGGTGCAGAAAACATGAAATTTTCCCTTCCTGACATCCGTGCTCAAATTGTGAGCTCTCTTCCTAACGTCTGAGAAAAATGGTCATGAGAGACAAGGGGGTCGTCTGCGTCTGTCCCATTTCTTCTGTCAAGAAGACTAAGACAAACACGAGAAACAACAAACAGGGGCCTACAGAGAAGAATCTGCCGTGGCCACAGAGGCAAAACCGAAAGTTGAGGGCCTGTCGGACTGCAGTGGCAGCCAACTTTCCTCACAGATGAGGACCTCGTCCTCCAGATGGGGGCAAGGGACATCTCCCAAGACCCCTGGTCAGCGACCCGCCTAAGTCAATGCCGACCCAGATACAGATTGGAGCTCCTACAGGCTTATACAGGCTTGTTTGTGAACAAAAACAGTAAGACATAGACAAAGACAGAGTGAGACACAGGTAGACAAGGACAGAAAGATAACTGAGTGCACTCACCAGCCAGCACAGGGCCCTCCGGGTCGGGAGTCCTGGGGGTCTCTGGGATCCCGGATGAGCCCCCAAATGTTGTGCCCAAAGTTGTGAATCCCAAGGAGACCACCAAGGAGCCAACACGGATGCAAAAGCAAGGAGCCTTTATTCGAGCTAGCCCGAGCTCAATCTCACACCCATGCCAACGCAGTGGCCAGGTGCCAGAGAGAGAGCGAGTTTTCCAAGAACAAAGGTTTTATGGGTTTCTAGGGCAGTTTCTGGGGTGATGGTTGTGGCCCTGGCTGATTGGCTGGGCCTGGGGGTAGTTGGTGGGATGATAGGTCGTGGCTTTGGTCAATTGGCAGAGTCTAAGGGTGGTGGGTGAGCTCCTTGCTGACCAGAGAGGAGAGAGACCAAGCTCCGATTGGGTGAAATAGGGTCTGGGTCCCGATTGGCTGAGGTAGGATCTGGGCCCCAATTGGCTGAAATAGAATCTGGGAGCTTGCCCTTTCAATAACAAGTATTGGCAAGGATGTGGAGAAAAGGGAACACTCCTACACTGTTGGTGGGAATGTAAATTGATTCAGCCAATGTGGGAAGCAGTATGGAGATTCCTCAAAAAACTAAAAATGGAAATACCATACAACCCAGCAATTCCACTCCTGGGACTTTACCCAAAGGAAACAAAATCACTGATTTGAAAAGACTATGCACTCCTATGTTTATTGCCAATAAACTCCAATGTTTATTGTAGATGTTATTATCTACAATAGCTAAGGAATGAAAGCAACCTAAGTGTCCATCAATAGATGATGGATAAAGAAGATGTGGTACATATGTGCAAGGGAATATTATTCAACCATAAAAGAAAAAGAAATCTTGCCACTTGCAACAACATGGATCGACCTAGAGGGTATTATGTTAAGTGAAATAGGCCAGGCAGAGAAAGTCAAATACCATATGACTTCACTTAAATGTGGAATCTGAAAAAAAAAACAAAACAAAACAAAGAACAAATGAACAAAATATAAATAGACTGATAGAGAAGAGATTGGTGGTTAGTATAGAAGAAAAAGTGGTAGGGGGTGGGTGAAATAGGTGATAGGAATAAAAAGGCACAAAATCTCAATTATAATATAAATTAGTCATGGGGATGAAAGTATAGCAGAGAATATAGTCCATAATACTGTAATATCTTTCTATGTTGACAGATAGTAACTTCACTTATTGGGGTGAGCACTTCATAATATAGATAACCATGGAATCACATTGTACACCTGAAACCAATGTAATGCTGCATTATCAATGAAACAAATTTTAAGTAGCAATATGAGCATGCTATTTAGTTATAAGAAGAAAACAGAATAAGCTAATGGGGTTGAATGTAGTGGCTCTGGGGAATAGGAAATGATGATAGGGGAAGCCTGGTTTCCCATAATAAACTGCATAACTTTCTAAATGTGTATATGTACCTTTGGAAAATAAATAAACCCAGTTGAGGTAGAGGCTAATTTTTCCATTTTCTCTGTGTCTGCTTTTTTTTTTTTTTTTTGGTATCATTACTCTACAATTACATGAAGAACATTATGTTTACTAGGCTTGCCCCTTCACCAAGTCCCCCCCCCACATACCCCTTCACAGTCACTGTCCATCTGTGTAGTAAGATGCTGTAAAAATACTACTTGTCTTCTCTGTGTTACACAGCCCTCCCTGTGCCCCCCACTCACTATACGTGCTAATCATAATGCCCTCTTTCTTTTTCCCTGCCCTTATCCCTCCCTTCCCTCCCATCCTCCCCAGTCCCTTTCCCTTTGGTAACTATTAGTCCATGCTTGGGTTCTGTGATTCTGCTGCTGTTCTGTTCCTTCAGTTTTCCTTTGTTCTTATACTCCACATATGACTGAAATCATTTGGTACTTGTCTTTCTCCGCCTGGCTTATTTCACTGAGCATAATACCCTCTAACTCCATCCATGTTGTTGTGAATGGTAGGATCTGTTTTTTTCTTATGGCTGAGTAATATTCCATCGTGTATATTCACCACATCTTCTTTATCCATTCATCTACTGATGGACATTTAGGTTGCTTCCATATCTTGGCTATTGTAAATAGTGCAGCAATAAACATAGGGGTGCATCTGTCTTTTTCAAACTGGAGTGCTGCATTCTTAGGGTAAATTCCTATAAGTGGAATTCCTGGGTCAAATGGTATATCTATTTTGAGCATTCTGAGGATCCTCCATACTGCTTTCCACAATGGTTGAACTAATTTACATTCCCGCCAGCAGTGTAGGAGGGTTCCCCTTTCTCCACAACCTTGCCAACATTTGTTGTTGTTTGTCTTTTCAATGATGGTGATCCTTACTGGTGTGAGGTGATATCACATTGTGGTTTTAATTTGCATTTCTCTGATGATTAGCAATGTGGAGCATCTTTTCATGTGTCTGTTGGCCATCTGGATTTCTTCTTTACAGAACTATCTATTCACCACCTCTGACCATTTTTTAATTGGATTATTTGCTTTTTGTTGAGGCATGTGAGCTCTTTATATATTTTAGATGTCAATCCTTTATCGGATCTGTCATTTATGAATATTTTCTCCCATACTGTAGGATACCTTTTTGTTCTATTGATGGTGTCCTTTGCTGTACAGAAGCTCTTTAGCTTGATATATAGTCCCACTTCTTCATTTTTGCCTTTGTTTCCATTGCCCAGGGAGATATGTTCAGGAAGAAGTCACTCATGTTTATGTCCATGAGATTTTTGCTTATGTTTTTTTCTAAGAGTTTTATGGTTTCATGACTTACATTCATGTCTTTGTTCCATTTGGAGTTTACTTTTGTGTATGGGGTTAGACAGTGATCCAGTTTCATTCTCTTACACACAGCTGTCCAGTTTTGCCACCACCATCTGTTGAAGAGACTCTCATTTCCCCGTTGTATGTCCATGGCTCCTTTATTGTATATTAATTGGCCATATATGTTTGGGTTAATGTCTGGATTCTCTATTCTGTTCCACTGGTCTGTGGCTCTGTTCTTGTGCCAGTACCAAATTGTCTTAATTACTGTGGCTTTGTAATAGAGCTTGAAGTTAGGGAGCGAGTTCCCCCCCACCACTTTATTCTTCCTTCTCAGGATTGCTTTGGCTATTTGGGGTCTTTGATGGCTCCATATGAATTTTTGAACTATTTGTTCCAGTTCATTGAAGAATGCTGCTGGTAATTTCATAGGGATTGCATCGAATCTGTATATTGCTTTGGGCAGGATGGCCATTTTGACAATATTAATTCTTCCTAGGCAAGAGGATGGGATGAGTTTCCATTTGTTAGTGTCCTCTTTAATTTCTCTTAAGAGTGTCTTGTAGTTTTCAGGGTATAGGTCTTTCACTTCCTTGGTTAGGTTTATTCCTAGGTATTTTATTCTTTTTGATGGTATTGTGAATAGAATCATTTTCCTGATTTCTCTTTCTATTAGTTTATTGCTGGTGTATAGGAAAGTCACAGATTTCTGTGTGTTAATTTTGTATCATACGACTTTGCTGTATTCCAGTATCAGTTCTAGTAGTTTTGGAGTGGAGTCTTTAGGGTTTTTTATGTACAATATCATGTCATCTTCAAATAGTGACAGTTTAACTTCTTCTTTACCAATCTGGATTCCTTGTATTTCTTTGTTTTGTCTGATTGCCATGGCTAGGACCTCCAGTACTATGTTAAATAACAGTGGGGAGAGTGGGCATCCCTGTCTTGTTCCTGATCTCAGAGGAAAAGCTTTCAGCCTCTCGCTGTTCAGTATGATGTTAGCTGTGGATTTATCATATATGGCCTTTATTATGTTGAGGTACTTGCCCTCTGTGCCCATTTTGTTGAGAGTTTTTTTTTTATCATGAATGGATGTTAAATTTTGTCAAATGCTTTTTCAGCATCTATGGAGATGGTCATGTGGTTTTTGTTCTTCCATTTGTTGATGCGGTAGATGATGTTTATGGATTTTTTTATGTTGTACCATCCTTTCATCCCTGGGATGAATCCCACTTGGTCATGGTATATGATCCTTTTGATGTATCTTTGAATTCGGTTTGCTAATATTTTGTTGAGTATTTTTGCATCTATGTTCATCATGGATATTGGTCTGTAGTTTTCTTTTTTGGTGGGGTCTTTGCCTGGTTTTGGTATTAGGGTGATGTTGGCTTCATAGAATGAGTTTGGGAGTATTCCCTCCTCTTCTATTTTTTGGAAAACTTTAAGGAGAATGGGTGTTATGTCTTCTCTGTATGTCTGATAAAATTCCAAGGTAAATCCATTTGGCATGGGGGTTTTGTTCTTGGGTAGTTTTTTGATTACTGCTTCAATTTTGTTGCTGGTAATTGGTCTGTTTAGATTTTCTGTTTCTTTCTGAGTCAGTCTTGGAAGGTTTTATTTTTCTAGGAAGTTGTCCATTTCTCCTAGGTTTTCCAGCTTGTTAGCATATAGGTTTTCATAGTATTCTCTAATAATTCTTTGTATTTCTGTGGGGTTCATTGTGATATTTCCTTTCTCATTTCTGATTCTGTTGATGTGTGTTGATTCTCTTTTTCTCTTAATAAGTCTGGCTAGAGGCTTATCTATTTTGTTTATTTTCTCAAAGAATGAGCTCTTGGTTTCATTGAGTTTTTCTATTGTTTTATTCTTCTCAATTTTATTTATTTCTTCTCTGATCTTTATTATGTCCCTCCATCTGTTGACCTTAGGCCTCATTTCTTCTTCTTTTTCCAATTTCGATAATTGTGACATTAGACTATTCATTTGGGATTGTTCTTCCTTCTTTAAGTATGCCTGGATTGCCTATACTTCCCTCTTAAGACTGCTTTTGCTGTGTCCCACAGAAGTTGGGGCTTTGTGTTGTTGTTGTCATTTGTTTCCATGTTTTGCTGGATCTCCATTTTAATTTGGTAATTGATCCATTGATTATTTAGGAGCATGTTGTTAAGCCTCCATGTGTTTGTGAGCCTTTTTGCTTTCATTGTACAATTTATTTCTACTTTTATACCTTTGTGGTCTGAAAAGTTGGTTGGTAGGATTTTAATCTTTTTGAATTTACTGAGGCTCTTTTTGTGGCTTAGTATGTGGTCTATTCTGGAGAATGTTCCATGTGCACGTGAGAAGAATGTGTATCCTGTTGCTTTTGGATATAGAGTCCTATAGATGTCTATTAGGTCCATTTGTTCTAGTGTGTTCTTCAGTGCCTCTGTGTCTTTACTTATTTTCTGTCTGGTGGATCTGTCCTTTGGAGTGAGTGGTGTGTTAGAGTCTCCCAAAATGAATGCATTGCATTGTATTTCCTCCTTTAATTCTGTGAGTATTTGTTTCACATATATTGTTGCTCCTGTATTGGGTGCATATATGTTTATAATGGTTATATCCTCTTGTTGGACTGAACCCTTTGTCATTATGTAATGTCCTTCTTTATCTCTTGTTTCTTTCTTTTCAAGTCTATTTTGTCTGATACTAGTATTGCAACACCTGCTTTTTTCTCTCTGTTGTTTGCATGAAATATCTTTTTCCATCCCTTGACTTTTAATCTGTGCATGTCTTTGGGTTTGAGGTGAGTCTCTTGTAAGCAGCATATAGATGGGTCTTGCTTTTTCATCCATTCTATTACTCTGTGTCTTTTTATTGGTGCATTCATTCCATTTACATTTATGGTGATTATTGAAAGATATGTACTTATTGCCATTGCAGGCTTGAGATTCATGGTTACCAAAGGTTCAAGGTTAGCTTGTTTACTACCTTACTCTCTGACTTAACTCACTTATTGAGCTGTTATAAACACAGTCTGATGATTATTTCTTTCCCTTCTTTTTCCTCCTCCTCCAGTATTCATATGTTGGGTGTTTTGTTCTGTGCTCTTTTTAGGAGTGCTCCCATCTAGAGCAGTCCCTCTAAGATACCCTGTAGAAGTGGTTTGTGGAAGGCAAATTCCCTCAACTTTTGCTTGTCTGGGAATTGTTTAATCCCTCCTTAGTAATTAAATGATAATCGTGCTGGATACAGTATCCTTGGTTCAAGGCCCTTCTGTTTCATTGCATTGAATATATCATGCCATTCTCTTCTGGCCTGTAATGTTTCTGTTGAGAAGTCTGATGATAGCCTGATGGGTTTTCCTTTGTAGGTGACCTTTCTTCTCTCTGTGGCTGCCTTTAATACTCTGTCCTTGTCCTTGATCTTTACCATTTCAATTATTATGTGTCTTGGTGTTGTCCTCCTTGGGTCCTGTCTCTCAGGAGTTCTGTGTACCTCCGTAGTCTGAGCAACTATTTCCTCCCCCAGTTTGGGGAAGTTCTCAGCAATTATTTCTTCAAAGACACTTTCTATACCTTTTTCTCTCTCTTCTTCTCCTGGTACCCCTATAATGTGGATATTGCTCCTTTTGGACTGGTCACACAGTTTTCTTAATATTGTTTCCTTCCTGGAGGTCCTTTTATCTCTCTCTGCATCAGCTTCTATGCATTCCTGTTCTCCGGTTTCTATTCCATCAATGGCCTCTTGCCTCTTATCCATTCTGCTTATAAATCTTTCCAGAGTTTGTTTCACTTCTGTAATCTCCCTCCAGACATCTGTAATCTCCCTCTGGACTTCATCCCCTAGATGTTGCATATTTCTCTGCAGCTCTGTCAGCATGTCTATGATTTTTATTTTGAATTCTTTTTCAGGGAGACTGGTTAGGTCTGCCTCTGCAGATCCTTTCTTAGGTGTTGTTTGAACTATCTTGGAGTGGACTAAATATTTTTGCCTTCTCATGGTAATAGCGGTGGCTGTAGGCAGGTTGCGGGTGTGTCAGCTGGGAGAAGAAAGTTCTTTCCTGCTTGCTGGATGCCTTGCCCTTCTCCGCTGCCTGTGACGGCTACCTGCACTCCTGGAGCAGCCACCGGGTTAGTCCCCTAAGCTGCTGTGTGCGGGGTGTCCATCAGAGCAGCACAGAGCCCTGCGGGGAGTAGCAGGCACACCAGGTATGCTCCTCCATGCTAGCAGCGCCCCTGCCGCGCAGCTCTGTGCCAGCAGCCACCTTTGGGTCTGGCCTGGGCGGCTGTGCATTGGGCTGGAATCCGGTCAGTTGCTGGGAGCGCGCCTGCTCTCTCTGTCTCAGCTGCAGGTGCGCATGGACCTCTACTGGGCTCCTCTGGCTCCACTGCTGCTTTTGCATGTGGACCCGGGCTGTTTGGTCACACCGCTGCAGCTCGCACAGGCCTCTCCTGGTCCCATCCTGCACCGTTGGCACATGGATCTGCTCCCAGTCCCTTCTGGTGCCACCGTACGCAGCACGTGCTGCCACTCACCCACCTCTGGGCCAGTGTGTCAGGGTTCACGCCATTTGGAGGAATGACTGGCAGGCTGCTTAGTGCTGTGAGGGGCTTCAGAGCTGCACTGCCTCCCTGGGGTTTAGGGCACCTAAGTTTCCCCGGGATTCCCAGCTGCTGGCTAAGTGTGCCAGGACAACTTCTTCCAGCTATGGGGTCCCTGTCTCTTTAAGACTTGCAGAAAGCACTCACTTTTCTTTTGTCTCAGTGGCACCGGTTATGGGGAACTGCCCACAGGTTTTGCTTTTCCATTTCTCTAATATCCAGCACCCCGTGCACCTTGTGTCTGCCTTCTGGGTGTGGATTTCTAGAGCTGGTTGTTTAGTAGTCCTGGACTTTCACTCCCTCGCCATTCTGACTCCTTTCTTCCTGCCGGGTTTTGGGGTGGGGGGGCATTCGGGTCCTGCCTGGCCACGGCTTGTGTCTTACCCCCTTCATGTGATGTTGAGTTCTCACAGATGTAGTTGTATCCTGGCTGTTGTACCACATCCACTGGTGTCTCTTTTAGGAATAGTTGTATTTATTGTATTTTCATAAACATATATGTTTTGGGGAGGAGATTTCCTCTGAACTACTCACACTGCCATCTTCCCATGATCCCCCTTCTATGTCTGCATTTTTATCAGAAGCATATATTTATTTTTATGCAAAGATGTTTAAATTGATCAAAAGAAAAAATTACTAATTATTTCTGTTCATGGACTGGTAAGCTTCCAGCTAGAGGCATATACTTCACCTTTATAAATACTTATTCGTAAAGCTGAGGCAGTTTTAAAATACAGCCATAATTTTTTTTAATGGCTTAAAGCAATAACCATTTTATTGAGCTTACAGTTCTATGGGTTGGTTGAGGAGTTCTTTTTCCTAAACAGTAATTTATTTGATACTCCTCCCATTAAGTGGCGGGGCCTAAATTCACGCCCCTCAATCTGAGCTGGCTGTGACCACTTCAATAAATATAGTGCGGTCACATGCTATGTGACACCGGAGCACAGATCATTAGAGTCTCAGTGGATTTCACCTTTGTCACTGGAACATTCATTCCTGGAGTCCAAAAACCTGGCCACAACCATGCTGGTAAGGACACCTGTTGGCACTGTGGTTGACAGTCCTGTCTGATCCTGTCCTTCAGCTTTCTCAGTCAGGTGACAATCATATGAGTGAAGAAGCCATCTTGGAGGTGGATACCCACCCCCCAACCACCCCACACACCCCCGTCCCAGCTGTTTCAGCCCCAGCCATTAGAATCACCCTTAGCTGTTCAGGTCATACGAGGTGAGGCTCAGGTATCATGGAATAGAGTATAGCTTTGCCTAAATGTCTCTTCCAAATTCCTGACCCAGAATCAAAGAGCATTAAGAAAAAAATTGTTTGATGCAACTAAACATTGGGATGGTTTATTATGTAGTAACAGATACATGAAACAAAAGCTGAAGAAAAAAGCAGCATGTAATTATGTATTAATGTACTCAGCATTAACAAGATAATGCCTATGACTATTACAATGCTAAATTAATCATCAGATGCTAAATTAATGAACAATATCATTACATGTGCTAAATATTTTTATGTTCCAATATTAAACTAATATGTGGGATTTTAATAATCATTTCAAGAACTTCCAACCAAAAAAAGTCACTTCTTCATCCCCTTTATATCTTGAAGAAGCAATGGAGGGGCAAATAAAGGAACAAAAGTGGCTGCACAGGAAATTCTATGATAGAGGATGAAGAAGAGCCGCCTATTCAGAGATAAGCACAAAAGACTGATACAGACCTATATGAACCGTGTCAGGATGGTTGTAATGCAGAATTAGCTGAGGTTATGAAACATGCTATAGACAACAAAAAGGGCTTTGATAGCTATATTTGGAGCAAGAAGAAGGAAGAAATGGGCTCACTGCTTGGGGTAGATGGTGTAATATTAACAGATGACCAAGAGAAAGCAGAACTTCTCAACTTTCATTTAGTTTGCTTTGTATAAGGAGAATGATGCTCAAGATCAAAACTGTTAAAGGTTGTAGTTAGTGGGAAATTGAAGTCCCAAAGAAATGAAGAATGATAAGAGAACACTAACTCCAGTGAAATGTTCAAGACCCCAGATTTGGATGCAGTCTCTCCCATGGGATGCTGAAAGAAACTGTAGACTGGAACTATGTAGACAAACTTTGAGAAATGTTAGAAAAAAAGGGAAGTACTGGAGATAACTGAATATTGTTCTTTCAAGAAATTTTAAGAAGAAATTTATAAAACTATTCACCAATGACTTTGGTTATTAGTCATTCTGACAAGGTTCTAGATACTATATTCTCCAGATAACTTGTGAACACCATGTAGCAGGAGCAGTAAGAACTACTCATGATAAATAAACCTCATTTCCACTTTTCACAGTGTTACAATAGGGTTACAACACTGTTAGACAGGGGAATCTTTAGGACTTTATTTGCTTTCTGTTCTGACTTGCCATGGAAGAAACAGTCTTTCAGGACATCCTTGCAGAGCATATAAAGAAACTTGAGCAAAAGTGTAGGAATTTTGTGGGTCCATATTGTAAGAAAAATTCTAGCTGAAATAAGCAGGCAAAGAGAGGCAACAAAGGGCCAGGTAGTTTATTTGAACACAAATTCCCGGGTGATATTCCCCCATCTTGCTATCACAGGCTGGGGAAGTCAAACTCATCAGGGCAGGCAGTGAGTTTTTAAAGAAGGTAGGGGGAGGCAGAGCTTAGATTTACATTGGAGCGAGGATTGGCTAGCCTAAGGCACATTTTTCAGGTTGGGAGGGGGCAGCAGCCAGGAACTTTGGCACGTCATCAGTGTCTGAGTGCTCACCTTTCCCAGTGCCTTCAACCTTAACATTCCTGCCTTTTGGTCATAATGGGTGACGACTTGATCTGGCTACTTCTAGCTGACAAGGGGCGTCAGGGAGGCGTTTCATAGCATGTAGTCACATTGCTCTGATTGCAAATATCCTGCCCTGCCTTCTCCAGAGGCTTTCACTCCACTCTGTTTAAGCTCATGGTCCCTGTCTTATTTTATCCTCTACAGATAGAGACTCTAGCTGCTGCCAGGGAATAGGGGCGATGACTGCTCTGGCTGCTTCATGCTGAGAAGGGGTGCAGTAAAGGGTGCAGCTAGGTTTTTATCACTGGTCAGTTGAGAGGGCCTTGGAAGGTTGGTGCTTCTATTCTGGAAGGACAAACTTGATGAGATTAAGAATGCATGGCTGAATATGAGAACTAGAAATATGAAGAGTCTAATTGAGAATCATAGCCAGGTATCATGGGGAAACTAAAATTCTGGATCAAGTTTACATCTCAATGACTAGTATTAGGATTTAGTATAGATAAGACTGCATTATTGAAACAATACTTTTCTCTAAAATCACCCTTATTTTCATTAGAAGTAACCACATTAAGAAAAAAATTAACAGTTGGCTTGATTTTTTGCATAAGTGCAGCAAGAAGAGCAATTGATTACATAGGCTCTTTTAAATGTTCTTTGCTGGAACTTTTTGTAAGGAATTTCAGATTGAATTTTTAAAGGCCTCTTGAGGCCAGAAAGCCAAGCCAGACTTGCTATCAGGTTGTGCCTGCAGTACCTGTAGATTTGGGTGAATTCCTCTCTTGAGGTTCTCAAGACATTCCTGAGGTTCCTGCACCTGCCAGGAAGTGACCTTCTTTACGCACCTGGTAAGGCTGCTGGAAACTCTGTAAGCAAGGTACTAGGCCAGTTCTTCTAAGGGGCTTTGTTGGCTTTATAAAGTCAATCTTAGTTTCTTAAAGTTGTCTGTTCATATCTGAGTTTACACACGTGTCTCTCAGGTATGACATTCCAGTTAAAGCTTTGGTAATATAGCTAGTGTTTCAAATTGGTCTTCTTACAAGGAAAGCAGATTCTTATTGAACTTGTGCAAATAAACATACTGCCATGAAATATAAAAATAGTCACTGAGAGGTTTTTCTTTTAATACTGGAGGGATCAGGTAGAGAGAAAGATAAAGTTTCAATTCTGCTTATAAAGGCAGTCATTTACTAAACTGTTGTCAGATTAAGAGAAAAAGCATAAAACACTTTATCAGCAACATTTGAAACAAAAAACCACAAAATCATCCTCTTTAGTTTACTTAATCTTATGTAACTAATACTTGTTCTGCTGAAATCTAGTTCTTTACTAGCTTAAGAGTAATAAAACTGACTATAAATAATAAAAGACTTACAAATGACAATGGTTAAAGATCTGATTAGAGCTTACTGTAAGACAGTTGACATAAGGAAATTCTGATATTTCTGTAACACAAAACATTCAGTAACAAAGATTATCATCATTCTTTTTGACAGTGCTTTCTAGGTAATTAAGCAGGTAATTATATATCAGATAAATAAGCTAAATTAGCCAAATAGTTTCTCCAATGAGAAAAAGTTCTTCTGACATGTTCCAGGGGCCCTCTGGAAAATATCAGAGTTAACTAGAGGTAAAAGTACCTTTTTGAATTTGATTTTGGGAAGCTATTAAAAGTTTTAAGGCACTTGCTTAAATAGGATTACAGGCTGCTATGAAGCAATACTTATCTATTTAACCAGAATGACAACAAAATACCTCAAAGGCAAATAAAGAAGGTTACACAGTTGTTAGAAAACATTAGCTTTTAGTCCTTTTAATATTAAGATTTCATTTTCTTAAATACTCTGACAACTCATTGAGACTTTAAGCATGAGAAACTGCTTTGATAAAACAATTAGAGAACTTTTTGCAATTTTTCAATATTAAGAGCAGACTAACAGTTAAGAAAATTTTGTCTTTTTAACTGAAAACAAAATTCTAATTTTGCTGTGTACTTGATACCAAGATTCATTTGCTTTAATTTTTTATAGCATGACTATATTAAATTCTTCTACAAACTTTCTACAACTTTCCTTTCATATTTAGAGTTCTCTCTCTAAATAGCTATACTTTAGAACAAAGTTACTTTCTTTTATCAAGACATATTCTTTAGCATGGAGAAATGTTTTCCTTATTTAAGTAATTTTAATTAGAACTTAAAACTATTAGGTACCTTAATTTTTAGTGAATACTGAGAAGTAGGCTATTATAAGCTGTTACACTAGCATTCTTTGGATTGACAAATTTATGAACATTTTATAATTTCTGTTAACTATGAGCTTTACAACACAATCTCTCACTAAGCATAAAGCATATCTTTTTAATTTAGCAAAATTTTAAGGTTTTAGATTACCACAAAGATTTCTAGGCTGTAGATAGGTATACACACTGTAATGCACAATTAAAAAAGGTGTTCACTTGCCACACTTATTTAGTTCACTCATTTGTAACAACTATGCTAGATTACTTACAAGACCTTTACTGAATATTAGACAAAGCCAAGCCTTTAAGTATTTTATTCTTAAAAGATTTAGCAGATAACATCAACTTAAATGACCTTAGGTAAACTTAGGCAGCTGATAACTACAAGGACATGCTCACCTCAGCCAAACTCAAATTAGCATTAATGCTTAACATTTTTTATCAGATTTTCTGGAAGTTTTAGAATGCCTAATTTTCACAAGCACTTGTTTTTAAATCAATTTTTGTTAATACCATCCAGAAGTAGGAAAATATTTTTCATCCATACACCTAGACATACAAACATACAAACTGAGATACAATGACTACAGTCAGTAACACTTCTTACACAAAAACATATACACAGACAGACAAACTGATATAAAGACTTGAGTCACTGATATCTAATTGCTTTCCTCTCCTCAGCTTCCTGTCCATGGTTTATGGAACCAGAGGGTGGGAGGAGCATGTTCTGGTGGGGGAAGAGGGCAGTGAAGATGGAAGGAGAGGGGGAGGGTGTGGTGCAGCCACCGGAAGAGGAGAGCGGGACAACGGCATGGTTGAGAATGTAGGACTTTAAGATGGCAGTGATATGTGTGAAGACAAAGGACTTAAAGATGGTGGTGGAGAGAGGGGGAGGGGATCGCGAGCTGAGGGAGGTGGGTGACTGAGATTTTCTGGTGGATCTGAAAAGGAAGAAGGACTGGGCAGAGTAAGAGGCTGACAATCTTTAACTGGAGATCAAGCCAGGAGAACACTTAACATGAAGGTCTGGGCAGGAGTGCAAAGTCCAAAAAGCCTACACATATGGGATTTCACTCTACTCTCTGCTCCAGTGGCAATAATTAATCAAGTCAGTGAGGAGGCCAAAATTGAAAGTTCCCTCAGGGGGCCAGCAAGATTGATTGTCCAAGGAATATTGAGGCCTGGCCTCAGAGCAAAGAAAGACTAGCTTCCATTTGCGAACTTCCTGGGACAAATATAGAGTAGCCAAATTAGAAATGAAACACCGCAAAAGGGATTGAGCCTCTGCTTTTGAGGGCTGGTTCCCCATGTCTGCCCTACTTCCCAACTAATCCCACTGAGAGGAGTGCCCAGAGTCCCAAGCGCACCAAGTCAGGGGAGACAGCCTGGGAGCCTGGGTGAGGGACGTCTCCCACACTGCAGGGCCAGAGGCAGGTATCCGGATACCCGCAATGGATGGGCTGAATGCCCAGACCTGGACGTATATATGATTTCGGACAGACCAGGTGAAATGGAGTTAGGAAGGGAAACAGACTGGGGGAAACTTAGTCCACGCAGCAGAGAGCAGGCTAAGGTCCCGGGTCCGGGGAGGAGGGGGCGGGGCCGCCGACGGCCAGTCAGGGCCCCATGCTCATGCTCCTTCCTGGATTTCAGCATGAAATGTAAGATAAATTCTAGCCAAAATAAGCAGGCGAAGAGAGACAACAAAGGGCCAGGTAGTTTATTTGAACAAAATTCCTGGGTGATATTCCCCCATCTGGCTATCACAGGCTGGGGAAGTCACACTCAGCAGGACAGGCAGTGAGTTTTTAAAGAAGGTAGGGCGAGGCAGAGCTTAGATTTACAGCAGTGGGAGGGTTGGCTATCCTAAGGCACATTTTTCAGATTGGGAGGGGACAGCACCCCAGGACTTTGGCACGTCATCAGTGTCTGACGGGCTCACCTTTCCCACCCAGTGCCTTCAACCTTACACGTATTAGCTTGAACATTAATATTAATTAAATTACTTGAACATTAATATTAATTAAATGTTGATTTTGGTGATGTCAGAAAAAATAGCAGAGGAAGGAGCTATGAAAGTTCACTCCTACATAAAAACAATGAAAAACCCTGCAAAAATGATCAGAATCAACTTTTTCAAAACTCTATAATCAAAGGCCCGCAACTACTAGCAATACTTATTCAAGAAACTGGCTGAATCTTGATAAGAACACTGAGCTTTGTGATATTTAACTTGCCTTAATCCTGCCTCCACTCTTCATTTCTATCACAACTTTGAAAAATAGTGAAGGGTCCCCACCAGTAAGATGGCAAACTTCCGGCTTCTCTTCGGGGTCCTCAGTTCCCACCGGCACCACCTGAAGCCCAATCACCTCTCGCCCCCCTCCCAATCCCAGCACCTAGCCAACAGCCACCAGCCCCGTAGAAGTGACACCTCAATCAATTCATGCCCCCTCCTATATAACCCAGCACCTTTCCCTAATAAAGCGGAACTCTCCGGTGAATTGCTGCTATGTGTCGCTCCTTTCCTTTCAAATAGCATGTATTCCCAATGCAACCTAGCAACCACTGGAAAGCACAGAATGGGGCTAGAGCTCTTCCTGTCTTATTCCCAAAGAATTATCATTATTGGCACTGTTTTCTGCTTCATAGGAAGACCCCACTTACAAGACTGTCTGGATTTGACTTCATTTGGAGTTTGCCTCTTTCCCAGGGGTCATTTGTCAAAAGCATTTGCAGGAAATGTTTTACTTTTGCAGCTGCCTTAGGTAGTGGAGAGCTTTTAGGACAAACAATAGACTACCAAAAAAGCTTTTAAAGGAAAAGCTAGAGGTTTACCAAAGCTCTGAGATGACATACCCACTCCCCAGAAGAACAAGCAAAACTGGTGAAAATTATTTAAAAGAATATTTAAAGTCTCTGGAAATTGTCTTAATGGCAAATATACAATGAAGAAACATTTATTCAAGAAAATCCAACATTAGGGAGAGTCACAAACAATCCCTTCCTTCTCTCCCTCCTGCCAACTCAGTTTGAGGGACAACTCCACTCTGGGTAGGTGTGGCCAAGAAGATGGCCCTTTTTCTCCCTCAGCTCTCAATAAAGCCTTACTATTTCTCACCAGGTGGGGCAGGTGCCAAGATCTCTCATCCCCTCCAACTCCAAGTTAAAAAGGTTGAATTTTGGCTGTGTGGCAGAGGCAGGGGGCTCTCCTTCCCCACCCAGCCCCTACTCATATAAGATGAAGGTCTGTCCCGTGTGATAGTCCAAGAATACTGGGGCCCTGACTATATAAACCCAGCTTGCTCGTACAGCAGAGATCCCATCCTAGGAGAGTGTGGGTAAAATTGTAACATTTCCAGAGTATCTTGCCTGACTTTAGTACATCTTCATATCAATAGGCGTTCAGAGGTGGAAAGAAGTATGGCTTTAGTTCATTTACATCATTCCTCAGGGGTGGAGAGAAGTTCATCTCCATATCAATGGCAAGCGGGGCTTATCTGTACCTAGGAGGTGAGGGGAAGGCGGGTTTTGCCTCTCTGGAGCAGGAAAGAGAGTGGTCCCAGGACTGCAGCTTGTGAGCAATAAATGAATTTTAAACTTTATTTCTCCCTTTGACTGATTTCGGTTTTTAGAGGTATTTTGTTCCGGGATTTCCTTTCCCCAGACTTACAGAATGACAAGCCAAGAAACTAGAGGCTACTGCGTCACTCAAGGCCCAGAGTAGTGGTGTTACAGAAAATACTGAAAAAAAAAGCCTGGACTGGATCACCAATGGAAAAAACCAAGCGGCACTTGGAGGTCTTGGAGTGTTGAGGCTTTATTTCACACCGGCGGGCTCAGAGGGGAGTAATCTCCAAAAAAGTCTGAGCCCTGAACAAAGGAAAAGGGAGAAATTTATACCTTTCTGCTTCCTTATCTGTAACATTCCTACGTGCACAGCAAGAGAGCAGGCAAAGGGGAGGGAGTTTAGGGAGCGAACCTTGGTACCTGGTGCTCAACAGCATGGGGAAACCAAGGGAGTGTTTCTTTTGTTTGGGTTGAGGAGGGGGGCGAGGCAGAGGGGAGCCTCCCGCCAGGTTGCTGTTGTAAATCTTTCCTATCAGTGGCTCAGAGACTTTGCTCAGTGGAGAGGCAGTCCTTAGGAAAAGAGAGGACTACAGACTCTCTCCAGAGCAGTTGGCTTTGAAACATAATGTGGGAAAGCTCAAGCCTAAGGGCTCTCTAAAAGAAAACAAACAAAAATAGCTGCTCTTAATTAAGAACTATAAGGCTAAACAATAGGCCATTTGATGTACCAGAGAGAATGACGGGGAAACAGCTAAGAAGAGCTTGCCTGGGATCAGAACCAACCTCAAAGACCAGCCTCAAAACTTACCTCTGCCCAGATTTAGTCGGTCAGAGTGCTAAGCAAGATATGCCCCAAGGCAGTGTCAAGAACAGCAGGGCAATCAGCCAGCAATTAATGGAGCCTAAGGCTGGTGTGTAATACCAAATGAAGCAGACAACTTACCAGAGGAATCAGGGAGACAGTCAAATAGAGCCTGGCACAACCACTGTCACCCCGAAGTGACTGTGCACATGCCCAAGGCTGTGCCCTTGGAAGAGCACCACCAAAATGTTTCATGCTGAGGAGAGACAGACATAACTAAAAGAACCTAGTCAAGTCACAAGTCAAGCAAACAGCAAAACAACACCCAAAGAGGAAGAAGGAGAATCAGCATCTAGTTGCTATATTACCTAAAATGTCCAGTTTTCAACAACAGTTGAGACATGCAAAGAGAAAACTGTGACCCACAGGCAAAAAAAAGCAGGCCACAGATACTGTCTGTCTGAGCAAATCCCAGTGCACTAACACCAACTCCTTTTGGGTCCTGGACCCAACTCCAGAATGTGTGGGCTGGGGGTGGGTACAGTTCCTCACATACAACATCAAGCAATTCTCAAACACATGCAGGGTATCTGGGAGTTGAACTCAATTCTGACACTATTGCCTGGAGACAGCACCAGATTCTCCAGATAAAGGCTTGGTCCCACAAAGCTACCCTCCACCTGCACCCCATTCCAGACACCAGCTACAAGTCCCAGGCTGTTGCAGTTCCCTGTGCTTCTGACCAACTGGCTTCAGATCGGAGGTCCAACAACGCTTTAGGTTCGATGAATTTGCTAGAGCAGCACACAGAACTCAGGGAAACACTTATGTTTATCAGTTTAATAAAGAATACCGTAAAGGATATAAGTTGATAGCCAAATGAAAAGATACATAGGGCAAGTCCCAAACCAAGAAGCTTCTATCCTTGTGTAGCTTGGGTCCTGGCTCAGGGGCACATGGAAGAATTCTGCTTCTCCAAGCATGGAGGTTCTCTCTCTTCTGCAGGGAAGCTTGATGCGAAAAGGGCTGTTATCCTGGGTTTTTATGAAGGCTTCATTGCAGAATCATAATTGACTATCTTACTGGCCATTGGCTAATTCAACCTCCAGCCCCTCTGCCCTCTCCCCTCCCAGTGGTTGGGAACTGGGGCTGACCACCTTCTAATCACATGGTCAGTCCCCCTGGTAACCAACCCCTACTCTTGGGTGGAGTCCAAAAGTCTCATTAACATAAAAAGACAACCATTTCACTTTTATGACTCTGAAGCATTTTCAGAACTATGAATGATTCCAAATATATCTGAGAAATATATTTTGGTTATCTGAATGACCAAATACATATTTCTTATAAATCTTTATATCACAGCCTGTGAGAGGAACCAGACATTAGATTTAAACTTCAATGAACCCATTATAAATATGCTCAAAGAACTAAAGGAAATCATGTTTAAAGGAATTAAGGAAAGTATTGTTGTCTGAAAATCCAATCCGGGGAGATCTTCCTGCGTGTTAGGTGAGACCTCAACCAGGCAGAGGGTTATTGACTCTGACTGGGAAAGAATTTGCGAATAGGTCAGACGAGTGTAGATGAGGAAGGAGTTCATTCAAGCAAGAATGGTAGTGAATTGAAAGGAAAGGAGCGACACATAGCAGCAATTCACCGGAGAGTTCCGCTTTATTAGGGAAAGGTGCTGGGTTATATAGGAGGGGGCATGATTGATTGAGGTGTCACTTCTACGGGGCTGTTGGCTGTTGGCTAGGTGCTGGGACTGGGAGGGGGGCAAGAGGTGATTGGGCTTCAGGTGGCGCCGGCGGGAACTGAGGACCCCCGAAGAGAAGCCGGAAGTTTGCCATCTTACTGGTGGGGACCCTTCATTCCCCCCTTTCTCCTCTATGGGTTTGTGGACGTTGCTTTCTCTCTGGCTGCTTCCTGCTGAACAGGGGCGGAGAAGGGAGTGAGGGCTTGAGGATTGGGAGGAAAGGGTTGATAGGACTCCCCGCAGTAAGGACGAGTAGATGTGGACTTCTTCAGGTTTGGAAATCAATGAAGGTTCCCTGTAACCATAGGTTGGCCAAGAGGATATGGGTGTCAGGAGCCAGGCGTCTGCGGCTATTGTTTCCAGGAACAGTTTCCAGTGGAGAGAGGGGTCCATCTCAGCGTGTGGTGAGGAGGTCACGTGAGGGTGAGGGATCTTCTGTGGCCAGAAGCTGGTAGTTTCTGAGTAAAAGCTGGTTGAAAGCTTGATTAGAGATTTTTCTGACTTGGGATTTGATGAACTTTATTATACAGGGTAAGAAGAGACAGGCGAGAAGAATGATTATTATGGGGCCTGCAATGGGCCAGAGCCAGGTGAGGAGGGGGTTTGTTAGTATTGAAGAGAATGGGTTGGAATTGGAAGCAGAGTGGAGACTGGAGGCAAGGTCGGTGAGTTTGGTAATGTCAGTTTCTACAATGCCAGATTCGTTGATGTAATAGCAGCACTCTTCCCAGAGGAAGACGCAGGTGCCGCCCTTCTCGGCTGTAAGCAGATCTAGGGCCCGCCGGTTTTGAAGGGTGACTTTAGCTAGCGAAGTGACCTGTCTTTGGAGAGAGGCTAGAGAATCGGCAGTGGATGTCAGGGCTCCCTCAAGTTTGGCGTCGAGATCTCTAACTGCCTATAGAGAGTGACCCAAGGCTTCTCCCGAAAACCCTGCCCCAATGGCTGAGGTGATCAAAGAGCTACTGACCATGATGGGAAGGAAAGCAGCTCTTTTTGTGCGCGAGGGCAAGGGAGGTTGGAGCTCAAGAAATTCTGCCATGCTGTAAAGTGTTAACTGTGGGATTAGGGTGACGAGAATGCAGGGTGTATCGGAGTTGAGAGGCAGTGAGTTGAAAAGACTGCTATTACACTAAAAGAAGTGTCCCGGTTGCATAAAAGTCTTAGAGCTGGAGGTAGGGGTGTAGATAGAGAGGCAGTGAAGTGCGCTGGAGGGGGGTGGAGTTGGGCCTACACATTGGTGGATGGTGATATTATCTGCGTATTCTGGTTCCCATAGGGTTATGTCTGCCAGGGGGCAGAGGGGTTGTCTTTCTGCATGGAAGGAGTAGTTGGAAATATTAAGGGGCACGGCGGCCAGCAGTGGGCGCTGTAGTGATGCGCACAAGAAACAATTGGCTGTGTTAAGGGTGTGGTTGAGAAAGATGGTGGTGTCCTGAATGAGCTGTAATGAAGAGTAGGAGAAATGGGAAGAGGGGTGGGGATAAGAAGATGAAGAGGCGCTATCAAGAGTTTGGATAATGACTTTTTCGGAATGTCTGCTATCTGATGCAACTTGAGAGATCTGGGAATGAGAGGGAACATACTTTCGAGAGATATGAAGGGTACTGTGGGGGGTCGAGGACTCCCCGTAGTAAACTGAGGCTGTGACTCTGGCAGCCCATCGAGAGTCCCAGGGATCTGGGATTGATAAGGAGAATGAGCTGTTGGGATATTTCATGAAACGGTTGGAGGAGTAATACTGTGGGTACTGGAAGTTACCTATGTAGTGAATGGTGCAAGACTAGTAGGAACATCTCCTGTAGGTATCTAGCCATTGCCTGCAATAGGCTTGTTTTTGGTCATAGAGGAAGCAGAGGTAGGGAGAATAAGGGTAGCTGCTAGTGAACACTTCGGTGGAGGGAGGAAAGTGGAGGTATAAAGGCTCAGAGCAGCTTTTCAGAGGGCAGTCTGGTGTGGCAATGAGGGCAGTAACTTTTGTTTGATGCTGTGTGTAAGTTTGTCTGACTTTGAATCGCCATACAAAGGAGGCTGGGGTGGTGGGGAAGACAATAGGAATGAGGAAAAAAAGCGAGAGAGCAGTAAAGGAGGAAAAAGTCATGATTCGGGTATGGATGGCAAAGGGGGTGAACGGGATTTGGAGGAAAGAGGACAGTAAGGTCAGGAGTCTGGAGGGAGGGAGAGTCTGTAAACTTTTGTAGGTTAAGAGATCTTTTAGGTGATGTGGGGACAGAATGGTAAGGGGCGCCCTGAATGTCAGTTTATGAGCTTCTTCCTGCAAGAGCTGTCTAGCAGCTAATGCTCGTAGGCAGGGGGCTCATCCCTGAACTGTGGGGTCTAGTTGCTTGGAGAGATAAGGTACTGGGGGGCAAAGGATGGGCCATAATATTGGCCTAGGACTCTTAGAGCTTGACTGGACCTCTCATGAATGTATAATGAGAAGGGCTTCGACAAATCAGGAAGATGGAGAGCTGGGGCTTCCACAAGGGCTTGACAGAGCTTAATGAAGGAGTGTCGGGGTGAGGAGGATAATGGTTTTTTAGGGGGGCTCTTGCTGAGGTTATATAGGGGTCTTGCCAACAGGGTGCAGGGAGAAGTTAGGGATCTACGTTCTAAAATATCTAGCTAGGCTTAGAAAGGGCCTAGAAAGGAAAGGATTTTTGTCTTGGTTTTGGGAATGGGCAGGTCAGAGAGGAGCCATTTTCTGTCTAAGGTAATGGACTTTCTTTGTTGAGATAGAAGGAATCTGAGGTAAGTGAAAGGAGGGGAAGAGATTTGAGCTTTGACGGGGGATACTCGGTAACTTCTGGAAGCTAGAAAGTTAAGTAGGGAGGCAGTGTCAAGTTGAGACTGTTCCCATGAGAGACTGCAGAGTAGAAGATTGTCTATGTATTATAAGGTGGACTTGGAGTGATCATGATGAAACTGTTTGAGGTCCTGAGCTAGGACCTGTCTAAAAATATGGGGACTATCTCGGAAGCTTTGTGGCAAAACTGACCAAGTGAGTTGTTTAGAATGTCTTGTGTATGGGTCCGTCCAGGTGAAGATGAAAAAATCTTGGGAGCAGGGGTCTAGAGGGATAGAAAAATGGGTCTTTGAGATCTAGGACTGAGAAGTGGGATGCTGAGGCTGTATGGATTTGGAACTAAGGGATGGATAGGGACAATGGCTATGTCGATGAGGTGAAGGTCTTGGACAAGGCGGCAAGATCCATTGGTTTTTTTAACAGCTAATATGGGGGTATGTCTTTGAGATCTAGGACTGAGAAGTGGGATGCTGAGGCTGTATGGATTTGGAACTAAGGGATGGATAGGGACAATGGCTATGTTGATGAGGCGAAGGTCTTGGACAAGGCGTAAAGATCCGTTGGTTTTTTTAACAGCTAATATGGGGGTATTAAATGGGGAGTGAGTGGGTCTGCTTGAATGATTGGTTGGAGGCCTATGAGGGCTGAAGTGGTTAGGGGGTATTGGGCCTGACAGATATACTGAGAGGGGTCACATAATTTGATAGAGGCAGGGGGACATAGGGCCACGGAGGGGCTTGTAATGTCCCAAACTTTGGGATTTACAGGGTGTATGAGGGCAGAACCGGAGCTTTCATTGGGTAGAGGGGAGTCGTCGGCTATGAGGGCCATCAGAAAGGGAGTACTGGGGGCTGTGGGAGTGGATATAGTTATGGAAACGTGGAGGAGGGAAAGGATGTCTCGTCCTAGTAAAGGGATGGGACACTGGGGCATAACCAGGAAGGAGTGGGAGAAAGGTATGGGATTGTCTTGGATTGTGCATAAAAGGGTGGGTGGGGGGTTTAATGGGAAAATCTGTTTACCTCCTACTCTGACTATAGGAGTAATGGCTGGCGTGGTAGGGCCCCGGTATTCTCACAAGACTGAGAAGGTGGCTCCTGTATCTAGGAGGAAGGAGATGGGGTGACCGTCTACTGTTAGAGTAACCCTGGGCTCCTGTTTGGTGGTGGAAATGGTCAGGCGAGAAGTCCCCGGACCCCATCAATCTTCTTCTGCCAGCCCCACTACGGCGGGCTTAGGATGGGGGTTGTTCGTCCAGCCTCCCCTTCGGGTGGTTGGGCAATCAGACCCCCAGTGGCCCTTTTTGTGGCATCTGGGGCATGGGGTGGTAGGAGATCTGGGGGAGGGGCATGCCCTTGACCAATGTCCCTCTTTTCTGCACTTGAAACAAGCTCTTGGGGGGGCTTGTTTGTAGAGGGGCGCCCAGGTTGTGGTTTTATCAGCTGGGCCAACATCTGGAAATTGGCCTGATCAGCCTTTTGTTTACGGCATTCTTTCTCCTCCTCCCGCTTATGGAAGACTTTAAAGGCCACTGTTAGGATCTCAGTCTGTGGGGTAGCGGGGCCCTGTTCTAACTTTTTGAGTTTAGCTTTAATGTCGGGGTAGCCTTGAGCTAGGAAGTATGTCATAAGGACATGTCTTCCTTCAGGTGTTTCTGGGTCCAGGCTGGTATACTGTAATAGGGCTTGAGTGAGTCTGTCTAAGAACTCGGAGGGGATTTCATCTCTCTTTTGAATTATGTCTTGGAGCTTTTGAAAATTGACTACTTTACAAGCTGCCCTTTTTCAGACCTGCTATTAAGCAGGAGGCAAAAATATCTCAAGAGCGGAGACTCATGGCGGTGTTATAATTTCAGTGTGGGTCTTGTTCGGGGACAGCAGTGGGGCCAGGGGGATAAGTGGGGTCAGTCCTGTGGGTTTCAGTAGCCTGCATTTGGGCGAAGTCCTAAACTCGTCTACGCTCTTCAGGGAGGAGAGTATTGGCCAGGAGCATGAAAATGTCATGATGTGTGAGGCTGTAAGACTGGAGGGTCTATTGAAACTCCCTGATGTATGTCATGGGATCAGTGGAAAAGGAACTTAGGCGTTTCTCTAGTTAGGCTAAATCTCTTAAGGAGAAAGGGATGTGAACGCGCACGCTGCCTTCGGATCCTGCTACCTCCCTGAGGGGGGCGATAATTTTGGGAGGCTCTCGGGACTGAGTCTGAGGGGGACTGAAGGGTTCTGGCTCAGTCTGTGGGGGAGTGACGCGGTCTAGCCGTGCCTAGTCGAGCAGGTCCTGAAGTGCAGAAGGGGGGCAAAGAAAATAAAGAAAGATAGAATCGGACCCACATGTCGCCAGCTAGCAGCCCAGCTGCTTACTTCTGCCGCTCTAGTTGGGCTTGAACTCATGACTCTGAATTAAGAGTCCCATGCTCTACTAACTGAGCTGCAGCAGGGCTCTAGTTAATTGCTTATGGAATACGTAAACAGAATGTTCTTTGTTCTCCATTCCTGCCACATCGGCAAGTGGGGGAAGGGCATATTTAGAAGCAGGGGCGGTGTTTCTACACATCTTCAAAGTCTCCCTATTTTCAGAGTGAGGAGTCTTAGCAAGATATGTTTTTGTGGACAGATAACTTCTAAGGACTGCACCGGTTGTTCTCTAGCTTGTGCCTTCCCATGCTGCGTTCAGACATGGGGGAAGGTGCTTTCCCATTCTCCCTACAAACATGTGAGAAGACAAAGGCGGTCCCTAACAGGGGAGAAACAGGTGATGAGGGCAAAGACAGAGGAGGCTCTTGGGACCTAGTTAAAGGGGGGCTGAAAGGCTCAGGCTTAATCTGCAGGGAATGAAGGTGGAGGAGGTGAGATGGGGGAGGAGATGGTTGGGGAGGAAGGGAGAAGGGCTGTTGTAGGAGAAGAAGGGGAAGGGAGTGAACAGGAGGCTTCTGCGGGGGCGGCGGCTTGCAGGCTAGGAGAACTTGGAAGGGGGCGGGGAGAGGAGGAGGCGGAAAGCTTCCATATAGGGAATCTCCTTCCATTTTTTCAGGCACTGGCAGTAGTTAAAAAGATCGCGAGTGATGTTAGGATCAAGAGTTCCCCCTGCGGGCCATTGGTTTTTATTGTCTAGGGGGTATGTCGGCCAATCTTGGGAGCAATATTTACGGAGAAGTTTTGGTTTTATATCAGGCGTCAGGGAGAGGGTAGCCAGATGCTTAAGCAGGCATTCAAGAGGTGAACTTTCAGGGAGGGATGAGGAGGCTCCCATGGCTAAAGGACAGAGAAGGAGACAAACGGGAAGACGAACGGAGATCCTCGGACTGGAAGCAGACCACAAGGAGACAAAGGGCGTCCCCGATGATCCTTGGTGGTCTGCGGAAACTCGTATACGAGTCGGAATTTCTTGGGAAGTGTGGGTCGTCACCCAGACTTCCCTAAGAAGGCAGAGTGCCAGAGTCACGAGGTACCTAGGGCTAGGCGTTTTCGGCAGACGGAGCAGAAGGAGGAGGGGGGGAAAGGGAGCGTTCTCATCCACAAAGGAGTCACCTCGTTTATGGCTGTTGGAGGGGGGTGCCTGAGAGTCGGCCGCAGCCGTGAAGGCCTGAGGCGGGGATTTATGACTGTCGGAGGAGGGGCCTGAGCGTCCGCCGCACCCGTAAAGGCTTGAGGCGGGGATTTATGGCTGTTTGGGGAGGGCCCTGAGGGTCCACCGCAGCCCGTGAAGGCCTGAGGCGGGGAGAGTTCCCTCCTCATCCCCGAGCGTCAGGGCCTTGCCGGATGATCACGGTCAATGACACTGCGATAGCTCGGGGAAGAGTGGCCCACCCCGGGGAAATTTTGCTTAAAAACTTTCAGCACTGATGGAAGGGATGGTGAATGCATTTATGACTGTCGGAGGAGGGGCCTGAGCGTCCGCCGCAGCCGTAAAGGCTTGAGGCGGGGATTTATGGCTTTTGGAGGAGGGGCCTGAGGGTCCACCGCAGCCGTGAAGGCCTGAGGCGGGGAGCGTTCCCTCCTCATCCCCAAGCGTCAGGGCCTTGCGGGACGATCACGGTCAATGGCACTGCGATAGCTCAGGGAAGAGCGACCCACTCCGGGGGGAAACTTACCTAAAGGCCAGAGAGGAGTGGTGAGTGTGATGAGCCAGCGCCGGAAAAAGAGGACGAGGGCAAGCTGCTGCTGGTGTCGGGGGAAGACGGGGCCCAGTTGGGGTGTCCCGTCTCCCGGGTTTCAGCGCCAATGAAAGGAAAGGAGCGACACATAGCAGCAATTCACCGGAGAGTTCCGCTTTATTAGGGAAAGGTGCTGGGTTATATAGGAGGGGGCATGATTGATTGAGGTGTCACTTCTACGGGGCTGGTGGCTGTTGGCTAGGTGCTGGGATTGGGAGGGGGGCAAGAGGTGATTGGGCTTCAGGTTGCGCCGGCGGGAACTGAGGACCCCGAAGAGAAGCCGGAAGTTTGCCATCTTACTGGTGGGGACCCTTCATGAATGGCAGCAGCCATACAGGCAGAGACTAAGGAAAAACAGGCAGGAAAGGAAAGTTCATTGAACTCCTGCATGGAGTAGAGAAAATCCACTGTCAACTCCTAAAGCTGGGATCATTTGGCGTTCAGTGTCAGCTTGGTGTGGGAACTAAGACCCTACCATCCCAGGAGTTGGAGGAGCCACGGAGCACTGGATAGAGTGAGATTATGTTCTGAGAACTTCCCAAAGAAAAGAAAGGAGATTTTCTGGAAGGCTACTAGAGAACATGACTGTACAGCTGCAGTCCCATCAGGGTCACTCAGGCTATGGGAACGTGCAAGCCTAAATCACAGATATCAGTAGCCCTTCCCCATTTGTCTGAAGTAGAACAGGGAAGGAGAAGAGCTATGCTTAAGTCTAGAAAATTGAATGAAGTAGAGAAGTCATGGAGATGCATACCACCAGGAAGGGGGTCTCTTATTAACCTCCTGGGAGCATTGAGACAAAAAGCAGTAAGTTGAGCAGCAAAAAGGTTTTATTCAAGGCAAAGCACACACTTGAAGAAAGGGGAGTACAGGCAGCCTCAGAGGAGAGGTGTGCTTAAACCCTTAGGATTCAGGTTTTAAGGATTTCAAGAGTGGGGTAAAGGGCCAAGGGAGTGTGGGCTGATGTGCGCTCTCATGATATCTATCTCTGGTGGTAGAGACATTAACATGAACAGTCCTCTAAATATTCTGTAAGATAAATTTAACACAGGAATTTATTGGTCCTGTTATTTTCCAAGATAATGATTACCTTCAATCAGTGAAAATATCATTTAGGACTACTTGCCTGCCTTAGGATGGGGTTGGTTGCTGGTTAATCATGATAAAATGTTAGGAATTTTACCTTCTAACTGCCTGGTTTTTAAAATGGAGCCTTAGCCTTAAGATAGAGTCCCTCCTGTTCTTACTATTTATATCTCAGCATCTTTCATCATAGGAAAAATTATTCATGACACTTGTCCTGTGTCCTTGCCCCACCTCAGTAGAGTAACCATGTCACATCAAAGAGAACATATCAATAAAGAGGTAGAAATTATTTCAAAATGAAACAGAAATTCTAGAGTTGAAAAGTGTAAGGCTGGAGGTACTGATGGGAGAAGCGAGCACGTCAGACACTGATGACTTGTCAAAGTCCCCGGCTGTTGCCCCTCCCAACCTGAAAAATGTGCCTTGGGCTAGCCAATCCTGGCGCCACTGTAAATCTAAGCTCTGCCTCCCCCTGCCTTCTTTAAAAACTCGCTGCCTGTCTACTTACGTGCGAATTCCCCAGCCTCCATTTCTATAGATTGGAGAAATCTCGCCTGGGTATTTGCATTCAAATAAACTACCTTGCCCTTTGTTGCCTCTCTGCACCTGCTTATTTCAGCTAGAATTTATCTTACATTTGGTGCCGAAATCCCAGGAAGGTGCATGAGCAGGGGGCCTGGACTGGTGATGGGTGGCCCCGCTCCCTCCTTCCCCAACCCAGGACTTCAGCCTGCTCTCCGCTGCATGGACTATTTTCTGGTGAGTCCCTCAGTTTCCCCTGGTCTGCTTCCCTTCCTAACTCCATTTCACCTGGTCCATTAGAAATCATACTTACATCCAGGTCTGGGCATCCAGCCCATCCATTGCGAGTATACGGGATACCCGCCCCCGGCCCTGCAGTGTGGGAGATGTCCCTCACCCAGGCTCCCAGGCCATCTCCTCTGACCTGGTGTGCTTGGGACTCTGGGCACTCCTCTCAGTGGGATTAGTTGGGAAGTGGGGCAGACATGGGGAACCAGCCCTTGAAAGCAGAGGCTCAGACCCCGTTGCAGTGTCTCATTTCTAATCTGGCTACTCTATATTTGTTTTGGGAAGTTTGCAAATGGAAGTTAGTCTTCCTTTGCCCTCAGGCATGGCCTCAGTATCCCTTGGACAACCAATCTCGCTGGCCCCCTGAGGGAACTTTCAATTTTGGCCTCCTCACCGACTTAACTAATTATTGCCACTGGAGTGGAAAGTGGAGTGAAATCCAATACGTGCAGGCCTTTTGGACTCTGTGCACCTGCCCAGATCTATGTGTTAAGTGTACTTCTTCCCAAGTTTTGTTAGCCCAGGCCCTCTGCCAAGGACCACCGATCTCTACTACTCCTATTACTGGGAGGCTCTTCTCTGACAGACTCAGCAGAAGATCTCGGCTACCCCCCTTCCCTCTCCTCCAGGCCCACCATGGGGGCCAGCACCCTTCCTCACTGTTCATGTCCTCCATCTTGTTCTCCTTCTCTTCCAGTCTCTCCTCCATCTTGTTCCCCTTCTCTTCCAGTCTCTCCTCCATCTTGTTCCCCTTCTCTTCCAGTCTCTCCTCCATCTTGTTCTCCTTCTCTTCCAGTCTCTCCTCCATCTTGTTCTTCTCTTCCAGTCTCTCCTTCACCTTGTTCCCCTTCTCTTCTGGTCATGCCACCATTTTGCTCCACAGGTGCTGACTCCACTTCGGATAAAACTCCCCCATGTCCTAGTCCCCTGCCTTCAAGTTCTGCACCAATTCCCAGGTTGTATCCCCCACTACCAAGGTCACCTCCTCCATCCCCTTCTTCAAACCAGCCACTGTCTTACTCGCCATGGCTGGCGCCCAAATGGTCTAGTCCTCCTGTAACCCGCTCTAAGTCACAGCAGTCTCAAGCTCACGTGATGGCTTCTCTGAGGGAGGTAGTGGGGGCTGAAGGGGTAGTGCAGGTTCATGTTCCCTTTTCCCTGGCAGACTTGTCCCAAGTAGAACAGCAATTGAGGTCCTTTTTCCTTCAACCCCATAATCTTCACTAAACAGTTTAAATATCTCACTCGAGCTTACAAGCTCACCTGGCATGATGTACATGTAGTCCTCCAATTCACTCTAACCCCAGAGGAATATGACCGTGTCACATCAGCGGCACAGCATTGTGACAATGAGGCCCATGCCACAGATGAGTGGGACCCTATGGGCAGAGAAGCTATTCCTCTACAAGAACCCCTGTGGGATTATAATTCTCCCGAGGGTGAAGCATGCCGGGATCGCATGGTTCGCTACTTATTGGCAGGTATGAATTCAACTGCCCAAAAAACTATCAGTTATGATAAGCTTAGAGAAATTACCCAGAAACCTGATGAAAACCCATCAGAATTCCTCAAGTGCCTGAAAGAAACTCTGGGAGCTTTTACTAAGATTGACCCAGCCTCAACGTTAGGTTCCTCTCTCCTGGCCATGCATTTTATAACTCAGTCAGCTCCTGACATCAGGTGCAAGCTTAAAAAGGCTGAAGATGGTCCCCAGACCCCTCTAGGAGACCTGGTAGATATGGCATTTAAAGTTTTTCATGCCCGAGAGGACAAGAGTGAGAAGAGGTCAGCTGCCCGAATGGCAGAACAGACTCACGCCATAACAGCTGCTCTGGAGACCAGCTGGCTCGTGGAGACCGTTGGGGTGTCCCTGAAGATCGACTTGAACCTCCTGGCCCTTGCTTTCAGTGTGGCGAAGAAGGGCACTGGGCATGGAAGTGCCCCAACCCACACAAACTGACCAAACCGTGCCCCAGCTGTGGTAAGCAAGGTCATTAGAAAGTAGACTGTCCACTAGGTGGTGGTCCTCCCCTAGCAGCAGAGCCCCATGGGGGGCAGACGCCCTCAAAGGACTACCCTTCAGACCTGTTGGGCATCTTTGAAGATTAAAGACGCCTGGACTCAGACACCCCAATCACCCTCGCTGAGCCCAGGGCTAAGCTGTGGGTAGCGGGTAAGCCCATCTCCTTCTTGGTGGAAATGGGGGCTACCTACTCTGTTTTCCCCTCCTTTAAAGGGCTTTTATACCCTGCCAAGGTCTCCGTAGTTGGGTTCATGAGAACCTCCTCCAAGCCTTTAGAGATGGGCCCAGTAGCCTGAACCTTTCAAAGCATCCCATTTACCCATTTCTTTCTAGTCATGCCTTCCTGTCCTACCCCTCTGTTAGGACGGGATCTGCTCTATAAGTTAAAAGCCTCTATTTCCCTCCCACCTTTTAAATGCTTACAGGATGCCAGAAACTCCCTCATTGCTTTAGTCAGCAAAGGAGAGTTAGATGACAGAAACCTGAGTCTCCCAACTCCCTGGACTTCTGTCAATCCAGTCGTGTAGGATATCTCCACCCCGGTGGTGTCAACCCAACACACCCCGGTTTTAATACACCTTAAAGACCCATCCTGCTTCCCTTCTTGGCCTCGATTTCCTATTTCACAGGCTCACTGAAGGAGACTACAGCCTATTGTTAATCATCTACTCTTGCAAGGGCTTTTAGTACCGACTAACTCTCCATGCAGTACTCCCATCTTGCCGGTGAAAAAGCCTTCTGGAGCGTATCGCCTTACTCAGGACCTCCGAATAATTAACAAGGCTGTTATTCCCTTACACCCAGTAGTGCCTAACCCATATACTCTTCTGTCTCAGGTCCCATCCAGTACCTCTCATTTTACTGTACTAGACCTTAAAGATGCCTTTTTCACTATACCTCTCCACTCAGAATTGCAGCCGCTATTTGCCTTCACGTGAGAAAACCCTGACACCTGTTGATCTTGACAACTGACCTAGACAGTTCTACCTCACAGTTTTAGAGATAGCCCCCATCTTTTTGGACAGGCCCTGGCAGATCTCTCACAACATTCAACGGGTGAGAGTACTCTCCTCCAATATGTAGGTGATCTTTTACTTTGCAGCCACTCAAAAGAAGCCTCAGTTCTAGACACCATATCTCTTCTTAATTTCCTGGCAGACATGGGATACAGAATACCCCCTGGCAAAGCACAGCCGTCTCTACCTCAAGTTACATACCTCAGGCTAACTCTAACTCCCACCACTAAAGCCCTAATGGCAGACCGAGCGACTATGATTAAAGCTCTCTTACCACCTACTTCCGGAGCTGAGATACTATCCTTTCTAAGATTAGTGGAGTTTTTCAGACACTGGGTGCCTAACTTTGCACTTCTGGCCAGACCGCTCTATGTGGCTGCTACAGAGACTCCTACTGGGCCACTAACTTCACCCACTGAAGTAGCTTCTGCTTTCAATTTTCAATCAGTTGCAGAATGCATTGCTCTCATCCCCCTCCCCCCCGTTAATGCTCCCCAACTTAACTAAGCCCTTTAACCTATATACAGCAGAGAGGGCAGGAGTGGCCACCAGAGTGCTGGTATGGTCAGTGGGGCCAAGGTGCCATCCTGTTGCCTTTCTCTCCAAACAGTTGGATACCACCGCCAGAGGGTAACAGCCTTGCCTCTGAGCCCTGGCAGCTGTGGGAAGTCTGGCCTGAGAAGCCCTGAAATTAATGCTCCAACAGCCCATTACTGTGTATTCCCCACACTGGTTACACAATCTTTTGAGTCATAAATACCTGGCCTCCTTGAGTCCTTCAAGAGTACAAGAATCCCACCTCCTGTTCATTGAACATCCACAGGTTACCCTACAAGTCTCTCCACCCCTTAACCTAGCCTCCTTGCTTCCTGTCAGCGATCAGGCAGATCAGCCCACTCATTCCTGTGTAGAGATTGTAGAAGCTCTTAGAAAACCTAGAAAGGGCCTACAAGACGTGCCCCTTGAAAACCCTAATTAGACCTTTTTCGTAGACGGAAGCTCGGTGAAGGGGAGTGATGGGGTGCGAAGGGCAGCCTATGCAGTGGTGACTCTGTTGCAAGTGATAGAAGCAAATCTACTCCCATCTGGGACCACCTCCCAGAAAGCCAAATTAGTGGCTCTTACCCAGGCGTTACAGCTGGCAGCTGGGAAGAGGGCCACAATTTATACTGACTCTAAATATGCCTTCCTAATTACACACACTTATGCTGCAATTTGGAAAGAAAGGGGCTTCCTTACTACCAAGGGAACCCCAATCATCAATGGCAGGGCTATCAGCCGCCTGCTACAGACCCTACAGGACCCCAAAGAAGTGGCCATCGTGCATTGTAAAGGACATCAGACTAGAAACGATCCAGTAACCAGAGGTAGTGCATTAGCCGACTCCACGGCCCGACAGTTAACATCCAAGTCTAGTCTACCCTCTGTGCTGTTTCTTTCCTCCTCTCTACTGCCCCAATACACCGATGATGAACAGCAACTGCTCCTACATCAAGGGAGGGTGTTAGGAGATCAGGGATGGATATATCTCAGGGGACAAATTGCCCTCCCCAAAACCCAAGGCAGAGATGTCATATCCAAAATTCATCAGTTCCTACACATTGGGCCAGAGGCCATGCACCAGTTTTTCTCCCCCATATTTGCCCCTTATGGTCTCCGCAATGCCATAAATCAGGTGCACCAAACCTGCACTACTTGTCATCATGTCTCATCTTAAGGTGCTCTGAGAACCCAGATAGCCCTCCACCAGATGAGAGGAACGTTCCCAGGACAAGATTGGCAGGTCGATTTCACCCACATGCCTAAGCATAAAAGGCTCCATTATTTACTAATTCTGGTTGATACCTTTTCAGGATGGATTGAAGCCTTCCCCACCAGCCAAGAAACAGCCTCAGTAGTGGCACAGATGTTGGTGATGCATATCATCCCATTTTGGCCTGCCTGCCTCACTACAATCAGACAATGGGCCTGCTTTCATCTCTCAGGTCACTCAACTAACAGCTGAGGCTCTCAACATCACCTGGAACCCCCATATACCCTATCACCCCCAATCGTCAGGTAAAGTTGAAAGAGCTAATGGTCTCCTAAAAGACCAACTAACTAAGCTGTCTCTAGAGGTAAAGCTTTCGTGGCCCGATCTTCTCCCCATCTCTCTTGCTCGATTGCGTGCTGCCCCCAGGGAACCTGTTGGGCTAAGCGCATTTGAGCTAATGTATGGCAGGCCCTTCTTACTGAACACAAGCCTGCCTGCTGCCTCTCCTCCTTAGCCTCCTACCTTCCTTATTTTTCACTATTGAGACATCTCAGAAAACAAGCAGACCAGCTCCTACCCCAGCCCATGTTGTCCGACAACCCAGAGGACGCAGATCTCCTTCAGCCAGGAGACAAGGTACTTCTAAAAGAACTCCAGCCTCGATCACTCCAGCCACGCTGGACAGGACCAAACACTGTAATCATCACAACCCCCACTGCTTCCAAACTATCAGGACACCCTGCATGGTACCATATTTCCCGACTAAAAAGAGCCCCCCTTTCCAATAATGTTTGGCAAGCAGAACAAGTTGGACCTCTACGGGATCCAACTCTGAAGAGCTCCTGGTCCTACTCCTCCTCCTACATAGTGGAGTAGCCTCGCCCTCTCTTGTCAGGTATCAATTTGAATCCACCCAGCAATACATCATAAAAAATGGGCGGGTAGAAGAGACTATTGGGACAGCCTTTTGTGAAGCTGACAATTGTCAGCCCATAATTGCCCTCCCTCTTAACCGAGTTTGGTGCCCTGATGGAGAGACACCTACCCACATGGCCCTCTGCTTCACCTTTCAGCAAACAGGAAAGTGCAGAACATAGTGGGTCAAAGAAAATTTTGGGTGTCTCTGTGCCTCCTGTGTCATGAATTGGATGGTAGAAGGCCGCCTGGGCGATAGCCACCATATGCTTACTTTTCAATGCTGGGCACCCCAGGCAAAGAGGTATTTACACATCAAGGACCCCTTACATAATTGCTGGAATGAGGGCATTACAAGAGGTGTTTATTTAAATAATTTTCAAGCATATCCCTGCCATACTATCACGATTCACTGATACCTAGAGGTAAGCGCCCCCAAACATCTCGAAGAAGTACAACAGGCCATTAAAACCCAAGAAATCCACCTACAGACTCACATACAACAAAAGGCTAAGACCCTTCCCTTTTCTTGGTTAAGTCTCCTCCAAGAGGGGCTAGACTTATTCCGACACACCCTCCCCAACACGTCCTTGATACAATGCTTCCTCTGCACTTCCCTTATAGAAACCCCTGTGGTGGCAATTCAGATACCACCAAGAGAGAGCCTACCCTGCCCTCCAAGTCCTCCCTCAAAGCCCAAACTTATTGGTGAGGTACCGTTATTTGAAACACCTGAAGCAAATGTGACCTTGAGACATCACTATAAGCAGCCTTCCTTTCTCTGCTCCCCACCAGGCACTTTCCTGTGGTGCAATGGGACCTTATACGAAACCAACTTTGCAAATGCTTCTTGCCTGCTGGTCACCCTAGTCCCTAGGCTGACCCTGTACAGGGGAGCTGAGTTCACCAACTCCTGGGCCTTAGAATCCCATCACAAGAGAGCAGTCCTCCTGCCTTTAGTGGCAGGGATCTCCCTCACTTCCTCCATTCTAGCCATGGGAGGGAGTGCTGGTGCCCTGGGTTACAGTATTACAGCCCTAGAAAAACTAGAACGATGGCTCGAAGTAGCTGTCCAAGCATCTGCAGCCTCTCTGGCATCCCTCCAGAGGCAAGTCACCTCCTGGGCCCAAGTAAACCTCCAAAACCACCACGCTTTAGACCTCCTTACTGCAGAGAAGGGAGGGACCTGTCTATTCCTCTGGGAACAATGTTGTTACTATATCAATGAGTTGGGACTCGTAGAGCAGAATGTTCACAAACTACAAGAACTGAAAAAGGAACTCTAAAGAAACGGCATATCAGGTAATAATCTGTACAGCTGGTTTCAATCCCCTATTATGGCCTGGTTAGTGCCTCTCCTAGGCCCTGTTGCAGCAATCTGTTTCATACTCCTTATTGGTCCATGTGTTTTTAAGTTCCTAAAACAGTGCATAGCAGAAATGACACACATAAAAATCAATCAACTGTTGCTGCACAAGTACTTGCTCCTCCCGACTGAGCCTCTGGCCATCAACCAGCCTTAAACCACCCCCCACATCGCCCCCCCCTCAGCCAGAAGTAGCCAGATCAAGTCGGCACCCATTATAACCAAAAGGCTGAAATGTAAGGCTGGAAGCACTGATGGGAGGAGCGAGCACATCGGACACTGATGACGTGCTAAGTCCCCGGCTGCTGCCACCTCCCAACCTGAAAAACTTGGGCTAGCCAATCCTCACTCCACTGTAAATCTAAGCTCTGCCTCCCCCTATCTTCTTTAAAAACTTGCTGCCTGTCTACTTATGTACGAATTCCCCAGCCTCCATTTCTATAGACTGAGGAAATCTAGCCCAGGTATTTGCGTTCAAATAAACTACCTGGCCCTTTGTTGCCTCTCTTCACCTGCTTATTTCAGCTAGAATTTATCTTACAAAAAGTACATTAACCAAAAGGAAAAATTCATTACAGGGGCTCAACAGTAGATTTGAACTAACAAAAGAAAGAATCAGCCATCTTGAAGATAGATAGAGATTATGAAATCCAAAGAACAGAGAGAAATGTAATGAAGAAAAATAAACAGACTCTCAGAGAAATGTGGGACATTTTTAAGAGTATCAACATATGCATAACAGTAAGAGTAGTAGAGGAGAGGAGAGGAGAGAAAGGAACAGAAAAAAAAGTGGAAGAAAATGGCTAAAGACTTCCAGATTTGCTTGAAAATGTTGCTGTATACATTCAAAAAGCTCACTGAACTCTGAGAAGGATAAGTGCAAAGAGTTCCATACCCAAAATATATCATAGTAAAAGTACTGAAATACAAAGAGAAAATCTTGGCAGTAACAAAAGAAAAGATGAATCACATGTAAATCAGTCTAAAATCAGATTAACAGCTGACTTTTGCACCCAAAACAATGGAAGCCAGAAGGTGGGGGAATGACACAGTTGAAGTAGAGTTGAATCTCATTGCTCATGAAGTTATATTCTGTAAAGCCACTGCAAACACGGAGCGAATTCTGAACCATTGTTCCTAGAGAGAAATATAGGGCTAAGTTTCTATCAGCCTTTGGTCACAGAATTTTTCTCAACCCATCAATATATAACCTTGTTTTATGTATATTTTGTTTAAAGACACCTTATTTAATATATATATATAATTGATTCCTTAACATTGAACTCATGACCAACAGTACTATAACTCACACCTCAGTGAAGCTTATCTAGAGCACATATTTTTCTCCCAGGGTTTATTATGACCTCCTTGCACTTAGGAACACTTGTTCCTGGTGTCCAAGCATCACCTTGTTCAACCTTAGCTTAGAAAATACACACTGGTTACCTAAACTTTTTTGATGCTCTGCCCATGTCTGCAAATGACCATTGAAAGCACCCTGAGTATTGATTTTGAGATTACAAATAAAATTTAGCAAGTAAGCAAATTCACAAATACAGAATCTCTGAATAATGCAGATCACCTGTACGGAAAGAAAAAGATTGCCAACCAAGAAATCTTATATCCAGAAATACTACCTTTCAAAAATGGAGGTGAAATATAGACATTCTCAGATAAACAAAACTGAAAGAATTTGTTGCTAGCAGGCCCGCCTTACAAGAACAACTAGGAAATGTGTCAAGATGAATGAAAATAAACCTAGATGGAAATTCAAGTCCACACAAAAAAATAAATACCAGCAAAGGTCATTATATCAGCGTGAATGTGTATTTTTCTTTACTTGTCTTACATAATTTTAAAAGTGAGCATATAGCATATAAAGATGTAATATGATTGAAAATACCTCTAAGAACATGGGGGACCCAACTTGTATTGGTGTAAAGACATGACACCAGATGCTAACTTGACATCACAGAAACAAACTAAAAGAAGCCAAAATGGTGAAATAAATACAAGAAACTCTATAAATAAATACTTTCTCTCTTTTTTCTTAGCTACTTTGATAGACATAAAATTATATAAAGTCAGTTATATATCATTGTATTGCAACATGTAGTAATATATATAACAATGACAGCACAAAAAAGGATAAGAGGGAATAGAGCTATATAAGAGTAACATTCTATATCTTAACAGAATTAAGTTAGTATAATGTTTAATAGATTCTGCTAAATTAATATGTATATGGTAAGCCCTAGAGCAACCAATAAGAAAATAACTCAAAAGTACAGTTAAAAAAAACAAAAAGGAAATGTTACAAATGAAAATATTTACTTACTGCAAAATAAGCAGTGAAGGGAGAGAGAAAATATGATAAATATACAAAAGAATTATTTAATGGAAGATGAAATCCAACTATAGTAATATTACATGTGAATGGATTAAATAATCCAGTCAGAAAGGAGAAATTGTCAGACCACATAATCTACAGGAGATACACTTCAGATTGAAAGATACAAGTAGGCTGAAAGTAACTAGATAGAAAAAAGATATATCATGCAAAAAGTTAACCCTAAGAAAGCTGTAATGGCTTAATAATATCAGACAAAATTTACTATAAAACAAAACAAAACAAAAGCTACTACAGATAAAGGGGGACATTTTATAATAAAAAAGCCAACCTAGGAAAAAAGCAAAAATGAACAAGTGGGACTATATCAAACTAAAAACCTTCTGTACAGCAAAGGACACCATCAGTAGAACAAAAAGGCATCCTACAGTATGGGAGAATTCATAAATGACATATCCGTAAGGGGTTGACATCCAAAATATGCAAACAGGTTATACACCTCAACCAAAAAAAAGCAAATAATCCAATTAAAAAATGGGCACAGGATCTGAACAGACACTTCTCCAAAGAAGAAATTCAGATGGCCAACAGGCACATGAAAAGATGCTCCACATTGCTAATCATCAGAGAAATGCAAATTAAAACCATAATGAGATACCACCTCACACCAGTTAGGATTGCCACCATCCAAAAGACAAACAACAACAAATGCTGGTGAGGATGTGGAGAAAATGGGAACCCTCTTACACTGTTGGTGGGAATGTAAGTTAGTTCAACCATTGTGAAAAGCAGTATGGAGGTTCCTCAAAAAGTTCAAAATAGAAATACCATTTGACCCAGGAATTTCACTCCTAGGAATTTACCCTAAGAATGCAGGAGCCCAGTTTGAAAAAGACATATGGAACCTGTTTATCACACCACTATTTACAATAGCCAAGATATGGAAGCAACCTAAGTGTTCATCAGTAGATGAATGGATAAAGAAGATGTGGTATATATGCACAATGGAATATTATTCAGCCATAAGAAGAAAACAAATCATCCCATTTGCAACAACATGGATGGAGCTGGAGGGTATTATGCTCAGTGAAATAAGCCAGGCAGAGAAAGACAAGTATCAAATGATTTCACTCATCTGTGGATCATAAAAACAAAGCCAAAACTGAAGGAACAAAGCAGCATAAGACTCACTGAACCCAAGAATGGACTAACAGTTACCAAAGGGAAAGGGACTGGGGAGGATGGGTGGGAAGGGAGGGATAAGGGGAAAAGGGGGCATTACGATTAGCACACATAATGGGGGGAGGCACGGGGAAGGCAGTACAGCATGGAGAAGACAAGTAGTGATTCTGTAGCATCTTGCTACACTGATGGACAGTGACTGTGATGGGGTATGTGGTGAGGACTTAATGGTGGGGGGGAGTCTTGTAACCAGTGTTGCTCATTTAATCATATATTAATGACACCAAAAAAATCCTATACAATATGAAATAAATTGCAGTTCAAAAAGAACACAAGAGAAACTTCCATGGGAAAAAAAAAGCCAACCTTTCAGGAAAATACAGCAATAATAATCATATGTGTATTCAACAACAGAGAAATATATAAAGCAAAGACTGACTGAAGTCAGGAGAATGTTAGAAAATTCAACAGTAATAGAGATTTCAATACTCCACCTTTGATAAGAGATTGAATGAATAGGCAATAGGAAACAAAGAAATAGACAACCTGAACAACACTAAACACAAAATAGACCTAACAGACACATATAAATTTCTCTACCAGACAATAGCAGATACACATTCTTCTCCAATGCACATGGAACATTCTCGAGGATAGACCATGTATTAGACCACAGAACAAGCCTTAATACATTTGAAAGGATTGAAATCATACAAAATGTTTTCTAATCACAGAGAAATTGAAAATTCGTAACAGAAAGAAATTTTGGAAATTCACAAATATGTGGAAATGAACACACTATTTAAATAACCAATGAGTCAAAGAAGAAATCACAAGAGAAATTAAAAAATACTTTGAGATGAATGAAGATTAAATACAACATACCAAAACTTATGGCATGGAGCTGAGCAGTGCTTAGAGGGGCAATTTATAGTTTTAACAGGCTACATAAGAAATGCCCATATTAAAAAAGAGGAAAGAGATGGGATTAAAGATGGCACTGTGAGAAGTGAGACAGAAACCTCCTCCCAAAACCACATATAATATGAAAATATGGCAAATACAATTAATCCTGAAAGAGTGACAAGAAAGACTATGACAGACTGCCTACAACTGGGGAAAAGAGAAGATCTCATGGAAAAGGATAAAGTAGCAAAACCACAATCTGGCAGGACCCAAGCTCTTCCCCCACCTCAGCTCACCAGAGTGAGGAAGAGAAATAGAGAAGGGAGGGGGTGGACACCTAAGACTGCTGAACATCTAGCCATGGACATCTGCTCTGGGAGCATGAACCTACATTACCTGGTGCTCTGGAGATTAGTGGGGTTGGAAAGGTAAGACAGGTGGAATCTTTGGAGAGATTGAGATTCCAGCCACTTGTGGAGAACAGGTACCCACAATCGGCCGCTCTGGAACAAAAGAAAGACGGGCACTCTGAGAGACTTTCCAACAGTGAGAGGGCTGCTAAAGGGGCAAGGATTGCACAGAGCTTGCTGCTCAAGAGAAAGTTCAAGTGGACAAAATCATCCTGGCACACTCAGTCCATCAGGGTGGGAACTTTTGGGAGCTTCAGGTGCTCCATCCCCCTGACTGGCAACACAGCCCTGAGGCCCCCCACTGTGATAAGCAGCCTGCCGCTCCTTCCTCTCGGCCAGCACCAGCTCACAAACCAGCTGTCCCAACCATTGTGCCAGGCCAGCCAGAGGGTGTCCCTACCTATGGCAGTTTCAGGGGATTGGCACAGAAGCTGCTCCCTGCATGCTCCACTGGCCCTGGCAGTGGAGGCAGGCACTGCAGCCAGGAAGCAGGAAAGAGCTCTTTCCTCCAAGCAGGTACCAGCACCACACACCTGCAAACCCTGCCATTGCTCCAGGTGCTAAGCAGCTCCAGAGAGTAGAGCTTCTGGTCACTAGAGGGCACCACCTATGCAAAGTTATTGTTTCATATTCTTCATTACAAATATGAAATGTCAAAAGAACCTGGTATAAACCAAAATTCCACAAACACCAGAAAAAGGGCTAAGTGAAACCAAAATTACCTAACTCCCTTGAAATATTTCAAAATAAAAATCATAAACATGCTCATGGAGCTACAGAAAAATATTCAACACCTCAGGGAGGAATTCAAGAAAGAGATAGAAACTTTGAAAAATACAGTATCCAGGACTCTCTTGTCCCCTCCTGGCATGAGCTGGGAGCTCTGTCCTTTCACTGTATCTCTAAATAAAAGCCTGTACCTTGCTCTCCTACCTTGACTGTGAAGCTCATTCTTTGGCTCTGCAAACAAGAACCCCAGCATCATCTTTGGGGGCTCATCCGGGATAACTTTGGAGGTGAGTATCAGCATCCAAGCCTGGCTTTTCTTTCACTGTCCTTATAGAAAGAAGCCATCTGTGGCACACAAAATCGGGTGCTTGTCAGCCACTTAAATGGGACTAGCCCAGCTGCTGATCTCAAAGTCTCAAGCGACAGGTTCCCCTGCATCTCCCTCAGTGGATCCCCCATCTCCCTTGGGAGCTGGGAATGTCAGCTGAGTGGAGGCCAGGATTCCCTTTCAGAGGCATCTCCTTGGATGCAAGGGACTGAGGAAAGCCATGGACAACTGCGAGAGTCTAGGCTGAGGCTACACTTCAGTGGCTTCTCAAAGGCCCGCGTGTCTGGAATCAGACCCCAACAGCCCAATTGGGTATCCATGAGGAGCACCTCTCTGTCTCTGCCTCTGACTTCCAACCTGCTTCTTCAGGCCGCCCTGGCCTCAGTGAGGCAGGGGGTGTTCCTAACTCCCTTCTAACCTCATCGATTTCACAGAACCAATGCTCACCACTGCAAGGTAGGAGATCCACACTCCACTCCTATTCCTAACTAAATGCTGTACTTTTTATCTCATAAAAATGTGTCTGGGCACCCGTTAGCCACTTAAAAGATGATTAGCATCGGCTACCAGTCTTAAGTCTTGGGTGAAAGGTTTCTTGGTGTCTGCCGCTCCTTGATCCCCCGCCTCCAGATGGATGGGAATGTCAGGGAGTGGCTGAGCCGATTTTCTACTTTCCTCTCCTAATCTGTGGACTCCAAGGGCAGACTGGACTAGTAGACAGTGGTCCTTGAATCTCGGCTCTGGCCAATTGATCCAACAGCGCTGAGTGAACCTCCAGCTAGGCTGCTGCCTATGCAAGAGTTGCAGATGACTCCCGACCTCCTATCTCAGTGATCAGATTTGTTATAGTGGGTGATTGGTGAGATAATATCCAGGCAGTGGCAAAAACTGGTGTTTGGGAGTATAGACCCTCCATAAATGTCTGTGGCAGCTCCTGAATTTTATTTCTGGCCTTAGAAAAAAGTTCCCTCGCTCTCCATTCAAAGCAGTCCTCTTAGGCCTGTGCCACTTTCTCCTGTGTAAGGTAAATGATGTTTGTAAAGTAATCAAGCTAAAACCTGAGACCAACATGTAAATGGCTCTATTCTGTTGATCTCCTTTCCTTAGAGGCAGTCACCCTGGGGCTAGGCATTTCCTTTTCTGCAGCCCTGGAAGAGCAAAACAGGCTTGTGACTTAGATCAGGGCTCTGGCAGCAAGAAGTCACACAGTCCCTGCACTTATCAGACAGGCAGGGGGCTCTCAAGGAAAGCTCACGCAGAGAAAACTAGGAAAACTCCCAAAAGGCATAAGTAGGAGCACACTGGTAAGGTCCCATTAAATCCAGAGCTCCGAGATGACTCTTGCTCAGTGGGTAGGCAAGAGGGGAATCAGGCAAGGTGCAGGCCACGCTGGTAAGAAGTGGTTAAATCCAGTAGGCCTGGCAGAGGGGGTGATTGACCACTATCACCTAAGCTCCAAGGCGAGGGGACACCCTCACAGAGAAAGAGGCTGATCAGGTGCTGGACACCCGTCTTTTTCTCTCTGTTTCAGATGGGAGCATCCTCTTCAAGGTTAAAGCCAGACACGCCTCTGGCATGCATTCTGAGGAACTGGGAGCAATTTTGATCCCCAGACCCTGAAAAGGAAAAAGTGCTTTATCTTTGCACACAAGCCTGGCCTCAATACAAACTCTGATGGAGAGGCTTGGTCCCTGAGAGATGTATGCAATATAACAAAGTTATGCAGCTAAATTTATTTTAATGCAAGGAAGGAAAATAGTCAACAGTCCCGTAGACTATAATGTGGAACTAGTTTTCTAAATTATTTTGGTGGAAATCTATTCTACTTATTGGGTTCATTATCTTCAAAAATTGAGAGGTTTTTAAACTAGACTCCCTGAAACAGAAGAAATTTATCTTCTGAAATACAGCCTGGCTTTAAATGACTGGAGCTAGAATTGTGCTTGCATTTCATTTCCACCCACCTGGAGACACACAGTCCCTATCAGTTCAGAGCCTTCATCAGCCCTGTTAGTCTGAGGCCATCAAAACCTTAACCCAGTTATATAAACTGCTTGCCTGTAGAGTGTATTCTTGAAAACTGAGGTACTTTTAGTCAAATAAGCTAAAAAGAAAGGCAATTGGATATCAGTAACTCAAATCTCTGTATCAGTTTATCTGTCTGTGTATATGTTCTTTTATGGAAAGTGTTGCTAACTGTAGTCATTATGTCTCAATCTATATGTTTGTGTGTCTAAGCGTGTAAATGAAAGATTTTTCTACCTCTGGATGGTATTAATAAAATTGATTTAAAGACAAGCGCTTGTGAAAATTGGGCATTCTAAAACTTCCAGAGAATTCTAATAGAAAATATTAAGCATTAATGCTAATTTAAGTTGAACTGAAACGGACATGTCCTTATAGTTATCAGCTGCCTAAGTTTACCTGAAGTCATTTAAGTTGATGTTACCTGTTAAATCTTTCAAGAATAAAATGCTTAGAGGCTTGACTTTGTCTAATATTCAGTAAAGGTTTTGTAAGTAGTCTAGCATAGTTGTTAAGAATGAGTAAACTAAATGTAGCAAGTAACTTCTTAATAATAATTGTGTTATAGTGTGTATAACTACCTACAGCCTGAGAATCTTTGTGGTAACCTAAAACCTCAAAGTTTTGCTAAGTTAAGAAGATATACTTTGTGTTTAGTGAGAAAGTGTTGTAAAGCTCATGGTTACAGAAATTATAAAATGTTCATAAATTTGTCAATCCAAAGCATGCTAGTGTAACAGTTTATAATAGCCTGCTTCTCAGTGTTTACTAAACATTAAGGTACCTAATAGTTTTAAGTTCTAATGGTTAACACTGATATTTTCCAGAGGGTCTCTGGAACATGTCAGAGGAATTTTTTTCTCATTAGAGAAAGTATTTGGCTAATTTGGCTTATTTATCTGATATATAATTACCTGATTAACTACCTGGAAAGCACTGTCAAAGGGAATGATGCTAAACTTTGTTATTAAATGTTTTGTGTTGCAGAAATGTCAGAATTTCCTTATGTCAACTGTCTTACAGTAAGCTCTTATCAGATCTTTAACCATTGTCATTTGTAAGTCTTGTCATTTATAGCCACTGTTTTATTAATCCTAAACTAGTAAAGAACAAGATTTCAGCAGAACAGGTATTGGTTACATAGGATTAAGTAAACTAAGCAAGATGATGTTGTGGCTTTTTTGTTTCAAATGTTGCTGATAAAGAGTTTAAAGCTTTTTCTCTTAAGCTGACTGACAACAGTTTCATAAATGACAATACCTTTATAAGCAGAATTGAAACATTTATCTTTCTCTCTACCTGACCCCTCAAGAATTTAAAAGCTTTCAGTATTTTTATATTTCATGGCATTATGTTTATTTGCATAAGTTCAATAAGAATCTGCTTTCCTTGTAAGAGAACCAATTAAAAACACAGGTTATACTACTAAGACTTCGACTGGAATGTCATACCTGAAAGACACGTGCTTAAACTCAGATATGAACAGCTTTAAGGAACTAAGGTTGACTTTATAAAGCCAACAAAGCCCCTTGGAAGAACTGGCCTGGTACCTTGCTTACAGGGTTCCCAGCAACCTTACAGGTGAGTAAGGAAGGTCACTTCCTGGCAGGTGCAGGAACCTCAGGATGTCTTGGAGACCTTGAGAAGAGAAGAATTCACCCAAATCTACAGGTACTGCAGGCAAAACCTGATGGCAAGTCTGGCTTGGCTGTCTGGCCTCAAGAGGCCTTTAAAAGTTCAATCTGAAATTCCTTACAAAAGTTCCAGCAAAGCACATTTAAAAGAGCCTATGTAATCAATTGCTCTTCTTGCTGCACTTATGCAAAAAATCAAGCCAACTGTTAATTATTTTCTTAACCTAGTTACTTCTAATTCAAATGATTTTGGAGAAAAGTATTGTTTCAATAATGCAGTCTTATTTATACTAAATCCTAATACTAGTCATTGAGATGTAAACTCGATCCAGAATTCTAGTTTCCCCATGATACCTAGCTATGATTCTCAATTAGACACTTCATATTTCTAGTTCTCATATTCAACCATGCATTCCTAATCATCAAGTTTGTCCTTCCAGAATGGAAAATCCAACTCCAGATATTGCTACTTAACTTAATAACATGATTTGTTCTATCTTGCCTAGAAGCCACAAAACTGCAAATAGCAATGGAGATGGAACCTGGAATAAAAGTGCCCATCTTCTAAGGCCCTCTTGAATGACCAGTGATGGAGACCTAACTGCACCCCTTACTGCGCCCCCTCTCAGCATGAAGCAGCCAGAGTGGTCATTGCCCCCTTTCCCTAGCAGCAGCTAGGGTCTCTATCTGTAGAGGGGGGAATGAGACAGGGAACCTGGATGTAGTCAGAGTAGGGTGAGGGCCTCCAGAGGGGGCAGGGTGGGATATTTGCAGTCAGAGCAATGTAACTACATGCAAGGAACCCCCCTGCTAAAACTCTATGTTAAACATTGAGCTCTAGAATAATTCTTCAGTGAAATCAGTTAATATTCCCCAGATAAAGAAGAGTAGCACATGTTTTATTATGCTAACCACTTATAATCATGTGTAAGGTTCTCTTTAGCATACTAAAAGGCCCAGGCCTATGTGCTGTCTTTCCTCCTTCAGATCTGATGAAGTGATTTTGCAAGCTGGGCAACTAATTTAGCAAGTAAGCCCAGGCATAAACAACACAGTAAAAGGCAGGAAGGATTCCACCTTAAACATAAGATTGCATTTTAATACCCAAGAAATTAAGATGTTAGAAATTCTTAACTTACTCTTTGGCAAAACAATACCTCGGCCCACCGTGGGGGCTGAGCAGGTGGCCTTGTTTCATATGCCCCCAGACCAAGATGCTGGTATCCCAGGGAGAAATTATCAGAGGAAGTTGCTTGTGTTAAGTTAATTCTAAATATTCAGAGACCACTTAACAAGTCCACACCCCTAAGCTTTTTTCATGTTCTCGAAAAATCCTCAACTGTCTGTAAAACCCCCTAGACAATGCACCACTACGGACTCTCTTGTCCCCTCCTGGCATGAGCCGGGAGCTCTGTCCTTTTACTGTATCTCTAAATAAAAGCCTGTACCTTGCTCTCCTAAAAAAAAAAAAAAAAGAAAAAAAACAGTATCCAAAATGAAACACACAATGTAGGGATTTAAAAGCAGATTAGATGAGGTAGAGGAGATGGTACATGAAACAGAAATTAGAGAACAGGAATACAAAGAAGGTGAGGCACAGAGAGAAAAGGATCTCTAAAAATGAAAGAATATTAAGAGAACTGTGTGTCCAATCCAAATGGAGCAATATTTGCATTCTTGTGGTACTAGAAGACGAAGAAGAAGAAGAGAGAAAAAGGGATAGAAAGTGCTTTGAGGAGGTAGTTGCTGAAAACGTCCAAAATTTGGGGAGGGAGATAGTCTCTCAGGCCATGGAGATGCACAGATCTCCCAACACGAGGAACCCTAGGAAGACAACACCAAGACATGTAATAATTAAAATGGCAAAGGTCAAGGATGAGGACAGAGTATTAGAAACAGCCAGAGAGAAAAAAAATCACATAGAAAGGAAAATCCATCCAGCTATCATCAGACTTCTCAGCAGAAACCTTACAGGCCAGAAAGGAGTGGCATGATGTATTTAAAGCAATGAAGCAGAAGGGCCTTGAACCAAGAATACTCTACTGGGCAAGATTATCATTTAAATTTGAAGGAGGGATTAAACAATTTTCAGATAAGCAAAGGTTGAGGGAATTTACCTCCCACAAACAGTCTCTACAGTGTATTTTGGAGGGACTCTATAGATGGAAGTGCTCCTAAGGCTAAACAGGAGAAAATAAAACCACAGTAAAAGAAGTACACCAATTTATTATTAAGCAAATGCAAAATTTTATCAACTACCCCAAAAGGCAGTCAAGGTATACACAGAGTACAGAATATGACACCTAATATATAAAGAATGGAGGAGGAAGAAAAAGCAGGGAGGAAAAAAAAGAACCTTTAGATTGTGTTTCAAATAGCATATTAAATGAGTTAAGTTAGACTACTAGATAGTAAAGAAGCTACCCTTGAACCTTTGGTAACCATGAATCTAAAGCCTGCAATCGCAATAAGTACATATCTATTGATAATCACCCTAAATGTAAATGGACTGAATGCACCAATCAAAAGACACAGAGTTACTGAATGGATAAAAAAAACAAGACCTGTCTATATGCTGCCTATAAGAGACTCATTTCAAACCAAAAGACATACACAGACTAAAAGTGAAGGGATGGAAAAAGATATTTCATGCAATAATAGGGAGAAAAAAGCAGGAGTTGCAGTACTTGTATCAGACAAAATAGACTTCAAAATAAAGAAAGTAACAAGAGACAAAGAAGGACATTACATAATGATAAACGGGTCAGTCCAACAAGAGGATAAAACCATTATAAATTATAAATATCTGTGCATCCAACAAAGGAGCACCTACATATGTGAAACAAATACTAACAGAATTAAAGATGGAAATAGAATGCAGTGCATTCATTTTAGGAGATTTCAACACACCACTCACTCCAAAGGACAGATCAACAAGATAGAAAATAAGAATGGAGAGAGAGGCACTGAACAACACATTAGAACAGATGGAACCAACAGACATCTACAGAACTCTACACCCAAAAGCAGCAGGACACACATTCTTCTCAAGTATACATGGAACACTTTCAAGAACAGATCATATACTAGGACACAAAAAGAGCCTCAGTAAATTCAAAAGGACTGAAATTGTACCAACCCGCTTCTCAGACCCCAAAGGTATGAAACCAGACACAAATTATGCCAAGAAAACAAAAAAGGCCACAAACACATGGAGGCTTAACACATGTTAAGCTCCTAGGTAATCAATGGATCAATGACCAAATAAAAACAGAGATCAAGCAATATATGGACACAAATGAAAGCAATAACTCAACAATGCAAAATTTGCGGAACGTAGCAAAGGCCACGCAATACAGGCTTACCTCAGGAAGATAGAACAATACCATATGATAAGTCTAAACTCACAATTAATTAAACTAGAAAAACAAGAACAAATGAAGCCTAAAGTCTTTAGGAGGGACTTAATAAAGATCAAAGCAGACATAAATAAAATCAAGAGGAATAAAAGAGTAGAAAGAATCAATGAAAGCAGGAGCTGCTTCTTCAAGAAAATAAACAAAATAGATAAACCCCTAGCCAGACGTTAGACACATAAATAATATCAGAAATGAGAAAGGAAAAATCACTATGGACACCACAGAAATACAAAGAATTATTAGATAATACTATGAAAAATTATATGCTATTAAACTGGATAATCTAGAAGAAATGGACAACTTTCTAGAAAAATACAACTTTCCAAGACTGACCCAGGAAGAAAAAGAAAATCTAAACAGACCAATTACCAGCAACATAATTGAACTGGTAATCAAAAAACTATTTAAGAACAAAAGCCATGGACCAGGTGGCTTTACTGAATTTTATCAAACATTTAGTGAAGACCTAATACCCATCCTCCTTAAAGTTTTCCAAGAAAAAGAGGAGGGAATACTTCCACACTCATTCTATGAGGCTACCATCACTCTAGTAACAAAACGAGACTAAGACACGACATAAAAAGAAAATTATAGATCAATATCCCTGATGAACATACATGCAAAAATACTCAACAAAATATTAGCAAACTGAATTCAAAAATCATCCATCATGATCAAGTAGGATTTATTCCAGGGATGCAAGGATGGTACAACATTTGAAAATCCATCAACATCATCCACCACATCAACAAAAAGAAGGACAAAAACCACATGATCATCTCCATAGATGCTGAAAACGCATTTGACAAAATTCAACATCTATTCATGATTACACTTCACATCTCAATAAAATGGGCATAGAGGGCAAGTACCTCAACATAATAAAGGCCATATATGACAAACCCAGAGACAACACTATACTTAACACCAAAAAGCTGAAAGCTTTCCCTTTAAGATCAGGAACAAGACAAGGAATCCCACTCACTCCACTTTTATTCAACATTGTACTGGAGGTCCTAGCCATGGCAATCAGAAAACACAAAGAAATAAAAGGCATCCAGACTGGTAAAGAAGAAGTTAAAGTGTCACTGTTTGCAGATGAACTGATATTGTACATAAAAAAAAACTAAAGAATCCACCCCAAAACGACTAGAACTAATAGCTGAATTCAGCAAAGTTGCAGGATACAAAATTAATACACAGAAATATGTTGGATTCCTATATACTAATGATGAACTAGCAGAAAGAGAAATCAGGAAACAGTTTTTTCACAATTGCAACAAAAAGAATAAATTACCTAGGAATACACCTAACCAAGGAGGTGAAAGACCTATACCCTGAAAACTACAGGACACTCATGGGAGATATTAAAGAAGATACCAATAAATGGAAATACATCCCATGCTCATGGATACGAAGAATTAATATTGTCAAAATGGCCATCCTACCCAAATCAATCTACAGATTCAATGCAATCCCTATCAAAATACCAACGGCATTCTTCAATGAACTAGAGCAAATAGTTCTAAAATTCAAATGGAACCACAGAGGACCCTGAATAGCCAAAGCACTCCTGAGAAGGAAGAATAAAGCTGGGGTGATTGTCCCCAACTTCAAGCTCTACTATAAAGCTACAGTAATCAAAACAATTAGGTACTGGCACAAGAACAGATCCATAGACCAATGGAACAGACTAGAGAGCCCAGATATAAACCCAAGCAAGTCAGTTAATATATGATAAAATACCCATGGATATACAATGGAGAAATGACAGACTCTTTGGCAACTGGTGTTGGCAAAACTGGACAGCGAAGAGAATGAAACAGGACTACTGTCTAACTCCACACACAAAAGTAAACTCGAAATGGATCAAAGACCTGAATGTAAGTCATGAAACCATAAAACTCTTAGAAGAAAACATAGGCAAAAATCTCCTGAATATAAACATGAGAAATAAAAGCAAAAATGAACAAATGGGACTACATCAAATTAAAAAGCTTCTGTACAGTAAAGGACACCATCAGTAGAATAAAAAGGCATCCTATAGTATGGGAGAATATATTCATAAAAGATATATCCAACAAGGGGTTAACATCCAAAATATATAAAGAGCTCACACGCCCCAACACCCAAAAAGCAAATAACCGGATTTAAAAATGTGTGGAGGATATGATCAGACATTTCTCCAAAGAAGAAATTCAGATGACCAGCAGGCACATGAAAAGATGTTCCACATTGCTAATCATCAGGGAAATGCAAATTAAAACCACAATGAGATATTACCTCAACCAGTTAGGATGGCCAACATCGAAAGAGTAGGAACAACAAATGCTGGTGAAGACATGGAGAAAAGGGAACCCCCCTACACTGTTGGTGGGAATGTAAATTAGTTCAACCATTGTGGAAAGCAATATGGATGTTCCTCAAAAAACTAAAAATAAGAAATACCATTTTACCTGGGAATTCCACTCCTAGGAATTTACCCAAAGAAAACAAGATCCCAGATTCAAAAAGATATATGCACCCCTATGTTTATCACAGCACTACTTACAATAGCCAGTGGAATCAACCTAAGTGCCCATCAGTAGATGAATGGATAAAGAAGATGTGGTACATATACACAATGGAATATTATTCAATCATAAGAAGAAAATAAATCCTATCATTTGTAACAACATGGATGGAACTAGAGGGTATTATGCTCAGTGAAATAAGTCATGCAGAGAAAAACAAATACCAAATGATTTCCCACATTTGTGGAGTATAACAATGAAGCAAAACTGAAGGAACAAAACAACAGCAGACTCACAGACTCCAAGAAGGGACTATCAGGTACCAAAGGGGAAGGGTGGGGTGGGCAGGTGGGGAGGAAGGGAGAACGGGATTGAAGGGCATTATGATTGGCACACATGGTGTGTGTTGGGGTCATGGGGAAGACAGTGTAACACCGAGAAGTAATGACTCAGGCATCTTACTGCACTGATAGACAGTGACTGCAATGGGGTATGGTGGGGGACTTCATAACATGCGTGAATGTAGTAACCACAATGTTGATCATGTGAAACCTTCATAAGAGTGTATATCAATGATACCTTAATAAAAAACTAGTTATGTATGCATAGTGTATTATCCAAAACTGTTTCTTCCAAAATTCAACAAAAATTGCAAAAAAAAAAAGAGAAAAGACCTAGGCAATAATCATCAACAGCTAGTAGAAATATTATGTGACAAGCTGTTAGGGAACCTTATAAGGATGGGTCAGGCGGACCTTCCAATGTCATACAACAGAAAGTAACAACTTGATGTATACTTACAGAAAATAATGAACCTGAAACTCATCAGAGTCCTGGATCTAACAGAATCAGTTTAACAATGTCACAGAAATACAGTCAGAAAATCCCAGTTTAGGAAAATTCACAGGACAAATGACCAGTTTTTTTCATCAAATAAAATTACCAGGAAAAAAACAGTAAAAAGGGAACCTATAGATTAAAAGACACTTAAAGGAAATATCAACCAAAGACATTAGTGAACTGGTTTGCATCCTGGTTTGAATAAATTAATTGTAATACAAATTTAAGAAGAGACAGAAATTTTAAAACTTCACATTTACATTAAAGAGTTGTGCACTTTTACAATGTAATCATACTTTTTTATAAGTTTTTTGCATACTTACGTTTTCACCAATGAAATATGATTTGTGGGATTTGCTTAAAAGCAATACTGTGGAAAAGGAAGGAAAGTGGGAGGTAATTGATGAAACAAGATTGTTCATGAGTCGATCACTGCTAAATGAAGTCATCAGATTATTTTCTCTACTATGTATGTTTGAAATTTTCCATAATTAAAAAGTTGACACTTTAAAATAAAAAAATAAATAAGAAGAAAGATCTCAAATCAACAACTTACTCTTCTACCCTAAGACCCTGGAAAAAGAAGCACAAGCTAAACCAAAGAAAGCAAAAGGAAAGAAGTAATGATTAGATTGATTGATGAACTAGAACTGAGAGCCCAAATATAAACCCATATATCTATGGTCAGTTGATTTTTAACAAGGGTGTCAAGAAAATTCAGTGGGGAAAGAATAGTATTGTCAACAAATGGTAGTAGGATACTGGATCTCCACATGCAAAAGAATGAATTTGGACCCTCCTACCTAACACCATATACAAAATAAAATGTATCAGCCCTAAATGTATGAATTAAAACTAAAAAACTCTTAGAAAAAATATAGGCATATATCTTCATGACCTTGGAGTAAGCAACAGTTTCTTAGATATGAAACTTAAGCACAAGCTACAGATAAGCTGGACTTCACTAAAATTAAAACATTTGGACTTCAAGTAAATGAAAAGAAAGTCCATTGAATGGGAGAGGATATTTGCAAACTTCTTAAAAGAGACAAAATTGCAAAATACCTGATAAGAGCTTAATATCCGGAAATACAAATAACTTTTATAATTAAACCACAAAAAGACTAACATTTGAATTTTAAATTTTTAAATGGGCAAAGAACTTGAATAGACATTTCCCCAAAGAAGATAGACAAATGCCCAATAAGTTCATAGCCAGAAAATGTAGATAAAAACTAACAAGATACCACTTCACACCTACTAGGATGGGTATAATAAAAAAGACAGATAAAAACAAGTGTTGGTGAAGACATAGAGAAACTGAAATCCTCATATACTGCTGGTAGTAATATAAAATGGTGCAACCACCATGGAAAACAGATTGGCAGTTCCTCAAAAAATTCAACATAAAGTTATCATATGATCCAGCAATTCCACTCCTAGATATATACCTAAGAGAACTGAAGACACACGTTCACACAAAAGCTTACACACAAATGTTCATAGCAACATTATTCGTAATTGTCCCAAAGTGGAAACAACTCAAATGTCCATCAACTGATGAATAGATATATATATGTGTTATCGCTACACAATAAAATATCACTGTGGTACAAAGAATGAAGTACTGATATAAACTACAGTCTGGATGAATCTCAAAAACACACTGAGTAAAAGAAGCCAGATGCAAAGGCCACAGCTTAATATGATTCCATTTATGTGAAGTGTCTAGAATAGGCAAATCCATACCGACAGAAAGCAGGATTAATGGTTGCCAGGGCTGGAGGGATGTGGAAACAGACAGTGACTGCTAATGGGTATGAGGTTTCTTTTTGGGGTGATGAAAATGTTCTGGAATTAAATAGTGGAAATGGTGGCACAACCTTGCAAATATATTAAAAATTGCTGAGTTGTGCATTTTAAAATAGTGAATTTTATGACATATGAATATATCTCAATAAAAAAGTTGATTCCAAGGAATGAAGTATTAATATGCACAGGACCATTGATTAATATCAGAAGTATTATATTAAAAATAAGAAGTGAAACACAAACACTATATACTATATGATTCCATTTATATGAAATACTAGAAAAAGCAAAACTAGAGTGACAGGAAGTAGATCAATCATTGCCTAGAAAAGAGAATCACTGGTAAAGGGGCTTTGTAGTGTGAAGAAATTGTTCTATATCCTGATTGAAGTAGCTATTACATGATTGTATACAGAATATAAAATACACCAAGCTATATATTTAAAAGGGGTGAGCTTTATTGAATGTAGTTAGTATCTTAATTTTAGCAATAAAAATTCGATGTCAACTTAGGGAGGTATTCTCTATTGATGAAACATCTAACATCTGTGTATCTTTTCAGTTTTAAGGCCTGCATATTCAAAAATCTCCAAAATTTTACTACACCTACCAACTTTGTAAGGTAGACAGAATCAGTTTTATTATCCCAAATTTGCATTTGATAAAAACTGAAGTTTAGAAAAGTTATGCCACCCACCCAGGTTCACACATAAAAGCCTTTAAATCTCAACATCCCTGTGAAATAAATTTAACCTCTTTTTCAGATGAGAAAACTGAGGAAGAAGTTACACTGATAAGTGGTGACAGGATTCAAACTCTGATGTCTGATTCCAGAACCCATATTTTTGTTTTGTTTTGTTTTGTTTTTAATTAAAAGAAAGCAAAACAGCATGGGCTAATAGATATACATTTGTAGGCTGAATATGGCCTTGGGCCACCCATTTACAGCCTATCCAGAGTCAGATAGACACTGGCTAGAATCCAAGGCCTGACACTTAATCACATGTGCAGTCAAGTCATCACCCTTTCCACCCCAGTTTCCCCATGTGTGAAAAGAAAGTGACATCTATTTCACACAGCAAGTGTGAAAACCAAGATCTTGTACCTAAAATAATCTAGCACTTGGATGGCACTCAATTTACCCTTCCAATTTAGCCATTGCCTGCCTGGCACAAAAGTACTCAATAAATGTATATTGAAATAATATAATCCAAGCTTCTGCACTGAATAGGAGTATACTTCATCTCCACATTCTGGGAAGTGGATTCACAGAAGTGAATGAGAAGGGACCTTGCAGTCCCCACACTTACAATCACTCTATCACCTCATAAATGAATCTGTAAAGACAAATTATGATAAGTCCCCTGCTAGAAAAAAACAACATGAGGCAGGTATATGAACAGCACAAATTTTAGACGGGGGATTCAGGGAAAGGTTCTGTATGGAAGTGAATAAAATACCTGCCCAATACAAGGGAAACAGTTTTACTGTACTCCCAGGGGTCAGACTACCTATAGAAATGGGATTCTAGTTTGAATGCTGCATTTTAACAGGAACACAGTCAATCCAGAGCTCACCCAGAAAATTGCATCCCAGCTGATGATGGGTGTGGACACTATGCCATAAATATTCAATTCCTTCATTCAACAAATATTTATTGAGTCCAAACACTACTTGGTATTGGAGAGGGTTTAAAAGTAAAGACACCTGCATTATGGTCTTCAAGACTTTAACCACCTAGGAAGGGAAGTAAAAATGAGTACATAAATGTAATAGAAATGTGACATTTGTTCTAAGACATATGAAGAACAGTTGTAGCACATGCAACTGGAGGATACCAGGAAACACCTCATAAAAGGGTGGTATTTAAATTAATCCGAGATGAAAAGGATTCCTTTTATTGAAAAACCCATCCCACATAAGGAACATCCCCAATAACAGAAATAACATGAACAAAGTACAGAAGCAGGAATGCATATGGCAGCCAAGTCATTGAAAAATTCAGTTTGGCTAGAGCAAAAAATTTTATCTAGAAAACAAGCCTGAAAAGACAGATTTGGATGGAATTAAGTGGGCCTTGGATGTTGGTAAAGGAATTTGGACTTCATTTGTAGTTAATGGGAGGAATTAAGAATTTCTAAACAGAAACATTTTAATGGACACTGCTGTTTTGCTAGTTCAATCCTTTCTGGGGATAGCACCCCAAATTTCTTCTGGGAAACCATCCCTCCCCCAACCCCACTCATGTCATGCAAGTAGAGATATAACTAAACCCCAAGTCCTCATTCATGGGTCAGAGATTTGCACAGGCTCTAAACAGAACCAATAACCAATGGGGGTCAAAGCTGGGGTTTTAGTTATGTCAATAAAAAATTCATTAAAAGCATCTTAAAATAAAGACAGTTTTATTTGAGCCCAATTAAGGACTGAAGTCTGGAAACATTAACTTCCACAGGTAGAGAAATGTTTCAAGGAGCCCAAGTCACACGGAGATTTTTATATCCTCAAGAAGATAGCCAAGAAAGAAAGAATTTCAAAGGGGTATATTCCATTTACATAAAATCACGATGCTAAAAAACAAAGGATTATGGTTGATATATCTTGACACCAAAGGGAGCTAAGGGGAAGGGCAAAGGTTTTTGCTTATTTTATCTTATGACCCTGAGCATAAATCCAAAAGGCAAAAGTGAACAGATGTGGTGATACAAACTTGTCTAGCTTTTGACTTGGTTTTAATTAACAGATGGTATTATAGAATTAGGAAGCTAAAGATTTTCCTTTTTTTAATTAAAGAAAGTATCATTATATACAATCCTGGCTGTATAAAAAAAAGCTATTGCATATAAAATTGATATAAAAAAGCCAAAGTTTTTTCAAAGGTGTTATTTTGAGATGCCCAGAGTTAATGAAACCTTCAATACTCAGGCTTTAGAAATCTTTTTGGTAGTTGCTAGTACGCTGGTCAGCTTTTCTTTATTTCACAGTGACAAGGAGAGACAGATAGACAGAGACAGCAAGACATGAGATTTTCCCACTGCTGGCGTCCATCTTGTCACCAGGAAAGGAACCACCTGAGAATGGAACCCATTCAGAAGAAAGCATTTCAGTGATGGGACCAAAGTCCCAATGACATTGTTTGAGTTCCTGGAGCCACCTGTGCCTTAACATCTACCTCTAAACTTTTCAGTAATTGAGCCAATAAATTTCCTTTCTTTTTTAAGTTGGTTTGAGCTGGGTCTTTGACCTCTTATTACTAAAAGAGTCCTGCTTCATACAAACCTCACCAGGGCTGTGTTTTAGCCATATCTGAGGAAGAAGGCTAAAGAGAGACTGGTTAGTACAATAGTAATAGTACAATACATCAGTGAAGGTGAAGCGCAGTGAGGAATCACAAGGAAACATCTGACAGACCCAAACTGAGGGACCTTCTACAAAATAAGTGGCCTGTAATCTTCAAAAGTGTCAAGATCATGAAAGAAAAACAAAAACAAAAACAAAAAAACTAAGGAACTGTTCCAGATTAAAGGAAACAAGGGAGTGGTAACAACTAAATGCAACATGTGATCCTGAAGGGGATCCTGAGTCAGAAAATGGAGATTATGGAACAATTGCCCAAATTTGAAAAAGATCTATAGATTAACTCTATTAATGTTAATGTCTTGATTTTATTGTTGTACTGTGTTTGTTTAAAATTTTAACATTTAGGGATTGCTGATGAAGGGTATAACAGAAATTCTTTCAGCTCTTTTTGCAATTTTCTGGTAAATTCTGACATTATTTTAAAAGAAAAAATGGAATTTGAGCAATGGTAGAAGGGATGGCTTCAGGAAATATATGGTAATAAAATGACAAAAGAGTTGGCTAGATATGGAGAGAAATGGAAGAAGGAGAAAACAACGGTGTTCAATTCTGAGAGAATGGTGGCAGTACTGAACCAAATAGAGTCTGGAAGAGAAATAAGTTTGGGAGTAAAAAAGGCAGCTTTCATTTGCATGCTGAATTTTACATATCAGCTAGCCTCCAGGTGAAGATGTCCCACAAACACTGACACTTTGGAGCTGGAGCTTAGGAGAAAGCAATGGCCAAGGATGGAGATTTTACCTAAAGGAAACAGTTGCCACCATAGACGTGTGATGTGACTGGAAGAGACACTGTAGAGAAAGAAGGCCAGTGAGGACAGCCCAGGGAAAGGAACCCAGTAGGGCTTGGCAGAGCTGACCACAAAGGTTTCGGCAAAGGGATCAGCTGAAGAATACTTATGCCAGAAATGTTTGAGCACAACTGATCTCTCATACATAAACAAGTGTCATCAAGAAAACTACAACTGAGGTCTTTTGGATTTAAAAAATGGTCAGTACTTAAATCTTAATAAATTATTAAATGTGTTCTAACCCCTTTTCCTGACTATTTGTTGCCTCTTTGGTTTGTGCTGGCTAGTTGAGTTGAAATGGGCATGTTCATCCGTGCTCTTCAACTGTTACTCACTTGTGGTGCCCTGGACAAATTACCCACTGGCCTGTCTTGGAACCTTGATATCACAAACAGACAAGAACTGCCTTAAGACTTAGTCTGGGTAGATCCAGGGACTAGAGCTAAGACAAACAGCCGCTGTTACAAAGCAGTGAGCTGTGAAGTAATGAAATGCCTGATGGAAAAAATTATTCCTAGAGATCCTTCCAATCATGTAGGTCAGTATGCTTCTGCTTTTTCTTTTTCTGTTAAATGTTCATAGTATCTAATTCACATGGATGCTATAAGAATGACAGGAGATAAAGCACATAAAAATGCCTGGTACAAAATGATTTCACTCATCTGAGGAGTATAGGAACAAAGGAAAAACTGAAGGAACAAAACAGCAGCAGAATTACAGAACCCAAAAATGGACTAACAGGTACCAAAGGGAAAGGAACTGGGGAGGATGGGTGGGCAGGGAGGGATAAGGGGGGGGAAGAAGAAGGGGGGTATTAAGATTAGCATGCATGGGGGGGAGGGAGAAAGGGGAGGGTGGGCTGCACAACACAGAGAGGACAAGTAGTGACTCTACAACATTTTGCTAAGCTGATGGACAGTAACCGTAATGTGGTTGTTAGGGGGGACCTGATATAGGGGAGAGCATAGTAAACATAGTATTCTTCAGGTAAGTGTAGATTAAAAATTTAAAAAAAAAAAAAAGAAAGAAAGAAAGAAAAGGGGGATTACTCCTTAACAGGATAAAACTATTGGTAAATCAAAGATCAACGCATGCTTTAAATATCCTTAATGTTGATCACTTAAAGGGTGTCAGATGATCAGCTATGGAGGTACTCTTTTCTGATAATATTCCTTTCTCTTAATTAAAAAAAAAAAAAAAAAAAAGCAGTTACTGTGTGCTGACCTCCAATGAGTTCTGCACAGTGGTATAGAGGGCATGTCAAAGTGTGGGCAAAGGGTCTGTTTGTTTCTACGCAGAAGATCAAGGCCTAGCTTGGATACCCAGAAAATGAACTAAGATACGATATGAGGAGGAGCTTCCGGCATCAGCACTCTCTGGAGGACTCGTGCCGGGGGATGATCATCAAAAAGCCTCCACAGGGATCCGGACGATGCTGCGGTTGTGGCTGCATCCAGCCCACCATCTCCTGGACTTGCCATAAGAAGGAGGAGGGAGATGTCTAGGCTGGCATGTGCATACAGTGAGACAACGAATTTGACTGGATCTGTACTGTTGGAACTCAACCAGGAGTTGGGAGGGGTGCAAGTTGTAGCACCCCAAAATCTCATGACTATAGACTATCTATGGTTAAAAGAACATATGGGATGTGAACAGATCCCAGAAATGGGCTGCTTTAATTTGTCTGATGGTTCAAGTACAGTTGGAAAATATCCATCATATCATAGATAAATTTTCACAAATGCCTAGGGTGCCTAAATGGTTTTCTTGGCTTCACTGGAGATGGCTGGTAATTATAGATTTGCTTTGTTTATGTCACCGTATTCCTATTACGTCAATATGTGTGTGCAAATTAGTTAGTAGTTTAAAACCTATACATACTTAAGGTACTATACAAGAAGATATGTCAAAGAAATAATCAATCCTCCCAAGTTTCCTTCATATGCTACATCTATAGCTTTTCTTCTTCCTTCCTAATTACAAACTTTAAATAGAATTCGTGCCTCATATCGAATTTACCGAGTATCATAATTCCTCCAGGTGGTAAAGATACCTCGAGACAAGTGCTGGGCATAGAAGCCACAGGGCATAAATCTGCAAAGAAGTAAAAAGCTAACCTTTGCAAACAATATGGCTTCTCTCTCACTTACCAACTTTACATTTCCCTGTATGGCCCCGGAAGATGACTGGTTAGCCAGAGACGGGTAAGATTCCTCAAGGGAGGAACAACCTAAGACAGGCACAGTCGCAGGGGGGCCATCAGGTGAGAATTTGGGGATCAACAGAGGTGAGGCTCAGAACCTCACCCCCCCTGCTTTGAGAGAAATCTTCTGCATCCGTGGATGTCTTGCTGCCCTTGTCTAGCCTGGATTAATACTTAGTCCATAGGCACACACCTGATCATCTGATCATCTACATTTGCCTTCTTACAGCACTAAACTATGTTTTCTACCTTTATCTTGCATCTACCTACCACTTCAGCATTTTATTAAAAATAAAAATAATAATAATAATAGGAGAAATGTGGGATCAACATATAAATCAAGTACAAAAATCAAATGAATATTCATATTTGACCTGATGGTTTATAGGTCATATTGCATGATCAAAACCGAAAGTTTCTGTGATGACTGCCCTTGTACTGTTCACCATGTAAGAATTTATTCACTCTGTAAGAATTCGTTCACCATGTAAGAACTTGTTCGTTATGCTTCAGAAGATTGGAGACTGACGAGAATTAGGCTTGAGATGGATTAATGATTGTACATTGAGCATTGACCCCCCTATACTGAATTTTATTGTTGTTAACAACCATTTGATCAATAAATATGAGAGATGCCCTCTCAAAAAAAAAAAAAAAAAAGAGTGGGAGATTCAGATTTTTTAATTTGAACTATTTTTCAGAAACATTATTGACATACATATTTAAGGTGGACAATTTGAAAAATGTTGCCACACATATAAACCTGTTGAAACCATCATAATGTTGATATTGAATATGTCCATTATTTATACCTCATGCCCTTTTATATTCTCTCTGTCCTCTCCAGTCCTACAGGAGCCCAGTGGTTTACTTTCTTTAACAATAAATTTGTTTTCAGGGTCTAGAATTTTACATGAATCGACTCACAGTGTTTTTACTTTTTTCTGATATTTTTTACACTAATTAGAGATCATTGATGTTGCTTATATGAATAGTTCATTATTTTACTGTCGAGTAATGTTCTTCTCTGTGCTTGTGCCACTATTGGTTTACCTGCTCATCTGTTAAGGGGAATTTGGGTTGTTTCATTTGGTTTTGTTAGAAATAAAGCTGCAGTGAATGTAGGCATATAATTCTTTATATGAATTTCTCTTCTGCCAATACTTTATAGAGTTGGTGGATGTATGAGTACTGAAGAAACTGCCAACTGTGCTCTAAGCTGCCTGTGCTCATCTGTGTTCCCACCAGCAGTTTATGAGACCTCGTGTTCATCCACCATGTGCCAACGCCTGGTTGGTGGTTTTGTTATTCTTTTTCATTTTAGCTGTTTTCATAGGGGTGCAATAGCATCTCCATGTGGTTTGAATTGCAGTTCTGTGATGTTTTGTGAAGTTTAGCTTTTTTGATGTTTTCATCTGCTACTTGTTTAGCTTGTTTAATAAAATGATCATTAATACCATTTGCTTATTTTAAAATAGATGTTGGGTGACATTTTCCCTTTCACTAATGAAGACATATGTAACAAAGCCATATGTTGAAACTCCAGTTATCCTTCAGCAGTGATGTGTCATCTTTGCTAAATGGAAGTATTGTTTTTGAATACTGTAAGAATATTTTCTCATTTTCTGGTGCTATTCACAGTATAACATTCAGAGGCTACATGCTTTTAAGCATAATCTACAATTAACTTACTGACCATCACTTTCTTAAATCCAGCCGTCCAATAAAATAATCTGTGTTGTAGTGTTTGTGAATTTCTGCAGTGTACATACTCCCATCCTAGCCAATTTCAGGTTGCACCTGAACATGGATTTGGGAAGAGGTGTGCAGTGGGACACTTCTGTTCCCACCCTTCTGCTACCATAGCAACAGATAACCTCAGCAATAGAAAGAAGAGTACAACACTGTAAAGTAATTTGGAAGTGACAACCTTTGAGTACTTATTACATCTACTTTAAAAAGTAGTTTTATTGAAGTGTAATAGTCTTATAATAAATTCTGCACATTTAAAATAAAAAAAAAAAATGCCTGGTACAAAACAGATGTGCAGTCTAGATTAGCTGAATATGAATCTATGAAATAGACTAAGAAAATCCTAGTCCAATCCCCAAGGAAGTACCAACCTCAGCCACTAGAGGGGAATCTCTGTCACACTCCTTTAAATGAGATCAGATACTGCTTGAGGTGGCAGGCACCCCTCCGGATACACTGACCTATTGTATGCTGGGAAATTCACTCTGACTCAGGAAATTGGCTCCATGTTGAACTCCATGGTGTTTTCTGAGTCACTATATTCTCCCACAGTTGCAAAATGATCTGGCAAAAGTCCCTCAAAGGATTTTACTGCTTACTGAGTAACATCCAAACTCCTTGCCAGAATCCAAAGTGTCCCTCAATCTAGCCCCAGCCTACCTCTCCAGCCCCAACCCCCTATAACCCTTTATGCCACAGCCACAGTGGATGAATTACGCTCCTGCCTCTGTCGTGGTTTTTGCTGCTCATTCTATGCCTTTTCTCTCTCCCAACCTTCTGAAAGTCTACTTCTTTTTCAATGATGCAAATGCCACCTTTCTCCATTACTCCCTCTTCACTTCTCTAGATTGGTCTCACACACCCCTGAGCTTGCACACCATATATTACATCCATCTAGCTTGTATTACGTTGATTTATTTGTGTGCATCTTTCCTTTTCAATAGATCAGAAACTAAGAGTAGGAGAGGCAACGGGTAATCTGCCCAGGGTAACACAGCAAGTAAGTGGCAAAAGTGGGATTCTAACCCTGGCAATTTGGCCCCAGAAAGTTCTTACTCTTAGCCACTAATTCACAGTATATAGTAATCTTTCATCAGCCACAGTGCCTAGCTCAGAACTTTTGCACACAGTGCCATTCAATAGCTTACCAAATCAATAACTTAAAAAAAACTGGTATAATTATCACCTCTTTACATTTTGTTTACTTGTGGGCTATTGGGAACCAGCAACTTGGTCCCATTAATCTGAATCAAGAGTTCCTGGCTATACATCTAATTATCAGCAATTTCAGAATCATAATTACTGTTTTATTTTGTCTCTTGCTCTGTAATGCATATTAGAACCTACTCCCAGCTTCTAAGGGAGAAAAAAAAATGTGATTACTTACTGAAACCTAGGAGATGTGTTTTTGTGAAGCTGCAAGTTCACATCTTCACTGAGAAGTGAGGGAAATGGACTGGATGGTCTTTGAGGGCCCTTTCTTCAGTGTTAACAGTCTGATTCTGGGAGACTGCATGGAATTAAAGAGCACCTCTGCCTACATGTCAGAGGATATCATTTTGCATCTCAACCTCCCTGGCAACTTTCAGATTCCCCATATGTAAAACTTAAAACATCCATTCAAAGTCCTGAGTGTCTCCCTAGGAAGGGGGAAGGGGGGCATAATAAACAAGGCATGGCCCCTGCTCATTCAGCTAAGAAAATCAGATGACATCTGTATTGTGGTGTTGTCCTAAGGAAGAAAACTGAAGTGGTCAAAATACTGTATAAAGTCTAGTGCAGAATCAAAAGATGATCCTGGCAGAATTCCAGTTTTGCCAAACCCACTAACAACAAAAATGTTACCTATTTTGCTGGTTTTGAGAAAACCCTGATTGCGCATTTTAACTAAATCCAGTCGCATTACATGCAGCTTTCTCGCCTTTCCCTTGATCTATGTATAAGGTTGGAGGCACTAGAGGGAGGGGTGAGCACATCTGACGTACCAAAGTCCCTGGCTGCTGCCCCCTCCCAACCTGAAAAATGTGCCTTAGGCTAGCCAATCCTCCTGCTGCTGTAAATCTAAGCTCTGCCTCCTCCTACCTTCTTTGAAACCTCGCTGCCTGCCCTGCTGAGTAAGACTTCCCCGGCATGCGATAACCAGACTGGAGAATATCACCCAGGAATCGCGCCCAAATAATCTGCCTGGCCCTTTGTTGCCTCTTGTCACCTGCTTATTTCGGTTAGAATTTATCTTATATTTGGTGCCGAAACTCGGGAAGGGGTGTGAGCATGGGGCCCTGACTGGCCACCGGCAGCCCTGCCCCTTCCTTCCCCTACCTGGGACCTCAGCCTGCTCTCTGCTGCGTGGACTCAGTTTCCCCCAGTCTGTTTCACCTTGTCTGTCCGAAATCATAGCTATGTCCAGGTCTGGGCATCTAGCCCATCAGCTGCAGGCATCCGAGATACCCACCCCCTGGCCCTGCAGTGTGGGGGACGTCCCTCACCCAGGCTCCCAGGATGTCTCCCCAGACTTGGCGCACTTGGGACACTGGGCGCTCCTCTTAGCGGGATTAGTTGGGGAGTGGCACAGATATGGGGAACCAGCCCTCAAAAGCAGAGGCTCAGATCCTGTCACGGTGTCTCATTTCTAATTTAGCTACTCTATATTTGTCCCAGGAAGTTCGCAAACAGAAGCTAGTCTTTCTTTGTTCTGAGGCAGGACCTCAGTATCCCTTGGACAATCAATCTCGCTGGCCCCGAGGGAACTTTTGATTTTGGCCTCCTCACTGACTTTACCAATTGTTGCCACCGGAACAGAGAGTAGGGTGAAATCCCATATGTGCAGGCTTTTTGGACTTTGTGCCCCCACCCAGACCTTTACGTTGAGTGTTCAATGACCCAAGTTCTCCTGGCCCGATCTCCAGTTAAAGATTGTCAGCCTCTTACTCTGCCCAGTCCCTCTTCCTTTTCAGATCCTCCGGAGGGCCTTGGTCTCCCACCTCTCTCAGCTCACTACCCCCACCCCTCTCCACCACCATCTTTAACTTCTTGGTCATCCCCCAGGTTGCTGCCATCTTAAAGTCCTACATTCTCAACCATGCTGTCATCCTGCTCCTCTCCTCTTCCAGTGGCTGCACCATCCCCTCCTTCTCTCCTTCCGCCTTCACCGCCCTCTTCCCCCACCGGAACACGCTCCTCCCGCCCTCCGGTTCCGGAAGCCACAGACAAGAAGCTAAAAAGAAAGAAAGCAATTAAATATCAGTAACTCGAATCTTTATATCAGTTTGTCTGTCTGTGTATATATGAAGAGTATATACATAACTGTAGTTGTTATGTCTCAATTTGTATGTTTGTGTGTCTAAGTGTGTAAATGAAAAATATTTTCCTACCTCCAGATGGTATTAATAAAAATTGATTTAAAAACAAGCGCCTGTGAAAATTGAGCATTCTAAAACTTCCAGAAAATCTAATAAAAAATATTAAGCATTAATGCTAATTTAAGTTTAACTGAAACAGACATGTCCTTATAGTTATCAGCTGCCAAAATTTACTTAAAGTCATTGAAGTTGAAGTTATCTGTTAAGCATTTAAGAAGATGCTTAAAGAAAAGCTTGACTTTGTCTAATGTTTAGTAGAAGTTTTGTAAGTAATCTACCATGGTTGCTAAAAATAAGTAAACAAGTATAGCAAATAAACATATTAATAATAATACTGTATTAATGTATAACAGTGTATATATCTGCAAACAGCCTGAGAATTTTTGTGGTAACCAAAATTCTTAAAGTTTGCTAAGTTATATAAACTTTGGTGCTTAGTGAGAGATTGTGCTGTAAAGCTCATTGTTACAGAAATTATAAAATATGTTCATAAATTTGTCAAAGAATGCTAGTGTAACAGTTTACAATAGCCTGCTTCTCAGTGTTCACTAAAAATTAAGGTACTTAATGGTTTTCAGTTCTAATTAAAACTACTTAAAGTAATAAGGAAAACATTTCTGCATGCTAAAGAATGTGTCTTTTGATAAAAGAAAGTAACTTTGTTCTAAAGTACAGCTGTTTATTTAGAGGGAGAACTCTAAATGTAAGAAGAAGGTTGTAGAAAGTTCGTGGAAGAATTTAATATGGTCATGCTATATAAAATTAAAGCAAATGAGTCTCGGTATCAAGTACACAGCAAAATTAGAATTTTGTTTTCAGTTAAAAAGACAAAGATTTCCTAAATGTTAGTCTGCTCTTAATATTAAAAATTGCAATGAGTTTTCTAATTGTTTTATCAAAGCAGTTTCTCATGCTTAAAGTCTGAGTGAGTTGTCAGAGTATTTAAGAAAATGAGATCTTAATATTAAAAAACTAAAAGCTAAAGTTTGCTGTGTAACCTTCTTTATTTGCCTTTGAGGTATTTTGTTGTCATTCTGTTTAAATGGGTAAGTATTGCTTCATGGCGACCTATAGTCCTATTTAAGTAAGTGCCAAAGAAACTTTCTTCTGACAACTTCCCAAAATCAAATTCAAAAAGGTACTTTTACCTCTAGTTAACTCTGATATTTTCCAGAAGGCCTCTGGAATATGTCAGAAGAATTTTTTCTCATTGGAGAAAGTATTTGGCTAATTTGGCTTATTTATCTGATATATAAATACCTGTTTAATTACCTGGAAAGCATTGTCAAAGGGAATGATGCTAAACTTTGTTACTGAATGTTTTGTTTTACAGAAATATCCGAATTTCCTTACGTCAACTGTCTTACAGTAAGCTCTCATCAGATCTTTAACCATTGTCATTCGTAAGTCTTTTGTCATTTATAGTCACTGTTTTATTACCCCTAAACTAGTAAAGTTTATTCATGGCAGTATGTTTATTTGCACAAGTTCAATAAGAATCTGCTTTCCTTGTAAGAGAACCAATTAAAAACACTAGTTATATTGCCAAAGCTTTGACTGGAACGTCATACCTGAGAGACGTGTGTAAACTCAGATATGAACAGACAACTTTAAGAAACTAAGATTGACTTTATAAAGCCAACAAAGCCCCTTAGAAGAACTGGCCTAGTACCTTACTTACAGGGTTCCCAGCAGCCTTACCAGGTGAGTAAAGAAGGTCACTTATTGGCAGGTGTAGGAACCTCACGATGTCTTGGAAACCTTGAGAAGAGAAGAATTCACCCAAATCTACAGGTACTGCAGGCAAAACCTGATGGAAAGTCTGTCTGGGCTTTCTGGCCTCAAGAGGCCTTTAAAAGTTCAATCTGAAATTCCTTACAAAAAGTTCCAGCAAAGCACATTTAAAAGAGCCTATGTAATTAATTGCTCTTCTTGCTGCACTTATGCAAATAATCAAGCCAACTGTTATTTTCTTAATCTGGCTACTTCTAATAAAAATAAGGGTGATTTTAGAGAAAATATTGTTTCAATAATGCAATCTTATCTATACTAAATCCTAATACTAGTCATTGAGATGTAAACTCGATCCAAAATTCTAGTTTCCCCATGATACCTGGCTATGATTCTCAATTAGACTCTTCATATTTCTAGTTCTCATATTCAGCCACGCATTCTTAATCTCATCAAGTTTGTCCTTTCAGAACAGAAGCGCCAACCTTCCGAGGCCCTCTCAACTGACCACTGATAGAGACCTAACTGCACCCTTTATGCACCCCCTCTCAGCATGAAGCAGCCAGAGCGGTCATCGCCCCTTTTCCCTAGCAGCAGCTAGGGTCTCTATCTGTAGAAGGGAAAATGAGACAGAGACCATAAGCTTAGACAGAATAAAGTGAGAGCCTCTGGAAAAAGCAAGGCAAGATATTTGCAATCAAAGCAATGTAACTACATACTAAGAACCCCCACCCCCACCCCACGACGCCCCTTGTCAGCCAGAAGTAGCCGGATCAAGTCGTCGCCCATTATGACCAAAAGGCTAAAAGTAAGGTTGGAGGCTTTGGGGGAGGGGGGAGCACGTCGGACACTGATGACATGCCAAAGTCCCTGGCTGCTGCCCCCTCCCAACCTGAAAAATGTGCCTTAGGATAGCCAATCCTCGCACTGCTGTAAATCTAAGCTCTGCTCCCCCCAACCTTCTTTAAAAACTCCCTGCCTGCCCTGCTGAGTGTGACTTCCCCGTCTGTGATAATCAGACCTGAGAATATCACCGGGGAATTGCCCTCAAATAAACTACCTGGGCCTTTGTTGCCTCTCGTCGCCTGCGTATTTCAGTTAGAATTTATCTTACACTATGTAGAAGTAACACACAGTTAACTGTCCTGGCTGAAGGGACACTGCACGGTTTCTGACAGAGGTTAGGCTACTCCCACAGGCCTGTGTTTGAAAGCCCTTAGGCTGGGAGTCTGGACCCTGGGTTCACCAGTTGCCCGATCCACTCCAAGTCACCAACCCCGGCCCAGGTGTCAGTTTCCCCATCTATGAAATGCAAGTCACATCTGTGAGGAAACCATCCCCAACTGCTACTGTGAAATGCGGGTGGCGTCACTTATCGCTGGGCCACGCCTGGCCCAGGGAGGCCAAACTCCAGAGCTGTGAGGGTTCCTTTAAGGTTCCCTCTCAAGTCCCGCGCCACACTTCAGGGCCCTGCCCAGCAGAGCTAGCGGGTCCAGGAGCCTCTGTCCTGGTCCCAGCTCCAGCATCCACTTACTGGGTGGCTCTGGCTAAGGTCACCGGGAGGCCCTATAGGATGTTTTGCCTTCGGGGGAAGCGTCCGGACAGTCTCAAGGCGGCCCTGTGGTGGGGGAACCGAAAGATTGGCTGAGCAGACAGAGTGGGCGGGAGTCAGGCACGCACCAACGGCCTGTAAGCCGGACTCGGTGGCCCAGGCCACGTGACGGGCGCTGGGGCGCGCGGAGGCGGGGCCTGGCGCGCGCGGCTCCGCGACTGACCGGGCGGGCGGGAAGGGGTGGGGTCTCGGGCGGGGCCGCCGGGGGGAGGCTGGCGGGCGGGAGGGGAGGAGCGGAGATGGCGGCGGTGGCGGCTCAGGGGGGCGGGGAGTCCCGGGGAGCTGATGGGGTCGGCCCAGGGGTCCCGGGGGGAGTGGAGACAGTGAAGGGACAGCCGTTCGACGTGGGCCCGCGCTACACGCAGCTCCAGTACATCGGCGAGGGCGCTTACGGCATGGTCAGGTGAGGGGGCGTTTCGGGGAGGGGGCGTTTTTGAGGGAGGGGACTCTAAGGTTGGGGCAGGGAGGGTGCTGAGTGCTTTCTGGACCGGGGAGGCGCGGAGCGCCCGGAGGAGACGGGCTTCAGGAGGCTGCGGAGCGTCCCAGGAGAGGGCCTCTGAGTGCTTTCAGGGGGAGGGGGCGCTGCGTACGTTTGAAGGAGAGGGAGTTTGTAGGCTGTAGATCCGACTATATAATGAGACAAGGGTCATCTGAGAATGTGTGGGAGTCGTGGGAACCTTGAGGACCCTATAGACACGGGGTGAGGCAAATGAGGCAAAGACAGTAAGTGATCTTGTGGAGTGAAGAGGGAGTGAAGGACCCTTCTTTGGGGAGAGGATGCTATGGATTTCCCCAGTGAGGCCATCAAGGAGTTTGGGAGAGAAGAGCAGAGCTCAGGTCTGAGCAGGGTGGGGCAGGACTTTGGGACTGGGTGGAGGGGCCCAGTAAGCCTTGAGGGATCCAGGAGTGCCTCCCTGCAACTCTTCGGAGGGTCTGTGACTGTGAGTTCTCTCACCCCCACTGTACCTCTAAGCCTTTGCTCATCTGGGAACAGCTCTGCTGCCTGGGTATTCACCCTTACACCTTCTCTCCAGTACCTCCTGTGACTCTCTCCTTCACACTGTATTTGCCTCACTGTAGGTCCTCCACTTATCTCCCACCCACTGGACCTGGCTTGGTTGAGAGAGCCCACCCTAGAAAGGGGAGGATGAGGGGAGGATGAGACAACTAGAATGGAAAGGGTTGAAGAGAAGAGAAGTCAGTGAGCAGTCAGTCTCTTCCTCTGTTTGTGAAGTCACTGAAGGGCAGCCTGGCTGGTCCCCAGCTTTCTCCCTGGAGATCCCAGGCCTTCACAGCAGGAAGGAACCAGCACTGTTTATTACTTTGCCAGAGCCCTCTCCTGCTCCCTCCCCTCCCTGCCAAGACCTGGGTGCGGCTACCAACCAGGCTTGGACTCCCCCTTTGTAAAGTTGCACCAACGACATCTTTCTGGCCTTCTCAGCTCAGCTTATGACCATGCGTGCAAGATTCGCGTGGCCATCAAGAAAATCAGCCCCTTTGAGCATCAGACCTACTGCCAGCGCACACTGCGGGAGATCCAGATCTTGCTGCGCTTCCGCCATGAGAACGTTATTGGCATTCGAGACATTCTGCGGGCACCCACCCTGGAAGTCATGAGGGATGTGTATCCTTCACCTTGGCCAGTTGGCAGGCCAGGCACGGCCTCAGCTGGGCTGGGAGAACATAGGCTTGCTTTCTGTTTCCTTCTTCCCTACACCCTTCAAAACAAACCCAGTAAAAGACACTTTCCCACAGAAAAGAGTGTAAGAGTACTGGGAGGCCTCAGATGAATCCTGTTCTGCAGCAGCCAGACAGTGTGGCCTTGGGCAAGTCTCTCTTCTAGGCTGTGCCTCAGTGGGGGACTGGGCAGGATGGTCTCTATGGTAGCTTTGTCTTCTGACATCTGCAGTTCTGTGACAGGATCCAGCCTCTGCCCACAGTCAGTTCTTGTTTAACGGACAGTGATTATTTGCTCTCTGGGTCCTCAGACTGGAAGGCAGGCAGGAAGGAAGAAAACTGCCCTCTTTTGAGGGCTTACTGTAAGTCAGGTGCAGTGCATGCCAAGTGCTTTGCCATTTAGTTATTCTGTCTCCCCACTTCCCCCTGAGATGTGTCTTATCTGCTCTATTTCAAAGATGAGGAAACTGAGGCTCAGAAAACCTGAGATCCTGTGCTTCTGTCACTGCCTCCTCTCCCCCAGATGAGAGCCTGTCCTTGCTCCTCTGAGCCTTCCCGCTCAGAGCCCCACCCCAGGCACCTGTGGACTTGCACCTTGCCCAGGGAGAGACAACCTTGCCTTTGTTGCCCTCCCCCCATATCACGTTCCTAGTTGTCTACTTCCCGCCTGGCTCTGTTGTTAGCTTATAACACCTGTCACCTCTCCCCACCCCACCCATCCCCAGTCAGTCCCAGTTCTCCACCCAAGCATGGGGATTTATTTGTATTGTGATGTCTATAGTCCCAACCACAAAATGTGGGCAGGAAATCTCCATATTCATTCCCAGCTTGCTGTATGCCCTTAAGCAAGTCACTGCGTCTTGCCATACCTCCTCATCTCTAGAACAGCAGGGTTGACCCCCATGTTCTTAGAAGGCTCTTTTGAGGCTGATTCTAAAAAACAATCCTGACATTCTTCCAGAGACAATCCAAATGGCATTTATTTATTTATGTATGTTTAATCTTTGTTTTATCTTAAATTGTAAAAGTACATTTATTCCTCTGTCTTCTGATTGTATGGCCAGGCACTCTGAGTAGGAGCAGCTGGGAGTTTCTCATTTGTCTTTCACAAATCATTCCCATAAGGCAGGCATTTATTTTTAAGCAAACTTTTATTGCAAGCCAGATGGCATCCACACCTTATCTCACTTAACCCTCTCAATAGCCATGTGGCTCAGGCATTCAGTAGCAATGCTAGTTCATGTTTGCTGAGCACTTGCAACATGCCAAGCACTGGACTGGCTGGTATACACGGGTCACCTCATCTTATTTTCACAACTACTTTCTAAAGAACCATTGTCTCCCCTACAGTACAAATGAGGAATAGAGACACAGACAGGTTGAGGTCACAGCCAGTGAGCAGTGGAGTGGGATATTTCAGACACCAGCAGTTTAACTCCAGAGCTGATGCTTTTAACTGAATTCTCCTGCCTCCACAGTTTATTATCCCCAATTCCCAATAGAGAAACTGAGGCCACAACTGAAGTGCTTCTGCTCGGGTCACCATCTGAGACGTGGCAGAGGCCCCAAGCCCAGCTACTGAGGATAGGCCTAGTCCAGCTCACGATATGAGCTGGAAGATTTGTTGAGTCTTAGGGGCCCCCGCTGGAGGGGACAGGAAACCTAGTCATCAGAGCTTGTTCTTCTTAACCAAGTGCCCCCAACTACCCTCACCTGGGGGGTCTCTGGTGCCATCCTCAGCTATATTGTGCAGGACCTGATGGAGACAGACCTGTACAAGTTGCTCAAAAGCCAGCAGCTGAGCAACGACCACGTTTGCTACTTCCTCTACCAGATCCTTCGGGGCCTCAAGTATATCCACTCAGCCAATGTGCTCCACCGAGATTTAAAGCCCTCCAACTTGCTCATCAACACCACCTGCGACCTTAAGGTCAGAGGATTGGGTGCGGTCAGAGGATTGGGTGCCTGTCCCTTCCTCCCCTGGGGTTTGGGGCTTCCAGGTGACCAGTAGCCCCCTTGAGTATAGGAGCGCATCATAAGCAAAGGGCACAGCATGGGCAGAAGCACTGTGATACAATTGCTTAATTAGGCCTTGGAGGCCTGGAACATGAAGCTTAGCAGCCTGGGTTGGATTCCAGATCTGTGATTTTGGCCTGGCCCGAATTGCTGATCCTGAACATGACCACACTGGCTTCCTGACTGAGTATGTGGCCACACGCTGGTACCGTGCCCCAGAGATCATGCTTAACTCCAAGGTATGTGGGCTACTCACACTGAAGGGCAGGGTCCAGGTCCTAAAAAGTCCTGGAGCTAACTGTTAGCCAGAAATTGATGCCCATGGTGCAGGAAATCTCCTTCCTGCATCATGGGCCTTGTCACATTACTGTGGTCCTTAGGCTCTGGAAAGAAGCTGAGCATTAGTTCCTCCAGGCCTCTGCCCACTCCCTCCCTAGCTGGTATTGAAATAGATTGGGATGGTAATGTGGCCCAGACAACAGGACCCTGTTGCGACTGGCCCAGGAACCCACCATTTTCTCCTCTTCTCAGGGCTATACCAAGTCCATTGACATCTGGTCTGTGGGCTGCATTCTGGCTGAGATGCTCTCCAACCGGCCCATCTTCCCTGGCAAGCACTACCTGGACCAGCTCAACCACATTCTGGGTGAGGATCCTGACCAGCTGAGTGGGAGGGAGGTCAGCTTATCAGAAGCAAGATTTCTTTAGGGTCAGCGTCAGTGCATCTGTGGGAGTCGGGTTGGATACCACCATGTGTGGAGCCCCTACAGCATCTCACAGTATTTCAGTGAGGTACGATACCGTCTCCCACTTGATATATGGGAAAAGCAGAGCTACACCCCATGCTTAGGAGGCACTAGAGTTGAGATTTGAACCTGTAGCTGCCCAAATCCATACTTTTGATCTTCACTACCGTTATAGATAACTGTCAGGACCTGGAGCGGGTTAGTGGGGCTTTTGTTCTTGGCTTTTGTTCCCAGGAGGGAGAGTAAATCTGTCACCAGGTTACCTGCCTTACCTACAGGTATCCTGGGCTCCCCATCCCAGGAGGACCTGAATTGTATCATCAACCTGAAGGCCCGAAACTACTTACAGTCTCTGCCTTCCAAGACCAAGGTGGCCTGGACCAAGCTGTTTCCCAAGTCAGACTCCAAAGGTGAGAGAAATCAGGGCTGGTGTCGGATAAGAACTGGGTGCAGAGGAGGGTACATGAGCTCAGCAGCTGCCTGAGTAGACAGACCCTTGGGGAACAGAGAAGCAAAGTAATGCTCTGGGAGCTCCTCTGGCCTCCCCTTGGACTCCTGACTCCTACCCTTACCTAGCACTTGACCTGCTGGACCGGATGTTGACCTTTAACCCCAACAAACGGATCACAGTGGAGGAAGCTCTGGCTCACCCCTACCTGGAGCAATACTACGACCCAACGGATGAGGTGGGCCAGCCACCAACAGCAGGACTGGTGGGTAGGTGAATGGGTATGCATCCCTCAGTAACTGGCTGAGCCTCACTCCTATCCCAGCCAGTGGCTGAGGAACCTTTCACCTTCGACATGGAGCTGGATGATCTACCCAAGGAGCGGCTGAAGGAGCTCATCTTCCAGGAGACAGCCCGCTTCCAGCCTGGGGCACCGGAGGCCCCCTAACCTGGACAGATGCCTCTGCGCACTAGGCCTGGTGAGTGCTCCTTGGTGAGTGATTCCAGGGTGCCCAGTATGTCTCCGTACAGTCACAGGCTTGCTCATGCCCATGATACATGTGGCAACATGAAGGGCCAGAGCCATCCCAGGCCACACACCTGTGGACCACCAGTTTTATATGCCCCTCCATTCCTCCAACTGCAGATGTCTCCCACCTGTCAACACCCTGTACCTCCAGGCCCTCAGTGACCTCTAAGGAACCTATCTGAGGAACAGAACCAGGTTTTGGCTCTCCCATTATGAGCAGAGAGGCAGGTGGGGCAGTAATTGCACTGGGAGGAACCAGCAGCACCCGCCTGACCCGGATGCTAAGCTTTCTCATACCTGGTCCCCAGGTCAGCAGTTCACACACCATTAGGGAGCTCTGTAAGGCCTACCCTGACTCATGCCACTCTTCCTCCTTCCTCTGGTCTCCATTCTGTCTTTCTGGCCAGCTGCAACCTGATAAAAGGAAGGCAGACTCAGCTGGGCTCGAACTCCAGCTCTGACACTTATTAAAGAGCTGTGTGATATTGTGCAAGACACCTCACCCCTCTGTACCTCAGTTTCCTGGAGACAGTCCTGATAATAAGAGCAAATCCTTACAGAACACTAAGCATTATTATAAGAGGGTTACCTGTATTCACATATTTAATCTTTTCATCAGTACCTTGAGATTGTACTAATGTTATCCATCCCAGTACAGATAAGTAAACCAGACACATCCCACTCAGCTGTCAGGATGCAATGAGACAGTTGAGGTCAGGGCTTTCTCAGGGATACTAGCCCTTAAGCCTTAGGAATATTCCTTCAGGGAAAATGGGGTAGGGTTTTAATGAGATGAGGCCTCTCATCTCATTAAATGAGAGAGAGGGCCTCTCTGGGTGCTAACGGTTCCTTTCTTGCTTGCCTTTTTGTTTAGGCCCTGCCTCCTGCCTGCCCCTTCCCTGCTGGACTGTTAGAAAATGGACACTCTGCCAAGCCCAGACCCCCGCAGCCCAGGCTGGGGCAGAGGGCAGGCCTGATCACCTTCCCTTGCTTTGCTCAGGCCTCCTGCTTAAGGCAGGCCAAGGCTCCCTCCATTCTCCCTCTCCTCTCCAGAACCTGTGGGGCTCAGGTGGCCTCAAAGTAAATTCCCCTCTGCTGCTCTGCCTTCATCTACCCCAGCTATCCCAGTCTCTGGCAGTTCTGGAATCAAAGGGCTCTGGCTGCCCCAGGACCTACTGAGGGGTGGTGGGGGATGGGGGACACTGAGTAAGGACTCAGGGCAAGCCCTGCCCCACTCATCTCATTAAAACCCTACCCCATTTTCCCTGAAGGAATATTCCTAAGGCTTAAGGGCTAGTATCCCTGAGGAGCAGGACCCAGGCCTGAACTCCCTTCCCTGGAAAGCTACCACATCTAATGCCCTCCTACCCCACCCCATCCCACCCCGCTGCTGCATCTGTGTGTGGGTGAGCAGAAGTAGAGGTGGGGGCACACAGGAAACCCTATGCCTGTATCTAATATATAAAATATAGAGATGTGTGTATGATGGCCCTGGCTCTGTCTGTGTTCGCCGATGCCTTCACCTGAACCATTGCTGCTTTGAGGACTGACTGTTTGGCCCAGCACTTGCCAGCTGTGGCTTTATCCAGCCCTGGCTACCTTTGGCTCCCTAGCTGGCAGGGCTGAGAATGAGGGTATAAGGAACCCAAACTTTTGGACAGAGTGGGGTCAGTTTGACCTCTTAGTCATTGTCCTCTTCCCTCTTTAATGTCTTCTGGTCTAACTAGCTGGGGGTGATTTGGGGGTGACTCGGGCACCCTGCACAGCCCCAGATTCTCTGGAAATGGCAGGGGGTGGTGTGTTATACAGCCTGGCTGTAAGCACCAGTGGGAAGGGGAAAGGTGGTTGCAGACCCAGTGGGGGGACATGATTCCCCAGTGCGGCCAAGGAGAGGGTACTAGGGTCTATTAAGGATCTAGGATGTGAGGGCCAGAGCTGCCGGACTTCTACTCCTGCCTCTACTCCATTCCCTGCTGAGCCCTGCAGCCTGGCCCTGAGCCAGCAGCAGGCTCAGCAGGTCCCAGGGGTGTGGTGGCGGCCAGTGGTGGAGCCAGCCTGCATGGGCCAGGCAGGCAGTGGAAGCAGCACAGTCCATTGGGAACAGCTGAGCTTGCCGCAGCCAGAGCCAGGACAGACAGCGCGGCCATGGGCTCTCTGCTGTACTACGCCCTGCCCGCTCTAGGCAGCTATGTCATGCTCTCCATCTTCTTCCTGCGCCGGCCTCGCCTCCTGCACACACCCCAGGCTCCGGCCTTCTGTCCCCACCTGGCAGCCCATCGGGGAGGTGAGCTGGGTCAGGGTAGGAAGGTGGGGGTGGCAGCTATTGAGGGTGGAGTGAGGATAGCAAGAAAGGTGACTGGGTGGGCAGCAGTGAGGGGCAGGATGGAGGAAGAAGGCAGAAGTCAAGGTAGGTGGAGAGGGGTGGTGGGGCAAGATGTGAATTGGGGAAAAAGGCCTGTTCAGCCTGGGTGGACTCAGGGTGATGAGTCAGGAGTGAGGGGAGAATGAGTTGGCCAAGGCCCTAGGGACCCACCCCAGCTGCCCCACACAGGATCTGGAGAGCGGCTGGAGCACACCATGGAGGCCATGGAGAAGTGAGTACACCTGTCCGGCCAAGCTGCCGGGTACGGTTGTGCCAGTTGGGTGCTGCATGACACTAAGGGTGCCATTCACTTCTCAGTCTGGTGACTTGAGCCCCCTGGTGGTGAACCCTGCACAGCCTGCCATCTCACCTTGAACTTTGCCCTCTACTCCCCTGAACCTCCCCACCACCCCACGGTCTGCGCCACCCCTGTCCTGTGCCTCACACTGACTTTTGCTCCCATAGCTCCATGGCCCAGCAAGCAGACCTCCTGGAACTCGACTGCCAACTGACACGGGACGGTGTGGTGGTAGTGTCGCATGACAAGAACCTGTCCCGCCAGTCAGGTGTGAATAGGGATGTGGGCAGCCTGGACTTTGAGGTGAGCCTTGCCCAGCCCCCTACCATACCCAGAGAGCTGCCATACCTCCACACATACCTCCCAGTGATATGCTCCCTGCTCTTGCCAGGAGCTGCCCTTTTATAAGGAGGAGCTGGAGGTTTACTTCTCACCAGGTCAGAGCATGGGCTATGAGCCGTGGGCTGGGTCAACCAGAGTGGGGTCATGGCCTTAACCTCCTCCCCTCTTCTTCTCTGGGACTCTCCCCTGTCTCCATGGTGAGCCCCCCCTACCCACCCCAACCCTCCTGTGATCCTACTTCCCACACCCTGCAGGCCACTTTGCACATGGGTCAGACCGGCACATGGTGAGTCTGGAGGATGTGTTCCAGAGATTCCCTCGGATGCCCATGAGCGTGGAGGTCAAAGAGGAAAATGAAGAGCTCATTCACAAGGTGGGGCTGCCGACAGGTGGGTAGGGCCCAGGCCTGGAGAGACACCTGGCCTGACTCCCCTTCATCTACTCCTCCTCCTCCCAGATAGTAGACCTAGTGAGGCACTTTGACCGCAATGAAATCACCATCTGGGCCTCAGAGAAGAGCTCAATCATGAAGAAGTGCAAGGCTGCTGTGAGTCCCTTTTCTCTCCCGGCCCCAGTGGCCCCTCCTCCAAGGGTAGAGGAGTTTGGGGGGTGTTTCTGGAGCACCCTAAGCAGGGTCTCAAATGTAGGATTATGAGAGGTGAGGTGATGAAGAAAGTGTCAGCAGCGTCATGCTGCCGGGAACTGGGAGAATAAGTACACTGAGGCCTCTAACGCTGGGCCAAGAGGGGGCTTTGATCCTGCAGGTGGTAGGGCTTCCTGAATGTCCTAAACTGTTTATCCTGAAGCCCAGACCTCCTCTATGCTTCCCCAGGAGCAGACTGATCCCCTTTCTCACTTGCCCTTGTCTCCCAGAACCCTGAGATGCCGTTCTCCTTCACACAAAACCGAGGATTCTGGCTGCTGCTGCTCTATTACGTGGGGCTGCTGCCCTTCATGCCAATCCAGGAAAGATTCCTCATCAGCTTCCTACCCACCATCATCAACAGGTGCTCAGAGGGTTCCCATCTCTCTTCTTTATCTTCCCCAGGCCCCCAGCTGCTCTGTCTTCAGAAACCCCTCCTCCTCAAGCCCATCGTACAGGGTCCCCAGCTCCCTGACCACCCTCAAGCATAACCCCCAGGGTCCTTTGAGGACAGTCAGCATTCATGAATACTAAGGGGGCCACAAACCCCCTGAAATTCTGTGCAAATGTGTATTCATATGATTGGAGTTTTTGGACAAAGCGTTCATTTATTTATCCACTCACCCAACAAATATCTGTTGAATGCCTACTCTGCTCCGGGTGCAGTTACAGTGGTCAACAAAACCAGTGTGGGTGGGGTAAGGCCCTTGGTGAGCTTACAGTCTGGCTGTGGAAACACGTAGTAGGTAGAGCATCACTCTCTGATTCTCAAAAGGAAAAGCAGGGTTTTTCCTGCTGGGAGACACAGTAATGGCTGGGAAAGTATCAGGAATTTTGATACTTCCCCAGTGCTCTCTGCTCCTTCTGTTGACCTGAGGGAAGCTCCCAACCAGCCACCAAAATGCCTTGCTACGAAGAAAGACATCATTATACTACAGAACTTTATGTACATACTTTTTAATGTAGAATTTGCAAAGTGTTCTTACATCCTTTAGTTTATTTGAGCTTTACCTAACAGCCTGCTCAGGAGGTACAGGAATCATAATCCCCATGTACCCATGGAGAATCCGAAGCTCCAAGAGTTTCTGTAATTTGCCCAATTGCGGTCACACAGCTGGAGGTACAGAGCCTGGCTTTGCACTGGATCTGACTCCAAAGCCTGCTGTGAGACATTGTAAAGGACCTCTGAAGTCATGCCTGGAGTCGGGTAATTAGGGGGAAGTAGCTGACCCATTAAACACTCCGTTGTCAGGAAACTGGTCAGGCCCAACCAGAAGGACCTTCAGATTGCATGTCCAGGTTGGGAATCAAGCTGGGCTCCAGTGCTGGTCCTAGCACCATCACAGATTTACTCTGTGACCTCAGGGAAGTCACTTTAGCTCTCCAAGACTCAGTTTCCTCTTCTGTAAAACACTGAAGGGAGGGCACCCTCTCAAAGCATGATGTCAAGGCTATGGGAGTGGGGTCTCACTGAGCAATAGGTGAATTGCTCATCTGGGCAACTGCAAAGGTTCTAGAGGCGGTGGGCTTATACTGGTCAGGAGTCCTGACCACCCCAGCACACCCATGACAGAGACCCAAAATGCTGACTGCAGTACTCCTCCTCCACAGGACCTATTTCCCATTTTCCTGCCCAGGTCTGAACCAGTTGGCAGCTGTAGTTTCCAAATGGTAAGGTGATAGGGAAGGCTGGGTGACGTGTCCCCATAGAGACCCGCCGCTGCCCTTCTCCTTCATCCCTCGTCATGGCCTTTCCCGCATCCTTTTCACTAGGTTCCTTATGAGGAAAAGTCTGATCCAACACCTGGAGCAGCGAGGAGTGCAGGTGAGGCTTGACCACCACCCCCTCAGCAAGGAGGTGGCTCTCAAGTGTGGGCCTAGCACAGCCCTTCAGTCATAGCTCTGCTACTCAGCAGCTGGGTCACTTGGCAGGTCACTCTCTGTGTCTCAATTTCTTCATCTGTAAAATGGGGAGAATGGTATATTTAACTCTTCTGCATTGTACTGGTACTTAGTAAGCGCTTGATAAATGCTAGCCATTCTGATAACAATGATGAGTCAAACCTACTGCCCTGACTCCTATTGAGGGGGGCTGGGGAAAGACCAAGAAAAGGAAAAAATCCAGCCCAGCCCCGTCCCACCCCCAACCCTGAGCATCAGCTTTGACCAATTCATTTACTTAGCAAACCTTTGTTAAGAACTTCTAGGCACTGTGGTACCAGGGATAGAGCAGGGAGCTTACTATTAAAGACAGAGGAAGGAAATGAAGCAGTTTATCACAGCAGTCTGAAAGGAAACCATGCTAGAGATGGCCTCTGGAAGACATGAGGAGCTGGTTCATCAGAAGAGGAAGATGACAGCATCTCAAGCAGGAGCCTCAGCATATGGGAAGGCCAGGAGGAACAAGAGAGGGTTTCCACCAGGCTGTGGTCTGGAGGAAGAACGTGAAGAGAGCTGGAGAAGGCAGGAGAGGACGAGACAGGCAGCCGGTGAACCTCAGTAAGGAGCCTGGACTTCAGCCAAAAGGGAAGGGAAGCTTTTGAGGTGCTTAAGCAGGGGAGAGGTTTTATCCAGTTGAGGTTTGTTGAGGGTCCTGTCCCTCTGGTCACTGTGTGAAGTGATCGTGGGAGCCAGTGTGGAACCAAGAGGGTCCATCAGGATGCTGATGCTGCCATGGACAGGCCTCAGGCTTAGGTGCCAGCAATGGGGATGGATGGAAGTGTTAACTCAGACAGGCTGGGGCTCAGGGATGGACGGGATGTGGGGTAAGTGAGGCATGGGGGTGGGGAGTGACAAAGCACTTCCAGATGAGCCCTTCTCACTGCATGGGGCTTCCCCATTACTCTGGGAGGTTGGACCATCACACTCATTTGTTACAGTAAGGAACTAAGAGGTCCAGTGACTTGCCCGGGATACAGACACCATCTCCACCTTCCTCACTGCCCACAGGAGAGGACTCAGGAGGCAGGGAAGATGGAGAGCAGCAGGAGATGCAGGCAGGATGGGAAGCACTGGCATGCTGGTAAATGTTTCACAGCTGCTCTTCCAGAAGAAAAAAGCACCCTGATTTGAGCATTACTTCCCTGGTGTATATACTTCCACTTTGGCCAATTTCAAGCTACCAACATGAAGTCACTGAACAGAGTTGGAAAAAGATGTGTGCTGGCACACCATAGCATTTTCGTCTTACACATTCAACAGACATAAATAGCATCCATAGGTTATAGTGAGTATAGGTAACAGTAAAATGTAGCAAAGTAATTCAAAAGTGATGAGTTTTGAGTATTACCTTTAATATGTTGAATTGAACATTTATACAAGTTAATATTTAATAATGGCTTTATCTATGACCAGTTTATAAAACTCCTGAAAAGTTAACCATCAGCTCCTGCATACCACTGCTCGGAGCTCTCCACAGAGGAGATCCTGGTAAAGTTGTTTAGAAACCACAAAACCTACCCTTTCCACTCAGGTGATATTTTGGTGCCTTAATGAGGAGTCAGATTTTGAAGTGGCCTTTGGCCTGGGAGCCACTGGTGTCATGACTGATTACCCCACAGCCCTGAGGCACTACCTGGACAACCGTGGAGCAGCTGCCCAGGCCTCCTAAGCTGGAGTCCCTCAACTTCTCCTCTATTTCTCTTCCCCAATAAATACATAAATACTTCATTTTTAGTCATGTCTTTGTGTTTAAGGGGTAGGGAGTATGGTGGCATTGTGGGAATGGGGGCAGATCCTAGAAGACTGTAGAGATGGCAGCTTAGAGCAGAAGACACCAGCCTAGGGCCAGAGTTGGGCCCTAACCAGCCTGACCCACTGGTTCCACCACATTCCAGCCCCAGAGTAATGCCACACCCTGTGCCAGCCTGGCCTCTACTCCCCTCAGGAATATCCCTTGCAGAGGCAAGTCCTCCCAACCCCCCCTTCACCTTTTCAGAACCACAGATAATGGTTCCATTCTCCTGAGGACATCAAGACCAGGCACACGGTAAGGGACTTGACTTGCCCCTACGGGCCTTCTCACTTGGCCGCAGAGGGTGGGCACAGCTGGGACAGCTGAGTTCACAAGTGCCCATGTAGATGCCTCAGCCATTCCAACCTTCCACTCCCAAGTCTCCTACTCCAGAAGCTCTCCGAATTCTTCAGCCCTGTCCAGCCCTAGTATTTTATTCATTGAATGAATCACGTTTCACTAATTTTTATGGACTACCCTAGGCCAGGCTGGGTACTATGGTGAGTTCACGGAACAAGACAAGTCTAGTATGGCACACATGTTTAAACTGAGTTTTCAGCTGAGTTTAGAGGTGACGGAAGGAAAGGGGGAAGCCCACAGCAGACACCTAATGCATTCTGGAGGAGCAGGGTTATCAGAGGAGGCTGCCTGGAGGAGGTGATGCTCAACAGCAGGGGCTGGCATGTTCAGAGGCTCTGGCTCCCAGGGGTCTAACACAGATGGACACCCTCAGCACTTTCATTCCAAATCTGCCTGGTGCTAATGGCAAAGACCGTGGAATGGGACCAAAGTGAAAATCCCAACTTTGCCCCTTACCAGCTGGACAGACCTCCTTGGACCTCAGCTCCCTGGTAAAGTGGGAACAATAGCAGAAGCTGCCTCACAGGATTGCTGCAGGGGTTGAGAGTGGAGCATAGGCGGTGAGTAAAAGCCGATGATTATGACTGTTATTTCCCGGGGGGGGTGCGCATAGACACCATTTTCCTCCTAACCCCAAGGCCAGGTCACGTACCTCAGATCCTTGCCACTTGAAGGACCACGGGGGCCAGGAAGCGGGGCCACGTAGCTTGGGCCGCGGATTTGGCTGGTTGGGTTGCGAGCCGCAGCCGCATTTCCGGGCCAGCCGGAGCCCGAGCAGGGGGAAGGGCAGCCCAGGCCTGCACTGGCCGCTGTGTGACGCGCCCCCTCATTTGCATGCTGCGCGCCGATTGGCCACAGCGACCGGGACCAGAGGCCGGCCCCCTCCCCCTCCCGCCGCAGCGGCGGTAGCAGCTGGTCTCGGTGTAAACAAGTCGCGGCGCCTGCGAACCCGTGCCGGGGGGGACGGCGCCCACCAGGAGCGTCCCCCACTCCCAGGCCAGGCCACCCCGGCGGACCGGGCCCCCGCGCGCCCAGGCGAGGTGAGACTCGCATCGTCAGGGCTGCGCATCGCCCCGTGCCCCGTCCCCGCCAGCGAGGACTACCCCCTTCCGTCAGCGCCCGCCCCCATTCCCGCGCCCCAGGTGAGCCCGGGGTCTCAGGTAAGGCTCCGCGATGCAGGTAAGATCCCTTAGGCATAGACAAGGCCCCAAAGCCCGCAAGTAAGAGCCACTCCTCTGCTAGGTGGCCCTTCACCCCCCAGTGAGGCCTCACTGCCTGCTCCAGGTGAGGAACCTTCTCCCCAGGTGATCTCCCTGTACCTCAAGTGGAGCGGTAACCATCCTTCTCCAATCCCTGGCAGTTCAGATGAGGTCCTAAAGACCATCCAATTCCTAATCCCTCCGTGCTTCCCATACACTGAGAACTGAAAGCTCACCCAACTCTAAAGCCCCCTCCGCCAGTTTCAGTTGCTAGGTCAGCAGGAGTGAGGCCAGAAGTGGGTGGGTGATTCACCTTGGGCCCCTCCTAGCCTCAGTTTCCCCGTTGATGCAATGTGAGGCCTCCTCAGTGAGTCAAAACTGAGACGGCTCTGGCCCCTGGAGATGTTGCTGGCTCTGGGGATAGGAGGCAGCAGCCAAGTGTGACAGAATCCCCATAGCCCTGGGTGTGCCTGCATGTGTGTGCCCCTGGTCCTGACAGCCAACTCACTGTCTCTCTGGCAGGCACTGGGCTCCCTCTGCTCCCCGTGGGCCGCTCCCCGCGTGGGGCCACTGCCCCCGGCCCCCGCCATGGTGCGGATTTCAAAGCCCAAGACGTTTCAGGCCTACTTGGATGATTGCCATCGGAGGTATAGTTGTGCCCACTGCCGCGCTCACCTGGCCAACCACGACGACCTCATCTCCAAGGTAACCAACCAGGTCACTGTTGGTGGAATGGGAGGCTAAAGGGGCTGCCTGGCAGCTCCCCACCAAGAGTCCTGACCAACCCCTTCTCTCCCTCCCACCCTTTAGTCTTTCCAGGGCAGTCAGGGGCGTGCCTACCTCTTCAACTCCGTGTAAGTATGTGGTCTCCTTTCTTTCCCTGGCCTCAGTTGTGACCTATGACCCCTGGCATCATGCTGAGACTCCTGGAGTCCCCTGGTTCAGGCAGAAAGTTGTGACTGCCCTTCTGTTGGATGCTAAGGAGAGGCACAGTTGGATACAAGCTAGAGGGGGACTTTCTAATGGTGGGACCCTCCCTGGGACTGCCCCCATGTCCCTGCAGGGTGAACGTGGGCTGCGGGCCAGCCGAGGAGCGAGTGCTGCTGACAGGACTCCATGCTGTTGCTGACATCCACTGCGAGAACTGCAAGACCACTTTGGGCTGGAAATATGTGAGTCGGTGACCTCTGACCCCCGACTAGCCTTTAACCTGACCCCTCACATCATCTTCTCCTCAAAAGCAGTCATCTGGTCATCTTTCAGAGTATATGGGCCCAGTTCACACAAGTAAAACTGTCTTTTCATCCCCTGACCATGTGCTCATCTCTCACATCCTAAAAGGGCTTTTACAGTTTTTCTCTTAACCCATCCCTTTCCTCACAGGCTCAAGCATCTCCACTTTAGACATGAGGATATAATCAGAATTACCATTTAATGAATGATGTGGCATGCACTGTCATGTGCTTGGCATATATTATTTTATTCTGTCATTCCAACAATCCTGTAGGTAGAGTCTATTATTATCTCCACTTTACAGAAGAAGAAAGGAAGGCCCAAGGATGTTAGGTAATTTTCCTGAGGTCAAACAACTGGTAAGTAACAGAATAGGGATCAGAATCCTACGGGTGTGTGTGTGTACCAGAATCCTAGGTGTATATGTGTGTGTATGTGTTTAATCCCAAACCCTTGACTCCCAGTTTCTGTAGCCATTCAGAGGATCAGAGAAGTTCCCAAGACCTCACAGCAGCATGGAGCTTGGGTCCATGAGCCTCCATTTCCACAGCCCTCCTTGCCACTGGCACTGTCCAGGGTCTGATTTCTCTACTCTGAGTCTCAATTCCTTATCTGACCGTGGAGGAAAAAGTCACCATCTGGCACCTAAGATTGTTAAGAGAATGAGATTAGATACAGCAAAAAAAGATGCTCTTGGGAAACCGCAAGGGACAGGAGGCCTCAGGCATCACTTGGAGCAGTGGTGCCACTGTGAGGTGTTATATCTCAGGCACAGACAGGCAGACAGCCCTAATCTGAGTTCGCTCCTGGCCTTGCCACAGATTTGCTGTGTCCCTGGACAGGTGGCTTGGCCTCTCTGGACCTCTATCGAATAAAAAGGTGGTCTAATCCAAAGGTCAAAACCTCAAGTGCTTGCAGGGCCAGGCAGAGCAAAAGTGTGTGTGTTTTTAGGGTGGGGCAGGGTTGTCTTTGGCAAATTGGAGCGATACTTTATTATCTTTAACTCTGCTAGCCAAACAAAACGCGTAAGCCAAAACTGGCCCTCAAACTACCAGTTGTAATCTCTGGATCTTTTAGAAGTTTCCATATTTTCTCTGTTGGAGTCAACATTAGTATACTTAAAAAGTACTCATGATTCAGAGTTCTATCTCTTCTGGTAGTGAGAAGCCTGGCCCTGCCATTTAGCATCTCTGTATCTGTGGGTAGGTGGTTTGGCTTCTCTGGGTGACAGTTTCCTCCTCTCAAAAATGGGGCAAATTGTGCCCACTCCACAACCCCTATCCGTTTTGGTAAGGCCCTTGCTCCAGGGTTGAGGGTTCTCCCCTCCTTTCAGGAACAGGCTTTTGAGAGCAGCCAGAAGTACAAAGAGGGGAAGTACATCATTGAACTCAACCACATGATCAAAGACAACGGCTGGGACTGACAGCTACCCCTGCCACATGTGGTTCCAACCTGGCTTGGGTGCCAGGGGGAGCCAGTGGCTTCCCACCACTCACTCCAAGGCGCTCTGGACCCTCAGGGCCCCTGCAGAGGAGGAATCCAGCTCCTGTACATATATTTTATTGCATGCACTGTGACCTTGGGGGGAGATCATAAGGTGGAAGACACCCCTGCACCTCCCTGCGATCTGGCTGGCTTGGATCTTGTTTTTAATCCCTTTCTGCCCTATAGATATGGCCTGTGTACTGCTCTCTTGGCCCCAGTGCATCGTCTGCCCTGTGAACTTACCCAACTGGGCCCTTCTTACCCGATGTGTATCTGCTCTCCTTGTTCTGTAGAGTTTGTACATAATAAAACAATGAAGTCAAGACAGCCCTGGCTCTCGTGGAATCCAGGAGAGGAGACTCAAATGTGGATTCCTGCCTCTATAGACCTGTTTCCTTCTAAACTCCGACCGGGCATGGAGTAAGCTCAGCGGTCAAACCTGGGGTCTGCGCTACTAAGGCTCAACCATCTGAGACCTAGGGCGGGTCTCAACTGCTCGTGGAATCTCCGGAACCCATTCTGACTCCCTAGGCCTTGACCTGTGCTGATAGGCGTCTTCTCTGACTTAGCATTTTGCTGCCGCCTAGAGACAGCTTCCCTGGGAGGCAAGTGCGTCGCCACTTTTGCGAGCCCCTCGTCTCGACTACAACTTCCAGCGGCCGCAGCGGCATCTATCGGTCGCCTCTGCGCTGGGCCTGTTGGGAAGTGTAGTTCCGAGGGTTCCCAGCGCGGGACCTTCTGGGAATCCTAGGCGCCAGCCGTCTGAGATTGTCGACCTGTGGGGCGCCCCTAAATTTTTAAGATTTAGCCGAGGGTGGTTTTTTCAGAATGGGAGCTAGGAAGGACTCCAGGTTTCAGACCTCTGGCTGCAGGCTTCTCGAGGTCTCCAATACCCTGCGTAAAGATAAGCTCAGGCTGCGGCCCTCCAGCCCTGCTCTTTCCCTTAAGCATGGTTCATACCGCCAAGCCCCGTCCTCCAAGTGAAGCAGGAGTCACCTGCCAGAAAAGTCTGGGGCGCCAATGTCTGCCCCAGGTCCCCAGTCTCCATCCCAGGGACCAGGCTCCGCCCTCAGCTTATCCCTAGCCGGGGCTCCCCCCGTGGGAATGGGGACCAGCTGGCCGGAAGCGCCAAACTGCGTCCCTGTCCGAGCCCTGGGGATCAATCAGGCCGAGAATGTTAATTATGTAATGAGGGGGCAGGGGGTCGAGGCTAATGAATCCTGGTGGGGTGGGTGGAGAAGGGGAGGGTACCCAGGTATCCGGCCTCCTCTTGGACCCCTTCCAGGCCCCAGGGGTCTCCACCCCAGCCCAACTCCAGGGCCCCAAAGAGGGGAGGGGCTGTGATCCTGGGTCTGGAAGGGGCTGAGCTGTGAGCTATAAAGGGAGCATCTCTTAGCACGGGGACTCTAGGCAACTAGACCTGAGGCCAGACAGGACTAACTCCATGTACCATCCACAAGAGTTGTACCCCTCCCTGGGGACCAGCTACCGCCTTGGGGCTCCCCAGCCGGGGACAGATTCCAGCTTCCCCCCTCCCCTGGCAGAGGGCTACCGATATCCCGGTGAGCGCAGGGACGAGCTCCTGCGCAGGGATTGGGGGTGGGGGAGCTGTGGCCCTGTGCTGGCTCCTCATTCTCCCCCATTGCCAGATCTGGACACTCCCAAACTGGATTGCTTTCTCACGGGTATTGAGGCTGCTCCCTGCACCCTGGCCGCTCCTCCACCTCTACCCCCGCTGCCCCCAGCCCTGGGCACTGAGCCAGTACCCCCAGCCCCAGAAGCCCTTCATTCGTTCCCTGGAGTCAGCCTGAGTCTGGAGAATCAGGAGCTGTGGAAAGAGTTCAATTCCGTGGGAACAGAGATGATCATCACCAAAGCTGGGAGGTGAGGGGGCTGGGACAGGGTCAGAGCACCCAGTGTGTTCCCGGTGGGGATCTCTTGGGAAAAGCAGAGTTCCTGGTGATGGGGCTAAGTTTGGGGGTTTCTAGAGGGGCTAGAGCTCTGTTTAAATTCAGAGTGTGATTGTGGCGTGGTCAGGGGTTACTCTATGGCTGGATCAGGGGTCATTCTTCAGCAAGGGTCAAGGGTCAGTCTGTGGAGTCTATGGCTGGTATAGAGAGCAACCTATGGCAAGGGTCCTAGGTCAGTCTAGGCCAGAGTCAGAAAGTATGGCTGAATTATAGGTTAGTATGTGGCCTAGATCAGAGGTCAGTCTGCAGATAGAGTCAGGGTTCAGACTATGACTATGGTCAAGGCCCAGCCAGTGACTACCATCAGGGAAATCTGGCCATGATCAGGGTTAGTATGTGACTAAGACCTTAGAGACAGGAATATGGCCAGTATGTGGCCTGTGTTGGGGTCTTTATCTAGGCCAGGCGCCCAGGTCCTGGCGTGATAAGTCCTCTGCCTTGCTGAAGGCAGGGCATTTTTCTGAAGCCAATTCTCTTCAGCAGCTGTAGAGTCTGGTTCTGGAGATCAGGTGAGGAGATCAGGATGGGGAGCAGGAAGCTCCTGTAGAGAGAAAGTATACTACCACAGCTTCTGCAAATGGAGCTTGAGGGGCCAGGAGTCAGGGTTCTGGGCTCTGCTCCAATCTGCTCTGTGACCCTGGTCAGATCATCTGTCCATCCTGTCACCTGTCTGTAAAATACGATGTAAGACAAGCTTCCAGCTCGGAGACGCTGTCCTCTGAGTTCAAATTCTACCTCCCTCAGTGGTTCTCTGATAAAACTGGGTGGGCTGCTGGCTATGTTCCCTTTCTGGTGCTGTGGTACCCCTGGCTCCAGGCCTCTCCCATCACCTCCCTGTCCAGGCGCATGTTCCCTGCTTGCCGAATATCAGTCACTGGCCTGGACCCTGAGGCTCGCTACCTGTTTCTACTGGATGTGGTTCCCGTGGATGGGGCTCGCTACCGCTGGCAGGGCCAGTGCTGGGAGCCCAGTGGCAAGGCAGAGCCCCGCCTGCCTGACCGGGTCTACATTCACCCTGACTCTCCTGCCACTGGTGCCCACTGGATGCGGCAGCCTGTATCTTTCCATCGTGTCAAGCTCACTAACAGCACGCTGGACCCCCATGGCCACGTGAGGCCCAGGCTGTGACCCCAAGCTGGGGGGTGGGGGTGGGGCCCAGAACAGGGAGTCACTTCAGTTCTTCCCTCACAGCTGATCTTGCACTCTATGCACAAGTACCAGCCCCGCATACACTTGGTGCGGGCCGCCCAGCTTTGCAGCCAGCACTGGGGGGGCATTGCCTCCTTCCGCTTCCCTGAGACCACATTCATCTCTGTGACAGCCTACCAGAACCCGCGGGTAAGTGACTGCTTGTGGGGATGGTGGTGTCTTACCCAGGCTGTGGGACCTTTGACCCTGGATGTGTACCCCCAGATCACACAACTGAAGATCGCAGCCAACCCCTTTGCCAAGGGCTTCCGAGAGAATGGCAGAAACTGTAAGAGGTGGGCATTGTTCATTCACTCGCTCATTCAACAAATGTTTATTAGTCACCCCGTGTGTGCCCAGCACTGTGGTGGAGGCCAGGAACACAGTGGTAAGTAAAAACATTTTTTTCACTTATTGATTCAACAAGTACTTATTTAGCACCTGCTGCATGCAAAGCACGGTCTGGGCACTGGAGATGCATCAGTAAACAAAAGAAACCAAAGCCCCTGTCATCGTGAAACTGATACTCTAGTGGGCAGAGTAGACAAGCAAGAGAAATAAATAAAATATATGATGTGTCAAGGGTAAGCTCTAAAGAGAAAACAAATAAATCAAGGAAGAAAGATAGGAAGGACTGGAGTAAGGTATTTTTTAGAGGCCTAGGAAGGTCCTGAAGGAAGTATAGGAGGGAGCCAGGTGGATATCTGGGAAAAAGCATGCCAAGGAGTGGGAACAGCATGTGCAAGGGTCCTGAGAGCAAGCCCATAGTGTGGCTGGGTAGAGTGAGAGGTAACAGGGAGCCAGATTATATTGGACAGTGAAGGGTTAGTTAAGGCTCTGGCTTCAATTCTGAGTTCAGCCCCCACCCCCACCCCCCACCGCCCAGAGCTGGCCCTTCCTCTCAGGAGCTTACAGACTGGCCAGAGATAGGCATTAATCAAAGAATCACTCTGAATTAGCAGAACTGCTGACATGTTATAGGGGGTGCTGTGGGAGGTCAGCTTGAACTGAGACAAGAAGGATGAGCTACAAAGGTGAAGGGGGACAGAAGAGGATTTCACAGAGGGGCTGAAGGGCACAGCAGACAAGGTGGGATGAGCTGGCTTCAGACCACACCCTGGCCTTGTATCTTGGGAAGGACTTTCCAATGATTCTAATGCAGTAAGAAAACCATTGGGAGGTTTTAAGAAGGGAATAAATCCCAGCTTTGCCACTTCCTAGTCATCTAATTCTCTGGCCTTCAGTTCCTTCATCTATAAAATGGGTATAATAATGGCACCTACCTGATAGGGTCCCTGGAAGGGTGAGATGCCTGGCACCTGGTAAGTGCTATTGTTACCATCATCACCACCACCACCACCACCATCACTATTCCCCAGGGAGCGAGATGCCCGTGTGAAGAGGAAACTGCGGGGCCCAGAGCCAGTAGCCACAGAGGTCTGTGGGAGTGGAGGTGAGTATGGTCCCAATGGTGATGGGGCCAGGCAGGCCTGAGACGCTGATCCTCCTTAGCCCAACCTGTCCCCTTCTATCTTGCCAGATGCACCAGGTGGCCCCTGCGATTCCACACTGGGTGGGGATGTTCATGAGTCAGATCCAGAGCAGGCCCCAGCCCCCCAGGAAGGTGCCCCTGCCTCAGCTCCTCCATGTGGTGGCCCCAGTGCCGAGGCCTACCTTCTGCACCCTGCAGCTTTCCATGGGGCCCCCGGTCACCTTCCAACGAGGCAAGTGGGACCTGGGCACGGGGCTGGGCTGTTTGAGGCTGGGGTCCCCTTCCATTCTGACACCCCTCACTTCTACTTTAGGAATCCCAGCTTCCCTGAGGCTCCAGACTCTGGGCGTCCAGCCCCTTACTCAGCTGCATTCCTGGAGCTGCAGCCTGGGCCAGGGGGCTCAGGATACCCAGCGGCTGCACCCCCAGCACCCTTTGCCTCACACTTCCTCCAAGGGGGCCCCTTTCCCCTACCCTACCCTGGTCCTGGGGCTTACCTGGATGTGGGCTCCAAACCTATGTACTGAGCAATTGCTGGGCCCCTCTGCCTCCCTCCCTGTCTTCCATCACAAACCACAAACCTCCAGTTCCCCTGCACCCCAACCCAGCTACAGACCCCATAGCCTGCCACTTCCACTGGTCCCATCCCCCACACCAAATGGCAGCCTTGGGCCTCCCCCCACCACTTCACACTTTGATTTCACTGCCACCACCCATGGCTTCAAAGCTCTGGCTAAGCTGCTGGGAGTCCAGCTGGGGCCAGCTTCCCCTTCCCGGCTCTCACCTTAGTGTGAATGGAGGGAGGCTCTGCCTGGCCAAATGGGGCCAGTGACCATCATTCCCACCTTCTGGGCTTCACCCTTGGGCTTTGCAAGTTCTACCCCTATGCCCCAGTGCAAGCCACATCAGGCTGTTCTCAGGACCAGAGTATTTTTGTTAATAAAACTGAAAAGCCATCAGCGCTCTGGAACATTGGGCTAATGGTGTTTGGTTTTGTTGGTCCTGGGGCTTACCTGGATGTGGGCTCCAAACCTATGTACTTTGACAAGTCCCCCAGACTTGCCAGTTTCAAGCTGCTTAACTTTGTGCACTTAAATCAACCAACTCTGGGCTTGCTTCCTCATCTGGGAAATGGGGGAATCTGAATGTTTGGACACTTCATGTCTTGAGAATTAAATAAGGCTGCCTCTGGAACCCAGGCCTGGACCTAGTAACAATGAAGCCTTTGGGAAGTGGTCACTGTCACTGGATGGGGACCAATAGGCTCTGGCGCAGTGAAGGTCCTGACATCTACCCCAGGTCCCAGCCTGGGATTGCTGCTCATCCACAATCATGTCTGACACAAATTCAAAGACTATTTTTCTTCTTTTATTAGAATTTTTTCTCAAAATTTTTATCTAAAAACAAACAAAAAATAAAAGGAAGAAAGGAAAACAAAATATTATTGGAAACTTCACAATTCAAGTCAGGAGAAAGGAGAGAAAGAGCATGGAGCTGAGGCTCCAAGCCTCTCCAGACAAAGTCCTCACCCTCAAAGTGCCCTCTCTGTGGGGAGAGCAGAGCTGGGGACAGCCCCCCATGCCCAGCTTCCACATGGAGAGGAGGCTGGAGTCACAGTGGTCCAAGAGCAGAGGGGCTGGAGCCAGAGGGTCACAGGAAGTAGTCAGCCACAGGCTTCTTGGAGGGGATGCCGCGTGTCTCTTGGGGAGCGGCCTCAAAGATGATGAAATCTTTCTGGAGATGCTCATCCAGTTCCAAGATGGCAGCCACATTCCCACAGCTGGAAGTCGAGGACAGCACTGTTAAAGCAGTGGATCAACCTAGACCCCCAAGCCCCAGTGACCTCCCAGCACAGGCTGCTCACCGGTAGCAATAGTTGGGTGCCGACCACACAGTGAGCACAGTCTCATTGAAGTGCCACTTGTAACCTTCCATCACCAATTGGTGGGCACGGCAGATCATGTCAATGTCATTGGCTGCATTGAACTGGGCCACCACGTCACTGCCAAATAGGTAGCCAGCTCCACGAGGGCTCACACCCCAGCCTGTTGTGTCTGAGGCAAATGAAAGTATGGAGGGGAAGAGAGAGGGTGTCTTCAAGGCTTCTCTAGTTGCCCACTGCCCTTCTAAGGAGAATATCCTGTCCCCCTTCCCCAGTCAGGCCTGTGGGGCAAGAGCACAGGGCATAATGGAGTCTGAGGGGTTCTGGAGGACAGGACAGCAAATGGGGCAGATAAACTCCAAATAATTTCTTGATGGTTGGAGCTGTTTCATGGAGTGCCCATGTCGTTTACTGTCCAGACAGGCATACCACGCCGGCAGAGAAGGTGGGACCAAGGGCTGCCCCGGCTAGCAGTGGGGCAGCTGGTGTGGCAGTGAGGGAGTGGGGCTGTGTGTTACAGCAGGAGCCCTACTGGTATTTGGGAGATATGGCTTTCAATCTACAAGCCAGGGAACCCTGAAAAATAAGGGGCCCTCAGAGGGCTATCATTCTGAGAGTCTGACCTCTGCAAAAGCCCCTGCACATTCAGGGAGCTGTTGATTTGTCCCCAACAAGCCTCTGAGCTATGACATACATGCTCCAACCCCTTCTCTGAGCTCAAAGCACCAGCTCCCCACACTCCCCACTCCTCTCTCATGGGTGCTACTAGTGGGCAGGTCAAGCACAGACACCAGTGAAAACCAGCCCTGCTCTGCTCTTCCCCAAACTCACATGGTCTGGCTGTCCCCACCTTCAAGCACTTGCTTTAACACAGGACCTCCTTAAGTCTCTCACCAATTAAGGGTAGAGTCTACCTACCCCTGCCCTATCTGCTTGCCCTCACCTTCAGGGTCAGACCAGAGCAGGTCACACATGGGCCCATCATGCGGCACCTCCTGCTTTCGGTCAATTGTCCGGATCTGGTCCAGGGTCTGGATGGATGGGGAGAGGCCCCCATGTACACAAAAGATCTACAAAGACAACAAGAAAGGAGGGAGGGCTGGCTGAAGCCTGGCACCTTTCCCACCCCTCCCGACCCCTGGGGCCCTGTGGCCGGCCTACCTTGCCATCGATGATGGCTGATAGGCTGAGGTAGTCAAAAATCTCAGTGCAGTAGCGCCACACAGTCACTGAGCCATACTTGCGCAGGCACTCATCATAGAAGCCATAGACCTGGGTGATCTGGCGGCTCTCATGGTTGCCCCGGATCAGAGTGATGCGGTCAGGATAGCGAACCTGGAGGTAGCCACCAAGCCAGGGATGGGGGCTAGGCTCTGTCTCCTCCTCATAACCTTACCTGTCCTCTCCCAGACCTCCTCATATCTGCCAGCCCCACTCTATCCTTATCACCACTGCTCCAGCCCAGAATCACATCATCTCTTGCCTAAACCATGGTACATCCAGCTCAAAGACCCTCACTCCTCCTCAACAGGATGCAAAACTGACCCCACCCTATCAACTGTAAACCTACTGGCTCTAGCTCCCTTTTCACTTACCAGGTAGACCAAGCCCTTAACAAGATACTGATGGCCCTTTGTCATCTAGCTCCTTATACCCTCTCCCCCACCAGCAGATACTGTATTAACACAAGGGAACCTCTGTTTCCTTCCTATAATGCCACCCCTCTGACCTCATCCTCCAGGGGCCCAATCAGACACCCCCAAGTCAAGGAAACCTTCTCTGACTAGCCCCCACCAAGCTGCACGTGTCTGTCACGAGCAATACAGCCGACTTGGAGGGGAATAGAGCAGGAAAGGGCAGGAAGGCTGCAGACAGGTCAGGCCTGAGGTGGCCCAGTTTGGGCTCCGAAGCCAGGGGTTCCCACCTTAAGAGCCAACAGCAGGAGAAACGTTTCGACGCTGTAGAAACCACGATCCACAAAGTCCCCCATGAAGAGGTAGTTGGTCTCAGGGACGTCACCACCCACCTAAAAGGAGGGAGATTCTGCTTGGCCCTACACTGTCCTCTGCCCACTGTAGTGGTAGTCCATGTGCCAGTCAAGTTGAGGCCCCTCTCTCATAAAGGGCCCACCCACCTAACTAGCGGTTTCTTGCCCCAGTGCCACTCACCAAAATCAAAGCTTCCATTCTCAATTAAAGGGGTCTGCCAGTCACCCCCCCAACCTTGCCACCAGTCGCCTTTCCCAGTGTTCCCCACACTCACTCTGAACAGCTCCTTGAGGTCATAGAACTGTCCATGGATGTCACCGCATACCTGGGAAGTAAGGAGGAGGGTCAGCACTTAGAGTTGGAAAGCCTCTGCTCCTCTGCTTTCAAAACACCCACTGCTTTAGGAGAGGCTTATCCCTCTTGGCAAGCCTCTACTTCTCAGGGCTACTCTTGCACCCAAGTCAGCCTACTCTGGAATCATCCCCCAGCGCACTATGAATGTGAACTAGTCTGTGGGCAACAGCTAGAGCCAGGTCTTTCCAGCCATACCTGGAGGTCCTGGTTCCCTCCTCTCCCTACTCCCCTCAAGGAACCCAGAATAAAACATCTAATAATAAAGAAAGCATAGAAACATGTAGAGCAGAACCACTCACCAAATGAAGAGTGCTTCTGCTTTGCCTAAGAATATTCCCCTGACAAAAGATCCTTCCCGTAACATCCATGTCTCATAAAAGCTCCCTTGACAGTGGGGGAGGGGATACATGGCCTGTCAGGGATGAGGGGGCAGACTTCTAGAAACTGCAACGCTATAGAAAGTCCACGTGCCTAAAAGACCAAGCCAGGCTCTGGAGGGACAGAGGGTACTCACTGTGACTGGCGAGTCCACCCTCTGCACGTTGCTCTCCTCTACCAAGATCTCTCTGGAGACAGGAGAAGACCAGGGTCACCACAGGCAGCCCAATTCCCGACACTTCTTTGGAAGGGAGGGGAGGTATGAGGTGGTCCTTGAACCTCTAGGGGGCAGGAGTGAGGTGCACGATTTCCCCAGGATAGGCTGATTACAGCCTCCACTGCTCAACACCTTAGCATGGCTCCTCACTACCAAAAGGCCAAAAGCCCCAGCTCTTATTCCAGTGCTCCAAGCCTTTCCCAGCCTTGACACTCCCTGCTGTGCTCTTTCATACATTTAATACTCACTCCCAAAACACAGACTTTTCCCCCTTCTCCACAGAGCCCCCTGTTCATGCTGCTCCCTCAGTTTCGAGCACTCCCAGACCATGCCCCTGACTGTGCTCTTACCACCCCTCTCACCCCATCCCAGGGGCTTCCTCCCAGACACTCCAAAGGCATGGGGACAGGCAGACCAGTCTTCAGATGTACCTTCAAAATGATACATTGTTGCTACTTTTTCATTAATCTATTTAGAAGCAGCCAGGGTTTTGTTCTTCCATTTCTCCCCCAAGCCTATTTCTACTGGAGGGAGCATGACCGTAAAGTCACTTTGTCACCTAATTTAAGCAGTACCCTATTTCATTTTTGATAACAGCAGTAAACATTCCAGTTTACCCACGTGTTAACCTAACTGTAGTTGAGAGCTCTGCATGGATGATGCATGCAGTCAACCAACCACCCTCACAGAGGTGGGACCTGAACAAAGGCCACATGGCTCCAGTGTCTGGCTCTTTCATCAGGCTACTTGGACACAGGAGTACTGTCAGCACTTGCTCAACCTCTTTCTGCTGCTCGCCTCCCACTAGACTAGGAACTCCCTGAGTTCAGGAAACGGTGGTGTCACATATGGTCCTCAGGGTGCTCTGCAGACAAATATGGCCCAAAGGAGGTATGCACTGCCTTTCGGGAATGGGAGGAAGCACTGGCAGTGGTCCACAAAGCAACCAGGCTTCCCCACCTGTGCTGTACCTTGTGTTGAACACCCCTCCACTTGCCAGCTACTTATAATGTTTTAATGACCTTTCCAACTGACTTAGGGGTTCTTTTCATCCTCATCTGACAGACAAAGAAACCAAAGGTAAGAGAAAAAAGGGGCAAGATCAAGGTCACTGAGAGTGGCTGAATTGGAATTCAGGTAACCAATCTGCTGAGATTTTATGCCAGCCTCTTTCACAGACTCTAGGTCAAAACCCCACTTCAGCGCCAGCAACACACACCAGCGCTCTCGGGGCTCACAACCGCTCACCTTTACTTCCACAACGAAAATACTACCTTCAGGAAGTGCCCACCAAAGTGCCAGGCCCTGTCACTAGATATGCCCAATCTCATTTGAGCTCTATAATGATTTCAAAGATTTAGAGAGGTACTGACCAGGGTCATATTGTTTGTAGGTCACAAAGCTGGGATTCATAATAAAAACCACTTAATTCAAACCCTCTGCTCTTTTAACATGCTGTTATTTTTCAATATGAGTGAGTCCAGTTCACATACTTCAGGTCTCTGCAGATCTGAGTCTGTACCCCCTAAGCAAGCCAAAACTTCTGACACTACCAGCCTCAGCCCCGGCTCCTGGTGGGTCCTCAGAAGGCCAGGGGGAAGGTGCTAGAGTTGGTCCCTCTTCAGATTGGGTTTGGGATAACAGTGGCCAACTCAGGCCTTACCTGGTACCTCCCACCACCATCTGTGCTGGGCAGGAACTTGCCCATCTCTCAGTCCTTTATGGCTCCCTGCTACTTCTCACAGTCTAAATGTCTCTGCTTGCCTGTCAATGAGCATGGACTATGGTGAAGACCTAGATCCAAAATCAACCTCCCTTCCAACTAGCCGTGACACCATGCGCAAGACATTCTTTCCTCTGAGGCTTATTTTCCCCTTCTGTGAAATACCCCTGTACTACCAAGTCCACAGGGCTGCTGCAAAGAGCAATGGAAACTGAGTATGTAATTGCTCTGATATTCTGAAAACTCCACCATGCTATACAAGCACTACCTACACCACCAGACTGATTAAGGCCCTGTAGGGGAAACTAACAGGAAAAAAATGACATGCAGCGACTGGTTTAAGTTCCTAAAAATGCCAATCAAGAGGCAGCATGGATGACTAAAAACATCATGGAGTTGGTAAGTGAAATTTTACTGAGCCAGAAAAGCATGGAAAAGCCACAGACAAGCATTTAGAAAGGAGTTCTGCCTGTTTGCCAAACCCACGTAGGCTCTGTCTGGCTGTTACAGTTCTATGTGGGGCAAAACTAAGCAAAGAGCCTGTTGACCAAGAGTTCAAAACCCAGTTTTGTCACTTTCTCTGTGGGTGATCTCAGTCAAGTCACTAGGCCTCTAGGAGTCATGCCTTTCTGTTCTATAAAATGGAACACATAACTCCACCTGCCAAGACTGCGGTGGGGAAGCAATGGCATGTTTTTTGCCAGTACAAGGCCAGGCTAATAGTGGGCCTAGTGTTCAATAAATGTGGGGTATTTCTGCTTCCTCTTTTCCAATTCTCTAGCATAGTGGAAACCACAAATAGAACCTCAAAGGTGGCAGGTAATTAGTCTCCTTACTGTTGCCTACATATCTCACAGCCTCTACTCCTACTTGGAATGCCCTTCTTCACTGGCCCTGCTCCTATCAGCTATCCAAATCAATCTCACCTTCCAAGGCCGCCTTCTATTAGAACCTTCCCTGATGACATCAGTTCCCATCAGCACTGCCCTATTCCTATACAGTAACAGCAGTAACACCTGAGCACTGTCGAGCATTTACACTGTACCAAAGCACTGTGCTAAGCTCATCTCAAAAACTAACATACTAACTTTTCACAACCATCCTATTCAGTACTATTATTCCCAATTTACAGATGAAGAGACTGAGTCTCAGAGAAGGATCACCAACACAGCTAGTAAATGGCAGAGCTCAGACTCCAACCTAGAGCCATCACATTCTAAAGCTTGGGCTCTTAACCACTGTATCATTCTATTTCTCACAGAGCTCTCAGTTGGGTCTCCCCTCCTACTGCCGGGAGCCATGCTACTCAAGCTGTGTAGCAAAGCTCAGGCTGGAGGAAGACCCCCACAAATCAGGGGCCTTCGCAGCTGGCTCCCTCTATTACCCACCTTCATTTTGTTATTCTCCGTTATACTATTGGCTTTGTTTTTGCTTGCATTGTTGCCAAGGGTTAACTAACCTTTGCTGAGCAGTGTGGAAAGGATGAGAACATAAACTTCCCAAAAGCTTTTCAGGACAGTGTTCCTGAAGAATAGAACACGCAGGGGCCAAATGGCAATCTTAGCATAAAAGTACCGAAACCTGCTGTTAGTTAGTCAAACATTGACCACCCCATTTCCACTGAGAATGCCCCCATTGTTTACAATGCTAGTGAAACTAGTGATGGAAAGTTTTATAGAAAGAGTCATGAGAAAATATTGAATAGAATAACCCTGTTGACACTTAATTAATCATCTCATGTTTTCTTCCCTCTACTACTTCTATAGTTTGTTTTTCTTCTTTCCTAATCACAGCCCTTTACTAGAATTTGTGCCTCATACGTGAAATTACCAAGCACCATAATTTTCCAGGAAGTAAAGATACCTCAAAACAAGTGCTGGGCATAGAAGCCACGGAAAATAAATCTGCAAAGAAGTGAAAAACTAACCTTTTCAAAGAATATTACTTCTCTCTCACTTACCAGCTTTACATCTCCCTGTATGGCCCTGTAAGATGGCTGGTTAGCCAGAGACGGGTAAGATTCCTCAAGGGAGGAACAACCTAAGACAGGCACAGTCGCAGGGGGGCCATCAGGTGAGAAAAAGGGGGCCAACAGAGGTGAGGCTTAGAACCTCGCCCCCCCCAGTTTTGAGAGAAATCTTCTACACCTGTGGATGTTTTGTTGCCCTTGTTCAGCTTGGATTAAGACCTGGTCTCTGGGAACAAACCTGATCATCTACACCTGCCTTCTTACAGTTCTAAATCATGCTTTCTATCTATATCTTGCATTTACCTACTACATTAACATTTTATTAGATTCACATATAAAGTATAAAAATCAAATGAATAATCATACATCATATTTGACTTGACTGTTTATAGTTTAAGGTTTGTAGTTAAAACAGAAACAGTTTCTATAATATGCATGCCCTTGCATTGCTCACCATTTAAGAACTTGTTTAGTCCCTGCAGTAGTGGAGTCTTGGAGACCTGTGTAGGGTATGTAAGGGAGATTTTGGTATCCACACAGAAGAAAGAGAAATGTAGATAAAAAGGGGAAATTTGGTTTGCTGCCTACTGTGCCCTATAAAGGGGTATAAGGTGAAGATATGAGTTTATGATTTTAGATTGATTATAAATTTATTAAAGCCTCTAAGAATATTTTTGTGGGAAAGAATCCTAGCTAACTGTGGCACTAGGTGACCTGTATTTCACCCTGAGCTGATATAGACTCCAGAGTCGCTGCTACATACTGCACGCTCCTACAGTCACATGCACTTCTTAGAAACTGCGTTGCATAGAAATGTAAAACACAGTAGAGTACATGTTGACAGGAAAAGTTTTGGTCAAGGAACAGAAAAACAATCACCTTTCTAACGCTTGACCAGCCATGAATAGATTAGAAAGTAAAAGAAAGAAAAAAACCTTGCCTATACTTATTAACCAACTGCCTATACTAATTAATCATCAGAATAATAAAAAATAATCATATCCTTGTGCAAAATGGTATAAACAAAGCTGTCATCGGCACTTTGTCGAGAGATCACCTCCAGCTGACTCCGTGTCCTGTCTCTCCACATGCCGACTCCGTCCTGCACCTTCGGGCATCCCACCCCTAGGCTGGAGCTGGACTCCCGCATCCTATCATGCTTAATTCTACTCTGGATTATTCACTACCATTCTTTGGGATTTCAAACTGAGCATTAGAGTGATCCAACTCCGTGTTCTTGCATTATAGCCTGAAAAGCGGCAGGAAACAGAGAACTGGCTTCAGACTCCATCCCTCACATGCTGGTTGAGCCCTTATGTGTAAAATGCAGATACTACCACCTACTTGTAAGTGGAATTAAAATAATTTCATAAACCACAGAATACTTAGCTTTTCTGCCTTTAACTTTTATTCTTGCTGACACTTCTTTGTATCATCTTATTTTTCCAGACCTTTCCCCAAAGTTCAGTTCGTCCAAGAAGCCTTCTCTGTTGCTGACAGATAGGGTTGCTTCGCTGAGCTTCCTAAGTACTTTCTACAATTTTCTAACTCCACTGAAAACACATCATCTCAAATATTTAAGTGTCTTTATCCAGATGTGCCTTCAACCAAACAGGCTGGCTGCTCCTCAAGTAAAGTGGCCCTATTCTGCTCCTCTCTGGGAAAGCTTCCAGAATAGGCCAGGCCCAAAGTTCTTAGCTAGGTTTGTACCAGGTGGGAACCCCTGGGCAGCGGTCGGGCCGCCTTTCTTCCGGGCCACCTGGCTCACCTGGCTTTAGCGCACAGGGCCTTGACTTCGCTCTCCTTGATGAGCTCGCAGCGCCGCAGCTGCTCGATCTGCCGGTCCAGGTCGCTGATCTCCGCCATGGCCCACCCCCCGGCGCGGGTCAGAGCCGGGGCTACCGCCCCCTCCGCACCGCACAGGGGTCTCCTGAGGAAGGTGAAGATGAGCCCTCGGATTAATGTCCGTAGTGGGGGAACGGGGTATGGGAAATGGGTAACTTGATTCTGGAACTGGCCGGTCCCTTCCACCCACGCCTCCCCTCACATCGGCCCCCAGACCCCAGCGACCGACAGCCCTGGCTGCCCCACCCCTCGCTAACTCCCACTGAACCCCGCGGTCCCGCTCTAGGAATGGGTGGCCTAACGGGGCCTCAGACTATTACCGCCGCCGCGACTCCCGCTCCGGCTCTTGGGCTCCCTGCCTTCTTCCTCCACTCCGCTGTGAGCCACCGCCACTGCCACTTCTACTTCCGGCCCCGCGCGGAAGCAAAAGGACATTAGTTCCGCCACGCTCCGGATGTGGCGTCATACACACCTTCCCCTTCCCATGCCGTGCTCTTAACCCCACCTCTCAGGCAGTGGAAAAGAACCTAAGGAACGTGATGTTCTCCACTTGGGGGCGGAAGTTATTGTGGGTTAAGCGGATTGGCGCTGTGACGGCTGTTAAGACCCCTGTCCAGTCCCCTCCCATCGCAGGGGTACTGAAGCTAAGCTGACTCCACCTTGTAACTTCATGTTAAACGTATTTACCCATTTTAGTCAGCCTCCCCCATTACAATCCCTGAGGGATGGCACTTTAGTCCACCCTTGCAGCCCAGTGCTTATTAGAACGACCTGGCACAGTAGGCATACATATTTGTTCAATGGATGCAGGAAACCCAGTCCAAATCTCTTCCCATGGTCTCAGAGAAATCTTTATGTTGGACCTCCGAAGTTAGAGGCAGAAAGGAGTCTACCCTCCCCACACCAACCCTATGCCTCAGTTAGGATGACCTCCCTGATTCCAGAACGATCTCTTGACACCCTTCAGTTGCTTTCTGTTTGCAAGTTTTATTCCTGTTTTTTTCCAAGAGGAGAAACTGGGTCGAAGTGATTAAGTAACTTGTTCATGGTTACATAGCAAAGAATTTGGGGTTTGAATGAAGGTTGAAATTTGAACCCAGGAAAGCTGTGTTCAGCTCATTTCTCCACCTATCATACTTTCTAGTATTCACTTTGTCATTTTAGGAATTCCGTAACTTCCCAGCCGGCATTTAGGTCTTCTGCCTCCCTAGCCTTTTTTGCTGCAGAGAAGAAATGACTGGTTTTTAAGCAAACTTTGTTGTGTCTGACGCTGCACATGCTGCATTCTTCTTTAATATCCTTTTCTATTGACCTTTAGTTTTTGTTTCCTTTACTTCAGATTTTGTTTCATAGAGTTGAGTGAAGTCAGAGAAGTGAAGCCCAAGTTTGGAGGGTCATTAGAAGTGGGTTTGGTTTTGTATGTAGGCTACATTGCAAATGTGAAGAAAGGACCAAGTTATTAAGACTCCTAAAAGGTCCTGGGTAAGTCAGTTTCTATGTGGATCACTACAGGGACTCAAGAGGTCCAAAGAGATCAGAAAGGTCAAGATTATTATTATTTTCTCTATAGAGGGGAGCTCAGATAACAAAGGGCCCATAGCCAGAAACTTGGGAAGTGACAGGACTAACTTGGTCTCTGGTTAAAATTAGTGTCTTTAACAGCTTAAAAAACCTGAAGCAGTTACTTCTATCTCCCCAGCCTGGATGGGGGAAGGGGTCAAGGTTTTGCATAGGGGGTTAAGTGCAGGATGCTTATTCTGGCTTCATGGAAAGCAGCAGCTACAGATACTCAGTTCTTATCCTGGAATCTGAGCGCCATAGTTCTGTGTATCTGAGTTATTGAGGGGGTGTGTTGGAGATTCCAGGTTCTTCAAGGAGCACAGCTCAAAGACTAAGAAGCTGGTTCTAAACCCATCTTACATTAAGATGGGAAAACAGACAAGCTGAACAGTTATAGATTAAGGAGACAGGCATTAATAATCTTGAAACAGAGTGATCTCAGGCAATACAGTCTTATGCATGTAGTGGGAATAACAGCACCTATTCATGTAGAACACTTATTATGTTGCATAGCCCACAGCACTCAGAAAATGTTGGCTTTGGTCAGTGGCTGTTTTTGCCATAGGGCCGTACTGCACCCATGAGTTCAGGGTCTAAAAGGGGCTGAGCCTGCAGCCTCCTAAGACTAGCAGTTACAGAGGCACCACCCTGCTGTGAGCCTTATCAGATGCTGCTGGTAGAAGGGGGCAGAGCATTTGGGGATTGAAAGTAAAGTTTCACAACCTTTCCTCTTGAAGCCCTGGGCAAGTAGACTACAGAGCAGGAAGATCCTATTCTGCCCCTTCACCTTCTTCTTAACCAGGAAGGAAGAACACAAAAAAAAGGACTCAATTGTTCTGGGCTCTGCCACCTCCCCTGGCCCTCCCCTCCCCTGAACATCACAGACATGGACAACAGATTCCCCCTTAAATAGTTGTTTATTGGCAGTGGGCAGGAAAGAGCAATGGAGTTAGCATACATGGATACCACCACAAATCAATGTCACAAGGGAGGCAAAAGTGATGGAAAAGCAGCCTAGATCCCCGGATAAGGCCCCCCTCTTCAAGAATGTGGGAGGGGTTGGGGCCTGGAGTGTTGAGGGGGCAGCCTTAGAATACCTCCGCTTAGTAGGCATGGTTAGAGATGAAGAGGGACTCACTGGCTGCAGCCCCGGACTGACCACTTGGGGTATACTTTCCTTGGCAGGCGAGGCTGTTGGCCTAAGAGGGGAGAGGAGCCAGAGTGAGGTCTCTTTTCAGAATCCCGCCTATCCCACCACCCTCCCATCTCCTGCCACTTCCTTACCAGGGCTCGCTTGACATACTCCTCCTGGGCAGCCTTCAGGTTCTCCTTCTTTCCACCCCAGGCCTTCAGGGCAGAGGCCTGCAGGGCTCGGCCATAGGAGAAGGTCAGGGCCCATGGCTTCAGCAGGCGGCACTTGTTGATGGCATTGAGGTTGATGGATGCCTCTTCCTCACTCTGGCCTCCAGATAAGAAGGTGATCCCTAGAACAAGGGGTGAAATGGGGGTGAGGGGCTATAGTCAGAGACCCAGGGAATTGGTAGGAACCCCTAAAAGCTGACCTGAAAATCAGACCAAATAGGCATAAAGATTGTGGGTACAGTTCATCTGTCAGAGGTTGAGATGAGGGTGTGGGTCTCACCAGGAACAGCAGGGGGCACTGTGCGACGCAGTGCCGTGACGGTTGCCATGGCAATCTCCTCATGGGAAAATTTCTGGGTGCACGCATGGCCTGGGGTTACCATATTGGGCTTCAGCAAGGTGCCTTCCAGGTAGATGTGGTGGTCACTCAGAGCCTTATAGACAGCAGCCAGCACCTAGAGCAGGGCAAGACAAAGTGGGGTGAAGTGGGTGGACAGGAATCAGCCCCAGGGCCCTTGGCCCAGCTGCCCAGCCCACCACACTGCCCAGGGAGGGCAACCTACCTTCTCAGTTACGTACTGACAACGTTTCAAGTCATGGTCCCCATCAGGAAGGATCTCAGGCTCCACGATGGGCACAATGCCATTCTGTGGGGTGAGAGACAGGGTAGCTATAAGGTTTCTACCCCAGAGCCTTACCAAAGCTCTCCACAGCTATCAGCCAAGATCTCATCTCCATGATGATAGAAATGCATGGCTTCATAGCTTCTAGCAGGTAGTACGATAAGAAACTCCTTAGGCCCACCCATATAACCCTCATTCTGCCTCTCTGGGTCCTACACATGCCCCAGCTGGATGCTTGGTGAGGATCCAGAACAGTTGCCTTGGGTGAGGTAGTTATCCTGGCAGATGGGTGGCAGGCTAGCTGACGCTCAGGAACCAAATGAGATGGGACGCCTGTTGGGAACCTGTAGGCCCACCTGCTGGCAGATGCTGGCATAACGGGCCAGAACATTGGCGTTTTCCATGATGGCAAGGGACGAGGGGGTGTGTTCCCCAATCTTTAACACACAGCGCCACTTGGCAAAGTCTGCTCCATCCTTCTTATATTGGGCACAGCGTTCAGACAGCCCATCCAGCCCTGGAGAGAAGAGTCAAGAGCATGGCAGAGGAGGAGGTAGGTGGTTCCCACTCCCTCTTGGCACCCAGAGGCGTACCAACCTAGGTGGGCGGTCCATAGGGCAAGAAGCTGAACAGTTCTCACCTTGGGTGGTAGTCTCGCCATTTGTTCCCGCCAGGGGCACCACACCCTTGTCGACCTGTTGGGGTGGGAGCAACAATATGGGACAGAGGAAATGATCTCTAGTGTCCTTTCATCCTCAGTAGCCCCATTCTGCCCCCAACTTCACTGAATCTGTCAAGTGGCATCTCATGGTTTGTAAATGTTTTCACTTAGTTACAGTATCCAGTCTTAGAAAAGACAACACATGGGGTTATTATTTGGCAGAGGGCCTGGGGTCCTGCCACTTACTAGTTCAGTAAGCAAAATTTTCACTGCCTTGAACTTCTGGTTTTCCATCTGTACAATAAGGGTAATACCTTGCTCTCAGGACTGCAAGGGCTAAATATGCCCAGCAGGACCCCTAAGTTTTTAGCTTCTCTTACACATGCGTTAGAGGTGATCTGGGGCATGTTCCACCCAAGTCTCCAGGCTCCCAACCGAACATTCAGCCCCCAGCCTCTTACTCGGGACTTCGTTCCCCCAGACCCATCTCAAATCACACTCTGAGGCCCAGCCCCCTCACCTTGATGCCCACAACACCACCCTTAGATTTGATAACTTGGGGGAAGGGACGCCCATCATCTGTCTTCTGGTAGAGTGTCTCATGGAAAAGGATGACACCCCCAATGCAGGGATTCACACGGTCATCGGCAGTCAGCAGCAGCTGGCGGTAGAAGCGCCTGTTCTCCTCAGTGTTCTCAGTGCTGATGGACTGCAGCCGCTTGGCAATGCTCCCTGGAAGGGACCATCACACGGGAATGAGGGGATCAGCCTGTCACCCCTGTGCCCTTCTCCCTTGCCCATACCTGTGGACTCATCTGCAGCCAGGATGCCCTTGCCCAGAGCCACGATGCGGTGAGCTATGTCAGAGAGCTCCTTCTTCTGCTCTGGGGTCAGCGCTGGGTATTGATAAGGCATGGTGCTGGTTTGTTCCTTGGCAGAGGAGATAGACGGGGAGGACTCATCAGCTGGGTCTTCCTGTGTCTCCCAATGGGGAGGGCCCCTTGTCTGGAGGTCAGAGTAGAGGTTCCCTACCTCCTCTACTCCACACCCTGGCAGGTCTTGGAGCACTTCCTGTCCCCAGCTCTCCCCTTCACCCGACTTCCCTATACTAGGCCTGCCTCCTGTACCTTTCCTAACTCTGTCTGTTGCTGGGTGTTGCCCAGCTGAGGGTGGGGTTGCATACTGGCATCTGGGGTAAATGAATATGCCAGAGCCATAGACTGGTGGCTCATGTAGAAGCTGGGCCCTTCTGACTGGCGTCTTGCCATGGGGTCACCTTGCCTAGAGGCAAAATTGAATCAGAGTAATTTAGAGGTAGTGCATAAGGCAGAGGGCCCAACCCCCTCCTCTGAAAGGACCCAGAGAAGGGTAAGGTCTGTGTTTCAAGTCACACAGCAACTGAAGGGTCAGATCTGAGATTAGAACCCAGATCTGACTGCCAAACGAGTGTTCCTTCCAATCCACCCAAGATCCCAGGGATAGCCCAGTCTCTATCACCTCAAGGACATCCCAAGGTCAGGCTTCTCCTACCAGGGTCAGCAGGAGGGCATTAGGAAAATGGTGTTAGGAAAAAGATGGGAGGGTAATCAGAAGCTCAGGAAAGGGCAGCAGAGGAGGCCCAGCCCGAGGTGGAAGAAAGCGGTGAGGTTTGCCAATCTCACTGTTCATACATGGTAAGAGAATGTGGAGGAGAGGTAAGCGCCCCACCCCTGCCCCTGAAAAATGTCTGCTCGCACGGCTGTAGCTGTTCCAGACTCAGAATCAAGGTTACCCAATAAGGAAAGACAGGGAAACTGTTAATGGGGCATCAGGTGCTGCCAAGGGGTTTCCCCTGCTAGCCAGGGGTGCCCGTCTTCCAGGGTAGGTAGGAACCACCAGCTTTCGGGAACCCTGAGAAAGTATATGAGCTGGTCTCTACCCCTCCCTGCCTCTTAGGATCCCTGCAGAGGCAGAGGCCATAATCCTTTGCACCCGGGGTTCCAGCAAGAAAAGGAGAGAGAATGGCTCTTCATCTCGGTCCTGCTTCCTCCCCCGCCATGACTCAGCGCGCGGAGCCGCTGCACTGTGTAGCAAACCGAAGGAGCTCAAGCTGGACTCGAAGCATGTGGGTGAGTGGGTTGGGGTGATGCTGGGATAGGGTTGGGGGGGCTTCCCGTTGACACCCGACCCGACACTATCCCCAGGATCCTTCTCCACGGTTCCTGACCCTCACACATGGCATGGAGCGCTCACCTGGCACGGGAGAGGGGCGGGTGTGCGGGGCTCAGCGGTGGAGGGCAGCGGGCTGTTGAGTGGACCGAGGGCCCGAACGCGGCAGTCGTCACCAGAACCCCGGTTCTGCGGCGCGTTCCAGGACGAACGCTGCCTATTGTGCTCCGGAGAGGCGGCGCAGGGGGCGGGCAAGAGAGAAGTGGTGCCTGGCCTTATAAAGGCACCGCTCCACCCTCCACCAGATTTTTTTCCCTTACAGGGGGCCGAAGGCGCCCCAGCGTCCAATTGCAGAAGAGGAACTGTGGGAGAGGCCGCCCCCGAAAGGCGAAGCCCTGAGGCGGCGCTTGGGCGGGAATAGTGCAGCGAGAACTCGATCGCTCCTGGTCACCCTCCACACCCGACACTCGGACGTGACTCAGGCCACATTCCGCAGGTCGCCTGGACCCTCCCCTCCGTCTTCCTTTACCCCAGCCTGGCGCGCTTTGGGGGCCGTGACTCAGCCGAAATTTGGCACTGGAGGAGATGGGGATGGGGTGGAGGAAACGCGGATGATAGGGCGCAAAGAGACGGAAGCTCAGCCTCACTCTCAAGCCCCGTCCCGCGGCCGGGGTAGCCCCAGCTTCCGGCCTGCGCTGATGCAGCGTGTGTCACGCTGTAACAGAACCCAGATGTCGGGGGTCCCCCGGCCTCGTCCGAAGGCTGGACTTGCGGACTACGGGACGAGGAGCCGCACATCCTTGTGTCACCAGCCCAGGCAGAAGAGAGGCGGAGGACAAGGCGGCGAGTGGATTCACAGGGAGCTCCGCAGGAAAAGTGGTCAGGCTGGCAGGGGCGGAGGCGAGGCGGCAGCGATTCCGGATGTCGCGCCTGGGCCCCAAGGGCAGCCTTGACCGCGCGCACGCGCTCTCCGCCTGGGCTGGCGGGCACTTGCCTGAAGCCCCAGCAGCCACCGAAAACCAGATTACACGCAAACTGGCCGCCCCAGATTTGCTCCGCCCAAGCAAATCTGGGAATGCGAGGCCAGAGCCCCTGCGAAACACCTTCCTTGGATCTGATTTCCCGCTCCAAAATAAAATCCGTCCCTGAGGTGGTCATCCTTCCAGATACATTCCGAGCCTCTATCCCAACCCGCCAAGTCTCTTCTAATCCCGACCCTTTCGGCCCAACCCAACCCCCTCCGTCCTGCTGATGCCCACCTGCGAGGAGGCTGAAGGAGCGGGCAAAGCCTGGTCAGCAGCAAGTGATCCAGGTCACTCCAGGGCTGGGTTATAAGGCAGCTTCTGCCCTCCCCGCAACCAATGTCCCCAGCCTTCTCCAGTGACCCCTGCCCTTTCCTCAAGGCAGATCCCCTGGCAGGGACCTATATTTAGGGAAACTTGAAGCGCCTGACATTCACTCCAGAGTAGGGCCTAAAGTGAAGGAAGGTGAAGGAAGATGCCCTATTTTGGGAGTAGAGGGAGGGCCCTCTGCCCACTCACCAGTACCTCAGGAAATTTCTTCTTGGAAATTCAGACTGAGGCCCTCAAAACAGTAGTCAAGGGATAAAAATATTTGGACAAGGATTCGTGGGGACGGAAGTGGGGGGTAAAGGTACTCAGATCTATGGCCCTCTCTACCTCTTCCTCTGATCCTCCCTCCCAACTCGGCCTTTGCTGTGGCTGTTGATTCTCTGGAGCCCATTTCTTTAGACGGAGAGTAGATGCAGGCACTCCACTCATACCTGGAAATAACTAAAGTCCGTTGATGGGGTGTGGCTGGGGTACCCCTATATCCTGATACTCAAAGCCCAAGTTTGTCCATGATGCTGTCTGTGGTGAGCAGTGTCCCCACCCTCACCTTCAAATATAACAGTTTACTTAGGGAGGGGAAAGGCAGGCAGAGGCCCTCCTAGAGCACTAGCCTCTTTCTCTTTTGGCCCAACAAAGGAGCTGAGACCAGCTGGCCAAAGGCTGAGTCTACTCTGCAGGGAGCCAGGCTCTCCATTGCTGGTTCCCAGGCTGGTGAGCTGGGCAGGCCATTTGCAGTTCCAATGCCCTGGAGAAAGGTGTCCTGAGGCCCCTCAGGGAAGAAGACATGTTGGCCCTGGGGGCTGGCCACTCCCCAAAGGGCAGGGACTCTGGGTCCTCATCGGAGCTTGATCTCAAAGCAGAGACAATTGAGGCTCTGGCAGTCAGGCAGCTGGCACGCACAGGCACAGTCGCAGAGTGGGCAGCAGCGGGGGCAGGGAGGGGCCCAATCCTGAGAGAAAGAGGAAGGAGTGAGGGAAGTGAGCAGAAGGAATAGGGACCAAAGTTTGCAGCAGGTTCCCTCTCTGGGGAGAAGGGAACAGAATGGCCTGGGAAGTCCCACTTGCCCAGGGAACAGAGGGTACCATCCACCATTCTAGGGGATAAATCAATTCCCTGTGCTGTTGAGAAATCAGCCCAGACAATGTTCCAAACAGTTGGGTTCAGGAGCTGGAAGAAATTATTCAGGAGGTTCTTTCTTTCTTCCCATTTTATAGGCAAGGAGACTGAGGACCAGAGATGAACTGGCCTTGGTCCCATGCTAGGTCCCAACATTTAGCTCAAATGTGATTCTACTATATTCTGGGGCCTCATGCAACTGAAAGTGAGTAGACAGGGAAGGCATACACATATTGTCTTGGTTTTAAATGGATTTCTTCCTTGGCATGTGAACAAACTGAAGGGTCTCATTAATCATTTTCTAAGCACCTACTCTGTGCAAGGCATTCATGAATGATTTGAAAAAAAACTTTCTAATTTTCTTTAAAAATGGTAATTTGCATATTTTAAAAAATCTCTTAAAGTTTTATAAAGTTACATCTCTTATTTATCAGAACCTCGAGTAAGGGGTCTTCTTTACAAAAAAGGAAATGGAGGCTCAGTCACTGAGGGGAGTTAATTGGCCAAAGGAATACACCTAGGAATAAGTGGGTCTGAGGTTTGGGTCCTGAGCTCCTCACTACCCCACTGCCTCCCAGGGCCAGGAATATCAGCTTCTTTCCGAGTCTGCTAGGGAAGGGACAGTTCATTTCATATTTCCATTGAGCTTAGCAGGGGACTCAGGGTCAGCAGGTATGTGAGATACAGATGAATGTTAAATAAATGGATGAATCAAAGACTATAATTTTTCCCTCTTTGGGCAAAGAAGAAAGAAGGGGGCTTCTCAACTCCCAGGAGAAGCAGAGGGCCTGTCTCTTAGGGAATACGAATGGCATGTCCTTAGAAACAGGAAGGGAGAAAGAACCCTCTCCAGACCACTCCTCTCCGACCTGGGACAACAATGATCTGTGACTGCTTCACACATGGACTGGGGTGAGGCCAAGTGGCTTGAGTGGGACACACCCAAAATGTGACAGAAGATTGGCTCCTTGAGGCTGAGGCAGAGCTAGTGACAGTCACAGTTGCACAGCTCAATCAGACACCGGGCCAAGCCAGGAATAGGGGAATGACCTTTTGAACAGCTGAGGTTTCGGGGTACAGCATCAAATGACTGGTAGGATAAGGTATCACTAGGGGCCTCAGCAAGGGGAAGAGATCTGCAGGGAGTGGGGTCTGAACTGGGTTGGTGCTACTGCCAACAGAACTCTCTCTCAAGGAGGAGCCATGTCAAGTGTCATGGTGAAAGGGAGAGCAAAGTGATTTCCTTGTGTTTGATAAGGGTGTGGTTTGGGGTGTCCCTGGGGAGTCCCAGTCTGGACATGAAGTTGGCTCTGTGGGGTTTTTGAGGACCACACCATCCTTCCGTGTGCAGAACTGGTGGCTGAGAGACTCCAGTGCCCTGCCCTCAGAGAACAGAGCATTAAGTCATTCAGGGCTCTATCTGCTGAAAGGGTTTAGATCTAGTCATTAATAGCTGGCTAATGGATTTCTTTACTTTTAAGCAGCCATAAGGCTTCTGGAAGGAATCTGCTATTTCAATACATTAAATAAGGACTCCACAGACTGTTAACCCCTCTGTTTCTGTAGGCTCTGAAGTTTTTCACTCTGATTTTGTGAAGGCCAATTGTCTTTACTTGTGAGAGCTCAGTCCAGATTTGAATCTAATTCAGGTCCATGTCTGGCAGATTCACATTTTGATCCTCAGTTTCCTCATCTCTGAAACAAATTTAACACCTACCTGATAGAATCATTGTGGGGAATCACTGGAAAAAACTAAGGCCCAGTGCCTGGCACCTGGTGGGCTCTCAGTAAAAGGGAGCTATTCTTGTCACAGCACTCTTTCTTAAAAGTAGTTTTTAGTAGTAGTTCTTAATCCTGGTGTGCATCAAAATTATGTGAGAACTTATTAAAAATTCTAGTCCCATCCCAGACCTACTGAGTGTGGGGCCTAGATGCTCAGCTTTCCATTTAAGCCTAATACATGTCTCTTATCACATGCAGGGCTGAAAACCAACCATTGTACTATATTGCACAATTTCTCACACTCTATTATAATTGCTTACTTATTTCTTTCTATCCTTCACCAGAATGTGAGCCTTCTGAAGGCTGGGACCAGCTCTTGTTTTCAGTGCAGTGCCTTGATAGTACTCCATAAATCTTTGGTAAGTGAATAAATAAGTGAATGAATTAATTAGATCCTCACAACAGCTAGATCCATGTTTGTGAAAGAAGCAGAGCAGGGAAGTTTCTCCTCCAGAGAAGAAGAGAAACCTGGGTTTGTGTCCTGACCCAGGCCTCAGGCAAGTCACTCAAACCTCTGTAAGCCTCAGTTTCTACAGCTGTGAAGTAGGCAAGAGCTTTGTAATATTTCTGGCTGTTACTGTTACTATTAGGAAACTGAAGGACAGAAAGACTTTGATGTACTTTGTGGAAAGATAGATCAAGGACAGACTGACTCTGCTCCACCCTCTGCCATTTTAGAATCCTTCCTGGCTCTGGCAGAAGCCAGATAGGATCAGTCCTTGAGGTTCTTTGGAGGAACCTGAAGCCCTTGGGCATGGGAGGTTGGGGATGGGAGGAGCCAGGCCCTCCAGACAGTGTACCTCCCTCCCTCCTCACCCTCAAGGAGGAGGGGCCCTTGACTATCCCTTTGCTGTGGACAGAAGGGGAAGGGGGCAGCATCCTCAACAGGGGATGAGAAATCATTTTGTAATTGAACATTTCCTATAAAGCACAAGTCTTTAAGGACCTAGGTCTTCTTCTTTTTCCCATTTGCTCTTTAGCCCAGCCCTGCCCACACCTATCCCTCCTTAACCCTAGTACCCTGGGAAAACCAGAAGTAGATTATTTGAAAGAGGAGAGCTCCTTGCCCCATAATTTAGAAACACAGAACATCTTTCCCCCAGGAATTTGACCAAATACAGTCAGCCCAAGTTCTGAATTTATCTTTATCCTTACTCCTCCTTCCTATTGAAGGTCACCACTTCAAGGGGAGGATCTTTGCTGTCTAAATCTCTGAGCCCGAAATAGGAAGGTAGTCAATTACACTTAACATCTTTAAACCTGTATATGCAAAAATGACCTGTCCTTTCTGAGCCAGACTTCTCCCTTAGGATTCTGTTTCAACACACTAGTGACTCAACTTCCCTAAGCCAATTTATTCCCCTGAAACAGAGAATAAAAATACTTAGCTGTCTGCATGTACAGACATGGATAGGTGGGCAAGGCATGATATCAAGTAGCAGTTGTGATAAAATAGTATGGGATGACCCCATTTTTTACCAAATAATAGTAAACTACAGCAGCAATATACTGTCTATTTCACTTATGAGTGACATACACAAAATGCAGCAACCTGAGTTACAGAGTGACATATTTCTATGTATTTCTACATGTGTACTTTGTAATCAATGCTTTTTGTTACCAGAAAAAAATATATATAGGCTTTATAAAGTACCCACCTCCCAGGGTTGCTGAGAAAATAATAATGTCAATAAAGTAGCAGTATTTGGAACATAGTATTCACTCAATGAACAGAAGGAGCTGTGTGACAGCATCTGTTTTTTCTTTTAACTACCATTTTCAGAAGTGATTATGTGGCCTACATGTGACACACATTTCTCCAGCTGTTTTCTTTTCTCCAAGTAGCTTTCATCAACAGAAAGTATCTGATATGGTGTTTATGTTAGTTTGGGCTTTTTCCACCTGATCCAGTACCTGGAACTAGACCAAGTGCTTGGCCTGGAGTAAGTGCTCAGTACAACATGCTGTTGAACAAAAAGAATATTGTACAGATAGTGCCTAGAGAGGGGCTGAGGGGGTCAGAGGATAGGATGAGAACTCACAGCTTCAGTGGGCTGGGGGCAGCAGGCATCCAGGCAGTTGGCTGGGCTAGGCAGAGGGAAGTTGCAGGCTTCCACACAGGTCCAGCAACAGTCCTGGGGCCTAGAGACGCCTTGCTTCCTGCAGAGAGAGCTGCAGTCTGTGCAGCAGCTCTGGGCCTAGGAGATGACAGGGTTCAGGAACTCACCCAGTTAGCAGGTAGCAACAAAGTTTTGGGAGAGGGGCAGGAGAAGGTTCTCCTGGGGATGGGAGGGGAGGGACTTCCTGGTCTCACAAAAGGAATAGATGTGGGGGGTAAATGGCAAAGGAGTGTCAAAGTAAGGCACGCACATGAGGGACAGACTGACTGGGTCCCTTTCCCCAGAGCTCACCCTTTAGCCCTTACCCAGGCCCCTCACCAGCAGGCAGCGCCTAGTCAGTAGCACTAGGCAGAGCAGCATCAAATAGATGCCCACAGCGATGAAGACGATGGCAGGGATGGGGAGCAGCAGGGAAGGACTGCTGACAGGAGCCGGGGTTGTATTCAGCAGGCTAGAGGATTCCTGGATGAGCACAGGGGGGAAGCGGTGAGAAAGAGGTGGGGACAGGCTGTAGGAATACAAAAATAGCAGAAGGGACACCAGAGGTGGCTGGGAAAAGGGGAGGAACAGCCACCAAATGATGGGAAGAGAGCCAATAGGACTATGCTATCTTGTTCCCCACACCTGCCTCTCATCTGCACTTCAACATCATCAAGGACCTGTTGACCATTGTAGGCTTTTCCAGACCTTCCTAGACCTTTTCTAGACATACTGATTTTCCTTTCAGAATACCTTTCCAAATGGATCAACTGTCTGCTTCCACTATACTACTTTATCATCCCTCCGCCCACATTACTGGCCCATCTTTGAGCCTGCAGTTTTGCTCCTTTTCACACCAGTTGTCCCTGTGAGTCCCTCCCTTCCTTATAACCCATCAGTGGCTCCACTAACTCAGTCCAAACTTCTTATCTCAGTGACAAAGGCCCTGATATAGCCTTGCCTACCCCTCCTTCCCTCCCCCTGGACATGCCATTTATCCTGAAGTCCCAGCCATTCCCCAAACGCCCAATCCTCTCTCTCACCACCAAGTCTCTGCCCATGCTGTTCCAATGCCTGGGATGGCTTTTCTCCTTGATTACTTGGCAAACTCCTCATCTTGCCAGGAAGAACAGGAATGTGCCCTCCCGTGGAAAGTCCATCCCTGGAACTCTCTCACAGCTCTTGTCCTGAACTGGAAGGGTCTATGCTGGGTAAAGAGCCCCCTCTCCAGTCCGGGCTCGAAGTCAGGGTGAGGGGGCCGCTCCAGAGAGAGTAAGGGGCCTAGAACTCACGTCCATGAGGCAGGACAGGTCAGTCAGTCCAGGACCTGCAGAGGAAAAAAAGTCCTAGGCCTCAGAAACTGGAGGGGCCATTGGACTAGGGTGCCCACTCTCCTCTTCCCATTCCCCGTTTGGAGAAACTGAGGCCTAACGATGCCCCTAGTCAGGACAGCAGGGATGGCGAGGGGATATTCCCAGGATTCCGGACGGCGAGTCCCTCGCAGGCCCCACTTCGGTCCAGGCCACACCTCTCTTCTGCCTGCATACCCCGGCATCCTCCGGCGACCCATCCCCATCACCTGCACCCACCCGGCCACAGTTTGCGGATTCCGTGCCGCACTCCTCGAATCGGCGGCGGTGGCTGCACAGCTCCGAAGCCTCCCGCCGCTTCTGGCTGTTGCCATGGGGATCAGAGCGTTAGTGTTACGGCGGCCGCCGAGGCCCAACCTCTTCCTCTACGCCTCGCTTCCCCTATCCTCTCTTCCGCCTCCAGCAGTTCTTAGTCGCGGTCAACCGGGCGTTCCTCCAGTCCCTGAACGGAAGTGGTGAATTTCCGCTGCCACCTACCAGGTCGGATCTTCATCGTGTGCTGGGACCTGCGGCGCTGCAAAGGGAAGACTGAACCCTTGGGATACACCTCCAATCTGCTGTTGACTTCGGCCAAGTCACTAAGCATCGCAGAGTCCATTTCCTCCTCTGTAAATCGGGGAACCGCCTGCCTCACAGGGATACTGTAAAACCCAAAACTTCTTGCTAATTGTGTATAATTGTTCTCAATATTTTTTCAACCTGGCTCCACTCTTTTTATTGACAGTGCCCCAATTTAAGACAATTTGCTTTCTTCAACGTGAACATCACTGTCAAAGTGATTTCCTCCTACCCCATCAGCTTCCAGGGGTTCCCCACTGTCTCCAGTATAAAGCCCAAATACTTTAGCCAGCCGTCTACACCATCCACTCTGGGCCCCGCCTATCTTCTGGTTAACATAGGACACTGGGTGCCAAGCAGCGCTCTAGGCTCTGGGTCTCTAGCAGAGAATAAAGCAGACAAATTCTCTGCCCTGGTGTTGCTTGCACTCCACTGGCGCAGAGGGAACAGGTAATAAGTTAACAAGTAAATATGATTGCTTTTATCAGTTCTGCGGTAGGATCTGTTCAAGGTTCCTAAACCAGTGCATAGGGACTCACAACTCCACACCTTTTCAGATGCTGTTCCCTCTGCCTAGAACAACCTTCCCCTGTTTCCACCATGATTAACTCCTTCCTCATCCTTCCAGCCTCTGATCAGTTTTGCCTTAGGAAGGTCTTCCTGCTAACCTCAAGCAGAGGTGGCTGCCTTAGGCACCATGCACACACTGTTGTACATACATAGTATTTGAATTCTCTACTTTAGTTTCTGACTCCCCCTTTAGACTGTGAGTGCCTGGGTCTGATTCCTCTCCATACCGCTAACCCTAGTAGTTGGCCTGGCCTTGGGGGCCTTGAGTAAGTACTTGCTGATTCTAAGAATGAATCAAATACAATGGTGTCCACCAATGAAGTATTATCCAGATTGGTTCTCAAGACACTCAGACCTCCCACTTTCATTCCTTACCTTTTTGGCTGTACACGCACATGCTTAAATACGTGCATACTCACAAAAGCACACCTCCCTCATAGAGGCCTCAAACTTCATCCATTTCATCCAGTCACTGCATGCTGGCATGTACGCTGAAAGCAGTGCTCCTGTATACATACTTTTGTCCATTTTCTCCACCCTGATGTGCCTCACCACAGCTGCTACCCCTGTGGGTTTCCTACACCATGAGGCAGCCACAGAAATTGCTAGAGTCTGAGTCCCTGGTTCTCCAATCTCCTTTTTCCTTTTCAACCATACTGAATGGGTGTCAGCCCTCTGCCACCCTAAGTCCCCTCAGAAGGAGTTTTAACCTCAGAAAACTGGAGTCTAGCTGTCCCCAGTGCCACCAATGCTGGTTCCAAGGCAAGGTCAGATCACCTTCTTGGGGCCCCCTTCTTGTCTGTCCCATCTTATATGTAGGATCCTGAGAACCAAGGTGAGTCTAGTTCTCACTTTAGTCCTCCCCTCTCTCCAGCTCTTGCCAACAGAGAGACATCAGCCTTGGCAAGGCCTTTGGACACATCCATGGCCTGCAGCGGTCAGACTCACCAGTGAGGGTATTCTGTTCCTACCATGGGCTCATACATGATGCAGCATGGTGGACAGTGCACCAGGCCTGCTCACTGCAAGGCAAGCCAGTAGGAGGGGTGTTGTATGAACCCCAATTTGCCAGGGCCCTCCGCTACCCACATCACACCACTTGTTGGAGGCAGGGAGAAACTGACTTCACAAGAGCCAAATATTCCTAAGGTCCTCCTCTACCTATACTTCAAAGCTGAAGATGTCAGATATTATCGCATATGCTTTGCACTGCTCATACAAAAGAGAGAAAAGAATCATGTACTCCCAATCATCGTGAGGTGGATAGGAGAACTGAGATGCAGGGAAAGCCCAGAAGATGAAAGAAATCTCAGCAGGCCCAGGCTTGGGTGTGGGAAGGGAACCTGGCAGTTCTGATTTTGATCTAATATTTTCAGCCCCCTCATATAGACTTCAGACAATACTGACTCCCAGAGACTAAGAGGAGGTTCACCAGGCCTATGTTTCAGTAATTACACAGGGGGAATAAGAAGCTAAGACAAACTGAGCTGGAGCAAACACGAAGAGAGGCCTCTTTACAAACTATCTTTTTTACTCCTAACAGTAGCCTGAGTAGCAGAAACCATTATTTCCATTTTATAGGTGGAAAAGAATTATACCCAGTTGAAAAAGAATTTTAGGACCGGGCACCATCTAGGTTTGAACTCTAGTTCTGCCACTGTGTGTCTGCGATCTTGGGTAAGTCAGCTGACCTCCCTGTCTCATCCTGTCTTCCTCATCTGGATAGTAGGAATTACCTAAAAGACTGGCTGGGCTTGTGGTGGTAAGAGAAGATATATGTACAGAGCCTGGCATAGACCAAGGGCTCATTAAAGAATATAATGCCACCAGTTAATTCATTAATAAAGGAATATCACAATGAATATTGACAGTGCGCCACACAAGAACTGTGATTTCCACATCTTACTCAATCACCCCAGCAGCCCCATGGAGAGGACCTGCTCATCCACATTTTATAGATAAGAAGTCCAAGACTCAGAGGAGTTAAATCACTTGCACAAGTTCTCCTGGCTAGTGAGTGACAAGACTAGAATTTGAACCCAGGTAATGGGATTTGGTGTGTATACAATTGAGGCTTAAAGAGGTTCTGACACTTCCCAAGGTCACACAGCCAGTCTATGGAAAAACAAAGGGCCTGGACCCTTAGTTTTCTCACTCTAACTCAGCTGTTGTGCCCCTCAGCCTTTTTTATAGTACAGATAAATGGTGGGACTGGACTTGGTTGGAACAGTATCTAACCTGAGACAGGTACAATAAAGCCCTAAATAATAGATGCGCTGGCATGCTAAGGAGGACTCTGCCCAGAGTGGTAGGGGAGAATTGAACCCTTCCCTGATTATCACATGGGAAACAGGCCACTTCTGGCTGCTTATTGTTTACTTATTCATAGCCATTGATGGTATCACCCCTGCACACCTCCGCAGGGCCAAGGCAGCGCTGCACCCTGGTAAAGAGGATGCGCAAGGCAGTGTTTGGCTGGAGGATCTTGAAGTAGCAGAAAACGGTAAACTCCAGGCCCAGTGTGAATTATGTGACAGCTCTGTGAGGACCACTTGGGGGTGAGAGACTCACCTGGGGAGCCAGGCTGGGGCGGGAAGGCAGCAGCCAAAATCGTGCGAAGCTGAATGGGCACCCAGGGAGGGCCACCACCCGCTGCCTTCTTCACAGGGATGCCACCAGCTGCCTTTGGAGGCCTGTGTAGCCAGGGGCTGCAGCCCCATGCCAGGACTGGCTGACCTTGTCTCCCTTCCTCCATGAGGTATTCAGGCACCCCTAGAAAGCCCAGACAAGGAACTACGGTGTGTGGAATGCATCCGGTCTTGGGTTTATGTCAGATGGTACACAGATCAGAAAGAACACATGCACACAGGAAAGCTACTCTCTTTCCAATTCCCTTTCAACACTTCTGTGTATTCCAGGAGAAAGTCTCATTGCTGCCAGAAACCCTTTAACACCTTTCTATCCATGCTTATCTTGTCTTTAACAAGAGAGAGCAGACCTGAAGCTCAGAATTCAGGGCAGGTGATAGTATCTAGCTACAATGTTAGAACAAATTTTTTTCACTTTATTTTTTGTTACTTTCTATGTACAGCAAGTGATGCTGGTTTTCTATTTTCAGTAATGGGAAGTTTCCTTTTAAAATACATGGTTCAATGTAGGACTCTGGGAAGGAGACTACTAGGTTCCAATCCCAGCTGTGCCATTTAATACCTGTGCAACCTTGGGCAAGTCACATAACCTTTCTGTGCCTCAATTCCCTCATCTGTAAAGGGAAAGTAATAATGGCACCTCTGGCTTTATGAGTATTATATTAGTTAATATATGTAAAGGGCATAGGTTTGTCCTAACATCTAGTATATGCTGTATAAGTGTTCACTATTATTAGGTCAAATAGGGCAAAAGAACAACAATCCCCCCACCAAAAAACACGAAAAACAGAAACTCTCCGCAAAATTCCTGAGATTTAGAGAGCACTTCTGTGAACCAATCCCACTATTTTCTATGTGAGGAAACAAAGCTTTGGAGAAGATAATTAAGTGACTGCGCTAAGATCTTGGTAGGTCTCTGGATTCTTAACCCATTTACCAGCGATTTCAATCTTTGATAATTAATATAACCTCTCAGCCTTGGCTTATTCATCTGCAGAAAGGAACTCATACTATTTCATTGGATCTTGGGATGGTGTATGTAAAGGTGGCTCAGAGAATGAGTTCTTATGGTCTCTAATGTAGTAGTATAGCCCCCCCCAGGGGACAGAAATAGGTTCTTAGTGGGTGAAAAAAATCTTACAATTTTTAATATATAAAGCAGAGTTATATGGTATATATGTGTTACCAAAATTTTATGAGGAGTAGCAATTAGGAAACAAAAGGTCTAAAAAAGGCTCCTTAGGGGAGCAATAATGAAAAAAGAGTTAAGAAACACCGTTCTAAACGAAGGTTTGTCTAACAAGTGGGTTGTGAAATCAGCTTAATGGGTCATGATCAGCATTTGGGGAGAAGAAATGATATAGAAAATGCCACCATGCACCACACATAATAAAGATCAGTAAGTGTTGGGAGAAAGTTTGGTTCAGTTCAGCCTGTGTGTGCATGTGCTGACTCATGAAATAAAAGATATTTCTTTTTTTATGTTAAAAAAGTTGAAAGTCATTGCTCTAAACCACTACTTTTCTTTTTTCTCCCCTCATCCTTTATCTCTCAGACAAGTCCATGCAGTCTTGGTCTGTTCTGCTCTAAACAGAAAGAACTGGATAAGGAAAGAAAGAAATGTAGGACAGAGTCCAGATTCCAATGAACCTGGTGCCTGACCTTTATCAGCTTATGGTCCAGATTCTTCCCTTCCCCTTCTATATTCCCAGGTAAGCCACAGGGACAGAGGAAAGTGACTGTCCCTCAGCACCAGAGGAGAGAATGCCTCCCACTTTGCTGCCTCTCTCATTCCTTCCTCTGCCTCCCCCTTTCCTCCTCTCCCCTCTTCTCCCAGCTTGGAAGGCGGAGTCATGCTGACCCAAGTCTAAGTCCTAGCTCTGCCATTTACTCTGCAGCCCTGGGGCAAGTCATTTAACTTCTCCAGCCTAGTTTTCTCAGCTGGAGAACTGGGGAGGTTATTCATAAGGTTGTAGTGAAGCTTAAATGAGAGAGTGTATAGAAAGTGTGTTAGTGTTTTGGCATCGGTATGTTGTGGATGCTCGTAATAAGCCAACAGGTCCTGAACCCTGTGCACAGTAGTTTCTATACCTTATCTCTATTTAATCCTCGAAATAAGTTTACACGGGAGCTGGGAAGGTAACAGGGAGAATCTAGGCAGGCTGCTTGCTTTCAAACTTCAGTCTGGTATCTTTTCATATGCTTAAGAGCCATCCATATTTCCTTCTTGGGACTACACTGTCTTCCTTTTAAGAAAGGGGTTCCTTGTAACCGCACAGAATGATTTCTTCTTATGTTATATAGCTGGACCTCTAACTGCAAGAGAGGCCAGGAAATACATTTTTTCAGAAGGCACATTTCAGTCCCCAACAAAACAAGGAAGATGGGGAGGGGGGAGGGAATGGCTGCTGGTTAGGTAGCCAAAGGTCCCATCTTCAACAGAATTCTTATCTTGCTGTTGGTTGAAACTTTAATTTTCAGAGGCCTATCCAGAGGGGAAAAAATAAGGTAGCTAAAAAAGCAAGACCTATCAATAGAGATAAGCTCTGCTAATGTGACTGGTATGTCTAAATTGCATGCAGTTATGCTTTGTTTCTTTTTTTAATCTTTCAGTTCCTTTAGGAAAATGAGTTTATGAGTCTTCTATATTGGCTTAACATTAAGAACAATATATTTAGATAATAATATTGAAAAAAAATCCTACCTCATTCACTTCCTGACTGTGTAATCTTGGACAAGGTACCAAAGCTTTCCATGTTTTCTCATCTGTAAAATGGGTTCAATAATAATTCCTACCACAAAGCTGTTTTGAGGAAATGACTAGATGTTTTTTAAACACTCAGATCTTACAATGTCTGGTACATAGTAAATGCTGTCTAAATAGCATTTAATGAGCTGGCACTACTGTTATCCCAACTTCACAGATGAAGATTCAAGGCCTACAGAGATTGGCCCACCATCATTTAGGGAATGAAAAAGCCCTAAAAGTGTTTAGCATTTAAAAAATTTCAGCTTAGTTTTTTTACTTTTCTTTTCTTTCTGTTTTTTTTTTAATTTGGTCTCAAGTAGGAGGCCTCCCCCTCTCCCTGTCCCAGCCCCCCACTACCCCCAGCCTAAGCAGCTACTATGGCCAAAGTCTCCAGCACAGTGTTGTCCCAGGAGGGTTGGTATCTCTCAGATGAAGGCATTGAAGCTTGCACAAGTTCTCCTGACAAACTCAATATAAATGAAATCATCCTGATTGCTCTCAATACAGACTTGAGAACAACTGGCAAAAAATTCCTCCCCAGTGACATCAATGGTGGAAAAGTAGAAAAGCTTGAAGGTCCCTGTGTTTTGCAAATTCAAAAATTCCACAATGTTTCTGCAACAAAGGGTAATGAAGAATCTCAGGCTGCACCAAGAATGCTGTGTTTGCAAACGATTGATGATCACATAAGTTGCACAGCAGTAGAATATAATCATATATCAAAAATAAGCCTGAACACACCACCTGGAACTAAAGTTAAGCTCTCAGGCATTGTAGACATAAATAATGGATTCCTGCTCTTGAATGACACTAACACCACACTTCTTGGCAGTGAAGTGGAACACCTTATTAAGAAATGGGAGTTACAAAGAAGCTTGTCAAAACACAATAGAAGCAATATTGGAACTGAAGGTGGACCACCTCCTTTTGTGCCTTTTGGACAGAAGTGTATATCTTATGTCCAAGTGGATAGCAGAGATCTTGATCGATGAAAGACACTGCAAGTTACAATGCCTGTCAAACCTACAAGTGATAATGATGACTTTGAAAAGCAAAGGACTGCTGCTATTGCAGAAGTTGCAAAGAGGGAAGAAACCAAGACATTTGGAGGAGGTGGTGGTGGTGCTAGAAGTAATCTCAACATGAGTGCTACTGGTAACTGAAATAGGGAAATTTTACAGAAAGAAAAGTCAGCCAAATCAGAGAGAAAACATGAAGGTGTCTATAGAGAACTGGTTGATGAGAAGTCCCTGAAACACGTAACAGAAATGGGCTCCAGTAAGGAAGCATCGAGGCAAACTCTTGTGGATATTGGCAACAATTTAGAAGCAGCACTGAATGTACTTCTTAATAGCAATAAATAGAAACCTGCTACAGGTCCACCTCTGACAGGTAAAGGAAAAGGCAGGGGGCGAATAAGATCTGAAGATGAAGAGGAACTGGGAAATGCAAGGCCATCAGCACAAAGCACATTATTTGATTTCTTGGAGTCTAAAATGGGGACTTTGAGTGTGAAAGAACCTAAGTCCCAGCTGCAGCAGCTTCATCAGGGACAGCACAGATTGTCAAACACTGAGCAAAATAGAGTGAAAGATAATCATCAGCCAAGATATCTTCCTCGAAATGATACCAGACAGCCAAGAAATGAAAAACCTCCTCGTTTTCAAAGAGACACTCAAAATTCAAAGTGAATTTTAGAAGGCAGTGGATTACCTAGAAACAGAGGTTCTGAAAGACCAAGTACTTCTTCAGGATCTGAAGCAGGCTGAAGAGAGAATCAAGTGTGATAGACCATGTTCTAGATATGATAAAACTAAAGATACTTCATACTCTTCAAGTTCTCAGTACAATGACGGTGCTTTTAAAAAAAGGGATAACTCTATGCAAAGATCAGGAAAAGGTCCATCCTATGGAGAGGCAAAAGAAAATCCACTTCCTCAAGAATCTGTAGATTATAATAACCAAAAACATGGAAAAAGAGAAAACCAAACAGCAAGTCCTGATCATTTTTATGACAGGAAACTATGAACAATAAATAATGAAGCTTTGTAAAAATGGAAAAACATTTCCATATAAATACTGATTACCAGAACGCTGTCCAAACTAATAGTTTCATTGGTGTTCCAAATGGGGAGACAGAAATGCCACTGAAGGAAAGGTGAGTAGGACCTATTAAGCCAGAAGGACCCATCACAGCTACACTCTATGATGACAGAGTATTTTACAATAGTGGGCCCAAAAGAAGAAGATCTGGAGGGAAACAAAACCAAAAATGAACAAGTGGAACTACATCAAGCTGAAAAGCTTCTGTACAGCAAAGGACACCATCAATAGAACAAAAAGGCATCCTACAGTATGGGATAATATATTCATAAATGACAGATCCGATAAAGGGTTGTCATCCAAAATATATAAAGAGCTCACGCACCTCAACAAAAAGTGAACAATCCAATTTAAAAATGGGCAGAGGAGCTGAACAGACAGTTCTCCAAAGAAGAAATTCAGATGGCCAACAGACACATGAAAAGATGCTCCACATTGCTAGTCATCAGAGAAATGCAAATTAAAACCACAATGAGATATCACCTCACACCAGTAAGGATCGCCAACATCCAAAAGACAAACAACAAGAAATGTCGGCGAGGTTGCGGAGAAAAGGGAACCCTCCTACACTGCTGGTGGGAATGTAAATTAGTTCAGCCATTGTTTGTGGAAAGCAGTATGGAGGCTCCTCAAAAAGCTCAAAATAGAAATACCATTTGACCCAGGAATCCCACTTCTAGGAATTTACCCTAAGAATGCAGCAGCCCAATTTGAAAAAGACAGATGCACCCCTATGTTTATCGCAGCACTATTTACAATAGTCAAGAAATGGAAGTAACCAAAGTGTCCATCAGTAGACGAATGGATAAAGAAGAGGTGGTACATATACACAATGGAATATTATTCAGCCATAAGAAGAAAACAAATCCTACCATTTGCAACAACATGGATGGAGCTAGAGGGTATTATGCTCAGTGAAATAAGCCAAGTGGAGAAAGAGAAATACCAAATGATTTCACTCATCTGTGGAGTATAAGAACAAAGGAAAAACTGAAGAAACAAAACAGCAGCAGAATCACAGAACACATGAAAGGACTAAGAGTTACCAAAGGGAAAGGGACTGGGGAGGACGCCTGGGAAGGGAGGGAGAAGGGGGGGAAGAAGAAAGGGGGCCTTACAATTAGCATGTATAATGTGGGTGGGGCACAGGGAGGGCTGTGCAACACAGAGAAGACAAGTAGTGATTTTACAGCATCTTACTACACTGATGGACAGTGACTAATGGGGTATGTGGGGGGACATGATGAAGGGGGAATTCTAGTAAACATAATGTTCCTTATGTAATTGTAGATTAATGATACCAAAATAAAATAAATAAAATAAATAAAAAATGGAAAAAATAAAATAAAAGCACTGAAAAGTTAAAAAAAAAAAAGATCTGGGCCAATTAAACCAGAAAAAGTACTAGACTCGTCTATTCCTATGGAGTACTCAAAACTGTGGAAAACTGGAGATGAATGCTTTGCACTTTATTGGGAAGACAACAAGTTTTACCAAGCAGAAGCTGAAGCTCATCATTCTTCGTGTATGACAGCAGTTGTTAAATTTATTGATTATGGAAACTATGAAGTGGTGCTTCTAAGCAACATCAGGCCCATTCAAACAGAGGCATGGGAGGATGAAGGCACCTATGACCAAACCCTGGAGTTCCGCAGAGGAGGTGATGGCCAGCCAAGAAGATCCACTCGGCCAACCTGGCAGTTCTACCAGCCTCCCCACACTCAGAACTAATGCCAGAAGAGTCTTTGTGAAGAAAGGAGCCCTTGACTGCAACATCCTGGTCAAAACCTGTTGATAGACCTCCTACTTCCCCTTCAAAATAAGACACAACTGTGGTGGATATTATTTGGAGAACAAAAAAGCAGATTTTAGGGTGAAAAAGAATTCAGCCCATACAAAGAATGGGAAAAAGTACTGAGTTAACTAAAGCAAATACCTTTTACGTGTGAAAGAATTTTTTCTTCTGCCATCAATAAAATTAGTGCTCTATTATATATATATATATAAAATCCAGCTTAAATAAAATGCACAATTTTAAGAGTGTGCCTTGACAAGGTGTACTTATGGTTACACCTGCAAGCAAATAAGGGCATTCACAACACCTTAGAAGGCTCCCTGGGGTATTCACTTAGTTGATTCTTACCCCCCCAAATTAAATGCTGTTATGATTTTTCGCCAAAGATATTTTGTCTGTGTGGAATTTCATCCAAATGGAGCCATACTGCATGTCTATTTTGTTATCTGTGCAGTCTGAATTTGAAGCCCAGATGGTCCCACCATTGACTGCCATCTTAACATTACCTTATCCTGACTTTTAAAGCAGCCACTGTTCAGGCTTTTCTTGTTTTCCCAGCACTCCTCTTCCTTTCCTCTCTTTCAACCGCACCCCTGAAATGTAACTGTCCGTCAAGCCATCGACGAATTCTAATTGGTCAGTTCTGCAGTAGACACCTCTCCACATACTCTCCACCCTGGGGCAGGACCGCCAGGAAGCTCGTGTCAAGAGGTGGGCCAATGGAAGGATGGCATATTCCAAACCTTCCACCCGTCCACCAATGGGAGAATGATGTTCCCAACTGCCTCAGCAGAGCTCCCTCAGCGTCACGCCATTGAAGTTTGACACCTTCCTTTTGTTCTGAGAAGGTCCCTTCAAAGCTGCTTAAGAGATGCATGATGGCAAACCCCAACTCCCTACATCCCTCCTGGGCCTTCCTCACTCCTCCCGTCCCTGGAGTGGACGGGAGAGGAGGCTTTTCTGGACAAAAATAACATATATGTAAATATATGTTTTCAGGGGTTCTCCTATTCTTTTTTTTTTCTTTTTTAATAGCTTAATACTTTGTTTTTTCTTTTTAAAGAAATATTATTTTAAAATTTCAAATCTCGTTACAGTTTGAACACACACACACACACACACACACTCACCCCTTCTTTTTTCTGTGTTCTGAATGCTAATGAGAATTACCAGCCTCCCTCCCTAGCCTCCACCTTGCCCCTCAGAGGTAGGGACTAGGAGCAGGGAGAGATAACATGAGGAGTTTGAGGCACAGAGGATGGGATGGGAGGAGTTAAGAAAGAGCTGGCACATCATTAAGGTTGAAGGAGAAAGGGAAGGAATTTTAAGGTGTGAGATGGATGGGGAGGTATAGACCAGCTTCAGGGATTACAGGGAAAATGAATGAAATTGTTGGAATCGTATTGATAACAAAAAAATTAGGATTTTCAATTGCTGGATGAGGGATATTTAAAAGGCAATAGGATCCTAAAGAGATTAGGGAAGAGTTATGCCTGGTGGCTTTTGATGGCCACAGATTAATGGACCACTGAGTTATTGGCTGAAGGCAGTCTCTGAACCTGAAAGGACACTGTGCTGAGACATTCTCATGGCCATCTTTTCTTACTTTCTGTACTCCAAACAGGCATGCCCTTGCTGATTGTAGTGGGCTGCATTTTCTTCCCATTGAGCTTTGCTTTCCTCTGCTGGGGTCTGCAGAACCACCCCAACCTGCAGATGGAGAGACCAGAGGCTGTTTTGGTGGCATCCAAGTAAGAGGAGGGGATGAGGGCATACTTCCTGGGGTCAGGGCTGAAGGAAGAGTTAGTGGTGAGAGAAAAAGCAGAGTATGTGTGTATGTGTAGGGAGGGATTAAGAGCCAAAGACACTGGCTCTTTTTAAGTGTCTTTTGTAAAGTCATTTAAACCCTCAGAATTTGAGAACCCTCATTTGTAAATAGGTGTAATAAGAATACCCACTTCCCATTCTTCATGGAAATGTTGTGTGCGGGTCAGGTAAATTCATGCCTATAAAGTTAAGGGCTTACAAACTCCTGCAGGTAACATGAGGGATGGAGACTTTGTGGGCACGCTGTGAGCTGGAGGACTCAATGTTCATCCCATTTCATGGGGGGAGGATCTGCTCAGCTCCAGCCAAACATTATGGAGTTAGAATGTGGGCCCAATGTTTCCTGATCTTTTGATTCTTTCTTAAAAGATGTTCAGCTTTTATGCAAAATCTCCTAATTTTTAAACATTGACACATAACTTGGAATTTAAGGAAATACTATACTGGCAACACCATACTGTCCAAACAAAACTTGTTTATGGGCTGGATTGCACCCTTGTGCTGCAGATTTGTAACCTATTTGACAAAGCTTAACCTACATATGAGCTATCATTAAACCTTGGGTAGGAGAGGGAGCAAGCAGAAGACAGAATCCACTTGGGTGTCTAAGTGAGTTCCTGGAACACAAAAACCTGTCTCTGCCTGCTTTACTCCACAGCATCCAAAGGAAAACCATATCTCCATGGCCAGGCGTGCACACCTCAATCCCATAGTCGTGGTGACCTGCCATTGCCCACCTTTCCCCCAACTCAGCAGCTTTTTGTAACTTTGCTCACCTTTGGCTTTAGAGTTATGCAAACATGGGTTTGAAATCCAGCTTTTCCAAATTCTCCTAGCTCTGTTATCTTGGGCAAGATTTTTGTCTTTTTTTTTTTTAATCTCTAGGTCTGTTTCTTGTCTATAAAACAAAGATACTGGGAAGTTTAAATAAGAATGAACACAAATCACCTCCCCCGGTGCCCAGCATGTAGTAAACACTCAGGAAGTAGAGTTCCTTTTCCCTTTAAGTGAAGCCCTAATGTCAGGAAGCTCGTCCACTAGGGTCTCTGAAATTGTCCCAAACTCTTGCCTAAGGCGAGACCTCGCAGAACCTGTTCCAGCAGATGCCACTAGAAGGCAGCACGAAACTGCAAATCCCAGCCCTTTGCTTCTCTTTTGGGGAGATGACAGGCAAAGGCAAATTATAAGGTTGCTTACTAAGGTGGATTTTACCGCAGGCCTGGAAGCTCAAATACAGTTTGGGTAGCAGACCCTAAAGCATGCAGAAGGCCATAGCACGGGTGGGTTCAGGACAGGAAGGCTCAGTTTCAGGGAGGCAACATGAAAAGGTGAGAAGCAGCTCCAAGGCCAGTCTGGTTCTAGCTAGTCTTCTGACCTGGAGTAGAACCCTGGCCAAGTCACTGGGCTTGGTTTTCTTGTGGGTTGAATGAGGGGCTTGAATCAGCCAATCCCTCAGGTCCTTTCCCACTTGGGAAGGCTGTTCTGTGAAATCGCAGACAGGGAGCCATGAGCACAATAAACCCGGAGAAAAGGAGAGTGAATGGTGCTTAGCTGAGGCCAGGAGAGGCCAGGCTGCCTGAAGGACAAGGGCAGGGGCATCCTCTATTCGAGGTGGGTTTTCAGAGAGACACCATTTCCCCACCCCTTTCAAACCCTGCAGCCCCTCTGACACCCAGTAGGAGAGGGTTCCTGCCTCTTCTTAACAATGTGACCTTGGGGAGGGTCACTGAAGGCCTGGGAACCCTTCTTGACCTGTAAAAAGAGGACAAGTGCTGTTACCTCAGTGCTGTTACAATAGTTAGATGAGATCACGGACAGTCATGCAGCAAAGCTGAGACCTAGAGGCACATTAAATATACCTTCAGCTTCCCTTCATCCCATTGGTGTGAAGAACATTGTGTGTGGGGTGTTTCTGAGCCTGAAGGACTCTGTGTTGAGGTGTTTTTATTCCCATCCATTCCTTAAAGTCATCCTTCACAGACAGCAAGATGCACCACTTTCTCCCATGCTCTCCTTCAGGGACTTCTGTCTCTTTGCTGGAATGGGTACCCCTAAGCTTGGAACCCCATGGGCCTCTGAGGGACACATGTCGGGCGGTGCTGGCAGAGGAAGAAATGGCAGGCATTTGCAGAATGCTGGTGGAAAACGGGCTCAGGTCCATCAGGAGGCTCAGAGCTGCGTCCTAGCTGGCCAAAAGGTGCCTGGTCACCTTCCTCCCCAGGAGAAGAGCCTCCCCTCCCAGGGCCCTTGTCCCCAGCAGTCCCCTGTGCAGCAGCTTCTGTCTCTTTAAGGGCCTCCCCCTCCCTCTGTCTCTGCTCCCCCAATCTCTGTCGCAGCCGCTGCTGTGGCTCAGAGCTGCATGGAGAGACGCTGCTGCAGGTCCAGATTTTTGGTGTCTGGTTGGTGCCATCACCTCCCCACCCCTCCCCCCACCCTCCCCAAGCTGCTGACTCCCCCTCCCCCTCCCCCTCCACACCGAGGGGGCAGGGGGCTGGGCACAGACGATCTACAATGCCCTGTGCAGCTTCTGTGCCGGGCAGCAAGGACTGTGGCGGCAGCAAGAGGTGGGAGAGCAGTGCTGACCACTGACCATTTGCCTGGCTGCTTCGCTGGCTTCCTCCCTCCCTCATTCCTGACTCTTCAGGGCTGGCACCACAGTCCCACCCCCCACCCCGCCTTCTTGGCCCTCCCAGCTTCTCCACGTAAGCCCCCCTCCCCACCTGCCTCTTCTCGCCCTCCCCTCCCCCACCCGCATCCTCCTCCTCCCTCCCGTACTCTCTTTCTCTGTCCTCTCATCAAGTCCACCCCTCTGCCTCTCTCCCAACCCTCTGGCTGCCTTTCTCCAGCTTCCTTTCCCAGATCCTCCCTCTCCCCAGTCTCTCCCCATTTCCCCAGCCTCATCCAACTCCTTTCTCCCTTCCTCTGGTCTGACTCTCCTGCCCCATCCCATCCCCGCCCTGTCCCTTTGTGCCCCTTCCTCTTTTCCTCCGTCCCTGCCTTGGCGTCCCTCCGCCACCTCCCACTCCCTTCAGCTCGGCGTCCCTTTCCCTCTACGTCCCCTCCCTGCCCGAGGCCTGAGCCACCATGCTGACCCCAATGGTGGCTGGGGGGGTGGTGTTCCCCGGACTCTTCCTCCTCTCCAAGAACGCGCTGCAGCGGCTGCCCCAGCTGCGCTGGGAGGAGGCTGACGCGGTCACTGTCTCAGCCAGGTAAACTGCGTCCCTTCCCCTCAGCCCCTTCCTGCTTCTCAGCCTTTACAGGGAGTGGACTGGACTCTAGCCCTTTCCCGGACCCTGGGCCCAGTGGGGACCGGGAGCCCCCGTAGAGCTCGGTGGGCTTTCCTGCTGAGCTCTCTTCCCTCCTCACTGCCTCACTCACTGTCCCAGGAGGCCGCATCCAGACCCAGCTGTCCGGTCTACTAGTGTTCAAACTGCTTTTCTTTTTTCCCCCATTCACCCTCCCACCCTCCAAAACAGGGCCAGCATGTGAATAAAACATTTCTATTAGATATTAAAGAACAAGGCAAGGGGCAGAGAGCCATGTATTATCCAGAGCATGTGTTTGGGAGGATGAGGGAGAGAGGCATGAACACAGAACTCTACAACCCTGGAATAAGGGCCAGAGTTGGAGAGAGAAGCATGGTGGCAGTCAAGGAGCGAGGGGGAATTTCGGGTCACTGAGGAGCTAGCTGATGACCAGTATGATGGCTGGGTGGCTGAGTGTGCAATAACAGGTTCAGGAGTTCCCCTTGCCATCCCATGCTGTCCCCTCTATGCCCCTCCCCAGGAAGGGGCCTTGTTACCAGCTACACATTCTCAGCATTGCCCCACCTCATGACGACCTCCCTGGTGTCCTCCTGAGAGGAAGGCGACTCAGTGTCCCAGCAGTGAGGAATGAGGTGAACTGAGGAGGGGCAGCTGGGCAAGTCTGGGAGCCTGAGGTGGTGGTGGTGGGGCCAACCCTGGGCAAGCCGGGCTTGGCAAAAGGTGAGCAGGGAGTGGCAAGAGAGGTGACTGAGTCTGAAGCACAGTATCTGGACAGCAAAGAGGAGAAACCAAAGGTGGTGTGTCTTCCCCCTCTACCACTGCTCCCTCTTCCTCCCTAGGCTAGTGTCCTCTGTCCAAGCTGTCATGGCCTCCACAGCTGGCTACATCGTCTCCACCTCCTGCAAACACATCATTGATGACCAGTAAGTGCCATGAGACCACCTTTGCCTATTTCAGCAGCCTGTGTGTATGTGTGATCCTTCAGCATCCCAGATATTCTAGGGGAGCTCTCTTAGTGGTCCTCCAGCCCTTCACTTGGGCCTGAGCAAGTTAACTGCAATGCAACTCAACACCCAGGGATAAATTTATCCACGTCCTGTCCTTAAAGGTCAGAACCAGGAGGAGGAGTGGGAATCAAAAAAGATTCTCAAAGCAGCTCCTAGGCTTCCTAGTCTCTTGTATCCTAATAAGTTCTGAGTGTCATTTCCTTCCTTACCTCCTCCCACCCTTACACCCCCTCAGACCCCATTTCCAACCATTACCCAATGGGGTGAGGTGTGCCAGGCTCACCCCTCACCTCCCAGAACCCAGGTGTACAGCCCCAGCTCCATGCACAAGAGGAAGATAAGAGGAAAGAGATGATACAAACAAGGCCACTAACAGTTAGGCAGTGGGGGAGTTGGAGGGGAGGGTGAAGAGGCCAAAATTTGGCACTGGCAGCTGCTGCAGTGCCTGCTGCGTGCCAAAAAAGCCCAAGCTGAAGAGGTGGCATCCAAGGAGGAAGGAAAGGGGCCCTGTCCATGGTGCTGCCGGGCCAAGCTCTAGGTGACCCTTGGGCTGCTGCAGAGTTGCCTGAGAGGGTGCTGAGGATGCCCCCATGCTTAACTTCCAGCCCTGCTCCCTTTCGTTGGTGGCCACGGAGCTTTAGGGAAATTGTCTGGATGACCCTGACCTAGAGGCACTCCCTCTTTCCATGCACATTGAGTTCACTCACTTGTGGAGTGAGGTCCATCCCTTCCTGGAAGGGCCACCGTGGGGAGGACTGTTATCAAATGCCTAGAGCAGTTCAGGCTTACACACAGTAGATGCCAAACTCTTTCTTCAGATCCCGCCTGGTGACTTGGCCGCCTCCTGCCCCTCTCCCTCTGCCCCACCTCTGGGTCCAAGATGAGCCTAGATCTCCCATGTGCTTGTTGCTCTCATCTTCTTACACAGAGGTCACCTTTCTGCTCTTTCGTTTCCTTCCCTAACCTCCCCCCCAGGTTTGTTATTGTCCCTTTCCCCTTAATCCTCAGGTTGGGCGGGGAGGATCAGGTTAATCCAGGGGCAACAGCTGTTGCTACTTCACAGCACCTGATTGCTGGGCGGGTGGAGATGGGTTTAACCATCCATGTTGCAGCCCAGGGCCTGGTGGGTGGTCCTGGGCCTCCCCAAACCAGTGGGCCCACCATGTCAGCTGGGGCTGGCTCTCAGGCCACTCTTGCCCTAACTTTCCTCGGGCCATTGGACCACCTTTCTGCTCTGGCTCCCCACACTTTCTTGCCTGCATAGCTGACCTGGGCTGCTGCTCCCTCTCCTCTTTCTCTCCCTCCTGGTCACACACTCCAGCATGGGTCTCAGGGTCTCTTCCCAGAGTCGGCCCTGCTAGGTGGGCTGTGGCTCCCTTCCAGGCCAGCCTTCAGGGCTTAGGTTCTGTTTCCATCTCGCCTGTGCCTCAGCTGGCCTCGCATGGGTCTTACTCTCTTCAGAAGATCCTCATACTTGGTCTCAGCTCTTTCTCTGTGTTACTTCTGGCTGCCTTTGTTTCCATCCCTCCACCTAGCTGGGTGATTTCTCTGGGCCTGCTCCTGTGCCTCCCCTTCCCCACTTCAGACCTGTCACAGGACCACAGCATTGAAGAGAAAGTGCTCACTGTGCTGACTCAAGAAGGAAGATGCAATGCTGCATAGTCATGCGCTTTTCTATTTTGTTTACTCTCAAAGTACATGGAACTTTCTCTGTTCTTGGCTCCTTTTGCTCAGCGTTTTCTCCTTAATGCCTGGCTGTACCTGCAAAAACAAGATTGGGCCACATTCAAGGGGCACAAGGAGCACTGCAGTGCCACTAGTCCCCAGCAGGGCCTGTCTGCGACACCTGTTTCAGATCTCCTAAGGACAGTGGGGCTGCAGTAAGGGCTGTGGAGCCAGATTTCTCATGCTTGTTCTTTGGCCAGGTTACCTAGCCTCAGCTTCCTCATCTGTAAAACGGGGGTGATAACCATATACATTTTATAGGGTTTTTGTGGGGTGTGAATAGTTTATGCCTATGGAAGATTTAGCATATTAGAATAGTGCCTGCCTGTAGCAATAGCCAACTGATGCCAGACGACATGGTCTTTCCCGTCACTGTTCTGTCTCCGGGCTGTTATCTGTCCTGGCCTCAGCTGTATCTCACATCTCAGATGAACTTGTTTTTTCACTTCATTTATGGTCTGTGGCTATCTTTTGGTCTCTCTTCCTTTTTCTCTCACTATGTTACAGAGAGGGATGGAGAGAGAATACAAATGAATGGATGAAGGAATGAATGAATATGAAAAATGGATGGGTTCTAAAGTCAGAGGGTCTGGGTTTGAATCCCAGCACACTTACCAGTCATGTGACAGCATGACCTTGAACAGGTTTTTTGCCCTCTACCCTTGGGTTCCATCAGGTAACTCAAGAGTCCACTTTTCAGGGTTGTTGTGAATGTCTCTTGAGATCTGACTCGGGGGCACGTCCAGTACCAACTCCAGTGCCCAACAGCTGCTCTGTCATCCCCTTTCCACCTTGATCTCTCCTCCTCTCTCTCTCTCTGCCCGACAGACATTGGCTTTCCTCTGCCTACACTCAATTTGCAGTGCCCTACTTCATCTATGACATCTACGCCATGTTCCTCTGTCACTGGCACAAGCACCAGGTCAAGGGACATGGAGGGGACGAAGGGGGGGCCAGAGCCCCAGGCAACACCTGGGCTGTGGCTCGTGGCTACCTGCACAAGGAGTTCCTCATGGTGCTCCATCACGCTGTCATGGTGCTCGTGTGCTTCCCGCTGTCAGTGGTGAGTTGGGGTGCAGAAAACCGGGCCCCTGTACCACTCATGCCAGCATCACAGGAGCCTGGGATGCCCAGGGTCCTGGTCCCAGCAGCAGGACAGACCCAGGATGGAGGGTCCCCATGGAGGGTTTACTTGGACACCAGACCAGCCCCAGACAACAAGGGGGCCTGGCTGAGCCTGGCCTACCTGCAGCATGGTGCTCTGGAGCTGCCACTGCATGTGAGCCTCAGCTTTGTCATCTCTAACATAAGGCATACAGTCTTTCCAATGGCACTGCTGGAGGGACACAGTAAGGTAATGCTCCAGCTTTGCTCCTGGACATGTGTGTTCAGACTTCCAGAGTGAAGCATCTCCAAAAGTTACTGAGAGGAGCAGGGGACCACCAGGGTGAGGCCAGGCTGCTTCCTTTCTCTCCCTGCAGGTGTGGCGTCAGGGCAAGGGAGATTTCTTTCTAGGTTCCTTGCTGATGGCCGAGGTCAGCACCCCCTTCGTCTGCCTTGGCAAGATTCTCATCCAGGTGAGAGGGTACCTGAGGGTCTATGAGCCTGATGGGCATATGGGCACAGGAAGGGCAGGCACTTTCAGGGACCTCCAGGGATGGTTTAAGGTCAGGCAAAGGGTCAGGTCTGGGGAGGGTTGTAGCCTGGGGTAGTGCGCAGGGAGTGAAGGGAGGCCTTGAAGCAGCTCCATCTGGGGAGGAGAAGGCAGGAAGATGGGTGGAGGTGGGGTATCTCTGGCTGAGCAGGGGTGAGGGCAGCGGGCTGAGGCAGTCCCTCTGCCCCTCACGCCACCCCCACCTGGTCTGCCTTCAGTACAAGCAGCAGCACACGCTGCTGCACAAGGTGAACGGGGCGCTGATGCTGCTCACCTTCCTCTGCTGCCGGGTGCTGCTCTTCCCCTACCTGTACTGGGCCTATGGGCGGCATGCTGGCCTGCCCCTTCTTGCCGTGCCCCTCGCCATCCCAGCCCACATCAACCTGGGCGCCGCCCTGCTGCTCGCCCCCCAGATCTACTGGTTCTTCCTCATCTGCCGTGGGGCTTGCCGCCTCTTCCGGCCCCGGGGCTCCCCACCGCCCTCTCCTTGTCAGACCCAGGACTGAAGTTGGGGCCCTGGGGGACCCTCCCCACCCTGTGAGGATGAGGCTCTGAGGCTGCTGGGTGGGGCTGGGGTGCCAAGGGGCCTCTGGTTGATAGCCCCAGGACTGGAAGATGGACTCCCAAGGGGTGGGGAATCTTCCCTGAGGGGCTGAAGGGCAGGGACAGGGTGAGACGGCTGGAAGGGAGAGGGGACCACTTCTCCCCACAGTGCCTGAGCTGAGGGGAGTCAGCCCCTTCCTGCACAACCTCTTCTCTGATCACATCTCTGGGACCCTGGAGAAGCAAAGGATGGAGGAAGGGCTGCCACTTCCCAGAGACTCAAGGGGACCCGGACTCTGAGAATGTAGGGGAGGCCCTGCTGCCAAGGCCATCCCAGCCCCCCTGCTGCAAACTCTTCTCAGCTCCCTGTCATCTGGGAGGGAGGGGACACCCAAACTAATGCCCATGAGCCTCCTCTTCAAGGGAGGCTAGCCAGCCTGAGAAATTTTATTTATTTTATTTATTTGCCCAAATGCAAACTAGTTTGTTGGGGGTTGGGGCAGGGAGGTGGCTGCTGCCCCCAGCCTTCCCAGTGCTGAGCAACCCCAGGGATAAGTGAGGGGGCACCTGGCCCCTTCCCCATTAGGCTGCACATCTTGCCCTCGGACCCCAGCATGTCCCTGGTGCTACAGACCTCTCAAGGCTTCCTCCAGTCTGGGGTCAGGGGACCCTGGGAGGTGCTTTACAGACCGCAAATAAAGACGATCTGCGTGAATGTCATCAAGGCCCTCTTCACCCAGTTCTTTGGGGCTTTGAAGGGTGGGGAGGCCTGAGGATAGAAAGCATGGATGACCCAGAACAGGGCAGGGCCCCCTGGTTAGTCAGTGAGCAGTCAGGGGACTGAAAAGCAAGGCCTTTTATTCATCAGCAGAAGAGGAGGTGGGTTTGAGCATGCAGGAGAGTCCAAGGCCCTGGTCCAGCTCCTTAGGACCCTTTCCGACAGCTTCTAGGGGTGTGGAGAGCAGAGGTTAGGGATCACATGTTGCCTCCCTAGGCTTTTGGGTTCTTCAGCTTCTCCCAAGGAAGGCTGAGGCAGGTAGACCTGGGGCTGGGGGAGCCTTACATGTGTGTGCAGAACTGGAAAAGGAGGAAGAAGGCAGCCACAGCCAGAGCACCCACAAGGATGTGATGGAATAACCTGGAGTTGTGACCTGCTAGACAAAGAGGGGAGATGGGGCCCTTGGACTCACCCCCAACTGATGGGACAAGGGCAGCTCTCCTTGAGGCCCTGGCAAGGAGGGAGGCCCCTTCTCGAGCTGGTTCATACCTGAGTCAACAAAAATGACAGGACTCTCTCCAGTAAATTGGGCCAGGGCCAGGAGCCTGGCTTGGTCTGAATCTGGGTAATCAAAGAAGTCAGGTCTGTCTATGAAGACTGGAGATTCTGCCTCCAGGTCCGAGGTCTTAGCACTTTCCAGGTTGGGCGCTGGGGACCCAGAGCAAAGTCTATGACAAGATTCAAGCAGACCCCTGCTCCCCACCCAAAGAGGCTGAGGCCAACCTAGGGTCCTGCCAGGCCACACAGCCTTAATGGCTATGGAGGAGCTTGCTTTTGTCCCAGGAACTTCTCAAGGATCAACTGAGCTCTCCACAAGAAGGCCCATGCTGGATGGGGAGGATGGGAGAGAATTGTGGAGGGCAAAGAGAAAGCCCCGAAGCCCCAGTTGACCATTTCCTCCCAAGCAATCTTCCTTGCTGCTGCTCCCCGAGACAGCTTCCTACCTGTTTCTATGGCCTCCAGCCCGACCAGCCACACCCACACCTGCTCCCGCTGCCACAGCCTCATGGCTCTTCCACTGCTGGGAAGCGGTGGGGTGGGGGCTCTGTGATGTCACAGCCTGGAGTCATTCTGATGTGAGAGGACAGGGAAAGTGCTGGGAGCTGGGACCCTTCCCCCAAAACCCTGAATCAGAAGAGGACAGTTGGGACACACAGCACCTTCATGCCTTGGGATGAGGCTGGTAATAAAACAGTAACAGTGGCAGCCCCAGAATTTATAAACAGGGGGAACTTGGGGAGTCTTGCTGAAGGCTGGGACTAGGAAAAGCTGCATTTGTATGGCAGGTTCAGTTTTACTGGGGAGGGCCTGGCCTAACACCCTCAGTTAACCCCCTGGCTAACCACAGGTAGCACTTACTGAGCTCTTATTACTATGCCAACTACTTTACCACCTAGATGGACTCACCGAACTATCACAACACCCATCACAGAAGACGGAACCAAGGCACAGAGGAGCAAAGTAATGTGGGTGATGCACACTTCCCGGGGGTGTTCATTTTCCTCCCTGAGACACTAACTTGCTTTGTGTCCCCAAATTCGGGGGCACAAGGGACTCCTCCGCCCCGCAAACCAGGTCTCCCTGCTCCGCAGAGGACCACCCTGGTTGAGGAACCAAGAGAAGTAACAGACTTTTCCCACTAGGTGGCAGCAGAGCCCACAACTGCTTACTTGCCTGCCTGCCTGGTCCTGGCTTCCCATATCGGGGAAGGCAGAGCTCCAGGCACCCCAGACCCTCCTTCTGCCTCTTCCCACGGGTTGCACCAGGTGTTTCAGGAAAAGGTATTGCTGAGGAGTGGCAGGCATGGTTGTCAGAGGAAGTCCTCTGACCCATCCGGAGTCAGGTCTCTGATCATTCACAGGCTCCTCTCAGTAGGCTCCCCAAGGGGCTATCCCATTTTCCCTATAGTCACTGCCTTTTTGGGTTTGTCACTTCCCAACAGCTTCTTTCACTACTGCAGGCCCTCAGCTTCCAAAAGTTAGTTCCTCTCTGATTAGCAGGTAGGCCTGTCTGTCACAGATGTGTCCTGTCCCACCCAAGCCCAAGGACACTTTAGGGTCTCCATGGTTTGACTATGCAGATATCTGTACAACAGCCTGTGACAGTCCCTGTTCCGTGACTTCCACCAAGCCAGGCATGTGTCTGTGGCATGTGTGGGGCCCTCTGCCCTCTGGTGGAGTCTCCCTTCTCCACAGGATCCCCCCATCTTTCCTGCCCTTAGGTACCACCCACCCATTCTCCTCACAGCAGCCCTGGGAGGTACTTGCCCTGGTCAGCTTCAATTTCCTAAAACAAAGAGCCCAGAGAGAAAAAAAATGCAGAGGAAAGGAGGCAGACTAGCATCTATGGGGTCTCTTGAGGACTGGGTCATGTGGCTTTTTCCCCTACTCTTATCTTTCTCAGAAAGAGGCAGAGAAAGTCACAGGCTTGGGCAGGACAATGAGACTCAAAACAGCCTGTCTCTTGGCTCTGCGCCAGGGCTTCTGCTTCACACCTGCATACAGTTGCTCTTTGGGTTTAGCTGGGAAAAAGCGTTTGGAGCCTTTTGGATTTCGGAGTGGATTTTGCAGTGTCCTAAGTTGCCTCAAAAGAATACAGCTGCCCTCTCCACTAGAAAAGACCCTTTTGACACCAGCAGTGAATTATCCATTCATTTATTCATCCAGCCATTAAATACATATATCAAGCTCCTTCTATATGCTGGGCTTCATTTATGGCTTGGATAGAAATCACCAGGACATGGTCTCTGCCCTCGAGGATCACAGGGAGAGAACTCCTGGATCCACATCATTAGCATCTAGACGGGCAACCCCAAAGGGCTGTCTACACTTGCTGTCTCTGCACAAAACTTCACTGCATTTTTCAACCGCTGTGGACCTGACTTCTTCCCCACTACTCTGCTGAAGCCACTTTTGCCAAGTGCATCAATGACCTCTTAACTTGCCAAATCCAGTGGGTACTGCTCTGTTTGTTCTGTCTCTGAGCAGAGTGCACACATTCTTGCCTCCAGGCTCGGGAGCCAGCTCACCAGTTTTCAGGACTTCTCTAAACAGTTCAGCCTTGGACCTTCTCTTTTCTGTCTGTACTCTTTCTCCCAAAGTGATCTCATCCATTTTCATGGCTTTAAATACTATCTATATGCTGATGACTCACAAATGTATATTTCCAACCCAGCCCTCTCCTCCAAGCTCTAAACTTCTCTACCCAACTTCCTGCTTCATGTCTCTGTACGTCCAAAAACATCTCAAACTCAATAGATCCCAAATGGAGCTCTTGATTCTCCTATCCTGAACCTATCAATCCAGCAAATGGTCTTACACGCCTCTAGATGTTCTAATCAACACAAAAACTAAGGAATCATCTGAAACCCCTCCTGATCTCTCTCCTGACAAGCCCATATTCAAGCCATGTTGGCTCAATTTCTAACATATCTGAAATCCATCCACCTCCCTCCCTCTTCAGTGCTGCCCCCTCATTCAAGCCAACCTCATGTCTTAACTGGCTTATTGCAACAGCCTGTGGGCCTGATGATCTTTATTTGCACTTCCCTCAGTGAGAACAAACCAGAACACTCAGATCCACTACTTAAAATACTCCAATGGTTTCTCATGGCTCCTGTATAAATTCTGAACTTCTTACCCTGAACTACAATACTCTTACCCAGCCCTGTCCACCTACCCACCTCCGCCCGGCCCACACTCTCCCTCAGCACACTCCAGCCTTTTACACACTTCTACCCAGGACACTCTTGTGCCCACACTTGAACTGGCTAACTCCTCCTCAGCTTCCAGTTCTCAGCTGAGGCAACACTTGCTGTGCAAAGCAAACCTGAGCTCCCATGGCCTTCTGTCCATCCCCCATCACCGCAGCAATCTCACTGCATTGGAACTTTCTACTTGTCTATCTTACAGGGCTGTCAAGCTGGAGATGTTGATCCTGGTCATAGTTACAGCACCATGGTATATAGTAGGTATTCAGTGACTTAGTAGGTGTATGAAAAGCCTTTCCAGCTCTGGCCAAGCCAAGCTCAGCACTGTCTGCCATTTCCCCTGCCACTGGCTCAAGCTCCAGCTTCATCCTCACCTTCCTGCAACAAATCTTTCTAGAGGTGCTGCTGGGCCTGAGCTAAGCATTGTGAGAACAGCAGTGGAGGAGGCAGGAAGAAGGCTTCTCGCCCAGCCTGCCCCTCCCTGAAGGCCCAGCCCTGCCCTTGGCCAAACCCACCAGCTCTGGTCCTAGATGTGCCTCCATTGGTACTGCCTCCTCCTCATCCTGGAGAACCCCAATGAAATCTAATGGTTGCCTTTACTTGAAAAAGATATTATTTTAATGTATTATTTTCAATAGGTAACATAAGCACATGGTACAAAATTTAAAAAGTTCAAAGGGATGGAAAATAAGGTCTTCCAGTTCCTGCCCTACCCTGTCTCATAGCAACCTGATTAGAGGTCACTTTCTTGTGCAGCCTTCCAGAAATAATTCACACAAATATAAACAAACATATAAACTCTTTATTTCTCCCCACTTAAATGGCAGATTCCATACATGCCACTCTGCACCTTACTTTTCTAAGATGACTTGAGATTGTGAAGATGATTCTGTTCAGGTACATGCAGGGCCTCTTTCATTGCTGCATACTATTTCATTGTTAAAATTGTGTCATAACTGGTTGAACTGGTTTCCTACTCTGGGACATTTAGGTTGTTTGTCACTGCAAACGTGCTCCACTTGAGCCGTTTTTATTTTGCTTATGGGCCAGGATATTTATAGGATTAAATCCTATAAGTGGAATTTCTGGGTAAAGAGTCTGTTTCTGTCATCTTGGTATCCTCTGGCCTCAACAGAGGTGGTGTACATCTACCCAAAGCCTTGCCAACACTGTGTGTTAACAAATACTTTGAATTTTACCATTTGATAGGTGACAAGCGCTATCTCAGTATAGTTGGATTTTGCATTTACTTTTTTTTAAATTGTTAAACATTTTAAAAATACACATAACAATATTTGTATCTCACCATTTTCAAGCATACAGTTCAGTAGTGTTAAGTCTGTAACATTGTTGTACAATCACATTTCTTTCACTTTAAATCCCAATATTTAGTTATTATGCCACTTAGTGCCAGGCCCAGCTTGGGACAGCCTCTGCCTGCCATGGCACTCCTTGGTGGTGGGGGAGACAGAAACATAAACAGGCATGAACCAACCCAATGTCACCAGAACTGAACCTGTAATAGCACTGGTGGGGGTGGGAGGACTGCTCCAGAAAGGCTCCTAAGAAGTGGCCCAGGATGACCCCTGAAGGAAGGGAAGGTCTTCCAGGAAGAGAAGCTTGTGTGAACAAAGGTCCAGAGACCTGAGACACCCAGGTGCGTCCTAGGAACTGCAGATACCCATTCCTGCAAGGCAGCCAGGGGAGTGAGGGTGATGAGATCAGAGAAATCAGCATCTAGGGCTGAAGGGCCTTGAAGGCCACTGTGAGGACTTTGTCTTTGGGAGATGGCAAGTTTGGAGCAAAGGAGGACAACGATCAAAAGCTGGAGTTTGATGGGCAGGTGCCAGAGCTCAGGGGAGAATGGCAGACTGATGAAGAGCCAGATGTCCCTCCACACCTGAAGGACAGCGGGCGGGGCGAGGGAGGGTGGATTCCCAAAGGAGACGCTATCTCTTTGGGGACACGGGCCCATGGAGGCTGGGTTGCGTCCAAGGAGAGCCGCCTTAGCAGCACAAAGGAGGAGGCCTGCGGGAAGCCACAGCGTCGGCCTTCTGTCTCCTCCCTCAGACTGTGAGCTTCCACACTCGGTGCGGGGACCCCCAAGTTCCCATGCCAGCGAGCACAGGCGGATCAGACCCTCTTTCCGTACCCGCCCCTGGCTCAATGAGGCTCTCTAAGCCCCGCCCTCAGGTCCTGCCCCCACGGATTTGGGGAGGGGCGGGCTAGAAGCCCTCCTTCGAGCTCTCTGCGGGGCAGGGGCGTGAGGATACACTGGGCGGGGAGGCGGGGGGAGGTAGGAGCGGTCGTCGCCATGGCAACGAGGCCGGTGGTCGGGCCCTGGAGACCCGCGAGCCAAGAAAGGAGCCCGCGAGGGAGGAGGCACCGTGAGCTCAGCGCGGGGGCCCGAGGCCCCGAGAGGAGCTAGAGAATACGGGGCAGTCCTCACTGTTGGTTCCGGGTGGCGCAGGACCCCCTGCGTTTGCCAGTGTGTGTATGCGAAGTTCTCCGGGTGAGTGTGCCGGCGCGTTTGGTTGGTGCATGTGTGCGAGTGTGCGCACGTGGGCACAGGCGTGTGCGCGGGAGTGCCCGTGAGAGGTGCGTGTACCAGAACGCGTGCCCGCGACTGCGTGTGTGCCCCTAAGTGTGCCCGGCTGCGCGGCGGGAGAGTCCCGCCCCTCCCCAGCCACCGGCCGGCCCTCCCCGCCCGCGCCTCCTGCGCCGGCTGCGTCCTCGCCTCCACCTCGCTCACCCCCTCCTCCCGCCCTTCCTCCGGTTCTCCCTCCCTATCGCCTTACACAGCCGGACTCCCAGCTCTTCTCGTCGGCCGCCCTGGGAATCACCGGCCGCCACCGCCCAGCCTGCACCCGGCGGACCCCCAGTGCTTGGGCACCTGTTGGAGGCACAGAGACAGGTGCAGGGGGCTGGGCTGCCGGGGCATGAGGGTGAGGGTGAGTGTGTGTGTTAGCCTGTGTGTGCCTATTGGGGTGTTTAGCTCTCCAGAGGCTGCCGTTTCTGGCTCCTCTGGAAGGCCATTCTCAGTGGGAGGCGTGTGAAGCAGGCGTCCCCCACCTTGGGCGGCTGGGTAGTTGGGGACCAGTCAGGCAGGTGAGCAGATCCTGGACCCGAATGAAGACTGGGTAGTGAAAGTCTAAAGGGGTGGGTGACACAGGACCAGACAAGTGCCTGGTGCAGAAGAATGGAGATAGCCTCATAGAGACAGAGGAGGGGGACTTACGGGGTAGGCAGGGCCCAAAGCAGACAGAAACCCAGAATGAGGAACAGGAGCTGGGACGATGACAAAGGGACAATCCAGAGGTAAGTGGGAAATCTGAGGTGGAGCCAGGACCTATTTGGAGGGAGTGGGCCAGCAGCCCAGCCCCTACAGAGCAAAGCCTGGGGTCTGGAGTGCCCAGGCCTCCTGCCTGCCCATCAGCTGGCACAGGCTGCCTTCTCCCTTGACACCTAGGAAGGGAGGCCAGTGAGGGCCCCACAGACCGAGGAGCTTGCCGCCTGGCCCTCAGCCAGCAGATGGTAGGTATAAGGAGTCAGCCTTGGGCTCGTACTCACTCGCAGCTCCCTCCCCCAGATCAGGGTGCTGCATGAGGGGCCGCAGGGGTGACCGCATGACCATCAACATCCAGGAGCACATGGCCATCAACGTGTGCCCTGGGCCCATCAGGCCCATCCGCCAGATCTCGGACTACTTCCCTCGCCGGGGACCAGGACCTGAAGGGAGTGGTGGGGGCTTCGGGGAGGCCCCTGCTCATCTGGCCCCGCTGGCCCTGGCCCCTCCAGCAGCCCTCCTTGGGGCCACCACACCTGAGGATGGAGCTGAGATGGACAGCTATGACTCGGATGATACCAGTGAGTCTGGGGGCTGGAGGGGCCCAGGGCAAGAATGGAGGCCTCCAGACTTGTGGGAAGTGAGTGTGTGGGGGGAAGGTGGCAGGCAGCACTGCCACAGCTGCAGTCGGTGTGGAGATTACAGCTCTAGCAAGGCTCAATATTCAATATTTCTGCTGAGACACTCAACCACCCACACAGCCCCAGTGGCAGCCCTGCCAGGGATGCAGACGCATGCACACTCACAGGCTGACAGACCAGACACATGCACACACCTTCACAGCTGACACAGCCAGCCTGCCTAATGGTTTCTCACACACACCTGTCTACTCACGTTGCCTCTTCCCTCTTCTCCAGCTGCTCTGGGCACACTGGAGTTTGACCTTCTCTACGACCAGGCCTCCTGCACTCTGCACTGTAGTATCCTCAAGGCTAAGGTGGGCACTCATTGCCTCCCAATCCCCGGCCCTGTTCGTCTCCTACCTGGAAGGGGTGGGTTCCCATTTTCCCTTCCCTTTCCCAGGCTGGACCCCTGCTTCTCCTCTCTCACCTCCTACCCCTGCTTAGCACCCTTCTTGGCTCTGTGCACCCCAAGGATCCACTCTGCAAAGGGCAGGTGGATGGGCGCTCACAGCCCTCTTCTCCCCACTCTTCTCCAGGGCCTCAAGCCCATGGGCTTCAATGGCCTGGCTGACCCCTACGTCAAGCTGCACCTGCTGCCAGGAGCCTGCAAGGTAATGGCCTCCTTGGCCACCCAAGGTGTCCCAGCCTGTGGGTCCATCCCGAACCTTCCTTTGCCTTCAGCTTCTATGGGTCTGGAGGACGTGAATTGAGAACACTTCATCCCCACACCTCAGGCCAATAAACTAAAAACCAAGACTCAGAGGAACACATTGAATCCCGTGTGGAATGAGGACCTGACGTACAGTGGAATCACGGATGATGACATCACCCACAAGGTGCTCAGGTGAGGGCTCCCTCCCTTTTAGCAGGGATTCCAGCTTAGCCCTTCCTCTGGCACAGCTGTCATTGGAACCTTCTTTGGTTGATCTGTTTCCCATTAAGCCCCTCTCAGATGCTCAAGCAATCAGTGGCTCCCCAGCCCCCTCAGCAGCTGGCCAAAATGTTTCCCAGGCATTCCTGCCTCCACCCCAGTATCTCCTACTGTTTCTCCAACAGAGGGCTGCCCCCTTCAGATCGGTCAGATTCATTACTCCTGATCTTTGCCTGTTGTCTCTTCTGTGGGGAAGGTGCTCCTAGCCAGCATAAATCCCACTTGCTATTTGAGACTCTGCCTCCTGGAAGTTTCCCTGGTTACCGAGACCCTTTCTCAGAGCCCCCAACCTAAGTCAGACATCTGTCTGTTCTGTTTCCTATGTCCCCCTAACATCTCTAAGTAAGGAGTGAAGTCTTCAGGGACAGGTAACTTGCTCTGTCATCCCAGGAGTTGGAGCTGTGGGGAGAGTAGTCCCTGGTGGGGAATGAAGGGCAGCAGAACCCAGGCTTGTGAGACCTTTTCCTTTGTTCTTGGCAACACTGAGTCATGGAAGGGTTTGCACTGGGATAGGGGCACCATCAGGGTGTTTTAGGATCACTTTGGTATTGGGTAGACTGGAAAGGACCAGAGGCAGAGAAAGCAGGAAGGCTGGAACCAATTTTCAGAAGAGAAACAAGGCCTAAGTTAATGAGGGCTTACTAGTGCCCAACCGTGGGCTACTGATTCTTAATTTTATTTCACTTGATCCTATTAGTTTTAGGAGGTGGGAACTCATTATCTCCCTTTTATAGATGGGAATTGAGGCTTAGGAAGGTTAAGGCTTGCCCAAGGTCACACAGGCAGCTGGTAAGTGGCAGATCTTGAATCTGAACACCTCTACATGACCCATCTGCTCCAGAGTGTCACAGCAGAAGGAAGCACAGGGGGGCAACAGTAGGGTCTGGACAGAAGTAAAGGCAATCATTTCTTAATTGCTGGGCTCACATGTTTCTCCCAGGCTGGCTCCCTGTTCCATGCAGGAAGAGGTGTGGGATCCTCATCTGATTGTCCAAGGCTCCTCAGGCCCTTCTAGCTCTTACATCCTGAATCTGTGACCCACCCCACCAATGCATGCCCTGTGCACGTTTAGTTGGGTCCCATCCCCAGGCAGAGTGGAGGCAGTAGAGATGGTGGTCCTCAAGATTTGGGAGGGCTCCCTGAAGCAGATGAGCAGGTCTCAAGGGGCCAGGAACAGCCTGGACAGCTGGAAGAGGAGGGGCACAGGAACCAAGCAAATCAAAGAGTTCTTCTCAAGCTCCTGGCCTAGTGCTCACCACAAAGCCCATGAAACAGCCTATTTTACTGGTGAGGTGCAGGGTATTTAGGGCAGAGCTGAGATTGGCCTCTGGTGCTCTGCATTCGGTTGGAGGACCTTTCTCCCATGTTTGAGTGGGGCTCAGGTACCCCAGGGGGCCTTGACCCTGCAGTTCCCCACCAGGATCTCTGTCTGTGATGAGGACAAGCTGAGCCACAATGAGTTCATCGGGGAGATCCGAGTACCCCTCCGCCGCCTCAAGCCTTCACAGAAGAAGCACTTTAACATCTGCCTTGAGCGCCAGGTCCCGGTCTGTGAGGGGCTGTGGGACGCCAGGGGGAGGGGCTCCTGAGGCGGCCAGGTTTCCAGAACTTTCTCTTTGTCCCCTCAGCTGGCTTCACCCTCTTCCATGTCTGCGGCACTGAGGGGCATCTCCTGTTACCTGAAGGAGGTGAGGTGCCCCACAGGGACTATGTCTGGGTGAGAGGTGGTGAAGATGCAGGCTGACCCCTGCATCTGCCCCACAGCTGGAGCAGGCAGAACAGGGACCTGGGCTGCTGGAAGAGCGTGGACGCATCCTGCTGGGCCTCAGCTACACCTCTCAGCGCCAGGGACTACTGGTGGGCATTGTGCGCTGTGCCCACTTGGCTGCCATGGATGTCAATGGCTACTCTGACCCCTACGTCAAGACGTGAGCCTTGCCCTCCCTGAGGCCCACCCTCCCCTCCCCAGGGAGCCTAACCCTGCCCTATCCTTTCAGGGGCCTGGCCTGTTGCTGACCACCCTGCTCCCCTAACCCTGCCCACCTTCCATGGCAGGTACCTGAGGCCCGACGTGGACAAGAAATCCAAGAATAAAACATGTGTGAAGAAGAAGACTCTCAATCCAGAATTTAATGAGGTAAACAGGGAAGGGACTGACCAGAAATCGAGGGGGCCTGAGGGCAGTGCCTCAGGAAGGTGTGGCTTTGCATTGTCCCAGGAGTTTTTCTATGAGATGGAGCTCTCCACTCTGGCCACCAAGACTCTGGAAGTCACAGTCTGGGACTATGACATTGGCAAATCCAATGACTTCATTGGTAAGGGAGGAGCCTGCTGGGTGGTGCTGATGGAGGGCATCCTGGCAGTGAGCTGGGTCCTGACTTTGCCTGCATCTACCTGCTCCCCAGGTGGTGTGTCCCTGGGGCCAGGTGCCCGAGGAGAGGCCCAGAGGCACTGGAATGACTGTCTGCAACAGCCAGACATAGTCCTGGAGCGCTGGCACACCTTGACCAGCGAGTTGCCCCCAGCGGCTGGGGCTCTGCCCTCAGCCTGAGTGGGACAACAGCTGCCCAGCAGAAGCCCCTTGGGCCAAGTCCAGTACCCAACCTCCGCACGAGTGTTTTGCACGTTTACACGGGGTGGACGCCCTGCCCCCCACTACCTGTCTTATTTCCTGAGAGTCTCCGTGACTGTGGAGATCTGTATTCACATATGCAAACTTCCTTCTGCCTCATTTGCCACACATGCAAATATGCAAACCACCCATCCTGTGCACACTGCAGGGGGAGTCCTGTTAATGCCCCTTGCTGAGGCCCTGCTGCTCCTCTCCTCTGTCCTACCTCTCCAGGCTGCCCGGTCCCCCTCTACCCACAGGGAGGAGGTCGGATTGGGGGGGGTTGGAGGAGGAGAATGTTCCCAACAAAGAAAAGGACGAAAAGGCAAAAAAGAGCCACTACTTTAATACATAATCATTAAAAAATGAAAACACCTAGCCCTGTACAGCTGCCCTTTTAAATGAGGGGTCCACTGCAGGATCTCTGCTTCTCTGAGAGGTGGCAGATTCCCTTGGCCACTCATTTAAATAAGTCTCCTGGATGGGGCCAGGATGTTAAGGGCAGGACCTCTGCCCTCTCTGATGAGGCCCACTTCCTGGGGACATTTCTGCATGTTTACGCCTTTTCTGATTGTGTCAGTAGCCGCAGCATGGCAACTGGATGTCAATAAATGTCTCCATGGAAGCTGGGGGCTTATGTGTGCTGGCACAGAGGGCCCTGGGCAAGGGCTCACTGAGAGGGGGGTCACTCCGGGATGTCGATCACCAGGTCATCATCCCCGTCCAGAGCATCATCCCCGCTGCCTGCATCGCTGAACATCTGCTGAGGGACGGTGCTCAGGATGGTGGGGGGGGGCATCTTGGGAGGGGGCAGTGGGGCCAGTGCTGCCCCTACCCCAGCCCCAGAACCCTGGCCTGGGAAGGTCAGCGGCCCTCCCACAGCACAGTCGGGGGGGCCCACCGCCATCTGCAGCAGGAAGAAACAGGAAGGCTGTGTCAGGGAGGTACTGGGACCTTCAGGAGGCTCGCACTGCCCCTTAAGGTAGCTCTGGGGGATGGGGAAGGGGACAAAGGCTCACTCAAGAGGCAGTGGACATAGCCGGGCCAGCCAATGCTGCAAGCAGGGTACCTGCCCCACCTCAGCCCCTTAAAGTCTCAAACCAGCCAAATGCTGGGCATAACAGGTGGTGATGGAGGTGGTGATGGGAGGGGAGGGATCTTACAGGAAACCAGGAGGGAAAGGGCAGGCCCTGCCCTCACCAGGGAAACACCTTGGCTGCCCCTGTTATAGCAGTTAGAGACAGAGTCAGCCTGGAGTGACTACCTGCTTGCCCACCTCCAGCACTTCAGATACCACTTTCTACCACTGGCTGCCTCTCCCTCCTACCATGGGACTCACTGGTTTGATGGAGGGTGTCTAGGTCTTTGCCCCCACCCAGGTGAGGTTTCTACCTCTTCTATCTTGGATGGGCCCCTCCTTAGCATCCCCACAGCCAATGGCCTAAGCCAGGCCTTCCTTTCAGCTCACCTGGGCTATGGTACCAGCCTCCTAACTGGACTCCCTGCCTTCAGCCTCTCCCAGATCCAGCTCCTCCTCCACACTGCAGCCAGAGTGAGCTCTCTAAAACATAAACCTGAGCACGTCATTTCTCCACTTGAGGGCTTCAGGCTCCTCACTCCCCTTGGCACAGGCAGTGTGGTGGGCCAGAGAACAGGCCAGTCCCTGCACCTGGAGTGTCCTTTTCTATTTATCAAAAGCCCTGGTTGGTCCTCTGAGGCTGGGAAGGAGCCTCTGTCCTGCCCAACCCTCCAGCCCCACCCCTGCTAGGTCCTTACAGATCCTCCCCAGAGAGCTCTGTGGGCCTCATGCTTTGCCTGTTGGCACAAATTGAACACCTACTGTGTGCCAGGTGATTTCTGTTGACATTGCTGACCCATTCCAACCACCGTGTAAGGGAGGAGAGGTCATCAGCCAGAGGAGGAAACAGAAATGGAGGTTTTGTGGAACAAGCCTGCCCACTGGGCAGCGTCCAAACTAACCCTACCCTCTGCTTCTCAAGAGAGTTAAATAACAGCCCGAAGGTCACTGAGTATGTGGAGGAGCTGGGATTCAAACCAGCCAAGTCTGGTTGACGCCCAGGCTCTTAACTGACCTCATTCACTCTTCACAGACTTCCCTCCTCTCTTCAGACTACTTCCTGAATGCTCACACTAAGCCACCAAGAAATTTTGCTGACTGCCGCACCCCTTTTGCAGAACATCTGAGTCTCGGCGTCCAAACCTTTGTGATGCCGCCCCAACCTTTCTTTCTCATGTCGTTTTCTCCTCTTACATCTGCTCCAGCCCAAACAATGCTTTTGCTGTGTCTCTATCTTCCTTCCACTCTTGCCTCAGCCTGGAATATCCAAATCTCGCCCTGGGCTCAAATGCTACCTCTTGGAGACCCTCCCCCACCCACCCACCCACACAGCAATTGATTTGGGCCCCTCTCTCAACCAATATTTTCTCTCCTGTATGTTTAGAACTTAGCTCCCCATCACTCTTCTACTTTATGACCCAGCACTTCAGAAAGTTCACACCACGCCTCTACCCATGCTCCAGGATTCGCTGACCCTTGCCTACTCTACCATCCTGCCCTACACAACATAAGCACAGCCTGCTAAGTTAGGCAAAAGGACAGCATGTATCATCCATCATCTACCCATTTTTTCAGGCTCATGGGCCAAGGTCACATAGTAAGTGGCAGAGCTGGGATATGAACAACAGAACCCACATTCCTAACCACAAGCATGACCTCTCAAATGGCTCCGTGCTCCACAGCCTGTAGTCCACCATCCACCCAACTTGAGAGCTGCCTAGCCTGGATCCTATTCTACTTCGATTTAGAGCTGGAGGACACTGTGCCTTCTGTGTTCTCATTTCTCCTGGGGCTCAGTGCCCAGGCCTCTTCTCCACTCACCTCCATGCTAAAGACTTCCAAATCTGCCCCATGGGCCTCAGGCTCACGTTATCCAGTTGTTTCATTGGCATTTCCAGGCAGTATCTCAACCTGTCCAAAACCAACCTCCATATCTTCCCTCCCAAACCTGCTCCACCAAGCCCTCCCCATCTCAGAAAGAGGCTGCTCCACTTCTTCAGCTGCTCAGGCCCCACACTGGACCATCCTTGGCTCCTCTAGCTCATAGCCCTCATTGGTCTTCATGGGGTTCATGCTTTGAAATAGATCCATGATCCACTCTCCACCTTCTCTACTTGGTTTGCTGCAGGAGCCTCCTCATAGCTCCCTGCTTCCTTCCTGACATAACTCCTCCCCAGTCCATTCTCCACATGGTGGCAGCATGCAAATCAGATGAGATTCTCCTTCTGCGCAACCTGCTGCAATGGTTTCCCATTTCATTCCCAGTTCAAGGCCACACTCTTTACAACACCTGTAAGGCCCTCCATAGCCTTGCTCCTCAGCAACTTTTCTGGCCTGCTCACTTTCCTCTGACCACACTGGCCTTGTTCCTGGTCCTTGAACAAGCCAAACACATACCCTGCTCAGGGCCTTTGCACTGGTTGTTCTCTCTGAAAGACAATCTCCCAGGGAGCCACATGGCATGTTCTCATTTCCTTAAGTCTCTGACCAAGTAACATCCCAGATGACCCAACTGTAAGTATTAGCCCCTATCTACTTTGGTGCTTTCCACGCTCTCTACCTGACCCCATTTTCCTGCATTAGTATCAATTTATGTTATTTTCTGCCTATCTTGCTAGAATGTGACCTTCATGAAGGCAGATATTTTTGTCTGTTTTGTTCACTACTACATCTGTAGCACGTAGAACAGTGCCTGGTACATAGTAGGCACTCCATCAACACTTTTTCCTTACATGTAGTCTCATCACAGATTTTCAGATGCAGAATGAGTCCTAGAGTGTCAAAGAGATCTGCTCAAGGTCACATGGTTTTTAACTGGGGAGCCTTGACTTGATTCTAGATCCTACAACTGCACCCCTCCATTGGGGTTGCCTGGATTGGCCAGGCCCACACTGCAGCAGTCCAAGGGCAGGGCCCTAGGTGTCTGCACTCCAAGTACCCCAAGGCTGGTTCCACCCCTATTTGTCTCCACAATAGCCTGTGGGCCAGGACTTCTCTGACCTACCCCTCAGTGCCTAGCCCTGGGCTGGGCCCCCAGTTTCCAAATGAAACCTTCAAAGTTCTTCAGTCCAAAGCCCTTGTCTTGAGCCTCCCTCAGATGGCTGTCCTTCTGCCGTCTGGCCCCTCCCTATCATCCCCAAGTCAGGGTACCTTGAGTTTCCGGGGCAGGCGGGGCCGTTTCTCCCGCTTGGACCTCAGGGGGCTGGGCTCGGGTAGCTGCAGGGCCAGGTAGTCAGAAGGGAATGGGGGGTAGGGAGGGGAAGCCAGCTGCAGGTGTGAGTGGGGGATGGAGATGGGAAATGGAGTGAATGGGGTAGGAGGTAAAGGGAAGAAATGCAAACAGGAGGAAGAATGGAAAAACAAGAGATGGTGATGAGTGTGGCTCCTGAGAACAGAAGGGGAGGGACAGCAGCAGGACTTTGTCCTGGGGTCTGCTCTCCTTATTATGTCTGTTCCCCATTCCTGCACCAGAGACAAGTAGGTAGTTCCAACTCACACCCCTCCAAGGGACACTTGCTGGCCACACCCACACAGATGTCTCCAGAGCTGGGTTGTCTTCACCACAGGCTGCCCCCTCTGCCCAAACGATGCCCACCTTATTCCCAGGCATTTCAGTTACCTCTTCCCACCCCTGAGCCCAACTCACCGAGCTCAGATATGGAGAGGGGGTCCCAGAGGCCTGAAGGGGAAACCCTGTTGAAGGAGGCAGGGAGAGGCTGGAGGGAGAGGGAGCACCCCCCAGTGGAGGGCTTCTCTTCCTGGAGAAAGTACAGGGGAAGGGGAAAGGGTCAGAGGCAGCCAGAAGCCTCCTCCCAGGTGCCTCCTCACCCCACCCCCAGAGAATAATGGCTTCTTCTCACCTCTTGGGGGCTGGTGTGTCTGACAACTTGGGCGTCCCTTCTGTCTCACTGTTATCTGAAGATGCAGTGGCATCTGAGTCTGTGAGGCAGAGTGCTGGTCAGTGGGAGTGGGATGTAAGACCCTCAGTCTACTTCAGAGGGCTCAACTCTATGAAAGGGCTCAGGAGAATCTGACTCCCCATTTGGCACACATATGCTGTTCTGGGGAGGCCCACAGCTTGTCCAGCTTTTTACAATGTCCTTTACAGCTGACTTCCTGCCCAGGCTCCTCCATGACAACACATTTGTCTAGTACTCAGGACATGCCAGGCTCTGAACAGGCACTATACATTCACCACTAATCTTTATCTTCATAGGTGAGAGCAATATACCTCCACTTTCCAGATGAGGTCACTGAGGCTCAGAGAGTATGCTATGGGGCTGGGACTTGAACACAGGCCTCTTAACTCCTTGACCATTTTATCCCACTCTATTCATCTCTTAAGCTGCCTTCAGCTCCTATCTCTGTTCCACTGCCCACATCCATGGTCCTGTTAATCGAATCTCTCCTGTTTTTATCTACTCCCCATTACAATTGCCACAAGGCCAGGCCACCACCATGTACGTGAAAATCACCTGCTAAGCAATCTCCTGCCATCCACTTCCATTCAACTCTAGAATGACCTGAAATGTAAACCTGATCACATCTTTCCTGATAATGTCCCCTACTGCCTGAGAGCATTCAAAGTGCTTCTTAATCTGGTCACAACCTACCTTTCTAGTCTTCCAAACAAACTGTACTCTTCACAACACACCCATCTAGTTCATCAAAAAAGAAATGTCTCCCACTTCTGTGCCTCTACCTAGAAGGGGTCCATCATTCATTTAACAAACAACCAATATTCTTTCCAATTTCTCTGCTTAGATAGATCAGTTAAGAAGTAGATTAAATGTCACCTCTCTGAGAAGTCTTCCAGAATCCCTCAGGCCCAGTTAATTACTGGCTCTCCCAAAACTCTGCTCTCATGTCACAGCCCTCCTCACACTGTGCTAACATGTCATGTGTGGATTTCTCCCTGACCAGACTATGGGCTTTTCCAGGATGAGTAGTGGCTTATGTCTCTGGCTTTCCCTGCTCAGATTTATCCCTCTGACCATGAACATGCTGTTTTTCTCAGGCCTCCTATTCTGAAATCCCCCTCGAACAGCAAGTTAATGGAAAGATCCCAGGAAAGGAACAGCTGGCAATGAGAAGCTAGAATAAAAGCCAAACATTTTGCCGTGACCTGGCTCCTACCTACTTCTGTAATCTCATCTATTACCTACTGTCCTCTTACAAAATGATAACAAATGGGTGTTTTGTGTTCCAATAAAACATTATTTACAAAAACACGTAGCCTGGCTGGCTGTTTGCTGACCCCCTGCTCCAGACCAGTGTTTAAAAGCATGATGAGAAGTAATTGTATGTGACGTGGCTTATGAGGACCCCGCTCTGGCACAGGACCACAAATGCCCACCTCACTGCTTTTTCAAACTGGGAGTCTCAACCCAATAGGGTCATGAAGTGAATTTATTGATTTGCAACCAGCATTAAATGGAAAAGAAAAAAAAGAAAACCAGTCTAAGAAGTATCAGAATAAATTGTACATAACGGTCTTACACTGTTTCATTACATTTTGTGTTATAAGTAAGAATGTATGTGGGGATTTGCTCCTGATGTAAGAGATATTATTGATTATAAATAGTACTAAAAAAAAAGTTTGAAAATACTGCTTTATATTGCTTCGCTCTTCTGCTGCTCTTCAGACAACTTGGTCCATTCTTACATCAGGGCATCTTCATTTATTATTCTCTCTGCCTGGAAATCTCTCACTCCTAGTTTCACAAGATTGGTTTCTTCTTATCTAGGTTTCACTCAAACACTACATCATGAAAAAGGCCTTTTCTTGAGTACTGTATTGAGATTGCCTGCCATCTAGTTTTATACAGTCTGTAAACTAAAAATGGCTTTTTAAATGGGAGAAAAAATTAAAAGAAAAATAGTATTTCATGACATGAAAATTATATGAAATCCAATTATCAGTGTCCATAAATAAAGTTTTATTGAAACACAGCCATGTTCATTTATTTTCACATATAGCTACTTTTGCACTACAAGGCAGAGCTGAGTAGCTGCAACAAAGACTGCATGCTCTGCAAAGCTTAAAATATTCATTATCTGGCAGTTTACAGAAAAAAATGTTTAACCCCTGCTCTACTCAAATCACTACCACATAAACCTGATTTGATTCCTTTCAAATCTAAAATTCTAGGTTTTTTGCTTACTTACTACCCCCAACTAGAATACAAACAGACTTTGTCCATTTTGATTACCACTGTATTCCCTGTGCAAAGCACAGTGCCTGAAACATAGTAAATAGTAAATATTTGAGTGAAGGAATGAAAGGTAGAGGTGGAGGGCAAGCAACTAGTCTAAAGAACTACTGGAGGCTCCATCAGCCGCCAAAGCCTAAAAAGAGGGGCCCAGGAAGCTTGCTGAAGTGCCAGGAGCCATGTCCTCCACCAATTTTTCATGACCTTGCTCACCAGAAGAGTCTTCATCCACGTTTTCGTACTGCAGAAGTCTATCTAGGAGAAAACTGAGGGAAGAGGCAGGGAGAACAAATGTTTATTTCCATCTCAGCAATGTTCCTGGGGCCCTTGTCCCTTCTAGCTGGCCTGCTGGATCCTCACAACAGCCTCAAGGCAGGCACCATGCATTGTGGCCCCACTCCATGATGGGGTCCGAATGTAGATCCACAGGAGCCACAACTCCCGCTGGCCTCCCCCTTTCTCCCCAACGTGTCTCACCTCTTGTCTCGGGACACCTTCAGCAATTTCCTCTGCGCCTTCCTCAGTTCCTCCTGGAAGCACTCGTGTTCCTATATCACAGGCAATGTGGACGCTGGGCCAACAGCCGTGTTTCGAAAACTGGCGACAGCTCACCCAACTCCCTTTGCACATGGGTAAACTGAGGTCCTACCAGAGCCAGGCCTTACCCAGCCACAACCACCATATCCCAGCACTCACGTAAATGAGGAACTTGAGCTTCCGCTTCAGATTCCGGTATTTCTTCTTGTAGTCCACTTCGCCGTCCGCCGGCCCATTCATGACCGGCCCCGGGAGCACGGTCCTAACACTAGCCGGAGTTCCGCTACCCCGAGCCGGCTCGGCTCGGCCTCCCACGCCTCCACTTCCGGAGATTTAGGAAAGTTGAGTCTACTGGGACTACAACTCCCGGCGTACCCCGCGCCTAAGAGTCATGACCTCAGGGCTGTCCTCTTACGGAATACCGGGAAAGGAACGTTCTTTCCCGGACTACGCTAAAGATGGCGTCGCGGCAACGCAATGATGTCATAAAAATGGTGGACGCTGGAGTGTTTCCTCAGTGGTTCTAAATGTGCTTAGCGATTGGAGGCCGCAAGACTTTCCACAGGGAATCCTAGTCGCCAAGGCGGGGAAGTCCTTTTCCTTCCGTCTTTCGAAATCACAGCTGTCTAGGTGGTGCCGATGACCACCGACAGAGGCAGCGTTGCGGAGTTGATTACGTTACCCGCACAACTTGCCAGCGCCGAATAGGTTTCTAACGAGAACTTTAAAAAGATTGGTTTTAAGAAAAGGAAGAAGCCGCGAGACCCTCCAACTGCCCGGGGAAAGCAAGTTTTGTCTGGCAAAGTTCTCGGTCCAAACCGCCCGGGCCAGACACCCAAACGGTCCTCACCCGTCGGCGCCACGACACTGCGCGTGCGTAAACTCCTGTCAAACGAGAAGACGGAGGCCGAAAAGAAAAAAAGGCGGGAGTCACCAATCCCAGGTGGCGCAAAATGGCGTGGGAGAACAAGATGCAAGAGTTCACCCGCAGCTTATTCCGAGACCGCCCGGACCTCAGGTGCACAGGAGGCTAGGGTTGGCGTTGGGAAGGGCAGGGGAGGGACGGGGACCCTGTCGTGACGCATGTCTCCGCAGCACGCTTACGCACTCCATCGTGCGGCGGAGATTCTTGGCACACGTGGGCCGAGACCACTTGGAACCGGAGGAGAAGCAGGCTTTGAAACGGCTAGTGGAGGAGGAGCTGCTAAAGATGCAGGTCTGTGTGTGAGCCTGGGCCACGGGAGGCGGGGAGGCAGCGCCTGACAGGGCGTGTAGCAGAAGACAATCTTGGCACATATTTTGCCGTCTTGATGCACACGCAGGTGGATGAAGCAGGTGCCAGGGAAGAGAGGCTAGATCTTGCCAAGAGAGCGAAGAGGCCTTCCACCCCCTGCAGTGACCCAGAGAGAAAAAGATTCCGTTTTAATTCAGAGTCAGGTTAGTGTCTTCTGCACAGGTGGTTTATTTCTTAAGTATTGTGAATGTATCATATCCTGAGGCATTAGACAGAGGGCTCTAGGCTAGTGATTCAGAAACCAGGAACAAGGTGGACTGAACTGTGTTTCCTACTGTCCTTCTCTCCTCCCTGTGACAGAGTAGGGTCCGAAACAACCTATTCGAAGTGGAGAGAGAAGGGACAAAGGAACCTGTCCTTACCTCTTCTCTCCACATCCCAGAGCCAAGTTCTGCAGCCTCCAGTCCAGACTGCTTTGGCCCGCAAGCAAAGAATGGGCTGGCAGCAGACATCAGTCCAGCTGAGGAGAAGAGTTCAAAGCAAGCCTCAGAGAAAGCAACTGAGGAGAGCAGTGATGCAGAACAGCAGCAGCAGGACCTGACTGTAAAGACTGGATTGGAAAAGGAAGTGGTGAAGGAGAGCAGTGAGGAGGAGGAAGAGGGTTCTGCCAGAACAAGTAAGGTCTGGAAGGAAGAGAGCAGTGAGGAGGAAGTTGAGAAAAAGTTAGAGGTGGAAAAGGAATCCAAAGGCAGGACTGGGAAGAAACCTGTGACAAAGAGCAAGCAGGCATTAGAGAGGACCTCAGCCCGTAGGAAGCAGGCCAGGGAGGAGAGTGAGGACAGCGAGGTGGAATCTGCCCAGAGGACCAGAAAGAAGGCAGAGGGAATGAAAGGAGCTAAGGTCCACCAGGAAAACGAAAAGGAGAGTGAGGAGGAGACCCAAGCTAAAAAGAAACAGAACAGAGAGGACAAGGAGGATTGGAAACCCAAAGGCCATAGCAATGGAGGGAAAAAGTCAGCTTGGGAGGAGAGGAGCTGTAAGCAGAAAAGCAGGGCAGTGACACTGCTGAGAGACTGGAGGGACAAAGAGGAAGAGAAGGAAAGAGCAGCAGCAAGCAGTAGGGATAACAGTGAAGGAGATGAAGAGCTGCCAGTGCAGAGGAAGAGCAAGGACAGGACCGAGCGGATGAGTGGGAAAAGGCAAGTTGGAAGCAGCGAGGAGGGAGAAGACAGCAGGAGGGGGGTGAAACCAACTACTAAAGGCACTGGAAAGACAGCCAAAGAGGGCCATACCAATAGTGAGGCCAGTGACTCAGAAAGGGAGGTGAGCGACAGAGAGGCAGGGGGTAGACCCAGGAGGGAGAAGAACCGCTCTTCCAAGAAGAGCTCCAAGAAAGGCAGGATACGAAGCTCCTCCTCCTCTTCCACAGATGGCAGTCCAAAACCCAAAGGCAGGAAGGTGAGGGTGAGGATGGAGTGGGCAGCCACCGTTAAGGGTGAGGGAGACCCTGACTCAAGCCCAGGTTTAGCATTTAGCTGCTGTCCTTCCTTGCCAGGATGGCTCTGGTCGCTGTGATGAAGACCACCCAGCTGTGATGAGGCTAAAGCGTTACATTCGGGCCTGTGGTGCTCGTCGCAACTACAAGAAACTGCTGGGCTCCTGCCGCTCACACAAGGAGCGCCTGAGTGTCCTCCGGGCAGAGCTGGAAGCCCTGGGCTTGAAAGGTGAAGGATGCAGGAGGGGGCTTTGACTGCTAGGGATGTAGGAGGGGGCTTTGACTGCTAGGGAGGAGAGGATCACTAGCCTCTTCTGCTCCAGGTAACCCTTCTTTAGAGAAGTGTCGGGCCCTGAAGGAGCAGCGGGAGGAGGCAGCTGAGGTGGCCTCCTTGGACATTACGAACATCATCAGTGGTTCAGGTGAGGGGCTTTGCCCCACTCCACAGCAGATGGGGCTTGGACTTCCTCAGACTAATCTGCTCCTCCTTCCTCCAGGCCGGCCACGCAGACGCACAGCCTGGGACCCGTCAGGAGAAGCAGCTCTCTCTGGGGAGCAGTACCGCCGGACCCTGGATTCAGAGGAAGAGAAGCCCCATCCCCAGCCTCCAGACTGGTCACATATGCGTGGCATCATCAGCAGTGATGGCGAGAGTAACTGAGCTCCCCCAGAAGGGACTCTGCACTTGTAGAAAGCTGATGTAGCACATTCCCCTTCTACTCTCAATTCTGGGCCTGCATAAGCAGCAGCAGTTTTCTTTAGACTTGTAACCCCCAGGGACACAAGTTGTTGGGATCCTACTTCTCAGCTTCATGTTCTGTTTAAGGTGTTTATTTTTTATAACTCAATAAAGGAGTGTTTGAAGTACCTCATCAAAACCGGTCCCCCACTCTCACCCCCTGTACTTTGGGCCAAAAAGTTGAATAGCAGCCAGTCCCTTGTGTCTGGTTCCTTCATTTTCTCCAGGTTCTCCAAAGAAATCCCAGTCTCCAGACCCTGCCATCCAGTCTGCCACTAGGCTCTGTCAGAGAATGGTGGTTCCTATCCTCATTCTTCCACCTGACCAGCAGGCCCATGATCACACAGCTTTTGGCTGTGCCTGATAACCTAATGCCTAGTTGGGAGAAGCATCTGAATAACTGGCCTTAGAATGTGAAGCACAAAATGAAATGACTTGGGAACACCTGGTGTTTATGCCTTCCTTCCCCCTTCCTGAACAAGCCACCTAGTCACTGCCTGGCTTTTCAGCTCTAAAGGGGTGGGTATAGCAGGACCTAGACCTGATAAATCAGTGTACCCTCAGACCTCTGGCTAGAGATCGAGCCAATGAAGTTGCTTCAGGACTTTGATGGAATTCTTGCTGTTGAGATGTAAACTTGGAGCTGCCCAGGGTCTGTGCATGATGCAAATCTTCTGAAAAATCTTTGAAGCCAGAGAGACTGGTGGACCCCCTTTGAGGGTCTGGATCTAGTCATTAAAGTCATTGAAATTTTTAGTTAACAGCCCAGTAAATTATCTTATTTTAAAATAGAATTAACACTACTACTTGCCATTTACAGTCCTTAATACACACCTTAGACAGAGACAGTCCTAGGGTCTGTTAGAATAACCAACAGTTTATTAAAAGCTTGCTGTGGGGCTCTGTGCCAGCCCCGTAGCTGGTAGGGGCTCCATGACTGCTCCCACGCCCGGAGCAGCCCCTTCCAAGGTCTTTCCCTTGTTCCCTGCCCTAGCTCTGATCTCAATTAAAAAAAAAAAAATATAAAGGACAAGATGGCACAGGACGTCAAGACAGCAATGGGGGAATGGAGAGACCAGGCATCCTGACCCCAAGACCCTGTCCTGATCCTTCTCTCCTAGAAGTCCTTTTCCTTCCATTCTCTCCACCCCAGTCCTTAGACCTGTTCTGCCATATCCCAGGTTTGGGGGACCTGGCATCTCCAATCCATGGCCCCATTGCAGGGGGTAGTATAGTTCTCTTTAATATATTGTCTAGACCCACCCTTCCCCTCCCCAAGGGGACTAGATGAATATTTGACACACACATCTCCCTCCTTTCCCAAGGCTGCAATGGAGGGAGACCCTGGCACCATGGTGGGGAGGCAGGGGCACCTGGCCAGGCTTGAGGCACCTATGCCCAAGCTGGCCCTGGGCCACTGGTCAGCCCAAGAAGCTCATGGGATGAGGTCTGAGGGGAGCTGGAGCCAACATCCTGTCTCCCACCCTCAGGTGAGCCTTAAGCTCACAGCCTTCCAGGATCAGGCTCCACCCACCCTGCCCCATTCATCTGCTCATCCACCTTGCACTTCAGGAATAGAAGTGAGAAGAACCATTGAGTATGTGGGAAGCAACACTGGTGCTGCGGCTCAGAGGCCCAGGCACTGCAGCAGCAGGTGGGCCCACATCACTGCCACTTCCCCCAGAGGCTGCCCGCCGCAGGGGCTGGGGGCTGTTTCTTAGTAGCAGCAAGGCTCCCCCACGGGGTGTCCCACTCTGTGCTGGGGGCCCCAGCCAGTTTGGGGGACCTGGGGGAGCCAGTAGAGAGGGTTGACGCCAGGCTGGGGGTGGCATGCCTGGAGGAGGAGGGCCATGGCTCCAGTGTGCTCCTGAACGGGGAACAGGACGAGAGGGCCAGGCAGGGGCAGGGGGTGGAGCAGGGTAGCCCTGGGCGGCAGCCTCAGCTGGGATGCCCCCAAGAGCCATACTGGAGAAGCCCAGCCTCATACTCTCTGCATCGAAAGCCTCAATCTCACGGGCCTGCCGCTCAAGCAAACTCCGGATTCGCTCAGAGCACCCTGTTTGCAGGGCCAGCAGCTCTTCTTCCACCTGGGGCACCCAAAACAGAGGTTAGAGAGTTGGGGGGCTACCCTCCCCACCCTGTGCTGGAGGCCAAGCCCTCTTACCCGCTGCTCCAGCAGTGCCCGCCTCAGAGCCACTCTCTGCTCCAGCTCCCGGAGCTCCCTCTCGTGTTGACTCTCTGTGCGGATCTTGATCTTGCTCTGGTAAGCATTGAGCAACTCCAGCTCCTGTTGCAACTGCTGCCGAAGGGCCTGGAACTCTGCCTCCTGGGTCTCATCAAGCCGCAGCTGGAGAACAGAACTAGTTTAAGGGGCCTCCTCCCTACCGCATGATCCTCCCCTGCCCCAGATAGTCCTGAGCCCTAAGGTTCAAGCAGCAGCCAGTCTCAACATCTATCAAAATGAAAGACTGTCATACCCTGTGACAGCAATTACACTTCCAGGAATTTATCCCCAGGTATACTTGCCCATGTGCTTGAAGGTGTTCACTGGAGCGTTGTAATAGCAAAATACTGGAAACCTAAACGTCCAGCAATAAGGGATGGGTTAAATAAATAATGGTATGTCCATACCATGGAAAATTTTACATTGTTTAAAAAATGAATTATGTGTGCTGACATGGAAAGATGTCCAAGAAATATCAGGTGAAAAAAGAAGTTAGAGAACATCAGGTAATATGTTCCATTTTTTGTTAAAAATTTTTATATAATTTTCCAAATATGTTTAGGAAAAAATCTAAAATACAATTAATGATTAGTCATCTCTCAGAGATGGGACTGGTTGGGTGAAAGGATGACAGTGAATAGGTGCACTTTTACTTTTTATACCATGTGTATATTTTAAGTGGCCCATTCCAGTGTCACATGTGGTCACTTTTAGAACAGCAACCTTCACAATCCTCCAGAAGTTTGAGTAAATTGGCCTGAGGGCCACAACCATTTTTATTTGCTCCCTGTTCACACATTAAATAAATCAGGCCCAGGAAAAAATTACAGCCACTCTTCCCTTGGTGATTCTTGACAGAATAGGTGGGTTGGCTTTGTCAAGACCTTAAGAAAATACTAGAGAGGTAGTAAGACTATTGCAAAGAACATTACTGGGAGTTACCTGAATTTCCCAAGAACAAAAGCCCCATTTCTGTCCACACCCACTGCCCCTAACTAAGCAAGAAATACAGAGGCCAACCTCCACCACACTCCCTCCCTGGACCCCAGGCCTCACCGCCTGTGAGCTGAGCATCTCTGAGATGGACTGGTCATACTGCTCAGCTAGGATTGCCAGCTTGCGGGTCTGTTCTTCCTTGAGCCGCTTAAGGAGGCTCTTGTGCTGAGCTTTGGGCGTGGTCTCCAACAAGTGTGCCCGAAGAGCCTTGTACTGCCGAGTCTGGATCTTACAGGTCTCCTGGAACTGCTTCTTGATCTGCAGCTCCTTAGACTATGCAGTGGATGGACCAAGGGGAGATGGGGGCAGGGAAAAGGAAGAAGAGGAGGAGGAGGAGAAACAACCAGGGGAGAAGAGAGAGGAGAGGAGGAGACAGAAGCAGAGACAGGGAGAGGGAGAGAAACAGAAAACATGTTAGACAGAGGGGGCGGGGAGAGCTGTATACAGACACGGAGAGATGGGATTGTGTTGAGAGAGATCAGGAATTCTCAATGGGCAAGAGATGCAAAGAAAACAAGACAGGTTCCAAGAGTATGTTCACAGAGTTGGGAAGGAAACTCACAAGAAACAGCAGGAAAGTTCATGGACAGAAGACTGGGAATCTTTAGAATACTGAATGCACACAAGAAGCTCTGACCATGCAAGCAGGGGGAAAAGAGGACCTAGACTAGATTATAAACATGTGAGCAGATACAGAATGTGCATAAAAATAAGTGAGAAAACCAAGTCACACAACACCCATGGAAGAGAGCAGCATAGCTAAGGAAAGACAGAGGGAGTCCCAGGTTCAGCACCTCAGGATGGGAAGAAGAGATGGAGGATAAGCACCAAGCTGAGAAATGGGTAAGAAGGGGTGGCCCCATCTCAGGCCACAGAGGGAAAAGGGGCAAAGGAGATGGCCAGAAAGGGCCTGACAAGTACAATGGGCCAGCAGCTGCCACCCTGACCAGAACTACACATTTCAGCCTAGCCCCTTAACGCACTTAGCTCCCACTCCAAGCCCACAACCAATCCCATTTCCACAATGCCCACACTCTCTGCCTGGCCCCCCAAACTCACCACTCCCTACTGTGGAGGGTTTGCAGTCCCATCCCCCAGCCTTATAGGGAATGTCTGATACCAGTAAAGAAATTTGGCTCCCACACAGAAGGGAACCACATAGGGAATGGATTGGGAAAAATGGCAAGGGATGAAGACAAAAGGACCCAGAATCTAAGGACTCTCTGGAAAGCATCCACAAATGGGAACTGTGGGACCCAGAAGTTCTGTGGAAGCTCAAAAGGGGCCTAGACCCCTGAGCTGGTGGTGGTCATGGTACAACAAAACTATGAAGGCAAAGAGGATGAGGCTGAGGAGTGAAAGGGGGTAAGATAATGTAGATGGGGGTGAAGAGGTTATGAATTGGGGGCCAAGGGTCCAGATAGTGGGCATACCAGGGAGGCTAGGCGGCAGGACAAAGCAGACAGAGGCAGCCTGGGCCAAAAGTACAGTTCCGCTCAGATATTTTATTTGTGTTTATCTTTTTCTTTTTTTTGGTGGGGGAAAGGGGACAGGTTGGAAGGGAGACAGAAAAACAAAATCAAAGAGAGAAAAAAAAAACATGACTCTTTCCACCCACCACCACCCCTGGCCCCAGGCCTGAGTCGATGAGGGTGAGGATGAGCACACACACAGCAGGAGAACAGCAATAACTTAGGGTTGGGGAGGAGCGTCAGGAGAACACAAAGTGTGACTTCCAGACTCTGTGGTAGGGGAGGCTGCCTGTTTAGAGGTCTGAAGGGCTGGGGTGAGGTGGGGATGCATACTGAGGAAGGAGGGGTGAAAGGGAGGAAAGGATTGGGACTGGACAAACTTCACTGAGTAGTGGAAGATAAAGTGCTCAATGTTCTAGATTCTGGATGGGGAAGAGCTAGAGTTGGTCACCTCCAGGGAGGCAGGGCCCGGGACTGGCGAGTTTGGGATCGCCGCCCAGCCAGAGTCCCTGTTGGTGGTTGGCTGGAGGCAGGGAGCCCTAGCTGGCGCTGGCTGCGTGGTAGCAGCCGAGGGATCCGGCTGGGCCGTTCACCACGAAACAGGCCCCAGCTGGCCAATGTGTGAATGGCCCAGGGAGGCAAGCAGGAGGCTAACCCTTGGCCGGCCCGTGCCAGACGCCAGTTCCAGCCCTTGCACAGGGCCCAAAACTTTGCCAACAAGGCTAGTGGGTGTCGGGCAGTGTGGGGATTACTACGCCAGGGCCCAGGGACAGGCAGACGGCTGCGGAAGCCATCTTTGTTGGTCTTGGGGTAGAGTGCAAACAGGCCCCGGTCCCCCACAGCCCCACAGCCCTGTAGGGCCCGGAAGGCCATGGGTGATAGGTGCAGCAGAGCCCGCAACCAGAGTCGAGAAATGCCTCGGCGCATCCGGGGGCCCTGCTGCCGCACCCATTTGCCCCCAGCTGCCATAGCTGCCAGAGGTAGAGCCAGGGCTGGCCAGGCTAGGAGCCAGGCAGCCCCAAGGCCCAGAGGGACACCCATAAGACCTCGACGCCAGCTCAGACCCAGGACAGCCCCCAGTGCAGTGCCCTGGGCCAGGAGTAGGAATAGACTGGGCGGCAGGTGCAGAGCTGTACAAAGAAGTAGGTAGGAGGCCCCCAGGCCCACCAGCCCCACCTCAAGGGCCAGCAATGCTGCCTGCAGGCCACCCCCACCCTGGGCTGCGAGCAGTGGGAGCAGCAACAGAAGTAGGAGGGGCAAGAGGCCAGAGGAGGATCCCACTGCAAAGGACAGGCCAGCCAGCAGACCATGGGACAGGAGTCCAGAGAGCTGGCTAGCAGGGCCAGGCCTCAGATGTGTCGGAGGGGGCTCAGGGGGGATGTCTGGTGAAGGACAGCCATCTCCAGGATCCCTCAGGGTGCTAATTGAAGCCCCCTCCTCGTCTTCCTCCTCCTCCTCAGGAACTGGGGTCAATGCCTGGCCCTGGACCCAGCCAAGCTCAAACTCCTCATCCAGGACGCCCCCATTCTCCTTCTCCCACAACCTCCATGCCTCAGTGGTGTCCTGGCCCACAATGCTCCTCTCCTGAGGTGCCAAGGCTGGGACTATAAGCTCCTTTATCTCATCAGGTAGACCCCAAAATTCCTCATCAACCAAACTCCTATGTTTTGGTGGACTGGGACTAGGGGTTCCTGATTCTTCCCCCAATATCCTCTGATCTTCTGGTTCTAAGGCAGCCCCTTCCTTTCCCAGAATCCTTCTCTCTGGAACTGCTTCCTCCTCTCCCAGAATTCTTTGGTCCAGGACTGCCTCCTGGCCAGATGAGCAGGGCTGCTCTTCTCTAGGGGTGCCTGTGCTGGGTGGTCCCAGAGCCCCAGGAATGGGGAGCGGGAAGCCTGCACGTACTTTGAGGCTCTTGGGCTGCTGGCGAACCTGGGCTGCGTGCTTCTGCCGCAACTCTTGCTCACGCCGCTTGTTGTACTCCAGCTGGTTGCCCAGCTCCGTCTGGTGCTGCAGGCGGGTGAGCTCAGCCCGTGTGCGCTGTACAGCCTGGAGCTGCCGTAGCTCCAGCTCCCGTGTGGCCTCGTGTTGCCGCAGCAGCAACGCACACTCCAAGTCCTTCTGAGTCTGCTTCTTATTCAAGTCCTGAGGCAGAAAGGAGGCAAGGCCCAGAGCCCAGTCAGTGGGCCTTGTTGGTGTCAAGGAAGTGAGAGAGTCCCAGGAACCCATGGCAGAGGAAGCTGAGGGTGCAGATGAGAGGTATAAAGGAACCAAGCTCCTGGCTGGCCTGGGAATAGAAGCCTCAGGGAACTCTAGCAGGGTCTGATGGGCATGAGAAGCAAAAGCAGTGTTGAAGAGAAGCTGAGCCATAACATGAATGAGGGCAGAAGGAAAAGATGACCACAGTGAGGCAAACGGAAAAGAGGAAATGCTGGGGATGCAGGAAGGGAATGGGGGATGGGGTGACCTACCTCTCGCAGCAGGTCCTGGTCCAGGCTGTGACGAGCCAACAGCATCTTACGCTTGTATTGGCGACACTGCAGCTCAAAGTACTGGCGCTGCCGCCGCAGCAGCCCTGCCTCCTCCTCTGCCTGGCACTGCTGTAGCTGCTCCTTCTGCCGCAATAGCCACTCAGCCTTCTCTCGCTTGGGTGTGCTGGGGTTCTCCTGGAGCTCCTGGGTAAGGGCCGTAGGGAGAGCAGGGAGGTCAGGGCCTGCCTCAGCCCCCAATGGCTTGGCCCACTGCTGCAGCCCTACTGCACACCTCCTTTAGTTGCTCCTTCCGAAGTTTGTAGGTTCGCTTCTGTGCCTCCAGCAGGGCAGCCAGCTCCTTCTTCTGCTGCCCAAGGATATGCTGCTGGAACTTACGCTCCTCGGCCTGGGCAGCTCGTGCCTCCTTCTCACCAATGGCCTGGTGCCGCCGTGAGAGCTTTTCTGCCTCAGCCCCAAAACCAGCCCGCTGTGCCTCAAGTTCTCGTTGTAGCCGTGCACTATGCTCCTCACGCTCCCCCCTCAGCCGGGACTCCAAGGCAAGCAGCTGTTTCTGGTGCTGTCGTCGCATCCGCTTATAGCCACTCAGCTGCTCCCGCAGGGCTGAGTCCTGCTCATGCTCCTGGATCTGACGGCTGACCTGGGATAGGAGAAAGGAAGAGAAGTGGGTCTCAGCCCTGACCCCCATTTTATCAATACACACAGTCTTTGTGCTCTACTGTGGAAGAACATGGGTTTTAGACTCATGCGTTTAATTTTCATTTAGTACCTTCCTCACACTTAGCCTCTCTGAGCCTGCCACCTCAACTCGATGACGGAGACATAACCTACTTCACAGATCAGTGTGATTGAACGAGATGATAAAAGGTGCCAAGCACAAGGCCTGGCATAAAAGTAGAAACAATTCAAGTTAGTTAAAAAGAATAAAGAAATGAAACAGACCTGGGCCCAAATCCTAGCTCTGCCACTTACTAACCACATGACCTCAAGCAAGTTAATGTTGCTAAGCTCAGTTTCCGCATCTGTTATGTGGGGTGGGGCAATAATACCTCCTTGTAGAGGGCTATGGAGATTAGATTTGATATATATGTAGTAGTGTTTAGAACATTCTGAACCAATAAATGTTGGTTTCCTTCTCCTTCAGCAGACATTGAGGACCCATTATAGCCCAGGAATTGCAGCTGGGATCTGGGCCATGAGATGTTGGAATAACAAGAACATTGGGACACGATGCTCCTGTCTGAGGTTTGAGCTCAGGTCCCACTGTAAAGGGGCTATGTTAGTGGGCCCAAACTAGTCCAGGTGGCCAAGGCCCTGGAAGTCACAGACCTTTCTGCACAGCACTTCAAAGCACCAAGCCCCCAGGATCTGTGGAACTATCCCAGCAGAACAGTCACAGGCAGAGGCCACAGAACACACTGGACTGGCCAGTGGCCTCTGCGAGTTTTGTTGGTGCTTGTAGCTATGCAGGAAGATAATCTAATAAAGGCTTATTAAAAGTTGAACAGAACTGGTTTATGAAAAGTCTACCTGTTTTTTGAACTGAGAAAAACATTCTCATGACTTGATTTTAGAAGAGGACCACTGCTTACAGAATTTGAGAGCTCCTATAGGTGCTTGGGCAAGTAGCACTCTTGAGTCACAGCTGCCTCATCTCTCAAATGGGATCATATAGTCTCTCCAGAGTAGCTAGAAGAATTTAAATACAGGCACATGTGTGAGCCTGAGAGCCAGTCACTGGTAGGCAGAACCCTGAACACTATCCCTGCCTTCCAGGGGCACAGCATCCAGCAAACCTGTCAAAATGCTGTTAGGAGCCCCACCACACTGGGTATGAAGTACCTGGCTGGCCAGGAGCCTGGGAAGGCATCCTAGATGCTATTTAAGCCCAGACATGAAAATGCAGAATGAGTTTGCTAAGCTACATCTAGTGTGCCCAGAACAGTCAGTAGGGAGGAAAGGGAAGAGGGGAGGGTCCAGGTAAGGAGAAGGCAAGAGATGGCAACAAAAAGTGAGGGTGGCATCTGGATTTATCATGAGACACTGATAAACTCATTTCTGGTCTTAAAAAGACAGTTTGGGGCACTCAGGCCAAAGGATGGTGTTGCACTTACCAGGGAGGCAGTACGAATAGTGGCAAAGTGGTCCCGGTTGCGGCAGTAGGCCCGGCGGCGGGCAGAGGTGGTAGAGGTGGGAGCCGGGGCTGCAGGTGGCTGGAGGGGGCTTGGGGTCATATCTGGCTGGTAAGGGTCATCATACAGATTATCAGAGCCCTAGAGGAAGGAAAGGTGAAAGGGATGACAAAGGTTCAGAGGCCACTGGGTCCAAAGGGAGACCTGGTCAGACTTAGAGGAGAAGTCATGCTCGAGAGGGAGAGCAGGGACCCCAGGTGACTCCTGATCATGAAAGCTGTGGCTTGGCCTTGCTACTGTCATGCCTACTCAGGGTGAGCTGCATACCGGCAGCCGGTGGATGATGGAGCTATGGGAGGTGACTGTGTGCTCCCCCTCCTGCATCATGGCCATCTCTCTGGTTTCAGGGCCTTCCTCTTCCTCTTCCTCCTCTTCCTCCTCTTCCTCCTCCTCCTCTTCATTGTCCGAGGCATCTGCTAGGCTGTTGACCGAGCTGCTCTGGCTGGAGGCGCTGATGGACATGCTTGGCACTGAGTGGCTGCTCTCTAAACTGGTCAGCGTCCCGGCCCGATGCATGTAGGGTTCTGCCTCCTGTGGATAGGGCGGAGGCTGCTGGGCATGGAAGGGGAAGGACAAGGGTGTGGACATGGAGGTAGCACAAAGAGACAGAAGGTATGCAGAGGAGTGGGGAAGTAGGGGGGGTCAAGCATCTGCTTGGACGCAAGCACAACATGGTGGTAAAGGGTGGAAGGGCAAAGTGGGTCACCTCCTCCTCCTCTGGGGCCTCAGCACCAGGGCCATTGGGTGCCTCTTGGAACAATATTTTTTTCATCTTGCGGTACTGCAGGTTGTCCAACTCCCGCACAGCATCCTTGGTCCTCTGAATTAGGTCCATGATGACTGTGGGTGGCCGTTCCCGGAGCACAAAGCGGTGCTGGGGGAAGAGAACACTAAGGCCTGCTGCTAAGCCCTCCCCTGCCCCCTAACATCCCATGGGTCTTGGTATTCCTTCTGGCCTGAGGGACTACCCCTAGGGCCCTTGCCCACTATGGGTTTATGCTGGCCTTGTCCCAACCCCTCCTCCCACATTAATTTTCATTACCTAATCTCTTTTTTGCCTCCAAGTATGGCTGACAGACAAGAACAGCCAAGATACTGAATTCTAGTCCAGGTCCTCTATCAAAGTGCTGTGTGGCCCTGGACATGTTCATGAGGCCTTCTCTGGGTCTCATAAGGTATCCCACAATTATAAAACAAGTAGGTCAAATTAGATAATCTACATCAGTTCCCAACGAGGACTCCTTAGGCCACCATGGATCTGTGAAGGGAATGGGGGCCCCTCTACTTTTAGTAACTCAAAAAACATCTAAGGGAAATCATACATTTACCCATGACAAGGCTACACAGGCTTTTGGCTTGAATTACATCAGATCAGTGTGGTAACCCTGGTTATCGCATGCTGACCAGAAGGTCTGGCTGGCAATTACATACATCTTTGATTAATAAAAGATGGGAAAACAAATTATTACTTAATAAATAAAGGTAGTCTGGTAGATAAAATCTTACAAAACAGTCCACTGGCACTGGAGATGGGGGTGGGAATTCATAAATGAAGTTCTTGGTGAAGGAAGAATTGGGAATCACCAATTTCATAGAGGGGTTTCTGCGGCTCTAACAAACAGGAGAATGCTAGGCCAGTGAGTTCTCACCTTCAGCAGAACTTCTGAGGTTGGTCTGTCTTGAGGGATTTTCTGAAGGCAGGAGTCAACAAAATTCCGGAAGTATTCAGACCTAGAGTTATAGGAGAGTGAGGCAGGGATGGGAAGAGCACGAGCCAGGCAGTCTCACCCTACTGCCTCACCCCTGGGCCCAGGAATCCCAGCCCTCACCAGTGTCCTGACTGGAGTACGGGGGACTCGTTCTGTGCAATGTGGTATAAGGCACTCATCGCATTCATGTTAAACAATGGTGGTTTCCGTTCCGCTACAGAGAGAGATCAAGGGAGAAAAGGTGAGAGTTGGCAAGTGGGCAGAGGAGACTGGAATGGAAATCAGAAGACTTGGTTCACACCCCAGCTCCCTGACTTTTTTGCTGCATGACCCTGAACAATTCCCATAATCTTAATTAATCCCTCTATAAAATGCAATACCCATCCTCTCCCCTGCGCACAGTGGAATAGGGATCTAAGAAAATAATATTTGCAAAAGCACCAAAAAAGACAGAAGGAAGCACATTATTGGCTCAACTAATATTTATTAGGTGCCAAATAAAAGCAGTAAGTTTGCTAAATGTTATGGGGAAGATAAAGAAAAACAAGACAGGCCCTGTCCTTGAGGAACTTCCAGTCTAACAAGGAAGATTAAATAGGACTGAACAAGTAACATCAAGTTCAAAATGTCAATTGGCACAAGAGGTAAATGACTGGGAAGGTGAGTATGTGGTGGACCTTCAAGCTGGTACACCTGCAGAGGATTCAGGACTCTAAGGATTATATTGGGGCTACACCTTAGGTTAGAAGTTGCAAGCCAGGAGCTCATTGTGGCCGAGACAGATGTTTTGTGTTGTTTCTGGCCTGAACAGTGGTTTTTAAATTCCAACAAACAAATATTAGATCTGTGCAGTGTGGTACAATACCATAAAAAATTAGATCTGGTGAAACAGAGCCTACATTCCTGCATAACAATGGGCTGGAGCTGAGCAACAGTAATCTCCAGTTTGCTTCACCACACTGCTTCTCTGGTACTGTCAGTTGCCATTCATAATCAGGATTGATGAATTCTTTTCAACAGTAGAGAAATATTTCTCTGTATCCAGTTTTTACCAAAAACTAGGAATATACTGGGCAACTCTAGATTTTTCTTATACCTGGTCTGCTTCACATATCTGCATCACCCGTCTGGCCTTAGCCTCAAATGGGAAATGTAGACATGTGAAGACAGACAGAAAGGGCATGTCAAGTATCTGATCTCGGGCAAAGGACACAATACAAACCAAGGCAAGAAAGTGAAAAGGTTAATGGCACACTCCAGGGTGGAGGTCATGAAGGGGAAAGCCAGCCTTAGGAAGGAGAACCTTTAGCTTGGTGTATGGAAGGATAAGGATGGCTTCAGTCCTGAAAGCCATGGGGAGCCACTGATTTCTCTGAAACAACAGCACTGAGCTTGGGCAGCTCTCCCTGACATGAGAGATTGGAAGGAAAAAGAGCCTGGTGGTAGGAAAGATCACCGCAGGTTGTTGGTACGAGTAGCTAACAGCGTCTCTTTCTTGGTCAACTTTTCTGTGCCTGGCACTGTGTTGGACCTACCAACTGCTTCAATAGTGTAGGCTGGCAGAGATGAGAACCTTGACATGGCTTCAAGGTCTCATGAACTCACTTAAGCCTAACTCTCAGGCCTTACCTCTCACTGCTCTTTGCACTGCATTACATGCAATATGACAAAAAAATGAAACTAGTTTCAGCTCTCTATGCCTGCTCTTACTGTCTGGAATGCTTGTCCCTACAGTCCTCAAACAGCTGTATTTGTCTTAAGGTTCTGTTTAGACATCTCTGGTACAAGGAGACCTTTCTCAGGCCCTGAATTAGGTCAAGTCCCTTTTTTGGCGATAGTATTACACCTGTAACTTTTCCATTCAGCTTTTATCACATTGAGTGAAAATATGCTTGTTTCTTCAACTTGAATGTTAAGTTCGATGAGAGCAGGAACCTCATTCACTGCTGTTCCCAGAACCTACTAGTATAGCACATGACACTTAGCGGGCACTCAAAAAAGATTTACAAGTAGAGTAGTGGACAGAAGAGATAAATGTTACAAAATCTTTAGGTCTAAAACCTTGCAAGATTTGACAGCAGCCTTAATTGGATGAAGGGTAGAATCAAAATGGAAAGGAGCTTGGAGGCCTTGGAGGATGGATGAGATGGGGATAGTAAGTGAAACAGAAAAGAGTGGAGTGAAAAGAGGATGACGTCCTTACCCAATTCAATGCAGGTTATCCCCAAGGACCAGACATCCACCTTGCCATCATACTGCCCTTCATCCATCGCCAGGATCACTTCTGGAGCCATCCTTGGAGAATGGTCAAGAGAAAAAGGTTAATCACCTGCCCAGACCCTGCCAACTCCCGCTCCTGATATCCTGGGAGCTCTCTCCACTCACCACCACTCCCACTCACCAGTACGGGGTGCCCACAAAGGAGTTGGCGGGTGCCATGATAGATGCAGAGCCGAAGTCCCCCAGCTTCACCAAGCCTGGCTCTGAAAGCAGGATGTTTCCAGCCTTCACATCCCTGCCAGACACAAAGCACAGGGATAAGACAAGAGTCACAGGAAGGCTGGGCAGGGGCTTTAGCACAAAGTTGCCGAGAAGGCTGTAGCCCAGTTGAATGAGGAGTGGGGTAGAAAGCACCCTCCCAGCCCTCGTCAGTGCTGCTTGTACCTATGGATCATGTTGTGGGAGTGCAGATAAGCCAGGCCCTGAAGGGCCCCATGTGTCACAGCTGCAATCTCCACCTCCTGAAGGGGCTTCTTGTGCACTGAGGAGTGATGGAAAAACACTAAACTGACGGAGAGACCAATGGTGGGATGGGAAAAAGCTCCCCTGAACCCTTCCTCTAGGCTTCTCTGCTCTTCTCCCTTCTCTCAGTTACTGGCCAAAGAGTCACTTACCTTCTAGAAGGTCAGAAGCTGAGCCCAGGCAATACTCCATCACCAGCTAAGGAAAGGTCAAGGGTCAGAGATCAGCAGATCTGGCCACCCCTGGCCCATTTTCCTTGGGCAGAGATACAAAGCAGAGAGCTTTCTTGCCTATCTTCATTCAGGAAATGCCCCAGGGGTAATGGTAGGGAGGAAGGGCAACTGAGTAAACCAGGTGGATGGTGGGAGAATCCTGAGATTCAGGACCTACCCTAGAAAGAGTACAAGACTCCACCACTCCCATCTGAATCCCTTCATAGCCCAATTCAATCTCCATCTCCTCCAACCCCTATGTTCCTTTCCAACTGCTAACAGTCTATGTCCGACTCCTAACCAGCCTCTGCTTCTGGATAGATGCTACTGCTCATGAGTTTGAGGACTAAAAAGGTTAGGAAAGACCTTCTCCTTCCCAAGATCCCCAAAACAGCACCCTGAACAGGGTCCACCCAAGAGACTAGACCAGGATAAGGATGGGCCTGAGTGGGAACAAAGATCAGGCCAGAGTCAGGGAGCCAGCTCACCCAAGCTGTGTGCTCCCTCAGGTAACAGCCCCGGTACTGAATGGTATTGGGATGTCGGAGTTTCTGTAGGAACCGCACCTCCTTGATGATGTCCTGCCACTTCTGGGAGGTCAGGGATGGAGAGAGGCTTACTCAACTTGCATCTTGAGACTGTAGTCCCCTGCCCCGACCTGGTCTTGTCAAGCCTGACCCACCTCATTTGACTGCTTCCCACTGTACGACATCTTCTTGATGGCCACCACCTCACTATTCCGGACATCCCGGGCCTAGAGGACCAGAAGGTGGTAAAGGTCCCCGGTAAGAAATGGCAGTGGAAAAACTTACTGACCCAGTAGGAGACAGCAGGAAAGGCTTGTGTGGCAAGAGTAGTTTAGGGGGCTGTTTGTGGAGGTCCATGGGGGGAAGAATACAGTCTCCATCCTACCCTCCCAAGCCCCAACTCACAAAGTACACGGCTCCAAAGCTGCCATGGCCAATTTCCCGGAGGTCAGAGAAGAGCTTTTCAGGGTCATCCTTAAAGAAGAGCTCAGCCACATCAGGGTCCTTCAGGCTCCCAGCCCGGCCCCCCGCTGGCATGGTGGCCCCTGGGGGCCCTGAGAGTGGGGCCTGACCTGGAGAATGAAGATGCAACCCTTAGAGCAAGGATGGGGCTCTCAGAGAAAGGAAAGGGCTCCTCAAGTTTCTACCTTCTCCTCCCCTAGTTCCCTGATGAGGGGAGGCACTGCTGAGGAAGGGCCAGAGGAGATTAGGAACAACATCAAAGCTCCAAAAAAATGAAGTTACCCTGGTAACCAGAGCACAGGGGTCAAGTCCCTGAAGTCCCTAAAACTGCTAGAAAGCTTGAGAGCTAAGCATTCATCCTCACCATTCCCCTCAGCCCTCAAGAAGTTCCATTTCCCTACATTTACTTCTTTTCCAGGAATAAAAGAACCTACCTTTCAGCCAGAACCCCAGATCCCCAACAGTCCTGTCCTACAAGTCCCATACCCCAAATATAACCAGGCACCTTCCTGTTCCCCTTGGCGTCGAGGCCCCCTCCTCCCTCAACCTCTCACACCCTGAAAGAGAGCAGGAAATGGCCAGGCGAGGCAGTGGAAATCCGGCCATTGTTAGAAGTGGGTACTGGTCCAGAGGGGCCAGAGACTTGCTCTCAAAAAGGGCTTGGGATACAGTGGAAGGGAGGAGACCTAGAAGGGGAAGGACAGGAATAGAAATGGTATCTGGCTTTGGAGGCCTCTCCGTGACCTAGGCTGTCTTACTTGTCCAGTCCATACGCGGCATGCATAGGTACGGGACATTTGTGACATACAAATATCATTTACTGAGTATATATAGAAAGCACCTCATATGCATTCTCTCTCATTAAATGCTCACCACAAACTTAGGAAGTTACTATTACCCTTATTTTGCAGATGAAGAAATAGGCTCAGAAAAGTTAAGTGACTTGCCCAAAGCTGGTCCTCTACTACTATGCTTTCAAATCAGCCCAATGAAATAAGCAGGGCAGGATCATGATCACCAATTCACAGATGAAGTCACTGAGGCACAGAAGGGAAGCTCCAATCAGGCCTCTGTGTTCATTACTCTCTCAGCAACTCACCCCAAGCTCAAATCCCTCCTGCAGAAAGCCTCTCCTGATCACACCAGCACTTGGGAAGAGCTCCTAGAGCACCAGCCAAACACCCAGAGAAAGCTCCCGCAGTACATCTGAGCCAAGAACCCAAGGGGACTCCAGGCCAGGCTCCTGGCTAAGCACTTGTTGGAATTTAGCACAAAGGAACCTTCAACCAAGCTGGACTCCCAAGGCAGAGTTCTAGCTCCTTAAAAGCACCTAACAATTTAGCATGTAATTATATTCTGTTATGCACTGTTTCCTGTTGTGTTGTTAGTTTTGTCTCCTCAGTCCAACTGGAAACTGAAGGGCAAGGAGCAGACCTGATTCTCCAGTGCAGAGGGCTCAGAATAGCCTGGGAGAGTGAGTGATTGCCATGAGCAGCTCCCAGGCTCTCAAAGCAGGCCCTTTTCTTCATTCTGCTGCTAGCAACTCTGCCAAGCACCCCTCACCTCTACCACACACCCACACACAAGGGCAGGTGCTCACAACTTGCCAAAGGAATCCTCTTGACCTCTTTACCAGCACAAAGCAAGAATGCCAACCAAGGACAGGAGGCCACATATAAAACAGCAAACATCTGAGCAATTACCAAGGTCTGTGCTAAATCATAACCACCTTCTAAAACAGACATGTTATTTCCATTCTGCAGATAAGGAAACCCAAGTTTGTCTGTCCCTAAGCTGCATTACCAGCACAGTTCATCTGCAATGGTCAGTAACAGGGCTTTGAGTTCTTTATACTTGGTCTTCTCTTTGGTACAGTGGGTTATAGCATAGGGCTGTTATGAGATTTTAATGAGATCTCATACTTAGGAACACTATGCAGACACTCAGCATATGGAGTTTTCCTTCTCTGCCTCCAGGGTCGCCACAGCAAGGATTTAATACTTTGAGGATCATCCCACCCCAGCAACTTGGCTTTAACTGTTAAGGGACACCACCACTATGGCTATCATCTGTCAGAAGTTAGAGCCCCTCTTAGGAACCCAGGCTAAAGACTGGGATCAGGGTAAAGATGAAGGTCACAGTAAAGAGAAAAATCCATGAAGCAGAAGACAACAGTCAGAGCCTCCCATCAGGAAAAGCTTCTGAGTATAGCCCTCCTAAAAAGGAAGCTCTTCTCCCTTCCATTCTTAAATCTCACCCCAACTCATTCTCCTCTGGACCCCTGGCCAAACCCAGGTACAGAATGAGATAGCAAGAGCCTATGGCCATACCACCCTGAACGCACCCTATCTCATCTGATCTTGGAAGCTAAGCAGGGTCAGGCCTGATTAGTACTTGGATGGGAGAATGAGATGGCAAGAAACATGTGTGGTGCAGAGGCAAGACTTGATCCAGGGCCTGGGTTCAAATCCTGATTCTGCCACTGTGTGACCTTGGTCAACCTCTCTGGGCCTCAATACTCTCAACTGTAAAGTGGAAAGACAACAATAAAAGAGGTGAATGGAGTGAGGAGAGGACTCATGAGAGAATGGATATAAAGTACTTTGTAATACAATAACAGATGACTTGACAAATGTATGAAATTATTTATACCATCGCTCCAAGAGATTAGAAGGTAACTATATGGCTGGGTGAAAATACTGCCAGACAGCCCCAGACACAAATGCATACACACAACACACACATACGCATTTCCTTGAAAGGACAGAAAATCCTAACCAGACCATGCCTAAAAAAAACAGAAAAGCAGACCCACCAAGGGCAGAAGAGGTATGGAAATCACTTCAAAGCCATCAGGAGAAAGGTGTATAATCATAGAGACAAGATAGCTGTGTAGGGCAAAGTCAACAGGGGAGAAGACCAGAAGGGTGCAAACTCATCTGATTAGCTCGAGCACCCTAGGATGTGACCCCTGGTGATATCAAAGACCCTATCATCTGAGGTCCCGCATCAAACAAACATAATGAAGGGAAAAGAAAGGGGAAGAGGGTGGCAGCAGAAGGCAAGGCTAGCCGGGCGGACCACTGGCCCAGCTGGGCTTCCCCATCCTAAGGAGGCCTAACCAGGACGTTTCTCAGAAAGGTGCACCCATTCTTTTAATTGCTGGACACAGGGACCCGCGCCTCTGCACCCCGTGTCTCACCTGGTAGGAGTCACTATGGTGCCCCAGCGCCTCCGCCTCCTCCTGGGGTCCTCCAGCGACTCTGCCAAGCTGGGAGAGGGGCAAGGAGACCTTTCCCCTTGCCACCTCTTCCTCGGCTTTTGCCCTTCCTGAGGGGCGGGCCCGGGAAGCCTCCCCTGGAGGGGAGGGGGTGACAACCTGATCTGACTTCGCGGTCCAGTCCTCCTCCTCCTCCTCGAGGGCGACAGTTGCTGAATCTCAGATTTCTGATTGTAGGGTGTGAACCCCAGATATTTGGACGGGGGGGGGAGCCTGAACTTGATATTTGAACGCGTGGGGTATGAACCCCGGATATCTGAAATCCTATGAAACAGAACCCCAGGTCTAAAGAGGTTGGGACCCACGTCCGGTATATCTGGATTCTGAATGGCCGATATCCGGGTATTTGAGAAGCGAGGGGTCAAGCCCGGAAATTTGGGACCGAATAGCCTGAGCTCCAGGTGTTTGGGCACCGATAGGGGGCCCACCCGGAGGACGTCCGGCCGCACGGCCCCTCTCACGCCGGGTCCGAGAATGACAGCACCCACTCCCGCCCCGGCCTCCTCCTTTTCCCCTTTTCTCTCCTAAAGGTTGCTGAAAGACTGTAGCTAACGGAGGTCCCCACGCTCGCTCTCCCTTTTTCTCAGCCTGTCTCTCTCCGCACGACAGCGCGCGTCTTGTCCCGATCTCCCTCTCCCTCTTCCTCCCAATTCCAAGATGGAGACCGGGCGGAAAAGCGCAAGCGCGGTAGGGACGCCAGGCCAAGGGGGCGGAGCCCCAAAATAAAGTGGCCCCGCCCCTCTCCTTACTGCCGGGGCCAGGGAGGTGGGAAGCCAACGAGCCAGAGTGCGCGCGCGCCGCGCCACGCGGACCCTTGGTGGGAGGAGGCGGGGAGAAGGGCTAGGCTTGGAGTGGGAGGAGCCGGGCGCTCAGTCCAACTGGCGGTGGACAGGGCTGCGGCGCATGCGCTCGCCCCGCCTTAGCGCTGAGCCCGAGCTTGTTGCTAGGGGAAGCTTTCGAGGGGCGCGAGTGGAAGGAAAGCAGCAGCCGCGATTTGCGCCTGCGTGCACGACAGAGGTTGGGAGGGGTAAGGAAAAGCTGCTGCTGGGCGCGGAAAAGGCGGGAAAATGGACTGCCCTAGTTAGTAACCGTACCGTGTGGATGGCGACTATCACGTTTGACGAATCTGCTGGGAAAAATCAATCTGTCAAATCCCTTCAGGGAACTGGGGCCTTTTGCTAGTTTGACCTATCCAAGGTCACACTGCATTCACCTTAAAGCATTCCCATGACCATTGCCACCTGACTCTCAATTAGTTGGAATTAATCGATTTTATTTCATAGAAGAAAACAAAGTGGCGCAGCTGGGATCAAAACCAGGTGTTTTCCAAAGCCAAGTCACAAGTGTGGGAAGGGTTGACTGTAACCCATGCCCCATGCCAACCTGTGTACTAAAGAGTCAACAAGGAAATGTTCCCCAAACCTCCTGAGCCTGTCTACTCTAAAATTCCCAACTCAATTCAATCCTTAGTAAACACCCTGGGCAACACTGGGCAGAAAGCCTTTTATTTTCCCCCACATTCCAGCTCTCCACTTTTTGCAACATCTTGTCCAACTCAGAACCAAGGCCCCAGGAGTTGATTCACACCTGGAAAGAAAGAAAATTAGAAAACAGGGCAGGTCAGAGGGCCTTTGTGGTTAGCTCTGGGATGGTTGCAGAAATTGAGGAAGGAGCAGAGGAAGTGACAACTAGAGATAAGTATGGGCGTTTGTCCCCATTAGTATGGCGTCAGGACTCCAAGATCTGCCAGGGGCCAGAAGGCCTTCCTTTCCCAGTCCACTCAGATCTAAGAAAGGCTGAGAGCATTCCACCATTTTCTGTCCCAAGCAGGTGGTTGGAGCAGTCAGACCTAGCTTTAACCAAAATAAGCAAAGTTGATCTTGAGCATGTAGTTCTCTGGTCAGTGCCCTTCCCTATGCCTGGGCTGTTTCCACTGATCCCACAGTTATTTCCAAGGACACAGCAGCCAGCTGAAGCTGAGAACTGTTTAAAAGCTGGAGCACAATATATGACTCTCAAATTATATGAGACCCACCTGGTAGGGTGAGAATTTTTTACAGAAATATTTTTTCCCCTTAACAAGCTGCCCCACAAACTAAATAGGTCCTCTACCAACTGCTGTGTGAGCTGTTCCTCCAAAGATCCTTTTACAGAATCAACTTTTTCTAAATGCAATGATGGCTAATGGAAAAGGGAAGGTGCATGTAAAGTGCAGGGTACATAGTCCATGCCCAGTAAATAGGCATCATCAATCAATTCTTCTGAGCTGTTCAAGATGAGTTTTACAAAATTTGCATCATAAAACTGGGTATCAGAATTTCAGGACAAAAGCAAGACAACCATGATTCATATCAAAGTCACGTCATCATATTTGAATCCTCTTAACTCACCACTGTTGCCAAAAAGCTTGGATGTGAACTACAGCTATGGATGAACCTTAGAATGTTAAGGTAAAGAAGTCAGTCACAAAAGAATATGTATGATTCTATCTATACAAAGTTCAAAGTAAGTAAAACCAAACCATATTGTTTAGGAATGACTCCATCTCAGTTACAACTGTCATCCCCACTCCATCCCCTAGTCTGACAGGACTGAGGCAAATAACCTTACCTGAGAACATGACAGGAACTAGGCCAGTGCTCTCAAAGCCGGGTTCTAGACCAGTGGGATTCCCGGCGTGGGTGAAAGCACACAGCAGTGAGACAGCAGAGAAGGCCACAGAAGAGAAGCAGGAAGGAGCCCAAAATCAGAAGCCTGGAGCCACACAGAGCCAGCTCCTCCTAGCGGTGGGAACAGGGAGGGAAGGAGGAAGCAATGAGAGAGGAAGGGTGGAGAATCTTCCTTTGGGAAAAAGATAGCTTAGCACAGCCCAAGAGCCTCTATCGGGGAGAGAGGTCTCCACATCCAGGGAGCAACTAAAGGGAAAATGTTATTTTTTAACAAGCTAATTGTCTCAATGGTCTACAAACCACTTCCTGTCCCAAAATCAAACTGAACCCCCATTATGACTCCATGAGATAGGAGAGTTCACTAATCTTCACATTTTAGAGATGTTCAAGCAGAGTCAGATCTGGAAACCAGTATCTTCTCTGATTTCAAGCTCCAAGGTGATGCTCCTCACCAGGGTCTTCGCAAATGTGAAGAAAGAATATGCAGCAGTCTCCTAAATAGTCTCTCTCCTCCACTAGACCAATCTCTTTCACCTGGCCTACAGTGTCAAGTTGTAGCATCTTAGCCTGACATCATGGTGCCTCACAATCAGGCCCCTGTATCTCTCCTGATTTCCTCCTAAGTCAAATACTAAGCTCCTCACTGTGGAGTGCCCTGAATACTGAACATTTTTCAATCTTTAGGCCTATGCTCATGCTGTTGCTTTTGCCTCTCTGAAGCCTCTCCTGAACCTGCTGTACTGCACTCTCTGCCCAAATTTCTCTCACTCTTCACAGATCATCCTGATAGGGCAGAACAAGCCTGGGACATAGAATCAGAAGGCAGAAGGCACAGGTTGCAATCCTAAATCTGCCACTTAACCAGCTGTGTGGCCATGGGCAATTTACTCCCTCTCTCTAAGCCTGTTTTCTCATCTGTAAAATGGGATACTAACAGCTACCTCAAAAGGTTATTTTAAGATCAAATGAGATAATGAACCTGAAAGCACTTTGTACATTATAAAGTACTGTACACAAGTCCCTTTCTTAAATTCTCTGTGAAGCATTCTCCATAAATGTTCAAGTTAGGGTTAACTGCTCCTTATTCTAATAATGTTTGAGTAACACTTTGCTCACATCTCTACGATAGCAATTAACTCATTCTGTCTCTTATTATAGCTTCTGAATTCCTTTGTGGTGGAGATCATGTTTTATTATATTTAAAGACAATAGTTCATAGTAATAGCTGTCATTTACCCAATTTCCACTATGTACCAGGTATTGTACTGGACACTTCACATTCACTCTCATTTATCTTTTTTGTTGGAATTAAGAGATAGTATGTTTCCATTTTACAGATAAGGAGGCTGAGGCTCAGAAAGGCTGGTATTTGTTCAAGGTCTCACACAGCCTCTGAATTACAAAGCCTGTGTTTTTTCTACTAGGTAAATGGCCTTCAGGAGCCTCAAGACATCCCATTTAGTATAGCATTCTATGAAACCCCAACAACTGGAGGCTCTTACCGAGGTGAGCAGCTTGGTAAGCACAAGGCCTTCGTGGCTCCACACTCTGATACATTCCTCAGCCATCCTAGGGCTCAAGGTGGCATTTCCTGCTCCCTCCTCTGAGCAGGATATGGGTGGTTGGCTTGATGGCAGGATTCCTAGAACAGAACTAAAATACAGACAGGTTCCTGGGGTCTTTTCTGTGGTCACCCTGGCTGTAATAAGGACCAGCTCTCCTGCAGGAGATCCTATGAGAGGAATAGGAGAGTGATGGAAGAAAATTAAGGGTGGGTTGGGAGCCATTCACCTTTAGATTTCTATTCATTTCTAAGGCTTCCTACAGTACCAAGTGTTTTGGCATCGATTCTACTTAATAAAGTACTCTACACACAACCATTTACATCACTGAGAAATGAAAATAACTGTTTACTGCTATAAACACAAATTAATTTAAGTTAGCTTACAATCAATAACAATTACACCAATACTTGCAAGGCTGGAGTGAAACTGGAGCAGATACACATTGCCAATATCAGTTTGTATAAACTAGTTTGTCCTTTTAAGAAAGCAGTTTTCCACAGGTACCAAAATCCATTAAAAGGTTCACACCCCATTTCAAATTAGTGGGGAAAAGATGGCCTGCCTATTCAGTCAATGACCTTGGGACAATTTCCATTTGGAAAAAAAAAGTTAGATTCTTATCTCACACCATAAAATAAAGCCCAGATGTATTAAACACCTACATGAAAAAACAAAACCAAACAAAAACCAAAGGAAATACAGAAGAATATTTTCTAATTTTAAAATGGGGAAGGCCTTCCTAAAAAAGATACAAAACCTAAAAGCCTGAGTAAAAAGGACAACAGCAATAAAGTTAACCTCAGGAAAATTAAAGGATGAAATGTCATAATGAAAGATAAGTAGAAAAGAAAGTAACAGATTAGTTGAAAATACCTGTAATATATTTAATTGACAAAAGGTGTCCACAATGTATAAAAATCTAAAAATAAAGAAGATAAAAGCAAATAACTTAAAAGAAAAACGAGCACAGGGTATGAATAGGAAATTTGCAAGAGGCATGAAAATGGCCAATAAGATGTTCAACCTCACTAGCAATCAGGTTTAAGTAAATTAAGACAGTCAGGTAATTCCCTTACAATTAAATTGATAAAAACTTAGAAGATTGATAATAATAAGAGTTGTTGAAGATGTAGGGAAATAGGCACTCTTAATTGGTGACACCTTTTAGAAGACAATTTGGCTGTATTTGTAGCGATTTTAAATAGGAACAGAGAAGGATAAGAGGATGCCCATCAAACTGTGCACTCTTCAGGGGAGGTGAAGAGGACTTTTACGTTTGTTTTGTATATTTCTATGTGGTCTGAATGTACAACAAAGTGAATCTGTCTATTAAAAAAATCCACACCCTTGGACTCAGTATACCACTTATAGAAACTAATCCTAAGGAAAAGCTTCAAAAGAAAAATCAAGGATATCAAGATGTTTATTGTTAGTCCATTAAAAATACCAAAAATTGGAAACATTTAACAATAGGGAAAGCATTAACAAATGATGGCCTAGCAATGCATTGCCTTATATCCATTAAGATAATAACTTCAGACCATGTAGTAATACAAAAAACATGACGTTATAAGCGAAAAAAGAGAAATACAAATAATTTGTAAGTATTAAATAATTAAAACTGAGGAACATACATATAAAACTATAAGAGAACTCCCCTCACTTCTAAGTTCCCCAGATCACATCAGTCACCAAGTCCAACATCTCAATCAGTCTCCTTCTATTCAAGCATTGTCTTAACTCATTTTTCCTCATTTTTTTATTGCAACCACCTCCTAACTGGTCTTCCTGCAACTGGATATATTTCTTTCAGGAAGTAAGCCAACAGAGTGTGATCTTTTTACAAGAACAACAACAAAATACTACTCTCTTCCTAATTAAAATATTTGAGTTTGCCTAATGTACTGGCTAAAGTACAACTACCTTGGCTTGGCACATGAGACCCTCCATGCAATTCTGCCTGCTTCCTCAGGTCCATCTCCTGCCACTCACTCAACACTCCTTCCTGTACACCAGTCAAACCAACCCCCTTGATGTTCCAAAACATGCCATTATGGTCCCAAACTGCATACCTTTGCATATGCTTTTCCCTCTAGCTGGAAGGGCACAATCCTAAAATCCCTCAAGGCACAACATCCTTAGAAAAGTCTGTCTTGTCTTGGCCATCCCTGCTTGACAGACTTCTGAGTACTCCCACTGTACTTTGTGTTCTATTTTACACATTAAAAGGTATTTAATTCTGTTCACATCTGTATCCTTGCTAGACTGTGAGCAACATGAGGTGAGGCATGTTTTACACATCTCTATTCACCATGCTTGGTACATAGTAGATGCTCAGTAATGCAGTCATACACGATTATTTTCTATTTTGTTTCTAACCATTATAAAAAGAATAGAGCTTATTTGCAGAAGCAGAAATCAACAAGCTAAAAATATGATCCTAAAGATAATGGAAATTCAAGGGATCAAACAATCTTAAAAAAGAACAAAAGTGAAGAATTCACATTTTCTGATTTCAAAACTTAACAAAGCTACAGCAATAAAAACAATGTGGTACTAGCATAAAGAGATCAACGGACTAGAACTGAGAGTCCAGACATAAACCTAAATATCCATGGTCAACTGATTTTCAATTAGGATGCCAAGACTATTCTATTATGAAAGAATAATCTTTTCTATAAAATATGCTAGGACAACCTGCAAACTAAGGAAGTTGGACCCCTCACATTATATTAAAATATTAACAAAAATGGATCATAGACCTAAATGTATGAGCTAAAACTATAAAATTCTTAGAAGAAAGTAGAGGAGTAATCTTGGCGACCATGGGTTTGGTAGAGTCTTCTTAGATATGACATTAAAAGCACAGGCAACAATAGAAAAAAATAGATAAACTTGGCTTCATCAAAATTAAACACTTGTGTTATGAACAATACCATCAATAAAGTGAAGAGACAACCAGTGAATGGGAGAAAGTATCTGCAAATCATACATCAGATAAGTGATTTTTACCTAGAAAATAAAAGAACTCTTACAATTCATAATTAAAAGACAAATTACCCCCATTTAAAAAATGTGCAGACGCTAAATATACATTTCTCCAAAGAAAACACTACAAATGGACAAAAAGCACATGAAAAAATGTTCAATATCATTAGCTACCTGGAAAATGCAAATCAGAACCTCAATGAGATACTACTTCACACTCACTAGAATGGCTATAATGAAAAACACAGATAATAACAAATGGTGAGCATGTGGAGAAATTGGAACCTTTACACACTGATCATGGGAATATAAACTCATACAACCACTTTGGAGAACAGTCTGGCAGTTCCTCAAAGGATTAAACATACAGTTATAGTATGATCCTGAAATTCCACTCCTAAGTATATACCTAAGACAAACGAAAACATCTGATCACACAAAAACTTGTACATGAGTTTCAAAGCAGTATCATTCATAATAGCCAAAAAGTAGAAACAATCCAAATGTCCATCAGCTGACAAATGGATAAATGTGGGATATTCATATAATGTATGTTATTCAGCAATAAAAAAGGAATGAAGTATTGATACATGCTACAACAGGGATGAACCTTGCTAAGCAGCTAGCAGGCACTCAAGACAACTTACTTAGAACATGCTTCTCTGATATCCCTGAGGAAAAAAATAAGGTGCCTCAAAGAAGAAAAGGCTGTAGGGATGAAGAGGCATGAAAGACAATAGTAGGTCAAATCTAGCCCATCTCATCACACCTCTAAGGATAGAATCAAAGAAACTCAGAGTTGGAAGAGGAGACAGAAAACATTCATAGAAAACCTACACAATGACTGTCCTGTTTGCAGACAAAAACTTGTCCTTTTAACAGCAGGGTATAAGGCTCAGGGATATGCCCAAGGTCACCAAGTTGGTGAGGTCAGAGGCAGAGCCCACCCTTACTGCTCTGATGTCTAAGCCCACAGTCCTCCTTGAGCTCACCTTTCAATCCCATCTGACTACCCAGGACCATGGCTTGGAATGTCTGGGTCTTATTCCTGTCTGGACTATCTCCGAAGTTCAAGGTGGTCAGTAAGCCCACGACGTGAGACCCATGCCACTTCCCTGTGACTGTCCTGTTCACGGGGCAGAGGGTCAGCTGGCCAAAAGATCTCAAGAAGGAGACCCAGTCCTGCGTACAAAGAAGGTAGGAAAGAGGTGAGAGTAGATTTGTAGCACAAGCAGGCCTACATGGGAAGGATGAGGAGAGTAGTTTACCTGGGGGATGTCAGGGCTGCGCAGGCCAGTCCTGTGGGTGAGGAGGAAGCCACCAAGGCCCAGGCCAGAGAAGCCAAGCAGCAGCAGGATCAAAGTGGCACAGACCAGAGGTGGGTGGTGGGCCAGACAGAGATGCAGGTTGTGCCCTGCCTGGCCGCTGCCCATGGAGAGCAGCAGGATCTGGGCCTCCACGGAGAGCCTGCTGGAGGACAGGGAGGAGGAAATGGACAAGAGCCTGTGGGTCAAAAGGCACTTACCCATTTTATTCAAAAGGAAGCTAAAGTACCAAGAAGACAAGGGACTTGCCCAAGGATACACAGCTAGTTAGTGGCAGAGGACAAGAATCCAAAGCTCTTGGCTCTGAGTGTTCACCTCCCTGTACCACTCAATGTTTCAAACATTTCATTTCTAAAGTAATCAAGGCAGAAGCAGAGAAGAGCATGCTGTGCTGAAAAAAGGAACCCGAGAAGAACTCTCAAGGAGAGAAATTCAGAAAGCCGCTGTTTTGGGGCTAGGGTTTGGCTGAACAGTTCCAGCCACTAACGTAGACTAAGGAAGTGTCTGACGAGAATTGCACTTTGGAGCTAAACTCTTCAGTTCGAATCTTCTGCCACTCACTGATTATACGAGAAAAATCAGTTAACTTTTGGGAGGTTAAGAATCTGTGAAATGAGAGTTGTAAAAACACCAAGTAATGAGGAAATAAAGGCGGCAGGCAGATAAATCCCATAGTAGCTGGATTTGCAGGAACTCAGCAAATGTCCATTTGTTTTCTATTTCTCTGTGTCATACTTATCTTCAAAACCAGGTGAGGCAAAGGAAAAATGCTGTGGGGGTAATTAAGGCTCAGGGACTTTAACAGAGATGTGGTGGGGCCAAGGTCTGAAACCCGCCTCCTGCTTCCAAGTGGAGGGCTCTTTCCCTCGCGAGAAGGGATAACCTGATGAAAAGGAACATCTGGGAGGCGAGATAAACGCATGGGGTAGGGGGAGAAGGAGGGCTCCAGGGAAATGCAAGGGTCACAGATGCTCAGCCCCTGCCCTGCCTCCCGTCCCCGCACATTTGGAAAGAGAAAAAGCAGGAAGAGGGAGCGCAGAGCCGACGGTTAGCGGCTGGCTGGGACCCTTTGCCTCCCCTCCCCTCCGAAGCCGCTCCTGCAGGAACTCAGCACCCGCAATATATCCCTTCCCACTGTTGCAGCGCCGAGTCCGCCCACCGCTCACTCTCACCGTTCAGAGCCGGGCGGAGGCCAGCGCCTCCCGCGACGTCACGCGTGGGGCCGAAAAGGGGCGGGGTCCGTTCTCCCCCGACTCAAACCCTCCCCCAAGCGCCGTTGGCGACGCGGATTCGCGTGCGCAGTGGCCACGCGGGCGGCTGCCTTGCCTCTCATGTCATGGTGGGGGCGTACCAAGAAGAAGCCAATGAAGGGGCAAAGAGGAGAAATAATTATGCGGGAGGTGAATAAAAGTGAGAGAGGCAACTGAGCTAATTCTAGAGATGTTGTTAGAACTGTAAACTCTCCTTCCGGCGACCACGTGGGGGCATTTCAACAAGAATAGCGTCGCAGGCATTTTTCTGTTGCTCGTCCCCACCCGCACCAATCGCACAGCCCAGCCGCGCCCAGGTTCCGGGTGAGGCTCTGGGGTACGCCCAGGGGCGGTGCTTCAGCCCTGGGACTTGGCCACCTGGCCTGGGGTTCGTAGCAGGAAGTCATTGTTCTCTATAAGGCCAATGTTTTTAACCTCACGCTTAGCCCCCCGCTTTTAGCTATCTCTTGATGCATAGGGACCTACAGCTACAAGGCTGCTCAATATCGACCATCTCATTTCACTTCTCACATTTTTTAAAAATCAATTTATTTTTATTAAGGTATCATTGATATACAATCTTATGAAGGCTTCACAAGAAAAACAATGTGGTTACTACATTCACCCTTGATTATCGAGTCCCCCCACCATGCTCACATTTTCGAGATAGGAAAACTGAGGTCCATCTTACCTGAAATAGCAGGGCAGGACACATGGAGCCAGGGAACTTGGGTTTGAATCTGAACTGCCCCTGCAATTGCATAAACCATAACTGTGTTCTTCTGGGAGACTTTGAGTTTGCTCTTCTGTTAAAGGGAATCATCTTACCTATCTCAGTGGATGGGAAGCTTAAGGGCAAAGTACGGGAAAACATGAGCCCAGTGCCCACTGAGCACACAACTAGCAATGGACAAATGCTGTTTGAGACAGAATCTGAATATTCCACTCTCCTGAGGCTTCCCTAGTAGGGCAGAGCCCATATCATTTCTGTACTACACCAACCCCAGATTTTATAAAATAAAACCCTCTCATATATGACCAAATGATATTCAACAAGGGTGCCAAGACTATTCAATAAGGAAAAGCTAGTCTGTTCAACAAACTGCTGGGAAAACTGGATATCTGCATGCTAAAAGTTAATTCAAAATGCAGCAAAGAACTAAATGTAAGAGCGATGTTCTAAAAATCTTAGAAGAAAACGTCAAGGAAAAGCTCCATGACATTGCTTTTGGCAATGATTTCTTCTATGGCATCAAAAGCATAAGCAACAAAAGAAAAAAATAGGAAAGTTAGACTATATCAAAGTTTAAAACTTACCTGTATCAAAGAATACAATCAGCAGAGTGAAAAGACAATCCATGGAATGGGAGGTAGTATCTGCAAATCATGTTATCTGCTAAGGAGTTAATAGCTAGAATATATAAAGAATTATAACTCAGCAACAACAAAAAATCAACCTGATTAAAAAAATGAGAAAAAAATTTCTCCAAAGAAGATATACAAATGATCAACAACACAAGAAAAACTTCTCAATATCACTAATCATTAGGGAAATACAAACCAAAACCACAAGTAGATACTACCTCACACCTGTTCGGATGTCTACTATTTAAAAAAAGATGGGGGATAACAAATGTTGGCAAGGCTGTGGAGAAATTGGAACCCTTTTGCACTGTGGTAGGAATGTCAAATGGTACAGCCACTGTGGAAAACAGAATGGTGGCTCTTGGAAAAATTTTGAAAAGAAATACCATATGACCCAGCAATGGCATTTTGAGTATATACCCCCAGAGAATTGAAAGCAAGATCTCTAAGATAATTTGTTTACCCGTGTTCACAGTATTATTCACAAGAGCTAAAGGGTGGAAGCAGCCCAACTCTCCACTGACAGATGAATGAATAAACAAAATACAGTATATACATACAATGGAATATGATTCGGCATTTAAAAGGAAGAAAATTCTGACATACATGGCAATGTAGATGAACCTTGAGAACAGCTTGTACTTACTGGTAATAAATCTGGAGGTATTTAATTTAAATTGGTTGTTGGGCTTCTGAGCAAAAGTTGTGTCATTTATGATGCCGGCTGAGGTTAGAGACAAATTTTAGATCCCTCACTTACAGCACTGTTCTCTCTCTCCAGGAAGTGGAGCTCATATAGAATGCATGATAAAGGAGTCCTTGCAGAAATCAGTCATACAAGTTTATCTAGGATTTGAAGTCATTTCAAATGCATGAGGCACTTAACTCAAAAGGAGCTAACTTGTGTGTCCTGGGGGGAACTGGTCTTATTCTATCAAGGGAAATGGCAAACCTCTGGGTTTCTGAAAGTTTTGATAATAATGAAATTTCGAATTCATTTAGTTCTTTTAATTTTTCCTGAAGATAGTGAATGACAGTGTATTTTATGAGTGAAATGAATCTTAAAAAATAATGGCACCAATGAAATATATGTCTCCATTATTAGAGAGATAAGTTGAGACACCCCTACCCACCAACATTTGGAATTTTAAAATCAAGTAATTTTTCTCCACCAGTATATTCATACTTCTCCAGCAAGAAAAGCCTCAATCCATCCTGAGAATAAACAGAAATAACCAGAACATACTCATAGGTTTTCAAGATATTCACAAAGCCTGGAAACTCTTGCTCCTGTCCATGTCCTACTTATATAGTCTTTCTAGAACATGTCATTGGCAGATAGGGCATGCATTGGCAACATCTTTAAAATCACCCCTGCCAGTTGGTTCAATAATGTTAATTTATCTCTGCTACAGAGGGCAATCTCAAGAAACATTCTTGCTAAACTGCGTTTTGACTATGGCTACCTCCTTAGATAGAGCAAAATATCTAAATGTTTTAAATTTGCTGTTTATTTCATAGGGAGATGCCAGGGAATCTGATTTTTTTTTGCATCATTAATCTACAATTACATGAAGAACATTATGTTTACTAGGCTACCCCCTTCACCAAGTCCCCCCAACAAACTCCATTACAGTCACTGTCCATCAGTGTAGTAAGATGCTATCGAATCACTACTCATCTTCTCTGTGCTGTACAGCCCTCCCCGTGCCCCCACACACTATACATGCTAATCGTAACGCCTCCTTTCTTCTTCCCCGCCCATATCCCTCCCTACCCACCCATCCTCCCCAGTCCCTTTCCCTTTGGTACCTGTTAGTCCATTCTTCGGTTCTGTGATTCTGCTGCTGTTTTGTTCCTTCAGTTTTTCCTTTGTTCTTATACTCCACAGATGAGTGAAATCATTTGGTATTTCTCTTTCTCCGCTTGGCTTATTTCACTGAACATAATACCCTCTAGCTCCATCCATGCTGTTGCAAATGGTAGGATTTGTTTACTTCTTATGGCTGAATAATATTCCATTGTGTATATGTACCACATCTTCTTTATCCATTCATATACTGATGGACACTTAGGTTGCTTCCAATTCTTGGCTATCGTAAATAGTGCTGCGATAAACGTAGGGGTGCATCTGTCTTTTTCAGACTGGAGTGCTGCATTCTTAGGGTAAATTCCTAGAAGTGGAATTCCTGGGTCAAATGGTAAGTCTATTTTGAGCACTTTGAGGAACCTCCATACTGCTTTCCACAATGGTTGAACTAATATACATTACCACCAGCAGTGTAGGAGGGTTCCCCTTTCTCCACAACTCACCAACATTTGTTGTTGTTTGTCTTTTGGATGGTAGCCATCCTTACTGGTGTGAGGTGATATCTCATTGTGGTTTTAATTTGCATTTCTCTGATAATTAGCGATGTGGAGCATCTTTTCATGTGTCTGTTGGCCATCTGACTTTCTTTGTTGGAGAACTGTCTGTTCAGTTCCTCTGCCCATTTTTTAATTGGATTATTTATTTTTTGTTTGTTGAGGTGGGTGAGCTCTTTATGTAATTTGGATGTCAAGCCTTTATCGGATCTGTCATTTACAAATATATTCTCTCATATTGTAGGGTACCTTTTTTTTCTACTGATGGTGTCTTTTGCTGTACAGAAGTTTTTCAGCTTAATATAGTTCCACTTGTTCATTTTTGCTTTTCTTTTCCTTGCCCAGGGAGATATGTTCAGGAAGAGGTCGCTCATGTTTATGTCTAAGAGATTTTTGCCTACGTTTTTTTCTAAGAGTTTTATGGTTTCATGACTTACATTCAGGTCGTTGATCCATTTCGAATTTACTTTTGTGTATGCGGTTAGACAATGGTTCCAGTTTAATTCTCTTACATGTAGCTGTCCAGTTTTGACAGCACCATCTGTTGAAGAGACTGTCATTTCCCCATTGTATGTCCATGGCTCCTTTATCAAATATTAATAGACTATATATGTTTGGGTTAATGTTTGGGGTCTCTATTCTGTTCCATTGGTCTGTGGCTCTGTTCTTGTGCCAGTACCAAATTGTTTTCATTACTGTGGCTTTGTAGTAGAACTTGAAGTTAGGGAGTGAGATCCCCCCCACTTTATTCTTCCTTCTCAGGATTGTTTAGCTATTCGGAGTCTTTGATGGCTCCATATGAATTTTTGAACTATCTGTTCCAGTTCATTGAAGAATGCTGCTGGTAATTTGATACGGATTGCATCGAATCTGTATATTGTTTTGGGCAGGATGGCCATTTTGACAATTTTAATTCTTCCTAGCCAGGAGCATGGGATGAGTTTCCATTTGTTAGTGACCTCTTAAGAGTGTCTTATAGTTTTCAGGGTATAGGTCTTTGACTTCCTTGGTTAGGTTTATTCCTAGGTATTTTATTCTTTTTGATGATATTTTGAATGGAGTTGTTTTCCTGATTTCTCTTGCTATTGTTATACATTGTTAGTGTATAGGTAAGCCACAGATTTCTGTGTGTTAATTTTGTATCCTGCAACTTTGCTGAATTCTGATATTAGTTCTAGTAGTTTTGGAGTGGAGTCTTTAGGTCTTTTATGTACAATATAATGTCATCTGCAAATACTGACAGTTTAACTTCTTCTTTACCAGTCTGGATTCCTTGTATTTCTTTGTTTTGTCTAATTGCCGTGGCTAGGACCTCCAGTACTATGTTGAATAACAGTGGGGAGAGTGGGCATCCCTGTCTTGTTCCCGATCTCAGAGGAAAAGCTTTCAGCTTCTTGCTTTTCAGTATGATGTTAGCTGTGGGTTTATCATATATGGCCTTTATTATGTTGAGGTACTTGCCCTCTGTGCCCATTTTGTTGAGAATTTTTATTATGAATGGATGTTGAATTTTGTCGAATGTTTTTTCAGCATCTATGGAGATGATCGTGTGTTTTTTGTCCTTCTTTTTGTTGATGTGGTGGATGATGTTGATGGATTTTCGAATGTTGTACCATCCTTTCATCCCTGGGATGAATCCCACTTGGTCATGGTGTATGATCCTTTTGATGTATTTTTTAATTCAGTTTGCTAATATTTTTTGAGTATTTTTACATCTACGTTCATCAGGGATATAGGTCTGTAATTTTCTTTTTTGGTGGGGTCTTTGCCTGGTTTTGTTATTAGGGTGATATTGGCTTCATAGAATGAGTTTGGGAGTGTTCCCTCCTCTTCTATTTTTTGGAAAACTTTTAAAGAGAATGGGTATGTGTCTTCTCTGTATGTCTGTTAAATTCTGAGGTAAATCCATCTGGCCTGGGAATTTTGTTCCTGGGTAGTTTTTTGATTACCGCTTCAATTTCTTTGCTGGTAATTGGTTTGTTTAGATTTTGTGTTTCTTCCTTGGTCAGTCTTGGAAGGTTGCATTTTTCTAGGAAGTTGCCATTTCTTCTACGTTTTCCAGCTTGTACGCATATAGGTTTTCATAGTATTCTCTAATAATTAGTATTTCTGTGGGGTCTGTTGTGATTTTTCCTTTCTTGTTTATGATACTGTTGATGTGTGTTGATTTTCTTTTTCTCTTAATAAGTCTGGCTAGAAGCTTGTCTATTTTATTTTCTCAAAGAACTGCTCTTGGTTTCGTTGATTTTTTTCTATTGTTTTATTCTTCCCAATTTTATTTATTTCTTCTCTGATCTTTATTATGTCCCTCCTTCTGCTGACTTTAGGCCTCATTTGTTCTTCTTTTTCCAATTTTCATAATTGTGACATTAGACTATTCATTTGGGATTGTTCTTCCTTCTTTAAATATGCCTGGATTGCTATATACTTTCCTCTTAAGACTGCTTTCTCTGCGTTCCACAGAAGTTGGGGCTTTGTGTTGCTGTTGTTGTCATTTGTTTCTATATATTGCTTGATCTCTATTTTAATTTGGTCATTGATCCATTGATTATTTAGGAGCATGTTGTTAAGCCTCCATGTGTTTGTGGGCGCTTTTGCTTTCTTTGTACAATTTATTTCTAGTTTTATACCTTTGTGGTCTGAAAAGTTGGTTGGTAGGATTTCAATCTTTTTGAATTTACTGAGGCTCTTTTTGTGACCTAGTATGTGGTCTATTCTGGAGAATGTTCCATGTGCACTTTAGAAGACTGTGTATCCTGTTGCTTTTGGATGTAGAGTTCCGTAGATGTCTATTAGGTCCATCTGTTCTAGAGTGTTGTTCAGTGCCTCTGTGTCCTTACTTATTTTCTGTCTGGTGGATCTGTCCTTTGGAGTGAATGGTGTGTTGAAGTCTCCTAGAATGAATGCATTGCATTCTATTTCCTCCTTTAGTTCTGTTAGTATTTGTTTCACATATGCTGGTGCTCCTGTGTTGGGTGCATATATACTTGTAATGGTTATATCCTCTTGTTGGACTGATCCCTTTATCATTATGTAATGTCCTTCTTTGTCTCTTGTGACTTTCTTTGTTTTGAAGTCTATTTTGTCTGATCCTAGTACTCCAACACCTGCTTTTTTCTCCCTGTTGTTTGCATGGAATATCCCTTGACTTTTAATCTGTGCATGTCTTTGGGTTTGAGATGAGTCTCTTGTAAGCAGCATATAGATGGGTCTTGCTTTTTTCTCCATTCTATTACTCTGTGTCTTTTGATTGGTGCATTCAATCCATTCACATTTAGGGTGATTATTGAAAGATATGTACTTATTGCCATTGCATGCTTTAGATTCGTGGTTACCAAAAGTTCAAGGGTAGCTTCTTTAGTATCTTACTGTCTAACTTAACTCACTTATTGAGCTATTATGAACACTGTCTGGTGATTCTTTATTTCTCTCCCTTCTTATTCCTCCTCCTCCATTCTTTATATGTTGGGTGTTTTATTCTGTGCTCTTTTGTGTTTCCTTTAATTGCTTTTGTGGGTAGTTGATTTTATTTTTTTGCATTTCATTAGTATTTGGTTGGTCTGCTTTCTTTGCTATGATTTTATTTTCTCTGGTGACATCTGTTTAGCCGTAGAAGTGCTCCCATCTAGAGCAGTCCCTCTAAAATACCCTGTAGAGGTGGTTTGTGGAAGGCAAATTCCCTCAACTTTTGCTTGCCTGGGAATTGTTTAATCCTTCTTTCATATTTAAATGATGATCATGCTGGATACAGTATTGTTGGTTCAAGGCCCTTCTGTTTCATTGCATTAAATATATCATGCCATTCTCTTCTGGCCTGTAAAGTTTCTGTTGAGAAGTCTGATGATAGCCTGATGGGTTTTCCTTTGTAGGTGACCTTTTTCCTCTCTCTAGCTGCCTTTAAAACTCTGTCCTTGTCCTTGATCTTTGTCATTTTAATTATTATGTGTCTTGGTGTTGTCCTCCTTGTGTCCCTTCTGTTGGGAATTCTGTGTACTTCCGTGATCTGAGCGATTATTTCCTCCCCCAGTTTGGGGAAGTTTTCAGCAATTATTTCTTCAAAGACACTTTCTATCCCTTTTTCTCTCTTCTTCTTCTTCTGGTACCCCTATAATGCAGATATGGTTCCTTTTGGATTGGTCACACAGTTCTCTTAATATTGTTCCATTCGTGGAGATTCTTTTATCTCTCTCTCCATCAGCTTCTGTGCGTTCCTGTTCTCTGGTTTCTATTCCATCAATGGCCTCTTACATCTCATCCATTTTGTTTTTAAATTCTTTCAGAGATTTTTTTATTTCTGTAGTCTCCCTCCCTACTTTGTCCGTTAGCTCTTATATTTTTCTCTGCATCTCCATCAGCATGGTTATGACCTTTATTTTGAATTCTTTTTCAAGAAGATTGGTTAGGTCTATCTCTCCAAGCTCCTTCTCAGAGGTTGTCTCTGTGGTTTTGGTCTGGATCAAATTCTTCTGCCTTTTCATGGTGATAGAGGTAGTTGTAGAGAGCTGGCATGTGTGTCATCTGGGAGAACATCCCTTCTTGCTAGTTTGTGGCCTTCCTCTCCTGGGAGAACTGCGACCCATAGTGGCTTGTGCTGGGCAGCTGCACAGATGGGATCTCTGATTCTTACCTGAGCCCTGTGAACGGAGCCCTGCCCTGCTGCTGTGGGCGTGGCTGGCCTCAGACTGCTGCTCCGCTATGGCGGAGATGCGCCGGAGGGAGAACGGGTGGGAGGCTGTTTATCACTGTGATGGGCTTCCGAGCTGCACTGCCTCCCAGGGGTTAGGTCGCCCATAGTTCCCCGGGATTCTCAGTTGCTGGGCTGAGTGTGCTGGGGTGCTTCTGTCCAGCTGCGGGGTCCCTGTCCCTTTAAGACTTTCAAAGGGCACTCACTTTTCTTTTGTCCCAGGGACACCAGCTGCAGGGACCCACTTACAGGTTTTACTGTTCCGTTTCCTTAGTATCCAGTACACCACGCACTGTGTGTCTGCACCCCCAGTGCAGATGGCTAGGGCTTGGTAGTTAGCAGTCCTGGGCTCCCTTCCCTCCCCGCTCCAACTCCTTTCCTCCCGCCAGGACCTGGGGTGACGGGCGCTCAGGTCCCACCGGGACACATCTACTATCTTACCGCCTTTGCGAGGTGCTGGGTTCTCGCAGGTATAGATGTAGTCTGGCTATTGTCCTGTGTCTTCTGGTCTCTCTTTTAGGAATAGTTGTATTTTCAAAAATATATATGGTTTTGGGAGGAGATTTCCGCTGCTCTACTCACTCCGCCATCTTGGCTCCTCCCTGTATGTTTCATTTTTGATACTGTGTTCCATAACAATTGGATCTCAACCAGAATTCCTTCCTGAGTTCTTAAATATTTTTCTGTACCTCCATGAGCATGTTAATGATTTTTATTTTGAAATCCCTCTCAGGCAGATTCATGAAGTCTATTTCATTTGAATCTTTGTCTGGGGTTATAGTCATATTCATAATTTTACTTTGAACCAGGTTCCTTTGGCATTTCTTATTTGTATATGGCACCCTCTAGTGCCCATAAGCTGTACTCTGTGGTGCTGCTCAGCCCCTGAAGCAGTGTCGGGGGTCCTAGGGGAGTTGTATTGATGCCTTGGGGGAGGAAAGAGTTGTTTCCTGCTTCCCAGCTGCTGTGCCTATCTGCACTGCCAGAACCAGTGGGCTGAGCACACAGGTAGAAGCCTCTATGCTTTGCGTTTGTAGTTGCCATAGACAGGGCTTCCCTCTGGCTGGCCTAATGCCAGGGTAGGGTTTTCTGGTTTGCGAGCTAGGTGGGGCTGGCCGGAAGAAAGGCACAGTAGGCTGCTTATCATGGAGGGGGTCCTTGGAGCCGTGTAGCTATCCAGGGAGCTGGCGTTCCTGAAGATCATGAAAGGTCCCAATCTGCTGGGCAGAGTGCACCCGGACAATTTTGTCTACCTGTCCTTTCTCCTGAGCAGCAAGCTCGGTGCAATCCTTGACCCTTTAGCAGCCCTCTTGCTGTTAGGAAGTCAGAGCAGGCAGATATGGATCCCTACTTTCCACAAGTGGCTGGAATCTCAGTCTCTCCAGGTATTCTGCCTATCTTAGCTTTCCAACCCCCTAATCATGAGAGTATCATGAAAACACCCTGAAATGTAGGTTTGTGCTCCCAGATCAGATCTCCAGAATTAGGTATACAGCAGTCCCAGGCCTCCACTCCCTCCCTGCTCTGTTTCTCTTCCTCCCCCTGGTTAGCTGGTGTGGGGGAAGGGCTTGGGTCCTGCTGGGCTGCAGCTTTGGTACATTACCCTGTTTTGTGATATTTATTCTTTCCTCCAGGTGTATGCAGTTTGGCGCAGTCTTCTTTCCTGTTGCTCTCTCAGGATTAATTGTATTAGTTATATTTTCGTATTATATGCAGTTTTAGGAGGAAGCCTCTGTCTCACCTCTCATGCCGCCATCTTTTTAGCTGGTGGTACAGGTGTTTCTTGATTCTGTCCAGCCTTACCAGTGGAACCGTTCAAGTCAAGAAAGGTATCAATCAGGCTCTGCTCTGCCACATCCTGCCACCCCTCCTGCAAAAAGCCTGAGGCTCTGCTTCCTCCAGGAGAGGGCGGTGGCCTCCAGGGCTGCCCCTCCCTCCCTGCATGCTGAAGCCAGAGATCTGCTGCTGTCAGTTTGCTTTACAGAACAGGTCAGAGGCTCTTCCCAGCAGGAGCTGAAGTCTACATCCAGGTCTGGGGTGGGGCAAGGGACATAGGCTATTTCTTGTCCATGTGCTTATCTCTACACCTGCGTTTTCTGTCGGGCTCCTGGGGTCCTTGATTCTGCACCAATGGAAAAGGACCTCATCAGGGTGGCTATTACCAGAGACTGCTTCTCTGGGTGCCCTAACCTGTGGAGGGCCAGGCCAACAGAACACTGGGTGCTTCAATAGGGCTTCCCAGGCTGAGTTTCTTGGGATGCAGGAGGCCCATGAAGGTATTTTTACCTAGCTTTCCAGTCATTTGGGAAAAGTTCTGCCAGAAACGGCTCATCTCTGAGTTCTGCTGCCTATCTGCAAACCTCGGCTGTGCCTGACTGCCAGCGAGGTCACATCTTTCTTGTGCTTATGAGCCTGTTCTTTCCCAGAAGGGAAGGGATTGCACCCTGTTAGGCAGGAAAATAGATATGAGTGGGATGGAAAGAGAATAAGGCCAGGAAAAAGCCCACTAAAAAAGACCCAGAGTTAATCAGTTAAAGCTCAAAATGCAAGGAGCAACTTGGCCTGGAATGTTTGAATATTCCCCAGAGAAAGGAGGATACCTCAGCAGAGCCCATGGCTTTATTGTGTTAATCATGCAGGCCCAGTTTATTTTTTTAACTTTACCTATCTGCTGTTTTTTTCTCCTTTGGCCCTAATCAAGGAGTTTGCAATCTGAGCAATTAATAATGGCAAGCAAGCCCAGCATAAACAACATAGTAACAGGCAGGAAGGATTCCATCTTAAAAATTAGATTGCATTTTAATACCCAGGAAGTTAAGAAGTAAGATTCTTAACTTACTCTTTAGCAAACAGACAATAACTCAGCCCACCTTGGGGGCCAGGCAAGCAGTCTTGATATGCTCCCAGACCAAGAAGGCTGGGCTCCCAGGGAGAAATCAGATCAGGAAGTTCCTTGTGTTAAGTTAATTCTAAGTATTCAAAGACCCCAGGTCTGCACCCCCAGCCCTTAGTCACATTCCTTAAGAATCCTTAAAAGGGGGAGCCCCCAACCTTTTGGGGTGCTCCTCTCCCTGAGGTTGCCCACACTTTCTAAGTGCATGACCTTTTCACTTTAAACTCTCTTTTCAACCTTGCAGGGTGCTACTCTCTGAGGTCGCCTGCACTTTTTCTGTAAGTAACTTTAAATAAAACTTTTCCTCTGCTTCACTACTGTGTCTCTGCCTTTCAATTCCTTTTTGCGGCGGGGACAAGGACCAGGGAAAATAAACAACGCTCCCCCAACAACCACACCCCCTCTTCAAGGAATATTCAGGTCATCCTGACCTCAGAGACTTGCGGCTTACCAAAGGTTCCAGCTACAGCAAAGCCCTGGGCAGGTGCTGAGGATGCCCCAGAGGAGAGGCTGCTGCCTGATGTGCCCACCCCAGGGGGGCAGGGGTGTTCTGACCAAAGGTGGGTGTGGATGTGCCTGGAATGGAGAGACTGCAAAGAACTGTGACAACTAGGCCCAGAAGCAGATGGTGTCAAAGCAGGCAGTAATGAACTGGGGGGAGGTCTGCTTGCAAGCACATCCCCACAGGATCCCTTAGCCCACACAGCTGTCCTGCTCACGCCTCGGTAAGGAAGCACACAGGGTGACTGGGTCCTGACCCCTGTGTTCCAGGTGAGCCTGCCCCTCCCCCACCAGCTGCAGCAGAGCACAGGCCTCTGAGCTGCCTTTGGCCAACTGAGGAGTAGAAACTTTGCACTCCCTTGGCCATCACAGCACAGCTGAGGGAACACTGAATGGACCTCCCTTCTCTCAGGACTAATGTATGTCTACTCCCCATTTACCTGCCCCCTCTCCTCTAATTCACCACGGCCCCACCCCACAGTTGGCCCCCATCCTCCCACAGGCCCACTCGAACTTGGTCTCTGGCACACGCTTGCCCTCATGGAGCCTCCTGCCCAGCGCTGGGCTGCCCTCCAGAGTGGCTCTCCAGGAAGATCCTCTCACATGTATCTATCTGTCTAGGCCTGAGGTGGGGTGGTTGCCACCTGAGGTGCTGACTTTGCACATAATCTTCTCCCCCACCCAACCTCTGGGGGTCACACCTTATCACAACCAGGAACTGCTCTTGCCCCTAGATCTCAGCTGCGAGTACAGTGCTGTCCCTGCTCCCCATTTTCACTGCGCCCACTCCGGATCCTCTGCCTCATTGGGGCCTGTAGTCAGCCCCCCACCCCTCCTGCCCCCTGTGCCATTTAACCAGGTTGGGTTTACTCTCTATCCACTGATTTTAGGTCCACACCTCAAGACTGAATGTTGCTGGGGAGACACACAAAACTGTCCTGACCGGCCTTGCTTCAAATTCCTAACCACAATTTCCCAGACTTCAGAACTGCCCAGCATGGCTCTCACACGTCATTTTCTACCCCTCTCCAAAATGACTACTGAGAGAGGCCCTCCTTGGTACACATCTCCCCCTAACCCGCTCCAAAGAGCTCGTATATTCAGTGAGGAAAATGGAAGCTGTCAGGGTCAAAACTTATCATGTGTTTTCCACATGGCAAATAAAATCACTTCTTCTGCTTGAAATTCTATAGTGACTTCCCTTAGTACTTTAACAAAAACATTTTAAAAGGCCATGAATGATCTTCCCTTTTGCCTGTCTCTTAATGTCATTTTATGCCACTTCCCTCTTTAAACCTCTAGCCACATCTGGCTCTTCTCTGCTCATGAAAACATTAGGCTTATTTCTGCCTTTGGGCCTTTGCTCCTGTGCCTGCAGTGCCCTCACACCCAGCTGCTGTCCCTACTCCCAACTCTGGTACTATGGCCATGGCCTCAGTTTGCTATTGTCTCAGAAAGGCTGTCGCTGACTACCTAAATAGCTCCTCTGGTCACATGAGTTACACTGCTACCTGACACTGTTTACAGATAACATCTGTCTCTTCACCACAATGTACAGCTCCAAGAGCGGAGACCATGTTGGCACTTAAAACAGCACCTGGCACTGCAGACCGAGCCCATTCCAAGTCTTATCTGCAAACACATGTGTTCTGAGGCATGCTGGCCACGTGGAAGGCAAAGGGTGTGCTCTGGTCAGGTGCACCCAGGGAGTTCTTTCTCAAGCCTCCTCAAAAGGGGCCGTGCTGCCAGTGGTCCCACTCTGTCCTGCCCCAAAGCCAAATGCCCCAGTGGTGGGGCTGCTGTGGGGGGCAGCCATGCTCATCCCACAATGTCAGCGGGGCCTGCTGAAACTCTGAACATGAAAGGCGATGAGGTGGTGCTGCCAAACACTGAGCTACTGGTCCCGCTGCTGGTGGTCTGGGTGGTCATAGCTCCAAAGCCCGACGTGGTGGCTGCACCAAAGGAAGAAATAGCTGTGGTGCCAAAGGCCAGCTGAGTGCTGGCCGGGGTGCCAAAGACAAAGGCTGTGTGGATTTCAACCCATGAAAACCTGACCACACAGTGCTGCCAAAGGTTGGCTGGGGTGGGATTGGTGCTGGAGCTGCAGGTGGGGCCAGGGCTGTTGAGCTTCCAAAAGGAACGAAGCTGCCTAAGCTGGGGGCCAGGGCTGGCTTGGCAGCCCCTGTCTGCTGCCTGTCAGTGGCCCCAAGTGTGGGCTGTGGGGTGGCTCTGGGAAAGGATGGGATGGGGGGCCTGGTGTCAGGACCAAGGGAAATGTTGAAGGCTGGGGTGGTAGTGCTGCTGAATGTCAGTGCAGGCTGGCTTGGGGCGATGGGGGTGGATGTCATGAGGGTGCCACCGAAGCCATCAAAACTGGTGAAGCTGCTGCCAGCAGCTGTCTGGATGGTGCTAAGCAGGAACTGGCCAAAGATGATGGCTGTTGGAGCAGGTGTTGGGCGCCACACGTTTTCTTTGGGTGACATGAGAGAACAAAAAACACAGACAACACAGACAGACAGACAATGGCTGCAGCCCCGATGTGGTGCAGCACCTTTATTTTTATACTGCCTTTCTCAGACCTCAGCCAAGTGCTGTACTCATCTTTCCCTTCTGAGCGGGGGAGGCCAGAGCACCTTGTTGATTTTCTTAGAAGCTGCCTGGTAGGCAGGGGTGGTGTTTTCACACATCCTCAAGGTCTCCCTATTTTCAGAGTGAGGCATCTTGGCTCATCTTCGAGGACAAGATATGCTTTTGTGGGCAGATAACTTCCAAGGACTGCACCAGTTCTCAAGCTGGTGCTTTCCCATGCTGCATTCAGACATGTGAGAAGACAAAGGCCATCCCCTACATCTCCTCCTTTCTTTAAATATTACATGGCTGAAATCGAACATGTTGAAAGACAGACACAACTTGAATATATATATATATACAGGTTTTAACAAACTACTAGTTAAATTGCGTACACATTAACAGAATAGGAATACAGATACATAACAAAGGCAGACTTACAATTACTAGTTATATCTAATGAAATTAAGAAAACCAGTTAGATAGCTCAGGCATTTGTAAAAACTTATTGACAATATGATGGATATCATGTAATTGATTTTGGGTAGTTTTGAGAAAAATCAGACAAATTGAAACAGCACATTCTTGGAAACTGCTTACATCCTTCATTTTCTTTTAACAGCAGGCAGTCTATATAGTAGCGCGATTCTGAAGTACCGCAACTCGCATTTCTCTCAGTTCTTGGTTGAGTTCAGATAATATATAAGCAGTAAAATTTGTTGTTTTGCTATATGTGCAGGCCAGCTTATATATCTCCTTTAGCATTTCAACAACAAGTCCAGAAACCTGCAGGAGGAATGCAGCTGCAACTGCAATAGCGGCAGGATCTGAAAGTTTCAAGTTTTCATCACAATCAGATGGCAGAGCTTGGAGAAGTCTATTGGGCTTATTTCTTGGATGATTTATTATGGCAGGAAGAATGCGTCCCACACCACAAACACCTTGATAGTGTGGAGAGAGGCCTTGATATGTTTCATTATTACACAAAAATACTCAACCATTCAGAAGTCTATATCTAGACCATTTTACATTGATTGTAGAATTACAGTAAGAGGGTACATGAGTACAATTAATACATACACAATCAGTAATTATAGTAGTACTAACAGGTAAATTTAATTGGGCATCAGGAGCAAGCACTTTAGGGGGAAGAGTGATGTTTATGCCTGATATATTAGTGAACATCATAAGAGGAAGTCTTGTGCCTATTAAATTCTTCAACAATTCACTGATAGAGGAATCTCTTGCTACACAAAAAGACAACCTGTGCAACCCTTGGCTCACGAGTTGTTGTAACCACAAGTTAGGTGAGGAAAATTATTTTCTGGAATGAGTGATATATTTAAATACACATAATTACTCTTATACAATATGACAGGAGTTCTTTCTTGAAACTTTTCACAGGTATAACTGCCAATATCTTCTCGGGACAAAACTGCTTTATAAATATCACAATGATCACCATCTCTAACAGACCGATCAGCAATATCTTTCCATCCAAAATTTCCTCCATTATTTGTCTATATATTTCTTTACCATTCTTTTTCTATACTATAGGGCCTATAGGAGTGGAGCAAGTAGATAAGAAATACAGAGCTACACCATGGCTTAAATAAGGGGGGGATTGCTTACACTTGCTGTTATAATGCAAGCTTGTATAGTATATACATACATAAGTGCCATTATTGGAAATAAAAACAAAGATACTATTATTTAGTGGACTTCAGCTTTCCGTGTCTGATGTGCAGACTTTTGTTGAGGTTTTTTGATGGTCACCTTCTGGAATGATTCTTCTAGAGGATGTTGATGTTGGAAGTTCTTCTTATTGTATCTGAATTCATTTTCTGGGTAGCTAGATCAAGCGTTGATCCTCTGTAACAACACAAGCAAACCCTTTGCCCCACACTTTGGTATGACTTTTATGCCATAGTGAAGAACCTATTGGAGACTACCACACAGGAACTGTTGTTGTTTCAGAAAAGGAAATATTATCAGAAAAATGTATTTCCACTGCTGACCATCGGTCACCTTTTAAAAGATCAAAATTAAGGATATGTAAAGCATGCATTGATCGTCAATTTGTAATCAATTTTATCATATCAGGGAGTAATCCCCCCTCTTTGTATTAATAGATAATGTTTAAGAGTAAAATGACAATATTCAATGAGAGCTTGGCCTGTAGAATTGTATGAATTGCCTGTTTTATGGGTGACGTTATATAGCTGAAAAAATATGTAACACAGAGGAGAGGTAAACTGGAGCATTGTCAGTCAGCTTAAGAGAAAAATCTTAAAACATTTTATCAGCAACATTTGAAACAAGAAGCTACAAAATCATTTTTCTTTAGTTCACTTAATTTTAGGTAACCCATTTTGCTGAAATCTAGTTCTTTACTAGTTTAGGAGTAATTGAACAGTGATTATAAGCAAGAAAAGATTCACAAATGACAATGGTTAAAGATCTGATGAGAACTTACTGTAAGATAGTTGATATATGGAAGTTTGGATATTTCTGTAACATAAAACACTCAGTAATAAAATTTAGCACTATTCCTTTTGACAGCACTTTCCAGGTAAGTATATATCAGGTAAATAAGCCAAATTAGTCAAATATTTTCCTTGATGAGGAGAAGGAATTCTTCTGACATGTTCCAGAGGCCCTCTGGAAAATATCAGAATTAACTGAGAGGTAAAAATACTTTTTTAAATTTGGTCTTGGGAAGCTGTCAAAAGTTTTTAAGGCACTTGCCTAAATAGAATTATAGTTATTAAATAACACTTGTTATTTAACTGGAATGATAATAAAAAGGCTTAAAAGCAAATACAGAGTGTTACATGGTTGTTAACACTTAGCTTAGTCTTTTTAATATTGATCTTATTTTCTTAAATACTGTAAGGCTGGAGGTACCAGAGGGAGAGGGTCAAGGACAATGCAGGCAGAGCAGAGACAGCACCAAGTAGCTCTGTGCCATATGGGGAAGGAACGAACAGCTCTTCCTGGATTCCAGTCCCATGATGTGCTGACAAACCCCAGATGCAGACCCCCTCCGTCTGGAAGGAGGAGACCTCTGGCTATCCATCACCCGACCCTGAGCCAATAAAAATTCCCCACATACCCTTAGTGCTGCCCACTTCCCCCTCCATTCCCTGTTCTCTTAAAAACTCCCTGCCTCCCCTCCTGGGTGCAACTTCCCCAGGCTGCGTCCCTGCAGACTGGTGAAACTCGCCTGGGAATTGCGCTCAAATAAACTGCCTGGCCCTTTGTTGCCTCTCATTGCCTGTTTATTTCAGCTAAAATTTATCTTACATTTGGTGCTGAAACAACCTGGGAAGGAGCATGAGCGTGGGGCCCTGACTGGCCACCGGTGGCCCTGCCCCCTCCTTCCCCGACAGAGGACCTCATCCTGCTCTCCACTGCATTGACTATTTTCCAGTGAGTCCCTCAGTTTCCCTAGTCTGTTTCCCTTCCTAACCCATTTTCGCCTGGTCCATTCGAAATCGTAGCTACATCTGGGTTGGGGCATCTGGCCCCTTGGGCATCAGGCACACCCTCTGTGGGCAGCTGGCCTGCCCCTGCCCCTGCGGTGCAGGAGACGTCCCTAACCCAGGCCCCAGGACGTCTATAGGCATCTGGCCCACCCCTGGCCCTGCAGTGTGGGAGAAGTCCCTCACCCAGGCTCCCAGGACATCTCCCCTGACTTGGCACACTTGGGACATTGGGCACTCCTCTCAGCAGGATTAGTTGGGGAGGTGATGCAGACATGGGAACCAGCTCTCAAAAGTGGAGGCTCAGACCCCATTGCGGTGTCTCATTTCTAATCTGGCCACTCTATATTTGTCCCAGGAAGTTTGCAAACAGAAGCTGGTCTTCCTTTGCTCTCAGGCCTGGCCTCAGTATCCCTTGGACAACCAGTCTTGCTGGCCCCCTGAGGGAACTTTTGATTTTAGCCTCCTCACCGACTTGACTACTTATTGCTACTGGAGCAGAAAGTGGAGTGAAATCCCATATGTACAGGTTTTTTGGAATTTGTGCGCCCGCCCAGATCTATGTGTTAAGTGTACTCCTTCCCAAGTTTTGTTAGCCCAGGCCTCTGCCAAGGACCACTGATCTCTACTACTCCTATTATTACTGGGAGGCTCTTCTCTGACAGACTCGGCAGAGGATCTCAGCTACCCCCCTTTCCGCTCCTTCAGGCCCACCGCGGGGGCCAGCACCCTTCCTCAATGTTCATATCCTCACCCCTCCTCCTCTCTCTCCCTCTCCACCATCTTGTTCCCCTTCTCTTCTGGTCTCTCCACCATCTTGTTCCCCTTCTCTTCCTGTCACGCCACCACCTTGCTCCACAGGTGCTGACCCCACTTTGGAAAAAGCGGATAAAACTCCCCCATATCCTGGTCCCCTGCCTTCAAGTTCCACATCAATTCCCAAGTTGTATCCCACATTGCCAGTGTGGCCTCCTCCCTCCCCTCCTTCAAACCTGCCACCGTCCTACTCACTGCAGCTGGTGCCCAAATGGTCTAACCCTCCCATAACCTGCTCTAAGTCACAGCGGTCTCAGGCTCATGTGATGGTGCCTCTGAGGGAGGTGGCAGGGGATGAAGGGGTAGTACAGGTTCATGTTCCCTTTTCCCTGGCAGACTTGTCCCAAGTGGAACAGCGATTGGGGTCCTTTTCCTCCAACCCCATAATGTTCGCTAAACAGTTTAAATATCTCAAGCTTACAAGCTCACCTGGCATGATGTACATGTAGTCCTCCAATCCACTCTAACCCCGGAAGAATATGACCGTGTCATGGTGGTGGCACAGCACTGTGCCAATAAGACCCATGCCACAGACGAACAGAAACCTATGGGCAGGGAGGCTGTTCCTCTACAGGAACTCCTGTGGGATTATAATTCTCCCGAGGGTGAGGCGTGCCAGGATTGCATGGTTCGCTACTTGTTAGCAGGTATGAACTCAACCACCCATAAGGCTATCAATTATGATAAGCTTAAAGAAATTACCCAGAGGCCTGATGAAAACCCATCAGAATTCCTCAAGCGCCTCAAAGAAACCCTAGGGGCTTTTACTAAGATTGACCCAGCCTCAGTGTTGGGTTCCTCTCTCCTGGCCATGTATTTTATAACTCAGTCGGCTCCCAACATCAGGCGCAAGCTTAAAAAAGCTGAAGATGGTCCCCAGACCCATCTAGGAGACCTGGTAGATAGGGCATTTAAGGTTTTTCATGCCCAAGATGACGAAAGCAAGAAGAGGTCAGCTGCCCGAATGAGGTCAGGACCACCTCCCAGAAAGCCGAATTAGTGGCTCTTACCCAGGTGTTATAGCTGGCAGCCAGGAAGAGGGCCACAATTTATACTGACTCTAAATATGCCTTCCTAATTACACACACTCATGCTGCGATTTGGAAGGAAAGAGGCTTCCTTACCATTAAGGGAATTCCGATCATCAATGGCAGGGCTATCAGCTGCCTGCTACAGGCCCTACAGGACCCCAAGGAGGTGGCCAACAGACTCGCGCAATAACACCTGCTCTGTGACCGGCTCGTGGGGATCGTCGGGGTGTCCCTGAAGATTGACTCAAACCTCCGGGCCCTTGCTTTCAATGTGGCAAAGAAGGGCACTGGGCATGGAAATGCCCCAACCAACCACGCAGACCAACCAGACCGTGCCCCAGGTGCAGTGAGCGAGGTCATTGGAAAGTAGACTGTCCACTAGGGGGTGGTCCTCATCCAGCAGCAGAGCCTCATGGGGGGCAGACTCCCTCGAAAGACTACCCTTCAGACCTGCTGGGCATCCTCAAAGATTGAAGACGCCTGGACTTGGACACCCTGATCACCCTTGCCGAGCCCAGGGCCAAGCTGTGGGTAGTGGGTAAGCCCATATCCTTCTTAGTGGATACAGGGGCTATCTACTCTGTTCTCCCCTCCTTTAAAGGGCTTTTATAACCTGCCAGGGTCTTCATAGTTGGGGTCATGGGAACCCTCTCCAAGCCTTTAGAGACGAGCCCGGTGGCCTGCACCTTCCAAGGCATCCCGTTTACCCATTCCTTTCTAGTCATGCCTTCCTGTCCTACCCCTCTGTTAGGACGGGATCTGCTCTATAAGTTAGGAGATTCTATTTCCCTCCCACCTTTTGAACACTTAGGTTCCCTCATTGCTTTAGTCAGTGAAGGAGGGTTGAACAACAGAGACCTGAGTCTCCCAACTCCCTGGACTGCTGTCAATCCGGTCGTGTGGGACATCTCCACCTCTGTGGTGGCAACCTACCACACCCTGGTTTTAATACACCTTAAAGACCCATCCCGCTTCCCTTCTCGGCTTCAATATCCTATTTCACAGGCTCACTGAAGGGGCTTTTAGTGCCGGCTAACTCTCCATGCAATACTCCCATCTTGCCGGTAAAAAGCCTTCTGAAGTGTATCGCCTCATTCAGGACCTCCGAATAATTAACAAGGCTGTTATTCCCTTACACCTAGTGGTGCCTAACCCATATACTCTTCTGTCTCGAGTCCCTTCCAGTACCTCTCATTTTACTGTACTGGACCTTAAAGATGCCTTTTTCACTATACCTCTCCACTCAGACTTGCAGCCACTATTTGCCTTTACGTGGGAAGACCCTGGCACCTGTCGATCTAGACAATTGACCTGGACAGTTCTACCTCAGGTTTTAGAGATAGCCCCCATCTTTTTGGACAGGCTCTGGCGGAGGACCTCCTACGACATTCAACAGCGAGAGTATTCTCCTCCAATATGTGGATGATCTTTTACTTTGCAGCCCCTCAAAAGAGGCCTCAGTTCTGGACACCACATTCCTTCTTAATTTCCTGGCAGACATGGGATACAGAGTATCCCCTGCCAAAGCACAGCTGTCTCTACCCCAAGTTACATACCTCGGGCTGACTCTAACTCCCACCACTAAAGCCCTAACAGCGGACTGAGCAGCTGCAATTAAAGCTCTCTTGCCACCTACTTCAGGAGCCAAGATACTATCCTTTCTAGGATTGGTAGGATTTTTCAGACACTGGGTGCCTAACTTTGCCCTTCTGGCCAGACCGCTCTATGTGGCTGCCACAGAGACTCCTACTGGGCCACTAACTTCACCTGCCGAGGTAGTTTCTGCCTTCAATCAATTGCGAGATGCATTGCTCTCATCCCCCCTGTTAATGCTCCCTGACTTAACTAAGCCCTTTACCATATATACTGCAGAGAGGGCAGGGGTGGCAACCAGAGTACTGGTACAGCCAGTGGGGCCAGGGTACCATCCCATTGCCTTTCTCTCCAAACAGTTGGATACCACTGCCAGCGGGTGGCAGCCTTGCCTCTGAGCCCTGGCAGCTGCGGAAAGTCTGGCCCGAGAAGCCCTAAAATTAACTCTCCAACAGCCCATTACTGTGTATTCCTCACACCGGTTATAAGATCTTTTGAGTCATAAATCCCTGGCCTCCTTGAGTCCTTCAAGGGTACAGGAATTCCATCTTCTGTTCATTGAACAATCCACAGGTAACCCTACAAGTCTCTCCACCCCTTAACTTAGCCTCCTTGCTTCCCATCAGCAATCAGGCAGATCAGCCCACTCATTCCTGTGTATAAGTTATAAAGGCTCTAAGAAAACCTAAAGAGGGCCTATAAGACATGCCCCTTGAGGAACCTGACTTGACTTTTTTCATGGATGGAAGCTCCGTGAAGGGGAGTGACAGGGTGCGAAGGGCAGCCTATGCAGTGGTGACTCTGTCACAGGTGATAGAAGCAAACTTACTCCCATCTGGGACCACCTCCCAGAAAGCCAAATTAGTGGCTCTTACCCAGGCGTTGTAGCTGGCAGCCAGGAAGAGGGCCACAATTTATACTGACTCTAAATATGCCTTCCTAATTACACACACTCATGCTGCGATTTGGAAGGAAAGAGGCTTCCTTACCATTAAGGGAATTCCGATCATCAATGGCAGGGCTATCAGCTGCCTGCTACAGGCCCTACAGGACCCCAAGGAGGTGGCCATAATGCATTGTAAAGGACATCAGACTGGAAATGATCCAGCAACCAGGGGTAATGCGTCGGCAGACGCCATGGCCCGACAGTTAACATCCGGGTCTAGCCAACTCTCTGTGCTGTTCCTTTCCTCCTCTCTATTGCTCCAATTCCCCGATGACAAACGGCAATTGCTTCCACATCAAGGGGGGACGTTGGGAGATCAGAGATGGATATACCTCTGTGATGAATTGCCCTCCCCCAAGCCCAAGGCAGAGATATCATATCCAAAATTCACCAGTTTCTACACATTGGGCTGGAGGCCACGCACCAGTTTCTCTCCCCCATATTTGCCCCTTATGGTCTCTGCAAGGTAATAGATCAGGTGCACCAAACCTGCACTACTTGTCATTGTGTCTCATCTCAAGGTGCTCTGAAGACCTGGATAGCCCTCCACCAGATGAGGGGAATGATCCCCAGACAGGACTGGCAGATCGATTTCACCCATATGCCTAAGCATAAAAAGCTCCGGTATTTACTAGTTCTGGTTGATACTTTTTCAGGGTGGATTGAGGCCTTCTCGCACCTACTGGGAGACTGCATCAGTGGTGGTGCAGGTGCTGGTAGAACACATCGTTCCTCGTTTCGGGGTCCCCACTTCACTCCAATTCTATAATGGACCTGCCTTCATCTCCCAGATCACTCAGCTAACAGCTGAAGCTCTCAATATCACCTGGAACCTCCATATACCCTATTACCCCCAATCATCAGGTAAGGTCAAAAGGGCTAATGGTCTCTTAAAAGACCAACTAACTAAGCTGTCTCTGGAGGTAAAGCTCTCGTGGCCCCATCTTCTCCCCATCATTCTTGCTCGGCTGTGTGCTGCCCCCCGGGGACCGGCTGGACTAAGCGCATTTGGGCTGATGTATGGTAGGCCCTTCTTACTAAACACAGGCCTGCCTGCTACCTCTCCTCCTTTGGTCTCCTACCTTCCTTACTTTACACTGTTGAGCAGGGAACTCACAGACCAGCTCCTACCCCAACCTACGTCATCCAGCAACTCAGGAGACGCAGCAATCCTTCAGCCAGGAGATGAGGTACTCCTAAGAGAACTCCAGCCAAAATCTCTCCAACCCTGCTGGACAGGGCCTTATACAGTAATCCTCACTATGCCCTCAGCGGTCAAACTACATGGGCATTCTTCCTGGTATCACCTTTCTAGGCTCAAATGGGCACCTGGACATGATGATTGGGTGTCTTGTGAGGTGGGTCCTCTTCAGCTGCGGGTTAGTCGTGTCAAGTGCAACCAGCCAGATGAATAGCCCGGTAGTCTCCAGGCAGAGCTACTCTGCATGGAAGTTTAAGCTCCAACTAGCTCTTCCTCACGGAACCGAAGCCCAAGAAGTAGGCACCCAAAGTTGCCCACGTGCGGGTTGTCAGATGCCGGTTCAAATACCAGTACACACAGACATCTTAAACACATTCTCAAACCCAATGCTGTGCTTTCCATATGACCAAACCTCTCATACATGTACTTTCCAGTCCAACGTGTATGGGGGATGTCATCCTGAATTAGACCACTGCATAGGCTGCCCTTCGCACCCTGTCACTCCCCTTCACGGAGCTTCCATCCATGAAAAAAGTCAAGTCAGGTTCCTCAAGGGGCATGTCTTATAGGCCCTCTCTAGGTTTTCTTAGAGCCTTTATAACTTATACACAGGAATGAGTGGGCTGATCTGCCTGATTGCTGATGGGAAGCAAGGAGGCTAAGTTAAGGGGTAGAGAGACTTGTAGGGTTACCTGTGGATTGTTCAATGAACAGAAGATGGAATTCCTGTACCCTTGAAGGACTCAAGGAGGCCAGGGATTTATGACTCATAATTCAGGGTTCATGCAGTAGGAGATACAACAAGAGGAGTCTCTGACAACATGTTCATCAGAATACAGGATAGGCTACACATTACCATTAGTGACCCATGGGAACAACACTGGGAGAAAGGAGTACAGGGCAAGCTATACAATAGTTACCAAGCCCAGCCATGGGACACAGTATACATCAAGAGGGAATGGACCACTGTGAATCCCACTCTCATGGAGGTTCTAAACACCCAGGTACAGGTATTAAGTAATATTCTACAGACAGAACAGGCACTAAAACAGAAGATTCAGTCGGACCCCTTCCCCCTACCTCTCTCCTTCCGCCTTCACTACCCTCTTCCCCCACCGGAACACGCTCCTCCTGCACTCTGGTTCAGAAGCCACAGACAAGAAGCTAAAAAGAAAGAAAGCGATTAAATATCAGTGACTCAAATCTTTATATCAGTTTGTCTGCCTGTGTATATGTACTTTTTATGAAAAGTGTTGCTAACTGTAGTCATTATGTCTCAGTCTGTATGTTTATGTATCTAAACGTGTAGATGAAAGATTTCTCTACCTCCGGATGGTATTAATAAAATTGATTTAAAGACAAGTGCTTGTGAAAATTGGGCATTCTAAAACTTCCAGAGAGTTCTAATGGAAAATATTAAGCATTAATGCTAATTTAAGTTGAACTGAAATGGACATGTCCTTATGGTTATCAGCTGCCTAGGTTTATCTAAAGTCATTTAAGTTGATGTTATCTGCTAAATCTTTCAAGAATAAAATGCTTAGAGGCTTGACTTTGTTTAAGTATTCAGTAAAAGTTTTGTAAGTAACCTAGCATACTTAAGAATAAGTGAACTATCAAACAAAAAGCAAATAATCCAATTAAAAAATGGGCAGAGGAGCTGAATAGACAGTTCTCTAAAGAAGAAATCCAGATGGCCAACAGGCACATGAAAAGATGCTCCACATCGCTAATCATCAGAGAAATGCAAATTAAAACAACAATGAGATATCACTTCACACGGGTAAGGATCGCCATCATCGAAAAGACAAACAACAACAAATATTGGCGAGGTTGTGGAGAAAGGGGAACCCTCCTACACTGCTGGTGGGAATGTAAACTAGTTCAACCATTGTGGAAAGCAGTATGGAGGTTCCTCAGAATGCTCAAAATAGAAATACCATTTGACCCAGGAATTCCACTTCTAGGAATTTACCCTAAGAATGCAGCACTCCAGTTTGAAAAAGACAGATGCACCCCTATGTTTATCGCTGCACTGTTTACAATAGCCAAGATATGGAAGCAATCTAAATGTCCATCAGTAGATGAATGGATAAAGAAGATGTGGTATATATACACAATGGAATATTACACAGCCATAGGAAAAAAACAGATCCTACCATTCACAACAACATGGATGGAGTTAGAGGGTATTATGCTCAGTGAAATAAGCCAGGCAGAGAAAGACAAGTACCAAATGATTTCACTCATATGTGGAGTATAAGAACAAAGGAAAACTGAAGGAACAAAACAGCAGCAGAATCACAGAACCCAAGAATGGACTAATAGTTACCAAAGGGAAAGGGACTGGGGATGATGGGTGGGAAGGGAGGGATAAGGGCGGAGAAAAAGAAAGAGGGCATTACAATTAGCATGTATAGTGCATGGGGGACATGGGGAGGGCTGTGCAACACAGAGAAGACAAGTAGTGATTTTACAGCATCTTACTACGCAGATGGACAGTGACTGTGAAGGGGTATGTGGGGGGGACTTGGTGAAGGGGGGAACCTAGTAAACATAATGTTCTTTCTGTAATTGTAGATTAATGATACCAAAATTAAAATTAAAAATTAAAATAAAAAAAAGAATAAGTGAACTAAATAAGTGTGGCAAATGAACACCTTAATAATTGTGTATTACAGTGTGTATACCTATCTACAGTCTGGGAATCTCTGTGGTAACCTAAAACCTTAAAGTTTTGCTAAATTAAAAAGATATACTTTGTGCTTAGTGAGAAATTGTGTTATAAAGCTCATAGTTAACAGAAATTATAAAATGTTCATAAATTTGTTAATCCAAAGAATGCTAGTGTAACAGTTTATAATAGTCTACTTTTCAGTGTTCACAAAAAATTAAAGTACCTAATAGTTTTAAGTTCTAATTAAAACTACTTAAAGTAATAAGGAAAACATTTCTGCGTGATAAAGAATATGTCTTTTGATAAAAGAAAGTAATTGTTCTAAAGTACAGCTGTTTATTTAGAGGGAGAAATCTAAATGAAAAAGAAGGTTGTAGAAAGTTTGTGGAACAATTTAATATGGTCATGCTATATAAAATTAAAGCAAATGAGTCTCGGTATCAAGTACACAGCAAAATTAGAATTCTGTTTTGTTAAAAAGACAAAGATTTCTTAACTGTTAGTCTGCTCTTAATATTGAAAGATTGCAGAGAGTTCTCTAATTGTTTCATCAAAGCAGTTTCTCATGCTTAAAGTCTCAATGAGTTGTCGGAGGCTTTTAAAAAATGAGATCTTAATATTAAAAGGACTAAAAGCTAAAGTTTGCTAACAACTGTGTAACCTTCTTTATTTGCCTTTGAGGTATTTTGTTGTCATTCTGGTTAAATGGATAAGTATTGCTTCATGGCAACCTATAATCCTATTTAAGCAAGTGCCAAAAAAAAAAAATCAAATGCAAAAAGGTGCTTTTACCTCGAGTTTACTCTGTATTTTCCAGAGGGCCCCTGGAACATGTCAGAAGAATTTTTTCTCATTGGAGAAAGTATTTGGCTAATTTGGCTTATTTATCTGATATATAATTACCTGCTTAATTAATTAGAAAGCACTGTCAAAGGGAATGATGCCTAAACTTTGTTACTGAATGTTTTGTGTTACAGAAATATCCAAATTTCCTTATGTCAACTGTCTTACAGTAAGCTCTCATCAGATCTTTAACCACTGTCATTTGTAAGTCTTTTGTCATTTATAGTCACTGTTTTATTACTCCTAAACTAGTAAAGAACTAGATTTCAGCAGAACAAGTATTGGTTACATAAGATTAAGTAAACTAAAGAAGATGATTTTGTGGCTTTTTGTTTCAAATGTTGCTGATAAAGTGCTTTAAGTTTTTTCTCTTAAGCTGATAACAGTTTATTAAATTACTATCTTTATAAGCAGAATTGAAACTTTATCTTTCTCTCTACCTGATCCCTCCAGAATTTAAAAACTCTCAATGACTATTTTTATATTTCATGGCAGTATGTTTATTTGCATAAGTTCAACAAGAACCTGCTATCCTTGTAAGAGGACCAATTAAAAACACTGGTTATATTACCAAGGCTTTGACTGGAATGTCATACCTGAGAGACACGTGAGTAAACTCAGATATGAACAGCTTTAAGGAACTAAGATTGACTTTACAAAGCCTACAAAGCCCCTTGGAAGAACTAGCCTGGTACCTTGCTTACAGGGTTCCCAGCAGTCTTACCAGGTGAGTAAAGAAGGTCACTTCCTGGCAGGTGCAGGAACCTCAGGAATGTCTCGAGAACCTCAAGAAGAGAGGAATTCACTCAAATGTACAAGTACTGCAGGCACAACCTGATGGTAAGTCTGGCTTGGCTCTCTGGCCTTGAGAGGCCTTTAAAAGTTCAATCTGAAATTCCTTACAAAAAGTTCAAGCAAAGCACATTTAAAAGATCCCATGTAATCAATTACTCTTCCTGCTGCACTTATGCAAATAATCAAGCCAACTGTTATTTTCTTAACCTGGTTACTTCTGATAAAAATGAGGGTGATTTTAGAGAAAAGTATTGTTTCAATAATTCGGTCTTATCTATACTAATTCCTAATAATAGTCATTGGGATGTAAACTTGATCCCGAATTCTAGTTTCCCCATGATACCTGGCTATGATTCTCAATTAGACTCTTCATATTTCTAGTTCTCATATTCAGCCATGCATTCTTAATCTCATCAAGTTTGTCCTTCCAGAATAGAAAATCCAACTCCAAATGTTGCTACCTTACCTAATAACACAATTTGTTCTATCTTACCTAGAAGCCACAAAACTGCAAATAGTAATAGAAATGAAACCCAGAATAGAAGCGCCAATCTTCCGAGGCCCTCTCAACTGACCAGTGATGAAAACCTAGCTGCACCCTTTACTGTGCCCCCTCTCAGCATGAAGCAGCCAGAGTGGTCATTGCCCCTTTTCCCTAGCAGCAGCTAGAGTCTCTATCTGTAGAGGGGAGAATGAGACAGAGACCATAAGCTTAGACAGAATAAGGTGAGAGCCTCTAGAGAAAGCAAGGCAGGACATTTGCAGACAGAGCAATGTAACTACATGCTAAGAAACACCCCTCAATGACTCCCCTTGTCAGCCTCAAGTAGCCAGGTCGAGTCATCACTCATTATGACCAAAGGGTGGAATGTAAGGCTGGAGGCACCAGGGGAAGGGGTGAGCCTGCTGGATAAGCTCAGGCCTCACCAAACAAGGTGAAGAGATCACAGGTTCTGGTCTGACAACATTCCAGAGCCTGATCGGATAACATTTCTAACTAGAGCCCTTCCTCCAAGCTAGAAGAATAGTAGTAACTTTGCAGTACCTGGCTAAAGGCCAAAGAGAGACCTCCATGTACCCTAGATGAGCCAATCCTCACACCACTGTACAACTTTGCTCTCCCTCCCCCTGTCTTCTTTAAAAACTTGTGGCCTGCCCTGCTAAGTGTGACTTCCCTGGCCTGTGATAGCCAGACCAGGGAACATCACCCAGGAATTGCACTCAAATAAATTGCCTGGCCCTTTGCTGCCTCTCATCACCTGCTTATTTTGGTTGGAATTTATCTTACATTGGAATTTATCTTACACTTCACTACTGTGTCTCTGCCCTTCAATTCTTTGTCATGGTGGGGACAAGAATGGAGGAAAATACACAATGCCTCCCCTCCCAATGTTGCCACTCCAGCAGATTCTAGGAAGAACAGAAAAATGTGAATTCTGGTATCTCAAATGTGATGGTATTTGGTGCTCTAGAAGCTTTGCTGTTCCAGGGATTCAGGAGTCAACAAATATCACTACTCTATACCACAGGTTCTTAAAGTATTTATTCCTCAAAATCAAGGAAGTGCTCCTTATTTCTACCCTTCACAGATCATAAGACAGACAGCAGGGGATAAAACTTGGCCTAGCCTGGGTTAAATGTGTGGACACTAAGGAAAATCCAATCATCCAAACTCAAGCATGGCTCAGAGCAGCTAAGGAATGGGGCTGCAAACCAACAGCTGTCTGACTACCAAAATGAGGCTACCTTCTCCAGGTTTAAGGGCAGCAGGCCCTTCCCTACAATCTGCTCCTGATGAGAGGGTTCTGAAGCTGTCAGGCCTGCACCAGTTCAGGTGTGCTCAGCCAGAGCAGGTTCAACCTTTTTAGCGACTGACAGGCATGCTGCTTTCACGTTAGCCTAAGCAGAGGCTGATGGCACTGTGTGCTCCACAGAAAGCTCTCCTGCTCACCTGGGAAAGATGGTAGGCCCAGGGGGTTCAGCTTCTTCTTCAAGCTCCCCGGCAGCAGGTTAGTACTTAGGGCTGGGGGGGAGGCTGAGGAAGCAGCAGTCCCAGCAGCAGGCAGGGTGAGAGAAGAAGGTGGAGTGGCATGGCAGGTGGGTTCGCAATGTCAGAGTTTAAGGCAGTTTCTAAGGAAGAAAGAAAGGATTGTCCTCCCTTGTAGGAGAATTCCTTCCAGGGGCATCACAGAGCACAGGAGGCTCAGGGACTTGGGGGAACTCATGTAGAAATGCTTCCTTTCAATCTCAATGCTCACTGTTCTCGGATTCCACTGAGAACCCAAGAGGTGGATTTCTCAGAGGAGAAAGACTAAAATAAAACTAAAGGAAACCATCTCTGGAGTGTGAAATTAACCTATATTCCTTACCAGTCTTATCCTCCACAACCTTGTTAAGTCATTGTAAGGACGCTTTTTTTCTCCAACTCTATATCTTCATCCGTGATTGAGTAACCAAGCATGGGAGGTGGAGACTACCAAGAGAAAAAGGAGAAGCCAAGTCAGTCAGAAGGAAGTGAAAGAAACCTGTACTGACCCTTCCATTCCTGAGACTCAGGGGATCCAGGCTGGAGTGGGCAGGGGTGGATGGACAGACAATACCAAGATCAGCAGGATCCCTTGTCTGGAAGGCACCAGTTGAACCTTCTGTCTGCGTGGCCGGGAGCTGCTGGGTGTAGATGGAGAATCCCAGGAGTTCTGCTTCCTACATGTGGTTGTATCTGAAAATAAAGTATCAGACTTACTTTCTTCCTCCTCTCCTCCAGAAATGGAGAAGTTTGTTTTTCCAGCCTACTTTTAATACTGAACTTTCACTAGGTGTCTCTGAGATTCTGTCTTCCATGGTTTGGGCTCTTGGATGGTGTTGGCAAGATTATTTCTAATCGTCAGGAAGACATGAAGTGATAATTGCTCCAAATGCATGCACATGGTTGCTTACTGAACAGAAGTTGCCTGGACTGCTCAGATTCCCCCACCTAGGCTTACCTTACCCCGAATCTCCCAGGTGGCCTGGATTATGCTATAGAGTCTGGGCCACCTTTCTCCCTTACCAGACCATAAAGCCCGAAGGACAGAAATGTCTATCTCTGTAACTACCAGACCCCACACAAATCAAGGCTTAGTACATGTTTCCAGTGGGTCGTGGTCCATGTGCCCTCCATTCACACTACCACCAACACATGCCACATGTTCAACTTACCCTGTTCTCCCTGGGACTCGTTGTCTGTTCCCAATGGAGCAGAAGAGCCAGAATTATGAGAACTCTCCTCTGTAGGAGGAAGAGGCACAATTAAGTTTAGAAAAGTACTGGATAACTTCTTATACCCTCCTAACTACCAACTGGCCAAAGTCTAGAACAACCATGACTAAGATCTCAATGTATCAAGAAAACAAATAAATCAAAGAAAATTACTAAAGAAATGAAGGGAGGCAGTTCACAGAAGCCACAGAGACATCTTTGTCTTAAAACAAGCAGAAAACAATCTTCAGAATGTTACATACAACCTGCCAAATTTCTGAGAGTTCTAGTCACACCTCTATCTCTAAGAAAGTGGCATTCTAGTTGGTCACCTAGAAGGGTCAGCTGGGGTCTAGAATTGAAGCCTGCTGCCCACTCCCATCAGTCACTCTGTCCTGTGCAAGCCCTTCCCCTTATGCCTCAGCCCCTCAATGCTGCAGCATGAGGGGGAGCAGAGGCTGGTATGGTCACTATGTGACGACTGCAAGAAATGAGAGCGATTCAGGGCGGCACCATCTCTGCCCTATAGATGTGAACCGCTTTGATTCTCCAAATCAGACTGTCAGATAGCCTAATAGCCAAGTAAATTTCCCTCCTTTCCTACCCTCTAATTAATCCACACAGCAAATCACTGATTACTTTATTTTCCTTGCTGGCCTCTCTGCTGTCTGCGAATGGGTAGAGGCGAGGCTGGAGAAGAGTGAGGAACTGGAACCTCTTCTCTTCCAGAGCTAAAAGCCAAACACAAGTCACATGACCGACCCTATATAATAACTTAGGATCTGACCTTCAACATAATTCTGTGGCTCTAATCCATCATTGTATATAAAGTCTCTTTTCCAAGTGACTAAAAAACATTTCTTTGTGAAGAGGGGCTTCTGAAAAGTGAGTCAATTACCAGTATTAACTATGGGGAATCAAGTCGGAAAAAGTAATGGAATGCTAATAAATGGCAGAGGAATGAGCGTGCTTTCTGCATATCCTGGAGAGTGGAACGTCATATTCAGTAACGGCTGAGAGCGAGCTCTGATGCATACACGTTCACTGTGTATTAGTACATGGAAATGATAAAGGGAAACTCAGAAACTGTTCCAGTGAAGATGAGCCAGTAAGATAGTTTAGTCTTGCTTTCATTAAATTTTTAAAATATGCTATTGTGACACTTGTGACTTTTGCAACATCTTTGGTATTTACTGTCACATGATAATTATCCATACAGCCATCCATCCATGACTAGCCAGGATTGAGGATAATCCAGACAATTGAGGGAAAAGTGTTTTCTCTCTACTTCATAGACTGTGCATAGCCATACAACACAGACATGATAAAAGATTCATTTTTAGAAGTGTAACAAACAAAAGGACTATAACAAAACAGACAAGCTGTTAGATAAGGTTGGGTAGGGAGAGACTGTACCAGAGAGAGAAGACAGAAAACTGGCAGACTGTTACATAAAACTAAGAACGTTTTTCTATAAAAACATTGTCACATGGGAAAGAGACTTCACTGTACACCCTTTGTGCCATTTGAATTTTCAACCCTACTAATGTTTCCATAAACTATAAATAAAATAGGAAACCAACACACCCCAAAACAAAAACAAAACCATAAGCAACATTAAAAGTCAGGTCTTTTCAATTAAACTGATGAGTTAATATCCATACCATATAAAAATGGAGTCTCACAATTCCATATGAATATAATCAACATGTCAAATGGAAAGTGGGCAAGGAATGTGTAACAAGGCAACTCATAAAAACAGTCTATGTCTCTGGCAGTTAGTTCTGTATTGGAATTCCATTTTTATTTGCCTAGTTCCTACTTCATAAGGATACTATGCCTTCAAACTCTACAAAGAATGTGAAGATAAGTATGACGTTTCCATCACCAAGAAATTTACAATCTGGAAAAGAGACAGGACAGGACACAAAATGATTACAGAAATGAAAGATAAAGCAGGTCTCTGCACAGGAGCCTAAGAAGAGATTATGCAGAGTTCAGTTAGAAGAATCAGTGGATGAAGGTGGCATTTGATATGGTCCTTCATGATTTGACTTAAAAAAAAAACACTTGAAGAAAGACAAACTTTATAGGCTTGCAGTGGGATGGGCATGTCATTCTGGATGGAGAACAGTACAAGGAAAGATAAGGAAGCAAAGTATCAGTATTAGGTGCTCTTAGGAGATATTTTGATTTGCTTTATTATGGGGTATATGTAAAGGGATAAGAAGTTAGAAATGCAAACTTGAGGTCTGGCAATTTAAGGCCATTGTAAATATTTCTGCTTTGGAAAACAGTATGTCCTGTTAAGACAAATGGAGAAACCAATGCCACACACAGAGAGGTCAGAGGACTGTTCACTTTCTTTGTTACATAATTAGTACCAGTTTAATGCTGGTAATGATTTACAATGGCAAAACTAGAACTTCAAAGTTGCACAGCTATAGATTTGGGCATTTACTACTGTTCCTCTGGAAAATTAAGTCAAGTAACTATGCTACCACTTGCTCCAAATATGAGGGCTGCCATCTTGGCTGATCACACTGTATTCACTATTCACCACCCATTCTTCCAATGAGGCATCATGTAAAGAAGGTTTATATTTAGTGTCTGCTTCCTGAGACCTGCTTCTGAGAATTTACATTTTTAAACATCTATAGGGGGCTGCTAAGTACTCACAACAGAATATCCAACAACTGTCAGTGTCAATGAATGTACATCTTGCAGTAAGCCACAGGCTCTACTGGTAATGGGAACTTTACAACAAAAATGTGGCAAAGGCCTACTACAGTGTTCTAGACCAACCACCTGCTGAGGACAAGCGAAATGCTGAAAAAGATAAGGAATACATCTCTTTGAAGGTATGGTGATATGAAAGAGCAACTAAAGCAATGAGACACTTTGGGGCAAGACAAAGAAGAGAAGCCCAGAGATGAGCCTACATTTAGGTCTACATTTTCCCTCAAGTGACTGCCATTTCTACAAGGGAAAGCTGCAGTTGAGAGGCTGAGAGAAACTTTCACCAGTCTCACAGGGCTGAAGAGACAAAAAACAGAATCAGAGCTTTCCAAAGTTGAGGGGTCATAACAAAACCTCAGGCTTCTGGTTGGGGTTGCAAAGGCTACATGAGAATATATAAGGCAAATCAGAAATAAACCAGCCCCCACAAGAACTGACAACTCAGAATTCATGTCAATCCCAACTAGACAGAGGAATCTGCTCCCACCCTGGCTGCCTGCCAGAGACAAAAGTAAAAACTTTCTGGAGAAAGATACCATCATTCAGAGATTCAAGTTATTGTTACTTTGTTTTGTTTTATTCAGTGTCTGACAGAGAAACAAAGCAACACATAAAATCAGGTATGTAAGATAATATTTAACCAATAACCAAGTGGACGGAGCACAGAAGATTAAAATATACTGGAGTTGTCAAGACTTTAGAGGAATGGTTTATTGTAATTTAAATGACAAAATGGAGATTCTAGGCAGAAAGGGTAGCTATAAAAATGACTAACTGAAATTAAGAATGCAACGATAAGTTAAAACAGCTGATTCCACAAAGCTGAAGAAAATTAGTGAACTAGGAAACTGAAGAACTGAAGGTTGGGACACAAAATGATGGGAAACACGAGGAGATGCACATAGGACACAGTAAGACGTCTAACATGTCCTAGAATAGTTACTAGAGAGAGGTGAGAAAATAGGGCAGAACAGTCTCTGGAAAGATAATGGCTGAAAGCTTTTCAAAACCATCAAAGTCATCAAGCCACACAATAAATTCCAAGTAAGATAAACCACAACTGAGCACTTCATAATAAAATTTATTTTCAAGTGAAGGTGGAATACTTACGAAAACTAAACATCTGTTGGTGCATAAAGCAAATCCGAAACATTTCAAGGATTGATGAATACATCATGCAACCTAGCAGAATTAAGCTAAAAGCCAGTAATTAAAAGATAACTAGAGAAGATTAAAGATGGCAGCATGAGAGGAGAAACAGATGCTTCATCCTGAAACTGGATACAATTACAAAATATAGATGGCGCAACTAATCCTGAGAGAGCAACAGGAAAGAGGATGGTGCCAGACTGCACACACCTGGAGAAAAGAGCAGACCTCACCAAATGGGGTAATGTACTAGAGCTGTGGCTCAGCGGGACCCGAGCCCTTCCCCCACCCCAGCTCACTGGTGGAAGAGAAACGGAGCAGGGAGGGGGTGGAAGGCTTGGGACAGCTGAATACCTAGCTACAGAGATCTGTGCTGGGAGCACAAACCTACATTTCTTGGTGCTTTCATGATAGTCACGTGATTACGGGGTTGGAAAGCTGGGACAGGCGGAGTTCCTGGGGAGATTGGGATTCTGGCCACTTGTGGGAAGCATGGATCCATATCCCGCTGCTCTGAGACAAAAGCTTATATCTGTGTGCTCAGCCCACTGGTTCAGGCAGTGGAAACAGGCATAGCAGCCAGGAAACAGGGAACAGCTCTTTCCTCCCCCCAAGCACCAATACCATTCCCCTGAGACCCCCAACATTGCTTCAGGGGCTGAGCAGCTCCAGAGTAGAGCTTCTGGACACTAGAGGGCGCCATATACAAATATGAAATGCCAAAGGAACCTGGTCCAGAGTAAAATTAATATAACGCCAGAGAAAGACTTAAATGACATGGACTTTATGACTCTTCCTGAAAGGGAGTTCAAAATAAAAATCATCAACATCCTAATGGAGGTACGGAAAGATATCCAAGAACTCAGGAATGAATTCAGGTCAGAGATCCAATCACTGAAGAGCACGATGGAGGGTATTAAAAGCAGATTGGACACGGTGGAGGAGATGATAAATGAAATAGAAACTAGAGAAGAGGAATACAAAGAAGCTGGGGCACAGAGAGAAAAAAGGATCTCTAAGAATGAAAGAATATTGAGAGAACTGTGTGACCAATCCAAACGGAACAATATTCGCATTATAGGGATACCAGAAGAAAAAGAAGAGAGAGAAAGGGATAGAAAGTGTCTTTGAGGAGGTAGTTGCTGAAAACTTCCCCAATCTAGGGAAGGAGATAGTCTCTCAGGCCATGGAGATCCACAGATCTCCCAACACAAGGGACCCAAGGAAGACAACATCAAGACATATAGTAATAAAACTGGCAAAGATCAAGGATAAGGACAGACTATTAAAAGCAGCCAGAGAGAGAAATAAGATCACATACAAAGGAAAGCCCATCAGGCCAACATCAGACTTTTCAGCAGAAACCTTACAGGCCAGAAGGGAGTGGCATGATGTATTTAATGTCATGAAGCAGAAGGGCATGGAACCAAGATTACTTTATCCAGCAAGATTATCATTTAAATTCGAAGGAGGGATTAAACAATTTCCAGATAAGCAAAAGCTGAGGGAATTTACCTCCCACAAACCATCTCTACAGTGTATTTTGGAGGGACTGCTATAGATGGAAGTGTTCCTAACGTCGAATAGCTGTCACTAGAGGTAATAAAACCACAGTAAAGAAAGTAGAACAGCTAATTACTAAGCAAATGAAAAATTAGATTAAGTATCTCCAAAGTCAATCAAGGGATAGACAAAAGGTACAGAATTTGATACCTAATATATAAAGAATGAAGGAGGAAGAAAAAGGAGGAGAAATAGAAAAGAACCTTTTATATAAAGAATGAAGGAGGAAGAAAAAGGAGGAGAAATAGAAAAGAACCTTTAGATTGTGTTTGCAACAGCATACTAAGTGAGTTAAGTTAGACTCTTAGATAGTAAGGAAAGTAACCTGGAAACTTTGGTAAGCACGAATCTAAAGCCTGAAATGGCAATAATACCTATCAATAATCACCCTCAATGTAAATGGACTGAATGCACCAATCAAAAGCCACAGAGTCACTGAATGGATTAAAAAACAAGATCCATCTATATGCTGCTTACAAGAGACTCACCTCAAACTCAAAGACATGTACAGATTAAAAGTCAAGGGATGGAAAAAGATATTTCATGCAAACAACAGGGAGAAAAAAGCAGGTATTGCAGTACTAATATCAGACAAAATAGACTTCAAAACAAAGAAAGTCACAAGAGAAAAAGAAGGACATTACATAATGATAAAGGGCTCGGTCCAACAAGAGGATATAACCATTATAAATATATATGCACCCAACACGGGAGCACCAGCATGTGTGAAACAAATACTAACAGAACTAAAGGAGGAAATAGAATGCAATGCATTCATTTTAGGAGACTTCAACACACCATTCACTCCAAAGGACAGAGCCACCAGACAGAAAATAAGTAAGGACACAGAGGCACTGAACAACACTCTAGAACAGATGGACCTAATAGACATCTCTAGAACTCTATATCCAAAAGCAACAAGATACACATTCTTTTCAAGTGCACATGGAACATTCTCCAGAATAGACCACACACTAGGCCACAAAAAGAGCCTCAGTAAATTCAAAAAGATTGAAATTCTACCAACCAACTTTTCAGACCACAAAGGTATAAAACTAGAAATAAATTGTACAAAGAAAGCAAAAGCACCCATAAACACATGGAGGCTTAACAACATGCTCCTAAATAATCAATGGATCAATGACCAAATTAAAATAGAGATCAAGCAATATATGAAGACAAATGACAACAACAATACAAAGCCCCAACTTCTGTGGGATGCAGCGAAAGCAGTCTTAAGAGGAAAGTATATAGCAATCCAGGCATATTTAAGGAAGGAAGAACAATCCCAAATGAATAACCTAATGTCACAATTATCAAAAGTGGAAAGAGAAGAACAAATGAGGCCTAAAGTCAGCAGAAGGAGGGACATAATAAAGATCAGAGAAAAAATAAATAAAATTGAGAAGAATAAAACAATAGAAAAAATCAATGAAACCAAGAGCTGGTTCTTTGAGAAAATAAACAGAATAGATAAACCTCTAGCCAGACTTATTAAGAGAAAAAGAGAATCAACACATATCAACAGAATCAGAAATGAGAAAGGAAACATCACGACAGACTCCACAGAAATACAAAGAATTATTAGAGAATACTATGAAAACCTATATGCATACAAGCTGGAAAACCTAGAAGAAATGGACAACTTCCTGGAAAAATACAACCTTCCAAGACTGACCAAGGAAGAAACACAAAATCTAAACAAACCAATTACCAGCAAAGAAATTGAAGCAGTAATCAAAAAACTACCCAGGAACAAAACCCCCGGGCCAGATGGATTTACCTCGGAATTTTATCAGACATACAGAGAAGACATAATACCCATTCTCCTTAAAGTTTTCCAAAAAATAGAAGAGGAGGGAATACTCCCAAACTCATTCTATGAAGCCAACATCACCCTAATACCAAAACCAGGCAAAGACCCCACTAAAAAAGAAAATTATAGACCAATATCCCTGATGAACGTAGATGCAAAAATACTCACAAAATATTCGCAAACCGAATTCAAAAATACATCAAAAGGATCATACACCATGACCAAGTGGGATTCATCCCAGGGATGCAAGGATGGTACAACATTCTAATATCCATCAACATCATCTACCACATAAACAAAAAGGACAAAAACCACATGATCATCTCCATAGATGCTGAAAAAGATAACTAGAGAATTCCCAACCATTTAAAAATTAAGCAATGTACTTCTAAGTAACCCATAAGTCAAAGAAGAAATCACAATGGCTATTAGAAAATCTTTTTCACTGCATGAAAATAAAAAATCCTATTTCAAAACTAGTGGATTAAGCTAAAGTAGAATTCACAGTAACCTTCAAAACATACATGAGAAAAGAGAACAGGCTGAAACTGAGTGATCTAAGAATCATACTTAAAAGCCACAAAGGAATCCTAGCAATTCAAACATGAAGAAAGGAAGGAGAAAATAGTATCTATAACAACAGAAATTAAAGAAACAGGAAAACATAAGAGAATGGCTCCTAAAATTGGTACTTTGACAATATGACTTTGGAAATGGAACTTCCTTAATCCAATAAAGGTATATACAAAGAATGTCTATCTATATTCAAATGTCATGTCATATGTAATACAAAACTGGAAAGTGCTCCCTCTGAGATTAGGAAAAACAAGACAAAGATGTTTGCTATCATTTCTGTTCAACATTGTATTGGAAATCTTAGCCATGTGCAGAAAGGCATAAACAAACAATAAAAGGATTGGAAAGGAAGGAGAAAAAATTGTCATGATTGTAGACATGACATACATATAAAAATCCTAAAGAATGTACAGATAAATGTTCAGAGTTTAGCAAGTTTTCTGAATACAAAAATCAGCTGCATTTCTAACATCAGCAACAAATTTTCAATGCACTATTTATAACAGCATCAAAAACATACACCTAGGAAAAATTTAATAAAAGATACAAAAAAACACTACACAGAGAAGTTGATGATGTAAATAGGTGAAGGACATACCATGTTCATGGATTTTAAGATTCAATACTGTAAAAATATCACTTCTCTCCAAAATAACTGTTAGATTAAAGGCAATCCCAATCAATAGCTCAGCAAGTGGTTTTTGTTTTTGTTTTGGTTGAAATTGACACGTTGATACTAAATTTATGTAGAAATACAAAGGTCATGATCCAAGAGAATTCAAAAGAGGAATGAGAGAAATTATACAGATGGATGACCTATTCTACTAGGTATCAAAATATAAAGACTGTAGAGCATAGGGAAGAAAAAAAGATGGGCATAGGTAGAAAAACAGATCAGTGGAACAGGACAGAATCTAGAAATGGATCCACATACATGTCGGCATTTAAACTGCAACTGTGGGAATAACATATAAATCAAGTATAGAAATCAAACGTATAATCATATATGACTTGATTATTTTTCCTGTAATCCTGATAAGTGGTCAAGAACAGAACAAACAAGACCAAAACAGTTTCTGACCTAATTGCCCTTGCTATTGTTTCAGTACCATGTAAGATGTCGTGCCCCAGGAGACTGGAGTCTGCTAAGGATTAAGTTTCGAATTAGTTAATGATTGTGTATTAAGTCCCCCCCCCCAGAATTCTATTGTTGTTAACATGTATTTGCTCAATAAACATGAAGGGTGCCCTCTCAGCACCACCCTTGCGCTGTTAAGCCTCAAGTCCCCTGGCTGGTCCTTTCAGATCTTTGGTGTCTCATTGTGTCTCCCCCCTTATCTGCGGGTCGGAAGAAGGGAGGGGCCGACATGCAACAAAGCTGACACTGTGAGCAATAGGGAAAGGATGATCCACTCTTCCAGTGAATGTTACAGAATCAAATGGATATTACATGAAAAAATATTAAGACTTGATCTTTACCTCATACCACGTAAAAAAAAAAATTTCAGGTGAGGATCTAAATGTGAAAGGAAAAATAATAAAGCTTCTAGAAACAAGCATTAGAGAGGATCATCACGACCCTCGGTAGGCAAACGTTCCCTAAACAGCACACACAATACACTAACCGTAGGGAAATGACTGAAAGAGAATGGAACGGGGCACACCTATTTGTTGCAACATATATAATTCAGAAACCTTGCATCTAGAATATATAAAGAGCTTATATACATCAGTAAGAAAAAGACAAATAACCTAATAGAAAAGTCAAGAAATTTACACAGACACTTCATAAAAAAGATTGTACAAATGGCCAATGAACTCATACTTTTAACTCCTCAGTAATCAGGAAAATACAAATTAAAACCACAATGAAATACTACTTCACACCCACTGGAATGGATCATTAAAGAGACTGGCAACAGCAGGTGTCAATGAGGATGTGTAACCACAGGAACAAAATCTCCCATGCTCTGGAATGAGTATCATTTGAAACATCACTTTATACAATTGGTCAAACTACTAAAACCGAACATACACATACTTGATATATATGTGCACCACAAGACTTATACAAGAATTTCCAAAGCAGCATTACACATAATGGCTCCAAACTGGAAACCCAAACATCCAGTGGTAGAATGGTTAAGTTGTGATATATCCTACAGTCCAAGAGAATCCACAATGAAAATGAAAGACTCTCTGTTACCTGCAACAGCATGGATGAATCTCACAAGTAAAATGCTGAGTGAAGGAACCCACACATAAAAGAAAGTATATTCTATTCCCACTGATATGAAATTCAGAAACAGGGAAAACTATATGTATGTGGTGCTAATAATCAGGAAAGAAGAGAGAAGGAGTAGTGATTGAGAGTGGGTATGAGAGGGGCTTTGGGATGTTGAAAATGATTTATTAACTTGGCCTGGGTGGTGGTTACATGGAATGGTTGCGCTTATGACACCTGTTTTTCTGCACATTCTCTAATTTTAAAAAGGCCATTAAAGAGAGTTTATATGACACAGAATGCATGCAATATATAATGACCAAAAGCATGTTAAAAGCACATATGTGATGATACCACTTGAGTAAAACAGCTCCAGAAGTCTGTGTATTATCTGTGTTTGTACACATGGTAGGAATATTAACAATCGGGACCTATGGGATGGAGACTGGGATAGCCAGGACCCGGGAATTTTACTCTTTACTTAACAGTGATCCATACTTAAAAGTTTTTTGAAACCAGGAAAGGTAATACTTGTAGCACATTACAAATTCCAACACATATATGTTCAAAAGTTAGTTTTCCTCCTATCTCAGTAAGCACCAGTTTCTAATATACCCTGTCAGAATTATTCTATGTATATTAAAAGATTAAAGAAACCAGCAGCACAAATAGAGGACACTATACATACACTTTCTGCACCTTTATCTTTTTATGTATTTTTGAGATCATTACATCAGTGCCTATTGAACTACCTTATTCTTTTTAATAGTTTCATAGTATTTCAACTTATGGAAATACTGTTAGCTATTCAACTAGCCCCCTGAAAAGGTACAGTTACTTTGTTTCCAAGCTTCTGCTATTTAAATAATCCTATAATCAACATCCTTTTATATGACTTTGATTATACGTGTAGCATTAAGTCCTAAAAGTAAGCCTGCAGGGAGAAGGCACACAGTGGATCTGTGGCATCTTACTGCACTGATGGACAGTGACTGCATTGGGGTATGGGTGGGGACTTGATAATATGGGTAAATGTAGTAACCACGTTGTTTTTCCATGCGAAACCTTCATAAGAGTGTATATCAATAATACCTTAATAAAAAAAATTTTTTTAAATGTAAGCCTGCTGGATCAAAGGGCAGGCAGGTGCATCTCTAATGTTGGTAATTACCATCACACTGCCCTCTACAAAGCTATACCAACTGACACGTTCACGAGCAATACATGAGAAGTCTGTTTTTGCAAATACTTTTACAGTTTCTATTTTACATTTAAATCTTTAGTTCACTCGGAATTATGTTTCTCGAGTAATTGAAAAGCCTCTCAAACTCCCTCAGAAGAGACACAAATACTCTTCTTCACATGTCAAACTGGTAAAACCCAAAGCTATGACAACTTAATCCGTTGGTGAGACCGTGGAGAAACGGGGCCTCCCATACACTGCTGGTGAGAATGCTAAATAATTCATACGCTAAGGGGGAAATCTAACAACATCTAGCAAAATTGCACATGCACGTAACCTTTGACCTGGGACTTACATCTTCTAGGAACTTATCCCAGAAGTATAATGACCAAAGTGTGAAGTGGCATATGAACTAAAGTATTATTTATGGCACCATGTGTGTAATAGCATAAACAACCCAATGTTTATCAATAGACAATTGGAGTAACTATGCAGTTGTAAAAAAAAAATGAATTTCTATATACTGCCATTATCTCTAGTATATACTAGGTGGAAAAAGGCACTAAGAGACGCCCATCGTCCCCACCGGTGGGGAGGGCGCGCGGCCGCCGCCCCAGCCCGTGTGCTCCGTGCCTGCGGCGGCGGCGGCCCCATCAACAGCGCGCCCACGGCTCCCGCGGAGGGAGCCTGACACCTGGAGGCCTCCAGGGGACGCCGGCCGGGCAGACGCGCGCGCGGGGCCTGGAGAGCCCGGGGAGGGGGCGCTGTTAGGGCGGCGACCTGACGCCTGGGGGTCCGACTCCTCGGGAGGGCCGAGGCGCTGGGAGCCGGGCCCCGGCACCCGGGGAAGTCGGCATCCTGGCGGGGCCCGTGTGTCCCGGGGATGTGTCTGGTGCGGCCCCAGGCCCGCGGAGGGGTTCTGCCACCGACATGGCCGGAGGGCGGCTGGCTCGCGGTAAGCTCGCCGGGACGACCGGCCGGCCTGAGCAGCGGGCCCCGGGAGGCGGAGGCCCCGGGGCACGCGAGCCTTGCGCGGCCGTCCCTGCAGCCGCCGGCGACGCGGGGACTCCTCCCCGGACGACCGGCTGGCGGCGGGGCGCGTGACGCTCGCCCCGCCCCCGGCGCGGCGCTCAGAGCATCCTCGCTCCTCCCAGGCCGGTACCGGTTGCGTGGGCTCCGGCGCCCTGCGTTTTCACTGGATTCTCCAAACTCGGCGGCAACGAGGACACTGGGTTGGGCTTGCGAGGCGGGCTCGCACCCTGGCCGCACCCGTGCCGCCCGAACCCGGGTGGCGGCTCCCGAGCCGGAAGATCGCAACTTTGCAGAAAGAATCATCAGAAACATCTTCCAGATACAAAACAGAGTTGGATAGTCCACTGACCCTGAATGAACGACAGGCCTGTGCTGAGAGGCAGCGATGAAAGGCAATGATCTACTCTGGAGACAGTACCCACAACACCCAAGCCTGCCTTCACATGAAGAGTGCGAGCACAGAAAGGACAGAGTTGCCTCTCATTCTTTTGTCAACTACTGGTGTTTTCACAGTACTTTAGATCTGTTAGTATTTGTTTCACATATGTGGGTGCTCCTGTGTTGGAAGCATAGATATTTATAATGGTTATATCTTCTTGTTGGATTAACTCCTTTATCATTATGTAATGTCCTTCTTTTTCTCTTGTTACTTTCTGTGTTTTGAAGTCTGTTTTGTCTGATACAAGTACTGCAACTCCTGCTTTTTTCTGTTAGTTGCATGAAATATTGTCCCGGCCCGCGGGACGAACGTGGAGTGTGCCAGTGACGCCTGCAGAAATGAGACAAGCAAGGGACACAAAGAATGACCAGCAAGACAGGATGTCTGATCAAGCTGGCAAAGTTTATTGTTTACAGGCTCAATTTATACAAGTAGCAAGTAAGGGGTGGGTCAGGAGATAATTGGACCTTAGGTGGCGCTGGCGGGGAGGTGTTTTCACACATCCTCAAGGTCTCCCTATTTTCAGAGCGAGGAGTCTTGGCTCATCTTCAAGGACAAGATATGTTTTTGTGAGCAGATAACTTCCAAGGACTGCACCGGTTGCTCTCAAGCTTGTGCTTTCCCATGCTGCGTTCAGACGTGGGGGAAGGGACATAGCCCCGGCTCCCAACATCTCCCCCTTTTTTCTTTAATAAAATAACCAGCCTAACTCAGACTGGGTCAAGGTATGTGCCTGTCTTAGGTTGTACGGTTGAAGTAAATCCTTACCCGTCATGGGGGCATAGTCCTCTGTCGACCACTCCCTGTCTTAGGTTGGTATTTACTATTCAACCATATCTTACCCGTCACTGGCTACCATACTTGACTTTAGATCTTATGATTTACAAGTGGGGGAGCCGTCTGCAATTTCAAATAATGCAGGTCTCTTAAGGCTTGTTGGATGAGTTTCCACATGCTGCAAAGGACACAAGGCCCTAGTAACAGCAATAGAAGACATAAAATGCTTAGGGTTAAGAGAGGTGTGACAGCGTGCCAGACACTATTCAGGGGTTCTTTGAACATGTCGAAAGACAGACATAATTTGAATATATATATAGGTTTTAACAAACTGCTAGTTAAATTGCATATACACATTAACAATAGGAAATTAGATACATAACAAAGGCAGACTTACAATTACTAGTTATATCTAATGAAACTAAAAAACTAGTTAAATAGCTTAGGCATTTGTAAAAACTTATTGACAATATGATGGATATCATCTAATTGATTTTGAGTAGTTTGAGAAATTGAAACAGCACATTCTTGGAAACTGATCACATCTTACATGCTCTTTTAACATCAGACAGTCCACAGCAGCGCGATTCTGAAGCACTGCAGCTCGCAATTCTCTGTTTTTGGTTGAGTTCAGATAATACAGAAGCAGTCAAATTTGTTGTTTTGCTATATGCACAGGCCAGCTTAGATATCTCTTTCTGCATTCCAATGACAAGTCTAGGAACTGGCAGGAGGAATGCAGCTGCAACTGCAACAGCGACAGGATCTCAAAGTTTCAAGTTTTCATCAGTCAGATGGCAGAACTCGGAGAAGTCTCTAGCGCTTATATGCAGGCGGCCTATTAGAGCAGGAAGAATGCGTCCCACACCACAAACACCTCGATAGTGTGGAGAAAGGGCTTGATATCTTTTGTTATTACGCAAAAATACCCAACTATTTGGAAGTCTATATCCAGAAGACCTTTACATTGATTGAAGAATTATAATAAGAGGGCACATGAGTACAATTAATACATACACATTTACAGTAACAGGTAAATTTAATTGGGAATCAAGACTAAGCACTTTAGGGGGAAGAGTGATGTTTATGTAACATGAAAGATTCAATAATAAAGTTTAGTATTATTCCTTTTGACAGTGCTTTCCAGGTAAATATATATCGGGTAAATAAGCCAAATTAGTCAAATATTTTCTTGATGAAGAGAAGAAATTCTACTGATATGTTCCAGGGGCCCTCTGGAAAACATCAGAGTTAATCGAGAGGTAAAAATACTTTTTAAATTTGGTCTTGGGAAGTTGTCAAAAGTTTTTAAGGCACTTGCCTAAATAGAATTATAGTTATTAAATAACACTTATTATTTAACTGGAATGATAATAAGAAAGTTTAAAAGTGAATGCAGAAGGTTACATAGTTGTTAACAACACTTAGCTTAGTCTTTTTAATATTAAGATCTTATTTTCTTAAATAACTTGGCAAACTTTAAGAATTTTGGTTACCACAAAAATTCTCAGGCTGTTTGCAGATATATGATATATACATTGTTATAGATTAATACAGTATTATTATTATTAAAAGGTTTATTTGCTACACTTGTTTACTTATTTTTAGCAACTATGCTAAATTACTTATAAAACTTTCACCACACATCAAAGTCAAGCCTTTCTTTAAGTATTTTCTTGGAATATTTAACAGGTAACATCAACTTAAATGACTTTAAGTAAACTTTGGCAGCTAATAACTATAAAGACATGTCCATTTCAGTTAAGCTTAAATTAGCATTAATGCATAATATTTTTTAATTAGATTTTCTGGAAGTTTTAGAATGCCCAATTTTCACAAGCGCATGTTTTTAAATCAATTTTATTAATACCCTCCGGAGGTAGAAAATATATATTTTTTTTACACACTTAGACACACGAACATACAGACTGAGACATAATGACTAGTTAGTGACACTCTTCATACAAATACATATACACAGACAAACTGACATAAAGATTTGAGTTTCTAATACTCAATGGTCTTCTTTCTTCTTAGTTTATTTGATGAAAAGTACTTCAGTTTTCAAGAATACACTCTACAGGTAAGCAGTTTACATAACTGGGTTAAGGTTTAGACAGCCCCAGACTAACAGGGCCGATGAAGGCTCTGAACTGATAGGGACCATGTGTGTCTAGGGGGCTGGAAATGAAATGCAAGTACAATTCTAACTCCAGTCATTTAAAGCCAGGCTGTATTGCAGAAGATAAATTTCTTCTATCTCAGGGAGTTTAGTTTAAGACTTCTCAATTCTCAAAGACAGTGATGAACTTAATAAATAGAATAGATGTTCACTAAAAGAATTCAGAAAACTAGCTCTACATTGTAGCAGTTCATGGAACTCTTGACTATCCTCTTCCCTTGTGGCAAAATATATTTAGCTGCATAACATTATATTGCATACTTCTTTCAGGGGCCAAGCCTCTCTAATCAGAGTTTGTACTGGGACCAGGTTTGTGTGCAGAAGATAAGATACTTCTTTTTAGAGTTTAGGGATCGAATTGCTCTCAGTTAGTTTTCCTAGTTTTTCTGCCTGAGCTATTGTCTTTCCTCAAGAGGCCCCTGCCTGTCTGATAAATGCAGGGACTGTGTGACTTTTCACTACCAGAGCCCTGATCTGAGTCATAAGCTTGTTTGGCTTCCCTGGGGCTGCTGAGGAGGTTTTGGGATGTTAAGTTCTGTGAATCAATTTGGAGAGCTCTTGATCTAAATCACAGACGGCCTGCAGGAGTTGAATCTGCTCTTTTCTGTTTTTGACCGTGTGCCTGAGGACTGAGAGGTCATTTGTCATATGCAGACGCTCTCGGGAGAGAGTTGATGAGGCAAGGAACACTTGGTCAATGACAGGGAAATGATAAGGTGGTGGTCGGGAGTTTTCTTTAAGGGCTATTTCTCCTGTTTTAATTATATCTTTAATGTCAGGATCTTGAGAATGAACCTCAAGTATGTCGTGAATAAGGTTCCAGTAAGAAAATGCTGAAACAGGGTCTTTTTCAGGGCCAAAGGTCTGATAAAAGTCTTGGAGGGCATCACCAACTCTTTTCCAACATTTATGATTGATAGTGCCTTCGAGGGGAAACCAGGGGCAGGTCTCATGAATAAAGGAAAAAAATTGTCTAAGATCTTTTCTTTTAACCCTTACTCCTCATGTCCTGAGGGACTCCTTGAGTCCGCTAAGAAATACCTCGTGGGAGTTCAGTGAGTTGCCCATTAGGACGGCTGGGATTTCAACTCTATGTAACTTGGAATTATACTAATGCAGCCGCAACCACGCCAATGTTCTGAACTACTGGAGGTACTCTCATCAGCTCAGGCGAGCCCTTGCTTACGTAGGACAGTCGGCAAGTATAATCCGCTTGCTCGGACCCTCTAGGGCAGGGACTCTGTAGTCAGAGTCCCTTGTGCAGGCCCTAGAGGTGAACGACCATTAGCCCAAAGTAAGCACAAGGTTTTCAGAGAGGAACAACCAGAGGACAAAACAAGGAATAAATCGCGGCAGCAAACTAGAGGGAGGGGATCAGTGAGAACTCACAAGAGGTATTTAAGATGCTTGCTTGGGTGATGCGTCTACTCACCTCTCCGGGATCTGTATTACGGACGGGTGATCCGCAGTGATCCTCAACGCAGAGTCCACATCAGGTCAATACCCGTGTGATGACTCAGAAGAATGCCTGGCCAGGGCTTCCGAGCAGACGTTTCAGCAGGAGTCCCAGGGCCCCACGTTGGGCGCCAGTTGTCCCGGCCCGCGGGACGAACGTGGAGTGTGCCAGAGACACCTGCAGAAATGAGACAAGCAAGGGACACAAAGAATGACCAGCAAGACAGGATGTCTGATCAAGCTGGCAAAGTTTATTGTTTACAGGCTCAATTTATACAAGTAGCAAGTAAGGGGTGGGTCAGGAGATAATTGGACCTTAGGTGGCGCTGGCGGGGAGGTGTTTTCACACATCCTCAAGGTCTCCCTATTTTCAGAGCGAGGAGTCTTGGCTCATCTTCAAGGACAAGATATGTTTTTGTGAGCAGATAACTTCCAAGGACTGCACCGGTTGCTCTCAAGCTTGTGCTTTCCCATGCTGCGTTCAGACGTGGGGGAAGGGACATAGTGTTTTGTCTGATACAAGTACTGCAACTCCTGCTTTTTTCTGTTAGTTGCATGAAATATCTTTTTCCATCCCTTCACTTTTAGTCTGTGTATGTCTTTGGGTTTAAAGTGAGTCTCTTGTAGGCAGCATATAGATGGATCTTGTTTTTTAATCCATTCAGTGACTCTATGTCTTTTGATTGGTGCATTCAGTCCATTTACATTGAGGGTGATTATCGATAGGTATGTACTTATTGCCATTGCAGGCTTTAGATTCATGGTTACCAAAGGTTCAAGGTTAATTTCCTTACTATCTAAGAGTCTAACTTAGCTCACTTAATATGCTATTACAAACACAATATAAAGGTTCTTTACTGTTTCTCCTCCATTCTTTGTATATTAGGTATCAAATTCTGTACTTTTTGTCTATCCCTTGATTGACTTTGGAGATACTTAATCTAATTTTTCATTTGCTTAGTAATTAGCTGTTCTACTTTCTTTACTGTGGTTTTATTACCTCTAGTGACAGCTATTCGACGTTAGGAACACTTCCATCTATAGCAGTCCCTCCAAAATACACTGTAGAGATGGTTTGTGGGAGGTAAATTCCCTCAGCTTTTGCTTATCTGGAAATTGTTTAATCCCTCCTTCGAATTTAAATGATAATCTTGCTGGATAAAGTAATCTTGGTTCCATGCCCTTCTGCTTCATGACATTAAATACATCATGCCACTCCCTTCTGGCCTGTAAGGTTTCTGCTGAAAAGTCTGATGTTGGCCTGATGGGCTTTCCTTTGTATGTGATCTTATTTCTCTCTCTGGCTGCTTTTAATAGTCTGTCCTTATCCTTGATCTTTGCCAGTTTTATTACTATATGTCTTGATGTTGTCTTCCTTGGGTCCCTTGTGTTGGGAGATCTGTGGATCTCCATGGCCTGAGAGACTATCTCCTTCCCTAGATTGGGGAAGTTTTCAGCAACTACCTCCTCAAAGACACTTTCTATCCCTTTCTCTCTCTTCTTTTTCTTCTGGTATCCCTATAATGCGAATATTGTTCCGTTTGGATTGGTCACACAGTTCTCTCAATATTCTTTCATTCTTAGAGATCCTTTTTTCTCTCTGTGCCCCAGCTTCTTTGTATTCCTCTTCTCTAGTTTCTATTTCATTTATCATCTCCTCCACCGTGTCCAATCTGCTTTTAATACCCTCCATCGTGCTCTTCAGTGATTGGATCTCTGACCTGAATTCATTCCTGAGTTCTTGGATATCTTTCCGTACCTCCATTAGGATGTTGATGATTTTTATTTTGAACTCCCTTTCAGGAAGAGTCATAAAGTCCATGTCATTTAAGTCTTTCTCTGGCGTTATATTAATTTTACTCTGGACCAGGTTCCTTTGGCATTTCATATTTGTATATGGCGCCCTCTAGTGTCCAGAAGCTCTACTCTGGAGCTGCTCAGCCCCTGAAGCAATGTTGGGGGTCTCAGGGGAATGGTATTGGTGCTTGGGGGGAGGAAAGAGCTGTTCCCTGTTTCCTGGCTGCTATGCCTGTTTCCACTGCCTGAACCAGTGGGCTGAGCACACAGATATAAGCTTTTGTCTCAGAGCAGCGGGATATGGATCCATGCTTCCCACAAGTGGCCAGAATCCCAATCTCCCCAGGAACTCCGCCTGTCCCAGCTTTCCAACCCCGTAATCACGTGACTATCATGAAAGCACCAAGAAATGTAGGTTTGTGCTCCCAGAGCAGATCTCCGGAGCTAGGTATTCAGCAGTCCCACACCTTCCACTCCTTCCCTGCTCCATTCTCTTCCTCCCACTGGTGAACTGGGGCAGAGGAAGGGCTTGGGTCCCACCAGGCCACAGCTTTGGTATGTTACCCTGTTCTGTGATATCTGTTCTTTTTTCCAAGTGTATGCAGTCTGGCACCATCCTCTTTCCTGTTGCTCTCTCAGGATTAGTTGCACCAACTATATTTTCTAATTGTATATGGTTTTAGGATGAAGTCTCTGTCTCTCCTCTCACGCCCCCATCTTTTCTTCACAGTACTTTAATGCCTGATTTCAAATTACAACAATACCAATATTTATTTTGAAAGGTAGGTTTCCATATAGCAGATATTAGCAACTTCCAACACAATCTCTAGGAATAATTAATGTTTCTGAACTGTACTTTAGGAAAACATTTCCTGTACAAACAGGTACTTAAAAAAGCACAAGTTATCTTAACATTCCAACAATTACTATATACAACAAAGTAGAAAAGTACCGAAGCTCAGTCATTATCAGAACCCAATTCCATGCCTTTTATGGTGTGTCTGTCTTCCTTTCACATCATTGCAACCCTTTAAGTAAGCCATTGAACAGTTTAAGAACACTAGCCGCATTGCTAATAATACACTCAGCAAGTAACAGTGTAAATTAAGTTAACCATCAAAACTTGCTTTAGTATACAATAAAACACGTAAGGAAAGAAAAAAAAATAGTTAAGTCTAAATTACTACAAGTGACAAACATTTAGAAACCCGACCTGACCTGTTTTCATTCAATTACCTGCTGAATTTTTCTTCATGCCCCATGAAAAGCACATTTCAACTCGTAAGGGTAATGTTACAGGCAACATGTTAGAATAAGCAGTAATTCAAATTAAGATAAACTAATGAGCATTTCTAGAATAAGAAAAAACAAAACCTATATGTAAAACCCAAGTTTAAAGGCACCTATACAATAAATACCTCATGATTTTCAATGAATAACCTTTTTAATAAAATGATATGTACATTACACTATTGATTAAACTGAAGATACTTTACAATTATAAGTCCTTCATTTTCTCTATGACTGAATTTCAATCCTATGAGGACAATGTAATTTTGTTGTGATATAAAAGTACTCTATAATAATTTAAACATAACTACTGCTCAAGACTGAGGTTACACTATGTGAAAACATGCTTAATTTCAAAGCATTATAATTAGATTATAAGCCAAAAAGGGTACATCTAAAAAATATAAAATGACCTATTAAAAAGTTTAAGATTATTTTTACCCTGCTTGCTTGTTAGACCAGCATACACAGCATTGTATAATGTTAAGTCTGAAGCTCTCTGAGTGTGAATTAAGTCCCCTGAAATTAAATGACTGTACTTATTTAAAATAATAGTAATAGGTGGCACTTCTTGAATGTTTACTATGGACAATGTAAACTCTTGAACACTTTACATGTACTACCTCACAACTATCTTATGAAGTAGGTCAAAATTATTATTTCCATAAGTGTACAATCTTACCTTCAGATTTTCTGTTACATATGTTAATTGCATATCTTTAATGCTCAAAAAAAAAAAAAGAATCTAAGAGACATGTGAACCAAATGCAATGTGTTGATTTTTGGTCCCTGATTCAAAGTAACTATAATAAGACAGGATAATAAGGGGAAATTGGAGTGATAATAACTAACAAGAAGTCATTATTATTCAGAAGAATAGAGGTATTGTGGTTATTAATGTTCAAAAAGTTTTAAAAATACACTGAAGTACCTACAGGTGAAACAGCATGTTTGTACTTTAAAACACAAGAGGAAAACCAGTTTGGGGTGGGGGTGTTGATGGATCAGGACTGACAAAACACTGTAAACTGCCGGAGCTACATGGAGGTTCATTATTATATTTTTCCTTCCTTTTGTGTGTGTATACCATTTGACGTAAAATTGTAGGAAGGAGCAATGACTATGTATCTCATAGGTCTGTTGTGATCACTGATTGAGGAAATGTATGTACAGTGCTCAGCAGAGGGCCTAGTGCAGAATAAAGACTTTGTACTATTATCCTCTGCATTGCCATAACTTCCTGGCTGGGGCCTTCATCTTCTATATTTGTCATTTATCATTAGCATGTCATTTGTATTACTCTAAGAGCCTTCTGTATGGATAAAAACTTATGTCAAATTCTTTCTCCTCTCAAAAACCTCCTCCACACATGTGTTATTTTTTTCAAGCTCCTATATATCAGATGCCCACTTACTGATAGGCACTGTAATGGGTGCTTTTCAAACATTACCTTCAATCTTTACAACAATCCTTTAGAGATGAGAAAAAGAGAGTTACATCATTTGCCTGCCCAAGAGTCTATAGCTACTAAGTGCCAAAGCCAAGATTTGAACCCAAGTCATTCTGGTAGCAAAACTTGATCTGTTCTCCAGTATACACTACATCCTTTCTAAAAAGAATTATAACCACTTATTTTAAAAACTTTCATTAAATTCCCAGTGCCTATAGGATGAATTTATGACCCAATGCAATCCAGACTCAATCTACCTTTTTAATCAAATTAGTATCATTTTTTGAATTATTCATCCTTTGTCCATTTATCTATAATAATGGCTCTGTCTTATATCAGGTTTCCACATAGGCATTCTGGGCTTTCTAGTTTGTTCCACTGGTTTATAGCAATCATTCAAGGGTTGGTAACTGCTGTTACCTTAGAGGTGATCTCAGCATCTGACAGGAGGCTAGTAAACACTGCATAATCAACTAATAGATGCAAAGAATCCACTTCTTCCACACCACCAGGTGCATGTACCTGAGAGATCCCTCCAGTGGAACTGTAGGAACTGGTAATGGCATTGTGGCTGGACACAGGGATGCCACATGTGTAGCTGTGGGATCTCTTATTTAAGTGGCCATCTGAGCTCTGGAAATTGAGGCCATTCTTCAGAGGCCCAGGCCTAAAAGAGAAAGAAAAGGGAAAAACACAGAAGTGCTACTGAAAGGCAACAACACTGGTTTTTTTTGTTTTGTTTTTTTTGTTATCATTAATCTACAATTACATGAAGAACATTATGTTTAACTAGGGTCCCCCTTTCACCAAGTCCCCTCCACAAGCCCCATTACAGTCACTGTCCATCAGCATAGTAAGATGTTGTAGAATCACTACTTGTCTTCTCTGTAACAACATTGTTTTAAGGCTTCATCCCATGGTCACGAAATCGTTCTAACATAATGAAAAATGATAAGGTTCTTAATTTTACTGTTAATTCAGCTAAATATATCTCACAAAGTCAGAGAAGGAAAGCTAAGTATTTTAAAAATTAAATGTATGATTCTACTTATATGTACTCTAGGAAATGCACACAAATCAAATCTATAGTGACAGAATGGGGATCAGTGGATGCCAGGCAACAGGGGCAGAGTGAGAGGGAGGTTTGAAGGCTTCACCAAGGGGCATGGGGAAACTTTTGGCAGTGATGGTGATGTTCATTATCTTGACTGTGGTGATGGTTTCATGGGTGTGAAATTTAGACAAAATAGTTATTGTGGCAAGTTACTCAAAATGTTCCTTTCTATTTCAAAGAGGAAAATTTATAGGACAATTATTCTGATAAGGATATATGTCAAAATTTATCAAATTGTACACTTTAAAGAGGCACAGTTTATTTATATCAATTATACCTCAATAAAGCTGTTAAAAAATTAGGAGGAACCAACCACTTTTTCTAAGATTCAAACTGAAACAGAAATTCCCTAAACACCTGTCCTGTGGAATAGTCATCCAACCTTTGTGACAGAGCAGATGGCTCGCTATCTCCTGGCTGATGAATGTCAACCACAGACCAGTTTATTCCTACACTGGATGCAAACATACTTCCTCTTTCACCTACTTCACCTATGGATCCTATCTGGAGCCAAACCAGGCCAATTGTTCTTCTTTCCCATGATAGTCCTTCAGTTTTTTGCAGACCATTATCCTTCCATCCCTCATTTCCTTAGGCCCCTGAGGTTTTTCTCCTCTGGGCTAGTGCTTATGTACCTATAGAACCCCCTCACCCACCACCACCCCGGGACATCTTGAGTTGCTTCACTCTCTCGCAGTGAATTTCGGTCTGTGTCTGTGTCCTCTTGCAGGGCAGCACAGCCCACCAGCAGCCCTCCGCGGACAGTAGGACGAAGGCATTCAGGACCACCACTGACCTGCCTCCTCCTAGTCTTTGTTCTGCCATCAGCCCAGAGTTGGAGCATGTTAAGCTTTTTTGGCAGCCATGTCATAGTGCTGACCCAAATTAAAAATGTAAATTATCCCAAGTCTTTTCACACACATTTCCAGCCTCTTTCCCTCCCAGCCAATTCTTCCTCAAGTATAATTAAGCTCAAATGCAGAAATCTAACATTTTTCTTAAATTTTGTACAGTTGCATTTTATCCATTGCACAAACCTTGTGATCTTTTTGTTACATACTTTGTTAGTCAATGTATCTACAAACCCTCTTAGCTTAAGCATATTTTATGCATATTAATGAAAAACAGTAAAAGGAATTAGACAAAATAGTTGTTGTGGCATGTTACTCAAAATGTTCCTTTCTGATTTCAAAGAGGAAAATTTACAGGACAATAACTCTGATAATGACCTTTTTTCAAATAGGAAATCTCACCCAGGTGGATTCTCACTTACTTAGGCACAAAAGCAGCACGGACTTCATTGGTCACCTCAGGCTTAAAAGCTGAATGGCCACTCCCACTGCTATTGTGGTGCCTGTGACAAATCACAAACCCTCAATTAGATTATATGACTTTTTCCTTAAAGCATACTCTCATATTCCTGGGATCTTATACTCTTTCTATGGAACATAGGTTCATGCTAGACAAGAAAAGGTTGCTTCAAATCTCAAAGATTCAGGAAGGTAAATTTATTCTAGGACTGTCCTAAACTAATAAGAAAAGTATAAAAACACTTCAAGACCTTTTTTTTTTTTTTTTTTTTTTTGAGAGGGCATCTCTCATATTTATTGATCAAATGGTTGTTAACAACAATAAAATTCAGTATAGGGGGGTCAACGCTCAATGTACAATCATTAATCCATCTCAAGCCTAATTCTCGTCAGTCTCCAATCTTCTGAAGCATAACGAACAAGTTCTTACATGGTGAACGAATTCTTACATAGTGAATAAATTCTTACATGGTGAACAGTACAAGGGCATTCATCACAGAAACTTTCGGTTTTGATCATGCAATATGACCTATAAACAATCAGGTCAAATATGAATATTCGTTTGATTTTTGTACTTGATTTATATGTTGATCCCACATTTCTCCTATTATTATTATTTTTTTTATTTTTAATAAAATGCTGAAGTGGTAGGTAGATGCAAGATAAAGGTAGAAAACATAGTTTAGTGCTGTAAGAAGGCAAATGTAGATGATCAGATGATCAGGTGTGTGCCTATGGACTAAGTATTAATCCAGGCTAGACAAGGGCAGCAAGACATCCACGGATGCAGAAGATTTCTCTCAAAGCAGGGGGGGTGAGGTTCTGAGCCTCACCTCTGTTGATCCCCAAATTCTCACCTGATGGCCCCCCTGCGACTGTGCCTGTCTTAGGTTGTTCCTCCCTTGAGGAATCTTACCCGTCTCTGGCTAACCAGTCATCTTCCGGGGCCATACAGGGAAATGTAAAGTTGGTAAGTGAGAGAGAAGCCATATTGTTTGCAAAGGTTAGCTTTTTACTTCTTTGCAGATTTATGCCCTGTGGCTTCTATGCCCAGCACTTGTCTCGAGGTATCTTTACCACCTGGAGGAATTATGATACTCGGTAAATTCGATATGAGGCACGAATTCTATTTAAGGGTTGTAATTAGGAAGGAAGAAGAAAAGCTATAGATGTAGCATATGAAGGAAACTTGGGAGGATTGATTATTTCTTTGACATATCTTCTTGTATAGTACCTTAAGTATGTATAGGTTTTAAACTACTAACTAATTTGCACACACATATTAACATAATAGGAATACGGTGACATAAACAAAGCAAATCTATAATTACCATCCATCTCCAGTGAAGCCAAGAAAACCATTTAGGCACCCTAGGTATTTGTGAAAATTTATCTATGATATGATGGATATTGTCCAACTGTACTTGAACCATCAGACAAATTAAAGCAGCCCATTTCTGGGATCTGTTCACATCCCATATGTTCTTTTAACCATAGATAGTCTATAGTCATGAGATTTTGGAGTGCTACAACTTGCACCCCTCCCAACTCCTGGTTGAGTTCCAACAGTACAGATCCGGTCAAATTCGTTGTCTCACTGTATGCACATGCCAGCCTAGACATCTCCCTCCTCATTCCTATGGCAAGTCCAGGAGACGGTGGGCTGGATGCAGCCACAACCACAGCATCGTCCGGATCCCTGTGGAGGCTTTTTGATGATCATCCCCCGGCACAAGTCCTCCAGAGAGTGCTGATGCCGGAAGCTCCTCCTCATATCGTATCTTAGTTCATTTTCTGGGTATCCAAGCTAGGCCTTGATCTTCTGCATAGAAACAAACAGACCCTTTGCCCACACTTTGACATGCCCTCTATACCACTGTGCAGAACTCATTGGAGGTCAGCACACAGTAACTGCTTTTTTTTTTTTTTAATTAAGAGAAAGGAATATTATCAGAAAAGAGTACCTCCATAGCTGATCATCTGACACCCTTTAAGTGATCAACATTAAGGATATTTAAAGCATGCATTGATCTTTGATTTACCAATAGTTTTATCCTGTTAAGGAGTAATCCCCCTTTTCTTTCTTTCTTTTTTTTTTTTTTTTAATTTTTAATCTACACTTACATGAAGAATACTATGTTTACTATGCTCTCCCCTATATCAGGTCACCCCTAACAACCACATTACGGTTACTGTCCCTCAGCTTACAAAATGTTGTAGAGTCACTACTTGTCCTCTCTGTGTTGTGCAGCCCACCCTCCCCTTTCTCCCTCCCCCTATGCATGCTAATCTTAATACGCCCCTTCTTCTTCCCCCCCCTTATCCCTCCCTGCCCACCCATCCTCCCCAGTTCCTTTCCCTTTGGTACCTGTTAGTCCATTTTTGGGTTCTGTAATTCTGCTGCTGTTTTGTTCCTTCAGTTTTTCCTTTGTTCCTATACTCCTCAGATGAGTGAAATCATTTGGTATTTCTCTTTCTCCACTTGGCTTATTTCACTGAGCATAATACTCTCCAGCTCCATCCATGTTGCTGCAAATGGTTGAATTTTTCCACTTCTTATGGCTGAGTAGTATTCCATTGTGTATATGTACCACATCTTCTTTATCCATTCATCTACTGATGGATATTTAGGTTACTTCCAATTCTTGGCTATTGTAAATAGTGCTGCGATAAACATAGGAGTGCATCTGTCTTTCTCAAACTTGATTGCTGCGTTCTTAGGGTAAATTCCTAGGAGTGGAATTCCTGGGTCAAATGGTAGGTCTGTTTTGAGCATTTTGATGCACCTCCATACTGCTTTCCACAATGGTTGAACTAATTTACATTCCCACCAGCAGTGTAGGAGGGTTCCCCTTTCTCCACAGCCTCGCCAACATTTGTTGTTGTTTGTCTTTTGGATGGCAGCTATCCTTACTGGTGTGAGGTGATACCTCATTGTAGTTTTAATTTGCATTTCTCTGATAATTAGCGATGTGGAGCATCTTTTCATGTGTCTCTTGGCCATCTGTATTTCTTTTTTGGAGAACTGTCTGTTCAGTTCCTCTGCCCATTTTTTAATTGGGTTATTTGTTTTTTGTTTGTTGAGGCGTGTGAGCTCTTTATATATTCTGGACGTCAAGCCTTTATCGGATCTGTCATTTTCAAATATATTCTCCCATACTGTAGGGTTCCTTTTTGTTCTATTGATGGTGTCTTTCGCTGTACAGAAGCTTTTCAGCTTAATGTAGTCCCACTTGCTCATTTTTGCTGTTGTTTTCCTTGCCCGGGGAGATATGTTCAAGAAGAGATCACTCATGTTTATGTCTAAGAGGTTTTTGCCTATGTTTTTTTCCAAGAGTTTAATGGTTTCGTGACTTACATTCAGGTCTTTGATCCATTTTGAGTTTACCTTTGTATATGGGGTTAGACAATGGTCCAGTTTCATTCTCCTACATGTAGCTGTCCAGTTTTGCCAGCACCATCTGTTGAAGAGACTGTCATTTTGCCATTGTATGTCCTTGGCTCCTTTATCAAATATTAATTGACCATATATGTTTGGGTTAATTTCTGGGGTCTCTAATCTGTTCCACTGGTCTGTGGCTCTGTTCTTGTGCCAGTACCAAATTGTCTTGATTACTATGGCTTTGTAGTAGAGCTTGAAGTTGGGGAGTGAGATCCCCCCTACTTTATTCTTCTTTTTCAGGATTGCTTTGGCTATTCGGGGTCTTTGTTGTTTCCATATGAATTTTTGAATTATTTGTTCCAATTCATTGAAGAATGTTGCTGGTAATTTGAGAGGGATTGCATCAAATCTGTATATTGCTTTGGGCAGGATGGCCATTTTGACGATATTAATTCTTCCTAGCCATGAGCATGGGATGAGTTTCCATTTAATAGTGTCCCCTTTAATTTCTCTTAAGAGTGACTTGTAGTTTTCAGAGTATAAGTCTTTCACTTCTTTGGTTAGGTTTATTCCTAGGTATTTTATTCTTTTTGATGCAATGGTGAATGGAATTGTTTTCCTGATTTCTCTTTCTATTGATTCATTGTTAGTGTATAGGAAAGCTACAGATTTCTGTGTGTTAATTTTGTATCCTGCAACTTTGCTGTATTCCGATATCAGTTCTAGTAGTTTTGGAGTGGAGTCTTTAGGGTTTTTTATGTACAGTATCATATCATCTGCAAATAGTGACAGTTTAACTTCCTCTTTACCAATCTGGATTCCTTGTATTTCTTTGTTTTGTCTGATTGCCGTGGCTAGGACCTCCAGTACTATGTTAAAAAACAGTGGGGAGAGTGGGCATCCCTGTCTGGTTCCCGATCTCAGAGGAAATGCTTTCAGCTTCTCGCTGTTCAGTATAATGCTGGCTGTGGGTTTATCATATATGGCCTTTATTATGTTGAGGTACTTGCCTTCTATTCCCATTTTGCTGAGAGTTTTTATCATGAATGGATGTTGAATTTTGTCAAATGCTTTTTCAGCATCTATGGAGATGATCATGTGGTTTTTGTCTTTCTTTTTGTTGATGTGGTGGATGATGTTGATGGATTTTCGAATATTGTACCATCCTTGCATCCCTGGGATGAACCCCACTTGGTCATGGTGTATGATCCTTTTGATATACTGTTGAATTCTGTTTGCTAATATTTTATTGAGTATTTTTGCATCTACATTCGTCAGGGATATTGGTCTGTAATTTTCTTTTTTGGTGGGGTCTTTGCCTGGTTTTGGTATTAGGGTGATGTTGGCCTCATAGAATGAGTTTGGGAGTATTCCCTCTTCTTCTATTTTGTGGAACACTTTAAGGAGAATGGGTATTATGTCTTCTCTGTGTGTCTGATAAAATTCCGAGGTAAATCCGTCCGGCCCCGGGGTTTTGTTCTTGGGTAGTTTTTTGATTACTGTTTCAATTTCTTTGCTTGTAATTGGTTTGTTTAACTTTTGTGTTTCTTCCTTGGTCAGTCTTGGGAGGTTGTATTTTTCTAGGAAGTTGTCCATTTCTTCTAGGTTTTCCAGCTTGTTGGCATATAGGTTTTCATAGTAGTCTTTAATAATTCTTTGTATTTCTGTGGAGTCTGTCGTGATTTTTCCATTCTCATTTCTGATTATGTTGATTTGTGTTGACTCTCTTTTTCTCTTAATAAGTTGGGCTAGAGGCTTATCTATTTTGTTTATTTTCTCAAAGAACCAGCTCTTGGTTTCGTTGATTTTTGCTATTGTTTTATTCTTCTCAATTTTGTTTATTTCTTCTCTGATCTTTATTATGTCCCTCGTTCTACTGACTTTAGGCCTCCTTTGTTCTTCTTTTTCCAGTTTTAATAATTGTGATGTTAGACTATTCATTTGGGATTGTTCTTCCTTCTTCAAGTGTGCCTGGATTGCTATATACTTTCCTCTTAAGACTGCTTTCGCTGCATCCCACAGAAGTTGGGGCTTAGTGTTGTTGTTGTCATTTGTTTCTATATATTCCTTGATCTCTATTTTGATTTGTTCATTGATCCATTGATTATTTAGTAGCATGTTGTTAAGCCTCCATGTGTTTGTGAGCCTTTTTGTTTTCTTTGTAGAATTTATTTCTACTTTCATACCTTTGTGGTCTGAAAAATTGGTTGGTAGAATTTCAATATTTTGGAATTTACTGAGGCTCTTTTTGTGAGCTAGTATGTGGTCTATTCTGGAGAATGTTCCATGTGCACTTGAGAAGGATGTATATCCTGTTGCTTTTGGATGTAGAGTTCTATAGATGTCTATTAGGTCCATCTGTTCTAGTGTGTTGTTCAGTGCCTGTGTGTCTTTACTTATTTTCTGCCCGGTGGATCTATCCTTTGGGGTGAGTGGTGTGTTGAAGTCTCTTACAATGAATGCATTGCAGTCTATTTCCCTCTTTAGTTCTGTTAGTATTTGCTTCACATATGCTGGTGCTCCTGTATTGGGTGCATATATATTTAGAATGGTTATATCCTCTTGTAGGACTGAGCCCTTTATCATTATGTAGTGGCCTTCTTTATCTCTTGTTACTTTCTTTGTTTTGAAGTCTATTTTGTCTGATATTAGTACTGCAACCCCTGCTTTCTTCTCACTGTTGTTTGCCTGAAATATGTTTTTCCATCCCTTGACTTTTAGTCTATGCTTATCTTTGGGTTTAAGGTGAGTTTCTTGTAAGCAGCATATAGATGGGTCTTGCTTTTTTATCCATTCTATTACTCTATGTCTTTTAATTGGTGCATTAAGTCCATTTACATTTAGGGTGACTATTGAGAGATATGTACTTATTGCCATTGCAGGCTTTAGATTCGTGGTTACCAAAGGTTCAAGGTTAGCTTCTTTAGTATCTTACTGCCTAACTTAGCTCGCTTATTGAGCTGTTATATACACTGTCTGGAGATTCTTTTCTTCTCTCCCTTCTTATTCCTCCTCCTCCATTCTTCATATGTTGTGTGTTTTGTTCTGTGCTCTTTTTAGGGGTGCTCCCATCTAGAGCAGTCCCTGTAGGATGCCCTGTAGAGGTGGTTTGTGGGAAGCAAATTCCCTCAGCTTTTGCTTGTCTGGGAATTGTTTAATCCCACCATCATATTTAAATGATAGTCGTGCTGGATACAGTATCCTTGGTTCAAGGCCCTTCTGTTTCATTGCATTAAGTATATCATGCCATTCTCTTCTGGCCTGTAGGGTTTCTGTTGAGAAGTCTGATGTTAGCCTGATTGGTTTTCCTTTAAACCTTTTTCTCTCTAGCTGCCTTTAAAACTCTTTCCTTGTCCTTGATCCTTGCCATTTTAATTACTATGTGTCTTGGTGTTGTCCTCCTTGGATCCTTTCTGTTGGGGGTTCTGTGTACTTCCATGGTCTGTTCGATTATTTCCTCCCCCAGTTTGGGGAAGTTTTCAGCAATTATTTCTTCAAAGAGACTTTCTATCCCTTTTCCTCTTTCTTCCTCTTCTGGTATCCCTATAATACGAATGTTTTTCCTTTTGTATTGGTCACATATTTCTCTTAGTGTTGTTTCATTCCTGGAGATCCTTTTATCTCTCTCTGTCAGCTTCTATACGTTCCTGTTCTCTGGCTTCTATTCCTTCAATGGCCTCTTGCATCTTATCCATTCTGCTTATAAATCCTTCCAGGGATTGTTTCACTTCTGTGATCTCTTTCCTGACATCTGTGATCTCCTTCCGGCCTTCATCCCACTGCTCTTGCATTTTTTTCTGCATCTCATCCCATTGCTCTTGCATTTTTCTCTGCATCTCTGTCAGCATGTTCATGATTTTTATTTTGAATTCTTTTTCAGGAGGACTAGTTAGGTCTGTCTCCTTCTCAGGTGTTGTCTCTGTGATCTTTGTCTGCCTGTAGTTTTGCCTTTTCATGGTGATAGAGATAGTTTGCAGAGCTGGTACAAGTGACCGCTGAAAGAGCTTCCCTTCTTGTTGGTTTGTAGCCTTTTCCTGGGAGAATAGCGACCTCTAGTTGCTTGTTCTGGGCAGCTGTGCGCAGACAGGGCTTCTGCTTCCTGCCCAGTTGCTTTGGGGTTTATCTCCACTGTTGCTGTGGGCTTGGTCTGGCTGGGGCTGTTCCTCCAAAATGGTGGAGCCCCGTTTGGAGGGGGAGCGGCCAGGAGGCTATTTATCTCCGTAAGGGGTCTCTGTGCCCCCTGCTGCCCAGGGGTTTAGGGTGCCCAGAGATCCCCAGATTCCCTGCCTCTGGTCTAAGTGACCTGTCCTGCCCCTTTAAGACTTCCAAAAAGCACTCTCCAAACCAAAACAACAACAGCAACAATGAGAGAGGGAACAGAAAGAAAGAAAAAAAAAAAAAAAGGAAAAAACAAGCGATTTTTTTTTTCTTTTTTTCTGTCCTCAGGTGCCGGTCTCAGGCACCCGCTCACTGGTCCTGCTGCCCTGTCTCCCTAGCACCAGGGTCCCTGTCCTTTCAAGGCTTCCAAAAAGCACCCACCCACCGGTCCCGCAGGGAAGGAACGCTCGATATTCTTTGTCCTCAAGCACTGGTCCCAGGCACCCGCTCACCAGTCCCACCGCCCTGCCTCCCTAGCACCAGGGTCCCTGTCCCTTTCAGGCTTCCAAAAAGCACTCGCAGAAAAGAGAAAAAAAAAAAGAGAGGAAAAACGCGCGATTTCCTCTGTCCTCAAGTGCTGGTCTCAGGCACCTGCCCACCGGTCCCGCAGGGAAAAACGTGGGATATTCTTTGTCCTCAGGCGCCGGTCCCAGGCACCCGCTCACCAGTCCCACCACCCTGCCTCCCTAGCACTGGGGTCCCTGTCCCTTTAAGGCTTCCAAAAAGCGCTCGCCAAAAAGAGAAAAAGAAAAGGGGAAAAACGCGCGATTTCCTCCGTCCTCAGGCACCGGTCTCAGGCACCCGCCCACCGGTCCCGCAGGGAAAAATGTGGGATATTCTTTGTCCTCAGGCGCCGGTCCCAGGCACCCACTCACCGGTCCCGCCACCCTGCCTCCCTAGCAACGGGGGCCCGTCCCTTTAAGGCTTCCAAAAAGCGCTCGCCAAAAAAAAAAAAACCGCTCCGGTTTCTTTCCACCCGCCGGGAGCTGGGGGGAGGGGCGCTCGGGTCCCGCCGGGCCAGGGCTTGTATCTTACCCCCTTCGCAAGGCGCTGGGTTCTTGCAGGTGTGGATGTGGTCTGGATGTTGTCCTGTGTCCTGTGGTCTCTATTTTAGGAAGATTTTTCTTTGTTATATTTTCATAGCTCTATGTGTTTTTGGGAGGAGATTTCCACTGCTCTACTCACGCCACCATCCTGGCTCCGCCCCTCACTTCAAGACCTTTTTAACTATTCAGGTGTACTGATTATTTGCTAACTTCTCACCAAAGCACTTCAACCACAAATTTAATATCCTACCATCCATAAATTAAAAACAAAAAAACACTTTAGCGACCCACCTACACACATCCCCCAGTGCTCTCACTTAATTCAGTCTGTAAGAGAAGAAGAACACGTACCACACATAAGGCCTGTGCATGGTGCACATAAACACTGCTTATTCCAATTACAGGAAAGATAATACAGAGCCCTCAGTTATAGGCTCACTGGGGTCTAGACAAACTACCAACCTGGAGAACATGAGAAACCTGTTTTGACCATAAAGTAGTTATTTTCTCTCTGACCTCCACAAGAATCCTTCAATCTTTTATGCTAAGTCATCAGAAATATATACCTAAAGTCAAACATTTAAAAACCTGAATGTTCACCTTTTCAAATAAATGTACTTATCAAGGATCTAGTGTTGTCACCAAAGATTTGAATTTTGTATCACTCAGCTACTGGGACTAAATGAAAAAACAAGTCTTTTTAATCTAATCATCTTTATCAGTCAAGTTATATACATCAAGGAGGTTTCCTAGGTACACCTCTTTGAGCTCAGCTGATACAATTTATTGGTCCAAAGGAAAAAAAGTAACAAAATCTATTATAGTACTATGCTTTAAAGACAGAAGATATTTTCACCTGAAGTAGGGATATTTTAAGTGATTTACCAAGTATTCTGTTAAACCCATACTGTATTGAAGTTCAGAGCTATAAGAACTGAAAGAAGGGAACAGTTCTGGCAGCACATCTCATAGCAAAGGCTAAAGGGAGGCAGGACACGGTTGACACACATGAAGGTGTTTAAAGAGGTCAAACACCTTGCTTTTTGGGTGTTGAGGCATGTGAGACACATGAACCCACTTAGGACTTAAGGGAAAAAAAGGATTTCAAAGTCAAGTCCTCCCCAAATAGCCAAAGCAATCCTGAGAAGGAAGAAGAAAGTGGGTGGGATAATGCTCCCTGACTTCAAGCTCTACTACAAAGCCACAGTAATCAAGACAATTTGGTACTGGCACAAGAACAGACCCATAGACCAATGGAACAGGCTAAAGAGCCCAGATGTAAACCCAAGTATATATGGACAATTAATATATGATAAAGGAGCCATGGACATACAATGGGGAAATGTCAGCCTCTTCAACAACTGGTGTTGGCAAAACTGGACAGCTACATGCAAAAGAATAAAACTGGATTATTGTCTATCCCCATACACAAAAGTCAACTCAAAATGGATCAAAGACCTGAATGTAAGTCATGAAACCATAAAACTCTTAGAAGAAAACAGCAAAATTCTCTTGAATATAAATATGAGCAAATTTTTCCTCAAAGTGTCTCCTTGGGCAGGGAAACAAAAGCAAAAATGAACACATGGGGCTACACCAAACTTAAAAGCTTCTGTTCAGCAAAGGACACCATCAACAGAACAAAAAAGGCATCCTATAGTATAGAATATATTTGTAAATAACATATCCAACAAGGGGTTAACATCCAAAATACATAAAGAACTCACACGTCTCAACACCCCAAAAGCAAATAACCCAATGAAAAAGTGGGTGGAGGATATGAACAGACAATTTTCCAAAGAAGAAATTCAGATAGCGAACAAATACATGAAAAGATGTACCACATCGCTAACTATCAGGGAAATGCAAATAAAAACCACAATGAGATATCACCTCACACCAGTTAGGATGGCCAGTATCAAAAAGACTAAGAACAACAAATGCTGGCGAGGATTTGGAGAAAGGGAAACCCTCCTACACTGCTGGTAGGAATGTAAGCTAATTCAACCATTGTGGAAAGCAATATGGAGGTTCCTCAAAAAACTAAAAATAGAAATGCCATTTGACCTGGGAATTCCACTCCTACGAATTGACCCAAAGAATATAATTTCTCAGATTCAAAAAGACATATGCACCCCTATGTTTATTGTAGCACTGTTTACAATAGCCAAGATATGGAAGCAACCTGTGTCCATCAGTAGATGAATGAATAAAGAAGAGGTGGTACATATACACAATGGAATACTACTCGGCCATAAGAAAGAAACAAATTCTACAATTTGCAACGACATGGATGGAGCTGAAGGATATTATGCTCAGTGAAATAAGCCAGGTGGAGAAAGACAAGTACCAAATTATTTCCCTCATTTGTGGAATATAACAACGAAGCAAAACTAAAGGAACAAAACAACAACAGACTCACAGACTACAAGAAGGGACTGGCGGTTACCAAAGGGGAGGAGTGAGGGAGGGGGGGAGAAGGGGATTCAGGGGTATTATGATGGGCACGCATGGTGTGGGGGGGATCAGAGGGAAGACTTTGTGTAGCACAAAGAAGGCAAATAGTGACTCTGTGGTAAGTCAAGTCCTCGGTCTGGGGAGGGTCAGCGTATCTTACTGGCGGGAAGGCCCCCAAGGGCATCGGAGGAAAGGAGTGGGGACTGAGGGGTGACTGGGATCGCGAAGGGCCGAGGGAGCCGGCGGGGCGGGGTGGGCGGGGCTTTCGGGGAGGGCTGGGCGGGCGGTTGGGCGGTTCCTGGCCTCCCGGGGCAGAGCTTGCTGAGAAAACTTCCTATGAGGAGCTTTCAGCGGTGTCTGTCCATCGAGCAGCGTCCGCGGCTCTACTAGACTCCCTGACCAAACGCGAGGTGATCGTTGTTCGCTGGCGGCGCGCGTTCTGAAGTTGGCAGGAGACGGCGCGCGAATGCCTTCTCGGCGCTCGCGGTTCGGTCCCTATCTCTCCTGTAGGAGTCAGCTCATGGGACAAAAACTACACCCTCTTATGCTTCCTTGAGCACCTCGACCATGTTTTTATGAACATTAACTCCGGATGACCCGACAGTGAGAAATGGGAACGTGGTGGCCCCCACTCCTCACGCCCAGAGAGGAAGGCCAAATTGCCCACCCACCTAAAATCTAACCTTTATAGTCTTTCCCCCCCAAGCTCCTATTGCGGGTCTGCTCGCTAGCCCCACAGGATGCTAACCTCTTGAGAGAGACAGAGAACCTTTCTAGTTTCTCCTTCAGGAATATTCACAGAAATAAGATCATAGGCTAAAGGACATAAACACCTGTCCAGCTCTTCTGAACTCCAGGAGCATTTCTCCGACAGGCTAACCCCGCCACCGTCGCCCTTGTTAGCGCTGGGGCAGGGTGCGTGTGCCTGTCTCACACGTGCCGTGGGGCTCAGTCTGCCCCTTCAGAACTGCCACACGGATTTGCTTTCAGCTTGTTTCTTCTGGGTGGGGACAGAACCGCAGGAGGCCGAGAAGGCTCCTCTAGCACTCCCCACGAGGAACGTGGTCTCCAGCCCTCAGTCCCCAGCTGCCCTCGCGGAGCCGTTATGGGAACCCAAATGCCAGTCCAGATGCCCTGAGCACAACGGGCTCTGTTAGCCAGTGAAGTGGGTGTCGTGAAGCTGGGACAAAAGGGTCCTTGTGCTTCTGCGGGCCTGGGGCAGGGCGGTGGGAGGCACAGCCGGGCCTTCACCAAGGAGGCCAGGCCGGGAGAATAGTGATGGTGTGGGCCTGTTTTTGAAAAACCTTCCGCTCATTCGGTTTTTCCTTGTTTAGGGCAGGCCTGGGAGCCAAGAATTATGGGCGCACTCACTCATCCATCCATCCTGGGGGACTCCTGAGTGCAGATCCTGTACCCAAAATGAGAAACAGCCCAAAGGCTCCCTGATGGGGGGCAGGGCCGCCTGAGGGTGACAGAAGGGACCCAGATGCCCTTTGTCACCCTCTCCCGGTCCAGCAAACCCAGCCAGGACCCAGCGCGGGCGGCAGGCCCCGCCGCACTCCAGGGCCTTCTCTTTCCTGAGCCACCTCCTCTCCTGAACCTGCTCTCCGGTCAAGTTCAAGGAAAATGACTCCGCCTCTCTCTCAGGCTTCTTCACCCTGTGTGTGCCCCTCTCCCCCGCCCCCACCTCCCACCGCCCCGGGCGCACCAGACCGAGATGCAGCTGGGGCACGCGCGCACTGGCGAGCTGGAGCAGAGCCTGCTACTGGAGAAGGCGCAGGCCCAGCGGCTGCTCCGAGAATTAGCAACAACAGGGTAACACGCTGCCGCCGCCCGCCACCGCCTTGGCCCCTTCACTCCCCTTCGGCCTCTCTGTTTTATTATTTTCTGTCTTTGGCTGCTCTCCTCATTGTTTTCTCCTTTTGCACCCCTTCCAGGAGGTAGGTAGAGGGTTAGGGACGTGCTTAGGCTTCACTGCCACATGGTACTTGTTGGGGGGAGGGGTCTTCACTGGCCAGCTCATGGTCCCACTGGATGGGACTGTCCTGTGAGACCCTCCCCTTCCTCCTCCCCATCCATTGCCTTGACAGGCTTTGTCCTGGCCAGAAATCGGGGGCCTCTTGGGCACATTCTGCCCCAAATGTGGGCAGACACGGGGACAGCCTGTCTATGCCTGCCTTCTCCACAGGCTGGGAAGTCAGGGACCGCAGACCCAGGTCTCTCTAGCCCAGGGGATCTTAAATATGGTGGTAGGAGGGGCCAGCCTGAAGGACATGGGGCTCTGTGTCAGACCTAGGGTCAGGCTGTTAAAATACAGTGGGTCAGGGCATGGGTCATAGGCCAGGGAAGTTCTGCTTGGGGGTGAGGTCCTGCTAAGCCAGGGCCTGGTTCTGAGTCCAGGCTCTGGACCCAGCTGACCCCTTCAGGTGCCAGGGCAGGCCCTCTGTGCAGGCACATACATCCAAACAGCTGGCCAGCCGCGCCCAGCACATAGCCCTCTTGGCAAAGCAGCTAAACAGCCAGCAAGCAGTGATCGGTAAAAACCACCACAAACAGCATGTGCCTGGGAGGCGGGCAGCAGTTTCTGTAGGTTGGCCTTAGCCCATGAATGGTGCATGCGCTGGCATCTGGGTCCCTTTGCATGCACTGGCCATTGCTGGGTGACCCAGTGTGTCATGCAGTAGACACACGTGTGCATGAAGGCTACTTGCAGAAACTGAATGAGTGGCAGTGTGCAGGTGTTAGCCCTCCACATGGGCATCTTGGGCTAGGGTTCAATCTGATTACAAAAACAAAAACAGGTTTACTGAACTCTAAAGGTCATTTTCAGAAACAAAAGTTTTTCAAGCTTGTTAAAAGATTTCAAACGTTTAAATATATTGCTTCCAAATCTATGGCCATTGACAAGGTCAGGATGGAGTTTTAGAGGATGAAGCTTCTGATCTCAGGGTTTGCCATCAGAAGGTGGGTCTGGGAGCATGAATTTTGTTCTGCTTTAGGCATTAAACCCTTCCTTGGCCATGCGCTCCAGACAGCCCCTGTGATTCAATCCTGACTGTCTGGAGACCTTCCAAGAGCAGGACAATGCAAAATTCCCTGTCATCTCTGCTCTTTAAAAATAGTATGAACCTAGAGAAAGCCATAACTCCTGGTTTGTCCAAGCCACCTTGGGCAGCAGGGAAAGCTGACTCCTTGAATCACTGGGGTACAAGCCAGGGAAGTCTTCCTGGAGGCTGTGGCTGGCAGGGCCACAGACAGCCGGCACTCAGGTGGAGGTGGGCACCCTTCCCTTCCTGTGGCCCTCCCTCACTGGGGCTGGGGCCCTTGAGTGGGGAAGCCCTGCCTTGCCCCAGTTGAGTCCCCAGACAGCCCAGTGACCCCAGCCTTCCTCTCTCGCTGGTGGCTGACCACAGTGGCTGAGAAGTGCTGTGATGCCAAGCTGTGGGTGCATGAGCTGGAGAAGCTGAATGTGGAGTACGGTGGGTGGGCACAGGCCGTTGAGTTCCTCAAGGAGCACATCTCCCTGGCCAAGAGGAAGATGCTGGATTATGAAGATGCTTCAGCGGTTGGAAGCCCAGAGCAAGCAGGAGGCTGAGAGGCTGCAGGAGAAGCTTCCGGTTGCTGAAAACAGACTCCAGGCTCTGGAGTCCCTGTGCTTGTCCCAGCACACCAACATAGTCAGCAACCCCTGCTGCTAGGGGGACCCACAGGCTGCGTGTGAGGGTCCATCTGTGGAGGGCCTGGGTGTTTACTGGCCACTTTGTCCCAACCTGGGGAGGCATTCTCCTTGTCCCCAGGTGCACACCTGGGGGAGATCAGACAGCATCCGGCTCAGAGAGCCCCTCGTCCCTCCATCAGTCAGAAGGGCAGCTGGGCCTGGTGACTGGGGTCCCAAGGTGGTCTGATCAGACCTGGCTGGGACCCCACAGGCCAGGCTGCAGAGAAGAACACCTTGGCACTGAGAATGGGTTTCTCCCACTCCCCAAGTTCCTGATTCACCCAGATGTCTTCCTGTGGAGGGCAAGCCCTGTGCATTCCCAGGGGGCCCATCTCCAGCACAAGCATCTGGAGGTGGCCCCCTTTCTGCCAGTCCTAATGAGACTGAGCAACAGTCCAGCAGCTACTTCCTCAGAGTGTGAGGGTCCCCAGAGTGGGCTCTGGAAGGCTAGAGGTAGGTGGCCCAATAGGCTGCTCCCACTAGTACCAGTTTTGCCCCAAATTCGGAAGGCTGAGGCCCTGGGTAGCGTGGGCTGTGTCCACTCCAGCAGGGCCAGGAAGGGCCTTCGCGTGGCTCCTGCCAGGCTGCAAACAGCCCCATCTCCTCTGAACTCCCACGTAGTTGATATTGGCTCCATAGATGAGAAAACAAAGCCTCTGAGATAAGTAACTTTCCCAGGTTTCTTGCTCAGTGTTGACAGAGGGAATATCCAGCCTACTGCCGGAGGGCCCACAGGGCGCCCAGGATGATAGTGATCAGATCTTGCCTGAAGGGAGACCCAGCAGCATAATCGTTGATTTCATACAAGCCCTGGGGCTTCTTCAGCCTGTGGTTCTCCTTGTACATTTAAACCAGAATTTGGCCTTTGAGTAGTAAGTGTTCAGGAGTTCCAAGTGCTGTGTACCTTTTTTGTAAAAGGAGCTCTGCCTGCATCATACCTCGAGGTCCCCCTGCAGGGGCCTTCTCGCCCACTCCTCCCTGTTTTTAGCAAGTGCTCTGCCAGGACCCTGGGCAGAGGGAAGAGGAAGAGCCCCAGGTGAACTTATGTGCACATGGCCTGACTGGCTGTTCAGGGCAGGGGGTTAGGCCAGGACCCCTAGTCTCCCTGGACCCCCCTAGTCAGGGAGGTTTTGGATGACTGTGGTTACACAGGACAGCACCCCCTTGAGTCACAGACCTTCGGCTGAGGACTGGGTGGTGACCGAAAGGATCCCATCTCTTGACTTCCATCTATATGGGGCCTCCACCCAGATCCATATGCCTCCCAAATTCAGAATTTTAAGTCCAGGAAAAGCTAGGTTTTGGTCTCATGTAGAAAGTATGGAAATTTTAAAGAAATATTTTAGTGTGTGTCTCATTTTGGGTGCTTAATCATAGCTAGCTGAGACTAAAATGGGGCTTGGGATGTATGAGCAGAAGTATGAGGGGCAGGCTGATGGAGGTGACTGCCTGTTCAGTGCTGTGCTGCCGTGATTAGATTCTGTAGTGTTCGATTCTGGCAAACTGCAGGCTCAGCAGACAGCCAGCTCAGGCAGGAGGCTGGGAATGTGTGCCAATGAAGCAGTGAGGAGCCTGTTGATCTTCACCATGAGGATTTTTTTAACTTAATTGATCTTTTCTTCTTCAGCTTATGAGTTTATTATTAAGATGTGTTGGAGAGAAAAGAAGTAGCGTTTATTGAAGTCCCTCTGGGAGCTGTCCTAAAGCATGCTCTGCATACCCTGCCCCACGGCAGCTGATACTTGTTCTGTGGATGGAAAACTGAGGCTGGGAGTCTTGCCTCTGGATGATGATGGAAGCAGACTCAGGACCAATCTCTGTAGGTGTCCCAGGGAAGAAGACATCCGTTTACTATAATAGATGTTTCAACAAAGGAAGGGGTAGGAAGCATTCACATGAAAGCTGCATAAACAGATTTTGGGAGTCCTGGGAGTAGTAACGGGGTCCCCTGTTGTCAGGGAGGCCAAACTGAGGATATCTGTGCTCCCTGCCACCATATCAAGTCCCTGAAAGTCACCTTGTTTAGGGGTGAGCTGGGTTGGCTGGAGGTCAGGGGGCAGAGGGAGAGGTTAGTGCCCCTGCCTCACAGGGCTTTCCTTTCCGATGATTGAGACCGACATTTCAGGAGAGAAGGTCAGGATGCAGGAGACTGTGCAGGATAAGTGGCTGCTGGGCTGGGTGGGACTCTGGCCTTTTGGGAAAGGCTGGTTGGTTCTGCCTTTATGCTGGGTACCACGTGTTTTCATCATCTGCCATTTGGTGAGAGCCACCTACTGTGTCAATGAGCTACTCACCCACCCTGAGGTGAGGAGGGAGGCTGTACAGTTAAGTGGCAAGCATTGTGCTAAGTACCGTGTTACTTATTTGTTTTTGTTTTTTTTGGTATCATTAATCTACAGTTACATGAGGAACATTATATTTACTAGACTCCCCTCATCACCAAGTTCCCCCCACATATCCCATTGCAGTCACTGTCCATCAGCATAGTAAGATGCTGTAGAATCTCTACCTGTCCTCTCCATGCTGTACAGCCTTCCCCATGCCACACCCAACAATATGTATGCTAATCGTAATGCCCCCTTTCTTTTTCTCCCCTTTATCCCTCCCTTCCCATCCATCCTCCCTGGTAACTGTTAGTCCATTCTTGGGTTCTGTGAGTCTGCTGCTGTTTTGCTCCTTCAGTTTTTTCTTGGTTCTTACACTCCACAGATAAGTGAAATCATTTGGTACTTGTCTTTCTCTGCCTGGCTTATTTCACTGAGCATAATACCCTCTAGCTCCATCCATGTTGTTGCAAATGGTAGTATTTATTTTCTTCTTATGGCTGAATAATATCCCATTGTGTATATGCACCACATCTTCTTTATCCATTCATCTACTGATGGACACTTAGGTTGCTTCCATTTCTTGGCTATTGTAAATACTGCTGTGATAAACATAGGGGTGCATATGTCTTTTTCAAACTGAGCTGCAAAATTCTTAGGGTAAATTCCTAGGAGTGTAATTCTTGAGGCAAATGGTATTTCTATTTTGAGTTTTTTGAGGAACCTTCATACTGCTTTCCACAATTGTTGAACTAATTTACATTCCCAGCAGCAGTGTAGGAGGGTTCCCCTTTCTCCACATTCTCACCAACATTTGTTGTTGGTCTTTTGGATGGTGGCGATCCTTACTGGTGTGAGGTGGTATCTCACTGTGGTTTTAATTTGCATTTCTCTGATGACTAGTGGTGTGGAGCATCTTTTCATGTGTCTTTTGGCCATATGAATTTCTTCTTTGGAGAACTGTCTCTTCAGTTCCTCTGACCATTTTTTAATTGGATTATTTGCTTTTTGTTTGCTGTGGTGCATGAGCTCTTTATATATTTTGGATATCAACCCTTTATCGGATCTGTCATTTATGAATATATTCTCCCATACTGTAGGATGCCTTTTTGTTCTATTGGTGGTGTCCTTTGCTGTACAGAAGCTTTTCAGTTCGATATAACCCCAGTTGTTCATTTTTGCTTTTGTTTCCCTTGCCCAGGAAGATATGTTCATGAAGAAGTCATTCATGTTTATGTCCAAGAGATTTTTGCCCATGGTTTTTCCTAAGAGTTTTATGGTTTCATGGCTTACATTCAGGTCTTTGATCTATTTCGAATTTACTTTTGTGTATGGGGTTAGACAATGATCCAGTTTCATTCTCTCACATGTAGCTGTCCAGTTTTGCCAACACCAGGTGTTGAAGAGGCTGTCATTTCCCCATTGTATGTCCATAGCTCCTTTATCATATATTAATTGACTGTATATGTTTGGCTTAATATCTGGACTCTCTATTCTGTTCCACTGGTGTGTGGGTCTCTTATTGTGCCAGTACCAAATTGTCTTGATTACTGTGGCTTTGTAGTAGAGCTTGAAGTAGGGGAACATAATCCTTCCACCTTTATTCTTCCTTCATAGGATTCCTTTGGCTATTTGGAGTCTTTTGTGGTTCCATATGAATTTTAGAACTATTTGTTCCAGTTCATTGAAGAATGTGGCTGGTATTTTGATAGGCATTGCACTGAATCTGTACTTGGCTTGAGGCAGGATGGCCATTTTGACAATATTAATTCTTCCTAGCCAAGAGCATGGAATGAGTTTCCATTTGTTAGTGTCCACTTTAATTTCTCTTAAGAGTGTCTTGTAGTTTTCAGGGTATAGGTCTTCCACTTCCTTGGTTAGGTTTATTCCTAGGTGTTTTATTCTTTTTGATGCAATTGTGAATGGAATTGTTTTCCTGATTTCTCTTTCTGTTAGTTAGTTCATCATTAGTGTATAGAAAAGCAACAGATTTCTGTGTATTAATTTTGTATCCTGCAACTTTGCTGAATTCAGATATTAGTTCTAGTAGTTTTGGAATGGAGTCTTTAGGGTTTTTAAGTACAAAATCATGTCATCTGCAAATAATGCCAGTTTGACTTCTTCTTTACCAATCTGGATGCCTTGTATTTCTTTGTTTTGTCTGATTTCCATGGCTAGGACCTCCAGTACTATGTTGAATAACAGTGGAAAGAGTAGGCATCCCTGTCTTGTTCCCAATCTTAGAGGAAAAGCTTTCAGCTTCTCACTGTTAACTATGGTGTTGGCTGTGGGATTGTCATATGTGGCTTTTATTATGTTGAGGTACTTGCCCTCTGTACCCATTTTGTTGAGAGTTTTTATAATGAATGGATGTTGAATTTTGTCAAATGCTTTTTCAGCATCTATGGAAAAGATCATGCGGTTTTTGTCCTTCTTTTTGTTGATGTGGTGGATGATGTTGATGGATTTTCAAATGTTGTACCGTCCTTATATCCCTGAGATGAATCCCACTTGATCATGATGTATGGTCCTCTTGATGTATTTTTGAATTCGGTTTGCTAATATTTTGTTGAGTATTTTTACATCTATGTTCATCAGGGATATTGGTCTGTAATTTTCTTTTTTGGTATGGTCTTTGCCTGGTTTTGGTATTAAAGTGATGCCGGCTTCATAGAATGAGTTTGGAAGTATTCCCTTCTCTTCTATTTTTTGGAAAACTTTAAGGAGAATCGGTATTATGTCTTCTCTATATGTCTTATAAAATTCAGCGGTGAATCCATCTGGACCAGGGGTTTTGTTCTTGGGTAGTTTTTTGATTACCGATTCAGTTTTGTTGCTGGTAATTGGTTTGTTTAGATTTTCTGTTTCTTCTTTGGTCAGACTTGGAAGCTTATATTTTTCTAGGAAGTTGTCCATTTCTTCTAGGTTTTCCAGCTTGTTGGCATATAGATTTTCATAGTATTCTCTAATAATTTTTTGTATTTCTGTGGGGTCTGTCATGATTTTTCCTTTCTCATTTCCGATTTTGTTGATGTGTGTAGATTCTCTTTTTCTCTTAATAAGTCTGGCTAGGGTCTTATCTATTTTGTTAATTTTTTCAAAGAACCAGCTCTTGGTTTCATTAAATTTTTCTATTGTTTTATTCTTCTCAATTTTCTTTATTTCTTCTCTGATCTTTATTATGTCCCTTCTTCTGCTGACTTGGGGCCTCATTTGTTCTTCTTTTTCCAATTTCAATAATTGTGACATTAGACTATTCATTTGGGATTGTTCTTCCTTCCTTAAATATGCCTGGATTGCTATACACTTACCTCTTAAGACTGCTTTCACTGCATCCCACAGAAGTTGGGGCTTTGTGTTGTTGTTGTCATTTGTTTCCATATATTGCTTGATCTCTATTTTAATTTGGTCATTGATCCATTGATTATTTAGGAGCATGTTGTTAAGCCTCCATGTGTTTGTGTGCCTTTTTGTTTTCTTTGTACAATTTATTTCTAGTTTTATGTCTTTGTGGTCTGAGAATTTGGTTGGTAGAACTTCAATATTTTTGAATATAAGAAGGCTCCTTTTGTTGCCTAGTATGTGGTCTCTTCTGGAAAATGTTCCTTGAGCACTTGAGAAGAGTATGTATCCTGCTGATTTTGGGTGCAGAGTTCTGTAGATGTCTGTTAAGTCCATCTGTTCTAGTGTGTTGTTCAGTGCCCATGTGTCCTTACTTATTTTCTGTCTGGTGGATCTGTCCTTTGGAGTGAATGGTGTGTTGAAGTCTCCTAAAATGAATGCATTGCATTCTATTTCTTCCTTTAGTTCTGTTAGTATTTGTTTCACATATGCTGGTGCTCCTGTGTTGGGTGCATATATATATTTATAATGGTTATATCCTCTTGTTGGACTGAGCCCTTTATCATTATGTAATGTCCTTCTTTGTCTCTTGTTCCTTTCTTTGTTTTGAAGTCTATTTTGTCTGAATCTAGTACTGCAACACCTGCTTTTTTCTCCCTGTTGTTTGCATGGAATATCTTTTTTCATCCCTTGACTTTTAGTCTGTGCATATCTTTGGGTTTGAGGTGAGTCTCTTGTGAGCAGCATATAGATGGGTCTTGCATTTTTATCCACTCTGTTACTCTGTGTCTTTTGATTGATGCATTCAGTCCATTTACATTTAGGGTGATTATTGGAAGATATGTACTTATTACCCTTGCAGGCTTTAGATTTGTGGTTACCAAAGGTTCAAGGGTAGCTTCTTTACTATCTAACTGCCTAACTTAACTCTCTTATGAAGCTTTTATAAACACAGTCTGATGGTTCTTTATTTCTCTTCTTTCTTATTCCTCCTCCTCCATTCTTTATATCTTAGGTGTTTTGTTCTGTACTCTTTTGTGTTTCCTTTGACTGCTTTTGTGAGTAGTTGATTTTATTTTTTGTCTTTACTTAGTATGTGGTTGGTCTGCTTTCTTTGGTGTGATTTAGTTTTCTCTGGTGACATCTGTTTAACCTTAGGAGTGCTTCCATCTAGAGCGGTCCCTTTAAAATATCCTGTAGAAGTGGTTTGTGGGAGGCAAATTCCCTCAAGCTTCATTTATCTGGGAATTGTTTAATCCCTCCTTCATATTTAAATGATAATTGTGCTGGATATAGCATTCCTGGTTCAAGGCCCTTCTGTTTCATTGCATTAAATATATCATGCCATTCTCTTCTGGCCTGTAAGGTTTCTGTTGAGAATTCTGGTTATAGCCTGATGGGTTTTCCTTTGTAGGTGATGTTTTTTCTCTCTCTGGCTGCCTTTAATACTCTGTGCTTGTCTTTGATCTTTGCCATTTCAATTATATGTATTGGTGTTGTCCTCCTTGGGTCCCTTTCCTCCCCCAGTTTGGGGAATTTTTCAGTAATTATTTCTTCAAAGACACTTTCTATCCCTTTTTCTCTCTCTTCTTCTTCTGGTACTCCTATAATGTGAATATTGTTCCATTTCGATTGGTCAGACAGTTCTCTTAATATTCTTTCATTCCTGGACATCCTTTTCTCTCTCTCTGCCTCACCTTCTCTGTATTACTGTTCTCTGATTTCTATTCCATTAATGGCCTCTTGCACCTCATCCAATCTGCTCTTAAGTCCTTCCAGATTGTTTTATTTCTGTATTCTCCCTCCCTACTTGCTCCTTTAACTCTTGCATATTTCTCTGCACATCCATCAGCATGGTTATGACCTTTATTTTGAATTTTTTTTTCAGGAAGATTTGTTAAATCTATCTCCCCAGGCTGTCTCTCGGGGGTTGTCTGGGTAATTCTGGACTGGACCAAAGTCTTCTGCCTTTTCATGGTGATAGAGGTAGCTGTATGTAGGTAGTGCATGTGTCAGCTGGGAGAACAAAGTCCTTTCCTGTTTGCTTGTCACCTTGCCCTTCTCTGCTGCCTGTGTTGGTTACCCACACTCCTGGAGCAGCCTCCAGATTAATCCCCTAAGGTGATGTAGGCAGGGTCGCCATCAGTGTAGCTCAGAGCCCTGCAGGGAGTGGCAGGTGCACCAGGTGTGCTCTCCTGCAAGAACAGCACCCCTTTGCACCTTGCCCCAGTTTCTTCTGCCTGCGCTGGGCAGCTGCACACCGGTGGCAGCCTTTGGGTCTGGCCCGGGTGGCTGTTCGCTGAGAGGAGATTCCAGGCAGCTGCTGGGGGCGCAGCTGCTCCCAGGTTTTTCCATTGCTGCCGCAGGCATGCACAGACACTCCCAGGCTGCTCTGCCGCCACCGCAGGCTCGTGCGGCGCTCCCGGTCTGCTCCATAGCCAATTCGGGTATGCGTGGCCACTCTCTCGCTACTGGGCCACTGTGTTGGGGGCCGCACCAGCTGGGGGAATGACTGGCAGGCTGCTTATTGCCGTGAGGGGCTTCAGGGCTGCGTTGCCACCCATGGGGCTGGGGCACCTGGTGTTCCTCAGGATTCCCTGCCTGCTGGGCTGAATGTACCGGGATGCTTCCATCCGGCTGTTAGGCCCCTGTCCCTTTAAGACTTTCAAAAAGTACTTGCTTTCGTTTTGTCCATGGGGAGCCAGTTGAGAGGACCCACTCACAGATTTTGCCTTTCCGTTTCTCTAACCATGCAGTGTGTGTCTGCACTCCTGGTGTGGATTACTAGGGCTGGGTATTTAGCAGTCCTGGGCTTTCATTCCCTCCCCACTCCAACTCCTTTCCTCCTACTGGGGAGCTGGGGTGGGGGGAGCGCTCGGGTTCTGCTGGGCCACGGTTTGTATCTTACCCCCTTCGTGAGACGCTGAGTTCTCGCAGATGTAGATGTAGCCTGGCTGTTGTACTGTATCCACTAGTCTCTCTTTTAGGAATGGTTGTATTTATTGTATTTTCAAAAATATATATAGGTTTTGGGAGGAGATTTCTGCTGCCCTACTCACACTACCATCTTGGCTCCACTTACTTGGTTTTAACTTTATTTTTTAAGTAGGTATGAACTTCAAATGGTTCAAAGGGCTTATAGCAAAGGATTGTCTCTTGCCCAAATTTCCTCTCTAAACACATACTGTTAGCCAACTTATCAGAGATGGTTTATGCACATACAAGCACACAGGTAACAGAGGTACCACACCTCCCACACTGTTTGGCCCCTTATTTTTTTTCCATTTAATAATGTATCTTGGAGACTGTTCTTTATCACTACATTCTTTCACATGGTGCAGAATATTCCAGTTTGGAGCTACAATCATGGATTTGGCCAGTTTCCTACTGATTGGATCAAAGATTGTTTCCAGTCTTTGGCTATGACAAACACTGCTTTGGTAAATTAACAACAAAATATTTCATCAAACTTTGTGATTTTTGCCAATATGAACAGTAAAAGATGTTACCCAGAGTAGCTTCAGCTTGCCCTTTTATTGTGAATGAAGCTCTATTTCCATTTCTACCTGTATCCTTTGCCCATTTTTTCTTGATCTTTTTGTTGGTTTTTAGAAATTCTTTATATATGACATTGCAAACATTTTTCCCAATTTTTTGTCTTTTTATTTTTTTGCTTCTGACATTTCTTTTGGTGGTTTTTATCATGCAGATTTTGAAAACACAATCTTTTTTGGCTTCTGGGTTTATTATTTTTAAATGTAGCCCATAGTTTCTTCTAGTACTTTTGTAGTTTCATTTTCTATGCTTAAAATCTCTGCTCCATCTTGAATTCATCCTTCTATAAGGTGTTTTTTTCCTGAGAGTATATTTATATTTTTTTCCAAAAGTATACCACTACCATTTTTGAAAAACTCATTTCCCCCTCTCCACTGATTTGAATTATTGACCTACCATCTTTAATTCCCTTGCATAATTGACTCTTACTTCTGAGCTTTCTAGTCCATTTTAGTGACTTGTCTGTTCATGCACCAGTTCTGTAATGTTTCAATTATTCAACCTTTGTTTATATTTTAATCACTGGCAGAGCTAGTCTTTCCTGCTCTGCTTTTTCAAAATTCTCTTGGACATTTTTTTTTTTTGCATTGGGCTGAAATTAACGTAACATAAAATTAACCATTTTAAAGTGAAAAATTTGGTGACATTTGGCATATTCACAGTGTTGTGCAGCCACCACCACTATCTAGTGCCAAAACATTTTCATCTCCCCAAAAGGAAACCCCATACCCATTTTCAGTCACTTCCCACTCTCCCCTCCCCCCACCAGCCACTGACAACCATGTCGCTTTCTGTTTCTATGGATTTGTTCATTCTACACATTTTCATATAAAGAGCATCATGTAATAGGTGGCTTTTTCTGTGTGGCTTCTTTTTCTTAGCCTAATATAGTGAAGGTTCCTTCATGGTGTAGCAGTGTCAGTGTGTCATTCCTGTTTAGAGCTAAGTAATAGTTGATCGCATGCACACGCCACAGTTTGTTTATCCATCCACCTATGGATGACATCTGAGCTGTTTCCACATCTTTGGCTGCTGAAAACATGCATGTTTTTAGCGTGCATGTACAGGTACTTGTCAAATGCCTCTTTGGTGTTCTTTGGGGTGTATACCCAGGGGTGAAATTGCTAGGTCACATGGTAATTCTATGTTTAACTTTTTGAAGTTTTTGCCCAGCTCTCGTTTCTTCTTGCTTATTTTTTCATGTGATTTTACAATCAGCTTATCTAGTTCCACAAAAATTAAAATCTTGTTGGCATTATGTTATATTGGTAGGTTAACTTGTGGAAAGTATATTTCCAGCACTGTCCATGCATTATCTTTTTTATGACTGTTCGGAGACTGTCAGTACTTAATACACAAGACTTTGTGACATGAGCACCATTTTTTGTTTTGGTTTGGTTTTTTGTTTGTTTAACATCTTTTTGTTGTTGTTATCATTAATCTACAATTACATGAAGAACATTATGTTTACTAGGCTCCCCCCCTCACCAAGTCCCCCCCCACACCCCACCACAGTCACTGTCCATCAGTGCAGCAAGATGCTGTAGAATCACTACTTGTCTTCACCGTGCTGCACAGCCCTCCCCATGCCCCCCCCACATGCTAATTATACATGCATGAGCACCATTTTTATTTTCGTAACTTCCCACTTAAGGAAACTGACACTCTTAAGTTGCCCAAGACTTTTGTTTGTATTGCAGCCTTTTGTTCAGAGTGGGTTACCCAGAGAGGACTAGTGTGAGAAAGAATTTGGACCAATGAGCCCATGTGTAGCTCCGTTTTAGGGTTCCTGCAGGTCATCCCCTTGCCCACTAACCTAGAACACTGATGGCCCTTTGTCTCTCCTTTCTCCAGGCCTTCAGGACAAGCTGACCAAGAGGGACAAAGAGGTGACAGCCTTGATGTCCCAGACCAAGATGCTCAGGGCCCAAATAAGTGGTAGGTCTCCCTTGCACAGGGCAGATGAGGGGCTTTCACTGGGGCCATGTGGCAGTCAGGTGTGGGGTGTGCTGACACCTGGGTAAGGGCACCCTTTCCATGCTGCCTTGAGGAGAAGGTGACCTGGGCCAGTACAGCTGCCCTGGACTTCACCTGGGCTGCAATGACTGGGGAGCAGGAACCCATATACGTCCATCATATAATCAGGGCCCTGAGCCAGCTTCTTTCCCCAGAGCCAGCTCTGTGTTCCCTCTGCTCTGAAATTCTGTCACCAGTTCTGTTTGGTCTTGAAGATGTTTTGGGTTCTCTAGGTCACTTTGATAGTGTATCAGTCCCCAGCCCCTAGAAGAAATACCAGGATTTCAGAACTGGAGGGACGGATGCTCAGAGCAGCAGAGAGCAAGACACAGGGGGGATGAGGACAGAGGGGGAGCCTGGGGAAGGGCGGGGTTCTGGAACTTGGGACTTTGTGACAAACTGGCCCTGCTTCTTGTCTGCCAGAATGCCAGTGCTGGTGTCCATGAGACGACCCCCATCCTGGGAACCAGTTCCCACCCCCACTTTTCTCCAGTTCCCATCACGTTCACATGGCATGATTGGTCTTGACAAAGGTAGTTGGCCTCAAACTCCTCGGAGGTGAAGGTGAAGATTTAGTTTTTCCTTGTCCAGGAGCAGTGTAGGTGCCGGTCCCGTCTCAGGCAGGGTGGACTGCCTCCCCTGCCCCCGAGGGCCTGGGCTGCTGTGCTGGGGGACTCAGGTCTGCTTTTGTAGCTCTTCCCTTGGCCTCTGGCTGCCTGGTTCTGCAGGACGAGAGAGATGCACTCCGTGGAGTGTGTCACTGTGACCCCCCTGGGACAACAGGCCCCCTGCCCAGGTTTGGCCCTCTGGTGGGACAGAATCCCATGAACATTCTGCCCTCTCTCTGCTTTCCCTGCTGGCTGACCCTCAGCACTGGTGAGCAAGTGTAAGTCAGGAGAGAAGATGGTGGACACCCTGTAGAAGGAGAAGCAGCATGTGGAGGCAGACCTAGAGGCTGTGTCCCGGAAGACCCATGATGCCTCGGGCCAGCTGGTCCTCATCAGCCAGGAGCTGCTCAGGAAGGGGTGGTGAGTCAGCCATGAGCTCGGTGGTCACGCTTGCTGGCCCTGTCCCTCACTCCACCTGACATTAGCCAGTCTTCCCCAGAGCAAGGGAGAAGGGCCACATTGTAAAGGTGGTTGGCATGACCAATGATCGCCTAAGCACTGATGAAGCCTCAGAATCCTTCTTAACACAAATGAGTTTATAGGAAACTCCCAGGAGAGAAGATTAGTAGTTCCAAAATTTCTTGGTCTCAGGGGGCCCTTTAAAAAGATTTTTATAAAAGTTTTCTTAAAAACTCTTAAAAGTTATTGGGGTTTTCAAAGGGCTTTTCTGTATTCTATACTTATATTGTAAATTTAAACTGATGATTTTTTAAATAGCTATTAAATCATTTAAAAATAATAATACTAATAATTGCATGTAACATAAACAATACACTTTGGGGAAAAAGTGCTTCCTAAAACAAACATGGTTTAGTCAGAACAGTGGCATTGCTTTACATTTTTGCAGATTTCTTGAGTGTTGGGCTTAGTAGAAGACAGTGGGATTCTCCTCTCTTCCTCTGCATTCAATCATTACAATCATGATCAAGTAGGATTTATTCCAGGGATGCAAGGATGGTACAACATACAAAAATCCATCAATATTATCCACCACATCAACAAAAAGAAGGACAAAACCCACATGATTATCTCCACAGATGCTGAAAAAGCATTCAACAAAATTCAACATCCATTCATGATAAAAACTCTCAACAAAATAGGTATATGGGGCAACTACCTCAACATAATAAAGGCCATATACAACAAACCCACAGCCATCATCATACTTAATAGCAAGAAGCTGAAAGCTTTTCCTTTAAGATCAGGAATACTACAAGGATGTCCACTCTCCCCACTTTTATTCAACTTAGTTCTGGAGGTCCTTGCCATGGCATTCAGACAACACAAAGAAATAAAAGGCATCCAGATTGGCAAGGAAGAAGTTAAACTGTCCCTGTTTGCAGATGACATGATATTGTACATAAAAAACACTAAAGAGTCCACTCCAAAACTACTAGAACTAATATCTGAATTCAGCAAAGTTGCAGGATACAAAATTTAATACACAGAAATCTGTTGCATTCCTATACACTAACGATGAACTAGCAGAAAGAGAAATCAGGAAAACAATTCCATTCACAATTGCATCAAAAAGAATAAAATACCTAGGAATAAACCTAACCAAGGAAGTTAAAGACCTATGCTCTGAAAACTACAAGACACTCATGAGAGAAGTTAAAGAAGATACCAATAAATGGAAACACATCCCATGCTCATGGATAGGAAGAATTAATATTGTCAAAATGGCCATCCTGCCAAAAGCACTCTACAGATTCAAGGCAATCCCTATCAAAATACCAACAGCATTATTCAACAAACTAGAACAAATAGTTCTAAAATTCATATGGAACCACAAAAGACCCTGAATAGCCAAAGCAATCCTGAGAAGGAAGAATAAAGTGGGGGCTTATGCTCCCCGACTTCAAGCTCTACTACAAAGCCACAGTAATCAAGACAATTTGTTGCTGGCACAAGAACAGACTCATAGACCAGTGGAACAGAATAGAGAGCCCAGATATAAACCCAGGCATATATGGTCAATTAATATACAATAAAGGAGGCATGGATATACAATGGGGAAATGACAGCCTCTTCAACAGCTGGTGCTGGCAAAACTGGACAGCTACATGTAAGAGAATGAAACTGGATTATTGTCTAACCCCGTACACAAAAGTAACCTCAAAATGGATCAAAGACCTGAATGTAAGTCATGAAGACTCTCAGAAGAAAACATAGGCAAAAATCCCTTGAATATAAACATGAGCAACTGTTTCCTGAAAGCATTTCCTTGGGCAAGGGAAAGAAAAGCAAAAATAAACACATGGGACTACATCAAGCTAAAAAGCTTCTGTACAGCAAAGGACACCATCAGCAGAACAAAAAGGCATCCTACAGTATGGGATAGTATATTTGTAAATGACATATCAGACGAAGGGCTAACATCCAAAATATATAAAGAACTCATACACCTCAACACCCTAAAGGTAAATAACCCTATTAAAAAATGGGCAGAGGATATGAACAGACACTTCTCCAAAGGAGAAATTCAGATGGCCAACAGGCATGTGAAAAGATGCTCCACATCACTAATTATCAGGGAAATGCAAATTAAAACCTCAATGAGACATCACCTCACACCAGTTAGGATGGTCAACATAGAGGAGACTAGGAACAACAAATGTTGGCAAGGATGCGGAGAAAGGGGAACCCTCCTACACTGCTGGTGGGAATGTAAGCTAGTTCAACCATTGTGGAAAGCAATATGGACATTCCTCAAAAAACTAAAAATAGAAATACCATTTGACCCAAGAATTTCACACCTAGAAATTTACCCAAAGAAAACAACTTCTCAGATTCAAAAAGACATATGCACCCCTATGTTTATTGCAACATTATTTACAGATATGGAAGTAACCTAAGTGTCCATCAGTAGATGAATGGATAAAGAAGAGGTGGTACATATAGACAATGGAATAGTATTCAGACATAAGAAAGAAACAAATCCTACCATTTGCAATAACATGGATGGAGCTAGAGGGTGTTATGCTCAGTGAAATAAGCCAGGCAGAGAAAGACAAGTACCAAATGATTTTTCTCATTTGTGGAGTATAACGATGAAGCAAAACTGAAGGAACAAAACAGCAGCAGACTCACGGACTCCAAAAAGGGCCTAGCGGTTACCAAAGTGGAGGGGTCGGGGAGGGCGGGTGAGGAGGGAGGGAGAAGGGGATTGTGGGGTGTCATGATTAGTGCGCATGGTGTGTGTGGGGTCACAGGGAAGACAGTGTAGCACAGAGAAGTAGGGACTCTGTGGTGCCTTACTACACTGATGGACAGTGACTGTAATGGGATATGGAGGGGACTCGATAATAAGGGTGAATGTAATAATCACATTGTTTTTCTTGTGAAACCTTCATAAGAGTGTATATCAAAGATACCTTAAAAATAAAAAACCCCCACCAAAAAAAAAAATTTAAGAAGTCTTAAATCATGAGAAAACTAACTCTGATCTTGGATAAGCCAAAATACTGTTCTAGCATTGGTTTTACATGGCAAATTAAAATTTAAAGACACTGCCAAAAACTCTCCTGTTATCTTGGAACTAAGGCCTTTTCTTATCTTATAACTGTAATAACAAATCCTATTACAGAAATATACTTTTTAGTGCCCACATAGGAAACATACATAGTTAATTCTTTTAGATATTTTTAACTGTTTGACTGGACTAGTGTGCACACATTCAACAGAGTAATTTTTAAATTTTTCCAAGAGAGAAAAATGAACATCAAAAGTGTGGAGAATGAGCTACTTTAGACAAATATGAAACTACCACTCTAAAAGGCTAAAATCCATGTTCATTCAGCAGGGAGAAGGAAAACATTTTAAACATAGAAAAACAGATTTTTACATATACATACACACACAAAAAGAATGACATTTTAGCCAATTTAAAAAATAACTTACGCAAGTGACAAGTTAACAGAGCTACCCAATTAAAAGTATTTTTTACCCTTCATAGTATGGAACTGAAGTATCACTTATCAGTGATCTGTCACTGATAGGTGACAATCTCTTTTACAAAACAAATAATCTCTTTTACAAACAAGACAATATTTTCATGAGGGTTTGTTTTTTCCTTCCTTGTTCTGAGATACCTCTCAAATAAACAATCTTGTTCTCATCCAAGTTCTCAAAAATGGCCACTGCACTTCTAAATTGTCCCTAGTGAAATTATGTCAGAGATAAGGGTATAAGTTAGTACAGTTGTGAGAAAACATGAAGGAAGCAAATATTTGGCCCAGTTTTAGTTGAAACAAGGATTCATAAGGATGTTGCTGTGCAATCCTGTATCTCCAGAACTTGGCCAAAGTCCAAATGCCTTTTATCAGGGGCCAGAGAAAAATGTCCTGATTCTGGGCAGGAGAAATGAAACAAAGCAGTTCACGGTAACGTAGACAAAACTGAGGAAGAAGTCCTTATAAAGGCTTGAAATGGTGACCTGTGGCAAAGTTTAACCAAAGGATACTGGTCTGAGGATACATTCTGAATTCCAAAGCCTTGAGAGTTAGTTGTAGGACAGACTTACCAGGCCTCGGTTGATGGAGTAATTTATATGGTTAATTCTGAGAACAAATGACATTCCAGCATGCTAACTAGTTATATCATACCTGAGCAGTTGGCATCCCCAACTCTTAGAGGGACAAGTCATGTTCAGCCACCAGAAACTGAGCAATAGTAGGTTTGTGATGCCCTTAGACATCCAGGACTGCACATCTCTTTTCCATATATACTTTTCCTCTTTTAGACAAACAATATTCAAAACGTTAGGCAAAAGGATAGACCATAGGAGCAGGTGGAGCAACCCAGAAAACAATTTCACCAAGGAAAAATAAAAATCTGGATAACCAGGCAGAGCCAAGATGGCGGCGTGAGTAGAGCAGTGGAAATCTCCTCCCAAAAACACATAGAGCTATGAAAATATAACAAAGAAAAATCTTCCTAAAATAGAGACCACAGGACACAGGACAACATCCAGACCACATCCACACCTGCAAGAACCCAGCGCCTTGTGAAGGGGAGTGCTTTTTGGAAATCTTAAAGGGGCAGGACAGGTCACTTAGACCAGAAGCAGGGAATCTGGGGATCTCTGGGCACTCTAATCCCCTGGGCAGCAGGGAGCACAGAGGCCCCTTATGGAGATAAATAGTCTCCTGGCTGCTCCCCCTCCAACGGGGCTCCACCATTTTGGAGGAACAGCCCCAGCCAGGCCAAGCCCACAGCAACAGCGGAGATAAACCCCAAAGCAACTGGGCAGGAAGCAGAAGCCCTGTCTGCGCACAGCTGCCCAGCACAAGCCACTAGAGGTCGCTATTCTCCCAGGAAAAGGCTACAAACCAACAAGAAGGGAAGCTCTTCCAGCGGTCACGTGTACCAGCTCTGCAAACTATCTCTATCACCATGAAAAGGCAAAACTACAGGCAGACAAAGATCACAGAGACAACACCTGAGAAGGAGACAGACCTAACTAGTCTTCCTGAAAAAGAATTCAAAATAAAAATCATGAACATGCTGACAGAGATGCAGAAAAAAATGCAAGAGCAATGGGATGAGATGCAGAGAAAAATGCAAGAGCAGTGGGATGAAGTCCGGAAGGAGATCACAGATGTCAGGAAAGAGATCACAGAAGTGAAACAATCCCTGGAAGGATTTATAAGCAGAATGGATAAGATGCAAGAGGCCATTGAAGGAATAGAAGCCAGAGAACAGGAACATATAGAAGCTGACATAGAGAGAGATAAAAGGATCTCCAGGAATGAAACAACACTAAGAGAAATATGTGACCAATACAAAAGGAAAAACATTCGTATTATAGGGATACCAGAAGAGGAAGAAAGAGGAAAAGGGATAGAAAGGGTCTTTGAAGAAATAATTGCTGAAAACTTCCCCAAACTGGGGGAGGAAATAATCGAACAGACCATGGAATTATACAGAACCCCCAACAGAAAGGATCCAAGGAGGACAACACCAAGACACATAATAATTAAAATGGCAAGGATCAAGGACAAGGAAAGAGTTTTAAAGGCAGCTAGAGAGAAAAAGGTCACCTATAAAGGAAAACCAATCAGGCTAACATCAGACTTCTCAACAGAAACCCTACAGGCCAGAAGAGAATGGCATGATATACTTAATGCAATGAAACAGAAGGGCCTTGAACCAAGGATACTGTATCCAGCACGACTATCATTTAAATATGATGGTGGGATCAAACAATTCCCAGACAAGCAAAAGCTGAGGGAATTTGCTTCCCACAAACCACCTCTACAGGGCATCCTACAGGGACTGCTCTAGATGGGAGCACCCCTAAAAAGAGCACAGAACAAAACACAAAACATATGAAGAATGGAGGAGGAGGAATAAGAAGGGAGAGAAGAAAAGACTCTCCAGACAGTGTATATAACAGCTCAATAAGCGAGCTAAATTAGGCAGTAAGATACTAAAGAAGCTAACCTTGAACCTTTGGTAACCACGAATCTAAAGCCTGCAATGGCAATAAGTACATATCTTTCAATAGTCACCCTAAATGTAAATGGACTTAATGCACCAATCAAAAGACATAGAGTAATAGAATGGATAAAAAAGCAAGACCCATCTATATGCTGCTTACAAGAAACTCACCTTAAACCCAAAGATAAGCATAGACTAAAAGTCAAGGGATGGAAAAACATATTTCAGGCAAACAACAGTGAGAAGAAAGCAGGGGTTGCAGTACTAATATCAGACAAAATAGACTTCAAAACAAAGAAAGTAACAAGAGATAAAGAAGGCCACTACATAATGATAAAGGGCTTAGTCCAACAAGAGGATATAACCATTCTAAATATATATGCACCCAATACAGGAGCACCAGCATATGTGAAGCAAATACTAACAGAACTAAAGAGGGAAATAGACTGCAATGCATTCATTGTAGGAGACTTCAACACACCACTCACCCCAAAGGATAGATCCACCGGACAGAAAATAAGTAAAGACACACAGGCACTGAACAACACACTAGAACAGATGGACCTAATAGACATCTATAGAACTTTACATCCAAAAGCAACAGGATATACATTCTTCTCAAGTGCACATGGAACATTCTCCAGAATAGACCACATACTAGCTCACAAAAAGAGCCTCAGTAAATTCCACAATATTGAAATTCTACCAACCAATTTTTCAGACCACAAAGGTATGAAAGTAGAAATAAATTCTACAAAGAAAACAAAAAGGCTCACAAACACATGGAGGCTTAACAACATGCTACTAAATAATCAATGGATCAATGAACAAATCAAAATAGAGATCAAGGAATATATAGAAACAAATGACAACAACAACACTAAGCCCCAACTTCTGTGGGATGCAGCGAAAGCAGTCTTAAGAGGAAAGTATATAGCAATCCAGGCACACTTGAAGAAGGAAGAACAATCCCAAATGAATAGTCTAACATCACAACTATTAAAACTGGAAAAAGAAGAACAAATGAGGCCTAAAGTCAGCAGAAGGAGGGACATAATAAAGATCAGAGAAGAAATAAACAAAATTGAGAAGAATAAAACAATAGCAAAAATCAACGAAACCAAGAGCTGGTTCTTTGAGAAAATAAACAAAATAGATAAGCCTCTAGCCCAACTTATTAAGAGAAAAAGAGAGTCAACACAAATCAACATAATCAGAAATGAGAATGGAAAAATCACGACAGACTCCACAGAAATACAAAGAATTATTAAAGACTACTATGAAAACCTATATGCCAACAAGCTGGAAAACCTAGAAGAAATGGACAACTTCCTAGAAAAATACAACCTCCCAAGACTGACCAAGGAAGAAACACAAAAGTTAAACAAACCAATTACAAGCAAAGAAATTGAAACAGTAATCAAAAAACTACCCAAGAACAAAACCCCGGGGCCGGACGGATTTACCTCGGAATTTTATCAGACACACAGAGAAGACATAATACCCATTCTCCTTAAAGTGTTCCACAAAATAGAAGAAGAGGGAATACTCCCAAACTCATTCTATGAAGCCAACATCACCCTAATACCAAAACCAGGAAAAGACCCCACCAAAAAAGAAAATTACAGACCAATATCCCTGATGAATGTAGATGCAAAAATACTCAATAAAATATTAGCAAACAGAATTCAACAGTATATCAAAAGGATCATACACCATGACCAAGTGGGGTTCATCCCAGGGATGCAAGGATGATACAACATTCGAAAATCCATCAACATCATCCACCACATCAACAAAAAGAAAGACAAAAACCACATGATCATCTCCATAGATGCTGAAAAAGCATTTGACAAAATTCAACATCCATTCATGATAAAAACTCTCAGCAAAATGGGAATAGAGGGCAAGTACCTCAACATAATAAAGGCCATATATGATAAACCCACAGCCAGCATTATACTGAACAGCGAGAAGCTGAAAGCATTTCCACTGAGATCGGGAACCAGACAGGGATGCCCACTCTCCCCACTGTTATTCAACATAGTACTGGAGGTCCTAGCCACGGCAATCAGACAAAACAAAGAAATACAAGGAATCCAGATTGGTAAAGAAGAAGTTAAACTGTCACTATTTGCAGATGATATGATACTGTACATAAAAAACCCTAAAGACTCCACTCCAAAACTACTAGAACTGATATCGGAATACAGCAAAGTTGCAGGATACAAAATCAACACACAGAAATCTGTAGCTTTCCTATACACTAACAACGAATCAATAGAAAGAGAAATCAGGAAAACAATTCCATTCACCATTGCATCAAAAAGAATAAAATACCTAGGAATAAACCTAACCAAGGAAGTGAAAGACTTATACTCTGAAAACTACAAGTCACTCTTAAGAGAAATTAAAGGGGACACTAATAAATGGAAACTCATCCCATGCTCATGGCTAGGAAGAATTAATATCGTCAAAATGGCCATCCTGCCGAAAGCAATATACAAATTTGATGCAATCCCTCTCAAATTACCAGCAACATTCTTCAATGAATTGGAACAAATAATTCAAAAATTCATATGGAAACAACAAAGACCCCGAATAGCCAAAGCAATCCTGAAAAAGAAGAATAAAGTAGGGGGGATCTCACTCCCCAACTTCAAGCTCTACTACAAAGCCATAGTAATCAAGACAACTTGGTACTGGCACAAGAACAGAGCCACAGACCAGTGAAACAGATTAGAGACCCCAGAAATTAACCCAAACATATATGGTCAATTAATATTTGATAAAGGAGCCATGGACATACAATGGCAAAATGACAGTCTCTTCAACAGATGGTGCTGGCAAAACTGGACAGCTACATGTAGGAGAATGAAACTGGACCATTGTCTAACCCCATATACAAAGGTAAACTCAAAATGGATCAAAGACCTGAATGTAAGTCACGAAACCATTAAACTCTTGGAAAAAAACATAGGCAAAAACCTCTTAGATATAAACATGAGTGATCTCTTCTTGAACATATCTCCCCGGGCAAGGAAAACAACAGCAAAAATGAGCAAGTGGGACTACATTAAGCTGAAAAGCTTCTGTACAGCGAAAGACACCATCAATAGAACAAAAAGGAACCCTACAGTATGGGAGAATATATTTGAAAATGACAGATCTGATAAAGGCTTGACGTCCAGAATATATAAAGAGCTCACACGCCTCAACAAACAAAAAACAAATAACCCAATTAAAAAATGGGCAGAGGAACTGAACAGACAGTTCTCCAAAAAAGAAATACAGATGGCCAAGAGACACATGAAAAGATGCTCCACATCGCTAATTATCAGAGAAATGCAAATTAAAACTACAATGAGGTATCACCTCACACCAGTAAGGATAGCTGCCATCCAAAAGACAAACAACAACAAATGTTGGCGAGGCTGTGGAGAAAGGGGAACCCTCCTACACTGCTGGTGGGAATGTAAATTAGTTCAACCATTGTGGAAAGCAGTATGGAGGTGCATCAAAAGGCTCAAAACAGACCTACCATTTGACCCAGGAATTCCACTCCTAGGAATTTACCCTAAGAACGCAGCAATCAAGTTTGAGAAAGACAGATGCACTCCTATGTTTATCGCAGCACTATTTACAATAGCCAAGAATTGGAAGCAACCTAAATGTCCATCTGTAGATGAATGGATAAAGAAGATGTGGTACATATACACAATGGAATACTACTCAGCCATAAGAAGTGGAAAAATCCAACCATTTGCAGCAACATGGATGGAGCTGGAGAGTATTATGCTCAGTGAAATAAGCCAAGCGGAGAAAGAGAAATACCAAATGATTTCACTCATCTGAGGAGTATAGGAACAAAGGAAAAACTGAAGGAACAAAACAGCAGCAGAATTACAGAACCCAAAAATGGACTAACAGGTACCAAAGGGAAAGGAACTGGGGAGGATGGGTGGGCAGGGAGGGATAAGGGGGGGGAAGAAGAAGGGGGGTATTAAGATTAGCATGCATGGGGGGGGGAGGGAGAAAGGGGAGGGTGGGCTGCACAACACAGAGAGGACAAGTAGTGACTCTACCACATTTTGCTAAGCTGATGGACAGTAACCGTAATGTGGTTGTTAGGGGGGACCTGATATAGGGGAGAGCATAGTAAACATAGTATTCTTCAGGTAAGTGTAGATTAAAAATTTAAAAAAAAAAAAGAAAGAAAGAAAGAAAAGGGGGATTACTCCTTAACAGGATAAAACTATTGGTAAATCAAAGATCAATGCATGCTTTAAATATCCTTAATGTTGATCACTTAAAGGGTGTCAGATGATCAGCTATGGAGGTACTCTTTTCTGATAATATTCCTTTCTCTTAATTAAAAAAAAAAAAAAAGCAGTTACTGTGTGCTGACCTCCAATGAGTTCTGCACAGTGGTATAGAGGGCATGTCAAAGTGTGGGCAAAGGGTCTGTTTGTTTCTACGCAGAAGATCAAGGCCTAGCTTGGATACCCAGAAAATGAACTAAGATACGATATGAGGAGGAGCTTCCGGCATCAGCACTCTCTGGAGGACTCGTGCCGGGGGATGATCATCAAAAAGCCTCCACAGGGATCCGGACGATGCTGCGGTTGTGGCTGCATCCAGCCCACCGTCTCCTGGACTTGCCATAAGAAGGAGGAGGGAGATGTCTAGGCTGGCATGTGCATACAGTGAGACAACGAATTTGACTGGATCTGTACTGTTGGAACTCAACCAGGAGTTGGGAGGGGTGCAAGTTGTAGCACCCCAAAATCTCATGACTATAGACTATCTATGGTTAAAAGAACATATGGGATGTGAACAGATCCCAGAAATGGGCTGCTTTAATTTGTCTGATGGTTCAAGTACAGTTGGACAATATCCATCATATCATAGATAAATTTTCACAAATGCCTAGGGTGCCTAAATGGTTTTCTTGGCTTCACTGGAGATGGCTGGTAATTATAGATTTGCTTTGTTTATGTCACCGTATTCCTATTATGTTAATATGTGTGTGCAAATTAGTTAGTAGTTTAAAACCTATACATACTTAAGGTACTATACAAGAAGATATGTCAAAGAAATAATCAATCCTCCCAAGTTTCCTTCATATGCTACATCTATAGCTTTTCTTCTTCCTTCCTAATTACAAACCTTAAATAGAATTCATGCCTCATATCGAATTTACCGAGTATCATAATTCCTCCAGGTGGTAAAGATACCTCGAGACAAGTGCTGGGCATAGAAGCCACAGGGCATAAATCTGCAAAGAAGTAAAAAGCTAACCTTTGCAAACAATATGGCTTCTCTCTCACTTACCAACTTTACATTTCCCTGTATGGCCCCGGAAGATGACTGGTTAGCCAGAGACGGGTAAGATTCCTCAAGGGAGGAACAACCTAAGACAGGCACAGTCGCAGGGGGGCCATCAGGTGAGAATTTGGGGATCAACAGAGGTGAGGCTCAGAACCTCACCCCCCCTGCTTTGAGAGAAATCTTCTGCATCCGTGGATGTCTTGCTGCCCTTGTCTAGCCTGGATTAATACTTAGTCCATAGGCACACACCTGATCATCTGATCATCTATATTTGCCTTCTTACAGCACTAAACTATGTTTTCTACCTTTATCTTGCATCTACCTACCACTTCAGCATTTTATTAAAAATAAAAATAATAATAATAATAGGAGAAATGGGGGATCAACATATAAATCAAGTACAAAAATCAAATGAATATTCATATTTGACCTGATGGTTTATAGGTCATATTGCATGATCAAAACCGAAAGTTTCTGTGATGAATGCCCTTGTACTGTTCACCATGTAAGAATTTATTCACTCTGTAAGAATTCGTTCACCATGTAAGAACTTGTTCGTTATGCTTCAGAAGATTGGAGACTGACGAGAATTAGGCTTGAGATGGATTAATGATTGTACATTGAGCATTGACCCCCCTATACTGAATTTTATTGTTGTTAACAACCATTTGATCAATAAATATGAGAGATGCCCTCTCAAAAAAAAAAAAAAAAAATCTGGATAACCAAAAAACCAAAGGAGACTTTATTCTAAGGAAAACAAACAGAATAATCTCAACCTGAGGGTCTCACAAAACATCAGAGCTCAATTCAGTGAGAACTTACCTCCCAGACATGAGCAGAATGGCACCTCAGAGACACAAGGGGCCTCAGATGCGCACATTAGTACTACAGTCGAAGGTTCCAGTCTAAGGTAGTAAGAGTTTCCACAGAATCTCTGCAGATTCTTCATTTCTGACAATGCCCCCCATCCACAGATCACCAAGAACACACCTGTAGTTGAACAAGGGAGATGGCACACAATGGGAAGCCCATCCATCATGGGCATCTCAGCAAGCATTAGTTAGAAAAGACTTCTTATAGTATTTGGCCTTTTGTTGCATGATTTTCTTGCAGAGTTTCAGAAAGGGGAGATTTGCTCTCGGTTGGATGCTCTCAGGGAACAGGGATAATTATTTTTGGTTATCTTGATTCATATCTAGAAGTTAGGAATGGATGGAGCTAAATCTGTACTTGTTAAAGAAGCACCAAACTGGTTGTATTTGGTCAATTTTGTGGTTTGGAAAATGTCCTTGTTTTTGTGTTCAGATATGATTATGGAATGGTCTTTCTCTCAGTCCGTTAGAGTGGCTTTGTCTGATGTTGGTGTTCTGTGAAATTGTTTATGCTCAACAGGACACCACCACAGCCTAGCTGTTAGTTACCAGGCCTACTCCTACCAACACCAAGGCTTCTGCAGGTAGTGTTAACTAGCTCCCAGCTGTCACGAGCTGCTTTTCTCTTTTTCATCAGCTACACTTAAAAAATCAAAATTGGCAACCCCTTTTGGTAAATCATGCTCTCTACAAGTCCCCACAGCATTACTGCCTTTTGGCCCTCCTCACATGTAACACTCTTACTTGTCCCCTGGCATCTAAATTCATATCCCTCACTAAGCAGAAAAGGAACCCCTCAGAAGTGACTTGCCTAAGATCATCCAGTGAACTGGTGTTAGGGTGTAAACTACAACTCTGACTCTGTGTTTAGTTTTCCCTCCAGTGAATCCCTCTCAACCTAACAGATCTAGTCTGATCTTGTTTTTATGTTCTCATTACAAAACCCACACTTCTTATCACACTTTATTGTCACTGCGTTCCTATCTTATTTATTGTTTTGGGATTGAGTGTCTCACGGTATTTGCCAAGATTCTAAATTGCTCAGCTGCTTAAGCCACCCTTGACATTCTTTCTGCTACTCAAAAACACGAAGTGTGCTCCTGCGTAAGGGTCTGTGTATTTGCCCTTCCTGGAACTCTCCTCCCTCGCACCTCCATGTCGCCACTTCTGCCCAGTTTCAGCTCAGTATCACCTCCTCAGAGAGGCCCTCCGTGACGACCTTACCTAAGGGCACACCCTAGCACTACTGCCACCTCCTCAGGAGGCTACCTCCGTTTAGCTTCCTTTAAGAGCTTTCCTTAAGAGCTTCCCTCGATGCTTTGTTGGCAGCTCTCCTCCGTGAAATGCTCGGAGTTGGGGCAGAGAAACCTTGCCAAATCCCGTCTCTCTGGGCCTCAGTTTTCTCTTTATGCCCGCGAATCGCTCCGAGCGCAGACACCCAACCACCGGTCTGGGACGTCGCTTTCTACAAACTGACAGAGGGCCTGATCCCTTCTCGATCTAGTGTCCTGGTCTTGCGAAGCGAGCTCGCCTCGCGTAGCCCCTATCCCGCCCGGCGCAATTAGCACGCGAGCTCTCAACCGGCACAAAGCCATTACGCATGCTCCGCTCCTCCGGGGGCGGGACCTTGAAGCGCCTGCGCAGCTCCTCGGTCGGGTTTCTGGGCGGTGCCGGCGTGATGGGGCTGAAGGCTGGCGTCGCTGAGTAGCGGCGGCTAGTGGGCGTGTGGGCCCTGAGGGTCTGGCCCAAGGGCTCGGGTCCGGGCGTCTTTCGGAGCCGGTGGAGAGCGCCGAAAGAGCCTAGGATCACCGCGGGCCGCCACCCTCTGGCATGTCGGCCGAGGCTTCAGGCCCTGCGGCGGCAGAGGCCCCTTCCGTGGAAGTCCCAAAGCCCTCAGGTCTCCAGCCTGGCTCCTCTGCCTTCGGTCTCAATCCACTGATCCCGAACAGTAAGTACGTGAAGCTGAACGTGGGCGGCTCGCTGCACTACACGACGCTCCGCACCCTCACGGGACAGGACACCATGCTCAAGGCCATGTTCAGCGGCCGTGCGGAGGTGCTCACGGACGCTGGAGGTACGCCGCGCCGTCCTTGCCCCTGTCTTTGATCGCCTAGTCTCATGACCTTTCTCTCGTCTCATTACCATCCAGTCAGCCCATTCTCAACGCCCTCCATCCCTTTCTCTCGTCTCTCCTTTCTCATTCATAATCTCCTCGTCTAATTTTTTACCCCCAACAATAACCAACGTTTATAGAACCGCTCGCAACTCTTTTCAGGCTCTTTGGAAAGTAATTCAACATGTTACTTCAGAATTTCATTACCACTCCCCCTAGTTCTCCGTCTTCACCCCTCAGCTCAAAAAACTTTGGAAACCAACCCTACTGCCAGCAGCACTCTTCCAGGCACCTTCATCGGCTTCTTGCAGCTACCTGGCCTTTTGTTTGCCCCTCTTCTTCAGCACTGCTAACAACCAGCCTGGAGAGTTGGAGGATCTTGCGTGTCTGTGTGTTTCCCTGACACAGGTCCCTGTACACTCAAGGAATCCATCTGTAAATGCAGATTGTAGAAAGCGGCTGCTTTGGGTTTGCCAGGGACACCAGAATGGAGGGTATACAGTTATCTTTGGCAGGTGTACCTTACTGTCTTGGACTATTGAATTCAGGTTTGGTTTCCACATGTCCAAGTGGAACATGAAAGGTCTTTTTTTTGCGGGGGGGCGGGATAGGGAGTACTCAGAGGGGGTTAAAACAAAGATTGTGAGAGCAGGAAAATAAAAAATTGGGAGGTGGAGTTCAGTCCTCAAATATCTGAAGGTCAAGACTTTATTCATTAAAAAAAATAGTATTTGTAAAGTGCCAGTTAATGCTGGAGATATTTTGGTAAACGAATCTGACTAGATATGCCTTATGGAGTTTACTTTTTTGTGGGGGTAGAGAGAAAACAATAAGCTAGTAAACATACCAAAAAAAATGTAATTGCAAATAGTTGTAAGTTCTGTAAAGAATAAAAAGGTTAAATGGTAGTGAACTAGAGAGAATAGGGTAGACATTTTCATAGGATGGTCAGAATTAACACCAAAGGTTAGAGGTTTGTTGATAAGGTAATCTCATGGTGAGAACCTTCTCAATGTAGAACAGACCTGGGAGGGAGTTAATTATCTGTGGCTGGATATGTTAAAAAGGGACCTAGGGAAGACCCAATGGAGATGTTTTAAAGGTTTTTTAAGATATGGCAGAGGTTTAAGACAGATCAGTATTACAAATTGTAGCTTTGGAATCCGTTTTTCATAAAAATTTAACAACAACAGAGCTCCCAGCAAAGCCATCCTTTCTCTTGCCTCTCCCCACCCCACCAGGTTGGGTGCTGATTGACCGGAGCGGCCGCCATTTTGGTACAATCCTCAACTACCTGCGGGATGGGTCCGTGCCACTGCCTGAGAGTACCAGAGAACTGGGGGAGCTGCTAGGGGAAGCCCGCTACTACCTGGTACAGGGCCTGATTGAAGACTGCCAGCTGGCACTACAGGTGAGGGTCCCTCCCCCACCTCCTGAGTCCCCTGTGCTGATGTCCCTGGGAGAGCTGCCTAAGCAGTTAGATATTAGGACATAAAAGAAAGAAATATTGGGTGCTGCCATGAGAGGCAGCCTCTGATCTGGCTGTCACTAGCCACAACCCCAGAGACTGTGGGTACTGCCTCCCTGCCACCTCAGGAAGGGCCCCCCTCATCACCTCATGCTAAGATAAATGACTGTTCTCTGTGCTTTTTGCTCTTCCTACCCAGCCAGTCATTACCACCTGGTAAATTAAACACAGTCCTAATCTGTTCTCTCCCTTGCTCAATAATCTTAAATAATTCCATTGTGCCACCAGGAAAAAAAAATCTACATTTAAGTTGGAACATAGTGATCTCTGTGATCTGGTCCTATCTGGGGAGGCAACATCCACCCAACCCCACCCTCAGGGATTAAAAAAAAATTTTTTTTAAAGCAGTGAAATCGTAGAAGTAGTGTGGTTCTAGAGTATGGGCTTGTCTTCTGTGCATCGCTTAGGGTTTTGAGGAGAAGAGCTTGAAATCCACAGCCAGGACATACGGGTTAAGTGTCACCTTGGCCACAGCTGACTTAAGTGACCTTGAGTGAGTCTATTCCTGCCTCTAGCATACTGTCCTCACATTCCACAAGACAGGGAAATAAGAAAAATATGTACAGTGTGGTTAGTTTTACATAAAGCCTTTTATTCTGTTCTGTCTTTACAATGTTAAAAATATCCTGTCTTTTATGATATAATATTAATAGGAGATTATAGGGATTTCTTTTTTGCTGCCCTTTGTATATGAAAACTGGCAACTATGAACAACTTTCTGTTATCTTGGGAAATACTGGTTCTTGAACTTCAGAAGTATAGAATTCCTTTGGACAATACCCATGTTTTTCAAACTTTGTGACTGCATAGAAAAAAATGCCTTTTATACTTATTTATAACTGAAATGAGAGTTTTATAAAATGTTACTTGTAGTGAAATGTGCTCTGATATATTGTTTTCTTTCTTTTTTTAATGCTGTTTGAGACTCATTGAATTTATCTTGTGACCCATTAATGGATAACCATTTGCAGTTGAAAAATGTTGAGCTAGATCATCTTGGAAGTGCATTCCTTCTCTGTAGTTTCACATTTATCTAATGTTATCTCACATCGACTCTGATTCTGCTATCTGCTTTTATGTTGATCGTGTACTCATGTTTGACTTAAAAAGAAACATGAGGGAAGTTGAAGATGCATCCAAGGTGCAAGACCCAGTAAGCAGCAGAGCTCAAATTGAACCCCAGGTTATTGGACTCCCAAATGCAATGCTTTTTCTTTTATGCTCCAGCTGCATCCTTTCCTGGTTTCTCTGAGGCCTTTCCCATCCCTACCCAACTCAGAGTTTGCTTGTTCGTTTGGAGGTTTTTAAGATTCAGGTACAGAGCACTGAGTTCATCATACTCCTCAGTGCGTGGCAGTTAATCATCACTGGTCTAAGCAAGTATTTTCTCTCTTTATGTTTTTTTCCTTCATTCCTAATCCCCTGCCCACTTCCTTTACCCCATGAGTACCCCTCCATTTCTGATGTTTTGACACATATGCTTTGATTATGTACCCTTGAAAAGCTAAAGCATTATTTTGTATACATATGTGTTTCAAATTTCCATAAATGGCATTGAGCTATGGACTGTGTGTTCTGTTTCTTAATTCAACACTTTCTTCATGGTCTGTTCAGCTGCTGTGTGTACATTTAGTTCTTTGCCTCTAACTGCTGCACAGGAATCTATGGTGTGCATTCATCGTATTTTATTTATACATTCTCCTGAGGTTGGAGACTTAGATTGCATCCCACTTTCTGCTCCCATAAATGGTGTCACTGTGAGCGTCCTTGTATATGTGCTCTTATGGGTCCTGGGCCAGGGTTTCTCAAGTTATAGCTGGGAGTGGAATTGCTGGGTCACAGGACACACACAATTTTCAGCAAGTGCCATCAGATTATTCATCTGGATGGCTATAGCACTTTATACTATTTATCAGCAGTGCATAAGGATCCCCTTTCTGCATATCCACAACAAATATCACATGGCATTCTCCAATGTTCTAATTTTGCCAATCTGATTGGTATAGAATGATCTCATTTTAGTTTGCATGCCTCCAATTACTAATGAGATTGGCATCTTTTCATACACTCACTAGCTTTTCTGTAGTTTTTCTAGTTTCCCCTTCTGTGAATTGCCTATGCATGTTCTTTACCAAATTTTTTACTGCATTGCCTGTCTCTTTCTTGTTGCTTTGCATATTGTTGCTTGTTTTATTTTAGTTCCTAGAGAGAATTAAGCCCTATTACCCTAAGGCATGTATTGTACATAATAATTTACTCTTCTCCTATGCACCTAGAATGGTACTATTTACCTATCATCCTCAGGGGAGTTGAGAATATAGTTACTTAAATTATTTGCTGAATTTTGAGATTCAGGTGAGGAATCCCAGTTGAGAAAACCTGTTTCAGGTAATAATTTCTAGTCAGTGTTAGTTGTTGCCAATACTTTCTCTTAGAAAGTCACCTGTCTGTGGCATCTGTTGTTAAATAGAAATTCTTGATTTCTTAAAAATATAAACATTTATTATTTTAAAGCAGTATACATGTATCATATGAATTTAGAAAACAGGTATAATCAAAAAAACACCAACTATCCTTCCAGGTCTTTTCATGTGTGTGTGTTTTCCAAACTATGATCCTACTGTATGTGCTGTTTTGTAATTTCTTTTGTTTGTTAATAATTGCTATCTTCCATGTCAATGAAACTTTATCTTATCTGACATCCAGGGCATATACAGATTTCTCTATTTGTTCTAGAATAGTCTTTTATAGCTGGTTCACCTAAACCAGGACCCAATCTAGATCCTTGCACTATGTCTGGTTATTACATTTCTTAAGTGTCTTCCAACACAAAACTGTCCCTTTTTTCTCATGATGCTGACATGTTAAGGAGACCACCAGTTGTCCTGCACAATGACCCACTTTCCAGATTTGCCTGGTTGTTTACCTGTGGTATCATTTGGTTTGTTACCCTCCAAATGGGGTTTCTGTAAATTAGATGGTAGACTTAAAGACTGGATAATAAACATTTTGGTTAGGATACATTTTACATCATTTTATATGCTTCATTTTATGTTATATGAAGAGAGACATAATTTTGCTAATATGACCCATCATGAGTGATGCTCTGAATTGGCCCCAGGATTCAGGTGATGGTGGTTTAATCCCTCCATTGCAGTTCCATTTCCTTGTTGCCAGATATAAAGTCATTTGTGTGATGTTATTTAGGCACTATGTGAATGGCAGTTACCAATCAACCACACAACAATTGATAAACCTTACCTAATCAATAATTTCATTAGGGTTGTAGAATAAATACAATTCTGTCATTCCTTCAACATTACATGGGATTATTTTTAAAGACACACTTCTCATTGTCAACTGGGGAAATTCTTGATTGTCATGTAGTCAAGGCCCCCCACCCCTTTTTTTTTCGTAATGGTGTATGCTTTTAGGGTCTTGTTTAAGAATCTTTTTCCATTCTACATTTTTTATCAGCTTTACAGTTTTATCTTTCATTTATGGTTCTCTCCACCTAAATGGAATTCACTGTTGTAAATGTTGAATTATGAAGGGATTTTTGTCCTCCTTGAGTGAGCTAGTTTTCTGTGCCATCTACTCCACTGTCTGTGGTAGCCAGTGTCTAAGTTGGCCACCAGCAATTTTGCCTTCTGCTTATTTGGGCTCTTGTTTAGTCCCCACCCACAGTGAATAGGGCTGACCTATGTAACCAATAGGATATTGCAGAAACGATAGTGTGTGACTTCTAAAGCTAGGTCATTACAGTTTCTATCTTCCTCTCTCGGATCCCTCACTCTGGGGAAAGCCAGCTGTGATGTGAGAACACTCAAGCAGCCCAAGGGAGAGTCTGCTTGGTGAGGAACTGAAGCCTCTTGCCAGGGGCCAGCACAAACTTCCAGCCATGTGGGTGAAGTATCTCAGAAGTGAATCCTCTAGGTCCAATCAAGCTATGGCCAACATCTGGACTCCAACTTTATGAGAGACCCTGGGTCAGGGCCACCTAGCTGTGCCAATCTCAAGTTTCCAACCCACAGAAACTATGTGAGATAATATTTGTTGTTGTTTTAAGCTAGTAAGTTTGTAGTAATTTGCCACCCAGCAATAGATAATAGATTTTGGTATCTGGAGTTGGGTTCTGCCCAAACAAAACCAGAATGTGGAAGTGGGCAGAAGCTGAAACGACTTTTAAGGATAGTGTTAGGTAAAAGTCTGAAGCACTTTAAAGAGTCTGTTCATAGAAGTCTGATGACCTTTGAGAAGGCTGCAGTGAGGAAAATGTTACCGGAAACTGGTGTAAAAGGGATCCTTGTTATGTAGTGACAGAAGTTTTGCTATACTCGTTCTGTGGTGATGTAGGAAATAGAAATTGCACCTAATGAACTGAATGATCCAGCTGAAGAGATTTCCAGACAGAATGTTGAAGGTGCCACCAGGTTTCTTGTTTATTATGGTAAATAGAAGAGGAGAGAAAGGCTAGAGAAAAAAGTTGAACAAAAAGGAGCTATGAGTTACTGGGTTTGAAAATTCCCAGCCTTTCTGGATAACAGGATGATCCAGTCAGAGACTAAGTACTGGGCATTCTCAGGAAAACATGTAAAGATGAAGCTGAGGGTGTGATCGTAAAATCTTTAGTTAAGACCTCAGAAATATCTAAGAAGATGACTCCGAGAACCATTCATCAAATAATAGCACTTCCAAGAAGCTTAAGGGTGTCCCTCAGCAGTCTCAGCACAAGCCCAAGTAGAGAAGAGCTTACCTCACACAAAAGATTTGTGGGTATGGCTTTTCTCTAATGAAGTGAACCCCAAGATTCACAAGACACATTAAGTTTTTAGGAGCATTACATTGGCAGAAATACTGCCAGCTTGGGCTGAAAAGGACAGAGAGGGGAAGAGGGCTTTGGAACACCAAAGGTCTACAGGCAGGAAGGAGGCTAAGGAAGCTAAGTTGCTGCAAGCTTGGACTGTCTTTCATGGAAAAGGAAGGATGACTCAGAGCAGAGCCAAGTGCCACAGAGAATCATTCTTGGACAAGAGTCCATGAGAGAGCTTCCAACATTTGTCAACTGGATTACAGAATTTCTACGAAGCAGTGATTTCCGTGTGCCTCCTGTTCCCTGGCCCCCTTTTGAGCATGCCTGCCCTAGTGGTTATCCTAATGCCTCTTCCACAATTGCATATTGGATATATGGAAGAGATAACTTGTCTCTTTAGTTCACAGGTCTTCAGATCAAGAGGAAATGTACTTAAGGAGCAGTAGTTAAGGAATTAAAGCCAAGGAGCTTCATCTCCACCTGGACCTGATTTAGATGACAAGATTCTGTACTTCAGGATGATGCTGTAATAGGATGAGACTGGGGGATCTTAGAGGGGGTGCGTATATTTTGCATATGCGAGGGATTTGAATCAATGAGGGCCAGAAGGTAGACTGTGGAACTAGCCTTCAAGGCAGTCCCCAGTGATTGTTGTTCCCTAGTAGTATTCCCTTTTGTAGTTTTCCTACCACACTAAATGGCTAAAATTCGATCATAAAACACATTGAGGCCTCCACCTTGCTCTTGTATCATTTGTTGTGGAAAAACCAGCTGCCATATTATAAGGACACTCAAGCAACCCCATAGAGAGGTCCAAATGACAGGAATTAGATACTTGAAATTTCCAGCCATGTGAGCAGCCTTCTCAGAAACAAATCCTCCAGACCAAGCCATGACTTCAGATCCCTGCAGCCCTGGCTGTCTTAACTACAACCGCATGATAGACTCCATGTCAAAACCCCCCAGCTAAGCCACTCCTGAATTCCTGACCCACAGAAGCTGAGATAATACTTATTATTGATTTAAGCCTCAAAGTTTTGGGACAGTTTATCACACAGCAAACCAATACATGCTCTATACTTCCCCTGTTTGTAGTGTCCTGTTTATAGATACCAGTTCTCATATATACACCAGTCTGTTTCCAAGGTCTCTTTTGTGTTCCATTGTTTTGTTTGTTTGTTTGTTTCTGTACCAAAACCATACTGTATTAATGGCTTTGTAGGATATCTTAATATCTGGTAAGATAGGCTCTCCTCTTGGCTCTTTTTAAAAATTGACCTAAGTATAGTAGTCTTTTCCTCTCCCATAATAATTTTAGAAAAATTACAAGTTTCTCAAAAAGAATATGGAATTTTTGGTTAAGAGAAAATCTGCTGGTTGAGAAAGGTAAAAGGGGTTTTGGCATAAACATCCTAGAGGACAGAGAAGAGGAAATAAACCTCTGTCTGGTTCTGATTCTGCCTGTAGCCTCATCCCACCAGTTAGGGTCATTTATTCAACAGATACTTACTGAGCATCTGCTGTATAATAGGTACTTACTCCCTAGGTGAGAAAAGACAGACCATAAGCAAATATACAGAAAAAAGGAGAAAATGTGAGGAACTAAGTGCCATAAAGGAAGTGAACTGATAATGTGAAAAGGAAGAAGTAGAGGAGGCTGCTTTAGCCAGGGAGCCTAGGGAGGAAGATCGGTACTCTGAGGGGCACTGAGTTGAGATCTGAATAGTATGAAGGGGCCAGCCTTGCACACAACTGACTGTAGATCATTTCAGGCAGTGGGAAAGCAAAGAACTAAGGTGGGCACAAATTGGATGTGCAAAGAAACAGGCCATTGGTGGGGCCTAAGCCCAGCAGGCAGGAGAGGTAAGGATGAGATCAGAGAGTTCAAATCCTGCAGAGCCTTGTGGACCCCTAAGGAGTCTGAATTTTTTTCCCCAAAGCAACAAGCAGTTTTTGAAGGCTTTTAAGTGGGGGAGTGAGTGACCTTTGGTTGTGCTGTTAACCACCTTCCCCTTCTTCTCCAGCAAAAAAGGGAGAACCTGTCCCCGCTGTGCCTCATCCCCATGGTGACATCTCCCCAGGAGGAGCAGCAGCTCCTAGCCAGCACCTCCAAGGTGAGGCCCCTGAGCCCTGCAGGGTGGAGGCTGGGGGCCTCTCCATGCAGCTTGACTCCCACCCTTGTTCACCCTCTCTCCCCCAACAGCCCGTGGTGAAGCTCTTGCACAACCGCAGTAACAACAAGTACTCCTATACCAGGTGACCATCATGGGGACGGGAGGTGCCCTGGGTGGAATCCTGGGCTCAGCCAGCCCTGCTTCTGGCCTATGGGGAGGGCTGTGGCCATAAAGAGAGACGAAAAAAATGCCTGGCTGGATGTCAACTCCAGCTCTGCCATTTACCCACTGGGTATTTCAGACAGGTCATTTTTACTTCTGAGCTTCAACTTTATCATCAGTAAACTGGGTTCCAAGGTGAGGATTAGATGATAATGCCTAGCATTTCCTAAATGCTTTTTTTTTTTTTTATAACGGGTATTGCTCCAAGTGCTTTACATATATTAACTCACATAATCCTCACAGTTGTTTGAGGTACATAACTGTACGGTCTCCATTTTACAGATGGGGAAATTGAAACACTGAGAGGTGAAATAACTTGCCTAGTGTCACTCAGTTAAAAAATGATAGAGTAGGATGCTAGGTGAGGCAGCCTGGCTCCAGAGCCTGCTGGAAATGTTTACTGGGATATGCTCAACAAGTGCTACTTCCTTCTGAGGCCTGCTTAGCCTGGCCTCAGGGGTGGGGGAAACACCCTGCTCAGCACCAAACCCTTGGGCAGGACCAGAGTGCCAGGTGCGTAGGCCCCTGTGCTGGGAGAAAAGAGGGAGGGAAGCCAGTTGTGCTGAGGCCTTCTGGCCCCTGTTTCTCAGCACTTCAGATGACAACCTACTTAAGAACATCGAGCTGTTTGACAAACTAGCCCTGCGCTTCCACGGGCGGCTGCTCTTCCTCAAGGATGTCCTGGGGGACGAGATCTGCTGCTGGTCTTTCTATGGGCAGGGCCGCAAAATCGCCGAGGTGTGCTGCACCTCCATTGTCTATGCCACGGAGAAGAAGCAGACCAAGGTCAGAAGGGGCTGTTGGGGGTGGGCAGAATAAGGAATTTGGACAAAGGCAACTCCAGATCAGGCAGGGGAAAATCCATCTCTGGGAGTCAAGAGCTGTATAACCTTACTTCAGTGGGTCTCCATTTCTCTACGTGTGAAATGATGGTATTGGATTAAGGTGGGATTGTTAGGCTAGGCAGTTGGGTCTCAAGGCTGTCTTGCAATAGTATGCAGGTTTGGGAGTGTGTATGTATTTTTCTGTGTGGAAGGATGAGTGTTAAATTTCAGAGAAGGGTCCATGAAAACCTTAAAACCACAGGATTCTAAAACACACAAGTCTCTTAGAATACATTGAGTCTGTGGGTCCTGAATCATTAACATGGCAGTCATCAGCAGATACTTCCTGAGCACCTACTCTGTGCTGAGCACTGCAGCAGACATGCAATACAGGTGAATGAAATGTGAGTAAAGTACAAGCCCTGCATCACGTCATCTGGCCCCTGTTGATCTTACCAGCCTGGTCCCTTTTGACTTGAAGTGAGAATGTGCCTCAGATACACCAGAGATCTTGCAAGTCTCTAAGCACCCAGTGCTATTTCATACCTCCCTACCTTTGCACACTATTCCCACTTCTTGAAATTATTTGTCCTCATCCCTGTCTGCCTAAGAAACTTGTTTAATCTTTAAGACCAATCATCACTTTCTTTGGGATACCTTCACTCATGAACTTTCAACCCAACAACCCCAAAGTTGGTCATACCCACTTCTTAGCTAAACACAGTGTTTATTATAGTCTGCCGAGTGGTGGAGGTGGGAAGTGTTTACTTCTGCAGTAAGGTATGAGCCTCTTGAGAGTAAGGCTGTATGTTTTCCTAGCTCTCTAGCACTAGGCAGGCATTTATCACAAAATGGAAGCTAAGCATTTGTTGAGTGCATTAGTGAGTGAGTGAAGGATCCAGTTTCCAAGAAGTATTGTCATATTTAGGAAGACAGGAAGATAAACCAATAATTAGAATGCAGCTTGTGAAGACCTATGTTATATTCCTTCAAGTGACTTCCTCCTTTATTCCTTTCTACTCCCTTCACTCTGCCTCCTTGCTGCTGATCTGCAGATAATATACCAAGTGCACTTCTGCCCCGGAGCTCTTACACTTGCTGTTGCCTCTTCCCAGACTGCTCTTTCTTCAGTTATCCACCTGGCTTCCTTCCTTCCTCTCCTTGGCCTTTGGGCAAATATCACCTCACTGAGGCCTTCTCTAAATTCCCATTTTAAAGTTAAAACATTCCTGACCATGACCATTCCCACTCCCTTTTCCTGCTATATTTTTCATAACATTTATCATCCTGACAGTTTATATTTTATTTCATGTATGTCTGTGTCCTCCGCCTAGAATGTAAATTTCCTGTGGCAGAAACTTTGTTCACCACTGTATTCCCAATGCCTAAAACAACACCTGGTATAGTACAGTCACTCAGTAAATATTTGTTGAATGAAAGAATATGCCAAGAAGCTTGGCAGCTAAGGAAAGAAAGCACATAACTCTGCCTGACTTCAGAGATGGACCTTGAAATGTCAGTGTGACTTTGCTGCATAAAGAAGGTGTGATTGCAAAGGCTAGGAGGTGTGCTGGTGCAGGAGCAGCTGGGGAGGGGGTGGCTGTATAACTGGACCAGAGGGTAGGAGCTGGGAGTTGCTGGCCTTTTGCAGGTGGAATTTCCAGAAGCCCGGATCTTTGAGGAGACCCTGAACATCCTGATCTATGAGACTCCCAGGGGTCCAGACCCAGCCCTCCTGGAGGCCACAGGGGGTGCAGCTGGAGGTGGTGGGGCAGGCCGAGGGGAGGATGAGGAGAACCGAGAGCACCGTGTCCGCAGGATCCATGTCAGGCGTCACATCACCCACGACGAGCGTCCTCATGGCCAACAGATTGTCTTCAAGGACTGACCTTTGACCTTTCTCCCTGTTTTCTTCCTGCCACTGAGACTCAGTCCCTCTCTCTTTTCCTCCCCTTCCCAGACCTGTGCCCCAGCTTTGCTGGCCAAGTTGTGGGTCTTCCTTCTGTCCCTTCATCACATGGTACAGTTCATTTTTGCCCTTTTCCATTCATTCATTGCTCACAACACAGTACATTCCAGCCCCTCCCCTCAGTCGGTGCCCTTTTGAAGGTCTACATTTGTTCCCTCATCCCCATCTTCATCCTATCTTCCCTCTCCAGCTGGTTTAGAGTGATTTAGAATTCCTTTTCTCTTTTTTTAGTACATGGTACATGCCAAAGTGTCAAGCCAGCCCTTAATAATACCTACCACATCTGAGCCACCTCCCCACCATCCTGCAGGATAGTTTGCCTCCCTCCTCCTTCCCCCACCATTCTCCCTACCTCCTTAACTTTGTATTAGGCTGGCCTGAGCCTCCACCAACTCAGCTGTCTTCTCAATCTGTGTCATATTATTTATTATTTTAATTTTCTATTAAATTATTGGAATAAAATTGAGTTGAGGGTCTGGTGCTGGCTTCTGGGGAGGGGAGGGCCAGAGAGATGGCTGTGTTAAAGGAGGTGCCTGATGAGTTGGTTGGGAGGGAACATGAGCCCATTGCCCAAACCTTTCCCTGGGGCTGGTAGCTGGAAGAAAGTAGTCAGGAGTTAGGAGAGTATTTAAAATCTGTATTTAGTGTTGGCTGGCCAATTCCCACCCCTCAGCCCACCCAACCCTCTGCAGTGGATAGGAGGTCCTCGCTGTCACTCAAGCCATCCCTGAGTGCAGCATCTCTCCAGCCCAGACGTCTGAAGAGAACACCTTCCTTCAAGGGTCTGGTGCGAAGACATAGTCAAGGGCCTGGCGCTCAGCCCCAGCCACATTAGGGTGCCAAAGATCCACAATGAAGACCACTCGAGGCCCATCTTCAGGGGAGCCTTAGGGCACATGGGGATGGAGACAGCTGACATTAAGTACTTACATGCCAGAGCACTCACCAAATACTCAAAGGCAAACATTTGTAAATAAGTGCCAGGCACTGTTCTAACCCCTTATATGTATTACTCAACATCAGAATACCCTTGGAGGTAGTACACAATTATTCCCATTTCATGCAAAGTAACTGAGGTGCAGAGGTTAAGTAACTTGATCAAGGTCACATAGCTGGTAAGTGCCAGAGGTAGGACAAGAAGTTGGGTGGTCCAGGCCCCCAGGGTCTTGTGCTGTTAACCATTTTGCTGTGTACTTACAGTAATTATTTCATCCTTGCAGTCACCTGATAAAGAAGGGGCTTGCCCCATTTCACAGGTGATTTGAGAATTGTAGGACTTGTTCAAGGTCATACAACTGGAAAATGGTGGTGCTAGGTCAGGAAGCCAGTTGGCCGTTTCTTCAGCCTCTAGTCTATGCCCCTTCACTCCAGTCCCACATCCCTCCTAGCAGAATGGGAGCCCCATTACCATTATGAGTCACTGTGTGCAGGAAGGAGTCATCCACCAGTAGACAGTGTCCCTCAGCCCAACACTGAGGCTCACCTCCGACCACCAGCTCACAGCCAGGAGGGATCTTCAGGCCTATAGAAAGAGACCCAGGCATCCAACACCCCTGCCTCCATCAAAGAGGCCCACCCTATTCAGTCAAGAAGATCTGAGGGTCTTAAATACTAGGTTCTATGGTGGTCCCTCCTAGCTTTCTGCAGGGTGACCCAAGTATAACTACAGTACCAAATGAAAGAAGTGCTAGGAGATGGGAAGTGTAGTGCAAAGCACAGTATATTCTGTTCTCAGAGAAAAGAGAAGGCTTTCTGGAGGAAGTAGCATCTCTTAGGCTTCTGACAATTTAACTCAAGAACCTACTATGTGCTAGGTCTCTCTCCCCACAAGGTATAAAAGAAATGGTTCCCTCCTGGCCCAAGGACCACCCATTGGAGTGCTGTGAGAAAACTGAGCAGTCAACTTAAATGATGGGGAATAGAAAGACATCCCAGAGGAGGTGTGGCTCTTGAAAGTGTGATTCCTAAAGGGTGAGTAGGAGTTTCCCAGGACGTGATAAGGGGGAAAGACATTCTAGGTTAAAAGGATAGCATATGAGTATGGCATCTGCCAGGGTCAGCCAGAAGGCTTCCATGATTTAGAGCATGGAGGGAGGGAAAGAGGAGAGGAAGGATCTGGACTTGATCCTGAGGCCAGTGTGAAGTAGAGGGCACATCCAACTGGTAGCACAGAAAAGGTAAAATAAAGTCATGGCATTAAATAATCAAAATTGCTTTCTTCTCTATTTTCTTTCAATCTTTAAAACATCAAAAAGAAAATCTCAGTTTGGCACTACCATAACTTTAACATCCCAGTAACACTGCTGCTCCCTTCTAAAGGAAGAGAGTATAGGCTTCAGGCTTGGAGAGACTGGAGTATTTAGCTAGAATTTTTAAAGCTTTCTTTTTTTAAGTTTAAATTTGTTTTAATGAGTATTTTCTGTTTAGGGTAAATAATACTGGTTAGCATTGTTCTAAAAAGATTCCTCTTAAGTAAAACAAAATGTGGGGTGAGTCAGTATCAAGAAACAGTACAGGTGGTAAATGACTATGGCAAAGCTCATGAAGATGGTTTGCAAATAAGTGAAGTTAAGGAAATGCAGCTGTGGGCAAGGGAGTCATGGAAGATTTCTGAGAAGAGGAGCATGATCAGAACCACAGAGGAGAAAGCTCAGGTAGCAGAGAAGGGAGTCTTGGGGGGGAATCGTGGAGGCAAGGAGGTTGGTTGTAGGCTGCATCTACTTACCCAGATGGCATCTGACCCGGGCATTTGTGGGCCCACAGCGGCCCTCAAGCTGGGCCCCAGGCAGTAGGACAGAAAAGCCAGCATTGCCGAAAGCGTTGGCACTCATAAAGCTCCGCAGCGCCCTTAAGGCCCGGTAGGTTCCCGGGCACCGGCGGCAGTTAATGGGTTGGCGCTGGCCTGCTTGGTACAGCAGAAGCTGGTAGCACCCAGGGGCCAGAGGTGGGGACCAGCCCGGAGGCAGAGGGGTAGTTCCTGAGAAGTCCCAGCTTACAGCCCCAAAGTCCCTCAAAATGGCAGGGAAGCTGCTCTCCAGGAGCTCCACATCATGCCGCTGGGCATCCCGAGGCACAAAGGGGGCTGAAGGTAAGTCTGGCAGAAAGAGCAGGCCTGGGCGCTGAATGCCCAGGACCCCTGGCCCTCTCCCAGGGCTTGGGCCACCCTGTGCTGCCCGCCTCACCCTACCCATTCCTGCCCAGGAGTAGCGCTGGGCATAGGCTCGAAGGCGACTACTCACTAGACCTTCTGTCCCAGGTCCTTCCCCAGGCTCCCTAGAGCTCCCTGGGCTTGGCCTGCCAGCCTTAGAACATCCCCCAGGCCCACTACTTACACCCACAGCTGAACTCCCACCCCCCAGGACTTGCATGTCCTGAGAACCCAGGCGGTAACAGTACCAGAGGAAAAGGGAAGTGAGGGCTCCCAGGAGCAGGGTGAGGGCTGAGGAGGCCAGGGGCAATGGCCAGGTGAGCATGATGGGCAGGGAGGCCCTGGCCAAGAGACCTGAGGCATCTTCTCTACCCCAGTTCCCATGCCCCCCCAATTCTCCACCAGCTCCCTCCATGCCTGCTCCCTGGTTACCCCCTGGGCTGTTTCCCTTCCACATTCCCACTGTTATTTTTTCTCCTCAGGAGGTCTCTCTCCACCTGGGTCTTCCTCTTTCTCGCCTCCTTCAGGTACCTCTAACCCTCCTTCCCTTTCTTTCCCTCTCCTCTCTCCCTCTTACACCCCTCCTCCTCTCTCCTTTCTCCTTCCGGCAGTTTGCTCTTTCTCCTCTGCCTCTTCTTTACCCACCCTGTCTCCCCCTCTCTTCTTTTCTCCCCCCTTCACCCCTTCACTGTAGCTTTCCCGGCTGCAGTTCCTACCCTACCTGGACCCGAAGCCCCAGGAACCCGCAACCAGTCCTCCTTCGCAAGGGCTTCTCCCTCCTTCCTCCCCCCTTTCCTTCCTGCCCTCGCTTCTCACTCGACCCGACCTGCAGGTCCACTCTCCATTTCTCTCTCGCTTCTGCCTTGGCTCCCACTCACCCTGACGTCACCCCTCCCCACAGTCCTCTCAGTTTAGCTACCCCGCCCCCACCCAGTGGTCGCCGCAACTGCGCAGTGTGGGTGGGGGGTGTCTCCGGATTTGCCTTTTCATTCCCCAACCGCGGGCCCCGGCCTCTAAGTGCCCCGCAATGCGAAAAGAAGGGGCGGGGGCTGAGGGGGCGTGGTAACGCAAGGGAAGTGGCAATCGCGAGGACTGTTAACTTGGCGGGTGCTGGCGGACAGCGGACCCTTACGCTGCGGTCTGTGGCCTGTGGGTTGGCCGGTCGATCCTCGACCAGTGGTCCTGTGACCCCCTCCTCCGTCTACACCAGAGCCAGCCCGCGGCCGGAGTCTGACAGTGAAGGCGGCTTCAGGCAATCGTCCTCGGCTCCAGGGGCCGGGCCAGCTCAGACTCGGCCGAGAAGAGCTGTCCGTTCGTTAGTGGTGCTGAAAAGAGCCCTCCAGAGGTGTTAGAGGAGGCCAGGAGACAAATAATCAAAGTTGAAGCTATCTGACAGTTGGCTGGGATCATGTTGTATGTAAGAGGAGGTCTCCCCTCCCCAGATCGCGGTCCGTCACCCCTTAGACTTCTCATAAACGTAGCAACTTGCCATTTTCCTGGAGGAGCAGAAAGCTCATTCCACATGAACTTCTGTTAAGGAGAAAGGAAAAGCCCATTAGGGATCTGAATCCGGGCAGGGGGCATATTTGGGGTGGACAGGAGCGAACCCAGCTGTGCTGATCCTCTGTACAATGGGAAAAGGAGATTCAGATTCCAGATGTGCCGTAATGGCTGGGGGAGGTGGTGTATTTTTACTGCTGGGACCAGAGTTTCCTTTGCCTCCCTAGGGGCCGCGGGAGTGAGGATTAAGATGCTAACTCATTTGGTTCCTCCTTCCTCCATCTGCACTTCCTCCTCCTCCCTCCCCCACCCTCCGCCCCCAGATAAATCCCAGGCCCCTCCCTTCGCCCGTCCCCAGGATCTGACGTGAGCTCGACACCTTTCTCAGCTTCTGCCTCCCGCAGCTCCAGTACCCAAGCTTCGACTCTCCAGGTTCCGCAACCCTTTCCCCAACTCGCCAAGCCCCCCCACCCCACTAGGGCACTGTAGGGATCCTCCCGATCTTCAACCCCACCTCAGGCCACCGTAAGCTGTTTGGCCTCTCTCCCCCATTCTCCCGGTTTGAGATCCAGCCAGCTGTGTGGACCCAAGTGTCCCAGCAAAGGGTAACCCAGGCAACCGGCCCCTTCGGCCTTCTCGGCCCCACCCCCTGCAGCCGGAGCCGCGCCCCCTCTCTCACAGACCCGAGAGCAGAGGACAGAGAAGATTGGGCAGAGAGGGGTGTTCTCCAAGCCACCCCCAGCCCATTCTGCCCCTCCATCCCAAGGGGCAGAGAAATTGTCTTCTTTGCTAACTGCTAACAGGAAAAATAAAATTAAAGGGAAAGATAAAAGGAGACGGAGGAAAAGTGACAGCTAGATTATTTAGGAGCAGGGGAGAGAAATCGGTGTGAGTCGCCATGGGGACTTTCAGGGCCCAGAACCCGCTGCCTCCCCAGCTGCTGTTCCTAATTCTGCTGAGCTGTCCCTGGATTCAGGGTAAGGACATGGGAGTGTGGGGGTGGGCACCGGGAAGGCCTCCGTTGGGTTCCTCTACCCTCTTTTTTCCGAACATCCTGGGCCTTCTGAGCTGCTGGGGGAGGGGAGGGGCAGAGCTGAAGGGGAAGGGCCAAGCCAAGGCTTTCCAGATTGTACCTGGAGCCCCTACCTCCCAGTATTGAGGAGGTGGGGAAATAAATGAGGGGCGTTTTTAGCAGCTTCTCAGGGGTTAAATATCTGAAGAAGAAGAAGAGGAGCTGGGGAAGTTAGGGGAATGTCTGCGGAGGTGGCAGCTCACAGGGTACCTGGGTGGGAGATGGAGGTGCTGGGAGAGTAGCCAGGCACTGCACACACAAATGTTCTTGGATGTGTGGACAAAGGCAGATGAACAGATACAGTGCTCAGAGACCAGATATTTGCCCCCCTACTCTGACCCCCTGCCAGGCTTCAGGGAAGGGGGCAGAGACTGCAGAGGAGAGGGAGGAAGGAAGGGAGGGAGCTTGAGAGAAAGAGAGAGAGAGAGAGAGAGAGAGAGAGAGAGAGAGAGAGAGAGAGAGAGAGAGAGAGAGAGAGAGAGAACGAACGAGAGAACCACACTGCAGAGAAAGAAACCCAGAGAGGAGCTGGGCACTGCAGAGCACTGGTTGGGAGGTGCTACCAGATCCTCCCCAGAGCCCCAGGGTTGGGCTAGAGCACCATCAAGGAGAAAATGAAGGCACCACAGTGGGACCTCTCCCACCCTGCTGGCACTGTCCAGGGTTCATAAGAGCCAAGGTGCTCACAGAAGGCCCACACAACCTGGGGGAAGTGGGGGAGAGGAAGGTGTAGGAGTGTGAGGGGCGTCTGGGGGCTCCTCCTCCAATCTTGGCTCTCAGCCCAGCCTGAGATCCTCTGAGCTCCTGCAGGCCCAGCTGACTGAGGAGAGAGGAAGAGCTCTGGAAAAAATCTTCCTGGGGAAGGAAGGGGTGGGGGGCAGTGAAAGGGCTCACACAACTTCATCTCCTAGGTCTGGCCCTGAAGGAGGAGGAGGCACTGCTGGAGCCTGGAAGTGAGACCCCCACGGTAGCCTCCAAGGCCTTGGCTGAGCTGCTCCATGGGGCCCTGCTGAGGAGGGGCCCAGAGATGGGCTACCTGCCGGGTGAGGCTTCCAGAGTGACAGGAGTGACAGAGGCAGAGGGAGGGACATTAGCTCTGGGAGTGGGGAGCCAGGCCAGTGAAATTCAGAGGAAGACAGAGAGAGATGGTTAGAGAGAGTCAAAACTGGGTGAGACAGTCAGAGAAACAGGGAAATTGAGACAGAATGATCAAGGAGACAGAGCCAGAAAGAAAGACAGATGGAACTCAGAAAACCAGAATCAGAGAAATAGCAGGAGAGAGACACCAAAAGAGAGAGAAATGCAGAGACCAGTAAATCTCAAATCATAAAATCAGAGAACGATAAGAATACTAAATGGAGATAATGAGTTTGAGAGAGAGTAAAAGAGAAAAAGGTAGCCAGGAGGAGCCAGATCTGAAAGTGGAGGCACAAAGACAGGCTCATGGACATTGGCAGAGTGGAAGGGCCTGGGTAAAGAGGTGGAGCAGGGAAGAGAAGGGGGTGGGGCAGTCTGGCTGTGGAAGCCTTGGAGAAGTGGGAAGTTTTGGTGGAGAAGGGAGAGGTGGGACACCTACACCTTGTGGGGAGGCCCTTGGGGCTCAGTAGGGAATTTCCAGTTTCCTTCAGCCCTGCTCCCTACCCAAGGCCCACCGATTTGCTTCTCCTGTGCCCTGACTTCCCTTGCACTGTCCCAGGATCTGATGCAGACCCCACACTAGCCACCCCTCCAGCCGGCCAGACTCTTGCAGCACCCTCCCTGCCGCGGGCCACTGAGCCAGGGACAGGGCCTCTGACAACAGCCGTAACCCCTAAGGAGGGTAGGGGGGCAGGCCCCACCGCGCCAGAGCTGCTGACCCCGCCCCCGGGAACTACGGTCCCACCCCTTCCCGGCCCCGCCTCCCCAGGCCCACATCTGGCGTCTGAGGGAGGAGAGGAGGAGACCACGACCACTATCATAACCACGACAACTGTCACCACCACAGTGACCAGCCCAGGTGAGGCGATTGAGAAGATGAGGGTACTGTGCAAGAGCACAAATGTGGGAAAGGAGGAGGGTATGGGCGGGAGAGAGGCTGCTGGGAACTTGTGGAGGAGTATGGGTACAGATGGGAGAGGGACTTGTGCTTTATAATGATAAAGTTTGGCATTTATAGACCCTTACTATGTACCAGCACCGTTCTGCATGTTTTCTCCATATTGCAGTTGGAGAAGGGAGTTCTGGGCACTGGTGAGAAAGGCAGCATTGGATAAGGATGGTCAGGGAGCTAGAAACAAGATAGATGAGGACTCCAGGATTGCCTGGCTGGGAGGGCAAGAACACAGGATTCTCTCAACCCCAGCTACTTGTATCTCTTTAGTTCTGTGTAATAACAACATCTCTGAGGGTGAAGGGCATGTGGAGTCTCCAGATTTAGGGAGCATGGCCAGCCACACCCTGGGACTCCTGGACTGCACGTACAGCATCCATGTCTACCCTGGCTACGGCATTGAAATCCAGGTAACTGGACTTAGCATATGACTGTGAAACTTCCAAGCCCTTTCCTCTGTATCCAGGGCTGTGCACAGGTTTGGCCTGGGAGCCAAAGAACCCATTTTCTGACTAAGGCCTGAGGATCTCAAAGACTCTTCTAGAGCTTGACAACTTGGCTGATGTCACTGTGGTGTTTGGGCTGCCATATATAGGGACAAGGAAGGCAAGGGGCAGGGGACTTAGTGGGCCAGACACCCTGACTAATTTGTACTGGTGGGTTTGGGTCTGGCTTCTTTAGGTGCAGAGGCTGAATCTGTCTCAGGAGGAGGAACTCCTGGTGCTGGCTGGTGGGGGATCCCCAAGCCTTGCCCCCCGACTCCTGGCCAACTCCTCCATGCTGGGAGAAGGACAGGTCCTTCGTAGTCCAACCAACCGGCTGCTCCTGCACTTCCAGAGCCCACGGGTCCCAAGGGGCGGTGGCTTCAGGATCCACTATCAGGGTGAGGCATCTGGGCTGCTGGTGGAAGAACAGGAGCCATGCTGGGCAGAGGGGACATCTCCAGGAAACTTCTAAACATGGGGCAATGATGGGGAGATGGACAAGTAATCAGAATGATTATGCTTCAGTGAGATCAGTACCTATTATTCCTATGATGGAGGAAACACAGGCAGAGGGAGCAAATATCAAAGGGACCTAAACTTCTCCTGAGGAATATAGGAACATGTTCTTGGAGGAGGTGATGACTAATCTGAGTCTTTTAGATGACTTAGCTAAAGGAAAGGTGGGAGGGAAAGAAAGGGGAAGGCAGATGTCTAGCTGGATGAAAAGCACACTTCGAGACCCAGCAAGTAGGAAAAAATGTGCCCCCCTTGAGGAATTGAAGTAATTCAATATGGAAGATGGAATTGTCCTAGCTGTGTGACCTGGGATGAGTTCCTTAACCTTTCTGTGCCTCATTATATCTTGTCAAAATTGGTGAACATAATACTTCATGGTACTATTAGGAAGATCAAATAAGTTAATACATACCAAGTGCTTAAAATAGTGTCTGGCACATGGTAAGAGCTCAACAATGTCAGTCATTGCTATTACAGTAAAAGCACAGAAAGTGGTGGGGGAGAAGTAGGCTAAGCGACCAGATTTGTGACCTAGAAAGATCCTGCTGACTTCTAGGGGCAAAGAAGGGGGGATGTACCCATGCTCAACTGCATCCATGAGCATCCACCCACAGACAGCCTGCACACGTGTACATCCATACCCACCTGTGTGCACAGTGACCTTCCCACAGCACCATGTTCTAGCATACATGTGTGCATGAGGCAAGGGACCCAGCCCACAGACCCATCCCAGACACTGCTGCCATCTCCAAAGTCCCTTCCTATTCTCCTTGGAAACAGAGAGGAAACTGTGTTTTGGGCCAATGTCCCCTTCACATCACCACCTCATGGCCTTGCCTGCCCCCTTGTGAGCTCTGCTGACTTCAGGTCCCTTCTGACCTTACCCAGGTTACACACAGCCTGTGTTTCTTCCTCACACCCTCCCCAGCTGTACTTGAGGCCTCTGCTCAGGACCTGCCTCAGAGACTCATGAATGCAAGGTGGAGGCACCCAGTACCAGGCCGATTTGTGGAGAGACCAGTGAGCTGGAGGACATATAGTTGGTGGTCAGGGCCTGGTTGTTGGGGAGGAAGGGTATGCCTGGGGGACCCAGGGCTGAGAGCTGGACTTCAGATATTACACAATGGCTCCCCACTGGCTCCTTTTGGCAGCCACTTCCCTAGGGCATTGAAAATAGGCCTCTTCAGGCTAAGTGGAGCATTGGAGGAGGCAGAGCTCTCGTATAACTTGGCCTTAATTGCCTGCCTCAGTCTTCCCTGTTTTGTGGCTTCTCCATGCACCTTTGGGACTCAGGCCCCATTTAAGCCCTTCCCAATCTGTACTAGCTGGGGCTTCTGATCCAGAGTGGCCTCATTAGCTTCACCCGAAGGCTGAAAGCTCCATCAGCCCTCACCCCAAGCCCAGCAAACATTCCCACTTACAGAAAACCTTTTCACCAACTGCTGTTTCATTTGCTCCTCACAGCAACCCTGGGGGTGGCCACTGTCAACTCCACCTCTGAGAGGACAAAAAGGACTCAAAGGTCATATAGATTGCTCAGCCACCTTCAAATTCACTGCAGAGTCAGAAGTCAGATCCCTGAGTCCCTAACTCCTAGTCATTCATTAATTGAGACTGAGGGGTGGGTGATTACATTTTCTGCACGTGATTGCCTGTCTCTCTGTGCCAGGTTCTTTGCTTGTGTCATTTCTTTAACTCTAAGGCAATCTGCAATGATAGGAATTATTATTGCAGTTTACAGGTGAGAGGCCCTAGGGGTGAAGTCACCTGCTCAAGGTCATACAGCTAATAAGTCATGGAGCTAGAACTGGAACTCAGGTCTGCCTTTCTCCAAATCCAGTGCTCCTTACAATGTTCTGCACTGCCTTTTGGCTGCATCAATTGATCAACTAGGCTAGCTTTTGGGAGACAAAATAAATAAGGCTTGGTTCAGTCTCATAATAACAATAGCGATTAATGTGATGATAAAATTATGCATGCAGATTGTGTATAGGCAAGAAAGCAACTAACTCTGTTGGAAAGAGAAGGCATTGGAAGATTTCCTGGAAGAGGTACTTAAGTTACTCCTTGAAAGATGAGAAAGGTAGAAAACAGTGCCTTGCAGGTAGTGGGAATGCTGTGGAAAAATATGGACATGGGACCGTAAGGAGTCACAAAACTGTTGGGTAGGATATCTAGCTCACAGGTGTTGAGAACTGAAGCTGCACGTGCCAGGTGAACTCAGCTGAGGAAAGGTTCAAATGTCAATCTAAAGCATTGGGTCTTGGTTCCATTTGTGATGGAGAGCCACCACAGAATCTAACATTTATTCAAGTCACTGTGTTCTAGAAGGTTGTTTTTGTGTTTATCTCAATAACTGTGGACTCCTGACAGGCAAGGCCTGTGTCTTTTTCATCTCTCTGTCCCTAGGACCCAGCCAAGGAAATGCTTGTAATATTTTGAAATAAGGAAAGACCAGGCCTCTTGCACTATTCAGTCCTGAATCACTCAGGCCTGGAGTCAGAAAAAGCAAAGGCCCAGGCAAGCTGGTACCTCCCAAGCCCTCTGCTAACTAGAGCCTACCTCTCCTACAAGACCCAGCTTTGGTGCACTTCTTCCAGAAAGCCCTTCTTGATGAGCCTTGCCTGGTCTGAAACAGATACACAGAACTCTGTCAGGATCAAATTCAGAATGTATCATTTATTGCCAAGTCACTTTCTATTTATTTGTTTTATCCCACATGATTCCACAATTTCAGGAGGTTTCCCAAAACAATGCAAGCAAACTTAAATAGGATAAGAAAAAAACTGCCACCAGATAATGCTTGTTAAAGATGAAAAAATAGAATGTGGATGGACAAGCCATTGCTGCTAGGGACAAGCCTCAATCTGGTTCCAAGCTTCCTAGCAGCCAGTTCAAAAAGAGAGATTATGCAATTCTCACTATAAGAAAGGAGAACACAAACCAGTTCCTTAAGGAAAGCAAAGCTCTCCCTAGCACTTCACTTTCACCAGGGGATTCATCTGATGCAGGGGGAAGGCACTGAGTATTAAGATCTTTAATAACAAAACAGTCAAAGTTCCTAAAAGAGTTTCATGTGGCTCCTCTGAACGAAAGCTGAGGATGTCATACTACCGGACACCTCAGTGGAAGGAAGTCTGTGTATGGAGGGAAGAAAATACTATGAGGTACTTAATAACTTGGAGCCTCAATTTTCACATCTGGAAAATGGATCACAGTCTTTCTCTGACTACCTCAAAGTACTGTGTGAACTCACTTTTGAAGCTGAACAAGCTCTGCAAATACTATTTGATATTTAGAGCTGGATGGGGTTCAGAATGGCTAATTGATTTGCCTGAGTTAACACAGTAAATGAGTACTAGAGTCCAGAATTTCTTTCTTTGAGTCTCAGATATCTCATCTATAAAATAGATGGGAGCCACAGTGGATAGATTACAGACTAGGAAAGATAAGGGATATTGAAATTACCTCTTCATGAGACAATGCCCATGTGAAAATTCCAGTATAGAGCCAGTTTCCAGGCCCACAAGGGAGCCTGGAAAGAGGGGAGAAAGTTTTGGGGGACTGGTAAGAGAGGATGGCATGGGAAATGAGTCCTCTTCCTGCTCTGCCTGATCCAGCCTACCTTCTGAGCTGTGGCTTCCCTCCCCGGCCAGCCCATGGGGATGTGAGTGTGACAGACCTGCACCCTGGGGGCACTGCCACCTTCCACTGTGATTCGGGCTACCAGCTGCAGGGTGAGGAGACCCTCATCTGCTTCAATGGCACCCGGCCAGCCTGGAGTGGTGAACCCCCTAGCTGTATAGGTGAGTCTCCTGCCACAATAAGTGGAGGTGTTTGTCCTGGGTGTGGGGGGGGGTCCTCTCTTGGGGACCTCCATCTTTGGAGAACATCCATCTTGAAGGGGTTTCTACGCTGAAAAATCCCTATCCTGGCATCTTCATTTGGAGCTCCTTACACTGAGTGTCCCTCTCCTGGGAGAACATCTGTGCTTGTGGGGGTCTCCATGTGGGGCTGCCCCACCTGGAGGGTTTCCATTTTGGGAGCTGCCATTCTGGACATCCCTTCTTTCAGAGATTCCTCACCCTAGAGGGAGCCATTCTTGGGGTCTGTATCTGGAGGATCTCATCTCCTCGAGAGTCTTCATCGTGGGGATCCCATCTTGAAGATTTTCCATCTGAGGGCTTCAATTTTGGGAATCCCCATAACTAACTATGCCAGATGTCCATATCTTGGGAGTCTCCATTTTGGTAGCATCTCTATCCTGAGAAGTGTCCATTCTGGGGTTCCTCTCTTCTTAAGCTGGTTCCCTACCTGGGTGGTAGCCTGGAAAAGGTCTTGTCTTCTGGGGTGAGCTTATACAGCAGAGGTCATCCCAAGACCAGGTCCCAGCAAAGGTTGGATGCAACAGCTCTGGAGATGGGAGAACAAGTCACCTTACCCTGCCTCCCCCTTTGCCCACAGCATCCTGTGGTGGCACCATCCACAATGCTACCCTGGGCCGCATCGTGTCGCCTGAGCCCGGGGGAGCTGCAGGACCCAACCTCACCTGCCGTTGGGTCATTGAAGCAGCTGAGGGATGCCGGCTGCATCTGCACTTTGAGAGGGTCTCACTGGATGAGGACAATGATAGGTAAGGGTCTGTCTGAGCCTTAAGTCAGAGGTACCCACCTCGGGGAAATAGAGGGGCTGCAGTCAGGGGTCAGACAGACCTGAGGTGAATCCCAGCTGGGATCTGTGCCAAACACAAGTTAGTCTTTTCCCTTTCTTAGGCAGTATAACTGTTCAACTTAGACGAATCACTTAACATCTTTGTGCCTCAGTTTCCTTATCTGTACAATGCAGTTAAGTGTACCTCCCTCTTAGGGTTCTGTGAGAATGAATGTACTGGGATATGTAAGGTGTATAGACTGGTGCCCAGCACACAGTGAACACAATGCACGTGTCTGTCATCATCATCCTCAGTGTCATCCTTTATTGAACAAGCTGGTGGTGTACCAGCTCTGCCACTGGTTGCTATGCAATGTTGGGCAGGTTACTTAATCTTTCTGTGCCTCAATTTCCTCATCTATAAAATGAGGGATAATAATAGTGTCTGACTCAGGGATCTTGTGAGAATTAAATGAGACAAAATGTGTAAAGGCTTAGGGGAGTACATGGCATAGAGTTAATGTTTGAAAATAATATCTATGAAAATAAGTTCAGAGAGCAGACAAAAGGTGAGGTGGCTTCTGGGGGAAAACTAAGCTCCTGGATACCTTTCTGCCCATCCCAGACTGATGGTGCGCTCAGGGGGCAGTCCCCTATCCCCAGTGATCTATGACTCAGACATGGATGATGTACCAGAGCGAGGTCTCATCAGCGATGCCCAGTCCCTCTACGTGGAGCTGCTTTCAGAGACACCTGCCAATCCCCTGTTGCTAAGCCTCCGATTTGAAGGTAACTACCCTCCCCCCAGCCCTAGGCCTCAACTCCCACACCTTCTCCTCTTCCTGATGCCCAGGCATGGTCACAAGCATATACTCCATCCCTGCTCATCTTTGTATTTGGATCCCTGAAACTCCACTTGCCTCCCCACCCCAAAGCTAGAAGGATCCCTTCATATGGACCCCTTCTAGTTACTTGAATTAGCCTTTTCTGTTATGTTTTATGTATGGCTAGATTCAGGTGCACAGCCAAGAGACCAGTTGCCTTAATCTCTTAGTTCCTTCCTCTGTGTTAGCTTCGTTCTCAGTCAGGTTCTCAGGTTGTGGTGAACACAGGGGTGACATACCACTAACTTAGTAACTCCATCAGAAACAGAGAAGGTATACCACTTTCCTAAGAGCTTCAGCAAAAATGTCAGGAAAAGCTCTCATTGCCCTGGCTTAGGTCATGTGCCTATGCCTAAGCCAATCACTGTAGCGGGTGGTAATATGATTGGCAGATCCATCATGTGGTTATCCCTAGTTGACCCAACTGAACCTCCTGGACTGTAAGTGAGAGGGACATGTAGCCTAAAATTAAAATAGGAGTGCTGTTACCAGAAGGGAGACTGGATGCTGGACAGGTAGAAACAAGATCAGTGATCACAGGAGAAGAGGCATTTAAGCTAGGCCTTACAGGATTGAGAGAATTTTAAAAGGAGATTGAGAATGAGCATCTCAGGTGAAAGGAAGCAGTGGTAAAAGAGGAAAAAGCCTGATATGTTTGGGAAACAAAGAATATCTGTGTGGCTGGAGCAGAGGATTTGTGTGAATAGTAGCAGGAGAGAGACAAAGTGATGCTCAGAGATGAGAGGAGTTAGTTTCTGGTATGAATCAAGAGAGAAATGGAATTGGCATGGGGCCCTGATGGATGCATAGTATTTGGACATAATACCTTATTGGGTTAAACAATAGTGAACTAGAACAGTGTATCTGAAAAATAAATTGCATTTTAGATTCTGAGAGTGCAAAAGAAATTCCTAGGTTTGTGGCCTGCCTCCATAGTTGTGGGCTGCTGCTACTCCATAAGCATCAGATTCCTCTTTTGTAACTGAGGTACCTAAGTCTTATCTTATAGATGGTTTTGCAGCTAAGATATGATCAGGTGGGCAAAAACTAAGATGCTTTACAAATGTACATTTTTTCTGACTTAGTCCAAAGTCAAAACTAAGTAATTTTTTCATTGTCTTCCCTTTTGGATTCTTGCCACAGCATGGATGATCAGAATCCAGCTGTTATTTTTGAGGAGAGAACACACCTACCCATGCCAGTTCTTCAAGGCACCTTGTTCCCCCGATTCATGTGCAGTTTCCAAAGCCAAGTGTCTCTGGCTAGGAATCAAGTGATCTGGGTTTGAGACCTGGTTCTGCCACTGCTCTACTGTGTGACACTGGACAAGTGGCTTTTTGTGTGTGGGCCTCAGTTTCCACATCTGTAGAAAGGTGGCTAGGATTTGACTGGCCCTAGGGGTTTCCCTCCAGAGGCCAGGGAAGTGACATAAATGTTTGAATGAGGAGTGTTAGAGCTTTTAGGGGAAACTGGAGGGTGAAAGCTAAGCCCAAGGGTATTCCATTTTAAACTGCCTCTGAGTGGCCAAATGTCTGAATTCAGCTCAAGTCCCCCAGTTTAAGACCTGTCCTAATGCTTAGTTTCTGTGACTGACTCCTTTCTAGCCTTTGAGGAAGATCGCTGCTTTGCCCCTTTCCTGGCACATGGCAATGTCACCACCACAGACCCTGAGTACCGCCCAGGGGCACTGGCTACCTTCTCATGCCTCCCAGGATATGCCCTAGAGCCCCCCGGTCCCCCAAATGCCATTGAATGTGTGGATCCCACAGAACCCCACTGGAACGACACAGAGCCAGCCTGCAAGGGTGAGTCCTCCACATCCCCAGGAAATCCTTCAGTCTACAGATTACCCCAAGCTGGGGCCCTAGGAAGGCCATTGAGGGAGGACATCTGCATATCCAAACCTAATAAACCTGGGCCTTGGGTAAATCCCGGTCTCATTCAGAGACTGTTTTCTTAGCCAAACAATTGGTGGGCTTGTTACAGAATTCAGGGGTCACAACCCAAATGTCCAAGAACTAGAACTGGAGTGAGGCTAAGTCATGGATTGGGTGGTGATGCACAGGCTGGAGAGTGGGCAGGATTTGTGAAGAGCAGGGCTGAGGATTGGGCACAAGAGGACTAGGCCAGGCAATTCACAGGAGGGTAGCAGATAATAGGAACCCTGAGAGGCAGGGTGGTGCTCATGATTGGGAAGGGTGAGGACTATGGTGACATGGAGACTGCATGCCCACCTGGGGCCTGAATCTGACACCTCTTCTACCCTAGCCATGTGTGGAGGGGAGCTGTCAGAGCCAGCTGGTGTGGTCCTCTCTCCCGACTGGCCCCAGAGCTACAGTCCCGGCCAGGATTGCCTGTGGGGCCTGCATGTCCAGGAAGAGAAGCGCATCTTGCTCCAGGTTGAGATGTACGTTTGGGTGCTCCAGAGGGAGTGAGGGGTGTGAACTCTGAACGTGTGATATGACAGTGCACCAGCCTGTGTTCTTTTTTTTTTTGAGCATTAAGAGTTTATTTTGGAAAACAAGAATATAGAGAAAGTAGTACATGCCTGAGAGTGGGGCATGGACAGACCCAAAGAGAGGCTTTCACATCTACACGAGATTCAGTGAATATATGGTCCGATGATAGAGGCAACTAAGAGTTCAAGATGGGGACGTGGCTGTCAGGTAGATGGAGGTACAAATCACTTATTGGCCAGGTGACCTGGGATAAGTAAATGGAGTAATGCAGCCTTCCTCAGCGACTGTAAAAGGGGCTCTGGCCTGGTGTCTCTCACTCTGGCAGTCTCTGAGGCCTCCCCTGGAGGGATTTCCAGGGACTCGGGCCCGAGCGGTTATACCTTCACCGGCCCACAAGATGGATGTGGGTGGGGCTGGGGAGAATCCAGTGAACAGATTTGGTATAAGGTGGTCGTGTGACTGCACACAATCAGAAGCAGGCGTGGCCCAAAAGCACACACTGAGGCCCGGTGGTGAGCATGTTCTGTGATTGGTCAGATTTGGAGTGAGCTATCCCTTGGTGATGGAGACTTTGGAACGTGGGAGGAGTTAGTAATAAACAGCGTTGGGCTGGGAAGCAGGAATGGGCGGAGCCACAGGACTAGTGGAACCTGGAGACGCCCATCATTGGTCAAAACTGAAGAGGGCCAGATCTGGGATTGAGTACTGTGGGGGGAATCTGACACTCCTTCTACCCTAGCCATGTGTGGAGGGGATCTATCAGAGCCGGCTGATGAACTGAACTAAGGATTAGGCAGAACCGGATGGGCGGGGCAGATGTAGCCCAGCCCCCACATGTGGTCCCACTCCCTGCAGCTTGAATGTACGCGAAGGAGACATGCTGACACTGTTTGACGGGGATGGACCCAGCGCCCGAGTCCTGGCCCAGCTGCGGGGACCTCAACCGCGCCGCCGCCTTCTCTCCTCTGGGCCCGACCTCACGCTTCAATTCCAGGCACCGCCTGGGTCCCCCAACCCGGGCCTGGGCCAGGGTTTCGTGTTGCACTTCAAAGGTACGGAATTCCGTCTAGGGGTCCGGCAGGCGAGGAGCGAGGTCCCGGAGCTGGAAGGGCACCCTGAGTTACGGGACAGCCTCCAAACTCACTGTATTCTCCCCTGCAGAGGTCCCGAGAAACGACACGTGCCCAGAGCTGCCACCTCCGGAGTGGGGTTGGAGGACGGCTTCCCACGGAGACTTAATCCGAGGCACGGTGCTTACTTACCAGTGCGAGCCGGGATACGAGCTGCTCGGCTCCGACATTCTCACTTGCCAGTGGGACCTGTCCTGGAGCGCTGCGCCTCCCGCCTGCCAAAAAAGTGAGCCGGGGCCCCGCCATGGCTGCCCACGGCCCAGCCCCTGCCCTCTGGGTTTCGCCTCTGCTTGAGCGCCACCCGTCCTCTCTGCTCCCCGCCTCCGTCTCTCCTTGTCCAGGACTCTGTACAGCCTTTGAGTTTCATCCCTTCCCTTTGGACCTTCCTCAGGCCCCGCCTCTGCCCTTTGGGTCCCATGCCCCTGCTCTTCGGTGCCCCCCAACCATCCCGTCTGGGCCCCACTCACATCCTCTCCGGGCTGCCTCCTTTTCTCTTGCACTGTTCTGGACTCTGACCGTTTCCTCTGGGTCCTACCTCGTCTTTTCGTAGTCCCACCCCTTCCCGGCTCCGCCCCCTCAGCTCGGCTCCGCTCTCCCTGTTCTAGGCCCTGCTTCAGTCTCTCAGTAAGTCCTCAGCACCTGACGTAACTGGAAATCACTTTACCAGAACCTCGGCTTGTCAGGGAACTTGGTTTATTTAAATGCAACCATTTAATCCCCACCCTGGGTTGGGGTTATGCGGAGGGGTTGGGGTCTCTCCATATCCTGCCAGAGCTCATAGTCGGGAGGACCACAGATACTTAACACGGGATGGTACAGAGTGGTAATGGTTGGATGACTTTGGGCAAGGTACTTAACATCTTTGAGCCTCGACTTCCTCATTGGTGAAGGAGGACTAGGAGGTTATGAGGAGCAAATGAAAAGCTTTTTCAGTGCCTGGTGCGTGTAAACAGTTAAGTAACAGCTGCTATTAGCACAGAGAAGTGCTGTGGTGGTGGGCAGGAGTAAATGTCTCAGGGATAGGGCAGGAGATTTACAGAGGTGGTGAAATTTAAAGGAGGTGGGAGTATATCTTTTAGAAGAGCAGAAAGGGGTGGCATCTTGTCATTTTCTCCAAATTTCAGGAAGCCTGCTACAAGGATATAGGATTGTAGATCTTCCACCTGGCCGCTGGGGCAATGGTGGGACCAATGGGGATATGTTTCAGGAAGCCAGATTTGGGCTGGACACGGAATTCTTTCTAGTTGACACAGCTCCTCATCCCTGGAAGGATTGCCAGAAAGTCTAGTCTGGAAGCCAGGCAGGACTGAGGCAGGGACAGGAAGGGATGGAGGCAGAGCCCAGAGAGGATAGGGACTGGCCAAGCTGCTGGGGGCTCAGGAAGGAACCTTACCTGGGCAGCACATTAAGCCTGATGCTGAGCTGACACCCGAGTCCCTTTCTCAGCCCAGGGCTCCAGGGCTGTGACCCTGTGTGGTTCCAGCTCTGCTACTCTGCTACTCCCTGGGTGAGTGACCATAGGCCAGTCATTTGACTGCTCTGGGCCCCAAGGGAGATAGATGACAGTGATGTTGACCTCTGAGGATCAGCAGGGCATATGATAGTGTGTTTGTTAAACATCTAGCAGGATGCCTTACACAGGCCTATATACAATACATAGCTAAGACTGTCACTCTTCCACAAGGTTATAAACTCAAACACCTGCAGGAACCAGGCAGGCAATGGAAGTGAACAGAAGAGGAGGAATGATGGGAGCAGGAGGGCTGAGCCCCTCGAAGGACGGCAGCTTCCTTTCCACCTATGATCTGCTATGCTAGGCTGACACTGCTAGGATTTAGCTGGTATGGTCTGGTAACAGTGGTTAAATATTTTAAATTTCCCTCTAGGATGAGGGTCTGTGTTGCCCCAGTCACTCTGTTTTCCAGGAGAAGCCTGAAATACAAAATGCACGGAACTTTTTTTCCAACTCCTGCTCTCTTCATTCCCAGGAAATAGTGGATGGTGGGGTGTTGCTCAGAGGATATGGCCCATGGCTCAGTCCTCTCCCATCCCTAAACTTCTAGATCTTTTAAGGCCCTTGTAAGCTCCCTCTGACCTTGCCCTCCTGCCAACAGTCATGACTTGTGCTGATCCTGGTGAAATCACCAACGGGCACCGAACCACCTCAGATGCTGGTTTCCCTGTTGGCTCCCATGTCCAGTACCGCTGTCTGCCAGGGTACAGCCTGGAAGGAGCGGCTGTGCTCACCTGTTACAGCCGGGACACAGGCACTCCCAAATGGAGTGACCGGGTCCCCAAATGTGCCTGTGAGTATGGGGACACCCTGGGAAGGGTGGCTGGCTGGCCTGCTCAGCAGTGCAACTGGCACGTGACTGACTAACATGTTCCCTACAGTGAAGTATGAGCCATGCCTGAACCCTGGGGTCCCAGAGAATGGCTATCAGACATTGTACAAGCATCACTACCAGGCGGGCGAGTCTCTGCGCTTCTTCTGCTATGAGGGCTTTGAGCTTATCGGCGAGGTCACCATCACCTGTGTGCCTGGCCACCCCTCACAGTGGACCAGCCAGCCCCCACTCTGCAAAGGTGCCTGGGCAGACAGGGCAGGAGGGGACACAGCAGTTGTTTGGGGAGTGACAGGGCTGAGAAAGTCAGGTAGCAAATGTGAAGCCAGTGGTCACCCTGCTGAGTTCCCCATTCATTTCCTGTGGGCTCTTATCCTCAAGGGTACATCCAGAAGTACTGGGAGTTCAAGGTCATGGAATTATCCTAAGGGAGGTAACAGAGGGAGCTTTGGTTTGGAAGTCCTTTGTCCTCTGGATAGGTCCCAATTTCCCTATTTTTGACAAATTCTATAGACCTGGTTGGTTTAGACTGCCCAGGAACCCTAAACTTTTAGGGGTCTGGAGGAGGAGGAAGGCCCTGCCCTGACTAGTCCTCCCTGACCCCCATCAAGGGAAGGACAAATAGGTTGAGCACAGGGCAGAGAGAACCAGGCTGTCCAGCCAGCCCCACTGGGCTCCCGGCCCTCCACCCAGCTTCCTTCCCTCCCTGGCTCAGACCCCGTCCCCTCCTCCTCCTCTCCCTGCAGTGGCCTATGAGGAGCTCCTGGACAACCGAAAACTGGAAGGTCAGTGAGGGCACAGGTGGAGATCCCGACCTGGCTGAGTTGGGAGGGCAACGCAGAGGCCTGGGGCAGGAGGCCAGGCCCTGGAGGGGTGAGGCCCAGGGTTCAGGGTCCAGGGCAGAAGGCTGGGAGAGAGCCCAGAGCTGGGCCCAGTCCCACCTCATTGGCCTCTCCTCCTCCCCTCAGTGACCCAGACAACAGACCCGTCACGGCAGCTGGAAGGAGGGCACCTCGCCTTGGCCATCCTGCTGCCCCTTGGCTTGGTCATTGTCCTTGGCTGTGGCGTTTACATATACTACACTAAGTAAGTACCCAACTCAGGGAGCTGAGGGCCAGGGCAGACATCCTGCCTGCCTGGCACAGGAGCCTGGGTGATGGGGGGGGCAGGGGCTCACCTCTCGATAAGGCCCTCTATCTCCTCCCTTTCCCAGGCTGCAGGGAAAATCCCTCTTCGGCTTCTCGGGCTCCCATTCCTACAGCCCCATCACGGTGGAGTCAGACTTCAGCAATCCACTGTATGAAGCTGGGGTGAGCCCTTCTCCTACCCTTGAAGAGCCACATTCTCAGCCACCCCATGAACAAAACAAGTCAGGTGTGAACAAAAGGGAGTGGTAAGGACTGTGACTAACAGGAGAACTTGTGCCCCATCTAGTCCACAGTGAAAAGTTAGGTGCAATTGCCAGGTCTTTCAGTTGTTCAAGACAATCCAGAGATTCAAACTTTTATGTGATTTTAAGATACTACAGAATGAACCAAACACATCCATTGGCCAGATTCAGTCCCATTCTCACCCTGTGGTCCCCACATTTCCTGATCAATGTTACTTTAAAAACCTAGGGTCTTCCCTCTTCCTTGTGGTTCCTCTTCCCATTTGCTGCCTCCTCCACCCCCATCCCACTCCAGCAACTGATCCCATTTCTCTGTCTCTAGGATACACGGGAGTATGAAGTTTCCATCTGAACCCCAAGACTTAAGCTGCAGGACCCAGAACCTGTCCCAAGCTCCTTCTCTTCTCATTCTGGGCAGGGAGGGGTTCAGGACCTGGTCTCTGGTTCTTTTCCTCCCTGCTGTGTAAATAGTCTCCTGGTCCTACAGGGGGGCTTTGATGGGCCCTGGGGACCCTAGAGTAAATAAACCAGCATCCTGCCACCCAAAGCTCCTCTTCTCAGTTGCCAAACCAGGGGCCTGCCCACCCCCTACCAGCTTTTGGATCCTCCTGGGAGAGGAACTCAGCCCACCTGCAACTCCTGGAGCTGCTGCAGCCCAGGACACCTCACAAAGATTGCCCGAGGGCTCTACAGTTCCTTTGGCCTTGGACGGTCAGGAGGGATGAAGGGGAGAGATGGGACAAGGCCCCTACCCACCTCCTGCTATCTCCCCAACCTACAACCCTCTACCTTTGCTTCTGGATTTTGTTTTTGAGCAATAAACAGAAAATCACCATTTGTAACTGGCTGGTGGAGTGTGGGAAGGTGGATCACAGAGCATAACAGATGGAGACGGTAGCCTCTCCAAAGAGAGGGCTGGGGAAAGGGGAACAGTGTGGAAAATGGTGGAACTCCACGACTGGGCACAGGGCGATGTCAAGTAGGCTGGCCTGGGGTCAAAAAGCTTGGTTTTTGGCTCAGCCTCTGTGGAGGACTGGCTGGGAGGACAAGCCCCCTCTGGGCCTCAGCTGTCTCTGCGTAAGAACTTGATGTTTCTAGGTCCTCTCGCCAGAAGATAACTAACAGTAACCACCTCTCCCCACTTACTGTTTGGGGGAAGGCAAATGGCTCTCTGTTTCATGAATGGTTTACCTAAAATTCAACCCCTTTTTGAGAATTTTTGTATCCATCTAGTGTTCCACTCTTTTTCTTTCAAGCATACCTGTTGTACCTATCAACCAAGTACTGGTCAGATCTGCAGCATTTCACTAACAGTGAACTTGTTTTGTATCCTGTAGGCCTCCTTTTTTACTTTATCTATTTTAAAACATTGTAAGGAATGTATAGCCTGTTTGTCTAAAGTCTTTCTCCAAACAAATTGGATTTTACTTAATTAAAATTTTAAATACAATGAAACACTTTTAAGACAGATGATACAAAAATACTCAATAGAAGGTTGAATTTTAGGAGAAGTGTGGCAAACTGATCTTTATAGTAGCCTAAGGTTTGGGGGCATTTATTCTGTGTCAGGATTGTGCTAAGCACTTTGCATCATTGCTCACAAGGATCCTGTGAAACAGACAGTTTATTCCCATTTTTCAGTTAAGGAAACTGAGGCTCAGATGTGAACTGGTTTTCTCAGGAGGCTCCACTAAGTGCCAGATTGGGATTTAAATGCAAATTCACAAAGCCTACCTCACTGTCTTCTGGCTAGTAATGGGTGTGACATATTCCTGTAGGCATGAGGCCCCAAAGGTCAGAGGGGAGATCTCACCACTGACAGTGGTGGCAAAGGTAGCTCTTCAGAAGCAAGGGTGGACCGTCTCAGATGCCACAGAACTGTACCTTAAGGTGCTGGAGTTTGCCTAGGAGGCTGGTTTGGACCTATGAGCTCATCTGTGCCAACAGGTTAATAACTGAATTAAAATCATTCCAATAATATGCCCACACATCTGGCCAAAAAAAAAGGGCCACTCTCACATCTCTACCCCAGAGAAGCCACACCAGAGCACGCCTGGGTTGGGAGGAAGGCAGGATCTCTGTGTTTTTATTAAAGCCTTTGATTTCTGGTAGTGGTGTTGCCAGCTGAGGATGGAGAGGTGTGTGCTGGTTCCAGAACATTCTGGAAGCTTAAGGGTTGATGCTGCTCATGACTATGAATCACCCCCAAACCCAAGTATTTAATGAGTTCTGAAAGAGGAGCTTTGAGGCATGTTCTAGAGGGACAGAATGGGGCAAGGCATGAGAGCCCAAAAGCAGCACCACAGAGGGTTGGGATCATCCTCCAGATGTCAAACTGCTAGGCAGAGTTCCCTAGGAAAGAATCAGAATTTTGATTCTTTGGATCCAAGCTCATGTCTTCTTATCCCTCCATCCACTCCCTAAGCCCCACCTAGCTATCCATCAACCATTCTCCTGCTATCTATTCATCCATCTACCCATCTATCCATTAACCCACCACTGTCCTTCCACCTATCCATCCATTCATGCATTTCTCCATCCACACTTACACCCATCATTCCCCATCCATCTGTCTGCCAATCCATGTATCCCTCATTCATCCACCCACCCACTCACCTCTCTTCCATCAATGGATCTTAATAAGGCACTCATAAAGTCTCGATGAGCCCCTGGTATCTTGTCTCTATACTCCAGTGGTTAAACTATTTCTGTTTCCACCCTCTCCCATCCTAAGAACACACACACATACATACACACTCATATTCATTCTACTGAGACTCAGCTCTCTGCCTTTGCTTATGTATGCCCCACCACTTGGAATACCCCTACCAGCCCATTTTTTCCTGTAAAATTCTTTCTTTAGGTGTTACTTCCTCTAGGAAGCTCCATGTTTCCTTTCCTTCCTGTCCCAAATGAGGCTGGGATAAATGCTCTTCTCACTGTTCCCATTTCTATTATGGGGATGTATCTCTATTATAACCAGCCATTTACTTGGCTGGATCCATACTAAATTGTGAACTCTTCAAAGGCAGAGACTACCATTCATTTCTGTGTCCCAAGCTCCTGAAACAGGGACTCTAAATATTTGGTTAATACTAAATGGCCTTGTAATCCACCAGGCCCAGGGCATACCTTGTCACGAGGGGATGGCAGGAGGTGTGCCTTGGTATGGGTATGGTTTCTGTCAGAGCTAGAGAAGAAAGGAAAAGAAAGGCTAAGAGCTCTGAATTCAAGGGTCAGAACAAAACAGAATAAGACCACATGGTTTAAAAATTCCCCTACCCTGCTGGGATGTTGTCAAACCCTTGCTCTCTCCCCTACAGGCTCCTCATCATTCTCCCAGGACAAAGGGCTTCTCCCTTGAAGCCTCACCGGGTATTGGTGCCTCAGGTCTTGGTGAAGAACACTGGAAGTAGAGACCCCAATCGGAGAAATTACTATCTCTACAGCCAGTAAAAGGTGTTGATAGGAAGGGAGGGGCTGAGATGATTCCAGGCCAGCAGTGAGGAGTGGGTCCTGGGTTCATGGGTCGGGGGGCACAGTTCAGTCCTAGGGCTGGCTGTGGGAAGCAGGAAAAGGCTGACTTGTGAAGAGGTCAGCTGTGGTTGAAAGGGGTCAGGGTCTCGAAGGAAGGGCAGGGAAGGGTTTCTGGATACAGTGGTCCTGGAGTGAGGGTCACCATGTTTGGAAATCTGAGTTATCGGTCTTGTGTCTGTTTTTCCTTGGTATGCATGGGGTTCATGTGGTAGCTAGCGATAAACAAGGCCTTATCGGCGAGTTCTGTGCTGACCTGGGTCAGGAATTCCCCAGAACGGGATAATGAAACCTTCTGGGAAAGGGAGGGTCAGAGGGGCTCAGGCTGGGAGTTCCCACATGGGAGTCCTGGGTCTGAAGGTCCCTAAGTTGGGGGCTCTGGGTCTAAGGAGTCTGGTACTGGAGGACTGGGCCTTGAAATTCGTCCCAGAAGGCCCTCAAAGTTGGGGGCAGCTTTTGGGGGTCTCAGGGCCTAGTGCTGGGGACTATGGGCTCAGTCTCTAGGCTAGAGTCTCAAGGCTGGAGGTTTCAGTGCCTAGGAGCCCCCCACTTCATTCCCCCAACCCACCCCTGCTCACCAGATCTCCACCCAAGGAGGTTGCTGCTTCACCCAAGGAGGCTGCAGGTTGGGGCAGCCAGCTGCCCATTTTCTCCTCATTCCTGGTAGGAGTGGATGCCATCCCTCTGGGAACAGTTGGAGCCACTGTTAGACTGAGACACCAGCCCATCTCCCCCAGACCCATCCCATCACCATTCCCTGGGCTCACATTTAAGCAAGGCCTTTAGGTGAACCCTCCTGTGATCTCAATTCTCCCTCTGCAAAAAAAAAAAAGCCAAATCCGTTGCCTTAAATCTTCGCGGGTCAAGGACGGGGTGGAAATGCCCACAACAATCCCTTCTCCCACCTTGCCCAGGGGACCTCCTTCCCATCTTCCCACCCAAGGCCCTTTCCAAGACAAGGCAGCCTCCGTGCTGCCCCGGACCTCATAGATGGGCAGAAATCTCGGGCTACTCGGCATGAGGGAGGGTGGAGAGGGCAAAGGGGCACCTATTATAGGTTCGGGGGGTACGGGTAGCTGGAGTTGGGGAGGAAGGCTGGAAAGAGGGGGACCCGGGGCGGTGCCGCTACCCGTGCTATAAAAATCCTGGCGTCTGCGGAGTTTCCGCTGCTTCGTTGCCGGGAGACTAGGGACTCTAGAACCGAAAGCAGGGGGCCATTTTCCTAGCCTATCGCATGCGCTCCTACGGCCTCTCCTCCTCCCAACTCTAGGTCCCTCTTTGGGGGCGGTGAAACTTGAAGGAGCCAGAGGAGGCTTGAGAAACTTGGAAAGGTCACAAAAGGTGGAACCTGAGACCTAATCCTCCTACCACTAGGGGCATGCAAGAAGCAACCCCGCCCGCAACAGCCCTCCACGGTCATCTCTCCGCGTGGAGACGGCGAGAGCAAACGAGAGCAAAAGAGAGGGGGCGGGGAAGAAAAAAAATGTGGACTCTACTAAATCAGCTTGCCTCTCAGGAGGACGGAATCTTTTCCCTTTTCTTTGTCTCCAGGATGCCATGCCCTCCCCCGGGAGGAAAGCAGAGATGGTCATCTAGGCCTCCTTCTCTTTTGACCTCTCCTTTTTCGTTCCTTCCTTTGCTCGGTGTCTCTGGTTCATCTCCCCCTGTCTCTAGCAATTTGGTACGAGCCGAAGGAAAGGGACAGAGGGAGGAAGAGGAAAAGGAAGCGGGCAAATCTTAAAGGGAGCGCAGCCATTTTTAAGCCTCTTTCTTTTTCCAATTTTGCAAGGTGCACAGTAGAGCGGCGGGGGCCTCAGCTGGGGACCGGAGCGCCTGCGGGGCGGGCGGAGGCGAGGGTCTGCCCACTGGAAGGGCCCCGCGCACCTCCGGCCCATGCTCCGGCGGGCAGCGAGCTTGAACATCTGGGGCTGGCCTGGGGCGGCAGGGTCTTGTGCGCGGTTGGCGCGGCCGCTGCGCCGGGCCGGAGGGTGAGGCCGCGCTGCGGAGCGGGGATAGAGCTGGCACCTCCAGATCAGATCCGTGGCGCCTAGGGGGCCGCCGCGATGCCAGGCGAAAATATCTTCCTGTTCGTGCCTAACCTCATCGGTGAGTGTTGTTTGCGGCTCCCGGGGTCGAACGCGAGGGCGAGGGTCCTTGGGCAGGCTCCCTGATCCCACCCTGTCTCCCCTCGTTCCATCCCAAGGTTATGCCCGGATTGTCTTCGCCATCATTTCTTTCTACTTCATGCCCTGCTGCCCCCTCACGGCCTCCTCCTTCTACTTGCTCAGCGGACTTTTGGACGCTTTCGATGGACACGCTGCTCGAGCCCTTAATCAAGGTGATATACAATTCTTATATCCAGAAGTCCAACTACCCTCTGCCCTCTTTTACTGCTTCCTCAGGACCTCAGGGTGGGTGGGTCCTCGGGAATCCGGGAGCTTAGTCATTCCCATCGTTGTAGTAAACAGAACAGAATGGCCAGGTTTTGTAGCCCAAGGGACTTACTTAAGCTAGCTGTTGAGAAGAACTCACTGATAGTGAGGGGTGTGGGGAGCTAGACTGGACATGACAGTAGCAGAGCAGGAGATCTCTCTGAATAAACATCCATCCAACAGGTGTTTATTGGGCGTCTACTGTGTGCCAGGCACCAGCAATAGGGCTTCCAGAAGGCAGGTTTTGAGGGAGGATGGAGAGGGAAGGGGATGGCTTTTGGAAGGTTATTTTTTAATCTGTTTTCCAGACCCACTTCCAAGACTTCCCGTAAGTCCTCGAGTCTCCTTGTCTTGAGACCTGGACCCTTGGTTCTGGGATTGATGTGTTGTAGGGCTGGCTTTGTCTCACCCACGCCTACACTGCTCTCCCATGCCTCATTTCACGTCATGGTGAACTTTGCACACTGGCCTTACACCACAGAGAGCAGCCTGTTCTCTCCGGACAGTGACTGGTGAACATTTTCCATCGTCTTCTAAATTCTGCATTGGAGTTGATAACACCAAATATATAGCCCTTGTCATAGATCTATGGCCCCCAACAGCCTCTACCCACCTAATAGTCACCGTTTTTCAGGGACCCGGTTTGGGGCCATGCTGGACATGCTGACGGACCGCTGCTCCACCATGTGTCTGCTGGTCAACCTGGCCCTGCTGTACCCTCGTGCCACCCTTCTCTTCCAGCTCAGCATGAGCCTGGATGTGGCCAGCCACTGGCTGCACCTCCATAGGTCTGCGATTCTGGGGGTGTTGACCAGTTGAAGAAAACTGGCAATGGGGAGGGGTGAGACTGTATGGGAGGGAGGGTGTCCGGATGTCTGGGATGGCAATAGGCTTCTTTTGGGAAGGCCCCTTTTTAGCTCTGCTTTTTTGGAGGACTGGGAAAATCCTCTCTGTATCAGCTTCAGTTCTGCTGACAGTTGAATTAAGCAGTCCCTAAGACTTTTGACTGGATAGTCAAGGATTCCAAATAGATAACAGCTCTTGGGAAGGGGCTGGGGGCTTTTGAATGTGGCATTTTGAGTCCTGACCCTGCCCCCAGGTAGGTAATTGTTTGGGCAAAACAGGAGTCTTCAGCTTCACTGCAGCCCCTCTGAATAGAGGCAGTTGCAGTACCTACCTGGGGCGGGAATCACTAGGAGGATTGGATGGGCGTTCATGGTAATGAATGCTCATGGAGTCCCCCTACTTTCTCCCCAAGTTCTGTGGTCCGAGGCAGTGAAAGTCACAAGATGATTGACCTGTCTGGAAATCCAGTGCTTCAGATCTACTACACCTCCAGAGTGAGCATTTCCTGCCCCTCCCTTATTTACTAAGTTGATGCCAAGTCCTGGGCTGAGCCCTGGTCCCAGGTTAGCACTGGAGGGACAGCTAGCCCCCCAGCCTGTCCCATGGGAGAAGAGGTCTGTAAGCTGAAGCACTAAGGAGGGTAGGCTCAGTGGGAAGGGCCTGTGTGAACTGGTTCAGGCTTTAGTGGGCCTGAGGCCCAGGTGCACCGAGGGAGGCACTGAGTGACTGGAGGGGAGTGGGGGGCAGGTAGGAGGAGTGGAGAGGTCACAGAGCCAGCTCTCAAAAGGCCTTAGGCCATGACAAGGAGTGCGGGCTTTATTTGTAGCAGAGGCAGCTTCTCAAAGTGCTTTTCAAAAGAGAGACAGTATGTGGAGATGGCTCTTTCCTCTTAGCCCCATCCCACCCTCTGCACCTGCTCCTCCAGTACAATGCCTTCCTGCTACCTGCCCTCAGAGGGTTCTGGCCCTGACCCCTGAGTTGGGGGATAGGGTCAGGGCGCAGTGCCCTGCCCTCTTGTTAGCAGCCTTTTTTGCTGTTTGTGCAGCCTGCTCTGTTTATCCTGTGTGCTGGGAACGAACTTTTCTACTGCCTCCTCTACTTGCTCAATTTTTCCGAGGGACTTTTAGGTAGGAAACGGGCTGGGCAGGAGGATGGGAGGGGGTTCTGGCCTGCCCAGGGAGATGAAGCCAGCAGCCACCTGGGCCCCTTCCTCACCTGCATCCCATTTTCTCTGTGTTGCCCTGGCTCCCTTCCCACAGTTGGCTCTGTGGGTCTCTTCCGAATGGGTCTCTGGATCACTGCCCCCATTGCTTTGCTGAAGTCTGTCATCAGTGTCATCCACCTGGTCACAGCTGCTCGAAACATGGCTGTCCTGGATGCAGCAGACCGTGCCAAGAAGAAGTGACCCTGGAACCTCCAGCCCCTGGCTGTCCACCTGCCCTGGGAGTCTCACGGTACCACGAGGGTCCCCTCTCCCTCCCAGGAGGTCCCACTCTCATGTCTTCCTAACATGTTATCCAACATGCTGGGAACGGGGTAACCCTCTCTGGGGATGTCATGTTCTCCATAATCCTGAAGACCATTCCCATCCCTGTGATCCCCAAGGACCTGGACTTCAAATAGGAAAGATGTTCTGGTGGCCCCACCCATAAGGGCAGTGCTCCTGGGGCACCAAGAGGCCTGAGGACTGGCATTGTCACACATGCTGGCTCAGCGCTGGGGTCTGGCTTGACCTGAGACTTCAGGGACACGAGTGTGAGGGAGATTGGGCAGGGGCCAGGCTTCGCAAGAGGCAGGGAGTCGGACCTCTGCTCCTGGCCCGAGGAAGCCTGCAGGTGCCAAGGCCAGAAGAAAAGGGGCTGTCTGGAACCTTTCCCACTATAGCCCTCTCTGTCCAGTCTGTCTTGACTGAAAGCCTAGATAATAAAGGCAGGGCTTCACTATCCTGGGCTTGGTTTCCTTTGAGATACTCTGGGTTGAGGGAAGACTGGGGGAAAAGGGATATCCATCTGGATGCTTTTACCCCGGTTGTTCACTCGCTGACTCCTTGCCACCTAAGCTGTTGCCATGTCCTCATTGCTCTACTGCTTTATTTTCTGACACTGGCCGTCCATATTTATCGGTGTGCCTGACGTTTTCCACCCCCCCACAGAATGTAAACTGAAAGCACAGACTTTTCTTGTTCCTTCTCTATCCCTGCAATAAAGGTTAACCTTAACCTGGCGTATCATAGCTGCTTAATAAATATTCACAAGTAGATCAGTTGGTTTCTCAGCATGCAGTAGTCCTTAGACCTTCTGTGGGATGTGTCTTAAAAATTCAGCTGCTTAGACCTTGTGCCAGACCTTAAGTCACCATTGGTGGGGGATGGGCCCAGAAGTCTGCATCTTTAATAAACTCCAGGTGGTTGATTCCTCCCAGTAACATTGAGAATCACTGTTCCCTCTTAAACATTTTTTGGGCACCATATAGTAGGCACTGTTCGGAGCATCCATCCGTAACAGCTACATCTAATGTCTGGCACCAAGTTTTTAAAACAATATTGAGGCTACCATATGCCAGATCCTGTGCTGAGGGCTCTTTGCAGATGTTACTCATTTTATCCATATAAAATGCTCAGAGCTTAGCTGAGAGGTCCTCAGGTCCAGGAGAGCTGAAATTAGCAGATGTGTACTGAGCCTCAACTCCTACACTCTCCCAGGAGATTGGTGGGAAGAAAGCCAGCCTCTTGGGAGTCAAGCCAGTGAAGGTGGGGATAAGCAGGGAGGTTCCTGTAGGGGATGTAACACTTAGGTGTTGGTGGTGAAGGGGTGAGTGTCTCAAGTAGAAAGGTGGTAGGGATTGGGCAGGAAGGGTTCAGGAGAGGATTGGTTCTCAGCTGAGGGAACAGGGAGGTCGGTGCCCTAGGCAGTTGTGGAATAGGCAGTTGTGGAAATGGAAATGTTACAGAAAATACTGGAAAGACCTGGACTGGATCACTGACGGAAGAACCAAGCGGCACTCAGAGGTCTTGGAGTGTTGAGGGTTATTTTACACCAGTGGGCTCAGAGGGGAGTAATCTCCCAAGGTCTGAGCCCCAAACAGAGGCAAAGGGAGCCATATATATCTGCTTCTCCATCTATAACATTCCTATGTGCACAGCAAGTGAGCAAGCAAGAGGAAGGGAGTTTAGGGAGTAAGTGCCTGGCAGAGCGGAGAGTGAAGGGGAGGGGGAAAAACAGGGCTTTCTGCTGTCTTTGCTAACAAGAGAAGAGAAGGGAGCCACCTGGACTAAATTGCTGTCCTTGCAAATTTTTCCCAGAAACATGAATGTTGATGAGACTGGATTACTGAGCACTGGTGGCTGGATATGGAAGGCAGAGGCAGCTGACAGCCCCTGTCTGATCTACGGGGTCCCAGTCAAGGGGGGAGACCCGTGGTTGTCCATCCTTTGTGAGCTCTCCCCAGCTGCATGAGTCCTGTGAGTACTTGCTCAAGTCCCGCTGACTGGCTCCTTGGCCTTGACCATTTACAGTGACATCAGGAGTCTCTACCTTCTGTAAACCCAGGAAATTGTCTAAAAAAGAAGAGGAGGAGATAGGCAGGAGAACATGAGTATCTCCCACTCAAGTAGAAAATGTACCCACACTGAGGATGCTGAGGCCCCTCCCTGGTTGAGGCCTGGAGGTTAGCCTGGTACCTCTGGTCCAAATCCAGTGGCAGGACTGAGCCCAGGAGGAACCTGCAGTGTGGTTCTGTGACCTGAAGGAGAAGGGAGAGGAAAGTCTAGACTGCATTTGATCAAGGGAGCATAGTAGAGTCACATTTATGTGGCTGTGATCTGAATGTGTACCTGCAAATGTTGAAACAATGCCTGATGTGACAGTGTTTGGAGGTGATCAGGTCAGGAGCCCTCACCAATGGGATTAGTGTCCTCACAAAAGAGGCCTGAAAGAGCTTTCTTGCCCCTTTCACCAATTAAAGACGCAGCAAGAAAGTGCCAGCTGTGAACCAGGAAGAGGGTTCTCACCAGATCCTGACCATGCTGGTGCCTTGATCATGGACTTCCAGCCTCCAGACCTGCAGAAGTGAGAAATAAATTTCTGTTGTTTATAAGCTTCCCAGTCTGTGGTGTTTTATTATAGCAGCCAGTGCAGGGTGACACATAGGTGCAGTAATAACTTCCTGGATTTCAACTATATGCTTTTAGACTGAATGAGTAGCCACCTTTTAAGGCATTCCATTTGCTCATTCCATTCAACAGGCTCTACCTCAGAGAGGGCACAGATGGGCGCCATGAATCTGCTATTACCTTGGGAGGTCGGGAGTCTCCTGGCTCTCATACTGTAATTAAAGGTAACCCTAAGTGCTGCAACAAACCTGAAGATGAACAATGGCTCAAACATGATCGAAGTTTGTTTCTAACTCCTGTTAATTCATCAGGTGCTCCTGAGTGGGAGATGGCTCTCCTGAAGTGGAGATTCAGGGATTTAGGCTCCTCCTGTCTTATGGTTCCACCATTTACAACACCTGTCCCAGAGCTCGCTGCTTGCTTGCATCAAACAGCAGAGATGTGCCTGGAGGAATGTGTAAGGCTGGTTTAATGGGAAGGCAGGAAACTGGCACATACCACTTCCATTTGCATTTTATTGGCTACAACTAGTCATGTGGCCACATTTATGTGCAAAGGATGTTGGGAAATAAAGACCAGTTGTGAGTCTAGGAGGCAGAGAAAATAGATTTGGTGAACAGCATCTTACCATGCTGGGTATGACTGTGCTGTTTAAAGGCACAAACTTCTTACACAAGCGGATCCTTAAGCAAATCAGTTACCTTATCTGGTATTCAACCAAAGAAAAGCCATTTGCTCCTGTGCTAGAGAAAAACAGGCGACGCTGGATTCCAACAGAGATCATACTGTTCCGTGTTTTAGGAGAAATTTCAGAGAACTTCAAAGATAAATTTGGTACCAGGAGACTGACTTAAGAGTCTGATTCTGGTGTGAACTGAAACTCCACGCTATTTCCAGCAAGGCTGTTTTCCTATTACTGAAGCATATCTTGTCTCCCTCACCACACAATCAGTGCTGGGTCTGTCTTAATGCATACAATTTAAAAGCAGTCTCCCCTTGTGAGGTCCATGTAGTAGGATAGGCTAGATTTTGCTGTGGTAACAAAGCCATCTAAAATCTGTTACTTAATCCAGCAAACATTTATTTCTTGCTCCTGGTGCATGTCTACTGTGGGTCAGCTGTGCCTCTGTTTCATGCTCTTTCTCTCTGGGGCCCAGGCTGATAGAGCAGCCTCTATTGGAATATTGCTTGTCACCAGGGATAAGGAAGAGGACAGTGATATCCCTTCCTCTCAAATGTCATTGGGCAGAACCAGTCATTTGGTCAAATCTGATGGTCATTAGAGATGCATGTGGAGACATCAAGTCATCAATTGGAAATGAGTCCACAACTCAGGGGTGAGATCAGGGATGAAGAAATATCTTTTGAGATCAGTGGTATAGAGATGGTCTAAAGCCATGAGCCTTGCCAAGAATATAGCTGTGTAAGAGCAACCCACAATTCAGACTGAGTAGAGGAAGTGGAGTGGCCCCAAGATGGAAAGAAAAGTGGAGTAGGCTGTGTATGTCATGGAGCCCCATGTAGAAGGGGGCACCCACTGTGAAGGATGGGGGTGCTAAACAGATCTAGTTACAGGGAGGTTATTGGGGGTGCCACTTGGAGCAGTTTCTTTGAAGCAAGGGGCAGAGACAGAAGCTGATTGGAGTGGTTTTTTCTAGGCAGGAAGATATGAGTGGGGTGGAAAGAGAAAAAGGACAGGAAAGTCCACTAAAAAGACCCAGAGTTAATCAATTAAAGCTCAAAAAGCCAGGAGCAACTTGGTCTGGAATGTTTGAATATTTCCCAGATAAAGGAGGGTACCTCAGCATAGCCCATGTCTTTATTGTTTCAATCATGCAGGCCTAGCTTATTTTTTACCTTTACCTATATGCTGTTTTTTTTTTCCTTCTGCCCTAATCAAGTAGTTTGTAATCTAGGCATGCAGGCCTAGATTTAGCATGTAATTTAGTATGCAGGCCCAGCCTTAAACAACATAGTAAAAGGCAGGAAGAATTCCATCTTAAAGATTGTATTTTAATACCCAGGAAGTTAAGAAGTAAAATTCTTAATTTACTCTTTAGCAAACAGACAATACACCTTGGGGACTATGTAAGGCTGGAGGTGCCGGAGGGAGGGGTGAGCATGCGGGATGAGCTCGGCTCTCACCAAATAGGGAAAGGGGGGGCAGCAAAGCCCCCAACCCTGGCCTAGTAAGGGAAAGAGACCAACAGATTCTGGCCTGATGATGTACCAAAATCCCCGGCTGCTGCCCCCTCCCAACCTGGAAAAGGTGTCTTAGGGTAGCCAATCTACCACTGTAAACCTATGCTCTCCCTCCCCCTAACTTCCTTAAAAACTCACTGCCTGCCCTGCTTGGCGCGACTTCTCCGGCCTGTGACTAACCAGACCAGTGAACATTGCCCAGGATTGCGCCCTGTTTAACTTTTGGCTTTTTTGTAGCCTCCTCGCCTGGTCATTTCAGCTCGATTTTACTTTACAGGCTGGGCAGGCCATCTTGTTTAATATGCTCTCAGACCAAGATGCAGGAAGTTCCTTGTGTTAAGTCAATTTTAAATATTCAGGGACCACTTAATGAGTCTGCACCCCCAGCCCTTTGTTACATTCCTGAAAAATCTTTCAGGGAGCTCCTCTCTCTGAGGTCGCCTTCACTTTCTAAGTGCACAACCTTTTAATCTTAAGCTTTCTCTCTCCAAACTTTCAGGGTGCCTCTCATTGCTGAGGTGGCCTGTACTTTTTCTCTCTTTAAGTAACTTTAAATAAAACTTTTACTCTGCTTCACTACTGTGTCTCTGCCCTTCAATTCTTTGTTGCTGTGGAGACAAGGATGGAAGAAAATAAACAACGCTCCCCCAACAGTTTGAGATAATGCAAAGTGAGAAATGGAAACTGAGAAATGTGGCTGTGAAGGAGAGAGAGAGGAGAGGTGGCAGCTGGAGGTAAAGTGGGGCTGAGGGAGCATTTACTGGTTGGTTCTACATGGGAGACAGTAGAGCACATGTATACTGCGGTAAGACATTCCTGGGGAGATAGGAGGGACTGGGAGCAGGAGAGAAAGGTGATAGTGAGACAGGGACCATGGGTGTAGTCAGAGTACGGTGAGGGCCTCCGGAAAAAGCAAGGCAGGATATTTACAGTCAAAGCCATGTAACAGTGTAAAGTCCCTATCGAAACTCTTGTGTTCAGCATTATATAAAGTCAAGGTCCCACTAATTCTCTAGGGTAAAGATACCAGACTAGGAATATAGACATCTCCATTGCGATCAGTAAAAGGTCAAAAGGCCAGGAGCAACTTGGCCTGGAATGTTTGAGTGCACGGCAAGAATATCTCAGCATAACCCATAACTTCACTGTAAACAGCCCTAGCAATCAGACAACAATGCAGCCCACCTTGAGGGCAGGGCAGGTGGCACAAGTCCATACCCTAAGCCCTCAGTTCCCCAAAATCCTCAACTGCCTGTAAGTCCCCTAGACAATGCACCACCCCGGGCTCTCTTGTCCCCTCCTGGCTCATGCCAGGAGCTTTGTCCTCTCACTGTATCTCTCAATAAAAGTCTCCCTGGCTCTCCTACCTTGACTATTTGCTACGTTCATTCTTCAACTCTGCAAACAAGAACCCTGGCATCAATAGGGGTAGGCATGGACTGAGGACTTGAGAAGGGTGGGATGGGAGAGCCCAGAGGGAGGAGCTGGGTTCAGAGGGAGCAGGAGGCCAGGTGCTAGTAGTTCATTGGATTTGCTGCTGGGTAAGGCCTTCCCACCTCATTTGCTTCTATTTTCTCAAAGGTTGAGAGAAAGTGGGCAGGGGTGTGGGAGGCTGAGAGGAGAGGTGAGAACAGTTATTTGGAGGGGAGCTCCTGCAACTAGAGCATAGTCAGAGGCAGTAGGTCTTCCTTGAAATGTGTTGCCATGAGTTGAAATGGGATCAGTCAGGATGTGGGGTGTTCTTCCTCCAGTAGCACATGGCTGGTCAGGGGTGGGCAGAGAGTGCAGTTGGCTTAAGAAGGGATGGGGCTTAGTAGAAGAGGAGGGAATACTTTCAAACTCGTTCTTTGAGGCCAGCATCACTCTAATACCAAAACCAGGCAAAGACACCACAAAAAAAGAAAATTACAGACCAATATCCCTGATGAACACAGATGCAAAAATACTTGACAAAATATTAGCAAATTGAATGCAAAAAAAGATCATCCATCATGATCAAGTAGAATTTATTCCAGGGATGCAAGGATAGTACAATATTAAAAAATCCATCAACATCATCCACCACATCAACAAAAAGGACAAAAACCACACAATCACCTCCATTGATGCTGAAAAAGCATTTGACAAAATTCAACATCCATTTGTGATAAAAACTCTCAACAAAATGGGTATATGGGGCAACTACCTCAACGTAATAAAGGCCATATATGAAAAAGCCACAGCCATCATCATACTTACAGCGAGAAGCTGAAAGCTTTTCCTTTAAGATCGGGAACACTACAAGGATGCCCACTCTCCCCACTTTTACTCAACATAGTACTGGAGGTCCTAGCCAAGGCAATCAGATAATACAAAGAAATAAAAGGCATCCAGATTGGCAAGGAAGAAGTTAAACTGTCCCTGTTTGCAGATGACATGATATTGTACATAAAAAACCCTAAAGAATCCATTCCAAAACTACTAGAGCTAATATCTGAATTCAGCAAAGTTGCAGGATATAAAATTTAATACACAGAAATCTGTTGTATTCCTATACACTAATGATGAACTAACAGAAAGAGAAATCAGGAAAACAATTCCATTCACAACTGCATCAAAAAGAATAAAATACCTAGGAATAAACCTAACCAAGGAAGTGAAAGACCTATGCCCTGAAAACTACAAGACACTCATGAGAGAAATTAAAGAAGATACCAAAAAATGGAAACACATCCTGTGCTCATGGATAGGAAGAATTAATATTGTCAAGATGGCCATCCTGCCTAAAGCAATCTACAGACTCGATGCAATCCGTATCAAAATACCAACAGCATTCTTCAACAAACTAGAGCAAATAGTTCTAAAATTCACATGGAACCACAAAAGACCATGAAGAGCCAAAGCAATCCTGAGAAGGAAGAATAAAGGTGGAAGGATTACATTCCCCGACTTCAAGCTCTACTACAAAGCCACAGTAATCAAGACAATTTAGTACTGGCACAAGAACAGACCCAAAGATCAATGGAACAGGATAGAGGGCCCAGATATAAACCCAAGTGTATATGGTCAATTAATATACAATAAAGGAGCCATTGATATACAATGGGGAAATGACAGCCTCTTCAACAACTGGTGTTGGCAAAACTGGACAGCCACATGTAAGAAAATGAAACTGGATTATTGTCTAACCCCATACACAAAAGTAAACTAAAAATGGATCAAAGACCCGAATGTAAGTCATGAAACCATCAAACTCTTAGAAGAAAACATAGGCAAAATTCTCTTGAATATAAATATGAGCAACTTTTTCCTCAACGTGTCTTCTCGGGCAGGGAAACAAAAGCAAAAATGAACAAACGGGACTACATCAAGCTAAAAAGCTCTGTCCAGCAAACGGACACTATCAGCAGAAGAAAAAGGCATCCTACCGTATGGGAGAATATATTTGTAAACAACATATCCAACAAGGGGTAAACATCCAAAGTATATAAAGAACTCACATGCCCCAACACCCTGTTAAAAAAATGGACGGAGGATCTGAAAAGACACTTCTCCAAAGAAGAAATCGAGATGGCCGGCAGGCACATGAAAAGATGCTGCACATCGCTAATTATCAGGGAAATGCAAATTAAAACCACAATGAGATATCACCTCACACTAGTTAGGATGGCCAACATCAAAAAGACTAGAAACTGCAAATGCTGAAGAGGATGCGGAGAAAGGGGAACCCTCCTACGCTCCTAGTGGGAATGTAAATTAGTTCAATTATTGTGAAAAGCAATATGGAGGTTCCTCAAAAAACTAAAAATAAAAATAATATTTGACCTGGGAATTCCACTCCTAGGAATTTACCCAAAGAAAATAAGTTCTCAGATTCAAAAAGACATATGCACCCCTATGTTTATTGCAGTAGTATTTATAATAGCCAAGATATGGAAGCAACGTAAATGTCCATCAGTAGATGAATGAATAAAGAAGAGGTGGTACATATACACAATGGAATACTACTCAGCCACAGGAAACAAATCCTACCATTTGCAACATGGATGCAGTGAAATAAGCCAGGCGGAGCAAGACAAGTACCAAATGATTTCCCTCATTTGTAGAGTATAGCGACGAAGCAAAACTGAAGGAACAAAACATCAGCTGACTCACAAACTCCAAGAAGGGACTAATGGTTAGCAATGGGGAGGGGTGGGGGAGGGCAGGTGGGTAGGGAGGGAGAAGGGGATTGAGGGGTATTATGATTAGTACACATGGTGTGGGGGGGTCATGGGGAAGACAGTGTAGCACAGGACAAACAGTGACTCTGTGGTGTCTTACTACACTGATGGACAGTGACTGCAATGGGGTGTGGGGGGGACTCGATAATATGGTTGAATGAAGTAACATGTTTTTCATGTGAAACCTTCATAAGAGTGTATATCAATGATACCTTAATAAAAAAAAAAGGGACGGGGCTTTTCTACTAAGTATCATGGGGTGGTCGAGGGACACATTAAGGGAGGCTTTGAGTGAGTTATTACACTACAAAACAGACTACAAAATGTAAGCTGGGCAAGACTGAAATGGGCGGAGGCAATGTTGAGAAAGTGGTTGGGGTCAAGGTCACTGAAATCTTGAGGTGGATGAATGGTTCTTGGAAGGCAAGGATGAAGTAGCAGGAGTTGAGATTTCAGATGTGGTGTGGTTATTAATTACAAGGTCAAGGGATGGCCGTGGGAGCCAGCAGCTGAGATGGATGGAACATCCCCATCAGAGACAAACCTTGCAGGCTGTCACTCATCCCAGAAGGCCTTGGCAATAAACTGTGCTAACACAGCACTTACCATGTGTCATGTACCCGGTGAAGAGCTTCAAATTAGTTACCTCTCTTACAGGAAGAGGTAGGAGAGTTAGGAAGCGAGGCTGGAGGCACTGACTCACTTGCCCATTCCATCAACACTGAGCTGCTGGCCCCAGGGACAGTGGGAAACAGCCCCTGCTGGCCACACAGATGCAGCTCAGCTGGGAAGGAGACTAGGGCCACGGGTCAGGCCCAGTGTGGGAACAGGAATAAGACCCTACAAAAGGCATCAACCCTGCTTATTAGGGAACTGCCGGCCCGTTTCACAAGAAAAACAGAGATCAGAGAAGTTGCCTTCTCTAGCCACACAACAAGTAAGGCCCCGCAGCTGACATCTTCATCTAAGAGGGCCAAGCGCACCGGCCTGCCCATTGTGTGGTGTGGCCAGAAGGTGGCGCCAGAGGGGGCCTCCCAAGTTGTGGATGGGGAGTGCCGTGGTGATGCACCTGGAACCAGATGGTTGGATTCCCCCCTTCGTGGCCAAGCTGGGCTCATAGAGGCATTAGCAGTGAGAACAGATGTTATTAGTGAAGGAGACATCCCAGGGGGGCTGGCCAGGCAGGCCCTGTTCTTTTCCCTGCAGTATCACCTCCCTTACCTGGGGTCTGGAAAGCCATCTGCCAGAAGGGCAGTCTCATGGCTAAGACTGGGGTTGCAATCCTATCAGCATGACTTCAGGTCAGTCTTCTCCCTGCCTCAGTTTCCTCCTGACCTTACCGATGAGGGTGGTTTTTAGTAGTTATTTATCTCCCCCTCTGCCATTAACCTCCCTTGTGAGGCAAACTTGAGGCAACAGAAGAGGGTTTAAATGCCCAGAAGTGTTGGTTTTATTTGTCAGTGCAGTACGGAGCTAAGGTGCCATATGGTTGCTGCCAAGAGCATGAGGGGCAAGAGGGGGCTGAAGAAGTGAGCCCTCTTGGGGTCTGGGTACTGCCGCTGCTGTTTTGGCTGGGGGCTGGGCCTCAGACGCTAGACCCAGAAGCCCCCAGGCAGTGTTGAAGAGGTTGATGGGAGTGGAGCCATCGGTGATGAGGGTTGATTTCAGGCCCAGGCTCTGGAGCAGTTTTACCTGGAGGGAGGCAGCAAGGGGAGAGTGAGAAGATTGTCAGGCCCTGGCCCTTATCTCCTTGACTGCCATCCTCCCTCATCTGACCCCGCAGCTGACCAAGCCACCCTCCTGATCAGGAATCTCAGGGAGGAGCATAAAGAAGCCTGAGGGTTTCATCCTCTCAAGAACCTAGAAGGCCTGAAATATCTGGCCTCACCTGCAGCTGCTTCCAACTGCTCCCCATTCTACCCTCTACTTGCCATCCAGGCCGTTCTGTTCCTCAAAGGCACCAAGTTTCACTCTTTTCTCTCTAGGACTCTCCCTGGGAAGCTCTTGTTAACTCTACAGCACTCAAGTGTCCCTTCTTCAGCGACCCTGCTGCAACTGAGTACTTTGCTGTGTCACCTCCCCTTTCCCCTTATCACCCTGCTCAATCTCTTATTAAGCACACAGACTGACGTCCCATCTGTTTGCCTCCCCCAGAGCTCCAGCTCGCTGCTGAGTGCAGTACAGTACCTGATATGACACCGTGCTCAATGACACAGGTCAGGATAAAGGGACAATTCTGTCACCACGTCCCCATCTCTCCACCATTGGCTCTGCCTTCTTGGTTTCAAGTATGGTTTTAAGATACACACACATCCCCCTGCACACCCCTAGCCCTCACCTGCATCTCTGGGCCAGCCACAGCAAGGTCCCTGATGGTGCTGGGACCCAGCGCCTCTGTCATCTGCCTGAACTTCTTCACCTCCACCTCAGCCAGCTGCTGGGCCTTGCGCACCTCCAGCTCCAGCTGGGCCCGGGCATAGACCAGTTCTAGCTCCCGCACTTTCTGTACCCGCTGGAGTTCAGCTTCCTGGAAAGGAAAAGACCCAGCATTCTTTCACTTGTGTGGCTCCTGGAAAGTGTCCATCAAATCACCCTAGCCAGCAAGCCTGAGCAAACTGAGGTAGAAGGGATGGAACTGCACACTTATGGCCAGTTAGGTACAAATCCTGGCTATGCCACCTTTCAGCTAGTGCCCCAGGGTAGTCCATAATCCAAGCCTCAGTTCTCTCATCTGTAAAATGAAGATGAAATCTCAGTAAGGTGGATGTTAAGTATTAAATAAGATCATGCTTTAAAACATATGTAACACATGGCACAAAGCTGGCCACTGTCTGAGTATGTATAACACGTAGGTGTAACAGTCTTTACCTTCCAGGCAGGAATTAAGTTAACTGATAGAGAGCAAAGGACTTTATAAACCACAAGTATTTTAACAGGATTCTATGCTAGCCTCCCTGGTATCCTGCTTGGCTTCAGGGACTGAAGTGATGGAGCCTCTTCCAGACCCTGAGGCCACATCCTTCCATGGGCACCTCCCTGACTCACCGTCTCAATGGCCAAGGCCTCTGCTTTCAGCTTGGCCTGCAGCACGGAGCCTTCTCCCTCTATGCGTGCCGCCTCCACACGGGACTCTGCCTCTGCCTTGGCTGCCCCAGTGCTCTCCACAGCAGTGCTGGAGACAGCCCAGAGTCAGGCAAGACCCAGGATAAAGCCCCACCCCGCCCTCCTCAGACCCTGACTTCTGTTTGGCAGCTTTCTCTCTCATGCACACCCACCCCGACCCCCTCCATCAGCTGCTTTTCCAAAACCCTTAGCCATCTCTTCCTCTATTTCTTAACCCACCTCAGCGCCTCCAGCTCCAAGAGTTCCCTTCGTGCTTTCTCAGCTTCTGATTGGTCTAAGATCTTCTGCCTCTCAAGCCGGCCACGGGCTTCTTGCTCCAGTCTCTGAGCCTCGTGCCTGGATGGGAGAGATGACAGGTAAAATGCTGCATGTGGCTAGGAGCTCCAAGGGCAGAGATCACCAATCTGTTGGGAGCCCTGGCCCAGGAGAGGCACTCAACACACAAAAGTAAGGAGGGTGTGTGTACTGTAAGCCTGGTGCCCCTCGAGATGCAGGGGGAATGTGGTTGTGACTGAGGCCCCTGCTTTTATGACTTCCCTTCAAGTGGGGAAAACAGTCAAGCGAGAGTGATTTTAGACAGTCACAAGTTCTTTGAAAATGGGTGATGTAATAACATGAGTGAGCAGAGAGGGTGCTGCTTCAGTTGGGGGAGGAATGGAAGGGCCTTCCAAGCCTGTGACCTTGGGCTGAGGTCAGAGGAGGAGCCAGCACTGAAGTGCTCTAGGGGAAGAGCATTCTGGGCAGAGGGAACAGCCAGAGCCAGATCTGAAGGTGGGCACCCAGCTGTGTGTGTCAGGAGCAGAAAAGAGCTGGTGGGACTGGAGCACCTGAGCCTGGGGGATTGGGGGAGAGAAAGTAGGGAAGGCAGGGCTGTGCTCCCAAGTGCCTGGAAGACCATAGAAACAAGTTTAGGTTCTAGCATAAGCAAGGCAAGTAACAACAGGAGCAAGGCTGCCATCCAGCCACACTTTCAGGGGACCATATGAGAAGGATGGCAACAGGCTGCCTCCCAGGGGATGCCACATCACCCAGGTCCCAGCAGTGGCCTGCTGCAGGCATTGTGGGCAGCCAGGCCCCACTCACTTGGCAGCTGCCTCCTGGGAGTTGGTGGTGATCTCAATGGCCAACTGCACACTGCGCTGTAGGGCATCCCGGGTCCTCTGATCCACGGGCTCTACCGACTGCACATCCACACTGCTGACCACCAGTCCATTCTGGGGGAAGACAGCCTGGTCTCGGGGCTGGGGTATGCTTTCAGGCCCCTTGACTTCTGGAGTCTCAAAGCCAAAAACAGCAGTGCGAATAATGCGGGCTGAATTCTTATGGAAGTCATCAAAGGTGACAGAGGCCACAGCCCCCCGCACACGGGATGCAATGGCCTTGCAGGCATCACCCACAAAGTCAGGCACTGAGAAGAGCTTGGCCATCTCTCGGGGGTCCTTCCAGTCACTCAGCTCAAAGTGCCTGTGAGCAAAGAGGCCCGGAATGGGGAAGTCATTTTTCTCCAGGAAACAGCAACTGTCTCTCATAGAGAATGCCAATTTGTGCCTAGCATGTGCCAGGTGAGAAACTTATACACATTCACACTTCTCTCAGCCACTCTGTGAGGTGGGGATGAGCATTATCCCCAGCCTACAGATGGGGAAAGAGAGGTCCACAGAGGTTAAGTGACAGGCCCAAAGTCACGCAATATGTGGCAAGCCAGAAAGTTGAGCTCAAGTGGTATGGTTCCAGGGTCTATGCTCTTAGCTGTTATGCTGTAGTGCCCCCAAAGATGTCAGCTCCCCATCTGCCTCTTAAACATCCTGGCCACTCAGCCAAGAGGTGAGCACCACATGCTGGGGAGCTGCTGAGCTTTGCTTCATGTGGGATTTATCTCCCCTGACTCAAATCGCTGTCATTGGAGCTTTAACTATATACAAGGGGCTGTTCTAATTCTCGGGCATTCTTACAACTGTTAAGTTGTAATCTGTGAAGTTGATGGTTATAGTGTCATCTCATTTTACAGACTGCCAAACTGAGGAAAGTGCCAAGTCACTTGGCTAGATCCACAGCTAGTGAATGGCAGGGCTGGGATGCAGATGCAGACAGGCAGCCCCAGAGTGTGTGCTTTTGAGCCCCTGCCCATGCTGCCCACTCCCGCTGGTTGTGTCCAGCTGATATTTTTATAACACAGAAGTTATGTGTTTAGTTGAACGCATGCTAAGAGTTTAGCAGGGGAGTGTCTTCCTACCCTGTCCCCAAAACCCCAGTCCCAGGAGGTGAGCCTGCATCTTCCCTGTCATTCCCCTTGGGCATCAGACTGGATATGCATGACCACGATGATATTCCTTCCTGACCCTGGCACATAGTCAGGCATTTTGCCCTCTATATGCCCAGCACTACAGGGACCATCCCTCCTCATGACTCCCCGGGAGCTGCACCACAGAAGCCCTCACCAACTCCTCCCCATCCTTTACCAGTTGTAGGCAAGCTGCAGCTGCAGCCTGGCATGGTCTGCTGTTTCGATGGTGATGACATCTGTGAAGAAATCAGGCCCAAGCAGCAGGCAGAGCGCACGGCGGGCATGGGGACGCTTGGGCCGCCCTGCCGAGAGGGACAGCACTGTGAACTGCTCCTCAGGACCCAGTGACACCAGCTCAGGCCCAAAGACCACGCTGTAGAGGGAGCTGGGATTCAGACACATGGAGAGCCTCTCCCGCGGCAGTGCCCCCCAAGGCTGGCCCCTCACCGAGCTCTCTTCTCTCTGTAGTCATACACCTGCACAGCAGCGTTGTGAGGCACACGGTAGCTTACCACACGGGTCTTGTTCCGCGGAGCAGGAGGCTGAAGGGTCCTGGTTGCCTCCTTCTCACCCCTGTCTGCCAGAGGGTCCTGTCCCTTGTTCAGCAGCTCCTCCACCCCAGGGAGGAGCTCTTTCTCCCACAGGACTTCGTCCTGGGTCAGCATGTAGGTGCTTCCGATCACAGCACGCACCTTGAGAGATGAGGATGAGGACCGACGTTACCAGGGAGGTAAAAGCAAGGAAGACCCACTGAGTGGTCCTAAAGCAGACCTGGTTTGGGGGTAGTACAGCATCATGGTTAAACATGGTCTCCAGAGAGAGGCTGTGCTTAGGTTCACCATCTGCCAGCCCTGTGCTTCAGTTCCTCATCTGTGAAATGTACATGATAGTGACCCCCTCACAGGGCTGAGGAGTGAATGACATCTCCCATGCCTAGTGCTGAGAACTTGGCAAGTGGTAAGTACTTGATATTGTTTCTTCCGGAATTTTCCTTCATGGGGCATCTTGAAGGACACTCCTCGGGTAAGCTGGCCTCTGATGCCAGGGACAGATGCAGTCCTGGGAAACAGGCAGTACATACTAACATCCTAGGATTCTGAGCTCTACTTCTTGGCTGGATTTTTGGAAAAACAGGTTGGAGATGTGTCCTCAGTTTGACCAAGGTCAAGGTTTCAGGTGAAGGGCAAAGGGGATGGATTCCACCAGAAACTGCATGGAGGGGGGCATTTCTTATTGTCTCTAGGCCACCCCTCAGTAAAACCTTTGTGCTGGAGGTCACATCTGCAGTGGAGACCTGGCTCATCTTCCTTAGGGGTTTCTAAAATTTGAAGTTAGATATTTAAGACAAAGGGAAGGCAAATACTCAATACTCTGCAGATGCCCTCATACCTACAAGCCAGCCCAGGTGCTTCTATCAGTGCTATTGAAGTGCCCTCCCCCACCTCCACCAGACACCTCTCCCCTTCAGCACTACCTGCTCGCCCGGGCAAGCCACCGCCTGGCCCACAGAAGTAACAGTGCCCCCTCCTTCAGCTCTTACCCTTCCGGTCTTGATGTCCTGCACATAGATGCCTTCATTCTCATCCAGAGGGATGGCCTGACGCTCTTCCACCACCTCCACTTTGGTAGAAGGTACATACTCCAGGGGTCCCCGAATAAGCCAGCGGTCCCCTGCCTGGTGTGAGACCTTCTTCTCATCGTTGCCCTCCTCCAGGGGCTGCAGGGCCCTCAGCAACAGTCCCTGCTGCTCTGACAGCACATACACATCCTGGATGCCTCGTTCGAGCCTCTCTCCTGGCTGGAGGAAAAAAGACTTCTCTCCCTAGTAGGGAGACATGGGGTGAGAAGCAATGGCCACCCAAGCTTTCAAGTACTTCTCATGGCACCTCCCCTAGCCCCATGCACTATAGGCTTGTGTTGTGGACAGAACCCCAAAGCACCCTCCCCACCTCCATCTTAAAATACAGTGAGGAATTATCTGGACTCTGAGGCTCTTTACAAATGCCCACAGATCTCATCTGCTCTTGAAAAATTCCGTGAATGGTCAACATCTGGATCCTCACAAGCTCAACAGTTAAGAATTAATCTGTTTTTGCTCTTCATTTCCCCCATGCTTTGTTTGCATGGGATGATATAATCCAGGCGTTGGCAAACTCATCTGTGGGCCAAATCTGATCTGCTGCCTTTATTTTATTTTTTAATATATATTTGAGATATAATCCATATACCATAATGTTTACCCATTTAAAGTATATAATTCAGTTGTTTTAATATATCCACAGAGTTGTCCAACCATCACTACTATCTAGTTCTAAAACATTTTTACCACCCTGAAAAGAATCCCTGAACCCCACAGTTACTGTCCCCACCCTCGCCATCAACCACTAATCTACTTTGTCTCTACAGATTTACCTATTCTGGACATTTCATATAAATGGAATCATGATATGTGGTCTTTTATGTCTGGCTTCTTGTATTTAGCATGTTTAAGGTTATCTGTGCTGCAGCATGCATCGGTACATGCTAACCTTCTGTTCCCAGATGTCAGTACTTGTTCATTTCTTTTTATAGCTGAATGATATTCCACTGTATGGATTTACTAAAATTTTGTATCCATTTACCAATTTATAGACAGACATTTGAGTTGCTTCTACTTTTTCTACCTCCTGTTTTTGCAAATAAAATGTACGGGACTCCACAGCACTTGTTCATTCATGAGCAGACTACGCTGCTTTCACGGTACAAGAGCAGATTTGAGCAGCTGCAACAGAAACCATACCACTCACAAAGCCTACAATATCCATCATTCAGGCTTTTACAGAGTTTGTCAATCACTGGCAGTCTCACATATAGTTCAAAGAAGGGATCAGGCAGGGAGTGAAGACAAAGGGAAACCAAGTTATTCATTTTATGTAGGATGACAAAATTTCTAAAACAGGGATGTGAAATATGATGGGAGTTTTGGGGTCTGTGGGCACAGGGCAGGGCCAGGGAGGCACTCCATTGCCAGGAAAATCAAAGGGACACTATCTTAAAGAGAGAACCAAGTGTTGTTAAGGCATAGAGGGACATAGCAAGCTTGGTGCTTCTAGAACATGTATCTGGGGTGGGAAGAAAAAAGGGAAAGAGGTTGAGGGCCTCATGCCTCTGGGTGAGGGGGAGACACTCACCTTCACAACACGCTTTTGCCCCAGCTGGTTCTTGCCATCCAGTCCAACTGGATCAAGAATCACACAGTAGTTGTGGGGGCCCAAGGTGGTGATGGGCACAACGCCCAGCACCTCCTCGTAGACATCAGGCACATGGGCCTCCGTGTCCTGCACAGTCACCAGCCACTCCTCCCCAGTGTGGCGGAGCACTCTTCCAAAGTCCACAAAGTTCTGCCGAGCCCGGAGGTGCAGGGCTGTCTGTAGAGCAACATGTTGTGGTGTTTGAGAAAACCTGCCTCCAACTTCCTTAGCGAGTCTGGGAACCTCATTGGGCCACTAAATGCTCCCAGTTCTGAGTGACAATTTCTACCAACCTAGGATGACTTTTTAATCCTTTCAGATGACTGTCAGATAATCTGACCTCTGAATTTCTTTTAGTGGCTCTAGAATTATTGCTTCTCTTTTACTTTCATGTAATCTGCTGCCATGCTCTGCCACCCTGAGTACTGGGACCACCCCAGGGACCCTTAACCCACACACCCCAGAGCACAAACCTTTTCTGTAAGGATCACAGCATCTACCAAATCCAGAACCTCCTCAAACACTGCTGGGAGATATGCACCCACTGAGCGGACCAGCCATTCTTCTCCTGGGCCAAGGGCAGAGAGGTGAGGGTCAAAGGTCACCCAGCCCCCTTCCCAGCTGCTCATTCCAGCAGCCTAGACAACAGGAGACCTGCAAGACTTTGTAGGCAAGGAGATGCCACTACCCCCAGATGGAAAGGCCTCACAGGAGTCCTTGATTTCATTCCTTTTGTTGAGACCAGAGGAAAACTAACCCCCAGGAAAATTAAAAGAGCCCTTTTAAGTACCCAAGTTGCTACTGTGCCTTCTCTAAGTTCCAAGGACCAACTTTTTTCCTTCCCCTAAAATGGGCAGAACTGCCTCATTAGAGTTGTAGATGATGTTTAGTTTACCGGAGAAGCAAAAGGGCCTATGTACAAGTCCAGCCTTGGCCTTCCTGGCCAGAAACCCAGGCAAGTAACCTAACACCTGTGCCTCAGTTATATCATATGGAAAATGGGTATCACAGTACCTCCAAGTTGTCTGAAAACTAAGTAAGTTACCATTTGTAAAGCATTTTGAACCACACCTGGCACAGAGTAAGCACTGCATTTGTTAACTCATTGTTTACTACTTTCCATTTGTCAAATAAAACTGCTAATTGTACATGAACACATGTTTTGCTGATCCAGAAATAGGACTACCACCCCAGCTCATAGTAAAGTGTCAGGGATGGGAAAAATCTTATCAACATGATCATGATAACAAGATCAGGTCCAGGCCCCACAATGACAGTGGGATGGGAGAAGAAACAACAGGCAGCCCCTAACAATTTACAAGATACCAGGGGAGCTCTTCCTCCCAGGCTGCTGGTGGCTATCCCCAACCTTCCCCCACTTCCCCTACAGCCAAGGCAGTTGGAGGTACTGCCTGCTTGCCCCTCATCAGCATTTCCTCATGACCCACCTGTCACCCGCTCCTTCTTGTCTCGGTCGCAGCACTCCTTGCGGGCTCTCAGCCGCAGGGCCTGGTTCTGCCTGATGATTGTGGCCTGAATGATCTCCACTACCTCCACCTCTTTCTGGGGGATATATGTGCCTGGGAAGGGAAGGTTAGCAGAGGTTGAAGGTCGGAAAATATCAGGGCTATAATGGGAAGGCAGGGAGCCTCTCACCCCAATTCTGGCCCAGTGGAAAGAACCTACCAGGTCCCTCAAATAGCCACTCATCTCCTGCCACCACTTTCTCTCCATTCTTATCCTCAAAATCCAGCAATGCCTTGAGATGGAGGGCAGTGTTGGGCAGGACCACCTGCAGTGGGGTGATGTCCTGATCGGGGAAGAGGGAATTATGGAACATTCAGTGCTGTGACTCCAGGAGTTAAACCTGATACCTTGGAGGTTAGAGTCCAAATCATTACACATCCCAAAACAAGACCCCGGGTAGAATGTACAGGTAGGGGTAGTCCCAAAGCCATCTGGTCTAAAGAACTAAGATGAAGTTCACAGAGCAAGAAGACACCACTGCCAATGAGCCAAGGACACATTCCTCTACAGGAAGTGCTGAGAAGTGGTCTTGCATTAGAAATTTAGGTGGGAAATCTGGTGGAGGGCTTGATGAGAGATGTGGGAGAAGTACTGGGAAACTGGATAAATGACTATCTCATGGCCTAGTGTGCACAGTGCTCTCTAGAAGGTGGAAGATACAAACTGTCATCGCAAGCATGCTTTAAGTCTGTGGTTTTGTTTTCAAGGTTGCCTCATGGTCACAAGAATGCCACTGTACTTCACTCATCGTGTCTCCTTCCAATCACGAAAGGGGGACCTAGCAGCAAGCAGCCAGACCTTTTAGAAGTCTGTAGAAATGTTTCTAAAAATAGGACTTCACTTGACCTTTGAGAGAGGCAGGAAAGCAAGGAAAGAGAGGTTCAGGTTCTAAAGGGACATGACCACGGTCACAGCTAACAAGAAAGAGAATCAGGAGTTGAACTCAGTTTTTAAGGAAGCCTACCTGCTGCTTCTTAGTCAGCCCAGAGTGACCCTGCAGTGGAGAGGACTGAGTAACTACTCACTGACCAGGTACTGGGTGGGAGAGGTGCCAGCAAGTCCTTCCCTGTATACCCTCTACATGCATGATGCTCGGCTGGTTGTGCTGGGGGCAGGACATACTCTGTCTCCATGGAGGTTAAGTTCCAGCAGGTGGTAAGACAGACACAGAGCACTCTCTCAAGCAGGCAGTGTGCAATGTCAAGGAGAGAGGCTGTGGAAGGTCAGATGCAGCAGAAGTTAGGAGAGGCCCTCCGAAAGTAGCGTTTGAACTGGGGCTCAAAGAAAGAGCTGGCTTTGGGTACAGAGGTGTGGGAGGAGGGGAAGGTAAGCATTCCAGGAGGAGCACGTGTGCCATTGTCACTTCCTTTCTGTTCCATCGCAAAGCTGGCTCTACCTTTACCTATTCCTGCCATCACCGTTACCTAACCCACCAATGTATCTCGCCCGGATGGATGGAAATATCTTCCTAACTGGTCTCCTGGTCACCACCTCTCTCTTTCCAGTTTGCTCCTCACACCGTTGCAGGCTTCCAGCTTGGGTGACTGGGTACCCAGTGTATCATCTGGTAAGAAGGGGAATACAGAGCTGAACAGATGAGAGGGTAAGTGAAGGTGTTAAGTTTGATGTCCAGCATGGGGTGGCTGTGGGACATCCAGGACAGAGCCTCCTAGAGGCAGTTAGGTGACTTGGATGTCCATAGCTCCTAGCTAAGGTACAGGGCTGGGCATCTTCAACAAAAAGTATTGAAAGCAAAGACAGGGTGAGAGAACACACAGGAGGTTCAGGAAAGAAACTGAAGGTGGCAGGTTGTGGGGAGGAGGGGGAGGAGAAAACTAAGATGGAAAAAGACATCCACAGAGTAAAACAGAGACAAGTTTCAATATGAGGGCAGATCAACAATGAGTGTAGTTGCAAGGGCCCTTGAGACATAGAATGATTGTCCACTGGGCCTCTAAAGTGAGTTCAGTGGAGACAGGGGCAGGGGCCAGATGCAGAGGCTTGTCAGGGAATAGGACAGAGAATATTCAAGTACATCAAAAAGTAAGAAAGAATGAGAAAGAGAAAGCAGTGAATCACTAGAAACTGGATTCCCAAGGCCACTCCTAAAAGCCCATACAGATTTAGTGTGCACATGTGGGGAGCTGAAATTCTTAACTAGCTTCTACTAAAAAAACAAAATAGTGTGCATGAGGACACACAGACAAGGCTATTCAGTGAAGCACTATTTTTCATTACATATTAGGAACATCCTAATGATACTTGAGGCCTAAAGAGATAGAAGGATGTGTCAGGTTCCTGGATCCACCTGATGGAGGAGAACCTCCCTGAGGCTCCCGTAGGCAGAAGGAGATAAGGGTAGGCATTACATAAGGGAAGGATCTTACCCTAACAGATGGCTTCATCTGGGAGCTTTTCAGTACTACGACCTGAGTATCCCACATACCCCACCCACAAGGGGTTTAGTTGGTCTGAGGTAGGACCTGACTATGGGTAACTTTCAGCTTTTAACAGTTCCAGACTCATTTAAAAGTTGCAGGTATAGCATAGAGAAGACAAGTAGTGACTCTATAACATCTTACTACGCTGATGGACCATGGCTGCAATGGGGTGTGTGGGGGCACTTGAAAATATGGGTGAATGTAGTAACCACAATGTTGCTCATGTGAAACCTTCATAAGATTGTATATCATGATACCTTAATAAATAAATAAATAAAAGAGCCAAGTTGCAAGAATAGTACAAATAATTCCCCTGCACTCTTCACTCAGATTCCTCAAGGATAAATGTTCTAATTATTCTTCATCACTTTATACACACACACACAACTTCTTCCCCAAAGTGTCTGCAACTCAGTAGTAGGTGGAAACGTCTCCAAGCTCCCTCGGTCATGCTAGTATGTTTCCAGAATCAAGGAGGTGAAGGTGGAAGGCCAGTTAAGGAGATGAAGGCAGATGCCCACTTGCTCAGACCCAGGCTTGAGGGCAGCATGGATATGGGTCTGGCTGGAAGTTGCAGGCCTGCAATGCCTTCCTGTGAAATGGTCACAGGCATTAGAGCCTGGACCTCATCTGCTGTTGCTGTGTGAATGAAACGTTTACTCTCGCTTACTAAGTGACACAAGTTGTTTAGTGCCAGATTGACTGGAAGCTTCTAGCAGGCTCTGGAGCCTAGAAGATTATGTGGTAAGATAGGCCTATAGCTTTAAATAAAGGGGCAAGTCTGTTGTGCACATGTGAGGGGGCAGAGGTGTTTACGGAAGGTGAGTAGAGGGGCAATGAGTCAATTCTGCCCCTGGGGAGCACCAGCGAATGTAATCCTTTATTGCTTCCCTTGGCCCTCCAGAAGGCAGTGAGGAGCCCTAGAACAAGGTAGCAGGACAGGTAGAGTGGGCATAGGGAGGCAAGCCAGGTACCTTTTCCAGAACCTCTCCTGGGTACAGGGGGAAGGGGTCCTGGGCCAGCCGGATTTCTAAGTCAGCGTGTCGCAGCCGTACTTGTCCTGTGATATCAAACAGCACGCAGCCCTGGGCATCCCGGGACACTGGGTTGGCCACTGTGCAATAGTGGTGTGGGGGGACAGTCACCATGCACATGGGGGTAAACAGGATCCTGTTGGAGGGTGAGAAGTGGTATGAGGACCCAGAGGAACCCTGCTTCCCCTCCCAAAGGAGGCAATAAATGGGAGAGAAAGCTTCCAGTCACCCAGGCCAGAGTCAATCCTACTTGGGAGCAGGAAGGAGCTAGTCATGATAGCCAGACTCACAGGCACCCCACTCCTCCCCTTCTTCAGGCCCTACAACAACCTCTCATTGTCCTGCCGGATGTAGGTCTTCGGCCCAACCTCCACATGGGACACGTTGCTGTTCTGGTCCAGCACGTGGATGTAGTGGTATGGGGGGATGCGGATGATGGACTCTTCAGTTGCCATGGTGACTCCTAAGACCAGGGCGGCACAGAGTGACAGACAGGTGGGGAAAAGATGCAAGATGAACACAGGGGCCTGGCAGGAGGCAAAGCACAAGCCTGAAGACAGGTAGGGTTGGGAAATGCAATCTTCCTCCTCCAGCTCAGATTGTTCCACCTTCACCATTCCCACATCCACCTCTTCTTCCCACCCAGGGCAACACAGGCCATCCAGACCTCACCCCTGTCAAGAACTGCTTGATGCAGTTAACCACAGTAGCCCAGGGCTCTCCACTGATTTATTTCCCTCATTCCCATCAACTTTCCCTCCCCTAAGCTGCCTTCAGCACCTGGAGGGATTTTAGATCAAAACTTTCCCAATCTCCCAACTGTGGTGTAGGAGGCTGGGAGAGTTGGTATCTCTGGAGGTACTAGCGCCTTCACCAGCACTGTGGGGAGCTGAGGCTCCTCCAGGGGCAGGCTCATTTCAGGGAATTGAGAGGGCCCCGACTATATTCAAACATGAGCATGATCTTTGTCTACGACTCTCTCCCCTCCTGCTATAAGCGATCCTCAGATGAACTGTTCAGACTTGGGTGACCTCTCAAGGAAGGGATCTCAGGCAACACTGATGCTCCCATAGAATCAAATGGATCAGAAGCACCACATGTTAATCTAGCCCTTTCCTCTCCAGTTCTCTCTGGTCTGTTGCTCCCCCTTGGCTCCCTGCTGTTGTGGGTAGAGGCAAGTGGGGGAAAGGAATATATGAGTACTGTACTCCACCCACCTGCTTCTGAATCCTGGGTAGTTTCATCCAGTGCTTGGCCTGTTCAGGAACGTCACACCTCTCACCTAACCCCCATCCCTTCCTTCAGCTAGTCTTGGATTTTGGACATGTCCCTTGAAGTCACACAAAGGGAACCAAGTTTACTAGGCAACTCAAGAGCCTTGTCCTGAGACTTCGATCAGACTTTAGAAACCACTACCAGGTAGTGTTTGAAAATACTAGAGCAGGCTGTCTGACTTGCGGGCTCAGTTTTCCCCGCTCTTAACCTTCTTTCCTACACCTCTGTATTATCCCTACCTGCTAGCTATGCTGACACTCCCCTGAGTTGCTCCCTGATGTGGCCCTGACCAGAAAGGAATGGCACTTCATCCACTCCACCATTCATCCAACTACCAACCTGGGTAAGAATGACAAGCAAAGAAAAGGGAGTGGCCTGGCACAGGAGAAATAGGCAGGACTCATGGAATTACATAATCAAGGTGAAGACCAGGGTTTTTTTACTTGATTCACATTATCTGTAGTTTCATTTCTTTGTTTAGAAATTGTGTTTTCACAAACTCCAAATTTCTGCTTCTCTTAAAGAATTAGGAACCAGGCCCTACATTTCCACCAGCCAGACTGGCTACAGACGAGTAGCAGCTGTGCCCTTTAGATGGGACACAAGCTTTTCTGCCTACCACAGTCTGTATCACTCCATTGTCTTACACATGGGCTGTTGCACTCAGCACCTGCCAAATGTTTGCTTAAAACCCTCTAACACACCACCCAACAGAACTTTTTACAATGATAAAAGATATTCTAGGTCTGTACTGTCTCTGGACTGGCCACACGCAGCTACTAAATACTTGAAATGTGGCCAGTGTGATTTAGGATTTAAAATTTTATTTAAAAGAGCCAAATGAGATTGGTTGATCCCATATTATACAGTGTAGCTCTAAGTAGCTGAGTCCCAGAGTGGGACAATGAGGCATTTAAGGCCACAGCAAGCTAGTGGTACCATAGAGATTTTCATCTGGTCTATCTCTTTCCAGTAGCAGCAAGGCACAGTAGTTAGGGGCCCAGATCAGCTGACTGCCTGGGCTTACATACAGTACTGATTCACCACTTTCCTGCCTTGCTTTGTGTTTCCTTAATGTCTGACCTCATTTTGAAAGAGGTTAACAATTGTGATTTGTTTTCCTGGTACACTTTCCATATAGGAGGGATGTTATTCTGCTCCTCATTCTTTTACCTTACAACTTTGTATGGGAATTGACCTTGACCTGTAGCTCCTTTCCTGGCAAAGTTCATTTCTCCTTAAGTGTAGGAGTAACTTTTCTAACGTCAGGGCTCCCTCTTCTGTTGTTTTCAGGTAGTGTTTGAAAATACTAGAGTAGGCTTTCTGACTTGAGGGCTGTTTTCCCCGCTCTTAACCTTCTTTCCTACACCTCTCTATTATCCCTACCTGTTATCTATGCTGACACTCCTCAAAGTTGCTCCCTGATGTGGCCCTGACCCAGATGGGTTGGAGCTAGGGCTGCCTGGATCTTGGTTCTAACCCTTATTGGTTTGATAGTTTTAGACAAGTCCCTTGCCCTCCCTATACCGGTTTCCTAACCTATGGGGGATTGGGCATCTACCCAAGTTATAAGGACTGGGTTCACCATAAAGCAATTGGAACAGAGCCTGGCTCTTCAGAAGCACCGCATGTCTTAACTGCTGAGGCAGGGAACAGCCCAAGGCCCAGCTTCCCTATCCAGTTAGGGGATGGAAGCAAGCACTAGAGGCTCCCTACATCATCTGGCATCTTGGCCTTAACCCTCCATGTTTACTGGTCAGGAACGTGGCAAGTCTTTTGTTGTCCCAGCTGTGGGGCTAGAAGAACAGCACAGAAGGTGTATCTGACAGCCAAGTGAAGCATTTTCCAGCTGCTCCTTTGCCAGGTTCTCTGTGGGGTGGAAGCCTGGCCAGAAAGCCAGATGGTGGGAGAGGAAGGGCTAGGGCTGTAGGCAGAGGTGTGGACAGGTCTCCTGAGGTCCCACAGCAAAGATCTGAACTCTCAAAGGCCATGCAAGGCTGAAAGCAGTCTCCGGGAACAGCCTCCAATGGCTCCTTTTTGGATGATCCCCCACCTCCTATGGCTGAGGCCTTTCCACCATCTGTCACCCCAGCTGGGCCCAGTCAGGGGGGCTGAAAGCCTCGCCCAACTCAGTGACTCAGCTGAGAGTCATCTCTATAGCTGATCAGGCTGGGCTCCAGTCTTGTTCCAGACCAACCCCTTGCCAACTATCTTTAAGTACCAGGACTCTTGTCTTACCTCTCTGACCACCCACCTACCATGCCCTAAAGCTGTGCCTTGAACCTAGACCTCCTGCTAGTCACACAAGAACAGGCTTTGTTGTTTCATTCTCCCCATCTGCAGAAGTGAGCTTCAATATAGAGCCTTGCAGGGGATCCAGAGAAACCACTTGAGTCAGGCTGTATGTCTGTGACAAATCTGATTTAGGTTTTTGTGGTTTGCCAGATGAAATAGTTAGAGCATTTTATTTCCAATACATCAGGGTCCTCAAAAAACGCTAAAGATGGTGTTGACCTTTGGAAGAGCCTGTCCAGACTTTGGGGTTGGTCCCAATACCCTAAGTCCACTCACCTACCCAGACTTCACTTTAGTGCTTGCTTCCAAGATCTACCCACAAGTCTGTTGTCTGGGTATATGCCCAGCCTTGCCTGATCACACCTCCCTCAAGTGTCATGAGGTTCCTAGAAGAACCAGTCAACTTTCACCCAAAGTCTCAGCGACCAGTAGCTCCCCTGCTGCACCACACAAAGAAGGGAGGGTACTGCACAGCTGAGCAGAGAACAAAACAGTCTGTAAGCAGAAGCTGGGCTCATCCTCTGGTTAAGAGGCAGCTCTTGACCTTCTTGGCTCAAAAGTACACATATTAAATTTTACCAGAGCATGAGATACATATCTACATATCTGAGATCTTCAGGGTCAACTATGAGTGGCTGACACAGTCTTAAACATCAGGTACCCAATGGACCAGCTACACGTGTACTGGTCTTCAAGGAAGAGCAGCATCACCATTACCTGGAAGCTTAAATGGGTGGGAGAATCTTGGGCCCCACTGAGAAATGCTAAATCAAACAATATTTTAACCAGATCCCCAATGATTTGGGCACAGATTAAAGTAAGGAGCAGCTGTGGTCTTCAGCAGCCACTCTCAACCCTGGCTGTGTATTATGATCACCTGGAGATCTTTTAAAACCACCCATTCTGGGTACTTTTTGATGTAATTGGTCTGCAGTATGGTCCAAGCATTGTTATATTTAAAAGCTCTCCCACAGATGGTTATATAGCAAAGGCTGGGTTCCGTCACTGTCAGCAGAATCCTGGGCCACTTGCTAGCTCTGAGCTGTACTCTCCTAGACTGAAGTGGGAATAACAGTGCCTGTTTCCTAGATTTTAAGGGATTAGGGACTGGAGGATGTCTTTAATGCACAGGAGCTCATCAAAGTGTTGCTGGGAGGAATAATGAGCTCAGATTATTGCCAATTCCTCAAGGGCTGGAGATTTCATTTATTCTCTTCCAGCCCCCTTCCACCTCTCCCAGGTCCAAGCAGCCCCCTTATCCACACAAACGTCCCAGGCAGGCCTGAAGTTGGAGGTGAAGCTGGTGACAGCCTTGCTAGCATCACTTCTGTGGAGCTTAGGTTTAGGAAAACATACTAAGTTCAGCATAAACAGGGGCTCAACTGGCAGTTTCCCTTATTTTAAGAAAATCTTAGAACACTCCAGCCCAACTGGCCTGCTTTGAGAGAGCAGCAGCTTGGTGGTCTCACTAGGGACAGAGCAGAAACTGCCTACTCAGGATATCTCTTGCCTTCCCTCCATCCTACCTCCCAGACACTGCCAATTAATGTCAGTCATTGAAGGTGAGGATGCCTCAATTAGTAGTGACTTAGGAACCAGGCTTCAGAACCCCTGATCCAGATCAATGTTTTCTCATCTCGTCCAATTACAGGACTCAGCCGGCAGTGTTGGTCCTACTTCCCAGGCCTCACCCCAGACCCACCAGGCCAGGGTTTCCAGGAGAGGAATTCTGGAATTTGTATCTTTGGTAATCTCAAAGTAATCCCAAATAACAGCCCCCATTTATTAAGAACTTTGTGTCAGGCATTGTATTAAGTGCCTTTAATTAACTCATTTAATCCTCACAAGAGCCTAGAAGTTAAGAAACATTGCTCAGGATCACACAATGATCAAAAAATGGATCCAGAATTCCACGCCAGGTAGCATGATTGCAGAGCCCTCAAACCAGGAGGCAGCATGGCTTCTCAGGCAGCAGTGTTAAGACTAAGCACAGAACAAGAAGGTAAGGACCTTAACTAGGGCTGGGCACTCTGGAGGAAACAGCGTCAATAGCAGTCCAAAGGTGAGCATTTTCTGCAACCTGGGAGGGCAACACCCAACAAAGAGGCATGAGTTACCCTGGAGCCCTCAGGTTGTCCCTGGACCATCATCCATTCAAAGTGGCTGCCCTACCTAATCAAGGCTTTGGAGGGCTTCCCTGCTCAGAAAGGTTCATCAGGAGCAGGCGGGTACCCTGTGTGCTAAAGGCTAAAACAGGAGTTTCCAGGGAGTCCGTTGACATCGCACCTGACAACCAGCCTTTCCTAGGAGTCTACCCAGGCAGGGAGCAGAGAACAGAGGGATATCTGCCTCACTATGACTTCCCGCCCCTTTATGCTCCACTCCTGAGCGCCAGATCCAGGATCCACCACAGGCTGGTGGGTCCAAATGGGTTTCCTGCTTTTCACTTCCTCCCCTCAAAGAAAAAAAAATGAAATAAAAAAAGCCTTGCTCACCAAACTACACCTTCAGGAAATCAAGCCTACCTTAAATTCCTTCTGCTAATGACTTGTCAAGTGATCTGCAAGGACCACAGTTGGCACAGCCCTGAGTGGAGCAGTAGGAAAATCTCAACATTTGGCATAGTTAAGTGATCTTAATGGGGATAAGTCACATTCTAAAATCTCAAGGGGACAGGCCAGAGTCTAGGTCCCCAGGGAAGGGGACAGATGAGTATAGATTGCAGAGATCAATCTAGCTCCAGAAGAGAGTTTGAGTGGCCTCCTGCTGTTATTTCTGATGTGAGAGCCTTAAGTCAGAGGGGCCTGAAATTTTGAAGGTGAGGGGTGTTGGCAAGGTGACAAATTGATCTACCTTACTTCCAAAGACAGAAACATCCAACAAGAAAAGCAAAACGTCTTGAGGCCACACTCCAATCCACTTCCTCCCTACTCTCATTCAGAGGTCCTACCTTCCCCAGCAGAACAAGGCCCTCCCAGAAGGCGGGTGAGGGCTAAGAGAGCCTTGAGGGACACAAGATCCCACCACTGGTTTGGGGCTCTGGGGCTACACCAAAGTACTCACATCCACAAATACAGCGGCTACAAGACTCCTCAGATCAGGAAACTGACAGGCCTGGCCCAGGCCAGCCCTAAAGTCCCAGGCAGGGCAGGCTTGGGGGGTGGGGCTTGGGCATTTAAAGGGCCCTTGCCGCTGGTTCTCCTTTTCTCCTCTGGGTACAGCTGAAGAACTACAACTCATTCAGCCTGACGGCCAGGTGGCAGTGCTGGAGTGAGACTGCACAGCTGGAAGGTCCAAGACAGGGGACAGGTGCAGACTGACTCTGCCTCATCTGGCTTTAGTTTCCCAATCTGAGCAAATACAATTCTGCCTTTCCACAATGGTTTGGGCTCCAGCTGAAGCTCCTCCTCTACGAGAACTTTGTATTTTTTATTTTAGATTCAGAAAATCCAAACAGATGTTCAACAGCACACACACACACATACTCTCTTTCTGGCAAGGTACTGTGTTGGGAGCTTGGAGTTTCTCTCCTCTTCCCAGGTTTCTCAGTGCCCTGGATTAGGAAGGGCAGGACAAGGCCCAGGGACATGCTCTGCATCTTAAGGGTTAGGGCAGCAGCAGTCAGTATTTCCGCTGCCGGGGGAAGAGAGTACTCCCTGAGGACCGGAGTGGGGGGCTGCTGGGGCTGGGGTCCTCTGAGTCCAGGCTGAAGAGGTCCCTGCCAGTGCGAAGGATCTGCTCCTCCAGCTTCTTGTGTCGCTTCATGTCTGAGAGGACCTTGTCTAGGCGGGCTTCCCGTTTCTGGCTCCTGGCTGAGCTTCCTAGAGAAGGGTAAGATGAAAAATGTAGAAGGGAGCGAGGCAGTGTGCACCAGACCTGCCAGGATGTTACTAAGTACTCGGGGAGCATGTTAAACATAAAGACTTTTCAAGCCTCTGAGGTTTAGGGTTGGGCCTCAGATGGGGTGGGCAGCAAAGGCACCAGTAGTGTGAAGACCAGGGAAGAGCATTCCAGATAGGAGAAGGGCAAGTACAAACGCCCCAGGGTAAGAACAGGGAGATCTGTTCAAAGACAGTGTTGACAGCTGGGGGAAACGGTGAAAGATGAGGCCAAAGGAATGATTTACAGGCCATGATAAGGGATTTGGATCTCTAGTTTAGATGGAAATGCCTTTGGAAGCTCTGTGTGTGTGTGGGGGGTTCTCTCCCAACATGCTCTTCCCCCAAGAAGTGACAAGATTTATATTTTAAAAGTATCATTCTGGTTGCTGAGACTGGAGACAGGAAGACCAGTTAGGAACCACTGCAACTATCCAGGCAAGAGATGGCAGCTTTGAAGGTGATGAGGGTGCAGTGTTGAAGGTGGAGAGTAGATGAACTTGGAAATGCTTTGGAGGCAGAGCTCACAAGACTTGCTGCTGCCTTGAATGTTGGGGTAAAAGGAGAAATCAAGAATGGCTTCAAGGGTAAATTCTAGGGAAGGCACGTGGGGTGGGGAATTGGGTCAGATTAGGAGGTGTATATACAGTACTACTGGACTTCTGGGGAGATGGAGATAAAAGGGAAGCAGGACAGAATTATCTGTGATAGCTTCTTAAATGAAAATGGGGTATCAATCTAAACTAGAAAGATGGCGCCACTGGGTGAATGCTCTTTCCTGCAGATACAAGTTGTGTAGCAAGCAAGGCACCAAAAGGCCTGTTTTAGGGAGTCAGCTATTGACCAAGTGGGAGTGGAGGTCTCCCTTCTTGTTTGTACCTGGGGTGCGTCTCCGGTCAATCAGAGAGTCCTTTGGTGTCAATGGCTCATCGTCAAAGTCAAATTCTGTGGGCATGTGCGGTCTGGTACAAATGGACAGAAAGTGAAGGGTGAGGATGGTCCCCTCAGGCTCCCACACACGTGTTTCTCCCCAGCCTGCAGGCTTTTCCTCTTCTACTCTCCTCCCTCCCTCCACTTCCCAAGCTCTCGGGTACCACCTCCCCTCCCAATGTCCTCCAGGCATCAGCAGTGCAGCCCCAGGGATGTAAACAAGTGTAAGGGTGTGCCCTCACTTTTCCTCTTCCTCCTCTTTGGCCTCTGGCTCCTCATCGGATCTCTCCTCTTCGCTCTGCGCATCAGGCGTGGGTGGTCGGCGGGGCAGGATCTCAGCCTGAAGCTCCAGGGTACCGTGGGCAGCCAACAGTTCATACAGCCTCTGGATTTCGGAGGGGGGTGGCATCCAGGGCTGCCCATCCTCGGGCAGCTCCATCTCCTCATCGCTGCAGAGCACACACCAGTCCTCGGATTTTCCCTTGGCTTGCTCTTCCCCCTCAGCTCTGGGGACTTCTCCCTGCACCTCCTCGACCCCAGACCTCTGAGGCTCAGCCTCTTTCCGGCCTCCTCCCCCTTCTTCCTCGGCATTATTGGCCGAAGCAGAAGAGCTTCCGGTATCCACCACAGCTAGAGCTTGGAGGCCAGAGGTCACTTGCCCCTCTTCAGACAGAGGCGCCACTGTGGTGGCCGCAATGTCTCCAAGACCGCGGACAAGGGTCATAGGCCACTAGGGAAAGGGCCCTGTGATAAGAGGCGTAGAAGTACTAAACCGAGGAGGGGGTCCCCTGCCCCACAGCGGCTTGGGTTCCCCAGGGGTTTGAGAATGTCTCTTCAACCAATCAGGCTCCAAGAGCGCGGCCCCTGCAACCAGATAGTCTGTCCCCAGGAGGAGGCGCTTAGTCCCCGGCCGGAGAGCTGCTTAACCGTTCTTCTCACCTTCACACCGCCCCTCTCCACACTACGCAGCGCCCTCTCCCCACACCTCGCAGTTCTGCCTCCTCAGTCGCCGTACCCTCCCGCAACTACGACCCGCCTCCCGGGCTGCGCAGAGCCACAGTACGCAGGCGCACAGAGATGGCGCGAGAAGCGCCACTCTAATCAGAACTACTTGGAAGAGGTAAGCAAGAGAGGCTTGCACATGCGCAGGTAGGCTTGGCACACTAGGCTTCTGCCCACAGTAAAGATGGAGACCTAGGAGGGGCATGCGCACGTCGCCCCGCAATTCTTCTGTAACGGCGGCGATACCAGAACCCACAGCAGACGGATGTTAAGGACCAACTAAGAGTGGAGGCGAGTCTCATGCAGTCTCCGTTTATTGACGTTTCAGACTCATGCAGCATCCGGCATACAAAAAGGGGTAATCAGTTTGATGTATCCTTTTTTTTTTTTAAGACTTTTTAGTTTTTTTCCCCACACTTTTTTTTAGAAAACAAAGACCTTCGAATCGCGTCATAGCTGGATCCCCGCCTCCCCAGCGGACTGTTGGGTGCGACAAACCTCCCTCGATCTTTTAGAGAGTAATTATAGAGCTCCCACCCCTCCCTCGCTCCCTGCAGCTGAGAGCTTTGGTCCTATTTTGGGGGTTCTTTTGTTACAAAGCACGTGACCACAGCCCCGCTGCCTTTATAAACTCGTTGACTGGTTTAAGAAGCCCAGGTAGGGCAAGTCCACTGGCCTGACCAGGGAGCGGCAGCAGTCGCCGCCCTCCCTTCTCCCAGTGCTGTTTGAAACAGTGCTCGCCACCCCTGCCTAAGTCCCCCAAAGAGGCCTGCCTGGCTTGCCGGCAGTGCGACCCTGAGGCGCCCGGGGGACGTCTGGACAGTCGGAGAACAGTCGGAGCCCTGGGCTAGGGAGCCCTCTCCTTACACCGCTCCCTCCCCGTCTTATCTAAGTGCTGGAATTTTTGAAGAATAAACAGTGGCAGGAGGATGGGGGAGAGGATCCTGAGGAGAGGAGGAAAGGTAGCTGAGGGAAGATGAGGCAGAAGAAGAAAGTGGTGGAGCATGAGGAGAGGGAAGGGGAAATTATAAAGGAGAGAAGGAAGAAAGGAATGGGGGAATATGCCAAGACAATGAAAGTTGGGAGGGGGACACCAGAGTTGAAGTGCAGGGAATTCAGGGCATTGGAAGAAGTGCAGGAAGGCTGGGAGAGATGCAAGGGGGCTGAGAACAGAGTTTGGAAGATGTTCAAGGAAGTTTCCAGAAGTGCAGGAGGTTTCCAGAAGTGCAGGGATGGGAGGCCAAGAGGCTGGACGGAATGCAGGCAGAAGTGCAGGAAGGTTGGAAACAGTGCAGGGAAATGGGAGGCCTATGTTGGCAGAGGAGCCTGGCAGGATGCAGGAACAGGAAAGAAGCTGTAAACAAGGCCGCCCAGGCTCCCTTGGTCCCCTTGGGTGCAGGCCTGGGCCATCAATTAGGCTCCTCCTGGGGAGGATGGGCCCAAGGCAGCTCCCAACAGGAAGAAAACTCTTGGAATGCAGGGCAGAGCCCCTCACTTATACACTGTGGGAGAGGAGAGGGAGGGACAGAGAGGGTTAGGGGGGAGGGGGAGACAAGGAGAGACAAAGGAGAAGTAGGGAGGACAGACAGGAGAGAGCAGGGGCAGGGGTTAGTAAAGCTGCCCTTGTCAACCCTACCATTCCTCCCAGTCTGTCCCGGACCCCCACTCACCGCCTAAGTTGATGACGCAGGAGGCGATGATGATGAGGACCCCCCCTACCAGGGCCACGATGCTTAAGAGCTTGGCCACGCGGCCCAGACGCTGGGCCCCATCCACGTCCCCCTGCTGCAGGCTGTTCCGGGACTGGGGTTAGGTGAGGGGTGGGGCACCACAGCCCAGTTCAGGAGAAGCCAGCCCAGCAGGGATCAGGTGAAAGAGTCATCCAGAGGAGATAGGCCAGCCCCATGGACAGTGGTTAAGGGAAGGAGGGTTGGAAAGGCAAGGCGAAGAGGGCACAGGTCAGCAAGGCAGTGTGAAACATGTCTTGATATCCCTCCCACCTAAAGGGGTAAGGCAATCATGGCTCAGAGGGTAGAGTCCTAGGGAGAGGCAAGCAAAGGCCCCATAATTGGGAAGTGAGATCCATGCAGAGAGGGAAGGTGAGGTTACTCCTGGGGCTCTGTCCTAGCAGTGGCCGGAATCTGGGAGTCACATCAGGCCTGGGCCAGGGTCCCATGGGGCTCACCATGACGGCGTAAGCGAAGGCCACGATGTTGACAGGCCACATGGGGCAGAAGCAGGACAAGATGGCGAGGATGATGTAGTCCCGAGGTTTCTGAGTGCCTTCACCCCCCTCCACCCCAGATCCTGCTAGCTGGGAGCTGGAGTGGCGGCTCAGACTACCTCGGGGAGATCCTGGATGCCCACTGTGACCCCTTCTTAGTCGGTCCTCCTCAACCAGCTGCTGTAGCACACGGGGAGGAGCCCCATTGGCTGGGGTTTTTTTTGTAGAGGGTGGTGAGTGAGGTTGGGGGGCTGGGCCCTCTTCCCCATCACCAGCCTGCAGAGGAACCACAGCCCCATTCTCCTGTTTTTCCCCCATGCTCTCAGTCAGAGTCTCAGGGGTAGGGTCCTCCTGGGTAGGGGTCTCTGGCTGAAGGGCTGGCTTGGGGATGGGCTGGGAACCTGACTGGGGATCTGGCTGAGGGTCTGACTGGGGGTCTGCTGGGGGAGTAGGTTCTGAGGCTGGCTCAAGTGAGGCTGCAGACTCCAGGTTGGAACCCTGGTCTGCAGTGGCCTCTTTGCTCACTTCTGGTTTGGGTGCTGACTCTTGGCATGCTTCTTTGGGGTTAGGGTTGGCCTTCGATTCCCCTCCTGGGCCTGAGCTGAGGTCTCTGGCCTGGGCTGTTTCTGGGGCCCCAGCTGGGGTCTCTGTGTTTTCTGGAGCCAGTTCAGCCTTGGGCTCTAAGTCCACAGGGTCCCCAGCGATGTCTGGGCCTGGTTGCAGGGCCTCTGGTTCTTCTGGGACCTGGAGAGGGCCAGTTTTGGCTTCAGGATGGCCAGGCCCTTCTCCCTGGGTCTGGGGACCCTCCTCTATCTGCTTCATCTTAGAGACCTCAGAGCTGCTGACTGCCATCTTGAGATGGGAACAGGGAGAGGGCCTCTGTGGGGAGGTTAGAGCAGCAGAGACAGCAGCAAATCCTGAAAGAGGAGACAGTCTTGGTATGAGGAGGGAAGAGGTGGCTCTCAGCACTACAGCTCAAGAGGGCTATGCTCCTGTCACAGGGCCAGCCTTGGGTTGCCTCTGGGAAGAGGAAGAAAAGTTGGGGTTTCCTTTGCCTTGGGTGGGACAGTCTGGGGAGGGGAGGGGTGCTCTGCTCAGTCTTCCACTAGGAGAGCCCTGGGAAGATAAACCCTTTTGTAAACAGGACCCTCCCGTGGTCTCTTCCTGGGTTCACCCAACAATACCCATACTCAGATCCCATAAGATGCCCCAGCACCCCCAAATCAACAAGCTGTATAAACACTCGTTCACTCCGACAGGCAGACTGGGCAAATGACTCGATACTCACATTCCACTCCCTCTGCATCCTCCCCTCTCCCTGGGCGCCCAGCCGGTGCGGTTTTCTTGCTGTGTGTTGGGCATGCAGACGCCCCTGCCCCTCCCTGGGAGGGCCTGATATCTCCTCTGAGCCCCTTCTCAGACCCTCGCCCAGGGATTCCCTCACCCCCGCGGGACCGGCGCCACCTCTCCCACTGGCGTGGCCCGCCCAGCACCATCAACCAGTCCGCCAGGCGCCCGCATGCTTATGCAGCCCTCTAGGAGCCCGTCGTCTGTCCGTGCGCGTATCCCACCCTCGGCCTCAGTCCATCCCCGTCTCACCTCGACGTCGGCCTCCAGACTGCTCCCGCTGCTGCCGCCACCGCTGCGTTGCAGCAGCCGCAGCAGGGAGGGAGCGAGTCAGCGAGCGAGCGAGGGAGGGAGGCGGCGGGTTTCCCCTCCTCTCAGGTCCCCACCCCTCCCCTACGCGCCGCCGCCGCCAACGCACGCCGCCCCCGCCCCTTGCACGCCTCCCGCCGCTCCTCACCGGGAGGGAGCCTTGCGTGCCAGGCCCCGCGTTACCCGGGCAACCTGCCGGGGGTCCGCTCATACCCCCTCCCTGTCCCTTCTCACGCGCGCCTCCAAGGGGTGCCCCATTCCCAAGCCCCGGGCCCCTCACGCCAACGGTCACCGGGGGTCCTGGCAGACGCAGGATTTGGAGGAAACGGAGGGGTCTGCGAGGAGACAGAACCAGAGACAGGCAGGATGGGTGGAGGCACCCCGACAAGCAAAGAGAAGGGAGGCAAATCTTGGGGGGCTGCACATAAGTATGGTGGGGTTTCACAGGAGAGCCTACAGAACAGGAAGTCCCCCTACCTCCAAGGAAGTAGCAGCAGAAATGGATACTGTAAAGTTCAAGAAAAGGTCCCTGGAAGGGAAGAAGCCAGGACTGGAAAGGGGATTCCAAGCGGCAAGGCCAAGGCTGCAAGGGCAATCTGGAATAGTAGGAGGGGGCTGGGGCGGAGGAGCCCGAGTAAGCGCAGGGTGGAAGGTGCCAAGAATGAAACGGACAAGTGCAGTTTCTATTCCGGACCTCACTGCTCCGTTCTAGGGCTCAGACTCCCCTAGCCTTCCTGCAGCAACATCCACCACCACCACCTCAGAGCCTTAGGGATGCACAGGTATTTGGGTGGGGACTGAGCAGCAGGTAGTGGGTATGGATGGGGGTGAGAAGCATCTTATGTCCAGCAAGCCCATTTGGATTTCTCACCCAGGCTTCTTCAAACCTCCAGTGGCTATTCTGGGCCTGTCCAGGTTGAGTATTCCCCAGAGACCTGGGGGGTCCTGGAACTTGCTCTCCACGGCCACCGTACCCTGACCCTGAATCCGGCTGCAGCCACTGATGCTGCCTCTGGGGAGGAGCCAGGGCCCCAAAGCTGGGCAGGGCAACTGGGACTGACAGGAGGTGCAAGTAGAAGCCCCTTGGAGGCGGGGAACTGGGGGCCTGGTAAGAGCAATTCATTTTCAATCGAGTCACAGACAGGTTTTTATTTAAAATTTATTGTAATCGGGTCCGCGCAGAAAAGGGGGGGGTGAAGGGAGGGGAACATGCAGGGGACACAGGAACACGATGACATGGCCAGAGCCACAGCTTCTGTCGTGGGAGAGGAGGATGAAAAGAAAAGGCCAAGGCTGGAGCTGGGATGGAAGAGGGAAGTGGGATACACTGCAGCTGCATTCCCCCCACTCCCAGGAAGCACCTCTAGTCCCTGGATCCCCCTCATTTACCCTGGCTCCCTAAGAGTCCATCTCTCATCCTGCCTCTGGCCCTAGTGGCTCCTCCTTTTGCTCCCCTTGACTTGTTTTCCCCTGACGGATTCTCAAGTAGGATGTTCAGGGCCTGACCTTGAACAACCTCACCTTATGAAGGTACAAACTTTGCCTTCCTTATTTCTGCCCCTTCTCAAATCTCACCTTTCCCTTTGGGAGGGAATCTTTGATTCCCCTCCTTCCTCTCCTCCCTCCCCCTGGAAAAAAAAAGCACCAACTCCCCAGGAGGGGCAGCAGACAGTAGTGGGGGTGGGGAGGGACTGGAAGGAGGAGATCAAGAAGGACCATCAAGGGAGAAGGCTCACAAATCCCCAGAAGGGCAGGGCAGGGGCTTACAGAGAGGAGAGGGCATGAGGGCTATAGCCACTCCTGTCCTCTGCCACCCCTGCCCACTGTCCAGGGGTTTCAACACAACTGAGGGGACAGGTGTGTGTGGGGTCAGGTCTGAAAGGGAGAAGAGAGGAGCAGGAGAAACAAATCATTAAAACCTAGCGAATTCCCCTAAGAAAACATTTTTTCCTCCTTTCCTTCTGGAGGCGCCTTGGTGATGGGGTAAGTAGTGAGGAGTTGGTGGGAAAAGAGGGGAAGAGGAGATGGTATCAAGGGACTTTCCTCCATTCTCCCCTCTCCCCCCACCAACCTGGAGCTCACCAGGGCTGGGAGGGAAGTGGCTGAGAGCTCACGGGCACCCCCTCGGCCCCCGAGAGGGAGCCCACAGCTGTGGGAGGGGCCGCCACCACTGCTGCTGCTGCTGCTGCTGCTGCCGCCGCCGCCGCCGCCGCCGCTGCCGCCATTGGACAAACCTCACCGGTACCTGCAGTGAGAAACACCAGATCACAGCACAATCTGAATGGCAAGAGCCATCCCTCCCTTGGGACACAGCCGTTGCTTACTTCCTATTTGGTCCCCAGTCTCTGGCCTGCATCTTTATCCAGTTCTTCTGAAGGGCCCTCCCTGTCCCCAGAAGTGTTCCTAACTTGAGTGATAGATGGGTATCCCTGGCGCCTTCCTGAGATCCCCTATTGGGCCCTTTGAGTCCCGTCGTCCCACCCCCCCATCCCACCCCCCCAGCCATTGCCCCACGCCTTGCCTGGTGGGTGCAGGGGTCCCCCTCAGCAGGTGGACTGTGGCTGGGGGGCATCTCCCGGGACAGGGGGGGCGGCCCCCCCCAGATGGGTCTGCATGTGGCCGGCCAGCTGGGCAGGGGTCTTGCAGTGCACGCTGCACAGCTTGCACAGGATGCGGTCAGCCCGCGGGGCCTGGAGCCCGTGGTCCTTCACCGCGTGGATGCGCAGGTATGCTGCCGTGGTGAAGCCTATTGGGGGGGGTGGATTGGGATTGGGGGGGTGGGGGTCAGCCAGGCGGAGACCCCAGAGACGGGGCTGTTCTCCTAGGCTGGGGACACCCTCCTCAGATGGCCTTGTCCTCCTCCCACCACATCCTTGGTAGCCTGGGGCCAACTACTCTGCTGCGGCAGAGCCCTGCCCTGAGCTTGGGACCTGCTTGAGTGGTGTCAGCCTCTTGGCCTTGGTACCCACAGAGCCCATTCTCCGTGGCAGGGGACTCTCTCCTGGGGTGACAGGACACTGATTCCTAGCCACTTGAAGGGCTTACCCTCAGACGGCTGTGTCCCCTCCCTCCAGTACCCCATACGATCTTAGCCCGGTACTCGGTGAATGTGGATCTGTCTAAAAGCAGCTTCTTTGCTACTGGGGCACTGTGTGTGCTTGTTAAACACCTGTTGATGTACTCCACTTGCCCCAGGAGCCGAAGATGAGAACTTGTGGCTGCGTAGCTGTGATTCTGCCTTCTGACCAGTGGCAACTAGCTCTCTTGACCACACCTTCCCCAGAGCAACCATGTCTCACTCCCACTGTCCCCACACACACCCAGAAGTCATGTCTTTCTGGCAGGTCCATCTCCGGCCATGACCTCTTAGAACTTAATGATGTTCAGTCATCCCAGTGCTGCTTCATTTGCTTCCTAATGTGCTCTAGATGCCATAAGCCCTTAGCTACAGCGCCTTTAACCCACATCTGTGGAAAGGCCTCTGGCTTTGTTCCCACCCTTTGTCCCAGGCCCTCCCAGCATTCCTCAGCACGTACCTTTGTTGCAGAGCTCACAGACATGGTGAGGGCCCTGGCTGTGCACCTTCATGTGGTCCGAAATATAAGCCGAGCTCAGCATCTTGCCACACACATGACATGGAACCTTCTCCTCGTGTCGTACTGTGTGCGCCCGCAGTCGATCCTTCGTAGCAAAAGCTGCCTCACATTTCTGGGGAAGCGGGAGGGGAGTGAGGGGTGTCAGGAGAGTTAAAGCTTTAGCAGGTGGGGAGAGGGGGGCAAGAGGCTAAAGGAACCAGAGCCTTGGGGATCTTTGATCTGTAGGAAATGGGAATGAAATGACAAGACCTTAAGGAGGGATGAGAAAATGGAGTGAAAAAACAAAAAGAGAGAGAAAAAGGGGATCTGAGAGGCTGAACTCAGACAGCTACAATGAGGTTCAAAATCATGAAAACCAGGACAGGAGACGACTTCCTACCTCACATTTGAAGGGCCGCTCTGTTGAGTGCACTTGTCTGACGTGACTGTTGAGGTGATCCGGCCTGGGAATACGTTGGGGTTGGGGTTAGGGTCCTGGGGTGTGGAGATGCCCCCAAATCTGCCTTAGTATACAGCAGGCCTTTCCAAAGGTCCCTGCATTTCCTCCCGAGCTCTGGCCTTCTGGCCTACGAGTCCTAGTTAGGCTGGAAATCCCTCCCCTGACGCAAGGCAGGCTAGTCCTCCTCCCACGCCAAACTTCCCTTCAACAGAAAGACCCACTTCCTCTGCTAAGTACCACCCCCGGCTCCCTGGTAACCAGGAGAGGCTTTCCTCCCTCCCTCCCTGGGAGTGGTTCCCGGTTGCCATCCTCAGAAACCTTCTCCCACCCCACCAGCCAAGGCCAGGCCATCTCCATTGCTGTCCCTCCCGCCCCACGGTGGCGGAGGCCCCGTGCACACCGGGAGAAGCTCTTGCCACAGTGGGAGCAGTTGTAGGGCTTGTGCACAGCGCCGTCATGTGAGCGCACATGGTAGCTCATGCGGTCCTTGCGCTTGAAGCGCTGCTGGCACACCGGGCACTGGTAGGGCTTCTCGTCCGAGTGCGACAGCTTGTGTCGGTTCAGGTGGTAGACGTCGCGGAAAGCCTTGCCACACATCTCACAAGCGTGGTTCTTCCGGATGCGCTTTCCGGAGGCGGTCGTGGTCACCAGGCCACCTGGGGCCACTGCGGCTCCTCCGCTGCTGGCACCCGCTTCTCCCCCTCCCCCGCTGGCGCTGCTCAGCTGGGGTACACTCAGGAGGCTCAGGGGCACCATGGTGGGCATCTTCATAGCACCGGTGGGAACCCGGCCGGCCTTGGCTCCCGTGTGGATAGCCTCGTGCCTCCGAAGGTTGTAGCCGTTCTTGAACTCCTTGGCGCAAAGAGCACAGATGTAGGGCCCCTTACTCTTTGTCTTCTTCTCCAAGGCAGAAGCAACAGGGGCCACGGCGACCGTCGAGGTTGGGACTACGACGGCAGTGGCCGCGGCTGCAGCGATGGTGGCGGCAGACACAGGGGGCGCGGCCTCGGCAGCTGGCGCCGACACCGGCGGGGGCGGCGGAGGGGGAGCTGGGGGCTGCTTCAAAGCCGCTGTGTCCACTGTGGAGGCGGCGGCCGGGGTCGGGGGCGCAGCAGCAACGGCGGCGGCGGCGGCGGCAGCTGCTGCCGCGGCGGCCGCGGCAGACTCTTGGGCGGCGGCAAGAACCGGGAGCAAGTCCACCTGGAGGGGCTCGGCCGCCGGAGCCTGGGGCGTGGGTGGGGGCGCCGGCGCGGCCTGCGAAGACAAGGCGCCGTGTGGGCCGCGGCCGCGGGTCGGCGCCCTCCCGGCCCGCCACGGCCGGCCCCTACTCACCTGGAATGGACTCTGGGCGCAGCCCTGGGAGGCAAAGAAGCGGGACTGGAGCTCAGCCCCGACCTGCAGGGGGTTCTGGGCGTGACCCTGAGGTGGCGGGAAGGAGTTCATGAGGCCGCCCACCCCCCGGGAGTCCAGGCCCAGCACGGGGAAGGGGGGGGCCAACAGCGTGCAAGGGAACACGGGGAACATGGCCTCGGTCACGGCGGTGCCCCCGGGGCTCAACGGGGGCCGGGGGCGCGGGCCGCACGGGGCCCGGGCTCGGGGAGCCGCCCCCGGCCGGCCGGGCTGGGCCGCGCCGAACGCATGGCCCGCGGGCCGCGCCGCCGCCCGCGCAACCCGGCCGGCGGGAAGAAGGAGGGCGCCTGGCGGAGCGCGGCGGCGACGCCCCCTGGGTGGGGGCGAGAGGCCCCGCGGGGCTGGGGGTCGGGGTCGGAGGGCGGGGGCCCGAGCGGCGGCGGCCCCTGCTGGAGCCTGACGGGGCGGGGTGGGGGGAGCGAGGGAGCTGTTTCGGCCCCCGCCGCACGCGCGCGCGCGCTTCCGCGCGCGCTCTCGCCCAGCCGGCGCCTCGGGGAGGGCGTGAGGGAGGGAGGGGGACAGCTGCGCGCGCACCGGGTGCGCGGAGTGGGGGGTTGGGACGGGAGGGAGGGCGGACGGGAAGGGGTGTGGGAAGTGGGGCGGGGGGAGGGGGTTGTTACCTGGAAGATGAAGCTGCTCCAGTTGCCGGGATCCATGGCGGAGGGAGGGAGGGAGGTAGCTTGCGCTCACCCTGGGGCGGGAGGAGTAGGAGGTGGCTGTGGGGGAGGGGGAACCCAGGGAGGAGGTGTGTGCCGCGAGCAGGAGGGGGCAAGGAGGAGGAGGGTGGGGGGAGCGGAGCACACTGCGCGTGGGGAGGGCGGGCGGGGGGCGCGAGGACACACAAGAGGCTGGAGCGGGCGCGAGCGCAAGCGCGAGCGCGCGAGGCCAGCGGGAGGAGGGAGGTACGAGAAGGACTCTGGTGGGAGGAGGGACGGGGGAGCCACCCAGCAGCCCGAGTCGCCCCGAGCGCGAGACCCCTGAGATGGTCGCTGATTGGCTGACGAAGGCGCAGGTGGTGGGCGCGCGGAGACAGTGCAGCTTCTCTTCACCGCCCCCCTGAGATTCCACACCCCTCCACCGGCCGTTATTTCGCGCGCACGCGCAAAATACCGCTGTCGTTGCTGAGCGGGAGAATAGGGGAGCGCGCGTCGGGGGTACGGATGAGGCGGAGCTAAACTAAGCGCGTGCCCTCAACGGTCGTCGTCCTCGAACTTTCACGTTAGCTTTTTGTTTCCTTTCGGCCACCGTTTTTTACCCCCTCCCCACTCCAATGGTTTATTTACAATCCTGCGCTGCTTCGTGTTTTCCCAAAGATGGCGCCCCAAGAAGTTAGCCTGTAGGTTGTGTGGGCCTTCCCAAGGGCAATTCTGCCTTGGCCCCGCCCCGGAGTCTCAAGAATCAGGCTGAAGCATAGGAGTAAATACTGTATTTACATGACAAGCGGTTATCCGTGGATTTAAAAAAGAAAAACAACAACGCGGCAGAGTCAGGAGAGGAGCTGGAAATCAGGAGGGGCCACAGCTCTGGCCTGCTGCGAGACCCAGGATGTTCGCCTGCAACACAAGAGGGAAGGGAGAGCAGCGTTAGAGCCCGGGGCAGAGCAGAGACCAAAGGAAAGGGGCCAAGCTGTGAACTCACCTTAAGGAATGACTCCATCTGTTTCCCAGATATGCCCTCCACGCGTTCCAGGTCCTCGACCTGACAGGACAGTAGCAATGACGAAGGGGCCTAGGGAGTTCCAGATTCTTTGCCCCCCCGCCCCCCAAGCCTCCAACTCCATTCCAGGGCTGCCCTCCCTGAGCCATTACCTGGCTGAAAGGGCCGTGAAGCTCCCTCCAGCCCACGATGAGCTGGGCTTTCTTATGGCCTATGCGCTGCAGGCTGCGCAGTTGCCGGGCTGAGCCTTCGTTCAGCAGATCTAGTATTTTTTGGCGCCCATGGGCCAATAGTTCCGGGCTGATCTGTAGCTCCCAGCAGTCCTCAGCCTTCTCCTCTGGCTCTGAGGCATCCAGGGACTCCAGCTATATGAGGTAGGGGGAGGTGAGTAACAAAAGCAGATTTCGCTGCAGCTTGCCGCAGCAAACAGCTTTGGACTCCTCTGTTAAAGATAGGAGCCTAACAGCAGCTACCTCCTTGCACCACCACCCCCCGCCCCCGACAACTTCTTTTCCTCCTGTCAGAGTGTGTCCAAAAACCCTTCCCTATGGTGGCTCTCTGGGCTGATTCCCATTTTTATCTGACTTGTGAAAAAGTGGTAACAGAGTTGCCGTGAAAATCAAGTGAATTAATGAATGTAAAGCACACAGTAAACTCTTAAAATCCTGTCTCTCTAAAAAGTAAGTTAGTTCTTTCACAGCTAGGAAAACACACAGGAAAAGGTACTCAATAAATTGCACCCCCCCATACCCCCTCCCCACATGAAACCTGTCATCTCTGTTTTTAGGTAGTTCTTCCAGTGTTGTTTCATTCCTTGATTGCTTAGGTCATGTTTCCCAAACGCGGGGCCCTTAAGTTTATAGAGGGCAGGACCAGGACTATACACATCTAATAAGTAGCTACTGACAGGGTGAGAACCATCCAGAAGAAAGGAAAGTAGGTGATAAGGCACCCACTCTGTTAGGTACATTCATCATATCATTGCATTTCATCCTAAATGTGAAGTATCTGCCCTCCCAGGGTAAGCAACTTGGAAGAGTTGCAAATAGCTGATAAGTGTTCTGACAGGTTGTGTAACTCCATGGCCAGTGCTCTGCGCACTGGAGCTCAGGAGCCCACTACCCTTTTTCCTTACTACCATTTCTCCTAGGGTCTAACCCTCCAGCTCCTCTCACCTTTCTCTTCCGGCCTTTCTTCTTCAGGATATGGATCTTGGCATGTGGGGAGGCTGCCTGCTCCTGAACTGAAAGCAAGAATTGTGAACGAGAGTCATGGCTGAGGCTGCTTTTCACCTGCCCTGGAAGCTGCTTGGTTCTCCCATTCCTGACTCCCCAGTTCCCTTTCCTCCTAAGGTATCTATCCTCTTCTTTTGTTATGTTTCCACATCGCCACCATTTACCTGTATTTGAAAGTAATCTCAAGTGGTCTTGCACTATAGTCATGCACTTGTCAGTCTACCCCATTGTACGAGATGCCTGAGAACAGAGCACCCAGCTCTACTTCAGAGCTTCTTAACCCCTCTCTGGGGCTAGCATATGATGGAAGGACATGAGTAATATGAGGACAGCTGCTTCTAACACCTCCTCCCTTCTGAGCTCTGTTATCTGGGCCCTCCCAGACCCCAGAATGAAACGTACTTAGTTGTAAGGGCATCACCACAGCCTTTTTAAAGGACTTCGCCACTGTGACTGTGCGGTGGGTCAGGGGTCGGAGCACTGTGGGAGAGCAATTCTCTTTCTCTTTTGAGTCCGCAGCCTCCTGGGCCAGCACCTTAGCTTCTAGTTCTTTTTGCTTCATCTTAAGCCTCTGTTAGAAAGGATCAGGGGGAGAGATGACCCAGCACCAACTTTAGGGCAGCTGGAAGGGCAGTGGATTAGGTAAGTGAGTGTGCAGAGCTCTGAGGCCCTAGAAAGAAAGGCAAGGACCAATGGGAGAAGCTACCAGAAGACAACTGGAACTCAATATAATTAAGAGCCTTCTAATGATCAGGGCTGCCTCTTTGCAAAACACTGAAGGGAAGAACTGTTTAAGCAAAGGATCCTAACTTAATTTGAGCTGGATTTTAGGGGATGGCAATGTCTTACTTTTGTGCCTTTCTCCTGGAATTTCTTCCTTTCACCTCCTCACATCTGATCTGTTACTTTACAAGATTCAGCCATGTTAACGACATTCAAGCAGAAGTGAGAGAACAGAGATTCTGGTGCTAGGTGAAAATGATATTGGTCCTGCCTTTAAGGGTGTCCTTCCCTATCTGAAGATCCTCAGATTGCTTCTCAAAGCCAGGAGAAATCGTATTCCCCACCTCCCCAACACTTACCTCAATCTCCAAATCCTTTTCCTCCACTGTTTTCATAAGTACCATCCGCTCTCTCCTTGGGGTGCTCAGCAGAGGGGTCCCTTGGCTCCCCTGGGAGCCCAGCAGATGGTCTAAGCTTAGAAGGCGCTCCAGCATGGCCGGGTCCATGCTACTTAGCTTCTGTAGGGGGCTGAGCAGACAAAGAAGTTACTCTCCACCTATCCCTCTCTCATCACCCTCTCTAACAGCAGGATTCCCCTTATCATGCCTTAACTTGGTGTTTTCTGGGATTCCAGACCCTGGTGTTTACTTGCTGGGCAGCCCTGAGCAAGTCATCCACTCTCTCTGGGTGCAGTGTCTTCACAGATGAATGGGGATGGATTACTACCTGTACGAATAGCCTCTCAGGGATGCCAGGAGATCAGATGAGAATGGGCATTTAATGAACACCTGAGTTTCAGGTATCCAGGATCTAAGATGTTGCCCTGCCCTGGGAGCATTCACTGTCTAATAGAAAGTAAGAGACTATGATAAGGTGACAGCAAGGACTCTGTGTCTGTCCATTTGAAGGAGCAGTCAGGAAGATCTTCAAAGAGGAGGTCATCTTCAGCAGGGCTTTGGAAGCCACTGAAGACCTCAAATGCCAAACCTTTCTCCTTTGGGCAGTAGGAAAGGCCTATTCAAACAGAGTCCTGACTTAGCCTAAATGTGGTAATGCCTAACATTTATTCCTTCTCTGGAATTTTTTTCCCTCACATCTGATCTCAATTATCATTTAAAGTCAGTTTGATGCCACCTTTCCCATGATGCCCAGCTTGTGTATCTTCTTTCCTACACTGAACTAACTCCTCCAGGACAGGGACTGCTCTCTTCTTTGTGTGCAAGTGCCTAGGAAGAGCAGGATCAGAAATATTTGTGAATGCTACAAGTCACTTCTCACTTCCTGGCTCTCCCAGATCAATCAGCTCCTCCATCTTTACTGCACTCCTACTATCTACCTTGTGTCATATACTTATGTTCCATCTTATTTCCCCTACTGAAATGTGAGCCCCTAGGGGCAGGATCTGATTAGGTCTGATGTGCCCTTCCTCTGAGCTTACCTAGGGTGCATATCTGTTAGAGATCTTGCCTGTTCATATGTAATACAGATGTGCATGTTTCCCTAGTTTGTGCATAAGAAAGGGGATTGCTGACAAATGGCTTGAGGACAAGATCGAGAGATGGGGTTCTGAGTGAACAAGCACCTTTTTTATGTATGCTATCCTTCCTCAACTATAATAGCCCCTGGGGCAAATTGTACTAATCCTTGGCCTTCTCAAAGCACTTCTGTTCAGTGGCCTTAGGACTTAATGTGGTTTAGAGAGGATTTATTTGGCATTAGGGTAGAAACAGGACAAAGTTAAAACTGCAGCTGGCTCCTTAGAGTTAGGGACGGCCAGGTGGCCAGACAGAGAAAGCACGACCACTAAATAGAAGTAACCTGACAATTAATTCATACTGGGCTATGAGGTAGGACTGTTAGAACCAGGGAGGGAGGTTATACACACAGAAGGGACTTAGAGAGGCTTTGTTTGCATTGAGGGTAGAAGCAGGGCAAAGTTAGGAGAGCAACTGGCTCCTTGGAGTTATGGAGAGGTTAGACTCTTTAACAGAGGTCTCAGCAAGACACAGCTCTTTCATCTCTTGTTTCCTTTGCTTTGCTGTTCTTCTCTGGACCTGAGAGACCTCACCTAGATTACTCCTTGAGCCAAAAGCAAAAGTGCTTGTCCTCAAAACAGCTGCCCCAAAATGTGAGGTTTTGCTGATGGCATTAAAGGGATTGGAAAATGAAAAGGGAATGGGCCAGAAGCTTAAAGAGGCAGCCTTTTAGGGCCCAGGTAGCAGTCCAGAAGATAAGAGATTAATATTCACACTTCAGTAAATTCAATAGAGTAGGATTTTGAGTGAATTCAATAGAGAGGAACAAGTTAGCAGTGCAAAGGATTTTACAGGCTAAACCCACTGCTGCTCTGCAATCAACCCAGACACAACAGAAAAGGCCCACCCCCTGCCTGCTCACCTGAGTTTCCTGGAGGCAGAGGCTGGAACTGCTGGGGGCTCAGGATTCCCAATGTCTTCTTCCTCAGGGCCTCGGGCTCTTTTTGCCTCTGATGGGCCTAGCAGTTCTTTCTGAGACAGTTTAACTGGTGCCAAGACTAGGGATGATTGGAGTGGGGATAGTATCAGCCTCTGTGCTGATGCTTGGTGGATTTAGCAAACTCCCCAATTGTCCAGAGACAGCCTTTCCACTCCTGCCAACCCCAGTCCTCACCATGAAGTTGCAGGCTCTCATTGGTAAAAGGACGGTTTATCACTTCCTTGGACCTTGCAGCAAAGTTGAGTGCAGAGACTGTGTCTAGGTAGAAATGTCTCTCAGGCGCAATGTTGGCAATGAGGATGCTGTGGGCTGAGCCACCCAGAGAGTCCTAAGGGATGGGGATTGGGCTAAATAGGTGGACCAGAAGCCCCAGATTTTTATTCCTTGACTGCTGTTCCCCAGCCTCCCATCACACCTAAGAAACTCCTTCTCCAACCCCGTTTACCCCAAGATGGGTGGCCTGACCTGCAACAGACGAGTGAGCTTGCTGTCCCGGTAAGGTACACGAGGGAGGCCCTGGTTCAGTGCATCCACCACCTTGCCCAGTACAAATAGGGAAGTATTGATCGCTCCACTCTCCTTCAGCCGCAGGCCCTTGTTGCCTGTGCGCCGGTTGTCCTCTGAGCCAGCCAAGTCAATCAGATAGAGTTTCCCCTCCCGCTGGCGAAATGGGGCCAAACGTTCCCGCTGATCGACCTGGGGGTAAAAGCAAGGGCCCCAGGCTTAGTTCAGGCTCCAGGGGCTTCCCAGGTCCTCATGCCTGTCAGTGGGCCTCACCTTAACCAGGAGCACAGCATGACTGCGGGAGGAGCGCTGGTTGAGGCGGGTGGCTCCCACAGTCCGATTTCGACTGGCTGGCAGAAAGTGCTGCTCAAAATCAGCAAAGCTAGTGATGGGCTTCTGCATGAGGCCTGGAATTAGGATGTTTCCTCGACAGTCTTCTCGGATCACCAGGTCTCCTGATGCAGGGTCTAAGAGGTCTAATACCTGTTGGAGCAGAGAGAGGCAGGGTGAATTCTCCAGACAAAAGCTGCTTACTTCCTGGGGATCAGTGTCCTTTTCTCTGTTGGAGTCTCAAAAGTTGTACTGTCTGCTACTCCAACCTCCATCTTTTAGGTCTTACCTCCTTATTAGAGCAGAGCTTCATGTTAGAACTGGGTCTTATTTTGACCCTTTGTTTCTTCCCTCCCCAACAAGAGTGGGGCCTCACCTTCTCTTGGTATATCTCTAAGTAGGACATAGTGACAGACAAGGCCCATGGCCTGCCTTCAGCACCTTCCTCCCTTGTGAGCTGTAGAAGGTCCATGAGAGCCCGGGGAATCACTCCAGGTTGCTCTGGGCTGCCCAGCATAGTGTGTGTCTTCCCTAGGGAGAGTGGAGATTGCTGTGAGATTTTCCTCCCCACTCCCTAGTTGGCCCATAGCTGTTCCCTGTCTGTCTCTCACCTGCTCCTGTGGGCCCATAGGCGAGCACACTGGCATTCTGCCCTTCCAGCAAGTGCCTTAGGATGGGCTGCACTGATCCTGCATAAATGTCTTGCTGAGAGCTCCTCTCCCCATAGAAGGCATCAAACCTGCAAGAAGAAAGAAGGGAATTAGTGAAGGGTGCCATTCTCACCCAGACCTAAAGAATACTGGCCTCAGATTTAAGAATCTGTCCCTTTTATTGAATAAAGTTAGAAGGCACCCCCTGAACAACCTCTTCTGTCCCATTCCCTATATTGGTATTAGGAATATGAGATGAACCTGAGGTCCCTGCTCTTGGGATTTCTGCAGTTTACTGGGATAGGTAGATATCCATACTTTGCTATGATTCAGGAAATGAAGATAAGAATGCACTAGAAAGTGTAACTGATTATGCTTGAGAAAGGAGGATTTTGCCAAAGAGAAGAGAAGGATATTCTATGTATCAAAAATAGCACACAGACAAGACTTGGTGTGAAAGGGCAGGGCTTCCCAATCTTTTCCACATGACAGTATATTTAGGAAGTAGTATTTGTACACCATAATGGAGTAAACAGTGGATGCTGGTTATGAGACTCTATACACCTATAGCCCATTCGTTGCACTCTGGTGGAGAAGTTGTGGCTGAGTCCACAGTATGGATTAGTCTAAGTGGAGTGTAGCTGAGGCTGGAAAGAAACTGAAGCCAAATCATCAAGGGCCTAGAATGGGGTCAGCAAAGTTTTTTCTGTAAAGAGTCAAATAGCAAATAGTTAGGCTTTGTGGGCCATGTGGCTCCTTTCGCAACTACTAAACTTTGGCATTATAGTCAGAAAGTAGCCACAGACAATATGCAAATAAGTGTGGTTATGTTCCAATAAAACTTTTATTTACAAAAAGACTCCTGGTCAGATATGACCTGGAGGCTGTAGTTTGCTACCCCTGGCCTAGAATAACAGGCCAAGAGCCTGAACTTTAAATGTGCAATGGAATTTAAAGTAGCTACCCTTGTGAGTTCTGTCCTCAAATCTGGGTGGTCTTCCCTGACACCACCAAGTGAGAGCCTGGTTGGCTAGCTGGCTGTGTTCCCCCAACCTTTCACTTACTTCCCCAGACCCTAGATGGGACTCCCTTGCTCACATTCCTCTCTGTGCCTATTTCCCGCACAAGGCTGTGGTCAGTAAGGCATGTCTGATTCAGCCTCCAGTCTTTCCCCACAGTGGCCCACAGAGGACCTGCCACAGCAGGCACCCATGTACATTTCCTGAATGGACAAAAGAAGGTGTGGGGAAAAAAGCTGTGCTAAAAAAAGCAAGGACCCTGAGGAGGCAGGTCTGAGAAACTAATTGTCTGGGTGAGTGATAGCATGAGCAGACCCAGGAGAGAGAGGGATGAAAGGGAAGAGTGGCCTAAACCTTACTGGTATTTGAGTGTTTCTTGGTGGTTTCTCCAGTTGGCAATCTCTAGAGAACATCTGTCCAGACCCCGTACACAGGGGAGGTCACTTGCTCCAGCTGTTCCATCCACAAATGGCCGCAGTCGCACAGCCACCCTTACTCGAGCTGGAGGTGGACGCCGGCCAGCTCCCACCTTGCTTAGCCGACAGCGACCAGCTCCTAGAGAGAAGAGAAGTTTTAGGCATGAAGTATGGTGGCAGCACAGAGGAAGCAGGGACCAGCTTTGCTAAGAGATAAGAATAGAAGTCTTGGAGGAAGAGGTACTTAATACAGCTGAGCTCTATCAGGATGAAGGGGACCTTGCCAAGCCTTCCAGGCAGAAGGCATGGCATGTGCAAAAGCACAGAGGTGTGAAAGCATGCCCTCCCCGAGGAACTGGTCAGGCAGCATGCTGTGTGTGTTCTGTTAGTGAGGGTGAACACAGAAGGGCAGGAGAGAAGAAAAAAATGAATCAAATATGTGGTCTCAGGAGGAGTATGGTGTGAGGTTGGAGGAGATTATGTATAGTTCAGGGACTGTAAACCATATTGTGTATTTAGCAAACATTAACATTTACTAAGCACTGACTACATGCCAGGCACACTTTAATCTTCATGGTGCCCCTGAGAGGTAGGTTCTATTAGTCCCATTTACCAACGAAGAAGCTCACAGAGGTGCAGCAGCTCTTCTGAACACGTTGGTATTTTATTCTTGGGGCCATGTGGCCATTACTGTCCTGTATCATAGCCTACATTTTGTCCTTTTGCTCTTCAAAGAAGGAAGAAGCATAGTCTACAAACAAAACAAACCCCAGCATCTCAGTAAACTAGAGACCCCAGAACCTTGACCTGGGTGGGAAGCAGGCCTGGAGACCATTGGGAGTGCCAGGGGCCATGGCCACAGCTCATTCTGTGGGAGCTTTCTCCCCCAGCTATAGTATAGGTGAACCCAAGCTTGGCCTCAGTTCCTTCCCTGCTCTACAAGGAGGTCCAGCAGGGTGTAGATTGTAATGTGTACACAAATAACCTGGAAGAGCTTGTTACAATGCAGATTGGGTTTCAGTTCCTGGGGTGATGCCTGAGATTATTCATTTCTAACAAACTCCCAGATAAGGTGGATGCTGTGGGTGGGACACACTGACTGCCAAGGTATTGCAGACCAACATCCCAGAGTTGCTCTCAGGATTAAAATAGTTGACATTTGCTCTCCACCCAAAACCAGTCAATGAACTGCCTGACTTTTCTGTGTCTTTTATTTCTTACCTGAGGTTTATGATACATACTTACACACACACTAAACTGTAAACAATGGTTTTCCCTTGATGGGGGATTATGTGGGTTTACTTTCTGTTACCCAGTTCTATAATGCTGTAATGTCTATAATATTTGCATTAAAAAGAAAAAGACACTGTGGATTCCTTGTTTGGAAGGGATAAAGTTGAGAGGCAGCCCTCAGTCGCTTTCTGTCCTTGCTCAGTTTGCAAAAGGCACTGACATGCAAATCCTTCTCTATTATAAGCTTTCTGTTTAGTTTTCTTTCAACCTAAGTTATTTGGGAAAAAAAATATATATGAATTACTTTTATCACCAGAAAACACATTAAACTAAAAGCAAAAAAAAAAAGCCTCTTTATTTTTTGCACAGATTGAAAGCTGAGAAGTATCTTATAAGGAGGATATTTCTCTGTTTTACATTGGAGGGTACCAAGATGTAGCTAGCAGCAGAATTCAAACAGATCACCTGCAAAAGCTAGCTTTTAATGAGGATGCCATATTGCCTTTCTGCTATATACTAATTGAGAAAATTCTTGGCAGTTCTGACTCTTTCTCTTTTGCCGGTGGTTAGCAGCCGGTTGTTGGGAACCACAGACATATAAGGCAAGAGGCTGCTGTGGTGGCCAACAGAGAAACCCAAGACAAAAGTGAACAGACTACCCCTGGAAAGAATATTATACAAAATAAGACATATCCATAAGCTGATGGCCTGTTTCAAGAATTGGGCCTCTGTTCCTTCATCTGATAAATGAAGCAAGTAACAACACTTCTCACTTTATGGTTTACAAAGCAATTGGCCATCTGGTTTTCATTTGACCCTCATAACAATCCTGAAAGTCGGTAGCAAGTAAGCAAAAACCTGTGCAGATTTGAAAACTACAGTGCAGAGTTTACTGACTTGTCAAAAATGTGTGCAGGGGCCTCCCATAGCCTAGCTCACCCAAAGTTTTTGTGAGAACGAGAAAGATGGCAGATACAGAAGCACTTAAGGAAGCGCAGTGATAGATATAAGGGAAAGGAAGTCTGCGGTGATGAAGAAAGTATAGACTCTGTTCAGACAGAGCTGAATTCAAATTCCAGCTCTAACACTAGCTTGTGACTTTGGGCAAATGACTTAAGATTCATGTGCTCTGGTTTCCTTGTCTATAAAATGGGGTGGGGTGTGCCTTAAAGGGCTTAATGGGGATCAGAAGAAGTAACATGTAAAATGCCAGCACAGTAATTAGCACATAGTAGGTAGGTTCATTATTCAAGGTGAGATGGCCTGGGTTCAAATCCAAGCTCTTCCACTTACAACTAACTAAAAAGCCTGGGGAAATGATTTTCTATTCCTGTGCCTCAATTTCCACACCTGTAAAATGGGAATACTTACTCATTGTGTTGTTCAGGCAATAATAAGGTAATTCATGTAAAAGTGCTTAGGACAGCATTTGGTACTTAGTGTAAGCTCAGTAAGTGTTTTATTTTCTATCTATCCCATTTTCCAAATGAGGAAACCTCAGTATAGAGAGGTTAGCTAACTTGCTGGTGATTAACAGCTTGCTAGTGATAGCTTCAAATGAAGGTCTAATTCCAAAGTTCATTATATGAGTCCCTGGGCTTCCTCAGCCTCTTCATCTTTGTATCCCCATGGGTCTTGGAGTCAGAGACAGGTTCCATCTACTAGCTGTGTGACCTTGGGAAGGCTTCTTAACCTCTTCAAGCCTTAGTTTCTCTTTATAAAATAACAACAGTATAGACCCTAGGAAGACTGTGGGGAGACAGAGAAACAATAAGCATACAATGTTTAGCACAGTGCCTGGTAGCAAGTGTTCAGTAAAGGTTTCCTGTTGTGATTATTACAATTTTGCTACTCCTTTGTCAAAGCAGCAGCTAGCTATTGCCCTCACCTTTCAGCAGGGTCACCAATGCCTTCCTCACTGCTAAATCCAGTAGATGCTTCTGTTCCCTCTTGTTAGACTTTCCAGCAGTAATTAACACCCTTGATCTGCTTTCCTTTGGGAAATATACTTTTCCCTTCATTTCCATGCTACCCATTAGCTCTCTGTTCACTCCTTTCTGCCATCCTTCAGTGCTTTTCCTAGGCATCTTCTGTCCTCTCTCTAGACCAGAGTTGCTCCACATCAGCACTATCGACCTTTTGGGCTGGGCAGCTTGGGTTGGGGCTATCCTGCGCATTGTACAATGTTCAGCACATAAGGGCCAAACACAATGGCAGTTAACATTCCTGCCTCTCTCCCATTATAATACTCAAAAATGTCTCCAGAAGCCATAATGTCCACATGGGGAACAAAAACAGTTGAGAGCCACTACTCAGATTCATTTCATGTCCACAGTCACCTGCTCTCTTGGCTTTAATTACATATGAAAGCTGATGACTCCTGATGGAAACCTCCACAACAGAGCACTATCCAGAACTCTGGATCCAAGCTGCTGTTCTGACCACTCCTCTTACATGGTTCTCACGTAATTCAAACTCCACCTGTCCTAAACTGAACGTTTCCCCATCTTTCTGCAATCTCACCTTCCTTCTGTTCTAAGGTAGATGAATGGAACCAACCCCAAAATGAGAATCTTTCCTAACTCCCATCTTCCTTCTCACCTCCCACATTAATTATTCATTAACATCTATCTTTTTTTTTTCTTTAAACAATTCTACCTTTTTAAATGAGTCCACCTCTATCTGCACTGCACAGTCTTTGCCAAAGTCATCTCCCAACTGGTCTCTCTGCCTCCAGTCTCACTCCCATCCAAGAATTCTCTCTCCATTTCCTTCCCTGCATTGTAAACTCTCAGCTATAACGAACTCCCTTCAGTTCCTACAACAAACCAAGTTCTCTCACACCTTTGGGCCTTTTTGCACATGCTGTTCTCTCTCCCTGGAATATCTTCTGTACTCTACTGTAACTGTTGGTCTGTCTTCTCTAACTGTTGAACTCAAATGAAAACAAGTCTTACTCTGCTCACCTTTATATCCCCAATGGTTGGCACAAAGTAGGCCCTTGGGGAGTCTGTTTGCTAAACAATTTAAGACCTGGTGAATGAATTTACATAAAACAGTTCATCATGAAGTGGCTTACTGCCTTTTTTGTCCCAAAGTTTGTCCAGGGGAGGAGGGACGGAGAAGCACACACAAACAACTGTTTATGGTACAAGAGTGTACCCTAAAAGCAACTTCGAGGTTGGATGAGGTTAGCACTTATTTCTTTTAATTTTTCTCTCTCCCACAATCCCCAGATTTTATTAGTCTTAACTCTTCTCTCCTTTATTGAGGAGAAATTGAGCCAGAGAGATCATCTTTGGCCTCTCTTTACATCATAAATATGAAAACACTTGTTGGTCTTTTTATCCCACCAAGGCCTAGCAAACTCCTATCCAACTTTTGAAAACCACCTCAAATATCACTTCCTTAATGAAATCCTCCCAGAATACCTGAGGGTTTACTTTTGCACTCTCCATAGCAGTTTATACATAGCTCTCATTGCTTTTCATGATGTTTACATGACTACCTACTGAAACAGATTATTATATTATATTGAAGGAACAATATTCATTCAAGCATTTTTACAGTACCTACTGTGTATGAGGCACAGTGAATCTTGGGAAGGTTGTGCTCAGACAGCAGAAATATCATGTATTTAGGTATAATGGGTAAGGTCAGCCTAACTGAGTGCAAAATCAGACTCCAATATTTACCAGTTGTGTTAACTTTGAGCAAGCTCTTTAACCCATCTATGCCTCAGTTTCCTCATCTGTAAAACAGGGACAATTAATAGTAAACCACCTCATAGCATTGTGTGTAGATTAAATGATTCATCACCATAAAGTGCTGACACTTTATGTGCCTGGCACCTAGCAAGGGCTCAGTTATGTGCTTGAGATTCTACTAATGTCAAACACTGTATGTTTCTCCACAGGGCCTAACAGTAAGGGACTCAAATTACTATTGTGTCCCGCATAATCACAGTTTAGAAGAAGAGAGCAGAGACATATGTAAACAAATAAATGCAAGATTATGAATGTCTAACAGCCTAAAATAGCATTGACTTCAACGGCTAGAATGAAAGGAAACAGTACCTTTTTTCCCTTTTCTGTGATCTCAGCACATCTTGTGTTCAGCTCTCACACAGCTGCAGCTCATCTGAACCTCCGCCTGCCCTCCTACACTCTCGATCTCCCCTCACCCAAACAACACGTCATACACAGAACCCTTCCCGCAAAACGCGCACCCAGTTCCTTTCTTTTGGTCCTTAGGGTTAGTGTTAGCCACTTTTCGCTCGCTTACTCAGGTAATCTCTTAACATAGGGGTCACTGTCCCCATTTTACAGACAAAGAAGCGTACAGAGATAAAGTGCGCTGGGCTCAAAGGAAGCTTTTAGTGCAGGAACCAGGTCTCAAAAGATCCGTGCAGAGTAGAAAACAGGAGATGGAAAGAGCTGAAAGGCTGACCAGCTTGCGACTCCCACAATTCCACCTTTCCACTCCCGCCCCCGCACCAATTCGGCCTCTCGGGACAAGCCCCAGAGCCCAGACCAGACTCCGACGCATTAGCCTACAAGGCTCCAGGCTTCTGGGCCCCGCCCCGCCCACGCCAGGTTCGGGTACCTGAGGTCGGCGCCGCCATCTCGCGTCGCCTCAGCTGCACGGTGACCCCCGCGTCCACTCCACGCCCTCCTTTGAACCGCCTCTCCCATTTGAATTTCCTTGTGCCCCGCCCCCTCTCCTAGGCTTCACCAATCCCAGCTCCTCACCGCCGGAAGCCCCGGCCCACAACTATCCCGCCCTCTAAGGGTTCGCCTCTGGGTCCTTCAAGGATAAGGGTTCCCTGGCAGAGGACGCATGCGCGCACGGGGGTCACCGAAGCGTTGTAGCCCGCGCTCTGTGCAAACCCTGGGAGTCCCCGCACCCAGTGGGAGAGGTGTGAAGCCTCGCCAATCACTGGGCTCCCTTTGCCTTCTGGCTTTTGGGTTTTGAGGTGTAGGTTTGTTTAAGTGCAGAGTTTCCACCTCATTTTCTTCCTTCAAGTAACTACTGTTAACCTTACAAATAAAGCTGCCAATTATTTTACCAGCAGGATAGGTTTACTCTGGAAGAGCAGAGAATTGCGATGCGGTTCAAGCAACTATGGCAAAACCACAACCGTGTCCAGAGAACAATGGAGAGGAGACTTCTTATAGAAGAAAGGGGGAGCGTTGGTGGACTGTTCTAAGCAAAACGTCCTTTGGAGGAAACTGGGAGTCCCATCTGTCATAGGGGCTCACGGGGTTGAATTGTAAGAGTCTCTCATTGGCTGGGCTGTTGCTGGGATAGTCAGAAACTCTTCCCTACTACTGGATGGTAAAGCAGCCAATATAGAGTTGCAAAGTGTCCTCTTCCTCCCTGTGGGGTCTGCAACTGAGCAGAAGTGGTGGGCATGAGAGCTCACTTTGCAGGCCTCCCACCTCCTTTGTCCCTGAGGCTTTACCAATTTTCGCACTACAAATATTGGTACGAGTCAAACACAATGAAGATACTTTAATTGATTTATCCAAAAATTTCGCTGAATTAAATATAGTTTTCACCATTTGAGTGGCAGAAGCAGTGAGTATATGAATAAGGAAGACGTTGCGTGAAAACAGGGTTATTCTAAATGACTGGTAGTGATCTTTCTACAGTTTCTTGCGTCTTTAGTTATTTTGCACGCCTGGTGTACGAGGTGGATGGGGTGGTCGTTTTGTGCATTTCAGGACTTGACTTCAGTGCCAGTCAGTGGTGCTTTAACATCTGATCACTTCTGCAGGTGTGGACCACACTGGCTGGATTGTGGACAGTCAACATTGCACTCAGCTCTTGCAGAGCCCAAAGCCACCCTGTGAGGTGCAGAGCTCAGGTGGCATATGTCTGAGTTGAGGCCAGCTCAGATGTTCCTTAGTTTGTAACTCAGTACTCCACACATCAGTCTGTTGCTAAGCTTCACACATAGGTCCCATGTCCTATAGGTTAAATATTCTGTTAAGTAGTTCTCTGTCCCTCCAGAAACTTAACCAGGGATGATCATCCCATCTTTTTGCTCCTGGTAGGACTCTGATTTAGACATTTATGTCTAACCTAAAAACAAAGCGAAAAATCAACATTAGACCAGTAGTTCTCAATATTTTTGGCTTTGGAATTCTCTTACATTCTTAAAAATTGAGTCCCAAAAGATCTTCTGTTTATGTGGGTTTTATCTATCCACGCTGGCTGGATTGTGTTGTGGACAATTACTGTATTAGAAATTAAAGCAAACTTGAAATATGTATTAATACACCTAAAATTACAGCAACAAATACATAGAGACAGAAAGTAGATTAATGGTTGCCAGGGGATGGAAAGGGGTTGGTGAATTGGGACTATCTTATGGAATTTTTTTGGGGGGTGATGGAAAAGTCTAGAGTTAGGCAGTGGTAATAGTTGCACAACATAGTTGAAGGGTCCCCACCAGTAAGAAGGCAAACTTCCGGCTTCTCTTCAGGGTCCTCAGTTCCCGCCGGCGCCACCTGAAGCCCAATCACCTCTCGCCCCCCTCCCAATCCCAGCACCTAGCCAACAGCCAACAGCCCCGTAGAAGTGACACCTCAATCAATTCATGCCCCCTCCTATATAACCCAGCACCTTTCCCTAATAAAGCGGAACTCTCCGGTGAATTGCTGCTATGTGTCGCTCCTTTCCTTTCATTGGTGCCGAAACCCGGGAGACGGGACACCCCAACTGGGCCCCGTCTTCCCCCGACACCAGCAGCAGCTTGCTCTCGTCCTCTTTTTCCGGCGCTGGCTCATCACACTCACCACTCCTCTCTGGCCTTTAGGTAAGTTTTCCCCCCGGAGTGGGCCACTCTTCCCCGAGCTATCGCAGTGCCATTGACCGTGATCGTCCGGCAAGGCCCTGACGCTCGGGGATGAGGAGGGAACGCTCCCCGCCTCAGGCCTTCACGGCTGCGGCGGACCCTCAGGCCCCTCCTCCAAAAGCCATAAATCCCCGCCTCAAGCCTTTACGGCTGCGGCAGACGCTCAGGCCCCTCCTCCGACAGTCAAACGCATTCACCATTCCTTCCATCAGTGCTGAAAGTTTTTAAGCAAAATTTCCCCGGGGTGGGCCACTCTTCCCCGAGCTATCGCAGTGCCATTGACCGTGATCGTCCGGCAAGGCCCTGACGCTCGGGGATGAGGAGGGAACTCTCCCCGCCTCAGGCCTTTACGGCTGCGGCGGACGCTCAGGCCCCTCCTCCGACAGTCATAAATCCCCGCCTCAGGCCTTCACGGCTGCGGCTGACTCTCAGGCACCCCCCCTCCAACAGCCATGAATGGGGTGACTCCTTTGTGGATGAGAACGCTCCCTTTTCCCCCCCTCCTCCTTCTGTTCCGTCCGCCGAAAACGCCTAGCGCTAGGTACCTCGAGACTCCGGTACTCTGCCTTCTTAGGGAAGTCTGGGTGACGACCCACACTTTCCAAGAAATTCCGACTCGTATACGAGTTTCCGCAGACCACCAAGGATCATCGGGGACGCCCTTTTTCTCCTTGTGGTCTGCTTCCAGTCCGAGGATCTACATTTGTCTTCCCCTGTTTGTCTCCTTCTCTGTCCTTTAGCCATGGGAGCCTCCTCATCCCTCCCTGAAAGTTCACCTCTTGAATGCCTGCTTAAGCATCTGGCTACCCTCTCCCTGATACCTGATATAAAACCAAAACTTCTCCGTAAATATTGCTCCCAAGATTGGCCAACATACCCCCTAGACAATAACAACCAATGGCCTGCAGGGGGAACTCTTGATCCTAACATCACTCGCGATCTTTTTAACTACTGCCAGCGCCTGAAAAAATGGAAGGAGATTCCCTATATGGAAGCTTTCCGCCTCCTCCTCTCCCCGCCCCCTCCCAAGTTCTCCTAGCCTGCAAGCCGCCGCCCCCGCAGGAGCCTCCCGTTCACTCCCTTCCCCTTCTTCTCCTACAACAGCCCTTCTCCCTTCCTCCCCAACCATCTCCTCCCCCATCTCACGTCCTCCACCTTCATTCCCTGCAGATTAAGCCTGAGCCTTTCAGCCCCCCTTTAACTAGGTCCCAGGGGCCTCCTCCGTCTTTGCCCTCATCATCTGTTTCTCCCCTGTTAGGGACCGCCTTTGTCTTCTCACATGTTTGTAGAGAGAATGGGAAAGCACCTCCCCCCATGTCTGAACGCAGCATGGGAAAGCACAAGCTAGAGAACAACTGGTGCAGTCCTTAGAAGTTATCTGTCCACAAAAACATATCTTGCCAAGACTCCTCACTCTGAAAATAGGGAGACCTTGAAGATGTGTAGAAACACTGCCCCTGCTTTTAGCTATGCCCTTCCCCCACTTGCCGATGTGGCAGGAATAGAAAACAACGCATTCCATAAGCAATTAACTGGAGCGCTGCTGTAGCTCAGTAGAGCATGGGACTCTTAACCTCAGAGTCATGAGTTCAAGCCCAACTAAAGCAGCAGAGGCAAGCAGCTGGGCTGCTAGCTGGCGACATGTGGGTCCGATTCTATCTTTCTTTATTTTCTTTGCCCCCCTTCACACTTCAGGACCTGCTCGACTAGGCACGGCTAGACCGCGTCACTCCCCCACAGACTGAGCCAGAACCCTTCAGTCCCCCTCAGACTCAGTCCCGAGAGCCTCCCAAAATTATCGCCCCCCTCCGGGAGGTAGCAGGATCCGAAGGCATCGTGCGCGTTCACGTCCCTTTCTCCTTAAGAGATTTAGCCTAACTAGAGAAACGCCTAAGTTCCTTTTCCACTGATCCCATGACATACATCAGGGAGTTTCAATAGACCCTCCAGTCTTACAGCCTCACACATCATGACATTTTCATGCTCCTGGTCAATACTCTCCTCCCTGAAGAGCGTAGATGAGTTTAGGACTTCGCCCAAATGCAGGCTACTGAAACCCACAGGACTGACCCCACCTATCCCCCTGGCCCCACTGCTGTCCCCGAACAAGACCCACACTGAAATTATAACACCGCCATGAGTCTCCGCTCTCCAGATATTTTTGCCTCCTGCTTAATAGCAGGTCTGAAAAAGGGCAGCTTGTAAAGTAGTCAATTTTCAAAAGCTCCAAGACATAATTCAAAAGAGAGATGAAATCCCCTCCGAGTTCTTAGACAGACTCACTCAAGCCCTATTACAGTATACCAGCCTGGACCAAGAAACACCTGAAGGAAGACATGTCCTTATGACATACTTCCTAGCTCAAGGCTACCCCGACATTAAAGCTAAACTCAAAAAGTTAGAACAGGGCCCCGCTACCCCACAGACTGAGATCCTAACAGTGGCCTTTAAAGTCTTCCATAAGCGGGAGGAGGAGAAAGAATGCCGTAAACAAAAGGCTGATCAGGCCAATTTCCAGATGTTGGCCCAGCTGATAAAACCACAACCTGGGCGCCCCTCTACAAACAAGCCCCCCCAAGAGCTTGTTTCAAGTGCAGAAAAGAGGGACATTGGTCAAGGGCGTGCCCCTCCCCCAGATTTCCTACCACCCCATGCCCCAGATGCCACAAAAAGGGCCACTGGGGGTCTGATTGCCCAACCACCCAAAGGGGAGGCTGGACGAACAACCCCCATCCTAAGCCCGCCGTAGTGGGGCTGGCAGAAGAAGATTGATGGGGCCTGGGGGCTTCTCGCCCGACCATTTCCATCACCAAACAGGAGCCCAGGGTTACTTTAACAGTAGATGGTCACCCCATCTCCTTCCTCCTAGATACAGGAGCCACCTTCTCAGTCTTGTGAGAATACCGGGGCCCTACCACGCCAGCCATTACTCCTATAGTCAGAGTAGGAGGTAAACAGATTTTCCCATTAAACCCCCCACCCACCCTTTTATGCACAATCCAAGACAATCCCATACCTTTCTCCCACTCCTTCCTGGTTATGCCCCAGTGTCCCATCCCTTTACTAGGACGAGACATCCTTTCCCTCCTCCACGTTTCCATAACTATATCCACTCCCACAGCCCCCAGTACTCCCTTTCTGATGGCCCTCATAGCCGACGACCCCCCTCTACCCAAAGAAAGCTCCGGTTCTGCCCTCATACACCCTGTAAATCCCAAAGTTTGGGACATTACAAGCCCCTCCGTGGCCCTATGTCCCCCTGCCTCTATCAAATTATGTGACCCCTCTCAGTATATCTGTCAGGCCCAATACCCCCTAACCACTTCAGCCCTCATAGGCCTCCAACCCATCATTCAAGCAGACCCACTCACTCCCCATTTAATACCCCCATATTAGCTGTTAAAAAAACCAACGGATCTTTCCGCCTTGTCCAAGACCTTCGCCTCATCAACATAGCCATTGTCCCTATCCATCTCTTAGTTCCAAATCCATACAGCCTCAGCATCCCACTTCTCAGTCCTAGATCTCAAAGACCCATTTTTCTATCCCTCTAGACCCCTGCTCCCAAGATTTTTTCATCTTCACCTGGACGGACCCATACACAAGACATTCTAAACAACTCACTTGGTCAATTTTGCCACAAAGCTTCCGAGATAGTCCCCATATTTTTAGACAGGTCCTAGCTCAGGACCTCAAACAGTTTCATCATGATCACTCCAAGTCCACCTTATAATACATAGACAATCTTCTACTCTGCAGTCTCTCGTGGGAAGAGTCTCAACTTGACACTGCCTCCCTACTTAACCTTCTAGCTTCCAGAAGTTACCGAGTATCCCCCGTCAAAGCTCAAATCTCTTCCCCTCCTATCACTTACCTCAGATTCCTTCTATCTCAACAAAGTCCATTACCTTAGACAGAAAATGGCTCCTCTCTGACCTGCCCATTCCCAAAACCAAGACAAAAATCCTTTCCTTTCTAGGCCCTTTCTAAGCCTAGCTAGATATTTTAGAACGTAGATCCCTAACTTCTCCCTGCACCCTGTTGGCAAGACCCCTATACAACCTCAGCAAGAGCCCCCCTATAAAACCATTATCCTCCTCACCCCGACACTCCTTCATTAAGCTCCGTCAAGCCCTTGTAGAAGCCCCAGCTCTCCATCTTCCTGATTTGTCGAAGCCCTTCTCATTATACATTCATGAGAGGTCCAGTCAAGCTCTAGGAGTCCTAGGCCAATATGCTTTGCCCCAGTAGCTTATATCTCCAAGCAATAAGACCCCACAGTTCAGGGATGGGCCCCCTGCCTACGAGCATTAGCCGCTAGACAGCTCTTGCAGAAAGAAGCTCATAAACTGACATTCAGAGCGCCCCTTACCATTCTGTCCCCACATCACCTAAAAGATCTCTTAACCTACAAAAGTTTACAGACTCTCCCTCCCTCCAGACTCCTGACCTTACTGTCCTCTTTCCTCCAAAATCCCGTTCACCCCCTTTGCCATCCATACCCGAATCATGACTTTTTCCTCCTTTACTGCTCTCTCGCTTTTTTTCCTCATTCCTATTGTCTTCCCCACCACCCTAGCCTCCTTTGTATGGCGATTCAAAGTCAGACAGACTTACACACAGCATCAAACAAAAGTTACTGCCCTCATTGCCACACCAGACTTCCCTCTGAAAAGCTGCTCTGAGCCTTTATACCTCCACTTTCCTCCCTCCACTGAAGTGTTCACTAGCAGCTACCCTTATTTCCCTACCTCTGCTTCCTCTATGACCAAAAACAAGCCTATTGCAGGCAATGGCCAGATACCTACAGGAGATGTCCCTACTAGTCTTGCACAATTCACTACATAGGTAACTTCCAGTACCCACAGTATTACTCCTCCAACCGTTTCATGAAATATCCCAACGGCTCATTCTCCTTATCAATCCCAGATCCCTGGGACTCTCGATGGGCTGCCAGAGTCACAGCCTCAGTTTACTACGGGGGGTCCTCGACCCTCCACCGTACCCTTCATATCTCTCGAAAGTATGTTCCCTCTCATTCCCAGATCTCTCAAGTTGCATCAGATAGCAGACATTCCGAAAAAGTCATTATCCAAACTCTTGATAGTGCCTCTTCATCTTCTTATCCCCACCCCTCTTCCCATTTCTCCTACTCTTCATTACAGCTCATTCAGGACACCACCATCTTTCTCAACCACACCCTTAACACAGACAATTGTTTCTTGTGCGCATCACTACAGCGCCCACTGCTGGCCGCCATGCCCCTTAATATTTCCAACTACTCCTTCCATGCAGAAAGACAACCCCTCTGCCCCCTGGCAGACATACCCCTATGGGAACCAGAATACGCAGATAATCTCACCATCCACCACTGTGTAAGCCCAACTCCACCCCCCTCCAGCGCACTTCACTGCCTCTCTATCTACACCCCTACCTCCGGCTCTAAGACTTTTACACAACCGGGACACTTCTTTTAGTGTAATGGCAGTCTTTTCAACTCACTGCCTCTCAACTCCGATACACCCTGCATTCTCGTCACCCTAATCCCACAGTTAACACTTTACAGCATGGCAGAATTCCTTGAGCTCCAACCTCCCTTGCCCTCGTGCACAAAAAGAGCTGCTTTCCTTCCCATCATAGTCAGTAGCTCTTTGATCACCTCAGCCATTGGGGCAGGGTTTTCGGGAGAAGCCTTGGGTCACTCTCTATAGGCAGTTAGAGATCTCAACGCCAAACTTGAGGGAGCCCTGACATCCACTGCCGATTCTCTAGCCTCTCTCCAAAGACAGGTCACTTCACTAGCTAAAGTCACCCTTCAAAACCGGCAGGCCCTAGATCTGATTACATCCGAGAAGGGCGGCACCTGCATCTTCCTCTGGGAAGAGTGCTGCTATTACATCAACGAATCTGGCATTGTAGAAACTGACATTACCAAACTCACCGACCTTGCCTCCAGTCTCCACTCTGCTTCCAATTCCAACCCATTCTCGTCAATACTAACAAACCCCCTCCTCACCTGGCTCTGGCCCATTGCAGGCCCCATAATAATCATTCTTCTCGCCTGTCTCTTCTTACCCTGTATAATAAAGTTCATCAAATCCCAAGTCGGAAAAATCTCTAATCAAGCTTTCAACCAGCTTTTACTCAGGAACTACCAGCTTCTGGCCACAGAAGATCCCTCACCCTCAGGTGACCTCCTCACCACACGCTGAGATGGACCCCTCCCTCCACTGGAAACTGTTCCTGGAAACAATAGCCGCAGACGCCTGGCTCCTGACACCCATATCCTCTTGGCCAACCTATGGTTACAGGGAACCTTCATTGATTTCCAAACCTGAAGAAGTCCACATCTACTCGTCCTTACTGCGGGGAGTCCTATCAACCCTTTCCTCCCAATCCTCAAGCCCTCACTCCCTTCTCCGCCCCTGTTCAGCAGGAAGCAGCCAGAGAGAAAGCAACGTCCACAAACCCATAGAGGAGTAAGGGGGGAATGAAGGGTCCCCACCAGTAAGAAGGCAAACTTCCGGCTTCTCTTCAGGGTCCTCAGTTCCCGCCGGCGCCACCTGAAGCCCAATCACCTCTCGCCCCCCTCCCAATCCCAGCACCTAGCCAACAGCCAACAGCCCCGTAGAAGTGACACCTCAATCAATTCATGCCCCCTCCTATATAACCCAGCACCTTTCCCTAATAAAGCGGAACTCTCCGGTGAATTGCTGCTATGTGTCGCTCCTTTCCTTTCAATAGTGAATATATTAAAAACCATTGAACTGTACACTTGAAAATGGTGAATTTTATTTTATATGAATTGTATCTCCATTTTAAAATCTTCAAAAAATAGAATAAACCCATTACATATAAATAACATTTTTAATTTGAAAAATAACTGTTTTCCAAAACAAAACAAAACAATGAAAGAGTGTCATTACTACAATTGGCAGTTTGGTCTTTGGTGCACTTAGGGTTGTTCAGGTATTCCTATTTGTTGCCAATCCCAAGATGTTTTAAGCTACCTGCCAGAAATAGTGGAAACAGCATAGATCAGGGGATGAGAACTTACAAGTTTGAATAGGTAGCTTTAGGTACAGGGCTTTGGTGCCAGAGTAGTGTCTCCATTTCCTCAGATGTGAAAGGGAATAATGTTTGAATCCACTTCCTAGGGTTGTTTGAAAGATCTGCATCTGCTAGGTGGAAATGAGGGCTATTAGATACCTGATACTCAAAGGAAATAAGAGAATTCAGCTCCAAGTTATTGTTCACTTGTAGGGTACTAGCCACTGTCCTCAGGTGGTGAGGATGCCATGGTGAATGAGAAGACACACGTGGTCCCCATTTTCCTGGAGTTTATTTTTTGTGGGAAGAGAGGTGTGGAAGTGGGCAATGGTGACAGACATTGAACAGAATTATAAGGGCAGGGTGTCAAGATCTGCATCTGCCTGCTGGAAATTTGGATTGTTTAACACCTGAAATTCAAAGAGAAAAAAGCAGTGATTTTTTTTCTTTTAATTTATAAATTAAACCCTTCAGCAGCAAAGGAGAGCAGAGGAAAGTAGACAGAAGAGTTCAGGTCATAAAATTAGAAAGAGACTAGTGGGTGAGGCTGACCTTCAAGCCTGGGAAGATTAAATGTGGGACATTTGGGGTGAAAGGAATAGCAGCAGTGATAAAGAAGAGAATGGGGGCTAGAAAAGAGATACCCAGAACTGGGGGGTCACATAGAGAAGAAGGAAGCCTTAGATAATAGAGCACCACAGGTGGCCAGGAAGCTGGGCCAGGCTCCCCATGTGGACATCCTTCACATACAATTATATAAGAGCTATGGGGGGTTGGCACTACCCAGAGAGGTCCTGCTGAGAAGCCCACAAGCCCTTTCCAGAAGGCACTGAGGTCAGCTTTGGTGGCTGCTGTCCTGGGGCAAGTTTGTTGTACTCCCTGGAATGATGAGGCTTGATCTGCAGAGGTTGCCTTGAGAAGATAAAAAAAGAATAGTATACAAACATTTACAAAAAAAAAAAGTCCATAGAGCAAGAATTCTCAAGTTTGGGTTGGGGGCCCCTGGCCTCTGCAAAGTTAAAAGTATTTTCATAATATTACCAAAATGTTACTTGCCTTTTCACTCTTGTTCTTTTATGACTGTACAGTGGAGTTTTCCAAATGCCACATGGTACATAATGTGACACTGAATGCAGAGCAGACTAAATTAGTCTACGGTGAATAAGTCAGATGAGTGGTTGCCTTTCGGGAGTTGGGGGCAGGAAGGTACTGGGAAGAGCCCAGAGGGAATGTTCTGGGGTAATGGTAATGTTATATCTCAGTAGGAGTTTGTGTCACAAAGGGTGTATACATTTGTCAGAACTCATGTGAGGATGCATGATATGGTTTTCCAACTGTTGCGATTCCTTCTAAGACTTTGATTCTAAATTGTTTGTAACTCACTGACTTGTGAAAAATGCCCAGCTTTTGACATCGGAAAGACCTAAATTTAATCCTGACTCTGCTACCTACCTTGTGACTTTGGACAGGTAACAGTAGTTAGCAGAGTACCTGACACATCATAGGCACCTAATAAATATATGTAATATGACTGAATGAAGTGATGTAATTTTTCTGAGTTCTAGTTTTGTACTAAGTCCAATAAATCCCATTTTCATTTGCTCTCCCAAGATAATAGAGGGTTTCGGGATGAGATTCCTTTTTAATGGCAAACTAAAACAGAGAATAGAGAAAAAGACACTTTTGCTTGGGTTTGCTCAGTTATTAAATACTCACACCCTTGCTCAAAATAGGCAATGGTGTAAGTTTGAGGGAATAGTTTGAGGGAAAGGGTACACAGTGACTTCTGACATCAGCTTGTGTGACCCTCATACTACCTACAAATATATCAGCTGTTTTCTGTGTTGGTGACTTCTCTGAAAGATGGCAAAAACCCTACTACTTTTCAGTAGGATTGCTGTGACAATTAAATGAGGTGTGCTGACGATTGCTCGATCTCATAATCACTCAATAAATGTTAGTTGCCTCTTCCACTTTTCACCCCTGTCTACGAAATAACACCCCCAAAACATGTACAACTCCTAATATAGTCTTCTGCGGGAGTCCAGCTCCAGCCTAGGGGTGGGATGCCCGAAGGTGCAGGACGGAGTCGGCGTATGGAGAGACAGGACACAGAGTCAGATGGAGGTGGTCTCTCGACAAAGTGTCGATGACAGCTTTATTTATACTATTTTGCACAAGGATATGATTATTTTTTATTATTCTGATGATTAATTAGTAAAGGCAGTTGGTTAATAAGTATAGGCAAGCTTTTTTCTTTTACTTTCTAATCTATTCATGGTTGGTCAAGCGTTAGACAGGTGATTGTTTTTCTGTTCTTTGACTGAAACTTTTCTTATAACGTACTCTATTGTGTTGTATGTTTCTATGCAATGCAGTTTCTAAGAAGTGCATGTGACTGTAGGAGTGTGCAGTATGTAGCAGCGACTGTGGAGTCTATCAGCTCAGGGTGAAATACAGGTCACCTAGTGCCACAGTTAGCTAGGATTCTTTCCCACAAAAATTTTCTTAGAGGCTTTAATAAATTTATAATCTAAAATCATAAACTCATATCTTCACTTTATACCCCTTTATAGGGCACAGTAGGCAGCAAACTAAATTTCCCCTTCTTATCTACATTTCTCTTTCTTCTGTGTGGATACCAAAATCTCCTTGACATACCCTACACAGGTCTCCAAGACTCCACTACTGCAGGGACTAAACAAGTTCTTACATGGTGAACAATGCAAGGGCATTCATATCATAGAAACTGTTTCTGTTTTAACTACAAACCTTAAACTATAAACAAGTCAAATATGATGTATAATTATTCATTTGATTTTTATACTTTATATGTGAATCTAATAAAATGTTAATGTAGTAGGTAAATGCAAGATATAGATAGAAAGCATGATTTAGAACTGTAAGAAGGCAGGTGTAGATGATCAAGTTTTTTGCTTACGGACCAGGTCTTAATCCAAGCTGAACAAGGGCAACAAAACATCCACAGGTGTAGAAGATTTCTCTTAAAACTGGGGGGTGAGGTTCTAAGCCTCACCTCTGTTGGCCCCCTTTTTCTCACCTAATGGCCCCCTTGCGACTGTGCCTGTCTTAGGTTGTTCCTCCCTTGAGGAATCTTACCCGTCTCTGGCTAACCAGCCATCTTACAGGGCCATACAGGGAGATGTAAAGCTGGTAAGTGAGAGAGAAGTAATATTCTTTGAAAAGGTTAGTTTTTCACTTCTTTGCAGATTTATTCTCCGTGGCTTCTATGCCCAGCACTTGTTTTGAGGTATCTTTACTTCCTGGAAAATTATGGTACTTGGTAATTTCACATATGAGGCACAAATTCTAGTAAAGGGCTGTGATTAGGAAAGAAGAAAAACAAACTATAGAAGTAGTAGAGGGAAGAAAACATGAAATGATTAATTGTCAACAGAGTTATTCTATTCAATATTTTCTCATGACTCTATTTCTATAAAACTTTCCATCACTAGTTTCACTAGCATTGTAAACAAGGGGGGCATTCTCAGTGGAAATGGGGTGGTCAATGTTTGACTAACTAACAGCAGGTTTTGGTATTTTTATGCTAAGATTGCCATTTGGCCCCTGCGTGTTATTCTTCAGGAACACTGTCCTGAAAAGCTTTGGGGAAGTTTATGTTCTCATCCTTTCCATACTGCTCAGCAAAGGTTAGTTAATCCTTGGCAACAACGCAAGCAAAAACAAAGCCAATAGTATAATGGAAAATAACAAAATCAAGGTGGGTAATAGATGGAGCCAGCTGTGAAGGCCCCTGATTTGTGGGGGTCTTCCTCCAGCCTGAGCTTTGCTACACAGCTTGAGTAGCATGGCTCCCAGCAGTCTTCCTACCTGAAGTGATCCTTAAATGTTCTCTCACATGCCCTATGTTAATAATCACTAATAATTGCTATCTTTTTTAGCATATCCAAGTCCAAATTCATTATAACATTAAGGATTGCACACTTTCATTGATTGGACTTGAATTTATTGGGCCAGAAACTTCCTTGAAATCCGTGAGCTACTGTCTAATGGGAGTCTTCCATGACTTGAGTTGGGTTCTGTTGGTGATTATTCTTTAGGGATCTGACCTCAGCTGTCTCCTGGATGACTGCGGCAGCCGGTGCAGGTTGAGGTTACTTTATTCTTACTGTGTTCCTTTGACATGGAACCGTTCTGCTTTTTAGCGGGAGTTGAGCGCTCAGGATCAGCTCCTGTGGAGTCCACTTGATCCAAACAAGGAAGTAGCCATAGTTATATCACCCAGTTAATTTGCTGACTTCCTGTAGGACTGGGGGTGGGGGGGAGTTTTCTTTTTGAGACATTGCCTTTCAATTCCAGGTTGTCATCAAGAAGCTATAGACTCCCTTTTAGCTGAGGGCCCTGAGGCATTCTCCAGAGCACTCCCTGCTTGAGGGGGCCTCAGCGGTTCCAGACATGCCCCCACTCCAGGCCGTCTCAGGCTATGTGCCTGGGACCTCCTTATCCATACACACATCTCAGTTATCCTTATGTAACATTCAACCACTGGACAGTGAAACCAGTTATTTTTATGTTGAAAGGGTATCTCACCACGACCCTCCTTACCCAGAAAGACTCAGGGGACACGTGCCCACGCAAGAGACTTTATTATCTGAAGGAGAGAGTGGCTACCCCAGATGGGGGTGAGGGGGGAGAAGTTGAGAGACAGAGAGGGAGAGAGAGCAGGGAGAGCAGGGGGACAGAGAGACAGAGACAGAGACAGACAGAGCAGCAGAGAGACAGAGAGAAAGGAGAGGGCAGCAGCGTGGTGCCTTTTATCGTGGCGGATCCGCTCGGCCTGTTGCCTTGGGGGAGGGTCGGGATGTTTAGAGATAAGGCAGGGTAAACCCCAGGCAAGCCCAGGCATAATTCTCACTGGCTTATGTGCTTGGGACCATGGGGCAAATGGAGGATAAATTACTATTTTCTTACATTCCTCCCTTATCTGTTTTATAAGTGGTAGAGGATTTGGGAAGGGGTAATGAAAGTTCATTTTTGTATTGATGGGTGATGGTCCTCAGGTGAGCCCTTGGTCTGCAGTGGCGCTGGCATTTTCCAGGTTCAATAAGGATCATCGTTTTTGGAGAGGGGTTGGTAATCCTGTAATATAAGCTGGTTAAAGGTTTGGTTAGAAATTTTTTGCATTTGGGCTGATTGCTATGTTTACATAGGGTGGCTGAATTAATACATTCTTTGGGGACATATGTGTAGGCAGAAAAGCAGCCCGTAGGGCAAAAGGAATCCTTGATGGTGCAATCTTTTGGACAGTCTGAAAGAGAAGAAAGGGCTGGTGTTGGGAAGATAGGTCTGGTGAGAGAATAAGTGTTGAGACCAGGGTTAATAATCCTGAAGCATGATGCATGGTTGTTGTAAGGGAGGTCTTAGGACTCCGTGCTGGCAGAAACTTCTTCAGTGATGCGTGGAAGTGGAGATGAGCAGCGCGAAATGCGGAGAGTAAGAGGTCCCGTCAGGGTGGAGGAGTAGGAACCTGTGGGAGATTTGGTGGGAGGGGAATAAGGGGAGACAAACGGCTTATGGTTGGAGTTGTGTATGGAGTGGGGAAGACCCTGGAGTTTAACTGCAGTTGGCATGGAAAGGATTACTGTGTATGGTCCTTGCCATTTGGGAGTTAGGGATGGTGTTGCTTGGTGTTTGGAATGGGCATAGTTTGGAGACATTTTTTCCTGTCTATGGTAATGGCCTTGTAGCGCGGGGAGAGCTGAACTCCCAGGTATGTGACCTGAGCGGCAGACAGCTGAACTTTGGAGGGTGAAACTCGATAGCTGTGTTCTGAGAGAAAGTTTAAAAGGAGAATAGTATCCTGTTGAGAGGTTTGTAGGGAGGGACTGCACAGGAGATCGTCTACATATTGAAGGAGTGTGGAGCTCGAGAGAGTAAGGGATTTGGGGTCTTGTGCTAGAGCCTGTCCAAAAAGGTGGGGACTATCTCTAAAGCCTTGGGGAAGGACTTGTTAAATGTTCTCTGAATATTAAAAATTAACTTAACATAAGGAATTTCCTGTCTTGATTTTTCTCTGGGATACCATCATCTTGGTCTGGGAGCATATCAAAAGGCTGCCTACTCAGCTCCCAAGGTGGGCTGAGGTATTGTCTATTTGCTAAAGAATCCTGCCTTTTACTATGCCATCTACAGCTGGGTCTGCATGCTAAGTTAGTTGCTCAGTTTGCAAAATTACCTCTTCAGATCTGAAGGAGGAAAGACAGCACATAGGCATGGGCCTTTTAGTGTGCTAAAGTGAATCTTCCACATGGTTACAGAAGTTTAGCATAATAAAACATGTGCTACTCTTCTTTATCTGGGGAACATTAACTGATTTCACTGAAGAATGATTTTAGAGCTCAATGTTAAACATAGTTTTAGCAGAGGGCGGGGGTCCTTGCATGTAGTTACATTGCTCTGACAGCAAATATCCTGCCCTACCCCCTCCAGAGGCTCTCACCTTATTTTAAAGCCTATGGTCCCTGTCTCATGCTCCCCTCTACAGATAGAGACTCTAGCTGCTGCTAGGGAAAATGGGCAACGACCGCTCTGGCTGCTTCATGCTGAGAGGGGGCACAGTAAAGGGTGCAGCTAGGTCTCCATCACTGGTCAGTTGAGAGGGCCTCAGAAGGTTGGCACTTCTATTTCGGGTTTCATTTCTATTACTATTTGCAGTTTTGTGGCTTTTAGGCAAGATAGAACAAATTGTTATTAGGTTAAGTAGCAACATCTGGAGTTGGATTTTCCATTCTGGAAGGACAAACTTGATGAGATTAAGAATGCATGGCTGAATATGAGAACTAGAAATATGAAGAGTCTAATTGAGAATCATAGCCAGGTGTCATGGGGAAACTAGAATTCTGGATCGAGTTTACATCTCAATGACTATTGTTAGGATTTAGTATAGATAAGACTGCATTATTGAAACAATACTTTTCTCTATAATCACCCTCGTTTTTATTAGAAGTAGCCAGATTAAGAAAATAATTAACAGTTGGCTTGATTATTTGCATAAGTGCAGCAAGAAGAGTAATTGATTACATGAGATATTTTAAATGTGCTTTGCTGGAACTTTTTGTAAGGAATTTCAGACTGAACTTTTAAAGGCTTCTCGAGACCAGACAGCTAAGCCAGACTTGCCATCAGATTGTGCCTGCAGTACCTGTAGATTTGGGTGAATTCCTCTCTTCTTGAGGTTCCCAAGATATTCCTGAGTTTCCTGCACTTGCCTGGAAGTGACCTTCCTTACTCACCTGGTCAGGCTGCTGGGAACCCTGTAAGCAAGGTACCAGGCCAGTTCTTCTAAGGGGCTTTGTTGGCTTTATAAAGTCAATCTTAGTTCCTTACAGCTGTCTGTTCATATCTGAGTTTACACACGTGTCTCTCAGGTATGACGTTCCAGTCAAAGCCTTATTAATATAACCAGTGTTTTTAATTGGTCCTCTTACAAGGAAAGCAGATTCTTATTGAACTTCTGCAAATAAACATACTGCCATGAAATATAAAAATAGTCACTGAGAGTTTTTAAATTCTGGAGGAATCAGGTAGAGAAAAAGATTAAGTTTCAATTCTGCTTATAAAGGCAGTCATTTACTAAACTGTTGTCAGCTTAAGAGAAAAAGCTTGAAACACTTTATCAACATTTGAAACAAAAAGCCACCAAATCATCTTCCTTAGTTTACTTAATCCTATGTAACTAATACGTGTTCTGCTGAAATCTAGTTTTTTACTAGTTTGGGAATAATAAAACAGTGAGTACAGGTGACAAAAGACTTACAAATGACAATGGTTAAAGATCTGATGAGAGCTTGCTATAAGACAGTTGTCATAAGGAAATTTAGATCTTTCTGTAATATAAAACATTCAGTAACAAAGTTTAGCATCATTCTCTGTGACAGTGCCTTCTAGGTAATTAAGCAGGTAAATAAGCCAAATTAGCCAAATATTTTCTCCAATGAGAAAAAATTCCTCTGACATGTTCCAGGGGCCTTCTGGAAAATACCAGAGTGAACTAGAGGTAAAAAGCACTTTTTTGCATTTGATTTTGGGAAGTTGTTAAAAGTTTTAAGGCACTTGCTTAAATAGTTACTCACATTAGACAAAGCTATACTTTAAGCATTTTTCTTTTAAAGATTTAACAGATACCATCAATTTAAATGACTTTAGGTAAACGTAGGCAGCTGATAACCATAGGACATGTCTGTTGAGTTCAACTTAAATTAGCATTAATGCTTAATATCTTCTATTAGAATTTTCTGGAACTTTTAGAATGCCCAATTTTTACAAGTGCTTGTCTTTAAATCAATTTTTATTAATACCTTCCGGAGGTAGAAAAATATTTTTCACTTTCACACTTAGACACAAACATACAGTTTGAGACGTAATGATACAGTGAGAGGACAGACAGAGCTCCTGGCATGAGCCAGGAGGGGACGAGAGCCCATGGTGGTGCATTCTCTAGGAGTTTTATAGGCAGTTGAGGATATTTGGGAACGTGAAAAAAGCTTAGGGGTGTGGACTTTAAGGCAAGTAGTAGGTGTTTAGGATTGCAGGGGTGACAGAGAGAGAGCTTGGTTCAGAGGTAGTAGAAAGCCTGGATATATGGGATCTCTTTCCATTTGCCCATACACTAACAGAAGTTGTATAAGTCATGGAGAATTTTAGGATCTAAAGAGCCAATGGGGGGCCGTTTAGACTGATTGTCTAAGGGATATTGTGGCCAGATCTCATTACAGTAGCGAACAGATTTGAGGTCTGGAGTGAGGTGGAGGGGCTTTAGATTATTGAGTAAGCACCCTAGCAGTGAATCTGCGGGAACAGAGGGGCCAGATCCCATGGTGAGAACGAGACCTTTCAGAAGTTACTGAGGTGTCCCTGAGCGATTGAGAAGACCAGGCACAGTTAGGGGGTCGTCACCACCTCTAACTGCGGGGTCAAGGCGAAAACGCTGGGGAGGCTCTGTACCTGGTACCAGGAGTTTTCGAGTCGACTAAAAACGTAGATAAAGGGAGACCAGGCCTCGGTGGATGAGGATTCTCACCATGGGGAGGCAGAGAAGGGTCGACTATGGGGATCAACCATGACTCTGAAAGTCGTGGTTGGGGGTGCCCCTGTCCCAGAGGAGCCCTTGGGGGTGCTGGACACTCAACGGTCACTTCCCAGGTTCCAAAGGGACATTTATGTTGACCATGAAGGGGAGACTCACCAAATCGAAGGCCAGTGTTGGGCAAGAAGACAAGTGACCGGGGAAATGGACCGTGAGCCCATGGAGGAGGATCAGGCAGTGAGGGTTCCCAAAGCAGCTCAGGTTCCCAGAGGAAGAGCAAAGTCAATGGGAGAGCCTCATCCGAGTCATGGCACCAATGAAAGGGTATCTTGCCGTGACCCTCCTTACCCAGAACGATTCAGGGAACACGGGCCCATGCAAGAGACTTTATTATCTGAAGGAGAGAATGGCTGCCCCCGACGGGGGTTGGGGGAGAGAGAGAGAGGGAGAGAGAGCAGGGAGAGCAGGGGGACAGAGAGACAGAGAGACAGACAGAGAGAGAGAGAGAGAAGGAGAGGGCAGCAGCGTGGTGCCTTTTATTGTGGTGGATCCGCTCAGTCTGTTGCCTTGGGGGAGGGTCGGGATGTTTAGAGATAAGGCGGGGTAAACCCCAGGCAAGCCCAGGCATAATTCTCACCAGTTTATGTACTTGGGACCATGGGGCAAATGGAGGATAAATTACTATTTTCTTACATATGTAACAGTAAATTCTTAGAATTTAGATTTCTAGAATGTGAGAGCTGGATAAATCTTAGAAAGGATCTAATCCATATAAGCTAATTTTACAAATGGGTAACTGAAGCCCAGAAGGGGTAAGAGATTGGGCTGAGGTTATACAGCCAAGTGGAGCTAGAACTTAGGTTCCTGTGCAGTACTCCATCAACTCACTGGGACCTTTGATAGCTAGGTTCCCAACATTACTCAGCAAGCCTATTACCCGACTTTGGTCAGCAAACTCCTTCACTTCCTACCATTCTTCTGATTCCCCCACCCCAGCCCTGCTAGGTTATGTCAGGTACAAGAGTAGTTTGTGTGTTAGTTTGGCTGGGCTGTAGTATGGCTTTCAATCAGAACTACTGTAGGTGTTTCTGTAAAAATACATTGTAGACAGTGATTGGATTAAAGATGGCACTGTGAGAGGTGAGACAGAGGCTTCCTCCTAAAACTGCATATAATGTGAAAATATAATTAATACAACTAATTCTGAAAGAGCAACAGGAAAGAGGACTGCACCAGACTCCACACACCTGGAGAAAAGACCAGACCCCACAGAAAAGGGTAATGTGGCAAAGCTGTGGCCCAGCGGGACCCAAGCTCTTCCCCCACCCCAGCTCACTGGTGGAAGAGAAACGGAGCAGGGAGGGAAAGGAGGTGTGGAACTGATGAATACCTAACTCCAGAGATCTGCTCCAGGAGCATAAACCTATATTTCATGGTGCTTGCATGGTACTCTCGTGATTTGGGGGTTGAAAAGCTAAGAGAGGCAGAATTCCTGGAGAGACAGAGATTCCAGCCTCTAGTGAAAAGCAGGAATCCATATCCAGCTGCTCTGGGACAAAAGAAAGGCGGGCAGTCTGAGAGACTTCCTAACAAGGAAGCCCTTAGCAAGAGGGCTGCTAAAGGGGTAAGGATTGCCCAGAGCTTCATGTTCAGGAGAAAGGACAGGTAGACAAAATTGTCCAGGTGCACTCTACCCAGCAGGTTGGGAGCTTTCACAGTCTTCAGGTGCTCCAGCTCCTTGGCTGGCTACACAGCTCCAAGGACCCCTTCCATGATACACAGCCTACTGCACCTTTTTCTTGGCCAGCTTCACCTGGCTCACAAACCAGGAAATCTTACCCTGGTGTTAGACCAGCCAGAGGGAAGATCTGTCTACAGCAACTACAAATGCAAAGCATACAGGCTTATACCGATATGGTCAGCCCACTGGTTCAGGCAGTGGAGTCACACACGCCAGCTTGGAAGCAGGAAACAGCTCTTTCCTCCCCACCAGGCACCAAAACTACTCCCCTGCGACACCCCAACATTGACTCAGGGGCTGAATAGCAACAGAGAATAGAGCTTCTGGGCGCTAGAGGGCACCATATACAAACATGAAATGCCAAAGGAACCTGGTCCAGGGTAAAATTATTAATACAACTCCTGAGAAAGATTTAAATGACATTGACCTCATGAATCTTTCCGAAGGGGATTTCAAAATAAAAATCATTAACATGCTCATGGAGGTATGGAAAGATATTCAAGAACTCAGAAATGAATTCTGGTCAGAGAGTCTATCATTGAGGAGCACAATGGAGGGTACTAAAAGCATATTAGACATGGTGGAGGAGATGATAAATGAAATAAAAACTAGAGAAGAGGAATACAAAGAAACTGAGGTACAGAGATCAAAAAGGATCTCTAAGAATGAAAGAATATTGAGAGAACTGTGTGACCAATCCAAACAGAACAATATTCTCATAGGGATACCAGAAGAAGAAGACAGAAAAGAAGAGATAGAAAGTGTTTTTGAGGAGGCAATTGCTGAAAACTTCCCCAATCTGCAGAAGGAGTTAGTCTCTTGGGCTATGGAGATCCAAAGCTCTCCCAGAAAATGGACCCAAGGAAGACAACACCAAGACATATAATAATTAAAATGGCAAAAATCAAGGATAAGGACAGACTGTTAAAAGCAGCCAGAGAGAGAAATAAGATCACATACAAAGGAAAGCCCATCAGGCTATCATCAGACTTCTCAACAGAAACTTTACAGGCCAGAAGGGACTGGCATGATGTATTTAATGAATTGAAGCAGAAGGGCCTTGAACCAAGATTATTTAATCAGGCAAGATAATCATTTAAATTTGAAGGAGGGATTAAACAATTTCCAGATAAGCAAAAGCTGACAGAATTTACCTCCCAAAAACCATCTCTACAGTCTATTTTGGAGGGACTGCTATAGATGCAAGTGTTCCTAAGTTTGAATAGCTGTCACCAGAGGTAATTAAACCACAGTAAAGAAAGTAGAACAGCTAATTACTAAGCAAATGAAAAATCAAATTAACTATCCCCAAAGTCAATCAAGGGATAGATAAAGAGTACAGAATATGATGCCTAATGTATAAAGAATGGAGGAGGGAGAAAAAGGATGAGAAAAAAAAGAACCTTTAGATTGTGTTTGTAATAGTGAGTTAAGTTAGACTCTTAGATAGTAAGGAAGTTAACCTTGAACCTTTGGTAACCATGAATCTAAAGCCTGAATAGCAATAAGTACATACCTATCAATAATCACCCTAAATGTAAATGGACTGAATGCACCAATCAAAATACATTGAGTCACTGAATGGATAAAAAAACAAGGCCCATCTATATGCTGCCTACAAGAGACTCACTTTAAACCCAAAGAGATACACAGACTAAAAGTGAAGGGATGGAAAAAGATATTTCATGCAACTAAGAGGGAGAAAAAAGCAGCAGTTGCAGTACTTGTATCAGACAAAATAGACTTCAAAACACAGAAAGTCACAAGAGAGGAAGAAGTACATTACATAATGATAAAAGGGTCAATCCAACTAGAAGATATACCCATTATAAATATCTATATGCCTGACACAGGAGCACCCACATATGTGAAACAAATATTAACAGAATCAAAAGGGGAAAAATAATGTAATGCATTCATTCTAGGAGACTTCAACACTCCACTCCTCTGAAGGACAGATTACTCAGACAGAAAATAAGTAAGGAGACAGAGGCACTGAACAACACATTAGAACAGATGGACCTAACAGACAGCTACAGAACTCTACACCCAAAAGCAGCAGAATACACATTCTTCTCGAGTGCATATGGAACATTTTCAAGAATAGATCATATCCTAGGCCACAAAAAGAGCCTTGGTAAATTCAAAAAGATTGAAGTTGTACCAACCAGTTTCTCAGACCACAAAGGTATGAAACTAGAAATAAATTATGCAAAGAAAATGAAAAATCCCACAAATACATGGAGGCTTCACAACATGCTCCTAAATAACCAATGGATCAATGACCAAATAAAAACAGAGATCAAGCAATATATGGGGACAAATGACAACAATAATTCAATACTGCAAAATCTGTGGGATGCAGTGAAGGCCCTGCTAAGAGGAGAATATATTGCAATACAGGCCTACCTCAGGAAAGAAAAACAGTCCCGTAGGAACAGTCTAAACTCACAATTAATGAAACTAGAAAAAGAAGAACAAATGAGGCCCAAAGTCAGTAGAAGCAGGGACATAATAAAGATTAGAGCATGAATAAATAAAATTGAGAAGAATAAAGCAATAGAAAGAATCAATGAAAGTAGGAGCTGGTTCTTTGAGAAAATAAACAAAATAGATAAACCCCTAGCCAGAATTATCAAGAAAAGAAGAGAGTCTACTCACATAAACAGAATTAGAAATGAGAAAGGAAAAATCACTACGGACAACACAGAAATACAAAGAATTATGAGAGAATACTATGAAAATTATATGCTAACAAACTGGATAACCTAGAAAACATGGACAACTTTCTAGAAAAACACAACCTTCCAAGTCTGATCCAGAAAGAAACAGAAAATCTGAACAGTCCAATTACCAGGAATAAAATTGAACTGGTAATCAAAAACCTACCTAAGAACAAAATCCATGGACCAGATGGCTTCACCATGGAATTTTATCAAACATTTAGTGATGACCTAATACCCATCTGCCTGAAAGTTTTCCAAAGAGTAGAAGAAGAGGGAATACTTCCAAACTCATTCTATGAGGCCGATATCACTCTACCACCAAAATCAGGCAAAGACACCACAAAAAAAGAAAACTATAGACCAATATCTCTGATGAACATAGATGCAAAAATACTCAACAAAATATTAGCAAACCAAATTCAAGAATACATCAAAAAGATCATCCATCATGATCAAGTAGTATTTATTCCAGGGATGCGAGGATGGTACAACATTCGAAAATCCATCAACATCATCCACCACATCAGCAAAAGGAAGGACAAAAACCACATGATCATCTCCATAGATGCTGAAAAAGCATTCAACAGAGAAAGATGTCAGCGTGAGAGGAGAGACAGAGGCTTCCTCCTAAAACTGGATACAATTAGAAAATATACCTGGCGCAACTAATCCTGAGAGAGCAACAGGAAAGACGATGGCGCCAGACTGCATACACCTGGAGAAAAGAGCAGACCTCACCGAACAGAGTAACATACCAGAGGGGTGGCTTGGCGGGACCCGTGCCCTTCCCCTACCCCAGCTCACCGGTGGGAGAAAGAGAAACTGAGCAGGGAGGGAGTGGAAGGCTTGGGACTGCTGAATACCTAGCTTGGAGATCTGCTCTGGAAGCACAAACCTACATTTCATGGTGCTTTCATCATACTCTTCTGATTACGGGGTTGGAAAGCTGGAACAGGCAGAGTTCCTGGGGAGACTGAGATTCTGGCCACTTCTGGGAAGCAGGGATCCATATCCGGCTGCTCTGGGACAAAAGCTTATATCTGTGTGCTCGGCCCACTGGTTCAGGCAGTGGAGACAGGCACAGCAGCCAGGATGTGGGGAACTGCTCTTTCCTCCCCCCAGGCACCAATACTGCTGCCCTGTGACCCCCGATATTGCTTCAGGGGCTGAGCAGCTCTAGAATAGAGCATCTGGGCACTATAGGGCACCATATACAAATATGAAACGCCAAAGAAACCTGGTCCAGAGGAAAATTCTTAATACAACTCCCAAGAAAGATTTAAATGATATGGACCTCATGACTCTGCCTGAAAGGGAGTTCAAAATGAAAATCATCAACATGCTAATGGAGGTACAGAAAGACATCCAAGAACTCAGGATAGAATTCAAGTCAGAGATCCAATCATTGAAGAGCACGATGGAGGGTATTAAAAGTAGGTTGGATACAGTGGAGGAGATGATAAATGAAATAGAAACTAGAGAAGAGGAATACAAAGAAGCTGAGGCACAAAGAGAAAAAAGGATCCCTAAGAATGAAAGAATATTGAGAGAACTGTGTGACCAAACCAAAAGGAAAAATATTTGCATTGTAGGGATACCAGAAGAAGAAGAGAAAGAGAAAGGGATATAAAGTGTCTTTGAAGAGGTAGTTGCTGAAAACTTTCCCAATCTGGGGAAGGAGATAGTCTCTCAGGCCATGGAGATCCACAGATCTCTCAACACAAGAGACCGAAGGAAGACAATACCAAGACATATAGTAATAAAACTGGCAAAGATCAAGGATAAGGACAGACTATTAAAAGCAGCCAGAGAGAGAAATAAGATCACATACAAAGGAAAGCCCTTCAGGCTAACATCAGACTTCTCAGCAGAAACCTTACAGGCCAGAAGGGAGTGGCATGATGTATTTAATGTCAGGAAGCAGAAGGGCATGGAACCAAGATTACTTTATCTGGCAAGATTATCATTTAAATTTGAAGGAGGGATTAAACAATTTCCAGGTAAGCAAAAGCTGAGGGAATTTACCTCCCACAAACCATCTCTACAGTGTATTTTGGAGGGACTACTATAGATGGAAGTGTCCCTAAGGTCGAATAGCTATCACCAGAGGTAATAAAACCACAGTAAAGAAAGTAGAACAGCTAATTACTAAGCAAATGAAAAATTAAATTAACTATCCTCAAAGTCAATCAAGGGATAGACAAAAGGTATAGAATTTGATACCTAATATATAAACAATGAAGGAGGAAGAAAAAGGAGGAGAAATAGAAAAGAACCTTTAGATTGTGTTTGTAACAGCATACAAAGTAACTTAAGTTAGACACTTAGATAGTAAGGAAAGTAACCTGGAACCTTTGGTAAGCACTAATCTAAAGTCTGAAATGGCAATAAGTACATACCTATCAATAATCACCCTCAATGTAAATGGACTGAATGCACAAATCAAAAGCCATAGAGTCACTGAATGTATAAAAATACAAGATCCATCTATATGCTGCTTACAAGAGACTCACCTCAAACCCAAAGACATGCACAGACTAAAAGTCAAGGGATGGAAAAAGATATTTCATGCAAACAACAGGGAGAAAACAGCAGGTGTTGCAGTACTAATATCAGACAAAATAGACTTCAAAACAAAGAAAGTCACAAGAGATAAAGAAGGACATTACATAATGATAATGGGATCAGTCCAACAAGAGGATATAACCATTATAAATATATATGCACCCAACACAGGAGCACCAGCATATGTGAAACAAATACTAACAGAACTAAAGGGGGAAATAGAATGCAATGCATTCATTTTAGGAGACTTCAACACACCACTCACTCCAAAGGACAGATCCACCAGACAGAAAATAAGTAAGGACACAGAGGCACTGAACAACACACTAGAGCAGATGGACCTAATAGACATCTATAGAACTCTACACCCAAAAGCAACAGGATACGCATTCTTCTCAAGTGCACATGGAACATTCTCCAGAATAGACCACATACTAGGTATAAAAGTAGAAATAAATTGTACAAAGAAAGCAAAAAGGCATAACAACATGCTCCGTAATAATCAATGGATCAATGACCAAATTAAAATAGAGATCAAGCAATATATGGAATCAAATGACAACAACACAAAGCCCCAACTTCTGTGGGATGCAGCAAAAGCAGTCTTAAGAGGAAAGTACATAGCAATCCAGGCATATTTAAAGAAGAAAGAACAATCCCAAATGAATAGTCTAATGTCACAATTATTGAAATTGGAAAAAGAAAAAGAAATGAACCCTAAAGTCAGGAGAAAGAGGGACATAATAAAGATCAGAGAAGAAATAAATAAAATTGAGAAGAATAAAACAATAGAAAAAATCAATGAAAACAAGAGCTGGATCTTTGAGAAAATAAACAAAATGGATAAGTCTCCAGCCAGACTTATCAAGAGGAAAACAGAATTAACAGAAATCAACAGAATCAGAAACGAGAAAGGAATCATCATGACGGACCCCACAGAAATACAAAGAATTATTAGAGAATACTATGAAAACCTATATGCGTACAAGCTGGAAAACCTAGAAGAAATAGACAACTTCCTAGAAAGTATAACCTTCCAAGACTGACCCAAGGAAGAAACACAAAATCTAAACAAACCAATTACCAGCAAAGAAATTGAAGTGGTAATCAAAACACTACCCAAGAACAAAACCCCCAGGCCAGATGGATTTACCTCGGAATTTTATCAGACATACAGAGAAGACATAACACCCATTCTCCTTAAAGTTTTCCAAAAAATAGAAGAGAAGGGAATACTCCCAAACTCATTCTATGAAGCCAACATCACCCTAATACCAAAACCAGGCAAAGACCCCACCAAAAAAGAAAATTACAGACCAATATCCCTGATGAACGTAGATGCAAAAATACTCAACAAAATATTAGCAAACCGAATTCAAAAATACATCAAAAGGATCATACACCATGACCAGGTGGGATTCATCCCAGGGATGCAAGGATGGTACAACATTAGAAAATCCATCAACATCATCCACCACATCAACAAAAAGAAGGATAAAAACCACATGATCATCTCCATAGATGCTGAAAAAGCATTTGACAAAATTCAGCATCCATTCATGATAAAAACTCTCAACAAAGTGGTTATAGAGGGCAAGTACCTCAACATAATAAAGGCCATATATGATAAACCTACAGCCAAGGTCATACTGAACAGTGAGAAGCTGAAAGCTTTTCCTCTGAGATGGGGGACAAGACAGGGATGCCCACTCTCCCCACTGTTATTCAACATAGTACTGGAGGTCCTAGCCATGGCAAATTTACAAAACAAAGAAATAAAAGGAATCCAGATTGGTAAAGAAGAAGTTAAACTGCCACTATTTGAAGATGACATGATATTGTACATAAAAAACCCTAAAGACTCCACACCAAAACTACTAGAACTAACATTGGAATTCAACAAAGTTGCAGGATACAAAATTAACACACAGAAATCTGTGGCTTTCCTATACACTAACAATGAACTAATAGAAAGAGAAATCAGGAAAACAATTCCATTCACAATTGCATCAAAAAGAATAAAAAACTTAGGAATAAACCTAACCAAGGAAGTGAAAAACCTATACCCTGAAAACTATAAGACACTCTTAAGAGAAATTAAAGAGGACACTAAAATGAAAACTCATCCCATGCTCTTGGCTAGGAAGAATTCATATTGTCATAATGGCCATCCTGTCCAAAGCAATATATAGATTCGATGCAATCCCTATCAAATTACCAACAGCATTCTTCAATGAACTGGAACAAATAGTTTTAAAATTCATATAGAAAGAGCAAGACCCCAAATACCCAAAGCAATCCTGAGAAGGAATAATAAACTGGGGAGGGGGGAATCTTGCTCCCCAACTTCAAGCTCTACTACAAAGCCACAGTAATCAAGACAGTTTGGTACTGGCTCAGGAACTGGGCCACAGACTAGTGGAATAGAATAGAGACTCCAGACATTCAGCCAAAGATACATGGTCAATTAATATATGATGAAGGAGCTATGGGCATACAATGGGGAAATGACAGGCTCTTCAACAGATGGTGCTGGCAAAACTGGACAGCTACATGTAAGAGAATGAAACTGGATCACTGTCTAACCCCATACACAAAAGTAAATTTGAAATGGATCAAAGACCTGAATGTAAGTCATGAAAAACCATAAAAGTCTTAGAAAAAAACATAGGCAAAAATCTCTTAGACATAAACATGAGCAACTTCTTCATGAACATATCTCCCTGGGCAAGGGAATCAAAAGCAAAAATGAACAACTGGGACTATATCAAGCTGAAAAGCTTCTGTACAGCAAACGACACCATCAATAGAACAAAAAGGTACCCTACAGTATGGGAGAATATATTTATAAATGAGAGATCTGATAAAGGGTTGACATCCAAAATATATAAAGAGCTCATGCACCTCAACAAACAAAAAAGCAAATAATCCAACTAAAAAATGGGCAGAGGAGCTGAACAGACAGTTCTCCAAAGAAGAAATTCAGATGGCCAACAGACACATGAAAAGATACTCCACATCACTAGTCATCAGAGAAATGCAAATTAAAACCACAATGAGGTATCACCTCACACCAGTTAAGGATTGCCACCATCCAAAAGACAAACAACAAATGTTGGCGAGGATGTGGAGAAAGGGGAACCCTTGTACACTGCTGGTGGGAATGTAAATTAGTTCAACCATTGTGGAAGGCAGTATGGAGATTCCTCAAAAAAGCTCAAAATAGAAATACCATTTGACCCAGGAATTCCTCTTCTAGGAATTTTCCCTAAGAGTGCAGCAGCCCAGTTTGAAAAAGACAGATGCACCCATATGTTTATTGCAGCACTATTTACAATAGCCAAGAAATGGAAGCAACCTAAGTGTCCATCAGTAGATGAATGGATAAAAAGATGTGATACATATGCACAATGGAATATTATTCAGCCATAAGAAAAAGACAAATCCAACCATTTGCAACAACATGGATGGAGGTAGAGGGTATTATGCTCAGTGAAATAAGCCAGGTGGAGAAAGACAAGTACCAAATGATTTCACTAATATGTGGTGTATAAGAACAGAGAAAAACTGAAGGGATAAAACAGCAGCAGAATCACAGAACCCAAGAATGGACTAACAGTTACCAAAGGAAAAGGGACTGGGGAGGGTGTGTGGGAAGGGAGGGATAAGGGCAGGGAAAATAAAGGGGGCCTTACGATTAGCATGTATAATTTGAGGGGACATAGAGTGGGCTGTCCAACACAGAGAAGACATGCAGTGATTTTACAGCATCTTACTACACTGATGGACAGTGACTATAATGGGGTTTGTGGGGGGTCTTTGTGAAGGGGGAGTCTAGTAAACATAATGTTCTTCATGTAATTGTAGATTAATGATAACAAAATGAATTAAAAATAAATAAATAAATAAATAAATAAATAAATTAGAGCAGAAAAAAAAGCATTCAACAAAATTCAACATCCATTCCTGATAAAAACTCTCAACAAAATCAGTATAGAGAACAAGTACCTCAACATAATAAAGGCCATATATGACAAACCAACAGCCAACATTATACTCAACAGCAAGAAGCTGAAAGCTTTTCATTTAAGATCGGGAATAAGACAAGGATGCCCACTTTCCCAACTTCTATTCAACATAGTCCTGGAGGTCCTTGCTGCAGCAATCAGACACACAAAGAAATAAAAGGCATCCAAATTGGCAAGGAAGAACTTAAACTGTTCCTGCTTGCAAGTGACATGGTATTGTACATAAAAAACCCTAAAGAATCCACTCCAAAACTACTAGATCTAATATCTGAATTCAGCAAAGTTGCAGGATACAAAATTAATATGCAGAAATCTGGCATTCCTATACACTAACAATGAACTAGCAGAGAGAGAAATCAGGTAAACAATTCCATTCACAATTGCATCAAAAAGAATAAAATACCTAGGAATAAACCTAACCAAGGAAGTGAAAGGCCTATTCTCTGTAAACTACAAGACACTCATGAGAGACATATACCAGTAAATCGGAACACATCCCATGCTCATGAATAGGAAAATTAATATTGTCAAAATGGCCATTCTGCCTAAAGCAATCTACAGATTTAATGCAATCCCTATAAAAATACCAACAACATTCTTCAACAAACTAGGGAAAGTCATTCTAAAATTCATATGGAACAACAAAAGACCCAAAATAGCCAGAGCAATCTTGAGAAGGAAGAATAAAGCAGGGGGTATCTCCCTTCCCAACTTCAAGCTCTACTACAAAACCACAGTAATCAAGACAATTTGGTACTGGCACAAGAACAGACCCATAGATCAATGGAACAGACTAGAGAGCCCTGATATAAACCCAACCATATGCGGTCAATTAATATATGATAAAGGAGCCATGTACATACAATGGGGAAATGACAGCCTCTTCAACAGCTGGTGTTGGCAAAACTGGACAGCTACATGCAAGAGAATGGAAGTGGATTATTGTTTAACCCCATACACAAAAGTAAACTCGAAATGGACCAAAGACCTAAATGTAACTCATGAAACCATAAAGCTCACAGAATACAACATAGACAAAAATATCCTGAATATAAGCATGATCAACTTCTTCCTGAACTCATCTCCTCAAGAAAGGGAAACAAAAGCAAAAATGAACTCATGGGACTCCATCAAACTAAAAAGTTTCTGTGTGGCAAAGGAAACCATTAACAGAACAAAATGGCATCCTACATTATGGGAGAATATATTTGTAAATGACATATCTGACAAGGGGTTAACATCCATAATACATAAAGAACTTACATGCCTCAACACCCAAAAGCAAATAAGCCAATTAACAAATGGGCAGAGGATATGAAGAGACAATTCTCCAAAGAAGAAATTCAGATGGCCAACAGACACATGAAAAGATGCTCCACATCACTAATCATCAGGAAAATACAAATTAAAACCACAATGAGATATCACCTCACAACCCTAAGGATGGCCAGCATCGAAAAGACTAAGAACAACAAATGCTGGTGAGGATGCAGAGAAAGGGGAACCCTCCTACACTGCTGGTGGGAATGTAAGCTAGTTCGACCTTTGTGGAAAGCAATATGGAGGTTCCTCAGAACACTAAAAATAGAAATGCCATTTGACCCAGGAATCCCACTCCTTGGAATTTACCCAAAGAATACAACTTCTCAGATTCAAAAAGACATGTGCACCCCTGTGTTTATCGCAGCATTTTTTACAATAGCCAAGATATGGAAGCAACCTAAGTGTCCATCAGTAGATGAATGGATAAAGAAGAGGTGGTACATATACACAATGGAATACTATTCAGCCATAAGAGAGAAACAAATCCTACCATTTGCAACAACATGTATGGAGCTGGAGGATATTAAGCTTAGTAAAATAAGCCAGACAGAGAAAGAAAAGTGCTAAATGATTTCCCTCATTTGTGGAGCATAACAACGAAGCAAGACTGAAGGAACAAAATAGCAGCAGACTCACAGACTCCAAGAAGGGACTAGTGGTTACCAAAGGGGAGGGTTGTGGAAGGGCGGGTGGGGAGGGAAGGAGATGGGGATTGAGGGGTATTATGTTTAGTACACATGGTGTGGGGAATCACAGGGAAAACAGTGTAGCAGAGAGAAGGCAAACAGTGAATCTGTGGCATCTTACTGCACTGATGGAACACACACATTATTTTTTCATGTGTAACCTTCATAAGAGTGTGTATCAATAATACCTTAATAAAATTTTTTAAAAAATACTTTGTAGATGTAATTCCAATTACAATCATTTGACTTTAGTAAACAACATTATCCTGGATAATTTGGGTAGGCCTCATCCATTCAGTTGAAAGGTTTGAAGAACAAAACCAATACTTCATGGTATCATTGGTAAGTGGAATCGAAAATTAAAGGTTGAACTCATTAAAGGAAACAGTAGAATGGTGATTGACATGAGCTAGAAGGTATGGGAAATGGACAGATTTTGATACAGACTTTTGGCTAGAAGTTAAGTTCTGAGGATCTAATGCATAGCATGATGACTGTTGTTGATAGTACTGAATTGCATAAATGAAATTTGCTAAGAGAGTAGATCTTAAGCATTTTCACCAAAAAAAAAAATTGTTTTTTATTTAACTATGTGAGATGGTGGATGTGTTAAACTTGACTGTGGAAATTCTTTTGCAATGTATACATATATCAAATCACCACATTGTACATTTTAAATACCTTACAACTTTGTTGCCTATATGTCACTAAAACTGGAAGAAATATTTTAGAAAAGAAAATGAAGTTACTAAAAGTATAAATTTCAATTACCTAATAAATTAATTTGCAGAAGGGAAAAAAGACCAAAACATGTTTCCCTGAGGAAGAAATTCCACCTATTGACTGCAGCACCCCCTTCTGCCTAGGGTTTCCAGGCTGCCAACCTGCCCTACAGATTTCAGATTTGTCTCAGTAGCTTCCATGGTTGCATAGCCAATTCTTTTCAATAAATCTTTCTGTGTGTATGTATATCTCCTACTGGTTCTTTCTGTGGTAGACTCTGACTGATACAGCAAGTAACTTTCTTTACTCATGTAACTGAACAAGTAAAGGTTAGGTATTAATTCCCTCCCTACTTTCCATACAAACTAACCTATACCTTCACTCATCTTTATTTTCTTCCTTTCTTTCTTAAAGTTTCCTACTCTGAAAAAAGTCCTCCCCATACTCTTCTCAGACCTTCTTCCATCAATTATCTCTTCTTTCCTGAATCTCACCTTCTTCCTCTACTCCTTCTTTTCATCATAAAAACATGTTCATATTTCTCTTGTCTAGAAAAAGAAAAACAAAACCCTCCTTCCTTACATTCATTCTTCCATAACTATGATTTACTAGCTTATTTTCTGGCTATCAAACATCTTGAAATATCAACTCTTGCTGCCTGTATTTCCTCACTTTCCATTCATTCCTCAATCAGTTGGATCCCGGCTCCAGCTTTCCCAAAATCTACTGAAACTTTGTCAAAGTAATTAATGACCTTCTGATTGCCAAAGTCAAGGAAACTGAAGCCATCCTTTTATTGACTTAAATTTCTGTCTTTCCTTTGAGTGTATCCCTCCTGATCCCCTTTACTTCCCAGATGATTGCTTTTTCTATTTCTTTAACTGATTCCTCTTCTTTGGAGCAACCATCAAAAGTTAGTATTACCCAATATAGCCATAGTTTTCCTGGGTGATGTCTATGCCCATCACTTCAACTTCATTGTCTATGTGCTGCTGAGTCCTGGATCTAAGCCTTACCTCAAACCTACATCAAAGCTTTATTCCCAAATATCCCTCTGCCAAATGTTGTATCTCAACCAGGATATACCACAAATACAACACAAAATTCCTCGGGTCCAAAAACTAGTTAATGTTTCCTTGTGAAGTCCCCAACTCAGAGATAATCCTCTCTTCCTAGTTGCCCATGCTACAGACATGATAATACTTCTAGACTCCCTTCCTTTACTACCCCACGCATTTCAGTTATCAAGTTCTTCTGAGTCTACCTTCCCCTTGAAATCTCTCAAATTCTTCCCTTTGCTCTCTTCCTCATGTTATTGCCTTTATACAGACATTCATCATTTCTGATCTAGACTTAGTTTCTTAACTATTTTCTTATCTTGTCCTGCTGTACCTTCACTCCATTTTCCCCACTTATGTCAGAAAAATGATTTTCTCATAAATCTTATCAATCTCCTGGGCAAGATTTTGGTTCAGTGGCTTCCTGTAGCCTCTAAGATAAAGTTTAAATAGTTTAGCAGAACATTCATGGTGCCTGCCTTTCCATGAGGCTTCATCTTTTGCCCAATTGTACTTTGCATTTTTTATACTGAACAACTTGTAATTTTCATATCTTCATATTTCTGCATAAGCTGGGCACTGAGCCCAGTACTGCTCCCCACATACACACACATTCACACATATATGTACACACCTTCCTTCACAAAATCTTCCTTGACATCTCCAGAGAAAGTTGCCCCTTCTTTGGGCAACTTTAGTTTTCTACAAAACACACCTTTATTATAGTACCAATAAAACCATTTGGCTAGAGGATATTCCTGGCACTTACCAGGGAATGTTTATAAATGTGTGAATAGTTCAATTTGGCAATTTTAAAACTTCATTTTTTAAAGAAAGAAAATATTTCTTTAAACAAAATCTTCTGCAAAAGCCCAATATGTGGACTAGACAAAAGCCAGGGGTGACATCACTTAGCCCACTTCTGCTGTGGCTGCCTCTTAGGTGTGGCGATGCTTCACTGTGCATGGGTAGTGAAAACCACTGGCTTAAAGATTGTCCTAAAGGTGCCCAGGTATCTGATTTATCAAAAGTCTACCAGAGTCAGCCATAAAAAGGACTTAAGTACTCCTGCATTCTACAACATGGATGAACCTTAAAAACATTATGTTAAGTGGAAGAAGTTAGACACAAAAGGCCACATTATTGTATGATTCCATCTATATGAAATGGCCAGAACAGGCAAATTCATAGAGAGAGAAAGGAGTGATTCCCAGGGGCTGGGAGGGAGGAGAATTGAGGTGACTACTTAACAGGTATAGGTTTCTTTTTGAGGTGATGAAAGCATTCTGGAATTAGATTGGTGATGGATGCACAATCTATCATTATAAAAGCCACTGAAATGGCATACTGAAAAAGGCTGAATTTGATGTTATGTGGTTTATACCTCAACAAAAAATTAATTATAGTAACAATATGCCATTCAATGGAATTGATTGAAATAAAGGAATTGTCATAAAAACATGCTAGTTATGATTTTGTCTCTATTGTGCTAATTTTTAAAATAAAATTACATGTACATGCTATTATCTTTGTCCAATTGGGAAGAAACACGACTCTTGCATTCCCTGTGATATGAATAAATCTTTTGGGAGCAATGAGTAATTCCCCCCATGCCACTGCTACCACCAAAAAAAAAAAAAAAAAAAGAAAAGGTCAAAATTTTAGGACTGGGGACTAGAGTTCAAAGAACTATTTCAAAGCAATTTTATATCCTTGATGAATCTATCCAGTCATTCTAATGCTTTCCCTGAACACTAGCCAACCCCTTATGTTCATGGAAACTGACAGCGGAAATCGTCCTTCCTCGGAATGCCCTTTGTTGATGATGGTATTGACAGAGTAGAAGCTGTTGAGGAGGTGGTGGCTTCCTAAGGAAAGAACTCCAATTCTGAGAGAACTAGCAAGGACACCAGGGCTTATGGGTAAAGATGGGGAGGAACTAGGCTGGGGTAATTGGCAGATAATTGGCACAAACTTAGGCTACACTTCAGGAGTCAGATGGATTCTGGGAAAGAACAAAGGACAATGGCTCAAGCCATCTACATATAGCAGGTGGATCAAGGTCGAGAGAGTAGGGTGACAGCATGTTGGTGGAGAGGCACTATCTCAAGGGGAGGGAGAAAAAGGCTGGAGAGTGGAACATCTTGGGTTTTGGAGATAAGCCCCAACTCAGCCTTACCCTGAGCCTCAAAACTCCAGTTTGTGTAAATACTCATAGGACCTATCCTTGGAAAAAAAAGTTAGTGCAAGCCAATATCTTATCAGCTCTTGATAAATTAGGGAGCAAAGCTCAGGACTTTACACCTCTCTCCCTCTTCCTCCCACTATTCCCCAGAGTGATGTCCAACAGATAGCTAGAAATGAGATTTGCACATCCATACCTAGAGTCAGGAAGCGGATCCAAGCTGCAGACACCCACATACATACTAGCTTTAGCCACATTCTTTTATTTTTTTGTACTGAGCCATGTGGGGTTAGTGGTAAGGGGGCTGTCACACCCTCACGGCAGTGCCCTGTTGAGGAGGCGGGGCTCAGCAGCTGCTGCAGTCACTGGGGTAGACGTCCCAGTGCAGGCCGATGGCATTGATGAGGGAGCCCGCTCGGCCACTGATGAATCGGAGCACCGTGTTGGGGTACAAGGGGACAGCATTGAAACTTGTGCCTGTGTCTTTCCCAAAGGGCAGGTAGCGGCCCTTGTCAGTCACGAAAACCAGCTTCCTCAGGTAGTACTTGTACTTGCCAGACACCTGGATCACGGATTCTCCAGGGTGCAGGAAGATCTCCTCCAGGTCTCCCTGGGTGCCACCCACATAGTCGCTCCACACCTTGCCATAGCGCACCTGGAGCCTGGGGGCAGTGTGAGGAGGGAAGAAGGGAGGCACTGAGCATGGTGATCAGAATTCAGACCCCCCTTTGGCCTAGATGGTGAGACCTCCATGCCAGCAACAGGGATGACAAGTCTCCTGCTAGTCCCACGGTATGTGAGGGTTGGGTGAGCCCCTGAAGGTCATGCAGGGAACTTCAACTCACTTTGTTGACAAATAGGCTCACAGCGGGAAACAACTTAACCAGAATGTCCCAGACAGCAAGTGATATAGCTTGAACATGAAGTCTAGACTCCCACTGTGCCCCCACACCCACTTGAAAGAAGCAAAGGGATTTTTCAAACATCTGAATGGCTCCCATGAGGGAAGGGACTTGTCCGTGCTGTCCAAGGATGCAGATCTAGGATCAGAAGGACACAAATTTTGCAAAAGCCTTATGCATCTGGAGGGTGCCAGAAGGGATCCGAATCTTGGGAGATGGTTAAATGGCAACTTCCAGGCTCCTGAGAGTCATGGTATATGGCTGACCCAAGGGCACGTGTTGGGTTGTAGGAGTAGCAGCAGCACAGGTCTCAAATCCAGGTCTCTGACAACTTTCACATATGATGTTATCTCTGGGGCTTGTTGGTGGAAACATGTGTGACCCAAAGTGACAGAGAATTTCCCGATTCAGTAGGATCCTAGAGGGTTCCCAAACCACAGAAACTTACCCTACAATGTAGTATCTGTTGACTCGGATACGGATGGCGGTGATGGGGCCATCCATCTGGTTGCCAGAATGGGAGAATCGCTCTCCTCCACCACCACCATATTCCCCATTGTAGGAGGATGACCTAGCCTGAACTGGAGGGGAAAGGACCAATTGAAGGGAGAAATCCCCTGAGAGCTCAGTTTCTCCCCACCACCCCATTTCTCCTACAATTCACTTCCCACCATCCCAAGCCATCCTCTGAAACCTTGGCTGTCAGCAATGCAGGCAGCTGCCTTCCCATGACTCTAACACCAGGCTCCTGGCTTCTCACTTACTGGCACTGGCAGAGGCTGATGCACACAAAAGGGCAAGAAGAGCAATGGTCAACATTCTCAGGCTGGAGGGGGAAGAAAGGAGAAAGTGCAGGTTTACCCTTTTTCTTCTGAACTTCGCTTACCCAGGCATCCCTGACCTCCAGTTGAGGCTCAGGCTTCTTGGTCTGTCAAACCAGACCTAACCAACCCAGCCTTGGGCTTAGAAAGGATTATTCACAGTCTCCAGTCTGTTCCTCACAGATGCTATCTTCTGTGTCCTTACCCCCTCTGCCTTTCTCTGGTCTGGCTGTGGCAACCCTCTGCTTCTACCTCAAACTGGATCAGTCCCAGTCCTCTGTCTGGACTGAGCTCTGTTAAGCCCTATTCCCTGCTGGTGCAAAGCAGGAAAGGAGTTTTCTACAGAAGTGGAGGAGACCCCCAAATCTTAGAGATGGTCGAGCTTACCAAACCAGGAGTGGAGCAAGACCTAACTAAAGCCAGCCTGTGGCAGACTAGCCCAGTTTGCGGGGCATCAGGGGCATAGCATAAATTTTTAATTAACTTTGCCTTGGTTTCAGATCAAAAGGAAAGGAGCATTTTAGAGGTGTGTCTCTGTGCCACCCGAGGAGTGAATGTGGTAATGGAAGAGACCAGTGTCCCAGCAGTCCTTGGGGAAGCAGGACAGACTGAGAAGGTCCAGGACTTGGGACCATCTCAAGATAGTAGATCCCAGGCACCTGGTATATTTGTCACAATTCTTTCTCCAGTAACACAAATCTAGCTATATCCATTCCCCTGAGCCCCCCAGGTGTCCCCAGTCCTTCAGCTGAGACCGAGATAGCTTTATCCCAAGACTAGCTCAGATCCCGATGCTCCTGTTTGCTGACATCTAGTCTCCCCTGCCACTCAATCCAGGCAAGTTATTCTGCAGCTCAGCTTGAATTCCCCCAAATGTAAATCCAGGCATACCTGTCACCCCTAAACCCATGCCTCTGTCACCCCTCACCTGTCAGTTTCAGGTGCAAAGTAACTCCCCAGAAACTTCCAGCACTTTTATACCAGGTCCAAGCCCTGCCCCTCCTTTTAATTGTGTGAACCTCACCTCCTGAGCAAACATGATCAACCTCTTAGGGTCAGTTGTCAGGCAGAGTGTGGAACATGTTATCACTGCCCCTCCCCAAGGGTTACAGGTGGCAGAGTGGGGTCTGCTCTGGGCCAAGGCCTAGATCTCAGGGGAGGCAGAATAATCTTGAGAAAAGGTCACCAACCGAGGGACCAGCAGCTTTGGGTGGGTAAAATTATGAATCACCTCTGGGTGTGGTCTAGGGTTCTCCTCCCCTATTTGGATTCTCAGATGCTCTCACCTACAATCTGTCATCTTTCGGGATAACCACTGCCGTCTCCATGTATTTAAAATATTGATTATCCTAGAAAAGGGTTACACTTCCTACACCTTATACTTAGGAGTGCCAATTATTTGCCAGATATTTTTTTCTCTCTCCCGATAGTTTGTATGAAAAAAATTCGAACATATAGGAAATATGAAGAATTGTACAGTGAACACCCATATGCCCACCATGTAGGTTTTACCGTGGTTAATATTTTGCTGTACTTGCTTTTTTTCAGCTCTCCATCGTCAATCCACAGACTCTTCTGGGACCTTTTCTCTCTGAGAAGGGTGACATGGGGCTGCAGGTGGACACTGATCCCCCCTCTTGGGAACAGACAGAGTCAGTCCAGCAGGCAAGTGGGAAGCTGAGGCAGTAGGAGAGTAGTAAGTCCTCTCCCAGGGGCAGTTCTGGGCTCAGAATCCTCAGGACTCCTGGGCACAATGGCTGAATCCCCCTGGGGCTGTAGCATACACAGGACTATCACTTCTTCCTGTGGGTCTGAAACTTGCCAGGGCTGATGTCATCCATTTCTTCCCTTTGTAGGCCCTTCTCTTCCAGGATTCATCTTTCCCTTTCTGTCTTGATCTTTCCCCTGCAGCTCCTTCTCTGAGGTTTTTTCTTTATATCCCCTCTGTGCCTTTTTCCCTCTGCCTCTTCTCTTCTTTGTCTCTCCATCTCTCCAAAGCACTCTCTTTCTTTTATCCCTCCTCTTCCTTATTAAGAGCCTATTACACAGTGTGTCACCAAACACAGAAAGCTAAGATGGCAGGTCAGAGAGGTCCCAGGTGAACACCTTGGAGGAAGGCCCTCCCATTTCCATGTCAGATACCTCTAGGACCTTCAGAACAGAGGCTCACACACTTGTCAAAGGTTCACTGACACACTGACCCCACACATGAAGAAACCACAGTCTCTTTCATGCTGACACACTGGTCCCTGTGTTCCCCACAGCAGACCTCAGTCCTCTCTCAGACGGCAAGAGATGCCTTCCCTCTTGTGTGTGGGGGAGTGGGGCGGGGGTTCGGTCTCAGCGTGCATCCTCTGTGGATCTCAGAGACAAGGAAGGCAATCAGCTAGCTAATGAAGGGACATCTGGGGTTTGCCAGAAGGAAGGAGGACCAAGGGGCACCTCTGCTTCTCCTCATTAGCTCCTGTCTGAACTGTCCCACATTTCACCCAGGGGCTGGCTGAGGGCCTACTGGCCCCAGACCCTGAGGCAGTTAAAGTCCAAAGCCATCGAGCTTTCCACTACTGCCAAGCAGCTTACCTCCTCTGCCACCCTGGCAAAGCAACTCACTCAACAGACGGTTATAGAGCATCTCTACATTGGAGGCACCGTTCTAGATGCTGGGGAGCTGCAAGGAGGAGGAAGAGTCAAACCCCACGTCTGGGGACCTCCAGTCCAGCAGGAGAGGCAGGCGATGCGCCTCCGCGTTGGCGCAGAGCAGTAACTTACTCTGAGGCAGTAAGCCCGCAGTGAGAGTAGATGGTTCTGCTCCGTAGCATCTGCCACGAGACCTGACTGAATGATGGAGACTCAGATACCTGGGTGAAGAGTGCCAGGCAGAGGGCTCAGGCAGCCCTGAGTGGAAGGTGTGTGGGATGAATTAGAAACAGCAAGGCGTCAGACTGTGCTGTGAAGGAAGCCGTGGGAGCTGCAGCCTGTGGGCAGATGGTGCAGGGCCTAGGATGCCAGGTCAGGGCTTTGGAGTCTTTCTGGGAATTAGGGAAGCCAGTGAAGGGTTCTGCCTGTTCAAAGGCTTATTTGCTCTGGATTCTGTGGAGAATGGGCTTGGGGCTGGGCGAGAGGTAGCAGGAGTGTGTGAACCTTTCCCGTTTCTCTGGCGCCTCTGCCCTCCCGGTCTGGATGGCTTGAGAGCTACTCCGTCTCTCTAACAAAGCAGCTCATCCTCTTCTCAAGGTCTTGGCGCAAATTCTAAGGATGAGAATCTGCTCCTTCACCCCATCAAGGATCTTTCAAAATATATTTCTAAACAATGACACGTCTGCTTCCTGTTAAGGAAAAAAAAAGTTCTCTACCTCCTCATTTACACACTGGGACTCCATGGCAGTTCATTTGAACAAAGGGTTTTACTGCAAAACAAATGTGAATATTGCTTTTCTGTTCACCTGTCGCTGTTCCAATGCATAAACTAAAATCTAGTGAGAAGTGACTTCAGTAAGTTGCAAAGACAGCCCCTCCACTTCCTCCCCTCCTATCCCCAGCCTCACAGACCAGCCTCTACAGTACCCTACAGTTTGTTGACCTGCTTCAGCTGCCTAAAATGCTATCCTCCTGCCCCCCTTAAGACATCAGCCCATCCAACTTGCTGCATTGATGGACAGTGACTGCATTGGGGTATGGGTAGGGACTTGATAATGTGGGTGAATGTAGTAACCGCATTGTTTTTTCATGTGAAACCTTCATAAGAGTGTATATCAATCAAAGCTTAAAAAAAAAAAGACATCAGCCCATCCTCAAGTCCACTGCCTCCCCTTGCATCCACCACACCCCCTGCACCCACTACACCCCCCTGCATCCACCACTCCACTCCCCTGCACCCACCACAGCCTCCCTGGACCCACCACCACCTCTCTGCACCCACCCCAGAGACTTACCTCACATTGTCCAGGTCTCTTTTCTTCCTAGCCCCTCCACTTCAAACAGAATTCATTGCTCCTTTCTCCGGCCTCCAGCTGTGTTTCTTACATGATGTATGGTCCTAATTACCCTGCACTGCAATTTATCTGTTTACATGCCAGCCTGCTCTTCTAAAGCTGGAGCCCATTCCAAGGCAGGGACTGCATCTTATCCATCCTGAATCTCAGCTCCTGCACCCCACCTGGCACAGAGCAGGCAACCCATAAGGACCTGACAAATGCCTAGGCTGCTGGGAGGCTGCCCATAAATGCCCCTCCTTCGTCTTCTCACGCATCTGTGTCTCTTCTCACAGGGCTGCATTTGGGTTTTCTTTAGTTTCTTATTTGCGATTTCTCTGGAGAAACTGTATTCCGAAGAATACTGGACATAAAGACAGAATTCTGGGGTGAGGTCCTCCATCCAACACTTAGCTGTGTGAACTTAAGTCACTTCATTCCCTGGAGCCTCTTATTTCTGCATTTGTAATATGAGGAAAATAGGTCTCCAAGTCAACCAAAAGCCTCAATGATAGTGTTTTGCAAACTGTAGGTTTTAACCTGCTACTGGGCCATGAAATTAATTTAATAGCTCTAGACCAGCATATTTAAAAGTAGGATAGAAAAGAAAATCAGAGAGCATTTCATGTAAAAAAGGCTAATATTATTTCCTAAAATACTGTTTCAGTTAAATACTCTATACTGTGTGTACTTGGTCAAAATATAAAATATTATTTCCTATTGTGAACTGCAGTTTAGAAAAAAACAAAATCCTTTAAAAATTAAACTCTTCCTCTCGGCAAAGGGTAAGGTTCTTTATATATCAACACTCTTAGTTAGAAACTGTCAGGCTAGCAGTGGATTAGGACACCTCTAGGGCAGTAACTAGAGTGGCTCTGGAGACCCAGACTCAGGGCAGGTAAGTATACATTGTTAATCATTTTTTAAATTGAAATGGAATTGACATATAACATTGTATTAGTTTCAGGTATACAATGTAATGATTTGACATATGTATATATATTGCGAAATGAGTTAGTCATTTTTGAAGTCAGAAACCTACAGTAGTGTACCAATAATTCACCTACAGGATGTTGTCTTCTGAGAGACATGACTTAAAGTCTTGTTCCAGCCCCTATTCGCTTCATGACCTATTGAACTTCAGGTTCTTCACATGTAAGTTGGAGATAGAGACCAACCAATTTTTGTCAACTTTCTGGCATAGGTGTGGCACATGTCAGATCCTGAGTAAATATTTATTCTCTTCTCCTCCAGATTTTCACCACACATGGCCTTTCTTTTCAGTCTCTCAGATACAATTGATCTGGGCAGCCATTATCTTTCTCCTCTGCAGTTAGCTTTATTTTAGGGGTTAGCTTCAGTTCAGATCCTGAACATCTTGCCAAACACATCTTGAAAAAGAATTTTGTGTAGACTGGTCTGGACACTGATGTTAAAGTCCCTTGGGAACCTGGCTTTAATTTCCTTTTCAGCCTGCACACATCTTACTGAAATGCTTGATCAACTGCAACTTTTTTCTTTGTTTAGTTAATTTTTACTTTGTTTCTTTTATTCATTTTCCTCCTCTGAAAGAATAGTCACTCTCCAGAGCACACAACAATATAATGATCAAAGGGATGAAGTCTCCACCTGAATTGTCCAAGTTAGCCACATCCACCGTTCATATATGCTGGATAAGCTATCAAAGTGGGCACCATGGAATGATGTCACAAGGATGCACTCATTCTTTGTGTCAGGAAGAATTCATCTAAAAAAATAAGTAGACAAACAGAGATTAAAGATGGTGGCATGAGAGGTGAGACACAGGCTTCCTCCTAAAACCGCATATAATACAATTAATCCTGAAAGAGCAACAGGAAAGAGGACTGCGCTAAACTGCATACACCTGGAGAAAAGAATAAACCTCATGGAACAGGGTAATGTACAAAAGCAGTGGCCTGGGGGAACCCAAGCCCTTCCCCCACCCCAGTTCACTGGCGGGAGGAAGAGAAATGGAGCAGGGAAGGAGTGGAGGCCTGGGACTGCTGAAAACCTAACTCTGGACATCTGCTCTGGGAGCACAAACCTACATTTCATGGTGCTTGCATGGTACTCTCATGATTTGGGGGTTGGAATGCTAAGACAGGCAGAATTCCTGCAGAGACTGAGATTCCAGCCACTTGTGGAAAGCAGGGATCCATATCCAGCTGCTGTGGGACAAAAGAAAGGCGGGCAGTCTGAGAGACTTCCTAAAAGCAAGAGGGCTACTAAAAGGGCAAGGATTGCACAGAGCTTATTGCTCAGAAGAAAGGACAGGTAGACAAAATTGTCTGGGTGCACTCTGCCCAGCATGTTGGGAGCTTTCATGATCTTTAGGTGCTCCAGCTCCCTGGCTGGCTACACAGCTCCAAGGACCTCCTCCATGATATGCAGCCTATTCTACCTTTCTCCTGGCCAGCGCCACTCGGCTCACAAATGGCAAACACTACCCTGGCATTAGGCTAGTCAGAGGGAAGACCTATCTACAGCAACTACAAATGCAAAGCATACAGGCTTATAGCTGTGGTCTTGGCCCACTGGTTCAGGCAGTGGAGACAGGCATAGCAGCCAAAAAGCAGGAAACAGCTCTTTCCTCCACCAGGCACCAATACCACTCTCCTGTGACCCCCCCAACATTGACTCAGGGGCTGAGCAGCTCCAGAGAGTAGAGCTTCTGGACACTAAAGGGAGCCATATACAAATATGAAACACCAAAGGAACCTGGTTCAAAGAAAAATTATGAATACAACTCCTGAGAAAGATTTAAATGACATTGACCTCATGAATCTTTCTGAAAGGGATTTCAAAATAAAAATCATGAACATGCTTATGGAGGTACAGAAAAATATTCAAGAACTCAGGAATAAATTCTGGTTGGACATCCAATCTTTGAAGAGCACAATGGAGAGTATTAAAAGCAGATTGGATATGGTGGAGGAGATGATAAATCAAATAAAGACTAGAAAAGAGGAATACAAAGACACTAAGGCACAGAGATCAAAAAGGATCTCTAAGAATGAAAGCATATTGAGAGAACTGTGTGACCAATCCAAACGGAACAATATTTGCATTATAAGGGTACCAGAAGAAGAGAGAGAAGTAGGGATAGAAAGTGCCTTCAAGGAGGTAATTGCTGAAAACTTCCCCAATCTGGATAAGGAGAAAGTCTCTCAGGCCATGGAGGTGTACATGTCTCCCAACAAAAAGACCCAAGGAAGACAACACCAAGACATATAGTAATTAAAATGGCAAAGACCAAGGATAAGGACAGACTATTAAAAGCAGCCAGAGAGAGAAATAAGATCACATACAAAGGAAAGCCCATGAAGCCATCATCAGACTTCTCAACAGAAACCTTACAGGACAGAAGGGAGGGCATGATGTATTTAATTCAATGAAGCAGAAGGGCCTTGAACCAAGATTATTTAATCAGGCAAGATAATCATTTAAATTTGAAGGAGGGATTAAACAATTTCCAGATAAGCAAAAGCTGACAGAATTTACCTCCCAAAAACCATCTCTACAGTCTATTTTGGAGGGACTGCTATAGATGCAAGTGTTCCTAAGGTTGAATAGCTGGCACCAGAGGTAATAAAACCACAATAAAGAAAGTAGAACAGCTAATTACTAAGCAAATGAAAAATTAAATTAACTATCCCCAAAGTCAATCAAGGGATAGACAAAGAGTACAGAATATGATGCCTAATGTATAAAGAATGGAGGAGGGAGAAAAAGGATGAGAAAAAAAAGAACCTTTAGATTGTGTTTGTAATAGCATATTAAGTGAGTTAAGTTAGACTCTTAAATAGTAAGGAAGTTAACCTTGAACCTTTGGTAACCATGAACCTAAAGCCTGAATAGCAATAAGTACATAACTATCAATAATCACCCTAAATGTAAATGGACTGAATGCACCAATCAAAACACATAGAGTCACTGAATGGATAAAAAAATAAGGCCCATCTATATGCTGCCTACAAGAGACTCACTTTAAACCCAAAGAGATACACAGACTAAAAGTGAAGGGATGGAAAAAGATATTTCATGCAACTAACAGAGAGAAAAAAGCATGAGCTGCAATACTTGTATCAGACAAAATAGACTTCAAAACACAGAAAGTAACAAGAGAGGAAGAAGTACATTACATAATGATAAAAGGGTCAATCCAACAAGAAGATATAACCATTATAAATATCTATATGCCCAACACAGGAGCACCTACATATGTGAAACAAATACTAACAGAATTAAAAGGGGAAACAGAATGCAATGCATTCATTCTAGGAGACTTCAACACTCCACTCACTCTGAAGCGCAGACACACAGTGCACGGGGTGCTGGATATTAGAGAAACAGAAAAGCAAACCTGTGAGCAGGTCCTCGCAACCGGCACCCCTGAGAAGAAAGAAAAGCGAGCACTTTTTGCAAGTCTTAAAGGGACAGGGACCTCACAGCTGGATGAAGTCATTGACACACGCACCCCAGCACCTGGGAATCTGGGGAACTCTAGGTGACCTAACCCCCAGGGTGGCAGCACAGCTCTGAAGCCCCTCATGGCAATAAGCAGCCTGCCAGTCATTCCCCCAACCAGTGCAGACCCCAACACACTGGCCCAGTAGTGGGAGAGTGACAGTGTGCCCCCGGGGTAGGTGGTGCCAGAGGGAACCAGGAGCAGCCTGCGCGAGCCCGTGGTGGCAGTGGTGCTGACAGAGCGGCCTGCGTGAGCCCATGGTGGCAGCACCTGAGCTGCATGGGACCAGCCCACGTGGGCCAGCAGCAATGGCAACAGAGCTGCCCGCACAAGTCTGGAGTGGAGGCACCATAGGGTTCCAGAAGCGGCCTGCCGAGCCAGCGGCAGTGGTGACCTAGCAGCCCAGGAGTGGCCCACGCATGCCGGTGGTGGCAGAGGAGGAGCAGCCCAGGAGCATCCGCATGACCAGAAGCTGCTCAGCCCGGCACACAGCTGCCCGGGCCAAACCCAAAGGCTGCTGTTGGTGCACAGCTGCCCGGCAGGGGCACCGCTTTCGTGGGAGAGCGCAACCAGCATGCCTGCCACTCCCTGCAGGGCTCCGTGCTACTGTGACAGAGACCCCGCCCACAGCAGTTTAGGGGATTAACCCAGAAGCTGCTCCAGGAGTGCTGGTAACTGACACAAGTAGTGGATAAGGAAAAGGTGACCAGCAAACAGGAAAGGAGTTTGTTCTCTCAGCTGACACATGTTGTACCAGCCAACAGCTACCTCTATCACCATGAAAAGGCAGAAGAATTTAGTCCAGTCCAAAATAGTCCAGACAACCCCTGAGAGAGGGCCGGGGGAGATAGATCTAACCAATCTCCCCAAAAAAGAATTCAAAGTAAAGGTCATAATGATGCTGATAGATCTGCAGAGAAATATGCAAGAGCTAAGGGATGAAGTCCAGAGGGAGATTACAGAAATGAAACAATCTCTGGAAGGACTTAAGAGCAGACTGAATGAGGAGCAAGAGGCCATTAATGGAATGGAAATCAGAGAACAGGAATGCAGAGAAGATGATGCAGAGAGAGATAAAAGGATCTCCAGAAATGAAACAATATTAAGAGAACTGTGTGACCAATCCAAATGGAATAATATTCACACTATAGGGGTACCAGAAGAAGAAGAGAGAGAAAAAGGGATAGAAAATGTCTTTGAAGAAATAATTGCTGAAAACTTCCCCAAACTGGGGGAGGAAATACTTGCTCAGACCATGGAAGCACACAGAACTCCCAAAAGAAGGGACCCAAATATTAAAGGCAGCCAGAGAGAGAAAAAAGGTGACCTACAAAGGAAAACCCATAAGGCTTTCATCAGACTTCTCAACAAAAACCTTACAGGCCAGAAGAGAATGGCATGATATGTTTAATGCAATGAAACAGAAGGGCCTTGAACCAATAATGCTGTATCCACCATTATTATCACTTAAATATGAAGGAGGGATTAAACAATTCACAGACAAGCAAAAGTTGAGGGAATTTGCCTCCCACAAACCACCTCTACAGGGTATTTTAGAGGGACTGCTCTAGATGGGAGCACTCCTAAGGCTAAATAGATGTCACCAGAGAAAATAAAATCACAACAAAGAAAGTAGACTAACCAAATACTAACTAAAGACAAAAAATAAAATCAACTACCCAGAAAAACAGTCAAAAGAAACACAAAAGAGCACAGAACAAAACACCCAACATATGAAGAATGCAGGAGGAGGAATAAGAAGGGAGAGAAATAAAGAATCACCAGACAGTGTTTATAATAGCTCAATAAGCAAGTTAAGTTAGACAGTAAGATAGTAAAGAAGCTAACATTGAACCTTTGGTAAACACGAACCTAAAGCCTGCAATGACAATAAGTACATATCTTTCAATAATCACCCTAAATGTAAATGAACTGAATGCACCAATCAAAAGACACAGAGTAATAGAATAGATAAAAAAGCAAGATCCATCTATATGCTGCTTACAAGAGACTCACCTCAAACCCAAAGACATGCACAGACTAAAAGTCAAGGGATGGAAAAAGATATTTCATGCAAACAACAGGGAGAAAAAAGCAGGTGTTGAAGTACTAGTATCAGACAAAATAGACTTCAAAACAAAGAAAGTAACAAGAGATAAAGAAGGACATTACATAATGATAAAGGGATCAGTCCAACAAGAGAATATAACCATTATAAATCCATTATAAATATATATGCACTCAATACAGGAGCACCAGCAGATGTGAAACAAACACTAACAGAATTAAAGGAGGAAATAGAATGCAATGCATTCATTTTAGGAGACTTCAACACACCACTCACTCCAAAGGATAGATCCACCAGACAGAAAATAAGTAAGGACACAGAGGCACTGAACAACACACTAGAACAGATGGACCTAATAGACATCTATAGAACTCTACACCCAAAAGCAACAGGATACGCATTCTTCTCAAGTGCACATGGAACATTCTCCAGAATAGACCACATACTAGGCCACAAAAAGAGCCTCAGTAAATTCCAAAAGATTGAAATCCTACCAACCAACTTTTCACACAAAGTATATAAAGACCACAAAGGTATAAAACTAGAAATAAATTGTACAAAGAAAGCAAAAGCGCCCACAAACACATGGAGGCTTAACAACATGCTCCTAAATAATCAATGGATCAATGACCAAATTAAAATAGAGATCAAGCAATGTATGGAAACAAATGACAACAACAACACAAAGCCCCAACTTCTGTGGGATGCAGAGAAAGCAGTCTTAAGAGGAAAGTACATAGCAATCCAGGCATATTTAAAGAAGAAAGAACAATCCCAAATGAATAGTCTGATGTCACAATTATCGAAATTGGAAAAAGAAAAACAAATGAGGCCTAAAGTTAGCAGAAGGGGCGACACAATACAGATTAGAAAATAAATAAAAAATTGAAAAGAATAAAACAATAGTAAAAAGATCAATGAAACCAAGAGCTGGTTCTTTGAGAAAATGAACAAAATAGATAAGCCTCTAGCCAGACTTATTAAGAGAAAAAGAGAATCAACACACATCAACAGAATCAGAAATGAGAAAGGAAAAATCACGATGGACCCCACAGATATACGAAGGATTATTAGAGAATACTATGGAGACCTATATGCGTACAAGCTGGAAAACCTAGAAGAAATGGACAACTTCCTAGAAAAGTATAACCTTCCAAGACTGACCCAAGGAAGAAACACAAAATCTAAACAAACCAATTACCAGCAATGAAATTGAATCAGTAATCAAAAATCTACCCAAGAACAAAATCCCCTGGCCAGATGGATTTACCTCGGAATTTTATCAGACATACAGAGAAGACATAACACCCATTATCCTTAAAGTTTTCCAAAAAATAGAAGAGGAGGGAATACTCCCAAACTCATTCTATGAAGCCAACATCACCCTAATACCAAAACCAGGCAAAGACCCCACCAAAAAAGAAAATTACAGACCAATATCCCTGATGAACATAGATGCAAAAATACTCAACAAAATATTAGCAAACCGAATTCAAAAATACATCAAAAGAATCATACACCATGACCAGGTGGGATTCATCCCAGGGATGCAAGGATGGTACAACATTTGAAAATCCATCAACATCATCCACTACATCAACAAAAAGAAGGACAAAAACCACATGATCATCTCCATAGATGCTGAAAAAGCATTCGACAAAATTCAACATCCATTCATGATAAAAACTCTCAACAAAGTGGGTATAGAGGGCAAGTACCTCAACATAATAAAGGCCATATATGATAAACCCACAGCCCACATCATACTGAACAGCGAGAAGCTGAAAGCTTTTCCTCTGAGATTGGGAACAAGACAGGGATGCCCACTCTCCCCACTGTTATTCAACATAGTACTGGAGGTCCTAGCCATGGCAAATTTACAAAACAAAGAAATACAAGGAATCCAGATTGGTAAAGAAGAAGTTAAACTGCCACTATTTGAAGATGACATGATATTGTACATAAAAGACCCTAAAGACTCCACACCAAAACTACTAGAACTAATATCGGAATTCAGCAAAGTTGCAGGATACAAAATTAACACGCAGAAATCATGGCTTTCCTATACATTAACACTGAACTAGCAGAAAGAGAAATCAGGAAAACAATTCCATTCACAATAGCATCAAAAAGAATAAAATACCTAGGAATAAACCTAACCAAGGAAGTGAAAGACCTATGCCCTGAAAACTATAAGACACCTTTAAGAGAAATTGAAGAGGATACTAACAAATGGAAACTCATTCCATGCTCCTGGCTAGGAAGAATTAATATCATCAAAATGGCCATCCTGCCCAAAGCAATATACAGATTCGATGCAATCCCTATCAAATTACCAACAGCATTCTTCAACGAACTGGAACAAGTAGTTCTAAAATTCATATGGAACTACCAAAGACCCTGAATAGCCAAAGTAATCCTGAGAAGGAAGAATAAAGTTGGGGGGGGGGATCTTGCTCCCTAACTTCAAGCTCTACTACAAAGCCACAGTAACTAAGACAATTTGGTCCTGGCACAGGAACAGAGTCACAGACCAGTGGAACAGAATAGTCTCCAGACATTAACCCAAACATACATGGTCAATTAATATACGATAAAGGAGCCATGGACATATAATGGGGTAATGTCAGTCTCTTCAACAGATGGTACTGGCAAAACTGGACAGGTACATGTAAGAGAATGAAACTGGATCACTGTCTAACCCCATACACAAAAGTAAATTCAAAATGGATCAAAGACTTGAATGTAAGTCATGAAATCATAAAACTCTTAGAAAAAAACAGGCAAAAATCTCTTAGACAGAAACATGAGTGACTTCTTCATGAACGTATCTCCCCGGGCAAGGTAAACAAAAGCAAAAATGAACAAGTGGGACTATATCAAGCTGAAAAGCTTATGTACAGCAAAGGACACCACCAATAGAACAAAAAGGTATCCTACAGTATGGGAGAATATATTCATAAATGACAGATCCGATAAAGGGCTGACATCCAAAATATATAAAGAGCTCACACTCCTCAAGAAACAAAAAGCAAATAATCCAATTAGTAAATAGGCAGAGGAGCCGAATAGAGATTTCTCTAAAGAAGAAATTCAGATGGCCAACAGACACATGAAAAGATGCTCCACATCGCTAATCATCAGAGAAATGCAAATTAAAACCACAATGAGATATCAGCTCACCCCAGTAAGGATTGCCACCATCCAGAAGACAAACAACAACAAATATTGGTGAGAATGTGGAGAAAGGGGAACCCTCCTACACTGCTTGTGGGAATATAAGTTAGTTCAACCATTGTGGAAAGCAGTATGGAGATTCCTCAAAATGCTCAAAATAGAAATACCATTTGACCCAAGCATTCCACTCCTAGGAATTTACTCTAAGAATGCAGCAGCCCAGTTTGAAAAAGACAGAATCACTCCTATGTTTATCGCAGCATTATTTACAATAGCCAAGAAATGGAAGCAACCTAAGTGTCCATCAGTAGACGAATAGATATAGAAGATGTAGTACATATACACAATGGAATATTATTCAGCCATAAGAAAAAGACAAATCTAACCATTTGCAACAACATGGATGTAGCCAGAGGGTATTATGCTCAGTGAAATAAGCCAGGTGGAGAGAGACAAGTACCAAATGATTTCACTCATATGTGGAGTATAAGAACAATGAAAAACTGAAGGAACAAAACAGCAGCATAATCACAGTATCCATGAATGGACTAACGGTCACCAAAGGGAAAGGGACTGAGGAGGATGGGTGGGAAGGGAGGGATAAAGGCAGGGAAAAAGAAAGGTGGCATTATGATTAGCATGTCTAGTGGGGGGGGCACAGGGAGGGCTGTACAACACAGAGAAGACTCTTAGGGATTCTGCAGCATCTTACAACACTGATGGACAGTGACTGTAATGGGGTTTGTGGGGGGCACTTGTTGAAGGGGGGAGCCTAGTAAACATAATGTTCTTCATGTAATTGTAGATTAATGAAACCAAATATATATATATATAAGTAGATTTACCTTTCTTTATATATTATAGGAAGTCCAAACAGTCATCTGCTCTTGTGTGCTCTGCAAACGAATTAAAGCAAAGGCAGCGTGGTGTACCAGGGTAGAATGCAGACTGTAGTGGAATCCAGACCCTACTACTCAGAAGCCATGTACCAGCGGCAAGTTACTTTACTTCTCCTTGCTTCCATTTTCTTATCTTAAGGAAAAGTGTTCTTTGGACCTGCCTCTTAAGGTTGTTGGGAGAATTAAATGCTTAATAGAGGTAAAGCTCCAGAACGCTGCCTGTTCCATGGTGAATGCCAAGCCAAGTGTTTCTGTATGAATCTGTGCACAGACACAAAGGTGTCATGTTCTAAGGGGTGGCTCCATCCTGTGGAAATGAGAAATATCATAAAAGTCCTAATTACCCCTCATGTTTTAGTTATAAATCTAAATCATATATTCCTGACATTCTATACATACGCTTCAATTTTGTTCTTTTCCTTCCCAACTGACATTTGTTAACCTTAAAAATAAAATGGTCAGCTATTTTATCAGCAAAAATGGATTTATTTGGGAATAGCAAAGAATTGCATTTCAGGACAAGCAAGCTATAGCAAACCCACAGGCAAGTCTATCAAACAAAGGAGGAGAATTAACTTTATGGAGGAGAGGAAGTTGGGAGGGGGTGTTTTGAAGAAAATCCATTGGAGAAAAGCAAGAGTGCAGGCTAAGTTTTTCCTTGGCTGAATTGCAGAGGTAGTCGATTTCTTACAGGAGATGCCATGTACATCTTTTCCTATTGGGATCTGTAATTGATGATTCTTCCCTACTAAGGCTTCCTCTGTTGGTGTCTGTAACTGACAATTTTTCTGGTATTTGACATGGAGTGGTATGGCTCCCCCTCCTGGCCTCTGAGCTCTATTTTCATGAGATTTTCCTATATTAATTTTCATACACTGCAGACCAACTAAAACCCACTGTGTGTTCAGCTGAGGCCAGAGTCACTGATTTTCACATCCACAGTGTGTCTCAACTATGTTCCTATTGCATCAAGGTTATAAGGTCTCGTGTCTTTCCTCTAGGATCATCATTTTTTCACTTCCATTCATTTTATAAAAGAAAAAGGGCAAAATAGTCAATTAACCCCAAACTCTGATGCACAGGCCCAAATGGCTTGAACTTGATGTAATCAGAAGCATTTACTGAAGGGCTCTTGGAACATGGAAATGAAGTTTCCTGCTCTGGAGGAGCTCACAGCCCAGTGAAGGGCAAGCATAAAGGAACACTTCTTTAGAAGTGCAGTGAAGACCAGATTCAGTCAAGCATGGAGGAAGGAATGAGAATCCTGACTGTGGCCAGAGAAGTATGGTCACAGGTGGTGTAACTATGGAGTGAAGAGAGAAAAGCTGGCAGACATCCAGCTCAGCCACGTATTTTGGGCAGGCTACTTAAAGTCCCTGAACCTCGGTTTCCTCATCAGGGATAAAATCCACTTCAAATAGCTGTTTTAGGAGATTAAATGAGATACAAAAACATGCTTAGTAAATTGCTAGGCCTGTAGAAGACATGTCAGTTATGGCTGGGAGCAGCAATGCAGGAGTGGAGTCATTGAACAAGGTATGCAGATCAGGGCAGATCACAGCACAGGGCCCATCTGCCTTCCCTACCAAAGGAAAGTAGGGCAGATGGGGCTGCAGGAACTAGAGGAAGCCAACAAGAATCCCCAGACAAGCCATGAATGGAGCTAAGAACTGAGTGTGATGTTTATGATTACTAATCTGTCCTCACTGGGGTGGGGATAAGGAGTGAAAGAGGCCAACCCCACTGTCAGAGGCTGAGAATCAACAAGGAAGAGAGCTGGAGCTCCTGTTGGAAGGCCTCTGCTTTCCTCAAGGAGACACAGAGGAGGATACCGGCTGATGGAGAGGGTTGCTGGAGTCGGGCGGGGCACTTAAGGGAAGCTGTGAAAGATTTGGAAAAACAACTTGTAGGGAAGGGAAAGAGTTGCCCAGATCCCTGTTACAGGATAACTGAGGGACTATGTGGACTTAGAGACACTAAATGGGGTGCGATGTGTGATTTTCTCCAGTAGGGCACACTAACCTGGTAATAAGACAAAAGGAAGGTTGTTGCATTGGTCCAAGGCAGAAGATTTATGAGGAAGGCATGGCAGAAGGACAAGGCTGGCAAGTGCTGGAAAGAGAGTGGCTGAAGCATGTATCTATAAAGTCAAGGTTATAAAGGAAGAGGAGTGACATCAGGGAAGGCAGGTCAGAGATAAACTCCAGGATGTCAGTTTAAGGAGAGAGAAGTGTCAGTAAAATGGACCAGCAGGTGTAGTGGGGAAAAAGAGAGGCTCAGAGACTGGGGGATTTGACAGTCACTATAGGGCAATTCTGAATGGTAATGTCTTGCCAATGGGTTTCAGCCCCGGGAAAGTTCACTATGGATTCAGTGTGACCAAAGAAAATGACAGCAAAACGTTCTTGGGGTGAAAGGGTTTATTACCCGGGTTGTTCTCCAACAGTAGGTCGAGCACTAGCGTCTCTGCCTCTGCGCAGAGCACTGGGCCGAGCTCTCTATATAGCGCAACAATAGCTTATTGCGCACAGGTGTGGAAGCGGCAGCCCAGCAACAGGCCAGTTACATCATCAGTTGGCTTAAGTTCAGTGAGGATCCTTGCCACAGAACCCCAACTTTCCCACACTCCATCCCTCAAGGATTCTAGCCTTACAGTCTACACACTTTCAGTCTTCCACAGTGGTCCCTGTGTAAGAAAGCTGGAGCACTGTAACCAGATTCCACAATAGCAACAGAGGATAACAACAACTTAGAGATTATAGTAAAAATTAAGATACAGCAAGATTTTGATACAAAAATTATAATAATCCTCAAGCCAGAGGAGGTTCCTAGTAACAAAAATTATAATCATCCACAAGCCAGAGGAAGTTCCCAATCCACAAAGACTTTAGGAGCGATGACACACGTTTTAATGCCACCAACATAGGCAAATCTTGTCCCCATCAGGTAGGATGCATGCAAGAGAGTGGTCCTGTGATAGGACTGTAGCAGGAATGGGGTCCCTTCCATGTCTAGTATACCATACTTTTACTCCTTTCCCCATGGGGGTTACTGAAGGGTCTATATATAGTGCTACTGGAGGTGCATGCACTGGCCATAATGATAAAACAAAACTCCTCAGTAAGATGCCCTTACCTTCTGGCTGTTCAGGATATACTACTGTGACCTTTGCCAGCCACTCTGCTGTTATTCCAGGAATACACAGGAGCCCAGCTTCCAGGCCTTGTCCCCAAGGTGCCAGGAGAGCCAGCCATCATTGGTCCATGTGTCGAAAGGTCTACGGCCACGCCTACTCAATGGAGTCTCCGGGGTTCAGTGCAGTTGGTGTTGGCAGCAAGATGTTATTCTGGTGGCCAAACCTCGGCTTCAGTGATTCTTCCTTTGTTTGTACTTGCAGTTGCATGGGGGAGGCAGCCACATGTGTTAACATGTGTACGGGGCTCAAAGCTTCCTTTTGGGGTCTCTCATTCAAACGCCATAGCACGGTCCATAAGCGGACTGACCATCCCCACAGACTATTGGTATCTGACTTTAGTCCAGATTTTAACAAGCCATTGTGCCTCTCTATCGTGCCTGCTGCGGTAGGATTGTATGGCACATGAAACTTCCACTTGATTCCCAGCTGTCGTACCCATTCTTGCAGTGTGTGTCCAGTAAAATGGGTGCCCTGATCACTCTCAGTTACCTGTGATCAGCCATAGGCAGCAAAGAGATGCTCCAGGCCTCTTCTGGTTGCCTGCTGGTCTGTATAACGGGTAGGAAAAGCAACCAGAAGTTCAGTAGCTGTGCCCACACAAATCACCGTGTACCGATATCCTTCTGATACAGGTAGAGGCCCAATATAGTCTGTCTGCCACCTGATGAGGGGTATAGGCCCCTTAGCGATTGTTCCATGTTGCTATGGAACTCGGTGTAAGTCTCTTTTGGAGCACACAACACACTCCTGCCAGGCTCTACTAACTTCTTCAATGGTCAAAGGCAAGCCCCACCGATGGGCTACAGCCCACATTGTCTTTTGCCCTGCATGCAACAAATGCTGATGTAGCCATTGGGCTACATCAGAGGCAGGCTTTCCTTCTAACCAACGTATCTGGGCCAATTTATCTGCCTCATCATTTTCTGGGGATGCCAGTGGCAAATGACCTGTCACATGGTATACTGTAATTATTTCGGTCTGACCACAAGCCCATAAGTCTTGCCATAATTCTTGCCCCCAAAGGGGTTGGTGACCAACCAGCCAGTTGGCATGGTACCAGGTTGGTAGCCACAGGGTCAAGCACCGATAGACAGCCCAGCTGTCAATGCATACAACTATAGGGGAGGGCTCCTGGCTGATCACAAGCCACACAGCCCACAACTCTGCCCATTGGCTGCTCTTCCCCTCACCATCTTCCATCCATATTGTCTCAGTCAGGATAGAAAGCTATGGCCCTCCATTCTGGGGGCTGCCCACAACTGGAGCCATCTGTATACCATGCATCTTCGGGTATAGGGGCTCTTCCCTCCCAATAGGGACTCTCTGCTACTAATGGTTCAAAAGCAAGTTCTTCCTGCTTTTCACTAGTATATGTCACTGGTCCCAACAAGCATTGGAGTTCTTCACTCAAGGGGCTGCTAGAGAGAGCACTACACTGCTGTAGGTAAGCACCCCACTTGGCTAGTGTGGGTGTTTGTGCCACACCACTCCTTGGCTTTTGGGTCCAGTCTCGTACCCACCCCAAGATGGGAGAGGTGGTTATTACCTTTAAAGGGGCCATTCCAGTGATGGGTTCTGTAGCCAGCAGGGCATGATACACGGCAGCCAGTTGTTTTTCTATCAAAGTGTATCATACCTCTGCCCTCTTCCAGAGTTGTGACCAGAATCCAATGGGTTGGCAGGTTCGTTCAAGCTGCTGCCAGAGACCTGAGCCATAACCATCTTCAGTGACATGAACATCCAGCTCACAGGGCCTTGATGGGTCTATCACACTCAAGGCCTGCACAGCCTTGACTGCCGATTTTGCTGTAGTAAAGGCAGATGCACATGTCTCATCCCAGTCCCACCTGACGCCCTTTCATACCAACCAGTATAAGGGCTTCAGAATTTGCGCCAAGTGTGGTATAAACGCTCTCCAGTAGCCTAGAAGACCCAGAAATTCCTGTAACAATGTTACAGTTGTGGGGGTAGGAAAGGCCTGGACTTTGTCTATAACTGCTTCTGGTATCACTTTGGTCTTACCCGACCAGACGACCCCCAAGAATTTAACAGACAAACCAGGTCCCTGAACCTTGGTGCTGTTCACAGCCCATCCTTTCTCCTGTAAATATTGCAGCAGTCTAGGTGCTGCACCTTCTAGATCTGAAAGAGAATCGGACATGAGCATGGCATCATCAATATAATGGTACAGCCGCACCATTGGCAGTTTCTCCCATGTAGCCAAGTCCTGGGCTACAAGTCCATGACAGATGGTGGGGCTGTGGAGGATCCCTGTGGGAGGATGCTGAAAGTCCATTGCCATCCTTCCCACATGAAGGCAAACTCTTCCTGACTTTCCTGCTCAATGTCAATGGAAAAGAAGGCATTAGCAAGATCTACCACATAATGGTATGTTCCTACTTCATGACTGAGGGTATCCATCAAGTCTGCAATAGAGGGGACAGCAGCATACATAGGGGGTATGACTTTATTCAGTTCTCTATAATCCACAGTCATATGCCAGGAGCCATCTGGCTTTTTTTTTTTGGTCATTAATATACAATTACATGAAGAAAATTATGTTTACTAGGGTCCCCCTTCACCAAGTCCCCCACAAACCCCACTACAATACTGTCCACTAGTGTAGCAAGATGATGCAGAATCACCACTTGTCTTCTCTGTGTTGCACAGCCCTCCCCATGCCCCCCCCACATCATACATGCCAATCATAATACCTCCTTTCGTTTCCCCCACCCTTATCCCTCCCTTCCCTCCAGTTCCTTTCCCTTTGGTAACCATTAGTCCATTCTTAGGTTCTGTGATTCTGCTGCTGTTCTGTTCCTTCAGTCCTTCCTTGTTCCTATACTCCACATATGAGTGAAATCAGTCGGTGTCCGTCTTTCTCCACCTGGCTTATTTATACCCTCTAGCTCCATCCATGTTGTTACAAATGGTAGGATTTGCTTTCTTCTTATGGCTGAACAATACTCTACTGTGTATGTATATATGTACCACACCTTCCCCATCCATTCATCCAAGGATGGACATGCAGGTTGCCTCCATTTCTTGTCTATTGCAAATAGTGGCTTTGGATGTAGAGTTCTGTAGATGTCTGTTAGGTCCATCTGTTCAAGTGTGTTGTTCAGTGCCTCTGTGTCCTTACTTATTTTCTGTCTGGTGGATCTATCCTTTGGAGTGAGTGGTGTGTTGAAGTCTCCTAAAATGAATGCATTGCATTCTCTTTCCTCCTTTAGTTCTGTTAGTATTTCTTTCACATATGTTGGTGCTCCTGTGTTGGGTGCATATATATTTAGAATGGTTATATCCTCTTGTTGGACTGAGCCCTTTATCATTATGTAATGTCCTTCTTTGTCTCTTGTGACTTTCTTTGTTTTGAAGTCTATTTTGTCTGATCCTAGTACTCCAACACCTGCTTTTTTCTCCCTGTTGTTTGCATGGAATATCCCTTGACTTTTAGTCTGTGCATGTCTTTTGGTTTGAGGTGAGTCTCTTGTAAGCAGCATATAGATGGGTCTTGCTTTTTTATCCATTCTATTACTCTGTGTCTTTTGATTGGTGCATTCAGTCCATTTACATTTAGAGTGATTATTGAAAGATATGTACTTATTGCCATTGCAGGCTTTAGATTCATGGTTACCAAAGGTTCAAGGTTATCTTCTTTAGTATCTTACTGTCTAACTTAACTCACTTATTGAGCTATTTTAAACACTGGTGATTTACTCCTCCTCCATTCTTTATATGTTGGGTGTTTTATTCTGTGCTCTTTTGTGTTTCCTTTAACTGCTTTTGTGGGTAGTTTATTTTATTTTTTGCCTTTAGTTAGTATTTGGTTGGTCTGCTTTCTTTGCTGTGATTTTATTTTCTCTGGTGACATCTATTTAGTCTTAGGAGTGCTCCCATCTAGAGCAGTCCCTCTAAAATACCCTGTAGAGGTGGTTTGTGGGAGGCAAATTCCCTCAACTTTTGCTTGTCTGGGAATTGTTTAATCCCTCCTTCATATTTAAATGATAATCGTGCTGGATACAGTATTGTTGGTTCAAGGCTCTTCTGTTTCATTGCATTAAATGTCCTTGTCCTTGATCTTTGTCATTTTAATTATTATGTGTCTTGGTGTTGTCCTATTTGGGTACCTTCTGTTGGGGGTTCTGTGCATTTCTGTGGTCTGATCAATGATTTCCTTCCCCAGTTAGGGACATTTTCTGCAATTATTTCTTCAAATACACTTTCTATCCCTTTTTCTCTCTCTTCTTCTTCTGGTACCCCTATAATGCAGACATTGTTCCTTTTGGATTGGTCACACAGTTCTCTTAATATTGTTTCATTCCTGGAGATCCTTTTATCTCTCTCTGCATCAGCTTCTATGCGTTCCTGTTCTCTGGTTTCTATTCCATCAATGGCCTCTTGCATCTTATCCATTCTGCTTATAAATCCTTCCAGAGATTGTTTCATTTCTGTAATCTCCTTCCAGACATCATCCCTTAGCTCTTGCATATTTCTCTGCAGGTCCATCAGCATGGTTATGAGCTTTATTTTTAATTCTTTTTCAGGGAGATTGGTTAAGTCTATCTCCTTCTCATGGTTTGCCTCTGTGATCTTGGTCTGTATCAAATTCTTCTGCCTTTTCATGGCGATAGAGGTATTTGTTGGGAGCTGGTGGTGTGTTGGATAAGAGAAAGTCCCTTCTTGCTGGTTTGTGGCCTTCCTCTCCTGGGAGAACAGCGACCCCTAGTGACTTGTGCTGGGTAGCTGTGTGCAGATGGGGTTTCTAATTCTTGCCCCGCTGCTGTGGAGCTCTGCAGTTGCTGTGGGTGTGGCCAGCCTCAGGCTGCTTCTCCAATATGGCTGAGCCGCATCTGAGGGGAAACGGGTGGGAGGCCATTTATCTCCTTGAGGGGCCTCTGAGCTGCGCTGCTGCCCAGGGGGTTAGGGTGCCCGGAGTTCCCTGGGATTCCCAGCTGCTAGGCTAAGTGTCCTGGGACACTTCTGTCCAGCTGTGGGGTCCCTGTCCCTTTAAGACTTTCAAAAAGCACTCGCTTTTCTTTGTCCCAGGTGCACTGGCTGTAGGGACCCACTCACAGGTCTTACTGTCCTGTTTCCCTAGTTTCCAGCAACCCACGCATGCACTGTGTGTCTGTGCTCCAGTGTAGATGGCTAGGGCTGAGTGTTTAGCAGTCCTGAGCTCCCTCTCCCTTCCCACTCTGACTCTTCTCCTCCTGCTAGGAGATGGGGAGAGGGGCACTCAGGTCCTGCCGGGCCACAGTTTGTATCTTACTCCCTTCATGATGCACTGGATTCTTGCAGGTGTAGATGTAGTCTGGCTGTTGTCCTGTATCTTCTGGTCTCTCTTTTAGGAATATTTGTATTTGTTGTATTTTCAAAAATATATATGATTTTGGGAGGAGATTTCACTACTCTATTCACACCGCCATCTTGGTTCTCCCCACCATCTGGCTTTTTTACAGGCCACACTGGGAAATTGAAAGGACTGTGGGTGGGCTTTATAATACCCACCTTTTTCAGCTCCTGGAGAGTTTCTGAAATCTCTTTATGCCCTCCAGACAGTTTGTATTGTTTGGTATTAGTCACCCAACAAGGCACAGGCAAAGCTATGGGTGGATGCCTAGCATGTCCCCTCAGAACTGCCTTCACCACACGTACTCTCAGTCTGAACTCACCTTCAGTGGTCTACAACCATAGACCCTGCAGGATATCAATCCCCAAAATATACTCAGGAATAGGAGATATATACACAGTATACTCTTTTGGGGGTAGGTGCCCTATTCCCAAAGGGATTTGGGCTTTTTTCACCCTGATAGCCTTCCCCCTGTATCCATCTATGATAGTGGGGCTCCCAGGGAACCACTTAGGGTTACCATGAATCAGTGAACATTCAGCCCCAGTGTCCACCAGAACAAGGACACATTGTATGTTCACTGGGGACCAATGGATATCTATTTCAACATGTGGCCTCCGGTCCCCCCCTGGTCCCTCAGGGCAGATACCTTGACCTTTCACTCAGTCAAACCATGCTCCCCAATCACCTTCCTGTGTGGGCTCACGTGCAGTTGGCTTGTTCTCCAGCAGGAAGTCTTGCAAACACACAGGCTGGACTCATGGCTCTCTCTCTGACCTCTTCCTCTTTGGCCTTAATGGCTGGAACTTCTGCTTTGGTTTCAGCTGTTTCCATAGCTCTAGTAAGATCCTATTTGATTTCCCATCTAATTTCCTTCAATCTGCTCCTGCCTGTATTAAATCAACCGACATCTGGGTCTTCATAACCTTCATAGGGCCCTATAAATTCTTCCTGTGAGTAACAGGTCTTATTTCTTTCTGGATTCTCATTGCTTCTACCTCTCCTAAGTCTGCTGCTGTACTTGTCACCTTGCTTATGAGCTGCCCTAAGTGAGGGGAAAGAATGGCCACTGGAGAACCAAAGAGGGATATAGGAGCCATTTGAAGTACAATGTTTCTCATCCCAGTAGTGAAAATCTCTTCATCTGGGTTATAATTCTCTGGACTATAGATGGCATTTCTTATGCCTCGCTCTCATAGCACCTGTTGGAGCTCAGCATATGTCTGCCATCTAACAGGAGAGGATGGCAGACCACCTGGTTTGGGCCACACAGCACGAAGTGCAGCCATAAGCCAATCAAGGAGGGAGCGACTCCCTGGGGTCTGATGTACATATTGCAATTGTGCCTCAAGGCAGGCTGCACTGTCAGGGAAGGCAGCTTTCCCATCTCTGATCCTGACAGAACAATTCCATCCACCCCTAAGTCCCACAGATGCAGGAGCCAAGCTGATATTGACTCCGAAGGCTTCTGCCTAAACTGGGAGCCCAAATCCACCAGCTCAGCCTGAGTATAGGGGTGGACCATAGAGTGCTCCACGACCTGGGGAGGGGGCTGCTCCTCTTCTTGGGGAACTTTCAGCTGCTGGGTCTTTATTTTCTTTACAACCACTGCTGGTGCTTTCAATACAGGAGGGGCCAGTGCCTCTGGCACCACCCCTTCATCCTTCTCCAGCTCCTCCATTTCTGGGCTGATAGCACCTTTCTCTCCTCTTCCCCGAGTGCCTCCTCTGCTACAACCTTTACCTTTTCTACTGTGCCTCGCAGCAATGCTACCTCTGCCTTTAGAAGGTCTCTTACCTTCAGCTCAATGCTTCGCAGCTGATGTTCTCATGCCACCTCCGCCTGTGCTTTCCTCAGGAGTTCATCTTTTTCCTTGATGGCCTCTTCCTCCTTCAGAACACCTGGCAGCACTGCCGTCTCGTCTCCAATGGCACCTTGCTGCCGGCGCTCTTGTGCTGCCTCCTCCCACATCAAGGCCATCTCCTTCCTCAGGAAATCCACAGAAGTCTGCAGCTCGCATTCTCGTGCTGCCTCTTGCAACAATTCCACTTCCCTCCTCAGGGAATCTACTGAAGTTTGCAGCTCGCATTCTCGCACCACCATTTCTTGGGTCTCCTCTGTAGACCTTTTTAAGACTGTGAGAAGGAGCCAACCCACAGTCCCTGCTGCCTCCCGGGCACTCTGCTTCTCAAAGGATCTGCTTACTATACCAAGGGTCACCCCTACTGCCTCAGGTGTCACCTCCACTTTGCCTCCAGTCCTGGGGTGGGGCCCAGTTCTCTAGGAGGCAAGCCACCTCAGACCACATACCCATTGGGGGATGATCCACTGTCTCCCCATTCACAGGGGCTGCCTGCTGAAGCACCCCTCCCATAAGGGCAGCCTGTCTTTTCCCTTGGTCAACAGTGAATCCTGCCAACTATGCCAATTGTCTTGCCAATGAGTTTCAGCCCCAGACAAGTTTGCTATGGATTCAGTGTGACCAAAGAAAATGACAGCGAAACGTTCTTGGGGTGAAAGGGTTTATTATCTGGCTTGTTCTCTGGTGATAGGTCGAGCACTAGCGTAGAGCACTGGGCCGAGCTCTCTATATAGCACAACAATAGCTTATTGCACACAGGTGTGGAAGCAGCAGCCCAGCAACAGGCCAGTTACATCATCAGGTGGTTTAAGTTCAGTAAGGATCCTGGCCATAGGAACCCCAACTTCGCCACAGGTAACAAGAGTTAAGATGGGTCCCTAATGTGAAGGGGAAAATCCTTTGTGGTCTTACAGAGATGAAAAGCAATGCTAGGTCAAGGTGAAAGGGGACCAAAGGGTTGAATGCTTACCTTATGAGGTGCTTTATATAAGCTATCTAATTAAATATCCACCCAACTGCCCTTCAAATTAAGGATTCATGAAAAATGGAAATGCAGACACAAATTAAGTAGATTGTCAAGGATCTCACAGCTATTAGCCAGAAAGCTCAGACTTAATCCCAGGGATGACTGATTCCAAAGGTCAGGTTCTTTCTACTACCCCAAGTTCCCCAAACAAGTGGTACCAGGGACCTTTCTAATCCTTCCTCATCTTTTTTCATAACTCTCAAGGTCCAAATATCTGACTCTTGGGATCCAGGGCAGCCAGGTAGGTGAGATGTGGCAGGCCCTGAGCAGTAATGAAACTCTCCAGAGCTCACCCTATTTTTATTCCCTCTGGCAGCACGGCAGCCTCGGTACCATGGAACTGCCACCTGGAACCACTAAGGGACAGTGGGAGAGAAGGGAAGAGCAACAGGAAGCACCTGGGATCTTGTTGAAGCTCTGAATATGTTTCAAGTGATTGATCTGCTCAGTAAGCCATTCATTCAGCTGGGGGATGATGGTAGGATCTAGGTTCATATTCAGCCCCAGCACTTGAGTTGCATGACTTTGAATGACATTGAACAGCTTTCTCAATTGGCCCAGAATTAAGAGTTTTCCAGGATGTGGAACTTTCAGTGCTTGTGGATAAAGTGAAGGTTCCTATGACCAGGATCCTTACCTGAACCTAAACTACTTGATGATGTATCTGGCCTGCTGCTAGGCTACTGCTTCCACACACGTAGGCAATGAGCTATTATTGACTGAGTCACTATATAAAAAACTACATCCAAGGCTCTGGGCAGAGGCAGAGATGAAGGAGGGGTACAGACTTGCACACTCTTGGATGAAGACGTAATTCTAGTGCTCGACCTATGGTGAGGAGAACAAGCCAGGTAATAAATCCTTTCACCCCAAGAACATTCCATTGTCATTCCTCAGTCTCACTGAATCCATAGTGAACTTGCCGGGGCTGAAACCCACTGGCAAGACAGTGTTAAAATCAGGATAGTCCCAGGTAAAACAGGATGGCTGGTCACCCCAGACAGGCTATTCAACTCCTCTAAGCCTCAGTTCTAAGTATAAAATATGGCTATCTGCTGCCTACTTCTCTGCTTCTCACTACCTAGGGTTATGCTTTTCAGAGAACACAAGAGCAGGGAACAATTAATTCCATTTGGTCAGGAGAAGCTCAAAGTCGACTGAATCCTCCTTCATCTGCGGAAGCTGAACTAATAAAGTGCAAAGCAACTTTTCAGCAACATGATGCTTGGAGCCCTCACTGGTGGTGTGGCCTGGACCACAAAGTATGAGCCCCCCAGTCAATCACCTCCTCTCCTGTTCCTGGCTGCAGCCTTGTCCTGGGTGAACGTGGCAAGGTCCAAGCACACCATGCTCAGTTGGCAGCAGTGAGATGGGGGTTGCATGGATGAAGGCAGCTTTGACACATAAAACCCAGCACTCCAGTGACAGTACCATTGCATAAGAAGAGGTCTTCAGGCTTCAGCCAGGATGGGTGGCAGAAGTATAGCCCCAAAAGAGCAAAATCTTCCTGAAGGGTTGTCTCCCCTGGTACTTGCTATTGATTCTCCTCTTGCTTGAGATTGGTGGCCTCCATGTTTTGCCCAGGAGCCAGGTCTGTAGTGGTATTCAACCATGTGAGGGAGAAGGTGCGGTGCTGTTATTGCTGTGGGAGGGTGAGTTACAAGCAGAGTTACAAGTAAGAGAAGTGGATGAACTCAGCCATTGCAAATCTGACCACCCACAGTTCCTCCAAAAGTTAAACAGAGAGTTATCAGATGACTCAGAAATTCTGCCAGGTATATGCCACAGAGAAATTGAAAACACGTCCACACAAAAGCCTGCACATGAATGTTCATAGCAGCATTACTCATAAAAGCCAAAGAGTGGAAACAATCCACATGTCCATCAACTGATGAATGGATTAAAAATGTAGTATATCCATACACTGAAATACTATTCCACTATAAAAAAGGACTGAAGTATTGATTCATACATAACATATGTTATGTGAAAGATGCCAGACACAAAAGGCACATATTACATGAGTGTATTTATATGAAATATCCAGAAAGCACAAAGGCAAATCTATAGAGACTAGAGACAGAAAGCAGGTAGTGGTTACCAGGGAAGGAGGGAATCAGGAGTGACTGCTAATGAGTATGGGATTTCTTTTTGGGGTGATGGAAATGTTCTGAACTTAGATAGTGATGATAGTTGTACAATCTTATGGATATACTAAAAACCACTAAATTATACACTTAAATGGGTGAAATTTATAGCATTTGAATTATAGCTCAATAAAAATAGTAACAAATGAAGTTTGGCCAGTCAGTCCTGCTACATGTAGAAAGTACAGCAGTGGAGTCATGTATTCAGGATCCAGTTGATACCCCTTGGCAATGGGACAGGAGGGCAAGAGGATAGATGAGTCTCCTGGAACCAGGGAACAAGTGGCCCTCCAGCTGAATTTCAGGTGGCTAACAGCCTATGGAGGTCATAAACCTTTCTGATGAATGGGGTAGTGATGGCCAGGTATGTTGTGAAGCTTACTGTTTTCTTGAGCACATCCATCTCTGCCAGATTCATTTTAAGAACCTGAGTATGGTCAGGCCCATTATGAACAGGAGTTGGGAAGAGATGTGGTAACCCCTTTGGCTGTCCTTTCTCCAAAGAACATTGGTGGACAGCAATGTATCACAGGGTGTCAGGCCAGAGGCTGGCCACTGAAGGCCTCAGTCTGGAATGGACCTCAATGACTTTCCAAGTGGCATGATGGCAGATAAATGGGACCCATGTCTCATTCACAAGTGACCATGTGAAAACGGGGCCCCTACACATATTCAGCTCAGCTTATTGCTTCCTTGAGATTCATCAGGGCCCATTACCTCCTGAGGGGGCCTGTGAGCTTCAGCTTCAGTTTAGGGCTACAGAGAGCTGTTGAGGTATAGAGGTGGGATCCCATCGAAAGTGGAGGAGGTACCTGGTGGTCAGCTGGCAAGTCCTTTAGGCTGAATGTAAGAGGAACCCTGGGTGTAGCTCACCAACCACCCCCAAAATCTCTGTCCCTTTGAGGATCATGTACACTGGTCCTGGCATCTACTGGACCTTCTGATTGTAGAGGACATAGCCCAGAGCTGTGGCCTCCAGTTTTGCAAATGTTTCCTCAGAGAAGCTACACTGCTGGAAAAACCTGCTTCCTCCCCTCCCATATCTGCCTGCCCCCAAATAAATCAGGCAGTTTTTTCAAGGAAGCGTTCCCACATCTTCCACACACAAAGGAGGACACGTATTTAATATCCACTGAGACCTGCAGGAGCTTGGATGGTGTTGGTTGCTAGGGCTTAAGACCCAGGTCTATAATTGCTTTGTTCCTTGTCTGTTTCCCCCAGGTAACCCCCACAAGTGCAGGACTATGTCTAATTGTTCACTGTTGAATCTCTGTGCCCAGCACATAATAGGTACTCAATACGTATTGTTTGCATTTGTCATTTTACTGATAGCCAAAATGTCCCCTGCCAAGTGAACAGTCCCTGGGCAGGGAGGGGTTCCCTGGAGCATAATCATAGCTGTCCTGCTGACTACTGCTCCATTCAGCCCAATATCAAGGATTCTGACACACCCCGGCATGCATGAGCACCAGCACATGTGCACAGACCACCCATCCACCCACACTCCAACCCACACTGGCTTCTCTTCCTGAAAATTATGTGTCCAGCCATATTTCCAGCATGATACATCTGCTAGTGAATGTGTATTGGCTGATTTTTCTGGAAATCCAGGCCAACCCATCCTAGATGGTTTCTGATCTTTTTTCTAGAGTCAAGTCCAGAAATGAAGTCATTCCTAAGGAGGTCCTGAGTGGATAGACAAGCATCATTTACTCTTGGAAGCCTTCCCTGTGCACCCTTTCCACCCTCCACAGAAAGCTCCAGCTCTTAGTCTTTGGAGAAATCATGAAGGCTTCTCAAAGGGCTGATTTTTAGCTGGGTCTTGACAGACTAGTAAAGGTTAACCAGATTAGCAGGTATGCCAATCTCAGGGGATATTCTATCCCCAGCACCCAGTGAAGTGCCACATCACTGGACTTTTATTGGATAGATGGACAAATAAATAAGTATGTATGTGAAGAAGGCAGACAGTGGGCTAAGGGAGCCATGAGTTTGTGTGATTGTGAGGCTGGGATGAAGTGGTGAACCTGAGGATGGGAAGGGGGCTTTGGAGCTAGACTGTGAAGGACCTTGTGTGCTAAGCCAAGGAATTTCAACTTGATTCTGTTGGCAGCAGTAGGCCTTCAAGGATTTCAAAGCAGGAATGTGATAGGATCAGAACTGTCTCTTTAAAAGATTACTCTGGAGAAAGGGTTAGGGGATAAACGAGTAAGGGAAACCACATCAGAAGGCTGTTCAGACAGGCAGACAAGACACTGAGGCATAGCTGTTGAGATGGAAAGGAGCAAATACATTTGCAGGGTATTTTACATATAAAAGCACTTGGGCTGGTCAACTGTTGAAAGGGATGAGGAAGAGGATAGATTCCAGGAAATCTCCCACATTTCTGAGCTCAGCAAACTGGGCAGGTCATGACGCCATTAGTTCAGATAGACCAAAGAATAAGTTTAGAGGGAAGAGATGGTGGCTTTTTAAAAGCTTTTTATTATGAAATATTAAATATGGAAATATATTTATTTCTATACATATTTGTGTATAGAATTTCTCTGATTGCCACTCATCCAACATCAAATGCAATGTTGTATTTTTCCCTACATGTGTGTATAATAATAACAATATTATACACAGCAATAATAGTAATAAAACTTCATTTGGAACCCTTAAATAGAATTCGTGCCTCATATCGAATTTACCGAGTATCATAATTCCTCCAAGTGGTAAAGATACCTCAAGACAAATGCTGGGTATAGAAGCCACAGGGCATAAATATGCAAAGAAGTAAAAAGCTAACCTTTTCAAACAATATGGCTTCTCTCTCACTTACCAACTTTACATCTCCCTGTATGGCCCTGGAAGATGACTGGTTAGCCAGAGACGGGTAAGATTCCTCAAGGGAGGAACAACCTAAGACAGGCACAGTCGCAGGGGGGCCATCAGGTGAGAAATTGGGGATCAACAGAGGTGAGGCTTAGAACCTCACCCCCCCTGTTCTGAGAGAAATCTTCTGCATCCGTGGATGTTTTATTGCCCTTGTCTAGCTTGGATTAACACATAGTCTACAGGCACACACCTGATCATCTACATTTGCTCTTTTACAACACTAAACTATGTTTTCTACCTTTATCTTGCATCTACCTACCACTTCAGCATTTTATTAAAAATAAAAATAATAATAATAATAAAGGGAGAAATGTGGGATCCACATATGAATCAAGTATAAAAATCAAACGAATATTCATATTTGACCTGATTGTTTATAGTTCATAATACGTGATCAAAACCAAAAGTTTCTGTGATGACTGCCCTTGTACTGTTCACCATGTAAGAACTTATTCACTATGTAAGAATTTGTTCACCATGTAAGGACTTGTTCATTATGCTACAGAAGATTGGAGACTGACGAGAATTAGGCTTGGGGTGGATTAGTTATTGTGCATTGAGCATTGACTCCCCTATACAGAATTTTATTGTTGTTAACAACCATTTGATCAATAAATATGAGAGATGCCCTCTCAAAAAAAAAAAAACTTCATTTGGGTACCTGGACCCGATTCCAATGTGCATAAATATATGGGAGGGGGTCTTCCACACATACTTACACCAAGCAATTCTTGAACACCAGCAGGGTGTTGGAGAACTCAACTCAATTCCGGTGCTATGTGCCTGGAGACAGCACCAGATTCCCAGGTTAAGGGCTCCATCCTACAAAACTGCCCTCCACCCCCAAATCAAGACACAGGTTGAAAGCCCCAGGCAGTTACCTGTGCTCTGACCTACCCGCTACAGTATGGGTTCCCACAACCTCCCCATTAAGTTCAATCCATTTGCTAGAGCAGCTCACAGACCTCAGGAAAACACTTAACATTTACCAGTTTAATAAAGGATACCATGAAGGATGCCAATTAACAGCCAGATGGACAGAGACACTGGGCAAGGTCCCAAATAAAGGAGCTTCTATCCTTGTGGAGCTTGGGGCCTGGCTTGGTGGCACATGGAGGTGTTCTGGGTCCCCAAGCTTAGGTGCTCTCTCTGACCAAAAAGCAGGATCCAACTGAGCAGAACAGAGCAAAGCACAGACAGAGAAAGAGCCAGCTTTTCTCATGGGTTTTGTGAGGGCTTCATTGCACAGTCGTGATTGACTAAATTATTGGCCATTGGCTGATTCAGCCTCTAGCCCCAGCCCTTGGGTTGGGGGGTGTGAACAAAAGTTTCTCATTAACATTTTACACCTTTAAGGCTGCAGTGTTTTCAAGAACATATGAATGACCAAATATGTATTTCTTATAGCTCATTATATCACAATTCCAAATATGGAAAAGTTGAAAGAAATATACCATATAATAATAATGCAGCTGTTTTTACATATTAGTTTTGAGTTACCTAAGGAATCTTTTTGGAAATTCTGTCCTGGAACATAATTAACAGACCTAGGATTATGTAAATTAGCATTTTTTGGTTGCAAGTCAAAGAAACCCAGCCAAAACTATTAAGCTCAAAGAGAAATGTATTATAAGGACACAGAAACCCAAGGATAGGAATAAACCTTCACATGGGGAAGGAACTGGAACTGGGGACTCCAACACCACAGAAATATTCTCTCCAGTGCTCCTCCTTGCTGGCTGGTTCTTCTACTTCTCTGTCCAAATGATGGGACGGGGCCACTCACAGTTCCCAACTTTTAAACTTGATAGATCCAGTCACCCAGAGGCACTGAGTCTCAGTTCCAAAATTCCAAGGGAGGAACTAATTGGTCCAGCTCATGTGGGGTGTTAACCCAGTGATTCATGGCTCAGTGGTGCTTGACATTGCAGGAAATCAACAGCACTTACTGCAGCTATTCAGAAAAGACAATTTGTCACATAGTGGTGCTGGTCAAATGATCGAACTGGTGCCCACTGCTGGGCAGAAGCTGTTGGACCCTCCAGAGAATATAGACTGGAGCAGTGGTCCTCAGCCTTGGCTGCACACTGGAATCACCCAGAAAACTTTAAAGAAGGTTGATGCTGACTCCCATCCCTGGAGATTCTGATTTTCTTGGTCTGAGTGTGGGGAAAATGGAAGTTCTACGGCCAGAATCCTCAACATACTCTAAACTACTTGATCACATAATTGACCTACTGGTAGACTAATGCTTTCACACCCGTAGGTAATAAGCTAATATTGACTGAGTCAATATATAAAGAGTTCTGTCCAGTACTCTGGGCCTAGGCAGTGATGGAGGTGGGTTATGGACCTGCAGACCACTGGATGCAGATGTGATTCTAGTGCCTGACCTATCACCAGGAGGATAAAGCCATGTATAAATCCTTTAACCCCAAGAATGTTCCATTATAATTTCTCAGTCTCCCTGAATCCATAGTGAACTTGCCTGGGGCCAAAACCCTCAGGCAAGACACTGGGGTGTGGATACACCTCAGACTTTTAAAAAAGCTTCTAAATACAGCCACAGTTGAGAAATTCTGGCTAATGCCATGTTTTTCAAACATTCGTGTGTCTGCAGATGACCTGTGTATCCTGATAAGATGCAGCTTCTGATTCAGTAGGTCTGGGTGGGCCTGAGAGTCTGTATTCCAATGTGCTCCCAAATGATGCTGGCCTTGCTGGCCCTCAGTCCTCTCTGGGCAGCAATGTTCTAATGCGGCACCACCCAGAAGAACTTCCTGCGGTGGCAGAGATGTTCTGTAGCTGTGCCTGTTGAGCACTTGAAATGAAATTATTGAGACTGCAGATTAAATATTTTATTTTATTTGAATTTGAAGAACCACACATGGCTAACAGCTACTACATTGGACACAGCAGGTCTAGTGGGTCTCGAAAGGGCGGAGGGCGTATCTGAATCACCTGTGAGGTTTCTTAACCAACTCAGTGCTCTTGTTGCTGTGTTCCTCCTCACCCTCCCTGATTCAGGCCCTAAAGCAGTGTGATGAAGTTGGGGGGCTGGAGGTGCATAGGGAGGAAGAGAGAACACTAGAGAAAGCCCACAGGTGATTCTGAAGCACTGTCCTTACTCAGTTGGTGAGAACCATTGACAAAGGGTGTTCCATTTATTTCTGTATTACAAATCACCCCAAAAGTTAGTGTGACCTAAGAGCAATATTTACTTTTCTTCTAAACCTCTTGGTCAGGGCTCAGTGGGGATAACTCACCTCTGCTCTGCTTGGCATCAGCTGGGTGGCTGGCTTGAAGGCTGGGGTTGGGGGCATCTGAAAAGTTACTCATTTGTGGAACAGGTAGTTGATGCTCACTGTCACTTGGGACTCTAGCTGTGACTTTAACCAGAGCGTCTACATGTGTCTTGGGCTTCCTGACACATGGTGACTGTGTTCCAAGAGCAAGTGGGGTAGGAAGGACTGGGAGGATGGTAAGGCAGGTGGGAGCTCTATCCTTTTTTTTTAACCTATCCTTGGAAGCACACTGTCACTTCTGCTCTATTTCACTCTTCAGAAGTGAATCACAAGACCAGCCCATACGCAAGAGGCAAGGGATTATACTCACTATTATGATAGGAGGGGTGTCAAGAAATTTGTGACATGTTTTTAAACCACTGTGTAGACTTAGGAGGGAAGAGCACCAAGAACAGAACTGTACATGCCAGCCCTCAAGCCAGATGACTAGTCTATGAGGAGCAGTTTCTCTCATTGGTTCCAGGCACAGTAAGGCTCATCCCAGAATGCCTGGCCCCAAGAACACTTGCATAACCTGGAAAACACCCAGCCTTGCTCCAGAGGCCTGTTTTATAGACTTCTGTCCCAGAGATTTCTCCATTGCACACACTCCTTGAGTGATTTCCTCATTCCTTTTTTCAGAAATTCTTGAGTGGTAGAATGGAAGGAACCCTAGTTCTGATCCCCAACCTGCAAAAGCCTATAAAAAAATAATGCAGGTTTATTTGGGAGTGAAGAGATTACAAGGAATAATTTTCTTCTCTATGTTTCAATTTTCTATATTATTATTATTTAAACTTTTTATTGTAATAAAATATACATAACACAAATTTATCGTTTTAATGATTTTTAGGTGTACAGTTCAATTGCATTAAGTACATTTACATTGTTGAGCACCCATCACCACCATCCATCTCCAGAACATTTTCATCTTCTCAAACTGAACTCTATACCCGTTAAAGAAAAACTCCCCACTCCCCTTTCCCTCTAGCCAGTAGCAAACACCATTCTACTTTCTGTTTTTATGACTTTGATTCCCCTATATGCACAATCACACAGTATTTGCCCTTTTGTGACTGGCTTATTTCACTTATCATAATGTCCTCAAGGTTCATCCGCACTATAGCATTTATCAGAATTTCCATCTTTTTTTAGGTCTGAATAATATCCTATTGTGTATGTGTACATTTGTATACATAGATTTTGTTTATTCATCCACTGATAGACAGTTGAGTTGTTTCTACCTTTATAACCTTGTTACCAACATCAATGTGTAAATATCTGAGTCTCTGCCTTCTATGCCTTTATATGTACTAGAAATATAATTGATGGGTTACATGGTGATTCTATGTTTAATTTTTTGAGAAACAAGTTAAATTTTTTAAGCTTTTTTTAAAAAAAATATTTAAAAACCTTTAATTTGATATTGCAGAAAAGGTAAAGAAAAAAGGGGATCAAGAAGGGGACAGACTATGAATGTTCTCAACCCCTTCCCCAAGATATGACCAATATTGGTTTTTCAAAATAAGCAATTCTTTAAAACAAGAGTTGGCAAACTTTTTCTGTAAAGGGCCAGATAGTAACTATTTTTTATTTTGCAGACCACATACCTTCTCTGTTTCATCTTGGGCTCCCCTCACCCTTCTTTTTTTTTTTTTTTGAGAGGGCATCTCTCATATTTATTGATCAAATGGTTGTTAACAACAGTAAAATTCTGTATAGGGGGGTCAATGCTCAATGCACAATCATTAATCCATCTCAAGCCTTTTTAAGCTTTTTTAAAAGTGATGAAAGACAGTTAAGGATCAAAACACCCAGTTTGATACTTTAGGAAAAGAAAAATCACATCTGACCTTCCTGGTTTTCAACAGTGTTTATTCTTCTAGTGTTTTCATTTTTTTAAGACAGACTAATTAAAAGATTACACTAATTGAAACCAATAAAAGTTGTATATCAATTATATTTCAATCAAAAAAATTACACTGAGTTGTGCATTTTGTCGTATGTAATTCAATATAAAACAAAAATATTTTAAATGTAAAATTTTAAAAAAGAATAGAAGAGAATTATATAATAATTTTCCAGGTTTTTTTTTATTTATTTGGATTTGTTTTTATTTTGGTGTCATTAATATACAATTACATGAGCAACATTATGGTTACTAGATTCCCCACATTATCAAGTCCCCACCACATACCCCATTACAGTCACTGTTCGACAGTGTAGTAAGATGCTATAGAATCACCACTTGTCTTCTCTGTTCTATACTGCCTTCCCCGTGTCACCCACCCCTACATTATGTATGCTAATTGTAATGCCCCTTTTCCCACTTATCTCTCCTTTCCAACCCATCCTCCCCAGTCCCTTTCCTTTTGGTAACTTAGTCCATTCTTGGGATTTGTGAGTCTACTGCTGTTTTGTTCCTTCAGTTTTTGCGTTGTTCTTATACACCACAGATGAGTGAAATCACTTGATACTTGTCTTTCTGTGCCTGGCTTATTTCACTGAGCATAATATCCTCTAGCTCCATCCATGTTGCTGCAAATGATAGGACTTGTTTTCTTCTTATGGCTGAATAATATTCCATTGTGTATATATACCACCTCTTCTTTATCTATTCATCTACTGAAGGACACTTAGATTGCTCCCATTTCTTGGTTATTGTAAATAGTGCTGCGATAAACACAGGGGTACATATGTCTTTTTGAAACTGGGCTCCTGCATTCTTAGGGTAAATTCCTAGGAATGGAATTCCTGGGTCAAATGGTATTTCTATTTTTAGTTTTTTGAGGAACCTCCATACTGCTTTCCACAATGGTTGAACTAGCTTACATTCCCACCAGCAGTGTAGGAGGGTTCCCCTTTCTCCACATTCTCACCAATATTTGTTGTTGTTTGTCTTTTGGATGGTGGCAATCCTAACTGGTGTGAGATTATATCTCATTGTGGTTTTAATTTGCATTTCTCTGATAACTAGCGATGTGGAGCATCTTTTCATGTGTCTGTTGGCCATCTGACTTTCTTCTTTGGAGAAGTGTCTGTTCAGATACTCTGCCCATGTTTTAATTGGGTTATTTGTTTTTTGTTTGTTGAGGTGCATGAGCTCTTTGTATATTTTGGATGTCAACCCCTTATAGAATATGTCATTTATGAATATATTCTCCCATACTGTAGGATGTCTTTTTGTTCTACTGATGGTGTCCTTTGCTGTACAGAAGCTTTTCAGCTTGATGCTTGATATAGTCCCACTTGTTCATTTTTGCTTTTCTTTCCCTTGCCTGGGGAGATATGTTCATGAAGAAGCTGTACAGGTTTATATTCAACAGAATTTTGTCTATGTTTTTTTCTAAGAGTTTTATGGTTTCTTGACTTACATTCAGGTCTTTGATCCATTTTGAGTTTACTTTTGTGTATGGAGTTAGACAATAATCCAGTTTCATTGTCTTCCATGTAGCTGTCCAGTTTTGCCAACACCAGCTGTTGAAGAGGCTGTCATTTCTCCATTGTATGTCCATGGCTCCTTTATCATATATTAAGTGACCATATATGCTTGGGTTAATATCTGGCCTCTCTATTCTGTTCTACTGGTCTATGGGTCTGTTCCTGTGCCAGTACCAAATTGTCTTGATTACTGTGGCTTTGTAGTAGAGCTTGAAGTTGGGAAGCAACATACCCCCTGCTTTCTTCTTCCTTCTCATGGTTGCTTTGGCTATTTGGGGTCTTTTGTGGTTTCATATGAATTTTGGAACTATTTGTACCAGTTCACTGAAGACTGCTGTTGGTACTTTGATAGGGACTGCATTGAATGTATAGATTGCTTTAGGCAGGATGGCCATTTTGACAATATTAATTCTTCCTACCCAAGAACATGGGATGAATTTCCATTTATTAGTGTCCTCTTTAATGTCTCTTAAGAGTGTCTTGTAGTTTTCAGGGTATAGGTCTTTCACTTCCTTGGTTAGGTTTAATCCTAGGTATTTTATTCTTTTTAATGCAACTGTGAATGGAGTTGTTTTCCTGATTTCTCTTTCTGCTACTTCATCATCAGTGTATAGGAATGCAACAGATTTCTGTGTATTAATTTTGTATCCTGCAACTTTGCTGAATTCAAATATTAGATCTAGAAGTTTTGGAGTGGATTCTGTAAGGTTTTTTATGTACAATATCACGTCATCTGCAAACAGTGACAGGTTGACTTCTTCCTTACCAATCTGGATGCCTTTAATTTCTTTGTGTTGTCTGATTGCTGTGGCTAGGACCTCCAGTACTATGTTGAATAGAAGTGGGGAGAGTGGGCACCCTTGTCTTGTTCCCGATCTTAAAGGAAAAGCTTTCAGCTTCTCACTGTTAAGTATAATGTTGGCTCTGGGTTTGTCATATATGGCCTTTATTATGTTGAGGTACTTGCCCTCTATACCCATTTTGTTGAGAGTTTTTATCATGAATGGATGTTGAATTTTGTCAAATGCTTTTTCAGTGTCAATGGAGATAATCATGTGGTTTTTGTCCTTTTTTTTTTATGTGGTAGATGATGTTGATGGATTTTTGAATGTTGTACCATCCTTGCATCCCTGAGATGAATCACACTTGGTCATGGTGTATGATCCTCTTGATGTATTTTTGAATTCTGTTTGATAATATTTTGTTGAGTATTTTTGAATCTATCTTCATCAGGGATATTGGCCTGTAGTTTTCTTTTTTTGTGGTGTCTGCCTGGTTTTGGTATTAGAGTAATGCGGGCTTCAGAGAATGAGTTTGGAAGTATTCTCTCGTCTTCTGTTTTTTGGAAAACTTTAAGGAGAATGGGTATTGTGTCTTCTCTAAATGTCTGATAAAATGCAGCAGTGAATCTATCTGGCCCAGATATTTTGTTCATGGGTAGTTTTTTTTATTACCAGTTCAATTTCATTGCTGGTAATTGGTCTGTTTAGATTTTCTGTTTCTTCCTGGGTCAGTCTTGGAAGGTTGTATTTTTCTAGAAAATTGTCCATTTCTTCTAGGTTATCCAGTTTGTTAGCATATAGATTTTCATCATATTCTCTAATAATTCTTTGTATTTCTGTGTTGTCCATCATGATTTTTCCTTTCTTATTTCTGATTCTGTTTATATGTGTAGATTCTCTTTTTCTCTTAATAAGCATGGCTAGTAGTTTATCTATTTTGTTTATTTTCTCAAAAACCAGCTCTTGGTTTCATTAATTTTTTCTATTGTTTTATTCTTCTCAACTTTATTTATTTCTTCTCTGATCTTTATTATGTCCCTCCTTCTGCTGAATTTGGGCCTTATTTGTTTTTCTTCTTCAGTTTGAATAATTGTGAGTTTAGACTATTTGTTTGGGATTGTTCTTCCATCTTTAAATAAGCCTGGATTGCTATATACTTTCCTCATTGAACTGCCTTCATTGGGTACCACAGAAGTTGGGGTATTGTGCTGTTGTTTTCATTTGTCTCCATATATTGCTTGATCTCTGTTTTAATTTGCTCATTCATCCAGTGATTATTTAGGAACATGTTGCTAAGCTTCCATGTGTTTGTAAGCCTTTTTGTTTTCTTTGTATAATTTATTTCTAGTTTTATACCTTTGTGATCTAAGAAGTTGGTTGGTAGAATTTCAATGTTTTTTAATTTACTGAGGCTCTTTTTGTGGCCTAGGATATGATCTGTTCTGGAAAATGTTCCATGTGCAGTTGAGAAGAATGTGTATCCTGTTGCTTTTGGGTGTATAGTTCTGTAGATGTCTATTAGGTCCATCTGTTCTGGTGTGTTGTTCAGTGCCTCTGTGTCCTTAATTATTTCCTGTCTGGTTGATCTGTCCTTTGGAGTGAGTGGTGTGTTGAAGTCTCCTAAAATGAATGCATTGCATTCTATTTCCTCCTTTAATTCTGTTAGTATTTGTTTCACATATGTAGGTGCCCCTGTGTTGGGTGCATAGATATTTATAACGGTTATATATTCTTGTTGGACTGACCACTTTATCATTATGTAATGTCCTTCTTTGTTTATTTGGATTTTTAAAAGTGCCTTTTAGTTGTAAATAGAGATAACATAAAATATACCATCTTAACCATTTTTAAGTGTCCAGTGGTATTAAGTTCAGGTTTTATTTTAAAGCTTATAATCTCATCAAGTTTAAATCACATCAGGTCTCTGTATAGGGCTCAGAGCCTCAGGACTCTCCATTTTCACCTACTTCCAGCCACACTACAGATTTTGCTCCTTCTGACTCTTTCCTCGAAACCACCAGGACAGAGCAATCTGAGTCAGGCTGCCCTTGTGACCATCTTTTATAATACACTAACATTTCAACATATTTTTGTTGGTTTTCACATTAATTGACTGTCATTTTGAAAAATAAAATATTAATGCTTAGTAAGGGTTGTGTTGTGGTCAGGCTGCTTGCCAGACCAGGAACTTTTATCAACACTTCCCCCGTTCCTCCTGCATATATGACTTGTGTGACTTTGGGCAGGACACTTCCCTTATTTAGGACTCACTTGTCATTTGTCAGTGACTGAGTCAAGCTAGGAATCTCTGGAAGGACTTCAGCCACTGATGACATTCTGTCACACCCTTCTAGCTCCCAGGCACCTCCCTCAGCACCAGGAGAAAGGAGCCTGGAGGGAAGCTGTCCAGGCTCTTGGAGTCTGGCCTAAACCTGTTTGATTTTGTTTGTTTGTTTTTTACACTTCTAATTCAATTTTTAAACCAGTCTATGCTCATTATCAAATAAGGAAAGATCAGAGAACATTTACAGTCTTCCGAACTTGGAATTAGGTAAAAAAAGTGATAAGAAAGATGGAGGAAAGTTCTTTTTTTTATTGAAGTTTCATTGATATACAATCTTACATTGGTTTCAAATATACAACAAAGTGGTTCAACAGTTACCCATGTTATTAAATCCTCACCCTCACCCCCACTAGTCTGGTAACTATCTCTCAACAAAGAAAGATGCTACAGAATCATTGGCTATATTCTCCATGTTGTACTACCATCCCTGTGACCAACTTACACTATGATTGAGAATTTTTGTGCCCTTTTATCCCCCTCACCCTCCCTAACCAACCCCTGCCCCATGGTAACCACCAGTCACTTCTCAGTGTATATGAGTCTACTGCTATTTTCTCTCTTTTTTTGTTTGTATATTCCACAAATAAGTGAAATTGTATGGTATTTGTCTTTCTCTGCCTGGCTTATTTCACTTAGCATAATACCCTCTAGGTTCATCCATGTTGTCACAAATGGCAGGATTTTTTTAATGACTGAATAATATTCCATTGTGTATATATACCACAACTTCTTTATCCTTTCAACTATTAATGGACACTTTGGTTGCTTCCTTATCTTGGCTGTTGTAAATAATGTGGCAGTAAGCATTAGGGGTGCATATATCTTTTCAAATCATAGATTTTGTTCTCTTTGGGTAAATTTCTAAAAGTGGAATTATTGGATCATAAGATATTTCTTTTTTTGAAGACCCGCCATACTACTTTCCACAGTGGATGTACCAATTTACATTCCCACCAACAGTGTAGGAGGGTTCCTTTTTCTCCAAATCCTCACCAACACTTGTTGTTTCTTGTCTTTTGGATGGTGGTCATTATAACTGGTGTGAGATGATATCTCACTGTGGTTTTGATTTGTATTTTCCTGATGTTTAGTGATGTGAAGCATCTTTTCATGTGTCTGTTGGCCATATGGATTTCTTCTTTGGAAAAATGTCTTCTCAGGTCCTCCACCCATTTTTTAATTGGGTTATTTGATTTTTTGGTGTTAGGTTTATGAGTTCTTTATATATCTTAGATGTTAGCCCTTATTGGATATGGTTTACAAATATATTTTCCATAACTGTAGGTCACCTTTTTGTTCTTTTGGTGGTGTCCTTTGCTTTACAGAAGCTTTTTTAGTTTGATGTAGTCCCACTTGTTCATTTTTTATTTTGTTTTCCTTGCCCAAGGAGATGTGTGCAGGAAAAAAATTGCTCATGCTTATGTTCAAGATATTTTGTCTGTTGTCTTCTAAGAGTTTTATGGTTTCATGTCTTACATTTAAGTCTTTGGTCAATTTTGAGTTTAATTTTGTGTATAGAGTTAGAGAATAATTCAGTTTCATTCTCTTACATGTAGCTGTCCAGTTTTCCCAACACCACTTATTGAAGAGACTGTCTTTCTCCATTGTATATTTGTGGCTCCTTTATCATATATTAATTGGCCATATATTCATGGGTTTATAGTTGGGCTCTCTACTAAGTTCCATTGATCTATGGGTCTGTTCTTGTGCCAGTACCATACTGTTTTGATTACTGTAGCTTTGCAGTATAGCTTGAAGTCAGAGTACATAATCCCCCAGCTTTGTTCTTCTTTCTCAGGATTGTTTTGGCTATTTGGAGTCTTTTTTGGTTCCATATGAATTTTAGGATTATTTGCTCTAGTTCATTGAGAATTGTCATTGGTATTTTGATAGTGATTGCATTGAATCTGTAAATTGCTTTGGGCTGGATGGCTATTTTGACAATATTAATTCTTCCTATCCATGAGCATGGGATAGATTTCCACTTATTTGTATCTTTTTAAGTTCCATTCATGAGTGTCATATAGTTTTCAGAGTATATGTCTGTCACCTCCTTGATTAGGTTTATTCCTAGCTATTTTATTCTTTGTGAGGCAGTCATAGATGGAGTTGTTTTCCTGATTTCTCTTTCTGCTAGTTTGTTATTGGTATACAAGAATGTAGCAGATTTCTGTGTGTTAATTTATTTCCTGAAACTTTGCTGAATCCAGTTATTAGTTCTAATATTCATGGGTTTTGGTAGAGTTTTAGGGTTTCTATATATAGCATCATGTTGTTTGCACACAGTGACAGTTTAACTTCTTCCTTACCAATCTGGATGCCTTTTGTCTCTTTGTGTTGTGTGATTGCTGTGGCTATGACCTCCAGTACTATGTTGAATAAAAGTGGTGAGAGTGGACATTCTTGTCTTGTTCCTGATCTTAGAGGAAAAGCTTTTAGCTTTTTGCCATTGAGTATGATGTTAGGTGTGGGTTTGTCATATATGGCCTTTAGTATGTTGAGGTACTTGCCCTCTATACCCATTTTGTTGAGTTTTTATCATGAATGGATGTTGAATTTTGTCAGCTGCTTTTTCAGCACCTACTGAAATGATCATGTGGTTTTTATCCTTTTTTGTTAATGTGATGTATGACATTGATTGATTTATGAATCTCCTTCTCATGTATATTTGGATTTGGTTTGCTGGTATTTTGTTCAAGAATTTGCATCTATGTTCATAAGGGATATTGATCTAAAATTTTGTTTTTTTGTAGTGTCTTTGTTTGGTTTTGGTATTAAAGTGATGGGCCTAAGCCTGTTTTTACACCCTGGACTCCTCCCAGAGGCCTGACATTGTTGCTATTCAAGCTTCACCTAACAGATACTTTCCAACCAAAACCCAGGGCTAAATGGGTCTAAAAGTCTAGGAGATGTTCATTCATGAAAAGTATGGAGAAGGCTGGATCATGAGGGATAGCTGTGGGGGCTGGCGGCAGGAGTAGGTTAGTGGAACCCATTGGGCAAGACAGGGATGCAGTCACAGGGAGCAGGCAGAGGGCTCTGGAAGCCCACGGGCCTGTGTGTCTTGGCCTCCAATGAGTATTCTGGGACCTGGGGCCTGCTGTGGGTGAAACTGAGTTCAACAGAACCACTGCCCATTCTGGCCCCACCTCTCACCAGGAAACGCCTCCCCACCGCAGTGACCACATCCCCCAGGTTGCCTTGGAAACACTCCGCAGGGGCAGGGGAGTAGGCACAGTTGCATAGCAACAGGTCTTGGCCTCCTTCCGCTCTCAGATGAGGCTCCTGCCCTGTGCTCTCCTGTCAGGCAGGCCCGGGAGAGCACCTCTGAAGGGGCAGAGGGGCGCAGGCTAACTGCTGCCAGGGAGGCCCCTGCAGGCGGGCACAGGGGCGGAGGCAGAGAGATACTCTGGGAGCCGGTGGCCAGAGAAGGCACCACGAGAGGCGGGGACAGGTGCGGAGGTGGCACCCGAGCGGGGTACAGCAGCAAACTCGTGGAGCCTGCGGAGAGCAAGCCCAACTCCAGCGGAGCTGCGAGGGCACAGGTGCCTTCAAGGTGCCAGCAAGGTGGTGGGAGGGGGACAGGCGCAGGGGTGGGCGTCGGAGGGGTGGTGCTCCTTAACTCACCCACCACTTCCTAGGGAGACTGAGCAAGGCCCAGTCTGGAGAAAGAAGCCTCTGGGGCCCTTGGAGTTTTGCCTGAGGAACCCTGGGGTCTGGGAGGGGAATGGGCTACTGAAAGGGGCTGGGCAGCCTGAGCAGAAGGCCTGGCTGCGGGCAAGGCGGCCCCCTCTCTCCGACCATCTGACTCTCTCCTGCTGTTCTAGGTCCCCTTGGCTCTTCTGCCCAGATCTATTTCTAGGCTGTGCTGCCCCTGTCTCATTTCCTTCTTCTCCTGACCCTTGTCCCTCCAGATGCCTTTGACTCCAGTACAGCCTTCTGCGCACATGGAGCCCTCTGTGTCGGAGCCGCTTTCCTGGCCCCTGCTGCCCTGCGGGCCCTGTGTCCCCATCATGCTGGCCCTGGCCTCCCTAGCTGCCCTCTTCCTGGTAACTACAGCTGTGTTGGCTGAACGCCTGTTTCGCCGCTCTCTGCGCCCAGACCGCAGGAGCTATGCACCCACCCTAGTCTGGCGCCCTGGAGGAGAGCTGTGGATTGAGCCCACGGGCACTGCCCGAGAGCGCTTTGAGGACTGGTATGGCTCTGCCGTGCCCCTGCTGATGGACCGGGCTCCAGACCCTACCACACCCCAGGGCACCTTAGAGGCCCAAGCAACAGCTCCACCTGCCCCTTCAGCCCCACACTCCCCTCCCAGTTCCGTGGGCCCCCAGACCCCATCCCAGGCTCCAGCCCCATACTCTCCTCCCAGCTCCCTGGTCCCCCAGACCCCATCCCAGTCTCCAGCCTACAGCACCTTCTGGGAGGAGAGGGCCCAGGCCCCAGGCCTGGTAAGCTGGGCTGAGCCTGAACAGAGGCCAGAAGCCATCACATATTTGGGGAACCCCCAGACCCGGAGGCAGCAGCCAGGGAGCCCTGATCCTGAGTGGCACCTCCAGCCTCGGGTCACTCTGGAGCAGATCTCAGCTTTCTGGAGGCGTGAAGGTCGGACCACTGTGGGGTTCTGAATCCCCAGGGCCTGGAGGACTGGCCTCCCAGAGACTACTGAAGAAGGCCTTACCTCAGAGGGTCCCTCTGAGACCTTAAGACCCTGAGGTTCCTGCCTATGAACCCAAGCTGATACCTGAGGCCCCACAAAGAAAATTGTCCCTCCCAGGACTTTTATGTCTGGATTTCAATTTCCCAGTCTGGGTCTGGACAGTCTGGGTGTGGATGGAGCCTGTGCTGCTGGAGAGACCAGAGGGGCTTCTGCTTGACTGCTGGGGTTGTGTGCAGAGAACTGGAGGTAGAACCAACTCTGGCCAGAAGCCTCTAAGATCTCACTTCATGTTAAAACTTGAGACACCAGACAGGAAGGAAATGGCATCAACGCAGCAGCTTCCACCTTCCTTCAGCATGCTCTAAGATGCCCGTGTCAGAGTGAAGGGGTCCCCATGGCTGCAAAAGCACAGATGAGTGGGGGAAGATGAGTGTCAGTCTTGCTAACAGATGACAGGATGCCCGCTTCCCAGAGCCTCCAGGAAAACATAAAAACCAGGCCAAGGAGCATTTTATTGCATATGAACTATGGCTTTGACCCCCTACTCACAACAGGGAATCTTGTGAGCCAAGCTAGAGAGGCCCTCCTGTGCCTGCAGGTGGGACCTCCAGTCAACAAAGACCAAAGGGCAGCCTGTCCTATTAAGGCGAACATCTCTCAGCCCTCTGAATCTTACCCTCCAGGGTGAGGCAGGCCCATGCCAGGGAGATATGAGTTTGATCCACTGTGGCAAAGAACACTGTCACAGGGCAAGGTAGCTCCCCAAATGCAGCCTCTGGCCATCTTCCTTCCCAGCTTGCTGGAGCAGTCCAGAGAAAGATTAGCCCCAGGACTGGGTTACTTACAATGCTTCACCCGTAGAAATGGAGCACCAAATGTCCTTGGCCCTATAGCAAGCCATCTGTATCAGTTGACCTCTCTTTTGGGAGAAGAGCCAGGGGTTGGGGAGAAGGGAAGAAGTTTCCATTCCTGGGGAGTCTGATTTCCCAAACTTTAGTCATGAATATTAGGATTTCTGCCATATCAATTTAACACCTGTAGTATTATTTACTTTGTATTCTTCTATAAGTTGGTTTACTATTTGCTTAATAAACTTATTTTAAAAGGAATCTATTTTTTGTATCACTTCTGTAAATGGAAAACCATATCACTTGCCATAAATAGAAGGTAAAACATGAAAAGAAAAAGAATGTAAACAAAGATATTATGTTCTAAGTAGACATTGTTCCCTGCTGGGGAGTATTCATTGACCCAAACATCTGTTCTTTCTTTAATAAAAGGGGGATGGATGGATGGGTCAGCAAGTGTTAGACATTCGAATTTCTCTTCCTGAGATCTTCCCCCAAGGAAGTACTGAGACAGAGAGCCCATCACAGAGCAGCTATCCTGTGCTATGTAATCCTGGCTAGAAAGTGCCCAAGCTCACAAACCTGGGAAATGCTGCTGGGCACAGGCCGAGAGTGAACTCTTCCAGCTTAGGAGGGCTATGAAGCGCTTGGGCCCAGACCTCCTGTCCCACCCGTTGGATGCTGGAAGTTGAAGCAGCAGCAGGGCATGAGAAGCCCCCAGGCTGAGGCGCCTCCTCTCAGGTGCTTCTATCTGAGCATCTTCCCTGGCCCAGGCCCTGGAGGTGGAGGAATCAGCAGTGGCCCCTAGTCTCATGAAGCTTACAGGCTCTCAAGTGGTAGGGATGTGAGGGTGGAGGGGATGAGATAAGACAAGAACACAAAACTGATACAAGGTAGAGATCAGGGCTCCTGTCCCATCTCTGTCACTCACAAGCTGGGTAAATATGTCACTTTTTGTTGTCACTATTGGCTGACAGGATTGTGTTGAGGATCTCTGCCCAGAAGGAGTGAACAGTCCCCAGGGAAACAGCAGAGGTAGTGCTCAAAGCTTAGATGCCCACACACCATGTGCTCAGCAGAAGCAGGAAGGGATGTGAAGGTGTGGCTGCAGGGAGGCTGGGGAGGAGGGCCCTGGCTCTCCATCTGGTCTGCCATCCACGCACTCACTGGACACTTTAGAATAGTGATTTTGGTATTCCTGGGCCTTGAGTTCTTTCTTGATACTAGAGAGTTGACAATTTAACAAGATAATCTATTGGGACTTTGTTAGATTAACAAAAGATGTTAATCTATTGGGATGAATGGGATCTTCCTGAGGCAGAGCCCAGCTTGCTATCCCCAGAGTCATCTTTGCATTCCCAGATCCAGACCATGGTCTCAGTCGTGACAGGAGCCCCAGAAAGGGGGTGAATATTTCAGTGGAGGATGAATAGATGCCTTAGTTTTACCCTTTCTCCATTCCCTTTATTTTAGACCTTCCCCTCTCATTTTAAATGCCATCTTATTACTTTCTCATGTTGAGTACTTCGAAAAAAGCATTTAAAACATACTTTCTGAATGGCCTTTCACTCAATAATCCTGGTGTCTGGAGTTCCAGGGTGCTTACCCTCACTCATGCCAGATGATTTCCTCTTCCTTTTTCAAATTTGGGGCTGTGAACTCACTTTTAGCTGGTCCTTATCAGTGGGAATCTATGTGACCAGGTTTGAGGGTGTCTCACTAAGAGCTTCTGTGTCTGCTTCTGGCAAGGATGCTTCAGGGGTGTGACCAACCCTGGACCATGTTACTTGTTCATTTTATTTGGGCTTACAAGGCCATGTAGATAATATAATTGTGAACCCCAAATCCAGGTGATAGCAAATCTTTGGTTATGATTCTCAGGGGAGACCCTCTGTTGGCGCCAGATCCCAGGGTGAGACAGACAAGATTCTTCTGTGCCCTCTGGGCTGATGGGGAGATATTTTTTTCCTACTCTACTTTTTAATTGAGGGTGTCACTCTTTAAGGGACTAAGCTTTGTGTTAGGGTCTCAGCTTTCAATGCCCAAGCAAGGCCTCATCTCCTATCTCTGGTGCGTATAAAACCAAAACCCCTTCATTGCCAAGATCTACCACCACTGAGCAGCTCACTCAGCTCTGGTTTTTAATTTCCTTTTTGTTTATGGCTCCTGCAAAGTCCTCTCACTTTCTTGAAACCCAGCTGTGCATTTTAAAGGATGTTTGCTTAATTTTCTGTAGCATCTCGAAGTGTTTCCTAGTGGGGATGTGCTTGCCGGGTGATAACATTCACAGCAACACAAAACACAGTTTCCTCTATGAACACGGTTCAAATCTCTCCCTCCTTAAAACAACCAGTCGACCAACAACTAATTCTTCACCCCTCACCACATGACTTCTCACTACCTTCACAAACTCCTGGAAAGAGCTGTCTGTCCTAACGGCCTACATTTCCTCATCTCCCCATCACCCTACAACCCACTACAGACTTCTGCACACTTCCAGCACTTTCCAGAAACTGCCTTCACCTGAATCGTGACCCACAAAGGACACTGTTCAGCCTACTATAGGCAACATTAGGCATTTTGATTCCCTTCTTGGCGAGTTCTCTTCCTGGCTTCTGTGCCTCCCTTCCATCCCTTTGGCCACCCTCTCTGGCTCATTGCTGTCTGCCTTTCTCCAGGCAGCCCTAGACTGCTTCTGCTCTCTCCTGGCACACTCTTCCTGCACAATCTCACTCAAGCCCATGGCTTCAATTGCTGTCTCACACCCTGATGATCCCCAAGTCCCTATTTCCAACTGTAGTACATAGGGTCCTCCTATATATGTTCTGCCATTATTCTAAAGTCATAATACAGTGAGAGAGAAAACATGGTTAACTAAAAGGTTACCTCAGAACCACTCATGGCCATTTCTGGGAAAAGAGTCAGGCACCAGGATAAAACCAACCCCTGCCTACAAAAAAACAGGGGTCATGAACTCACATGCATGAAGAGGCCAGGCAGGAGACATAGGTCATCAACATAGACCAGGGGACAGAGGTGAGAAGGGGCCAAGTGCCTGTGTGTGGGGGCAGCTGCCACTCAGTTCTACCAACCCTGCCTCCCTTGACTTTCCAGCAGAAGATAGAAATCTGGGGTTTTACATAAAATCAATCAAAATGACATTCTAATGATATTCATTAGATATTCTAATGCTGCCCTGAGATCTTCCCCCCCAGGAAGTACTGAGACAGAGAGCCCTCACCGAGCAACCACCCTGTGCTTTGGTGGCCAGACAGCGCTCAAGCTCACACACCTGGGAAACACTGCTGGGCACGGGTCAAGAACTCTTCCAGCCACTCTACATGTATATTAATTTATCTACCTATGAAAACCAAGTGAAACAAGTCTGTGGGCCCCATGGAGATCCCTTCTAAACAAACTTGAGCAAGTGCTTGGGAAGGTTCCTGACGTGGGTGTGGAGGGTCCCGTCCTGCCTTGGTCTTTGGTGGTGTGAGAAGGGGCAGCCTGTTTCTAGATGGTCTTAAATCAGCATTTCACCACCTCCACCCTATTGACATTCGGGCCGGATGCTTCCTTGTTGTGGGTGACTTTTCTGTGCATTGTAGCATCTCTGGCCTCTACCCACTAGATGCCAGTAGTATCCCCCTAATTGTGATGACCAAAAATGTCTCCAGACATTACCAAGTGCCACCTGGAATGGAACAAGAATTTCTCACCTAAGTGAAGCATTTTAATCAATCAACACTCCTGCCAGCAGCCCAGCCTGCTGTGGAACCATGTGGGCCTCCTCTTACTAACTGAGTGGCACCAGAAAAAGATTACAATGAAGAGACAAAACAACAACCAACCTTGGAAGAAATAAATAAGATAATGCACTATGAAACAAGAGCCTAGGATGACATTACAACTGGAAAACAAGAAAATGATCTGGAACTTACAAATATAATCATTTTTTTTTTAATTTTTAAAGATGTGGGAAGAAAGGTTTTTGAACATTTTTCATGATGTAGAGCAAAATGACAAAGAAATGGAAAATATGAAAGAAAACCTAAGAGATGAAGGACCAATCCATTCAATACTCATTTAACAGGAGTTCCAGAATGAGAGAACAGAGAAAATGGAGAAGAGGAAATTAGTAAAGAATCTACATGACCAAGAAAAGCACGGCAAACAGAGAGAAGTCTGTAAAGCCACTGTCACCTGGCCACACAGTGGACCACGCGAGGACTTCTTAGAAACTCAACACAGAGATTCCCACTTCCTGGCAAGGTGGAGTAACAGGGACTGGGTTAACCCTCCTGCCTGAATCACCACCATAACAAAACCAGGTGAAACACAGAAAATGACAGTTTTCAAAATACTGGACACCAAGCAATGAAAGACAGTAATGGAAGCAATGAAATCCCAGAGAGACAGGAAAGCACACTACTAAGCTGAGAGCTTCCTGAGCAGTCTGCCCATTGCCTTGTGACATTTTCCAGTCTGACCCATGGGAAAAGGCCCTAGGAATGGCTCCCGCTGATCCTTTCAGATGGCTTTCCCTTGGCCTTGGGTAGTTCCTCACACAATAGTATAATGTTATATGTCAATGATACTGCAGTGTAAAAAATGAAGAGAAACACCATTTGACCCAGTAGTTCCTCACCTAAAAATTTACCTGAAGAAAACAAAATCCCTTATTTGAAAAGATATATGCACCCCTATGTTTATCACTGCACTATATGCAATAGCTTTGGTATGGAAGCAACCTAAGTGTCTGTCAATAGATGAATAGATAAAGAAGTGGTACATATACACAGTGGACTATTTTTCAGTCATGAAAAGAAAAGAAATCCTGCCATTTGCAATAAACATGGATGGAGCTAGAGGGTATTATGATCAGTGAAATAAGCTAGGTGGAGAAAGACAAATACCATATGATTTCACTTATTTGTGGAGTATAAAAACAAAGCAAAACAGAAGGAACAAAACAGCAGTAGACTCAGCCAAGTGGAGAAAGAGAAATACCAAATGATTTCACTCATTTGTGGAGTATAAGAACAAAGGAAAAACTGAAGGAACAAAACAGCAGCAGAATCACAGAACCCAAGAATGGACAAGCAGGTACCAAAGAGAAAGGGACTGGGGAGGATGGGTGGGTAGGGAGGGATAAGGGGGGGAAGTAGAAGGGGGGTATTAAGATTAGCATGCATGGGGGGGGTGGGAGAAAGGGGAGGGCTGTACAACACAGAAAAGACAAGTAGTGATTCTACAACATTTTGCTATGCTCATGGACAGTGACTGTAAAGGGGTTTATAGGGGAGACCTGGTATAGGGGAGAGCCTAGTAAACATAATATTCATCATGTAAGTGTAAATTAATAACAAAAAGAAAGAAAGAAAGAAAAGGGGGATTACTCCCTGATAGGATAAAACTAACTGTAAATCAACAATTAATGCATGCTTTAAATATCCTTAATTTTGATCACTTAAAGGGTGTCAGATGATCAGCTATGGAGGTACATTTTTCTGATAATATTCCTTTCTCTTACGAAAAAAGAAAAAGCAGTTCCTGTGTGGTGACCTCCAATGAGTTCTACACAATGGTATAAAGGGCATATCAAAGTGTAGGCAAAGGGTCTGTTTGTGTTTATACAGAGGATCAAAGCCTAATTTGGCTACCCAGAAAATGAACTAAGATACGATATGAAGAACTTCCAACATCAGCACTCTCTGGAAGACTCATACCAGAAGATGATCATCAAAAAACCTCAACAAAGATCCAGTCACTGCTACAGCTGTAGCTGCATTCATCCCACCAGTTCCTGGACTTGCCATGGGAATGAAGAAGGAGATATCTAAGCTGGCCTGTGCATACAGTAAAACAACAAATTTGACTGGATCTATACTGTTGGAACTCAACCAAGAATTAGGAGAAGTGCAAGTTGTAATGCTCCAAAATCTTACAACTAGACTATCTACTGTTAAAAGAACATATGGGATGTGAACAGTCCCCAGGAATGGGTTGTTTTAATTTGTCTGATTTCTCTCAGACTGTTCAAGTTCAGTTGGACAATATCCACCATATCATAGATAAGTTTTCACAAATGCCTAAGGTGCCTAACTGGTTTTCTTGGTTTCACTGGAGATGGCTAGTAATTATAGATCTGCTTTGGTTATGTAACTGTATTCCTATTATGTTAATGTGTGAGCGCAATTTCATTAGTAGTTTAAAACCTATACATGCTGCAGTTACTCTACAAGAAGATATGTCAAAGAAATAATCAATCTTCCCATGTTTTCTTCTGCCTGCTACTTCTATAGCTTTCTTTCTTCCTTCCTAATTACAACCCTTAAATAGAATTCGTGCCTCATATCGAATTTACCGAGTATCATAATTCCTCCAAGTGGTAAAGATACCTCAAGACAAATGCGGGGCATAGAAGCCACAGGGCATAAATATGCAAAGAAGTAAAAAGCTAACCTTTTCAAACAATATGGCATCTCTCTCACTTACCAATTTTACATTTCCCTGTATGGCCCCGGAAGATGACTGGTTAGCCAGAGACAGGTAAGATTCCTCAAGGGAGGAACAACCTAAGACAGGCACAGTCGCAGGGGGGCCATCAGGTGAGAAATTGGGGATCAACAGAGGTGAGGCTTAGAACCTCACCCCCCCTGTTCTGAGAGAAATCTTCTGCATCCGTGGATGTTTTATTGCCCTTGTCTAGCTTGGATTAACACATAGTCTACAGGCACACACCTGATCATCTACATTTGCTCTTTTACAACACTAAACTATGTTTTCTACCTTTATCTTGCATCTACCTACCACTTCAGCATTTTATTAAAAATAATAATAATAAAGAGAGAAATGTGGTATCCACATATAAATCAAGTATAAAAATCAAACGAATATTCATATTTGAACTGATTGTTTATAGTTCATAATGCGTGATCAAAACCGAAAGTTTCTGTGATGACTGTCCTTGTACTGTTCACCGTGTAAGAACTTATACACTATGTAAGAATTTGTTCACCATGTAAGAACTTGTTCGTTATGCTTCAGAAGATTGGAGACTGACGAGAATTAGGCTTGGGGTGGATTAATGATTGTTCATTGAACATTGACTCCCCTATACAGAATTTTATTGTTGTTAACAACCATTTGATCAATAAATATGAGAGATGCCCTCTCAAAAAAAAAAAAAAAGTACAGACTTCCATTTGTAAAATAAATAAGTAACCGGGATGTAATGTATAGCATAAGGAATATAGTCAAAATATTGTAACAACTTTGTATGGTGATAGCTGGTAGCTAGAATTATCATGTATATAAATGTTGAATCATTGTGTTGTACACCTGAAACTAATGTAATACTGTATGTCAACTACCCTTCAATAAAAAATAATTATCTACAAAAAAAAAAACCAGCAGTAGACTCACAGACACTGAGAAGTAACTAGTGGTTACCAATGGAGAGAGGTTGGGGGATAAAAGGGCACAATAATTCACAATCACAATAAAAGTTGATCATGGGGACTGTTGAACCACTGTAATGTACATTTGAAACCAACATAAGATTGTATATTAACAATAATTTTAAAAAATGAAGACAAAAGAGATATTTTCAGATTTGTAAAACCCAAACCAGCAGAGGCACACCAAACAAAAATGTTAAAGGACATCCTTCAGGTAGCAAGAAAATAATCCTAGAAGGAAATTTGGATTTACACAAGGCAAAGAAGAGCATCAGAAACAGTACTGTATGGGAAGAGATGGGACAAATAAAAAAACAAATAACACGATAGACTCAAATCTAACCATATCAATAATTAGTAAATGTAAATAGTATAAGCAGTAAATGTAAATAGTAAATAACAGTAAATGTAAATAGTATAAGCAAGAAAAGAAGAGGAAAAAAAGGCAACAAAGTTGGAAAGAAAGAAGTAAAACTATTTGCAAATGATGTGATCTCATACATAGAAAATCCTAAGGAATCCACACACAAAGAAATCATTAAAACTAAAAATTGAGTATGACAAGGTTGCAGATACATAATTAATGTATGATATCTATAAGTACATGAAAAGATGTTTGACATCATCAATTAGGATGAGACATCAGTTCACATTCACTATAATAGCTATAATAAAAAGGACAGATAATAATAGTGTTGGTGAGGATGCAGAGAAATTCAAACTCTTGCATATTGCTGGTGGGAGTGTACAATGATGCAATAGCTTTGGAAAAAGCACTTTGTCAGTGCCTCAAAAAGTTAAACATGACCCAGAAATTCTATTCCTAAGTAGAGACCCAAAAGAAATGGAAAACATGTTCGCACAAAAAGTTGTCCATGAATCTTCATCCCAGCATTATTCCTAATAGCCAAAAAAAATGGAAACAACACACATGAACATCAACTGGTGGATGGATAAGCAAAATGTGGTCTAGTCACACAGTGGAATGTTATTCTGCCTTAAAAAGGAATGAAGTACCAACACTTGCTATAACATGGATGCCCCTTGGAAACCTGCTAAGAAACACAAAAGGCCACATGCTTTTTGAGTCTATTTATATGAAATGTCCAGAGTGGATGAATCCAGACAGAAAGTAGGGTAAAGGTTGCCAGTGGTTGAGGGGAGCAGACAATAGGGTGTTTTTTCGGGATGATTAAAATGTTTGGAAATTATATAGTAGTGATAGTTTCACAACTCCATGAACATATACTAAAAACCACTTAATCGAACAGTTTGAAAGAGTGAATTTTATGGTATTAAATTAGATCTCAAGTTTTAAAATTTAATAAATCAAGAAGAGGGGATTAGATATACCAAAGTTTTAATGATAACCAATAGGAAGATCTACCAACAAAAATAAAACTAACAAAATTAAAGAAAAGAAAAGGTGCGAGTGAGCTAAATTCTTTGTCCTTCACATAGGGAGCTATAAAGCTCTCAGTAGAACATTTATGATCATCCTAACAATTCAAGAGGCAGTGACCAGAGGAATTAAAAACAACTTAAAATGGCTACCTCAGGGAGATGGCAATGAATGGAGATTTTTACTTCTTCATTTTATAGTCTGATAACTAATTTAATTAACAAATGGAAAGAAAGGAGAGGATACATTAACTGTCACAAAAGATGTATGGACTTTTTTTGGTTCCATTTTGATTACTGTATGCAGAGCATCACTGAATTTGTGTCTCAGATAGGGCACAGAAACAATTCTACATTTTTCCCAGTGGACTTGTCATCCATTGGGGTAAATTAGATTGAAATTAACAACAACAACAAAAAAAGCAAGCCTTGGTATAGCCCTTGAAATCTTCCGTCCATTTAGGTAGTTACTATACCAATAATATAAAAATATGTTAAGTACAATCCTTTACCTAAAAAGCTGCCAAATTTCAATGAATTCCCCTTCTGGCTCATAACATTCTGAGAAAATACAGCAAATCATGCAAAAATAAAAACGAAATATTATTGGTTCTTGGTAAGATTACAATTAAGGGGCTTTCGTTGTTTAATGTGGGAAGCATCATTTTTATCCAGCCCTTAAAAAATCAGAATTCCCCTTCATATAGTGACATATTATTCGAACAAAGATGCTTCCCTTTGGATTAAAAAGCAGTCAAATATCAAGAAGCAAGTGACTTGGGGGAAAAGCTCTTTGTTGGTGCTCGTCTAAGGCTTTTGAATCTTTTAGCCAAAGCACTGGGAGAGAGGAAAGATGTTACCTAGCGACCCATCACCCTAGAGATATGTATGAAGATCTCTTTGCCCTCATCATTTCTGGCTGTGCGGTACTAGTTTCCAGTGATCTAAGAGCACCACTTACCACTCACCTGACATAAAGGAAGCAAGCCCAAGTTATCTGGGATAAATCTGTTGTGTTTAGCGATCAATGGAGATGTTATTCACAACCTCCTGGTCATTCTCTCTAGTACTTTATAGTTTGGTCTTATGAGCTGAGCTACTTAGGATCTCAGGTAGCAGGTCTTAAAATGTTGCTGAGTAACTGCCAAATGATCCATTACTCAGGAAGTGATTGGAACAAAGGACAGGTACTACAACATTTATGGAATTTTACCTATCATATTGTCCTGAAGGGATACTGATAAAATTAATGTACATCTCCACACTACATAATACCACAGTAGGATGTTTTAAAGATCCTAAGTTGAATTGTTTTCAGATGCAGTTTGGCTTGCTAATAAAGTCATGCCATTTTTAAACACTTTCAGCTGTTAGTGGCCTTTTACTGGCTACGCTAAGACTCATGCTCATTGAGCTCACTGACACTCCAACTAGTTTGACCTCTTGCCTTCCCTGACCCTCTTTCTAAACTGAGTGCCCATTTGGGGGGTAGTGGAGGGGTGGGAAGAGAAACAAATGGAAGTGGGGTGGATGGGCTGGTGAGTGAATGTCTCTGTCTTGCCAATGGGTTTCAGCCTCTGGCAAGTTCGCTATGGATTCAGTGTGACCAAAGAAATTGACAGCAAAACGTTCTTCGGGGTGAAAGGGTTTATTACCCGGCTTGTTCTACTGCTTGTTCTTTAGTTTATTGCCTAAAGGTGTGGAAGCGGCAGCCCAGCAACAGGCCAGTTACATCATCAGGTGGTTTAAGTTCAGTGAGGATCCTGGCCATTAGGAACCCCAACTTCCCCACAGTCTCGGTGGAGTTCACAGGGCCTTGAAAAGTCAATGAGATATCTTGGGCAGTTGGATGGGGATCTGATGAGGGGATTATGCTGGAAAAGTGGGTGGAAGAAGGAACTACTGATCACCCCTCTTCAGTTTCATTCTTGAGCAGATGCTATACTTTGTATTCATAGCCTTCTTGGCCATTACCTTTGAGATGGAACCAGAGAATGGAAGACAGTGTGGCCACAGTGCCCTCTGGTGGCCATAAGGGGACTTGCCATTTGGTACTCACATAGTCAACTGTCTTTTCTTCCTATCCCCCACCCCACTAGACTATAAACTCCATGAGGACAGGGATTTTTGTCTGGTTACTCATTGTCGTATATCCAGTGTCTAGGATAGTGCCTGGCACATAGTACGTGTTCCATAAATATTTACTGAATTGAATGGCTGACACAGATTTCAAACCCTGATCCACCACCTTATTGTTGTATGACCCAAGCAGCCCTAATTTCATAAAGCCTCTTTCCTCATGAGTAAAATGGAGGTGCTAACACCTACCTCCCGCAAGCACTGACTGAAGAGAAGAGGCTTACACATAAGGTCTGAGCAAGGGCATTCAGTCGATGCCAATTCCCTTCTCACCTACCAGTCAGCGAAGATGATGCACTCATTATATTTTGACAGCAACAGCTGATTTAATGGGCATATTTGTCGCAATAGGGCAGCCTGGGGAAATTTCCCAAACCTAGTCCTGGGTTGCCCAGGCAAGGAGTAAATGTATCCAGATAGATAGGGCGTACCAGGTGAGGTGTATGATTCCTCTTTTGGCATCCTCCCCCTGACTCCCCACCCCCACAGCCACACCCAGCTCTTCCTACTGTCCTAACACATTGGGCTCCCTCTGCCCTCTGAGCCTTTGCAGATGCTGTTTCCTAGGCCTCCCTCTCTTCTGTCTAGTCCCATTGCCACGATCCACTTTCAAGCCCTCTGAGTGGCTGCATCAGCCTCCTCCTGTCCCCCCAAAATACACCTTTCTGCAGTGAATGCAATCTGAACTGCATATATGCTTATCTCACCTTCCAGCTTCAATCTGATCTCAGGACAGAGTCCAAGTTCTCTGACCTACCATTTTGTGGTCTGGACTTAGCCCAGCTCCTTGCCATCTTTCCTCTCCTGATCCCAGCTTAAATCCTAAACCAAATAATCCAGTTGTTGGTAAAAGACTTGGGTGATTTCCTCAGGCTGCCCCATTATGGCAAATTTGCCCCTTAAAGCCCAAGGAGACTCTGCCCTCCCGTCTCCTCGGCCTGGAAATCCATTGCCCTGCAAGGCCAGGCATGTATTGCTTTTGAGGGCCCTTTCCTCTGGTAATGGAATCCCCTTCTAGCTCTCAGATATGGAAGTACCTATAGTGCTGGCCCATTTCTGGGCTCAAGGGTGAGCTTGACACTTAGTCTGATATATTTGTTTTCTTCTTTAATTGGAAGGCTGTGGGTGCAGCATGCCCTTCCCAGTTAGCCCCAGCACACTCCCCTTTGTCTTATTCCAGCTTCCTCCATTTGTTTTTTCTGCTTGGGTCCTGGAGGCATTTGAGACTCCTGTTACATGTCTCCCTTCTGCCTTGTCAGGCTTTGATTCCTTCCTGGATCCCAAGTGTTTGGCCTTCCATCTCCCAGCTCAGCTCTGACACCCAGAGGTGGCCCTGGTTCTATGGAGGTTCAGTTATGTCCCTTCAGGTCTTAGGAGCTGGAGCTCAGAGATCTAAGTTCCCTGGAACTCAGCTGCCCAGCTGAGAGTGTCTTGTTTACCCAGGAGAAACAACTGGTGGACCTTTGTGTAGGTTCATTTTAGGGAGGACAGCCCAGCCCCAGGTGGTTCCTTGGGCCGTGTCCTGTGAGAATAGCCCCTGCAGTTCCAGACATCATCAAAAGCAGCATCTGCTTCTGCCTGACACCTCCAGCAGATGGGTCTCTGCTGTGTGCTCAGAGCCTCGCCACAATAGGTGTTCAGCCCATTTGGTGTGTGAAGAATGAAGGTCTTGGCCTCTCTGGGGCTTTCACATCTAAGATGAGCTCATTGTTTTATTGATCTGCCCCCTTTCCCAGGCCCTTCACTGGTCTCCAGGGTTAAGCACAGGGCAAAGGGGCAGAATAACAAGTCTCTGTGGCAGACTGTGACCTTCAGATTTCCCCTGGGGAGAAAGCCTTTGTTGCCAAGAGCTGTTTTCCTCCCTTCCTGGCAAAGGTGAAGAAGAGTGCATCCTGGGAGGGGAGAGGGGTAGCTCCAGACCAGACCCTCTTCTAGGAGTCACTTCAGGGACCACCTTCATCTCAGGGAGCCCCTGTGTCCTGGTTCCTCCCAGAGCCATCCCTGGAGGGTTAAAGATAGGCGAGTTCTAGGCTTGAGGTGAGGGTAGGGACGGCCACACTGGTGAGCAAGACCTGAGGTGTGTTGTGTGTTTGGGAGCTGGATTTAGATCCTTTGCTTAGACCCAAGTTCTGACTTAACAAGGAAGGAAGTTTGACGTCTGAACATGGACCCCTGCCTGCCCCATCCCTTACTTCCTCAACTGACCTTTGCTCCAGACCTAACTGCTCTGCAACCACTGTCCTTTCCCAATTAATGACAACCCCATGGAACCAGACCTTAAAAGGCCTTCAGCAACAAATCTGGGGATAATGTATGGTGGAGTCTGTTGAGGACCCTGTGAGGAATGGACAAGTTCTCACCTCCACCAAAGAGGTGTTAACAGTACCAGAAGTGAGATGCAAAATACTTAATAACCAACACAATATGGGCATTGACTAAGTGGAATATTCCAGCTGAATATCAGAGCTAATGCCATATATCCTTAAATAGGTTACTGATTGTAAAATACACATACTATTACTCAAAAGTTGTCAGTTAACTGTGATGCTTTCTTATCACTTATAATTTCTATTTCATATTTGTGGGAAGAGCTCTTTTTGACTTACTTCATTCAACATAGATTGTTAAAAAGTGCATCTTAGGGTAGACGAAGCATGTCTAACATTGCTGAACCTTTACCATATATTAATTATCACCCAAAAAAATCCATAATGTTGATCATTTATTAGGGCCATTTTACAGATTAGGAAACTGAAGTGAGCAGAGGTGAAGTCAGCCCTCTGAGGTCACACAAGCAGTAAGTGGCAGATCCAGGCTTTAGCCCAGGCTAATACCAAGAGCATCCTGTTGGTCACTATACGTAAAGATATGTAACCTTGAGGGTCTCAAGAAACCATGTCATCCACTGCCAGCATCATCCTCTTTGGCTTCAGGGCCGGTGGGTGTGGGGCACTGGAGTGGCCCCTTCAGCAAACAGCTTGAGGGAGAAATCAAGGGCTGGGGCAGCCTGGGTCAACATCCCCAAAGAGATGACATCAATGTGGGGTCCACAGAACTTAGGGAGGTTGCCCAGTGTGATGCCCCCACTGGCCTCCACGCCCACACTTGGGAACCTGGCCTTCAGTGCTGTGGCTGTGGGGTGCAGCTCCTGCAGGACACAAGCCAAGGAGAGGTGAGAGCCCGCAATACCGCCCCTTCCCAGGAAGCAGACCCCACCTCACCTCAGGCCTGAAGTTGTCCAGCAAGACGAGGTCTGCTCCAGCCTTGGCTGCCTCCACAGCCTCCTGCAGGCTGCTGCACTCCACCTCCACCTTCAGGGCGAAGTTAGCTGCCCGCTGGGCCCTTAGCACTGCCTGCCAGGCAGGCGGGAGGAGTGAGAGTGAGGAACAGGTGGCACTCGGCACAAGGCACAGTGAGCTGGGACTTGCTTCAAGAAGGCCCAGATGGGGCTAATGAGGAAACTGGACATTGGATGGTTTCTTTTAAATTAGGTAAAACCACATGAAATTATCACTTTTGTGAGTCCAAAAAATGGCCAAATATCAATATTTAGTGTTCAGACCTGAATTTCAATTTGACTCAGAATATTAAAGCCAGAAGTGGTCTTTAACAATTCCATAGATGGGGAACAGGTCCAGGGAGCTACGGTGACCTGCCCATGGTCACAGAGCCATCAATACCGAGTTCCCCACAGCCTATCCTTTGCTCTTGAACATCATACTAAGCAACAGAACTTCAGTAAAGACAAGTTCACCCTCTCACTTGACGGGGGAACAACTGAGGGGTGGGGGGTCTTGTGCCACCGTCCCCGACTATCACTGTTCCCCGGGGAGCGGGGGGGCCTCTGGTGGGGGAAAGGGCTAAGATGGGGGTTTGGAGCAGGGCTGGGTAGGAGCTCAGCCGGACATACACCTTTTCCACGCTTCCGGCCGCCATGACATGGTTGTCCTTCACCATCACCAGCCCACCGAGGTCATAGCGGTGGGAGGCAGCTCCGCCCACGAGGAGCCCATACTTCTCCACCATCCGGAAGCCTGGCGTGGTCTTCCTCGTGCCTGCCACGTGCCCAGCCCAGCCGGTCGCCCTGGCAGCCTCCACAGCGGCAGCAGCAGTGCTGGCAATGCCACTACAGCGAGCCAGCACGTTTAGGGCCACGCGCTCCCCCAGCAGCAGACAGTGTGCAGGGCCCTGGACCTCAGCCACCCTGGCCACGGGCACCAGCTTTGATCCCTCGGGGAGGAACCAGGAGACCTGGCAGTTGACTTGGGCAAAGACTGCATCAAAGAAAGGCCTCCCAGCCAGTACCCCTGGGGACTTGGCCCACAGCGCTGCCTGCGAGGGGGCCGCACCTGTGACCAAGGCGGCGTGGTTGAGGCCCGGGCAATCCTCTTGGAGCCAGCTGTCCGCCAGGGTAGCCAAAGTGGCATGGGGCAGCAGGAGCGCCAGGCCTGAGAGGGAAAGAACAGCAATACATTTTGGTTTCCTCCCTTGTAGTCAGGGGTGATTATCAAAACATTTAACATGCTAAACCAGACTCCAGCCAATGAGAGTGAATATCTGGGGGTCCCAGGAGAGGGGCAGTGTCACTGGGTGGGCCCTGTGGGCTGGACAAGGTTGCCAGAGTAGACAAATAAAAATATAGGACACCTAGTTAAATTTAAACCTCGGACAAACATCAGAGGTTTGTTTTTTTTTTTTCAGTATAAACATATCCTTGGTGATATTTAGAACTTGCTTAAAAATTATGCCAGTTATCTGAAATTCAAATGCAACCCAGTGTCCCACATTTTACCTGCAAACCTAGTGCTGGATCAGCAGCTCTTTCCCAACTAGAAGAGAAGGGCACACCACCTGGCCACCCCACAGCCTCTTCAGGAGGCCTGACACAGAAGGATTATTTAGGAGCTGAAGCTCCCAGTACAAGGTAAGCTGTGTGTCTTTTTTATCCCAGTCTGCTCTATAGCACCAAGTATTTTTGAAGCTGGAAGTCCAGCTTTGTACTGACAGAGAGACTGAGAACTGGAGGGGCAAGGCAAGCCAGCCAAGGCACACAGCCCACTGGCAGCAGAGTCAGATGGGCCAGGCCTTGTGGCCGCAGCCTCCTATCCCTCTGCCTCTGCTGGCCTGGCGACCCCTCCCATGCCTGATGTTTCAACAAACTGTCCTCTCTCTAGAGATGAGGGCTATACAAGGAGGAAAGAGCACAGGAAACTGGGCTTCAGTCCTTGCTCTACAAGACACAGCTTCAGGGGTGTGGGCAAGTCCTTTGCCTGTAAAGAGAGAGTTATGGATATGGTCTGTGGGGCCTCTCTGCCAGCACGGAGTCGCTATGGAGCTCCTCGCACTAGTGGGGTGACTGCACAGGCCGCACTCAGTCATGGTGCAGCATGGCCATCTGTACCCCCAAGAGACTTGCCACTGTGTGGCTTCCCAGGTGAGGAGACAATTTGACAGCACATGAAGGGGTTGGGTTGGGTTGGATTTCCCCCACTTTTGCCCCAACTTGAAGCTAAGGCCAGACATTCTTTCAGTGACTGCCCTTCGCCCTTCTTCCCCACATCCTTTCCCACAACTGCCCTTGGTGGCTTCCATTCCTCACTCAGAGCCAGCCATGCTCTGGTTGGCGCTGGGAACAATGTCAGTAAACACAACAAAGACATAGTCCTGAACCGCACTGTTCATGGTCTAGCCAGGCAAAAGGACTGGGAACCGACAGCAGGGATGCAGAGGCCTCTCCCCCCATTCAACTAGGCACAGTCATGTTTGCTTTTTAAAGCAAAATTTGACTCTTTCAACTGGTAAATATTGGATAAACCAACTACAATATATCTATACAGCAGAATTCTATTTGCCAATGAAGAATCAACTGCTCTTATGCACAACAGGGACACATTTCAAATGTATTATTCTAAAAAAGCAGCCAGATTCAAAAGGCCATCCATATGACATTCTGGAAAAGGCAAAAACAAGAGCAGCAGAGAACAGCCCAGTGGTTGCCTGGTGAGGGGAGAAGGGCTGCACCAAGGAGATTTTGGATGTGATCAAAGTGTTACATATCTTGTCTATGATGGTGGCTACATGACTGATGAATTTGTCAGCATTATTAGAACTATACAGAGAAAGGGGTTAACTTTCAGTAATTATACCTCATTAAACCTAACTTCTTAAAAAATTAAAAAGTAAATTTGAGTGGATCATTCTCCTGCTTAAAACTCCACTCTCACTGTATTAACTCCAATTCTCTTGACTTCTTTCCATCTTTCATTTATTCTTTTGACAAATCCTTATTGAGCATCTATTGTGCACCAGGTACTAATTGCTGAGAGAGTGTGGGCAGCTCTTCCTCTTAGTTTTCAGGCCCTAGCTTATGCTGTTCCAAGGTTGTGCCTCTACCTGGAAGTCCCTTGCGTTACCCTCATCCCCCAATCCCCCCTTCACCTTCATTCTCTTTTAGGTCTTCTCTTAGGGGTCACTTCCTCAGCAGGGGCTCCCACAGACCCCTGAAATCAATCACATGCTCACTTGGCTCCTTGCTCTTCCCACTCTGTCATACTCCACTGTGGTTTCCTCTTTGAAGGCAAAGATATGTCTGTCTAGAGGGTTTTCTGCTGTAGCGCAAGTGCCTAGCACACTGAATCATACAAATGTGCTTGCTGCTTTGATAGGCAAAAACGGCCAAGTATTGGCAATCTCATATTGTTCAGCTTAACACTAAGTGCTCAGTGATAATTATCCAAGCAGAAAGGCTGCACCAGGGAATGAATCAGAGCCCAGACCCTGGGGCCACGTGGCTTGGGTTTCAATACTGCCTCTACCACCTTCAGCTAAGTGACTTTGGGCAAGTGACTCCACCTCTACAGAGCCTTGCATTCCTCCGAACAGGGATCATACTAATAAGCACCTGAGGGGCTTGTTAGGAAATTAAGTGAATTAAAATTTGCAAAGCCCTTAAGACACTGTCGGGCACATAGTAGGTGTGTTTGCTAAAGGAATGACTGAAGCACTTACCAAGGGTCACAGGAGCAGAGGAGGAAATGACTCAGTGTCCCTGAGGAAGGGGGAGGTAGTGTTACTTGCCTTAAAGGGTGAGTAATGTTTGCCAGGCAGGCATGTGGGGTGGCAAGGAGGGAGGGCAAGACATTTCAGGCTGAGAGAGCAGGTGTTCAAAGCTTAAAGGCAAGAAAAGAGAGTAGGTAGGGGCAGGCTGACTAAGGTTCATGGAAGAACTGATGGGAGGTAAGGCCAGAGTGAAAAAGGGCAAAACTATTCAAGTGAGAAATCTGCAGATCCTAGGGACCATCACAGATTTTTAAGCAAGGGAATGATATGATTATGATTTTGTTCTAGAAGGATCACTTCAGCCACCAACTGGAGACAAGTTGGGAGGCAAAAGGAGGCTAGAGGAATTGGTCAGACAAAAAGCAATGAAGTGCTGAGCTCGGGCAGTAACTGTAGGAATAGTGAGCAGGGGCCAATCGGAGGGTTATTTCTGAGGAGGATTTACAGGAAATAGCAGCTAAGTAAGAGCAGAAGGCTTGAGTTTCTGTGCTGGGTAGGTGAGAACTGACATAAGGAGCTATTCAGGGAAGAGTAGGTGGGGCAGTGGACGGCGAGAGCAGAAGGTGGCAGCCACTACTGACCGGGTGCGTGTGGTGCACTGGCTGTGGGCACCACATTCTCCTGCTCTTGCCTGAACTCTCCAGAGGAGGCTGCTCCCATTTTGCAAGTGCAGAAACTGCATCCCAAGCAGATTACCATGTGGAGCCCTAGTGACACAGAGCTGGGGAGGAAGAATGACTTTGGTCTTGCAGATGAAGGTTGAGAGGCCAGCAGGAAATGTGGATGACTGTGTCCTGGTGGTGGATCGAACACTGGTTCAGGAGTTCAGAGAAGTCTTGGGGTGATGAATGGAGATTTGGGAGTCGCCCGCATACACGGATGTTGACTTAGCATAGCAGTGCATAAAGTCACCAGGTCAAGTAAGAAGAGGACTCTGAGAAACACCAGTATTTAAAGGACACCCAGAGGCGTTGCTGTCAAAAACAGAAGCAGCACCAGGAGAGGGTGGGTGTCTAGATGAAGAAGGGGGTTCCAAGAAGTAGGATGTGAGCAGAAGCAAGATGAAGGAAGGCTGAAAATGGGCACTGGACTTAGCAACTGCAAGTTCTCCACCAGAGCAGTCTTAGTGCCATGTGGTGGAGGCAGGAGACACGTTGCCAAGGTCAAGGAGTCCACAGGAAGTGAGGAAGTGGAGGCACTGCTCCTGTCGGCAGAGGTTGAGGAAGCAGGGCCCTTCACCTGGGCTGCACATTGGAATCACCTGGAGAGATTTTCTGACTCTGCCTTTCAGCCCCATTCCAGACGAACCAAACCAATCTTTTGAGAGTGGTTCCCCAGGCATCCAGCTTTTGGAAGACTCCCTGCGTGACTCAGATGCACATGGGCATTAAGAATCAATGCTCACCAAGACCACATATTGTGCCTCCATTTACAGGAAATGTCCAGAAAAGGCAAATTGAGAGAGACATGTTAGAATAGGGTTTCCCAGGGCTGGAAATAACTCTAAACTACATGGGATCACACTGGGGTGATGGAAATGGTCTGCAGTGATGGCTGCACAACTCAATAAATTTACTAAAAAAATCACTGAATTGTTCACTTAAACAAACAGGAAACAAGGCTGTGCCAACAGGCAGGAATCACTTTGCAACCCTAGTGAACCAGTGGATCTGGGCATTGAGCATTAAAAGCCAACATCTAGGAGAAAGACAGCTAGATGCTGCTGCGCCTGACGGGGAAACACACACCACCCACAAGCAGCTGAACCAGAGTCAGATCAGACCTCTAGATGCAACCACCAACTTTCAAGAAAACCAGAGGACAGAGGAACATGGAAAACTATACCATGGGGATACAACTAGCAAAATTCAGACCATAGGAAACTCTACCAAAGGATAACCTCATTTCTTCAACAAATATTTTGCAAGGAAAACAAAAGACTAAAACAATCTTAAAACACAGACTAACCAATCACAATCTATAGATCTTATTTGGATCCTAATTTCAAAGAAACTGAAAACAAATTAAAACATTTATGAGACACTGGAAAGCTGAACATTAAGTGGATATTTGATAACAAGGGAATTTTTAAATGTTTTGTTGTGATAATTGTATTGTGGTTGTAATTAAAAGAAAAGTACCTATCTTTTAGAAAATGCAAGCTGAGATACTCATGTTTGAAAAGATCTGAAAGCTGGTTTTGCTTTAAGGTAAACCTGGAAGGTAGAAAGTAGAGGGGTGTGGATGGGTCCAGACTGACCAAGTTGATGGCTGTTGAAGGTGAGTGAAGGCACATGAGAACTCATCATACTTTTCTGTCTACTTCTGTGTATTTTTGTAGTTCTCTATTAGAAAAACGTTAAAGAAGGAAAGGAAGAAAGGAAGGAAAGAGGGAGGGAGGGAGGAATGAAGGAAGAAAGGAAAAGGGAGGGGAGAGGGAGGGAGGATAAAAGGAGGGGAGGAAGTAGCCCTCATTTGAGGTCAAGGACATTTTTAGGATGGATAAGTAGTCCTTCTCAACTACACCTGCACAATTGAGTTATCTGGCGAGCTTTGCAAAATGCTGATGCTTGGGCCCAACCTCAGAAATTCTACTGTAACTGGTCTGGAATGTAGTAACATAATCCTAATTTGTAGCAGAATTGAGAGCTTCAGAACTCCCAGGGGAAAATAACAGCTGCCATATACTGGTGCCTACCTTATGCTAGGCACTTGCTATAGTCATAAATCCTACCAGCAGTTCTTCAAGGTAGAGATCATTCCTACTCAGAGATGGACAACTGAGGCTCAAAAAGAGAAACTACCTAAAGATCAGAGCTAGGAAATGATCAGCAAGGGCCCATATCTTCTCTCTCCACAGCCAGAACTTTTAGACCCCCCACACCTTCCACCAACAGGGTTTACTCTCTAACCCCTTCTTCCAGATTAATTGTTCTGACTGCCTATTGCATAAGCAGGTCATTTGTAGAAAATAAATATGTACCTCTGATTTTTCTTAGGCCTGACTTTGCCATGCATGGCCAACAAAAGGGATTCCTGCAGGTAGCTTTGAAAATAGGGGCTCCCCTCCTTAGCAGCTGTTTCTGAGAAGGTCCTCAGAGAAGAGAGTGCTGTTCTTGCTGCCTGAGGAGACCTGGATAAGAGAGCTTGCCAGGAAGCCGCTACGCAGAGGGCACAGACAGATTACCCCTTGCCACCTTCTACCCTTGCAAAAAGGGTATAAAAGCTCTCTCAAGATGCCTGGGCTTCAGAGATTATAGTTTTAGTCTGTGGGATGTAACTTTTATCCCTCAAGTCAATACCTTAATTGGTTGTCCAGAGTTTTATTAAAATTGGCATCTCTATTTTTGAGGGGCTCCAAAGCATCCTGGGGTATTATCTGCTCTTTCCTCTTCAAATATACTGTAAAAAGATGGAGATAAACCAAAGACTCTGGCAGAATATATGAAAATCATCCTCCACTGGCACATTTGCTGTGCTTGTCTGGATTGATGACTGATTACTGTGTTTCTAGGACACCCTAACTAGATGGTGGCTACTGACCAGGAGGGATGGTGCCAGGAATCAGAACTTGCCTCCCTTTTTCTTTCCTGCAGCCATTAACAAGCACTTGCTTGTGCCTTTGATGGATGGGGACAAAGGGAGACTGTAAATGCACCTAAAATAATATAACAAGTCTTTGTTAATTTTATGTGTACAGTGTGGTCTGTGCTTATACCAACAGTGGTGTAATGTTATACAAGGCTGACAAAGTGTTCCAGCTAAAACCAAGGAAGGATGGCTTTCCCTAATTTACAGGAAAAAATTAACTTAGAAGTGTTAATTTTAAAGGTTTTGCTTTATAAAGTAGGTGCTTCTACCATCTTCTGTAACAGAACCTGGAGTGACAGCTAACACTCTCACAGTCCTCCCTAAGTACTGCTGCAAGCATTTTATATATATTAACACATTTAATCCTCACAAGAACGCTATGAGGTAGGTACTATTATTATCCCCATTTTACAGATAAGGAAACTGAGGCACTGAAAAGGCAGGTACCTTGCCCAAAGTTCATGTGTCTGGGAAGTGTGGAGTCAGGATCATAAATCCAGGCAGGCTGGTTCCAGAGTTATCCTCACTCGCCCCACCTCATCACACTGCTATTTAATCTAGCACTAAATTAATTTTTAAACTACTACACGTTTATTGTGTCAACAGTCAAAGAGTTCTGCAAACCACACCCAGGGTTGTAGGGCTCTGCCCCCCTGTGGATTGGGAGTCAGAAACACTGGGTTTGAATCCAGATTCCATCCTCTACACGCTAGGTAACTTAGGCACCTCTCTGCTAACTTCTCTGAGAGTCAGTTCCCTGAGAAAATCCAGGGCTGTCAAGAGGAGGGAATGAGGCGATTCACACAGTGCCAGAGCGCATGTCTGTCTAGACGTTTCTGAACCCAAGTGTCAGATGCTGGCAGCTTTGTTCTTCCATCTATTTATTTGTTCATCCATTTGGCAAACACCAGATGGAGACAGAGACTGGCCAGCACTGCAGCTTCCAGATAAAGTTCTTTCCCCTTCTCTCCCTAGAGAAGAGAAATGACCTCCTGGTAGGGCCAAATGTGAGTGACTGGCCCAGAAGTGGCAAACCATTCCACAGGATCTCAGAGCAGCCAGAACGGAGCCAGAGCAGGGCCCAACTGAGTGGCAGGAAAGTGTTAGGGTTCTGTTTAATTGGTGATGGGAAATCACTAAAACTTTTGATCCAAAGTCATATGATCAAAAACGCACTTTGAAGTTTAAATATTTAAATTGTGCAGAGGGTTCTTGAGAGATGCAAATTGGGAGGCTATTCCAAAAGGCTGGGCAAGAAGTGATGAGTGGGATGAGGTGCAACACAACGCATCCTCCAAAACTGTGAGAGAAGGGCCACCTGCACTCCACGCCCACACTTGACCACCCAGCCTGCCCTGCTCACACGTGTGCAAGTCTTGTCTCTCTGCCTGCCATCTGCATCTGACCCCTGTCCCCGCCCCTTCTCTCCCCACTTCGACAGCTTGGCCTCAGTCCCTGACTTGTCTACTCCCTCCTGACTTAATCCCCCCAGTCAGGGATCCCAGAGCCAGCCCTGGATTCCAGTGTCAGTCCTCCAGCTTGGCCCCAGTTAAACTTCATATGTTGTCACTTGCACTTGCATGAAAGTCGAGGTGCAAAGGAAGGCCTCCACCCTCACTCCCTGCACAGCTCAGGAGGATGGAACAAAACAGAGGTCCAGGTGACACCATGGAGGGAAGTCCATTGAACTCAGGCAACCACCTGGGTATCGGGAAGCGAGCAGTCAAAGGTGAGGTTTCCGGTTAGAGCAGGAGAATGTTGAAGCCGGCACAGCAACGGAGCTGGTGTTTGTGATAACTGAATTTGAGCTGCCAGGGAGATGTCCAGGTGCAGTTGGACACACAGGGCTCCCCAGAGTGTAACTGGAGGCTTCGGACTGCAGAGCTTGGCCCCTGTCATTCTGCATTCAGCCTCCCCGTGACATCACCCCCACCCCACAGCAGAGAACTGACTCAACTCCCCTCCCCCTCCAGCCATAGATGGGACAGGACTTTGCCTCCCTTCCTGGCAAGGGACAAAGTCCAGAGCTGTTCCCCAGACATGGCCTCCTTCAGGCCATCCCTGACCTTCCCTGGGGCTCAAGCCCTTTCAACTCCCCAGAACCTGTTGGGGATCAACATGGAAGGAGAAAGAACAGTGAGAAGAGGACAGAAAGGAGTGCTTGGGGTTCAGAGAGGCTGGAGGGTAGTGGGGGAGGGAAGAGAGACCCAGAGGAGACTTGGTCTTCCGGTTGGGGGTTGAGGGTAAGGAGCTGTGATAATCTGGTATAGAAAGGGGGCAGGAAAAGGGACAGATGGCGATACAGGGACACAGGAAGAGAGGTCTGGGAGGCCCCTTTACCTTCAGGGTCCATGACAGCTTGGAGCCGCTGGCCAGTGTGTTGTTCACTGCTCAGATCCGGTGTTTGAGAGGCGGGGGACTGGGGGAGAAGCTGCCAGCGGGAGGGGAGGATGGGCTGACCTAGCCAGACCAGCTCAGGTGCTCCCCTTCCTGCCCTCCTCCAGGACCCCTGGGGCTACACAGAGCCGGCAGCTTTCCAGACTCAGAGGAGGAGCTCTAGGGCAGGCGCGGTTGCGTGACTCAGCAGTCCTCTCCTCTTTGAGCCAGAGGCCCTGGTCTCGGCACACACCCAGCCCTCCCGAGGGTGTGAGGTTGCCAGTGCAAGAATGTGCTCCCTTGTGGTGGCCAGAAAGCTTTTTGTGATAGGAAGGAAAATCATGAGCTTCAGACCTGGGTTCAAATCCTAATTCCATCCTTTTTTATCTTAAATACCTTTTTACATTTTTCTATGCCTCAGTTTCCTTAGCTGTAAAATGGGATAATATCTACCTCCTGGGTTCAACTGAGAATCAAGCGAGAAACCTCTTGGAGTGACAGAGTAGAAACACAACAAATATCCACCTCCCTTGCCTTCTCTTTTCCCAAGGTACTTTAAGGGCACAAGCAATTCAGAGCTGGACTTCTGAACCAGAAAGCTGGGAAACTACCAGAACCTGTACAGGGGGGCTTACAGGCAAGTGCCTGTCCAAGAACTGTTGGGGATTCCATTTCTTCACCAGAAGTTGCACTTTATTTAGAGTTGCCAGGACCATTTGTTACCCAAAAAGCAAAAGTGAGGTCCTTGTAATACTACTTTGTAAAAGAGAGGCATGTATCATAGCTCCAGCAACCTGTTTTTTTGAGCTTGTTTTCCCCCTCCTTGGAGAACCCCCTCAGACTTTTCTTCCACTAGGGGCCCAAGCCCTCCAAGAGAGTAGGAATCGGACTAGTTAATGATGATTAGAATAATGGATACTCAGGAGCAGGGAAGAAGCAGATTAGGCAAGAGTAATAATAGCTTAGTTTAGATGCAAATCAGGATCACAGGGCTTGAGTTTCCCCTAAAGAGCTATAGATTAAGTCTTGTCCCATATCCTTGCGCTGTTTCACAGGAGTTGGGACCCCACCAGGTGGACCCCAGACCAGTGGGAGCCAGAGATTGATGATTAAGATTCCCAAAATATCTCCAGCTGACCTCATGTTCAGCCAGTCAGAAGATGCCCATTAGCTAACATGGGGTGTGTGAGAAGCAGAATCAGCTAATATGCCTACTGGTAGTCTACTCTGAGCTGCCTCTGCCTGTAATTAACTGTGAACTTTACAGCCACTTTCTTAACCCTGGAAGCCTTGAAAACTGAAACCGTACCCTCCCTTAGAGGAGAGGTGCTTTAGGACCTATCCCAAGTGTTCTCCTCACTTGTGTCAAGTAATAAAGCTTATTCCTAGCTGAACCCTGCCTGGTGTGACTTCGTTTGGCTAAAGCCATTGTATCTGTTAACACATTGAGGCCAAATCCACTGGCATCTTCCCCTTCGCCCATTTCTTTCTCTGCAGCACATAACCCTGACAGGGCTGGAACTCAGCGAGGCAATCAAGGATCCTGGGCACAAAACCGGAGGAGGCCTCACTCTCAGGTTCCACTAGGAACCTTGCTCACTCACTCTAGTGCAAGCTTCCTTAAGTCCGTCTCCAATTTTTTCCCTTTTTTTCCTAGGCGCCCTGGGTTTCTCCTGGTTTCTCTCCTAAAGGCTCTTTGCTGTCTCTCACAGGTTCCATCCAGCCCTCACATTCTGGTGTTCCCTCAGGATAGTGGGACAGTTTCTCTTTCCCTCCTGGGCACACAGCTAAACTACATTTCCCAGCCTCCTTTGCACTGTGGCCCCTCGTGACTGAACTCTGCCCTGTGGATGTGAGCACATGTGATCCTGACCACTTCCAGACCTGGCTCCTGAAAGTCTTCCCATGATCCTCCCCTCACTCTCCTTCCTAGGAATGACAGAACCACAAAATGGAAGGAGCTTGTGTCCCTGAATGACTTTATGGAAGGTCACCCTCCCAATGCCAACACTGAACTGTTACATAATCAAGGCAAAAAGCTGTCGTGAGTTATGCCCCTGAGATTTTTGGGTTGTTTGTTATAGTAGTTAACCTGTATTGACTAACACTAAGATTCTCTCCACTGCTCTCTCCTCTTCTCATTCTACACAGTGAATGACATAATGTATGCATGTATCCATCTACACCATTATTTAAATTGCTATCTAAAATAAAATGACTTGTAAATCTCTAGCTCTAGCTCTGACTTCCCTCCCAAGTTCCAGGTCTATTTCTAACCATCTCCAAAACATCCTTCCTAACAGTTCTAAAAATGAACTCACTGTTTTCCCCCAAAACTGCTCATCTCTCTGCATTTCCACAGAACGATGTCAGCATCTCCTCATTCTCCCAAGATGGGAACCTTGAAGTCTAACCTTACTCTTCCCCCTTCACCCAAGAGCCAACTAGTTCTAAAATCTTAATCTCTAAATAACTATATTTCAATTATTTATTGTCACTTTGGGCCAGACTCCCACTAGATCCACCATTATTAGAATAATGCTCTCATCCTGGGCTGCACTGCCCCCAGGCCATCCTGCTGGAAGCCAGAATCTCTCAAAAGACAGATCTCATCTTGCCTTCTGTTCACTTAAAACCATTGTTTGCTCATTCATTAATTCACTGATCCCTCCATTCAGGAAGCACATATTAGGTAGCTATTGTGTGCCAGGCCCTGCCCTTTGGCACCACAAAGATGACATGTGGACTTGGAGGGGTTTACACTTTAATGAGTGAAGGACACCCTCATGTGATGACTGCCTACATGTTCATGCTGTCACATAGGCACCGTAGGATGGAGAAGAAATACTCTGTCTGCTTGGGATGGAAGGAGTGCCAGCTTCTTCGCAATGGCTGTGACATCTGAGCTGAATTTTGGCGGTTGAGGAGTTTAGTGGGAGTTCAAGTTGTGTGCTGTGGGGCAGGCTGGGGGTGGTTTGGCTTCAGGCAGAGCTGCACAAATGGCGAAGTATGTGGCCCTTCCCATGGCCAGCACCTCCTGGGATCTGGGCCATTGTCTAGTTAGGCTGTCCTGTACCACAAGGTGGACAGGCAGGTGCTGAGCACCCCGGGGCAGAGGCTTATCCTTGGGAGTAAGTCAATTGTCTCCAAAAGACCCTAGGTTTCCACTGTTTGTGGCTCTACCTGAGACCTCCCTGGAACAAGACAGTCACCCTCTTTATTATGCTCCTCAACTAATACCCAGTTAGAGTTTGAAATTGTTCTCTTTCCTTTTGTTTGGGATCTGCTTTTGTTTAGGAATCTTAGAACCTTCTGACTGAATACCTCTCTCACCTTGTAACAGTCCTGGCTCTATCTGTCTCCTAGCACAGTCATTGCACTTGGGACTCAAGAATGGGGTCTGTTTCCCAATTCCCTCAGCCCAAGGGCTGAGGATCACCTCTGCCAGCAGCCCCCAGGTAGGCCATCCTTCACAGTTTCTGCTGGCCAAATTGAACATGGTCAAGGGTCAGAAATGGGGATGCCAAGGAATAGTAGGTATAAATGTTAGGCTGGAGGAAGGAAAAGCAAGGACATGCAAACAGAACAGAGAGATACCATAAAAGGAGAACAGACCAGACCCCAAGGTCCATGCCTTATATGGAAAGGGGACAGCTCTTCCTGAATTCCATCCTTCTGATGTGCCAACTAAGACCTGGATGTCAGCCTCCTCCCTCTTGGAAGGAAAAAGTTTCTAGTTGTCTATTATGTCACCTTTAGCCAGTCATATCTCTCCACACCCCCTAGGGTAGCTTACCCACTCCTCCCCCTCCTAATCTCTTATAAGCCCCCACTTCCCTGACCGGGTGTGACTTCCCCAGCCTGTAATACCCAGACCAGAGAACATCACCTGGGAATTGCACTCAAATAAACTGCCTGGCCCTTTGTTGCCTCTCATCCCCTGCTTATTTTGGCTAGAATTTATCTTACATATCTTACATATCTTACATATATGGAGAAATCCTGGGAAGGAGCATGAACGCAGGGCCCCAACCAGCCACTGGTTGCCCTGCCCCCTCCTTTGCCAACCCGGGACCTCAGCCTGCTCTCCGCTGTAGACTATTTTCTGGTGAGTCCCTCAGTTTCCCCCAGTCTGTTTCCCTTCCTAACTCCATTTCACCTGGTATGTTAGAAATCATAGCTATGTCCAGGTGGGACATCAGGCCCCTGGGAATTTAGCCCACACTCTGCAGGCATCCGGCCCACCCCTGGCCCTGCAGTATGGGAGATGTCCCTACCCCAGGCTCCAGGATGTCTGTGGGCATCCAGCCCACCCCTGGCCCTGCAGTGTGGGAGACATCCCTCACCCAGGCTCCCAGGACATCTCCCCTGACTTGGTGCGCTTGGGATGCTGGGCTCTCCTCTCAGCAGGATTAGTTGGGAAGTGGCACAGACATGGGGAACCAGCCCTCAAAAGCAGAGGCTCAGACCCCACTGCAGTGTTTCATTTCTAATTTGGCTACTCTATATTTGTCCCAGGAAGTTTGCAAATAGACGCTAGTCTTTCTTTGCACTGAGACCGGGCCTCAATATCCCTTGGACAATCAATCTTGCTGGCCCCCTGAGGGAACTTTCAATTTTAGCCTCCTCACCAACTTAACTAATTATTGCCACTGGAGCAGAGAGTAGGGTGAAATCCCATATGTGCAGGCTTTTTGGACTTTGTGCTCCTGTCCAGACCTTTGTATTAAGTGTTCAACAACTCAGGTTCTCCTGTCCCGATCCCAGTTAAAGATTGTCAGCCTCTTACTCTGCCCAGTCCTTCTCCCTTTTCAGATCCACTGGAGGACCTTGGTCTCCCACCTCCCTCAGCTCACGATCCCCTCCCCCTCTCTCCACCACCATCTTTAAGTCCTTTGTCTTCACACGTGTCACTGCCATCTTAAAGTCCTACATTCTCAACCATGCTGTTGTTCTGCTCTCCTCTTCTGGTAGCTGCACCACACCCCTCCCCCTCTCCTTCCACCTTCACCACTCTCTTCCCCCACCAGAACACGCTCCTCCCGCCCTCTGGTTCCAGAAGCCACAGACAAGAAGCTGAGGAGAGAGAAAGCAATTAGATATCAGTGACTCAAGTCTTTATATCGGTTTGTCTGTCTGTGTATATGTTTTTGTGTTTTTTATGTGGGGGGTGTTGCTGACTGTAGCTGTTGTGTCTCAGTTTCTATATTTGTGTGTCTAGGTGTGTAGATGAAAAATATTTTCCTACCTCTGGATGGTATTAATAAAAATTAATTTAAAAACAAGCACTTGTTTGTTTTTGGCAGAGCCAAGATGGCAGCGTGAGTAGAGTAGCAGAAATCTCCTCCCAAAACCACATATATTTTTGAAAATACAACAAATACAACTCTTCCTAAAACAGAGACCAGAAGACACAGGACATCAGCCAGACTATATCCACACCTGCGAGAACCCAGTGCCTCAGGAAGGGGGTAAGATACAAGCTGCAGCCCGGCAGGACCTGAGCGCCCCTCACCTCAGCTCCTAGTGGGAGGAAAGGAGTCAGAGCACGGAGGGAGAAGGGGCCCAGGACTGCTAAATAGCCAGCCCTAGCCATCTGCACCAGAGTGCAGACACAGTGCGTGTGAGGGGTGCTGGAAACTAGGGAAACAGGACAGTGAGACCTGTGAGCAGGTCCCCACAGCTGGCACCCCGGGGACAAAGAAAAGCAAGTGTTTTTTGAAAGTCTTAAAGGGACAGGGGCCTCACAGCTGGATGGAAACATTCCAGGACACATAGCCCAGCAGCTGGGAATCCCGGGGAACTCTGGACACCCTAACCCCCTGTGCAGCAGTGCACCTCAGAGGCCCCTCACAGAGATAAACAGCCTCCCAGCCGTTTCCCCTCCAATGCAGCTCTGCCATATCAGAGTAGCAGCCTGAGGCACGCCATGCCCACAGCAACTGTGGAGCTAAACTCCACAGGGGCTGGGCAAGAATCAGAAGCCCTTTCTGTGCGCAACTGCCCAGCACAAGCTGCTAGAGGCTGCTGTTCTCCTAGGAGAGGAAGGCCACAAACCAAACAGAAGGGATGTTCTCCCAGCCGTCACTTGCGCCAGCACTGCAAACCATATCTATTGCCATGAAAAGGCAGAATTTGAGGCAGACCAAAATCACAGAGGCAACCCCTGAAAAGGAGATAGACGGAACCAGTCCTCCTGAAAAAGAATTCAAAATAAAGCTCATAACCATGTTGACAGAGCTGCAGAGAAATATACAAGAGCTAAGGGATGACGTCCAGAGGGAGATTACAGAAATGAAACAATCTATGGAAGGATTTATAAGCAGAATGGATAAGATGCAAGAGGCTATTGATGGAATAGAAGACAGAGAACAGGAATGCATAGAAGCTGATGCAGAGAGAGATAAAAGGACCTCCAGGAATGAAACAATATTAAGAGAACTGTGTGACCAATCCGAAAGGAACAATATCCGCATTATAGGGGTACCAGAAGAAGAAGAGAGAGAAAAAGGGATAGAAAGTGTCTTTGAAGAAATAATTGCTGAAAACGTCCCCAAACTGGGGGAGGAAATAATTGATCAGACCACGGAAGCACACAGAACTCCCAACAGAAGAGACCCAAGGAGGACAACACCAAGACACATAATAATTAAAATGGCAAAGACCAAGGACAAGGACAGAGTTTTAAAGGCAGCTAGAGAGAGGAAAAAGGTCACCTACAAAGGAAAACCCATCAGGCTATCATCAGACTTCTCAACAGAAACCTTACAGGCCAGAAGAGAAAGGAATGGTATATTTAATGCAATGAAACAGAAGGGCCTTAAACCAACAATACTGTGTCAAGCACAATTATCATTTAAATATAAAGGAGGTATTAAATAATTCCCAGACAAGCAAAAGTTGAGGGAATTTGCCTCCCACAAACCACCTCTACAGGGTATTTTAGATGGACTGTTCTAGACGGGAGCACTCCTAAGACAAAACAGATGTCACCAGAGAAAATAAAATCAGAGCAAAGAAAGCAGACCAACAAAATACAACTAAAGGCAAAAAATAAAATAAACTACCCACAAAAGCAGTAAAAGGAAGCACAAAAGAGCACAGAATAAAACACCCAACATATAAAGAATGGAGGAGGAGGAATAAGAAGGGAGAGAAGTAAAGAATCACCAGACAGTGTTTATAACAGCTCAATAGGCGAGCTAAGTTAGACAGTAAGATACTAAAGAAGCTACCCTTGAACCTTTGGTAACCACAAATCTAAAGACTGCAATGGCAATAAGTACATATCTTTCAATAGTCACCCTAAATGTAAATGGACTGAATGCACCAATCAAAAGACACACAGTAATAGAACGGATAACAAAGCAAGACCCATCTATATGCTGCTTACAAGAAACTCACCTCAAACCCAAAGACATGCATAGATTAAAAGTCAAGGGATAGAAAAAGATATTTCATGCAAACAACAGAGAGAAGAAAGCAGGGGTTGAAGTACTAGTATCAGACAAAATAGACTTCAAAACAAAGAAAGTAACAAGAGACAAAGAAGGACATTACATAATGATAAAGGGCTCAGTCCAAGAGGATATAACCATTATAAATATATATGCACCCAACACAGGAGCACCAGCATATGTGAAACACTACCAGAATTAAACAGGGAAATAGAATGCAATGCATTCATTTTGGGAGACTTTAACACACCACTCACTCCAAAGGACAGATCAACCAGACAGAAAATAAGTAAGGACACGGAGGCACTGTACAACACACTAGAACAGATGGACCTAATAGACATCTATAGAACTCTACATCCGAAAGCAACAGGATATGCATTCTTCTCAAGTGCACATGGAACATTCTCCAGAATAGACCACATACTAGGCCACAAAAAGAGCCTCAGTAAATTCAAAAAGATTGAAATCCTACCAACCAACTTTTCAGACCACAAAGGTATAAAAGTAGAAATAAATTGTACAATGAAAACAAAAAGGCTCACAAACACATGGAGGCTTAACAACATGCTCCTAAATAATCAATGGATCAATGACCAAATTAAAATAGAGATCAAGCAATATATGGAGACAAATGACAACAACACAAAGCCCCAACTTCTGTGGGATGCAGAGAAAGTAGTCTTAAGAGGAAAGTATATAGCAATCCAGGCATACTTAAAGAAGGAAGAACAATCCCAAATGAATAGTCTAACATCAGAATTATCGAAACTGGAAAAAGAAGAACAAATGAGGCCTCAAGTCAGCAGAAGGAGGGACATAATAAAGATCAGAGAAGAAATAAACAAAATTGAGAAGAATAAAACAATAGAAAAAAATCAGTGAAACCAAGAGCTGGCTTATTGAGAAAATGAACAAAATAGATAAGACTCTAGCCAAACTTATTAAGAGAAAAAGAGAATCAACACACATCAATAGAATCAGAAATGAGAATGGAAAAATAATGACAGACTCCACAGAAATACAAAGAATTATTAGAGAATACTATGAAAACCTATATGCTAACAAGCTGGAAAACCTAGAAGAAATGGACAACTTCCTAAAAAATACAACCTTCCAAGACTGACCAAGGAAGAAACACAAAAGTTAAACAAACCAATTAACAGGCAAAGAAATTGAAGTGGTAATCAAAAAACTACCCAAGAACAAAACCCCCAGGCCAGATGGAGTTACCTCAGAATTTTATCAGACATACAGAGAAAACATAATACCCATTCTCTTTAAAGTTTTCCAAAAAATAGAAGAGGAGGGAATACTCCCAAACTCATCCTATGAAGCCAACATCACCCTAATATGAAAACCAGGCAAAGACCCCACCAAAAAAGAAAATTACAGACCAATATCCCTGATGAACGTAGATGCAAAAATACTCAACAAAATATTTGCAAAACGAATTAAAAAATACATCAAAAGGATCATACACCATGACCAAGTGGGATTCATCCTAGGGATGCAACGATGGTACAACATTCGAAAATCCATCAACATCATCCACCACATCAACAAAAAGAAGGACAAAATGGACATGATCATCTCCATAGGTGCTGAAAAAGCATTTGACAAAATTCAACATCCATTCACGATAAAAACTCTCAACAAAATGGGCATAGAGGGCAAGTACTTCAACATAATAAAGGCCATATATGATAAACCCACAGCTAATATCATACTGAACAGCAAGAAGCTGAAAGCTTTTCCTCTGAGATTGGGAACAAGACAGGGATGCCCACTCTCCCCACTGTTATTCAACATAGTACTGGAGATCCTAGCCACGGCAATTAGACAAAACAAAGAAATACAAGGAATCCAGATTGGTAAAGAAGAAGTCAAACTGTCACTATTTGCAGATGACATGATATTGTACATAAAAAAATCTAAAGACTCCACTCCAAAACTACTAGAACTGATATTGGAATACAGCAAAGTTGCAGGATACAAAATTAACACACAGAAATCTGTGGCTTTCCTATACACTAACAATGAACTAATAGAAAGAGAAATCAGGAAAACAATTCCATTCACAATAGCATCAAAAAGAATAAAATACCTAGGAGTAAACCTAACCAAAGAAGTGAAAGACCTATACCCTGAAAACTATAAGACACTCTTAAGAGAAATTAAAGAAGACACTAACAAATGGAAACTCATCCCATGCTCTTGGCTAGGAAGAATTAATATAGTCAAAATGGCCATCCTGCCCAAAGCAATATACAGATTTGATGCAATCCCTATGAAATTACCAACATTCTTCAATGAACTGGAACAAATAGTTCAAAAATTCATATGGAAACACCAAAGACCCTGAATAGCCGAAGCAATCCTGAGAAGGAAGAATAAAGTTGGAGGGATCTCGCTCCCCAACTTCAAGCTCTACTACACAGCCACAGTAATCAAGACAATTTGGTACTGGCACAAAAACAGAGCCACAGACCAGTGGAACAGATTAGAGACTCCAGACATTAACCCAAACATATATGGTCAATTAATATACGATAAAGGAACCATGGACATACAATGGGGAAATGACAGTCTCTTCAACAGATGGTGCTAGCAAAACTGGACAGCTACATGTAAGAGAATGAAACTGGATCACTGTCTAACCCCATACACAAAAGTAAATTTGAAATTGATCAAATACCTGAATGTAAGTCATGAAACCATAAAACTCTTTGAAAAAACATAGGCAGAAATCTCTTGGACATAAACATTAGTGACTTCTTCACGAACATATCTCCCTGGGCAAGGAAAACAAAAGCAAAAATGAACAAGTGGGACTATATCAAGCTGAAAAGCTTCTGTACAGCAAAGGACACCATCAATAGAACAAAAAGGTACCTTACAGTATGGGAGAATATATTTGTAAATGACAGATCCGATAAAGGGTTGACATCCAAAATATATAAAGAGCTCATGCACCTCAACAAACAAAAGCAAATAATCCAACTAAAAAATGGGCAGAGGAGCTGAACAGACAGTTCTCCAAAGAAGAAATTCAGATGGCCAACAGACACATGAAAAGATGCTCCACATCGCTAGTTATCAGAGAAATGCAAATTAAAACCACAATGAGGTATCATGTCACACCAGTAAGGCTGGCTACCATCCAAAAGACAAACAACAACAAATGTTGGCAAGGTTGTGGAGAAAGGGGAACCCTCCTACACTGCTGGTGGGAATCTAAATTAGTTCAACCATTGTGGAAAGCAGTATGGAGGTTCCTCAGAATGCTCAAAATAGACTTACCATTTGACCCAGGAATTCCACTTCTAGGAGTTTACCCTAAGAATGCAGCACTCCAGTTTGAAAAAGACAGATGCACCCCTATGTTTATTGCAGCACTATTTACAATAGCCAAGAAATAGAAGCAACCTGTGTCCATCAGTAGATGAATGGATAAAGAAGATGTGGTACATATACACAATGGAATATTATTCAGCCATAAGAAGAAAACAAATCCTACCATTTGCAACAACATGGATGGAGCTAGAGGGTATTATGCTCAGTGAAGTAAGCCAAGCAGAGAAAGACAAATACAAAATGATTTCACTCATCTGTGGAGTATAAGAACAAAGGAAAAACTGAAGGAACAAAAGAGCAGTATAATCACAGAACCCAAGAATGGACTAACAGTTACCAAGGGGAAAGAGGCTGGGGAGAATGGGAGGGTAGGGAGGGATAAGTGCGAGGAAGAAGAAAGGGGATATTATGATTAGCATGTACAATGTGTGGGGTGTGGGAAAGGGGAGGGCTGTGCAACACAGAGAACACAAGTAGTGATTCTACATCTTACTATGCTGATGGACAGTGACTATAATGGGGTTGATGGGGGGACTTGGTGTAGGGGAGAGCCTAGTAAACATAATGTTCTTCATGTAATTGTAGATTAATGATAACAGAAAAGGGGATTACTCCCTGATAAGATAAAATTAACTGCAAAAATGCATTAACAATTAATGCATGCTTTACATATCCTTAATTTGGATCTTTTAAAGGGTGTCAGATGATCAGTTATGGAAGTGTATTTTTCTGATAATATTTCTTTCTCTAAAAAAAAAAGCAGTTCCTGTGTGGTGGTCTCCAATAGGTTCTTCACAATGGTATAAAGGTCATGTCAAAGTGTGGGCAAAGGGTTTGTTTGTGTTTATACAGAGGATCAAAGCCTAATTTGGCTACCCAGAAAGCGAATTAATATATGATATGAAGAACTTCCAACAACTACATCATCTGGAAGAGTCATTCCAGAAGATGACCATCAAAAAACTTCAACAAAGATCCTGGTGCTGTTGCAGTTGTAGCTGCATTCATCCCGCCAGTTCCTGGACTTGCCATTGGAATGCAGGAGATATGTAAGCTGGCCTGTGCATACAGTAAAACAACAAATTTGACTAGTTTTATATTGTTGGAACTCAACCAAGAATTAGGAGAAGTGCTTCAAAATCGTGCGACTATAGACTATCTATTGTTAAAAGAACATATGGAATGTGAACAGTGTCCAGGAATGTGTTTTAATTTGTCTGATTTTTCTCAAAGTATTCAAAATCAGTTAGACAATATCCATAAGATTATTGACAAGTTTTCACAAATGCCTGGGTTACCTAATTGGTTTTCTTGGTTTCACTGGATATGGCCGGTAATTGTAGGTCTGCTTTTGTTATGTGTCTGTATTCCTATTCTGTTAATGTGTGTGTGCAATCTAATTAGTAGTTTGTTAAAACCTATACATGCTTATATTACTCTACAAGAAGTTATGTCAAAGAAATAGTCAATCTTCTCATGTTTTCTTCTGTCTGCTACTTCTATAGCTTTTCTTCTTCCTTCCTAATTACAGCCCTTTAGTAGAATTCATGCCTTATATTTAAAATTACTGAGTATCATAATTCTTCCAAGTGGTAAAGATACCTCAAGACAAGCGCTGGGCATAGAAGCCACAGGGCATAAATCTGCAAAGTAAAAAGCTAACCTTTTCAAAGAATATTGCTTCTCTCTCACTTACTAAATTTACATTTCCCTTTATGGCCCCGGAAGATGGCTGGTCAGCCAGAGATGGGTAAGATTCCTCAAGGGAGGAACAACCTAAGACAGACACAGTCACAGGGGGGCCATTAGGTGAGAAATTGGGGGTCAACAGAGGTGAGGCTTAGAACCTCAGCCCCCTGTTTTGAGAGAAATCTTCTGCATTCATGGATGTTTTGTTGCTCTTGTCTAGCTTGGATTAATACTGTCTATAGGCACAGACCTGATCATCTACACTTGCCTTCTTAAAGCACTAACTTATGCTTTCTATCTTTATCTTGCATCTACCTACCACTTCAGCATTTTATTTAAAAAAAAATAAGGGAGAAATGTGGGATTCACACATAAATCAAGTATAAAAATCAAATGAATAATCATATCTGACTTGATTGTTTATAGTTCACGATGCGTGATAAAAACTGAGTTTCTGTGATATGACTGCCCTTGCACTGTTCGCCATGTAAGAACTTATTCACTATGTAAGAAGTTGTTCACCATGTAAGAACTTGTTCGTTATGCTTCAGAAGATTGGAGACTGTTGAGAATTAGACTTGGAGTTGATTAATGATTGTGCATTGAGTCCCCTATACAGAATTTTATTGTTGTAAACAACAATTTGATCAATAAATATGAGAGGTGCCCTCTCAAAAAAAAAAAAAAAAAAACAAGCGCTTGTGAAAATTGGGCATTCTAAAACTTACAGAAAATTTGATAAAACAATGTTAAGCATTAATGCTAATTTGGGTTTGGCTGAGGTGGGCATGTCCTTGTAGTTATCAGCTGCCTAAGTTTACCTAAGGTTATTTAAGTTGATGTTATCTGCTAAACCTTTTAAGAATAAAATGCTTAAAGGCTTGGCTTTGTCTAATATTCAGTAAAGGTCTTCTAAGTAATCTAGCATAGTTGTTAGGAATGAGTGAACTAAATAAGTGTGGCAAGTGAACACCTTAATAATTGTGTGTTACAGTGTGCATACCTACTTACAGCCTGAGAATCTTTGTGGTAACCTAAAACCTTAAAGTTTTGCTAAGTTAAGAAGATACACTTTGTGCTTAGTGAGAGATTGTGTTGTAAAGCTCTTGGTTAACAGAAATTATAAAATGTTCATAAATTTGTCAATCCAAAGAATGCTAGTGTAACAGTTTATAATAGCCTACTTCTCAGTGTTCACTAAAAATTAAGGTACCTAATGGTTTTAAGTTCTAATTAAAACTACTTAAAGTAATAAGGAAAACATTTCTGCATGCTAAAGAATGTGTCTTTTGATAAAAGAAAGTAATTGTTCTAAAGTACAGTTGTTTATTTAGAGGGAGAAATCTAAATGAAAGAGAAGGTTGTAGAAAGTTTGTAGAAGAATTTAATATAATCATGCTATATAAAATCAAAGCAAATGAGTCTCAGTATCAAGTACACAGCAAAATTAGAATTTTGTTTTCAGTTAAAAAGACAAAGATTTCTTAACTGTTAGTCTGCTCTTAATATTGAAACATTGCAAAGAGTTCTCTAATTGTTTTATCAAAGCAGTTTTTCATGCTTAAAGTCTCAGTGAGTTGTCAGAGTATTTAAGAAAATGATATCATAATATTAAAAAGACTAAAGCTAAGCTTTGCTAACAACTGTAACCTTCTGTATTTGCCTTTAAAGTCTTTTATTGTCATTCTAGTTAAAATAGATAAGTATTGCTTCATAGCAATCTATAATCCTATTTAAGCAAGTGCCCGAGAAACTTTCTTCGGACAACTTCCCAAAAATCAAATTCAAAAAGGTACTTTTACCTCTAGTTCACTCTGGTATTTTCCAGAAGGCCCCTGGAACATGTCAGAGGAATTTTTTCTCCACATTGGAGAAAGTATTTGGCTAATTTGGCTTATTTATCTGATATATATTTACCTGCTTAATTACCTGGAAGGCACTGTCAAAGGGAATGATGCTAAACTTTGTTACTGAATGTCTTGTGTTACAGAAATATTCAAAGTTCCTTATGTCAATTGTCTTACAGTAAGCTCTCATCAGATCTTTAACCATTGTCATTTCTAAGTCTTTTGTCATCTATACTCACTGGTTTATTACTCCTAAACTAGTAAAAAACTAGATTTCAGCAGAACAGGTATTAATTACATAGGATTAAGTAAACTAAGGAAGACGATTTGGTGGCTTTTTGTTTCAAATGTTGTTGATAAAGTGTTTTAAGCTTTTTCTCTTAAGCTGACAGCAGTTTAGTAAATAACTGCCTTTATAAGCAGAATTGAAACTTTATCTTTCTCTCTACCTGATCCTCCAGAATTTAAATACTTTCAGTGACTATTTTTATATTTCATGGCAGTATGTTTATTTGCACAAGTTCAATAAGAATCTGCTTTCCTTGTAAGAACACCAATTAAAAACACTGGTTATATTAACAAGGCTTTGACTGGAACGTCATACCTGAGAGACACGTGTGTAAACTCAGATATGAACAGACAGCTTTAAGGAACTAAGATTGACTTTATAAAGCCAACAAAGCCCCTTGGAAGAACTGGCCTGGTACCTTGCTTCCTGGGTCCTCAGCCACCTTAACTGGTGAGTAAGGAAGGTCACTTCCTGGCAGGTGCAGGAACCTCAAGATGTCTCAGGGACCTCTCTCCCTTGAGGCTCCTTGAGAAGAGAGGAATTCACCCAAATGTACAGGTACTGCAGGCACAACCTGATGGCAAGTCTGGCTTAGCTTTCTGGCCTCAAAAAGCCTTTAAAAGTCCAATCTGAAATTCCTTATAAAAGTTCCAGCAAAGCATATTTAAAGGAGCCTATGTAATCCATTGCTCTTCTTGCTGCACTTATGCAAATAATCAAGCCAACTGTAATTATTTTCTTAATCTGGCTACTTCTAATAAAAATGAGGGTGATTATAGAGAAAAGTATTGTTTCAATAATGCAGTCTTATCTATACTAAATACTAATACTAGTCATTGAAATGTAAACTCGATCCAAAATTCCAGTCCCCCATAATGGCCTGGCTAATGCCCCTACTGGGCTCCTTAATAGCAGTTTGTACTTTACTCTTAGTTGCTCTTGTGTCCTCAGGTTCCTCCAATCGTGGCTAACCCAGATGACCCGGGTTGCCACCAACCAGATGTTACTTCACTGCTATGCACCTCTTCCCACTGAACCCCCTCCTTCGGCCTAATATAAGCCTCAAACCCCCATGATGCCCCTTGTCAGCCAGAAGTAACCAGATCGAGTTGTCACCCATTATGACCAAAAGGCTGGAATGTTAGGCTGGAGGAAGAAAAAACAAGGACATGCAAACAGAACCGAGAGATACCATAAAAGGAGAACAGACCAGACCCCCAAGGTCCATGCCTTATATGGAAAGGGGACAGATCTTCCTGAATTCCATCCTTCTGATGTGCCAACTAAGACCCAGATGTCAGCCTCCTCCCTCTTGGAAGGAAAAAAGTTTCTAGTTGTCTATTATGTCACCTTTAGCCAATCATACCTCTCCATGCCCCCTAGGATAGCTTACACACTCCTCCCCATCTTAATCCCTTATAAGCCCCCACCTCCCTGACCGGGTGTGACTTCTCTGGCCTATAATACCCAGACCGGAGAACATCACCCAGGAATTGCACTCAAATAAACTGCCTGGCCCTTTGTTGCCTCTCGTCGCCTGCTTATTTTGGCTAGAATTTATCTTACAATAAATACCCATTTTCAGAAATGAAATGTCCTTAGATGGAGGCCCTTTTTCTATCTGTAAAAATGAATTGCATTAATAGATCTCTCACTGTCCCCATCCAAATCCTTCTTTCACCTGGAATTTTCATTTTGGATGACAATGCTTTACTCAAACCATGATCTTAATGTGAACTTTTGAGAGTAAAATGGAAACATGTATTTTAAAATATAAGATCAAATATAGTACACTGTAGATGACTTTGTTTATGTGTGAGAATCCCATTAAATAACAGAAACTAGAATGCAATGGTAATTTTGCAAAAGAGGTAATTAACTTTTTGCCATCTGGATGAAATAAACATTTTTCAACATTTCAAACTAACCCCCCATACACACCCCTGCCCCACCTCACCAAGGAAAGCACTGTGCATGGCATATTCAGGGAACTCCAAGGAATCTGATGAGGTTGGAAAGCCGAGCTAACTAGGCATGAGAAGACCATGAAGGGTCTTACCCTCCATGCTAAAGAAGGTGGGCTCTTAGAGACTGCAGGGGTAATCTGGACAGAATGGCCTTTTAGAGGGGTCACTGGGATCATCATAGGCAGAGGGTGAAAGGGAGGGGGGTCAGGAAACAAAAAGGGAAGTCTTGGCAGGACCCGGATGAGGCGTGATAGGGCCTTGGAGAAGGAATGCTTCCTAGGGGCTGTGGAAGTAAAAGAATCAGCTGGCTCAGCACCTGGGGAGTGAGGACACGGAAGAGTGGGCTTGACAGTGGCTCTGAGACATTTTTGCAGAATTGAAAGGGCAAGCTCCTGGACTCTACCTCAGCCAATCAGGACCAGGTTCTACTTCAGCCAATTGGAACCTGGATCCTATTTCAGCCAATCGGGACCCGGATCCTATTTCAGCCAATTGGAGTTTGGTCTCTCTCTCTCCTCCAGTCAGCAAAAAGTGCACCCACCACCCCTAGACTCTGCCAATTGACCAAAGCCATGACCTATCACCCCACCAACTACCCCCAGGCCCAGCCAATCAGCCAGGGCCATGACCATCACCCCACAAACTGCCCTAGAAACACGTAAAACCTTTGTTCTTGGAAAACTCGCTCTCTCTCTGGTGCCTGGCCACTGCGTTGGCACCGGTGTGAGATTGAGCTTGGGCTAGCTTGAATAAAGGCTCTTTGCTTTTGCATCTGTGTTGGCTCCTTGGTGGTCTCCTTGGGATTCGTGACTTTGGGCACAACATTTTGGGGGCTCATCTGGGATCCCGGAGACCCCCAGGACTCCTGACCCGTGGGGGCCTAGTGCCGGCTGGTGAGTCTACTCAGTTATCTGTCTGTCTTTGTCTACCTGTGTCTCACTCTGTCTCACTCTGTCTTTGTCTATCAGTGTCTCACTGTTTTTGTTCATGAACAAGCCTGTATAAGCCTGTAGGAGCTCCAATCTGTATCTGGGTCGGCATTGACTTAGGCAGACGCACTGGCAGGTCACCGACCAGGGGTCTTGGGAGACGTCCCTTGCCCCCGTCTGGAGGACGAGGTCCTCATCTGTGAGGAAAGTCGGCTGCCACTGCAGTCCGACAGACCCTCAACTTACTTTCAGTTTTGCCTCCTTTATCTCTCATGACAGACCATTTTTCAGATGTTAGGGAGAGAGCTCACAATTTGAGCACGGACATCAAGAAGGGAAAATTTCGTGCTTTCTGCACCTCTGAGTGGCCGTCCTTTAACATTAGATGGCCGCCGGAGGGAACTTTTATTCTAACCACCCTTTTACAGGTGAAAGGTGTTATCTTCAGGAAAGGAGCCTAGGGCCATCCAGGCCAAATTCCCTACATCTTAGTCTGGCAGGACCTAATTGAAAACCCTCCCTCGTGACTTAAACCTTTCCTTCCATCCAGGGCAGACCCCACGTCCAAAGTCTTGGCCCTACAAGGTCCAGTCCCAAAGTCTGGGAAAGACTCAGGACCTAAAGAAACCAAACCATCCCTTACCCAGTTCTGCAGGACACCAGCTCAGAGGAGTTGATCTTTCCACCACCCTATCAGCCCCTCCCAACCACCCCGCCAGCAGAGCCAGCAGAACCAGATGGAGGGGAACTAGTTCCAGAAGAACCAGTTCTTATTCCTGAAAGAGGAGCGCCTGCGCATGGACCTGCGGCAGGGACACAGGGCCGGGTCCATCGGGCGGCCCTCAGTCAAGGACCCACTGACTCAACTGTCCTTCCCCTGCTTGCCACAGGGCCCCCTGATGAAACAGGAGAACGGCCAAAGCACTATTGGCCGTTCTCCACTAGCGACCTCTCTAACTGGAGAACTCAGAATGTTAAGTTCTCAGAAAATCCCAAAGATCTTATTAACCTCTTAGACACTGTTGTTTTTACCCATCAGCCCACTTGGGATGATTGTCAACAGCTCTTACAGGTTCTTTTTACCATTGAGGAGAGAGAAAGGATCCAGGTGGAAGCCTGGAAGTCAGTTCTGGGTGACAATAGACAGCCCACCCAGAACCCAGCGCTCATCAATGCTGCTTTTCCCCTCTCTCGTCCAAACTGGAACTACAATTCAGCAGAAGGTAAGGAGAGACTCCAGGTCTATTGCCAGACTCTGTTGGCTGGTCTCAGGGCAACTACACGCAAGCCCACTAATTTGGCTAAGGTATATAATGTACAACAAGGCAGGGATGAAAGCCCAGCGGCATTTCTAGAGAGAATCATGGAGGCTTTTAGACAATACACCCCCATGGATCCTGAAGCTCTAGAGAATAGGGCTGCTATAGTTATGGCTTTCGTTAACCAAGCCACTCCAGACATAAAGAGAAAATTACAGAGAGTGGAGAGATTAGGAGAAAAGAACTTGCAGGACCTGGTAGTGGTGGCAGAAAGAGTTTTTAATAATTGAGAGAGCCCGGAAGAACTACAGACGAGAATAAATGACCGCCAAACTCGAAACTTGGCTAAAATACTGCTGGCTACGACTGCAGATAATCCTCAGGAGTGACAGAGACACCTTAAGAAACTGGCCACTGGACAAGGTAAGGAAGACCTCACCCGAGGGAACTGCCCTAAGTTAAATAAGAACCAGTGTGCCTATTGCAAAGAGGAAGTCCATTGGGTCAAAGACTGTCCTAACAAAAGACCCCAAAAGGCCCCCATTACTATCCTGGGTACTGAAGGCATTGATGACTAGGGGTGATGGGGTTTGGCACCCCTCCCCGAGCCCAGGGTAACCCTAAAAGTGGAGGGGCAACCTATAGAATTCCTTGTGGACACCGGAGCTCAGCACTCTGTTCTATTAAAACCCCAGGGAAAATTGGCAGATAAAACCTCATGGGTACAGGGAGCTACTGGGATGAAATGATATTCATGGACTACCCGAAGAACAGTGGACCTCGGTGTGGACCTCGGTGTGGGCCAGGTATCCCACTCGTTCATGGTCATCCCAGAATGCCCCTACCCCTTATTAGCCCAAGACTTGCTCACCAAGGTGGGGGCACAAATCAGCTTCCACCCAGAAGGAATAAAAATTCTAGACAAAGAAGGACATCCAATACAGGTGCTCACTGTAAGTCTTGAAGATGAGTACCGCCTGCACCAGGCACCCTTACCACCAATGCATGACTTAGAATATTGGCTACAGACATTTCCCCAAGCTTGGGCTGAGACAGGGGGAGTGGGATAAGCTCAACATAGGCCAGAAATATTTATAGAACTGAAAGCAGGCGCGGATCCAGTTAGGGTCCAACAATACCCAATGCCACTCTAAGTAAGAGCTGGAATCACTCCACACATTAGAAGGTTACTCGAGTTAAGCATACTAAGTCCTTGCCAGTCATCATGGAATACCCACCTATTACCAGTCCAAAAGCCAAACTCAACTGACTATTGACCAGTCCAAGACTTGCGGGAGGTAAACAAGTGAGTGACAGATGTACACCCAACGGTCCCAAATCCGTATACCCTCCTCAGCTCATTGCCTCCCACCCGAATCTGGTATACAGTCCTAGATTTAAAAGATGCCTTTTTCAGCTTGCCCCTAGCACCTAAGAGCCAGAACATCTTTGCCTTTGAGTGGACGGACCTGCAAAAAGGGATTAGTGGCCAGCTCACCTGGATCAGCCTCCCCCAAGGATTCAAGAACTCGCCCACCATCTTCGATGAGGCCCTACATGAAAATCTGAGTGAGTTCCGATCTAAACATCCAGAATTAACTCTTTTACAGTATGTAGATGATATCCTGGTAGCCACTGAAGACCAGGAGAGATGCCTGCAAGGAACCAAGGACCTGCTTTCAACACTAGGAGCCTTGGGTTACCGAGCCCAAATCTGCAAGACAGAGGTAAGCTACTTAGGCTATAAATTAAAAGGGGGACAGAGATGGCTCATGGAGGCAAGAAAAGAGACTGTCTTAAGAATACCACGCCCACAAAATGTCCACCAAATGCGTGAATTCCTAGGGTCCGCAGGATACTGCCGATTGTGGATCCCAGGTTTTGCAGAAATAGCTAGACCCCTCTATGAAGCCACCAAAGAAAGACAGGAGTTTACATGGACAGAGACTATGGAAAACTCATTCTCTAGACTGAAGCAGGCCTTACTCTCTGCACCTGCACTGGGGCTTCCTGATTTAACCAAACCTTTCTACCTATACGTAGATGAAAGTAAAGGAGTAGCTAAAGGAGTGCTGATACAGTACATTGGCCCTTGGAAAAGGCCCATAGCTTATTTCTCCAAGCAGCTAGACACTGTTGCCGCTGGATGGCCCCCCTGTCTGCAAATCATTGCCGCGGTGGCTACCATGGTCAAAGATGCAGACAAACTAACATTAGGACAAGAATTAAATGTCACTACCCCACATGCAATCGAAAGGGTGCTCAAAAACAGCCACCAGACAGATGGATAAGTAATGCCTGACTAACGCACTACCAAGGACTGCTTTTAAACCCCACTAGAATTCTGTTCCAGACACCCACTTCCCTGAACCCAGCCACCCTCCTCCCTGACCTGGACTGGGAGGCACCACTCCATGACTGTGGAGAAATCCTGGCTCATGTTCACGGAGTCAGAACTGACCTGCGAGATCAGCCACTGGCAGAAGCAGATGCCACATGGTACACCGATGGAAGCAGCTTCATGCAAGACAGAGTAAGGTATGCAGGGTCAGCTGTAACAACTGAGACAGAAACTGTCTGGGCTGAGCCACTGGCTCCAGGGACTTCAGCCCAGTTGGCAGAGCTGATCGCGCTGACTAGAGCATTGACTATGGCCAAAGGCAAATGCCTTAATGTCTATATGGACAGTAGGTATGCATTTGCCACTGCCCACATACATGGAGCCATCTACAGAGAGAGTGGGCTATTAACTGCAGAGGGAAAAACCATCAAAAATAAAGAAGAAATTCTTGGCCTCCTATGGGCCCTTTGGCTACCCAAAGCCCTGGCTATAATTCATTTCCCAGGCCATCAAAAATCTGACACCCTGATTGCCAAAGGAAATAGACTAGCAGACCAATGTGCCAGACAGGCAGCCCTTTCAGTGGACCATGCCCTAGTGACCACGTTGCCAGACCCAGGGGCCCCTAACCTCCCAGACACCCCCTCCTACACTGATAAAAACACAAAATGGATCAAGCAGCTACCCATGACCAACTACCTAAATGGGTGGTGGAGAGCTGCCAACTGCATCATTCTACCGGAAGAGCTAGGACAATATGTCCTGACCAAATTGCATTGGGCTACACACATGGGGATGAGAAAAATGGAAGACTTGGGGCGACATGCTCACATCACTATCAGAGACTCGATCAAAAATTGGACAAATCGTAGCAAGCTGCAAGGCTTGCCAACTGACAAATGCGACTGCCCAAGGGCCCAACCCTGGTACCAGACTCTGAGGAAACAGACCAGGCGCCTATTGGGAAGTAGATTTTATGGAAGTAAAGTCTGGAAAATATGGGTACAGGTATTTGCTAGTGTTTGTAGACATTTTTTTAGGTTGAATCGAGGCATTTCCCACCAAACATGAGACAGCGCAGACCGCGGCCAAGAAGTTGTTAGAAGACATCCTGCCAAGGTATGGTTTTCCTGCCAAGATAGGTTCAGACAATGGACCAGGATTTGCTTCCCAGGTAACTCAGGGAGTAGCACAGATTCTTGGGGTGGATTGGAAATTACATTGTGCATATAGGCCCCAAAGTTCAGGACAGGTAGAAAGAATGAACCAAACTTTAAAAGAGACCTTGACTAAATTAGCCCTAGAGAGTGGCGGAGACTGGGTAACTCTCCTTCCCTTTGCCCTTTATCGAGTGCGTAACTCCCCATATAAGATGGGACTTACTCCCTTTGAAATCATGTATGGCATTCCTCCACCTATTATTCCCACTCTCATACCCAAAGTACTTGCTGAATTTGATGATCAACTCCTTTTTTCCCTCCAAGTGTTGCAACGAACCCATGAGCAGGTCTGGCCTAAGCTGAAAGCTCTTTATGAGACTGGACCCCCTCCAGAACCACACCGCTATCGTCCAGGTGACTGGGTGTACGTCCAGAGACACCAACACCAGACACTGCAACCACGCTGGAAGGGACCCTACATCATGATCCTGACCACTCCCACTGCTCTCAAAGTTGACGGGATTACTTCCTGGGTCCACTGCACCCATGTCAGACCAGCTGACCTACACGCCATTCTCAAAGACTGTTCCAGGATGGAAAAGTCAGCCGGACAAAAGCAATCCTCTAAAGCTAAGACTGCACCATTCTCACTTACCCCACTAATGTTGCTTATACTATGCCTTCTTCATGCCAAAACCCGTGACCCTAACCCTCATACCCCTATAATAGTACATGGCAAATCATTACCCCAGCTTCCCACCAAGTAGTAGTCCAGTTAAAGGGACAATACCCTAGGGGGACCTGGTGGCCTACCCTCACTGTGGACCTGTGCACTCTCTTCAAACAAGACCCTTGGCACGAAGGTAGAATAGGGATACCAGGATGTGGTACTCAGGCTTCCATGAAAGAACTCCAAAATACCTGCTTCTATATATGTCCAGCCCCCTCAACCAACCATGCCAAGGTCTCACAGTGTGATGGGTGGACAAATTTTTTCTGTAAAAATTGGGGTTGTGAGCAGACTGGGACATGCCATTGGCTGACAGGAAAGCCTCCCCCAGGCCTCATAAAAATCCAACGAAATACAACTCACACCCAATGCACGACTAATCCCACCTGCAACCTAATTGACATCTCCTTTACAGATGCAGGAAAAAAAGAAACAAACTGGGAAATAGGGCTTATGTGGGGACTACGACTCTACCAGAGTGGATATGATAATGGAGTCTTGTTTATGCTCAGGATACTTGAAAGGCCTCTAGCCAGGTCCCAGAGAATAGGCCCAAATCCTGTGCTAGCACCTCCTCCACCCAAATTTCAGACAACCACAACGCCTATCTCCCCATCGCCCTCCCCTATACCTGCTATGACATTCGCCCTCCCTTCTATGAGGGAATCGTGATTTTGGGTCAGTACAACACAACTTCTGACCCTAATGCCTGTAGATGGCACCAGAGAACTCAAGGACTAACTTTACAGTCAGTGTCAGGTCACGGCCTCTGTTTAGGATACCCCCCCTTCAATATCAACCCCTCTGTAATACAACCATAAACCCCTCCAGTCCGGACTATTATGTACCCACCCCAAGAAAGTTGGTGGGCCTGCTCGACAGGCCTGTCACCTTGTGTCCACGGGCAGGTGTTAAATAAGACTAAAGGATCCAGCTTCTCCCTAAAATCATATATCACTCAGAAGAAGAAATATATCAGAGATATTCGAGTGAAATCGGACGCACTAAGAGAGAACCCATTTCAGCATTAACTATTGCAATGCTCTTTGGAATAGGGCTGACAGGGGTTGGGACTGCAGTAGCTTCATTAACAGTGCAGAGCTCCCATTATAATAGCTTGAGAGCTGCTATAGATTTAGACCTCGAGAGAATAGAAACCTCCATCTCCCACCTTCAGGAATCTTTAACCTCTTTGTCAGAAGGTGTTCTTCAGAACAGGAGAGGTTTAGACTTAATTTTCTTACAGCAAGGGGGGTTATGCGCAGCCCTGGGGGAAGAATGCTGTTTCTTTAAAGATCACTTGGGAATTGTCAAAGAATCTATGGCTAAAGTCCGAGAAGGCTTAGCCAAACGTAAGAGAGAATGGGAACAACAACAAGGATGGTTTGAATCTCTATTTAACAATTCCCCATGGTTAACAACCCTAGTCTCCACCTTAATGGGCCCTCTAGTAATACTGTTACTTCTACTTACCTTTGGACCCTGTATCCTCAATAGACTGATGACTTTTGTCAAAAATAGAATTAATACAGTTCAGCTGATGGTGCTAAGACAACAGTATCAGCCTTTATCTCCTTACAACTGTGAAACCTCATTGGACCCATGATTGGGTCCCTTTTTAAGATCCAAAGAAAGGGGGAAATGAAAGGGCAAGCTGCTGGACTCTACCTCAGTCAATCAGGACTGGGTTCTACTTCAGCCAATTGGAACCTGGATCCTATTTCAGCCAATTGGAGCTTGGTCTCTCTCTCTCTCCTCCAGTCAGCAAAAAGTGCACCCACCATCCCTAGACTCTGCCAATTGACCAAAGCCATGACCTATCACCCCACCAACTACCCCCAGGCCCAGCCAATCAGCCAGGGCCAATCACCATCACCCCACAAACCGCCCTAGAAACCCATAAAACTTTTGTTCTTGGAAAACTCGCTCTCTCTTTGGCACCTGGCTACTGCGTTGGCACGGATGTGAGATTGAGCTCGGGCTAGCTCGAATAAAGGCTCTTTGCTTTTGCATCTGTGTTGGCTCCTTGGTGGTTTCCTTGGGATTCGCTACTTCGGGCACAACAGAATGATGGTGTTTACCATTTGCTGAGGCCCCAAAAGAGAGGAGTAGAACAGATCTAAGGTTTGATGACTTCCTCACTGTTGCAGAACTGAATTCAAACTACTTGAACCCTTTAAAGTGTGGCTCCAACCTGGCTTTCAAGCCTCACTGCCTACAGCTGTCCTCAAACCAGAAGCCCCCAGCCCCTGGTGAACACTTTTTTGTCACTATTTTTTCTAACTGTAAAAATAACATGCATTTATTGTATAAATTTTGGAAAATACAGAAAAGCAGAAACAAAATAAAAATCACCCATAAACCTGTACCATACAGATAACCACAGTAAACATTTGGGATATTTCCTTCCAATCTTTTTTCTACAAATGACTATATTTTTATAGTTTTATTACAAAAACTAGAATCATATCTATTTACAGATTAATAACTAACTTTTTCCTCACATAACAGAATCAATACAAAGTTTTCAAAAACATCATTTTTAGCAGCTGTGCTAAGTAAAATAAGCCACTTACAAAGATTTTCCTAACATATGTTTGATCCCCTCTCATCACCATATGTTATATTTTCTTATGTTTCATGCTCTCCTTTTTTTCCCCCCCTTTTGGTCTTACACTGCCCATTGCTTCCTTTGCATTGTTTTCCTCTCAAGGGAATTGGAAGGTGTCCATTCCATGTTTATCCAAAACAGAATCTACCTTGAACTGCTCAGGCTTTCTTAGGGTGCCTTTGGGTCTGCTCAATGTCATTCCCACTTTTCAGTATGGCAAAATCCCTCTCAGCCTTCAAAATCTCCAAGGAGTCATCCATTCATTCATTCATGCACTCCTTCAAATGAATATTTACTGAGGACCCACTGTGCGCCAGCCCAGTAGCTACCAGAAACAGCAGTGACCATGGCAAAGACCCTGGACAGCCACAGCCCTCTCCCCAGGAGCAGTGCACACCCTTTTTTAGTGTACTCATAAAATTTTGTACCTCTGTTTAAACACTTTTCACATATTTTGATATTTTCTGGGCTGTGAGTCCTATTGGGTGCCTTCCCCACCCCCACCCCATTTCCTTCAAGGTTGGCCCACAACCTAGAAACCAGTAATGGTTCAGAAAGTGACTGCATGTGTTGAAGGGAGGAGGTGTAGCTGATGGCCTCTGAGTTTTATGACAACAGTTTCTAAACCTGAAATTGGGTCGTTTGGTTTGACAAGTCTAAGACGGCAATTGCTGCACCTCTGAGGGACTTGTGGAACTCACTTCTGTTGTTCGAGGGCTATAGTTAGTCCAGAGAGGTAAGAAAAGGCATCCAGATGCAGCTGGTGGACTCAGCCTGGCTGGTGGAGGCTGTGTTTCCATCCCTGCTCGTCCATTCCCAGAGATCAGACACAGGTGGCATAACTCACAGCAGCTGGAGGGGGGGAGCAGTGGCTACTTTGTGCCCCTTCTCTCCCCTCACCTCCCCCACCTCATGGACTGACCCACCTGGGCCCTTCCCACATCTCCCACCTCCCCTGCAGTCCAGACCACATGGCAGTCACACGCACTCAGGCTCCACGGCTTCTCTTTTTGTAGGCCAGCCTATCTGCTCTCAGCCCCTGCAATGACTGATTCAGCGACTGCCTCTTTGTAAATTTCCTCTTTGCCCCAGGGAAATGCCAACTGCTTCTGGCCCATGTTGTCCCCTGGGCTCTGGCCTGGGCTGGTCTCAGAGACAGCCAGCTGGGTCTTGGGGTCTTGTCCCCTCCTCTGCACTCCAGAGGCACAGGGGAAGTCCCTGGTTCTGTGGGCATGGGCACTCCTCAGGTAGCTCAGTCTCACTGATTCCCTTTGGAGATAGGAAGGAGCTCGCCTGATAGGGACAACTACATTAAGTATGCAACAGTGGGATCAAGACCCCACTATGGGTCTCCTCTCCTTCTGCCTCGTGTACACATTTGAGTGGGGGAGGCTTTGAGGAAGGGATGTGATGGCTGAGCTGAGGAAACACACTGTGTCACCCATGCAGTCTTTCCTTTCAGTCCCAGCCTTCTTTATTGAGCTGCAGAGTTAAATCCTTGGCAGCCTCCACACCATCTGAGCAAAGAAGAAGGCACGTATGTTCTCAGCAGCTCTTCAGTTTGGCTCCCCCAGGTGCTGCAGTCCCTCCTGCCCACTCTGTCCCACCATCTGTGCTCTCCACCACCCCTCACAAACATCTGCATGTGTACTGTGCCCTTGAATGGACCCATGCAGGTGCAGGGCTTCTGAGAACACCTGCCCAGAAACTTTTCTCACCTCTGCCCTTGGGAGGAGAAGTAGCTGAAGCCTCTGGCTGCCTCAGCCCACACATGGGGAAGAGTGGGGTGGCTTGGGCCATGGTCAGGCCTCGAGTCCAAGTGCGGTCATAGCATACCTGAAAGCACAACTGGATGCCACCACTGGCCCAGGCTGGCCAGCACAGACCCCTGAGGCCCAGAGATAAAGGAGGACCATGGGCGGCCCCAGTAGGACAGCCTAATCTCTGAAGTCAAATGTACATTTCAGAGCAATCGTAGGTGGGAGTTTGCTGGGCTCTCATTTCCTTCTGCCCAAACTCTGGTATCCCTGGAGAATCCTCTGAGAAATCATGTGTCAAGGAAGTTTGGCTTTATGGAGACTCAGCAGCTAGTTTCAAGGACAAAAATGTGGAGATAAAGGTGGTGGGGAGAAGCAGAGGGTGATGAGGCAGGCTTCCTCCTCCAGCCCACCAGCTCTCAGCAGGCATAGGTCCTGGCCAAGGGTCTGGGTGCCAGTGCTCCTGGAAGATGCAGGGTTAAGAATGAAGATTCAGAGTGAAATGCTGGGTGAAAATCCCAGGATGCTGGGTGATGATGAACTTGGAAGAAGTGCTGGGAGGGAAGGTGATGAAGTTGGGTGTGACAGTGACCTCCAGTTTTGTTTCTCACAAGCACTGAGGGGCCTCCACATCTCCCACTGCTGGCTCATCTGGAGTGGGGAACTCCACAGGCCCATCTGGATCAGGTGGCTCCACAGGCCCATATTCATCACCCACCAGTGGCTCTTCCTCTCCCTTTAGGTTGGGGGCTGACCCAGCTTTTAGCTCCTCTAGTGCCAAAGAGCCCTGGCATGACTTGCGTCTACTGAAGAAAGTGGTGAGTGTAGGCCTTCAGCCAGACCCCTCCTCCTCAAAGGTCCCAGAACCCTTGTTGCCCCTGGACCCTCCTGCTGTTACTGTCAGAGTCTCTTCATCACATACTTGGGCTGGCCCAGCCCAGGCATCTACTACCCCATTGCGCTTTCCACCAATGCTTAGTGTCAGAATCCCTGTCCTCCGCTTCTGCCGCTGGTGCCACAGCAGGAGTAGTGCCATGAGGACAATGAACATTAGCAGAGCCACAAGCAGAGCCACCAGCAGGGTGCCATTTGTCCCATGATCTTAATTTGGGGAGGACTTTGGGGTAGTCATAGTGGGTATTTTTACCCCGCATGAAGGGGAGTTACTGATCCCCTTGGAGGTCTCCAGGGAGCTAGTTGCCATGGGGACAGAGGGTCCACTGGTCCCCATTGAGGTCTTCAAAGAGCTGGTTGCCATGAGGACAGAGGGTCCACTGGTCTCCATGGAGCTCTCCAAAGAGCTGGTTGCCATGGGGACAGAGGGTCCATTGGTCCCCTTGGAGGTCTCCAGTGAGCTAGTTGCCATGATTCCACTAGTCATATGTTGAGAATTCATTACTGAGATGGCAGGGTTACTGGTTGCTTTAAAAAGCTGTAAGACTGATGACTGCTTGGTGGAAATTTCCTGGGAGTTTGCTGGATCCGGGACAGATTGGCCACTGCTGACAGCAATAGAAGTCCCAGGAGAGGAAACGTCATTGGCTGTATAAGGGGTTGAAGTAGATGGGAAGATCTGGTGCCCAGTGCTATTATTCTTCTCAGTGACCCTTGTTTTTATGAGGGCAGAGATTGCTGACTTGAGGTTTGGGGTCTTAGTGGTATCAGAGACTAAAGAAACAGAGGAGCTACTAGATACAGTTGTCTGAAGAATGGTTGTCAACACCAAAGACTTTACAGTCATCTCTTGGACCAAGATGCCCGCAAAGAGGAGGAAAAGCAGGGTCATTTGCATGGCAACAAGCAGGAGCAGGAGCTGAGACCTGAGGGGGGGAAGTTAGAGAAATAGAAAACATAAGGAGCTGGGCGGGGGATACCCTGGCCAGGCCCTCCCCTCCTGCCCACATCCCTGCTAGCTGCTGGGCCCCTAACTTGTGGTTTAATGGCTTTTTCCACACTTGCTTTTACTATTATCATAAATAACAGATAAAGGAACAGATGCAGGCAGCTCTCCCATTAACTCTATCCCATAGGCTTCCTCAGCTTGGCAGCTTGCACTGCAGCAACGGCTGCCACTTCTGGCCTTCCCTGACCCTATTCAGCCCCAATGGCTCCTGATCCTATTTTCCCATCATCTACCAGAGTCTTCTCAAGCCAAAGGCACATTCCCAGGTCTGCTGAAGCCCCTGCCCCACCAAGTCGCACCTCTTACCAGCTCACTTGATAAGGGCACAGGACTGGGGCCAGGTCACTCCAACTCCTCCTGCAGCTGGGGCAGGACTGGGCAGACAGGGCCCCAAGGGCAAAGGAGTGGCTCCACCCACCCCACTCCAGCATCCTGCCCCACCCTCCTGCTCCCACAGCTGCTATGTGATGAGAGCACCATCACTTACTCTTTCCGGGGTATGAGATGGTGCCAGGGGCTCTGTGTATCATCTGAAGCAAGTGGGCATGTGGGAGGTCTGGAATGGAGTTTCCTGGGTCTTAGCTGGGAATAGGATGGTAGGAAGTGATGCTGGCTAGGGATGGGGGTCAGCACTGGGTGATGGAAAGGTATATTTGAGATGTATAGGTGTAGAGAAGATGGGAGGGACAGATAGTTTCCTTTGCATTTGTGGTCCCCAACCTGTTCAGCCAGGACCCAGGGTGGCACCATTTCCTGCCCCAAGAGCTCCCAGGAGCAAGTACCAAGACAAGAAGTCCCCCAACTAGTGAAAGGTTTTGCAGGCTGCCTGTGATCCTTGGTGAGCTCTTGACAGCTTCTCAATGAGGTCACCACGATGGCCTGCAGTTGTGGAGTGCTTAACTAAATCCAGGTAGTTACTAACACTGTATATGCTAGGATTTGATTTTTGTAGAATATTAATAAAGATGAGGGAAACTACATAGAAAACAGTCTGGAAAGATATCTACTAAGGTATTAACCAAACTTCTTTGGATAGGTATGAATAGGGGGTTCTTTATTTTCATTTTTTGGATGGTTGCTGTTTTTTCTGACTTTCCTCTAATTTGTAAGCTTTGACTTTTGGTGTGTGTATGGTTTTGTTTTTTGCCTTTAAAAAAATCAGAACTGACTAATAAAGGAAATGCATATGAAACAATGAAGAAAAATCAAAACTGAATTTTAGACTGTAAAAATAATAATGTACATGATAGATGGAAACAGGCCAATGTCAGGGCCTGGGATCATACCACTCAAGCTAATGAGTTAGTCTGACAAAGACATGAAACTACTGGATCAAAGACAGGAATCCATTACTTACAGCACAGCGAGCAGCAGGAACAATGTGTTCGCATCATTTCCTCTCATCCATAAATCCAATGAGGGTGACACAGAGGGGCTTGCCTTGCAGCTGAGGAACCCTAACCTTCAGGAATTTCCCTCTTCACAAGAAGGTGGTAAGCAAGTCCGCTCTTTGTCCTGAAGGGAGACATTACTTCCTCCCTCAGAGTTACTTACTGAAAACACACCCCTGAGAAATGGCCTGGATGCAAAGTGGCCAGGACCTTACTTTCTTGGCATACCAGTGGGAGTGTACAGATATGCCCAGGGTGCATGGAGCCATGGTGGATTGCCTCTCCCAACAATCAGGAGAGTGTAAAATGAAAAGGCTCCTATAACAACAAAGCAAAACGGAAGGAACAAGCAGCAGCAGACCCAATCCTCAAGAAGGGACTGCTGGTTACCAAAGGGAAGAGGCTGAGGAGGGTGGGTGGGAAGGGAGGAAGAAGTGGATTGATGGGTATTATGAATAGCACATATAATGTAGGGGGTCACAGGAAAGGCAGTATAGCACAGAGAAGACAAATAGTGACTCTATAGCATCTTCCTATGCTGATGGACAGTGACTGCAATGGCTGGGGAGATCGGGGGGACTTGATACTATGGATGAATGTTGTAACCACAAGATACTCATGTGAAACCTTCATAAGAGTATATATCAATGATACCTTAAAAAAAAGACTCCCTACCACCACCACCAGAGAAATATTCATAACAAAGTCTGTGTTTAAACAAGCATATGTGCATATATTTCATTATACTAGATTCTGAAATTTTCTTTTTTTACTTTACTGAAAGAAAAAAGAGAGAGAAAGAAAAAGAGGAAAGGAAAGGACCCATTCCATTGTCAGACACTTAGATTATTTCAACATTTTGCTACTACAAACAGAAAAGGAGTAATATTGGCTGAAAAGTAATTGGAGGTTAAAAACATTTTTTTTAATTCTAAGAATTTGACAAAAATGTTTGTAAGACTGCACAAAGATTCCAAATTTCCCAATCTTAAAAAAGCACAGAGCAAAATTCATTTTCGACCAAATTTTCATTCCAAACAGATTGCTTCTGTCAGAGTTGTATGTTTCCCAGGCTCTGTGTGGGACCCCAATTCTGGGGACAGCTGAGAGCATGTAGGTGGGTCCAGGGCCAGGGTTGGGGCAGGGAAAGTACAAGATTAGCCTGACACATCTTGTTGGAACATAGAGTAAGAAAGTGCTCAAAGAATGATGGGAAGCACTTTAGAAACAGGGTCTGACCAGAACAGACTATTGGCCCTGACAGAGAGGGAGAGATGATGAAAATGTGAACAAGGGATGGTCATTGCCCAAAAGACATCACAGAAGAGTAACCCCTGGAGCAGCAGTTTGCCAGGTACTGACCCAAAGGTTCTCTATGTCTGATTCTAGCTGCTTCTCACAGCAGGCCCATTTTATAGGTGAGGAACCCAAGGCACAGAGAGTTTAAATAACTTGTTCCAGGCATTTAGAATTGCCAAGCTCAGTGCCAAACACTTTACATTCACATGGCATTTACTCTTTACAACAATCTTCTAAGACACATATCATTACAGTCAAAGAAACTGAGAAACAAAACAGGTAAGAGATTTGCTGAGGCTTAGACAACCAGCAAGTATTAGAGATGAGCTTCAAAGCAGGTTGATCTAACAGCCCAAGGCCAAGGATAAGGACATCCCAGATAGTACCAGGGTCTGATACTCAATTACTGTGCTGCATTTAAAGACATGCTTATGCACAAATAACTCAAATAATAGAATCCTTGCTAATGAAAGGGACTGGAGTCAGACTTAGTGTCTAGGAAAACTTCAGAGAAAAAATGTCTTAAAAAGTGAAAGGGAGAAGGGAGCCAAGATGGCGGCATGACTAGAGCAGTGGAAATCTCCTCCCAAAACCACATATATATTTGAAAATACAACAAATACAACTATTCCTAAAAGCGAGACCAGAAGACACAGGACAACAGCCAGACCACATCCACACCAGCGAGAACCCAGCGCCTCGCAAAGGGGGTAAGATACAAGCCTCAGCCTGGTGGGACCCGAGCGCCCCTCCCCCCAGCTCCTGGTGGGAGGAGAGGACTTGGAGCAGGGAGAGAGAGGGAGCCCAGGACTGCTAAACACCCAGCCCCAGCCAACCACACCAGAGCGCAGACACGGGGTGCGTGGGGTGCTGGATACTAGGGAAACAGGACAGTAAGACCTGTAAGCGGGTCCCCGCAGCTGGCCCCCTGGAGACAAAGAGAAGTGAGTGCTTTTGGAAAGTCTTAAAGGGACAGGGACCCCACAGCTGGATGGAAGTGTCCAGCGACACTCAGCCCAGCAGCTGGGAATCTCGGGGAACTCCAGGCACTCTACCCCCTGGGAAGCAGAGAACACAGAGGCCCCTCATGGAGATAAAAACCCTCCTGGCTGTTTCATCTCCAACACGGCTCTGCCATATCAGAGCAGCAGCCCGAGGCAGGCCACGCCCACAGCAAATGCGGAGCTAAACTCCATAGCAGCAGGCAAGAATCAGAAGTCCCATCTGTGTGCAGCTGCTTAGCAGAAGTCACTAGAGGTCGCTGTTCTCCCAGGAGAGGAAGGCCATAAACCAAGAAGAAGGGATGTTCTCCCAGCCATCACCTGTGGCAGATCTGCAAACTATCTCTATCACCATGAAAAGGCAGAAAAATTTGATACAGACCAAAATCACAACCCCTGAGAAGGTGATAGACCTAACCAGTCTTCCTGAAAGACAATTCAAAATAAAAATTATAAACATGCTGATGGAGATGCATGATGGAGAGAAATATACAACAGTTAAGGGATGAAATCTGGAGGGAGATTACAGATGTCCGCAGGGAGATTACAGAAATGAAACAATCTCTGGAAGGATTTATAAGCAGAATGGATAAGATGCAAGAGGCCATTGATGGAATAGAAACCAGAGAACAGGAACACATAAAAGCTGATGCAGAGAGAGAAAAAAGGACCTCCAGGAATGAAACAATATTAAGAGAACTGTGTGACCAATCCAAAAGGAACAATATCTGCATTATAGGGGTACCAGAAGAAGAAGAAAGAGAAAAACGGATAGAAAGTGTCTTCGAAGAAATGATTGCTGAGAACTTCCCCAAACAGGGGGAGGAAACAGTTGCTCAGACTACAGAGGCACAAAGAACTCCCAACAGACGAGACACAAAGAGGACAAAACCAAGACACATAATAATTAAAATGGCAAAGATCAAGGACAAGGACAGAGTATTAAATGCAGCCAGAGAGAGAAAAAAGGTCACCTACAAAGGAAAACCCATCAGGCTATCAAAACACTTCTCAACAGAAACCTTACAGGCCAGAAGAGAATGGCATGATATATTCAATGCAATGAAACAGAAGGGCCTTGAATCAAGGATACTGTATCCAGCATGATTATCATTTAAATATGAAGGAGGGATTAAACAATTCCAAGACAAGCAAAAGTTGAGGGAATTTGCATTCCACAAACCACCTCTACAGGGTATTTTAGAGGGACTGCTCTAGATGGGAGCACTCCTAAAAAGAGAACAGAACAAAACACTCAACATATGAAGAATGGAGGAGGAGGAATAAGAAGGGAGAGAAATAAACATCAGGCTGTGTTTATAATAGCTCAATAAGCAAGTTAAGTTAGACAGTAAGGTAGTAAAGAAGCTAAAGTTGAAACTTTGGTAACCAGGAATCTAAAGCCTGCAATAGCAATAAGAACATATCTTTCATTAATCACCCTAAATGTAAATGGACTGAATGCACCAATCAAAAGACACAGAGTAATAGAATGGATAAACGGCAAGACCCATCTATATGCTGCTTACAAGAAACTCACCTCAAACCCAAAGACATGCACAGATTAAAAGTCAAGGGATGGAAAAAGATATTTCATGCAAACAACAGGGAGAAAAAGCAGGTGTTGCAATACTAGTATCAGACAAAATAGACTTCAAAACAAAGAAAGTAATAAGAGATAAAGAAGGACACTACATAATGATAAGGGGCTCAGACCAACAAGAGGATATAACCATTATAAACATATATGCACCCAATACAGGAGCACCAACATATGTGAAACAAATACTAACAGAATTAAAGGAGGAAATAGAATGCAATGCATTCATTTTGGGAAACTTTAACACACCACTCACTCCAAAGGAGAGATCCACCAGACAGAAAATAAGTAAGGACACAGAGGCACTGAACAACACACTAGAACAGATGGACCTAATAGACATCTATAGAACTCTACATCCAAAAGCAACTGGATACACATTCTTCTCAAGTGCACATGGAACATTCTCCAGAATAGACCACATACTAGGCCACAAAAAGAACCTCAGTAAATTCAAAAAGATTGAAATCCTACCAACCAACTTTTCAGGCCACAAAGGTATAAAACTAGAAATAAATTGTACAAAGGAAGCAAAAAGGCTCACAAACACATGGAGGTTTAACAACATGCTCCTAAGTAATCAATGGATCAATGACCAAATTAAAATAGAGATCAAGCAATATATGGAGACAAATGACAACAACACAAAGCCCCAACTTCTGTGGGACGCAGAGAAAGCAGTCTTAAGAGGAAAGTACATAACAATCCAGGCATACTTAAAGAAGGAAGAACAATCCCAAATGAATAGTCTAACATCAGAATTATCGAAACTGGAAAAAGAAGAACAAATGAGGCCTCAAGTCAGCAGAAGGAGGGACATAATAAAGATCAGAGAAGAAATAAACAAAATTGAGAAGAATAAAACAATAGAAAAAATCAATGAAACCAAGAGCTAGTTCTTTGAGAAAATAAACAAAATAGATAACACTCTAGCCAGAATTATTAAGAGAAAAAGAGAGTCAGACATCAACAGATTCAGAAATGAGAAAGGAAAAATCACGACGGACCCCACAGAAATACAAAGAATTATTAGAGAATACTATGAAAACCTATATGCTAACAAGCTGGAAAACCTAGGAGAAATGGACAACTTCCTAGAAAAATACAACCTTCCAAGACTGACTCAGAAAGAAACAGAAAATCTAAACAGACCAATTACCAGCAATGAAATTGAAGTGGTAATAAAAAAACTACCCAAGAACAAAACCAGCGGGCCAGATGGATTTACCTCGGAATTTTATCAGACATACAGAGAAGACATAACACCCATTCTCCTTAAAGTTTTCCAAAAAATAGAAGAGGAGGGAATACACCCAAACTCATCCTATGAAGCCAACATCACCCTAATACCAAAACCAGGCAAAGACCCCACCAAAAAAGAAAACTAGAGACCAATATCCCTGATAAACATAGATGCAAAAATACTCAACAAAATATTAGCAAAGCGAATTTAAAAATACATCGAAAGGATCATACACCATGACCAGGTGAGATTCATCCCAGGGATGCAAGGATGGTACAACATTCAAAAATCCATCAACATCATCTACCACATCAACAAAAAGAAGGACAAAAACCACATGATCATCTCCATAGATGCTGAAAAAACATGCGACAAAATTCAACATCCGTTCATGATAAAAACTCTCAACAAAATCGGCATAGAGGGTAAGTACCTCAACATAATAAAGGCCATATATGATAAACCCACCGCAAACATCATACTGAACAGTGAGAGGCTGAAAGCTTTTCCTCTGAGATCGGGAACAAGACAGGGATGCCCACTCTCCCCACTGTTATTTAACATAGTACTGGAGGTCCTAGCCACAGCAATCAGACAAAACAAAGAAATACAAGGAATCCAGATTGGTAAAGAAGAAGTCAAACTGTCACTATTTGCAGATGACATGATGCTGTACATAAAAGACCCTAAAGACTCCACACCAAAACTGCTAGAACTAATACCGGAATTTAGCAAAGTTGCAGGATACAAAATTAACACACAGAAATCATGGCTCTCCTATACATTAACACTGAACTAGCAGAAAGAGAAATCAGGAAAACAATTCCATTCACAATAGCATCAAAAAGAATAACATACTTATGAATAAACCTAACCAAGGAAGTGAAAGACCTATACCCTGAAATTAAGACACTATTAAGAGAAATTAAAGAGGACACTAACAAATGGCAAGTCATTCCATGCTCCTGGCTAGGAAGAATTAATATTGTAAAAATGACCATCTTGCCCAAAGCAATATACAGATTCGATGCAATCCCTATGAAATTACCAACATTCTTCAATGAACTGGAACAAATAGTTCAAAAATTCATATGGAAACACCAAAGACCCTGAATAGCCGAAGCAATCCTGAGAAGGAAGAATAAAGTTGGAGGGATCTCGCTCCCCAACTTCAAGCTCTACTACACAGCCACAGTAATCAAGACAATTTGGTACTGGCACAAAAACAGAGCCACAGACCAGTGGAACAGATTAGAGACTCCAGACATTAACCCAAACATATATGGTCAATTAATATACGATAAAGGAACCATGGACATACAATGGGGAAATGACAGTCTCTTCAACAGATGGTGCTAGCAAAACTGGACAGCTACATGTAAGAGAATGAAACTGGATCACTGTCTAACCCCATACACAAAAGTAAATTTGAAATGGATCAAATACCTGAATGTAAGTCATGAAACCATAAAACTCTTTGAAAAAACATAGGCAGAAATCTCTTGGACATAAACATTAGTGACTTCTTCACGAACATATCTCCCTGGGCAAGGAAAACAAAAGCAAAAATGAACAAGTGGGACTATATCAAGCTGAAAAGCTTCTGTACAGCAAAGGACACCATCAATAGAACAAAAAGGTACCTTACAGTATGGGAGAATATATTTGTAAATGACAGATCCGATAAAGGGTTGACATCCAAAATATATAAAGAGCTCATGCACCTCAACAAACAAAAGCAAATAATCCAACTAAAAAATGGGCAGAGGAGCTGAACAGACAGTTCTCCAAAGAAGAAATTCAGATGGCCAACAGACACATGAAAAGATGCTCCACATCGCTAGTTATCAGAGAAATGCAAATTAAAACCACAATGAGGTATCACGTCACACCAGTAAGGCTGGCTACCATCCAAAAGACAAACAACAACAAATGTTGGCAAGGTTGTGGAGAAAGGGGAACCCTCCTACACTGCTGGTGGGAATCTAAATTAGTTCAACCATTGTGGAAAGCAATATGGAGGTTCCTCAAAATGCTCAAAACAGCCTTACCTTTTGACCCAGGAATTCCACTTCTAGGAATTTACCCTAAGAATGCAGCACTCCAGTTCGAAAAAGACAGATGCACCCCTATGTTTATCACTGCACTATTTACAATAGCTAAGATATGGGAGCAACCTTAATGTCCATCAGTAGATGAATGGATAAATTAGATGTGGTACATATACACAATGGAATATTACTCAGCCATAAGAAGTAAACAAATCCTACCATTTGCAACAACATGGATGGAGCTAGAGGGTATTATGCTCAGTGAAATAAGCCAGGTGGAGAAAGACAAGTACCAAATGATTTCACTCATATGTGGAGTATAAGAACAAAGGAAAACTGAAGGAACAAAACAGCAGCCGAATCACAGAACCCATGAATGGACTAATAGTTACCAAAGGGAAAGGGACTGGGGGTGATTGGTGGGAAGGGAGGGACAAGGATGGGGAAAAAGAAAGGGGGCATTACAATTAGCATGTATAGTGTAGGGGGAGCACAAGGAGGGCTGTGCATCACAGAGCAGACAAGTAGTGATTTTACAGCATCTTACTATGCTGATGGACAGTGACTGTGAAGGGGTATGTTGCGGGGGGACTTGGTGAAGGGGGGAGCCTAGTAAACATAATGTTCTTATGTAATTGTAGATTAATGATATCAAAATAAAAAAATTTTAAAAAGGTGAAAGGGAATATGGACTCCTCTCCTTCTTTTGCACCCTACATCCAATCTATCTGAAAATTCTGCTATCTCTACCTTCAAAATGCGGCCAGCACCTGACACCCAGATCTTGGCTTCTAAATACCACTCTCCTTGAAAAGGAACCAGCGCTCCTTGGAAAATGACTGATTGTAGGGTTGGGGCAGGGAAAGCACAAGATTAGCCTGAAACATCTTTTTGCAAGAGAGAGTAAGAAAGTGCTCAAAGAATGATGGGAAGATGTCAAAAGGACAAGGGACCAGCTTAAAGGAGTTCCCCCAAAGTGGCGAAAGCAAGGCCACTTTGAACATCAAGATGAATAATGGCAGTGATCAATTAACACATGGAATAAAGAAAGAACCCCGAAGTTCATACTGATTCTGAAAATGTAGAAACACAGAGTGAAGAAGGAAGGGAAGGGGTAGGGAAGGAGAAAGGAAAGTAGGAAAAGTTCTTTTACAGTAGAAAAGCTAACTAAAGCAACAGGAATATAGAGCTTAAAAATGACCAATTTATAACCACCATAATAATAATTAAATCAGGAAAGAGTGGATGTTAAAGCTTTAGGTGAAATTGGGGTAGTAAGGGAGGGCACCATAGAATAGGTTTTTTTATAGGCTCAGAATATCTCCCCACAAGATATTTATTCATTACCAAGGAAAAGTAGCAACTTCACAGTGAACAAATCTAACCAAATGATCTAAGTTAACATCACCAATAGTGGAAAAACCAACATTAGGTGGCTCCAGATATGATACATCGAGAAGGACACAATGTCACTTCTGTGGTAGTCCTTCCAAAAAAGGTGTAACTTAAATCTAATTGTTAAGAATCTCAGGCAAATCCAAACAGTTGGACATTTTACAAAATAACTGGACTGAGACTGGCTTAAAGATGGCAGTGTGAGAGGTGAGACAGAAACCTCCTCCCAAAACCACATATAATATGAAAATATAGCAAACACAATGAATCCTGAAAGAACAACAGGAAAGAAGGCTGAAGCAGACTGTCTACACCTGGGGAACAGAGCAGACCTCACCAGAAAAGGGTAAGGTACCAAAGCCCTGATCTAGCGGGAACAAAACCCTTCCCCCAGCCCAGCTAACTGGAGGGAGGAAAGGAAATGGAGCAGGCAGGATGTGAAGGCCTAAGACTGTTGAACACCCAGCCCTGGGATCTCCTCTGGGAGCATGAACCTACATTACATGGTACTCTGGAGATTAGTGGGTTGGAAAGCTAAGACAGGGAGAATACTTGGAGAGACAGAGATTCCAGCTGCTTGTGGAGAACAGGTATCCACAACCAGCCACTCTGGGACAAAAGAAAGGCAGGCACCCTGAGAGGCTTCCTAACAGCAAGAGGGCTACTAAGTGGGCAAGGATTGCACAGTGCTTCCTGCTCAGGAGAAAGGACAGGTGGACAAAATTGTCCTGGTGTACTCAGTCCAGCATGTTGAGAACTTTCAGGAAATCCAGTGCTCCCATCCCCCTGGCTGATAACGCAGCTATGAGGCCGCACACCATTATATGCAGCCTGACACTCCTTCCTCCCAGCTGAAACCAGCTTGCAAACCAGCTGCTCCCACCATTGTGCCAGGCCAGCCAGAGGGGAGTCCCACCTATGGCAGCAACAAGTGCAGAGCATAGAGGCTCCTCCCAGTGCACAAGGCCCACTGACCCTGGCAATAGATTCAGGCACTGCAGCTAGGAAGCAGGGAAGAACTCCATCCTCCCAGCAGGCACCAGCACCACTTGCCTGCAACCCCCACCATCACTCCAGGGGCTGAGCAGCTCCAGGGAGTAGAGCTGCTGGGCACTAGAGGCTGCTACCTACAAATATGAAATGTCAAAGGAAACTGTTTCAAACCAAAATCTAACAAACACCATAAAGAGGGCCAAGTATAACTGAATTCATCAATCTTCCTGAAAGAGGTTTCAAAATAAAAATCATAAACATGCTCACAGAGTTACAGAAAAATATTCATGAACTTAGGGAGGAATTCAAGAATGAGATACAAACTTTGAAAAATACAGTATCCAAAGTGAAACATAAGAGGGATTTAAAAACAAAAGATTAGATGAGGTAGAGGAGACCATAAATGTCATAGAAATTAGAGAACAGGAATACAAAGAAGCTGAGGCACAGAGAGAAAAAAGGACCTCTAGAAATGAAAGAATTTTGAGAGAACTGTGTGACAAATACAAACAGAGCAATATTCACATTCTAGGGGTACCAGAAGAAGAAGAGAGAGAAAAAGGGAAGAGAGGGATTCAAGATGGGGCATGAGAGGTGAGACACAGAACTCCTTCCAAAACCACATATAGCAAGAAAATATACTTAATACATCTAACCCTAAAACAGCAACAGGAAAAAAGGCTGCACCAGACTGCTTACAGACCTCATGAATAGAGCAGACTTCATGAAGCAGGGTAACATACGAAAGCCTTGATCTGGCGGGACCCAAGCCCTTCCCCCACACCAGCTCACCCGGGGGAGGAAGAGAAATGGAGTGGCGAGGGGATGGAAGCCTAGAACTGCAGAACTTACAGCCCTGGAGGTCTGCTTTGGAGCACAAACTTGCATTGTGTGGTGCTCTGGAGATTGGTGGGGTTGGGGAGCTGGGAGTGGTGGAGTGCTTAAGGGACTGAGATAAAGGAAAGGCAGGTGGTCTAAGAGGCTTCCTAGCAGCTAGAGAGCTGCTGAAATGAAGGGATTTGCACAGAGCTTACTGTACTGGAGAAGGGATAGGTGGACAAGGTTGTCTGGGTGCACTCTGTGTAGCAGGTTGGGAACTTTGAGGAGCTTCAGGCACTCCATCCCCCTGGCGACTACTCAGCTCCAAGGCACCCTCTGTGATATGCAGCCTGCTGAGTCTTCCTTCTGGCCTGCAGGCACTGGATGGCAAATTTGCAGTCACTGCACAGGTGTCAGGCCAGCCAGAGGGAGGCACCACCTACAACAGCTAGAGATACAAAACACAAAGGCTTACAACTGTGTGCTCAGTCCACTTGCTATGATACTGGAGGCAGGCACTACAGATGGGAATCAGGAAACAGCTCTTCCTTCCTCCCATGCAGCAGGGCCACTCCCCTACTACCCCCAACCTCACTCTAGGGCTGAGCAGCTCCACAAACTAGACCTTCTGGGCAATAGAGTGTGTCACATAGAAATATAAAAAGTCAAAGGAACCCGGTTCAGACCAAAATCTCACAAATCCCAGAAAAAGGACCAAATGAAACTGAACTCACCAATCTTCCTAAAAGAGAGTTCAAAATTAAAATAATAAACATGCTCATGGAGGTACAGAAAAATATTCAAGAACTCAGGAACAAATTTAAGATGGAGATTCAACCAATAAGACATTCAATTTCTGAAATGAAACATACAATGGAGGGATTTAAAAGCAGATTAGATATAGTAGAAGAGAAGGAAAATGGAATATAAATTAGAGAAGAGGAATACAAAGAATCTGAGGCTCAGAGAGAAAAAAGAATCTCTAAGAATGAAAGAATATTGAGAGAACTGTGTGACCAGTCTAAACGGGACAATATTCGCATTATAGGGATACCAGAAGAAGAAGAGAGAGAAAAAGGGATAGAAAGTGTCATTGAGGAGGTAATTGCTGAAAACTTCCCCAAACTGGGGAAAGAGACAGTCTCTCAAGCCATGGAGGTACACAGATCTCCCAACACAAGGGACCCAAGGAAGACAACATCAAGACATATAATAATTAAAATGGCAAAGATCAAGGATAGTGGGGCAGAGCCAAGATGGCAGCATGAGTAGGACAGTGGGAATCTCCTCCCAAAAGCATGTATATTTTTTAAAAATACAACAAATACAACTAATCCTAAAAGAGAGACCAGAAGACACAGGACAACAGCCAGACTACATCCACACCTGTGAGAATCCAGCGCCTGGTGAAAGGGAGGATCAAAGCCTAATTTGGCTACCCAGAAAATGAATTAAGATATGATATGAAGAAGAACTTCCAACATCAACATCCTCTGGAAGAGTCATTCCAGAAGATGATCATCAAAAAACTTCAACAAAGATCCTGGCGCTGTTGCAGTTGTAGCTGCATTCATCCCACCGGTTCCTGGACTTGCCACTGGAATGAAGAAGGAGATATCTAAGCTTTCCTGTGCATACAGTAAAAGAACAAATTTGACTGGATCTATACTGTTGGAACTCAACCAAGAATTAGGAGAAGTGCAAGTTGCAGAGCTCCAAAATCATGTGACTATAGACTATCTACTGTTAAAAGAACATATGGGATGTGAACAGTTCCCAGGAATGTGTTGTTTTAATTTGTCTGATTTTTCTCAAACTATTCAAATTCAGTTAGACAATATCCATCATATCATTGATAAGTTTTCACAAATGCCTAGGGTACCTAACTGGTTTTCTTGGTTTCACTGGGTATGGCTGGTAATTGTAGGTCTGCTTTTGTTATGTATCTGTATTCCCATTCTGTTCATGTGTGTATGAAATTTAATTAGTAGTTTGTTAAAACCTATACATGCTTGTTACTCTACAAGAAGATATGTCAAAGAAATAATCAATCTTCCCATGTTTTCTTCCATCTGCTACTTCTATAGCTTTTCTTCTTCCTTCCTAATTACAACCCTTTAGTAGAATTCGTGCCTCATATCAAAAATTACCGAGTATCATAATTCTTCCAAGTGGTAAAGATACCTCAACACAAATGCTGGGCATAGAAGCCACAGGGCATAAATCTGCGAAGAAGTAAAAAGCTAACCTTTTCAAACAATATTACTTCTCTCTCACTTACCAACTTTACATTTCCCTGTATGGCCCAGGAAGATGACTGGTTAGCCAGAGACGGGTAAGATTCCTCAAGGGAGGAAGAACCTAAGACAGGCACAATCGCAGGGGGGCCATCAGGTGAGAAATTGGGGATCAACAGAGGTGAGGCTTAGAACCTCACCCCCCTGTTTTGAGAGAAATCTTCTGCATCCGTGGATGTTTTGTTGCCCTTGTGTAGCTTGGATTAATACTTAGTCTATAGGCACAGACCTGATCATCTACATTTGCCCTCTTACAGCACTAAATTATGTTTTCTACCTTTATCTTGCATCTACCTACCACTTCAGCATTTTATTAAAATAATAATAATAATAGAGAAATGTGGGATTCACATATAAATCAACTATAAAAATCAACAGAATAATCATATCTGACTTGATTGTTTATAGTTAATGATGCGTGATCAAAACCAAAAGTTTCTGTGATATGACTGCCCTTGCACTGTTCACCATGTAAGAACTTATTCACTATGTAATAACTTGTTCACCATGTAAGAACTTGTTCGTTATGCTTCAGAAGATTGGAGACTGTTGAGAATTAGCCTTGGGGTTGATTAATGATTGTGCATGGAGTCCCCTATACAGAATTTATTGTTGTTAACAACCATTTGATCAATAAATATGAGAGATGCCCTCTCAAAAAAAAAAAAAAGATCAAGGATAGGGACAGACTTTTAAATGCACCTACAGAGAGAAAAAAGATCATATACAAAGGAAAACCCATCAGGCTATCAGAAGATTTCTCAACAGAAACCTTACAGGCCAGAAGGGAGTGGCATGATATATTTAATGCAATGAAGAAGAAGGACCTCGAACCAAGAATACTCCACGTGGCAAAGTTCTCATTTAAATTTGAATGAGGGATTAAACAATTTTCATATAAGCGAAAGCTGGCAGAATTAACCTCCCATAAACCAAATCTACAGTGCATTTTGGAGTGACTGCTACAGATGGAAATATTCCTAAAGCTAAATAACTGTCACCCAAGGGATAGACAAAGAGTATAGAATATGATACCTAACACATAAAGAAAGGAGGAGGAAAAAGGAGAAGAAAAAAAAGAACCTTTGAGTTGTGTTTGTAATCGCATATGAAGTGAGTTAAATCAGACTGTTAGATAGAAAGGGAATTACCCTTGCACCTTTGGTAACTATGAATCTAAAGTCTGCAATAACAATAAGTACATACCTATCAATAATCACTCTAAATATAAATGGTCTGAATGCACCAATCAAAGACGTAGAGTCACTGAATGGATAAAAAAGCAAGACAAATCTATATGCTCCCTACAAGAGACTCACTTTAAACCCAAAGACATACACAGACTAAAAGTGAAGGGATGGAAAAAAACATTTCATGCAACTAATAGAGAGAAAAAAGTAGGAGTTGCAGTACTTGTAGTAGACAAAATAGAACTCAAAACAAAGAAAGTCACAAGAGACAAAAAAGGAAATTACATAATGATAAAGGGGTCAATCCAACAAGAAGATAAAATGATGATAAACATCTATGCTCCCAATACAGGAGCATGCACATGTGTGAAACAAATACTAACAGAATTAAAGGGGGAAATAGAATGCGATGCATTCATTCTAGAAGACTTCAACACTCCACTCACTCTGAAGGACAGATCACCCAGATAGAAAATAGTAAGGAGACAGAGGCACTGAACAACACATTAGAACAGATGGACCTAACAGACATCTACAGAACTCTACACCCAAAAGCAGCAGAATACACATTCTTCTCAAAGTGCACATGGAATATTTTCAAGAAGAGATCATATACCATATACTAGGCCACAAAAAGAGCCTCAGTAAATTCAAAAAGATTGAAATTGTACCAACCAGTTTGTCAGACCACAAAGTGTGAAACGAGAAATAAATTACACAAAGAAAATGAAAAATCCCACAAACACATGGAGGCTTCACAACATGCTCCTACATAACCAATGGATCAATGATGAAATAAAAACAGAGATCAAGCAATATATGGAGGCAAATGACAACAATAATTCAACAATGCAAAATCTGTGGGACACAGCCAAGGCTGTGCTAAGAGGAAAGTATATTGCAGTACAGGTCTACCTCAGGAAAGAAGAACAATCCCATATAAGCAGCCTAAACACACAATTAAGGAAACTAGAAAAAGAACAACGAATGAGGCACAAAGTCAGTAGAACGAGGGACATAATAAAGATTAGAGCAGAAATAAAGAAGATCGAGAAGAATAAAATTATAGAAAGAATCAATGGAAGCAAGAGCTGGTTCTTTGAGAAAATTAATAAAATACATAAACCCCTAGCCAGACTTATCAAGAAAAAAAGAGAGTCTACACACATAAACAGAATCAGAAATGAGAAAGGAAAAATCACTATGGACACCACAGAAATAAAAAGAATTATGAGAGAATACTATGAAAAATTATATACTAACAAACTGGATAACCTAGAAGAAATGGACAACATTCTAGAAAAATACAACCTTCCAAGTCTGACCAAGGAAGAAACAGAAAATCTGAACAGACCAATTACCAACAATGAAATTGAACTGGTAATCAAAAAACTACCTAAGAACAAAACCCCTGGACCAGATGGATTCACCGCTGAATTTTTTTTCTTTTTTAATTTTTTTATTAAGATTTGATTGACATATACTCTTATGAAGGTTTCACATGAAAAGACAATGTGGTGACTACATTTACCCATATTATCAAGTCCCCACCCATACCCCAATGCAGTCACTGTCCATAAGTGCAGCAAGATGCCACAGATCCACTATGTCCCTTCTCTGTGATACACTGTTCTCCCCATGATCCCACACACAATGTGTACTGAACAAAATACTCCTCAGTCCCCTTCTCCCTTCCTCCCCACCTGCCTTCCCACACACACCCCCTTTGGTAACCACTAGATCATTCTTGCAGTATCTGAGTCTGCTGTCATTTTGTTCCTTCAGTTTTGCTTCATTGTTATACTCCACAAATGAGGGAAATCATTTGGCATTTGTCTTTATCCACCTGGCTTATGTCAGTGAGCATAAGGTCCTGGGGCTCCATCCATGTTGTTGCAAATGGTAGGATTTGTATCTTTCTCATGGCTGAAATGTATTTCATTGTATATACATACCACATCTTCTCTATCCATTCATTTACTGATGGTTGCTTCCATATCTTGGCTATTGTAAAAAATGCTGCGATAAACATAGGGGTGCATATGTCTTTTTGAATCTGAGAAGTTGTATTCTTTGGGTAAATTCCAAGGAGTGGAATTCCGGGGTCAAATGGTATTTCTATTTTTAGTTTCCTGAGGAACCTCCATACTGCTTTTCAGAATGGTTGAACAGGCTTACATTCCCACAAGCAGTGTAGGAGGGTTCCCCTTTCTCCGCATCCTCACCAGTATTTGTTGTTCTTAGTCTTTTCAATGCTGGCCATCCTTACTGGTGTGAGGAGATATCTCATTGTGGTTTTAATTTGCATTTTCCTGATGATTAGTGATGTGGAGCATCTTTTCATGTGTCTGTTGGCTATCTGAATTTCTTCTTTTGAGAATAGTCTTTTCATATGCTCTGTCCATTTGTTAATTGGGTTATTTGCTTTTTGGGTGTTGAGGTCTGTAAGTTCTTTATATATTTTGGATGTTAACCCCCTGTTGGATATGTCATTTACAAATATATTCTCCCATACTGTAGGATGCCTTTTTGTTTTGTTGATGATGTCCTTTGCTGCACAAAAACTTTTTAGTTTGATGTAGTCCCATGAGTTCATTTTTGCTTTTGTTTCCGTTTCATGAGGTGATGGGTTCAAGAAGAAGTTGCTCATGCTTATATTCAGGACATGTTTGCTTATATTGTCTTCTAAGAGTTTTATGGTTTCATGACTTACATTCAAGTCTTCAAATCATTTTGAGTTTACTTTTGTGTATGGGGTTAAACAATAATTCAACTTCATTCTCTTGCATGTGGCTGTCCAGTTTTTCCAACACCAGCTGTTGAAGAGGCTTTTATTTCCCCCATTGTATGTCCATGGTTCCTTTATCATATATTAATTGTTCGCATATGGTTGGGTTTATATCAGGGCTCTCTAGTCTGTTCCATTGGTCTATGTGTCTGTACTTGTGCCAGTACCAAATTGTCTTGATTGCTGTGGTTTTGTAGTAGAGCTTGAAGTTGGGGAGTGGAATTCCTCCTGCTTTATTCTTCCTTCTCAGGATTGCTTTGGCTATTCCAGGTCTTTTGTGATTCCATATGAATTTCAGGACAATTTCTCTAGTTTGTTGAAGAATGCTGTTGGTATTTTGATAGGAATTGCTTTGAATCTATAGATTGCTTTAGGCAGGATGGCCATTTTGACAGTACTTATACTTCCTATCCATGAGCATGGGATGTGTTTCCATTTATTGGTATCGTCTTTAATTTCTCTCATGAGTGTCTTGTATTTTTCAGAGTATAGGTCTTTCATTTCCTCAGTTAGGTTTATTCTTAGGTATTTTATACTTTTTGATGCAATTGTGAATGGAATTGTTTTCCTGATTTCTCTCTCTGCTAGTTCATTGTTAGTATAAAGGAATGCCACAGATTTCTGTTTTTAATTTTGTATCCTGCAAAATTGTTGAATTCAGATATTAGATCTAGTAGTTTTGGAGTGGATTCTTTAGGGTATTTTATGTACAATATCATGTCATCTGCAAACAGGGACAGTTTAACTTCTTCCTTGCCAATCTGGTAACTTTTATTTCTTTGTGTTGTCTGATTGCTGTAGCTAGGTCCTCCAGTACTATGTTGAATAGAAGTGTGGAGAGTGGGCATCCTTGTCTTGTTCCCGATCTTGAAGGAAAAGCTTTCAGCTTTTTGCTGTTAAGTATAATGTCGGCTGTGGGTTTGTCATATATGACGTTTATTATGTTGAGGTACTTGCCCTCTATACCCATTTTGTTGACAGTTTTTATCATGAATGTATGCTGAATTTTGTCAATGCTTTTTTAGCATCTATGGAGATATTATGTGGTTTTTGTCCTTTTTGTTGAAGTGGTGGATGATGTTGATGGATTTTCGAATGTGGTACCTCCCTTGCATCCCTGGAATAAAAATAAATCCTACTTGATCATGATGGATGATCTTTTTAATGTATTTTTGAATTCAGTTTGCTAATATTTTGTTGAGTATTTTTGCATCTATTTTCATCAGGGATATTGGTCTGTAATTTTCTTTTTCTGTGGTGTCTTTGCCTGGTTTTGGTATTAGAGTGATGCTGGCCTCATAGAATGAGTTTGGAAGTATTCCCCCCCGCCCGTTCTATTTTTAGGAAAACATTAAGGAAAATGGGTATTAGGTCTTCACTAAATGTTTGATAAAATTCAGAGGTGAAGTCAACTAGTCGTGGCATTTTGGGGTAGGTTTTTGATTACCAGTTCAATTTTGTTGCTGGCAATTGGTATATTTAGATTGTCTGTTTCATCCTTGGTCAGCCTTTGAAGATTTTATTTTTCTAGAAAATTGTCCATTGCTTCTAGGTTATCCAGTATGTTAGCATATAATTTTTCATAGTATTCTCTCATAATTCTTTGTATTTCTGTGGTGTCAATGGTGATTTTTCCTTTCTCATTTCAGATTCTGTTTATGTGAGTAGACTCTTTTTTTCTTGATAAGTCTGAATAGGGGTTTATCTATTTCGTTTATTTTCTCAAAGAACCAGCACTTGCTTTCACTGATTGTTTCTATTGTTTTATTCTTCTCAATTTTATTTACTTCTTTTCTGATCTTTATTATGTCCCTTCTTCTACTGACTTTGGGCCTCATTTGTTGTTCTTTTTCCAGTTTTGTTAACTGTGAGTTTAGAATGCTTATATGGGATTGTTCTTCTTTCCTGAGGTAGGCCTGTACTGCAATATACTTTCCTCTTAGCACAGCCTTGGCTGTGTCCCACAGATTTTGCATTGTTGAATTATTGTTGTCATTTGTCTCCATATATTGCTTGATCTCTGTTTTTATTTCATCATTGATTCATTGGTTATGTAGGAGCATGTTGTGAAGCCTCCATGTGTTTGTGGGATTTTTCATTTTCTTTGTGTAATTTATTTCTCATTTCACACCTTTGTGGTCTGACAAACTGGTTGGTACAATTTCAATCTTTTTGAATTTACTGAGGCTCTTTTTGTGGCCTAGTATATGATCTCTTCTTGAAAATATTCCATGTGCACTTTGAGAAGAATGTGTATTCTGCTGCTTTTGGGTGTAGAGTTCTGTAGATGTCTGTTAGGTCCATCTGTTCTAATGTGTTGTTCAGTGCCTCTGTCTCCTTACTATTTTCTATCTGGGTGATCTGTCCTTTAGAGTGAGTGGAGTGTTGAAGTCTTCTAGAATGAATGCATCACATTCTATTTCCCCTTTTAATTCTGTTAGTATTTGTTTCACACATGTGTGTGCTCCTGTATTGGGAGCATAGATGTTTATCATCATTATATCTTCTTGTTGGTGGGTGATCTGTCCTTCAGAGTGAGTGGAGTGTTGAAGTCTTCTAGAATGAATGCATCACATTCTATTTCCCCTTTTAATTCTGTTAGTATTTGTTTCACACATGTGTGTGCTCCTGTATTGGGAGCATAGATGTTTATCATCATTATATCTTCTTGTTGGATTGACCCCTCTATCATTATGTAATTTCCTTTTTTGTCTCTTGTGACTTTCTTTGTTTTGAGTTCTATTTTGTCTGCTACAAGTACTGCAACTCCTACTTTTTTCTCTCTATTAGTTGCATGAAATGTTTTTTTCCATCCCTTCACTTTTAGTCTGTGTATGTCTTTGGGTTTAAAGCGACTCTGTCGAAGGTGGTATATAGATGGGTTTTGTTTTTTTTATCCATTCAGTGACTCTAAGTCTTTTGATTCTAGGTTTCAGTCCATTTACATTTAGGGTGATTATCGATAGGCATGTATTTATTGCCATTGCAGGCTTTAGAATCATGATTCCCAAAGTTTCAAGGTTAATTTCCTTACTATCTAAGGGTCTAACTTAACTCACTTAGTATGCTGTTACAAACACAATCTAAAATTTCTTTTCTGTTTCTCCTCCTCTTTCTACCTCCTCCATTCTTTATATATTAGGTATCATATTCTGGATTGTATTTCTATCCTTTGATTGACTTTGGGGATAGTTAATTAATTTTTCATTTGCTTAGTAATTAGCTGTTCTATTTTCTGTACTGTGGTTTTATTACCTCTGGTGACAGCTATTAAATCTTAGGAACACTTCCATCTATAGCAGTCCCTTCAAAATAGACTGTAGAGATGGTTTCTGGGAGGTAAATTCTCTCAGCTTTTGCTCTCTGGAAATTGTTTAAGCCCTCCTTCAAATTTAAATGATTATCTTGCCAGATAAAGTAATCTTGCTTCCAGGCCCTTCTGCTTCATTGCATTAAACACATCATGCCACTCCCTTCTGGCCTGTAAGGTTTCTACTGAGAAGTCTGATGTTAACCTGATGGGCATTCCTTTGTATGTGATCTTATTTCTCTCTCTGGCTGCTTTTAACAAGATAACATTATCCTTGATGTTTGCCAATTTTATTAGTATATGTCTTGTTGTTATCTTTCTTGGGTCCCTTGTGTTGGGAGATCTGTGGATCCCCATGGCCTGAGAGACTATCTCCTTCCCCATATTGGGGAAGTTTTCAGCAACTACCTCCTCAATGACACTTTCTATCCCTTTCTCTCTCTCTTCCTCTTCTGGTGTCCCTATAATGTAAATAATGTTCAGTTTGGATTGGTCACACATTTCTCCCATTATTCTTTCATTATTAGAGATCCTCTTTTGTCTCTGAGCCTCAGCATCTTTGTATTCCTCTTCTCTAGTTTCTATTTCATGTATCGTCTCCTCCACCATATCCAACCTGCTTTTAATACCCTCCATTGTGCTCTTAAATGATTGGATCTCTGATCAGAATACATTCCTGAGTTCTTTTGGATATCTTTCCATACCTCCATTAGCATGTTGATGATTTTCATTTTTAACTCCCTTCCAGGAAGAGTCATAAGGTCCATGTCATTTAAATATTTCTCCAGAGTTATATTAATTTTACTCTGGAACGGGTTCCTTTGGCATTTCATATTTGTATATTGTGCCCTCTAGTTTCCAGAAGCTCTACTCTCTGGAGCTGCGCAGCCCCTGAAGCAATGTTGGGGGTTGCAGGGGAGTGGTATTGGTGCCTGGGGGGCTGCCAGTCTCCACTGCCTGAACCAGTGGGCCAAGCACACAGGTATAAGCTTTTGTCCCATAGAAGCGGGATATGGATCCCTTCTTTCCACAAGCAGCTGGAATCTCAGTCTCTCCAGGAATTCTGCCTGTATTAGCTTTCCAACCCCTGTTCCATGAGGTCTTCTCTTTTCTTCAGGTGTATGCATTCTGGCGCAGTCCTCTTTCCTGTTGCTCTCTCAGGATTAGTTGCACCAACTATATTTTCTAATTGTATGCAGTTTTAGGAGGAAGCCACTGTCTCTCCTCTTATGCCACCATCTTTAATCCTCTCCACTCACTGGTGATATTTTAAGATGTTAGATCCTGAAGAGCCCCAGAGCTCATGGCCTTCCTGTTGCCTTGGGAGGTGGGGAAAGGTCATCTCCTTCATTCGAGCCACCACTTAATTTTATCAAACACTTAGTGACGCCATAATACCCATCCTCCTTAAAGTTTTCCAAAGAGTAAAGGAGGAAATACTTCCAAACTCATTCTATGAGGCCAGCATCACTCTAATACCAAAACCGGGCAAAGACATCACAAAAAATGAAAACTACAGACCAATATCCCTGATAAATATAAATGCAAAAACATCCAACAAAGTATTAGCAAACCAAATTCAAAAATATATCAAGAAGATCATACACCATGATCAAGTTGGATTTATTCCAGGGATGCAAGGATGGTACAACACTTGAAAATCCATCAACATCATCCACCACATCAACAAAAAGGACAAAAACCACATGATCATCTTAATAGATGCTGAAAAAGCATTTGACAAAATTCAGCATCCATTCATGATAAAAACTCTCAACTAAATGTGTATAGAGGGCAAGTACCTCAACATAATAAAGGCCATATATGACAAACCCAGAGCCAACATCGTACTTAACAGCAAGAAGCTGAAATCTTTTCCTTTAATATTGGGAACAAGACAAGGATGCCCACTTTCCCCACTTCTATTTAACATAGTACTGGAGGTCCTGGCCACAGCAATCAGACAACACAAAGAAATAAAAGTTACCAGATTGACAAGGAAGAAATTAAACTGTCCCTATTTTCAGATGACATGATATTGTACATAAAAAACCCTAAGGACTCGACTCCAAAACTACAAGAACTAATATCTGAATTCAGCAATGAATTCAGCAAAGTTTCAGAATAGAAAATTAATACACAGAAATCTGTTGATTTCCTGTACACTAATGATGAGCACACAGAAATAGAAATCAGGAAAACAATTCCATTCACAATTGCATCAAAAAGAATAAAATACCTGGGAATAAACTTAACCAAGGAAGTGAAAGACCTAAACCCTGAAAACTACAAGACACTCTTGAGAAAAGAAAATACCAGTAAATGGAAACTTATCCCATGCTCATGGATAGGAAGTATAAATATTGTCAAAATGGTCATCCTGCCTAAAGCAATCTATAGATTCAATGCAATTCCTATCAAAATACCAACAGCATTCTTCAATGAACTAGAGAAAATTAGTCTAAAATGGATATGGAATCACAAAAGACCTTGAATAGCCAAAGCAATTCTGAGAAGGAAGAATAAAGCTGGGGGCATTACACTGCCCAACTTCAAGCTCTACTACAAAGCCACCGTAATCAAGACAATTTGGTCCTGGCACAAGAGCAGACTCACAGACCAGTGGAACAGAATAGAGAGTCCAGACATTAACCCAAACATATATGGTCAATTAATATATGATAAAGGAGCCATGAACATACAATAGGGAAATGACAGCCTCTTCAACAGCTGGTGTTGGCAAAACTGGACAGCTTTGTGTAAGAGAATGAAACTGGATTACTGTCTAACCCCATACACAAAAGTAAACTCAAAATGGATCAAAGACCTGAATGTAAATCATGAAACCATAAAACTCTTAGAAAAAAACATTGGCAAAAATCTCTTGGATATAAACATGAGCAACTTTTTCATGAACATATCTCCCTGGGCAGGGGAAACAAAAGCAAAAATGAACAACTGGGACTTCATCAAACTAAAAAGCTTCTGCACAGCAAAGGACACTATCAGTAGAACAAAAGGGCATCTTACAGTATGGGAGAATATATTCATAAATGACATATCTGATAAGGGCTGACATCCAAATTATATAAAGAGGTCATGCACCTCAACAAACAAAAAGCAAATAATCCAATTAAAAAATGGGCAAAGGATCTGAAAAGACTCTTCTCCAAAGAAGAAATTCAGATGTCCAACAGGCACATGAAAAGTTGCTCCACATCACTAATCATCAAAGAAATGCAAATTAAAACCACAGTGAGATATCACCTCACATCGGTTAGGTTGGCCAACATACCAAAGACAACAACAAATGTTGGCGAGGATGTGGAGAAAGGGGAATGCTCCTCACTGCTGGTGGGAATGTAAATTAGTTCAACCATTGTGGAAAGCAGTGTGGAGGTTCCTTTAAAAACTCAAAATAGAAATACCATTTGACCCAGGAATTCCATTCCTAGGAATTTACCCTAAGAATGCAGCAGCCCAGTTTCAAGAAGACATACTCACCCCCATGTATATCACAGTACTATTTACTATAGTGAAGAAATGGAAGCAACCTAAGCGTCCATCAGTAGATGAATGAATAAAGAAGAGGTGATACATATACACAATGGAATATTATTCAGCCATAAGAAGAAAACAAATCCTACCTTTTGCAACAACATGTATGAATCTAGAGGTTATTATGCTCAGTGAAATAAGCCAGGTGGATAAAGACAAGTATCCAGTGATTTCACTCATCTGTGAAGTATAAGAACAAAAAAAATAATAAAACCTGAAGGACCAAACAGCAGACTCACAGAACCTCGAATGGACTAACAGTTACCAAAGGGAAAGTGACTGGGGAGGATGGGTGGAAAGGGAGGGATAAGGGGCAAAGGAGGCATTATGATTAGCACACATAATGTAGTGGGGGGGACATGCGGAAGGCAGTTTAACAGAGAAGACAGGTAATGATTCTAGAGCATCTTACTACACTGATGGAGAGTGAGTATAATGGGGTATGTGGTGGGGACTTGACAATAGCGGGAGTCTAATAACCAGAATGTTGTTCATGTAATTGTACATTAAGAACACCAAAATTTAAAAAATGCAAATACCATAAAAAAGATATAAAGTATCTTTGAGGAGGTAATTGATGAAAACTTCCCCAATCTGGAGAAGGAAATAGTCTCTCAGACCATGGAGGTGCACAGGTCTCCCAACACAAGGGACCCAAGGAAGACAATACCAAGACATATAATAATTAAAATGACAAATATCAAAGATAAAGACAGAGTATTACAAGCAGCCAGAGAGAGAAAAAAGATCACAGATGAAGAAAAATCCATCAGGCTATCATCAAACTTCACAACAGAAACCTTTCCAGCCAGATGAGAGTAGCTTGGTATATTCTATCCAAAGACAGAAGAGCCTCCAATCAAGAATACCCTACGTAGCAAGATTATCATTTAAATTTGAAGGAGGGACAAAACAATTGCCAGATAAGCAAAAGTTGAGGGAATTTACCTCCCACAAATGGTCTCTACAGTGTATATTGGAGGGACTGCTATAGATGGAAGCATTCCTAAGGCAAAATAGCTATCACCAGAGAAAGTAAAATGACACTAAAGAAAGTAGACCAATTAATTACTAATCAAATACAAAATTAGATCAATTACCCTCAATGTCAGTAAAGGAATAGCAAAATATGATAGATAGAATATGATAACTAACATATAAAGAATGGAGGACAAAGAAAAAGGAGGGAAAAAAAGAACCATTAGATTGCATTTGTAATACGGCACTAAGTGAACTATGTTAGACTGTTAGTAAAGAAGTTACTCTTGAACGTTTGGTAACCACGAATCTAAAGCCTGCAATGGTAATAAGTACATATCTATCGATAATAACCTTAAATGTAAATGGACCGAATGTACCAATCAAAAGACACAGAGTCCCTGAATTGATTAAAAAACAAGATCTGTCCATATGCTGTGTACAAGAGGCTCACTTCAAACCCAAAGACATAAACAGACTACAAGTGAAGGGATAGAAAAAGATATTTCATGCAACTAATAGGGAGAAAAAAGCAGGAGTTACGATTTCAAAACAAAGAAAGTAACAAGAGACAAAAAAAGGACATTGCATAATGATAAAGGGGTCAGTCCAACAAGAGGATATAACCATTATAAATATCTGTGCAACCAACATAGGAGTACCTACATATATGAAAAAAATACTAACAGAATTAAAGGGGGAAATAGAATGCAATGCATTCATTTTAGGAGACTTCAACAAACCACTCACTTCAAAGGACAGATCAACCAGACAAAAAACAAGTAAGGCACTGAACAACACATTGGAATAGGTGGACCTACAGGACATCTACAGACCAGTCTACCCAAAAGCAGCAGGATACACATTCTTCTCAAGTGCACATGGAACATTTTCAAGAATAGATCACATACTAGGCCACAAAGAGAGCCTTGGTAAATTCAGAAGGATTGAAATTGTACCAACCAGGTTCTCAGACCACAAAGGTATGAAAGAGAAATAAATTATTCAAAGAAAACAAAAAAGCCCACAAACACATGAATGCTTAACAACATGTTCCTAAATAATCAATGGATCAGTGACCAAATAAAAACAGAGATCAGGCAATATATGGAGACAAATGACAACAATAACTCAACACCATAAAAATCTGTGGGATGCAGCGAAGGCCATGCTAAGAGGGAAGTATATTTCAATACAGGCCTGCCTCAGGAAAGAAGAACAATCCCATATAAACAGTCTAAACTCACAATTAATGAAAATAGAAAAAGAAGGACAAATAAGGCCCAAAGTCAGTAGAAGGAGGGACATAATAAAGATCAGAGCAGAAATAAATAAAATTGAGAATAATAAAACAGTAGAAAGAATCAATGAAAGCAGGAGCTGATTCTTTGAGCAAATTAAAAAATAGATAAACTCTCAGCAAAATGTGTAGACAGTGCAAGTACCTCAACATAATAAAGGCCATGTACAATAAACCCACAGCCAACATCACACTTAAAAGGGAAAAACTGAGAGCTTTTCCTCTGTGATGGGGAACAAGACAAGAATGCCCACTCTCCCCTCTTTTATTCAAAATAGTACTTGAGGTCCTAGCCATGACATCAGACAACACAAGGAAGTAAAAGGCATCCAGACTGGTAAGGAAGAAGTTAAACTGTCCCTGTTTGCAGATGACCTGATATTATACATAGGAAGCCCTAAAGAATCCACCCCAAAACTACTGGAACTAATAACTGAATTCAGCAAAGTTGCAGGGTACAAAATCAACGCACACAAATCTGCTGTATTCCTATATGCTAATGATGAACTAGCAGAAAGGGAATTCAGGGAAATGATTGCATTCACAATTGCAACAAAAAGAATAAAATACCTAGGATTAAACCTAACCAAGGGAGTGAAAGGCCTATACCCTGAAAACTACAAGACACTCTTAAGAGACATTAAAGAGGACACTAATAAATGGAAATTCATCCCATGCTCTTGGGTAGGAAGAATTAATATTGTCAAAATGGCCATCCTGCCTAAACCAATCTACAGATTCAATGCAATTCCTATCAAAAAACCAAAGGCATTCTTCAACAAAGTCTAGCAAATACTTCTAAAATTCATATGGAACCACGAAAGACCCCAAATAGTCAAAGCAATCTTGAGATGGAAGAATAATGCTGGGGAGATTACATTCCCTGACTTCAAGCTCTACTACAAAGAAACAGTAATCAAGACAATTAGGTAGTGGTAGAAGAAGAGATCCACACACCAATGGAATAGAATAGAGAGCCCAGATATAAACCCACACATATATTGTCAATTAATATATGATAAAGGAGCCATGGATATACAATGGGGAAATGACACCCTTTTCAACAACTGGTGTTGGCAAAACTGGACAGCTACATTTAAGACAATGAAACTGGATGATTGTCTAACTCCATACACAAAAATAAACTTGAAATGGATCAAAGACCTTAATGAAGTCATGAAACCATAAAACTCTTAGAAGAAAACATAGACAAAAATCTCCTGAATATAGATATGAGCAACTTTTTCCTGAACACATCTCCTCCGGGAAGGGAAGCAAAAGCAAAAAACAAACAAATGAGAATACATCAAACTATAAAGCTTCTGTACAGTAAAGGACACTATCAGTAGGACAAAAAGGCATCCTACAATATGGGAGAATATGTTCTTAAATAACATAGCTGATAAGGGGATAACATCCAAAATATATAAAGAGCTCATAAGCCTCAACATCCAAAAAGCAAATTACCAAATTAAAAAATGGGCAGAGGATCTGAACACACACTCCTCCAAAGAAGAAACTCAGATGGCCAACAGGTACATAAAAAGATGATCCACATCACTAATCATCAGGGAAATGCAAATTAAAACGGCAGTGAGATATCACCTCACACCAGTTAGAATGGCCAACATCCAAAAGACAAGAAACAACAAATGCTGGTGAGGATGCAGAGAAAGGGGAACCCTCCTACACTGCTGGTGGGAATGTAAATTAGTTCAACCATTGTGGAAAACAATATGGAGTTCCTCAAAAAACTAAAAATAGAAACATTTGACATGAGAATTCCACTCCTAGGAATTTACCCAAAGGAAACAAGATCTCAGATTCAAAAAGACATATGCACCTCTATGTTTATCACAGCACTATTTACAATAGCCAGTGGAAGCAACCTAAGTGTCCATCAGTAGATGAATGGATAAAGAAGATGTGGTACATATACACAATAGAATACTATTCAGCCATAAGTAGAAAATAAATCCTACCATTTGCAACAACATGGATGGAGCTAGAGGATATTATGCTCAGTGAAATAAGCCAGGTGGAGAAAGACAAGTACCAAATGATTTCCCTCATTTGTGGAGTATAACAACGAAGCAAAACTGAAGGAACAAAAGAGCAGCAGACTCACAGACTCCAAGAAGGGACTAGCAGTTGCCAAAGGGGAGGAGCTGGGGATGGTGGATGGGGAGGGAGGGAGAAGAGGATTAAGGGGTATTATGATTTTCACAGAGAAGACAAGTCGTGACTCTCTAGTGTTTTACTATGCTGATGGACAGCGACTGCAATAGGTTGTGGGGGGAACTTGATAATATGGGTGAACGTAGCCAACACCAGTTGTTGAAGAGGTTGAGGTTGTCATTTCTCCATTGTATATCCATGGCTCCTGTATCATATATTAATTGGCCATATATGTGTGGGTTTATATCTGGGCTCTCTATTCCATTCCATTGATCTATGGGTCTGTTCTTGTGCCAGTACCAAATTGTTTTAATAACTGTGGCTTTGTAGTAGAGCTTGAACTTGGGAAGCATAATCCCGCCAGCTTTATTCTTCCTTCTCAGGATTGCTTTGGCTATTCAGGGTATTTTGTGGCTCAATTTGAATTTTAGAACTATTTGTTCTAGTTCATTGAAGAATGCTGTTGGCATTTTGTTAGGGACTGCATTGAATCTGTAGATTACCTTAGGCAGCATGGCCATTTTGACAATATTAATTCTTCCTTTCCATGAGCACAGGATGTATTTCCATTTATTGGTGTGTTCTTTAATTTCTCTCATGAGTATCTTGTAGTTTTTAGGGTATAGGTTTTTCACCTCCTTGGTAAGGTTTATTCCTAGGTATTTTATTCTTTTTGATGCAATTGTGAATGGAATTGTTTTCCTGATTTCTCTTTCTGTTAGTTTATCATTAGTATATAGGAATACAGCAGATTTCTGTGCATTGATTTTGTATCTTTCAACTTTGCTGAATTCAGTTATTAGTTCTAGTAGTTTTGGGGTGGATTCTTTAGGGCTTTCTATGTACAATATGTACAATATCAGGTCATCTGCACACAGTGACAGTTTAATTTCTTCTTTACCAATCTGGATGCCTTTAATTTCCTTGTGTTGTCTGATTGCCATGGCTTAGACCTCCAGTACTGTGTTGAATAAAAGAGTGGAGAGTGGGCATCCTTGTCTTGTTCCCGATCTTAGAGGAAAAGCTTTCAGCTTTTCACTTTTAAGTATCATGTTGGCTGTGGATGTGTCATATATGACATTTATTATGTTGAGGTACGTACCCTCTCTACCCATTTTGTTAAGAGTTTTTATCATGAATGGATGTTGAATTTTGTCGAATGCTTTTTCAGCATCTATTGAGATGGTCATGTGATTTTTGTCCTTCTTTTTGTTGATGTAGTGTAGGATGTTGACAGATTTTTCAATATTGTACCATCCTTGCATCCCTGTAATAAATCCTACTTGATCATGATGGATGATCTTTTTTATGTATTTTTTAATTTGGTTTACTAATATTTTGTGGGGGATTTTTGCATCTATGTTCATCAGGATATTGGTTTGTAATTTTCTCTTTTTGTGGTATGTTTGTCTGGTTTTGATATTGCAGTGATGCTCGCCTCACAGAATGGGTTTGGAAGTATTCCTTCCTCTTCTACTTTTTGGAAAACTTTAAGGAGGATGGCTATTGGGATTTCTCTAAATGTTTGATAAAATTCCGTGGTGAAGCCATCTGGTCCAGGGGTTTTGCTCTTAGGTTGTTTTTTGGTTACTGCTTCAATTTCATTGCTGGTAATTGGTCTGTTCAGATTTTCTGTTTCTTCTGCCTTTGAAGGTTGTATTTTTCTAGAAAGTTGTCCATTTCTTCTAGGTTATCCAGTTTGTTAATAAATAATTTTTTTACAGTATTCTCTAATAATTCTGTATATTTCTGTGGCGTCCATAGTGATTTTTTTCTTTCTCACTTCTGATCCTGTTTAGGTGTGCCTACCCTCTTTTTTTCTTAATAAGTCTGGCTAGGGGTTTATCTATTTTGTTAATTTTCTCAAATAATCAGCTCCTGATTTCATTGATTCTCTCTATTGTTTTATTCTTCTCAATTTTATTTACTTATTTTCTGATCTTTATTGTGTCCCTCCTCCTACTGACTTTGGGCCTCATTTGTCCTTCTTTTCTATTTCCATTAATTGTGAGTTTAGACTGTTCATATGGGATTGTTTTTCTTTCCTGAGGCACGCCTGTATTGCAATATACTTCCTTCTTAGTATGGCCTTCACTGCGTCCCACAGATTTTGAAGTTTTGATTTATTGTTGTCATTTTCCTCCATATATTGCTTGGTCTCTGTGTTTATTCGGTTATTGATCCATTGATTATTTAGGAACATGTTGTTAAGCCTTCATATGTTTGTGGGATTTTTGTTTTCTTTGCATAATTTATTTCTCTTCCATACCTTTGTGGTCTGAGAACCTGGTTGGTACAATTTCAATCCTTCTGAATTTACCGAGGCTCTCTTTGTGGCCTAGTATGTGATCTATTCTTGAAAATGTTCCATGTGCACTTGAGAAGAATGTGTATCCTGCTGCTTTTGGGTAGACTGGTCTGTAGATGTCCTGTAGGTCCACCTATTCCAATGTGTTGTTCAGTGCCTTACTTGTTTTTTGTCTGGTTGATCTGTCCTTTGAAGTGAGTGGTTTGTCAAAGTCTCCTAAAATGAATGCATTGCATTCTGTTTCCCCCTTTAATTCTGTTACTATTTGTTTCACATATGTAGGTGCTCCTATGTTGGGTGCATAGATATTTACATTGGTTATATCCTCTTGTTGGACTGACCCCTTTATCATTATGTAGTGTCCTTCTTTGTCTCTTTTTACTTTCTTTGCTTGAAGTCAATCTTGAAATCAATTTTGTCTGATACAAGTACTGTAACTCCTGCTTTTTTCTCCCTATTAGTTGTATGAAATATCTCTTCCCATCCCTTCACTTGAAGTCTGTGCATGTCTTTGGGTTTGACCTGACTCTCTTGTACACAGCATATAGAGGAGTCTTGTTTTTTTATCCATTCAGTGACTCTATTTCTTTTGATTGGTACATTCATCCATTTACATTTAGGATGATTATTGATAGATATGTACTTATTACCATTGTGGGCTTTAGATTAGTGGTTACCAAATGCTCAAGAGCATCTTCCTCACTATCTAACAGTCTAACTTAACTTTCTTATTACACTATTTCAAACACAATATAAAGGTTCTTTTTTCTCCTTTCCTTCTTTTTCTTCCTCCTCCACTATATATTAGGTGTCATATTATGTATTCTTTGTGTATCCCTTGACTGACTTTGTAAGTAGTTGACTTAATTTTGCATTTTACAGCTATTTAGCCTTAGGAACACTTCCATCTATAGTCCCTTTAAAATACACTGTAGAGACCATTTGTGGGAAGTAAATTCCTTCAACTTTTGCTTATCTGGAAATTATTTAATCCCTTAGTCAAATTTAAATGATAATATCACCAGAGTATTCTTGGTTAAAGGCCCTTCTTTTTCATTGCATTAAATATATCATGCCTCTCCCTTCTGGCCTATAAGGTTTCCATTGATAAGTCTGAAGATAGCCTGCTGGGTTTTCCTTTATATGTGATCTTTTTTTTCCTCTCTGACTGCTTTTAATATTCTGTCCTTGTCTTAGATATTTCCCATTTTAATTATTATAAGTCTTGGTGTTGTCTTCCTTGGGTTCCTTGTGTGTTGGGAGATCTGTGCACTTCCATAGCCTGAGAAACTATTTCCTTCCCCAGAGTGGGTATGTTTTCAGCAATAATTTCCTCAAAGGGACTTCTATCCCTTTTTCTCTCTCTTCCTCTACTGGTACCCCTAGAATGCAAATATTGTTCTGTTTGGATTGGTTGCACATTTCTCTCATTATTATCTCATTCCTAGAGATCCTTTTTTCTCTCTATGCCTCAGCTTCTTTGTATTCCTGTTCTCTAATTTCTATTTCATTTATGGTCTCCTCTACCTCAACTAATCTGGTTTTAAATCCCTCTGATGTATGTTTCATTTTGGATACTGTATTTTCAAAGTTTCTATCTCTTTCTTGAAGTCATCCCTGAGATAGTGAATATTTTTCTGTAGCTTTGTGATCATGTTTATGATTTTTATTTTGAAATCTTTATCAATAAGATCGGTCAATTCAGTTTCACTTGGCCCTCTTTCTGGTGCTTGAAGGACTGTGGTTTGTACAAGATTTTTTTTGCCATTTCACATTTGTAATGATTACTATGGAATAATAGCTTTTTGTAGGCAGCACCCTCTAGTGCCCAGCTGCTCTACTCTCTGGAGCTGCGTAGACCTGGAGCAATGGTGGGGTTTACAGGTGCCAGGCACCAGTGCCTGCTGGGAGGAAAGAGCTCCTTCCTGCTTCCTGGCTGCAGTGCCTGCCTCCACTGCTAGGGCCAGTGGGCCAAGAACACAGGGAGAAGCGTCTGCATTATGCCCCTGTAGTTCCAGTAGGTGGGGCCACCCTCTGGCTGGCCTGGTACAATAGCGGGGGCAGCAGGTGAGTGAACCGGTGCTGGCTGGGAGGAGGGAGCTGCAGGTGCTTATCACAGTGGAGGGCATTGTCAGCCAGGGGGATGGAGGCCTGAAGTTCCTGCAAGTTCCCAACCTACTGGGCTGAGTGTGTCAGGACAATTTTTTCCACCTGTCCTTTCTCCTGAGCAGAAGGCTTTGTGCAATCCTTGCACCTTCAGCCTCCCTCTCGCTTTTGGGAAGTCCCCTAAAGTGCCTGCTTTTCTTTTTCCTGGAGCAGCCAGTTGTAGGTACCTGTTCTCCACATGCAGCTGGAATCTCAGTCTCTCCAAGTATTCCATCTGTCTTTGCTTTCCAACTCCACTAATCTCAAGAGCACAATGTAATGTGGGTTCATGCTCCTGGAGAAGATCTCCAGGGGTGGGTGTTCAGTAGTCCTGGGCTTCTACTGCCTCCCCATTCTGTTTCTCTTCCTCCTACATGTGAACTGGGATGGTGGGGTGGGCTTGGGTCCCGTGGGATTGCAGTTTTGCTACCTTACCCTTTTTCTGTAAGATCTTCTCTTTTCCCCAGATTTAGGCCATCTGTTGCAGTCTTCTTTCAGGTCATTCTTTCAGGATTAGTTGAATTTGCTGTATTTTCATGTTATATGTGGTTTTGGGGGAAGGTTTCTGTGTCACTTCTCGTGCTGCCATCTTTTTCCACTTCCTTGATTTAGAATTCTAAATCTAAATCTAAGGAATTCTAAATCTAAGGAAAATATCATTTTCCTTAGAACCCAGAAGGTGCTGTCTCATTTTCTTCTAGGTTCTGGATACTTGATTTTGCTGATGAAAAACCTGATGCTACTCCAAGAGTGTTTCTCAGAAGAAGGATGAGGAGGAAGAAACAGAAGGAAAAAAATGGACAGTCATGTTAGTAAATCCCACTCCACTACCTAATGCCCCTATTAGCTTTTTAGTAGCTCACTCTGAGGTATAAGTAGACTTTAAAGAAATACAAGACAGTCAAAGAAGCCCTACAATGTGAAAGTGTCAAAATTAACCAATCCCACCATCCATTGTATCTTCCTCTTTCTTAACAGAACCCCAGTTTGTTCAGAAGCCCATCTTCCATGCATATCAGGAACACTTAATCCTCCTTCAGCTCCAGAAGAAAGTCTGATTAAAGTAACCACTCCCTCTCCTGCCTGTGAATGGGTCAGGAAAGTGCTATTGATCCAGTTCTAGCCACTGAAGTGCAAGCAAGGGAGTTTTCTTAGAATGTTCTTTCTTGCTTTAAAAAGAAAACCAAGGGCAGTAACATCTCTTTCCCACCAGACATGATTTGAACACTCCCTACAATTCCGAGAGGAACCAGTCCTAGGGTGATGACAATATTGTGGGTAGCAGAGCAGGGAGACAAAGAGCATGGCATCTTGAGACATTGTAAAAGTTGGATTGATGGGTCCTACCCTCTTCTGTGGCTTTCCTATAAGTTGGATCTTTAACTATCTGTATCCAAAAGTAACATAAGTACATAAACCAAATGAAAAATAATCCTTGAGGTGACAATAGAATTATAGAAAGAAAAAGAAAGAAAAGTGTTTAGAGAAAATTGAGAAGATATTACTTCCTTAAGAGAAGAAAAAGATACTATGAAAAAGAAATAACTAGAGTACAAGACTGAATTGTTAGAAATTAAAAGTGTGATATTGAATTAACAAAAGTGTGGGAATATAAAATCAAGGAACTATCCCAGAAAATAGAACTCCCCAAAACTGGAATTATGACAGTATATAAGACAGCACTATTTCAGGTAAAGCTGCTGTAACAAAGAGATCCAATATTGTGGCCCAAAGAACAAAGTAGATTATTTCTCTTTAATGGAACATATCCAAGTTAAGTGGTGGTGGTTGGTGAAGCAGTTCTGCACCTCACAACATTCAGGGATCCCAGTCCCTTCCTAGTCATTTTTCATGCAACCCACTGGCATGGGTGAGTCTTCTGTCTTGAGTTCAAACTGGCAGGAAGGAAAAGACAGCATATAAGAAGCATACCTTGCTCACCTTCTTATGCCTAAGACTATAAGTCCTAACAATCATAACTGCAAGGAAGGCTGGGAAATGCAGTTCAGCTATGTTTCCATGAAAGAAAGGATAATTGGATTTTTGTGGACAATGAATAGCCCTCACCAAATATACAGTAGGTCAATCCAAGAGGCCCAAACCAACCATACCAGAAAAAGAGAACTGAAGAAATGGACGGAAATTATTTATCAGAGAAATAACAGAAGATACTTTTAAATAGCTGAAAAACATGCATCTTCAGGCTGAAAAGTCCATCTAGTGCCTGCCCAATGAAAGAAGACCCATGGCAAGGCACATGGCAACCCCAAAGATGTCATTTATGATTTACCTCTGTCCCAGGGAATAGGAGGTAGCTGCGTCCAAAATAATAGGTGACATCAGAAATGAAAAAGGGGACATTACAACTGATAACACAGAAATACAAAGATCAGGAGAGACTGCTATGAACAATTATACATCAACAAATTGGACAACCTAGAAGAAATGGATACATTCCTAGAAACATACAACTTTCAAAGTCTGAATCAGGGAGAAATAAAAAATCTGAACAGACTAATTACTAGTAAGGAGATTGAATCAGTAATCAAAAACCTCCCAACAAACAAAAGTCCAGGACCATAATCCTTTACTGATGAATTCTATCAAACATTAAAGAATAACAAGTACCAACCCTTCTCAAACTGTTCCAAAAAATAGAACAATTCAAACTCATTTTAGGCCAGAATTACTCTGATACTAAAATAAGACAAGCACACCACAAAAAAAGAAAATTACCAATATCCCTGATTGACATAGATGAAAAAATTCTCAACAAATATTAGCAAATTGAATTCAACAATACATTAAAAGGATCATATACTATCACAGAGTGGGATTTATTCTGGGGGATAAAATATTTGCAAATCATGTAGCTGGTAAGAGTTAATACCCAAAATATATAAAGAACTCATGCAACTCAATAGCAAAAAAAATATCCAATTAAAAATGGCAGAGAATCTGAATAGACATTTTTCCAAAGAGAACATATAGATGGCCAATAAGTACAAGAAAAAGTGCTCAACACCACTAATCACCAGGAAAATGCAAATCAAAACCACAATGAGTTATTACCTCACACCTATTAGAATGGCTGTCATCAAAAACACAAGAAATAACAAGTGTTAGTGATGATTTAGAGATAAGGGAATCCTTGTGCACCATTGGTGGAAATATATTGATGCAGCCAGTGTGGAAAACAGTATTAAGGTTCCTCAAAAACTTAAAAATAAAACTACCATATGATTCAGCAATTCTACTTATGGGTATATATCTGAAAGAAATGAAGACAGTAATTCTAAATGATATCTGCACTCCCATGTTCATTACAGCATTAATTATAATAGCCAAGACATGGAGGCAACCTAAGTGTGGTCCATCAGTGAATAAATGGATGAAGAAAATATGGTGTATATAACACAGTGGAATGTCATTCAGCCATATAAAAGAAAGAAATCCTAACATTTGCAACAACATGGATGATTTTGAGGGCATTATGCTAAGTGAATAAGTCAGGCAGAGAAAGGCAAGTATTGTATGATCTTATTTTATGTGGAATCTAAAAACAAAACAAAACAAAAACCTGACCTCATTGATAGAGTGAACAAATTGATGTTTGCCAGAGGTGGGGGTAGGGGTGGGCAAAGTAGATGAAGATGGTCAAAAGGTACAAACTTCTGGTTATAAAAAAAATGAGTCCTAGAGCTATAATGTGAAGTAACTATAGGTAATAATATTGTATTGCAGTGCCTGCTTTGGCAGTATGTATACTAAAACTGGAATGATATAGAGAAGCTTAGCATGGCCCCTGTGTAAGGATTACATACAAATTCATGAAGCATTCCATATTTTTAAAATAATAATAATAATAATGTATTGTATATTTGAAAGTTGCTAAGAGAGTAGATCTCAATTCTCATCACAAGGAAAAAAATTTTGTATTTATGTATGATCACAGTGTAAGATAAATTCTAGCTGAAATAAGCAGGTGAAGAGAGGCAACAAAGGGCCAGGTAGTTTATTTGAGCGCAATTCCTGGGTGATGTTCTCTGGTTTGGGTATTACAGGCTGGGGAAGTCACACCCCGTCAGGGAGGGGGGGGCTTATAAGGGATTAGGAGGAGGAGGAGTGGGTAAGCTACCCTAGGGGGTGTGGAGAGGTATGATTGGCTAAAGGTGACATAATAGACAACTAGAAACTTTTTTCCTTCCAAGAGGGAGGAGGCTGACATCTGGATCTTAGTTGGCACATCAGGAGGATGGAATTCAGGAAGAGCTGTCCCCTTTCCATATAAGGCACGGACTCTGTTCTCCTTTTATGGAATCTCTCTGTTCTGTTTGCATGTCCTTGTTTTTCCTTCCTCCAGCCTAACATTCCAGCCTTTTGGTCATAATAGGCAATGACTCGATCTGGCTACTTCCAGCTGACAAGGGGCATTATGGGGGGTGGGTTTCGTAGCATGTAGTTACATTGCTCTGACTGAAAATATTTTGCCTTGCTTTCTCCAGAGGCTCTCACTTTATTCTGTCTAAGCTTATGGTCCCTGTCTCATTCTCTCCTCTACAGATAGAGACTCTAGCTGCTGAAAGGGAAAAGGGTCAATGACCACTCTGGCTGCTTCATCTTGAGAGGGGGCACAGTAAAGGGTGCAGCTAGGTCTCCATCACTGGTCAGTTGAGAGGGCCTTGGAAGGTTGGCACTTCTATTCTGGGTTTCATTTCTATTACTATTTTCAGTTTTGTGGCTTCTAGGCAAGATATAACAAAGTGTTATTAAGTTAAGTAGCAACATCTGGAGTTGGATTTTCCATTCTGGAAGGACAAACTTGATGAGATTAAGAATGCATGGCTGAAGATGAGAACTAGAAATATGAAGAGTCTAATTGAGAATCATAGCCAGGTATTATGGGGAAAGTAGAATTCTGGATCAAGTTTACATTTCAATGACTAGTATTAGGATTTAGTATAGATAAGACTGCATTATTGAAACAATATTTTTCTCAAATCACCTTCTTCTTCTTCATTTTTATTAGAAGTAACTAGGTTAAGAAAGTAAGTAACACTTGGCTTCATTATTTGCATAAGTGCAGCAAGAAGAGCAATTGATTACATAGGCTCTTTTAAATATGCTTTGCTGGAACTTTTTGTAAGGAATTTCAGATTGAACTTTTAAAGGCTTCTTGAAGCCAGAAAGCCAAGCCAGACTTGCCATCAGGTTGTGCCTGTAGTACCTGTAGATTTGGGTGAATTCCTCTCTTCTTAAGGTTTTCAAGACATTCCTGAGGTTCTTGCACCTGCTAGGAAGTGACCTTCCTTACTCACCTGGTAAGGCTGATGGGAACTCTGTAATCAAGGTGACAGGCCAATTTTTCTAAGGGGCTTTGTTGACTTTATAAAGTCAATCTTAGTTCCTTAAAGCTGTCTGTTCATATCTGAGTTTACACATGTGTCTCTCAGGTATGATGTTCCAGTCAAAGCCTTGGTAATATAACTAGTGTTTCTAATTGGTCTTCTTACAAGGAAAGCATATTCTTATTGAACTTGTGCAAATAAACATACTTCCATGAAATATAAAAATAGTCACTGAGAGTTTTTTTAATTCTGGAGGGATCAGGTAGAGAGAAAGATAAAGTCTCAATTCTGCTTATAAAGGCAGTCATTTACTGAACTGTTGTCAGCTTAAGAGAAAAAGCTTAAAACACTTTATCAGCAACATTTGAAACAAAAAGCCACAAAATCATCTTTAGTTTACTTAATCTTATGTAACTAATACTTGTTCTGCTGAAATCTACTTCTTTACTAGCTTAAGAGTAATAAAACAGTGACTATAAATAATAAAAGACACAAATGACAATGGTTAAAGATCTGATGAGAGCTTACTATAAAACAGTTGACATAAGGAAATTCTGATATTTCTGTAACACAAAACATTCACTAACAAAGTTTAGCATTATTCTTTTTGACAGTGCTTTCTAGGTAATAAGGTAATTATATATCAGATAAATAAGCTAAATTAGCCAAATACCTTCTCCAATGAGAAAAAGTTCCACTGACATGTTCCAGGGGCCCTCTGGAAAATATCAGAGTTAACTAGAGGTAAAAGTACCTTTTTGAATTTAATTTTGGGAAGCTGTTAAAAGTTTTAAGGCACTTGCTTAAATAAGATTATAGGTTGCTATTAAGCAATACTTTTCTATTTAACCAGAATGACAACAAAATACCTCAAAGGCAAATAAAGAAGGTTACACAGTTGTTAGCAAACTTTAGCTTTTAGTCCTTTTAATATTAAGATATCATTTTCTTAAATACTCCAACAACTCATTGAGACTTTAAGCATGAGGAACTGCTTTGATAAACAATTAGAGAACTTTTTGTAATTTTTCAATATTAAGAGCAGACTAACAGCTAAGAAAACCTTGTCTTTTTAACTGAAAACAAAATTCTAATTTTGCTGTGTACTTAATACTGAGATTCATTTGCTTTAATTTTATATAGCAGGACCATATTAAATTCTTCTACAAACTTTCTACAACTTTCTTTTTATATTTAGAGTTCTCTCTCTAAATAAACAGCTGTACTTTAGAACAAAGTTACTTTCTTTTATCAAGACTTTAGTATGCAGAAATGTTTTCCTTATTACTTTAAGTAGTTTTAATTAGAACTTAAAACTATTAGATACCTTAATTTTTAGTGAACACTGAGAGGCAGGCTATTGTAAACTGTTACACTAGCATTGCTTGAATTGACAAATTTATGAACATATTATAATTTCTGTTAACTATGAGCTTTACCACACAATTTCTCACTAAGCACAAAGTATATCTTTTTAACTTAGCAAAATTTTAAGGTTTTAGTTTACCACAAAGATTTTTAAGCTGTAGATAGGTATACACACTGTAACACACAATTAAAAAGGTGTTCACTTGCCACACTTATTTAGTTTACTCATTCGTAACAAATATGTTAGATTACTTACAAGACCTTCACTGAATATTAGACAAAGCTAAGCCTTTAAGCATTTTTTTCTTAAAAGATTTGACAGATAACATCAACATAAATGACCTTAGGTAAACTTAGGCAGCTGATAACCACAAGGACATGCCCGCCTCAGTCAAACCCAAATTAGCATTAGTGCTTAACATTTTTTATCAGATTTTCTGGAAGTTTTAGAATGCCTAATTTTCACAAGTGCTTGTTTTTAAATCAATTTTTATTAATACCATCTGGAGGTAGGAAAATATTTTTCATTTACACACCTAGACACACAAACATACAAACTGAGACACAACAACTACAGTCAGCAACACCTCCCACACAAAAACATATACACAGACAGACAAACCGATATAAAGACTTGAGTCACTGATATCCAATTGCTTTCTCTCTCTTCAGCTTCTTGTCCATGGCTTCTGGAACCAGAGGGTGGGAGGAGCGTGTTCCAGTGGGGGAAGAGGGTGGTGAAGGCAGAAGGAGAGGAGGAATGGGTGGTGCAGCCACCAGAAGAGGAGAGCAGGACAATGGCATGGTTGAGAATGTAGGACTTTAAGATGGCGGTGACACGTGTGAAGACAAAGGATTTAAAGATGGTGGTGGAGGGAGGGGAAGGGGATCGCGAGCTGAGGGAGGTGGGTGACTGAGGTCTTCTGGCGGATCTGAAAAGGAAGAAAGACTAGGCAGAGTAAGAGGCTGACAATCTTTAACTGGAGATCAGGCCAGGAGAACCTGAGCCATTGCACACTTAACATAAAGGTCTGGGTGGGAGCGCAAAGTCCAAAAAGCCTGCACATATGGGATTTCACTCTACTCTATGCTCTAGTGGCAATAATTAATCAAGTTGGTGAGGAGGCTAAAATTGGAAGTTCCCTCAGGGGGCCAGCGAGTTTGATTGTCCAAGGGATACTGAGGCTTGGCCTCAGAGCAAAGAAAGACTAGCTTCTGTTTGCAAACTTCCCAGGACAAATATAGAAATTAGAAATGAGACACCTCAATGGGGTCTAAACCTCCGCTTTTGAGGGCTGGTTCCCCATGTCTGCGCCACTTACCAACTAATCCCGCTGAGAGGAGCACCCAGCATCCCAAGCACGCCAAGTCAGGGGAGACGTCCTGGGAGCCTGGGTGAGGGACGTCTCCCACCCCGCAGGGCCAGGGCAGGGCTGGGTGCCCATAGACATCCTGGCGCCTTGGGTAGGGATGTCTCCCATACCACAGGACCAGTGGTGGGCCAGATGCCTACATAGGGTGGGCTGGATGCCCCCCCCCCTGGACGTACATACAATTTCTAAAGGACCAGGTGAAACGGAGTTAGAAAGGGAAGCAGACTGGGGGAAACTGAGGGACTCACTGGAAAACAGCCCATGCAGCAGAGAGCAGGCTGAGGTCCTGGGTTGGGGAAGGAGGGGGCAGGGCCACCAGTGGCCGGTCGGGGCCCCATGCTCATGCTCCTTCCTCGGTTTTGGCACCAAATGTAAGATAAATTCTAGCTGAAATAAGCAGGCGAATAGAGGCAACAAAGGGCCAGGTAGTTTATTTGAACACAAATTCCCTGGTGATGTTCCACAGTCTGGCTTTCACAGGCTGGGGAAGTCACACCTGGTCAGGGAGGTGGGGGCTTGTAAGGGGTTAGGAGGGGGAGGAGTGGGCAAGCTATCCTAGGGGGCGTGGAGAGGTATGATTGGCTAAAGGTGACATAATAGACAACTAGAAACTTTTTTCCTTCCAAGAGGGAGGAGGCTGACATCCAGGTCTTAGTTGGCACATCAGAAGGATGGAATTCAGGAAGAGCTGTCCCCTTTCCATATAAGGCATGGACCTTGGGGTCTGGTCTGTTCTCCTTTTATGGAATCTCTCTGTTCTGTTTGCATGTCTTTGTTTTTCATTCCTCCAGTCTAACAGACAGATGTTAACTAGACTCATATGGTAATCATTTCACAATACATGTATATATCAAATCATTATGTTGTACAACTGAAACTACATAATGTTATATGCCAATTGTATCTCAGTTCAAGAAATAAAGAACATAAATGATGAGGTTAATAAAAAATCAGAAAAAAATAATCCAAGCCTAAGAAAGGGCTAATAGAGTGATGAATTCCACATTTGACTGGGAGCTTCCTGGGGGCTAATTCAGGAAGGGACAATTTACATGATGAGTTGCCTCGGTCAAAAAGAAATGGGAAACACAGTAGTTTTTCAGATGAGTCTGGTGTTTTTCCGGCACTCAGTGCTAAAATTAATTTTCATGTCAGAACTTACCTCATCCCAGTTGATGTCATGGATGTAATGGCAGATGGGTAATGCATCAGTCATGAGTAAGGGCCTGGTCCTTGGATCAGAGTAACCTAAAGGCAACTCCACCAATCATTAATTGTGTGCACTTGGGCAAGTTTCTGAGTCTCAGTTTTCCTGACCTTCAAATGAGAATAAAGGAACTACCTCATAAAGTTACTTAATTTTTCACTGATTCCACAAATATCTGTTGAACACTAATCATTGTCAGGCATAGGATATAGTAATGAACCAAATAAAGTGCCAGTCACCTGTCCTCCTGAGGGTGACCTTTTCTCAAGATGAGACAACTCTAGATAAATCTATAATGATGGGTATCATGGAGAAACACATAAAGTAGGAAAGGCAGGGACAGGAAATGCTCATTTCTATAGGAAGGCCTCTCTGAGAAAGTGACATCTGAGCAGAGACCAGAGAGAAGGGAGGGAGTCAACCATGCGATCCCTGGGGAAGGGAATTCCAGAGGAGGACAAAGCAAAGTCAAAAGCCATAAAGCTGAATCATTGTTGGCATGTTCAGGGTACCCCAAGGAGTCAGTGTGGCTGGAAGAGAGCAAAGAGACAGAGAGGGAGAAAGAGGGGAAGTCAGAGCAGAAATGGCCAAATCCTGTGAGGTGATCTGAAGGACTTTTGCTCAGAGCCAGTGGAAAGCTGTTGGAGGGCTTTGCCTTTGAAAAGGCCCCCTCTGGGGAAGAGAGACTATTGGGGGAGAATGGGGGCAGGGAGACTGGTGAGGAGGCTCCTGCACCTAGCCAGGAGAGATGTGGTGGTCTGAACCAGGACGATGGGAGATGTATAGAGAAGTGGTCAGGTGCTGAATATCTTTTGAAGTAGAAACATCAGGGTTTGGGGTTTTATTTGACATATTGTATATGAGGGTGTGAGTGAATGAGGGCCAACACCAAGGTTTTGGCCTGCCCAAGTGTAAGAATCTAATTGTCGGTTTCTGATATGTGAAGGCTGGGGGTGGAGCAGGGCTGAGGAAGAAAATGAAAGAGTTCATCTGGGGACATGCTGGGTTTGAGATGCCTACCAAAACCCTATGTGGAGGTTTCAAGTAAGCAATTCTGAAGTGCACAGAAGAGGTCCACACTAAAATTTACTAAAGATGTCAATCTGGGGAACATTAGCATTTGATGGTGTTTAAAGCCATGAGTCTGGATGAATTCACCTCAAGACTGAGTGTCAATTAAGAGAAGAGGGCCAGCAATGACATGTGAGATGGATGCTACTCCAATTACAGAAATGGCCTTGGTAGGTCAGAGAAGTTAAGTGACTTGCCTAAGGTCACACAGCAGCTGATAAAGGGTAGACTCAGAATTCAAAATCAGGTCCTAGTTCAAATCTTTTTATACTCCATTAAATAGTATATGTAGGCTTCTGTTGATCTAATTTGATCCATAGCTGTAATTAAAAATGTATGGAGGATTTAATTCGTGTTTACTCAGACTCTGAAGCCCTAGATTGTTTCTTAGCTGAGCTTTGAAGAGAGCTGAAGATTCAGGAGTCCAAGGTTGGGCCTGGAGATCTGATGGGATTCCCATACACTGAGACAGGGTAAATCTGTGTGCTTTGCAAAACCAGAGGTGGTAGGAGTCATAATTGATTTTGAAAGTTGGAAGACCTGGCTGCCTAGGTAATGGCCAGTAAAGACACAATTTTGGATTCACCCCATCCCCTGAACAATTAATGGGGTACTCAGCATTACAACCCATCAGGACTTCTTCCAGTCTGGAGTCACCAACAGCTTGCCCTTGTCCCAGCTCTAAATTAGAGGTAATGGTGCTCTCCTCTCCAGGACTGTTACAAGGTTAAAAAAGAAAATATTAGTGAAGCCACCCAGCTCACAGCAAGTCCTGGCAAAGTTTAATTTCTTTTTCTTCTCCTGCCTCAGTCAGTAAGAATCTCAGTAAAGATCCCCAAGAAACCATGTGACCTTCTGGGGCCCCAACCTGCCCCTATCCCAGGTTACTTTGACATATTCCATCTGGGGAGTGGTTTTAGACAGAGTTCCTCAGCGACCTGAGGTTCAGAGGTGGCACTTTGGGGCTTCTCATCCCAGGCTGGTCGTCACCTGTCCCCACTCTCCAGATCCATTTACTTCCCTGCTCTCTGCCCCAGATGCCCCCTTGTCCTTGGCTTCCACTTGGATTCAGCTAAATGCAGAGTGGGATGGAGATGAGAGGGAGAAAGAATAGTCAGGTCATTTCTTCCCCACGCCCTTCTTACTCTGGGTCACATCTCTGGCAGTGGCCCTGATGCTGGGGTTCTTGTTCAGAGTTGAAGAATGAACTTCACAAACATTCAAGGTAGGAGAGCCAAGGAGAGGCTTTTGTTTAGAGAGAAAGTGAGAGGACAGAGTTCCTGGCACATGTCAGGAGGGGACAAGAGAGTCTGTGGTTGGGCATTGTCTAGGGGTTTATATCTTTAGGATTAACTGCGGTGTTTAGTTATTATTGGTCCCAGCCTGAATGCAGCCCTATTGTTTTAACCAATCCCACTGAAAACTGCCTATATTCCTAATTTGGTATTTCTATCCTAAAGAATTTGAGTGACTCTATGTTTAATGTTTAACACAGAGTTTTGGTAGGAGTATCTCTGCACATTGTCACATTGTTCTGACCGTAATTATCCTGTTTTGCTTCTTCCGTAGGCCCTCACCCTACTCTGTCTAAACGCATGGTCCCTATCTTAGCTTCACCTCCTTACCTATGCTCTGTAGCATCTATCAAGTGGCCCCCTGTGATATTGTGATTTATATTGAGAAATATATTAAATATATTAAGAATATATTATAATTATAAAGAATATTTCATATAAATATATTTCATATTATATAAATTTATTTAAGAAATACATAAATATATCTGAGAATATGTTATACAATTATATAATTATATAAGAATATATTATATAAATATATGTAAGAAATATATTAAGAGATTTGGTCTTTGTCCATTTCTGGCACAAAGCTACCAACCTCCTCCACTACATACACACACACACACACTTTGGAATTGGTGACCAGAATTTTACCTCCTTTCTCCTCTCTGTCTCCAGCTTTCTCCCAAATTTCACTAACATGTCTTCCCTTTCCCCTTAGTTCCTAGAGGTAGTAGCAGCTTTCTATTGTTGCTAGCCTGAGTGCTTCAACATTCTTCGTAGATTCCTTTAACTATATCCATATCTCTACAAGGAGTCCCTATATTAAAGCCTCTAGAATTGTGCTGTCCAATAAGATTTCCACATCACTATTTGAATTTAAATTGATTAAAATAAAATATGATTTAAAATGCAGCTTTTCCATTGTACTAGACACATTTCAAGTGTTCAGTAGCCAGTATTGTTAGTTGCTACCATTTTGAACAGCACAGTTATAGAAATTTCAATTAGTACAGGATGTTCTACTGGATAACACTGCTCTACAACCATCTAAGTTGGATTCTGTTTCCTACTGGGACTGATGTTACATGCCCCCACATCAGTCAGAACTAAAGCACTTTTATCTGGTTTACATATTTGGGAGTCCAGTTTAAACTATCATTGATCCTTAGCTATTCTAATAGGCATTTAAGACATGATATTTAACCCACATACAGTGGATGGTAATGTGTAATGGTATGATAGCTTTGGAAAAGTCTGTCAGTTCCTTAAAGTGCTAAAGATTTTTTAACCATATAACCCAATAACTTTTCATAACCATGTCACCCAATAATTCCACTTCTAGATATACACCCAGGAGAAGTGGAAGCATAGAAACTTTACCTTTTTCATGAAGCATCATTATTGATAATTACCAAAAACAGGAAACAACCTACATGTTCATCAACTGATGAATAGATAAACAAAATGTAGGATACCCACCCTTCAACAACACAGGTTTGAACTTCTCGGGTCCACTTACACATGGATTTTTTCAGTAATTATATTGGAAGCTTTTTTGATATTTGAGACAATTTGAAAAAATATTTTCTTTTCTCTGGCTAACTTATTGTAATAATCCAATATATAATAAATATAACATACAAAATATGTGCTAATCAACTGTTTATATTATTGGTAAGGCTTATGGTCAACAGTAGGCTATTAAGTTTGGGGGAGTCAAAAGTTATATTTGGATTTTCAACTGCATGGGGTGTTGGTGCCCCTAAACTTCACATGTTCAAGGGTCAACTGTATAGCCATACAATGGAATATTATTCAGCTTTAAAAAGGAAAGAAGAATGGATACATGCTTGAAAACATTATGACAAGTGAAAAAAGCCAGACACAAGGGACCACACACATCTTTTATGATTCCATTCATTTGAATTGTCCACAAAAAGTAAATTCATAAAAACAGAAGTAGACTGGTCATGGCTAGTGCCTACGGAGGTAGGGGAGAAGTGGGGTACATGATTTCTTTTTGGGTTGATAGAAATGTTCTAAAATTGATTCTGGTGCTGATTGCACCATTCTAAATGTCTGAAAACATCATTGAGTTACTGTATACCTTAAATGTGTGAATTGTATGGCATATGAATTATCTCTCAATAAAGTTGTTATAAAAAGGACATAATGAGACACATGAAAAGATGCTCCACATCACTAGTCATCAGAGAAACGCAAATTAAAACCACAATGAGATATCACCGCACACCAGTTAAGGATCACCACCATCCAAACGGCAAATGTTGGGGAGGATGTGGAGAAAGGGGAACCCTCCTACACTGCAGGTGGGAATGTAAATTAGTTCAACCATTGTGGAAAGCAATATGGAGGTTCCTCAAAAAACTAAAAATAAAAATACCATTTGACCCAGGAATTCCACTCCTAGGAATTTACCCTAAGAATGCAGCAGCCCAGTTTGAAAAAGACATATGCATCCCCATGTTTATCACAGCACGATTCACAATAGCCAAGAAATGGAAGCAACCTAAGTGTCCATCAGTCGATGAATGGATAAAGAAGATGTGGTACATATACACAATGGAATGTTATTCAGCCATAAGAAGAAAACAAATCCTACCATTTGCAACAACATGGATAGAGCTAGAGGGTATTATGCTCAGTGAAATAAGCCAGGCAGAGAAAGACAAGTATCAAATTATTTCATTCATCTGTGGAGTATAAGAACAAAGAAAAAACTGAAGGAACAAAATAGCAGAAGACTCACAGAATCCAAGAATGGACTAAGTTACCAAAGGGAAAGGGACTGGGGAGGATGGGTGGGAAGGGAGGGATAAAGGGGTGTAAAAAAGAAAGGGGGCATTATGATTAGCATGTATAATGTGGGGAGTGCACAGGGGGAGCCATACAACACAGAGAAGACAAGTAGTGATTCTATAACATCTTACTATGTTGATGGACAGTGACTGTAATGGAGTATGTGGGGGGAACTTGGTGATGGGGGGAGTCTAGTAAACATAATGTTCCTCATGTAATTGTAGATTAATGATAACAAAAAAGGGCCATAATGGAGAGTTCAAAATAAAAATCATAAACATACTCATGGAAGTACAGAAAAATATTCAAAAACTCAGTGATGAATTTAGGATGGAGATTCAATCATTAAGAAATTCCATATCTGAAATGAAACATACAATGGAGGGATTTAACAGCAGATTAGAGCAGGTAGAGGAGACAATAAATAACATAGAAACTAGAGAAGAGGAATACAAAGAAGCTGAGGCACAGAGAGAAAAAAGGATCTCTGAGTGAAAGAATATTGAGAGAACTGTGGGACCAATCCAAATGGAGCAGCATTTGCATTATAGGGGACCAGAAGAAGAGAGAGAAAAAGGGATAGAAAGTGTCATTGAGGAAGTAATTTGAAAAATTCCCCAATCCGGGGAAGGAGACAGTCTCTCAAGCCATGGACGTGCACAGATCTCCCAACACAGGGGACCCAAGGAAGACAACACAAAACAGATAATTAAAATGGCAAAGATCAAGGATAAGGACAGACTTTTAAAAGCAGCCAAAGAGAGAAAAAAGATCGCATACAAAGGAAAACCCATCAGCCTATCATAAGATTTCTCAACAGAAACCTTACAGGCCAGAAGGGAGTGGCATAATATATTTAATGCAATGAAACAGAAGGGCCTAGAACCAAGAATACTATACCAGGCAAGGTTATCATTTAAATTTGAATGAGGGATTAAACAATTCCCAGATAAGCAAAAGCTGAGAGAATTTACCTACCACAAACTTCCTCTACAGTGTATTTTTGAGGGATTGCTATAGATGGAAGCATTCCTAAGGCTAAATAGCTATCACCAGGGGAAGTAAAACCACAGCAAAGTAGAACATTAATTATAAAGCAGATGCAAAATCAAATCAACTACCCCCAAAATCAATCAAGGGAGAGACAAAGAGTACAGAATATGTTACCTAATATATAAAGAATGGAGGAGGAAGAAAAAGGATGAAAAGAAAAAGAATCCTTAGGTTGCATTTGTAATAGCATACTAAGTAAGTTAAATTAGACTGTTAGATAATAAGGGTATTACCCTTGAACCATTGGTAACCATGAATCTAAGCCTGCAATGGCAATAAGTACATACCTATAGATAACCACCCTAAATGCAAAAGGTCTGAATGCACCAATCCAAAGGTACAGAATCACTGAATGGATAAAAAGACAAGACCCAACTATATGCTGCCTACAAGAGACTCACTTCAAACCCAATGACATACATAAATTGGAAGTAAAGGGACGGAAAAAGATATTTCATGCAACTAATAGGGAGAAAAATGCAGGGGTTGCAGTACTTGTATCAGACAAAATAGACTTCAAAACAAAGAAAGAAAAAAGATACAAAGAAGGATATTACATTATGATAAAGTGGTCAGTCCAAAAGGAGAGTGTAACTATTATAAATATCTATGCACCTAACAGAGGAGCACCCACATATGTGAAACAAATACTAGCAGAATTAAAGGGGGAAATAGAATGCAAAGCATTCATTCTAGGAGACTTCAACAAATGACTCACTCCAAAGGACAGATAAATCAGACAAAAAATAAGTAAGGAGACAGAAGCACTGCACAACACATTAGAATAGATGTACCTAATGGACATCTACAGAACACTACATCCAAAAGCAATGGAATACACATTCTTCTCAATTGCACATGGAACATATACAAGAATAGATCATATACTAGGCCACAAAAAGAGACTCAGTAAATTTAAAAAGATTGAAATTGTACCAACCAGCTTCTCAGAAAACAAAGGTATGAGACTAGAAATAAATTACACAAAGAAAGTGAGAAAGCCCACAAACACACGAAGGCTTAACAACATGCTCCTAAATAATCAATGGATCAATGACCAAATATATGCAGACAAACGACAACAATAATTCACCACCGCAAAATATGTGGGACACAGTGGAGGCCATACTAAGAGGGAAGTGTGTTGCAATACAGGCCTACCTCAGGAGAGAAGAACAGTCCGAAATGAACAGTCTAAACTCACAATTAACGAAACTAGAAAAAGAAGAACAAATGATGCCCAAAGTCAGTAGAAGGAGGAACATAGAAAAGATTGGAGCAGAAATTTTAAAAATCCAGAAGAATTAAAAAAAAAAGAAAAAATCAATGCAAGCAGAAGCAGGTTCTTTGAGAAAATAAACAAAATAGATAAACCCCCACCCAGACTTACCAAGAAAAAAAGAATCTAAACACATAAACAGAATCAGAAATAAGAAAGGAAAAATCAATATGGACACCACAGAGATATAAAGAATTATGAGGGAATACTATGAAAAATTATATGCTAAAAAATTGGATAACCTAGAGGAAATGAACAACATTCTAGAAAAATACAACCTTCCAAGGCTGACCCACGAAGAAACAGAAAACCTGAATTGACCAATTACCAGCAAGGAAATTGAGTTGGTAATCATAAAACTACCTAAGAACAAAATTCCTGGACCAGATGATTTCACTGCTAAATTCTATCAAACATTTAGTGAAGACCTAATATCCACCCTCCTTAACATTTTCTAAAAAGTAGAAGAGGAGGAAATACTCACAAACTCATTCTACGAGGCCAACATCACTCTAATACCAAAACCAGGCAAAGACCCCACAAAAAAAGAAAATTACAGACCAATATCCCTGATGAACACAGATGTAAAAATACTCAACAAAATATTAGCAAACCGAATTCACAAATACATCAAAAATATCATGCACCATGATCAAATGGCATTCATACCAGGGATGCAAGGATGGTACAATATTTGAAAATCCATCAGTATCATCCACCACATCAACAAAAAGGACAAAACCACATAATCATCTCCACAGGTGCTGAAAAAGCATTCGACGAAATTCAACATCCATTCATGATAAAAACTCTCAACAAAATGGGTATAGAGGGCAAGTACCTCAACATAATAAAAGCCATATATGACAAACCTACAGCCAATATTATACTTAACACTGAGAAGCTGGAAGCTTTTCCTTTAAGATCAGGAACAAGACAAGGATGCCCAATTTCCCCCACTTTTATTCAACACATTTCTGGAGGTCCTAGCCACAGCAATCAGACAACACAAAGAAATAAAAGGCATCCAGATTGGCAGGGAAGAAGTTAAACTATCCCTGTTTGCAGATGACATGATATTGTACATAAAAAACCCTGAAGAATCCACTCCAAAACAACCATATCTAATATCAGAACTCAGCAAAGTTGCAGGACACAAAATTAATACACAGAAATCTGTTGATTTCCTATACATTAATGATGAACTAGTAGAAAGAGAAATCAGGAAAACAATTCCATTCACAATTGCATCAAAAAGACTAAAATACTTAGGAATAAACCTAACCAAGGAAGTAAAAGACCTGTACTCAGAAAAATACACGACACTCAAGAGAGAAATTAAAGAAGATACCAATAAATGGAAACACATCCCATGCTCATGGATAGGAAGAATTGATATTGTCAAAATGGCCATCCTGCCTAAAGCAATCTACAAATTCAATGCAATTCCTATCAAAATACCAACAGCATTCTTCAATGAACTGGAGAAAATCTTTCTAAAATTCCTATGGAACAACAAAAGACCCCAAATAGCCAAAGCAATCCTGACAGGGAAGAAAAAAGCTAGGGGGATTGTGCTCCCCAACTTCAAGCTCTACTACAAAGCCACAGTAATCAAGACAATTTTGTACTGGCACAGGAACAGATGCACAGAGCAGTGGAACAGACTAGAAATCCCAGATATAAACCCACACATATTTGGCCAATTAATATACAATAAAGGAGACATGGACATACAATGGGGAAATGACAGTCTCTTCAACAGATAGTGTTGGCAAAACTGGGAAGCTACATGCAAGATAATGAAACTGAATTATTGTCTAACCCCATACACAAAAGTAAACTCAAAAGGGATCAAAGACCTGAATGTAAGTCATGAAACCATAAAACTCTTAGAAGAAAACATCAGCAAAAATCTCTTGGACATAAACATGAGCAACCTCTTCATGAACATATCTGCCCAGGCAAGGGAAACAAAAGCAAAAATGAACAAGTGGGACTACATCAAACTAAAAAGCTTCTGTATAGAAAAGGACACCATCAGTAAAACAAAAAGATATCCTACAGTATGGGAGAATATATTTATTAATGACATATCTGATAAGGGGTTGACATCCAAATTATATGAAGAACTCACACACCCCAACAAACAAAAAGCAAATAAGCCAATTAAAAAATGGGCAGAGCCCGGAAGATGACTGGTTAGCCAGAGACGGTAAGATTCCTCAAGGGAGGAACAACCTAAGATAGGCACAGTCGCAGGGGGACCATCAGGTGAGAAATTGGGGATCAACAGAGGTGAGGCTTAGAACCTCACCACCACCACCCCTGTTTTGAGAGAAATCTTCTGCATCCATGGATGTTTTATTGCCCTTGTCTAGCTTGGATTAACACATAGTCTACAGGCATACACCTGATCATCTACATTTGCTCTCTTACAGCACTAAACTATGTTTTCTACCTTTATCTTGCATCTACCTACCACCTCAGCATTTTATTAAAAATAATAATGATAATAATAATAATAATAATAATAAAGGGAGAAATGTGGGATCCACATATAAATCAAGTATAAAAATCAAATGAATATTCATATTTGAACTGATTGTTTATAGTTCATAATGCATGATCAAAACCGAAAGTTTCTGTGATGACTGCCGTTGTACTGTTCACCATGTAAGAACTTATTCACTATGTAAGAATTTGTTCACCATGTAAGAACTTGTTCGTTATGCTTCAGAAGGTTGGAGACTGATGAGAATTAGGCTTGGGGTAGATTAATGATTGTGCATTGAGCATTGACTCCCCTATACAGAATTTTATTGTTGTTAACAACCATTTGATCAATAAATATGAGATGCCATCTCAAAGAAAAAAAAAGAAAAAAATGGGCAGAGAAGCTAAACAGACACTTCTACAAAGAAGAAATTCAGATGTCCAACAGACACATAAAAAGATGCTCCACATCACTAATCATCAGAGAAATGCAAATTAAAACCACAATGAGATACCACCTCACACCAGTTAGGATGACATCCAAAAGACAGACAACAACAAATGTTGGCGAGGATGTGGAGAAAGGGGAACCCTCCTACACTGCTGGTGGGAATGTAAATTAGTTCAACCATTGTATAAAGCTATATGGAGGTTCCTCAAAAAACTCAAAATGGAAATACCATTTGACCCAGGAATTCCACTCCTAGGAATTTACCCTAAAAATGCAGCAGCCCAGTTTGAAAAAGACATATGCACGCCTGTGTTTATCGCAGCACTATTTACAATAGCCAAGAAATGGAAGCAACCTATGTGTCCTTCAGTAGGTGAATGGATAAAGAAGATGTGGTACATATACACAATGGAATATTATTCAACCATAAGAAAAAAACTAATCCTACCATTTGCAACATCATAGATGGAGCTAGAGGGTATTATGCTCAATGAAATAAGCCAGGTGGAGAAAGACAAGTATCAAATGGTTCCACTGATCTGTGGAGTATAAGAACAAAGCAATTACCAAAGGAACAAAACAGCAGCAGACTCACAGAACCCAAGAATGGACTAACAGTTACCAAAGGGAAAGGGACTGGGGTAGATGGGTGGGAAGGGAGGGATAAGGGTGGAAAGGAGGCATTACAATTAGTACACATAATGTCGGTGGGGGAGGACATGGGGAAGGTAGTATAACACATAGAAGACAAGTAAGGATTCTATAGCATCTTACCATGCTGGTGGATAGTGACTGTAATTGGGGTATGTGGTGGGGACTTGATTATAAGGGGAGTCTAGTAACCATAATGTTGCTCATGTAATTGCACATTAATGATACCAAAGAAATAAACAGCCAAAAAACAATTAATAAAATGGCAAGGAGATCATATCAATAATCACCTTAAATGTAAATAGACTGATTGCACCAATCAAAAACATAAAGTGGCAGAACAGATAAGGAAACAAGATGCATCCAAATTCTGCCTACAAGAGACTCATTTCAGACCCAAAGACATACACACACTAAAAGAAGGGATGGGAAAAGATATTACATGCAAATAATAGGGAGATAAAAGCAGGAGTAGCAGTACTTATATCAGACAAAATTGATTTCAAAATAAAGTAGGTAACAAGAGACCAAGAAGGACATTTCATAATGTAAAGGGATCACTCCAACAAGAGGATATAATGAATATCTAAGCACTCAACATAGGAGCACCTAAATATGTAAAACAAATACAGAATTAAAGGAGAAAATAGATTGTAACACAATCATTTTATGAGACTTTAACACACTACTCACATCAATAGACAAATCAACCAGACAGAAAATAAACAAGGAAACAGAAGCACTGAGCAATACATTAGAACAAATGGACTTAACAAATATCTACAGAACACCACCCAAAAGCAGCAGGATACATTTTTCTCACGTGTACATGGAATGTTCTTCAGAATAGATCACATACTAGGTACCACAAGAAAAGGTTCAATAAATTCAAAAGGACTGAAATTGAATCAAGCAGCTTCTCAGACAACAATGGTATGAAACTAGAAATAAATTACACAAAGAAAACAAAAACACAAACACATGGAGGCTAAACAACATGCTTCCAAATAATCAATGGATCAATGAACAGCTTAAAACAGAAATCAACAATACATGGAGACAAATGAAAACAAAAACACAACAGCCAAATATCTGTGGGATGCAGCAAAGGCAGTTCTAAGAGGAAAGTACATAGTAATACAGGCTTACCTCAAGACACAAGAACACTCTCAAATAAGCAGTCAAAAACCACATTTAAAGAAACTAGACAAAGAATAAATGAAACCCAAAGTCAATAGAAGGAGGGACATAATAAAGATCAGAGCAGAAAAAAATAAAATAGAGAAGAATAAAACAATTTTAAAAAATCACTGAAAGCAGGAGCTGGTTCTTTAAGAAAATAAACAAAATAAACTCCTAGCCAGAATTATCAATAAAAAAGGAGTGTACACACATAAACAGATCAGAAACAAAGAATGAATAATCACAATGGATACCACAGAAATATAAAGACATATTAGAGAATACTATGAAAAATTATATGCCAATAAATTGGACAACGTAGAATGGGTATCTTCCTAGAAAAATACAACCTTTCAAGACTGACCCAGGACAAAACAGAAAATCCAAACAGACCGATTACTAGCAATGAAATCGAATTTTTAATTTAAAAAACTCCCAAAATACAAAACTCCATGTCCAGACAGCTTAAAGCTGAATTCTACAAAACATTTAAAGAAGAGGTAATATCTATCCTTCTTAAAGCATTCCAAAAAGTAGAAGAGGAGTGAATACTTCCAAACTCACTCTATAAGGCCAGCATCACTTTAATACCAAAACTGGACAGACACCACAAAAAAAGAAAATTACAGACCAATACCCCTGATGAACTGATGAACATAGATGCAAAAATCCTTCATAAAATATCAGCAAACTGAATCCACAAATATATCAAAAAGATCATCCATCATGACCAAGTGTGATTTATTCCAGGGATGCAAGGATGGTACATTTGTAAATCAATCAATATCATACACCACATTAACAAAAAAGAATGATAAAAACCACATGCTCATCTCAATACATGCTGAAAAAGCATTTGACAAAATTCAACATCCATTCATAATAAAAAATCTCAACAAAATGGGTACAGAGGATACATACATCAATCTAATAATGGCCATATAGACAAACTCACAGCCAGCATCATACTTAATAGTGAAAAGCTGAAATATTTTCCTCTAAGATCAGGAACAAAATAAATATGCCCACTCTCACCTCTTTAATTCAACATAGTACTGGAGGTTCTAGCCATGGCAATCAGACAACACAGAGATAAAAGGCAATCAGATTGTTAATGAAGATGTTAAACTCTATTTGCAGACATGATATTATACATAGGAAACCCTAAAGAATCCACCAAAAAACTAGCAGAACTTATAACTGAATTCAGCAAACTTGGTGAATACAAAATTAATACACAGAAATCTGCTGCATTCCTATATACTAACAAATAACTAACAGAGAAATCAGGAAAACAACTCCATTTACAATTGCATTGAAAAACATAAGATACCTAGGAATAAACCTAACCAAGGAGGTGAAAGACCTATACTCTGAAAACTTCAAAACACTCATAAGATAAATTAAAGACAACACCAAAAAATGGAAATCTATCCCCTGCTCATGGATAGGAAGAATTAATATTATCAAAATGGCCATCCTGCCCAAAACAATTTATAGATTCAGTGCAATCCCTATCAAAATACCAACAGCATTCTTCAATGAATTAAAACAAATAGTTCTAAAATTCAAATGGAACCACCAAAGACCCTGACAAGCCAAAGCAATCCTGAGAAAGAAGAACAAAGATGGGGGTTTTATTCCTGACTTCAAGCTCTACTACAAAGCTACAGGAATCAAAACAATTTGGTACTGGTACAAGAACAAACCTATAGATAAACAGAACAGAATAGAGAGCCCAGATATAAACCCACACTATATGGTCAATTAATATATGATAAAGGAGCCATGAATAAACAATAGGGGAAAGACAGCCTCTTTAACAAACGGGGTTGGCAAAACTGGACAACTACATGTAAGACAATGAAATTGGATTATTGTCTAACTCCATACACAAAAGTGAGCTTGAAATGGATCAAAGACCTGAATGTAAGTCATGAAACCATAAAACTCTTAGAAGAAAATACAGGCAAAAGTCTTTTGAATAGGAGTATGAGCAATTTTTTTCTGGACACATCTTCTTGGGCAAGGGAAACAAAATAAAAAACAAGCAAGTGGTACTACATCAAACTAAAAAGCTTCTGTACAGCAAAGGAAACCATCAGAACAAAAAAGGCATCCTACAGTATGAGAGAATATATTCATAAACAACTCAGCTGCTAGGGGGTTAACATATAGAGAGAGAACTCAATATAGAGAACTCATATGCTTCAACACCCAAAAACCAAATCACCCCAGGAAAATATGGGCAGAAGACCTGAACAGACATTTCTCCAAAGAAGAAATATAAATAGCCAACAGGCACATGAAAAGATGCTCCACATCACTAATCATCAGGGAAGTGCCAATTAAAACCACAATGAGATATCACTTCACACAAGTTAGAATGGCCATACCTACCCATAAGACAAGAAACAACAAATGCTGGAGAGGATGCAGAGAAATATGAACCCTCCTACACTGTTGGTGGGACTGAAAATTGGTGCAACCACTATGGAAAGCAGTATGGAGTTCCCTCAAAAAGCTAAAAATAAAAATACCATTTGACCCAGTAATTCCACTCCTAGGAATTTACCCGAAGAAAACAAAATCCATGATTTGAACTTATATCTGTATCCCTATGTTTATCTCTGCACTGTTCGCAATATCCAAAATGTGCAAGCAACCTAAGTGTCCATCAATAAATGAACGGATAAAGAAGATGTGGTACATATACACAATGGAGTATTGCTCAGCCATAGAAAGAAAAGAAACCCTGCCATTTGCAACAACATGGATGAATATAGAGGGTAATATGCTCAGTGAAATAAGCCAGATGGAGAAAGACAAATACCATATGATTTAACTCACCTGTGGAATACAAAAACAAAGCAAAATAGAAGGAACAAAACAGCATTACCCTGAGGACTATCAGACCAGAGGAAGCTAAGGAGACATGACAACTAAATGTAATGCAGTATCCTAGAAGGGATTCTAAAACAGAAAAGGGACATTAGGGAAAAATCAATAAAAGTCAAATAAGGTGTAAAGTTTACTTAACAGTAATATACCATACATCCATACAATGGAATATTATTCAACTACAAAAAAGATACATGGATATATCCTGAATACATGTTAAGTAGAAGCAGACACGTAAGGCACAGAGGATGGCAGAACATGATTCCATAATTATAAACATCCAGAAAAGGTCAATCTACAGAGACAGGAAGTGGAATAGTGGTTGCCAGGAGCTGGGAGGTGATGGAGGATGGAAGTAATGAGGGGGCCTGCTAATGGATGGGGTTTCCTTTAGGGTAGAAAACACATTCTATATTTGGATTGTAGTGATAACTGTACATCCCTATGAAAATACTGAAAACCATTGAATTGTATTCTTTAAGTGGGTGGATTACATCTCAGTAAAGCTGTTTTAAAACAATAATGGACCCTGAAAACTACAAGACACTCTTCAGAGAAAGAAAACACTAATAAATGGAAATTTATCCCATGCTCTTGGGTAGGAAGAATTAATATTGTCAAAATGGCCATCCTGCTTAAAGCAATCTACAGATTCAATGCAATCCCTATCTATCAAAATAATGACAGCATTCCTCAATGAACTGGACAAACAGTTCTAAAATTCATGGAGAGGGGAGGAGCCAAGATGGTGGCATGAGTAGGGCAGCTGAAATCTCCTCCCAAAACCATATATATTTTTGAAAATACAACAAATACAACTATTCCTAAAAGAGAGACCAGTGGATACAGTACAATGGATACATCCACATCTGCGAGAACTCAGCATCTCACAAAGGGGGTAAGATACAAGCCAAGGCCTGGTGGGACCCGAGAGCTCCCCTTACCCCAGCTCCCCGGCAAGAGGACAGGAGTTGGAGCAGGGAGGGAGTGGAAGCCCAGGACTGCTAAATAACCAGCACTAGTAATCCACACTGGGAGCGCAGACACACATTGTGTGGTGTGCTGGATATTAGAAAAATGGAAAAGTAAAATCTGGGAGTGGGTCATGGCAGCTGGCTCCCCTGGGACAAAAGAAGAGTGAGTGCTTTTTGAAAATCTTAAAGGGACAGGGGCCTCACAGGTGGACGGAAGCATCCTGGCACACTCAACCAAGCAGGCTGGGAATTCTGAGGAACTTCAGGTGCCCCAGCCCCCTAAGTGGCAATGCAACCCTGAAGCCCCTCATGGTGATAGGCAGCCTTCCAGTCATTCCCCCGGCCAGCGCGGACCCAACACAGCGGCCGAGGAACTGGAGAGTGACCATGCCCACAGCAACTGCCCAGAATCTCCTCCCGGTGTGTGGCCACCCAGGCCAGACCCAGAGACTTCCACTGGCATGCAGCTGCCTGATGCAGGGAGAGGAAAATAGGGCAAGGTGTGAGGGGGCACTGTTCTTGCAGGAGAGCACACCCAGCACATCTGCCACTCCCCGCAGGGTGCTGGGCTACCCTGATGGTGACCTCGCCCACAGCAGCTTAGGGGATTAATCCAGAGGCTGCTCCAGGTGTGCAGGTAACCAACACAGGCAGCAGAGAAGTGCAAGGTGACCAACAAGCAGAAAAGGACTTTGTTCTCCCAGCTGACCCATGTGCTACCTGCCTACTGCTACCTCTATTGCCATAAAAAGGCAGAAGAATTTGGTCCAGTACAGAATTACCCAGACAACCCATGAAAGAGGACCTGGGGAGATAGATTTAACCAATCTTCCTGAAAAAGAATTCAAAATAAAGGTCATAACCATGCTGATGGACTTTCAGAGAAATATGCAAGAGCTAAAGAATCAAGTTGGGAGGGAGAGTAAAGAAATAAAATAATCACTGGAAGGACTTAAGAGCAGACTGGAAGAGGTGCAAGAGGCCATTAATGAAATAGAAATCAGAGAACAGGAACCCAGAGAAGCTGACATAGAGAGAGATAAAAGTATCTTCAGGAAAGAAAGAATATTAAGAGAACTGTGTAACCAATCCAAATGGAACAATATTCACATTATAGGAGTACCAGAAGAAGAAGAGAGAGAAAAAGGGATATAAAGTGTCTTTGAAGAAATAATTGCTGAAAACTTCCCCAAACTGGGGGAGGAAATAGTTTCCCAGACTATGAAAGCCCACAGAACTCCCAAAACAAGTGACCCAAGGAGGACAACACCAAGACATATAATAATTAAAATGGGAAAGATCAAAGACAAGGACAGAGTATTAAAGGCAGCCAGAGAGAGAAAAAAGACCTACAAAGGAAAACCCATCAGGTTATCATCAGACTTCTCAATAGAAACCTTACAGACCAGAAGAGAATGGCATGATATATGTAATGCAATGAAACAGATGGGCCTCGAACCAAGAATATTGTATCCAGTATGATTATCACTCAAATATGGAGGGATTAAACAATTCCCAGACAAACAAAAGTTGAGGGAATTCGCCTCCCACAGACCACCTCTACAGGGTATTTTAAAGGGACTGTTCTAGATGGAAGCAATCCTAAGGCTAAATAGATGCCAACAGAGAAAATTAAATCACAACAAAGAAAGCAGACCAACCAAATACTAACTAAAGGCAAAAAATAAAATCAGCTACTCACAGAAGCAGTCAAAGGAAACTCAAAAGAGCACAGAATAAAACAACCAACATATAAAAATGGAGGAGGAGGAATTAGAAGGGAGAGAAATAATCATCAGACGGTCCTTATAATAGCTTAATTAAGAGAGCTAAGTTAGATGGTTAGATAGTAAAGAAGCTACCCTTGAATCTTTGGTAACCACGAATCTAAAGCCTGCAATGGCAATAAGTACATATCTTTGAATAATCATCCTAAATGTAAATGGACTGAATGCACCAATCAAAAGACACACAGTAACAGAATGGATAAAAAAGCAAGACCCATCTATATGCTGCTTACAAGAAACTCACCTCAAACCCAAAGACATACACAGACTAAAAGTCAAGGGATGGAAAAGGTATTTCATGCAAACAATAGGGAGAAAAAAGCAGGAGTTGCAGTACTTGTGTCAGACAAAATAGACTTCAAAACAAAGAAAGTAACAAGAGATAAAGAAGGACATTACATAATGATAAAGGACATTACATAATGATAAAGGACATTACATAATGATAAATGACAAGAGGACATAACCATTATAAATATATATGCACCCAATACAGGAGTACCAATATATGTGAAACAAATACTAACAGAATTAAAGGAGGAAATAGAATGCAACGCATTCGTTCTAGGAGACTTCAACACACCATTCACTCCAAAGGACAGATCCACCAGACAGAAAATAAGTAAGGACACAGAGGCACTGAACAACACACTAGAATAGATGGACCTAACAGACATCTTCAGAACTCTACACCCAAAAGCAGCAGGATACGCATTCTTCTCAAGTGCATATGGAACATTTTCCAGAATAGACCATACACTAGGCCACAAAAAGTCTCAGTAAATTCAAAAACACTGAAATTCTACTAACGAACTTCTCAGAAATAAAACTAGAAATAAATTGTACAAAGAAAAAAAAGGCTCACAAACACATGGAGGCTTAACAACATGCTCCTAAATAGTCAATGGATCAATGACCAAATTAAAACACAGATCAAGCAGTATATGGAGAAAAATGACAACAGCATAAATCCACACTTATGTGGGACACAGTGAAGGTAATTCTAAGAGGAAAGTATATAGAAATCCAGGCCTACTTAAAGAAGGAAGAACAATCCCAAATGAATAGTCTAAAGTCCCAATTATTGAAATTGGGAAAAGAAGAACAAATGAGGCCCCAACTCAAAAGAAGGAGGGGCATAATAAAGATCAGAGAAGAAATAAATAAAATTGAGAAGAATAAAACAATAGAAAAAAATCAATGAAACCAAGAGCTGGTTCTTTGAAAAAATAAGCAAAATAGATAAGCCCCTAGCCAGACTTATTAAAAGAAAAAGAGAATCTACATACATCAATAGAATCAGAAATGAAAAAGGAAAAATCATGACAGACCCCACAAAAACACAAAAAACTATTAGAGAATACTATGAGAATCTATATGCTAACAAGCTGGAAAACCTGGAAGAAATGGATAACTTCCTAGAAAAATACAACCTTCCAAGACTGACCAAGGAAGAAACAGAAAACCTAAACAGGCCAATTATCAGCAACGAAATTGAATTGGTAATCAAAAAAGTATGAAGAACAAAACTCTTGGGCCACATGGATTCACTGCTGAATTTTATCAAACATACAGAGAAGACATAATACCCATTCTCCTTAAAGTTTTCCAGATAGAAGAGGAGGAAATACTCCCAAACTCATTCTATGAAGCCAGCATCACTCTAATACCAAAAACAGGCAAAGACCCCACAAAAAAATAAAATTACAGACCAATATCCCTGATTAACATAGATCAAAAATACTCAACAAAATATTAGCAGACCGAATTCAAAAATGCATCAAGAAGATCATACACAATTATCAAGTGGGATTCATCTCAGGGATGCAAGGGTGGTACAACATTCAAAAATCCATCAGCATCATCCACATCAACAAAAACAAGGACAAAAACCATGTAATTGTCTCCACAGACACTGAAAAAGTATTCGACAAAATTCAACATCCATTCATGATCAAAACTCTCAACAAAATGGGTATAGAGGGCAAGTACCTCAACATAATAAAGGCTATATATGATAAATCCACAGCCAACATCATACTTAACAGCGAGAGGCTAAAAGCTTTTCCTCTAAGATCAGGAACAAGACAAGCATGCCCACTCTCCCTACTGTTATTCAACAAAGTACTGAAGGTCCTGGCCATGGCAATCAGACAAAACAAAGAAATACAAGGCATCCAGATAGGTAAAGAAGAAATCAAACTGTCACTATTTGCAAATGACATGATATTGTACATGAAAAAACCCTAAAGATTTCACTCCAAAATTATTAGAACTTGTGGGGGCCCGGCCTATGGCCGAGGCTGAGCCCCACTCTAGCTGGACAACGCCCTAAAGATGGCGCCTACTTCCTGCTCACCACTCTTTCCCCTCTTCCCTGTTGGGGATTGGCCCAGCAGACTTCCGTACCCGTGCACAGCTTGTGCTGCCCCTTAGAGTGGCACGTGACACCTATCCGCTTAAAGGTCACGCATGATACTATCCTGGATTGGTTGGGTGACTGAATATAAGGGAGCCCGCCGGGAGGGAAAAAAAGCTTCCCGACAACTGCTGTAACTGCCGTGAGAGATTAGACAATAAAGCCTAGAGAAGAATCAAGACCTTGGGCGTGCTGCCTCGGCCCCTGAAGGGTCGCGACAAGTGGTGCCGAACCCCGGGAATCGTTAAACCTCGTCGCGACCTGATCCACTGACCCTGGCGCCTGCCGAGGAAGTAGAGCTTGTAACTCTTCAGGAACATCGCTGGACGCCGTTCGGTCGGCTGGCCAGACTGGGAGAGGGAACCGAGGAGGGACCAGCAGAACCCCATTTGGGTGCCTGAACGTCTGACGCAGAGTGGAAAACCCCGGAGCGGAGGTACAAGATGATCGCACTGCTTCTGCTCCTGCTGTGGATCCTACAGCAGGCGACGGCGGAGCCGAGCTGCAGCTGCAGTCACCGCCGCGCTGACTATCACCATTCCTACGGCAGAGACGCTGAATGGTCTGTCCCAGGTCACTGAACCTTCTTTAAGAACAATTGGACCTCTTGGGGGAGGTTTTGTCTGTGGGCTGCGTCCATTCTTATACGGGGGTGTATTACTGGTATTCCTTTTCATAATTATTCTAAAGCTGCCAACTTGTCCAGACAGTTAGGCAAGATGTTAAACACCACCAAAGCCTGGTCAGGTGTAGGTGTCATAGGAATATTGCTAATTGTGGGCCTCTCCTGCTTGGGAGGAAAGTCTGTTACAAAAACAGCAACGGGGAGAACGGAAGGTCCTGTTGCAGGCCATGGCAGGGCTAGAGGAAGGCATCTCCCCTAGAGTATGGCTTAATATGCTGGATCAGTAGTCAAGGACGGGTAAGATCGGGAGCTGCGCAAATCAACCTAAGACAGGGCGCAGACCTAAGCTGTCTGTTGCCTGAGGACGGGTAAGAATGCCGCAGACTCCGGACGACCTAAGACAGGCATGATCCCAACAGCCCTTTGGTTATAAAACAAAAAAGGGGGAGATGTGGGGACCCGGCCTATGGCCGAGGCTGAGCCCCACTCTAGCTGGACAATGCCCTAAAGATGGCGCCTGCTTCCTGCTCACCACCCTTTCCCCTCTTCCCTGTTGGGGATTGGCCCAGCAGACTTCCGTACCCGTGCACAGCTCGTGCTGCCCCTTAGAGTGGCACGTGACACCTATCCACTTAAAGGTCACGCATGATACTGTCCCGGATTGGTTGGGTGACTGAATATAAGGGAGCCCGCCGGGAGGGAAAAAAAGCTTCCCGACAACTGCTGTAACCGCCGTGAGAGATTAGACAATAAAGCCTAAAGAAGAATCAAGACCTTGGGCGTGTTGCTTCGGTCCCTGAAGGGTCGCGACAGAACTAATAACTGAATTTAGTAAAGTTGCAGGATACAAAATTAATACACAGAAATCTGTTGCTTTCCTATACACTAACAATGAACTAGCAGAAAGAGAAATCAGGAAAACAATTCCATTCACAATTGCATCAAAGAGAATAAAATACCTAGGAATAAACCTAACCAAGGAAGTGAAAAACTTACACCCTGAAAACTACAAGACACTCTTAAGAGAAATTAAAGAGGACACTAACAAATGGAAACTCATTCCATGCTCTTGGCTAGGCAGAATTAATATTGTCAAAATGGCCATCCTGCATAAAGCAATCTACAGATTCGATGCAATGCCTATCAAAATACCAACAGCATTCTTCAACTAACTGGAACAAATACTTTTAAAATTCATATGGAACCAAAAAAGACCCCAAAGAGCCAAAGAAATCCTGAGAAGGAAGAATAAAGCAGGGGGAATGTCACTACCCAACTTCAAGCTCTACTATAAAGCCACAGTAATTAAGACAATTTGGTACTGGCACAAGAACAGACACACAGACCAGTGGAACAGAATAGACAGTCCAGATATATGGTCAATTAATATATGATAAAGGAGCCATGGACATACAATAGGGAAATGACAGCCTCTTCAACAGCTGGTGTTGGCAAAACTGGACAGCTACATGTAAGAGAATGGAACTGGATCACTGTCTAACACCATACACAAAAGTAAACTCCAAATGGATCAAAGACCTCAATGTAAGTCATGAAACCATAAAACTCTTAGAAAAAAACATAGGCAAAAATCTCTTGGACATAAGCATGAGTGACTTCTCCATGAACATATCTCCCCAGGCAAGGGAAACAAAAGCAAAAATGAACAAGTGGGACTACATCAAACTAAAAAGCTTCTGTACAGCAAAGGATACCACTAATAGAACAAAAAGGCATCCTACAGTATGGGAGAATATATTCATAAATGACAGATTCGATAAAGGATTGACATCCAAAATACGTAAAGAGCTCATGCACCTCAACAAACAAAAAGCAAATAATCCAATTAAAAAATGGTCACAGGAGCTGAACAGTTCTCCAAAGAAGAAATTCAGATGGCCAGCAGACATATGAAAAGATGTTCCATGTCACTAGTCATGAGAGAAATGAAAATTAAAACCACAATGAGATATCACCTCACACCAGTTAAGGATCACCACCATCCAAATGACAAATGTTGGTGAGGATGTGGAGAAAGGGGAACCCTCCTACACTGCTGGTGGGGATGTAAATTAGTTCAACCATTGTGGAAAGCAATATGGAGGGTCCTCAAAAAACTAAAAATAGAAATACAATTTGACCCAGGAATTCCACTCCTAGGAATTTACCCTAAGAATGCAGGAGCCTGGTTTGAGAAAGACAGATGCACCCCTATGTTTATCACAGCACTATTCACAATAGCCATGAAATCGAAGCAACTTAAGTGTCCTTCAGTAGATGAATGGATAAAGAAAATGTTGTACATATACACAATGAAATATGATTCAGCCATAAGAAGTAAACAAATCCAAAGAATCTCTGTTGGAGGAGAACCAAGATGGTGGTGTGAGTAGAGCATCAGAAATCTCCTCCCAAAACCAAATATATTTTTGAAAATACAACAAATACAACTATTCCTAAAAGGAGACCAGAAGACACAGGACAACAGCCAGACTACATCCACACCTGCGAGAACCCAGCGCCTCGCAAAGGGGGTAAGATACAAGCCGCAGCCCAGCAGGACCCGAGTGCACCTCACCCCAGCTCTCTGTGGGAGGAGAGGAGTCAGAGCAGGGAGGGAGAGGGAGCCCAGGACTGCTAAACACCCAGTCCTAGCCATCCGCACCAGAGCGCAGACACACAGTGCATGCATGGGGTGCTGGAAACTAGGGAAGTAGGACAGGAAGACCTGTGAGCGGGTCTCCGTGGCCGGTGCCCTGGGAACAAAGAAAATCGAATGCTTTTTGAAAACCTTAAAGGGACAGGGACCCCACAGCTGGATGGAAACACCCTGGGACACTTAGCCCTGCAGCTGCAAACCTCAGGGAGCTCTGGGTGCCCGAACCCCCACAGTGCAGCTCAGAGGCCCCTCACCACGATAAACAGCCTCCCACCTGTTCCCCCTTCGACTTGGCTCCACCATATTGGAGCAGCAACCTCAGGCTGGCCATGCCCACAACAACTGCAGAGCTAAATAAACTCCATAGCAGCTGGGCAAGATCAGAAGCCCCGTCTGCATGCAGCTGCCCAGCACAAGCCGCTAGAGGCCGCTGTTCTCCCAAGATAGGAAGGCCATAAACTGGCAAGAAGGGACTTTCTCTTACCCAACACATGTGCCAGCTCCCCACAAATATATCTATCGCCATGAAAAGGCAGAAGAAATTGATACAGACCAAGATCACAGAGGCAAACCCTGGGAAGGAGATAGACCTAACCAGTCTTCCTGAAAAAGAATTAAAAATAAAGCTCATAACCACACTGATGGAGATGCAGAAAAATATGCAAGAGCTAAGGGATGAAGTCCGGAGGGAGATTACAGATGTCCGGAGGGAGATTACAGACATCCAGAGGGAGATTACAGAAATGAAACAACCTCTGGAAGGATTTATAAACAGAATGGATAAGATGCAAGAGGCCATTGGTGGAAAAGAAACCAGAGAACAGGAGTGCATAGAAGCTGACGCAGAAAGAGATAAAAGGATCTTCAGGAATGAAACAATATTAAGAGAACTGTGTGACCAATCCAAAAGGAACAATGTCTGCATTATAGAGGTACCAGAAGAAGAAGAGAGAGAAAAAGGAATAGAAAGAGTATTTGAAGAAATAATTGCTGAAAACTTCCCCAAACTGGGGGAAGAAATAATTGATCAGACCATGGAAGTGTACAGAACTCCCAACAGAAGGGATCCAAGGAGGACAACACCAAGACACATAATAATTAAAATGGCAAAGATCAAGAACAAGGACAGAGTTTTAAAGGCAGCTAGAGAGAGGGAAAAGGTCACCTACAAAGGAAAACCCATCAGGCTATCATCAGACTTCTCAACAGAAACCTTACAGGCCAGAAGAGAATGGCATGATATACTTAATGCAATGAAAGAGAAGGGCCTTGAACCAAGAATACTGGATCCAGCACGACTATCATTTAAATATGAAGGAGGGATTAAACAATTCCCAGACAAGCAAAAGTTGAGGGAATTTGCCTCCCACAAACCACCTCTACAGAGTATTTTAGAGGGACTGCTCTAGATGGGAGCACTTCTAAAACTAAATAGATGTCACCAGAGAAAATAAAATCACAGCAAAGAAAGCAGACCAACCAAATACTAACTAAAGGCAAAAAATAAAATCAACTACCCACAAAAGCAGTTAAAGGAAGCACAAAAGAGCAAAGAATAAAACAACCAACATATAAAGAATGGAGGAGGAGGAATAAGAAGGGATAAAAATAAAGAATGACCAGACAGTGTCTAAAATAGCTCAGTAAGTGAGTTAAGTTAGACAGTAAGATACTAAAGAAGCTAACCTTGAACCTTTGGCAACCATGAATCTAAAGCCTGCAATGGCAATAAGTACATATCTTTCAATAATCACCCTAAATGTAAATGGACTGAATGCACCAATCAAAAGACACAGAGTAATAGAATGGATAAAAAAGCAAGACCCATCTCTATGCTGCTTACAAGAGACTCACCTCAAACACAAAGACTATAGGAACAAAGAAAGACTGAAGGAGCAAAGCAGCAGCACAATCATAGAACCTAAGAATGGACTAACAGTTACCAAAGGGAAAGGGACTGGGGAGAAAGGGAGGGAAGGGAGAGATAAGGATGGGGAAAAAGAAAGGGGACATTACGATTAGCATGTATAATGTGGGGGGTGGGGGGCATGGGGAGGGCTGTGCAACACAGAGAAGACAAGTAGTGATTCTACAGCATCTTACTATGCTGATGGACAGTACTGTAATAGGGATTGTGGGGGGGATTTGGTGAAGGGGAGACCCTAGTAAACATAATATTCTTCATGTAATTGTAGATTAATGACAACAAAATAAATAAATTAATTAATTAATTTAAAAAAGAAGTAAACAAATCCTACCATTTGCAACAGTATGTGTTAGGGTCTAGGACTCCGGGGTTTCCAAGAGAACATGACACACAGACATGGAGATGAAAATCTAAGCAAAGTCTTTATTCAGCCAGCAAGCTGGGGTCGACAGCACTTCTCCTGACACGCAGGCCGAGTCTGAGCTGCCGACCCCGAAGCAACTTTGGATACTGATTATATAGGATCTTCACAGCCGTTACACTAAAGCCCACGCAGTTCTACAACTAACAGGTTTAAAACACACTCTATATTGTAACCAATGGGAAACATTGTAACCTTTTTAGGGAACGCGCCAGTTGCCTGCCCGCTTCAATTGTTATCTCTTACTTACCCAAGCATGTCTATGTGACTTATCACGGGTTACATCCCCAGGCATTCCCAGGCTGTTGCCCACTTCTAGTTATCTAACTTAGGGTAGGCGCATTTCTCAGAAGCCTCGGGTAATTTACACAAGAAAAGACTGGGTGGCTCTCTCTCTAGGCAGTCAGGTTAAGTGTCATTAGTTCTTTTTCCTGACTCTTGATGCTCTCTGCACTCCATTACGTTTCCCCCCCTTTTCTTGATCAGACTAAGGAATCTTCCGCAGTGGTGTCTAGGGCCTGATATTTTTGGCGAAGGACCAGGAGTTGGACGGTGTCAAACTTCTCCTGCACAAACTTAAGCAGCCTGGTTATTATACATGGGCCATTGGTAAGCAAAAACAGCAGGATGACCAGTGGCCCTGCAACGGCTGAGAGGAGGGTAGCAAACCATGGCTTGTGCTTGAACCAAGACTCAAACCAGCCTTCACTGCTGCTGCTTTCATATTCTTTATGCCACCTGTCAAGATCTTTTTTTAGTTTGGCTAAGGAATCTCTGACTGCACCTGTCTTATCTACATAGAAACAGCATTCTTCTTTTAGGGCTGCGCATAGCCCACTTTCTTTTAAGAACAAGAGGTCCAGGCCTCTTCAGTTCTGTAGGACCACCTCTGACAAGGAGGTGAGGGATTGCTCCAGGTCTGATATTGACCGCCGGAGTTGTTCTAGGTCCCTGTCGACTGCCAGCCTCAGGGCTGTGAGCTCTTTTTCCCGCATCACAAGGGCTGCGACCCCAGTGCCTGCCCCTGCTATCCCTAGGGAGAAGAGGGTCCTAATGGTCAGGGCGGTAACAACCTCTCTCTTGCTCCGGTGGGGGCTCAGCTTTTCTTCTCAATAAGAAAGGAGAGATTCATGAGAATGATACATTAGGTGAGGTAGAATGGCCACCAGCACACAAAACTCACTGTTAGCATTGAACACAGAGGTGGATAGGGCCGGAGTGAGGCCTGTCTTTGAGCAGAGCCACTAGCCCGAGGAGGTTATAATCCACTTTCCCTGCTCTCACGTAGTGTTATTATAGGAGGAGCATAACTGGCTCTGGGTTGTCGGAACTGTGCCTACACACATACCAATGACTGAGACTTGAGCGATTGTAAGTCCCCACGGTCTCCTGTCCCAGTAAGTGGGATGGGAGTTGTTGATAGTGTAGGAGCCATTTATCTAGATTGCCTCACAGAAGGGGGGTGAACCTGGGTAGCATAGCCAACAGGGATCGGTGAGGGAGGAAGTGGTGTGGTTAAGAGTCTCTACTACTGCCTGCACCATTTCCCACATGGAATTATCTAACCCGGAGGGAGTGTGCTGGGCCCATAACTTAGAGGTCGATGGACCCGGTCCTCTCATGGGCTCTGGAGCAAGCGTTCTGGTCGGCATTTTCTCATCTTTTTTGCTCAGGCCCTTGTCCTGGATTGAAGGTTTCTGGGGATTTATAACTGGTTTGGGACCTACGGCGGCGGTGGGAGTTGACACGGTTAATTTAATGATGAGGGTCGAGCCGGCATGCCCCCTATATTTATAATACACTATTTTCCACGTTAGTCTGTTTATCTAGCGCGATACTTCAGTGTTTTTGCCATCTCGGTGAATTGAACTCTTACTCAATCTTGGTCCGTTTTGTCACAAGCCTTGGTTTTGTAAAGGGTCATAGGCTGGTGACGAGGGATGCCCTTGTTGACATAAGTAAATTTGGCAGAATCGATTTTTGTAACTGTCCATCTCTAATCTCCATCGTTCAAGGTTACACAGTCCCAGCTGGCACAAAAGAAGTCATGCCCCCCCACCCAGTGCCTTCCTTTACCTGTTCTTGGGCAAGCATAAAACCCATGGGAGCGAGCTAAATTTGGAGGGACGGATTGGTAAACGGGGTTGATCTGCCGAAAGCAGAAATACAGGTCAGGCCACCAGGTTCCGATTGGCGCACTGTGTTGTGTGGAGTTGATGACTTCCCTATTGTCGCTATCAATCAGCATCTAGGTGAGGTTCTTTGGTTGATGGGGGTTGGTGCCTCTGATCCCCACAGATGTGGCTCTCGTGAAGATCTATACTAAGGAGCTTATTAGCAGGATCTCTTTCATCTTCAGCCTAAGTGTAGTTTCAGGGGATTGGCAGGATGCTGCTGCACCTTCTACTCTTCTTTTCGGTTCCTTGGATCGTTATAAGGTAGGATCCAAATGTGGGTGTGGTGCACCCATGGAGCGATACCATCAACTTTGAGAGCAGTGGGGGTGGTAAACAATACAATGTAAGGTCTTTTCTACCTGGGCTCGAGAGTCTTCACTTGGTGTCTTTTGACTCATACTATATCCCCTGAGACTATGCCATGTTCCGGGCTCGGAATTTTCTTGCCCTCATAATATGCTCTGATCAGGGGCCAGATTTCCTGCTGCACTTTAGCAAGAGCTTGCAACACATTCAGATACTCAGGGGACGGGTCCTCTGCACCGGGAAGCTGCACTCGCCGGGTTATGGGTGGAGGGGCCCTGTACATTATCTCAAATGGAGTTAAACTATGTACATAGGGGGAGTTCTGAACGCGGAATATGGCTAAGGGAAGGAGGGTCACCTACTCTCTGCCAGTCTCCAATACCAATTTAGAAAGGGTCTCTTTCAGGGTCTGATTCATTCTTTCTACTTGCCCAGAGCTTTGTGGGTTATAAGCACAATGTAACTTCTAATCTACTCCTAAAGCAAGGGCTAGTCTTTGCAGGATTTTGCTAACAAAAGCCGGGCCGTTATCAGAACCTATTGCTTCAGGGACCCCATATCTGGGGATGATTTCCTCAATTAATCTTTTTGCTACTACCTGGCTAGTCTCATGCTTGGTTGGAAAGGCCTCCACCCACTCAGAGAAAGTATCTACTGTAACTAGCAAATACTTGTATCCATACTTCCCTGGTTTTATTTCAGTGAAGTCTATTTCTCAATTCTTCCCTGGAGCCCTCCCTCTTTCCCGGGTACCTGCCGGGTGCAGCCCTCTTGGAGCTGGTCTTAGCATTGCACAGCTACTGCATTCTTTCATGATCTGACGAGCTGCCTCATTCTGGTGGGGAAACACCAACTGCGTGGACTGGAAAAGGCTGAGCAGCTTTTTCTAGCATAGATGGGTGGACTTATGCAGATTAGCAAGCATGTACTGCCCCAATGCTTCTGGCAGGATCAACCTACCTTCTTGGTCCCTACTCCAATTTCTCTCCCCAAACACTTTCTCCAAGACTTGTTTCTTAATCTACTCAAGATCCTGGGGGTAATACTCAGGTTTGGGTGGCAAGGCAGGCAGTTCAGGTATGGGTATTTCGAGGGCTGCAAGTACAAGGGAATCCGAGAGGGCTGCCCTCTTAGCTTCCGCATCAGCATGGCTGTTGCCAATGGCCTCAGGTGTCTTCTTTGATTGGTGGCCCAGTACATGTATAACTGCTACCACTTTATACATGTTTTTCGACAGCAGCTAGTAGTGTTCGGACTTCTTGCAGATTCCTCGGTCCCTTCCTTTCCGCGGAACAGAATCCTCTTTCTCGGTAGATGGCACTGTGGACATGGACAGTGCCAAAGGCATATCTGCTATCTGTGTATATGTTGGCCCGCTTGCCTTCTGCTCTTTCCAGGGCCTCAGCGAGAGCAATAAGTTCTGCCTTCTGTGCTGTGGTGCCAGGGGGCAGAGCTGCGCTCCAGACAACTTCCCCTTCGTGGGTTACTACTGTTGCCCCTGCTCTCCTGACCCCCTCCTGCACAAAGCTGCTCCCATCTGTATACCAATTTAGCTCACAGTTTGGTAACGGTGTGTCTTTCAGGTCTGCTCGCACCTGGATAATTTTGGAAGGGATGTCTCTACAGTCATGGATGGGAGTCGTCAGATCTGGGTCCGGCAGAAGGGTGGCAGGATTTAGGGTTACTAGGTCAGAGAAGGTGATTCGTGGAGAATCTAGTAGGAGCCCTTGGTAGTGGGTGAGTCTTGCGTTCGTCATCTATCTTCCTGGAGGATGCTTGAGGATCCCCTCTGCGGTATGTGGGGCTGTTACTCTCAGGTTCTGGCCAAAAGTCAGCTTGTCTGCCTCCTTTACCAGTAGAGCAATAGCTGCTAGGATACGCAGACAAGGTGGCCACCTGGAGGCCACTGGGTCTAGCCGCTTGGACAAATAGGCCACAGGTCTTTTCCAGGGGCCCAGCTGCTGAGCCAGGACTCCTTTAGCCACTCCCTTCTTTTCATCTATAAACAGGATAAAGGGTTTTTCTGGGTCTGACAGAGATAGGGCGGGGGCCCGGAGGAGAGCTTCTTTTAATCTGTCAAAAGCCTCTTGTTGTTCCTGAGTCCATTGCCAGTCCAGCCCTTCTTTGGTCGCTTCATATAGCAGTCGGGCTATTTCTGCATACCCTGGAATCCAGAGCCTGCAAAACCTGGCTGAGCCAATAAATTCTCTCACTTCCCGGGGTGAGGAAGGGACGGGGATAGTCAGGACAGTTTGTTTCATGGCCTGTGTTGGCCACCTGGCCCCATTAGATATTTTGTACCCCAAGTAGACTACTGACCTCTGACAGATGTGGGCTTTCTAGGCGCTGGCTCGATATCCCAGTTCGCCCAGTTCAGCTAGAAAGTTCCCCGTGGCTTCTTCGCACTCTTCATGGGTTTCTGTGGCCAGCAACAGGTTATCCACATACTGCAGCAGTGTCACACGGGGGTGGCTCTTGCGAAAGGGCTCCAGGTCCTGGCTTAGGGCTTCATTGAATAAGGTGGGAGAGTTCTTGAAGCCCTGTGGTAGTCTAGTCCAGGTAAGCTGCCCTTTTCTTCCCCCCCATCCCCACCGGCTCTTGCCACTCAAAGGCAAACAAAGGCTGACTAACTTCAGAGAGTGGGATATTAAAGAAGGCGTCTTTCAGGACCAGAGTAGTATACCACACATGCGTGGGTGGCAGGTGGCTGAGTAGGGTGTAAGGGTTGGGCACTGTAGGATGGATGTCTTCTACCCTCTCATTGAATTTCCGCAAGTCCTGCACTGGTCTGTAATCTCTACTGCCAGGCTTCCTCACTGAAAGCAGGGGTGTATTCCATGCAGATTGGCAGGTTTTAAGGATTCTTGTCTCTAACAGTCTATGGATATGGGGTGCTATCCCTTTCCTAGCCTCTTCCGGCATTGGATATTGCCGGACCCGGATGGGTAGAGCCGCAGCTTTGAGTTGAACAACGACCGGGGATAGGTGTTTAGCAAGACCAATTCCTCCAGTCTCGGCCCATGCGGAAGGGAACCTCTGCAACTAAGAGTCCATTTCTCCCCGGCCCCCCTTTTCTTGATCCGCCTGAAACAGACGATGTTCGTCAGCCAGGGACAGAGTTAACACATGCGCCAGTTGTAGGGGCTGCCCTGCTTTGTCCATGATTTTTATCTCTTTGGGTTCAAAATGAATGCGCGCCCCAACCTTGGTTAGTAAGTTTCCACTTAACAACGGTGCGGGGCTCTCAGGTACGACCAGAAATGAGTGAGAGACCTGATGCCTTCCTAGGTCCACTTTTCTGCTAGTGGTCCAGGCACATTTCTTGGACCCTGTTGTTCCCTGGACTATACTTGTGCGTCCTGGGTTCAGGGGACCGTGGGCCTGGTTAAGAACTGAATATTGTGCCCCAGTATCTACCATGAACCCAATGGGAGTCCCCTCCACGCACAGGGTTACCCAGGACTTGGTGAGGGGTGCCAAGCCCCGTCCCCGTCAATCCTCCTCTCCTAGGTGCAGGGTCTTAACAGGGTTCCCTCTTCCCTCCTTTGGGGGCACTCTCTCTTCCAATGTCCATATCTCTTACACAGGGCGCATTGATCTCATCCTAGTCGGGATTGGCGGGGTCCTGTTCCTCGAGGTGGCCTAGGGCCCTCCTTCACCCCGGCCAGGAATATCCTGGCCATCTCCTCTCTCTGCTTCTTGTTCTCCCTCTTCTGAAATTCTCTGTCTTCTTTCCTATTTTTCTCCTGCATTACCCATTTCTCTTTCCTCAGCCTTTCTTCTCTATCCTCCGGAGTTTCCCTAGCATTGAAGACCTTCTCCGCCTGCTGCAGCAGTTCTCTAATAGAGATCTCCCCCAGGTCCTCCTGCTTGTGGATTTTTCTCCGGATATCGGGGGCTGCCTGGTTGATGAATGAGAGGACTACAGCTGATCTATGTTCTTTTGCTTCCGGGTTTATGGGGATATACTGCCTGTAAGCGTCAAACAGCCTTTCCATTTCCCCCTGAACAATAGTTTTTACCTTAGCCAGGTTAGTGGGCCATCTGGCGGCCGCCCGGAGACCGGTCATCAGAGTCTGGCGGTAGACCCGGAGACGCTCCCTACCTTCTGCAGTCCCAAAGTCCCAATCCAGGCGCGTAAGTGGGAACGCCTCGTCGATGATGGGCTGGAGGGTAGTGGGTCTTCCATTCTCTCCGAGGACATTTTTCCTGGCCTCATTGAGGATACGCTCTCGCTCTTCCATCGTGAAGAGTGCGGAGCAATTGCTGGCAGTCGTCCCATGTGGGACGATGGGTAAACATAATAGACTCCACTAGACCTATAAGACACTTGGGGTCCTCTGAGAAGGGAGGGTTCTGAGTCCTCCAATTATAGAGGTCACTAGATGAAAAGGGCCAGTATTGATATTGTTGAGCGATGCCTGTACCAATGGCGCGCACAGGCAGAACCGGCACTGCTCCTTCTGAGGTGGAGGAGGGAGCCTCCCCTTCTTGTTCCCTGGCTCCCCGAGGCCTTAACTGCATTCCTCCTGTTCTGCCTGGCACCCAGCGTGGGGCCAGGGTGGGGGAGTGTGGGGAAGCTCTTTCCGGCCTCTTGCCTCCCTCTGCTGAAGAGTCTGGGGAAGCTGCGGCCACCTGGTTCCCCCTGGGTTCTCCAGCCTCGTTTTCTATCCTCCCGGCAGCTTCACCCCTCTCCTCCGCTTATGGGGGTGGCTGCTCAATCGGCAGAAGGGGGTAGAGAGAACTGTCAGGGAGGACAGGCGGAGCACTCGGGCGCACAGGATTTCTGGCCCTGCGATCAGAGGGCTTTAATTCTTCCTGAGCAACTAGGACAGAGGTCTTTAGTGGGTCAGTATGAGGTTTCCCCGCCAAAAAGGGCCTCAGCCAGGACGGAGGATTCTCGGCTAGATTTTCCCAGACCAAGATATAGGGGAGTTGGTCAGGGTGGCCCTCAGGGTCTGGTCGGGAGATAATGGTTTTGACTTTGCCGATAAGGTCCAGGGAAAGAGACCCCTGGGTCGACCAGCCTACTCCAAAGGAAGGCCACTCAACTGAGCAAAAGGTGTCGAGCTTACCCTTCTTGATGCCAAGGCTCATATTTAAGGCCTGTTCCTTGACCTTCGGGAAATGGGAAAGGATCAGACTCTTAGGAGTAGCCTGAGTCTGACCCATAGTGAGAAAGAAGAAGAAAAAGAATATGAGGAAGAGAAAGGCAAAGGATGAAGATGCCACTTCAAACAAGATGACTGTTGTATGTGCTTGTGAACGGGTGCCTGTCGTTGCACAGTTTTTCTTCTGCGGGGGACACGAATTTATCTGGGATTCGTGGCTGTGACCCCCTTATCCTGTCATGGGAGTCTTCTACGGGCGGGTGCCCTAATGGCTCTTAATTGCCCGACCCATGCCCGCGGGGAATGATGTAGTGGCAGAAAGGAGGAACGGAGAGAGCAGGAGAACCTTAGAACAAGGAAACTTAAAATGAGAAGCGCAAAATAAAATATAAACCGAAACCAAAACACAATAAAACAATCAATGATAACACCAAGCACACACACCACATCTGATCGCACTCGTTCGGACCGGTCCTTCTTTCACTCTGGTGCGCACAACCCTCACCATTTTCAGGATCCTCAAAAACTCTCATGATTCTCCCAAAAGGCGTCCACTTGGACTGCCGCAGGGTGACGAGCTCGATCCTTTCCTCGTCGGGCGCCAGGTTCCTGCCGATTGGACTCGCTTTCCTAAGGCCGAGTCACTCAGACCCTAGGGCCAGGGTTAGTCACCTGGACTTCACCCAGGGTCACTAACCCAGGGGCAAGGACTACCAACCCAGACTCTCTCACTCGGGGTCACTAACCCGAGACCATACATGGAATGGTGACTCCCGCTTTATAATGGATTTATGCAGACACGAGGGGGCGACCCTCAAATTACACTGCCCCGTCCAGACAATTAGACCTTGCCTCCAGCCGTCCTTTGTTCTCAGGGAAGCCGCACGGATCCCGGATGAGCCCCCAAATGTTAGGGTCTAGGACTCCGGGGTTTCCCAGAGAACAAGACACACGGACACGGAGATGAAAATCCAAGCAAAGTCTTTATTCAGCCAGCAAGCTGGGGTCAACAGCACCTCCCCTGACATGCAGGCCGAGTCTGAGCTGCCGACCCCGAAGCAACTTTGGGTACTGATTATATAGGATCTTCACAGCCATTACACCAAAGCCCATGCAGTTCTACAACTAATAGGTTTAAAACACACTCTATATTGTAACCAATGGGAAACATTGTAACCTTTTTAGGGAACGCACCAGTTGCCTGCCCGCTTCAATTGTTATCTCTTGCTTACCCAAGCATGTCTATGTGACTTACATCCCCAGGCGTTCCCAGGCTGTTGCTCACTTCTAGTTATCTAACTTAGGGTAGGCACATTTCTCAAAAGCCTCAGGTAATTTACACAAGAAAAGACTGGGTGGCTCTCGCTGTAGGCAGTCAGGTTAAGTGTCATTAGTTCTTTTTCCTGACTCTTGATACTCTCTGCACTCCGTTGCATTATGCTCAGTGAAATAAGTCAGGCAGAGAAAGACAAGTTATCAAATGATTTCATTCATCTGTGGAGTATAAGAACAAAGAAAAAACTGAAGGAGTAAAACAGCAGAAGACTCACAGAACCCAAGAATGGACTAACATTTACCAAAGGGAAAGGGACTGGGGATAATGGGTAGGAAGGGAGGGATGGGGCGGGGGGAGAAAGGGGGCATTATTATTAGCATATATAATGGGGGTGGTCACAGGGAGGGCTGTACAACACAGAGAAGACAAGTAGTGATTCTACAGCATCTTACTATGCTGACGGACAGTGACTGTAATGGGGTATGTGGGGGGAACTTGGTGATGGGGGAGTCTAGTAAACATAATGTTCCTCATGTAATTGTAGATTAATGATACCACAAAAAAAAAAACTTATATGGAACCACAAAAATCCAAGAATAGCCAAGCAATCCTGAGAAGGAAGAAAAAAGAAGGAGGATTCTCACTTCCCAACTTCAAGCTCTACTACAAAGCCACAGTAATCAAGACAATTTGGTACTGGCACAAGAACAGACCCCTAGGCCAGTGGAATAGAATAGAGAGTCCAGATACTAACCCAAGTATATATGGTTAATTAATATACAATATGGGAGCTATGGATATACAGTGGGGAAATGACAGCCTCCTTCAACAGTTGTTAGCAAAACAGGACAGCTACATGTAAGAGAATGAAACTAGATTACTGTCTAACTCCATACACAAAAGTAAACTCAAAATGGATCAAAGACCTGAATGTAAGCCATGAAACCATAAAACTCTTAGAAGAAAACATAGGCAAAACTCTCTTGAATATAAACATGAGCAACTTCTTCACGACCACATCTCCCCGGGCAAGGGAAACAAAAGCAAAATGAACAAGTGGTACTGTATCAAACTAAAAAGTTTGTGTACAGCAAAGGACACCATCAGTAGAACAAAAAGGCATCCTACAGTATGGGAGAATATATTTGTAAACGACATGTCCAATAAGGGGTTGACATCCAAAATATATAAAGAGCTCACATGCCTCAACAAACAAGAGGCAAATAATCCAATTAAAAAATGGGCAGAGGAGCTGAACAGATACTTGGTGATGGGGGGCGACTAGTAACCATAATGTTCCTCATGTAATTGTAGATTTATGATACCAAAAAGAAAAGAAAAACTCATATGGAACCACAAAAAACCCCAAATAGTCAAAGAATTCTCCAAAGAAATTCAGATGGCCAACAGACACATGAAAAGATACTCCACATTGCTAATTATCAGGGAAATGCTAATTAAAACCACAACATCACCTCACACCAGTTAGGATGGCCAACATAGAAAAGACTAGTAACAAGTGCTGACCAGGATGTGAAGAAAGCAGAATTCTCCTACACTGCTGATGGGAATGTAAATTAGTTCAACCATTGTAGAAAGCAGTATGGAGGTTCCGCAAAAAACTCAAAATAGAAATACCATTTGACCCAGGAATTCCACTCCTAGGAATTTACCCTAAGAATGCAGCAGCCTAGTTTCAAAAGAACATAAGGACCCCTGTGTTTATTGCAGCACTATTTACAATAGCCAAGAAATGAAAGCAACCTAAGTGTCCATCAGTAGATGAATGGATTAAGAAGAGGTAGTACATATACACAATGGAATATTATTCAGCCATAAGAAAACAAATCCTACCATTTGCAACAACATGGATGGAGCTACAGGGTATTATGCTCAGTGAAATAAGCCAGGTGGAGAAAGACAGGTATCAAATGATTTCACTCATCTGTAGAGTGTAAGAACAAAACAAAAACTGAAGGAACAAAACAGCAGAAGACTCACAGAACCCAAGAATGGACTAACACTTACCAAAGGGAAAGGGACTAGGAAAGATGGGCGGGAAGGGAGGGATAAGGGGGGAAAAGGAGCATTACGATTGGCACACATAATGTGAAAGGTGGGTGGTACGGGAAGGCAGTATAGCACAGAGAAGACAAGTAGTGCCTCTATAGCATCTTACTACACTAATGGACAGTGACTATAATGGGGTATGTGGTGGGGACTTGATAATGGGGGAATCTAGTAACCATAACGTTGCTCATGTAATTGTATATTAATGATACCAAAATTTTAAAAAAACAAAACAGTATTGGTATGGTTCATTAGCTGTAACATATGTACCACTGAAAGATGTTTATGGGGAACTGGGTGAACTTGCTGTACTATTGTTAGGTTTTCTGTAAATCTGCAAAGCCATTGTAAAATATAAAAAGTTTAAAATAAAAATTACATATACACACATACATATACATAGTTGTTTTCTTTTTTGAAAGCAAAGGAGTTAATTGCTGATAAAGGCTTGAAAGAGGGAGGGACATGGCCACAGGAAGAGAGAATTAAAGGGACATTCATTAAGGGGAGAGGCATTCAGCTGGGTGGGGTATGTGTTCATTTCCTACTGGGGCTGTAATGACCACATACTGTTTGTTTTACAAAGCAATTTTACTAGACTTTTTGACGTTGGAAGTCCAAAATGGTTTATACTAGACTAAAATCCTCAGTGGGGCTGCTTCTTTGTGGAAGCTCTGGGAATAGTTGTCTTCTTGCCTCTTCCAGCTTCCAGACCATTGTTCCTTGGCACAAGGACTTTTCCCCTGTCTTCAGAGCCAGCAGCACTGTATCATTTTCACCTGCCTCACGTTGACCCTTGTGACTTCCTGTCTTTATAGGACACTTGTGATTACATTGGGCTCATTCACAGGTTCTGAGGTTGAGGATGTGGACATCTTCAGGGACTCTGCCTCACAGGATGTCACCAGGGAGGTACACTGGAGGCCCTGAGGGGAAAGTGAGGTCAGCCCAGGATAGAGGGAACCTGAGGTGCCTGTGCCACATCCAGGGACTCCCTTGGCTCCCATCTATTCACCATTTACACCTCCCATATCACTGGGGATATGAAGTTGAACACTGCATGTCACTGGTCCTAAGATACCTTTTCACTTCTGAACACTGCTGAAATCAGGAAGTATCTTTCAGTTAATGACATTTTATCACTAATTGACAGTTTTCTTTCTTCATGACACATAAAGGAGGATGCTTTACAACTGAAGGCATCTTGGAGTCATTGAAAGCCAGGTTTGGGCTGGCACTCTAGTGGGCCTAATTATTACAAAGTCAGAGACTTCACTAGAGCTTCAAGTATCACCACCCCACATCAAGTCTTTCCTAGTTCCTAGCCTGGGTCCTTCCACTCTGGAGTTCCCATGTGTCCCTGGGCTCTGGTGCTCAGCTCTCCCACAACTAACAGACTCCACCAGAGACCTGGCCACATGCACACTCAGCTTGACTACCACAGCAGGATCCAGGACCCAGCCCCTCTCCTAAGGTATAACCTGTCGTGGGAGTCATGCCAGCAGAGAACCACCTGGCCGTACACTGCTAACAGCTGGGAGCTGTTAAGACCCAACTGCCAGGCCACTACCTAGACCAATTAATTCAGAAGCTGAGTAATTTTATAGCTCCCCATGAGATTCCGAAGGACAGCTGAGATGGAAAAGATCAATCAGCCTAACTGGGTTTGAGGTGGCACCTGGCAGCACTGCTGGGAGGTGTGAGGTGTTAGGTCCAGACAATACAATTATACCAGTCTCCTGCCCAACCCCCTCCAAATTCTGAATTCCTGAAAGGAGACCAGCCATTATCTCAGTTCCCTCAAGGCAGTAGCCAAGTGCCAGGCACACTGTGGGAGCCTAGGAAATATAAGTCTCAGGGCCTCAAAGGCCAGGCAGAAAAGGCCTGGTGCCAAGAAAAAGTCTGGAAAAGAAACCCATTGGGTTGGGCCAGCCTCTGATTTGCTGTGTGACCTCCAGTGAGGCAAGTGCCCCTCTTTGTGCTTGTTCAATGCATGGCTGGCCTTCTAGAGTCCTTCAAGTGCCAACAATGAGTTTGCACTTAAGATAGTGGGAAGCCAGTTAGTACCAGGCTTCCTGCTCACTCCCAACAGTTGTCCCACCCCTTCCAGCCCTAAAATCTCTTCTGGGGCTCTATCCTATACTGGCTCCAAGGACAGAGACTCTGAGGTCCTAAAAGCCATATAAGAACCGCAAAACAGGAAACTCCAGAGGAAACCAAAACAGTACATGAGTAAAGAGATTTGTAGATAGTGAGCAGAGTCCAGGTAGAAGACCACAGGCAGAGCCAGCCCCGGCTCTCCCCTAGGAGTGGTAAAAAAGGTGAGGTGGTTCAAAGGACCAGAAACTCCCAAGGAGGAACTTCAAAAGGAAACACTCAAGGACTGAGATGAGTCCAAACAGGCTGTGGAGAAGGTTCCTGGCTTCTGGTCACAAGCACTGCCAAGGCCCTAATACACAACTGAAGGCTTTTATTGGGAAAGGGAAATTGACTGAAAAGTGGCCCCTGGATATGCTCACTGCCTAAGGCAGCTGGAGGTTCCTCCACAGAGTTCAGGAAAAACGGGCCCCCAAAATGAGCTCTCAGCAGGCTCAGGTGTAGAGATCAAAGTCAATCCGCTTGGAGTTGTAGAACTGTCCACCAGGTGGGTCCAGTTTTCGGCAATAAACACCATCCGGGAAGTAGCCTTCATTCACCCAGGTCTGCAAGAGAGCAGAGCTAGGGAAGACTGATGGGGTGGGGGCAGGGAGAGAAAAGACAGATGAAGTAGAAAGGGCTTACCTGCATCTGGGTGCTGGTGAAGGGCCCGTACAGCTCAGCATCACCTGTGTTCTCCCACTTATATTCCCACATCACATCCACCAGACCATCTCCTGACAACTCTGCTTCTAAAAACAGGCAAAGTCATTTGGGCTTAGTTCAAGTGCCCTGCCCACACACCCCTTCTCTGCCATTCAACCTTACCTCCTCTCTGGACAGGAGTTGGGGTCTCCAGCTCCCCCTCTGACACTTCCTCAGCAAACATGTCCAGAGAGGGTGAAGGTGTGGGGTCAGAGGGTCCCTGAGTCCGACACCCCAACCCCTTCAGACGCATGGCCAAGCGTTCCCTTGTCTCCTGATACACACCAAGATCGCCCCAGGCCACCATCTGGTCGGCCAACCCGGAAAGCCGGTCTAAACGCTGGGGTGAATTGGGCCGCCCAGGCCCCCTGCTGCCCCCTCTGCCTCCACCCCGGGCCCCCAGACGCCTCAGGGCCCCAGCCACTGTCTCTCTTGGCAACAACAGCTCCAGAAGGCCTTCCAGGAGGGCTTGGGCACTCATTGGTGTCCGACCCAGGTTGTCCTCCTCTTCTGAGTCTAACAGGGGGAGCTGATCTGGTGCCCGTTCCCTGATCTTCACCTGTAAGATGAAAATGGGGTGGGGGGGGCAGGTTCTACAAACTGCCAGCAGGACTCAAGCCCAGCACTTGTTGCCTTCAGGCCTCCAGGCATGCCAGGCCCTGGACCTCACCCAGTCAATGTTGTCCAACCAGCTATCTTGGATCTGAGCATCCCGGTTCAAAAAGTAGTTGCCATCAGCATCAAAGTGGCCTTCCTCCATCTCTTCCTGCAGGTTGAAGGGTGTGATCCTCACACCTCCCTCACTTGGGAGTGTGGCTGCTTCCTGACCTGTACCAAAGATACAGGGGTCCCATGCTAGGCATGCAAAAGAGAGAAAGGCGCCTCCCTATCCCACATCCCCAGAAGCCCCTATTTATTCCTCCAACAGAGAGTCAATTTTGGGGTTTAGCTCACCTTCTACATCCTCTGAGGCCAAGATATCATATTTGCTGGACCCCTCCTCCTCCTCCTCATCGCTGTCCAAAGAGTGTTTGCCTTTGAAGCGGCTCCCAGGACCCCCTGCCCCAGCCACAGGGTCCAACAGCTGTGAGCAGGAGGCAGCAAGCCATGAAATGCAGTTACTGACTATTCCTCCAAATACTCTAGGATCTGGACTCAAACTGCAAATCCTCCAAACCATTTCTCAGACAACATATAGAAATGTTACTCCTTTTTACCCTTTCTTTGTCCCCACAACTTCTTTCCTCTCCTGGCTTCTAGTTCCTTTTTTCCTCTTCACTCCTCCCCAGAACGCAGGAATCTGGCCCCCTCACCTTCTTGGGAACAACGATTTCATCCTCCTCATCTCCCACGCCTTGGAAGGTCACTTTTCTCTTTGGCATGACTGGACACAGATGGCCTTCCCCTAGCTGAGCCGAGGAAAGGGAGTAGATTGAGGGAACTGGGCAATGAGGATCCTCACCGCGAGAGGGCCCCCAGTACAACAAATAGTTCAGCTTGTACGTAACTAGATCCAGTTGGGGAGAGAAGGGAACACAAGAACCTGGTGCCGAAAGAATGTTGTCAGCCAGAAGGCACCAGGGACTTCATCCGAAAGAGTTGCTGGAGCGGGGACGCTGAGGAGGACGCGCGGAGGAGCTCCCCATGGGCACCCCCACCCTTGACGAAAGAAGCTGGGCTCCCCCGCATGACCACCCCACTCCCCGCAGTCCTGGGCGTAATGGGGCTCCGCGGGCGGACACCGCTCCTCCACTCCCAGCTCCCTCGGCGCCCGGAAGGCCCAGGACTTGGCGCCCTGTCTGCTACGCTCCTTCCCGCGTGGCCTCCCAACTCCGCAGGATGACCCCCAACTATCCAGGGCTAGTGTGTACAAACTAGAGAGGCGGCAGGGCCACGGAAATTCGAGCAGTCCCACCCTTGTTCTCACCTAATGGACCCGGATAATCAGGGAAGAGCAACGACGCTTTCGCCAGGGCTATATCCGGGACACCCGGCCGCCATCACCCGGAAGAGAACTTCTGAAGGCGCCACGGAAGGCCGGAAGCGGCTTCCCTCGCGTTAGAGCACTAACTGGAAGAGCGAGCGGAAGTGGGCCGTGAGCGGAGGAAGACACACCCCGTCACCGAAATGACGTGATTTGTGGGGCGATGGTGGCTAGAAGGGAGGACCTGTGAACGCCTAGACGCTGATCGAACCAGAGGGATAGCAGGAAGTGATTTCGATTCCCTCCTACAGCAGCTAGAGGCTCCGGGGAAAAAGTGGAGTGCAATGTACTTAAAGGGGCGTCCGGGGTCACGATAAAGGAGCAAAGTTCGAGCAGGTCCAGTGGGTTTCTGCCTTAGTTTCCCTCCCAGGGTTGTCACCTTTCCCCCAGGACTGGCCAAGGGCTCTGCGCCCCTCATCATCTCATAAATCCTGCCTTCCTACTCTCAGCGTCCCGGTGCGACCTTCCTCTTTTCCCTGGGGAGCCCACCTGAAGGCCCTTTATGTTTCTGGGGCACTTTATAAACCCAGCTCCCTTTGGGGCCCAGAGGAAGTCATTCACCCCACGCCTATACTGAGTTCGTGGTTTGAGGTGGGAAGAGCCATCACAGGAGAGGTGGCAGTGGCAACCATACCCAGTAGTCTGGTTAGAAGCCTGTGCCCTGATCTCAGGTAGGCCTGGAGAAGAGCAGCAGTGCCTTTCTCTCAGACCACAACCACAGGATAAAGCCCCTCTCTTTAAAACGGCCCCAGCCGGGGACTTCTGCCCAGGCTCTATAATCAGCCCAGTTGTGGTTGGGAAGAGGGAGGAGCAGGTCCCAGTACTGTGGGGACAAGACCTCTCGCCCTTGAGGACACTTGTCTCAATCCCACTAGACTAAGGCTGTGCCCAGGAAGAGCTTACTGGACAGTATGGGAGTTTCCCAGATAAGACGGGCCAACCCTTCTCTCTCATGCCCCCAGGGTCTCCTTCCAGACAGGTCTATCATGAATACTGCACTGAAAGTCTGTGCTGTTTTTTCCGAGGGTACGAAACACAGGCTCCAGAAACACAGGCTCCAGACCGTGAAGGAATCTTGCTAAAGAAAGGGACTCTAAATATCATCAACCAGCACCGCTGGTTCAGCCTCTGGGTAAACCTCTTCTACCTGGAGCACCAGGCAGATCGCAACCCCCTAAGCCTCATGCTGTTGGAGAACTGCCAGGTGGAGTCACGCCTTGGAGCCACTGAACCCTATGCCTTTACCATCCTGACCCCAGGGTTGGAGGGCACAACAGGTGGGCAGGTCTTACAAGCTGACAGCAGAAAACCAGGAAGAGCTAGGAGCCTGGCTGTAGGCACTGGCTGGGGTGAGTTGGAGGCAGCTGGCTTCACTGCTACCCTGCCTGGAGGCCCAGTACCAGGAGCTGTGCCAGGCAGCTGGGCAAGAGCCCAGCTCACCTCTAGAGGACTGTGGCTTCCTAAGCACCCTCAGCTTCCCCTCCAGCTTCCAGGAGTTGCATGAACACTTTGGGAAGGAGATCCTGGTACTGCAAGTGGTACAGAGAGGGCTCCAGGAGGCCAGTGATAATGGAGGCAGCAGATTCCAAGCAAAGTTTGAGCAGGAACTCAACCATTGCTTGCTGATGAATGACTGAGAGATGGACCAAAGGCCAAGAGGTACCTACCTGCCAAGACCAGCCAGCTGCTTCAATAGACACCCAGATTTTGAATCGCTCTGTTGCCTTCTCCCTCCCTAGTCCTCATTCTGACGCCCTTCATCAAATAACAAGGCAGGAGACAGGCCCAAGTACAACAGCAGATTCTTTTCCTGCTCCTCAAAGCGCCGCAGAGTGGGGCAGAGACAGAAGAGAATGTAAACATTGGGTTCCACCCCATGGAGCTCAAGGGAAGACCCCTTACCCCAAAAGGGGCTGGAGAGATGGAAGAGAACAGGTGAAAGATGGGGGCCCTGGTGAGACAAAGCAGGGGGATGTCTGGAAATACATAGGAAGGTAGGTGAAGAGGAAGGAAATCAAGGAGGGTGGTAGGTAGGGAAGTGGGGTACATTCCTGTTCCAGTGCATGTCCCCTTAAATAAACTTGAGTGTAAGAACACTGTGGAAGGAAAACCAAACGACAGAAGACAAAGCAAACACCCCCACCCCAGGCTGACCATGTCTTCTGTACGTAATTATAACACAGAGATGTCCAGAAATCGAGTGAGGAGAGCCTTGGGCCCAGCCAGGAAGTGGAGGAGACAGGCAGGATTGAAGAAGGGAAATAGGAACCCAGCTCCGCTTCATGGGTAAGGGATCAACTAAGATATAAGAATCTGAAAACTGCTGACTCCCATTGCCAAGAGTCACCCCTGAGGTGACAAAAAGCCAATCAGGACAGCACCTGGGAAGGGACCCCAGAGGGAATTGGGGCAGGAGTGACAGAGACCCCAGCTGGGCCTAATTGGAGGTGAGGGACTCCAGACTTGGTCATGGCTGCCCAGGGAAATGCAGCTGCCCTGTTCACTCTGACTGTCCTGGCAGCTAGCAAGGAGATGGAGAATCAAGCCACTTTCCTGCCAGGGCGTTGGAGGCAGCACTCCTGGCTGAGGGAAAAAGAGGGGGGCCATGCAGTCCAGCCCCAGAACAGAGGTCAGAAGTAAGCATCCTGCCGGGCCTCAGAAGCCACAGACCTGTCCCCACCATCCTGTGGAGCTGGGGGCCCCTCTGCCTTCCGTCGCAGTGAAAGCTTTCTGCCTTGGGCCTTCCTCTCCTGCTTCTGCCGTTCCTTCTCCTGCTCTTTTTCCCACTTCTGCCGATCCTTCTCCTGCTTCTCCCGCTCTTTCTCCTGTTTCTGCCGCTCCTTCTCACGTTCCTTCTCCTGTTTCTGCCGCTCCTTCTCCTGCTTTCGAGTCTCCTTGCTGGAACCAAGTGGCATGCTATTGCCAGTAGGTGAAGGAAGGGATGGATGCAGTCCCTCAGCAGTGACCACTGGCCCTGGGGTAGGCCCAACACTGGCCCTGCGGGCAGGAAGAGGTGGAGAGGGGGCTCCTCCACCTGCCCGGGAGCCTCGGCTCTTGAGGCCAGGGAGGCTGAGGAGGCTGGAGGAGGGACCTAGGGGTGGCTGTTGCCGGCGGCGCTCCTCATGGATGGCCCGGGAGCCATGTAGTCGTCGTGAGGGCCGATACTGTAGCTCCCCCCGGGTTTCCCGCCACTTCTTGAGCTGGGCTGCATTCTCTCGCTCAATCAGTGCTTCCGTCACTGGGAGGTTGGTCACCTAGCAGAGAAGAAATGGGTATCAGAATGAAGTAAGGGTGGGGATGAGCTGAACCAGGTATGGGGTGTGCTCAGGCCAGGACCTACCTCATGCACCAGAAAGTCCTCCTGCATGCACTGCTGGGGAAGATTGCGCAGCTGCTCCATGGTTTCATACATGCCTTGGCAGGAGCGCAGCTTCTCCACTGAGCCAAGAGTGTGCCGCAGCAGCACCAGGGCCACCCGGAAGATGATCTTGACGCCTGCAGGACCAGAGAAGAGAGTATGGGTGACCAGGCCTGGGATCTCAGCCTGTCCCATTTAGGAAGGACTCATAGCCCCCATCTCTGCCTACTGCCAACCTGACAAATGGGGAAACTGAAGGCCCAAGAAGGGAAATGAGCTGCCATGGGTTTCAAGTTCCTGGGAGGGAAAACAGGGTCTGAGATTGGTTGTGGAGACAAAACAGGCCTCACTTTCCCCAGCCCCCAGACTGTTTACAGTGAAGCCTAGGCCCAACAGTACCTTCTGGCAGTGGGCCACCCTCTGGCAGCCATCATGGAAACCCCAGACCCCTCATGGCCCGAATGGCTACAAAAGTACCTTCACAGAAGAACATATCCCAGACACGCAGCACTGAAGCCCAGGGAAGGGTGCGAGCAAAGATGCACATGAACCATTCCGTCATGTAGAGCACAGGGTCAATGCGTTGCCGCCGCAGGTGCCGATGTGCCAGTGGGGAGGCCCGGCGCAACAGCACAAAAAAGATTTCTCCATCCAGCTGAATGGCCTCCTGGAAGTGGGTTAAGCCGTAAGAAGAGGCCTGATGTGGCTCCCTGGGGATAGAACTGGCCCTGGTAGGGAGTCTTCACCTCAGTGGGCAAGGCACATAGCAAAGGGATAGAGCACAGTGTGGGATAAAGACCTCACTGCACCCTTGTGGTATGGTCACAGCCCCCGCTGCACCCAGCCTCGAGATGCTCACCAGCCCTGCACTGTAGTAACCGGGGAGGTACTTGTCACAGATCTGCACCAGGCACCAAAAGGCTTGCTGAGAAGGGTAAGAGCAAGGAGAGAGGGTTAGGGCCTGAGAAATGAGCAGAGAGATTCCCCATCACCACTGCTGGCCAGATCCTCCCAGCCCCTCCCCAGCCAGGACCAGTGCATGCTGACCTCAGCAGGCATGTGCATAAGTAGCACAGCAGCCACTGGGGCCTGGGCCTGGCAGTAGCCCTCGTCGGGTCGGTAGATAGTGTAGGCCTTCAATATTCTATACAGGTCCTGTTGCCTGTGGGTATTGGGAAAGACATGAGGGCAATCATAGGAGTTGGGAGTGCTCCGCCCCCAACTAAACCCACCGCCGCAACAGACCCAACCCAGATCCCTCCTAGAGCCAGTTCCAGGTTAACTTCCAAGCTTTACCACAAACAAAAGACTCAGACCCTAATCAAAGCATTCCAGGCCCCAGTCTTCCACCTTTGCCTGCACACACCACTTGCTCCCTGCCCATACCCAGCACAGGCTGTGCTCTCCTTCCATCTGCAACCATCCCATAAACCTTCAAGGTCACCGACTTCTGGAAGTTTTCACTAACCACAGCATCAGCCCTCTTCTAGCACTGCCTGAATGCTTTTATCATCCCGGACCAGGAGCTCTCCCAGTGCACGTCTTGCATTATCCATCTCAACTGGATTTCATCAGTTCCCTGCCAGCATGCAGAATGGACCCAGGTTCTTGATGAAGGCTTGAGAAGCCTTTTTCTTGTCTCTGTATCCAAAAGGATAAAATCTCTACCCTAGACCTGCTCCTCTTCCTTGAGGGTGCCCTGTCACTGTGGGAATTCCATGCACTCAGCCCCACATCAGGAAACAGAGAGCCTTCATCACTCTCCATGGCTAACCGCCAAGTCTCACAAACACTATATCCTGAATTTCATTCATGTCTGTTCCTTCTCTCCACCTCCACAGCCACTTCACAGCTCAGACCTTCATCTCTTACGCAAAAATAATGATCTCCCAGATAGCTGCCTCCAGTCACACACATACTTCTGACCACTGCTTAGAACAGCATTACCCAAACTTCAGTCATGGAAGTGTGATCTTCATTTGTGCTTTATCGGCATACCACCCCTATTATTTATGTAATATTTGTTCCCCACTGTGCAACAGCATCCATGAAACACCAGGTTTGATATGCTAGTTATTGTACATTATGCATAGTAAATTAAAAGTGTAACTTCCACCAGTTCCCATCTACATTCACCAACCCATCTGCTTCTGTGTCCCTGCCTTCTCCCCTGTTGCTGTGGGTGAACTGTCTGTGATCCTGGCCAAGCACAGCCTTTTCACTTGGGCACTGGATCCCATCCCCTCTTTCCTACACAGGCCATCACTCCAGCAACCTTCTCATCTCTACTGCATTGTTAATTTCTCTCTTTACTGGTTATTCACGTTGATACACCAACATCTAGCTTTTCTCTAGTTTAAAAAAAAGTCTCTAGACCCTATCTTCTCCTCCAGATACCACACCATTTCTTTCCTTTACCTATTCAGCAAAACTCCTCCAGAGTACAGGCTCACCGTTTTCCATTTCTTTCCTCCCATTCTCCAGTCAGGCTTCAACTGCTCCACACAAAACTGCTTCTATCAAGGTTGCCAATGACCTACCTCCACACTGCTAAGTCCAGATGTCAATTTGCAGGCTTGACTTAGCTGACCCATTGGTACCATTTTGTATAGCCGATCCTGAGACCCCTCTTCACTTTGCTTCCAGGAATCATGCTCTCCTGGTTCTTCTTTACCTCTCCAACTTCCCCTTCCAATCTCCTTGCTGGTTCTTTCTCATCTTCTCATTCTTGAAATGCTAGAGCTGCAGGTCTCAATCTTTGAATTTCCTTTCGTATCTATACTTGTTACCTTAATGACCTCATCCAGTCCCATGGGTGGGATTTAGTCCCATCTAGACTCTGACAATTCTCAATTTCCAATTTATCAACAGTTTAATTTAAATCTTTCCCCCAAATCCAGACTTGTATATATATCATACATCCAATTTGCCTGACATCACCATCTAGATATGCAATAGGCATTTCAAAGTTCACATTCTAAAACCAAGCTCCTGATATACCCTCTGAATCTACTCCCCCCCCCCCCCCCCAGTTTTCCCCATCCATATAGCAACTCCATTCTTCTGGTTTCTCAGACCAAAAGCCTTAACAGTCAGCTTTCACTCCTCTTTCCTTTTCTCTCTCTCCCACATTCCATGTCTAATCCACCAGCAGACCCTTTTAGCTCTACCTTCAAAATGTATCCAGAATCCAACTACCTCTCCCCATAGTTCCACTGCTACCATACTGGTCTATCAATCACCATCTCTACCCTGGATTATGAATATAGTCTCTAGCTGGTCTCTGCTTCTGCCCTTGTCTCCTATAGTCTATTCTCAGCACAGCAGCCAGAATGGTCCTCTTAAAACACAAGTCAGCTCAGGTCACTTCTAACTCCATCTCCATTTACATTCTCCATTCCCCTTTCTTGCTTTAAACTCTTCTTTAATACCATGATTTCACAAACAACATGCTTCCTTCTTTATCTTAGTTATTGTCTATCCCCACTAAAGTATAATTAACCCCATGAGAGCAGTTTTTATCTTTTGCTGACTGCTGTCATCTGTGACTAGAACAGTGCCTGGCAAATATCAGGTACCCAATAAATATCTGCTAAAAGAATGAACTTACTAAATTATCCATATGAGAACCACCTAAGATTATCTTGCATATTACTAGGGAATGGTATGTATACATCTTGAGGAAGCCTAGCACATGGAACAAAACCCAAGTGCCTTGGAACATCATTTAAGGGCCCTTGGTCATTTGGCCTTAATGTGCTTTTCCAGTCTCAGCTCTACCCAACCCCACTGCCCAAACACATCTTATATAATCCTCATCCAGGAAACCTGGCCCCCACTCACACACTCTGCTCCCATCTATCCTTCAAAACCAGCTCACATGCAATCTACTCAGTGAGACCTAAGTGTGCCTCCTCTTCCCCCCCCCCACCACCACCTCCACCACCCCAGCCAGAGTCTCCATCCCAGTATACTGCCTTCAGTATGGCTTGACACTCAGTCCATTAAGACCACTCTTCTAGAAGTCCTGGAGGAAGAACTGCCTTCATCCACTGAAGCCTTCAACAAATGTTTGCTGACTCACATGATCAGGCCACCTTACCCATGCCCGCCTCGAGCAGCAAACATCTCGTGGAAAGGAAACTGGCGGTGCAGGTCCTTCTCAATCACATCCAACCACTTCGGGTCCCCAGGGGCCCGTTCCAGCTCCTGCAGTGGGACAGCAGGGATTATTTCAGAACCTAGGGGGACTGATAACACCCTTTGCACAGATAGTTACCACGTGACCCCACACCCTGGACATACCTCAAACTTGCCCGGGTTCTGCTCCAGGAGTTCCTTGCTATTGGACAGGTACTGCCAGGCCTTGGCTCTGAGGGAGGAGGGTATCCCCTTCCGGCAGCGCAGCTTCACCTAAGGCAGAGTAGCAGGTAGATGGATAGCTTCAGGAGCTGGCACAGCCTCCACGCTTTGCCCAGCAGTCCTCAGGCTCCTTGAGACATCCCTCCCACATCCCACAGATATCACTCCACTGGACCTACCCTGGCTTTCTATCTTTAAAGATACTGCTCCCAGCCCAAGTACCACCCCCCACCGCCGCCAGCCGCAGTGTGGTCACAGAGAAGATACTATCATGTTTCTGGGATTCCCCAGAGCATGTGGGTCCTCCCCTGCCCACCACTCAGCCTTCTCAAACCTTCTGGAAACGCCGTGATAGCCATTTATCCCAGTGACTGAACATCTCCAGCCATTTGAGCTCCCGCTGCCGAGCAACATCTACCGGAATGGAGCTCTCACTGCCAGATGGGGAGACATGGAAGGGATCAGTTAGCAGTATAAAAACTGAAGCAAGCCACTGCCCCAGGCTCAAATGAGAAACAAACATAAAAGCATTCCATGAGCTACCAAATATCAGAATATCTGGCCACTTAGCCATCCAAGGCCCTAGTTTGCCACACTGCAAGAACATTTTCCTTTTGGAAGGAATCTCTGTACAGAGATTATGTTCTCATGTTAGATCTCTATACAGAGGTGTATTCAAATCCTACTTATGACATATACAAGTCTGCAGAGACAGTATGGCATATTTAAAGCCACACCTTGCATTGGATCTAGATCTAAGTTCTAGATTTACCACATATTCATTGGTGACCTTGGGCAAGTCACTTAATTCCTCTATGCCTCAATTTCCTTATAAGATAGAGAGAAAAACAGTATCTGAGAAGTTGTATGAGGTATAGTAGTAATAGCAATTATTATCCATAAAATAAAATACAGAACTAATATACCACTCTGTCTCCTTAGAAGCAAATGTCTAGATATCCTTCCATCAGACTCTTGAGATCCCTTGGGCCATATGCAATTCCCTCTGCCTCCTCCTTCCTGAAATCACCCCAGAATTCCAGGCAAATCAAACTTTCTTTGCACCCTCTGCTCTGTCCAAGTTTCATTCTCAAGATGCCCTATCAGTCTTGAAACAGTTACTTGTAGGAGCCAGTACCAGGAGGTGAGAGAAATGGAAGAGCAAGCTTGAGTTTCTAGACAGACCTGAACTCTAATCCCTCTTCTGTCCCTTAGAAGTTGGGTAGTCTTGGCAAATGATAGCCTGAGTCTCTTCCTCATTTGTAAAATGGGATATTACCACCTACATCACATCACAGTTATGAGATTATTGAGAAATTGTATACAAAGGGTTATTAAATGGAAGGTCTCATTAAATACTAGTTTCTTTTGTCCTAGAAGCTCCTTAAACAGACAGACTATCTCTCATTAACTTCTGTAAGTTAGTTCCAAACTCTACTAAGGACAAGTAAAAGTAAAATACCTTTCCTGTCCTCAAGAAGGGCTCAAGCTAGCAGGGGAGATTAACTACAATGTGGTATGGGACTACCATGACAAAAATGCACAGAAGAGGCACCTTAATTGGAGTGGGGAAAATGGATAGCAGGGAAGGCTTCCTGGAGGAGGGGACATCTGAAGTAAGCCATGAAGGACTGAGTAGAGCTTAGCAGGAAAAGAGGGGGAAAGGCTTTTCTGGCAGGTGGGACAACTTTAGTATGTAGGGAGAGAGACTACAATCAGTTCAACAGGACCACAGCACAAAGCGCATAGTGAGTAATGGTGAGGAAGACCAGACAAGCAGACACAGATAATAAGGAGCCTATGTGGCCAATGGGGAGTTACTAAAAGCTTTAAAGGTAACTAGTGCCTCAGTCGGTCTTGCCTAAGTAATACATTCCTCCAGCATGGAGAATGGATTTTAGAGGGACAAAATAACAAAGCAGAGAAATAGCACCCAGCACAGAGCCTGAATACAAGAGGGGCTCATTAAAATCAAATTCAATTCACCTTCCTTAGGGCAGCATGGTATTGAGTAGAGAGCTGTTGGTTACATAGATCCAGATTATTTGAGTGAGGAAATTCATTCAGCTGCTCTAAACCTGTTTCCTCACCTATAAATTGGATACAGCAATGCATCCTTCATGCATGGGAAAGCACCAAGGTCAAACTTCAGTTGCCTTCCCCTCATAGGGACCGTGAATGTTGGTGCCCAGTCAAAGGTGTTCTCACTTTTTGTTGGATTATGAACCCTACCTAGGATACCCTCCCACAGGGCTTCCCCTACCAGCAGGCAGGTTTCCTGCACAGCCCCAACTAAATCCTACTCATTTTCACAATTCAGATCAACTTCAGCTGAACTCCCAAACTAGGCAAAATAACCCTTCCCTAAGTGCTCACAAAATCCTGTGATGATATCTAGGCTAAATCTAACACATATTGAAACCAGGTATGTAAGTATTTGTTTCTTCCTCTAGATGACGAGTGCTTTGAAACAACTATTTTATCCATAGTACCCAACAAAGGGCCTGGCACCTGGGTGCTCAGATGCTGTAGGTTGAACTGACCAGCAACTTAAAGGAACACAGGGACAATGGACAGGATCCAGAGAGAGGGAAGGAAGAAGTCAGAGGTGATCACACCCCCACATCAGGAGTGACTCAGGCCCCTGGAGGGAACTAGGAAAGAATAAGCCTGGCTGGGGAAATGAGGAAATGGGGAAGAGGCCTCCCCCAACCCCTTTCCTTCAGTGAAAACACAAGACTGCCCTTCTGTTTTGCAGAAGGGCCTTGCCTTCAGGGTCTCCCCTCCATCACTCAGACTTCCCCAACTCACCACCCCATCAGACCTAGGGGTATGGAGTAGGGGAGACACCTGTGTCCCTTCCAGACTCTACCCCTATGGGACCAAAGGTCTCTACCAGAACCCCTGCCCAGCTAACCAGCCATAATATCTGGCCTGTAGCTGTACTTTCACATCAAGGACCTGGGACAACCTTAAGTATCATCTCACTCAATCTCTCACTTTATAGAGAAGGAAACCTCACAGATATAGGGAAGACACTAGCTCAAGGGCACACAACACATCAAAGGCAAGGCTGAAACTCAATCCCAGAACTCTTGACACCTGGTCAGAAACTCTAAAGAGTGCCACAGAAACCTCACCAAGTATCCTACCTCCACCAATCACCCCCTAAAACTGAAGAGGTGACTGGCTGCCAGAGTATCATTTTTTTTTGTTGGATTATAAACCTGGGAAAGTTGTATCATTTTTCCTTCCACAACCTCTGCTTCCCTAAAGCATTCTTACTGGGTGCCCACCGCATACTCACAGGCTGCCTGAATACTGGCTGCCCCCAAGAAATCCATACTTGTCCGTCTTGCGCAGGGCCAGCCCATTTATCTCCGAGTCTGAGCCCATGGAGCTCACATCATCTGCCAAGGACTCCAAGGTTCCAGACATGAGGCTTACGGAGTCCAAGTAGCTCAGAGTGTCAGGGGCCTGCCCGCGAGGCCCAGAGATGCCAGGTCCCAAGCTGGACGTGGAGCCTAGGTCCTGAGAGTTTTCAGCAGGCTCTAGAGCTGGGGTCACCGTCACGACAGCTACCGGGGCCTCACACGTCCCGGGAGGGCCTGTGCCAGGCCCCGAGGGGTTCTCTGTAGCCCATGCTGTTGATGCTGCACCTCCATGCCCACTTGTCACCTGTCCGGCTGTCACTGCTGCAACCCGTCCAGTCACTCCTGAGGCCACTATGGTTCCCGGCATGGGTGCAAGCGGGGGTTTGGCGGACAGGGCCCCAGGAGCCGTTCCGGAAGAGGTCCTGGTGGGGATACCTGTTCCAGGGGCGGGTGAGGTTCTAGCTTCCTCCGTCTTCAGAGAGTCGGCCTCAGGAGCCAGAGCCATCGACATTTTGTCTCCTGCCACTGCCGCAGGCACCAGGGGCTCTGGGCCTAGGGAGACCTGTGCTCTCGGGGTTTCGGGTGACGCCTCCAGAGTCAGCACCACCACCGTGCTGCCCGCGACCGCCGGGGCTGCGTCCGCGGCTGGAGCCGAGGTCTGGGTCGGCCCCGGTATCCAGGCTGGCAGCGCCTCCCCAGGGGGCACGAGAGTGACCGGGGCCGAAGTGGCTGTGGTCACTGGCGGCCCCTGAGCCACCATCACGAAGGGCCCGGCCCGGGAGCTGCGGGGCGGCGGCGAGGGGGCCGCGGAGGCGCCATGGCGGCGCGGCGGGGCCACTAGGGGCGCCGGGCCCGTCTCCATGGCCGCGGGCCGCCCCTCACATCCCCTCTGCCGGGGCGGCCGCAGAAGGCGCCGGCCTTCAAGCCGCTCCGCACCGCCCGCCTAGGAAGGCGAGAGGGCGAAGGGCGCGGCCTGGAGCGCGCCAGAGGAGGGAGCGGCGCGCGGATGGCCGCCGGGCGCGCGGAGGCGGGGCAGGGTTCCGGGAGCGCCAGGCGTGAGGGTTTCGTTCGCGCCCTCTATAACTCCTAGCGCTCTCCCGCCGCCGCCCCTCCCTCTCTTTTTGGGCGAGCAGCCGACCTCGCGCCTGCGCACTCGCCCCGGTGCCGGCTAAGCGGCCCGCGTTTCGGCATTTCACGCCTGCGCGCGAGCAGTTCCATTGCGCTCCTTTTTTTCTCCCGCCTCGTCAGAGGGCTTAAACGAATAATAGGTGAGAGGAAACTGGGTTTCTGCCAATCGTTGGAAGGATGGGTGGGGCCGGATGAGGGAAGGGGGTGGATAATTTGGAAAGCGGAAACGGTAATGTAGGGGCAATCAGACCAATGAGAGGGCGAGTGAAGGCAGGAGGCGAGGAGAAGGAAGTAACTAATAGAAAAGCGTGAAGCTGAACCTCCTGGCCAATAAAGATGGCTGAAGAGTGAATGCCTGCGGAAGGAGGCGGGGGCTGCGCGAAAAGAGGCGGGCCTTGCTACAAGAACCGTAAAAAGGAAGCCAATGGAAAGGGAAATAGGCGGAGGTCAAATTGACAGACAGTGGCGTCTATTTGGGCGGTGACAGGCAGTATCGGCAGTCAATAGAAAGATCTGAGGAATTCTAAAGCGCTCCCAAGATCAGAAAGGAATGACAGCTGGGAGGGGCGGACCAAATTTGCAATTAACTTGCCTCGTCAGCCAATGAGCGCATCCTCTCACTTTAGCAACAAGGGAGGAAGATAGCTGTCTCAGCGACTGGCAGCATCCAAACGGCTGGGGTAGAGCCAGCGGGCGGTGCCAGCCCAGGGATACCGGTGACAGCCGGAGACAAGCGCGGGAGGTAGTGTGACAGCTGGAGACTGCGTAGACAGGGGGCGGGGCCCGTAGTGCAGTTCTAAAGAGAGTGCAGCAATAAAGAGAGCTGCGCTGCCGTGCCTGAGTCCTTTATGGGCCCCTATTCTCCATCCAGCTCCCGAACTCCTCTCCTCTGGCGGTCTGTGAGATCCTGGGCCCCACCACCGACTCAGTGCCTGATCAAGTACTCTCGACTGCCACTCTCTCTCTCATCCTGGCCGGCAACTAACCCCAGCACTCCAAGCCCAGACGACTATAACCAGACCCCGCAAATGCTCTAAGGGACTCATATTTCTGGATCCACCATCTCCTGTGTGAATCCCAAGCCCCAAGCCCCTCTCCTCAAACCCTCATTTATATGAACTCTTACCTAGAATCCAGGCTCCAGTTTCTCTACCTAACCCTGAGTAACCACCCTAATTTAAGTGGGGATCCCAAACCACAAACCATGAATTCCCAATACCGTGAACTCCCATATCTGTGTTCTTATTCTTTTGGGGGTTCAGGATCCATCCCTTCAACTCCTCTCCCTTCATTGCCACACCTCTCTGTGATCCTCATTTTCTGCTGACAAACCAGGCTCCAATCTCATGAGCCACACCAGGCTAACGTAGACTACAAACACAAAGCTCTGACTTTACGAACCTTACACTTTAAAATGCCCATTCCCCTCAGCCCCAGTTTAGAGGGCTGTAATTTCCATACTGAGTCCACCATCCTGAAATTTCAGTCAGGCCTAGCTCCCAACTTCCCAGTTCCTTGGTTCCTAAGTTCTCTGAGGCTCCTTGCTCCCAGCACAGACCTGATCTTGTGAACTACATTCAGTGTCTGAGATACATGGATTCTGATCTCCTCCTTCTCAATTTCTCCACTTTCCATTTGACCCAAGCTTTCTGAGCACTTGCCCCATTCCCCTCTTTAGAGTTGTCCTCCCCTCCCAGAACCCAGTAATAGGTGGGCTCCTCCCTGGGCCTGGACCCCCATGGTAACCATATAAGGTGAGGCATCTGTCAGCTGAAACAGGGAGGGGCCAGTGCAGGAGGCCAAGGGCAGCTGCTAAGTTTAGGGTGGCTCCTTCTCTTTTCTTATGAGACAACAGGTGGCTGGACCCCAGTGCCCAGAAAAGAAAATGTCTTAGAGGCATTGGCATGAGACTGGAGGAGGGAGTGGAGAGGAGGGACCTTCCTGAGGACATCAGGTCCTAGAGGGAGCAGGAGGGAGAGATGGGTGTCCTTGCCAACTTTGGCCTCTTGCAGCTTCCTCAGCCACTATTTCCCCTAGGAGAAGGAACCTCAGAGTCACACAGTCAGCCAAGCTGGTTCTTGCCCAGAATGGAGTGAAAAGCTACTGGCCATCCCAGCCACCCAGGAGGAGGTGACCAATTAGTTTCCCTCTTGGTATCTTTGACTCACCTGCTCTAGGTTCCACCTTTCACACCAGTATCTAAAGAAATTATTATAGACTTACACTAGACCATGTCCTGTCTCAAACCTTTCCAAGGCTCAAAGGTCTCAGCCCTCATCCTGGCATTGAAGGCCTTCCAGTGTCTGGTCTCCAGCCCTTGGCATCCTATACTCAAGCATGATCACAGTTGTAGCAACCTGAACACTTGTGACCTTTCACTTCTCCAGTTCTATGCCCATCCATGCCCTCTGCTTAGTATGCCTGCTCCTCCACTTTCACCTGACTCATTCCTACTGACCTTCATAAAGTCATGCCCTTACTCCTAGCCAGAGCTGCTACAGCCTCTACTTCTGCACTCCTGATCAGCTGGTATGTAATTTTCTGCTTATATCCTGTCTCCACAGCTAGACTCTAAGTTCCACCAAGGCAGGGCCATTATAATTAAATATTAATTATAATGATTATACTTCACAACTGTTACCAAATAATGTTCACCTTTGAAAGTTCTGTGGGATAGGAATTAATCCCCATTTTATAGAGGGGGACACCAAGGCCCAGGGAATTGAAGCACAAAGCCTAAGATCACAGCGCAGGCTCTCTGCTCCAGGCTGTCTAGTCTCTTCAGACCCAGTGATTCCATGCCCTGTATCTTTCCTCAGAAAATCCCCCCTCTCCTTGAAGGGAATGTAATGACCTTCCTGACCTTCAGCTTCCCCAGATGGCTCCCTCCCACCCAAATTTCAACTCTGCCACTACCACGACACATATGTACACTTAGCTTGAACTCCACAATAGGAGTGCAGAGATTGTGCTTGCCAAAGTGCCCCCACAAAGCTCAGCCCAGTACCTGGCACACTATAGGTGCTCAACAAATCAACTGGGTTTAAATCTGGGCACACCCTACTCAGAAGTGCAGGGGCCTGGTTCATCTCTCTCCCAGTACTGTGCCTCAGCTTGGATCCTCTCTGAACTCTGGCACATTCCAGCCCCTCTTTGGGAGAAAGAACATCCCTTCCTGCCCAGGTCCTAGAGAAACATGCATACCAAGATCCACTCCCTACTCCCTCCCTCCCTGAGCTCCAGCTGTTGCTGGCGTTCCAAGATAGGAGAGGCCCTGAGAAGGGTTATTTTGGTATCCGGAGTGGGCACTCACAGGGCTAAGGTTACCCTGGTATGTTAAGGGCTCCCTGGGGCAGGACTATATAACCCCAGAGGAACAGCCCTAGACTAACTCTGCTCCTTTCTAGACAGAGCCACTGCTGTGCCCCTAGGAGAGCAAAGACATGGTGAGTGAGAATCCCTGAGCCCATGCCCAGATCCCTCAGACCTCAGGACAGCCTCACCCTTTGAAAGAAAGTAGCTGGTTCCCAGTCCAGCAAGAGGAAAAACAATGAATCCTCCTTTTCTTGGTATCACTAATGGGATGAGTACAGAATAATGGCCTAATGATTATCTGCCCAGACACTCCATTCATGGAGTCCCTCTCAAAGCATGCTCCATACCTTCCTGCATCTTCCTGAAACCCTCTGGGACCAGTCAGGCAAGGATTCTCACTGCCATTGTATAAATGAGGAAGTAGAGGTTCAGACAGAATGAATGAGTAGATGAGGGTCACACAGCAAGTTTGGGACTCAGAGGAGGCAGGCTTAGGGCACTGAGAAAGGGAGGACCCTCCCATCATTGGGTAGGTTGGAGAGATGGACACTCAAGGGCTACAGAAAGGAATTTGAGGATGCAACCAAAACAAGTCCCCTCAACAAAGAGGTCATAAGGAGAGGGAAGCCTCGATCCAGAAGAGTTCCTTTAGAAGAATGAACTCAAAGAACCCCAAATCTAATCCACTGCCTCCAGAGAGTACAGATGGATCCATGGACCCCTTTGCCCAACCTTCACCCCCCAGGCACCCAAGAAGGCCAGGAGAAGGGCAGCGGCAGAGGGTGGAAGCTCCAATGTCTTCTCCATGTTTGATCAAACTCAGATCCAGGAGTTCAAGGAGGTGAGTGAAGACAGAAGGGAGACTGAAGGCTGACCAAAAGCACCCCCTGCTGCCCCTCCTTCCCACCACCCCCTCCCTGGAATGTGCACCTGTTTGGGGGGGGAGGGGAAGGGTTTAGAGTTCCTTGCTCCCCTCCCTGCTCAGAATGTAAGAGGACAACTGGCAGGGAGCCAGAATCTGATCTGTTTGGGGTAGGGATACTAAAGCATGGTCTGTAAACCCTCCCTGTCCCTGCCCTCCACAGGCCTTCACGGTAATCGATCAGAACCGTGATGGCATTATCGACAAGGAAGACCTGCGGGACACCTTTGCAGCCATGGGTAAGCCCCCACTCCACCTGTAAAAATTCAGTTCAGCAACCTTGGGTTCTAGCCCTGCTGGGTCTCAGTCTACCCAGATTAAAAATGGGTGAGATCATCTGAATTTATGGGAAACATCATCCCCTAGCCCCAAGACTCCACTCCAGCCCATGGTCCCCCACCACCACCTCCAGGGCGCCTCAATGTGAAGAATGAGGAGCTTGATGCCATGATGAAGGAAGCCAGCGGTCCCATCAACTTCACAGTCTTCCTGACCATGTTTGGGGAGAAGCTCAAAGGTAAATGAAGGGTCTTGGGTCTAAGCCCCCAGCTGATCCTCCCCAGACCTTTCATGAACAGACCCTTCAAGTCCCACCAGAACCCTTAAGCTTCATATGCCCTCCAACCCACCAGGTGCCGACCCCGAGGACGTGATCACTGGAGCTTTCAAGGTCCTGGACCCTGAGGGGAAGGGCACCATCAAGAAGCAATTGTAAGTGACCTCTCCAGCTCCTTACGCACAGAAAGCCTCCTTAAATTCCTACCAAAGGTTAGGCGCTGCTAGGGATAAGGGAGATTAGGACTGGGGAAATGGGCGACAGGATTGAATTTTCACAGCACATGCAGAATGTTTGGGAGAGCAATGAGGGATCTAGAGTGACCCGTTTTCAAGGCAAGTCTGGGAATGTCAACAAGAATGAGGTGGAAGAATGGAAATGAATCATGAAGCCCTATTTCAACTCCCCATGTCACCTCTCTCCAGCCTAGAGGAGTTGCTTACCACGCAGTGTGACCGCTTCTCCCAGGAAGAGGTGAGTGGGGGAGCGGGCCAGTAGAGGGGGAGAGATGGGGGAGCGGAGAGTAAGGAACAGGTAGGCGACGCCACTGGGTATTTTCTAGATCAGAAACATGTGGGCGGCCTTCCCCCCCGACGTGGGCGGCAACGTAGACTACAAGAACATCTGCTACGTCATCACGCATGGCGACGCCAAGGACCAGGAGTAGGGGACCCTTCAGTTCTCTGCTGGCCAACGCATTCCTGCCAGTACGACCCCGACACCGACTCCTAATAAAATTGAACTGGTCTTTGTTTCTTTTTGGCGGGCACCTTCAGCATGTTTCAGGTGGGAGCCTGAGCTGAAAACATTACCTGGCACAAAGCCAGTGCCCAACAAATGAATGAATAAAGTGCCCCGGCGGCCTGGTGGGGTAGTTCTACCCGCTACTCCAGCCTCTTATTCCCGCTGGTAAAGTAAAGACTCACGTGGCCTAAAGGAACACTTTATTGATGTCACAGCGTGGTGAAGAAGGGCGGGGTGGGGGAGGTCAAGGACTGGGTTGGAAGCTCACAGCCGGTGAAGTGGGCGGGGCGGGCGTAACCCAGGTGGGGTCGGGGCGGAGCTAGAGGCGGGGCCACAAACTCTGGGACTGGGGGAATCTGTTATAGAGAAGCCCGCTCAAAGGCGGATCTTGGGGCTCCGGGATAAGGCACTGGGCAGCCTGGGACTCGGGGACTGGACAAGGGACAGACTGAAGGAGGAGCCGAGGTAAAGCAGGGCCCAGGCGGGGACCTCAGAGAGCGTCCGACTGTTCGCCCTGAACCTGGCTCTGCTGCATCTGGGCCTGCATTTTCTCCAGCATCTCTTGCATTCGGCGCAGCTGTGCGGGACAAGATTGTGGGCGGTGTTACCGAGGGAGGCCAGAAAGGGACTTCGAAAAGGATTTAGGGCCTTGGTCGCGGGGGAAGCGAGATGCTTGCTCACCTCTTCGTCTTTCTCGCGGATCAACTTCTCCGTCTCGGCCAGAGGCAGCAAAGGCAGAGGGATCTCTGTGGCGCTCTGGCGGGAGAGCTTACTAGGAAGTGGGGGAAAGGGCCAGGAGTCAAAGACATGACCAAGGCCCTGGGGAAAGGTTGGGGGTTAGGAGGCGGGACCGTGTCCTGGAAGTTAGTGCCGTAAGCAAAGTGAGTGGTCAAAAATGTGGGTGGTGGAGGGGAGGTCTGGAATGGTAAGGGCGGGGCCTTGAAGCACCTGGGAGTCAGCGCTGGCTCTCACCTACGGCTGGCTCGATCCCGCGCTCCAGGCCGGGCCAGGCTCTGTAGGCAGCGGGCGCGGTAGCCCTCGTAGAGCAGGTCGTGCGTTACCTCCTTCAAGTCCTGCAAGTGTGTCTGCACCAGCATCCGTCGTAGGTTCAGGAAATCGCTGTGATGTGGGTTCTCCACTGGGGGGCGAACCGGGAGAGTCCCGAAGCTTAGGGTCTAGCCCTACCGGCAGGAGTCCCGCCACCGTTCTAGGGAGGGTTCGCAGTCTGCAGCCCAAGGACCCTTCTTTTGGCTCCTAGGACCCAAGAGGCCAGAGCTCACCTCCACCTCACATGTTGGGTGCGGTTGACTCGGAGGCGGCCTGGGCTCCCTGCTAACCTCAGAAGGCGTGCGCAACCTTACTTACCCTCCACGGTACCCCAGGAGTAGCGGCGTCCCCTCACCGGTAGGTTCCCACCGTCCCTCACTACCTCGCACGAACCGACAACTGCGAAAGGGATGCTTTCCTAGAGGGCAGGTGTCAGGGATCACCGTTGGCCCCTCGCAGGGAGAAACCTCTTCCTCAGCTTCCACCTCTACATCCGTTTCCCCTGCTTTTCTGCCCCTCCCTCCTTTTTCCTCTGCACCTTCATTTCCGCATCCTGCCTCTTGAAGTCTTCGTCTTCATCAGAGTCACAATTGGGGAACTGATAAATGCTGATCTCCTCCTCCTTCAGCTGGTCCCGGATCTGAGGAGACAGATGCAGATACAGTGAGAAACAGAGGCTGTGAGCAACAGGCATCGCATGTCCAGAGACAGTGAGATACAGACACAGATACTGTGTGTCTGAAACAGGAAGATGTGAAAGAGAGATGGTGAGAGGTAGACATACAGGATGACCAAAAACAAAATCTCAGACAATGAGAGACAAAAACATAGATGGTGAAAAACAAAGACACCCTAACAGGGAAGACTGAGGCTGGAAAGATTCTAACATGAGGCAGACACCAAAACGTAAGAAACCAAAGAGAACCATAAGCACAGTGGAAAAGGGCTCTGAATACACTGGAGGGAAGTCTTCAACATCTTGGGGCCAGAGGAATAGCAGAAGTCATGTCTATGCCTCTGCCCTCAGACAGGCCTTAGCCAAGTACCCAGCCCAGGGAAACTATTCTGAGCCTATAGAAACATGGCTCCTTCAGGCAGTTTACTACCCACCTTCTTCAAAAACCTTCTCCCACAGTCTAGCCTGACACATCATGCCCAAAAAGGCTACCCCAAGATCAAAGAAGTCAAAGCTGAGTTCAGGTTTGATCATGACTTTAGGCTTCATGTGAGGCCAAAGGTTAGAGGTAGCCACACACACCTTCTGCTTGAGGGCCTGCGTTTCCTTCGGCATCAGGGCATCTGCTTTGCCAATGATGGGGATGATGTTGACCTTCTCATGCACCGCCCGGAGGAAGGCCACATCTAGGGGCCGGAGCCTGCAGCCAGGGATTGGTCAGGGCTGTCTTAGGGCGTAGAGACACCCATACCCCTTCCCAAATCCTCCTAACCCCAGGGTGCCCTCCAGACCCCCGGCCAAAGGGTGAAATGAAGTAGAGGCAGCAGTGGACACGGGAATCCTGGATGTTCTTCCGGTTGAGGCCACTCTCATCCCTAAGATACTGCTCAAATTGCTCCTCAATGAAGTGCACTACGGGCAGCCAGCTGCACGGAGAGATGGGGAGAAAGCAGGCAGTCAGAAATCAGGTGCTGCAGGGATGGGGGCAAGGCTAGCCAGGACTGAGGTGGAGAGGTAGTTTCCTTGGCTCCAACCAAAGACACCAAAGGAAGCTAGCAGGACTGTAGGTAAGATGTTAGGAAGCATAGGGCACTTTGGGCCACATGGCCACCAGAAACAGGCCCTATCTTTTGGGTCAGGGTGGGTAGGGGGCCAGAATAGACTAGCCCCATAACTGACCCTTCAGTCTCCATAGAGTAGCCACATTGGGAAGCTTAGCCCCCCTATTCTCTCCCCCAACTCCTCACCAGTCTGAGCAATCCACTGAGTCCCCAAAGCCAGGAGTGTCCACCAGGGTCAGTTTCACCTTAATACCCCCTTCTTCAATCTCCACACCCCGGCGCTCAATGGTCAGCGTTTGTGTCAAGCGAGCTATGGGGACAGGAAGAGGTCAGGGAGCAGGGTGGGAGTCTGAGGCAGTACTAATTTCCTTCCTTTGTATCGCAGTTGCCCCCACCCATTTTTAAGGGGAGGCAACTGGGTCCTAGAGAAAAGTTCTAGTGAGCTGCCTAAGTCCTCCAGAAAGTCATGGGAGACCCAGATGGAAAGGAATAGAGTGCAGCCTGGGGACATGGGAGGGGACAGAGTGTCTGGAGAGGACAGAAAGAGTCTTACCACTGGCCTCCGGCAGTTGCCGATCCTCATAGAGGTTGGTGAGAAACAGGCTGTTGATGAGGGTGGATTTCCCTAGGCCTGAGTCCCCTGTGGACAGGCCAAGTTCAGCTGATCAGGTGAGAAGACAGTATCTCCTGAGGACCCCCTGCCAGCCCCTTCTCCAAAACCCAGACCTGCCACCATGAGTGTGAAGTCAAACCCCTTCTTGACAGACTTGCGGTGCAGCTGGTTGGGGAGGGTGGCGAAACCCACATACTCCTTGTCCTGTGGCGGTGGAGCGGGGACAATATGAGGCTGTTGGGAGTGGCAGGCAGAGGCCCCAGCATAAGCTGATCCTGGGGGCTAGAAGTCAGCCTCCTGGGGGTTGACCTGGGCCTGGCTACCCTAGGGGTTGGAAGTTGGGCTGAGATGCCTGGATTTCTGGGCATAAGGACTCACCATGGCCCTGCTAGCTGTTGCTGCACCTGCTGTCTCACCCCACTTCCTCTGGTGGGACAGGAAGTTGAGTGCGGCAAACAAGGGGGCGGGTGATGTAGGAAGCTGAGATGCTCAAACTGGCCCAGAGAGGTGAGGAAAGCCAGGACCAAGAAAGAATACCCGGGGTCCTCACCTCCTGGATCCCTTTGCCCATCAACCCTAGAGGAAGCTTCAGCTCCTCCATTCTATGCACACCTTTATTCCAAGCCCTACTATATAGCCCTGTCATCCTGGTGGGAGGTGAAGTGTAGACAGAGAAGCAGGTTGGTCTCTCTAGCAAGTAAAACAAAGGTTTTGACAGAGTGGTTTAAAGAAAAAAAAGGGTTCCCAGAGCCTGAGTGGACCAAAAGCCATAATGGGATCAGTGATGGAATGGGTCAATAATTTTCCTTGCCAGCTCATGCAGTTAAAAAGGATTGTTAAAAAGGATTTCAGGTTTTTGGATACCACCACCAGACAGACCTTCCTTCAGAATTCTGGCCATGGCACTTTCCTGTTCAAAACCTTCAGGGGCTTCCCAGTGACCTATCAAGTCTGAGTTCTGGCCTGGCAGCCAAAGCCTTCCCTGTCTGACCTCATCACCCCATCCCTCACTCATCCTTGTGGCAAGTGCCCACATCCTTGGCTGTGCCCACACTGAGCTTTTCCTTCTGCACCAGGTAAACTCCTCTTCATCCTTCAAGGGTTTGATTCAAAGGCTCTTTTTCCTCCTCTATGAAATCTTCCACAACCATCCCAGGCAGACTCATTTTCCTGTCTGTGGACTCCTCACACCTTTCAGAGGTCCCTTCAATGCCCACACTTGCTTACCTGGATGTTTCCTCTACTTCTGATGGCATGGAGTACATCTTTTTCATTCCTATAGCCCCAGTATCTTGCACTGGGCCTGGCACAAAAAAAAGGTGCCAGTAAACAATATACTAGATGAATGAAAGCATGAAAGAATGAGTGAATGAAGTTAGTTGGAGCCAAAGGCTGAGAGGCTGCAAGAACATATAAAAGGAGACTTGCTTTGGAATCAGAAAGAATTCCACAAATCTCAGCTATACCACTTACTGTGTGACCTTGGGCAAGTCATTTGACCACTCTGAACTCCATTTTCTTCATAGTAAAATGAAATGCTCCAATTATCACTTTGTTTTCAGGACTCATAATGTTTTCAAATCACACAGACTTTGGAGTCAATAAGTTATATATACAAACTCTGGCTTTAGCAATTATGAACTGACTGACCCTCTCAGCCTTTAAAGCTAATGTCCTTAGTATGGCCTATAAGGTGTTGCTTGATGTGGATCCTGCCTCCTGCTCCAACACCACTTTCTTTCTCCACTTCTTGTTTTATTATTTCCTTTCTCACCGTGTTATGGGCAGAACTGTCTCCCCAAAATTCATGTGTTGCAGCTCTAATCTCCTATGTGACTGTATTTGAAGATAGGGCCTGTAAGGAGGTGGTTTAGATTAAATGAGGTCATAAGGGAAGGGTTCCGATCCAATAGATCTGGTGTCCTTATAAGAAACATTGGTGATCTCTCCCTGTGCAAACACAGAGGAAAGGCCATATTGAGGACACAGTGAGAGGGTTGCTGTTTGCGACCCATGGAGAGACGCCTCACCAGCAACTAACCCTGTTGGCACCTTGACTGTGGACTTCTAGTCTCCAGAACTCTGAGGAAGTAAATGTCTGTAGTTTAATAAGACTTCTAGTCTGGTATTGTTATGGCAGCCTGAGCAGACAAATACAGCATCATAGCTCACTCCTTCCCTCTCCTCAGCCTAAGGCAATAATTCTAATGTGCCAAATGTGTAATTTTTTGGTTTTGTATACATTTTGAAAACTGTCTAATGCAGTATATGGTACATGCTTACACAAATGTTTATATGAACACACATGTCTGTTTAACTTTTCATTCAACACTATTTTTTAAGATTCATCCATGGTGCAATCTATGCATCTCATCCATACTTCAACCTCTTTTCTAGTACTGTTCACTCCATGTAAACCTTGGGAAAATCACCTCTGGGACTTACTTTCCTCATCTGTCAGATAAGATTGGATGATCCTACCACACTGAATTCACAGAAGTTGTGCAAGGTTCATATGATTATAGAAACATATAGTGATTAAGAGCTATGTGATCTTACTGTGTAACCATGGGCATTACTTTAACCTCTTTGTGACTTAGTTTCTTTACCTGTTAAATGGTGCCATTATAATTCTACCTCATAGGGTCACGATGAGGATTTTATGATCTAATCTACATCAAGCTCTTAGTACAGTGCCTGGCATGTGAGATGAACTGACACAGAATGCTAGTTATTGCTATTTAATGAGCTGAGGGGTTTGAAAGTGCCACCAGCTCAAATCTAGTGACTGCTCTTCTGGATTAATTAATTGGATCCAGAGTGAATCAGTAAGGGTTGCAGCACTTTGGGGAGAAAGAGACAGCCACGAGTAAGTGTGGCACACAACACTGGTGCTTAGAAATGCAATGTAATAAGGGAATAAACAGAGTACGTCAAGAAGCCCAGGGAAGGGATAAATATACCACTCCCCACTCCACCACAACCCTTCCTTCCTGCCTTTCCCAGCAGGCTAAGCAGCCCTCCAGTCTTCGTTAAAACTATGAGCTTCTTCCTCCCTCCCTCTCCACAAGTATATCCAATTGGTTTCCAAGTCCTTCCTGTCAGAAAAAAAATCAGTCCCTTTCTTTCTACATCCTCTACCCCTTACCCCTGGTTTCAGACTCTCAGATCAACTCTTCACTGAGTTAGTCAACAGCCTTAAGAAAATAACAGGTATGTTCATTTATTTATTGTATAACCAACATATATTCTCATAGAAAAATTAGAAAATGCAAATGGTTAGAAAAATTTACATCCAATATCACTACTGTATCACAAAATGATAACCCCATTTTGATTTTTATCCTCCTAAATTTCCTCCTATCCCTATACATATGACTAAATATATATTTACAAAACTAGGATCATACTATAACTTCATTTGCAAACCTGCTTTTGTCACTTCATATGTTCTGTATATCTTTTTATTATAATAGATATCTAATTATCATTTTTATAGGTGATCATTGTTTAGGTTGAATCCCATTCTTTCCTGTGATAAACAATGCTGAGCTGGGAGGAACATATTTGTGGTGCCATCAGTGTGTACTTGTCTAGTCATTTCCTTGGGCCTAATTTATATAAGGGGAATTACCGGGTCAAAGGAGATAACATATTTAAGACATTTGTGCATATTAACAAATTGCCCTGCAGAAAAGTCTCTTAGTCTTTTTGTAGAGTCAAATGTAGGAATAATATGAATTAGCAGTGATACAATATTCCATTTACATCCTGACATCTCCAACACAATATGCCCAATAATCATGTGATAAGGTTTGGATCCTGTTTGGAGAAAGAAAGGTCCCACTTTGGCCTTCCTATGGAGCAATGTATGTTTGACAGAAGTTTTCCCATTTAATAATCATCTGGATTTGGTCTTCTTCATCTCGCCATGATGTTTTCATGGCTACCTATGCCCCCATCAGGCAGCCCTAGAGGGGTTTCTGTATCTTTAGATTCAAGAGCAGGTTTAGACCTCTGACTCCAGGCTTTGTCTTCTCAAAGTCAGAGCTAGCTCTCCAAGTGGATATGGCTGCCAGCTAGCCAGCCTTTGGGGAAAGGTTCTTCCAAGAGGGACAGGCTCTTAGCCATTTGATACCTTCTTACCTCTGATTCCCAACACAAGCGCCTGGCACGTGGTGGATCCCCAGGAAATATTGTAAAACAAATGAGTAAACTTAACCTTTCTATTTTTAGCTTCCACTGCTTTCCTATCATGTAAGTCAGGACACATTAAGCTAGAACTATTTTCCATTTTCCTCTTTGAGGATAGGTCTTAATCAACTTTGAATCTCAAGCTTCTAACACAGTAGGTTTTCAAATAGTGTGTGGGCCACTGTTCATTTCATCCCCTCTGCCTGAAGTTCTCCATTCTTCCTCCATGCAGCCAGGCTGTGGACTTTGCTGAAATCTTAGCTGTCCTGAAAGGATTAGCTAAAAATGCCACGTTCTTCCTTGGTTACACCTGAGAGCAGAGTAATAACTGATTATTGTTTGCTAAGTGTTTTACACATATTAATCCTCAACCATTCAAATTAGGTATCATCATCCCCATTTTACAGTTCAAGAAACAGAAGTCCCCAAGGTCAAACAATAGTAAATGATAGGCCAGAAACCAAATTCTGTACCAATGGCCTCAAAGACAGTGTCATCCACAGTCACTGAACTCTACCATAAGGTATCTCTGTTACCCATCCCCATCATCACATGGGCTATAGATACTTCCAGGCACCCCCTTCCCCAAAGGCAAGCTTGCCAAGAATAGATACTGGGGGTCGTGCCCCTGGTCTGCCGAAACACACAGCCCCAGCCAGGACCCCACCAAGCTAGGAACCAGGGTTTAATGCTTTAGCCTTATCCTGGGCTTGGCCTTTGTAGGGCTGTCGATCTGTCCCTAGTCTACCCATAGCCTCTTTCTTTGTGTCTCTGTCTCTTTGTCTCTGCCGGTTTCACTGTCTTTGTTCCTCTGCCTCTCAGTCTCTTTTTTTCCAGGGTCCCTGCCTTTCCGTAGCTAGCGCTCCTCCAACTCTGCTTCACTGACTTCATTTCTCTCTTATCTGTCTCTACATCTCTTTGTCTCTGGTGGCCAATCTTTTGCTCCTTTATTTTTGGTTTGTTGCTGTCTCTCCGTCTCTCTCTGCCTTAGCGTCCTGACTCAGGGCTTTCAGGTTACAACATTGCCTCTAGCAAAGGTTCTCTGTTCGGGGCCCCAGCTCTGATTCGACGTGCCTGCCTCTTCCAAGAAGAGATCAGGCATCTGCCTTTAGCCTCAGCGCCAGTCTCAGTCTCCCCTAGACAGCCCAGCCCAGCCTCCAGCCGCCGCCCCCACCCCGGCACTCGGCCACTCGGACCGGCCCTGCTTTGTTTCCAGTGTCTCGGCGCCCCGCCCCCGCCCCGTCGGGGTCTCCGCCGCCCTCTGCCGCCTTTTGTCTGCCTTGGTCTTTCCCCCACACCTCTCCCTGGGTCCGTCTTTCGATCTCTCTTTGTCTCTCCGGACCGGAGTGGCTGGCACTATCGGCCAGCCCTGGAGGTCAGCGCAAGCGGCCCAACACAGCCACAATTAGGAAGAGTCCTTGGCTCTCATCACCCAGCTCCAGCCCCGGAGGCACACGGTTAATACCACCGAGTTCCATCAACTATTCTTGGCTCAGAGTAGCCCTCTCTGCGGCACGCGGCGGCTCGCCGGCCACCGAGCTCCGGAGGACGCTGGTCGTCCCCACAGGCGTGCACCTCCTCCAAGGTCCTAGAGCGGCTCCGAGCGGCCCAGCGCTTCCGCTTCCCATCCCCGCCCCTGGCGGCTGTCCCCGGGACGCCTGGGTCCGAGCCCCCTCCCCGTTGGGCGCGGAGCTGGCATCCCGGTGTAGCCGGAGGCTCGGGCGCCGGAGCCTAGCCGAGGAGCTCCGGAAGGCGCCGGGGTGGCGGAGCCAGAGGTGGCCGGTAGGTGAAGGGGACGGCTGTGTGAGGAAAGGAGCAGCAGGTGCAGGGACAGCCGGCGGCGCAGGGGAGGGTCACCGGGAGCCGCGCCCCGCACCTCGGACCCGGACGCTGCCTTGTGCCCGCCCCGGCCGGCAGAGGGCAGCGGCAGGGCGCCACGGACCGCACATGGCTGTGTGACGGTGGGATTGTGTCTGTTCCCTTATCCAGGGTGGCGTGCAGGCGATGGAGCGCACAGTGGAGCCCTGGGGCCCGGATCTGCATGGCCCAGAGGACAGGGAGCCGCTGAGAGGCGCCCGCACAGGTGAGGGCCGCGGCAGTGCGCCGCCAGGACCTGCTAAAAGTCTGGGTGGGGACTCCGGTGCTAGGCTCTGACTGGCCAAGACCCAGAAAAATCGGACATCAACTGCGCTTCCAGGGAGAGAAGGGGAGGTGTTCAAAAATTGAGAGAGGGAGCCAACGTCTCTGAGCATCTGTGCCCCAGGCCGTGAGGGGCATCATCTCAAGGACTCTCTCCCAGTCTTCGACAGTCTTCACCGTTCTCACGGCCTCTGCTCTACTTGAGGCCTCATTCTATCCATCCCGGCAATTACAACAGCCTCTCCTCAGCCCTTTTCTCTCCAATAATGCACTCTGCAGCCACATTGATCTAAGTCCAGATCTAATCCTGTCTCGGTTCTCAAAAACCTTCCCAGGCTCCCTTCTGCCTACTAATTAAAAGCCTTAGCTTCAGTGTTCAACCCAGACTTTACATGCTCAATCTAATCCCATCATTCCTTTCCAGTTTTATTTTACATTCTCTTCCATGGTTTATTTTTTTCTCCGCAGTGAAAGCCTGGCCCTGTCTTCTTTCTTATTTCTCCCTCTTGTGACAGCACAGTTATTCTGAGCCCACAATTATAATTATTTGTACTTTATCTTCTCACCTCCCAACCCCAAGCATCTTGAGGAACAGGTGTGTCTGGGTCCTCTCAGGTACATACAAGATGATTAAAGTAAAAAAAATGGGCTGATATGAAAAAGGACATAATACAAATAGCAAATATCAGGTTTTCAAATAGAGACAAATATAATATTGTGGTTGACGTAGGTTTGGGTATCAGGCAGACCTGAGTTAGAAACCTGGCATTGCTACTTTCTAACGTTTCTAACCTTGAGCAAGTGACTTAAATTCTCTGAGTCTCCATGACTGTAAAATAAGGATAGTAATAGTATTACCTCATAGGTCTGCAAGGATTCAGTAATGCTTAGTTCAATGATTGGCATAGGTGAAGGGTGTAGTAAAGGAAGTTACTGTTATTATTAAAAAGCACGGTCAATAATAAGGGTTTCAGAATTTCAGGGGTGAGAGAGATCCCTGTGACCCCAGATTGTTGAGGAAGCCTTTCTGGGGAGATTTCTATCAAAGACATGGAATGAGCCAAAGGGCAGGGTCTGCAACTCCCTTTTCTTTCCCCAGGTCTAGGCAGTGAGAATGTGCAGCTGTCTCAGCCAGATGAGTTTGAACATACCCCACAAGAGGATGACTTGGGGTTCAAGGAAGAGGAAGATTTGGCCCCAGATCATGAAGTAGGAAATGCCTCTCTCAAACCCGAAGGCATCAAGACCTGGGATGACTTATGGATCCAGAGAGAGGGAACAGGAAAACCACATGCTCGGGACAGAAGCCCTCGGCTCCTGGGAGAACCACGTTGGGGCCAGACTAGTGATCGGGCTGCAGTGTGTGGCGAGTGTGGCAAGAGCTTTCGGCAGATGTCAGATCTGGTGAAACACCAGCGGACCCACACAGGGGAGAAACCCTACAAGTGCGGGGTCTGTGGCAAGGGCTTTGGGGATAGCTCTGCCCGTATCAAACACCAGCGAACTCATAGTAGTGAAAAGCCCTACAGAGCCCGACCACCAGCCCAAGGTCCCCCAAAGACTCCTCGGTCCAGGATCCCTGCTGGTGAGCGCCCCACTATCTGTGGTGAATGTGGCAAGAGCTTCCGGCAGAGTTCTGACCTGGTAAAACACCAGCGGACACATACGGGAGAGAAGCCCTACAAGTGTGGCATCTGTGGCAAGGGCTTTGGTGATAGTTCTGCCCGAATAAAGCACCAGCGGACACACCGTGGGGAGCAGCCCCCTCGGCCAGTGGTGCCCCGACAGCAGCCATCTCGAACAGCCACTGCTGCCACACAGGGACCCAAGGCCCAGGACAAGCCATATATCTGTACTGACTGTGGCAAAAGATTTGTGCTCAGTTGTAGTCTTCTGAGCCACCAGCGCAGTCATCTGGGGCCCAAGCCTTTTGGCTGTGATGTATGTGGAAAGGAGTTTGCCCGGGGCTCAGACCTGGTGAAGCACCTGCGGGTGCACACGGGAGAGAAGCCTTACCTCTGCCCTGAGTGTGGAAAGGGCTTTGCTGACAGCTCCGCCAGGGTAAAGCACCTCCGTACCCATAGTGGCGAGAGGCCTCATGCCTGCCCGGAATGTGACCGCACCTTCAGCCTCAGCTCCACCCTTCTCCGCCACCGCCTCACTCATATGGAGCCCCAGGACTTCAGCTTCCCAGGCTATCCCCTGGCTCCCCTAATCCCTACCCCACCCCCCAGCTCAAGCCCACCTCCACCCCCTCTTGGCACCAGTCCCCCACTGACGCCTCAAAGCCCTTCACACTCGGATGATGGGCCTTTTGGCCTTCCCGGCTTGGAGCCAGAGCCAGGGGGTCCACAGGCTGGGGAGCCACCCCCACCACTCGCAGGTGACAAGCCCCATAAGTGCCCTGAGTGTGGCAAGGGCTTCCGCCGAAGCTCAGACCTGGTGAAACACCATCGTGTGCACACAGGGGAAAAACCCTACCTCTGCCCTGAATGTGGCAAGGGTTTTGCTGATAGCTCAGCCCGAGTCAAGCACCTCCGTACCCATCGCGGTGAACGGGCTCAGCCACCACCACCATCCACTCTTCTGAGGCCACATAACCCCCCCGGCCCAGCAACCATGGCCCCCCAAGTTCAAGTCCGGGCCCAACTCACTGGACCCAGCCAGCCCCATGTATGTGGCTTTTGTGGGAAGGAGTTTCCCCGGAGCTCAGATCTAGTCAAACATAGGCGCACACACACTGGGGAGAAGCCATACAAGTGTGCAGAGTGTGGCAAGGGATTTGGTGACAGTTCTGCCCGTATCAAGCACCAGCGTGGGCACCTGGGCCTGAGACCCTTTGGGGTGGGGGATGGTCGGGCAAGGCCTCTCAAGGAGGAGCCACCAGCAGGACTGGAATGATGGGTCCAGTGAGGGTGGAGGCCCAGGAGACCAAAGGGAGGGTATCTGCTGCTTAAGCAGAGAAGAAAGGGCCTGGGAGGTAGTGGGAGGGTGAAAGGGGAAGAAATGGGAGAAAGGAGTGAATAGATAGAAAAGAGATGGGAGACAATGACCTTGAAGCTCAGGAAACTGTCCTGCATGGGCTCAGTCAGGACCTTGCCAGTGTGGGCTATCTCCCCCACCTTCTAGAACACTGCCTAGTACACAGTAGACACTCAACTTGTTGGATGAATAAATTGGCTTTAGCCTGAGGGCCCTTGAAGAACCCTAAATTCCTGCTGCCACTTATTGTGTTAAGAACTGGTTCCATTTTGCTCTGGGAGACCATCACCCTGAACAGGGTTTGTTTAACCTTGTGTGCTGCCAACAATGAGATTTCTGGAATTCAGGATGACAATGAGACGGGGACATTTGGATAATCCTTATGGTGGGAAGAGTATTACTCTGGCAGGCAGTACTCAGCCTCAGGCCACTGGTCATAGTCTTAGGAAGGGCCCTCTTGCACAGAACCCAGACCTATCTGCCCTGGAGAGCCCCAAACCACCCTGATACCTGGACACTGGAAGAATAAACCAGAGACAGCAGAAGGAGCACTGAATACCAAGCCTAGCTCCTGGTGCACATCAACAGAGCCTGGCTGCGAAAAGGGCAGGACTGGAGTGAGGCCAGGGGGCGCTCCAAGGACCGACAGCCATGTCTCCATGTATCTCCCTGCCAATAAACTGCTTGTGTGAGGCTTGGACTCTGTGTGCGTTGATGTGAGCGTGCGTTCGCGTGGTGAGGAGGGCAAAAGGTGTCGAAGTGTCACCTCAGGTGAAACTGATAAACCATGTGAAAACGCGTGGGTCCCTTGCCCTCTGAGCCCATCAAATAACGAAGATGGCTTGGCATAATCGGCTGCTTTCTAGCTCCAACATCTGGTTGAAAACGGCCACCAAGTCTGTCAGCTGATAGTATAGACCAGAGTTCTGACTGCCCAGAGGCGCCATCTACACCATAGCATCCAGTGCGACCCTTAAAAAACGAAAACGCTACGCCTCGGAGTGGTAGTGGGGTGTTTAGTGAGCGCTGTTGCTACGGCGACCGGTACCGGGAGAAATGTGGCCGGCGAGTCTGGTATGGTCGCAGAAGGCCTGGAAGCTGAGGGTCTTTCTACTGGGAAACCACGCCTCCCTGAGGCCCTTTTTGATTAGTTGAGAAACAGGTCATTTGGCTACACAGCCCAAAGAGAGGGCAAAGGGGATGACTCTCCTAGAAAAGGAGACCATGTTTTCCCAGCGACCCATGCGTTATTAGGTGCAGGCCTCCAATTTCTAGCTTTTTCTGAGGGCGCCGATGGGGAGAAAAGGGAGAGGCGCTGACCTGATTGGCCAGAAACAAAAAAGACTAGGGCTGTTAGCACACGCAAGAAACGAAGTAACAAGATTGCATTGCCGCTTAGTGGATTGGGCATCTCAGCTCATTTACTGCGGGACAGTCCCCGATAGAAGCCCTCGTGAGATCTTAGCCATCGGACGGGCTTCCCTAGAAATCAATGAAAGCTTGCTACAGTGAGGTTCCTCCCTTGCTCCCATCCCTGCCAAGTCATTTAGGCAACTCGAAACCCTGGAATTGAGTTCAAGTCTGGATGGTTCACGGCTTCAGTGCAGAAGTATACACACGCCCATAGTCCTGAATGGAGGCCTTTTGGGGCTTTTGGTAAACCCTCCCCTGCTGGATTCCGTGTTTCCCCTACCTACCAGGTCATCCTCTAACCCAGCCTTGCAGTGAACTTTGTAAAATAAATCTGTGTTACTCCCCTATTGAAAACCCTGCTGTATCTCCCCCATGTCTTCTCGGTAAAACGGAACTCCTTGGTTGGCATTCAAGGCCTTCCACTTGTGCGGTTTCAGCTCTGTGCCTCTTTAAATGTTTTGTTTCTTTTTTCAGAATGCAACCCTCACACTCCCACACAGCTACACACTTGTTAATCTCTCTAGTCAAAACAACTCCAGCATTCCTCCCAGAAGCCTTCCCTGAACCTCCAGTCTGGGTTAGAACACCCTTCATCTGAGCATTTAACACATCAAGAGGTTTTTGAGGATAGTAAGTTACTCTACAGCATTACCGACGATGTGCTATGTACTGTGGAAAGAATAAAAATAAGACAAAGTCTCTGCCTTCAGTTCCTGCAGAAGATAGACATTGAACAAATCGTTACAAGTGTAGTAAGGACTATGCAGGAAGCATACATGCAGGAGAGAATCCTAACTGACCCAAAAACCTGTCCAAAGGGTGGCAATTTTGTTTAGACCTAAAGATTGACTTGGAGTAAGCTAAGAAAGGAGGAGGTGGGGGATGGGAAGGGAGGCATGTTCTGTGCAGAATGAAGAGTAGGCACCTTCCCTGGGGATTCAAGAACTGAAGTAAAGTTCTAGTGAGGTGAAAGGCAAATAGTGAAAGGCAGAGTAATGAGGAGTAAGATAAAGACTTTTCCAAATTCAACTACTTTTCAGTCCTAACAGGAGCCTGGCATACAACAGGCCTCACTAAATATTTTGGTGAAGTGTCCTTGGAACATGATATGCTCTTTTTAAGATTTACAATCCCACACGCAGCTACCTCCTTGTCAATCTGGCAAACTCCTACACATCTTTGAAGATCCTTTACATTTATCTCTTCACAGAGGACTGCACCCAATAGCCACTCCCTTCCAAGAGAGTTATTCAGTAATTCACTCATCCCACTCCTGTATTCTCCTGCCAGAACACCTATTGCTTTCCTTTTCATAAATATATATATATGTGTGTGTGTGTGTATGTATATATATATATTTTTTTTTTATAATCACCATCTTCTTTACTAGACTATGAGATTCTCAAGAACAGAAACTAGATCTGGTTCCAGGTAAATACTTGTACACGTCTGTAAAGCAAATGGATGGAGTCCTTTTCCTCCTTTCACAAGAATCTGTTCCCTAGTCCTCACACAGCAGGAGGCCCTTCCAGCAGGATTTCCATTTTTCCCAGCTGAGTCTCCTCACTCATTCTCTGAATCAGGGCAAGAAGGCCTTTCCTTTTGCCAGGAGTGGGGTTCCAGCCATAATCTGGCCCCTGCCTACCTCTCCTCCATTCCCACATTGTATTTTCCCTCACTAACCCACTTGGCTCCAGCCTTCTTTCTGTTCCTCAACATGCCAAGCTTATTCTCACCTTAAAGCCTCTACCTGTCTGGAACACTTTTCCTCCAGATTTCAAATGGCTAACCCTTTCGTATCATTCAAGTTTCATCTCAGATATTATTTCCTTGGAGGTGTCTTCTCTGCTCACATTTCAGAAGCCCCCCAACCACAGTCACTCCTTACTGCACGATTTTGCCCAGTTTGCTTCTTGCACCTATCATATCTGAAATTGTCTTAACTTCTTTACATTTTTTACACTTAGAAACACCATAGCTGCCATGATTTTTGTCTGTTTTGTTCAGTACAGCATTTCCAACACCTAGAATTGTGCCAGGCACATAGTAGGGCTCAACAAATACTTTAAAGAATGAACACAATCAAAGTGACTGTTGGAGATCTTGAGTGTGAGTATCCAGGCATTTACCCCCTTTTCCCAGCTCTAGGGAAGAGCAAAAGTTTGACAAGATGTAATCCCAACATCCAATTTATGCCCTGGGCTCTGTGGACTGAGGCTCAGGTTTGAGTCCTGGCTCTACCACCAATTTCCTATTGTAACCTCATTTCTGTTCTGTAACTTGGTGCAAGAGAAAAAGCATGAGCTTAGAAATCTACTACTTACCAGCTACATGACTTTGAGCAAATTACTTATACTGTCTAAGCTGTAGTTCTGTCATTTGTCACAGGGAGGTAATATGATTGATTCGCACAGGACTGTGGTAGAGACTGTGGTAGGGACTGTAAGCACTTACTGTTATTTCTTTCTTTCACTTCTCAATCTGTTCCCCATTCATACAATGGGAGAATTAGATTATCTTTTTCAGATCAAGTGGGAAATTCAGATCTTTATAAGAAATACCCCAATGTTTAAACGTTAGAAATTAAAATTTGTAAAAGATCTTTTTTCTTAAACCAATTTTTGAAAGTAAAAATACCCTGAGGGCCAAACAAGATACTTTATGAACTGAATTTGGCCCGTGGGCCCCTAATTTTGCACCTAAGCTACCAGTTGTCAGGGATGCTATGAAAAACTTTATGTAAAATTTAGGCAAATCAATTTACCTCTCTGAACTCCAATTAGTCCATCTGTAAAATGGACCCACCTTTGTGCGGATCAAAGGGATGAGCAGTGTAAAACGCTTAGCATATTGCTGGCGCACAGTAGGCATGCCACACAATAAGCCGCAGCGGTAGTTTGGGTGGCTATCGATTTGGAAAGTATTCAATGCGCAAGCTAGCCCAGAGAGCGGGAGACCGGGAAGACGACGCGCGATAGATGGAGAAAAGCCGGGGGAAGAGGAAAAAAAGGAAAGAAAGAGGTGAGGAGGTAACAGGGTCCGCCCTCCAGGCGGGGCGCCAGCGAGAGGCCCAGGCCAGGGAGGGAGCGCACGTGGCCTATTTCGGGAGGAGCAGAAGCGCCTGGCTGCAGTGGAGACCTCCGAGCCGGCCATAGGAGACGAGTCTTGAAGGTAGGTTACAACCGGGCTGCGAGGACCTTGAAACGCCGGGATGGAACTGCCCGAGGTCCCTGGAACTTGGGGAACAGCAGAGGGCGCCAGGTCTGTGCTCAGTACCCTCTGGGGACAGCTGGGGCCGGACGCCTGGGTCCTCTGGGCCACACCTCCTCGGGGGCGGGGTTGTGCGTTCTGACCAGTGACCGGCCGTCTCCGAGGCCCCGCCCCCTACGCCCCCGGAGCCGCGGCCTCGCAGAGTGTCCCACAGCCCGGCGCCCTGATCTGGGCAGGTAGAGCGCCGATCCTGCGCCTGGTAAGTGCGCAGCCTCAGGGTCTCCGCCTTAACCCCGCCTGCAGCCCGTGCCCTAGAGCCCCGGGCCTCCGACCCTGGCGCAGGGGAGTGACTCAGCGCGGTCTGGGGGCTGGGGAGGGTTGCGACTCGGTGGGGCTGGAGATTCCAACTGTTCAGGGCCTTGAATGCCGCGATGAGTGGGGTGACGAGTGTCTTCGAAGCTAGTCCCGGGGCAGTGCTAGGGCCTGGGGCCGGGTTGGGGTGGAGGGGAGAAGGCCAGACCCAGAGATCAGGGCTGGCCAGGAGAAACCAAGGCCATGTCTTTGGCCAGGGCCAGGGCCATCTTTGGCGGGGGTGGGTCCCAAGCTTCTGACGCAGCTCCCTGCCCCAGGACAACAAGATGCCTGGAGAACAGCAGACGGAGGAGGAGGAGGAGGAGAAGGAGGAGGAAGAGATGAAAGAGGAGATGGTGCTGCTGGTGAAGGGTGAGGAGGATGAGGGTGAGAAGTATGAAGTGGTGAAACTCAGGATCCCCATGGACAAGGAGGTACGTGTGGCACACCCTGGGGCCCCGTTAGCCCTAGGAACTAACTGTTCATGTTACGTTCTGAAACCACGTTCAGATCCAGCCTCCCTCAGACAGAAGCCAGGGATCCAGACTTTGGATTAGAATCATGGACCTAGAATCTCAGAGTTGGCCACCTATCCTTCTGCCCCACTGCCCATGCTGCCATCATACAGATGTAACACCTGTGCTAGGCTCTGTGCCAGGTGCTGAGGAGTAAAGGCTACCCTGGGTTCCCTTGGTTTCCCATGGAGCTTGATGTCGAGTGGGTTCCGACTGACAAATAACCATACAGTGATAATCTTGTGTGATGGGTGGAGGCAGGGGGTGTGGAAGCCCAGAGACGGGAACTTCATGCAGACTTAAGGCATTGGAAGCAGTAACAACGGACTCTTAGTAGTGTTTACTATGCACCCCTGTTCAACGTTCCTCAATTCTATGACAGGTAGTATTTGTTCCATTTTACAGTTGAAAAAACTGAGGCCCAGAAAATATTGGCAGTTTGGTGACTGTTTCAAGGTCTCAATGTTAGTAAAAGGGATGGTTTATCCAAGACCAGCGGGAGTCTGAGGGGAAGAAGGAATGGCCTTTTCAGTGGCTCAACAGAGTGATTGCAGCCCTTGGAGAAGTGACGGCAGGTGGCTCAGTCATGCTGTAGCATGGATGAAGTGGTTGTCAGACTAGGTGGGGCATCTGGGTTTTATCCTGAGGGTGTTGAAGGTTTAAAGAGAGATGTTTGAGAAGATCAGAATGAATTAGATTTCCTCCTCCAAACTCTGCCTGCCACCAGGTGCATTTCCATTTCCCAGATCCCAACAGGGCCTCACCCTCAGCCAGAACAGCCCTGAGTCCCGCTGGAGGATCCCTTCTGCTCTGGGTTTCTGGGCCTAGGCCTCCCTCTGATTTCTTCCTGCACAGGGGACAGTTCCCAGGGAAAGAAAGTTCTGCTGCCCCCTGGTGGGTATGGTAGGCCCTAGAGGGATGGGGCTGGCTGCTTTGGCCTCCTCTTCCAGTCAAAACACTCATATAGTTCTGTTTTTCTTGGGCCTCCTTGGCCCATTCTGGCTCAGCCTGCCTCTTCTGACCCTGTGGATCCCCTGATCTCCATCTCTGGCATGTAAGTTAAGAACTCAGACTCTAGAGCTTAGGGTCTACTTCCAACTCCAACACTTAACTAGCTGTGTGACCTTGGTAAAATTTCTTAACCTCATTGTGCCTCAGTTTCCTCATCTGTAAAAAGGAAATCATACAGTGCCTGCTCTTAGAGGTTGGGAGGACTAAATGAGTTAATACATGTAAAGAGTTAGAACTATGTCTGGCACATAATAAACACTATATACTAAATATTTGCTGGTATTATTCATTCTTCTCCCTGAAGTTCAGGACATTGGGGATTTTTCAACTTATTTTGATCAAAGGCCTCTCTGATCTGAACTCTGAAGTAGGGAGTGAACAGGCAAACCAATATGGAGGCCTGGACAGAGGATTCGGGGCAGACAACTCAAGGCAATGGGGAAGGCTTCATGGAGATGACTTTTGACTTGGGCCTTGAAGACTTAGTGGGGATTTGGCAAATGGAGGAGGAGAAGGAAAGACATTCTGGGAAAAGGACACAGCAAAAACAAAGGCTCAGAGGAGATGAGGCCAGAGTAAAAGGCGTTAAATGCCAGCATAAGAATTTGGACATATTATGGTAGGTTATGCATCAGAAGCCTCAAATCAGAGAAGGGACATAACTGGATTTTCTATGTAGAAGAATCATTGGCTGGTATGGGGGAACCACGCCAAGTAAGGCTGGTAGCTTGCTCTAAGGTAGTGGCAGCAGTGGAGAGAAAGAGATATTTGGGAATGCTGATTAGACTGGCTGGCTGGGGATATTGGGAGTGGGCATGGCAAGTCATGAAAAGTATGAGGACTAGACTAAATGATATCATCATACCATGTAGACTCTAAATAGTACCATGAAGCAGTTAAAAGTATTGGTCTAAAACCACTTATCAGCTTTACCTCAGCTTTCTCATCTGTAAAATGGGATAATGAAAGTTAAGATCTTTGAATGTTAGCCAGAGAATTGTCATCTGGGCAACTTTATGTGGAGGAGGACAGTGGAACTGAGGATTACACACACAAATCCCATAAATATTTAACACTGTGGAGCTATCTTGTGGGCACAGTGCTAAATATTCAACTTGCTCTGTGGTCTCTGAGTCTCTATTTCTATGAAATAGTGGTCTCAAAAGCTCTTTCCAGTGCTGACATTCTGTGACTCTTAGCTATCACTCAGTCCCATGGCCAGTCATTTTCCAGAACAGTTCTTAATTGTGCTACACTCAGGTACTGGAGTGTTCTCACTGCTTGTCAAAATCGAATCTATCCTAAATGAATTGAAAAGATTTTCTCAGAGAGTTTTGTGCACAGCCAATCCTGTCTCTCCCTGCTTAAAACCTTGAGTGGTTGTCTGTTTAATTCAGGATAAAGTCTTGGCTTCTAAGCCTGGCATTCAAAGTTCTTCACCATCCAACCTCATGTCGTAGCTTAACCGCTAATTACCCAATACCCATCCCATGCCCCAGCTTCAGGCACTCTGACCCTTTCTCATCTCTAAGAGTTTGCCCATGTGGTCTTTCAGCCTGTAAAACTCTCTTCACCTTTTCCACCTGCTTTCTCTAGAAGTAGCTCTTCTCTCTTTCAGATTGAATTTCTTGATTTTGATTCAGTAGGTCTGGGTGGAACTTGAGATTCTGCATTTCTGACAAATTCCCAGTGATGCTGATGTTGCTGGTCTATGGACTACACTCCTGCAGCTCAGAGCTAGATGATAGGGGTTGCATTTTATACTTTGTATCCAAAGGAAGGGAGATTCTGACTGCTAAAGGAGTTCAGGGAAGAGTGAGAAGCTGCATAGGTAACCTCAAACTTGTCAGTGAGATAGAATTGCCTCATGGCTGAGAGAAAAGGTGTTATGGACAATGATAGGCTTGTACTTCAAACCCTGGCTCTGCCACTGATCAGCCATATGGCCTTGGGTAGTCACTTTACTTCTGAATCTTATATCCTTATTTGTAAAATGGAACTAATGATACCTAATCCAAAGGGTTGTGAGAATTTAAAATGAGAACGTGAGTGAAAAGCACTTAGCAGCACAGTTCCTGACACATAGTGAATACACAATAAATAGTTATTATCATTAGTTAGAAAGTAATGGCTGAGAAGGAAACTGGGATGTTTGCCCTGGTTAAAAATGTACTTAAGCAGGAACACAAAATCACTAACTTCAAATATTTGGACTATCCTATCATTATACCACATTGTGTTCCTATGGTACACCTTGTTGCAGTGCAAATACCATTTATTCTAATTTTTTAATCTAGTAGTAGAATTTCAGACATGTAAGGGCCTGTAATAATCACCTAGTCTGGTATTTGCCAAGCTTCAGTCATATGTATATTGCTCATCTATTGTGCTCATATATTTCATGCTTTTCTTCAAATAGATTCACATTGTTTTGTTAAATAAATTTGCTTTTATTCAAACAATAGTATTGATGAAATTGTGGGTTTTATGTGGTCTGTTGTTTTTTTAATGTCTGTGAAAATAATTACATAATGATTGTAATAAGATAAAAGTTTCCCTACATAACACCCAAATCCTCTTGCATCTTGTGGTGTGCAACTTGGGAAATTTTGATAGAGCCTACTTCACCTTCTTTGGGACAGTGAGGCATGGGATGAGAGTGACTTGGCAGGGGCCTTAACAAGCTAGACTTAGGCCTTCTTACCAAGATTATTCCTGAGGCATCCAAGTCCCCTCCCCTTGGAGCAGGAGATAAAAAAAGGTAATTGTGTGAAGAATTTCTTTTTCGTAAGTCAGTGAACCCAGCATAAGGCAGTCCTCAGGTTGATCAAAGTCATCTTAATGAAAAGCCGCCCTACCCAAGCCCCAACAAAAAGAGGACCAGAAAGATGTAGATATGAGAAGAGTTCTCTCCACAATGGCTGATGTGTTAAACCCAATAGATGTCAAAACCAGACCAAGACTAGAAAGTGACCTTGAATTCAGACCTGCCAAAATGTTCTGTGAGGAGTTTCTCAATTTAAAGTATCAAATTGTATTTTAACCTTGCATCCCTCTTGGAGAGTGCCAGGAACTTGGGAGTCCAGCCTCTGTCACATCTTGGTTGTGTGTGGACAGGAAAGCAGTGTAGCCTACTGGATAAGGGTGAGCACTTTAGAGTCAGTCCTGACTCCCACTGGCTATGTGAAATTTATCTCCCTGAGCCTTGTTTTTCTCAACTATCAAAACTAACACCTGACTCAAGGAGGTGAGAGGAAGATTTAATACAATAATGTACATAAAATAGCACTGTCAAACTTTACCCTGTAATGTTATCACTGTTTCCATACATAGTGTTGAAACCAGAGTTCCCTTGACTGGTCACTAATTTCTCAAACTGCCTTGTTTTCCAGTTTCTGAGTTGGTGACCAAAACTGCCTTTTTACAAAGGATCCTGAACACCTTGAAGTCTCCTTCCTTGCAACTTCAGAAAGAAAAGGTCTTACTGCTCCCTTGCTGCCACTCTTCCTCTCAACATGTTTCCTTATCTATATGATAATAGTAGTAACTACATTGTGGACATCAATGGGGAGAAGCTAACAGTCTTGTCCTTAATACGTGCTCGGTATTTCATTTGGTCATGAATTAATGTATCTAATTGCTTGGCCCACAGTATATACTCAACATCACTTTTGCTGGGATGAGTGTTCTCTTTTCTAAGAAGGCAGCAGTGTGTCCTCAACATTCCTCTTCACTCTGCTGTTAGAAAATATTTTCCCTTCACCTGCCTCTTACAAAGCATTTCTTTTCTTTTTCTGATTTTATGTCTAGAGGCCCAGACCTCATGAAACTGGCTCATTTTCAAAATTCTTTCATTTCAGGACTTGCTTTCTTCTTTACAGTTTAAAAAATGATAGGTACTTGCTCTGAAGTTTCTCAAAAAGCCTAGATCTAAGACACCATGGTCTCCTCCTACACTGGCTGTTCCTGCTCAGCCTTCTTTTCTGGCTGTTTCTCACCATGTTGCTGCCGCCCCTCACCGCCCCGCACCAGGTTCTCTCTGCCCATTCCTTGGATGCTCTCATCCACTCTCAAGGTTTTAAAAACCATCTATAGGCCAGCAGCTTCCCAAGTAATATTTTCAAACCTAGGCCTCTCTCCTGAGCTCCTGATGTGTCAAGGAGAACTGGAGATACGATTCCAAGCAGGTTTCACTTAACCAACTTACCCCTCCTGCCATTATAATCACTGTAGATGGCAACTCCACCTTGGCAGTTGCTAAGCTCAAAATCTTTGGAGTCATTGTGACTCGTCTCTCTTTACACCTAGCATTTAATCTGTTATCAAATCTGTTGTCTCAAACTGCAAAATATATCCAGAAGCAGACCACTCCTCATCACCTTCACTTTCCAAGTGTCACCTGGGTCTGAGCCACTGTCTCCTCTTGCCAGGTGACTAACCTCCTCACTGGACTCCTGCTTCTGCCCTCTCCCTTCCTTCATTCTGTTCTCAAACCCAGCAACCTAAGGGAGCCTTTTCAAATATGAGTCTGATCTGTTCAGTCCTTGCTCAGAACCATATAACATCTCTAATGGTTCCCCATCACATTCATATTCCAAGGCCCTAAGCTAAGAGATCCCCTCCAGGATCACTCCACCCATTACTTTCCTAGGTACTTTTTCTTGCCATTCCTGGAATTCAGCAGGCAAACTCCTGCCTTGGCCTTGCTGTTCCCCCTGTAGCCCCCTCTCTCACCTCCTCTAGGTCTTTGCTCGTGTTATATCGGTAAGGTTTCTTAACCCTGTCTAAATTTGCAGCATATTATACCATTATACACCTACCCCCATGCCAGCACCCCTTACTGTTCTTCCTGGTAGCAGGAATATTGTTTATTTAATGCTGAATCTCCAGAGTCTGGCACCTCAATAAATATTTGTTGAATTAATAAAGAATAGCTAGAATGATTAATAGACATTGTGATACGTGCGTTAATGTATTACCTCATTTAAGTGAACCACTGTCCTGAGGTAGGCACCATTGCTTTTTCTATCCCACAAGCGGGGAACTGAGAGATTGCAGTTTGCGGAGACCCAGGTCTTCAGCATCCGGTCTATCAGTCAGGGCTGACCTGTCCCCCCTCTCCCCGCAGGTCCCGAGGGAGGCGCCAGCGCCGTCTGTAGATCCGGCGCGCCCACACGCGTGCCCGGACTGCGGCCGCTCCTTTGCGCGCCGCTCCACGCTGGCCAAGCACGCACGCACGCACACGGGCGAGCGGCCCTTTGAGTGCACGGAGTGCGGCCGGCGCTTCTCGCAGAAGTCGGCGCTGACCAAACACGGCCGAACGCATACGGGCGAGCGGCCCTATGAGTGCCCCGAATGCGACAAGCGTTTCTCGGCCGCCTCGAACCTGCGACAGCACCGGCGGCGCCACACCGGCGAGAAGCCGTACGCATGCGCACACTGCGGCCGCCGCTTCGCGCAGAGCTCCAACTACGCCCAGCACCTGCGCGTGCACACGGGTGAGAAGCCGTACGCGTGCCCGGACTGCGGACGCGCCTTCGGCGGCAGTTCGTGCCTGGCGCGCCACCGACGCACGCACACAGGCGAGAGGCCGTACGCATGCGCCGACTGCGGCACGCGCTTTGCGCAGAGCTCGGCGCTGGCCAAGCACCGGCGCGTGCACACCGGCGAGAAGCCGCACCGGTGCGCGGTGTGCGGCCGCCACTTCGGCCACCGCTCCAACCTGGCGGAGCATGCGCGCACGCACACGGGCGAGCGGCCCTACCCGTGCGCCGAGTGCGGCCGGCGCTTCCGCCTCAGCTCACACTTTATTCGCCACCGGCGCGCTCACCTGCGGCGCCGTCTCTATATCTGCGCCGGCTGCGGCCGGGACTTCAAACTATCCCCGGGCGCCACAGCAGCCACTGCCACTGAGCGCTGCCCAGAATGCGAGGGCAGTTGAGCCGCAGTTCTTGTCGCCGCGGGGCTGCGAGTCCGGCTGGGATTGGGGGGCATACGGGGATCCCGGACTGGGGCTGCAAGAGCTGGACGACTGCCCCTCCCCACCGCTCGAGTCTGGGAAAGGATGGGACGGCAGGACTGGTTGCGGTGGAACTGGCAGAAAGGGAGAATCCCCTACCGGGATCCCTGGGAACCCTCCCCTCTTCCCTCACTACATCACCTCGGCCCATGTTAATGAATAAAGTATTAATCCTCACCCCACTCGTGCCTATGAATGAGGTAGGTGGGGAAAGGAGGAAAGTTGGGTTTTTCCCCAAAGGAGGTGACTTAAGTGAGCTGTCCCCAACTTAGGAGGAGACAAGTAAGGCTATACATTCAAAAGGGTTCCTGAAATTGGGTTTGTGTACAGTCATCCCACACTTGGTCCTTATGTTCTCATGACCTCAGATCTGGAAGGGTCCATAAAAGTAGCACGTTTGTGATCAAACAGGCACTGCTCTGGGGAGCAGACAGACCTGGAGGCCCCCTTGAGTGAAGAACAGATAAGCAGTAGTAGAAACTTTATAGCGCTACATTAAAGGCTTCAAGTACTTTGTTGTTATTATTAGGTCATTTTCATTCCAAACAAGTTCTTAACATCTCGGTTAGGTTAATCTTTTACCTTCATTTCTGCAAATGAGCAAAATAGGTACTGGCTAGGGATGAATAGCAGGGCGGGTACAAGTAAACAGGCAAATTGCTGTCCGTTTTCACTGTAGCTGTGATGAGGAAAGCTGTTGGATAGGAGAAATCTTCAGTGCAATCTTGGGAGTTTAGAGAGGCTCTCCTCAGATGTTCAAGCTTTAAGATATTGAAGGTTAAGAGTTGGGTTTGCGAAGCATGGAGAGGGCCCCTGAAACTGCATGGCAGCTTTGTCAGAGTTTATAGACATCCCCTCTGGTGGAATGTAGAGACAAAAAGCAATGAGGTTAGTAGAGGACAGACCACTAGGGATCTAAGTCAGGTTAAGGGGCCCAAGGCAAAAAATAAAATGTCTTGGGTGAAAGGAAAGGAGCGACACATAGCAGCAATTCACCGGAGAGTTCCGCTTTATTAGAGAAAGGTGCTGGGTTATATAGGAGGGGGCATGATTGATTGAGGTGTCACTTCTATGGGGCTGGTGGCTGTTGGCTAGGTGCTGGGATTGGGAGGGGGGCAAGAGGTGATTGGGCTTCAGGTGGCGCCGGCGGGAACTGACGACCCCGAAGAGAAGCCGGAAGTTTGCCATCTTACTGGTGGGGACCCTTCATTCCCCCCTTTCTCCTCTATGGGTTTGTGGACGTTGCTTTCTCTCTGGCTGCTTCCTGCTGAACAGGGGCGGAGAAGGGAGTGAGGGCTTGAGGATTGGGAGGAAAGGGTTGATAGGACTCCCCGCAGTAAGGACGAGTAGATGTGGACTTCTTCAGGTTTGGAAATCAATGAAGGTTCCCTGTAACCATAGGTTGGCCAAGAGGATATGGGTGTCAGGAGCCAGGCGTCTGCGGCTATTGTTTCCAGGAACAGTTTCCAGTGGAGAGAGGGGTCCATCTCAGCGTGTGGTGAGGAGGTCACGTGAGGGTGAGGGATCTTCTGTGGCCAGAAGCTGGTAGTTCCTGAGTAAAAGCTGGTTGAAAGCTTGATTAGAGATTTTTCCGACTTGGGATTTGATGAACTTTATTATACAGGGTAAGAAGAGACAGGCGAGAAGAATGATTATTATGGGGCCTGCAATGGGCCAGAGCCAGGTGAGGAGGGGGTTTGTTAGTATTGAAGAGAATGGGTTGGAATTGGAAGCAGAGTGGAGACTGGAGGCAAGGTCGGTGAGTTTGGTAATGTCAGTTTCTACAATGCCAGATTCGTTGATGTAATAGCAGCACTCTTCCCAGAGGAAGACGCAGGTGCCGCCCTTCTCGTCTGTAAGCAGATCTAGGGCCCGCCGGTTTTGAAGGGTGACTTTAGCTAGCGAAGTGACCTGTCTTTGGAGAGAGGCTAGAGAATCGGCAGTGGATGTCAGGGCTCCCTCAAGTTTGGCGTTGAGATCTCTAACTGCCTATAGAGAGTGACCCAAGGCTTCTCCCGAAAACCCTGCCCCAATGGCTGAGGTGATCAAAGAGCTACTGACCATGATGGGAAGGAAAGCAGCTCTTTTTGTGCACGAGGGCAAGGGAGGTTGGAGCTCAAGAAATTCTGCCATGCTGTAAAGTGTTAACTGTGGGATTAGGGTGACGAGAATGCAGGGTGTATCGGAGTTGAGAGGCAGTGAGTTGAAAAGACTATTACACTAAAAGAAGTGTCCCGGTTGCGTAAAAGTCTTAGAGCTGGAGGTAGGGGTGTAGATAGAGAGGCAGTGAAGTGCGCTGGAGGGGGGTGGAGTTGGGCCTACACAGTGGTGGATGGTGAGATTATCTGCGTATTCTGGTTCCCATAGGGGTATGTCTACCAGGGGGCAGAGGGGTTGTCTTTCTGCATGGAAGGAGTAGTTGGAAATATTAAGGGGCACGGCGGCCAGCAGTGGGCGCTGTAGTGATGCGCACAAGAAACAATTGGCTGTGTTAAGGGTGTGGTTGAGAAAGATGGTGGTGTCCTGAATGAGCTGTAATAAAGAGTAGGAGAAATGGGAAGAGGGGTGGGGATAAGAAGATGAAGAGGCGCTATCAAGAGTTTGGATAATGACTTTTTTGGAATGTCTGCTATCTGATGCAACTTGAGAGATCTGGGAATGAGAGGGAACATACTTTCGAGAGATATGAAGGGTACTGTGGGGGGTCGAGGACTCCCCGTAGTAAACTGAGGCTGTGACTCTGGCAGCCCATCAAGAGTCCCAGGGATCTGGGATTGATAAGGAGAATGAGCTGTTGGGATATTTCATGAAACGGTTGGAGGAGTAATACTGTGGGTACTGGAAGTTACCTATGTAGTGAATGGTGCAAGACTAGTAGGGACATCTCCCGTAGGTGTCTGACCATCGCCTGCAATAGGCTTGTTTTTGGTCATAGAGGAAGCAGAGGTAGGGAGAATAAGGGTAGCTGCTAGTGAACACTTCGGTGGAGGGAGGAAAGTGGAGGTGTAAAGGCTCAGAGCAGCTTTTCAGAGGGCAGTCTGGTGTGGCAATGAGGGCAGTAACTTTTGTTTGATGCTGTGTGTAAGTCTCTCTGACTTTGAATCGCCATACAAAGGAGGCTGGGGTGGTGGGGAAGACAATAGGAATGAGGAAAAAAAGGCGAGAGAGCAGTAAAGGAGGAAAAAGTCATGATTTGGGTATGGATGGCAAAGGGGGTGAACGGGATTTTGGAGGAAAGAGGACAGTAAGGTCAGGAGTCTGGAGGGAGGGAGAGTCTGTAAACTTTTGTAGGTTAAGAGATCTTTTAGGTGATGTGGGGACAGAATGGTAAGGGGCGCCCTGAATGTCAGTTTACGAGCTTCTTCCTGAAAGAGCTGTCTAGCGGCTAATGCTCGTAGGCAGGGGGCTCATCCCCGAACTGTGGGGTCTAATTGCTTGGAGAGATAAGCTACTGGGGGGCAAAGGATGGGCCATAATATTGGCCTAGGACTCTTAGAGCTTGACTGGACCTCTCATGAATGTATAATGAGAAGGGCTTCGACAAATCAGGAAGATGGAGAGCTGGGGCTTCCACAAGGGCTTGACAGAGCTTAATGAAGGAGTGTCGGGGTGAGGAGGATAATGGTTTTTTAGGGGGGCTCTTGCTGAGGTTATATAGGGGTCTTGCCAACAGGGTGCAGGGAGAAGTTAGGGATCTACGTTCTAAAATATCTAGCTAGGCTTAGAAAGGGCCTAAAAAGGAAAGGATTTTTGTCTTGGTTTTGGGAATGGGCAGGTCAGAGAGGAGCCATTTTCTGTCTAAGGTAATGGACTTTCTTTGTTGAGATAGAAGGAATCTGAGGTAAGTGAAAGGAGGGGAAGAGATTTGAGCTTTGACGGGGGATACTCGGTAACTTCTGGAAGCTAGAAAGTTAAGTAGGGAGGCAGTGTCAAGTTGAGACTGTTCCCACGAGAGACTGCAGAGTAGAAGATTGTCTATGTATTATAAGGTGGACTTGGAGTGATCATGATGAAACTGTTTGAGGTCCTGAGCTAGGACCTGTCTAAAAATATGGGGACTATCTCGGAAGCTTTGTGGCAAAACTGACCAAGTGAGTTGTTTAGAATGTCTTGTGTATGGGTCCGTCCAGGTGAAGATGAAAAAATCTTGGGAGCAGGGGTCTAGAGGGATAGAAAAATGGGTCTTTGAGATCTAGGACTGAGAAGTGGGATGCTGAGGCTGTATGGATTTGGAACTAAGGGATGGATAGGGACAATGGCTATGTTGATGAGGCGAAGGTCTTGGACAAGGCGGCAAGATCCATTGGTTTTTTTAACAGCTAATATGGGGGTATGTCTTTGAGATCTAGGACTGAGAAGTGGGATGCTGAGGCTGTATGGATTTGGAACTAAGGGATGGATAGGGACAATGGCTATGTTGATGAGGCGAAGGTCTTGGACAAGGCGGAAAGATCCGTTGGTTTTTTTAACAGCTAATATGGGGGTATTAAATGGGGAGTGAGTGGGTCTGCTTGAATGATGGGTTGGAGGCCTATGAGGGCTGAAGTGGTTAGGGGGTATTGGGCCTGACAGATATACTGAGAGGGGTCACATAATTTGATAGAGGCAGGGGGACATAGGGCCACGGAGGGGCTTGTAATGTCCCAAACTTTGGGATTTACAGGGTGTATGAGGGCAGAACCGGAGTTTTCATTGGGTAGAGGGGGGTCGTCGGCTATGAGGGCCATCAGAAAGGGAGTACTGGGGGCTGTGGGAGTGGATATAGTTATGGAAACATGGAGGAGGGAAAGGATGTCTCATCCTAGTAAAGGGATGGGACACTGGAGCATAACCAGGAAGGAGTGGGAGAAAGGTATGGGATTGTCTTGGATTGTGCATAAAAGGGTGGGTGGGGGGTTTAATGGGAAAATCTGTTTACCTCCTACTCTGACTATAGGAGTAATGGCTGGCGTGGTAGGGCCCTGGTATTCTCACAAGACTGAGAAGGTGGCTCCTGTATCTAGGAGGAAGGAGATGGGGTGACCGTCTACTGTTAGAGTAACCCTGGGCTCCTGTTTGGTGATGGAAATGGTCGGGCGAGAAGCCCCCGGGCCCCATCAATCTTCTTCTGCCAGCCCCACTACAGCGGGCTTAGGATGGGGGTTGTTCGTCCAGCCTCCCCTTCGGGTGGTTGGGCAATCAGACCCGCAGTCGCCCTTTTTGTGGCATCTGGGGCATGGGGTGGTAGGAGATCTGGGGGAGGGGCACGCCCTTGACCAATGTCCCTCTTTTCTGCACTTGAAACAAGCTCTTGGGGGGGCTTGTTTGTAGAGGGGCGCCCAGGTTGTGGTTTTATCAGCTGGGCCAACATCTGGAAATTGGCCTGATCAGCCTTTTGTTTACCGCGTTCTTTCTCCTCCTCCCGCTTATGGAAGACTTTAAAGGCCACTGTTAGGATCTCAGTCTGTGGGGTAGCGGGGCCCTGTTCTAACTTTTTGAGTTTAGCTTTAATGTCGGGGTAGCCTTGAGCTAGGAAGTATGTCATAAGGACATGTCTTCCTTCAGGTGTTTCTGGGTCCAGGCTGGTATACTGTAATAGGGCTTGAGTGAGTCTGTCTAAGAACTCGGAGGGGATTTCATCTCTCTTTTGAATTATGTCTTGGAGCTTTTGAAAATTGACTACTTTACAAGCTGCCCTTTTTCAGACCTGCTATTAAGCAGGAGGCAAAAATATCTCAAGAGCGGAGACTCATGGCGGTGTTATAATTTCAGTGTGGGTCTTGTTCGGGGACAGCAGTGGGGCCAGGGGGATAAGTGGGGTCAGTCCTGTGGGTTTCAGTAGCCTGCATTTGGGCGAAGTCCTAAACTCGTCTACGCTCTTCAGGGAGGAGAGTATTGGCAAGGAGCATGAAAATGTCATGATGTGTGAGGCTGTAAGACTGGAGGGTCTATTGAAACTCCCTGATGTATGTCATGGGATCAGTGGAAAAGGAACTTAGGCGTTTCTCTAGTTGGGCTAAATCTCTTAAGGAGAAAGGGATGTGAACACGCACGCTGCCTTCGGATCCTGCTACCTCCCGGAGGGGGGCGATAATTTTGGGAGGCTCTCGGGACTGAGTCTGAGGGGGACTGAAGGGTTCTGGCTCAGTCTGTGGGGGAGTGACGCGGTCTAGCCGTGCCTAGTCGAGCAGGTCCTGAAGTGCAGAAGGGGGGCAAAGAAAATAAAGAAAGATAGAATCGGACCCACATGTGGCCAGCTAGCAGCCCAGCTGCTTACTTCTGCCGCTCTAGTTGGATGTGGCCAGCTAGCAGCCCAGCTGCTTACTTCTGCCGCTCTAGTTGGGCTTGAACTCATGACTCTGAATTAAGAGTCCCATGCTCTACTAACTGAGCTGCAGCAGGGCTCTAGTTAATTGCTTATGGAATACGTAAACAGAATGTTCTTTGTTCTCCATTGCTGCCACATCTGCAAGTGGGGGAAGGGCATATTTAGAAGCAGGGGCAGTTTTTCTACACATCTTCAAGGTCTCCCTATTTTCAGAGTGAGGAGTCTTGGCAAGATATGTTTTTGTAGACAGATAACTTCTAAGGACTGTACCGGTTGTTCTCTAGCTTGTGCCTTCCCATGCTGCGTTCAGACATGGGGGAAGGTGCTTTCCCATTCTCCCTACAAACATGTGAGAAGACAAAGGCGGTCCCTAACAGGGGAGAAACAGGTGGTGAGGGCAAAGACGGAGGAGGCTCTTGGGACCTAGTTAAAGGGGGGCTGAAAGGCTCAGGCTTAATCTGCAGGGAATGAATGTGGAGGAGGTGAGATGGGGGAGGAGATGGTTGGGGAGGAAGGGAGAAGGGCTGTTGTAGGAGAAGAAGGGGAAGGGAGTGAACAGGAGGCTTCTGCGGGGGCGGCGGCTTGCAGGCTAGGAGAACTTGGAAGGGTGCGGGGAGAGGAGGAGGCGGAAAGCTTCGATATAGGGAATCTCCTTCCATTTTTTCAGGCGCTGGCAGTAGTTAAAAAGATCGCGAGTGATGTTAGGATCAAGAGTTCCCCCTGCAGGCCATTGGTTTTTATTGTCTAGGGGGTATGTCGGCCAATCTTGGGAGCAATATTTACGGAGAAGTTTTGGTTTTATATCAGGCATCAGGGAGAGGGTAGCCAGATGCTTAAGCAGGCATTCAAGAGGTGAACTTTCAGGGAGGGATGAGGAGGCTCCCATGGCTAAAGGACAGAGAAGGAGACAAACAGGGGAAGACGAACGGAGATCCTCGGACTGGAAGCAGACCACAAGGAGACAAAGGGCGTCCCCGATGATCCTTGGTGGTCTGCGGAAACTCGTATACGAGTCGGAATTTCTTGGGAAGTGTGGGTCGTCACCCAGACTTCCCTAAGAAGGCAGAGTGCCGGAGTCACGAGGTACCTAGCGCTAGGCGTTTTCGGCGGACGGAGCAGAAGGAGGAGGGGGGGAAAGGGAGCGTTCTCATCCACAAAGGAGTCACCTCGTTTATGGCTGTTGGAGGGGGTGCCTGAGAGTCAGCCGCAGCCGTGAAGGCCTGAGGCGGGGATTTATGACTGTCGGAGGAGGGGCCTGAGCATCCGCCGCAGCCGTAAAGGCTTGAGGCGGGGATTTATGGCTTTTGGAGGAGGGGCCTGAGGGTCCGCCGCAGCCGTGAAGGCCTGAGGCGGGGAGCGTTCCCTCCTCATCCCCGAGCGTCAGGGCCTTGCGGGACGATCACGGTCAATGGCACTGCGATAGCTCAGGGAAGAGCGACCCACTCCGGGGGGGAAAACTTACCTAAAGGCCAGAGAGGAGTGGTGAGTGTGATGAGCCAGCGCCGGAAAAAGAGGACGAGGGCAAGCTGCTGCTGGTGTCGGGGGAAGACGGGGCCCAGTTGGGGTGTCCCGTCTCCCGGGTTTCGGCACCAATGAAAGGAAAGGAGCGACACATAGCAGCAATTCACCGGAGAGTTCCGCTTTATTAGGGAAAGGTGCTGGGTTATATAGGAGGGGGCATGATTGATTGAGGTGTCACTTCTATGGGGCTGGTGGCTGTTGGCTAGGTGCTGGGATTGGGAGGGGGGCAAGAGGTGATTGGGCTTCAGGTGGCGCCGGCGGGAACTGACGACCCCGAAGAGAAGCCGGAAGTTTGCCATCTTACTGGTGGGGACCCTTCATTGGGATTATAGGGGAAGGATAGATCAGACACATTAAGGAGCTAGAATTCATTGGAGTTAGAGTGGACCTGGGGATGAGGGATAGGAGAGATGAGAGCACAGGATGAGGAGCAGGACAGGAGTTGAAGTGGTGGCAATTGTTACACCCCAATCTGGACATGGTAAATGTGAGGCCAATGTGGAGGGGTGTGGGAGGTAAATGGAAATAACAGCTCAGGGACATCAGGTCTGGAGTGCATAACACTAAATCCAGAAGAGGGTACATGAGTAGTGAAAGAAAGCCAGATGTAGAAAAAAACATAAGGGTATTGTCTCGGAAATCAAGAGGAAAGTGTTTCACAGGAGTGGTCAGCTCGGCCGGATAGTTTATTCGTAGGAGTTTAAAGTGGTGAGTGCAGTTTCAGTGGAGAGTGGGGTGAAAGCCAGCCTTGAGTGAGGTAGGGAACAAATGGGAGAATGAGTAAGCAGGGCAGATGGGTGTAAACAACCCTTTTCAAGAGGCTTGGCTGTGAAAAGTATGAGGGAAGGAGTGGAAGGTTTTTGCTGCTGTCAGTAGGGAAGACTTCAGGCTTTGTATCCTCGGGTGGGGAGGGCTAATGGAAAGGAAGACAAGTTATGCAGAGGGGAGAGGAAATGAGATTGATGCTGGGGTTCTTGTTTGCAGAGTCGAAAATGAACTAGCAAACAGTCAAGGTAGGATAGTCAGGGAAAGGCTTTTATTGAGATATACAGTGAAAGGACAGAGCTCCTGGCTCTCACCAGGAGGGGACAAGAGCTCGGGGTGGTGAGTTGTCTAGGAGTTTTATAGGGAGTTGAGTATTTTGGGGAACATGAAAAAAGCTTAGGGGTGTGTACTTATTAAGTGGTCCCTGAATATTTAGAATTAACTTAACACAAGCAACTTCTTGCTCTGATGATTTCTCCTTGAGATATGGTCTGGTTGCCTATCAAACAAGGCCACCTGCCCAGCCCTCAAGATGGGTGAGGTATTGTTTGCTAAAGAGTAAGTTAAGAATTTCTAACTTCTTAACTTCCTAGGTATTAAAATGCAATCTTATCTTTAAGGTGGAATCCTTCTTGCCTTTTACTATGTTGTTTATGCCTGGGCTTACTTGCTAAATTAGTTTCCCAGTTTGCAAAATCACCTCATCAGATCTGAAGGAAGAAAGACAGCACACAGGCCTGGACCTTTTAGCATGCTAAAGTGAATCTTACATATGATTCTAAATGATTAGCATAATAAAAACATGTGCTACTCTTCTTTGTCTGGGCAATATTAACTGATCTCAGTGAAGAATGACCCTAGAGCTTAATGTTTAACAGAGTTTTGGTAGGGAGTTTCCTTGCATGTAGTTACATTGCTCTGACTGCAAATATCTTGCCTTGCTTTTCCAGAGGCCCTCACCCTACTCTGACTACACCTATGGTCCCTGTCTCAAGATCAGTAAGGATAAGGCTACTGCTGTCACTAGTAGGGGAAAGGAAAGGTAGGTTTGGGAATGCAAAGCTGAAGCAGTTCCAACCTGGATTGTTTTACCTGAGTGGCTAAGAGAAAGTAAGGTCATTAATAAAAGGAATGAGGCCAGTAAAAGGGGAATTCCTCCTTTTACTGATGTGGAAAGGGGCTCAGAGGGGAAACAATAGTTTACAGGGCTTTTTCATATATTACCTAACCCTGTGAAGGAAGCAGGCCATGGGTATCTCAGAAATGTAAGTGATGTGCCTGAGGTCACACAAGGGGTAAATCCTACACACCCAACACTGTCTAGATGTAGAGGTGGAAATTGGCATTGGGAGGGCAGAAGAGAGGACAAGAGGCCCACACCCAAGAGGAGAGTAAGCCCTGTTCTGCTCCACATCAAAGACCAGACTATGATTTATGCTGAAGTCCCAGGGAGAGGGGCAGAAGGATTGGAGAAGGAGACACAGGACTCAGGCAGCTATCTCAGTGACATATACTGGGGGCATAAGTGTCAGGGGATTCTGCAACTAATTCCTTGGATGGCCTTAAGCAAGTTATTTCTTCTCTATTGAACTTGGTCTCACCTATAAAATGGGTGCTTGCTTGCACAGGCCCTAAACTCTATCAAAACCTAACAATACCCTCTTTCCCATGATTCCACTTACTACTGCTGTTTCTCCAGTTTCCTCCACCTATAATATTCGTATCTCTGCATAGCTGAAGCATACCGATTTTAGAGTGCAGCTCCACAGTCATTTCCCCTAAGCAGTCCTCTGTGATTTCCTCCAGCAAGAAATAGTGTCTCCCACCTCTCAGCAGTGCATTTGCCCCCATCCTACCAACCACTCCTGGAGGGCAGAGGCAGCATACCTGCATCACCCAGGGCTGGTTCTAATATTACTCACCGGGTCACCCTTTCCCCTGCCTCAGGTGTGCACTGCTAAACCCATTTTGCAGATGAAGAGGTTAGAAGGCTCGCCCCGTCAGCCAGCAGAACTGGGACCAGAGCACAGCTACTACCTTCTTGTTGGGGGAGAGGCGCCGTGTATTTTCCTCGGTTCTCGTCTCCGCCGCAACAAAGAATTGAAGGGCAGAGACAGTAGTGTAACAGAGTGAAAGTTTTATTTAAAGTTACTTTGAGAGAAAGTGCAGGTGACCTCAGAGAGGGAGGAGCACCCTGGAAGGTTGTGGGTTCCCCCTTTTAGGGATTTTTCAGGGATGTGACAAAGGGCTAGGGGTGTGGACTTGTTATGTAGTCTTAAGTATCTTTGATGAGACATTAAGTTTATCAACAGTCCTCTAGGTAATTCTGCAAAATTAGCTTAACAAAAGAAATGTACTGCTTTACTACCCTCCCAGGAGAGCAGCTTCCAGGTTTGGGAGCATATCAAGACTGCCTGCCCTTCCTCCAGGGTGGGCAGAGTTATTTGTTTGTTGTTTGCTAAAGAGTATGTTAAGAATCTTTCTTCTTAAACTTCCTGGGTTTTTTCAAAATGCAATTTTGTCTTTAAGGTGGGATCTCCCTGTCTTTATTATGCTGTTTATAGGTGGGCCTTTTAGCATGCTATAGTAAATCTTACAATGATCTAGTTGACACAATGAAGACATGGGCTATGCTCAGATATTTATCTGGGGAATATTCAAACATTCAAGGACAAGTTGCTCCTGACTTTTGGAGCTTTAACTGATTGGCTCATTAACTTTTGAGTCTTTTCTGGCTTTCTAGCTTTAATTGGTTAACTGAGTCCTTTCTAGAGGGCTTTACTAATCTTGTTTTCTTTCCATCCCGCTTATATCTATTTTCCTGCTTAACATTCCTACCCACCACGTGGAGGGGCCCTCCTCAAAAGGAGGGAGAGGGGGGCGATCTTAGAAGATGAGCAAGAACGGCTTACATGTCCTCGAGCGTGGGCTCCGGGCTAAAGCTGAAAGGGCCATCGGCAGCAATCCCCTCTCCCCCGGTGGCCCCACACGTATACCCACTCGCGAAGGACATGCAGCCCACAATACAGCGGCCTCTACGCTCCCAGAGATCGCCGTGCCGAGCTCGCAACCCGCCTCCAGAGCCCCTGACCAATCACAGGTGTTTGCGGTAGCTGCATGGGGCGGAGCCACAGAAAAGACTATTTATGTGGAGTGTACTGCAGCCGCCCCTTACCCAGATTGGGCCAATCCGAGCGAGTTTCAAGGGGCTCAACTTCATTTTAGAGGGTATCTTAAAGGTATAGGAACCAGAGTCGACCGGGTGAAGAGACAGAGGGCGGGGGGCGAGAGAGCGAAGGCGCTTCACATCCTTTGTGGGTGCCAGATGGCGCCAGAGAGAAATGACGGTGCGGGGGAAACCGGTGGGGAAAGAGCAGCTGAGTAAGATCACCAACAGTGCTTACATCCTCCCTTCCCGTCTTCTAAAGTTGTCCCCACTTTTCATAGTGTTTAAATAGGGTAACGATTTTTGTAAATAGTACTAATTACCATTTGAAGTAATATAGTGTAGGGGTCAGTAACACAGACTCTGAAGCCAAACTGCTTGGACTTGAAACCTGGCTGCTACCTTACTAGCTACTGAGTTAAATTAATCTCTCAGCTTTCTTATCTGTAAAATGGAAATGATGATGATGATATTAGCTACCTCATAGGGTTGTTGTGAAGATTAAATATGTAAAATGCTTAAAACTGCTACCCTAGCTCCAGTTCACTCCTATGGCCCAGCTGTATCCTGGAGATATTCTTGTATCCTTATAATAAATTCCCCTTTCTTGCTTAAACTCTCCAATTCTGAGGTTCACCACAGAGTGTCCCACCACCTTTGCTTAGGCAACATGGAAGTTGAATATGGGAGCTGGGAGAAAAGAGTCTGTGCAACTCTGGGGTTTCTGGCTTGAGTAAATGGATGGATAGTTTTGCCATTTGCTGAAATGAGGACACAGAAGACCCAGGGGTTGGGATGGGAGGGAAGAATGAATTGAGTTTGGAACACCTTGAATCCAAGATGGCTCTGGAACATCTGATGGTGTCCAGCAAGCAGATGGGCATAGAGGTCTGGAGTGTAGAGCATCCAGCCACCTTATGGATCTGGGAACTCAAAAGTCTCAGAAGCCAAGTACTTCCCTGCAACAAAGTTGCCACCTCTGGGAAGCCTTTTCCAAACAGGATATAACTTGGTCTTCTATAGCACTTAATTCACTCTAGCCTTCATGGCATTTAGCACTTCTCATCTTAATTTTGGGGTGATTGGTGTCCCTGTTCTAGGTCTCCCCCTAGCCTGGGACTCCTGATGAATAAATAGAAGCAGTGTCAGGCTTTTGTTTTCCCAGGGCCTGGTACTTGAGTAGATCTAGTAAGTATGAATATAACAGCATGTCTCATGGGATCGCCTCCATGACATCCCTGCCAGAGGCTAAGCCTATTTTACAGATGGGGAAACTGAAGCCCAGAGCCTTCTCTGAGATCATCTAGAATGTGAAGGATTAAGCTCACTAGCACACACACCCCAGTGCTCCTCAGCAAGTGAAAGATGTCTCCCCACCCCTGCAAGGGAGGAAAGCTACCATGTACTGGGATGTGCTGAGGCTGCCTTGCCACTGCCTTTCCTTCTCCCTTCTATCCCTTCTCTTCATTATCCTTTCTCTTCCTCTAGCTTCAACTTCCTCTCCTTTTTCTTTTCTTTCATTGGCTTTCTATTCCATTTCTTCCTCTCCTTTTCCTCCATTGCCTATTATTCTGTTGTGATTCCACCCAAGGCCCAGTCACCTACACAACCTGCCCTTCCATTTTGCTGCCCAGCCCCTCCCTAAGGAAAAGTTGGATGCCTGTCTTGCCCTCAACCTCAAACCCTTTCTTGGTTAATTAAGGGGACTCAGCCTAGTGAAGCAGCTGGTCATCTTCCTCCCATTTTGTACCCCAACCAGTTAGAAAGCTGTGTAAGTGGATACCAGGACCCATGCCTAAATTTCTTCTCTAAATCCTTAAGAAGTTGGTAGTACCAGCTTCCACCACTAGGAAACACCAAGAACAAAGAAAGTGTGAAAACAGGGTTCTAGGGTCCCCAGCCTGTACCTCATTCACTCACTCTCGCTTCATTCACTCTTTCATTCATTATTTTCTGAGCACCACCTATGGACCAAACACTGTTGTAGATTCTGAGGATACAGAAGATCCTCTCCCGTCTTGGAGCTTGTACACTAGTGAAAATGACAACTATGAAGTAAGTTAATAATAAATTCTCAATATAATTACAGATTAGAATAAGATCTATGAAGCCAATAAATGAGGTGATGAATTGGAAAGTTGCTAGGTGTTGGCTGAGGTCAGAGAGGGCTTTTATGAGGGGGGTTTATTTAAGCTGAGCAGTACTAAGAGTTAGCCAGGATGTAAACATTCATTGATGAATACTATATATAGTTACATTTCAATTGTTACACAAGGTTTCATTTTTGGTTGAAGTTGAAAACTGCCTCATTTTTTTCTTTTTTTTGCTAATTTCTACATAATCATCACTGATTCTTCTTATATCTTCCATTAACCTTCCAATATAATTTTTCACACAATTAAATGAATCAATACTCTATCAGTTCCATTTTCTTTTTCCTGGAACCCTTTCAGGCTTCTGTTCAGTGTGGACTGGTTGCTCTCTAGGCCTGCTACACAGCTGTTACATTGAAAACTCCCCTCACTTTCTGCTGTGCTGGGTTGGTTCTCTGGACCCCATGTTTTTTCTTTCTTGGTTTGCTCTCCTTTTGCTGGAGCACACACCTTCCAGTATTTCTTGAGAAAACGTGCATGGATGAAACCATTTTGATACTTTGCATGTCTAAATGTACCTTTATTCTATTTGTGTGAAAAATGTGGCTCAGTATAGAATTATACATAGAAAATCATTTACCCTCAGAATTTTGAAGACATTGCTTCATTATCTTTTAGCTTCCAATTTGCTATTGAGAAGCCTGATATCATTCTTATTCCCAAACCTTTGTATGTGATCTACCTCTCCCTCCAGAAGATCTGAGGAGAGCATAGTGGACTCCTGAGTTACACTGCATAGAAAACAGCCTGTATAACTTTGGACAAATTTCTTAAACTCTCTGTGCCTCAGCTTCATTTGCAAAACAGTGTTGTTCAAAGTTTAATTGAGTTAATACATGTAAGACACAACAGAGCCTGGCAGAGTATGCATTACATAAACATTTGCTATTATTATCAGTAGGGTCTTCTTATCCCTGACATTTAAAATTTAATAATAAAATTAATGTACATCTATTTTTACTCAGTATGCTGGGAATTCAAGAGGTGACACAACTTTTGAGTCTTAGCAAGTTTTCTTGTATCTTTCTTTGATAATTTTCTTTCTTCCATTTGTTTTATTACCTTTTTCTGGAACTTTAGATGTTGAACCTCCTGGCTCACCTCTGGTTTTCATACATTTTTCCTTCTAGTGTGCACCTTTTTGTTTTTGTTCCACTTTGATAAATTTCCTCAACTTTATCTTCTAAGTCTTCTACTGAAGATTAAAATTCTAGCTATCTTTTTATATTCTAAGTGCTTTAGTTTCATCTTTTCATGGATATATTTTTTTCTTCTGTTCCCTGTATTGTCTCTTTCTTGAGTTTTTTCTGCTTGCTTTGACTGCAAGTTGGAGGTTTGCCTCAAATACTGATGATCCTTGACTGTTCATATTTAAGAATGAGGCATTAAAAACAATGTGCTTGAGTGAATCTTTTCACTGAGGGTCCCTAAATCTTTACATGTATAGATCTTTTTTCTGGGCATGTTCATTTTCTCCAGAGAACTATTTGGTCTCCCACCTGCACCAGGAAGGGGAGAATAAAGCTTCCTGGACAGTGTTTTTAATATCTAAGCTGAGGAACAGGGCTGGGGCATCTGAGGTTTCAGTCTTTATTCTTGTTTTTGGTCAGGCCTCCTGTCCTTTGCTGTGCCTGGTGTCCCCGACTGCAGTTTTTTTTAAACTAACATTTTCCAGAAAATAAACCTCCCTTTATCTGCAAAGGTGAGAGGCAGTTATGGGGCTTTGTGACACAGGGGGAAGGTTTAAGAACTTCAAAGATCTAATTACCCTGTGTAGAAATTTTGAATCAGCATGTTTTTATCTCCACCCTTCACCCCCATCTTCCTTAGTACCTCTGGAGCACAGCCCTTGCTTCCTGTTACTATTCCCTAACTCTGAAGACACTTACCCTTTGGCTCACTCTATTTGGCCAAGTCAGTTACTCCTTTTCCACCTACTTTTCATCTTTCTAGAATTGTGGAATCTTTCTTTTGCTATTTCCTCTCCCACACGCTAGTCCTTATAGGATTTATGCCTGTTGAATTCTTTGCTGTTGACTCAGGGGGAAGGTGAAAACCTGAATCTGAGTGTCAAATCCCCTGGTCTAGGATCAAAGAAAACACTCTCATTCTAAATGTATCAACTGGTTCATTCTGTAAAATTATAAAGGATTCAGAATTCCAAGGATCCAAACATTAGCCAGAAGAATTTTCCAACAAAGTCCTTTTTATTTCACTAGAAATTACTCTTTATTGATTAAACCAGGAATTTTCAGCACAAGATTTAACATCTTAATGACTACCAAGGCTTGGGCTCTGGGGTTTGCTCTGCCACTCCCAGTCCTTAAAGGGGTTTAGTGGGAGAGGCATCATTAACAGAGACCAAGTCAGATGGTTGCAAGTCTTCCTTTCCCAGTCATTGGACAAGCTGCTCAATTCTTGTCCAGAGAAGGAAAGAGCCAGTATTTCAGAAAAATTTAATATAGAATTTGACATTGCATTGTAAAATCTCTCTTAAAAATCTAGATTTATTAACAGTATTGGTCCAAACTTATTTGTTTCTGATCTTTCATTTTGCAATTTACTTCTCTGGTGCTCTGGGGTCTGTGTAATTTAGTAAGTAATCTCCCTCCCTGTGCAGATATAAAGCAACCCAGTGCCAAGAAAAATCCCTCAAACTGGAATAGTCTCATCTTGCTCTTGGAGAGGAAACAGGTTTTTCTGCTCCTCTGCTACACAAGAATGAGCAAACCTCCCTCCTGAAGTCCAAAATGTTACTTCTGGCCTTGGAATGTGCAGCTTTTGGTGGGCTAATTCAAATCACCCAAAAGAGGCAGCTGGAGCTACTATGCAGGCAGCCTTCTTTGGAAATTTCTTCTTAAAAATCAACCCTTGAGCATCACCCATGATTGTATGCAAAGGCTCTAAAGTCCAAACAACTGCTGTTCCATTTCAGGAGCTACGCTCAGAGGAGGCACTGGAATTGTCAGGAGCAAGAGCAGTAGCAGTGGCCCCATGAGGTAGGACCTCAATAACTCGAGGCTTGTCAATGATCCGGGCTGTCCGGTTTCCCTTTTCCACAATGCCCACAATCCATGCTTGGTGACCCTCTCCATACTTGGAAGATTTGATTTCAGAACAAAAGCGGGCTGCCTGTTCTCTTGGCAGGCAAATCAGTAATCCCCCGGAAGTTTCTGCTGAAGTTCCCTGAAGGAGCCCAAAGCACCCACTGGCCTTGCTGATGGTGGCCATCTTGGCAATGATTGGCAGATTATGAATGACAAAGGACACCTCATTTCTTTGTTGTTTTGCAAGGTTCTGAGAGTGTCCTAGAATGCCAAAGCCTGTGATATCTGTGGCTGCATGGGCATTAAATGTGTGCATTAATCCAGCAGCAGTTCTGTTTAGGGTTGCCATATTGAGCATGGCTTCCTGATAGGCCAGCTCTACCTCTTCTCTGGAGACTACCATCTTTATCTTATTCCATCTGTCTGGATTATCCAGCCACTGGTGGGCATTGACAGCAACTTGGGTTCCTAAGGGTTTGGTTAACACGAGTACATCCCCCACAACTGCACTGTCAGGCATTATGAATTCATTAGGCTGACATACCACAGTGGCAACTCCACCGATGATTATCCAAGGATTTACGACTGTTTGTCCACCAGTCACTGCAGTCCCTCCTTCCTCAGCAGCATCCCGGAAGCCTTTGATCATTAGTGGTGTTATTTTTTCTCGTTCTTCCTCAGTCATATTCTGGCTGACGCTGAGTAACATCAACATGTTGTCACATTCAGTAATGCCCATGGCGTAGAGGTCACTCAGCACGTTGGCACAAGCTATTCGCCCCATCATGTAGGGATCTTCTACCAAGGGGTAAAAGAAGTCCGTGGTCTGTACCAGCGACAGACCCCCGTGCCTCAGGGGTATGACGCAGGAGTCCAGCCCAATGCCCAGGGCTGGAAAGGTTGGGATGGGGTCCCCGCTGGCCGGCAGACCTACTTCCTGGGCCACCTCTTCATGGCCTCCGACCAGGCCCTGAGGGGGCCGCACGTCCGGCCGCGTCAGTCCCGCCAGGAGTTTGAGCAGGGTCTCCTGCGGGACCTTGCAGCCTCAGCCCTTCATGCCAGAGAAGCCCGTCAGCCGCCAGCTCGGGCTGAGGCCCAACGCCTGGGGTTCGAAGTGCCGGTAGCTCGAGAAGCCCCGGCCCAGAGACAAGCCAGCCAGGCCCGACGAGCCTTCCGCCGCCGCCGCCACGGCCGCCGCCTCTCCTCTGGCGCCCGATGCCGCGGCTTCCGCCATCACGCCGGCCCGGTAGGGAGGGGAAAGGAGGAGAGGAGAAGTGTTTATTTTCTACTCCGGTTAATACTAACAGGTACTACCGCAGATATCCTTCCCCGCTAGACGCGCCCGGCCTTCCAAGGCAGGAGCCGCCGGCCTCCCTTATTTATATCCCTGGTGATTGACAGCCATGTTATCCAATGACGACTTAGCCGGCGAGAGGTGGGCTTCCTTTGGTCTAAAAGATAAATTACAAATCACCCGTTTACGAAATTGGTTTGGGCGAAATTGCAATACAAGTGCTTTGTTTCTTTCTCCTGTTGTACGTTAAACGATCTCTTGGGAGCAGCTGGTGGAAATCTGCTCCCTTAGAGGCAATTTACCAAATGCAACATTTTTGAAGATGAGGAAGATCTGTCACTTGACAAACTTCAGGCAGGTCAGAACTGTCCAAGGGTCACCTGGCAGCGCACATGATCAATCACATAAGGTAGGAAAATGCCCAGGGGAAAAAAAAAAAAGAAATAATAATGAGAGATCAAGCATTAAGTTACTACCATTAAGTAAGCAAATTGCAGCATCAAAATACTGAAATGTTAAAATGGATTTTAAGGAATTTTAGGACTCTAACTGCAGACACCTGCATGGGGGTTCTGGTGCTGTTTCCACCACTAACTGCCCATGGGAGTCACTTTCCCTCTCCTGGCATCAGTTGACTCATCTGGACAGCAAAGTAGCTCACCTAGGTATTTTTTATTCTAAATTTTATGTTGTCTCTTTAAGTTACTATATGAGAATCTTGACGTATCCATGAAGGACAGTTTGCCAATATCTATTAAAAATAGAAGTTCCAATTCTATAACTTTATCCTAGAGGTGTACTCAGGAGCATGAATGAGAAATGATAAATTATTTATTGCTGTGCTGTTTGTAATTTCAAAATACTGGAAACAACTTAAATGTTTACTATTTATGATTTAAGATACATTGTGAATCATTTATATAGTAGGCTACCAAGCAACCATAAAAAAAGAATGAGAAACCATTGATGTAATTATATCAATAATAGTCACAGATCTAAATGCTTAACATATGGTAACTAAAGTAATTCTCATAAAAACCTTGTGAGTTAGGATTCTTTCCACATTTTACAAATAAGTAATATAAGGCACAGAGAAATTAAAAATGACCCATGCAAGGTACAGCCAGTTTAGAGTAGAGCTGGATTACAAATCTAAGCAGCCTACTCTGAAAACCACCAGGTCATGCTATCTATGATGTTTGTTAAGAGAAACAAACAAGCTTCAGAACAGTATGATAGAAGGCTACTATTTGTTGTAAAAGAAGAAATATATGCATAGCATATTTCTAGGAGGGTAATCACCAGAAACTGGTGACATTGATCATGCTTGGGGAGGGAATGATGTCAGGAGATTTTTTCATTGTATTTTCTTTTTGTTCCCTTAACATTTGGAACTTATAAACATTAAAAAATATATATCTGAATGTATTACATATTTTTTTAAAAGTAGCTGCTTATGAAAATCTCATGGACATAAACATGAGTGACTTCTTCATGAGCATATCTCCCCGGGCAAGGGAAACAAAGGCAAAAATGAACAAGTGGGACTATATCAAGCTAAAAAGCTTCTGTACAGCAAAGGACACCATTAATAGAACAAAAAGGTATCCTACAGTATGGGAGAACATATTCATAAATGACAGATCCGATAAAGGATTGACATCCAAAATATATAAAGAGCTCATATGACTCAACAAACAAAAAGCAAATAATCCAATTAAAAAATGGGCAGAGGAGCTGAATAGACAGTTCTCTAAAGAAGAAATCCAGATGGCCAACAGGCACATGAAAAGATGCTCCACATCGCTAATCATCAGAGAAATGCAAATTAAAACAACAATGAGATATCACTTCACACCGGTAAGGATCGCCATCATCGAAAAGACAAACAACAACAAATGTTGGCGAGGTTGTGGAGAAAGGGGAACCCTCCTACACTGCTGGTGGGAATGTAAACTAGTTCAACCATTGTGGAAAGCAGTATGGAGGTTCCTCAGAATGCTCAAAATGGAAATACCATTTGACCCAGGAATTCGACTTCTAGGAATTTACCCTAAGAATGCAGCACTCCAGTTTGAAAAAGACAGATGCAACCCTATGTTTATCACTGCACTGTTTACAATAGCCAAGATATGAAAGCAACCTAAATGTCCATCAGTAGATGAATGGATAAAGAAGATGTAGTACATATACACAATGGAATATTACACAGCCGTAAGAAAAAAACAGATCCTACCATTCGCAACAACATGGATGGAGCTACAGGGTATTATGCTCAGTGAAATAAGCCAAGCGGAGGACAAGTACCAAATGATTTCACTAATATGTGGAGTATAAGAACAAAGGAAAACTGAAGGAACAAAACAGCAGCAGAATCACAGAACCCAAGAATGGACTAATAGTTACCAAAGGGAAAGGGACTGGGGACGATGGGTGGGAAGGGAGGGATAAGGCGGGGAAAAAGAGAGAGGGCATTACGATTAGCATGTATAGTACATAGGGGACACGGGGAGGGCCGTGCAACACAGAGAAGACAAGTAGTGATTTTACAGCATCTTACTATGCAGATGGACAGTGACTGTGAAGGGGTATGTGGGGAGGACTTGGTGAAGGGGGGAACCTACTAAACATAATATTCTTTCTGTAACTGTAGATTAATGATACCAAAAAAAATTACAAAAAGAAAGAAAAAAAAAGTAGCTGCTTATGGAAGTATAAATTAGTGCAATCATTTTGTAAGAATTTGGCCTTAATTGACAAAATCAAACCTATGCAAACCCATGCATTCCACTCATAGGTGGAACACCAGCAGTTCTACACATAGAGACACCCTAGAGAAACTCTTTCACACGTGCCCCAGGGGACATATACAAGAATGTAATGCTCCATGACTGCTTGTATAACAATGTGAATATATTTAACACTACTATGCTGTACATTTAAAAATGGTTAAGAGTAAATTTCATTATGTGTATTGTACCACAATTAAAAAATAAAAAATATAGGAGACACTTATGTATCTTATAGTACATCATAACATTTGACTTGCATTACTACACAATGCAGTATTAAGACATGAAGTGAATTGGAAGGAATTGGACTTTAGAATTAGTCTGAGTCTCAATCTTGACTCTCCAAATGACCTTGGGCAAATTGTCTAACCTCTAGGAACTTCAGTGTCATTGCCTATAAAATAGTCCTTTCACCTGAAAATTATAACACATACCAGGTAGTAGTCTTACGAGAAGTAAATTTTAAAATGTGTGTAAAGTCCTTAACACAGTTCCTGGGTGATAGTAAACTCAAAATAAATGATAGAACCAATTATCATATAGTACTATGAATGTGGATGTAGGGACTGGAATTCTCAAAACTTATAACATCTTGGAAAGTTTTTTATAAAAACAAATCCACTTATCTTCCTATTAAAAAAAGAATATAACAACAAAACACTGGAAATAACCCAAGTGTCTGTTAACAAGGGAATATATAAGTAAGTTGTGATGTAATCATGCAATGGAATATTATCTATCTGTGAGAATTAATTATGGATATAGGCATTATCAATGTGGATAATCTCAAAAACAAGATGTTGGGAGTAAGAAGCAAGTTACAAAAAAATACATAAACCAAGATGCCATTTATATAAAGTTCAACACCAGGAAAAGTAATAATATATTGTTAAGAGATACATAAATGATAAAAAGTGTTCTACAAAGGCAAGATAGTGAATAATTAACAAAACAGCATAGGGATTGCTTCTGGAGAAGGGTACATAGGGGACCTCCTGGCCATGTTGAACTGTTCCTTGGGCTGGGTGGCACTTACATGGGTGTTCTTTAAACTCTACATATGTGTTTTCCCACTCAGTTTGGTAAGTAAGTTATATTTCAACATTTTAAAAAAAGTACACTGGGAGAATATATTCATAGACAACTCATCTGATAAAGGGTTAACATCCAAAATATGTAAGAACTCACACACCTCAACACCCTAAAAATAAATAATCCGATCAAAAACTGGGCAGAGGACCTGAACAGACATTTCTCCAAAGAAGAAATATAAATGGCCAACAGGCACATGAAAAGATGCGCCACATCGCTAATCATCAGGAAAATGCAAATTAAAACCACAATGGGGTATCACCTCACACCAGTTAGAATAGCCACTATTCAAAAGAGAACAAATAACAAATGCTGAAGAGGCTGTGGAGAAATAGTAACCTTCTTATGTTGTTGGTGGGTCTGCAAATTGGTGCAACTGCTGTGGAAAGCAGTATGGAAGTTCCCCAAAAAACTAAAAATAGAAATACCATTTGACCCAGTAATTCCACTCCTATGAATTTATCCAAAGAAAACAAAATCCCTGATTCAAAAAGATATATGCACCCCTATGTTTATCGTTGCTGTTTGCAATAGCCACGATATGGAAGCAGCCTCAATGTCCATCAATAGATGAATGGATAAAGAAGAGGTGGTACATATACACAATGGAATATTATTCAGTCATAAAAAGAAAAGAAATCCTGCCATTTGCAACAATATGGATGGATGTAGAGGGTATTATGTTCCATGAAATAAACCAGGTGGAGAAAGATAAATACCATATAATTTCACTTATTTGTGGAATATAAAAACAAAGCAAAACAGAATGAACAAAACAGCATTAGACTCATAGACACTGAGAAGTGAGGGGACTATTAAACCACTGTGATGTACATTTGATTAAAAAAGTAAAAAGAAAATTTTTCTATATTGCAGAATTAAAAACACGAAAAGAAAAAAATGAGATAGTGAAAAAGCAGATGTGGAAGCAAAAGACCTCTGGATTTTGTCTGACCCTTGAATTTGCTATCAATAACTTGAGGAAGTTATATAACCTTTCTACACCTTCATTTCCACTTCTGTAAAATGACAGTCATAATCTCTGCTTAGGATCTGGTATAAGGATTGTATGAAAATCTCAACTATGAAAAGCTCTTTGCAGTGTCCAGTGTATTATACATGTGAAAGATCCTTATATTGCTAAGGGAAAAACAAAAAAATTCTATTACATCTGTGATCACCTCACCTAGGTTAAAAAGTAACTAGATCAGGTGCCCCTAGTTAAATGCTGTCTTTATTCTTTGGACTTTTCCCTCTCAGTATTTAGCACACTTCGTACTTCTTTATTCATGTGATCACTCCATGACTGTGTCTGCCCCACTGGTCTGTAAGCTGCACAGGGCAGGGGCTGCTCTGTCTCACACACTCTGGTTTCCCTAGCATTTTACATGGCAGTAACATTTGTTGAGTGAATACAACATTTTATACCATACAGTTTGTTGAGCACATATGATGAGCCATGCATGGTGCTGAGCATTTATTCAATCCCTCATTTAATCCTCATAGAAGCCTCAGGGAATTGGGGTTACTATCTCCATTTTACAGATAAAAAAACTGAGGCCCCTGATAGGTTAGGAGTCTTAACACAGGGTCAGCAGGTAGGAATCAACCTAGTGAGAATGCAAGCCCAGGTCTGTCTGACCTGAAAGCTGGAGTTCTTCCCCTTTTCCTTGGGGGCCCCCTTGATAATACTGACAATCCCTATCATTTCACTGGAGAAAGCAGGACTCGTTTTGGGGTAAGATTTTCATCTATTTAGTTTCCTGTTGGTTCGGAAGCAATGTTCTTTCAGGCCAATGCAAAGAAAGTCGTGAATTTGCCTTGGCTAGTGGCCAGCCCACTAGGCTCAGAACAAGTTCATTTGCCTTTGTGTAAGTGATCCACATGGGCCTCTCAAGTGTGATCCTTGTGATTGTATCATGAGCATTCCAAAGCAGTCTTTTAATCTTTCTCTTGTTTTTCCCTGAGAGATCCATTGAACTACATTTACTACTTGGGTTCAAGCATGTGGGTCAAAGATTGCAAACGTAAAAACCTGGTGGTGGAGTTGGGAGAGCAGGAAAAGGAGATGAAAGAGGGGTTTTAAAGAATAAGAGGATCTGAGTACCAGCCCCTCATTTGTTTTTCTCATACAACAAAGGTTTGAGGCTAGGTCTACTTACAGTTTTATCCCCATTATGATACTAATGTAGAATTATAACACTACACTGTAAGGTCAGTACACTTTAGAAACTTGCTGCAGTAAAATATACACTCAGTATATTTTCAGTACACTGGAAATACTTAAGTAGGTTTAGTATACTTTTAATTGAAATTTTCTCTTACTATAAAATCATTCTGTTGTCATAGAGAAATCAAAAAATGCATCTTAAAAAGAAGTAAAAAGGAAAAGAGTTAAAATTATTTTAAATCCCTTCTTCTAGACAGAAGCACTACTAACACCTTATGGGAGTGTATTTTAGACACTTTTATGTATATAGAAGGCCACCACCTCACTCTGAACTCCAGGGGGCGCCCTGTCACTCCAGGCTATGTGAAGCAGTGTACTGTGGGCTCTGTGTATTACATACACTTTTCTTTTTAAAACAAAAATGGAATCATCCCATTTATTTCTAGTAAGAAATAAATAAATGACTGAAAAATATCTGGCATGCAATAGGTGCTCAATGCTCCCCTTGGGTTCATGCACAAATACTACCTTTCTGCCAGCCGCTACACAAGATACTAAAGCTATAGCGGTGAACACAACAGACAAAAATCCTGGTCCTCGTGGAGCTGACATACTAATGGAGAGAGAAAACAATAGATAAGATCAATCATTTGCTAGTTAGGGATAGATACTAAGGAGAAAAAATGAAGTCTGGAGAGAGGGGGTAGGAAGTCTAGCATGTGAGTGTGTATTGTGTGATTATAGCCAGGGAAGTCCTTACTGAAAAAGTAATTTGAAGTAAAGGCCTGAAAGGAGAGCAGAATAAGCATGCAGATGAGAAACAGGGTTTGAAGCAAAAAGAATGGCAAGTGCAAAGACCCTGAGGCAGGAGTGTACCTAGGTGTTCCAGGAAGGAGGAGGCCAGGGTGGCTGGTGCATGGTGAGTGGGAGAGCTGTAGGAAGTGAGGTCAGACAGATGTGATGCAGGGTGGGGGAAGGTGGCATAGGACATAGGACCTCACAGAGTATTGTGAGACTGAAATAATCCAATTTTGCTATAGTTTTTAATCTGTGGTTAAACCCCACAGGTCCAAAAATGTACCATTCATCTGAGCCCCTACCAATCCAGTACAGCATCCAGGTCAATGTCCCCATTGTTGGTCCCTGACTTGGGCCAGACCCAGGTAGGGCACAGACCGTTTCCAGCCCCATCTCCCCTGAGTTTGCCCTGTGGGGCTTCCAGAAACAAGCTTTGCCTCAGGAGACCAGAGAAATGATACCTATGGCCTTGGCTCTCACACTTTTAACTACTTCCCACCATCCCAAGCGGCAGGAAGTTTCATCTCTGTATCTGGGGCAAATGTGAGAAGCCCTAGTGAGTCACCATTTGCCATAGGAGCGAGAGAGAGAGACAAGGAGAAAGAGACTCAGAGTGATGGCAAACTCAGGAAATAGAGTATTCAGAAGTAGAGATAGAGAGTGAGAAGGTGGCTTTGAAGGTGAGGGATGGAGTCATGTGATAATCTGGAGAAACAGCATTCCAGGCAGAGAAACACCCATGGCAAACGCCTCAAGACAGAGCAAGCCTGAATGTAGGAGGAACAGTAAGAGTCCAGTGTGGCTGGTGACAAGTAGGCCAAGGAAAGAGCAGGAGGAAGTGATGTCAGAGAGGTAATGAAGGGTCAGATGTGCATGGCCTGTGGGTTGCTATAAGGCCTTTGGCTTTGGATCTGAGTAGGAGAGAAACGGTACTGGAGAGTTTACACCCAAGGGGTGACATGATCACTCTCACTGGGGTGAGAGTAGACAGGGTTGGGGAAGTAGATATAGAGAGACAGTGAGGAGGCTCCTGCAAAAATCCAGGGGAGACAACAGTGGCTTACACCAACCAGGTTGTTAGATTGGAGATGGTGATAGGCTGTCAGATTCTGGCTTCTTTTTTTTGGTATCATTACTAGACTCTCCCCATTATCGGGTCCCCACCATGATTCTGGAATTTTTTAAAGATACAGCCAACATATTTCCTGATGGATCATAATCAAATGTGTCATGTGAAGGCTTTTTGGACTTTTTGTCTCAAGAAAAAGAGGAAGTCACTGGATTGGTTTTAAGCAGGGGGATAACATGATTGTATTTGTGATTTTAAAGGGTCTCTCTAACTGCTAGGTCAAGAATAGACTGGAGGGGAAGGACTAGAGTAGAGTGGAAGGGGTGGGCAGAAGACAGCACAGCTCTCTCCACCTCTGGGCCTTTGCACAGGCTGCTCTCAATCACCCAAAAGCCCTTAATGCCTAACAAATACTCTTATCTCTAAGACTCTAGGAAGTTCCTCCCCCAAGATTCTATAACCCTGGGGTTTCCTCTGATCTAGGGTTTATCATGCTAGGGTTTCTCTGACATCTTTGAGCTCCTCACAGCTGGGACCATGCCTCACTGGGCTCCATGAGCCATTCCTCTGATCTAGGGTTTATCATGCTAAGGTTTCTCTGACATCTGTGAGCTCCTCACAGCTGGGACCGTGCTTCACTGGGCTCCATGAGCCAAAAGCACACTCTGGGGTCTTGGCTTAGAGAGGGCTTTAGAGAGCATTTGTTGAATGAATAAATATAAAGAATGTGAATGAGGGAAGAGATCAACACCCTAATACTTGGAGATCACCAAATCATGGCAAATCCATTATTTTTTTTCTGATTATAAAAGTAATACGTGCTCTTTATAAAAAACAAACACTACAGATATACATATAATGAAAGATCCCTAAAACTTTATCCTCTGTTCTCTAGAAGTAAGACAACTGTGGACTCTAGAAATAACAACTATGCAGAGTTCAGTAAATATCTTTCCCCCAATGTGTTTTAAAGTATATAATAAAAAATGAAATGTTTAAGAGGCTGAGATGTGGGGGAGAGAGAGGTTAAGAAAGAGACTTCCTACGTAGCAGACAAATAAGATGTAATGCACACTGTTTTGTAATTTGCTTTGTTTCTACTTGCATTATCATGACAATCTTTCTATGCTAGTACATGTAAATTTACCATATTTTGTTAGGTTGAATAGTGTTCTATAGAGTAGGTTCATTTAATCTAACTGATTTCTTATTATTGCTGAGTATTTAATTTATTTTCTTCCTTTTTATACTTAAGATTTCTTTTAACATCCTTATTGCATTTGTTTTGAGGTTCCAGATTATAGGATGGTAGTTGGAACAGGTGTTCTTCATGGCATAATCAGAGGACTTGACACTATCTTATAACTCAGAATAACTGAGGATCTTCCATCTAAAAGAGAGAAGAGTACAGGGTGATGAGTCCTGTCCAAATTACTTAAGGGGCTTCCAGGAGGGAAAAACAACAGACTTATCCTGAGCATTTCCACAGGGCACAGCCAGGTCTAACACGTGGAAGTCACAAGGAGGCAAACTAGTGTGTAGTACAAGATAAGCATTTTCTTACAGGCAGAGCTGCAGGAGACACAGTATCTCATGTGAAAGTCATGAGCCTACTATCTCTGAAGGTGTGTAAGCAGGGCTTGGTTGAAGATTTAGTGGGAGGAAATATAAGGGACTTGTCTGCAGTAGGTCAGGGTTGAATTAGGTGATAGTCAGGAGTCCTTTCAAGTCTGAAATTTTGTTCCTACACTTTTAATTGAAGGTATAAAAAGAATGGCATGGAGAAGCTGGCATGATGCCTTGGATGACTGGGAAGAGTTTGACAAGTGGTGATGGGGAATGCACATTCCAGGCAAGGAGGGTAGACTGATGAGAGATGGAGGGGAAAAAGTAGGACATGAGGCTCAAGAAAGTTTGGGCCGTCATAGACTAAAATTAAGCTTTATCCCAGGTAACAGCTTCTGGCATTTCTGTCTGGCCCTATCACCTCTACATAAAAATAACTTACTCACTTAGGGATTGAGGGCGAGATGGCCAGATGCTGGTTGGTATTCAGGATGTTAGCCATGGCCATGGCTAATTACTGTAGGGTGAACACCTCACCCCAGCAGGGCCAATTCTCCTACCCTTAACACTCTTAAGTGTGGCAATTCAGAGATCTTAGCCTCCATGGCCTTTTCAACTAAGTATATGTAAAGTTGGGATGGGGTTACCACTGAAGAGCAACTTTTTTCAACCTTTGTTAAAAAGGTAGAGAAAAGTGGCCTGCCAAAAGAGAAGAATGGGGGACACGTGGGGTCCTCCTCCAGCTGCCTGGAAGACCAAAGTGTATTTAGGTTCCTTTGAGGGCTTTGTGATATCCTTTAAGCAAATGTATTCCTTTGGTCTTAGCAAGCGCAAATGGGTTCCTATTACTTTTCCCATTATGAGATTTGGCCAAGACGCTCTAAATTAATAGGAGTCATCCAAAGCTTTGAAAGGAGTTATCCACAGCTCTGGAAGAGCTTCAGGAATATTCAGCAAGAGGAGTGCAGCAGGGGTTGAGAGGAGGCTGATAATAGTGAGACCAGGGAGGAGGCCTTCCTGATCACTTAGGGATCACAGATAGCTGCTGCTTCCCCCTCACACTTCCCCTTGTCATACAGTGCAAATACAGCCTTCAATAACAAGTCTTCCAGGTTCTGTTTGATTTGCTTTCTAGATAGACTCAAGCTACCTGGCAGAAGGCAGGAAATGTTTTCCTTTTCCCTGAGACAGAGTGATGGCGGGAGCTCACTTTCCTTGGTGTGACAAACAAAATAGGGTATCAGTGATATCCCAGTTGTATATGCAGAAGGCCAAACTCGGGTTTTGGCCACTTCAGAAGTTCTAGAATGACTGGGCCTGTCTGGAGAACCAACAAGGTGACCCTACAGAAGACATTCAGGAGGGAGCAGAGGAACTTCCTGAGCATGGGGGAAACTCAGACTGCAATGAGCTTGACTCAGGAACAAAGTCTTCCTAGTTGGAGGGGATCAGGGATCCTTCCTATAAACAGTGTTTCCCATACAAGTATATGTCTGGCTCAGGCCCCTGAACATAAATCAGAATTCAAGAGGGAGGCTGGAAGAAGAGCATAAGTAAAGCCTCAAACCTCAAAGAGCTGCTTCTCTAGCCTCTACTAACTAAGGCCCAACCAGTAGAGCTTGGGGACACCTCTATTGTGGTGCAACTCAAAGCAGAATAGAGGCTCCCCAGCTCTACCACAGCTTCCCCTCATCTCTGGTATCTGAGGCTTGGAGCTTTTAAACAAGAATTGCTGTATCTAAGTCTTAGCTGTAGAACAATAGCAAAGTTTGAAGCCCGGAGCAGCTCACTAGCAGGGTGGAGCACACCAATGAAGTGAAATACCTCTGGAGACTTGCTGAAATAGCCCAGAGATTTGCAGGCAGCTGGAGATCTTGTACTAGCAGGTGGGGGTAATACGGCAACAACATGGGAGTATTAGGATTAATAGGATCCGATTTGAACTCACAGATTGGTGAGTCCTCTAGAACTCTGAGCTATGTTCAGAGAAAGGAACCAAGATGCAGAGAGGTGAAGAGATTCATTAGCACCACAGGGGAAGTACGGTGCTTCTGGGGGAAGTACCACATAGCAAATGGGTACTGTTTGCAACTGGTTCCAAAGTCTCTGTCCCTGAACCATAAACTCTTTTGGTCACAAAAATCAACCATGTGCCTAGAGAATGCCACTGGACCTCAAGGAGTGAGGTCACCCAGTGACAGCAGAGCCTTATGGACTGCTGTGACTACCCAAGGTATCATCTTCAGAAAGTCCCTACCTGTGATATATTTCAGCTCGGCCCTCCCTCTGAATCCGGGTAGAGTTTTCAGAACATTAGAGTGCCCTGGCTGACCCAGCAGTGAGATCACAGGGCCTTGGCATAGGGAGGTGGCCTACAAGCCTCACCCACTGTGGGCCCTAGTGACCCCTCTACCCCCAGGCTCAGCCTCCTTCTGGGGGAGTTTTTCTTCTAACCCTGGCAGGTGGGAAGAAGGGGAAGGAACATTGTGGCGACTCAGTTATTTCTGTCAGAACCAAGCTGACCAAAGAGCCCCTCTCACGCCAACCAGGAGGAAGTGGTGGGTGGAGAGGCAGGGCAGGAGTTACCAGCTGGTGGCAACCAGCTGCACTGGTACCAGCGAATCTTCTGTGTGAATATGAAGAACTGGGCCCTGATTGGTCCTGGGTTTATAGGCTGTCCTGGAAGGTTGGTATAGGGCTGGGGAAGCCCCAGCCTGCCTTTCCTGCTGCCTTCTACATCAAGCATGCCCACAGGCTCCCTGCTGGCACACCCTTGCTTATTCACCATTTCATTCATTTAAACATCCCAAAATGGAAAGGGTTCAGTAGGAGGGTACTGTGGACTGGGACCAGAGAGGTCACAGAGTGGAAGCAGCCCTGCACACTATCGCAGGGCTTATGCTTTATCTCTCATGTCATCTATTTCTCTGCAGGTCTGCACCATTCTCCCTTCACTCACAACTAGCCAAGCATCTCTGTGTCCTCCAGATTAAGTTCTGGAAGGAGCCAACTGATTGCTTACTTGCCACTAGTTTATTATTTAATTTTATGTATTTATTCCTGTCTCTGGGAATTCAGTTCTCTTCTTTCAACTCCTTAACCTCTCCCTTTTGGACAGCTTTATGCCTGTAAGAGCCTGGACCAAAGCCGCTTGACTATCCTTGGGGCAAGGACAGCCGCAAGCATTCACTCTTCAGTAAGTATTTACTGACTAAATATTTGCCTACTATGCTCCAGGCACTGTCTTAGAAACTGGGGATACAGCAGTGAATAACACCACCACCAAATAATACCATCCTGGTGAATTTTACATTCTAGGAGGGATGATGGACAATAAACTGGATGAATAAGTAAACTGATAGTGTAAGCAGAAGTCTATAAGTGATAAGGAGCAAAGACCTAAAGGAGGTGAAGGAATGGGCCATGAAATCAAAAATCTATTCTTGGCTTGGAAAAGCCAAGCAAGAGACTAGCAAGTGCAAAGGCCCTGGGGCAAAATTGTGATGGAATGATGAAAGAGCCAGGACAGCTGTGTGGCTGGAAGGGCATGGGGATAGGAATTCAAAAAGTTTCCATCTGATAGGTTAAGTGTGGGTAAAATTGTAATATTTCCAGAATATCTCACCTGGCTTTAGTACATCTGCATATCAACATGAGCTCAAGGGTGGAGAGAAGTATGGCTTTCCTGCATTTGCATCATTCCTCAGGGGTGGAAAGAAGTTCATCTCCTATCAATGGGTAATTACCTGGGCAAGGAGGGCTTATCTGTACCCAAGAGGTGAGTGGAGGGCTGGTTTTGTTGCTCCTGGAGCAGGAAAGAGAGAAGGCCCTGGACTGCAGCTTGTAAGCAATAAACGGGTTTTTAACTTTATTTCTCCCTTTGATTTCTGTTTTTAGAGGTATTTTGCCCCAGGATTTCCTCTCCCCGCACTTACAGTCCCTCTGGCTGCTGGGTGAAGTATAGACTGTAGCAAAGGCAAGGTTGGAAGCAGGAGGATCACTAGTTAGGGGACTGACTCGTAATCCAGGTAGGTGATGACAGTGGCTGGGACAGGAAATGAACAGTGTTGAAGATGAAAAATGGCTGGACACAAAGTCCTATTTGCTCTAAGTGCAGCAAGAGAAAAATTCTCATGGTTTTCAGATGAATTTAGAGAAACAATCATAATTAAAATCATTTTACTTTATAAAGCCATGGAGCATGTGAGGCATGCAGGTCACTGATTCTATCTTGATGCACAGATTCTGTGTACCCAGACCTTTCCAGTCTAGGACCTAATTTGTCCTCCTCTGTGAGATGATATGCTTGAGGCCATTTTCAGGACCCTGTATGGAACAATTTATAAGTGGAGTGACTGAACCATCCTTGAGCGCTGGCATCTGTTGGGTTCTGTCCATGGTTCCCTTTGCTCTGCGCATTGATCCATACCACCAGGACCAGTTTCATACCTACTAAAGCTGCTGTTCTCAGTATGGTCAATGCTTTGAGTTTCATAAACTCCTCTCTAGATACTTGATCTATTTGAGTACTGCAGAAACAGTTGGTAAGGTAGAGCACAGGGTAGGGAGAGGCAGTGAGGCCCTTGAAAGTCATGCTGATAGCTTGGAGTTTGTAACTCTGGGGGGTAAAATCCCAGGGCAAAATACCGCTAAAACCTAAATCAGTCAAAGGGAGAGATAAAGTTAAGAAACTTTTTTTCTTACAAGCTGTCTTCTGTCTCCCTCTTGACCCAGCTACAGCAGAAGAAAGCTCCACCCCACCTCTCCAATCCAGATAAACCCTTGCATGCCCTTGCAATTACCTACTGATATGTAGATTAAACTAATTTTCTCCACCCCTTGAAAACACCTATTGATATGCAAATACACTAAAGCCAGGCGAGATATTCTGGAAATATTACAATTTTACCCACAGAGTTGATGCTGTGTATGTGAAAGGGAAATCATCAGAGGCTTTAAAGTCTGACAGAGACATGCTCACGTTTCTCAAGGTTAATTTGGTCATACCTGGGTGTTAGAACCCCTCAGGTCATAGCTGAGGGGAGGAAGAGCTGTAGTGGCCAAATATCCCTTAGGTGAGAACTGATGGTGATTCTAATAGAAGGAATGAAATTGATGGGTTAGAGGACTTGGGCCCTCAGAGAACTGACAGCCTGCAATGTGGTGGTGGCAGCCAGTGCCTGGGACTAAGGAAGAAGCCTGCATGTGTGAAAGCCATCGCCAGCCACAAGACTGCCTCACATGACCCCAGTCTTGTAGCCTTTGTAGCTTTGCACATCTTTGTGATGCTGGGGTTCTTGTTCGTGGAGAGGAAGAATGAACTTCACAAACACTCAAGGCAGAGTCTTTTATATAGAGATAAAACATGAAGCAGAGCTCCTGGCTCAGACCAGGAGGGGACAAGAGACTCCTGGGTGATGCATTGTCTAAGGGTTTTATAGGCAGTTGAGAGACAAAGGGCTAGGGATGTACACCTGCTAAGCGGTCCCAAAATGTTTATCTTTGAAGAAAAACTAAGTTTCTTATTAGTCTTCCTGGTTATTTACAAGAAATTTACGGCTCTGATTTCCTCCCAGGATAGCAACTTCCTGGTCTGGGAGCATATCACTCAAGACTGATTGCTTTGCTCCCAAGGTGGGCTGAGTTAATTGTCTTTTTTTTTTTTTTTTTTTTTACTGTATCAATACCATAAGTTTACTTTGTTTACAAGATGAATTGTCTGTCAGTACCTATATCAATATTTTCTTATAGCATACAAAGCATCATAGATGGTATATGTATTACTAACACTAGACATCAAATGTGCACAAATAATATGAAAAATAAATTCATATTTATTTACAGATATAATGATTCATGCATTGATAATAAAGCAGCTTTATGGTAACCTAGTGTAGTCTATACATTAGCTTATATGCCTAGCCTGTATTCTAATGAATGAATTTTTGTAAAATTTTTATGGCATACAATATTACAGTGATACAATTCAGTATTAGAAACATTGCTACACTTAAAAAAGCCCATTTACATGTGGTGATAGTCTGACATACAATTTCTCCAATTATGAAACGCATCTGTAAGGTAATGTAACTTTTTTTTTTTTTTTGATAGGGCATCTCTCATATTGATTGATCAAGTGGTTGTTAACAACAATAAAATTCAGTATAGGGGGGTCAATGCTCAATGTACAATCATTAATCCATCTCAACCCTAACTCTCATCAGTCTCCAATCTTCTGAAGCATAACGAACAAGTTCTTACATGGTGAACGAATTATTACATAGTAAATAAATTCTTACATGGTGAACAGTACAAGGGCATTTATCACAGAAACTTTCAGTTTTGATCACGCATTATGAACTATAAACAATCAAGTCAAATATGAATATTCATTTGATTTTTATACTTGATTTATATGTTGATCCCACATTTCTCCCTTTATTATTATTATTATTTTTATTTTTAATAAAATGCTGAAGTGGTAGGTAGATGCAAGATAAAGGTAGAAAACATAGTTTAGTGTTGTAAGAGAACAATTGTAGATGATCAGGTGTGTGCCTGTAGACTATGTGTTAATCCAAGCTAGACAAGGGCAATAAACCATCCACGGATGCAGAAGATTTCTCTCAAAGCAGGGGGGATGAGGTTCTGAGCCTCACCTCTGTTGATCCCCAATTTCTCACCTGATGGCCCCCCTGCGACTGTGCCTGTCTTAGGTTGTTCCTCCCTTGAGGAACCTTACCCGTCTCTGGCTAACCAGTCATCTTCCGGGGCCATACAGGGAAATGTAAAGTTGGTAAGTGAGAGAGAAGCCATATTGTTTGAAAAGGTTAGCTTTTTACTTCTTTGCATATTTATGCCCTGTGGCTTCTATGCCCAGCACTTGTCTCGACTTATCTTTACCACCTGAAGGAATTATGATACTCGGTAACTTCGATATGAGGCACGAATTCTATTTAAGGGTTGTAAAATTAGGAAGGAAGAAGAAAAGCTATAGAGGTAGCATATGGAAGAAAACATGGGAGGATTGATTATTTCTTTGACATATCTTCTTGTAGAGTACCTTAAGTATGTATAGGTTTTAAACTACTAACTAATTTGTACACACATATTAACATAATAGGAATACGGTGACATAAACAAAGCAAATCTATAATTACCATCCATCTCCAGTGAAGCCAAGAAAACCATTTAGGCACCCTAGGCATTTGTGAAAATTTGTCTATGATATGATGGATATTGTCCAACTGCACTTGAACAGTCTGAGAGAAATCAGACAAATTAAAGCAGCCCATTTCTGGGTTCTGTTCACCTCCCATATGTCCTTTTAACTGTAGATAGTCTATAGTCATAAGATTTTGGAGTGCTACACCTTGCACCCCTCCCAACTCCTGGTTGAGTTCCAACAGTACAGATCCGGTCAAATTCATTGTCTCACTGTATGCACATGCCAGCCTAGACATCTCCCTCCTCATTCCAATGGCAAGTCCAGGAAACGGTGGGGTGGACGCAGCCACGACTGCAGCATCGCCCGGATCCCTGTGGAGGCTTTTTGATGATCATCCCCCGGCACGAGTCCTCCAGAGAGTGCTGATGCCGGAAGCTCCTCCTCATATCGTATCTTAGTTCATTTTCTGGGTATCCAAGCTAGGCCTTAATCTTCTGCATAGAAACAAACAGACTCTTTGCCCACACTTTGACATGCCCTCTATACCACTGTGCAGAACTCATTGGAGGTCAGCACACAGGTACTGCTTTTTTTTTTTTTTATTAAGAGAAAGGAATATTATCAGAAAAGAGTACCTCCATAGCTGATCATCTGACACCCTTTAAGTGATCAACATTAAGGATATTTAAAGCATGCGTTGATCTTTGATTTACCAATAGTTTTATCCTATCAAGGAGTAATCCCCCTTTTCTTTCTTTCTTTCTTTCTTTTTTTTTTTTAATCTTTAATCTACACTTACATGAAGAGTACTATATTTACTATGCTCTCCCCTATATCAGGTCCCCCCTAACAACCACAGTATGGTTACTGTCCATCAGCTTAGCAAAATGTTGTAGAATCCCTACTTGTCCTCTCTGTGTTGTGCAGCCCACCCTCCCCTTTCTCCCCCCTCCATGCATGTTAATCTTAATACCCCCCTTCTTCTCCCCCCCCCTTATCCCTCCCTGCCCACCCATCCTCCCCAGTTCCTTTCCCTTTGGTACCTGTTAGTCCATTTTTGGGTTCTGTAATTCCGCTGCTGTTTTGTTCCTTCAGTTTTTCCTTTGTTCTTACACTCCTCAGATGAGTGAAATCATTTGGTATTTCTCTTTCTCCGCTTGGCTTATTTCACTGAGCATAATACTCTCCAGCTCCATCCATGTTGCTGCAAATGGTTGGATTTTTCCACTTCTTATGGCTGAGTAGTATTCCATTGTGTATATGTACCACATCTTCTTTATCCATTCATCTACAGATGGACATTTAGGTTGCTTCCAATTCTTGGCTATTGTAAATAGTGCTGCGATAAACATAGGGGTGCATCTGTCTTTCTCAAACTTGATTGCTGCGTTCTTAGGGTAAATTCCTAGGAGTGGAATTCCTGGGTCAAATGGTAGGTCTGTTTTGAGCATTTTGATGAACCTCCAAACTGCTTTCCACAATGGTTGAACTAATTTACATTCCCACCAGCAGTGTAGGAGGGTTCCCCTTTCTCCACAGCCTCGCCAACATTTGTTATTGTTTGTCTTTTGGATGGCAGCTATCCTTACTGGTGTGAGGTGATACCTCATTGTAGTTTTAATTTGCATTTCTCTGATAATTAGCGATGTGGAGCATCTTTTCATGTGTCTCTTGGCCATCTGTATTTCTTTTTTAGAGAACTGTCTGTTCAGTTCCTCTGTCCATTTTTTAATTGGGTTATTTGTTTTTTGTTTGTTGAGGCGTGTGAGCTCTTTATATATTCTGGACGTCAAGCCTTTATCGGATCTGTCATTTTCAAATATATTCTCCCATACTGTAGGGTTCCTTTTTGTTCTATTGATGGTGTCTTTCGCTGTACAGAAGCTTTTCAGCTTAATGTAGTCCCACTTGCTTATTTTTGCTGTTGTTTTCCTTCCCCGGGGAGATATGTTCAAGAAGAGGTCACTCATGTTTATGTCTAAGAGGTTTTTGCCTATGTTTTTTTCCAAGAGTTTAATGGTTTCATGACTTACATTCAGGTCTTTGATCCATTTTGAGTTTACCTTTGTATATGGGGTTAGACAATGGTCCAGTTTCATTCTCCTACATGTAGCTGTCCAGTTTTGCCAACACCATCTGTTGAAGAGACTGTCATTTTGCCATTGTATGTCCTTGGCTCCTTTATCAAATATTAATTGACCATATTTGTTTGGGTTAATGTCTGGAGTCTCTAATCTGTTCCACTGGTCTGTGGCTCTGTTCTTGTGCCAGTACCAAATTGTCTTGATTACTATGGCTTTGTAGTAGAGCTTGAAGTTGGGGAGTGAGATCCCCCCTACTTTATTCTTCTTTTTCAGGATTGCTTTGGCTATTCGGGGTCTTTGGTGTTTCCATATGAATTTTTGAATTATTTGTTCCAATTCATTGAAGAATGTTGCTGGTAATTTGAGAGGGATTGCATCAAATCTGTATATTGCTTTGGGCAGGATGGCCATTTTGACGATATTAATTCTTCCTAGCCATGAGCATGGGATGAGTTTCCATTTATTAGTGTCCCCTTTAATTTCTCTTAAGAGTGACTTGTAGTTTTCAGAGTATAAGTCTTTCACTTCTTTGGTTAGGTTTATTCCTAGGTATTTTATTCTTTTTGATGCAATGGTGAATGGAATTGTTTTCCTGATTTCTCTTTCTATTGATTCATTGTTAGTGTATAGGAAAGCTACAGATTTCTGTGTGTTAATTTTGTATCCTGCAACTTTACTGTATTCTGATATCAGTTCTAGTAGTTTTGGAGTGGAGTCTTTAGGGTTTTTTATGTACAGTATCATATCATCTGCAAATAGTGACAGTTTAACTTCTTCTTTACCAATCTAGATTCCTTGTATTTCTTTGTTTTGTCTGATTGTTGTGGCTAGGACCTCCAGTACTATGTTAAATAACAGTGGGGAGAGTGGGCATCCCTGTCTGGTTCCCGATCTCAGAGGAAATGCTTTCAGCTTCTCGCTGTTCAGTATAATGCTGGCTGTGGGTTTATCATATATGGCCTTTATTATGTTGAGGTACTTGCCCTCTATTCCCATTTTGCTGAGAGTTTTTATCATGAATGGATGTTGAATTTTGTCAAATGCTTTTTCAGCATCTATGGAGATGATCATGTGGTTTTTGTCTTTCTTTTTGTTGATGTGGTGGATGATGTTGATGGATTTTCGAATGTTGTACCATCCTTGCATCCCTGGGATGAATCCCACTTAGTCATGGTGTATGATCCTTTTGATACACTGTTGAATTCGGTTTGCTAATATTTTGTTGAGTATTTTTGCATCTACATTCATCAGGGATATTGGTCTGTAATTTTCTTTTTTGGTGGGGTCTTTGCCTGGTTTTGGTATTAGGGTGATGTTGGCTTCATAGAATGAGTTTGGGAGTATTCCCTCTTCTTCGATTTTTTGGAACACTTTAAGGAGAATGGGTATTATGTCTTCTCTGTGTGTCTGATAAAATTCCGAGGTAAATCCGTCCGGCCCCGGGGTTTTGTTCTTGGGTAGTTTTTTGATTACTGTTTCAATTTCTTTGCTCCTAATTGGTTGTTTAATTTAACTTTTGTGTTTCTTCCTTGGTCAGTCTTGGGAGGTTGTATTTTTCTAGGAAGTTGTCCATTTCTTCTAGGTTTTCCAGCTTGTTGGCATATAGGTTTTCATAGTAGTCTTTAATAATTCTTTGTATTTCTGTGGAGTCTGTCGTGATTTTTCCATTCTCACTTCTGATTATGTTGATTTGTGTTGATTCTCTTTTTCTCTTAATAAGTTGGGCTAGAGGCTTATCTATTTTGTTTATTCTCTCAAAGAACCAGCTCTTGGTTTCGTTGATTTTTGCTATTGTTTTATTCTTCTCAATTTTGTTTATTTCTTCTCTGATCTTTATTATGTCCCTCCTTCTGCTGACTTTAGGCCTCATTTGTTCTTCTTTTTCCAGATTTGATCATTGTGATGTTAGACTATTCATTTGGGATTGTTCTTCCTTCTTCAAGTGTGCCTGGATCGCTATATACTTTCCTCTTAAGACTGCTTTCGCTGTGTCCCACAGAAGTTGGGGCTTAGTGTTGTTGTTGTCATTTGTTTCTATATATTCCTTGATCTCTATTTTGATTTGTTCATTGATCCATTGATTATTTAATAGCATGTTGTTAAGCCTCCATGTGTTTGTGAGCCTTTTTGTTTTCTTTGTAGAATTTATTTCTAGTTTTATACCTTTGTGGTCTGAAAAATTGGTTGGTAGAATTTCAATATTTTGGAATTTACTGAGGCTCTTTTTGTGAGCTAGTATATGGTCTATTCTGGAGAATGTTCCATGTGCACTTGAGAAGAATGTATATCCTGTTGCTTTTGGATGTAGAGTTCTATAGATGTCTATTAGGTCCATCTGTTCTAGTGTGTTGTTCAGTGCCTGTGTGTCCTTACTTATTTTCTGCCCGGTGGATCTATCCTTTGGGGTGAGTGGTGTGTTGAAGTCTCCTAGAATGAATGCATTGCAGTCTATTTCCCTCTTTAGTTCTGTTAGTATTTGCTTCACATATGCTGGTGCTCCTGTATTGGGTGCATATATATTTAGAATGGTTATATCCTCTTGTTGGACTGAGCCCTTTATCATTATGTAGTATCCTTCTTTATCTCTTGTTACTTTCTTTGTTTTGAAGTCTATTTTGTCTGATATTAGTACTGCAACTCCTGCTTTCTTCTCACTGTTGTTTGCCTGAAATATGTTTTTCCATCCCTTGGCTTTTAGTCTATGCTTATCTTTGGGTTTAAGTTGAGTTTCTTGTAAGCAGCATATAGATGGGTCTTGCTTTTTTATCCATTCTATTACTCTGTGTCTTTTGATTGGTGCATTAAGTCCATTTACATTTAGGGTGACTATTGAGAGATATGTACTTATTGCCATTGCAGGCTTTAGATTCGTGGTTTCCAAAGGTTCAAGGTTAGCTTCTTTAGTATCTTACTGCCTAACTTAGCTCGCTTATTGAGCTGTTATATACACTGTCTGGAGATTCTTTTCTTCTCTCCCTTCTTATTCCGCCTCCTCCATTCTTCATATGTTGTGTATTTTGTTCTGTGCTCTTTTTAGGAGTGCTCCCATCTAGAGCAGTCCCTGTAGGATGCCCTGTAGAGGTGGTTTGTGGGAAGCAAAATCCCTCAGCTTTTGCTTGTCTGGGAATTGTTTAATCCCGCCATCATATTTAAATGATAGTCGTGCTGGATACAGTATCCTTGGTTCAAGGCCCTTCTGTTTCATTGCATTAAGTATATCATGCCATTCTCTTCTGGCCTGTAGGGTTTCTGTTGAGAAGTCTGATGTTAGCCTGATGGGTTTTCCTTTATAGGTGACCTTTTTCTCTCTAGCTGCCTTTAAAACTCTTTCCTTGTCCTTGATCCTTGCCATTTTAATTACTATGTGTCTTGGTGTTGTCCTCCTTGGATCCTTTCTGTTGGGGGTTCTGTGTAATTCCATGGTCTGTTCGATTATTTCCTCCCCCAGTTTAGGGAAGTTTTCAGCAATTATTTCTTCAAAGAGACTTTCTATCCCTTTTCCTCTTTCTTCTTCTTCTGGTACCCCTATAATACGAATATTATTCCTTTTGGATTCGTCACATAGTTCTCTTAGTGTTGTTTCATTCCTGGATATCCTTTTATCTCTCTCTATGTCAGCTTCTATACGTTCCTGTTCTCTGGCTTCTATTCCTTCAATGGCCTCTTGCATCTTATCCATTCTGCTTATAAATCCTTCCAGGGATTGTTTCACTTCTGTGATCTCCTTCCTGACATCTGTGATCTCCCTCCGGACTTCATCTCATTGCTTTTGCATTTTTCTCTGCATCTCATCCCATTGCTCTTGCATTTTTCTCTGCATCTCTGTCAGCATGTTCATGATTTTTATTTTGAATTCTTTTTCAGGAGGACTGGTTAGGTCTGTCTCCTTCTCAGGTGTCGTCTCTGTGATCTTTGTCTGCCTGTAGTTTTGCCTTTTCATGGTGATAGAGATAGTTTGCAGAGCTGGTACGAGTGACCGCTGGAAGAGCTTCCCTTCTTGTTGGTTTGTGGCCTTCCTCTCCTGGGAGAATAGCGACCTCTAGTGTCTTATGCTTGTCAGCTGTGCGCAGACAGGGCTTCTGCTACCTGCCCGTTTGCTATGGAGTTTATCTCCTCTGTTGCTGTGGGCGTGGCCTGGCTGGTGCTTCTCCTCCGAAGTGGTGGAGCCCCGTTGGAGGGGGAGCGGCGGGGAGGCTATTTTTCTCCGTAAGGGGCCTCTGTGCTCCCTGTTGCCCAGGGAGTTAGAGTGCCCAGAGATCCCCAGGTTCCCTGCCTCTGGTCTAAGTGTCCTGTCCTGCCCCTTTAAGACTTCCAAAAAGCACTCTCCAAACCAAAACAACAACAGCAACAATGAGAGAGGGAACAAAAAAAAAAAAAAAAAAAAAAAAGGAAAAAACACGGGATTTTTTTTTTTTTTCCTCAGGCGCCAGTCCTAGGCACCCGCTCACTGGTCCTGCTGCCCTGCCTCCCTTGCACTGGGGTCCCTGTCCCTTCAAGGCTTCCAAAAAGCACCCACCCATCGGTCCCGCAGGGAAAAACACGCGATATTCTTTGTCTTCAGGCGCCGGTCCCAGGCACCCTCTCACCAGTCCTGCTGCTCTGCCTCCCTAGCACCGGGGTCCCTGTCCCTTTAAGGCTTCCAAAAAGCACTCGCCAAAAAGAGAAAAAAACAAAGGGGAAAAATACGCGATTTCCTCCGTCCTTAGGCACCTGTCTCAGGCACCCACCCACCGGTCCCGCCACCCTGCCTCCCTAGCAACGGGGTCCCTGTCCCTTTAAGGCTTCCAAAAAGCACTCGCCAAAAAAAAAAAAAAAAAACGCTCCGGTTTCTTTCCACCCGCCGGGAGCCGGGGGGAGCTGCGCTCGGGTCCCACTGGGCTGGGGCTTGTATCTTACCCCCTTCGCAAGTTGCTGGGTTCTTGCATGTGTGGATGTGGTCTGGATGTTGTCCTGTGTCCTCTGGTCTCTATTTTAGGAAGAGTTTTGTTTGTTATATTTTCATAGCTCTATGTGTTTTTGGGAGGAGATTTCCACTGCTCTACTCATGCCGCCATCTTGGCTCCGCCTCTAGTTTTCTTTTTCTTAAAGAGTATGTTAAGAAATTTACTTTTTAACTAATTGCGTTTTAAAATGCAATCTTATTTTCAAGATGGAATCCTTCCTGTTTTTACTATGTTGTTTTGGGCTTACTTGCTATTTTGCCCAGTTTGCAAATCACTTGTTTAGGGCTGGAGAAAGAAAAGCAGCACTTGGGTAAAGTCAGAAAAACAAGCTGGAACCCCCGGCAGGCTAAAGCAAATTCTTTAGGTTGCTATTCATAGATCATTCTGTTTTTAGGAGAATTGATTGCCTTCCTTGAAATCTGTGGTACATGCAGCAGCTCACTAAATCTTGACAGAGCTCTGTTTCTTGTTATAGCTACCCCCCATTGTCTGGCGCCTGGGACATCTTGCCCCCATGACCTGGAGGCTGTAAGATAAATTTTAACCAAAATAAGCAGGTGACGAGAGGCAACAAAGGGCCAGGCAGTTTATTTGAGCGCAATTCCCAGGCAAGGTTCACCAGTCTACATAAATGGAGACTGGGGAAGTCACGCTTGGTCAGGGAGGTGGGGGGCTTATAAGGGGTTAGGTGGGAGAGGAGTGGGCAAGCTATCCTAGGGGTGTGGAGAGGTATGATTGACTAAAGGTGACATGACAAACACCTAGAAACTTTTTTTCCTTCCAAGAGGGAGGAGGCTGACATCTGGGTCTTAGTTGGCACATCAGAAGGATGGAATTCAGGAAGAGCTGTCCCCTTTCCATATAAGGCACAGAACTTGGGGTCTGGTCTGTTCTACTTTCATGGTATCTCTGTGTTCTGTTTGCATGTCCTTGTTTTTCCTTCCTCCAGCCTAACATTCCAGCCTTTTGGTTATAATGGGTGACGACTCAATCTGGCTACTTCCGGCTGACAAGAGGCATCATGGGGGTTTGAGTCTGGTATTAGGCCGAAGGAGGGGGTTCAGTGGGAAGAGGTGCATAACAGTGAAGTAACATCTGGTTGGTGGCGACCCGGGTCATCTGGGTTAGCCACTGTTGGAGGAGCCTGAGGACACAAGGGACAACTAAGAGTAAACCACAAACTGTTAATAAGGGGCCCAGTAGGGGCATTAGCCAGGCCATTATGGGGGACTGGAATTCTGGATCAAGTTTACATTTCAATGACTAGTATTAGGATTTAGTATAGATAAGACTGCATTATTGAAACAATACTTTTCTCTAAAATAACCCTCATTTTTATTAGAAGTAGCCAGATTAAGAAAATAATTAACAGTTGGCTTGATTATTTGCATAAGTGCAGCAAGAAGAGTAATTGATTACATGGGGTCTTTTAAATGTGCTTTGCTGGAACTTTTTATAAGGAATTTCAGATTGAACTTTTAAAGGCTTCTCAAGGCCAGACAGCTAAACCAGACTTGCCATCAGGTTGTGCCTGCAGTTCCGGGTGAATTCTTCTCTTCTCGAGGTTCCCAAGACATTCCTGAGGTTCATGCACCTGCCAGGATGTGACCTTCCTTACTCACCTGGTAAGGCTGCTGGGAACTCTGTAAGCAAGGTACCAGGCCAGTTCTTCTAAGGGGCTTTGTTGGCTTTATAAAGTCAATCTTAGTTCTTTAAAGCTGTCTGTTCATATCTGAGTTTACACACGTGTCTCTCAGGTATGACATTCCAGTCAGAGCCTTGGTAATATAACCAGTGTTTTTAATTGTCTTCTTACAAGGAAAGCAGATTCTTATTGAACTTGTGCAAATAAACATACTGCCATGAAATATAAAAATAGTCACTGAGAGTTTTTAAATTCTGGAGGGATCAGGTAGAGAGAAAGATAAAGTTTCAATTCTGCTTATAAAGGCAGTCATTTACTAAACTGTTGTCAGCTTAAGAGAAAAAGCTTAAAACACTTTATCAACAACATTTGAAAGAAAAAGCCACAAAATCATCTTCTTTAGTTTACTTAATCCTATGTAACTACTACCTGTTCTGCTGAAATCTAGTTTTTCACCAGTTTAGGAGTAATAAAACAGTGAGTATAGATGACAAAAGACTTACAAATGACAATGGTTAAAGATCTGATGAGAGCTTACTGTAAGACAGTTGTCATAAGGAAATTTGGATATTTCTGTAACACAAAACATTCAGTAACAAAGTTTAACATCATTCCCTTTGACAGTGCTTTCCAAATAATTAAGCAGGTAATTATATATCAGATAAATAAGCCAAATTAGCCAAATATTTTCTCTAATAAGAAAAAATTCCTCTGACATGTTCCAGGGGCCCTCTGGAAAATATCAGAGTTAACTAGAGGTAAAAGCACCTTTTTGGATTTGATTTTTTTTTTTTTTTTTTGGCACTTGCTTAAATAGGATTATAGGTTGCCATGAAGCAATACTTATCCATTTAACCAGAATGACAACAAAATACCTCAAAGGCAAATAAAGAAAAGTTAGGAAAGTTTAGCCTTTAGTCCTTTTAATATTAAAATCTCACTATCTTAAATACTCAGACAACTCCTTGAGACTTTAAGCATGAGAAACTGCTTCCACAAAACAATTAGAAAACCTTTTATAATCTTTCAACATTAAGAGCAGACTGTTTAAGAAAACTTTGTCTTTTTAACTGAAAACAAAATTCTAATTTTGCTGTGTACTTGATACAGAGAATCATTTGCCTTAATTTTATGTAGCAGGACCATATCAATTCTTCCACAAACTTTGTATAACTTCCTTTTACAGTTAGAGTTCTCCCTCTTTAAATAAACAGCTGTATTTTAGAACAAAGTTACTTTCTTTTATCAAAAGACACATTCTTTAGCATGCAAAAATGTTTTCCTTATTACTTTAACTGGTTTTAATTAGAACTTAAAACCATTAGGTACCTTAATATTCAGTGAACACTGAGAAGTAGGCTATTATAAACTGTTACACTAGCATTCTTTGAAACATTTATGAACACATTTTATAATTTCTGGAATCGTGTGCTTTACAGCACAATCTCATTAAGCACAAAATATGTTTAAACTTAGCAAAGCTTTAAGGTTTTAAGTCACCACAAAGATTCTCAGGCTGTTCTGTAGGTATATACATTGTAACACACAATTATTCAGATGTTCACTTGCTACACTTACTTTACTCATTCTTAACAACTATGCTAGATTACTTACAAAACTTTTACTGGACATTAGACAAAGTCAAGCCTCTAAGCATTTTATTCTTGAAAGATTTAGCAGATGACATCAACTTAAATGACTTTAGGTCAACTTAGGCAGCTGATAACCATAAGGACATGTCCATTTCAGTTCAACTTAAATTAGCATTAATGGTTAATGTTTTTTATTAGATTTTCTGGGAGTTTTAGAATGCTCAGTTTTCACAAGCGCTTGTTTTTAAATAAATTTTTATTAATATCATCTGGAGGCAAGAAAATATTTTTCATTTACACACTGAGACACACAAACATACAAATTGAGACATAATGACTACAGTTAGCAACACTTTTCATATAAAAGCATATACACAAACTGATATAAAGATTTGAGTTACTAATATTTAATTGCTTTCTTTCTCTTTAGCTTCTTGTCCGTGGCTTTCAGAACTGGAGGGTGGGAGGAGCATGTTCTGGTGGGTGAAGGGGGCGATGAAGGTGGAAGGAGAGGGAGAGGAGGTGGTGCTGTAGGATCTGAAGAATCAAAAGTTAGCATAAGTACAGCCATCTTAAAGGCTTAAATACCACCCCCTAACCTAGAAGGAGGAAAATTATTAGAATCTTGAAAAACAAGTTAGTCAGCCAGTGTTAAATGTAGTGACCTTTAATTAGCTGACCTCAAATCAGTTAATCATACACAGCAAGCTTATCTTACTAGAATCACCCTAAACATTCCGAAGGTAATCTTATCTAACCAGACCCCAGGATGTGGCCCCGGCAAAGATTTATGTGTCTATGAAAAAACACTGTATTGTGATTGTGGAAAATGTTGCCCCCTTTGAAAATGCTATAAAACCTTCTGGCTTTGTGTGCTCAGGGTCCTTGTTGAGACCCGCTGCGTCGGGCTAACTTGGACCCCAGCTAGCTGGTTCCTGAATAAATTCCTCTTGCTTATTGCATCAAGAGACGCCTTTCGTGAGTGATTTGGGGTGGCGTCCTCCTCTGGGAAAATCCAACATTTGAGGGCTCGTCCGGGATCATGCGCTCACCCCGCTTCACTCCCGAAGTCGCTCTTGGAGGAAGAGGTAAGATTAGTGGCGCCTTGGTTTGTCTGTGTTCTGTTTTCTGTTTTTCAGTGAGACCGGTCAGAATTCTGAAAGGGGGTACCCACTGTCTGGCAGCTGTCCCGATCCTGTAAAGGGGTTGAGACTGCGGTCGGTAGACGTACTAGGAGCACCGCAGGCTGCAACCCTGGGGGACGCCTCGGGGAGGTTGGGAGGCCAGGGACGCCTGGTAGCCTCCCGTCTGTTTTTCTGGCAAGGTGAATCTGATGAGATAGGGTTGATTTTAGGGCGCCAAGAGTATCAACCCACTGATTCTTTTCGGTTTTTAGTCAAAAATCTGAAGAAAACAAAAAGCGGCCGCTGTGTGTCTAATCTGTGTGTGTCTGTTTTTTGTGTCTTTCACGTGCCTAATAATTGTTATACTGACAATGGGACAGATTCAGACAACCCCCTAAGTGTGTAAATGAATATATCTTTCTACCTCCGGATGGTATTAATGAAATTGATTTAAAGACAAGCGCTTGTGAAAATTGAGTATTCTAAAACTTCCAGAAAACCTGATAAAAAAGTGTTAAGCATTAATGCTAATTTGAGTTTGCCTAAGGAGGGCATGTCTTGGTAGTTGTTGGCTGCCTGAGTTTACCTAGAGTCATTTGAGTCATGTTATCTGCTAAATCTTTTAAGAATAGAATGCTTAGAAGCTTGGCTTTGTCTAGTGTTCAGTGGGGGGCTTGTGAGTAGGCTAGCATAGTTGTTGCAGGTAGGTGAGCTGGATAAGTGTGGCAAGTGAACACCTTTTTAATTGTGTGTTGCAGTGTGTATGTCTACCTGCAGCCTGAGAATCTTTGTAGTAACTTAAAGCCTTAGAGTTTTGTTAAGTTGAGAAGATGTGCTCTGTGTTTGCTGGGAGATTGTGCTGTGAAGCTCATGGTTGCAGAAATTGTAGAATGTGTTCATAAGTTTGTCAGTCTAGGGAATGTTGGTTTGACAGTTTGCAGTGTCCTGCTTCTCAGTGTTCACTGGAGGTTGAAGTTTCTAATAGTTTTGAGTTCTGGTTAGAACTGCTTAAGGTGATGGAGAGGGCATTTCTCTATGCTGCAAGATGTATGTTTTGATGAGAGAAAGTGTAAAGAACGGAAATTCGTTTTGTTGAAAGTAAAAGAGAGTGATTGTTAAAGAGAGAGAACACTGAATGTAAAAAGAAAGTTGTAGAAGGCTTGTGGAAGAGTTAGTATAGTCATGCTATGTGAAATTGAAGCGAGTAAGTCTTGGTATCGAGTGCACAGCAAAATTAGAATCTCGTTTCCAGTTAAACAGTTTTTTTAACTGTTAGTCTGCTCTTAGTGTTGAAAGATCAAAGCAGTTTCTCATGCTTAAAGTCTCAGTGAGTTGCCATAAAATCGTAATATTAAAAAGACTAAAAGCTAAAGTTTGTTAACTGTATAACCCTTATTTGCCTTTGAAATATTTTGTTATTGAAAATGATTGCATAGCCTGAGAAATTGAATTCCTAAGCAGAATGGTAACAAAGCTTTTTTCAGCTGATTAAATGCACTTAGTTAACAAACCAAAATTTATTCTTAAAAATTAAACTGTAGAATCTGGACAAGATTATGTTTCTCCCAGAAAAATAGGTTTCACTGTAAAGGTTTAGATGGACGAACGTGTGACTACTTTTGAGAAAAGTTGTAATAGATTTTTTTGAGAACCACCAGGTCTTCTTGTTTAATTTATATGCTGTGGATATGTTTGTATGTTTTAAAAAACATGGAGGACTCCATCTTTTTTTAATGCAAATAATCTTATAAGCTGCTATGCAAATTCTATTAAAAAGCTCTATCTACTATTAAAGAGTAAAACATTCTTGAAGCTTTCAGGGAAGACCTGTAGACTTAAGCACTTTCTCTGCTTTTTTGTATCTGGTCTTAGACACTTATGCTGAGTTATGTTCTTATTATTTTCACTGTTTGTAAGCTATTGATTGTAAGCCAAAGGTCATTTCTCAGTCCCTAAATTAAGAAGTAAAATGCCTGATCTCTTTCATCTCAAAGCATATTTCTGGTCATATATGAATATCTGTGTGAAAGAAAGAGACATTTAAATTTGAAATTCTGCTTAAACTTTTAAGTTGAATTTGACTATAGCCATATTCATTCTTTGTATGTATCTCTAACAGGTCTTTTGTATGCCTGGTGATATTATACTCTGCCTTGAGTTTAGACAGTTCTTTCAGCTAAATGTGAATTCTTATTGTAGCTTTTTTTCCCTTCCTGAAGATGAAAGCAGAGGAATCTACCATCTGCTACCATTCTCTCAAGAATGCTTAGTAACCTAGAATTATTTTGACTTTATATATATTGTCTTTTAAACTGACAGCAGCAGTCTCCCCTGCTGCCCCACCTTTTTAAAGTATCTCGTTTACTGTGCTGGGTATATAGATAATAAATGTGTAATGATAGACAGTTCTAATAGAATTAAATGCAAAAAAGTGCTTTTACCTCTAGTTAACTCTGACATGTTCCAGAGGGCCCTTGGAACATGTCAGAAGATTTTTTCTCATTGGAGAAAGTATTTGACTGGTTTGGCTTGTTTATCTGATATATATATCTATATATATATATATATATATATAGATATATATATTTACCAGAAAAGCACTGTCAAAGAGAATGATGCTAAATTTTGTTAGTGAATGTTTTGTATTACAGAAATATCAGAATTTCCTTATGTCAACTGTCTTACAGTAAGCTCTCATCAGATCTTTAACCATTGTCATTTGTAAGTCTTTTGTCATTTATAGTCAGTTTTATTATTCCTAAACTAGTAAAGAACTAGATTTGAGCAGAACAGGTATTAGTTACATAAGTTTACATAAACTAAAGAAAATGATTTTGTGTCTTTTTGTTTCAAATGTTGCTGATAAAGTGTTTTAACCTTGTTCTCTTAAACTGACAACAGTTTAGTAAATGACTCAGAATTGAAACATCCTTCTCTCTACCTGATCCCTCCAGAGTTTAAAAACTTTCAGTGACTGTTTTTGTATTCCATGGCAGTATGTTTATTTGCACGAGTTCAATAAGAATCTGCTTTCCTTGTGAGAAGACTACTTAAGAACACTGGTTATACTACCAGGGCTTTGACTGGAATGTCATACCTGAGAGACATGTGTATGGACTCAGATGTGAACAACTTTAAGGAACTAAGATTGACTTTATAAAGCCAACAAAGCCCCTTGGAAGAACTGGCCTGGTACCTTGCTTACAGAGTTCCCAGCAGCCTTACCAGGTGAGTAAAGAAGGTCACTTCCTGGCAGGTGCAGAGACCTCGAGAAGAGAAGAATTCATCCAAATCTACAGGTACTGCAGGCAAAGCCTGATGGCAAGTCTGGCTTGGCTGTCTGGCCTCAAGAAGCCTTTAAAAGTTCAATCTGAAATTCCTTACAAAAAGTTCCAGCAAAGCATATTTAAAAGAGCCTGTGTAATCAATTGCTCTTCTTGCTGCACCTGTGCAAATAATCAAGCCAGCTGTTAATTATTTTCTTAACCTAGTTACTTCTAGTAAAAATGAGAGTGATTTTAGAGAGAAGTATTGTTTCAATAATGCAGCCTCCTTCCAGAATAAAAAATCCAACTCCAGATGTTGCTACATAACCTAATAACACAATTTGTTTTATCTTGCCTAGAAGCCACAAAACTGCAAATAGTAATAGAAATGAAACCCAGAATGGAAGCGCCAGCCTTCTGAGGCCCTCTCAACTGACCAGTGATGGAGACCTAGCTGCACCCTTTACTGCGCCCCCTTCTCAGCACGAAGCAGCCAGAGCGGTCATCGCCCCTTTTCCGTAGCAGCAGCTAGAGTCTCTATCTGTAGAAGAAAGAATGAGACCATACCCATAGCCTTCCCTGGTAAAAACAGGTATTTAATCCCTCCTCCCGAGGGATAGTGGGCTTGTAACACTGGAGTGACCCCATGTGTCTCTACTTCTGCCTTCAACTCCTCCCGTGATTTCTGTATCATGGTTCAGCTGGTGCCCAGGTTGCTGTATCATGATGATCTCTCATTCGTAGCTGAATTTGAACCTAGGCATAGATATAAGAGAGAGCCGGTCTCGCTGACCTTAGCTGTGTTGTTAGAGATAGGAGTCGCAGCCAGAGTGAGAACGGGGGCAGCCGCTATTGTCCAAGGGAACCAACATTATGAAGGACTAAGGACAGCTATTGATGAAGACTTAAAGACCATAGAGCAATCCATTACAAAACTTGAAGAATCTCTGACTTCCCTCTCTGAAGTAGTCTTGCAGAATAGACGAGGGCTGGATCTGCTGTTCCTAAAAGAAGGAGGACTGTGTGCAGCTTTAAAAGAAGAATGCTGCTTTTATGCAGACCATTCCGGAATAGTAAGAGATTCAATGTCAAAGCTTAGAGAAGGGCTAGACCAGAGAAAGAAAGAACGGGAAGCCGGCCAAGGGCTATTTGAATCTTGGTTCACTAGATCCCCGTAGTTTACAACCCTGATATCCACTCTGTCTGGGCCCTTACTCATCCTTGTGTTGCTCCTCACTTTAGGACCCTGCATACTAAATCGGCTGATAACTTTTGTTAGAGAAAGAGTGAGTGCCGTTCATGTACTGATGTTGAAGCAACAATATCATTCACTCACCCAACAAGGAAACACAAACCATTCCATGATTGGAATGTCCCTAAAGAGAAGTGGGGAAATGTAGGATCTGAAGAATCAAAAGTTAGCATAAGTACAGCCATCTTAAAGGCTTAAATACCACCCCCTAACCTAGAAGGAGGAAAATAATTAGAATCTTGAAAAACAAGTTAGTCAGCCAGTGTTAAATGTAGTGACCTTTAATTAGCTGACCTCAAATCAGTTAATCATACACAGCAAGCTTATCTTACTAGAACCACCCTAAACATTCCGAAGGTAATCTTATCTAACCAGACCCCAGGATGTGGCCCCGACAAAGATTTATGTGTCTATGAAAAAACACTGTATTGTGATTGTGGAAAATGTTGCCCCCTTTGAAAATGCTATAAAACCTTCTGGCTTTGTGTGCTCAGGGTCCTTGTTGAGACCCGCTGCGTCGGGCTAACTTGGACCCCAGCTAGCTGGTTCCTGAATAAATTCCTCTTGCTTATTGCATCAAGAGACGCCTTTCGTGAGTGATTTGGGGTGGCGTCCTCCTCTGGGAAAATCCAACAGTGCAGCCACCAGAAGAGGAGAGGAGCAGGACAATGGCATGGTTAAGAATGTAGGACTTTAAGATGGCAGCAACATGGGGAAGCACAAATAACTTAAAGATGGTGGCAGAGAGGGGTGGGGGTAGCAAGCTGAGAGAGGTGGGAGACTAAGGTCCTCTGGCAGATCTGAAAAGGAAGAAGGACTGGGCAGAGTAAGAGGCTGACAATTTTTAACTGGAGATCGGGCCAGGAGAACTTGGGTCATTGAACACTTAACATAAAGGTTTGGGTGGAAGCACAAAGTCCAAAAAGCCTGCACATATGGGATTTCACTCCACTCTCCACTCCAGTGGCAGTAACTAATCAAGTCAGTGAGGAGGCTAAAATCGAAAGTTCCCTCAGGTGGCCAGCGAGACTGGTTGTCCAAGGGATACTGAGGCCCAGTCTCAAAGCAAAGAAAGACTAGCTTCCATTTATGAACTTCCTGGGACATATATAAAGTAGCCAAATTAGAAATGAGACACCACAGTGGGATCTGAGCCTCTGCTTTCGAGGGCTGGTTCCCTATGTCTGCGCCACTTCCCAACTAATCCCGCTGAGAGGAGTGCCCAGCATTCCATGCGCGCCAAGTCAGGGGAGACATCCTGGGAGCCTGGATGAGGGACGTCTCCCACACTGCAGGGCCAGGGGTGGGTATCCCAGATGCCTGCAGCAGATGGGCTGAATGCCCAAACCTGGATGTAGCTACAATTTTGGATGGACCAGGTGAAATGGAGTTAGGAAGGGAAACAGACTGGTGGAAACTGAGGGACTCACTGGAAAATAGTCCATGCAGCGGAGAGCAGGCTGAGGTCCCGGGTTGGGGAAGGAGGGGACAGGGTGACCAGTGGCCAGTTGGGACCCCGCGCCCATGCTCCTTCCTGGGTTTTGGCACCAAATATAAGATAAATTCTAACCAAAATAAGCAGGCGACAAGAGGCAACAAAGGGCCAGGCAATTTATTTGAGCGCAATTCCCAGGCGAGGTTCACCAGTCTATGTAAATGGAGGCTGGGGAAGTCACACCCGGTCAGGGAGGTGAGGGCTTATAAGGGGTTAGGTGGGAGAGGAGTGGGCAAGCTATCCTAGGGGTGTGGAGAGGTATGATTGACTAAAGGTGACATGACAAACAACTAGAAACTTTTTTTCCTTCCAAGAGGGAGGAGGCTGACATCTGGGTCTTAGTTGGCACATCAGAAGGATGGAATTCAGGAAGAGCTGTCCCCTTTCCGTATAAGGCACAGAACTTGGGGTCTGGTCTGTTCTCCTTTCATGATATCTCTGTGTTCTGTTTGCATGTCCTTGTTTTTCCTTCCTCCAGCCTAACAGAGGCAATTACATTCCTGGAGTAAAGCATGTTAATCACTGTGTCTAGAAACTTGTTCACCCACTCAAGAATGTGATTCCTGATCAATAAATATGAGAGGTGCTCTTTCAGCACCACTCTTGAGCTGTTACACCTTGAGCCCCCTGGCTGTCCCTTTCAGGTCTTCGATATCTCATTGCGTCTCCTCCCTTGTCTGTGGGTCAGAAGCAGGGAGGGGACTGGCAAAATCCCACAATGGATTTATCTTGCTTTGTTTTTTCCAGAGGCCCTCACCCTACTCATCTAGGCCCATGGTCCCTGTCTCATTTGTAACCCAGCCCTTCTGCAGCCCGGCCCTGTGCAGTCCTGCGTGAGTTCCTGGCTTCCTAGGGTCCTTGGAACTTACCTGTACTTTGTAGTCCTCCAACAGGATGGGAAGAAGTATTCTTTCGTTGTTTGAAACTGAAAACCAGAAAGTGATAAATATGTAAGTGAGCATATTTGCCCACTGGGACATGCATATAAACTGTTATCCTAGCAGCTGAGACTTTGAAATCTTTTCTTGAATTCCTTTTATCCCAGGTGTTGCTACTGACAGAGTCTTGAACTTTCAATCAACTTGAGCCCTAATTCAAGAACCTAAGTTTTGAAGATGGCCTACAGGGAAAACTTCACACAGGAGACGGTTTGATTTGACTCTTAATTCTGCATGACACGATTACAATTTTCCCAAACAGATCCAACTTGTACAACTGGTTAACTACTAGAACTAACAGTTTTTTGTCATGAAGAATGAATGGCTCCAAATTGTTAACAACTTGTCATTCTTAAGATTAGGTGTAGGAGGTGAATGTTTAGAGAAAGTTTTTAACCCTCTTACTTTATATACTTCTGTAATGCTTGAATTTAAAATGTATATTCTTTTTGTAATTTCAGGACAAAAGAGAAGAATTTGGTTAGATGTAAAGTGTTGTACAAAGAATCAAAGGAATCAGTTTGAATTATCTGATTTTTAACTGAATTTGAAAAAGACAATCTGACATCACCTAGTTACCAAGAGCCAACTTGTGCTGTCATAGCTGCCTGTCAGGAGGTTATAGATAATCTGTCTGCAAAAGTCTTCCCTGGGGCAGTGACACTGGAAGTGGCCCTGCAAGTTGATAGGGATTTTCTCACGATACAGCGAGAATCTGAATGTCCTTCCCACTTTCCCAGAAACAAATACAGTTCCTCTATTCTGTTGTCTTTTTACTATTGTTATTTTAAAAAATTACCCAAGTTATACATCCTCATTGTGAAATCAGACAATACAGAAATGTATAAACCTTATTGTGCAAAGGTAACCTCTGTGTGGAGTTTGGTTGTGTGACTTTCAGGGTTTTCTTTGCATACACAAACATATCATTTCAATTTTTTTTTTTGAGATATAATTCACATGCTGTCCCGACCCGCAGGACTATCAACGGGGGTCGACGACCTGGAGGAGAGAATGAAGGGGCAAGAGACACAAAGAACGGACAGCAAGACAGGATGTCTGATCAAGCTGACCAATTTAATTTTTCTCAGGCTCAATTTATATAGGTTGTGATGAAAATATATGTAAAGAGTTGATTGGTCTTCAGTTGGCGCCGGCGGGAACGTGTAGAGAGGTGATTGGGCTTCGGGGGCGCCGGTGGGAACCGAGGACCCGGGAGAGAAGCAGGAAGTTCGCCATCTTGTGGGTGGGGGCCCTTGGGAGGGAGGTTTAAGGGTGGGGCTTTCCCCTGGGGCAGCGGCTGTTCTTGAGAAGCAGGAGTTTGGCAGGGTTAGAAGGCCAGTGGAAAGAACAGAGGAGGAAACATTGCTTAGCAATCTGACTGCAAGATCTATATTGATTTGGCTAGGAGAGCAACTCTGCCTTACTGCATAAATGATTGCTGTTGTCTTAAGACTTACATAACTAGCATTGCTTAAAAGTCCATAGGCTCGCTCCCAGCATCTCCCCCTTTCTTTATTAAAAATTAAGACGATTTTGGTTGAGCAGGCTAAGGGGCGGGGACAGGGGCCTGATCCTCAGTGGATATCTGGTGCGTGAAGAGGACTCTTAGTCATACAGGCTCTGCTAAAGAGAAAGAGTTTCTCTATTAAGCACAAGGTGTCTTTTTCCTGAGGAGAGGAGGATGCAGGACACAAACCTTTATGCAATCAGGTATGTCCCTCAAGGAACCCAGGGCAGGCATTAGCCTTTCTTTTGCAGTGCTTTGCCTCGCATCCCCCTTAGTACTCAACCGGCACTCAGAGACTCCTGGGAGGGTCGCGCTGGTGCTTACTTTTGCTGAGAAGAGATAGAAGGGGGTGCTTCGTCGTCGTCATCACTCTCGCGAGCTAGTTTGTGATAGTGGACTTGGATAGGTTTGCCAACAAGGGTATCTATTTGTCTCTTTGTAAGGGTTGTCAAATGTTTAAGAGCCCAAGGGCCAAAAGACAAGAGCAATATCAATCCTATGAGGGGGCCTAGGAGAGAGGGCAAGAGAGTAGTAAGCCATGGGGAGGCTGAAAACCAATTTTTATACCAACTTTCATCTTGCTCTCTTTCTTTCTTTTTTCTAACCCTTCTCTAACTCTTTTCATACTATCTCTAACTACTCCTGTTTTATCAGCATAGAAGCAGCACTCTTCTTTCAGGGCGGCGCAAAGCCTGCCTTGCTGCAGAAAGAGTAGGTCGAGCCCTCTGAGGTTTTGGAGAACTACTTCAGCGAGGGACGTGATTGAATCTGTCAGGTCAGAGATTCCTTTCTGCAATTCTTGGATATATTGATCTATAGTGGCACTGAGCTCGTGATAGTGGGAGTTAGAAAGAAGCAGAGAAGATATGCCTGTGCCTGCACCTACAGTCCCTAGGCCAAGCAGAACAGCGATAGTAACAGCAGTAATGGGTTCTCGGCGGGAGCGTTTAGGGAGGGAAGGGTCTGAAGATTGTTCCCAGATATGGAAGAACTCATCAGGCTGGTAGTAAATGAGCCTGGGTGTAACTTTTATGAGAACACAAAATCCATGCTCTTGTAAAATGGGATTGTAGGCACAGGGGGTGAGTCCGTCTAAGCAGGCCCACCAGGTGTCATTGGGGGGAACTATAAATTGGGGTCCCCATCCAATGGAGAAGATTTCTCGACAGAGGTGGGTGTACTCATGAGGGATCTTTTGAAGAGTGTTAGTTATACAAGTCCTGTTACGGACTACTTGGGCTAAGGTTAGGCCTTCCCAACTAGCGCGTTTCCAACAGCAGTTGTAGGTATCATTGGAGGTGGAGAAGTTGCCAGGGATGGCAGCACCTTCATAAAAAAGGGGGGAAGAGTGGTAACATAACCAACATTCGGCGGTAAGCTCAGGAGTGGTGGAATTAAGACTAAGGAAGGTTTGATTTATAAGGGTGAGGACAAGGTCTTTAGAGCTCGCTAGGGTGAACACTGGCAGTGTAGGGGAGGGTTTAAGACTGCTAGTTGTGAAGCTATGGTTAGGCGAAAGGGCGGAAGGCTTCGGTGGAGGAGGGTGCTTCTCACCTAGGACTGTATTTGGGCCTATAGCAGCAGAAGGGGTGGCAGGGAAATCTTTAAGGAGTTTAATAGTAAAGGTGATGCCTATCATAATGTTCTTTATAGAAACGAAGACCCCAAGTGTATCCTTGTGCCTAACTTGAGGCTTTTTTCTCTTCTTCAGTGAGTGTGATAGAAAGAGGATGCACCAACCTTTGGTAATATTTCTAGGGAAGCACTCGAGGAGTGCTTCAGGGTATTTTTGCCCTTTAAAAGGGTGGTGGGTATAATTGGCTTTGGCAGTAATATAATCCCAGGAGGAGGAGGGTCTCCAGTAAGTATCTCTCATGGTCTCACACCCCCATGACGCACAATAATAGTCTGTCTTGCCTCCGCATTTATGAAGGAGGCTACGGGGTCGGTGCTGCCTGGCGACAAATATAAAAGGAATATGATCTAAGAACTGACTGGCGCCCTGCATCAGAGCAACCGGGGGTGGCGAGACCTGCACGAGAGATAAGGGGTGCTTCACTCTGCTCGAAAAGATGTTCTACTCCCCAAGGGGCTCTTGCACCTAGGGCTAGCTTACAGAGATCAGGTTGTAAAACGCTTGGCCACCAGACGTCTGGCGAGGTTTGAGAGTGGGACCAAACATCTCCTCTTTCAGAAAGCACTATCCAGGTGTAGTTCCAGGGAAAGTGTCAGGATCTCGCGGGTTGCTGCGCTGGCTGATGGCTCAGAGCTGTGGTCATGATCAGGAGGATGAGGATTTTTGGCAACTGCATCTGCAATTGGAAAAAGAATTTGTCTCAGGCGGAGATGGAAGCTCCAGTCTGGACTGTGGTAAGTTAGCAGTTTTAACTAGCCTTTCAGGGAGCCATCGAGGCTCGGAGTTTTGTTGGTCATAAATGCAGATGGACCCTCGGCCCCAGATAATAACGGGGTCGGGACTTTTCCATGTGAAGGTCAGTGGATCTTTCCATTTTACTAACGCTTGAAGTTCATTGGTTTTAGGGTGCCATAACCGATCAGCAGCTGAGCGTCCGTGGGAGTCAAGCGGCAAGAAGTTAATGACAAACAAGGCATGGCTAAGTTGATTGTGGGGGCTGATGGTTGTATAGAGGAGGGGATTGTTCTTGAGGCGGGAGAGTGTGTTTTTAAGAGTTTGATGAGCTCGCTCTGCAATTCCTTGTCCTTGGGGATTATATGGGATGCCTGTGATATGTTTTATTTGGAAGTCAGAACAGAAGCGCTAGAATTTAGCTCCTGTGTAACCTGGCCCATTGTTGATTTTTATGATCTTCGGCTTGCCTAGCACTGTAAAACAGTGCAAGGTGTGGGTAATGACATCTTTAGAAGCCTCTCCAGTAAGGGGTGATGCAAAGATAAAACCACTAAAGGTATCTATAGTAACATGGAGGTACTTCATCTTCCTAAAGGGGGTGAAATGAGTGACATCTATTTGCCAAATTTCATTCGGGATTAGTCCCCAAGGGTTCACTCCTAAATGAGGAACAGGAAGATGTGGAGCGCAGTCATTACATTTTTTGACAATTTCTCAGGCTTTCTCTCTGGTAATTTTGAACATGAGTCGCAGAGTATTTGCTGAAAGGTAGTGGAGGGAGTGAGCATGCTGAGCTTGACTTAGGGGTGTACTGCTGAAGGCTAGCGCTATTAGGGGAAGGGTACGGGCGGCTTGATCAGCAAGGGCATTGCCTGCCGAAAGAGGGCCGGGGAGTCCTGTGTGAGCTCGCAAGTGGCCAATGAAAAAGGGGTTGGAGCGTCGGAATATGAGATATTGAATTTGTCTGAACAGATCAGCGGCGTTGGAGGAAGGCTTAATAAAGGGAGTGGTTTCTAGGAGAGGTACTGAGTGGGCTATGTAAGAGCTATCTGTATAGAGATTGAAAGGGGTATTAGAGAGCGATTGAAACACTTGGAGGACTGCATGAAGTTCAACAAGTTGGGCGGATGAAAAGGGAGTGGGCAGGGAGATGGGGGTTTTATTTTGAATAACATATGCTGCCCGCCCTGTTGCTGAGCTGTCTGTGAAGACGAGGAGGGCTTCTCGCAAAGGAGAGGGGGAGGTAACTTTGGGAAAAACGAGGGGATGTAGTCTGCTAAACTGAATTAAAGGGTCAATGGGATAATGATTATCTATGGTCCCAGCAAAGGAGGCACAAGCGATACCCCAGTCATCGTTGGTTTGTAGCAACCAATCTATCTGCTCTGTAGTATATGGAACAACAAGGATATCGGGATCTTTACCAAAATACTGTCTGCTTAGTTTTCTTCCTTTTATAATAACAGAGGCAGCTAGGGAAAAGTAACGTGTTAGAACTTTCACAGGTTTGCTAGAGAGGTAGACCCAAAGAAGAGGCTTGCCTCGTTGTTCAAGGGTCTTGGTAGACTGCCAAAAAACTCCTACTGGAGCATGGGTGGTGGCAGGAGTAGTCAATCTGAAAGGAGGTTTGTAGACAGCTTGATTTATCTGTTCTATATAGCAGCAACTGCTAGGGGTGTTAGGGTGCAGGGGGAGAGGGGATGTGAGTCGCCTGCTAGTAAATTGTTTAAGGGAGTTAAGCTTTCAGGGGGGAGTTTCAGGTATGGACTTAAAAACTGTAGGTTGCCTAGCAATTTTTGAAAGTCATGCAGCGTTTTAAGGGAAGAAATGTGGAGCTCTCTTTTGGGTGTGAAAATTCAGTGAGCTTGGAGGCTATAGCCCAGGTAAGTATAGGGTTCGGAAAACTGAATTTTATTGGGAGCAATTTTCAAGTGGGAGGCTTCAAGGGTTTCTAGGAGGTGTTGGAAAAGGCAATACCTTGAGCTTCATCAGGGGAAGCAATAAGTATGTCATCCATGTAATGAAGGAAGTAAATATGAGGCCATTGTCTCTTAACGGGGTCTAGAATTTGGGCTACGAATTTTTGGGCTAAGGTAGGGCTATTCACCATACCTTGGGGAAGAACACGCCATTCATACCTAGGCGTTGGTTTGTTAAAGTTGATCTGGGGAAGGCTAAAGGCAAAATGGATACAATCATCTGGGTGGAGGGGAATAGTAAAGAAGCAATCTTGCAGGTCTATAACAATCTTATAATAGTTTATGGGTATAGCAGCAGGGGATGGGAGGCCGGGCTGCAAGGTGCCCATAGGGACCATAACTTTATTAATGGCTCGAAGGTCTTGTAGGAGCCTCCATTTGCCTGATTTTTTTGTGATGATGAAAATGGGGGTATTCCAAGGAGAACTGGAAGGCTCAATATGGCCTGCTGCCAGTTGCTCCTGCACAAGCTGCATGGCGGCATGTAATTTTTCTGCATTTAGGGGCCACTGATCAACCCAGACAGGCTCGGTAGTTTTCCATGTTATTTTATCGGCATGTTGCTGGGGTACAGGCATGATTGTGGCCTCTAGGAGAAAGGGGATCCTAGTCCCTTTCTCTGAGTATTTGATACGATGGTCACAGGAGTTTTAATGCCTTGTGCATTCTGTCCTAACCCTTGGCCGGGCAAGTAGCCTTGTGTCAGCATTTGCTTGGTTACTAACTCATTTGGGCTACACATAATAATATTCATTTGAGAGAGAATGTCTCGTCCCCACAAATTGACTGGAACCCTAGGAATTACAAAAGGAATAACTGTCCCTGAATTCCCTTCTTGGTCTGACTAATGAAGGGACTGGGAACTAACTTAAGGGTTTTGTGACTGTCCGATTCCCTGTAGGTGGGTGGTGGAGTTTGTAAGGGGCCAGGAAGGGGGCCACTGCTCTTTGGCAATAACAGTGGCATCTGCTCCTGAGTCTAGGAGGCCTTGAAAGGCTTTCCCATTTAAGGACAGAGTTAGCATGGGGCGGGCACGCATAATTTGTTGAGTCCAATAGACATCTGTGGTGCCTATGTCACTCGTTTCATGGTGCTCTTTAAGGCACTTATTGGAGGAAGGGATAAGGGGTAGGAGAAGAAGTTGGGCAAGGGTATATTCTGCTGGAATATATAGAGGGCCTTTAAGAGTGGAGGCTAGGATCTGAATTTCTCCTTTGAAATCTGGATCAATTACTCTAGGGTATATTTGAAGCCCTTTTAGGGAGGCTGAAGCGCATCCCAGAATTAAGCCGAAAGTGTTAGGGGGGAGGGGCCCTCGGATGCCCATCTGTAGAAGCTTTGTCCCTTCTTCTGGAGTCAATATTGTACTGGTGGTGGAACAGAGGTCCAATCCTGGGCTGTTTTTTGTGGCTCTCCAGAGGTCTGAAATTGATTTTGGGTTACTGTCGGGGGGATGAACCCAATTGCCCTGGGGTTCATCTTCTGCAGGGGGGCCGGCAGCTGCCCCCTGAAGGGGTTTCCCTGGTTCTTAAAAGGGAGGGGCAGACCATGTATATCGGTTTTTGACTGGCATTCTTTGGCCCAGTGATATCCTTTATGACATCTGGGACAAGGGGTGGAGGGGGGGACGGATTAACTGGTCTTGGGGGTATTGCAAGGATTATTAAAAGGGGGTGGATTGGGGTCAGGATTGGGAGGCCGAGGGACTCGGGGCTGTGGGCAGTCTTTGGCAAAATGGCCAGGCTGCTTGCAATTAAAGCAAGTTTTTTGTGTTGAGGCAATGCCTGCCCTCTGCAAGGCAACTTCGATAGCCAGTCCAATGGCATGACTAGTTCCGGCGCCTGCACAGAGGCGCACGAAGTCGGACACTGACTCTTTGCGGTGATGCTGAAGCAGTTCTTGACAGACCAGATTAGCATTCTCAAAAGCCAGCTGTTTAATAAAAGGGTTGTCGGGCTCTTGGATTGCGAACATGTGCAGAGGCGGCTGACAAAAGAGCTGTAAGGCTCGTCTGCTTCCTGCCATATCTTAGTAACAGCGGCAGTAGCGGCTCTTTTAGGGGGTAACTTTTTCCAGGCTCCGAAGCCAACTTGTCTAACTTGAGCCAAGAGGCCTGTGGGAAAGTGTGCTTGGACTGCTTGAGTGTTATAAGGAGCTTTTTTTTTGCTGTCCAGTCTCAGGAACTGGGTCGGGTTAGATTTTTACTTTCGATTTCTTTAGCGAATTTGGCAAGCTCGGCTTTCCAAAGAACAAAGTCTCCCCCATTTAAGGCTGCGCGAGCAAGCTGATGGAATTCATTTGGGGTAAGCCAATCATTGGTGATAGATTCTAACAGAGCTAGAGTAAATGGGGCGGTAGGCCCATAATTGGAAACAGCTGACTTGAGCTTCTCTAGAGCTCGGATATCTAGGGGTGAAAAGGATGTTCTTTTTATAGGGGCTGGGTCTCTCATCCCTGGAGGCCTGTCGCTAGGACACGGGCCTCTTTCGGCTCGGTCTTCAGGGCTATCGTTTAGATGGTCATCTCCATCGTCGTGCCATGAATCTCTCTGGGCTTTATCATCAAGAGTAGTACTCACGGGACTTTCTTGTCTCATATCAGGATCAGTGCTCTCTTCTTCAGGGTTATCGGGGTCAAATAACTTAGGGGAGGGGCTCCGGGGAATAGAAACCCCACTCTGTAGGGAGACAGGAAAAGTCAGGACAGGGTTGGGGATTTTTTTGTTTTGTGAAAAAGTGATTTCGAGGGAGGGGGAGTTCTTTTAGAGGAAGAATTTGGGATGTGGGTTAAATGGGTTAGTTTGGAGAGCTCTTGATCTAGGTCGCGAATGGCTTGTAGGAGTTGGATTTGTTCTTTTCTATTTTTGACCATCTGTCTGAGGACTGAGAGGTCATTTGCAGCATGTAACGCACACGGGAGAGAGAGGAGAAGGTGGGAAACATTTGGTCAAGAACAGGGGAGTGATACCATGGCGGGGGAATGAAGGGTGGTAAGGTTACTGCTTGTGGGTGAAGTGCAGAGGCAAGGGCGATGGTAGTGGCCTTAGGTGGCCAGTCAGGATTGTTATAATGCGCTGCCTCTTCTTCTAAAGTGGCTTCATCAGCGGGATCAAGGGGCTCAGCAGGACTTAAGTTGATGAGGCTAGGGTAAATATTTGGGGGAGGGATAGCAGGGAGAGGACGGGAGTCAGCGGAGTTATTAGGGGAGGAAACTTTTTCCATCAGTGACAGGGAAAGAGACTCGACAGTCGGTAAGGGTGGAAGTCTGTCCGATATTTGAGAGGGGTTTGCAGCGGAATCTGAAGGATGTTCTTTGAGAGAAGGGGAGGCTGGCCGAGAAGCCTCGGAGGGGGGACGAGAGCGGGATCTCATGGTTTTTTTCTCCCTCAATGACAACTTTTTGTAAATCGGGCCACTCACGATGAACGCGCAAGATATCATTGATAAGGTTCCAATACCTAAATGCTGATGCAGGTACTTTTTCTTGACTAAAAACTCTGTAACAGTCTTGAAGGCAATCGCCTACTCATCGCCATTTCTTTTCACTAATGGTCCCTTCTTGAGGGAACCAGGGACACACATCTTCAATAAAGACTAAAAAACGTTTCAAATCTTTTTTCTTAACCCTTGTTCCTCGTGTCCTGAGGGACTCTTTGAGTCCAGCTACAAACAAATCTTGCGAGGATGCTTGCCCCATGACTTACCTTCTCAAATGTGTCGCCGATTGAGTATATACGACTCTGTCTCACGCCGGGTTCAGAACATGGCGACTCTGGCAAGGGTCTCATAGCTGCAGACACCTCCTTTCATGGGTGGGTCCACCCTCCTGGGGGCAACGTTCTCGCCTCTCCGGTCTGTCGGGCCCGTTGAGCGCCAGTTGTCCCAACCCGCAGGACTATCAACGGGGGTCGACGACCTGGAGGAGAGAATGAAGGGGCAAGAGACACAAAGAACGGACAGCAAGACAGGATGTCTGATTAAGCTGACCAATTTAATTTTTCTCAGGCTCAATTTATATAGGTTGTGATAAAAATATATGTAAAGAGGTGATTGGTCTTCAATTGGCACCGGCGGGAACGTGTAGAGAGGTGATTGGGCTTCAGGTGGCGCCGGTGGGAACCGAGGACCCAGGAAAGAAGCAGGAAGTTCTCCATCTTGTGGGTGGGGTCCCTTGGGAGGGAGGTTTAAGGGTGGGGCTTTCCCCTGGGGCAGCGGGTGTTCTTAAGAAGCAGGAGTTTGGCAGGGTTAGAAGGCCAGTGGAAAGAACAGAGGAGGAAACATTGCTTAGCAATCTGACTGCAAGATCTATATTGATTTGGCTAGGAGAGCAACTCTGCCTTACTGCAGAAATGATTGCTGTTGTCTTAAGACTTACATAACTAGTATTGCTTAAAAGTCCATAGGCTCACTCCCAGCAACATGCCATAAAACACTTTAAGTGTACAATTTCATGGTTTTTAATATATTCACATTTAGTTGTGCAACCATCACCACTATCATTGTATCACTCTGCAAAAGAACCCTGTATCCATAGCAGTCACTGCCCTTTCCCCACTCCCCCAATCCTGGCAACCACTAATCTACTTTTTGTCTCTATAGATTCATCTATTCTTGACATTTTACTACCAAACCCTCAAATCCAGATTTGTGTGCCTGACGCCCAGTAAGCCAATCTGTAAGTCACTGTGTTTGAAGCAGAGAAAGCTCTACTATCAGGACAGCACCCTAACAAGAAGGCAGAGGAGCATTCCCAAATCTGCCTTTTTGGTTGAGCTGAGGGATGGTTTATATATGATCAGCAAAGAATGTGTGGGTTCAGGCAGAAACTGAGGGGTCTTGACATTTCTCAAAGTTATGCACTGATTTCAGCCTTCTGACATCATCCAGAGGTCTTAGTATGCTTTATGTTGGTCTTGAAGTATTCCACGTTAAAACTGGAGTATTTTATGTTGAACTATCAATTCTGCAACACTGAGTTTGTCAACCAACATCAACCAACTTACCCTCTGTTTACAGCAATCAGCTTCAGGAAAGAGGAGATAAAATAAGGTTAATAATTCTTGCATGAGGTTACCAGGGAGAGAGTGAAGGTTTAAGTAAATGAAGATATGTATGTCCAGGTCCAATTTTATTTAACAGAATCATACAACATGTGTTCTTTTGTATCTGGCTTCTTTCATTTAACATAATGTTTATTCTTTTTTATGGCTGAATGATATTCCACTGCATGGACATACCATATTATGTTTATCCTCTCACATCAGTTGATGGACATTTGTGTTGCTTCCAGTTTGGGGCTAATATGAATAATGCTGTTATAAGCATTCATGTGTACATGTTTTCTATTCTTTTGGTCTGTACCTAGGAATTGGTAGGGCATATGGTAATTCTCTATTTAACTTTTTTTAGAAATTGCCAAACTGCTTTCAACAGTTGGCTGCACCATTTTACACCCCTGCTGGTGATATACTAGTGTTCCAGTTTCTTCACATCCTCACCAACTTTTATTTTCTTTCTTTTTTATTTTTGTCATCCTGGTGGCTATGAAGTGATATTTTATTTTAATTTGCATTTCTCTAATGAGTAATGATGTTGAGCATCTTTTCATAGTGACCATTCATATATCATTTTTGGAGAAATGTCTATTCAAAAAGTTGGGTTATTTGTCATTTTATTGTTTAGTTGCAAGAGTTCTTTACACATTCTGGATATAAGTGCCATATCAGATATATGAGCTGCAAATATTTTCTCCCATTTTGTGAGTAGTATTTTTTGTTTTTTAGAATTAAAATGAGTTCATACATATACTGTTCTATAACTTGCTCTTTTTCTTCAACAGTATATCATGGGTATCTTTCAATGACAAGAGAAAGCCACCTCATTTTTTTTCCTTCCTCATTTTTTTTATTAAGGTATTGTTGATATACACTCTTACAAAGGTTTCACAAGAAAAACAATGTGGTTATTACATTCACCCTTATTATCGAGTCCCTCCCCATACCCCATTGCAGTCACTGTCCATCAGTGTAGTAAGATGACACAGAGTCCCTATTTGTCTTCTCTGAGCTACCCTGTATTCCCCATGACCCCATGCACACCATGTTTACCAATCATGATACCCCACAATCCCCTTCTCCCTCCCCACTCACCTTCCCCCACCCCTCCCCTTTGGTAACCACTAGTCCCTTCTTGGAGTCTGTGAGTCTGCTGCTATTTTGTTCCTTCAGTTTGGCTTCGTTGTTATACTCCACAAATGAGGGAAATCATTTGTTATTTGTCTTTCTCTGTCTGACTTATTTCACTGAGCTCCATCCATGTTGTTGCAAATGGTAAGATTTGTTTCTTTCTTATAGCTGAATAATATTCCATTGTGTATATGTACCACCTCTTCTTTATTCATTCAGCTACTGATGGGCACTTAGGTTGCTCCCATATCTTGGCTATTGTAAATAGTGCTGTGATAAACATAGGGGTGCATATGTTTTTTTCAAACCGGGCTCCTGCATTCTTAGGGTAAATTCCTAGGGGTGGAATTCCTGGGTCAAATGGTATCTTTATTTTGAGTTTTTTGAGGAACCTCCATATTGCTTTCCACAATGGTTGAACTGCTTTCCGCAATAGTTTACATTCCCACCAGCAGTGTAGGAGGGCTCGTTCCCCTTTTTCCACATCCTCACCAGCATTTGTTGTTCCTAGTCTTTTCTATGTTGGCCATCCTAACTGGTGTGAGGTGATATCTCATTGTGGTTTTAATTTGCATTTTTCTTATAATTAGCAACATGGAGCATCTTTTCATGTGCCTGTGGGCCATCTGATTTTCTTCTTTGGAAAAGTTTCTGCTCATATCCTCCGCCCATTTTTTAATAGGGTTATTTGCTTTTTGGGTGTTGAGGCCTGTGAGTTCTTTACATATTTTGGATGTTAACCCCTTGTCAAATATGTCATTTACAAATATATTCTCCCATACTGTAGGATGCCTTTTTATTCTGCTGATGGTGTCCTTTGCTGCTTCCTCATTCTTTTTTGTGTCTTCCATTCCATTATGGGTGTACTGTAGTCTGTCTGACCAGTCCTCTGCTAAGCTTTAAAGAATCAAGTTCATGTGTTGGTGAAAGACTATGATGCAGCAGCTCTTGGGCAGGAGAAGCAGTCATCTACTTACTGTGCTTTGTGCTCCTGGATGATGTGAAAATGCAAGCAGGCACAGGAAATGTCTAACCTGCTTATACTTCCTCTCAACCCATGCGGTTTCACAACCCCTATAGGCACAGCCCCCTTTTTACCCCACCCGGTGTCACCATCCTGACGCCTCTGTGAGAAAGTTCCACTGCAGGAGGCCCTGGGGCATTATCATTTCCCTCTTTCACCCTGTCTAGGTTGCCAGCAAATCCCAAGGGCCCTCTGAGACTGAACCTGGGTCAGGCCCCTCCAGCTGTTTAAACATGAACACCTGCATCATCGTAATGAGGCTGCTGCTGTCTGGGCCTTTTCTCTTTGGTAGGCAAGGGAGAAGGGGAGGGGAGGAGACCTGTGTCTGTGCCCGGGGAAAACTGCCTGGCTTTGTGGAACAGCAGTAAATTAGCAGCTGCTCTAGGGGTGGAATTGGCCATAGGTAATGTGGGGCCCAGGAGTCCTGGAGGGAGAAGAGGGAAAAGAAAGTCAGAGTCCAAAGTTTAGGCAAGGCATGGAGGAAAAAAAGGGAGACAAAGGTGGCAATAATGGGAGATGGGAGAGATGACCCTTAAAAAATGCAGATGGTTTATGGTTACCTGGAACTGGACTCTACACATGGTACTACCTCTCCAGGTGTCTTAGGTAAGTCTTTTTCCTTTTCTGGGCCTAAGTCTCTTCATCTGAGAAAATTGCAGGGCTGCCATCTCTGACATCCTTGGATGCTGTGAAATAAGCCTGATGCCTGAATGGAAAGCAGGGCCAGAAAGGACAGTTTGGGGCTTGCGGATGGTGACTAGGCTGCCTGAGGTGCGGGATAGAATGGGGGAATCTGAGCTCCAATGGTTAAGGAAACAACTGGTTCATGGTGGGGTGGCGACTGTGGGAGCCAAGACGAGAGAGGAGGCAGCTGCAGAGGGAGGAATGGGGGATCTTGAAACCCCGAGTCTGTAGGAGGAAGCCTGAGGCTAATTATCTGACTTGTCAGGGCGCCTGGGCCCCAGGCCCAAGGGAGAAGAGAAGTGGGTGTGTGGGGAGATGCACCCTGCCTTGGGGCATCCCCATCGCTGAGGGGGCCTCTTTGGTCTGCTCCTCTCTCACGGACCTCCGCCTTCCAGGCCACCCTTTGCTGAAAGGCCAAACGGGAAGTTGTGCCCTTCAGGCCCTGGCGCTGCCAGAGTTCTGGGTAGCAGGGAGTAGCTGCTCCAGATTTCCTGGGAGCTGGGTCCTCAAGGGGGAAGTCCAAACGGGCAGGCTCCAGCTCCGCCTTGGGTGGGGGCGGCCTGGGGAGGAAGGAGCCGGGGCTTTGGGATGGGCCGCCCGCGGGAGGCTTGCGGTTGGGAGGATGCCCCCACGGCAGCAGCCAATCAGTTCTTGCGGCCCTGGGAGCACCTGCGGGGGTCCCTGGCCGGAAGTGGCTGAACACCTTGTCTCCCTCAGCCCTGGCCTCGAGCTACAACCTGGAAGTACGGCATGTGCAAAACTTCTCCTTCCCACAAGCCGGGAGGCATTTCGGGTATCGTGTCCTGCAGGTGGGAGACAGGTAAGCTGCTGCCCCAAGCCCTCCCTGCCCTTCAGAGCCAGCCCACGCGTGGGCGGACGGACGCCAGTCACGCAGTCACGTGGTTGGCCGGGCTGTGATATGGACAGGTGGTGAGGGCCTCCCCGTCTGGAGGAGTCTGTGGTGGGAGTTCTTGGAAACCGGAGCGAGGTCACCTGATAGTAGGATGAGGACAAGCCATTGCCAAAGTGCCACCGAAGTGCCTAACAGAAGGGAGAATGTATCAGCCCCCCGAAAGGCTTTACAAACACCTCCTTGATTCTGACTCTCTCCCTGACTAGACAGCGAGCTCCTTAAAGGCAGGGATTTTGTTCTTCTCTTTTAGCCCCTCATCCCTATAACATATCCCAGCCTATTATATAGTCGGTATGCTGTAAATGACATCTGAATTGATGACTGATTGAATGAACTCATAATGTGACATTCTGGAAGATCATTCTCTGGACTTTGGTTTTTCTATACTATAAATGGAAAAGATCCTTAACTTTGTAGAATTCTGGCATATTGACTTATTTATCTGGGATTCAATAAGGAAGAGGTAGGGGCTCAGGAGCCTCCCTGAAGGGAAGTGGCTGCATTACTTTGAGATACCTTGTGGAGGGTCTGAGTCCCCTTAATGGGTGGAAGTGGGAGGGTAAAGACCTGGGCAACTCCATCTCACAGGCAAGATTTCTCATCAGGGTTGTTGTGGGAGCTCCAGGTGAGGGGAACAGCTCAGGAAACCTCTATCAGTGCCAGCCAGGCACTGGACACTGCTCACCAGTCAGCCTGAGTGGTGAGTAAACTGGTGAGGGAGCTGGGAGGAATGGTGTCTCAGAGAACCTGAGGCCAGCCCCACCACACCTGGATCACCTTAGTTCCTCCAGACCTATCTTCTGGTGCCTACAGGTTCTAACTATACCTCCAAGTACTTAGGAATGACCTTGGCGATGGACCCCACAAGTGGAAGACTTTTGGTAAGGATTTTGTACAGTGTGATATCAGAGCCTGTGAAGTTTGATGTTAGGAAAGAAAGACTGAAAAGAAGGAAAAAATGGATTAAAGATTCTACAGAAGATTAAAGGCATCGTAGAGATTCAGATTCAATAAGTGTTGGTTGAGAACCACAACTACGAGGCAGCTATTTTTTTTTTTTTGAGGCAGCTATTTTTGAGGGCTAACTTACCTCAGGTTTTTTCCAAATATGAAATATCTATGATGATTGATATTCAAGATGATTTTTGGTGGCATAAAATATTTTAAAATTATTTAATAGCTTCTTAGAAAAAATATACAATAAGCACATCAAATTCAAAACTTCTTGGATTGCATTGCTTAGGATGGGGCTAAGTTTTTTTTTTAAGTAAATTTAAAGTAAATAAAATATTAAGTAATAAAATATATATATATATTAAGTAGTAACACTATGGATGATATGCCCATATGGCAGGAATTATGAAATGGCCCACAAACACCTAAATTTGGGGAAACAATGCTTTGTGTCTTTTAACCGTCATGACACTCAGGTAAGACAGGAATTAGTATACCCATTTACACAGAGGAGCAGGACCAAAGGAGTTAAGAAACTTGGCCAAGGTCACATGGTTTTAAAGAGGTAGAGACAGGATTTTAATCAAACTCTCATTTAAATTTAAATAAAATTACAAGCAATTGCTCTTTACAATTCATCCCAACAGCATCTTTCTGATGTAGGTGTATGAGCGAGAGAAGGGCAACTGAGTGAAATATTACTGGAGCTTGTTTACTTAGCTGCTATTACATGCCAGGCATTGTGCTAGGTTCTAATGGGAGCAGAATGAGATACATAGATGACCATGACATGAGACCTGACTTTCAAGAAGTTACTTTCTGGCAGGAAAGATAGTCATAAATTAGAGAAATAGTGCTGTATATTTTAGGAATAGTGAGTAATTAGATTTGTGATTGGGAATGGGAAGGGTGGGTCTGCACACATAGGGTAGTGCCTGACTATAAACAAAAAGAATGCCAAGCTAAGGAGTTTAGACTTTGTCCTATGAGCATTGAGCATCCATAGGCATATAGCATTGGTAGTAGGAGTGGAGAGATCTATATAAGAGACCCAGAGGCCAAATTACTTTGCCTTGATAACCAGCTGGATGCAGCCAGTGAAGTCTGGGACAATGACTGTAGAGGTTCTTGTTCTTTGCTGGTGATACCCAAAAGACATGCAGCAAGAAGCAGCCCCAAACTTTTTTTTAACCTTTGCTTCCTCCAGGCCTGTGACCCTGGGCTGTCTCGGACATGTGACCAGAATATCTATCTAAGTGGACTGTGTTACCTCTTCCACCAGAATTTGAAGGGTCCTGTGCATCAGGGGTACCCTGGTTATCAGGGTAAGGAACTGGGGAGCCAGTAAAAATACTTCCAAGTGGCTGCCCATACATGGGAACCAGCATGGGCAGGCCAACCACTGGAGACACTTCACCAAGTCCCTTTGTGTCTGGCCTCTATAGAATGTATAAAGGGCAACGTAGACTTGGTATTTCTGTTTGATGGCTCAATGAGCTTGCAGAAAGATGAATTTCAGAAAATTGTGGACTTCATGAAGGATGTGATGAGAAAACTGAGCAACTCTTCCTACCAGGTAAATACATTAGGATTCCAGATTGTAGACAACAGATGCCCACTTGAGCTGGCTTAAGACGTAAAAGGAAAATTTAGTATGAGGTGTCTCCAAAACCTAAGTGCAGGGCTGCAACTGGAAGGGACAAGAACCAGGAAGTAGAAAGTTTCTAGGATCCTCTCTGGTTCTTACTTCTGTTTCTTTTGGCTTTTGCTTCCCTCTTCTCTTTCTCTTTCTCTGTAGACTGGCTCCCTCAGCTCCTTGAATCACATGGGCCTGTGGAAAGCTCCTAAGGTCACGTGTTAAAGTTTCAGGAGGGGTTTTTTTAGTCTTCCTCTCAACTAGCCCCTCTTTCTTCAAATTCCAAATTCTCAGAGAAGAGATCTTGACTGGCTTAGCATCAGTGAAATGGCCATCATTGGCCCAGCCAGCTATATCCACTTTAGCAGGGTCACTCAGCAGAAATGTGGCTACTGGGAATGATTCTGATTGGTGAAATAGGCAGACCCAGAGAACAGGAACTCAGAAGAAGCACTACGTAAGGGAGCAGAGTTTTATTTAATTTTATTTCTGTATTTGTTTATATATTGCCTCACTTTTAGAAGAGTGATGTGAGGCAGGTATATGGAGTTGGGTTGCCCAGCTCTTGATAAGAAGGAGAGACTGGAGTAGACAAGTGGGAAAGGACATGTAATGACATTTCATTTCTTTCTTGTTTTTTTAGTTTGCTGCTGTTCAGTTTTCCACAGCCTACAAAACAGAATTTAATTTCCTGGATTATGTTAAGATGAAGGACCCTGATATTCTGCTGGCCAATGTAAACCACATGCTCCTGTTGACCAATACCTTTGGTGCTATCAACTATGTTGCGTGAGTTCCCTGTTATAAGGGAGAACTCCCCTCATTTGTTCTGTATGCCCCAACTTCTTCAAGTTGCAAGGTGTAGGAACTCAACAGGTGGGTTCAGCAAGGGGTAATTAATGAAAGAATTCAACTGGAGTTGTTTGAGTCCAGGTCCTTTTGATTGTAAGTAACAGAAATCTAGTTTATGCTACTAAATCCCAAAGGGAAATTCTTGAGAGATGCAGGTTTATCTCATGAACCTTTGGGACAGGGAGTATTTTGCCAGGCCTCATGAAGGACTAGAACCAGGACTTGGGACTTGGAAAGTGATTGTGAACCAGGCAGACACAGTAGAGTCATAGCTTAGAGGATGATCAGCTTTTGAAGTCAGGGTATGAACAAAAATCTCAAATAGTCAAAATCATCCTTGATGAATTCCTTGAATTGTCATAAAATTCAATGTATTCAAGTCCTATATTGGAAATTAGCATATCCTGACTTCCTAAATCTGCTACAGAAATATTTTCCCCCAGAGTTGAATCAGATTCCTGCATTTAAATTGAAGCCTAGATGAACATAGCTGGATTTTGTTGAAGGGCCATATTGTATATTTTTAAAATACCTGTCCTTAAACATTAGAGTGGCCATGGAAACTGATACCCATTTGTGGAATAAGAGATTTACATCTCACATCTCATGCTCCCCCTGGACATACACTCAAATCAAGTGAAAAACCAGGAAGGACCTCCTGTACTATTTTCTCATTTTAATTTATTTGCCAAGCCTTAAAAATCGAATTTGCATTAGTTAAACATGGATGTGAGGCATCTTCTCAAGACTCTGACTGTTTTCAGCTCTTTTCTCCTGGGGTTCATTTGATCTGTCATGTCCACTTCATTCTTCTCTCTCTTTAGACATCTTTGATGGTCAAGGCATGGCCACTGGAAACATGGCAGCCTCAGTTCCTCAATTCAGATGAGCAACCTGAATTCCAGCTTACAGTAGAGAAAATCTGATTGGCTAAGCCTGGGTTAGGTGTCCATGGGGCCACCCAGCTATAGCCTGAGTCTACTTTTATGGCATAGAGTCATATGGCACAAGCATGGATTCTGGAGTCCCACCTCTGTGGGAAGGGGGCAGTTCTTAGAGAAAGGGGTTACCATAGGATGGGAAGATACCCCAAAAAGTGTCAACTGTGGGAGCAGAAAAGAGTGGTCAGAGACATGTTTTTCATAAATACTTCTTGACCATCCAGCAATGGCCATCCAGGCAGTGTGGTAGGGCAGGTGTGGACAATTTTTTTCTGTGAATGGCCAGATAGTAAATATTTGAGGCTTTTCAGGCCTCATTTGTATCTGTTGGATATTCTTCTCCTGTTTTTGCAACTCTTTAAAAACAAAATACAAAAAACATCTTTTAGCTCATGGACCATACAAACACAAGCTGCAGGCTTGCTTTGTTCTACAGGCTGTTGTTTGCCATGTTCTAGGTGCTGGGAACATAGCAGTAAGTGAAACAAAGAACCTCTGCTTTCCTGGAGCTTAACATTCTAGTAAGGATGAGAAATGCAAAAAATATGACAAATAAGTAAACTAGATAATATAGTAGAAAATGTAAGTTTTATAAGAAATAAAATAAGGCAATATTTGATACAAAGAACAGGGAAGGTTACATTTGAGCACAGACTTGTCAGAGGTGAGGAAGCAAGCTGTTTGGGGAAGACCATTCCAGGCAGAGGGAACAGCAAAGACCCTGAGATGAGAACATTCTTGGAATATTCAAAGAACCAGGACATTAGTGTGACTGAAAAGAAGTGAGAGGTAAAAGCAGTAGGGGATGAAGTCAGAGGGATCATGGGAGTCCAGATGAGTCAGAGACTCCAAGACCATAGCAAGGGCTTTGACTTTTCCTCTGAGGAAGATGATAAGTCATTGGCAGTTTTGAGCAAAGGAGTGGTAATCTGATTTTTGTTTTTAAAAGGATCCCTCTGGCTGCAGAGTTGATATTAGACTGTGGAGGGGGCAAGGGTGGGAGCAGGAAGCCAGTTAGAAGGCTACCAGAAAATCCAGGTGAGAGATGATGATGGGTTAAACCTGCGTGGAAATCCACGAACAGAACCCATGAGAGGCCATGTCAGTGTGGGTGGAAGCTGAGGAAACATTTTGTCTCCAAGGGAGAACTAGAGGTCTTGACAGCAGGTGTTTTTGGCCCTGCCGAGCACAGCTTCTCTCTCTTTGGCAACTTCCACGTAGCTTTCCCACCTTCCTCTCTGTGTCTCTCCTCCACCTCCTGCTGTGGCGTTTCCCTGAAACTTTTGGCTTCTGCTTCCAAAGCAGGTCAAGTCATAAGTCAGGTGTTGTGAGTTGGCTGCTCTTACATTAACCATCCATATCTGGTTAGCTGTGGGGTGGGGAGGGAAGGATTGGATTGTTCAAATTGAGCTCCTTCCCAGCAAAAGCTCTGGGCAGCCTATCTTGCTTCAGAAGAAATCTGTGGACGGGACAGGAATTTGGGGCCTTTGCCTGTCCCATTTTCAGTCCTCCTTTCTTTTCTTTTTTTTTTTTTTTGATTGAAGTATCACCGTTATACAATCTTATGAAGGTTTCACATGAATAACATTATGGTTTCAACATTCAACCATATTGTCAAGTCCTCATACCCCCATTGTAGTCACTGTTCATCAGCGTAGTAAGATGCCACAGAGTCACTACTTGTCTTCTCCCGTGACCTACCTGTATTGTGTGTGCTAATTATAGTGTCCCTTAATCCCCTTCACCCTCCCTTCCCACCCACCCTCCAAACGCTTCCCTTTGGTAACCAGTAGTCCCTTCTTGGAGTCTGTGAGTCTGCTGCTGTTTTGTTCCTTCTGTTTTGCTTTGTTGTTATATTCCACAAATGAGGGAAGTCATTTGTCTGTCTCTGCCTGACTTATTTCACCAGCGTAATACCCTCTAGCTCCATACATGCTGTTGCAAATGGTAGGATTTGTTTTCTTTTTATGGCTGAATACTATTCCACTGTGTATATGTACCACATCTTCTTTATCCATTCATCTTATGGACACTTAAGTTCTCCTTTCTTTTATGTCACATGAAGTGAGCACCTACTCTCTGTCAGGAGCCAGAGATACAGCAGAAAATCAAACATGGTTCTTTCCTTGAGGATAAGACTCATGGTTTGGTGGAAGACTGACATGGAAACAAGTCATTTGAATTACCTAGGAGACTTGCTGTAGTTGAGATCTGGAGGCAGCCTGGAGCTGGCAGGGGAGGCCGAGGAGGTGCTGTATGAGCTGCTCTGGAAGAGTGACTTTCCAATTTTCTCCAGTTGTGGGACCCATTTTCCCCACTGAAATCATACCTAGATCAACAGCATATCTAACTGGTGAAAGGGTAGCTGTCATATGGTTGGACAGTAAAAATCCCGAGTCTTCCATCCAAATCTTCTCCCTCACTGCCCATGGTCTCTAGGACAACCTCCTGGCTACCCAGACTCAGATGAAGATCACCAATCTGGAAGAGAGATGTGGCAGTGAGGGCTAGCTAGGTAGGAGGTTCAGAAGGCTGGGGACTATGAGACAGGCCTTTGCATAATCAGCAGGGCACTGACTTAATAAGCAGGGTGAGGGTGTGGGGGAGACCTCAGAATATCTGTGGGGGAGTCTCTTAATCTCCTCCTTCCTAAACACAGGACAGAGGTGTTCCGGCAAGACCGGGGGGCCCGGCCAGATGCCACCCAAGTGCTTATCATCATCACTGATGGGGAAGCCACTGACAGTGGCAACATTGAGGCGGCCAAGGATATCATCCGCTACATCATTGGGGTATGAGCCCCTGGCTCCTTCTTGTGTCCCATTTTCCCTCTCGTATTTCTGAGTCCTATGCCTGTTTCTTCTTGGGGCCAAGGTCTTGTGAAAATAATAGGAAATTGATCTGTGATCTTGGGGAGTCAGCTCTTCACTCCCTTACAGATTGGAAAGCATTTTAAGACCAAGGAAAATCAGGAGACACTCCACAAATTTGCCTCAAAACCCACGAAGGAGTTTGTAAAGATTTTGGATACTTTTGAGAAGCTTAAAGATCTATTCACTGAGCTGCAAAAGAAGATCTATGCCATTGAGGGTGAGTGGCAGACACTGGGAAAGGGAGTTCGGGAGGTTGTATACAGATGCTCATCTGTGACATTAGATTAGAGACACACTGAATGATGGTAATGAGCACTTTCAGAGGATCTGACCCTGTGCTAAGAGCTCTCCTGAAAGAAGACCTCGGGTAGGAATTTAGGGGAGGGTGACCTAGGAGCAGCAGTCTCTACTTCGCTCTGAAATTCCACCCTCCTCTTGAAGCTCAGCTTGATCCAGGTTGGAGCCCAGAACTTGCTATAATACATATCTTGCTAATGTTAACTGAGCCCTGTGGAATTATTATAATTCCCTCCCTCCCATTACTCAGCTTCTTCATTTTTACTGATCCTCAAATTACTTAAGATGGGCAAGCAGGCAGGGGGCTGAGTGCAAGGAGCCCACAGGCCTTCTTCCTTGGTCCACAATAAAAGAAGATTTAGTTTGTAGTTTTGTCAGATGGAAGACTGGCTGTGGGAGAGTATTTCCCCAGGAAGCCTGCTGAAATGTACATGAGTTCCTATGGGGAGGCCCCTTTGCTAGGAAAGCCTTGGTATTCAGTTGAAGAAGAGAAGTGGTTTATAATGGGACCAGGAAGACCTGCTTAAGAATCCACACTGCCTGTGCTATGTGGCCGCAGCCAGGTCACTTTTTCTCTCTGACGCTGATTATTCTCTGATAAATGGGGATAATAATACCAATCTCACAGAGTTGTAAGATTTAACTATTGTGTTAGTTTTCTAGGACCACTATAACAAAATACCAAATGCTAGGTGTCTTAAAGCAACAGCAGTGTATTATCTTGTACTTCTGGATGCAGGAAGTCAGAAATTAAGGATTCAGCAGGGCCATATTCCCTCTGATGGTTTTAGGAGAAAACCCTTCCTTGTCTCTTCTAATTGCTGATGTTTCCCCGCAATCCCTGGCATTCCTTGACTTGTAACCACATCACTCTAGTCATCTGGCATCTTCTCCCTATCTTCATGTCTTCGTCTGTGTCCAAATGAAGTCCTTTCTATAAGGACACCTGTCATATTGTAGCAGGGCCCACTCTAATGACCTCATTTTAATGTGATTTCCTCTGTAAAGGCTCTATTGCAAATAAGGTCACATACTGAAGCACTAGGGGTTAGGATTTCAACCAGTCTTTTTTACCGACACAATTCAAGCCCTAACAACTGCTTAGCAAAGTGCTTGGAACCTTGTAGGCTCTCTGTAATTGTAACTCTTATTATCTCTAGCCTTGGTCCTCTATCCTGCCCTGCCCTGCCCTTACTCATCCTTCAGATCAACACTTCCTCTGATAAGTTCTTTCTGATCCCCAAGTCTGGGTTAAGTGCTTTCTCCTGTGTGCTTTTGTAGCTGCTGTATGTTCCCTATCACAGCTCCAGACACTGTATTATCATCGTCTATTTGCTGTGTCTTCCACACTAAACTGGGAAGTGTGTCATGGTAAGCATTGTGTCTGCCTTTTCACCAATGTACCCTGGCACCAAATATTTAGTTACTCTAAATATTTATTCAGCAAATGAACAAATCTTAATGATTGCTCTGCTTCTTGAGGGCTTACAGTTAACAGGCACTTTATCTGTATTATTTAATTCATCCCTCTCAGCATTCTTGCAAGGTTGGTGGTATTATCTTCATTTTATTAATTCATGTTTGCAACAGCCATATAGCAGGCACAATGAATAAGACACCCAGGGATATTGCTAATGTGGAGCTCCTATTCAGACTGGATAAAGAAAGACAATAAACAAGTAACAAACAGAATAATGGCAGATTGTGATAAGTGCTATAAAGAAAATGAAAAAAGTGATGAGACAGATTTAATGGCAGGAAGTCACTTTAGCAGGCTTTTCAAGGAAGACCTTTCTGAGCTGCCTTTTTCAAAATGAGATAAAATTCACTCTGAAACGACTTCGAGCTAAAACATGAAAGATGAGAATCAAACAGACATATGTGAAATGGTGGGCAGAGAGAAGAGCCATGCCAGTGCCCAGGGAAGGCTGGGCACACTGGAAGAAAGGCTAGTGTGACAGGGTGTGGTGAGTGAAGGAGAGAAGTCTAGAACGGTGGGCAGGGATCTTCCAGCCCTTTGTAAGAACTTCAAATTTTAGTCTTAAAAGCAATAAGAAGCAATGAAGGGTTTTTAAGAAAGAGAAAGATGCAGTCTGACATACATTTTTAAGAAGCCTACTCTAGCGTGCTCTGTGGAAAAAGGCATAGAAAGAGGAAGAACAGAGTCAGAGAGGCCAAATTAGTGACTTACTACATTACTTGGTCAAGAGAGGAGATGGCTCAGACTAGTGCAGTAGCAGTACAGACTATTCCAAGAAAGGGCAGATACACCTTCATGGTAGCACCATCATGATTCAGTGATGTGGTAGAGGTAGAACAGGGAAAAGGGGAGAATCCAGATTGACTCCTGGGTTTTGAGTATAATTCACTCAGTGGGTGGGGGTGCCTTTCACTGAAGTAGGGACACCTGAGAAGGAACAGAAATCCAGTACTGCATCTTAGAAATGCTGAGCTAGAGCAACTGGATATCCACACCTGGAGCTTACAGGGTTTACATGAGACTCATGTAAGTTACTCACTTCCCAGACATGACACTAGAGTTCATGCTCTCTCCACCTGGCCTAAGGTAAAGGCTGGGCTTCTCTCTCAGTCCTTTCTTGAGTGTCACTGTTTGTACTGCTCCTTGGGTCTCAGCCCATTCTCCTCTGCCATGTCCCTCAGGCACAAGCAAACAGGACCTGATGTCCTTCAACATGGAGCTGTCCTCCAGTGGGATCAGTGCTGACCTCAGCAGGGTGAGTAGCAGCCTGAAGCAACGGGCCAAGGGATGTAGTACGAATAACGCTGATCCTGCCCTTTTCATCCCTGGGCAGGGCCACAGTGTCGTGGGGGCGGTTGGAGCCAAGGACTGGGCTGGGGGCTTTCTAGACCTGAAGGCAGACCTGCAGGATGATAGATTTATTGGGAATGAACCACTGACACTGGAAGCGAGAGCTGGATATTTGGGTGAGTACTCCTCTTTTTGCTGGGCTCCTGTGGTTTTAGGGGCCAGAGAGTCACTCAGACTGACTTTCAAAATAATAATGAAAATAATCAAGCAACTCACATGAACAAACCCAGTTTAACTATGACTATCACATTCTTAATTTTCCCTTTAATAACCCCTCGCCTGTATATTAATCACATTGTTATTTTCCATATTTTATGATGCTCTGGCATCTTGAAGCCTTGCTAATCCTAGAGAGACTGCCACTCTCAGTGCCAGTTAAGTCCTACAGATGGTAAACAACATGCCTGTTAGCAGACCTCCCACATACCAACCAGCCAATACAGAGCCCATCTCCCCAACCACTTCCTTTATCTAACTCACACACCAACCCAATATTCCCGCTGACCTAAATCACCCCAGGGCTGGGTACTAGACAACTGAAGATTGCCCCTGTAGCCCAGAGCCTGCCAACATCATTCAGAGTGCCCAATCCTCAACTTGCTCAAGCTAGCCTACCCTGCTTCACTCATTCCTTCCCACCAAAACCACATAAGGGCTCCGAGCCATTCTCTCCCCTCCTCCTGTTCCTTCCTCACTGACCCTGGTGCTTCCCCCTTGTGACCCTGCCTGGCCTCTACCTTAGCCGGGCTCTGAGTACTACACTTCTTTCAATGGTGGTGACCTGTCTGTGTTCACTCAGTCGTACCTATAAATTAAATTCTGGGTATTTTAGAACAACCTGCTTCATCAGTGGGGATAAACAACTTCTCTTTGAGGCTTCCTCCTCTTGGATTATCCAGCAACTCCATAGTTGACTCAGTCTCAATAGTTCTTCAGATGCCAAGCACAGAAGACATAAGTCTGGCAAATCCACAGTTGCTATTGCTTCTCTGCCTCATTGTATCATGGTTGCAGTCTTGTCCTGCACAGCTCTGTGGATGCAGGCACCCAAGGCCATGCCAGCCTCAGGCTGCAGAGGGCCCTTACCCTTGTGCTCAAAGGTTACAGCTCTTCCAATTCACATTTATGGTGGAGTCAGCCAAGGCACAAACTGATCCCAGGATCCTGGGATAAGACTACGCCCAGGTTCTACTTCTCATAGATCTAGAACCACCACCCTGCACCCTGCCTCAGCCATGACCCACCTCCTAAAGGTGGCCTACTCCTTTATTAAACTCGCAGAACACAAAGATCTTACTAAATACTTTCCTCCAGTAAATTAACACCATTCACCTTGCCTCTACCCTTCTAAGGGAGACTGCCTTCAGTGATTTTTTTTTTAATCTTCTTTTGATGTTCTTTACTGGGTATTATGTGTCATGCAGTGTTCTAAGTCTATGACGTATATTAACATTTTATCTTATTTAATCTCATTTTATCCTCACAGCAACCCTGTGAGTAGGTATTTTTATTATTTCTATTTTACAGATGAAGAAACTGAGCCCAGGAGAGTTTAAATAACTGGCTCAGGGTCACAAAACTAGTAGGTGGAGCCCAGGTGGCCCAGGCCTGAAGTTTGGGCTGTCAACCTCATTAATGCTGCTACAGTACTGTCTTTAAGGTGGTCGTCTCTTCTCCAGTATGCTGCAAAAGAGCCAGCAACACTGCTCACTAAAGAGGAAGAAATAGTGGCCAAGTTTAATCTCATTTGGCATCCACTCCATGATACACACACATATATATACACACACAGCATGTGACTGCTTTTTGCTAGGCATGTGTGTTGTCTACAGCTTGAGAAATGCAGCCTTAGACCAAGATGGCCAGATGTGTCCTGCTTGGAGCACATGGCCGCCCTTCTCAGATTTTTCTAGCTGTTTCAGTGCGTCTTTGTTACTGTTACAGTTTCTCAGGGCCTCTGCCCCCTTTGTCCCTAGGTTTACGTTCTTCCAGCCACCACTTCATATCTAACTCTTAACTCCACCACCCCAGGTTACACAGTGACCTGGCTGCCCTCCCATGGGTCCATTTTGCTGCTGGCAGCTGGAGCCCCCCGATACCAGCATGTGGGGCAGGTGCTGCTGTTCCAAGAGCCAAACCACAGAGGGCACTGGAGCCTGGTCCAGAAAATAAAGGGGTCCCAGGTGAGCATGACCCCAGGGACATGGGTGGCTCCAGGGCTGATGTGACACTAGTTATGACCCCTGCTGGCATCTGCTGTGTGGCAGACCCCATGCCAAGCACTGCCACATTTGTTCCTCACAAAGCCCTCTGATGTAGCTTTGTCATCTCCATGTGCCAGTTTAAGAAGCTGAACCTCAGAGAGCACAATTTGTCCCTAAACCCTCATTTGAGGGATTGGAGTGAGGTGGGTGTGGTGCAGCTGAGTGGTGCAGCCCTGATCACAGGCTCTGCCTCAAATGTCTTTGTCTTCCTGCAGATTGGCTCTTATTTTGGTGGTGAGCTGTGTAGCATTGACGTGGACCAAGATGGGGAGACAGTGCTGCTGCTGATTGGAGCCCCTCTGTTCTATGGGGAGCAGAGAGGAGGCCGGGTGTTTATCTACCAGAGAAAACAGGTGGGGACCAGGACGTTGAGCTTAGGGGAGGGGCTGAGAGAAACAGCTTCCTGGGCTTCCTTAGGTCCCAATTATTCTGAAAGCCTTTCCATGTCTGATCATATGTTAATCAGACCTTTAGAGTGACTGACAAACAATAGTTAATACTCAGACGCAGATTGTGTGCAAGGCCCAGTGCCAACGCTTTTTTATAGATGAGACCTTATTTGAGTATCACATGCATCTTCTCAGATACTGTGAGCTTTTTCTTTACAAATGGAGCTCTGTAAAAGCCTCACAGTCCCACTGAGAGCAAGAGGTGGAGCTGGGCCCTGAGCCCAGGTTAGTCGGATGGCACCATCCCAATGCTGTGAGGAACTGCAAGCAGACCTTTCTTCAGCATTGTTCACATACACAGGGCCACACCCTGTGAAAACTCGCTGAGTGACTGAGGTGGGACCTTCACCTTGCTCCTTCCCAGCTGGGGTTTGAAGTGGTCTCAGAACTGCAGGGGGATCCTGGCTACCCGCTTGGGAGATTTGGAGCAGCTATCACTGCCCTGGCTGACATCAATGGGGATAGGCTGATGGATGTGGCTGTGGGAGCCCCTCTGGAGGAGCAGGGGGCTGTGTACATCTTCAATGGGCAGCATGGTGGTCTGAGCTCCCGGCCAAGTCAGGTGAGGCTCCCTCGCTGTCAATCAAAACCCATTCCCAGGCACCCAGAAGCCTGTAAGTCCAGACCCCACTCCCCAGCCTAACTCTTCCTGCCCCTCAGCCTGTCTTCTCCTGAGCTTAGAATGAATTTCTCTTTGTCTCAGAGGATAGAAGGGACCCAGATGTTCTCAGGAATTCAATGGTTTGGACGCTCCATCCACGGGGTGAAGGACCTCGGAGGGGATGGCCTGGCAGATGTGGCTGTAGGGGCTCAGGGTCAGGTGATTGTACTGAGGTAAGACAGGACTCCTGGGTCCCACCTAATAATTTCCTTTCTCATCCTTTTAACAATTACTATGTAGCAGTCATGTTGTTAATGTTCATAGGCATTAGCTCCTTTGGTCTTTCCCCCAACCCTGTGAGATAGGTTATCTTTTTATACAGGTGTTGTGCCTGACTCCAGTTCAAATAATTTCTGTTCAGTGGCAGATTGGATTTAAACACAGTCCAATATGACATCAAAACCTCCTAGAGAAGCAACAGCATGGATTTAGAACCTGGTGACTTGAATTCAAGTCAGAGCTCTCCCGTTTACTTCTTGGGTAAACTTACACTGTTCACATAGCTCCTGAGGACATCAGTGTCCTCATCTTTGAAATGGTAATGACCTTTCCTGCCTTACCCGTTTATTAAAGTTATTGGAAGCAACACCATAGGGTAAATAGGTATTTACAGAGCATCTACTCTGTCTTAAATACTGAACCAGGTGTTGGTACAGAGTGTATGCATGGGGAAACACATAATAAAAAATCAAACAAATAAATCGGTGATTTATTGTGATGAGTGCTATGAGGGAAACGAACAGGGCACCGTGAGAGGGAAGAGCAGGGGAGACCTACTGTAGGTTGGATGGCCAAGAAACACCTCTGAGGAGGTGATATTTGAGCTGGGACTTGAAAGATGAGCAAGAGGCAGGCTTGCAGAAATCTGGAGTAAGAGCTTTCTGTGTATCCCCCCTCCCCCCTCCCTCCCTCCCTCCCTCCCTCCCTTCTTTCCTTCCTTCCTTTCTTCCTTCCTTCCTTCCTTCCTTCCTCTCTATTAAAGTGTTTGATACACACTCTTATGAAGGTTTCACATGGAAAACAATGTGGTTACTACATTCACCCATATGCCCTATTGCAGTCGCTGTCCATCAGTGTAGTAAGATGACACAGAGTCACTACTTGCCTTCTCTGTGCTCCGCTGTCTTCCCCATGATCCCCCCCACACCATGTGCACTTATCATATGCCCCACAATCCCCTTCTCCCTCCCTCCCCACCCTTCCTTCCCCACCCCTCCCCTTTGGTAACCCCGGTCCCTTCTTGGAGTCTGTGAGTCTGTTGCTGTTTTTGTTCCTTCAGTTTTGCTTTGTTGTTATACTCCACAAATTAGGGAAATCATTTGGTATTCATCTTTCTCAGATAGAGATAATTTTAATGTTAATAAAATATATAATCTTGTCACAATATATTGTTCCTAATGATAATAAACCATGCATTTACTATTAAAAAAAAAAGAGCTTCCTGTGTAGAAATCCCAGGTTGTGCTGAGGCCAAAAAAGAGGCAAAAGTTTGACGTAGCTGGAACACAATCAGCAAGGGAGACAATGGTTAGAGATAAGACTGGAGAGGCAGACAGGCAGTGTGGTGTGGAGAGTAAAAGGTTTGGACTTTGTTGGTAAGCTTGTGTGGCAAGAGTGGAAGGTTATAGGCATGGAGGTAGCTCAATATAATTTCTCTTTTTAAAAGCTCACTCTTCTATATGGAAAATGGGTCAGAAGCCCACTAGAATGGATGGGCGCCCTAATAAATTATCATCCCTACCATTGTAGTGAGGAGATGGTGACATTGAGGCCTGCTTTAGGGAACGAGAGTCCTCTGGACTCTGGTAGATCGAGTCCCAGGTCTGACTGGTGATTGCCACTGAGACCAAGGGAGAGAGCTGGTGGTTTTCTGCCCTGCAGTTCCCGGCCTGTGGTAGATGTCATCACTCTGATGTCCTTCTCCCCGGCCGAGATCCCAGTGCATGAAGTGGAGTGCTCCTATTCAGCAAGTAACAAGAGGAAGGAAGGGGTTAACATCACAGTCTGCTTCCAGATCAAGCCTCTCACTCCCCAGTTCCAAGGTCGGTTCTGTCCTGCTCTCCAGAACAGCTCTCACCCCAGATCCAGGCTTATGGCCCCAGGGTCTGCCACCATTCAACTCCTTCCTTTTCACCTGTCCAGGGAGCCTGGCTGCCAACCTCACTTACACTCTGCAGCTGGATGGCCATCGGACCAGAAGCCGGGGATTGTTCCCAGGAGGGAGACATGAACTCAATGGGAACACAGCTGTCACCCTAGCCAAGTTCTGCCTTGAGTACTGGTTCCATTTCCCGGTAAGGGAGCCAGCAAAGCTGCTCTGGGAAGTGAAGGGAGATGAGCTGACCACAGGGAGAGGCGGGTGCGCTCAGCTCTTTCGTTGTCCAGCTTGGTCATAAGTCACTGTGCTCTCCCTACACTACCCTTTCCTCTACTGTGCGTGGCGGTAAGAATACCTTTAGCATATCTTTTTCTAATCCTTCATCTATGTACATAGACATTTTTAACATGATTATGATTATAAAGGACTTACCATTCTTTTCCTATCCTTTACCATTATATGTTAATGTTGCTGCCCAGCTTACAAAATTATTTTTAATGGCTACAGAATATTCAGTCAGCCAGTATTTGTCAGGTACACATGGCCATTCATTATTAACATCTGTCCCAGAAAAAGGTTTTCTTAATATTAAACCACTGCTAAAATACCCAAATCCAGTTTGCTTGTAAGAGTCTTGTATAAAATAGGATTGAGATGAAATTATTCTGACCTCTTACATAGTTCGTAAGAAATGAGCATATGATTGGTGTGTAAGATTTTGGAAGTTTGTTTTACACTTTCTGTTATGGGAAATTTCAAACATACAACAGTAGAAAAAGTAGCTTAATGAGGCCCGAAATACCCATCACCCAGTTTCAACAGTTATCAACTCACAATCTTGCTTCATTCACAATTCAACTCAGGGGCCCCTGCCTCCTTGACCACTCCCTCCCACACACCCCCTGCAACAACATTACAAGATTTGGAAATTTTAAACATATGTTTACCAGAGAAGAGGCACCATGTCATGATAGAAAGACTTTAGACTTGGGGACTGGACAGATTTGGGGTTACTTCCTAGTTCTAGTCCTTGGGAAACTTTTGTCACATTTTTAGACCTCCTTCCTCATCTCTGATGTGGAGATAATAATGCCTACCTTTTTGGGATGGTAGAAACTTTAGCTGAATATGATTTGAATGCCTACAAAGTGCCAGTGTCAGGTACTGGTAATAACATAAAAGATGAAGACCCACTCCTGGTCTCAAGAAACTAGGGTAGTCTAGTTACTCTAGAATATTCTTGTGTAAATTTTGATAATGGCTGCCTAGAGCAGTTTGGCAGAGATTCAGGGTCTTCCACTGGGACGCGATGGGAAAAGGTGTTGTGGTTGATTAGCGATGTCTGCCATAGAATTGGGGCTGAGAAGCAACTGTGGGCATTATACTCAGTCTCAGACAATTAGCTACTAGAATTTCATCATTTATGGTCAAGGTGTGTGTTTAACCTGGAGATTAAACTCATGACTTAGGTTGTATTCCTATCACCCTCAGGTGTGCATCCAAGACCTCATCTCTCCCATCAGTGTTTCCCTAAATTTCTCTCTCTTGGAGGAAGGAGGGACACCGAGGGACCACAGGATGGTAAGAAGAGATCAGCTGGGGAAATTGATAGGAAATAGGGGAGAACAGAAATTCAGTTTAGCAAGACTGTATTATATAGAAGTCTGGTTTTAAGCAATAGAAACAAAATATGGCTTACTGAAGCACGAAAGGAATTTATGAAAGTTTGTAATAAAAGAAATGTGGAAAAGCAAGATTGGAAAAAAGGGGAGCCAGGGTTGTGCCCCTGGGCGTTCTTGAGGGGATAGTAGATGGGCTCCTCAGGGCACAGCCCCTTCAGTGATTCTTCTCCGAGTCCCTGTTGTGCTTCAGCTTTGGACCTCATTAGGCTCCTAATACTGCTCAAATGCAGATTCCCGGGAGAGGACATCAGAAGGCTAGAACCATCCCTTATTTGTGGAAGGATAGAGTCCATGCTTGGCCTTCTCACCCAGGTGTAGTCAGTTGAGGACCGATAGTTCCCTCAAAACCAAATTGGGTGTCATTACTATGTAAATGAAGGGGAAAACAAAATCTCTCTGGTCTACCTGACCATGCACTCCCCACCCGGTGCCAAAAGCCTGATTTTCTCTTCTGAAATCCTTCATATTCAGTGGCTGGTTTGGCTTAGGTTGGAAGGCAGCAGGGGCTGGTGGAAAGAAACTGGGCCTGGAAACCTGAAGGTGTGGACTTTTTTTCCTGCACAGGCAAAGGTTCTGTCCCTCTCTGGGACTGTTTGCCATCTATAAAATGAGCCCCAACATTGTGCAGCCCTTGCAGAGCTCTGAAGCATGGTGACTGCTAAGCACACTCTCTTGTGGCTTTTGTCAGCATGCAATGAGTGTGCTCCCCACACACATGCGCACTCTCCTGGGCTTTGAAGACAATGATGGTGGGTGTGCTTACTGAAAAACTAAGGCCCCCACCCACCAGATGCTCACCATACATTTAAGGAAAGTTGACTGAGCACCTCCCCCAGGCTCAGCCCTGTTCTGGGCACTGGCTCTACTGAGTTAATAACATGTGGTCCCTATCTCTGAGGGGTTCACGGTCTGCTCTGGAGGTCAGACAAATCAATAGACCAGTCAATATTACAACCTGATGTGATAAGGCTGTGGGAGAGTTAGAATCAGTGTGGCAGTACAATCTTAGGTCACATTTGGGTGATAAGGAAAGCCTTCCCACAGAGGTGACCTTTAAAGTCCCCAGGTAGAAAAGGTGAGGAGGGCATTCAGAAAGAACTCATAGTGTGAGCAGAGGCATAAAGATGCCAGAGATCGTGGAGTGATGGCAGCACAAAGCGGAAGAGATGAAAGAAGAGCACGCCTTTCCCTTTAAGGATATGTCCTGAAAATCTACATGATTCTTTCACTCATATCTCATTGGTCAGAACTTAGTCACATGGTCACACCTAACTACAAGAGAACTTAAGCACAGTCTCCTGGCCAAGTAGCCATGTGGCCAGATAAAAAGTGGAAGCTCTATTTTAAAGACAGAAGGTGAGAAAGGATGTATGGGGACAACCGGCAGTCTCTGCCATCGGCACTAATTTTTAAAAACCTAACTACAGAATAGGACCTCAGGGTGAAAAAGAGACCTAAGCTCACAGTTGTCAGCTTTCTGGGGGAAGTATCAGTGCTGGATCTTGCAGAAGGAGAAGACTTCGGGTAGGTGGAGAGACAAGGAGCAAGGGGAACAGCATGAGGAAAAGTATGGAAGTCAGCTTGAGGGGAGGGGGTTCAGCTTTTGGCAGAAGGACAACTGAGCAAGACAGAGGCCCTGGATGCCCATCTGGATACTGGCTGTAGTCTAGCGTATGAATGTTGAGAGTAGGTGCAAACAGTCAGGAGAGGCCGCCAAAAACCCCACCCCTTAAGAAAGAGTCTGGAGGCTGCTTGGCAGGTGGCCTCGAAGCAGAGAAGGCTGGAGTCTTTCTAGGACATACAGCTAATAACCCATAAAATACCTCTATGACCCCATTAGGCTTAGGATAAAGCCTCAACTCCCTAACATGGCTTGCAAGGTCCAGGGAAATGTGAACCCTGCTGTTCCCTCCTGCCCCCTGCGCAATGGCAGTCCAGCTAGTCTAAGCACCTTCCTGCTGCTGGAACAGACACAGTCTGTCTTGCCTGGGCCTTTGTGTACGCTGTTCGTTCTTCGTCCCTCTCCATTTTGTATATCTGGCTCCCTCCTGCTAATCCATTAGATTCCAGTTGAGATGCCACTCCTTCAGGAAACTTCCTTGATCCCCAAGTGTGGGATTTCTGTTCTTTCTACATACTCAATATCCCTGTATTTGTCCTGCCAAACACTGGAAGATGATGGGTCATTTCACCCATGAGACTGGGAGGGCAGAGGGTGTGTCTGTTTTGTTCTCTGGTGTATACCCTGTACCCAGCATGGGGCCTGGGCCACAGCAGAAGCTCTGGAAATGTTGAAAAACTGGCCTTGGTCCAATAATGGAGATGGAGAACTGTTCTGGGGGTAAATAGGTTTCACAGAGGAAAACCACAGTAAGAGCCAGTCACAGACAGGATAGTCCAGATGCTGTGTAGCAGGGCATTCCTGCCAGGGGAGGAGATGGGCCAGGAGGGACTATGGAGTTGTTTCATCAGGGTCCAAATCTCCTGTCCAAGAGAGGGAATGGGCTCCCAAAGCCCCGGCCTCCCTCAGGGAGCTGCCACCAGAGGAGAGCTGCACAGATGGCCCAGGACTGAGTCGGGAGGGTGGGGCCTGCCCTGGGAAGGCATTGGCTCCTGGGAGGGGCGGACCACAGCCGGCTCAGTTGAGCCCAGCCCAGAGCCCTTCAGCTCCCCTCCTTAAGTTCTGCTGTCTCAATTAACCTTCCCTGTCTCCCCCCCCTCTTGCTCAACAGGGTAAGGACATGCAGCCCGTTCTGAGACCCTCACTGCATTTGGAGACCAAGGAGGTAAGAAGGGAAGACAGGCAGATAGAGATGCCAGGTCAGGCCTTCCTGAGGTCTGAGCCTCCCAGTCCTTTCTTTTTGGTCTTTCAGATCCCCTTTGAGAAGAACTGTGGAGAGGACAAGAAATGTGAGGCCAGTCTGGAGCTCTCCTTCTCCCCTGTAAGGTCTGTAAGGCATCCAGCCCCCCACCCAGTCCTGCCTGTTTCACCTGGCGTTTCCCGAGGCAGCTCCTGTGTGCCAGGAAGAGCATGGACTTCAGCTCAGAAGCTCTCCATCTGCACTCATCAGGTGCACTCATCTGGGCCTTAGTTTTCTTCTCTGAGAAATGCAGTCCCCTTCTGGCACCTGTCAGGATTAGAGAAGATCACAAAACGTAAAGCCTGTGTACAGGAGCTAACTACTGTGTATTTATTTTTTCTGGCCTGTTAGATCCCCTCATTCTGAAAGGGTCCCCCTCTTATCCTGCTTCCTCCAGTTTGGCCCCCATAACTTTTCCCTGATCTTTCCCCCAGATCCACAGCCCTGCATCTGACCCCCTCTGCCAGCCTCTCTGTGGAGCTGATACTGAGTAACTTGGGGGAAGATGCTTACGGGGTTCAGCTCCAACTCAGCTTCCCATGGGGCCTCTCCTTCCGCAAAGTGGAGATGCTCAAGGTGAGCAAGATGAGGGCTTGCCCGTGTGCACACTTGTCCCTGCAGCTTCTGCTCCCCCGGGAGCCTCAGGCAGCCAGGACATGCAGCTGGCATGCAGAGGTCTTAGGGTTCTTAGCCTGATGGCTGCCCCTGAGCTATGTGACCTGAGATAGAAGGTTCACCCTCTGTGGGCCTCAGACTCCTCAAGGACCCACAGAGTTAGAGAGAAGGACACATGAACTGGAGAGTAAGAGATCAAGAAGATGTGTACAGTTGTAGGGAGACTGAGCCACCTCCCTCCCAAAGGTGATCAACATTTTTGAAGGATGACGTGGGGTGTTTTAAATGCAATGTTTATTTTTTTAAATTACTGTTGCAAAAGTAAGACAAAAACTCAGAAATTACAAAGATGTTTTAAGAAGAACACAGCCTTCTTCTACAGCCCAGCAGTTAGTACTTCTAATAGTTTGCTGCTTATCTCTGTGTATCTATACCTATTTGTACAAATTATATTGCATGTTTATTTATTCTATATTCATTTTAAATAATTGGTATTTCCTCTCCATATAATTATTTTTCTCCATGTTTAAAAAAATTTATTGTGGTAAAATATATGTAATATAAAATTTGCCATTTGAACCAGTTTTAAGCATACAGTTCAGTGGCATTAAGTACAGTCACAATATTGTGCACCCATCACCACTATTTGCACAACTTTTTCATCATCTCAAACAGAAGCTCTGTACCTATTAAACAATAACTCCCTGTTCCTCACCCTCTGCCCCTGATAACCTCTAATCTACTTTCTGTCTCTAAGAAGTTTTCTCTTCTAAAAATTTCATATAAGCAGAGTCATAAAATATTTGTCCTGTTTTTGTCTGTCTTCAGTTAGAATAATGTTTTTGAGGTTCATACATGTGAGACCATGTATGCATTTCATTCCTTTTTAAGGCTGAGTAGTACTTCATTTGTCTCATATACCACATCTTGTTCATCTGTGGATGAATGCTTAATTATTCTTATACAGAAACATTAAATGCTTCCCTAAGGGGCATCTAGTAGACTGATTAAGAACTTGAGATCTGGAGTCAAACACACCCATATTCATGTTCCTACCAGATCCCTGCCAGATTACCCAGTTGTGAGATCTTGGGAAAGCCACTTCCCTGGCCCTCTATTTCCTCATCTAATGCCCTCCCCACTCTGAGGCTGAAATCTGTCCCTCACAGATTGTGATGAAGATGAATGGTTTTATACTACTTACTCCAAAATCCAGCTCAAAATGGTGCTGCCTGCATAGCTGTAACTGCATTTTAATGGTGTCGTGATATCCTTGCCTGTGACTGTGTCACACTTTACTGAACCATTCCTATCTCTGCACTATTTGATCACTTCCAGTTTTTCACTATTATAAATAGTGTTGCAGTGAACATCTCTGTATGAAACCCCCTGGCTGTGCCTCTGATTCTTGGCTCCACCTCTCTGAGAATGTGCCCTGGGAGGGACAGAGCTGGAGGAGGTAGGCCCCGAGGGTTAGTGGCCTCTGGGGAACTTTAGCCGTGCCCACCAAGAAGCTTATTCTCTCTCTTGCCACGCCCAGCCCCACAGCCAGACACCTGTGAGCTGCGAGGAGCTTCCCGAGGTGTCTGGGCTGCTGAACAGGACCCTTTCTTGCAATGTGAGCTCCCCCATCTTCAAAGCAGGCAGCTTGGTGAGTGCTTCTAGCCCCTGGAACCAAGCAACCAAGGGGCTCTGAGCTCAGGAGGGGCAGGACCCTGGCTCTGTGGAAGGTGCAGGTGATTGGTAAAGAAGGGCTTACCCTGTCCCACCTAGAGGGAACGTGCACAGAGCTGTTTTGCGTCATGTTTGAGAGCCTGGACTTTGGAATCTGAAAAATCTGGGGTTGGGTTACTCATTTTATGACCTTACACATGTTATTTAACCACTTGGAAAATTGGTATCTTCATCTGTATAATCGGTATAAAACACCCAGTCCAGTTCTTCAGAGTAGTGAGTTGTAAACACAGTAAGTGGACACTTTCATCATGGCAGTTGGCCGTGGCAGCTGTGAGGTGCTAAGGATGCCCCTGGAGGCCTAGCTCTTTCCCTCGTCATGTCCTCTCCTACCCTGCCAGGTTGTTATTCAGGTGATGTTCCATACAGTGCTGAACAGCTCCTGGGGGGACTTCGTCCAGCTGCATGCCAAAGTGAGCTGGTAAGAAGACTCTGCCAGCATCCCTGCCCTGGTCTCAGCCTTACATGCAGTCACGGCCAAGCCCTTTTCCTAACACTGCTCTCTACCTTGCCTCAATGCAGTGACAATGAGGACTCAGGCCTCCTGGAGGACAACTTGGCCATCACCAGCATCCCAGTCCTGTACCCCATCAACATCCTCACCAAGGAGTGAGTCCTGAACAGCATCCAGCCCTAGCCTTCTACCTCAGCCTCCAACTCAGGGCACCAGCCTTGCCTCCCAGGACTCTTCCTCAAACTCCCCTCCCTTTCCTACAGCCCCTCAGGGGTGATTAGAAGTGATTCCAGCTGTGACCCCAACACTCAGAAGTTTGAAGTCCCTTTAAGAGCTCTGAGTCAGATCAGTGTTTATTGGTGGAAGAAAAAGCATACCAAATGCTGACCTTGTATCAGACTCCGCACCAGTGCAGTGCACAGCTGATGTCTTTCCCCAGAGCACTCAACATCTGGTGAGGCAGCTGTGCCTCTCTCCATTTTACTGATGAGCAAACTGAGGCTAAGAGAAGGGAGCAACTTGCCCAGAGTCATACAGCTAGGGACACTGTCTCCAGGATCTGACCTTGAGTCAGTCTGACTCCAAGACCCCAGCCAAGCTCTTTCCTGTTGTCAGCCACCCCCTCCATTCCTGGGGGCCAGCCATGCTGGAAGAGACGGAGCAAAGTTTCTCCCTTGTCCACAGAGAGCCTATTGTCAGGCAGCAGAGACCAGACTCATGCACATATAGAATTAGTGGGCCTCAGAATATTGTAGCAGGAAGATGCATGGGGATCACTAGCTGGGTTCTCTCATTTACAGAAAAGGGGATTAAGTAAGAAAAGTGGAGTGGCTTTTTTAAGTTGGCTTAGTGAGATAAGAACGGCCAGTGTCTGAGCTGGCGTTTCTGGTGCTTTTGAACATGAATGCTTAACAGAATGATACTGTTTGAAGTATGATATGAAATTAGAACTAGGAAAGAGGATGTGGGTTAGAGGAGAGGTGAAGGGTTCATGGAGAAATAGGGGTTTTGAACTGGGGTCTGGAGGACAAGGGAGTTTGGATAAGGGCTAGGAAGGAGGGAGGACATTCTCAGAATACCCAAAGTAAAGGCATGGAGGCAGCAAACAATTGGGCAGATCTGGGGAAAAGGGTGTAGGTAGGCTCAAGAGATGGCAGGTATGTGTGGGGAGCAGTGGCAGAATGACACTGCAGGGAATGGGCAGATCTGGACATGCGGGGCTTTGGACCTGACCCCTGTGGACAGCCAGTGATGGATTCTGAGTAGCTGAGTGGTGGGACAGAGAATGATGTTGAGAAGGTCATTGGAAGAACGGAATATGACAGGGGCCAGAAGCTGTGCAGTTATCTAGGAGGTGAGCAGTGGGGCCCAGAAAACCGTGGAGCCCCTGATGAGGTGGGGTGTAGTAGGGAGAACACAGCTCCAAAGGCACGTCCACCTAGGTTCCAGCACGGGTCCTCCACTGCAGGACTTCGGGCGAAAGACAGACCCCTTGCACGAGCCTTAGCTCCCAGAGGGAAGTAGCAGAGCATTGTGCAGATGAGATCATGCCTGCAGGGCCCTGGCACAGCGGCTGGCAACTTAGAGGTTTCCCCTGGCCCAGGCCCCCTGCCCTCCTAGAGATGGGGTTGCTGTCTTCTCCACCTTCTTCCTCTGCTCTTCTCTCTCCACAGCCAGGAAAACTCCACACTCTATATCAGTTTCACCCCCAAGGGTCCCAAGGTGCAGCATGTCAAGCACATCTACCAGGTATGAACCTCCATGCAAAACGGTCCCCATAAGTCACACATTCCTTCAGCCCCTTCCTGAGGACTGAGGATGCAGAGACCCACTGGACGCAGTCTCAATCTGCAAGTGTCCAGCCCCCACTTGGACGGTTCTCTGGTCTTTTCTGTCCAGCTTCCCAGCCTCCAGTGAAATGCTTCCAGCAGCAGCTACTCCCCAATGACTTTCCTCCACTGGATAGACTATTCTTAGACTCACAGAACTTGAGAGCCAGAAGGACTCTGAGAAAGAACCTAGTTTCTCATTCATACATTTAATGAACTGCTTTTCTAGTTTGGGTACTTCAAAGTGCTGGGGCAGCAATGAAACAGGGTCCCTGACCACTCACCAAACCCAGGGTGGGCTTTATGTCCACAGCCCCCTATAATTTTCACACCAGCCTGTGAGAGCCCTAAAAGATAGGCATTATGAAGTCTGCGGCATAGACAGGTCGAGTAACTTGTGCAGATTACAGGTTACAGCCAGTAAGGGGGAAAGGTCAGGCTCAACACTTACCTGAGCACCAGAACCCATGTGTGTAACCTCCAAGTTAAGGAGCTGTCATTCCTCCTGCAGTATCCTCGGTGCCGGAATACAGTCTTTATCATGGGAACTCAGAAATGGGAGGCCAGCTCCAGAGTCCAAAGCTTGAGGAGCCTACAGCTTTCTTAGAGGTGCCCTCTGAGAGAGGGTAGGCACTGACTGACCAAGTCGAGAGCATTTTCACTTTCTGTGGAGGGGCCTGAGCCCAAAGAGGAGCAGTCTCACCCCTGGCTGCAGTGGACTCAGGGCAGACTGGGAAAGGCCCCTCAGAACGGAGGCAGGAGCCATCTCACCTTGCTACTGCAATGGGGAAGACTGGCAGATGACAAAGATGCCCATTTGCATTGAAATAGAGTGTTCTGGATAGCTAGTTGAGTTGGCTTCTAGTGCTGTTCTCTGGGATGGCTCTGGATTCCCTATCAGGTTGGCAGGGCCAGTCCATTTACCACCAGAGTAGTGGGGAAAAGCTGTACCCTGCCTAGATGCTGGGGCCAGGGACTTACCTATCCATGCCTCAGTTCCCACCATGACAAATGGTGTTTGGGGTAAGAACTTCCCAGATGGTCATGAGGTTTCCATGGGTTACTTACTCCCTGCACAGTGGAGGTTGTGGGAGAGGTGACTGTTATACTATAGCCCTGGGATTCCCAGCTGCTTTGGAAGCCTTCTTACATTCTTGCCTCACTCGGCCTGGAACCAGCTCAAAGTCCTCGGACTCCCCCACTTCTCTCTCGGGATAGTCAGCAGGGCTAGGTGCCTCGGTCCATCTCTCCACCTGTCAGCATGTTAAGCCATGTGCTTGGCTCCCCCTGGCCTGGCCCACCAGCAGCCACTCTTGCTAAAGGCCTAATGGTTTCCGTGGGCCATTAGATAACCCAAAACGTCATAGGACATGGGTGATCCATTCCTTCTTTACTGAAGCTGTCCCATTAAGCCCTTTTAATGAGTCAGCCACAAGGAGGTCAGCACTAATAACTAAAGATTATGTCAAACTAGCCAGGCATGGACACCTGGTGAGAGCTGGACAGCTGGACCACAGAATCTCTTCCTTAGGGGTTCCTGCTTAACTGGATGATCAAGAGCATAGTCTTCAACCAGACTTGAACTTTTTTTGAAGCTCTGCTGTTTAAAGCTGTGTGACCTAAGGCAGTTTACATACTTTCTCTGAGCCTCAGTTTTTCCATCTGTAAAATGGGGATGATAAAAGCACCTCCCTTATGGGGTTGTTATGAGGAGCAAATGAGAAAATCCTTAGCATAGTACTTGACACACAAGAGACCAGTCAACACTGGCTGTTTTTAGCATGGCTGTTACCACAATCATCCAAGGAAGGTGATCAGGCCTAGTGGTTCCTGGTTCTGGAGTCACAGCCTAGGTTAAAATGCTGGCTCTACTATTGATAGTTCAGACAAATTAGCTCCCCGTGAGCCTCAGTTCTCTAATGTGTAAGACGGGAATGATAGCACCGCCCGCTACACAGGAGTGTTGGAAGAACTAAATGAGATCATGCATTTCCTGAGGATCAGGTGAACCTAGCAATGTGAGGTGTTCCACGAATGGCGATGGTCCCTGCATGCGTGTTCCAACCCTCTGTCACCATTACTGTCTTGCCCAGCAGGCACATGCCTCTGGGTGTGTGCCCCTGGCCACACTGAGTTGGTCTCACTTCCCGCAGTGTCGGCATCCCCCTTCCAGCTGACAGCTCTGGATTTTGTCCCTCCTGTTCTTCCAGTGCACCTGGCTCTGCAGCTTGTCACTGATGTCCGTGGGGATGGCTTCCTAGCACCATGTTTTGTCTTTTAACAGCTTAATTGAGATAAAATTCACATACCATACAATTTAACCACTTACAAGGTACAATTCTATGGCTTTTAGTATATTCAAAAAGTTGTACAAACACCACCATAATCTAATTTTACAACATTTTCCTCCCTGTACCTATTTGCAGTCACTCTCCCCACCCTCAGCCCCTGGCAAACACTATACTTTTCTGTATCTCTACAGATTTGCCTATTCCGGATATTACACATAAAAGAAGTCACACAAGAGGTCTTTTGTTCCTGGCTTCTTTCACTTAGCATAGCAGTGTCAAGGCGCATCCATGTTGTAGTATGTGTCAGTGTTTCATTCATTTTTATTGCCAAATAATGTTCCAATGTAAAACATTTGATATATTCATTCATCAGCTGATGGACATTTGGGTTGTTTCCACCTGTTGGCTATTATGGATAATGCTGCCTGAATGTTTCTGTACAAGGTTTTCACAGAAAACCTGGTGCTACTCCTGTGTCACCTTTGTAGACATTTCTGGGCCTTCCAGCCCTAGCACAGATAGCTCTTTTGTATGAAAAAGGTACTCAGGAAATGTTTCTTAAATTACTTCAAAGCACCTGCCAAATGAGTCTTTCCCAGCCTGCATTGTGCAAATAATTTTTGCATCCATCCTTGTTAAGTGTCATTCGTTCTTTCACTCACTCAAAAAAACTTTTTTTGAGGCCTGTTATACGCTAGGCGGTGTGTCAAGCAGTAGGAACTGCAGGGGAAATGAGCTCCTGCCCTCATGAGACTCACAGTCTAGTGGAGATACAGACACACACGCAGCTACTCTGCCACCCTGCTGGGGATCCTGTGGGGACTCATGAGGGGGAGGCTGCCCTACCCTTGGGGAGTCAGTCAGTCCTTTAGAAATGTTCCTGGAGCAGTACTTTGTAGCAAGTGCAAGGGTTTGCCACGAGGAAGAAGCAGCAAAGTGCCTGCAGCCCACACCATAAGGCTCTGGGGCAAGGGGCCAGGCATTTTTGGTCATTGTTCACTGGTCATCAGTGGGTTCTCAGGCCTCAGCCAGTGAGGACTGGATCTCAGGTGGTGCTTAGAGTAGCTGGCATTCAGGGCTCTGCTGTCCTTTGTACTCTGTAACAGGTGAGGATTCAGCCTTCTGTATATGACCACAATGTGCCCACCCTGGATGCCCTGGTTTGGGTACCACAGCCTCACAGAGAGGGGCCCATCACGCACCAGTGGAGTGTGCAGACGGTGAGTACTGCCCTCCTAGGGCTATGGGTGAGCTCTTAAAGGGGTATGGATACATGGGAAGGGCATGAAGATGGATGGATGGATGAATCCTGTTGGACTCAGTGATTTCTGAATCTGCAGAGGGCCCGTGGGGGAGAAGTGGGATGCCAGGGCCGTATCTGGGGAGTGCGGGGGAATGCCATGTTCCAGCCTTAAGGGCCCATATCCCTCTTGGCTCTGGGCTAACTGAAGACCCCACCTCATCATTCCTAGGAGCCTCCTGTCCACTGCAACTCTTGGGATCTGAAGAGGCCAGCCAGTGTGACTGAGGTATGGCCTGTGAGCTAAGAAACTGGGGTAGGGTCTGGCAGTGTACAGGGGCAAGGCAGAAGAAGCCTTCCTATTCTCTCTAGCCTTGTTCGCCTTCCCTCCTGCCCTCCTATTTCCTTTAGCCTTGTTCGCCTGGGGCCAAGTTCCACTGCCCTGTTGCCTTCAAGGAGATCCTCTTCCAAGTGATGGGGACTGTGGAGCTGGTGCAGGAGATTGAGGTAGTGCCTGCTGGTAACAGATGCAGTAGTTGTGGGGACCTCGAGGGGTTGGGGGTGGGCTTCCCCACCATATTGTCTTCCTGAATTCATCCTTGCTATCTTGAAAAAAAAATCTCTTCAAGATGTGGATGAAAGAGAACCTGACTTGTTTGAAATTTTCAGGGCTGTTTCCATGGGCCTAAGGAGAATTCTTGTATGTGCTCCATAGGAGACATTTCCTTCCCACAGTGAGGGCGGCACATGAGAACACTGCCCTAGAGAACTGAGCAGAGGCGATGCACCCACTAGGACCTGTGCTCACCTGTCCGCACTGAGCTGAGGTGGGCAGATGTCAGTGGGCTCTTGGTCCTGCCCTCCCTGGCCCTGACACCTCCCTCTCTCCCCTACAGGCCTCCTCCATGCTCAGCCTCTGCAGCTCTGTCTTCATCTCCTTCAACAGCAGCAAGCATTTCCACCTCTATGGCAGCAATGCTTCCCTGGCTCAGGTATCTCTCTACTTCCTCAGGAGACCCAGGAACAGAGGTCAGCAGAGGGATCTGAGGAAGCCTGGGGCAGAGCTGGAAGCAGGAGAGCCATGTGGGAGGTTAGCACAGAGAAGAGCTTCCCTACAGTCAGAGGCATTAGCTTTGGCGACAGCTTCTGTGGGAGCCCCAAGCTGCCCTGCCACTGGTGGGCAAGCAGACCACAAGGTCACCGGTCTGAGATGTGTCAGGTAAAGATCAATTTTATGTCAGCTCAGCAAAGGGTATGCCCCCCATGCCTGCTTGGAGTATGAAGGGAAATAACTCTAAGCAGAGAGAGTGGCAAGAGCAGGCCCAGGGCCAAGTGAGCAGCTGAAGCAGGTTTAAGAAGAGCAAGAAGCTCAGAGCAGGAAAAGGAATGTTGCAGCTAAAAAACTAAGCATTAGCCAGATTCGGGAAGGCTTTGCATGCTGAGCTTAGATCCTGGGACCAAGGGAAGCCATTTAGAGCTTAAAGTGAGGCCATGACACATGTCTGCCAGTCACCCCAGTGGCTGTGCTGAGGGGTATACTGGAGAGGGTCAAGGCCAGAGCCCAGTGGTGTGAGGACATTTCTGGTGATCAGAAATGCCAACACCTAGAGACTGAGGCCAGATTCACAGGAAGTGTTAGGGAGAAAGGCTCTCTTGCCTCTGCTCCTCTGTGTCCTCCCCCAGGTCATCATGAAGGTGGACATCGTGTATGAGAAGGAGATGCTCTACCTCTACGTGCTGAGCAGCATCGGCGGGCTGTTGCTGCTGATGTTGATTTTTGTGGTACTTTACAAGGTGGGAACTTCTGGGGAAACAGGCATGGCTGAAACTGCCAGGCTGGGGAAAGGGTATTTGACAAGAGTCAGCATAGCAGGATTGTGGGAGTTAAAGCTAGAGGGGCCTCAGCCAACTCCCTCCTTCTATAGATAGTGCTCCTGAGTCCCAAAGAACAGGAGAGACTTCTCCCCAACAACTCCAGCAAGCACAGTGGAGCTGGGACTAAGCACTGAGGGAGAGGGAAGGGAAGGACTCCCCTGCACATCAAGGGGCAGGTGCTGGGATACAGAGGCACACACCATGAATGTGGTCCCCACCCTTGTGGAGCTCAGTCTAATGGGACAGACAGACAGGAACATGCATGATGAGTGCTCCACAAGGGTCCATGTGCTCTGGGGCCTACCACAGAGGAGCATAAGAGGCTCGGGAAGTCCAGGAAGGCTTCTCAGGAGAGGTGGCATTTGAATTGGGATTCAAAGGTTTAGTAGAAGTTAGCTAGAAGAGCACTGGAGAGCAGATGTTCCATGTGAAAAATTCAAATGTTCCAGAAAAAACAACATAGAAAATCAAAGTTTCTTCTATTGTACCTCCAAAGGGTTGTCATTAACAACCAGTTTGTTTCTATTCTTCTAGGTTCTAATTTTGTTGTGAAAATATGTATGTATGTGTGAGCATGAGAAAAAGAGAAAAGTCCATGTATATACATATACATAGAAAATGTAAATGGAATAATACAATACATACAGCTTGGGATCTTGTATTTCCCCCGGATGTTACAGCCTAATGTCTTTCCATGTAGACACAATCAGACCTACTTCTGTCTTTTTAACCTGGGTGACTTCTTGCAGTCTGGATGCCCCACCTTCTATTTACCAAGGTCCTATTGATGAGTGTTTAGATTGTAATTTATGTCTATTTCAAACAGCATGACACAAAAGGCTCTTGTTACCCATATCTTTGCCCACTTGTCCAAATATTCTTTATAATAATTCCTAGAGCTGGAATTGCTGAGCCAAAGAATATATATGCTTTCAGCTTTCAACAGAGAGTGTATGGCACATACTAAGCACTCTGTAAGTGCAGGTTCTTGCTATTAGTATTACTAGATACTGTCAAATCGCCCACCTAAAATTTTGGTACACGACATATTGATCATATAGATGAGCCTAAAGAATGAACTATTAAATGTACAGCTTTTTAACGTACTGCCAAGAACCATGCGTGGCAAATGCCCTGGCCCCATTGCTGGAGCAGTCAAAGCATGTCTGTGGCATGTATGGCTTTTTAACATAAAGGCTGTTTTCATGTTTTGCTGGGGCTGACTGGTCCAAAGTGTTTGGTGGGCTTTTTGCTCACTCGATTTTTGTCTTTCTATAGGTTGGCTTCTTCAAACGGAACCTGAAGAAGAAAATGGAGGCTACTGTAGATGCCTCAAATGAAATCCCTAGAGAAGACTCTGGGCCTCCTGAATCTGGGGAAGAGGCCATGGATCCGGGCTGCCTGGAGCCCCTCCACAGGGACGAGGCCCAGGGTGAAGGTGGAGAAGACTGAGGCCTGGGCCTGATGTAGGTGCTCAGGACTGGATTGGGATGCCTGGTGCCAGCTGCCTCTACTCTGTGTCTTTGGGCAAGTCACTGCCCCTTCCTAAGCCTCAGTTTCCCTATCTTGAACACGGAGTTCCTGCCTGTCTCCTTTGTAGGCTCACAGGGTATCTCCACTGAGCGGTGGGCTAGGAAGGTGATAAAGGTGAAGCCTTGTAATTATCAGATGGCCTTGGCTTCCCCCAACCCTTCTTAGTTTCCTTCTCTGGGAGAGAATGTCTGATTCCAATTTGGAGGAACTGTGGTCTCAAGACCTAGTGGCACTCCTGGCCCACACACTCACCTTCACTTGGATGTCCACAGAGGCCTAGGACTCCTGGAGCTTTGCCCCACACCCTCACCTTCCTGGCATCCAGTCATCTTTCCACTCTGCCACTGGACAACAAATGTATGTCACTACATGGCTGCTAAAAACCCCTTGCTCTTTGGCTAAAGACCAAAGTCCCTCATATGCCATCCACAATCTGCAAAATAACCTTAACATGTCAATGCAAAATTGGGCCCCTGTTGCCTCCCTGGCCTCCTCTAGAGAAGTCCCACCTCCCTTTCTAAGCTCCAGTTACACCAGCCTTTCTCACTTGCCAAACTCCTTCCTTTCTGTCTTCACCTAGACTTCTCTGTCTGTCTGAAACATTCTTCCCCTTCCTTTTTCTGGCTTAGCCTGAAAATATCAGCTCACACACAACTTCCTCAGGGCAGCCCCCAGCCCCGACTCTGATGGGCTCCATTATACATACACGTCTGCACTTGCTCTCATAGCATGGATCATATTTGTTTACTTTTAATATTTACTTAATATCTGTCTCTCAGATTAAACTGAACTCCATGAAGGTAGGGACCTTACCTGTCTTATTCACCTTGGGATCCCTGGTGATATCACAGAGCCAGACACAGAGCAGGTGCCTGACACAATTTCACTGAATTAGTGGGGGGTGCCTGTGGGAAGATACAGAAAAGAGTTTGGGTGGGCCCATGGCACCCCATCCTCAAGGGTCAACTACCCCTGGTTCCACAGCCCCCACCCGGACCCCATCACCCCCACTATGAGACTGTGAGCTCAACGGTGTCCATTCACGTGGCTTCCAGTACCAAGTGCAGTACCTGCATATATTTACACAATAAATATGAAACTGTCCAATTTTGTAATGGTTTATCCCACCATGGTTTAATTAAATGAACATTTCCTTTTCAACCCTTTGTTAAGTGGAACCAAAACAGCTTTTCTTTTTCTTTTTTTCCTTTTCTTTTTGCCATCATGTCCCTCAGAGACTGACCTGCCCCCAACACTGTAGGTTAATTTGAAAGGAGGGAGAGAGACACAGAAAAGGAGAAAAGGTTAGGGAGGCCGTCTTGACAATTCATTAAGATGTGAGAAGAGACTTTCCCTGTCCTCTTGTTTTTAAAGCCATGTTTGGAGGCGCCTGACCCTGAGCCCTCCCGTTTAGACAGGACAGAGGGGGCTACTTGCTGCTGCCCTCTTGTGGTCAATAAGAACCCCCAGAGAATATTGCAGAAATAAAGCCAACTCTGGGTTAGGCACTGGGAAGTGAGAAGCAGCAACATTTGGTCCCCTAAGCAGTGACCTTTGATGGCTCTCTTCTGCCTCCAGGGGAGTAAGTGAACACTCCCAGCACATAACGCCCAGAACACTCCTTCAGTGCCTGCCAGCCTCTTCATCCTTATCAACTGCGTTCTGATCCAGCTGCCAAGAAACCATGGGGCTGGCTCATAAGCAAGGCATCAGGAAGAAGAAGTGAGGCCCATTTTCCCAGAGAAGGGAAAAGATGTTTAAACTGTTAGGAATATCACAGAACTGCTAAAAGTACAGATTATCTGTAGGTCTCATGAAGCATAAATCAGGTTCTATTCATCCATACAGTATTTCTTTAGTGCTTTGCATCAGGCCCTGTTCTGTTCTCTGAGGACATGGTGATAACTGACAGACAAGTGCCTGCCCTCAAGAAGCTTCACTCCAGTGGGAAAACAGAGTAAAAAAGTAGAAATGTTATTTTAGTTAGGGATAGGGCCATGAAGACAATACAGGTTAGAGGGTGATGGAGAGGGACCTTTTACATAGCCAGCCAGGAAAGCCTCTCTAAGGAGATGATACTCTGACATAGAAATAGAAAAGTGAATATTTTCATCAAGGTTGGAAGCAAAAAGTATAGAAAATCTGGAAGGTTCACTTCAGGAACAGATGTGCCATCATCATGCCCAAGAATCTTTATCTACTTACTTCCTAGCACCAGCCCTTAGCTATCTACATGTCCTTTCCTGCCTCTGTGCCTTTGCACGTGCTGTTCCCCTTGCCAGCCTGTCCAGTTCCACCTCTTTTCTATCCTTTAAAATCTTTCTACCTCAAAGAATTTTTTTTAGAAAGTGTGCTTTAATTAAATACACATCATATAAGTGATGCTGGCAAGGTTGAAAAGTTAATTCTAAGTTGATAACTATAAAAACTAGTTTGTACATGACAACATGATGAGCGAAAAGGCAATCCCTTTGAAACAAAATTTAAAAGTTAAAAAAAATCTATGTTCACAGTGGTTTGTATCACTAGCATGCATTTTATGACAATAACATGTACAGATTGAGCACCCTAGGGCTCTTTTTATATCCTAAAGAATACGAGCATTTACATTATTCATGGGTTGAGCTGAATTAAAAAAGATCGATTGTACACTTACCCCTTAGACAGCATAAACTGTCCCTGGGTGTACAGCTTTAACACCATCATTAAAGTTGTTTGCAAAGGGAATAGAGAATTAAAAAACAAAACATTTTTTTCTTGGGGTTAGAGAGTCTTTCATTTGCTGTTATAACCAACAAATACCATTCATCCAGTCAAAAATGGAAAGGGCCCCACAAACACACTATTTGAGCAAGCTGACCAATACACATTACAGCTTTAAAAATGAAGGTTATATATATGTTACAAGTCCCAACAAGGCAATGTTAAAATGACATCTATTTCTTTGCTTGTTTTGTGATCATACCCCTTAGAGGTGTTACAGGTCTCATGGCATTCAGCTTCTTTTTCTCTGCAGGCTTTAATATCTGAAAAGAATATATGAGAGTTTCATCCACACAAATCATGGGAGGGACCTGCATTGTCAAACTCTCCACAATAATTGGGTGCAGAAAACAGAGTGACCAACTGCCTTTTTGCAAAAAATTCATATCCATCTTTAACCACCTGATGGGCTCTACATAAAGATCCAAATCATGCTTATGGAGAAATTTTGCAACTACTTCTGCACCAAATGTGAAGGACACTCCTCTGTCATTTTCACCCCAGCCTAAGATATCTTTACTGGGGTCAGACCACAAAAGACCACAAAGAAGACCTTGATCTGGTACATCAGTTGGTCACATAATTTGCCGAATCTGCTCCATAGATTGAAGATCTGGTGATAAACCTCCATGTCAGCAGAATATTTTCTCATTCACAGTGGCTGCTATCGGTAAACAGTTAAAGCAGTCTGTGAAAGTTTTCCATAGTTCAATGTTGTATCTTCTTTTACATTCATCATAAAATCCATAAATTCTATTGATGCTGGCACATTCATGGTTTCCTCTGAGAAGAAGAAAATTCTCGGGATATTTGATTTTGTAAGCCAGTAAGAGGCAGATGGTCTCCAATGACTGTTTCACCCGGTCCACATAATCGCCAAGAAACAGGTAGTTGCTTTCTGGTGGGAAACTGCCATACTCAAAAAGTCGAAGCAAATTATAGTATTGCCCATGGATATCACCACATATTTTGAGTGGTGCTTCAAGTTCTAGTAGGTTAGGCTGACTGAGAAAGACCTCTCGGGACTTTAAGCACAGCCCTCTGATTTCATTCTCCTGTAGCTGGACATTCTTACCAGGCTTGGACTCTTTCACTTCCAACAGCCGTTGGCTGATGCTGTTGATGTTGAGTTTATCTATATCCGACATCGCCTTCCCACCACCAACCCTCCCACAGCGGTGCCACCGCCGGCTCGCTCCCAGGATTCACACCTCCCTTCCCACGCCACAAGCAGAGGCAGTGGTGGCGGCAGTGGCGGTGGTGGTGGTGGCAGTAGTCGTGGCAGGTACCCCCACAACCATGCCACTCCTTGCTTCCTCCTTCTCTCCCCACTAGAACCACCTATATCAAAGCATTTTGAAGCCTTTCTCATCCCCTTGGGTCCTGGACAAAATATTCCATCCTATCACCACTTGATTTATACCTCACTGGGGCACATAATGCTGACTGTTGGGGCTTCTCTTTCAAGACTAGGAGGTTCTGGAAGTCAGGATGCAGCCCACACATGTGTTACCAATGCCAACCCCTCAGCAGGGCTGGCACAAAGGAGGTATTCAATAAATGCTTAATAGAGTGGCCCTCAGATGTTTTGGTCTCAGGATCCCATTTGATACTCTTCAAAACTGAGGATCCCAAAGAGTTTTATTTATGTGGGTTCTAGCTATTGGTATTTATCCAATTAGGAATTAAAATGGGGAAAATTTTTAAAAATAAGAATACCCAAGCCCACATTCCATGCAAGCCATCAGAGTGATGACATATGTCATCATGTGTCGTTTAGCCTCTAGAAAACACCACACTTGTGGGAGAAAGACAGTGAAAAAGTAACATCTTAGTATTGTTAGAAAAATAGTCAAAGTCTATTCATTCCAGGCTCTGCTTCTTCCTAGCTATAATATGGGGCAAAAATTACTTACCCTCTTTGGGAATCATTTTTTCATCTATAAAATGGGAATAATAACAATATACTTCAGAACAGTTAGAGCCTGAAATAACACCTGTAAACTCTTTAGCACTGGTCCCAGCACCTGAATGCTTGATAATAGTGATGCATAGGAATGGTTGTTTAGTTATGCAAGACAGTGTGGTAGAAGTACTATGCTGGACTGTGAGTCAAGGGACCTGGTATTGGAGTCCCAGAATCGCCCAGACTCACTCATGGCACTAGCTCTTCCACTGTGATCTTAGGGAAGACGTGCCCTTCCTGGGTTTGTTCTGACCCACCTGGGATCTGGAGGTACCTCAGGAGCTGTTATGGAAGAGGGGTGGAGGCTGAGCAACTGAGTCCCCACCCTCATTTGATCTTTTATATGCTAAGGTTCTGTGCATAAAGTTACTTTGTCAATTAAGCACCACAGGCACTGTGCCCAGGGCCTCCCAGCTTTCAGGGGCCTACAAACATGTTTGGGAGCTGGAAAAAAAAAATCAAATTATGAAAACTAAGTTGTATAATTGAAATGTTGAAATGTCTACAAATGTAATTATCACATTAGGTATTCAAATGCAGTTCTATTCAACAGTTACATATATGAACTATATTAATTTTGGGAGTTGGAGTATTTTAATATTTGAGATTATATGTGATAGGCTGTCTTACAAAAATGTGCATGAAGTTTACAAAGGTCTTTGAAAGACTGAGATTTCATTTGAAAAATAATGTTCTACTTCCAAAAATAATTAAAACTTTGAAAGCCACTGAACACTACTGCACTGTATTGGACTACCTGATCTCTAAGGCCCTGTCCAGAGCTTGCAGATCATGAGGCTGGATTGAAATGTGCTTAGGGAAGTTACTTGTTCTTGACAAGTTATAAGGCCCTGAGGGTGGGTGTGGGGCGGGGGTGATGTAGGATTCTAAGGCCCAAGACACCGTAGAGCCAAGGCTCTCCACCTGCCTGTATGGCCAAGCTGCTGCAGACAGGTGGGGCCAGGCAGACATCTGAATGTCTCATCAGCCTCTTAGCCACAGAGTGACTTTGAGCAGGTCACTTAAGGCTGTGAGATCCATGTTCCGTATCTGTGAAATACAAGGAAAAAACCTTGACAGGGCAGTCAGGGCTACTAAGAATAGGGATTCATCTCAAGACATACCTGCAGCTGGGTGATTCCTCAAGCTGTGGCCTGTTCTCCTCAGCTAAAGTCATGACAGGCCACACCCCAGAATCGCCCAGACTCACTGATGGCACCAATCCCCCATCTTTTCCTGAGGGGCCAAGTGTTAGAAGCACTGAGGTTCAGACGGGAAAGGAAAGTGGGATAAAGGTGGGGTGGTAGCAGGGTGGTCCCAAGAGGTACAGGGGTACTAAAAAGGAGGCAGAGCTGTGGTCCAATATGTGGCCCCTGTTGTGGGTTGGAATTGCAGAGGCTCCAGCTGGGAAGGGGGCAAAGGATGATTCAGCTGGGTGCTGGAGCCAGGGAGAGATAGAACACAGGCTCTATGCCTGGACAAGAATAGTCTGTTTTCTGGCCCAAGGACAGACCCCGTGTCTGGGAAAATGAGTTTCCACAAAGTCAAGGGCTTTCTCACATCTCCCACATTGGGCCCCCTGTTTGTACAGCATTCAAAGCGTGGGACTTGAACTTGGGCAGATACAAGCTCAGATATGTCTTCTGAGCCTCAGATGATAAGATTCCAGTGAAACATTGACTATAAAAGCACTTCCCAGACAAGGCCCTGACTTCACTGGCTGTTTGCAGATCTAGTGTCTTCCACTGCCTAGGGCACTGCCCATGCAAACATTTTAAGGACAAGTTTCTTTTACGACATTAAGGTTTTTATTGAACTGAAATTCAGGGGCTCCAAAGCCTGAGGAAGACAAGGGAGGATGGGGTTTGCACTCAGAGGCCCAGGCTTCACCCCAGGACCCCCACTCCCACCCCACCTACCCCTTCTTGATTCAACAGGGGTCTCAGTAGCTACCAACCTAAGCTACCCCACTCTAATTTAACCCAATCCCTCCCCGCCCACCACCCATCTAGTACTTTGCCAAGCCAGGCACCCACCAAGGGGCATGCTGCTGCTGAGTCCAGCTCTCTGCTTGACCTCTTTCTGGATCTCTCCCAGAGCCTCCCACTGCCTGTCTGGCCTCTCTCCAACCCCTCTTGATAGCCTAGTTCCTATAAGTATCCAGGGAATGCAACTTCCTCCACCCTGGCCCCCTCTCCGCCAAGAATCCTCAACTCTTCCATTCTTCTCCAACCTTTCCACCATCTTCTCTTAAAGTTTCTCTAACTCTCTCTGCCCCCTTCTCTTCTGCCCACCACCTTCCCAACCAACAGAGCCCCAGGTCAACGCCGGCCAGCTGCATGGGTCCGCTGGTGGCGGATGAGGTCAGAGCTCTGTGAGAAGGCCTTTCCACAGTCATCGCACTTGTAGGGCCGCTCCCCGCTGTGGACCCGGTGGTGCTGCAGCAACGTCGAAGAGCGGCAGAAGCCCTTGCCGCACACAGCACACCTGTAGGGCCGCTCCCCTGTGTGGGAGCGCTGGTGCTGAATCAGCGTGGACGAACGATTGAAGGTCTTGCCACAGTCGGGGCAGCTGTAGGTGCGGCCTGGCAGGTGCGTGCGGGCATGGATGGCCAGCACAGAGCTCTGGCCAAAGCGTTTGCCGCACTCTGGGCACTTGAAAGGCTTCTCACGGGCATGGCTGCGGGCATGGGGAATAAGTGCCGACCGCTGGGAGAAGCTCTTGCCACAGATGCCACAGCTGAAGGGCCTTTGCCCAGTGTGCACCCTCTGGTGACTACGCAGGGATGAGTTCTGGCTGTAGCACTTGCCACACTCAGGGCAGCTGTAGGGCCGCTCGTGGCTGTGTGTACGCTGGTGCCGAAGGAGGTAGGAGCTGTCGCCGAAGGCCTTGCCACAGTGCGGGCACTTGTAGGGCTTCTGACCAGAGTGGGTGCGCTGGTGGCGAAGCAGGTAAGAGCTGTCAGCGAAGGCCTTGCCACAACGGGGACATTTGTAGGGTCGCTCACCCGTGTGGGTGCGCTGGTGTTTGATGAGGTCAGAGCTCTGGGAGAAGGCCTTGCCGCAGACCTCACACTTATAGGGCTTCTCACCGGTGTGGATGCGCTGGTGTTGGATCAGGGTAGAGCCCCGCCCAAAGCTCTTCCCGCAGATGCCGCAGATATTAGGCCGAGGGCCCTGCCCACCCCTAGCTCGGCTGCCCCGCCGGCCTGGACCCCGAAGGGCCCCTGTCAGGCCCAGGGGATTCTGGAGCATCTCAAACTGCGGTGCAGCTAGCAGGGTCCCTGTGGGCATCTCAAAAGGTGGTCCTAGGGGCAGGCCCCCTGTGGGCTGCTCCCCAAAGCCCTGCGTGAAGGAGTCCAAGGGGTGGGTTCCCAAGGGGATGCTCAGGGGATTCTTTTCCTCGGGATTGAGAAGCATCTCTGCACCTTCCTGGAATTTGGAACCTTGAGGTTCAAATTCAAGGCTTTGGGTTTTGAACTCAGGGTTCTGGGGCTCATAACCCAGGCTCTGGGGTTCATATCCAGGGCTTTGGGACTCATACATAGGACTCTGGGGTTCCAACTCAGGGCTCTGAGAATCTGATTCAGGGCTTCTGAGTGCAAATTCTAGGCTTGGGGGCACAAACCCAGGGCTTTCAGGCTCAAACCCGGGGCTCTGGGGTTCAAGCCCAAAAGGTATCTCTTCCACTTCATAGTCCCCAGTGCCTTCTTGCTGAGAAATTTCCTCTTCCTCATTCTCATTCATGTTGCCTGCAGGATCAGAAAATTACAGAAAACCCGGATTGCGTGGGGCCTGAACGGTCATTTGGTTACTACCACAAACCTCTCCCTCCACCTTAAACAGGGTCGCTGGCCCTTGGGCAGGTGCTGAAACTCCCACCTCCCCTCAGCCGACCCAGGACACCTAGTCCCCGCCGCCCCTATCACTTCCAAGTCCCAGGTGTCCAAGCCCCCGGCTCTTCCCCTCCCACGGCCCACAGCCCATTCTCCCGCTCCCAAGCACGCTCCTCGGAGGGGCACTCACTCCCTCACCTTTGAGAGACCCTTCCGGGCTCCCCATTTTGTCAGGACTTTGTACATCCCGGGACTCGAGGCCCCACGGCGACGCCTCCCGTTCCATCCCCGCCGGTTCCCAGTGCGGCGGCGGCGGCGGCGAAGGTAGATGATCCTGCGACCCGACCTGAGTGCCCAGAAACCCGGGCCCGCCAAGGGCCTGCTCAGTGCCGCCCACGAGACCCGGCTCCCAGTCCCGGCCCCCGAGACCGGACGTCTTGACCCTGGGCCTCTCCGGCTCGCCTTGCCCCTCCCCTACCCGCGGCCTCGCCCCCACCCGCAAAGTCTCGGCTTGCCCGGGGGCCCTCGCAGGCCCCCACGCCTCGTGGCCTCGGAGATGGGAGGCTTCACGGCTGGCCCTGCGCTCCCGGATACCGCTCCCGCCCAAGACCCCGCAGCCTGGCTCCCAAGACCCTGGCTGGGCTGCGGCTATCCGACCCCCTCCTCCGCCGCACAGGAAGTGTCCGTCCGCGGCCAGTTTCCCCCGCTAGCTCCGCAGTGGCCTCTCTAGGAGCGGCTGGAGGTGGAAACTCGTTGGCATTAACCCTGGGCTGGGGGGCCCCGGTGTTGAGGTGAGGGATGAGGGGCCGCCCTGGAGCCGGCGGGAAAGGCTAAGTCAGTTTGTGTGCCTATGTCCTAGGTCTTCGTCCGCCCGGGAGCCTATCTGTCTGCCTCCCGAACCCTACATCCTTCAGTGCCTATGGCCAAGGGCGAGGCAACAAGCGAGACCAAGGTCAGCGAGAAGGAGCGACGCTTCCCGGCGTCAGCGGGGACGGTGTCTGTCTCCCCTCCCCTCCCCTCCCGGGCCATGGGGTCATCTCCGGTGGCGCCTCGGGAACTTGGATGGATGGCCCCCCACCCTGGGCCCATGAGGCTTCCGAATCTGGGTCCCCATACTCGAACTCCACACACCCACACAGGCGCAACCCACCCCAACTATTCCGAGCCCCCTCCCTTCTCTGCTCTTCTTAATAGCCAACCTTCCTCCCTCCGAAGGGCCACATTGGTTGCCAAGGAAGCAGCCCCACCTCAGGTTTCCAGGGGCACCGCCCCCACCTCCTAGGGAGCTCAGCGATTGGCCGGTGAAACTTGTGCTCTCACCGTCCCGCCACCTCCTACTATGCCAACTGCTAGGCGCTAATGGTCACCAGGGAACGCCAGGCCCCTTTCTGATTGGTGAGAGGGTGCGCGGGCCCTTCCTTGTCATCCAGAAGGGCCTGCGGGAAGAGTGGGAGGAAGGTCTCTGGCGTCTCCTTGCTGGGCGATTCTGTGCTTTCAGAACTTTTTCCCGCCTCCGTTTACCCTTTATTATGTTTTATCCTTCTGAAGCCAAGGAATCTGAAGACAAACACCTTCCATCACCGGTCTCCCCTACACTCCCTTTCCCAGCATTTTCCTTCTCACTGGTTCCAGGTGCTTAAGGGACAGTCAGGGGATCCTCCCAGAGAGGAGGCTGCTTTCTTTTACCCTGTCTCGCCCCTCCATCTTCCCCTAACAGAGTTTAACTCAGTCCCTAGGAGCCTGAGTCCCTGGTTCCTGAATTTTCTCCCAGGAAGGCAGGGATCCTATGGAAATTCCTTCCAGGTGAGGGTGGGAGAGTTCAGGAGGAAAGTGGACTGAGAGAACCATCTGGCCTTTAAGGCAGCTAAGAACTCTCCAATCCAGTCTGACTTGAAAGAAGCTTGCAGAGGAAGGGGCCTGAGAACACTGCCCTCAGTGCAGCTTTGTATCAAGGAAAAAGACAATTCAGTAAGATCCAATTCTTGTCCCTTTTCTACCTTTGCTGCTGAAACTGGTTTGGTAGCATTCTTGACAATGAATGAGCCAAATCTCCCTGTGTCATGCAGAAGCCATGGATTGTGTTTTCCTATTGCCTTCCGAAGACAAATATAGGAAAGAAATTGATTAGGAGGAACGATGGCACCTTCATTCTCCTGAAAAGAGGTGAGAATGAGAATTCGGAAAATTCCAAGTGAGGAGAGTAGAGTTTACGAATAGAATCACAGACAATATCTTCCTACAAATAAAGTGAGAGTACTTTTCTGTCCTCCAGTGGAACAGTTTCCAGCTCCATGCCTCTCTTCCATTCCAATGTCCATATGTCCTAACACCTTTGTGAAGAATGGCTCACATAGTGCAACAGTAAGGGGCACAAACAGTCAAAAGACCCTACAACTACACTGGTTATGAGAAGAGCTGGGCTGGGATACCCCCCACCCTCCATTGCTCCCATCATTCCCAAAGCACTTACACAAATGAGAGACAGTATCTCCTTCCTGAGACACTTTCCTCTGACCTCCAACCTGCTTACCCACCAGGCAGTCCACACAGGAAAGCAGCAGTCCCCTGTGAAGTGTATGGCAAGGCCCCTATCCACAGCTCTGACATGGCCCATTGCCTGCACTCTTCACAGCATGGGCCACAAGCTCCAGGTGTAGCAAAAGCTGAGCCAGGGCTTCAAGCTTCTCTGGCCCCAGAGTTTGTGCAAGTGAAACTCAGTCTCACTAGTGCCTAGAGTAAAATAGTAGCTGACTTCCAGGCAGCCTCTTCCACCAGTCCTATCTATACAATGGATCTTCAAGAGGCAGCCAGCCTCTGCCTGACACATACCCACAGCAGTGAGGAGCTCTAAGCACAGGGAAGCCTCTCATGAGGGTTCCAAATTGACCTAGCACCAACTACTCCAAGGCAGGAGTCTAATGACCTTATTCTGCCCTGACTTGGTGAGGAGGAGCCCTGTGTCTGCTCCAAGTTGGGTGGCCACTTTGTCCACATCCCTGGTGAGCAGCAGCCTTGGGCAGAGCTACTCAATGTGCAGCCAAGGCTATGGTCCAGCTAACTTGGCCCACATTTCTGGGCCTGCACTCAAGAGCCCTGACAAAGGTTGTCGGCATGAGAGGGGCCCCTGCATAAACTGCTCCCTTCCTGCATGCAAAGGACAAGTCCTCCAAGAGGGCTTCTGTAGATACAAGAGATACCCCTGTATATTCAAGGTCTGAGATACCTAGGAAGAGACCAGCATGCATAAGCCCCCTTGGGAAGAACAAAGGAAATGTGAGTCTGTGTGTGTATGTCTAGGTCATCCCCCAGCATGACACAGTTCTGAGATCAACCCCTACCCTTGCAAAACTAAGAGTAGCTAGAAAGTAACATTTTGCTCAGAGCCATGGTTCTTTCCAGCTTTAACAGGCAAAGATTCCATCCCTGGTGATTCTGATTCAGTAGGCTAGGGACAGGGCCCAGGGAGCTAGCTACATTTTAAAGATATACTGCATATGATTCTGTGGCAGAAAAGCCTTACTTTAAAAAATACTGGCCTACAGCAGATTTTAGCCTCTTTGGGTCATAAACATCTTTGCACATTCTGTTCCTAGCAAGATGTACGTAAATATTCCAAAAAATTTCTAGGGATCTTTGGAGCAAAGTAATACTTAACCTTACTTACACAGCTTGGACAAAATAGTGATGGGTCATGTGGCCACAGCCTTGACCTCTCAATCTGGCCATGCGTACGGGGCTCATTCTGTCCAGTGCAGCAAGCATTTCTCTCGGTACACCAATGAAGCCCTAGGAAAACCCTTTTCCTGCCTTTAAATTGCTTCAGGGTCTGAGCCTCAAAGACCTGTGACAGCAGATAAAAGGGAGCCCTACCTTTGGTGGAAGCCAGGAAATGAGGAGCTAAGAGTGGGGTGAGGCTGAGGCTTAAGCATTTCATGACATTCAGTAATTGATTACCTGTTAGAAAATTGGGTCACAAGGGCAGGAAGCAGAGTTGGGTCTGGTTTGGGGGCCCTAAGTAAGCCTTGCAAATTTCAAAGCACTCAGAGAAAGTAGTAATTATGGTACCTTTAATTGGCAAACTGAGGGCTGGGTCCAAATCCAGCTTTGAGTCTGAGCTAACTGGATTTACAGGCCAGGCTTTCCCAGCGCTGAGGGTTATGGGAGGGAATGGATTGTACCCTGGCTTCTCTAGGGAATTAAAAGCTACCAAGTTACCTCCTACTGCCAAGGTGCCTCTTCTTACCCCACATCCCCTTTGTGACACAGTGGCACATAAGCCAGTCCTCCCAGTAAGGTTTAGGATAAAAGAGGTCTTGCTGAGGTTAGATTTGAAGATAAGGTCGGAATCAAGTCAGTGCATTACCTCACCTGAATGGTATCTCTTCCCCAAAATTTCTCTTCCTTTTGAAGTTTCTCCAGGTTAACAGATCTGATTTTTTCCTAAGGTAGGCCAGACAAGGGGCCGAGCTGAGTGAAAACAAGTGCACACAGATTAGTAGAGGGCATATGCCTGTGCCTCTACTCCTTGAGGTGAAGGGTATCCTATCAGAGGCAGGAAGCAGTCTGCCGAAAATCTAAAATCAGCCCATGGCGGACTGATTCCATCACCTGGACATGGCTGGACTCTGACTACAAAGGAATTCATTGTAGACAGACAATGGAGTCACAAGGCAACAGGGGAGGGATTCTGTGCAGAGCTTGGGAATGTAGATGAGTTCAGCTCCCTCTGGCACTAACCCTAAGAACAAGTCCCCATTTGTGCATGATGGCAGGTCCAAAAGAAAGTAGATTAACAAACTTCGCTATTGTTCACCCTGGAATTCTCATCTAAGGCTGGTTTCTTCCATGCTTTGGTTGGCTGTGCAGCTGTGTCACTCAACTTATACCTGGGCTTCACTGACACTGGGCTGCTGTCCCTAGTCCAGGTCAGTGCCTGGGTGCCATCACAGGGAGTGGGCAGATGCCTTTAGAACCCTGGCTGAGACACTGGCAAGGATCTCGGGAGTGGTGTGGTAAAGACAGCAGTAAACCCAGAACCCTGGAGTCTCACTGCATATGGCCTTGGACAAGTTGCTTAGCTTTCCCCAGTCTCAGTGTCCCCAGCTGCAGATCTCTTCCAGTTCAAAAGTGTGATGAGGCCCTCCTGGCTGGGTCTAGGGTGGCTAAGGCCTGAGCCATAAGGTTCTCCCAGAGGCCCAAGGAGGAGAGGCAGGTGCTCTCAGGGCCTTCCCCTTCAAAACCAGGACTGTTGGTCAGCTGAGAGTGGTGCTGTGGTATGGCAGATATCAGCTGGTTTGGGGCAGAAGATAGTCCTTATCACCGCTTCCTGACTGGGCTGTCCTCTCCAAGCAAGATGCTTCTTCCCTTAGGCAGTAAGAAGCATGAAATGAGTTGATGGACAGATAGCACTCTTATGAACCATGGAATGCAATACACACGAAGATCTAAAATAAAGCCTGCTTTTACTTCTGCCACCCTTTCACATATGTGCTCTACCTGACTCCCTGATTCAGGAATATTTGAATGCCATCAACTACAGTTTACAAATGCAAATGACAACAGAACCCCAAAAGGTCATGTACATGAGTGGAAAATGCCAGATGTGGAGGGTCTGCTTTGCCAGAGACACGCACAAGCTATGACAAGTGCCAGCTGATGCTGGTCAGGAGCAGGTAAGGAGTGGCAGGCATGCTCAACTGTAGAACATGGCTCCAGCTCCATCCAAAGGGGGCTCCCACACTTTGTGGTTTTGTGGGATCTCAGGTCAAGTTGCCAAATCTTTGGATTCAGCAAGACAGGCCAGAAACCTGGATTTATGTGTAAAATATCTGAACTTGTAAATCTTAACCAATATTTCATAACACTTTTAAATGCTGGCCATTATTTCATAACACTTTTAAATGCAGGCTGAGAAAAAAAAAAAAGGCTGTTGTAGGTCAGATTCAGCACATGGTCACCCATTTTAACTTCTGCAGTAAAAAGACAATGGGTAAAACAAAGTTCTTCTCTATCTCAATCCTCCTAATACTTCTGAAAAATACCCTTTTCTTCCCCACAGTAGAGGTTTAATGGGGGTTCTAACCTCAGGCCTAACTCAGCAAAGGGGGCTTCTAGAGTCTGTGACAATAGGAAGCAAGAAACAGCAGATCAAGCTGGTGAGGGCCTAAGATAAGACAGTCCCCATCCCCGAGGCCCACTTCTTGCCAGGAATTCTGTGACCTTCCTGGAGCTGCCAAAGAGGTTCAGGCCCCTAGGCCCAGGTTGGGCCTCAGGCAATGTCTAGATCTTCAGCCTTTGCCTTGTCCTATCTGAAGCAATCACCCACACTCCTGGAATATCTCTGGGTAGTGCTGGAAGCCCACTGGTGGGTCCAGGTCCCCTTGGTCAGGAGCCAGGGGCACAGGCAACACACTGGCACCTCGACCCCTATGGCCCCCAGCCTCAGGCCTATGCACCCACTGGTGCCTGGCCATAGCTGACTTCTGGCCAAAGCACCTGCCACACTGAGGACAGGGGTAGGGGCGTTCACCACTGTGGGTGCGCCGGTGTGCAGCCATTTCGGAGCTCTGGCGGAAGCAGCGCCCACAGTCTGGACACGGGTAGGGCTTCTCGCCCGTATGGGTGCGCACATGGCGCCGTAGGTCTGAGGCATGGGCAAAGGCACGGCCACAGTCCAGGCATGGGAAGGGGGTCTCGCCACTGTGGACCCGCTGATGCTGGTGGAGGGCAGAGCTCTGGCTGAAGCAGCGGCCACAGTCAGCACAGCAGTAGGGTTTCTCGCCTGTGTGTACCCGTAGGTGGGTGGTGAGGGAAGAGCGCTGGGTGAAGGCCCGGCCACAATCCGGGCAGCAGTGAGGCCGCTCCCCACGGTGGATGGCCCGGTGCTTGCTCAGAGAGGAGGCCTGGCTGAAGCCCTTACCACAGTCAGGGCAACAGAAGGGCCTCTCACCTGTGTGGGTGTATAGGTGCTCGACCAGGGTAGAGCGCCAGGCAAAACTCTTCCCACACACATAGCAACCGTGACGCTGGTCTGCCCTTGGAACAGGGGGAAGGGCACAGAGTGGGGGGCGACCCCAGCGAGGCACCCTACGTGGCTGCTCCAAACCATAAAGGAGCCCTGCAGAAGAGGGTTTGAGAGCCTTCAGTCCAGGAGGCCGAGAGTCCACAGAGAGGATCTCCTCCAGGGCCTCAGTCCCTTCTCTTTGTTCTTTCTCTTCCTTGTTTCTGGAATCTGCTGCGAGATAAACAGAGAGCTCAGAACCTGGCTCATCCTGGTCCTTGAATCCCACACCCCATATGGTGACAGAGAAGCTTCTTCAATAATGGCCACCTATGGAGCCACTGCTGCCTCTGGAACTCAGCTTGGTATGGGAAGTAGAGGCTACAAGTGACACCTTTTTCTCACATGCAGAGGCAGAGAGAGAAGGAACAGAGAAACAGTAATTTCTAACCTTAGAGCTGGGGACATGGGGGAGGGTAGCTTGTGCTGGACCATGGGGATGAATGTTTGCTTAAGGATGCTCCAGACAGCAGGAAAATCACAAAGACAGGCATAACCGTGGCTGGCACTGACAAGAGCAGAAGGGCTGGGCACTGTTGACAGTATGAACTGGAGAAGTAACAATGGAAGTCAAGATAAAGGAGGCTGCTACAGAACGCCTAACAGAAACTAACATACAGGAGGTGGCAGAGAAACTACAGTGTAGAAAAACAGCAGGAGGGATGATGTGCCACTCAACAGCATACAGGCCAACTAGATGTGCCGGCACTCAGATTCCCCAGAGCTGGGAACGGAGGGGCAGGAATGCCAGGGCTCCACACCCAAGCAGAGGTGCCCCTTTCTAGTCTGTATCCTTAAGCTAGGCAAAGGCCAGGCATAACAAACTTGCTGGGGAAGCAACTCAAAGAAGAAACTGATGAGCTGCTAAGGAGCTGGCCGGTGACGGGATGGGTCAGGCCCAGAGGAAGTCAGGTGACACAGAGTCCTGACTACTTCACCTGTGTCTGCTTCTGTCAGACACTCTCCCACCTCTGGATCCCGTGCGTCCGGACCCCACAATTCGGCCTCTTCCTCCACCCAGGAGATGAGGGCTGGCTTGGTACTTCTGAAACCTGGGAAAGAAGAACCAAACCCTACACTGGTGGGAGGCTGCCTCCACGCAGTCCCGAGTCCCCGGAACATGGGCATCCCACTTATGTGCAGGCCACAGAGTTTGGGCGGTGGGGACGGGAAGGAGGGCCCCGGCGCGCAGGGACGGCTCTCACCGAGCGTGCCAAGGAGGCCGTAGGTCTCCCGCATCACGTCCCGGTACAGGGCCCTCTGCGTGGGCCGCAGACACCCCCACTCCTCCCGGGAGAAGTACACGGCGACGTCCGCGAAGCTCACGGGCTCAGGTTTCCTCCCCTTGCGCCCGGCCAAGTCTGGTTCCCGCGTGGGGAGCGGAGCCACAGGTGACGCCATGGGAAGTGCCAGCCCGGGATACAGGCCAGCGCGGCCCCTCGCCGGCCCGGAGCCGCGGAGCCTCCCGTGGAGAACACCGCCCCACCTGGGCCAGGAGTCGGGGAGCAGAGGCGGAGAGAGCAGGGGCTCAACAGGAATTGCTGGTGGTAGACGTACACCGATGATCCGACCTGGAAAACGCCTCCCCTAAGAGACGGCAGCAACGCGGTCTCACGAACTTCACTCCCGCGCAGTGAGGCCCGCCGAGGCCAGTCCCGTGTTTCCAGTTTGCTTTGTCTCGGGCCCTCAATCAAAATGGCCGCGACAGCTACAAGCGCGGCGCCCGGCGCCCCCTCACCTGGAAGCCGCCGCCTCCACTGGCGCACCCGCCGCGCCGGGAGGCGCAGCCCCAGCCCCGCCCCGCTTGGGAGGAAGGACTAGCGCGGCGGAAGGTCAGTCCCGGGAGACTGCAGGTCCAGCTTCGAGCTGCCCGCCCTGCCTCAGTGAATTCGGACGTTAGTTTTCGTAGCCGGGCCGTTTATCATCGGCTTTCAGCCCGTCAGTGGGTGACTTTTCCCAATGTTGAGGAGAAAAAAGAAAAATGTAGTGAATAAAAGAGGACCTTCTCTATTGGCAGCTTGTTCGAAATTCTGGGGGCTTCTACTTCAGGAGATGGTGGGGGCAGCTGGGGAGTCAGGTAAGGTCTGAGAAAGACCGGAAGCGCCCTCTACAAGTTCACCTACAGCCAGAGGCCCTGCATAAGGCCTCCCTATCATCTGTTTACCTCTATCTCAAGCCTGGCTCCTGAGCTCCTGATGAACAGAGCCACCTGCTACCTTGGCCCTGCATGGACAGGCCACAAGCACCTCAGGCTAGATATGGCTCAAATTAAACTCATTCCTTTTCCCCCAACTTGCCCCTCGTAGGGTCCTTATCTTACTAAATGGCACCAATTCTATACATCTACCTCCAAACCTCCCTCTTATTGACTGCCTACTCTGTGCTCCCACAGGCCCTGCTCTCAGAAGACTTGATAACTTTTCTTTTGGCCAGCTAAATCAATCACAGCATTTCACACACTTCATGGAAATGCACTCACATCTTCAGCAGGTCTGGGGTCTAGTCTGGAGCTTTTCTCTGTTTGCTTCCCTCCAAAGGTCTTCCCTTTTTTTGTTATCAGGTGAATGCTTCTCCCTAGCCAGAGGAGCTGGAGATATAAACAGTGGATCACAGCAGAGATAGGAGAGGAGAAGACAAGTCTGTAAAGGGTAAGGATGCAATTGCTCAGGGACTCCGCCCACCCCTAGCTGGCTCCCAACCTCTCAGGCTCATGAAGGACAAAAGAAAAAACAGGAAGTTTCTATTAAGAGCCATGGCATTTTGTCACCTACCAATGTCTACCCTTCAAGTGGTATCTATTACACACAGGCCTGAAAGAGCTCTGGGTAGTGCTGGAAACTCACAGGGGAGTCTAGACCCTCCTGGGGAAGAACCTGGGCAGAATTTGCAACCCTGGGTCAGGTCAGCCCCTGAGATCTGTGGACCGAGGCTGATGGGTCTACTGGTGGGCCCGTGGCTGAAGTAGGACAGCTTGCCTGTGTGAGTCAGCAGGTAACATGAGAGGTATTTGCTGTGGGGCAAGCAGATGCCACACCAGCTACAGGAAAAGGGTCCCTCTCCAGAGTGCACTGGGCCATGGGAAAGATAATAGCTGTGCAGGACTGCACTCAGGGTAGGGATGACGATGCTGCCTAAGTGCCAGATGTTAGGCTGGGTATAGACTATGGCCATGGGAAAGGCCTGGTAAAGAGAGCCTTGGCCACAGGCTCAGAGACCAGGTCAGTGTCTTAACAACACCCAAAGATTCTCCTTCTGCTGACCCCCTCCAAATGTATAATTTTTCTGAGTGGCTGATCTGAAACACAACAGATTCAAAACTGATGTTCTGCCCTGATAACTCTCCAAGATCTATTCATGTTCAGGTGACAGAATCAACCTTCACAACAGCAGAAGCATTAAGATGGATACCTAGGCCCTGGAAGCCCTGTCCCAGACTTGAGTTAGCTAATTCTGGGGCTCACAAGTCAGGGACATTTCCTGCCCACCTCAGCCCCAACCAGAGGAAAAAATTTCAGAGAACCTAGAGACAGAAAGGTGAACTGCCTCCATCTTAAACTCACTCACACACTGTCACTGACTTCAAGCTTGGGTGAGTCACCTAAGGAGAGCTGGTTTGCTGTCTGGGAATTATGCCGGGGTTCTTATTCACGAAGCCGACGAATAAGCTTCACAAACGCTCAAGGTAGTGTCCCGACCCGCGGGACGAACATGGGGCATAGCCGGAGACACCTGCAGAAATGAAACAAGCAAGGGACACAGGATGTCTGATCAAGCTGGCACAGTTTATTGTTTACAGACTCAATTTATACAGGTTAGGAAGGAAGGGGCGGGTCAACAAACAATTGGCTTTCAGATGGTGCTGGTGGGAAGGTGTAGAGGGGTGATTGGGCCTTGGTTGGCACCGGCGGGAGCAAAGGACCCGGAAGAGAAGCAGGAAATTCGCCATTTTGTGGGTGGGGGCCTTTTGGTCTCCGGCATCTCCTCCCTTTCTATTCTTTTAGGAGGGGTTGGAGCGGCACTTAGGGTGCTTTGAGCCACCTTTTCTTGGGTAGACGTTGCCTGTCTTAGGTTTAGAGGTCTTATACCTGGCCTCTGTATCCAGGAGCTTGTCTCCTCTCGGAGTCAGCCTCGTATATTCAGGGGATCTTGCCCTAATACTGGATCGGCCTATATAGGAGCTTGCCCCAGTATTAGATCGGCCCTTTTAACCAGAGGTCTTATATTTGTCCTGTAGGCATATACCCGTCATTGACTACCCATCTAGTTGCTGTTGTCTTAAGGCTGGGTTTTGTTGCAGGGTCTTTAATTTATCACTTGGCTCTATCCTGTCTTCAGCTTCCCACATCTCCTCCTCTTCCTTTATAAAAGAAGGGGCCAGCTGGTGTGGCTGGGTCGAGGACTATGCCTGTCTTAGGTTGCATGGTCAGGGACTACTCCTTACCCATCATGGGGTCACAGCCCTCATGGCGGCTGTGCCCTGTCTTAGGTTGGTAGTAGTCTGCGCACGTTGTCGCAGCCTTGTGGTGGCCGAGCCTGATGGGATGGTGTGCGACCATGTCTTACCCGTCACTGACTACTAGCCTCGACTGGGGTGACGAAGGCTTTGCAAAGCACAGGTTTGGGTGGCAGCACCAAACGTTTTTGGCTTTGGCTATCGTCACTTCTATGGTCGCTGAAAGAAGGAGGAGGAGGCCTCTTGATCGTCATCGTTACAGGCGAGCCTCTGGTAGTGGCCTTGAATGGGTTTGCTGACGAGAGTGTCAATTTGCTTTTTTATGAAGTTTGTTAAATGTTTGAGAGCCCAAGGGCCAAAAGACAAGAGCAATATTAATCCTATAAGGGGGCCTAAGAGAGAGGGCAAAAGAGTAGTGAGCCACGGCGAGGTAGAGAACCAATTTTTATACCAACTTTCACTCTGCTCTCTTTCTATTCTTCTTTTCTCTAACCCTTCTCTGACCCTTCTCATACTATCTCTAACAACCCGTTTTGTCAGCATAGAAACAACACTCTTCTTTTAGGGTGGCGCAAAGCCCGCCCTGCTGCAGAAAGAGCAGATCTAGCCCTCTGCGGTTTTGGAGAACTACTTCAGCGAGGGACGAGATCGAATCTGTCAGGTCAGAGATTCCTTTTGCAATTCTTGGATATCTTGGTTTATAGTGGCACTGAGTTCGTGATAGCGAGTTAGAAAGAACTAAGGAAGAGATGCCCATACCGGCACCTACAGCCCCTAAGCCAAGCAAAACAGCAATAGTAACAGCAGTAATGGGTTCTCGGCGGGAGCATTTAGGGAGGGAAGGGTCTGAAGATTGTTCCCAGATATGGAAGAACTCGTCAGACCGGTAGTAAATAAGCCTGGGTATAACTTTAACGAGAACACAAAAGCCATGTCCTTGTAATACTGGGTTGTAGACACAGGGGGTGAGTCCATCTAAGCAGGCCCACCAGGTGTCATTGGGGGGAACAATATATTGGGGTCCCTGTTCAATAGAGATTTCTTGACAAAGGTGGGCATACCCACGAGGGATTTTTTGCAGTGTTAGTTATACAAGTCCCGTTACTGACTACCTGGGCCAAGGTTAGGCCTTCCCAACTAGCGTGTTCCCAACGGCAGTTGTATCATTGGAGGTGGAGAAATTGCCAGGGATGGCAGCTCCTTCATAAAAGGGGGCAGAAGAGTGGTAACATAACCAACATTCGGCGGTAAGCTCAGGGGTGATGGAATTAATACTAAGGAAGGTTTGATTTATGAGGGTGAAGACAAGGTCTTTAGAACTCGCTAAAGCGGGCACTGGTGGTGTGGAGGAGGGTTTAAGACTACTAGTTGTGAGGCTATGGTCAGGTGAGAGGGTGGAGGGCTTTGGTGGGGGAGGGTGCTTCCCACCTAGGACTGTATTTGGACCTATGGCGACGGAAGGGGTGGCAGGGAACTCTTTTAGGAGTTTAATAGTAAAGGTGATGCCTTCATCATAATGGTCTTTATATAAGCGAAGACCCCAAGTATATCCTTGTGTCCAGCCTGGGGCCTTTTTTCCTGGTTCGGTGAATTTGACTGAAAGAGGATTGCACCAACCTCTAGTAGTAGTATTCTCCTGATTGCACCCTGGAATCACATCGTCTGACCAAAAAGTACTGTGGTGGGTATAATTGGCCTTGACAGTGATATAATCCCAGGAAGAGGAGGGCTTCCAATAAGTGTCTCCTGTGGTCTCACACCCCCATGATGCACAATAATAATCTGACTTGCCTCCGCATTTATGAAGGAGGTGACGGGGCCGGTGCTGCCTGGGGCAAACATAAAAGGAGTATGACCTAAGAACTGACCGGCGTTCTGGGTCAGAGCAACCAGGGGAATCTAACGCCCCACAAAGGGCACGAGGTGTTGCACTTTGGTCAAAAAGATCTTCTACACCCCAAGGGGCTCCTGCACCGAGGGCTAGCTTACAGAGATCGGGCTGTAAAACGTTTGGCCACCAGACGTCTGGTGAGGTTTGAGAGCGGGACCAAACAATGTCTCCTCTTTCAGACAGCACTATCCAGGTGTAGTTCCAGGGGAAATGCCGGGACTTCACGGGTGGTGGTGCTGGCTGATGACTCAGAACTGTAGTCATGATCAGGAGAACGAGGATTGTTGGCGACTGCATCTTGTCCAATGATGATGAATATTTATCTACTTCCTGAAAGGCAAGGAAAAACTGTTCTCAGGGTGGATTCTCCTCCCTGGAATGTATTGGGTTATTTTGAATATGTTTTAAAGGGGTATTAATGGGTTTGACAAGGCGCTCAGATAACCATCGAGGTCCATTTCCCTGTGTATCATATACACAGGCATGGCCTCTACCCCAGATAAGAACTGGGTTGGGACCATGCCATTTAAAGGTTAGAGGATCTTTCCATAAGACTTCTGCAAATTGGTTTTTCGTCTCTTGGTGCCACAATCTGTCAGCGGCAGACTTGTTGTGGTTGTCTAATTGTAAGAAGTTGAGCGTGAATAGTGCATGATTAAGGAGGTTTTTTGGAGAGCCTTTTATTGGGTAAACAGTGTTGGTTTTAAGCTTATTAATTGTATTCTTTAGTATCTGATGGGCTCATTCAATTATTCCTTGTCCTTGGGGGTTGTAAGGAATACCTGTGATATGCTTAATTTGGAATTGATGGCAGAAATTTTGAAATGCTTGTCAAGTGTATCCACGTCCATATCTGTTTTAATATTTTGAGGTTTACCAATAACACTAATGCATTGGAGAACATGGGCTATGAAATTTTTGGTGGCTTCGCCACTGTGGAGGGTGGCAAATATAAAACCACTGTAGGTATCAATAGTCACGTGAGTATATTTAAGAGTTCCAAACTCAGGGATATGGGTGACATCCATTTGCCAGATTTCATTAGGGAGTAGGCCTCTCGGATTAACTCCTAAATGAGGGAGGGGCAGTAAGGTTACACACCCCGGGCAGTCTTTAACAATTTGCCTAGCTTGTTCTCTGGTGAGTTTAAATAAAAGTCGAAGAGTGTGAGCATTCACATGGTGAAGAGCATGGTATTGACTAGCTTTGGTGACTGCATCGGTTGTAATGGAATATGTGAAGCGGGTATTTTTGTCTGCGAGGGCATTGCCTTGGGAGAGGGAACTAGGAAGGTCAGTGTGGGCTCGCAGATGTCCGATATAGAAAGGGGCTTGTCTGAGTAATATAAAGGTTTGGAGTTGTTGGAAGATGGAAACAGCGTTGGTAGAAGGTTTAATATAAGGGACTGTTTCTAGAATAGGAACTGAATATGCTATGTAGGCACTGTCGGTATACAGATTAAAAGGGATTTGGCTCAACATTTTAAAAACTTCTAAGATAGCAAATAATTCTACAAGTTGGGCTGATTTGAAGGGTGATTGAATACTGTAACTCTGTGAGTTTATAACAGAGGCAACAATACCAGAGGAGGAGCCATCAGAAAAAACTAGAGAGGCATTTTCTAAAGGAGTGGATGAGGTTATCTTTGGGAAAATAAAGGGATGTAGTCGTGGAATTGAAGGAGTTTATGCGAGGGATAGTGATTATCGGTTTTACCTTGGAAGAAGCAAGGGATATAATCCAGTCATCTACATTCTGAGACAGCCAATCTGTTTGTTCTTTTGTATAAGGAATGATAAGCTGATCAGGGTCTCTGCCAAAATGCTGGCGGCTTTGTTCTCTGCCTATTTTTATGATCTTTGCAACTAGTGAGGGGTATGTGATAAGAACTTTAGATGGGGAGGAGGGCAAATGGATCCATAACAAAGGATTATTTTGCCATAAAACTCCAGTAGGGGTATGTGGCGTATTACAGATGATAAGAGCAAAGGGCCTGTCATAGGATAGGAACGTAATTTGTTGTTGTTGTGTAGCTGTTTCAACAATGTTTAAAGTTTCTTTTCCCTTGGTGGACAGTTTCTGAGGGGATGAGGTATTGGGGTCTCCTTGTAGTATATCAAAAAGAGGTTTTTAACTCTCCAGTGGTTAATTTAAGATAGGGTCTGAGCCAATTAATGTCTCCTAGGAACTTTTGGAAATCATTCAGTGTTTGTAAGTGTGATGTTTTTAATTGGATCTTCTGGGTAGTGATTTTGTTTCAAGTTAATTCAAAACCAAGGTAGTAATAGGGATCTGTTAACTGAATTTTGTTTGGAGAAATTTGGAGACCGAAAAAGGTAAGACGATGGTCAATTCTTGGCTACATTCTAAGACTTCAGAATTGGATGCTCCAGCCAGGAGGATATCATCCATATAATGAATGATATAGATGGAAGGCCACCGGGGTCTGAGGGGATCTACAGCTTGGGCTACAAATTTTTGACACAGAGTGGGGCTGTTTGCCATACCTTGAGGGAGTACTTTCCACTGGTAGCGATACATTGGCCCTTTAAAATTGGTGATGGAAATACTAAATGCAAAGCATTCTCTATCTTGGGGATGGAGTGGAATGGTAAAGAAACAATCTTTAAGATCAATAATGATCTTGAAATAATTAGCTGGGATGGCTATTGGAGAGGGGAGACCGGGTTGAAGGGCTCCCATCGAGAACATGGTTTTGTTGATTTCTCTGAGGTCTTGGAGGAGTCTCCAAGTTGCTGATTTTTTCTTAATTACAAATATAGGAGTGTTCCAAGGAGAGGTGGTGGATCCTAAGTGTCCAGCAGCTAATTGTTCCTGTACTAACTTTGTGGCTGCTGTAAGTTTTTCTTGAGTTAATGGCCATTGATCTACCCAGATAGGAGAGTCTGACTTCCATTTTATTTTGTCTGCATGGGGTACAGGAAAGTCAATGGCCATCACGGAAAATTTTTATTCCCTACTCCTAAATGGTCATTCTTGGGTATAACAGTAAGAGGCTCTTTTATACCTTGGCTATTTTTTCCTAGGCCCTGGCCGGGCAGATAGCCTTGGTTAAGCATTTGTCAGGTGATTATATCATTTGGGCTAGCCATGACAAGTTTCAATTGAGATAAAACGTCACGTCCCCATAAATTAATGGGTAACCCAGCTACTATATAAGGTTGGACTTGTCCTGAATTTCCTTCTTTATCTTTCCAGATTAAAATCTTAGAACTTTGTTTGGGGTTAGTGGATTGACCAATGCCTTTGAGATGGGTTACAGATGTATTACAGGGCCAACTAGGAGGCCACTGTTGGGCTGATATCACTGTAGCATCTGCTCCTATATCAACCAATCCTTCAAAGGATCTGCCATCTAATTGTAGAGTTAACAATGGCCTTTCAGTGGTGATTTGTTGTACCCAATAGGCATCAGAAGAGCCAAAGGCAGCATTTGATCTGGAATTTGTATTACAACTTTTATGTGTTGACTCTAATGGGAGTAGCAGGAGTTGGGCTATTCGCTCTCCCTTAGATATGGATATTGGGCCTGTTGGAGCAGAGGCTAGGAGAGTGATTTGTCCTGTATAATCATTATCAACAACTCCTGGTATAATATGGAGGCCAACTAATGCAGGGCTTTTTCGTCCTAAAGTTAGACCAAAGGTGCTGGAGGGTAAAGGCCCATAGGTTTCTGTGGGGAGCAGCTGGATACCTTGGTCGGGTATTAATATTGTGTTGGTGGCGGAACAGAGGTCCAATCTTGTGCTTCTTGGGATGGCACAGGAGGGAGAACTGATGTCTGCGCAGGGAGGATTCGCTGCTGTTGGGCTTGGGGAACGAACCTGATAGCCCCTTGGTTCGTGCTTGGTGATGGGGCCAGGGGCAGGCCCCTCTGGGAGTTTCCCTGAAGCGGTGGGAGGGGTATGCCTTCAATAGTTGTCTTAGAATGGCAGTCTTTAGCCCAATGTAAACCGCGCCAGCATCGAGGGCAGTTTTTGGGGGAGCGCGAGGCAGGTGAGGCTGGGTCCCTGTCGGACACTGGCGGGCAAAGTGTCCTGGTTGCTTGCAATTAAAGCAAGTTTTTTGTTTATTGTTATCTATTTTAATGTCTTTTAGTGCCATTCCTATGGCTAATCGATTGCGTGAGAGGTTCCTATGCCTGAGCAAAGTTTAATATAATCGGAGAGACTGCCGGAACGGTGAGGTCTTATGGTTTCTTGACAGGTCGGGTTAGCATTTTCATAAGCTAGGTGTTTAACAAAGGCACTTTCTGTTTCTCCTCCCCCCAACTAGTCGCTCAGCAGCGTCTGTTAGGCGACTAATGAAGTTGCTTTAAGGCTCGTCAGGACCTTGGCGGATTTTTGCTAGGGAGGTAGTAGCGGAGCCTTTAGGAGGAAGGCGCAGCCAGGCCTTAGGGGCTGCATTTTGGACTTGAGCTAAAAGGCCTGGGGGGAAGGCTGCTTGGGCTTCATTTGTTTCATAGAGGCTTCGCCCGAGCAGTTTGTCTCTTGTCCATGAGTGTGAAGTTTTACTTTCACTATTGCGCCACAAAACATATTCTCCTCCAGACAATGTGGCTCGAGCTAGGGAAAGCCAGTCATTAGGAGTTAGCCATCGATAGCTCAGGCTTTCAATTAAGGCTAATGTAAAAGGAGCCGTGGGGCCATAATTGGTAACAGCTGTTTTTAAGTCTTTTAGGTGTTTAAGGTTAAGGCGGCGATATTTTTGGGCTTTAGCTGAATTTTCTATATGATTACCAGACCTTTCATTGTCTGAGGGCTCTCCCTCGGAATTCTGTTCTTGGTCTGGAATATCTGGGTCTTGGGAGTCAGGGGCATACTCGTCCTCTCTTCTCTGACTTCTGGGGGGTTTTCTGGGCGACGGCCGTGGGCGAGTGGGCGACCGCGAGTGACTGGGAAGGCTAGGATTGGGTTTTTAGGTTTCACTTTATTTATGGGGTTTTTGGGGAGTGAGGGAGTTTGCACGGGATTTAATGATGTTAGTTCAGTGTCAAGGGCTTTAATCTCTTTAATGAGCTGAACATGTTCACGTTTTTGTTGCAAAATTTCTTTAAGTGAAGAGACTTCTTTGGTTAGAGAAATTTTTGCTTGTCGGATGGGGTCAGATGAGAGGGGGAAGTTGTGAGATGGCTCTAAATCAGGGATTTGAAATATAGGAACACATTGAGGGGAAATAGGTTTATATGGAGGGGGTCTGAAGCTTCTATTAGTGGCACCATGAAGGGTTGGCGCCATAAGGCGCCAGGGGTCTTCATGCTCATAGTAATGGACAGCTTGCTCCTCTATGGGCTCTTCATTTCTTAGGTTTGAATGATCTGTTTGGTGTCTTAAAGACGTGAGTGAAGGATAGATATTTGGGATTTTAGGAGGATCAGGTTTATCGTGGGTGTCTGAAGAATTTATATTAGGTTGAAGTTTAGGAGATTCTTTAGTAGGAACGGTGGGGTCTTCAGGGATATCTACGGCTACTGAAGGACAGGCAGAGGGTGGTCGGGAGTTGTCCTTAAGGGCTATTTCTCCTGTTTTGATTATATCTTTAATGTCAGGATCTTGAGAATGAACCTCAAGGATGTCATGAATAAGGTTCCAGTAAGAAAATGATGAAACAGGAACTTTTTCAGGGCCAAAGGTCCGATAAAAGTCCTGGAGGGCATCACCAACTCTCTTCCATTGTTTATGATCGACAGTGCCTTCGAGGGGAAACCAAGGGCAAGTCTCATGAATAAAGGAAAAAAATTGTCTAAGATCTTTTCTTTTAACCCTTACACCTCGTGTCCTGAGGGACTCCTTGAGTCCGCTAAGAAATACCTTGTGAGAGTTCAGTGAGTTGTCCATTAGGCTGACTGGGATTTCTACTCTATGTAAGCTAGAATTACACTAATGCAGCCGCAACTACGCTAATGTTCTGAACTACTGGAGGTACTCTCATCAGCTCAGGCTAGCCCTTGCTTACGTAGGATGGCCGGCAAGTATAATCTGCCTGCTCAGACCCTCTAGGGCAGGGACTCTGTAGTCAGAGTCCCTTGTGCAGGCCCTAGAGGTGAATGACCATTAGCCCAAAGTAAGCACAAGGTTTTCAGAGAGGAACAACCAGAGGACAGGACAAGGAATAAATCGCGGCAGCAAACTAGAGGGAGGGGATCAGTGAGAACTCATAAGAGGTATTTAAGATGCTTGCTTGGGTGATGCGTCTACTCACCTCTCGGGGATCTGTATTACAGATGGGTGAGCCGCAGTGATCCTCAATGCAGAGTCGACATCAGGTGAATACCCGTGCGATGACTCAAATGAATGCCTGGCCAGGGCTTACGAGCAGACATTTCAGCAGGAGTCTCGGGTCCCGGGGGGGCCCCACGTTGGGCGCCAGTCTGTCCCGACCCGCAGGACGAACGTGGGGCATAGCCGGAGACGCCTGCAGAAATGAAACAAGCAAGGGACACAAAGAACAACCAGCAAGACAGGATGTCTGATCAAGCTGGCACAGTTTATTGTTTACAGGCTCAATTTATACAGGTTATGAAGGAAGGGGCAGGTCAAAAAACAATTGGCTTTCAGATGGTGCTGGTGGGAAGGTGTAGAGGGGTGATTGGGCCTTGGTTGGCGCCAGCGGGAGCAAAGGACCCGGAAGAGAAGCAGGAAATTCGCCATTTTGTGGGTGGGGGCCTTTTGGTCTCCGGCAAGGTAGGAGAGCAAGGTATAGGCTTTTATTTAGAGATAAAGTGAAAGGACAGACCTCCCGGCTCACGCTAGGAGGGAAAAACAGAGTCCACAGTGGTGCATTGTCTAGGGGGTTTTATAGGCAGATGAGGATTTTTCCAGAACATGAAAAAAGTTTAGGGCTGTGGATTTATTAATTTGTCCTAGGATATTTACATATAACTTGATACAAGTAACCTCTGGCTCTGTTGATTTCTGCCCACCCCCCCCAGATGCCAGCATCTTGGTCTGGGGGCATATGAAACAAGGCCACCTGCTCACCCCCCCAAGGTGGGCTGAGGCATTGTTTGCTAAAGAGTAAATTAAGTACAATCTTATCTTTAAGGTGGACTCCTTCTTGCCCTTTACTGTGTTCTGGCTGGGCCTGCATGCTAAATCAGTTTGCCCAGTTTGCAAAATCACCTCATTAGATCTGAAGGAGGAAAACAGCACACAGGCCTGGTCTTTTAGCATGTTAAAGTGAATCTTACACATGATTATAAATGATTAGCATAATAAAAACATGTGCTGCTCTTCTTTATCTGGGGTACACCAACTGATCTCACTGAAGAATGACTCTAGAGCTGAAGATTTAACACAGAGTTTTAGTAGGGGGCTTTTCTTGCATGTAGTTACATTGCTCTGACTGCGAATATCCTGCCTTGCTTTTTCTGGAGGCCCTCACCCTACTCTGACTACACCCAGGGTCCCTGTCTCAGGAACAGGGGAAAGACCCCTACTCACACAAGAAATATTTTCTTAAAGACTGAGATAGGAACCATGGGTTTAGATAGAGTGGGGTGATGGCCTCTGGAAAAAACAAATCAAGATAATCCACTGTGAGATTTACTTTGGACTTCTGGGGGACCCAGCTTGTTTTTCTGATTTTACCCAGGTGCTGCTTTTCTTCCTCCAGCCCTAATAAAATTATTTGCCACCTGGGCAGTTTAACAAGCAAGGCCAAAACAAACAGGAAGGAGTCCATCTTGAAAATAAGACTGCATTTAAAAACCCAATTAGTTAAAAAGTAAGTTTCTTAACATACTCTTTAAGAAAAAGACAATTAACTCAGCCCACCTTGGGAGCAAGGCCGGCAGTCTTGAGTGATATGCTCCCAACCAGGAAGCTGCTATCCTGGGAGGAAATCAGAGCAGTACATTTCTTATAAATAACCAGGAAGACTAATAAGAAACTTAATGTCTCTTCAAAGATAAACATTTTGGGACCACTTAGCAGGTGTACATTCCTAGCCCTTTGTCTCTCAACTGCCTAGACAAGGTACCACCCCAGGACTCTCTTGTCCCCTCCTGGCCTGAGCCAGGAGGTCTGTCCTCTCTCTTTATCTCTAAATAAAAATCTCTCCCTGGCTCTCCTACCTTGAGTTTGCAAAGTTCATTCTTCCACTCCGCCAACAAGAACCCTGGCATCAAGACTACATATGCATTCATTTAATGAAAACATATTGGGCACTTACTGTGTCCAGGCATTCTTCCAGATGTTCTAGGTGTTGGAGATACTGGTGAACCAAAATAAGGTTCCTGCTCTGTAAGTTTACACTAAGCTGTAAATTTACACTAAGGGAGGGAGATACCAGGTCTTAAGATGAGCTCCTAAGGCAAAGGTACCAAGACCTTCAGAAAGATTGTGCTCAATGTAAGATAAATTCTAGCTGAAATAAGCAGGCAAAGAGAGGCAACAAAGGGCTAGGTAGTTTATTTGAATGCAAATTCCCAGGTGATGTTCCGCGGTCTGGCTATCACAGGCCGGGGAAGTCACACTCAGCAGGGCAGGCAGTGACTTTCTAAAGAAGGTAGGGGGAGGCAGAGCTTAGATTTACAGCGGTGCGAGGATTGGCTAGCTTAAGGCACATTTTTCAGGTTGGGAGGGGGCAGCAGCCAGGGACTTTGGCACATCATCAGTATCTGACATGCTCACCCCTCCCCCCAGTGCCTTCAACCTTATATTCCAGCCTTTTGGTCATAATGGGTGATGACTTGATCTGGCTACTTTTGGCCGACAAGGGGCGTCCTTGGGGGGGGGCGGTTCGTGGCATGTAGTTACATTGCTCTGACTGCAAATATCTTGCCTTGCTTTCTCCAGAGCTCTAACTTTATTCTGTCTAAGCTTATGGTCTCTGTCTCATTTTCTCCTCTACAGATAGAGACTCTAGCTGCTGCCAGGGAAAAGGGGTGCTGACTGCTCTGGCTGCTTCATGCTGAGAGGGGGCACAGTAAAGGGTGCAGCCAGGTTTTTATGACTGGTCAGTTGAGAGGACTTCGGAAGGTTGGCGCTTCAATTCTGATGAGACTTGATGAGATTAAGTATGCATGGCTGAATATGAGAACTAGAAATATGAAGAGTCTAATTGAGAATCATAGCCAGGTATCATGGGGAAACTAATATTCTGGATCAAGTTTACATCTCAATGACTATAGTATTGGGATTTAGTATAGATAAGACTGCATTATTGAAACAATACTTTTCTCTAAAATCACCCTCATTTTTATTAGAAGTAACCAGGTTAAGAAAATAATTAACACTTGGCTTAATATTTGTGTAAGTGCAGCAAGAAGAGCAATTGATTACATAGACTTTTAAATGTGCTTTGCTGGAACTTTTTGTAAGGAATTTCAGATTGAACTTTTAAAGGCCTCTTGAGGCCAGACAGCCAAGCCAGACTTACCATCAGGTTTTGCCTCCAGTACCTGTAGATCTGGGTGAATTCCTCTCTCCTTGAGGTCTGCAAGACATCCTGAGGTTCCTGCACCTGCCAGGAAGTGTGACCTTCCTTACCTGGTAAGGCTGCTGTGAACCTTGTAAGCAAGGTACCAGGCCAGTTCTTCTAAGGGGCTTTGTTGGCTTTATAAAGTCAACCTTAGTTCCTTAAAGCTGATCATATCTGAGTTTATGCACATGTCTCTCAGGTATGATGTTCCAGTTAAAGCTTTGGTAATATAACTAGTGTTTCTAATTGGTCTTCTTACAAGGAAAGCAGATTCTTATTGAACTTGTGAAAATAAACATAGTGCCATGAAATATAAAAATAGTCACTGAGAGTTTTTTTAAAATTCTGGAGGGATCAGGTAGAGAGAAAGATAAAGTTTCAATTCCTCTTATAAAGGCAGTCATTTACTAAACTGTTGTCAGCTTAAGAGAAAAAGCTTAAAACACTATCAGCAACATTTGAAACAAAAAGCCACAAAATCATCTTCTTTAGTTTACTTAATCTTATATAACTAATACCTGTTCTGCTGAAATCTATTTTTTTGCTAGTTTAGGAGTAATAAAACAGTGACTATAAATGACAATGGTTAAAGATCTGATGAGAGCTTACTGTAAGACAGTTGACATAAGGAAATTCTGACATTTCTGTAATACAAAACATTCAGTAACAAAGTTTAGCATTATTCTTTTTGACAGTACTTTCTAGGTAATTTTATATCAGATAAGTAAGCTCAATTAGCCAAATACTTTCTCCAATGAGAAAAAGTTCCTCTGACATGTTCTAGGGACCCTCTGGAAAATATCAGAGTTAAGTAGAGGTAAAAGTACTTTTTGAATTTGATTTTGGGAAGCTGTTAAGAGTTTTAAGGCACTTGCTTAACTAGGATTATAGGTTGCTATGAAGCAATACTTATCTATTTAACCAGAATGACAACAAAATACCTCAAAGGCAAATAAAGAAGGTTGTACAGTTGTTAGCAAACTTTAGCTTTTAGTTCTTTTAAGATCTCATTTTCTTAAATATTCTGACAACTCATTGAGACTGTAAGCATGAGAAACTGCTTTGATAAAACAATTAGAGAACTTTTTGTAATTTTTCAATATTAAGAGCAGACTAATAGTTAAGAAAACTTTGTCTTTTTAACTGAAAACAAAATTCTAATTTTGCTGTGTACTTTATACCAAGACTCATTTGCTTTAATTTTATATAGCATGACTATATTAAATTCTTCTACAAACTTTCTACAACCTTTTTACATTTAGATTTCTCTCTCTAAATAAACAGCTGTATTTTAGAACAAAGTTACTCTCTTTTATCAAAAGACACATTCTTTAGCATGCAGAAATGTTTTCTTTATTACTTTAAGTAATTTTAATTAGAACTTAAAACTATTAGGTACCTTAATTTTTAGTGAATACTGAGAAGTAGGCTATTATAAACTGTTACACTAGCATTCTTTGGATTGACAAATTTATGAACATTTTATAATTTCTGTTAACTATGAGCTTTACAACACAATCTCTCACTAAGCACAAAGTATATCTTTTTAACTCAGCAAAATTTTAAGGTTTTAGGTTACTATAAAGATTTCTAGGCTGTAGATAGGTATACACACTGTAACACACAATTAAAAAGGTGTTCACTTGCCACACTTATTTAGTTCACTCATTCGTAACAACTATGCTAGATTACTTACAAGACCTTTACTGAATATTAGACAAAGCCCAGCCTTTAAGCATTTTATTCTTAAAAGATTTAGCAGATAACATCAACTAATGACCTTAGGTAAACTTAGGCAGCTGATAACTATCAAGGACATGCTCGCCTCAGCCAAACCCAAATTAGCATGAATGCTTAACATTTTTTATCAGATTTTCTGGAAGTTTTAGAATGCCTAAGTTTCACAAGTACTTGTTTTTAAATCAATTTTTATTAATACTATCCGGAGGTAGGAAAATATTTTTCATCCATACACCTAGACACACAAACATACAAACTGAGATACGACTACAGTCAGCAACACTCCCCACACAAAAACATATACACAGACAGACAAACCGATATAAAGACTTGAGTCACTGATATCTAATTGCTTTCCCTCTCCTCAGCTTCCTGTCTGTGGCTTCTGGAACTAGAAGGTGGGAGGAGTGTGTTCCAGTGAGGGAAAAGGGTGATGAAGGCAGAAGGAGAGGTGGGGTGTGCAGCCACTGGAAGAGGAGAGCAGGACAACAGCATGGTTGAGAATGTAGGACTTTAAGATGGTGGTGACGCGTGTGAAGACAAAGGACTTAAAGATGGTGGTGAAGAGAGAGGGAGGGGATTGCGAGCTGAGGGAGGCAGGCAACTGAGGTCTTCTGGCGTATCTGAAAAGGAAGAAGGACTGGGAAGAGTAAGAGGCTGACTTGACAATCTTTAACTGGAGATCAGGCCAGGAGAACCTGAGTCATTGAACACTTAACATAAAGGTCTGGGCAGGAGCGCAAAGTTTAAAAAGCCTGCATATATGGGATTTCACTCTACTCTCTGCTCCAGTGGCAATAATTAATCGAGTCAGTGAGGAGGCCAAAATTGAAAGTTCCCTCAGGGGGACAGCAAGATTGATTGTCCAAGGGATACTGAGGCCCGGCCTCAGAGCAAAGAAAGACTAGCTTCCATTTGCGAACTTCCCAGGACAAATATAGAGTAGCTAAATTAGAAATGAAACACCGCAGTGGGGTCTGAGCCTCTGCTTTCGAGGGCTGGTTCCCCATGTCTGCGCCACTTCCCAACTAATCCCGCTGAGAGGAGCGCCCAGCGTCTTAAGCGCACCAAGTCAGGGGAGATGGCCTGGGAGCCTGGGTGAGGGACATCTCCCCCACCGCAGGGCTGGGGGCAGGCCAGATGCCCGCAATGGATGGGCTGGATGCCCAAACCTGGACGTATATACAATTTCAGATGGACCAGGTGAAATGGAGTTAGGAAAGGAAACAGACCGGGGGAAACTGAGGGACTAACCAGAAAATAGTCCACACAGCGGAGAGCAGGCTAAGGTCCCAGGTCGGGGAAGAAGAGGGCGGGACCACCGGTGGCCAGTCAGGGCCCCGCACTCACACTCTTCCCAGGTTTCGGCACCAAATGTAAGATGATATTCTAGCCAAAATAAGCAGGCAAAGAGAGGCAACAAAGGGCCAGGTAGTTTATTTGAATTCAAATTCCCAGGTGATGTTCCACAGTCTGGCTATCACAGGCTGGGGAAGTCAAACTCAGCAGGGCTGGCAGTGACTTTTTAAAGAAGGTAGGGGGAAGCAGAGCTTAGATTTACAGCGGTGCAAGGATTGGCTAGCTTTAGGCACATTTTTCAGGTTGGGAGGGGGCAGCAGCTGGGGACTTTGGCGCATCATCAGTGTCTGACATGCTCACCCCTCCCCCCATTGTCTTCAACCTTACACTCAAGGCTATAGACATAGACACAAAATCATAGTTGAGAGACTTCCAGCATGGGACAGAAGACCTCCATTTCTTGGACACCACATTTGAGAGGGGCACTGAAGTTTGTTAGTTACGGAGGTGTCATGTATACAGAGTAGAATAGCAAGAGAAAAGCACAAAGGCTCACTAAGGTAGAGGCATGTCCAGAAAAAAAAGATGTTTTAGCCAATGGGTCTCTCACCTATGGGGATAGACCTTGTATGAACTGGAGGGAGTTAGCATGCTGCAGGCCTTTAACTTTGTGGCACAGGTTCTGAACTTTTAGGAAGAAGTCCTGGGGAGCCACTGAAGAAATCTGGACAGGGAGGCTGTTAGGAATTTCAGTTAGACTGCTCTGGTGGGGGTCACAAGAAAGGGGAGTGGCCCTGGGACAGGAGTAGATGTGAGTCAGGCACCCGGCCTTACCATCTGTGGGGGAGTTGGGGTTCCTATGGCCAGGATCCTCACTGAACGTAAACCACCTGAGGATGTAACTGGCCTGTTCCTAGGCCACGCTTCCACACCTTTAGGCAATAAGCTATTATTGCACTACATAGAAAGCTTGGCCGAGTGCTCTGGGTGGAGGCAGAGACGCTAGTGCTCCACCTACTGCTGGGAGAACAAGCCAGGTAATAAGCCCTTTCACCCCAAAGAACATTTTGCTGTCATATTCTTTGGTCATATTGAATACGTAGTGAACTTGCCTGCAGCTGAAACCCACTGGCATAGTCAGCAAGATTCATTGTTGACCAAGGAAAAAGACAGGCTGCCCTTATGGAAGGGGTGCTTCATTGGGCTGCCCCTGTGAATGGGGAGACAGTGGATTGTCCCGCAATCGGTATGTGGCCTGAGGTGGCTTGCCTCCTAGAGGACTGGGCCCCACCCCAGGACTGGAGGCAAGTGGTGGTGACACCTGAGGCTGTAGGGGTGGCCCTTGGTATAGTAAGTAGGTCTTTTGAGAGACAGAGTGCTCATGAGGTAGCGAGGACTGTGGGTTGGCTGCTTCTCACAGTATTAAACAAGTCTACAGAAGAGAAGGATACACTCCTAAAAAAGACCCAAGAAATGTCGGCACTAGAATGTGACCCGCAAACTTCTGTGGATTCCCTGAAGAAGGACATGGGATTGATGTGAGAGGAGGCAGCACGAGAGCACCGGTAGCAAGGTGCCATTGGAGATGTGAACAATTCCTTACAGACAAGAGGGCAGCACTGCCAGGTGCTCTGAAGGAGGAAAAGGCCATCATGGAAAAAGACAAACTCCTGAGGGAAGCACAGGCGGAGATGGCAGGAGAATATCAGCTGCAAAGGATTGAGTTGAAGGTAAGAGACCGTCTGAAGGCAGAGGTAGCATTGCTGCGAGGCACAGTAGAAAAGGTAACAGTTGTAGCAGAGGAGGCACTCAGGGGAGGGGAGAGAAAGGTGCTATTAGCCCAGAAATGGAGGAGCTGGAGAAGGATGAAGGGGTGGTGCTGGAGGAACTGGCCCCTCCTGTATTGAAAGGGCACCCAGTGGTTGTAAAGAAAATAAAGACCCAGCAGCTGAAAGTTCCCTAAGGAGAGGAGCAGCCCCCTCCCCAGGTCGTGGAGTACTCTATGGTCCACCCCTATACTCAGGCTGAGCTGGTGGATTTGAGCTCCTAGTTTAGGCAGAAGCCATAGGAGTCAATATCAGCTTGGCTCCTGCATCTGTGGGACTTAGGGGTGGATGGAATTGTTCTGTCAGGATCAGAGATGGGAAAGCTGGCTTCCCTGACAATGCAGCCCACCTTGAGGCAGTGATTACAAAATGCATAACAGACCCCAGGGAGTCACTCCCTCCTCTATTGGCTTATGGCTGCACTTTGTGCTGTGTGGCCCAATCTGGGTGATCCACCATCCTCTCCTGTTAGATGGCAGACATATGCTGAGCTCCAACAGGTGCTACAAGAGCTAGGCATAAGAAATGCCATCTATAGTCCAGAGAATTATGGCCCAGACAGAGATTTTTACTTCTGGGATGAGAAACATTGTGCTGCAAACAGCTCCCACATCCTTCTTTGGGTCTCTAGTGGCCATTCTCTCCCCTCACTTAGGGCATCCCATAAGCGAGGTGACAAGTACAATAGCAGACTTAGGAGAGGCTGAAGCAATAAGAACCCAGAAAGAAATCTGACTACAAAACCCATCACTGGAATGGCCCTGATAAAGGTAATAACCACCTATCCCATCTCGAGGTAGGTACGAGACTGGACCCAAAAGCCAAGGAGTGGTGTGGCACAAACACCCACACTAGCCAAGTAGGGTGATTACCTACAGCAGCATAGTGCCCTCTCTAGTAGCCCCTTGAGTGAAGAACTCCAATGCTTATTGGGGCCAGTGACATATACTAGTGAAAAGCAGGAAGACCTTGCTTTTGAACCATTAGTAGCAGAGAGTCCCTATCGGGAGGAAAGAGCCTCTATACCCGAAGATGCGTGGTATACAGATGACTCCAGCTGTGGGCAGTCCCCAAAATGGAGGGCCATAGCTTTCCATCCTAAGATTGAGACAATATGGATGGAAGATAGTGAGGGGAAAAGCAGCCAATGGGCAGAGTTGCTGGTTGTGTGGCTTGTGATCAGTCAGGAGCCCTCCCCTACAGTTGTCTGCACTGACAGCTGGGCTGTCTATCAGGGCTTCACTCTGTGGCTACCAACCTGGTACCATGACAACTGGATGGTTGGTTACTGACCCCTTTGGGGGCAAGAACTGTGGGGAAAAAAAAATTGTGGGCCTTTGGTCAGACCAAAATAATTACAGTATACCACGTGACAGGTCATTTGCCACTGGCATCCCCAGGAAATGATGAAGCAGATAAATTGGCCCAGATACGTTGGTTAGAAGGAAAGCCTGCTTCTGATGTAGCCCAGTGGTTACACCAGCATTTGTTCCATGTGGGGCAAAAGACAATGTGGGCTGTAGCCCATCGGTGGGGCTTGCCTTTGACCTTCGAAGAAGTTGGTAGAGCCTGGCAGAAGTGTGTTGTGTGCTCCAAAAGGGGCTTACACCGAGTTCCATAGCAAAATGGGACATTAGCTATGGGGCCTACACCCCTCGTCAGGTGGCAGATAGACTATATTGGGCCTCTACCTGTGTCAGAAGGATATCGGTATGCAATGACTAGTGTGGACACAGCTACTGTACTTCTGGTTGCTTTTCCTACTTGTTGTGCAGACCAGCAGATGACCAAAAGAGGCCTGGGGCATCTCTTTGCTGCCTGTGGCCAACCACAGGTAATTGAGAGTGATTAGGGCACCCATTTTACTGGACATACACTGCAATAATGGGTGCGACAGCTGGGAATCAAGTGGAAGTTTCATGTGCCATATAATCCTACCACTGCAGGCACGATAGAGAGGCACAATGGCTTGTTAAAATCCAGACTAAAGTCAGATACCAATAGTCTGCGGGGATGGTTAGTTGGCTTATGGACTGTGCTATGGTGTTTGAACGAGAGACCCCAAAAGGGAGCCCTGAGCCCCATAGACACGTTAACTCATATGGCTGCCTCCCTATACAACTGCAAGTACAAACCAAGGAAGAATCACTGAAGCCGAGATTCAGCCACCAGAATAATATCTTGCTGCCAACACCAACTGCACTGAACCCTGGAGACTCCATTGAGTGGATGTGGCTGTGGACCTTTCAACACATGGACCAATGACGGCTGGCTCTCCTGGCACTTTGGGGATAAGGCCTGCAAGCTGGCCTCCTGTGTATTCCTGAAATAACTGCAGAGTGGCCCCCAAAGGTCACAGTAGTATATCCTTAACAGCCAGAAGGTAGGAGAATCTTACTGAGGAGTTTTGTTTTATCATTATGGCCAGTGCATGCACCTCCAGTAGCACTATATATAGATCCTTCAGTAACCCCCACGGGGAAAGGAGTAAAAGTATGGTATACTAGACCTAGAAGGGACCCCCTTCCTGCTACAGTCCTATCACAGGACCACTCTCTTGCATGCATCCTACCTGATGGACAAGATTTGTCTATGTTGGTGTCATTAAAACATATGTCTTATTGCCCCTAAAGTCTTTGTGGATTGGAAAATTCCTCTGGCTTGAGGATTATTATAAATTTTGTTACCTGTATCAAAATCTTGTTGTATCTTAATTTGTGTTAATATCTCTAAGTTGTTGTTATCCTCTGTTGCTACTATGGAATCTGGTTACAGTGCTCCAGTTTTCTCGCACAGGGACCATTGCAGAAAATTGAAAGCATGTAGACTGTAAGGTAAGTTCCACAGCCTGAAGGATGGAGTGTGGAGAAGTTGGGGTTCTATAGCCAGGATCCTCACTGAATTTAAACCACCTGAGGATGTAACTGGCCTGTTGCTAGGCTACCGCTTCCACATCTTTAGGCAATAAGCTATTATTGCACTATATAGAGTGTCAGCCTCCTCCCCGTCTCCGGCCTGTAGATTGAGGAGGCGACGCGATGAGATATCCAAGATCTGAGTAGGTCAGCCAGGGAAATCAAGGCATACCAGCTTGAGTGGTGCTGGAAAGGCACCTCTCATATTTATTGATCAGGCATCACATTCTTGAGTGGGTTAACAAGTTTCTAGGTACAATGATTAACATTCTTTATTACAGGAGTGTAACTGCCTCCAGGTCGCCAGGGTAAGTCGTCCCTGGTGCCAGGCAATGAAGGGGTAGAGATAACAAGAAACAGATCTCGGTTTAGATTTAGTGAGCTGCGGCATGCACCACAGATAATAAGGAAGGCAAACAATTCCTACAGAAACAGAATCATCTATGGATGGCAACCCACAATAGAGAGCTGGGCCCAGTGCTCTGGATGGAGGCAGAGACACTAGTGCTCCACCTACCACTGGGAGAATAAGCCGGGTAATAAACCCTTTCACCCCAAAGAATGTTTTGCTATCAATTTCTTTGGTCATATTGAATCCATAGCAAGCCCAGGGCTGAAACCCATTGGCAAGACACCATCCTACCCATCTCCTTCGCTTTTCCAGATCTGGGACTGCCAGGCCTCGCTGAGCATGCGCCCACGCAGCCATAGGTCTCCTGCCATCATGTCCTGGTAGAGGGCTGTCTGCGCAGGCTGCAGACATCCCCACTTCTCATGGGAGAAGTACATGGCCACGTCCACTAAGCTCCCGACCCTTGGCCATTCCCCCTCCTCCTTATAGCCCAGCCTTCACGGGCACCTCCACAGGGAACCGGTAGCAGGGCCAGGGAGTCACACACAGCTGCCCTCCCTGGCCCACTCTAGGTGGCCAGAAACAGCTTCAGATGGGGCCTCTCTAGGATGCGAGAAATAGGTGGTTGAGCAAACTCGGTGGTTCCAGGACAGAGGAAATGTAGGGGCCCTCAGAAGAGATGGCGGCACTCTAGTGTCTTTCAGTTTTAGAGAAAGGTATTTAACAGCATCAATGTCGGTCTGGTGTTGCAGACATGTCAGCACCCCCAGAGTTCTCCCCACCAGCCCCGAGTCATCTTCTGTTCCATAAAGATGACCACAGCTCATGTCTGAGCTCGTGAGAGAGAAGTTCATGAGACTGAGGCTCTGGTGCTTGACTGAGGGTGCGTGCGATGAGCGGTGCAGGAAAAGAAACTAGGCCAGGATGCAGGGGCCCCTGGCCTGCCGTCCCCTTCCCAGTGCCCAAAGGAAGGCCCATAAGTGACCTGGTCTTTAAAAAAAGATTTTTTTTTACTTCATTTCTCTTTTTTCATTTACAAGGTATAGAATATTCTGAGAAATCTCCAACCCAATTCCTCTATTAACACCTTAAATATCCTTCCAGAGATTGTCTGTCTATGGTATTTCCACCATTTACCATCTATTTAACTTGGATACTGGGCCAAGTGTCTCTCAAAGTCTGAGAGTTATTTTACAGAAGAAGCAGTTGAATCCTAGATGTTACCCAAGGTTAGGTAACATTAATTAGTGATTCTCTGGTCTTCAGACTCCTAAATGCCTTTTCCACTGCCTGGTGCTTGCCTCCTCCAGGCCTGTTCCAGAAAAGCAACATGAACACTTTGAATTTACTGATGCCTTGCTGACCTTGTGAAAACGAACTGAATTCTCAACTTATTATGATAGCATAAAAAATTAAGACGAGTTACTGGATGACAGGGCTCATGTGTTTTAATACTCCTCTTAACTGTGCCTCCAGATTTCCCAATTCCAAGCTCTCCTAACAAAACAATGGCAGACTGTGCAAGAGCTGCTGTTGGTTCTGTGATATGACTAAGATACTAATAATATTAGTTTACTCTGCTTGACTATTTACTATATGCCCGAGTGTCCAAAGTGCTTCTCTGTGTTAGCTCATCTGACTTTGACAACAGCTCAGATAGGTGCCCTTCTCGATCAGGAAGTTGAGTCACAGAAGGATGACCTTGCCGCAGCTGCACAGCTAAGTGAAGACAGAATTCAAACCAAGCTAGTCTGACTCCAAAACGCCTCAAATTATTGAAAGTCCAATCTCAGCAACCAGAGAGGTGGGGTTTTAGGCAAGTTACCAAGACGCAGTTGTAATCTGAGGTAGTGCAAGAAGGAGGCACCTAGGAAGTCAGAAGAGCTGCTTCTGGTCACACAAATTTCCATACTGTTGTATAAATGTGAAGAGAAAAAAATTAAAATGACAGCCCATGATAAGTATTGAAGAGTAAATAAGAGGATTATACTTAATGGTCATATCCTGGGGAGAAAAATGTGTCATTTCAGTGTTTCGTGGGTATGTGAAATGCCTTGGTGGAAGGGTGACAGGCTTCACAAAATGTACCTTGTAGTAGCTCTCACCAGTGGGTCCTTTTGCTCAGGTCCTTGCTGATTCAGGCCTGGGATCTCCTAGCTGCTCTCTGGGCTTTCCAGCCTGTTGCCTGTCTCGTTCATGGGCTACTGCAGCCTGGTGTAGTGAAGAGAGCAAGAGACATGGGAGGTTTGCATTCCAGGCCTCCTTCTGTCACTGAATTATGTGGTGTTAAGTAAGGCCCTTCCCCTCTGGGCTCAGCCTCTGTGAGAGCATATTCTGTGCGACAGTGTTTCCACAGCCACATGGTAGAAGTACAAGTGTTCTTCCCTGTGCCCTTTGGAGAGAAATCTGTTCCACCCACTGTTTCCCAAACCCTGCTTAAACATGGAGCCAGAAAGCAACAAGAGCTCCCTTCCAGTTCTAAAATACTGCAGTCCACCCTGTCATCACCTCCAGGGCCACCCCAGAAACTGGCTCCTCCATCTTCCTCACTCAGCCAAAAACCTTATCATTGTTTTGGCCTTCCAATGTTCTATGTCCCCACATCCAATCCAAAGACAGGACCTGTCCTTTCATCTTCGAACATTTACTTCCAGCCCTGCTAACCTCTACCTCCCCTCTGCTTGCCCCACTGCAGTGTACTCGAGCAGCCAGAGTGGTATCCAAAATGCAGATCAGATCACCTTGCTACTCTGCTTAAAATCCCCCAGTGGCTTATATTGGAGGTCCCTAGAGTGGTCAGATTCATAGAGACAGAAAGTAAAATGGTGCTTTCCAAGGGCTGGCGGGAGGGGGGAATGGGATATTAGGTTTATTGAGTCCAGAGTTTTGGTTGGGGAAGATGAATACGTTTTGGAGGGGGATGGTGGTGATGGTTGCATGACAATGTAAATGTACTTAATGACACTAAACTGTACACTTAAAACATCTTTAAAATGGTAAATTTTGTTATGTATAGTTTACCACAAAACAAAAACCAAACCAAACCAATGTCTTCCCAATATATTTAGAATCAAATCTGAAGTTCACATCACGGAAAGCAAGAGCTCTATGACCTGACCCTAAGCCACTTTCCCAGGGTATCTGTAAATATTCTCCACTCAGTTCTCAATCCAGCCACCAGTGTCCTTTCTGCTGAACTCATCCATACCTCAGAGCACGGCACTTGTTTTTCCCTCTGTATGGAAACTCTGTAGCCACCTCCTAATTCTGTCCTCACCCCTAGCCTCTGAAGTCCTACCCTCCAGGACTCCCACATCCTGTGACCTGACCTTTTCCCCTTTGGCTTCTTCTCATTTGGATCTCAGCTCAAAAGTCTCCTCCTCACCAAGGCCTAATCTGAGTACCCACCGTAGGCCCTGGCAGCACATCCTGTTATAGATGTTTCATCCTGCTGATACTTTGTAATGACAGCACCTAGTCTTATGTAGGTACTGGCTGATCGCTTGTCTCTCCCCACCCTACTCGAACATAAGCTCCTAGAGGATTCCTATGTCTGTGTTCCTTGCTATATGCTGGCACATATAATACCTAGTACATGGCAAATGCTTATTAGATATTTGTTAAATGGATAAACAAGAAAGAAAGAACAAGTAGCATTCACCCTGTGTCATATGTTGACCTGCACAGTTCCATGCTTGACACACTCCCTGGTTCTACTCCACACTCCCTGGTGGCACCTCCTTTCTCCAGCTCCACCTTTGCTTTGGCTCACCCTTCTCAAATACTTGTCACCCCTTAGCCGTCACACCCTCCTCCTCCTAGTTACCTCTTGCCCAGCAGTCTGGTTCCCTTGTTCCACCTCTCCATGCTTGAACCCCCTGGGATTTACTTGTTCACTGTTCATGTTGTCAGTCACTGAGCTATGCAGATTCTATGGCAGAGGCCTTTCATGAGTTTCTTTCTTTTGGGTCAGCAAACAAGAGCAACTACAAGAAAACGTCTTCCTTTTTAGCTTGGGGCCAGCTCCCAATCACCTGTCTCTGGGAGCAGAGGCCCATCAGATCCATAGCATCCAGCCTCTTCACACAGGTCAGTCCACACTGTTTTACAGACATATTCTGATAGCGCCTGTCAAATGGCCCTGCTCCTGCTCAAGAACTTTTCATGGCTCCTAGACACCTACAGGTAAACCTCAAACTCTTCTGCTGGGGTCCGTGGCCCTCCCAGATGGGTCCCTACTTCTCTGTGCATCTGTCTCCCATTACTCTCTACCCAGTTCTTTATGGGTCAGTCAAGTGGAACATGCCTATCCTGGTTGAAATCTTTCTCATCCTTCAACGCCAGAGTGAGCCACCTTCCTTGATTCAGAAGACCTGCCCAGGTCTCCTCTTGGTCTTCCTCACACACTATTTTGTGTTGTATTAGAGTAACAATAACCAATGTTTATTAAACACTGATGTGCCAGGCACTCTTCTGTACTGTCTCATTTAATCCTTATATCAATCTTATGAGGTAGGTGCTATTATTACCCAGATTTTATAGATGAAAAAATGAAGGCACAGAGAGGTGACTTGCTCAAGATGGCACAAGAGAGACTCTTGTCTCTTAAAAAGCAAGAGAGTCAAGGTCTGAACCCAGACATCCTGGCTGCAGAGTCCAGGCTCTTACACTCTACTCTACACTGTGTCCATTGTTTAGTCTTTCCACGATACAAGCTCCATGCTGCTCCTTTTGCCTGAAAATCTCCACACATGCCAATTCCTATTTATCCTATGGGAAGCACAACCATCTCCTCCATGCTGCATTTCCTGGCATATCACCAACCAGGATGGGTTAGGTGGTGCCTCTGGACTTCCTCTCATGCAGCCCCAATCACTCTCCTGTCCCTGGAGCACAAAAACCACAGAGGCCTCAGATGTTTGCTGAATGAATGAATTGGGATCAGCCTTCCTCATCCTGGAATTCCCTTATCATTGGGCAGTCTCTCCAACAGAAGGCACTCAATACACAGTCACTGCATGGTGACTGCATTTTCTAATGCAAGGTCACTGGCCTTGCTGGGGCTCTCCATTTCCTGCTGAGACTCCCTGAGACCAGCAGGGCTGGGTCCCTGCCCAGTTCCCAGTTATCTCCAAGCCCGAGCCTGAGCCCAACCCATTCTGCCCAGATCTGACAGCTCATAGAAAGTGGTGGATATATCTGGGCACAGTGTCAGTCTCCAGCTTTGCTGTCTTACAGCAGTGAAACTTGGAGAAAATCACTCTGTACCTCAGTTTGCTCACCTGAAAAACATGGCTATTGATAGTCATGCCCTGGCTTCTTAGCAGGCTTCTTTGCACTTCCCACAGTTTAGAACGTTGACAATAATTCACTCTTCCAACAGATGTTTATTGCACATTTACTACGTCATACATATTATCTTGTTAAAATTTTAGTCTTCACAGTAACCCTCTGAGGTAGCAATTACTGATCCTGATTTCACAGATGAGGGAGCTGAGGCTCAGGGAGAGTGTGTGACTCACCAGCTGTGTCTTGGGACAATTTGTGGAGACTAGATCTGTACAGCTCCTTCTGTACTTTCCACCCACTTCACTTCCTGGGCTCCCTGCTGCCCTCAGTTAGCCAAGTCTTGACCATGCCCTCCATCTGGGGTCCCTTCCCTCCCTAGGCTATAATCTTTCAGCATTTGCCTCTGATGTAGATAAGCAGTAAGGGGATGTTTTTTGAGACGATGGACAGGTCTTGCTTGCACCTGCTAGTGAGACAACACTTTGAGAAAAGTCCAACATCTCTTCATTTTTTAAGAAAGACTGGGGTAAGGGGTGTCAAGTTTAATCTACTTGAATCTTTGCAGGCACTTTTCTTTTTACAAGTTTGGAAACTTAAGGGATCCCTGAGGGAAGCCCAAGGGAAGTATTTCAGTTCCCAGGTCCCTGACTCAGAAGTCTCCCTCAGGGTCCAGGCAGTCCTTAGCAACAAGGTCAGGCTCAACCCCAGCCTTCAGGAGCCACTCACCCACACTCCTCAAAGATGTCTGGGTAGTGCCGGAACAGCACAGGCGGGTCCCGGTCACCCCGGACTGGTGCCCGAGGCACTGCCCGGATCCCAGGCCTCCGGCCCCGCCGCCCCCCAGAGCAGGAGCGGTGGATCCACTGGTGTGCTTCCACAGCGAACTTCCTCTTGAAGCGCATGCCACACTCGGGGCAGGGGAAGGGCCGCTCCCCCGAGTGCATGCGCCGGTGGCTGACCAGCAGTGAGGGGTAGGTGAAGCGGCGCCCACAGTCTGCACACACGTGGCGCCGCTGGCTGGCCTGAACATCTGCGCTGGGCACCAGGGCCAGGGGCTGCGCACCTGTGCTCTGGTTCCAGGCAGCTTTTGTGGGTAGCTGTGTTCTTGCTGAGGCCTTGCTGATGGCCGAGTTAGGGTTGTGTTTAACCAGCTCTTCAGGCTGCTCCTTTCCAGGAGTCTTTCTGGGTCCCTTGAGTCCTGGCCCTTGCTGGGGTTCCTCTTCCTTCTTGTTTGAGGCATTTCCTGGGAAATAAATTAAGCTGCGTTTTAAAAGACATTGCTTAGATTGTCTCAGTGCTTTTACTTAACTAGAAAAGTACTGGCTTTGAAGGACAGTTAATAACACATAGGCTCTGAAGGACAGTAAACTGGGTTTTTATCTCTTAAGAGTGACATCTGGGCTATGGTTCCTCATGTGTCAAATGGGAATCAATGGTTTCCTTACTTCACAGGGTTGTTGTGAGGATTAAGCCAGTAGAAGCATGATAAGCACTTAGTAAATGCTCAATAAGCAATCTCTATTATTATTGTTTTCTTGATTTTTTTTGTAGGGTAAGACTTTTACAGATGAGGAAACACATTTGCTCAAGATCACTCTAGAGGGTAGGGCATGGTGAGGGCAGAGCAAGTTGTTGATTACTGGGCATTTTCCCTTGTACCACTTTGCCTTGCTTGAGGAATGTGAAACGTGGACTGGGAGCCACTTCCATTCTTAGGGGGTTTTAGTTGTCCCTGAAAAAAGAAGAATGAATGGTGTTCTCTATGAGAGGGACCTAGAAACCTGAGTCTTGGACTTGGGCTTATGATTCTCCTACTCTGGTCTCAACATGACTACTGTCCCAAGTTCTGAAAACTTTGTATCAAGTCCGCCTTCTTTTCTCTAGTATCCACATTGGTTAGCCCTCTAATTATTCTTTAGGGATTCTGGAAGCAGGAATCTAAAAGAAAACTTTGTGAGATAGGAGGTCCTGGAGCGCCAGGTAGGGGGAGACTTGGGACAACCCCTCACCTCTCAGAGCTCCTCCCAGGCTTTCCCCCTCCTCAGGATCCTGGGCAGCAGGGCTCCAAGCCTCACTCTCCTGTTCCATCCAAGAGATGAGGTCTGGTTTGGGGTCTGGGAATCCTGGGAGAGAACAGGGATCACAATGCTGACCTGTGAGGTAGTCTGGGAAGATGGTATCCCTCTGCCCAGATAAGGGCACCTCCTCATAACTTATGCTTAACCTGGACAGGGTCTGCAGCGCTCATGCCTGAAGGAAACGGATGCGGAATACAAGGACTCTCTAACCTGAAGTCCTGGGTATGGGAGGTGGCTGGTGCTGTTGATGGACAGTGCAGTATTAGGGTTTACAATCCCCTCAGTCCTTATGTCATCTCCCCTGTGAAACCCAGTGGAGGAGAAGGGGGGACTCTGACCCGGGGCCTCACCGAGCGTGCCCAGATGGCCGTAGGTCTCCTGCATTACGTCCCGATATAGGGCCTTCTGCGCGGGCCGCAGACACCCCCACTCCTCCAGAGAGAAGTACACGGCAACGTCCGCGAAGCTCACGGCCCCGGGCTTCTTGCAATCAGGTTCGGTCACCCCAGGTCTCAGCGCCATAAGCGGGGCTGGGGGCGGCGCCATGCCGCCTCCCAGCCCCGAGCAGTGCCTCCTCTGTTCCCGGGACCACCGCCTCCCCACGCCCGGCCCCAGCTTTCGTCGTCCACAGGAAAGGCTCTGAAGGCCGGGGCCCCGCCCAGCCTTGGCGTCGCAACGGCAGTCGAGGGAACCTGAGTAGCAGGGACTGGCTGCTGGGGATTCGGGGATTCCGATGGGAACAAACAAAACCCCTCGGTGTTTATTCACTTCATGGAAGCTTGGACATAAGACACCCGGGTTAAGGGACCCGGAAGGTGTTTTCAGAAAATATGGCGACATCCTGGCTTCAGTCGTCACTGGCTACTCTTAAGGGCGCCAGCACTTGGTCACATCAAACATGGCGCCTGTCTGGCTTCTGTGGCCTCACCGTTCACTTGCCCTCAAATACAATGACCGCTGCAGAGGGATGTTTGGGGGCCTGGGGAAGGATGGGAGAGATTGGTAGGGGGACTTCTTGCCTTCAAGAAATATGGAAGGTCCGCAGCTTCCAGCGCCTCCCTTGCCCGCACAGCGAAGTGGCCGCTGATTGGTCACAGGGGCAGGACGCCGCGGCGCCGCGCCGGCCTGACGGTGCGTTGGATGGCCCCTAGCGGTCGGCTTGCTCTGCCATTGTTGGAACGCCACGCGTCCTTGGACCCTGGGATTGTGTACGATGATTCTTTCCGTTTCCCTATGGCGGGATCTGGAATCCAGCCCGCAACTGCAGGAGGACGTACACGCCTTGCCAAGCCCTGGAACAGCCGAGGTAGAAACCAGGTACACGTTTACAGTCGGCACATTTACCGCTGAGCCCACCTGATACCTTGCCCTGGCGGGGCAGCTGGCTCGGTCCCTGGACTGCACCTTCCGGCGAAGGAACGTGCCCGGTGACGCTACAATTGGAATGGGGAAATTTTTAATTTTAATTTTTTTCCAAGTTATTTAATGTACATGGTTTTTGGAAAGCAATACAAAAGAGGCAGTCCCATGCACCATTTCCTCCTGTTCCCTAGAGACTACTTGAACTCTTAATTTGAATTATATTGTACATACAGTAAAATGCTCAACTCTTCAGTGTCAAATTCGCCAAGTTTTGACAAGTGAATATTACAGTGTTAACCATCACCCTAAACAAAGATAATAGGGTACTGATGTCATCCCTTAACATTTTCTTGTGCACCCTTCCCAGGCAATACACACACTTTTTTTTTTCATTGTTTGGGATTTGTTCATTTGGTAAGCTGGAAGAAAAATTTTTTCCTTTTTTTTTTATTTATTAAGATATCGTTGATATACTCTTATGAAGGTTTCACAAGAAAAACAATGTGGTTATTACATTCACCCTTATTATCGAGTCCCCCCATACCCCATTGCAGTCATTGTCCATCAGTGTAGTAAGATGCCAGAGTCCTATTTGTCTTCTCTGAGCTACACTGTCTTCCCCATGACCCCACATACACCATGTGCACCAATCATGATACCCCACAATCCCTTTCTCCCACCCTCTCTCACCCCCTCTACCCCTGCCCTTGGGTGGGATCCAAAAGTTTCATTAACATGACTATACACCCATTTAATCCTTAAGGCTCTGAAGTGTTTTCAGAAACTGTGGACAAAGACCAAATATACTTGGAAGATACATATTTGGTTTTCTGAATGACCAAATAGGTATTTCTTATAACTCATTATATCACACTGCCATTTTCCAAAGTGTTTTACCAACTTATACTCACTGGTAGTGTAAGAGAGCTCAACACTTGCAGAACTTACTCTTGACTATATGTTGTTTTGAATTTGGTTGTATCATGAAATAGAATGCAAATTCATATGAATTTTAAAGCTATTAAAGGGAAATAATACCTACTGTCAGGAGTACAATACGAGGTTACCCTACCTACAAATTAATGTTAGTCTGTTACTGTTTCATGGATGCTGGCAGAAGACAGGAGACTCCTATGTCAGAGTCAAAGTACCTTATTAATGGCACAACCCTCCTGAGTATCACATATGCATTGGTTCCTTTTGCCTCCTAAGTCCCACAGAAACAACATGGAGGAGCTCAGATGGATGCTAGGCACACAGTGGCACATAGATGGATGTTAGGCATTATAGGGGAGGAAGGATGAGGTTGGAGAACCTGTTATTTTATGGTAAGCAGCAAGCAAGCTGCTCTTGGCCCCATTATTTCTTCCTCAAGGTTGCTTGACGCAAACTCAACTCTGAGAAGTGACCTAGGTAGAGTGGCCAGGATCTTGCTTTTCTTTCCCCTCTATATTCAAGGTTATGCTTATTAAAGCAAAAGGATACAAATTAAAATCAGCAAAGGGAAAAGGAGCCTGGGACAAAGATCAGGAGAAACCAGATGCAAACTTCCCAGTGGAGCTGCACAGGAATGTGGCTTAATTCTCCCAACAATGATTTGTGACAATATGTACAAATTGTTGCCAACCAGAGAAAATCACCCAAGCCTTGGGTGTCTAGGGATTTTATTGGGGTTCAGTCAGAAAGGCATGGAAGGTGCACGACTAACCTCAGCTACTCAGACCCTAGTCCTCCACAGCAAAAACAGGCATTCATCATAAATCACATTAGGATAGACTTACCTGGTCAGACTGGTAGGACGTGACTCAGGCCTCCAGCATACAAAATTGTATTTTAATCAGACAAAATACTATAAAGGCTCAGAATTTATCTCTCAGGAGTGAGCCAAGTGCCAGTCCTGAATATGAGCTTTCTTTGGAATGCGCAGAGTTTGAGCAACATAGGCCTGCTGACTTTTACTGCATACACCTGATCTCCATGAATCCACTATGCCTGGTGAACAATGTTTTGGATCTCCAAGAATTAGTTTAGATCCAATGTCCAGTAATCTTCTTCTGTGCCCAGACACCCTAGTAAATGGCTGCAGGTACATTTTGAAAAAGCTAGGAAGATCTGTAGTGTATGTTTTTCCAATGTAACATTGTCCATCAGGGGATCCACCCTCCTCTCATTTAGAGGGCTGTAGGTATGTAATTGGCTCAAGTCTGAGAATTTGTTAAGGGCAGAGCCTTGTATTTTTGGCATACTCAGCAAGTTTGTGTAGGAACATGACTCATGGAGGAGAGCATCTCCTAATACCTACTTTAGGGGGTTCTTGTACAAATTAGATTGCAATGTATGTAGAGATAACATCGTTCATGGCATATCATAATTGCTCAATAAAATGGCTATAAAACAATTGTGGTAGGCCAAGAATAAACAGACTGGATATAGTGAATGCAGGTTACTGTTTCATGAAATTTAGCTGAAAATAGGTGATGGGGATAGAGATCAGAGGCAAGTTCTTGTCTTTAAGACAGCTTTTAGCCTATTTATAGGCTAGCATGTATGTGTTCCAGATGAGATTCTGAAACCATAAAACTAAGAGGCAGAGAGAAAAACAGATGGAGCAAAATCCTTGAGAGAGCAGTAGATGGAATCTAACCACTGCTATGTTCATAAGCATTGCATCTGAGGGACTTCCCCTGAGGTGGGCTGGAGGCAAGTAAATACTAGTGGCCACACTGGTAAAGTTAAGAGTCAGAGTGGGGAGTGGAATCTCAGGGGAGCTTCTATTTGACACCTTATGCCTTCTTAGTGAAGAAGGTATTTCCTAGTTAGGGACATTGGGAAGACAGTAATAATGAAGGTTCAACTGAGGCTAGAGATTAGGAAAGATATCATGGATGATCCCTCTCAGTAGCATTAAATTTTTTCTTCATGGCTCATATAAGAGCATTAAGATAGATTGTAGATTAACCCATATTGGGGCTGAGTAGTTCATTTTTCTGGTTGCACGTGAAAGAAACTCAAACTACCTGAAGCAGAAAGGGCAATTTATTGGAAGGATACTGGGATCTCCCACTGAATGCAGGACCAAGATCACAGCTGGTTCTCAATGGACCCTGGGACCTAAGTGGACCTATGAGAGTCTCTCATCTTGGCCCTCCACAGGCCACATACTAGAACTTGACCACCAATGGATCCCAAGTTTTGTGACTTACAAACTTTTCCACCTTCCAAAGAAAGTTACAAAATTCTTAAATAAGGAAACAGTTGGGTCAGCCTGGTGATAAAAGTAGGGAAAGAGCCAGTTCTGAAATGGGGCTACACAGACATTCTAATAGGTCTCTGCTAAGACAGGGTAGGTCTCTATCAGAACTGTCAAAATTTCTACTCAGTCAAGGAACAAGATTTACAATTTTTAAACAGTGATTCCACAAGGAACATAATTCATTCATCTGACATTTTAATGAGACCCACTCTGGTTTGACCCCTGCCTTGGGGCAGCTCATCATCCGAGGAGAAACAAATAGTTACAATGCAACTTGTTAAATTCCAGAACAGAAGTAATTACAAATGTTGTGTTCCCCAGCAGCTACCCAACTCGGGCTGAGATCAGGAGAGCTGAAGGAAGAAATGACAGGGGAAGGCTGACCCCCTCCAGCTGGTGGACAATAAGTCAAGTTTGGATTCCAATTTGGTACAGCTACCCAAGGCAGAGTGGTAGGCCTTGTTCATTTAACTTGGCATAGCTTTACTGGGCACCTACTCAGGAGTGGGCACCATGGAGGCATATCAAAGATTAAGACACATTGCTGCCATTACCCTATGGAGCTTATGTGAGCAAGGCAAGCATGAACACAAGTTGATGATTGGACTCCTCCTGCTTTGGATCCAATTACCTAACTTTTCCAACTTCCTTGAATGGCCTCACCTCATTTAATGAAAAATGTTGACTGAGGACTCATGGAAGGGTCTGTGCTGATGTCTCCTTATTCTAATGATAATCAAGGAGGAGTGAGACCCAGTTCTGAAGGATTTTCCAGCCACTGGCTACCTGAAACTAATCCAAATCCACTAGATGAAGTATAACAAACTGGTCCTGGTTTTGCTTCTTGCTGCTAGATCACAGCTCCTTTTTTCTCCTTAAAATCAATATTCTCCCAAAGCTCACTGGGCTTATGCCCTAGACCCAAACTGAAACAATTTTCCAAACACAGGGTGTGGAAGATTTAGACTCCCAGCGTGTGGTTAAAAAAAAAAAAACTCAGGTATTTAGGTGTCTGCAATCCAATAAGCCTCTGGTACAGTGCTACCACCCCCAATTCCACTGCAATCTAGAGCTATTAGAACAAGTACTGATCAAGAAGGTGTACAGTATACAGTGGGGCTGGCTTATTTTTTATGACCCTTTTAAGGGGACACTGTAAAACTGCCAGTTGGAGAAAGATCACATGTGGGAATTGAAACCCTGTCTTTAAGGTATGATTGACAAAATTACTGCTATTTAACTTGAAATTGTGGGGGCAAAGTAGTTGTGATTACTAAAGGGCTGCCTGGTAGATGAAGTATTAAGCATATTGTGAGCGAGGCTTACAGGGAAAGAGAATGTGGCCCTTAACAGCCTTCTGAAAATCAGAGCTATCACACAATGAAATGACCTGCCTTGTGAGGTAGTGAGCTCCCTGTTGAGGGAGGTTTTAAAACAAGGGTAGAAAACCACTTGGCAGGAGTGTTGTAAAAAGAGAGCTAAACCAAGTTCTCTTTTTGATATGGAGGAAGAGGCAGAGCCAGGGAAGATTCTGCCCCCTATAAATAGGATTCTCCTGACTGTATGCAAGGGGAGAGGTAATCCCTGTATGCACAAACTAGGAAAGCAGACAGGCCCTAAAATAGAGGGGGAGAACTTTTAGCCCTGATATTCACACAGAAATTCTTTTAGGATAGGGTAGCTTGGAAAACTTTAACCAAATGATGTCACCTCTCTTAACTGGACTGTCTATTGTAGACACAGTTAGTAAGGCAGCCAGTGTGGTGGATTTATACTGAAGTTCAGGTCTGGTAGCAAGACACCTGGGTTTTAGTTGACTCTGCCCTATATGACCTGGGGCGGCTTCTCTTCTCTGGACCCCACCATGAAAGGACCCCACAGTCCTTCTCATTCTAAAGGGCATTGCCTTTCTGACTGGCGCCCCCTATAGCAGATCTAGGGCTACAGTTTTGGGCCTTGAGGCTACACTTGTGGACTGCCAAAGACCATCTCTGGCGGAAGCAACGGCCACACTCAAGGCAGGGGAAGGGCTTCTCCCCAGTGTGCAGGAGCTGGTGCTGAGCCAGGTGGCTCCACTGAGCGAAGCGCTTGGAGCACAGGTCGCAGGCATAGGGCCGCTCACCGGAGTGAACACGCCGGTGACTGGCCAGTAGTGAAGGGTAGGCAAAGCGGCGGCCACAGTCATCACACACATGCAGCTTCTCTTCGGTGTGTGTACTGCGATGGATGGCTAGGGAGCCACTCCGCCGGAAGGCACGTCCACAGTCCGGGCAGGGGTAGGGCTTCTCTCCTGTGTGCAAAAGCTGGTGCTGCAGCAGTGTGCTGCGCTGGGAGAAGCGGGCCTCACAGTGGTCGCAGGCATAGGGACGCTCCCCAGAGTGCACTCGCCGGTGACTGACCAGGCGGGATGATGAGGAGAAACGCCGCTCACAGTCTGGACATGGGTAGGGCTTCTCACCAGTGTGGATGCGCTGGTGGATGACCAGGGCAGTGCGCTGGCGGAAGCGGCGGCTGCATTCTAGGCAGGTGTAGGGCTTCTCTCCTGTGTGTGTGCGCTGGTGGATGGCTAACAGGGAGGGGTAGGCGAAGCGACGTCCACAGCTAGAGCACTGGTGAGGTTTTTCGCCTGTATGCGTGGTCCGGTGATTGGCCAAGGACCGGCTCCTCCGGAAACAGCGGCCACAGTCTGGACAATGGTAGGGCTTCTCACCTGTGTGGATAACCTGGTGCTGGGAAAGGTTCTTGCGCTGGGAGAAACGTTTGCCACACTGGTCACAAACATAGGGACACTCACCAGAGTGTGCCCGCCGGTGACTGACCAGCAGGGATGGGTAGGAAAAGCGGCGCCCACAGTCTGGGCAAGGGTAAGGCTTTTTTAGATTCTGTGCACACTTGTGGCTCTCTAGAGCTGGGTGATCAGGGAAGGTACAACCACAGTCGGGGCAGATGGGACCCCCAGATGTCTGCCTGGGGATCAGTCGTGGTTTACTGGGCCGCCGTCCTCGCTTCCCCTTTCGTGGTGCCTCCTTAGGTGGAAATACTTCCTTCTCTCCATTCTTCTTTCTGGTTCTGGTTTCTATAGGGACACAGGGAGAAATTAATTTAACAAATATGGGCTCCTCCTCTTGCCTGTGTCATACAGTATTACAGGGTACAAGGCAGACAGATTCAGCCTGTCTTCAAGGAGTGTTAGTGCCATTGACAACTAAATGTGCCATACTAACATAGGCAAAATTCATTAAAAGCTCCTTAACATATTAAAAAATCACAACCTGTGGCACGATGACAGTTCCCAGACTGACCATATGAGGGCAAAAAGAGGGCGTAGCCCCCTAACCCTCCCTGTTTGGAGAAAATCCCCCCTGCTTTACCTCCAGCTATAAGATCACCCAATCCTAACCTCATCATGCGGCTCACCTCTCAAGCATGCCTGCACTCCCTCGAGTGTGTACTTTCTCCTTGATAAACGCCTTTTTGCTTGCACCTGCTTGACCTGCTCTTAAAGTCTTTGAATCAGAGTCAAGAACCCTCTCCTGGGTTGAGGTCTTACCTAGCTAGCAGGAAGACCTCCCCAGTCAGGACTGCCTGACAACAATACTGCTATGGAAACATGGGAAATAGGTATCACAGGAGCCCTAACTCAGTTTAGAAAAGTCGGGGAAGGTTTCTTGGAGATTAAGCTGATTTTAAAAATTAAAAGTTTTTGAAGAGGTAAGTGTAAGGAATTGGAAACAAATGAGGTATGAGCTGGCAGTGACCATGTCATAAGGCCCTGTAAGCCAGTGGTTCTCAAACTTTATTGTGATCAGAATTATTTGGAGGGTTTATTGAAACAATTGCTGGGTCCTACTCCCAGTTCTGGATTCAACAGATCTGCACGGGGCCCAAATATTTGTATTCCTAATACATTCCCAAATGATGCCACTGCTAGTCTGAGGACCACACTCTGAGAACCACTGCTGTAAGGACCTTCCTTGAACTGTATTTTGTCCAGTAGTTCTCAAAACTAAACATATGTCCAAATCAACGGGGGCTACTAAAAAATAAGTAAGTTCCTAGACACCCATAAGAGTAAATCAAGAGTTCTGGGTCCAGGAATATGTATTTTTATCAAGTTCCCCAGGTAACTTAAACTGACAACCACTTGACAACGTGCCTTGATAAAAACTGAAAAATTCTAAACAAGGAAATGTCATGGTCATTTCTGAATCTTAGAAAGATAGCCCTGATCCTAGAGAATCTGGGACAGAAACTCCAGCCCAGACAGTTGCATCTGCCCTTATAGATGGATCTGGAGCCCTTCTACCTGAATGGCCTTAAGAGCCTTGCTTGATCCTAAGGAGAGTGCACAGATTCCTGCACTGATCAGGGGCCATCTGCCTGAAGAGCAGAAAGAGGCCCCTGCACACCAGGTGGCCATCCCCCATAATATCCCTTCAACCAAAACCAAGAAAACTCAAGAAAGGTATAGGGTTGGTATCTCAGTCACAGCTCAATTCAAAGCAAACTAGGGGCAGGGATCCTGGGAAGGATGCAGGAAGGTAGCTCCTTGTAAAAGCTCACTGATTCACTCACACAATAGAGAACTGCAGGTGATTAGTATGCAATAGACCTGTGAATCTTGGTGTGAGGGACCAACATACACCATCAGAGACAAGACCGGAAGCTGTAAGAATGAACACGGTAAATTACAGCATTGGTCATAGGTACCCCTAGCCATCAAAACCCTGAACTGAGTCATTAGAGGCTGCAAGCCATCCTTCGGCAATTTTCACTCACTTCTTTGGACTGTTAACCACCTTGGGCACTCCTGCGGATCCAGGGCAGCCGGTTCCCAATCATCCGTATTTCGTTCCAACCAGGAGATGAGGGCTGGTTTGTGACCTGCGCACCCTGGGGAAGGAGATTCACTCAGAGGCCCAGCCCGTAGTATTTACGCTGGGTAAATATCGACCCAGTGGCATCTCCTGCCAAGCCCCCGTCCTCCTCTCCTGACACACTTGGTTGCAGGCCAGGACCCTGGGCCCTGGACCCTGGACTCTGCCCTATCCTGCCCTCCTCTCCCCTCCCCCAAGCTCCTTCATTCCTTAAGACCCCGCGGAAGCGAATTGAGCCCGGCCTTACCGAGCGCGCCCAAGTGGCCGTAGGTCTCTCGCATCACGTCCCGGTACAGAGCCCTCTGCGCGGGCCGCAGACACCCCCACTCCTCCCGGTTGAAGTAAACGGCCACGTCTGCGAACTTCATCGCCCTCGGCCTCCTTCCACTTCTGCGGTCGGGTCGGGCCTCTCCTGGTCCTAGGACTGAAAGCGGAGCCGAAGGTGGTGCCATTGGCCCAGAGAAGTCGGCGTCACGACCCTCCCGGTCCCGGCCTCAGTCCCTGGGCGCTGGCGGACCCCGGAACTCGGGAGCCCCTGCCAACCCCGGCCCAGCGTGCCTGGAGAGGCCGCAAGGGAATCGGACTCGGCCGCCTTGAGGGGCTAACGGAAACCTTTCACTGTTATTCAGGAAACTCCTGCCCGAACTTGGGTGAAAGGCACTGGAAGATGCCTTCGGGAAAAATGGCGGCGCCGCTACTCCAGTGCCTTTGCCTGGAACATAGGCAGCTTCCAGCTATCGATTTTATTGACCATAGCGCCATGCCGGCTTCCTAATCTTTTTGCCCTCAACTGTGATGGCGCCTCGATTGGGCTTCACGTCCCCCTTTCCCCCATTATTGCACGCGCTTATTGGGCGGCAGACGAAGATCGAGCGTTCTGATTGGGTGCTGGAGAAAGCGGCCTGTTTGAACGAAGCCAATGCAAGAGGAAGGGCAGGAAGCCTGATACTCTTGTGTTCGGTGACCTGCGGACCGTTCTGAGGCGGGAAGCGGCGACCTGGCCGGGCATCAGTAATGTTCTCTGTTGTCAGGCTGGCGTAGCCTAGCTGAGGGACGAAGGATTTGGGTGACTGAGCTTCTCCAGCCAAACCGGAGCCGAGTTTACCCTGGGTTCCTTGTCGTGGTTTTGTCAGAGGAGCGTTTGCTTTGGATAACCGGTAACTGCCTTACTCTTTTGGGAAGGGAATTAATGTTAGCGTTCCTGTGCAGGCATCATGCCCACCGTATTTCACATTTCTTCTTACTTGTTCTTTGCTACCATTGTGTGAGGTGGTGACGAACATCATCCCATTTCTACTGATGAGGAAACTCTCAGAGGGATACTGCTAATAGGAGCACAGGTTTAAACCCTGGGCTGACATGGCCTTTATTCATATCACTGAATAGGCTCCCTCCGTGGCACTGTCCTAATTTGTTTGCTAACTCTAAAGTCCACCTGAGCTCCTGAGCACCCCTCAGATTAAACCTTCTGCATATCTCTCTGTGCTTTATTTTTACATATTTGTTCAATGTGCAAAGCATAGTGCTAAGCAGTTAGGAAAAGTGCTGTTGTAGAAATTAGCCATGGGCTGTGCTCTGAATGGATTTTGCAGTCTAGTGAGGTGTACAAATCACAGCTAATACCAACAGTGATACCAGCGTGTATTTGAAAGGCATAGGAAAGTTGAGGAATAAACCAGTCAGCCCCAACTCCATTGTCCCCATTTTGTGTAAGTGTTTCAGTGCAGAGCTTCACCAGCTCAGTGTCATCTCCTACAGGATCTGGGGGCAGGAGAATATACCATTTGCTACATCTCTTACCTCAGCTGGTGACATATATATCTGTCTTTCCAACCCAGTAATCAATACCTTAAAGCACCTACCAAGGGCAAAACCTACCCCAAAGCCTGCAGGAAAACAATGTGAAAGGATGTCACGAGGTAACAAGCAGTAAGACATTCTGAGGAATGTGATTTTGAACAGAGGATGTAGGAAAAAAAAGACTACAGTACACATTCATTGAGTTCTACTCTGTCCTAAGGATAGTGACTAACGAGTCACTAAACAGTGAACAAACTACAGTACTGGGGGAGTAGATGAATGTCAAGATTGCCAGAATGAGTAAGACATCAGGTAGGAAATGAGTTTGGTCTATGAAGGGGTAGGATTTCGGGAGGGCAGTGGTGCTCAATATACATCTGTTGAATAAAGAGCTGAATTCCAATGGCCATCGAGATGTCTGGCACAAAGCCAGGAATCCAAGACCATTTTGAGTGTGAAGGGAATAACACTTTCTGATATAATTTAAGATATATTAATGTAAACTGTAGGACTGAAAGGGTAGGTTGGCACCAGATATTGGAGGGCTTTAACCTATACATTGCAGGGGTAGAGGAGGAGTCTAAATAAGTCTAGAGAAGTGAATGAGCTTCCAATAATGTTTTAGTAAGATTACTCTTGTAGTTTCTAGGATGAACTGATAGTTTTGTGCCTATTCTTTCTGCCTACACATAGTTCAGTTTGGAGAAATAAGAATTTAAACGTAGGCTGCTAAGGGAATAAAAAGGCAAATGGATAACAAACTATTTCAAGGAAGTGACTAAACAGAGGAGGCTGGACAGGAATCAGACTTCCTCTGTGGACATTTTGCCTAAATGGTAGTGATGTGCTGTCAACTGAACAAGGAGAAAATGCTGGCATTGATCAAGAAAGATGATTAAATCCTGAGGTGCTGGGCTCTCTTCCCACATGTAGAAAGTGGGAAGGCAAGCTGGACTGAAGGTGCAGCCTCAGCTTAGTTTAGCCCCTTTGGCCCTAGTCTTGTTGTCATCTTGGATAGAGATGCTAAGGCAGGACCTGGAATCAGGCAGAGTCAAATGTTCTTAACTACAGAGAAATACTTTGGAGAATGTAGTACCCAGGACTTCAGAGCAGAGCCCCTTGCCCCTTTCTGTCTTAATTCCCTGGATCCACACTGGGCACAGGGACAAGCTGGCTCCTCTGAAGGATAATTGCCCACTGAAGAGAAAGCTGGAGAAGATCCAGGGTCTACACACCACAAAGCCACATAAACACCAAAGGCACTCTGTTCTGAGTAAAGGGAAATAGTGTTGAAGGCCAACTATGCACCAGTTGCCACCCCATGGGCATATTGATATAGATGATCTCAGTTGAAACTCACCTCCCAGAGTCCTTCTGAGGCCAATTATCAAAAGGCTGAGCAGCTTGCCTGAAACCTGTTAGTAAAGGCAGGGATGAGATTTGAACCTGGAATGCCACTGCATTGCACTGGCAGCTCTAAACTCGGTGAAAGACTTTGAGATTAGTTTCCCCGTGTTTCCTCCTTAGTGAGGGGAAGTGCCTGAAAGTGCAGCCTTTGATTATAGTACACAGATGTCACCTTACAGACTGACTGGAACCCAACTTTTGCTGAGATGTCATTGTACCATAAACCTACACTTGGGCAAGCAGTGTTAGTCCTGAAAGAGGATGATGAGAAATAAAGGAATCTTACCTTTTTGTAATGGGTTCACACAGTACAGTTCCAACCTGTCCCTTTCTGAGTGAGGTAACTCATTGGCACATTTCTGATTACCTCTGTATCCTGCTCTGTGAAGGGACTTCAAGACACCTACAGAACTTGTCACTTTGTACATCTTCCCTTTTCTCCTTTCTCTCCTGCCTCTGTTCATTCTGCATTGCCAACACCTGATGAGAAGGGATATCTACCATCATAAGCTCCTTTACAGCACCTGACCCTGGTCACCCACTCTCCTGGAATTTATCTGAGAAACAGTGGATGTGAACTGGGAGGTCCTAATCTCCAAAGGCAGGAGCCTGGCATGGGGACTGCACAGGTCTCCCACACCTCTGCCTCTCCCTGTTGCTTGCTGGTGGATCCACTGGTGGGCTTTCAGAGCACACTTTCTCTTGAAGATTTTCCCACGCTAGGTGCAGGGAAAGGGTACTCTGCACAGAGTGGATGTGCCCATGGCTGAGAAGGAGGGAGGAGCAGGAGAAGCAGATGCCACCCTCTGGGCAGAGGTAATGTTTCTCACCTGTGTGTGAATCTGTGAATAGCCAGGGGAATCCCTGGCAGTGCCACATTGTAGGCACTCACTTGGCTGCTAACCCAAGTGCATGAGCCAGTGACTGGCCAGGAGAAAGGGGTATGCAAAGTGGCACCCAGAGTCTGTGCATATGTGTCTGTGTGCAGACAGGGCTCTGCTTGGGTGGAAGTGGCAGCCACAATGGAGGAGCTGGTGCTAGATCAGGTGAACCCTCTGGGAAAATTGGAAACCATGTGACCCACAAATATGGGGACAGTCACCAGAGTGGATCTGCCTGTGTCTCATTAACGGGATGACAAAGAGCTGCCCACAGTCTAGATGTTTCTAGGGCTTCTCCCTTATGTGCGTGACTACTTTTTCAAAAGCAGTAGCCACACTGGAGGAAGGGGAAGGGTGTGTTACCTGTGTGGATGAGCTGCTGCTGGAGCAGGTCCTTGCACTGAGAGCAGCGCCCATATTCTCCCAGGGAAGGGCTGCTCAGTAGAGTAGACCTGCTGGTGGCTGGCCAGGAAGAAGACAGCCCAGACGTGGGTAAGGCCTCTGAAGGCTGAGAGCACAGCTGTGGGTTGGCTGAGGCACCCAGAGGCAATGTCTGGCCATACCCATTGCAGTTAGGGCTTTTAGTTACTTGAAGGGGGTCTTACCATGCCTACCTTACTTTGTGGCCTCTCTCATACAGGCTGCGTTAAGTTTCTTGACCCCCCACTTCTTCCTTCTATTGTTTTACTTACTCCTGCTTTCTGCAGAGCCAAGAGACTTGGAACTAAAGATCATAGGGTGCTTTAAATCACCATAGCTATCCTATGGGAATCAGGCAGTTGTGTATGGAGATGGAGTAGCATCCAAGACTGAGTGCTTGTTAGGCCAGTGCCTGAGTGTGAACCATCCATCCAAAGGTGCCCCTGCCTGTGCCAGAAATTTCTTATTTTCAGAAAAGTACCATTACTTCCTCCTCACTTAAGGCCTCCCAAACTGTAAGCATCCTCATAAAGAAGGGCTGAATTCTTTTCATAGGTAAGTTGGCACCTCTGGTTAAAGACCTTAATGTGGGCATTTCAGCAGAAACATTTCTCAAAAAATAGACCTCAGTGCCTTTTGAGCTCACAAAATCCCCTGTCTCCATCCTAACTGAAAGGTGGGGCTTCATATCATTGAATCCTTTATTGATAGAGAGGGCTCTGGGCAATTTCAAATCAGCTGGATATGCCCTGAGAGACAAGGACAGGCATATAAACCTGAGTAAAAGTGAAGTTTTGGCCCCTCTCCAAGGCCAGTCAGAAATACAGCATGCAGATCCAGTAGGTTTAAGTTAATTAAAATGAAAAATTCACTTCCTCAGGCACATGTGCCACATTTCAAGTGCCAAATAGCCGCATGTGGCTAGTGGCTTCTATGATGGATAGCACAGATATAGAATATTCCCATAATTGAAGAAAGCTCTATTGGACAGCAATGATCTAAGAAAAAAGTAGTAAGAAAAAAGGCAAATAACATCTCAACATGTTCCTCACCCCTCTGCCCAATCGGAACAGCGGGACCAGCTACTCTTAAATGCAAGGAAGACTCCAGGTCTGGGAAAGAGAATTGTGGAAGAGGTTCGGAGGATTCTCATCAACTTGGGGTCTTTAAAGGATGTGGGTGTGGGAAGGAAGCTGGTGGGAGAGAGGGCCTGCCCTGGTTGGCTTCCAAAAGAAACTTCCAGCTCAGTTCCACTTTCCTCACCCATCCCAGATCCTGGATGCTGTGCCCCTTCCTGCGGATTGTTGGCTTCCAGGCTTAGCACCTACTCTTTTTCTACATCCAGGAGAAGAGAGCGGGTTTGGGAGCTACCAATTAAGGAAGAAGAGGCCAAGAGCGGACGAGGGAGAATATGGAGCCTAGAAAAGGTGCTTTTTCCTTGGGTAGGGTACGATCTCTTCAGCCCTTGCAGAGAAGACCCTCCCCAACAACAGACACACTATCAGGCGCATCTGGACAGAAGCGTAAGGGTCACAATGGAGAGAAAACGAGGGCCATGTCCCTTCCATCATGCTTAGATGGCCATGAGTCAGTCCACAAAGTCAGTCCGTATACCGTGCCCTCTGCAGCAAGTCCAAAACACTCTGCCCTTGTGTACAATGGCACTGCTGAGCTTCATGCCCTACTGCCTGCTGCACCCTAGGGCTGGTGTTCTGACTGGGGATGGGCATATCACTCCCGTTTGAAGGAAGCCGGCTGCAGCATGTGAGCAGGCATTCTTCCTAGAGCTGTTGCGAGCCCTGGATGTGCCCTTACTGAATACCAGCCAGGTGCCAGGCGCTGCTCCGGGTCACGCGTGAGAAGGAATAGCAGGGCGGCCCTGCTCCCTGTGAGCCGCCGGCCATCAGCTCAGCTCTGGGCCAGAGCTGTCTGTGTTGTTCAGGACTGCCTGTGGCATTTTGCACCCAGACTCGAACATTTATTGAGCACCTATTGGGCGGGACACAGTTCTAGGAGCTGGGTATGGAGCAGGGAGCTAAACCAAGTCTCCATAACCCCTTGAAGGTTATGTTATTCCTCTCCACAGCCTTCCAGATTCTCAGGTCTCCTCTGGGCTTGACTCAAGTATAGTGGTGGAGCACCCACAGCTCTCCATGTCTGATAGGATTTAACATATCTCCAAACATAATGCTGGGACTGGAAAGAGTTGGCTTTGAGGGTGCCAAATCTCAGTGGTGCTTACAACGTAGCGAGGGAGATGCATAATAGATAATATATAAAGTTCTGAGTGCCTAAGGGGCTGGAAAAGCCCTAGTGGAGCCATCAGCCCCCAAGTAGTAGAGCCATCACAATGTGGTGCAGATATCACTCCTAGCTTAGAAGTGTCTTCTGTAAATATCTGAGGGCAGGACAGTAGGCCTCTTTGTAAGGTAAAATCAGGCCGAAATAACCAGGCGAGGAGGCTACAAAGGAGCCAAAAGTTTAAAAGGGTGCAATCCTGGGCGATGTTCACTGGTCTGGTTAGTCACAGGCTGGAGAAGTCACGCCCAGCAGGGCAGGCAGTGAGTTTTTAAAGAAGTTAGGGGGAGGGAGAGCATAGGTTTAAAGTGGCGCAAGGATTGGCTACCTAAGGCACCTTTTCCAGGTTGGGAGGGGGCAGCAGCCAGGAATTTGGGCGTGTCATCAGGCCAGAATCTGTTGGTCTCTTTCCCTTACTAGGCGGGGGTTGGGGGCTTTGCTGCCCCCCTTTATTTGGTTAGGGCTGAGCTCATCTGACGTGCTCACTCCTCCCTCCTGTGCCTCCAGCCTTACATTCCAGCCTTTTGGTTATAATGGGCGCCGACTCGATCTGGCTACTTCCAGCTGAGGAGGGGTGGTGTGGGCAGGGTTAGAGCTGGTGAGAGACCGGAGGCTTGGAGGGAAGGGGCAAATACTGATGTACCAGCGTTTGGTTTACCGCGACGTGAGATAGTTCAGCCAGGTGTTGTAGGAACTTAAGAATACAAGGAGCTGCTGACAGAAGAATAAATACAATGATTAGTGGGGATATAACAGGGAGGAGCCAAGGTAGGAGTTGAGATGGCCACCATCCAGAGAAAGGGTTTTTAGTTAGGTTTTCTCTGCGTTTTTGAAGGTTTTCTTGTAGTTGTTTGATCCTTTGACTATGCCTGACTTGTTGGCATAAAAGCAACACTCTTCTTTCAGGAACAGGCATATTCCTCCATCTCCAGCTGTTAGTAAATCTAGGTCCCTCCAGTTTTGGAGGACCATGTCAGCAAGGGAGTCTAGTTGTGTCTGTAAATCTAGAACCGTGTTTGCCACTTGTATGTATTCTATTAGTTGTGGTGATAGTTGTTTATAAAAATGAAGCAAGGGCGCCAGTCCTGCTGCCCCATCCATACTGCCGCAGTGATGCTTAGCCTAACCATTAACAGTATGAGTTCGATTGCCCTCTTTGTCCATGTAATAGAGGAACCAATCAGGGGGATTGGCAGGCTCTGATTTCCGGGTGCTATTGAGATGGAAGGAAGGAGAATCACCAGGGTACAGGATCCAGACCACTCTGGGGGCAAGGTGGGTAAATGGTGGCTCCATACTGGAAGGCCGTCCCATTTAATGGAGGGCAGAGGGTTTGATTACTGGAAATCACCAGGGTCCTGGAGCAGGCTTGTGGAGGGACCCAGCCTACCCCTTGGGAGTCATTTCAGGGTGGCAGGAGAGTCATTGGGCAGCAGGAGAGTCAGAGGGTAAAGGAATGGGAGGACATGGGGAGGAGACAATAAGCATTGTGTAGGCTGTGTAGGTGTCCAATTCCCAGTAACGGGAACCGCCAAGACCCAGGTGGGACCAGAACTCAAACACAGCCATCAGTCTTTGGCTAGACTGAGGTTTGTGGAATTAAGTAGAGAGTGGGTTTTATTGAGGATTGAGAGAAGCCCCGGGTGTGCCTGGTAAGGGCCTCAAGGTTTGGGAAGATGGGGTCTTACTACTATTGGCCTACTAAACTGTTGGATTAATTTTTCTATGACCCGTTGAGTATTTTGTTTTTCTGCATAGTCTTCTGCACCTCCACCATCTGACCTCTCAATCGGTGGCCGTAGGTTCCACCAAATGTGTTGTGCTCATCTCCCAGGACAGACATATCCAGCATGATCGCCCAGGCTTCGCCCCATCCAGTACTGTTGTCCAGAAGATGAGAGGCAGACCGAGGCTCGTTCGTAGAAGGCAGCCTGGACAAAGGAATGGATAGACGAGCATTGGGCAGGACAAGGGGTATCTTTCCTTGGCGATTTGGTGGAGGGTCTTGTACCCAGCCAATGGTCCTGCCGACTCTTCCTGGGCAGCCAGTTTGGAAATCTCTTAACATTATAGCGGCCCAGTACAATTGGTCTCCCTGCTGACATGATATCTTTTGAAAGTAACATGTCTTGGGGACCCATTGGTGTAGTTGGAGCATACCTGATGTGATGCACGTTACAGACCCAGTTTGCTAGAGCTGGGTGGGTGGTTGTGGCCAGCACTAGTGCAAGTAAGGTGCAAACGGAGGGGCCCCGTCTCTCTAGAGCTCTACCTATCATGACTGGGCGCTTGTTTGAGTCTGGAGATGTGTTACCACAGGGAGTGTCCCAATAGCTTGGCAGCTGTGGGTGTGGGATTGATGGGGTTAATACATAATTCAAGTAAGGTAGAAATCAACTGTATAAGCACACATGACTTTATTGTTTTTCCCACACACTCTGTTGATGTGTAATCAAGGACTGAGTGATGAGAACCAAAGCTTGGCCCCTGAAAGAAGTATGTAATATAATGTTATGCAGCTAAATATATTTTGCCACAAGCAAAATAGTCAAAAGTCCCATGAACTACTACAATATGAAACTAGTTTTCTAAAATTCTTTTAGTGAAAATCTATTCTACTTACTAGGTTCATCATTATCTTTGAAAATTGGGAAGTTTTAAACTAGAGTGTAAGATAAATTCTAGCTGAAATAAGCAGGTGAAGAGAGGTAACAAAGGGCTAGGTAGTTTATTTGAGTGCAGTTCCCAGGCGAGGTTTCCCAGTCTACAGAAATGGAAGCTGGGGAAGTCACGCCCAGCAGGGCAGGCAGCAAGTTTTTTAAGAAGGAAGGGGGAGGGAGAGCAAAGGTATACAGTGGAGTGAGGATTGGCTCACCTAGGGTACATGGAGGTCTCTCATTGGCTTTTAGCCAGGTACTAGACAGTTACCACTATTCTTCTAGCCTGGGGAAGGCTCTAGTTAGGAATGTTATCTGATCAGTTTCTGGAATGTTGTCAGACCTGAACCTGTTGGTGTCTTTGCCTTGTTTGGTGAGGCCTGAGCTTGTCCAGCAGGCTCACTCCTTCCCTTGGTGCCTCCAGCATTACATAGAGTCCCTGAGATAGAAGAAATTTATCTTTTACAATACAGACTGGTTTTAAATGACTCATACTAAAATTGTACTTGCATTTCATTTCCAGCCCCCTGGACGCACACAGTCCCTATTAGTTCAGAGCCTTCATTGGCCCTTTTAGTCTGGAGCCATCTAAACCTTAAACCAGTTATGTAAACTGGGTATTCTTGAAAACGGAAGTACTTTGATCAAGTAAGCTAAAAAGAAAGAAGTCAATTGAATATCAATGACTCAAATCTTTATATCAGTTTGTGTATATGTTTTTGTATGAAAGTGTTGCTAACTGTAGTCATTATGTCTCAGTCTATATGTTTGTGTGTCTATGTGTGTAAATGAAAAATATTTCCTACCTCCGGATGGTATTAGTAAAAACTGATTTAAAAACAAGTGCTTGTGAAAACTGGGCATTCTAAAACTTTCAGAAAATCTAATAAAAAATATTAAGCATTAATGCTAATTTAAGTTTAACTGAAATGGACATGTCCTTATAGTTATCAGCTGCCAAAGTTTACTTAAAGTCATTTAAGTTAATGTTACCTGTTAAATATTTCAAGAAGATGCTTAAAGAAAAGTTTGACTTTGTCTGATGTTTGGTAAAAGTTTTATAAGTAATCCAGCATGGTTTTGCTAAAAATAAGTAAACAAGTGTAGCAAATGAACATCTTAATAATAATACTGTATTAGTGTATAACAGTGTATATATTTGCAAACAGCCTGAGAATTTTTGTAGTAACCAAAATTCTTGAAGTTTTGCTAAGTTATATAGACATATTTTGTACTTAATGAGAAATTGTGCTGTAAGGCACATTTCCAAAAATGATAAAATATGTTCATAAATGTATCCATCTGAGGAATGCTGGTGTAACAGTTTACAATGGTCTATTTTTCAGCATTCACTGAAGGTTAAGGTACCAAATGGCTTTAAGTTCTCTTTAAAACTACTTAATATAATAAGGAAAACATGTCTGTATGCTAAAGAATGTGTTTCAATAAGAGAAGGTATAAGGAATAAAAATGCATTGTGTTGAAAGTAAAAGAAGCTGACTATTCAAAAGTACAGCTGTTCAAGGAAAGAAAACACTGAAAGAGGAAAGTTGTAAAAGGTTTATAAAAGATTGATATAGTCATGCTATATGAAATTAAAGCAAAGAAATCTTGATATCAAGTACATAGCGAGACTATAATTTTTGTTTGTTAAAAGAACATAAGTTTATTAGTCTACCTTTAATGTTGAAAGATTGCAAAAAGTTTTCTAATTGTTTATTAAAACAGTTTCTTATGCTTAAAGTCTTAATGAATTGTCTGAATATTTAAGAAAATGAGATCCTAATATTAAAAAGACTAAGCTAAGTGTTGTTAACAACTATGTAACCTTCTGCATTTGCTTTTAAACTTTCTTATCATTCTGGTTAAATAATAAGTGTTATTTAATAAGTATAATTCTATTTAGGCAAGTGCCTTAAAAACTTTTGACAACTTCCCAAGATCAAATTTAAAAAAGTATTTTTACCTCTCAATTAACTCTGATATTTTCCTGAGGGCCCCTGAAACATGTCAGAGGAATTTCTTCTCCCCATCAAGGAAAATATTTGACTAATTTGGCTTATTTACCTCATATATATTTACCTGGAAAGCGCTGTCAAAAGGAATAATGCCAAACTTTATTACTGAATGTTTTATGTTACAGAAATATCACTCTTCCCCCTAAGATGTTTACTCCTGATGCCCAATTAAATTTACCTGTTAGTACTACTATAATTACTGACTGTGTATGTATTGATCGTACTCATGTACCCTCTTATTGTAGTTCTACAATCAATGTAAAATGGTCTTCTGGATATAGACTTCCAAGTGGTTGGGTATTTTTGTGTAATGACAAAACATATCAAGCCCTTTCTTCACACTATCGAGGTGTTTGTGGTGTGGGATGCATTCTTCCTGCTCTAATAGACCATCCAGATATAAGCATAAGAGACTTCTCCAAACTCAGCCATCTGACTGTGATGAAAACTTGAAACTCTGAGATCCTGCCGCTGTTGCAGGTGCAGCTGCGTTCCTCCTGCCAGTTCCTGGACTTGTCGTTGGAATGCAGGAAGAGATATCTCAGCTGGCCTGTGCATATAGCAAAACAACAAATATGACTGCTTCTATATGATCTGAACTCCACTAAGAACTGGGAGAAGTGCGAGCTGCAATGCTTCAGAATCGTGCTTCTATAGACTATCTGCTGTTAAAAGAGCATGTAGGATGTGAACAGTTACCAAGAATGTGTTGTTTCAATTTGTCTGATTTTTCTCAAACTATTCAAAATCAATTAGATGATATCCATCATATTGTCAATAAGTTTTCACAAATGTCTGGGTTACCTGACTGGTTTTCTTGGTTTTGTTGGATATGGCCAGTAATTGTAGGTCTGCTTTTACTATGTATCTGTATTCCTGTTCTGTTAATGTGTGTACGCAATTTAATTAGTAGTTTGTTAAAACCTATACATGCTTATGTTACTCTACAGGAAATCACTTCAAAGAAATAATCAATCTCATATTCTCTTCCATCTGCTAATTCTATAGCTTTTTTTCTCCCTTTCAAAATACAGCTCTTTACTAGAATTTGTGCCTTATATTTAAAATTGCTGTGTATCATAATCCTTTTCACTGGCAACGATGTCTTAAAGCAAGTGCTGGACATAAGTCACAGGGCATAAATCTGTAAAGAAGTGGAAAACTAACCTTTTTCAAAGGATATTACTTCTCTCTCACTTACCAACTTTACATCTCCCTGTATGGCCCCAGAAGATAGCTGGTTAGCCAGAGATGGGTAAGATTCCTCAAGGGAGGAACAATCTAAGACAGGTACAGTTGCAGGGGGGCCATCAGGTGAGAGATTGGGGCCAACAAAGGTGAGGCTTAGAACCTCAACCCCCCCTCCCCCAGTTTTAAAAGAAATCTTCCACACCCGTGGATGTTTTGTTGCCCTTGCCCAGCTCAGATCAAAACGCAGTCTATAGGCATAGACCTGCTCACCTGCACCTACCTTCTAATTGCACTACATTTATTTTCTATCTTTACTCTCCTTTACATAAGTTCAAACCATGGACTTTTATTTTATACTGTAGAATGTAAAGAACTATACTATGTCAAAAAATCGATTAGAACTGGTCTACTTATATTCCTATATCTTTGTATTACTTAAAAGAAAAGGGGGATATGTGGGATTGATGGGGTTAATACATAATTCAAGTAAGGTAGAAGTCAAATGTATAAGCACACGACTTGATTGTTTTTCCCACACACTCTGTTGATGTGTAATCAAGGACTGAGTGATGAGAACCAAAGCAGTTCTCATGGCTCGGAGCCATCTTCACACAGTTTTGGTATCCTTGAGAAGCGTCGCATCCTTGGGCTACACTCAAGGCCGGATAATGATGTTTGAGTTCATTGTAAGTTCATTTATTCAATAAATATGAGAAATGCTTTCTCAGCATTGCTCTTGAGCTGTTACACCTTGAGCCCCCTGGCTGGTCCTTTCAGGTCTTCGACAACTCATCGTGTCTTCTCCCTTGTCTGCGGCTTAGAGGAATGGAGGGGACTGACAGTGGGAGTGGTAAGGATCACCGTGTATGGTCCCATCCACCGTGGGCGGAGTGACGGAGGTTGAAGTTCTTTAAGAAGGACTTTGTCTCCCAGCTGTAGAACCTCCTTGATTCCTGGATCTGAGGGGGAGGTGGGTTGAGGCAGGAACTGGTCTGCGTGTTCCCTGAGATGTCTTAGGAGTGAGAAGTAAGGTAGGTAGGAGGCTAGAGGGGGTGGAGTTGTAGGCAGGCCTGTGTTTAGAAGGAAGGGTCGACCATACATTAACTCAAAGGCACTTAGTCCAGTGGGCCCCCTTAGGGGCTGCTCGCAATTGGGTGAGAGCAATTGGGAATAGATCTGGCCAAGAGGTCTTTACCTCTAAGGAGAGTTTGGTAAGTTGATCCTTGAGAAGGCCATTGGCCCTTTCCACCTTACCCGAGGATTGAGGGTGATAGGGTATTTGTAGTTTCCAGGAGATATTTAGAGAGTCAGTCACCAGTTATGTGACCTTTGAGATGAAAGCCTGTCTGTTGTCTGACTGGAGCAACGTTGGGAGGCCAAAACGAAGGATGATGTGTTCCACCAACGTCTTTGCCACCACTGACGCAGTCTCTTGGCAGTTAGGAAAGGCCTCGATCCAACCTGAAAATGTATCAACCATGACCAGTAAATATCTGAGTTTCTTGTGTTTAGGCATGTGGGTAAAATCAATCTGCCAATCCTGTCCAGGTAGCGCCCCCTGCAGCTGGTGGAGGGCCACACGGCGTTTGAGGGCACCTTGAGAAGAAACATGATGACGTGGTGCAAGCCATATGTACCTGGTCAATGGTCTTTCAGAGCCCAGGTGGGGCGAAGATAGGGGAGAGAAACCTGTACGTAGCGTCCGGACCAATATGGAGGAATTGGTGGACAGTAGATATGATTTCCCTGGCCTGGGCCTGGGGAAGGTCTATCCTGTCCTTAAGATGTATCCATCCCTGTTGTCCAGCCATTCCACCCTGGTCTAAGAGTTGTTGTTTTTCCTCCTTGGAGTAATTAGGAGTTATAGAGGGGGAGAGAAACAATACCAGGGAGTAATCAGGGCCTGAGGTCAGTTGTTGGGCAGTAGCATCTGCTAGAGCATTCCCTATGGTGACTGGGTTGGTACCTGTCTGGTGTCCCCGGCAATGAACAATAGCCACCTCCTTGGGTTCCTGTAAGGTGTGGAGCAGGTGATGAATTGCTTTACCATTTACAATTGGGGTCCCTCAGGTAGTGAGGAATCCCCTTTCCTTCCAGATCGCTGCATGGCTGTGTGTGATTAGGAAAGCATACTTTGAGTCGGTGTAAATGGTTACCCTAAGACCCGTCGCCAACTGTAAGGCTCACGTGAGGGCTACTAGTTCTGCCTTTTGGGAGGTGGTACCCATCGGCAGGGGAGCCGCCTCCACTATTTCTGGGGAGGAGGAAACCACCGCGTAGGTCGCCTGCCTGCAGCCATTTGAATCCCTGACTGAGCTTACATCCATGAACAGAGTTAAGTCTGGGTTAGTGAGAGGCATGTCTGGAGACCCTCGTGCGGGAGCCGAAGGGTTTCCACCAGCTCTGTGCAGGAGTGGCTGGGCATGGCAGATGAACTGGTGGGAGGAAGGAGGGTGGTTGGGTGAAATGGTGGTGACACCTGTAAAGTTAACTGGGGGTGTTCAATAAATAGGAGGTGAAATTCCTGCACTTGTGATGGGCTGAGAGAGGCCAAGAATTTGTGGCCCAGAAGGTCCTGTAAACGATGAGAAGAGTATACGTTTACCGCCTGTAGGAGGGTTAGTTTCAGAGCTTCTTTGGCGAGGCACGCTGTTGCTGCCAGGGCTCTAAGGCAGGGTTGCCACCCCTTGGCGGTGGGATCCAGTTGTTTTGACAGGAAAGCAACCGGTTGGTGTCTGGGTCCTACTGGCTGGACCAGTACCCCAGTTGCTATTCCTGTCTTTTCTGTAGTATATAAAAGAAAAGGTTTGTTAGGGTTAGGAAGGACAAGTGGGGGTGAGGAAAGGGGGGCATTTCGCAGTTCTTCAAAAGCATGCGCCACTGCTGTAGGAGAGGTGAGTTGTCCAGAGAGCGTTTCTTTGGCAGCAGCATACAGACCCAGTGTCGGAAAAACCTCACCAATCCGAGAAATGACAAGATCTCAGCTCTTGAGGTGGGTGATAGAAGAGCTCTAATAGAGGCTGTTTGGTTCACCGTGAGTGCCCTGGAAGAAGGAGTTAGGGCCATTCTGAGGTATGTAACTTGTAGGGTGGATAACTGAGCTTTTGATGGAGAGACTCTATATCCTTGCTGAGCCAGGAAGTTTAGGAGGGAAGCCATGTCTTGAACAGAGGCCTCTGTTGTGGGGCTACATAGAAGGAGATCATCGACATACTGTAAGAGAGTGCTGACTCCTGTGTCATGATGGAACAGATCTTCCACCAGTGCCTGTCTGAAAAGGTGAGGACTGTCTTGGAAGCCTCAAGGGAGGACCGTCCAAGTCAGTTGTCTAGTTCGGTGGTGTCTGGGTCCTCCCAGGTAAAGACAAACAGTAACTGGGAATCAGGGTGTAGAGGGATGGTGAAGAATGCATCCTTAAGGTCTAAAACTGTAAAGTGGGAGGTGTCTGGGGGAACCTGAGACAAGAGAGTATAAGGGTTAAGGATGACTGGGTGAAGAGGGACCACAGCCTCGTTGATTATCCGCAGGTCCTGAACAAGCTGGTAGGCCCCTGATGGCTTCTTGACAGGAAGGATTGGAGTGTTACAGGGAGAATTAGTTGGTACCAGAAGCCTTTGGGAAAGAAGATGGTTAATGATAGGTTGGGTGCCCTTGTGATGGGCTTGGGAAATAGGAAATTGGGGCCTAGAAGGAAAGGAGGATGGGTCCTTGAGGTGGATGAGAACCAGAGCATGATGGCTCACCACTACAGGAGTAGAGGTGTCCCAGACCATCGGGTTAATGCCGGCCGACGGTACAGGAGGGTCTGTGGAGGCCTCAGGGCCACAACTTATACTGGCTAAGGCAATGAGTGAGTTTGGTTGAAGATGACTAAGTGGCAGGGAGATAGAGGCACCAAGCTTGGATAGGAGATCCCTCCCTAACAAAGGGATTGGACAGGACAGGATAAGTAGAAATGAGGGGGTAAGAGGATGCCCCTCAAACGTGCAGGCTACCGGACCTGTCTACAGAGGCTTAAGGGTATTCCCATGACACTCACTACCAAGACCTGGGAAAGATGTAAATGCCCGTGAAAGGAAGGTAAAACAGAGTAGGTAGCCCCCGTGTCCACCAAAAAGGACATGGACTTACCCGCTACCCACAGTGTGGCCCTGGGCTCGGCAAAAGTGATAGGGGTATTCAAGTCCAGGCATCTTCACTCTTCGAGTAGGCCCAGCAGGTCAAGAGGGGAGTCCCTCAGGGGGGCCTGCCTCCCACGAGACTCTGTCATGGGGGTACGACCTTCCCCAACCGGGCACTCTACCTTCCAATGACCTCTCTTACCACAAACTGGGCAGGGTTTGGTCGGCTTATTGGTCGGACTGGGGCATCTATTTGCCCAGTGGCCTTCCTGGCCATGCTGGAAGCAAGATCCTGGAGGCTCACAAGCTCTGGACCAGTCTTTGGTGTGATGAGACCCCTGTTCTGCCGGCCGTAGGGCTGCTGTGAAGGCTCGGGTCCAGGATGCTATCCTCCTCTCATGTTCTTCATCACAGGTATTAAAGACTTTAAAGGCCATGGTTACCAGGTCATGGAGTGGAGTCTGGGGCCCCTCCTCTGCCTTTTATAACTTATGTCTTATGTCCAGGGCTGACTGGGTAATAAAATGAGTAGCCAACACCGTGGACCCCAATGATGAGTTGGGGTCAAGGTGGGTATGTATGGAGAGAGCCTTTGTGAGCCAGTTAAGAAAACAGGCTGGGTTTTCATCAGGTCTCTGAGTAATCTCTCTCAGCTTATCATAATTAATGGCTTTTTGAGCTATCTTATTCATACCTGCCAGTAAATTCCAGAGCATTCCTGTCTTGGGTATTATAGTCCCAATGGGGGTCCATGAGAGGAACTGCTTCCATTCCAATTGGCTCAGTCTGATCCGTGTTATGTGCTTCATTTGCACAATGTCGGGCGGCTGAGGTAACATGGTCATATTCCTCAGAGGTAAGAGTGGAGGTTAGGATAACATGTATATCATGCCAGGTAAGTTTGTAGGCCCAAGTTAGGTAGTCAAACTCTTTGGTATAAACTGTGGGGTTAGAGGAAAAAGAGCCCAGGTGTTTCTCAACCTGGGATAGGTTCCCTGGGGAAAAAGGGATGTGAACCTGGACAACCCCTTCTGACCCCACCACCTCTCAGAGAAGGGCTACTAGTTGGGCCTTTGTTTGGGGTGGCTGCTGGGCCTTGGATCTGGTAACCAGAGGGCTAGACCAACTGGGCGCTAAGGGCGGCATGGACACATAAGATGGCGGTGGGGTGGGAACAGGAAGTGAAGGACAAGATGGTGGCGATGCTGGGAGAGGAGGATACAAACGGGGAATGGCAGGTGCGGGGAGAGGTGTAGGGTCGGGAGAGAAAGGAGGTGGGTCTGTGCTGGGAGGAGTCTTGTCCGCGGTTTTCAGAACCGGAGGGCAGGAGGAGCCTGTTCTGGTGGGGAAAGAGACTGCTGAAGGTGGAAGGAGACGGGGAGTGGGTGGCACAGACACTGGAAGAGGAGAGGAGCAGGAAGACGGCATGGTTGAGAATGAAGGACCTAAAGATGGCGGGGACGCTGGTGAGGACAAAGAACTTAAAGATGGTGGCAGAGAGAGAGGGGAAGGGGATCGCGAGGTGAGGGAGGTGGGCAACCGAGGTCCCCTGGCAGATCTGAAAAGGAGGAAGGACTGGGCAGAATAAGAGGCTGGCAATCCTTAACTGGAGATCAGTCCAGGAGAACCTGGGTCGTTGAACACTTAACGTAAAGTTCTGGGTGGGAGCGCATGTCCAAAAGGCCTGGACATATGGGACTTCAGACCACTTCCCAGTTTGGTGACAGAAATTAGTTAAGTCAGTGAGGAGGCTAAAATCAAAAGTTCCCTCTGAGGGCCAGTGATATTGATTGTCTAGAGGATACTGGGGCCAAGTCTGAGAACAGAGTCGGACCAGTTTCCATTTACGGATCTCCTCTACTATATCTAGGGTCACCAGATTGGATATGAGACACTGCAGAGGGGTCTGAGCCTCCGATTTAGAGGACTGGTACCCCATGTCTGTTATCCATTTCCCGGAGCCCCTATACTGGCGAGCCCAGCGTCCAAAACTCGCTCAGGTTAGGAGGAGACAGGGAAGTATCGTACTATTCCCCAGAGATTTGGGAGCCCAGATGAGGACGTCTCCTCTATCTCGGGACCAGGACAGGCTTAATGCCTGGAGAACCTGGATATAGATAGCTATGTTTTCGAACCAGGTGGAGACAGGACTGGGAAAACAGACTGCCGGAAAGGAGGGACTCACCGAATCTCTGTCCGAGGTGCTGAGAGTAGGTGGAGGTCCCAGATCGGGGAAGGAGGGGTGGGAGCTGCCAGTGGCCGGCTGGAGATCCGCACCTTATCTCCTTCCCAGGTTTCAGTACCAGCTGTAAGGTACAATCGAGCCAAAATAACCAGGGAAGGAGGCTACAAAGGAGCCAAAAGTTTAATAGAGTGCAATCCCGGGCAATGTTCACTGGTCTGGTTAGTCACAGGCTGGAGAAGTCGCGCCCAGCAGGGCAGGCAGCAAATGTTTAAAGAAGTCAGGGGGAGGAAGAGCATAGGTTTACAGTGGCATGAGGATTGGCTACCTAAGGCACCTTTTCCAGGTTGGGAGGGGGAAGCAGATGGGGATTTTGGCATGTCATCAGTCCAGAATCTGTTGGTCTCTTTCCCTTACTAGGCCGGGGCTGGGGGCCTTGCTGCTCCCTTTTATTTGGTTAGGGCTGAGCTCATCTGACATGCTCACTCCTCTCTCCGGTGCCTCCAGCCTTACACTCTTGAATATTTCACTCAGGTGACAGTCTTATTTCCAACATCTGTACCTGTGAAGATTTATATGGGATCTAGTTTGAGAAAGCCACAGTGCAGGGAATTACAAGATAGTCTCTCACCTCCTGGCTGAGCACAGAAAAAGATTAGCATTGTGAATCAAGAAAAAGATGGAATGATAATAATAAAAAATCAAATAGCTCCCAACTGGATGAAACATGGGAAAACAACTAGAGACATTATTTTAAAATCATCTGTTTAAAACAGGATGATTATATAAGATTGCCTTCAATATTCAGTAAATTGTACTGTCTTCACACCCATTAGAAAGGCTACAAAAAGAAAAGAAAAAAACAAATGCTTGCAGAATAAAACAATAGAAAAAAATCAATGAAACCAAGAGCTGGTTCTTCGAGAAAATAAACAAAATAGATAAGCCTCTAGCCAGACTTATTAAGAGAAAAAGAGAGTCAACACACATCAACAGAATCAGAAACGAGAAAGGAAAAGTCACGACAGACACCACAGAAATACAAAGAATTATTAGAGAATACTATGAAAATCTATATGCTAACAAGCTGGAAAACCAAGGAGAAATGGACAACTTCTTAGAAAAATACAACCTCCCAAGACTGACCCAGAAAGAAACAGAAAATCTCAACAGACTAATTACCAGCAACAGAATTGAAGCGGTAATAAAAAAACTACCCAAGAACAAAACCCCCGGGCCAGATGGATTTACCTCGGAATTTTATCAGACACACAGAGAAGACATAACACCCATTCTCCTTAAAGTTTTCCAAAAAATAGAAGAGGAGGGAATACTCCCAAACTCATTCTATGAAGCCAACATCACCCTAATAACAAAACCAGGCAAAGACCCCACCAAAAAAGAAAACTACAGACCAATATCCCTGATGAACGTAGATGCAAAAATACTCAACAAAATATTAGCAAACCGAATTCAAAAATACATCAAGAGGATCATACACCATGACCAAGTGGGATTCATCCCAGGGATACAAAGATGGTACAACATTCGAAAATCCATCAACATCATCCACCACATCAACAAAAAGAAGGACAAAAACCACATGATCATCTCCATAGATGCTGAAAAAGCATTCGACAAAATTCAACATCCATTCATGATAAAAACTCAACAAAATGGGCACAAAGGGCAAGTACCTCAACATAATAAAGGCTATATATGATAAATCCATAGCTAACATCATACTGAACAGCGAGAGGCTGAAAGCTTTTCCTCTGAGATCAGGAACAAGACAGGGATGCCCACTCTCCCCACTGTTATTCAACGTGGTACTGGAGGTCCTAGCCATGGCAATCAGACAAAACAAAGAAATACAAGGAATCCAGATTGGTAAAGAAGAAGTCAAACTGTCACTATTTGCAGATGACATGATATTGTACATAAAAAACCCTAAAGAATCCAGTGCAAAACTACTAGAACTAATATCGGAATTCAGCAAAGTTGCAGGATACAAAATTAACACACAGAAATCTGTAGCTTTCCTATACACTAACAATGAACTAATAGAAAGAGAAATCAGGAAAACAATTCCATTCACAATAGCATCAAAAAGAATAAAATACCTAGGAATAAACCTAACCAAGGAAGTGAAAAACCTATACCCTGAAAACTACAAGACACTCTTAAGAGAAATTAAAGAGGACACTAACAAATGGAAACTCATCCCATGCTCCTGGCTAGGAAGAATTAGTGTCATCAAAATGGCCATCCTGCCCAAAGCAATATACAGATTCGATGCAATCCCTATCAAATTACCAACAGCATTCTTCAATGAACTAGAACAAATAGTTAAAAAGTTCATATGGAACCGTCAAAGACCCTGAATAGCCAACGCAATCCTGAGAAGGAAGAATAAAGTGTGGGGGGGATCTTGCCTCCCCAACTTCAAGCTCTACTACAAAGCCACAGTAATCAAGACAATTTGGTACTGGCACAAGAATAGAGCCACAGACCAGTGGAACAGAATAGAGACTCCAGACATTAACCCAAACATATACGGCCAATTAATATTTGATAAAGGAGCCATGGACATACAATGGGGGAAATGACAGTCTCTTCAACAGATGGTGCTGGCAAAACTGGATAGCTACATGTAAGAGAATGAAACTGGATCACTGTCTAACCCCATACACAAAAGTAAACTCCAAATGGATCAAAGACCTGAATGTAAGTCATGAAACCATAAAACTCTTAGAAAAAAACAGAGGCAAAAATCTCATGGACATAAACATGAATGACTTCTTCATGAACATATCTCCCCGGGCAAGGGAAACAAAAGCAAAAATGAACAAGTGGGACTATATCAAGCTAAAAAGCTTCTATACAGCAAAGGACACCATCAATAGAACAAAAAGGTATCCTACAGTATGGGAGAACATATTCATAAATGACAGATCCAATAAAGGATTGACATCCAAAATATATAAAGAGCTCACATGCCTCAACAAACAAAAAGTAAATAATCCAATTAAAAAATGGGCAGAGGAGCTGAATAAATAGTTCTCTAAAGAAGAAATCCGGATGGCCAACAGGCACATGAAAAGATGCTCCACATCGCTAATCATCAGAGAAATGCAAATTAAAACCACAATGAGATATCACCTCACACCAGTAAGGATCGCCATCATCGAAAAGACAAACAACAACAAATGTTTGTGAGGTTGTGGAGAAAGGGGAACCCTCCTACACTGCTGGTGGGAATGTAAACTAGTTCAACCATTGTGGAAAGCAGTATGGAGGTTCCTCAGAATGCTCAAAATAGAAATACCATTTGACCCAGGAATTCGACTTCTAGGAATTTACCCTAAGAATGCAGCACTCCAGTTTGAACAAGACAGATGCACCCCTATGTTTATCGCTGCACTGTTTACAATAGTCAAGATATGGAAGCAACCTAAGTGTCCATCAATAGATGAATGGATAAAGAAGATGTGGTACATATATACAATGGAGTATTATTCAGCCATCAGAAGAAAACAAATCCTACCATTTGCAACAACATGGCTGGAGCAAGAGGGTATTATGCTCAGTGAAATAAGCCAGGCGGAGAAACACAAGTATCAAATGATTTCACTCATCTGTGGAGTATAAGAACAAAGAAAAAACTGAAGGAGCAAAACAGCAGCGGACTTACAGAACTCAAGAATGGACTAACAGTTACCAAAGGGAAAGGGACTGGGGAGCTTGGGTGGGAAGGGAGGTATAAGGGTGGTGGAAAAAGAAAGGGGGCATTATGATTAGTATGTATAATGTGTGGGGTGGCACGGGGAGGGCTGTACAACACAGAGAAGACCAGTAGTGATTTCACAACATCTTACTATGCTGATGGACAGTGACTGTAATGGGGTATGTGGGGGGGACTTGCTGATGGGGGAGTGTAGTAAACATAATGTTCCTCGTGTAACTGTACATTAATGATACAAAAAAAACACAAAATAAAAGATAGTAAGAAGTAAAAAGAATTCTAAGGAAGTCAGGAATAGCAGATATAAGGAGCAGCCACAATACCTCAGCTGGAGAAACAGCATCCAAAAAGAGCCTCTACCTGGGCCTCCCTGGGACTGAAATCCAGAAATTTCTGGAGAGAGCACAAGCGTTGCTGGGGTGCTACTCTGGTGGAATTTGCTGGCCATCTCCCTTTAGGGTGCCAGAGAAAACTGTTCATGGGAAGGTGACTCACCAGAGGCACATACCAGGAGAAGGTGCTGGCCACTAGGTGCTGCAGGCCATTGGGTGCTGCCAGAGCCTAGCAGTGGAGAAGCTGCCCAGACTACAGAAGCTGGGGGCGGGGGACCCACGTGCACTGTAGGAGCCTGCCAGTAGGGCTCACTGGAACCAGGATGCAATCCTTTCTCTGTGCAATGTCTCCCCAGCTGCCTCTTGGCAGAACTTAATATGATGCCAGTTGGCAAAGAAAATATATTTAAAGGGCCCAGACCCATTTTCACAGAGCAGGCAAAAAGAATGAATGTAGAGCTGAGAGGTAATAAATTTATAACTGGTACAGCGACATACTACTGTTTCAAAGCTTAATAGCTCCCTTCACCCTTCCTGACCCTGTAATCCTCCTAGCCTTTTCCCCTCCTGACCTCACTATAAGCCCTATCACTTTACCATTCAGTGTCTCCAGATTTGACACCTGCCCATCATTCCCTCCCTCCTCAAAAGAAAAAAAAAATGAGACAAGGATAGAACTGGTGGCAGGTGGTTCTCTAGACTGGAAGAGGAGTTAGACCACAGACAGGACCCGCTTTCTCAGGTAAACAAAAATTCTAGCAACTCAAAGTAGCTGGTCAGAGTGGGAGAGACCCAGAGGTGGGTCCTGAAAGCTCCTCACCTGTGGCATTAAATTGGGCAGGAATATGCTGACACCTGTGTGAGCCAGGTACTTTTGAGTGGAGAGGACTGAAGCTGAGGGAAGCAGCAGAACCAATGGCAATCTCCTTTACAGGAATATAAACTCCAAACTCAGGGACAGACACCCTATCCTAAGGCACAGCATATAGGTGGTGCTGAAATTTTCTTGAATGGCCGATGGGAACTAGGGTTAACCCCAAACCCAAGGCTTCCTGTCATTTCTGGGGGGCAATTCTTGACAATGGGCTATAACTGATCATCCCACCCATCTCAACACCCTTCAGCCACAACCCAGCCCAACCTACCCTCCCTGATCTGGAGCTCAGGCTACAGACTTCTGTAGAGAAAGGTACTGCCAGCAGAGAGCTGGCTTGAGGACCAAAAGGGATAGGGCACTCTGAGGAAAGAAGAGGCAGTTTTTGTCATCCTCTTTTTGTTAGCGTGAGGCTTACCATATTTATCAGACACATTCAGATATATCTTCTCACTTCATCTTGATCTTCTATTTTGAAAGACACAATGGCATTTGTTGTTTCCATTTTACAAATGAGACCACTAACGCCAAGAACCGTTAAGCAGTTGAGAGACCCAGAGTCAAAGGGCCGTTTTCTGAAGAATGTTGTACCAATCTCCAACTACATCACCTGCCCCACTGGAGTCTGTGGAGCCTCTTGCCACTTGATCAGCATACACTGGTCATGCCCTAGAGTCTGTTCATAGGCAGTAGGTAAGATAGGAGTTATTGAAATGGTAGTCACAATGAGGGCAGAGGCAAGACCGTGAGACTATGAGGGCTTGCCTTGCTGGCCTGGGCTGAGGACAAAGACTTCAATTTGATGAACTCCAGCTCTCCAGGTTAGGCTAGTAGGGCTAGGCTCTCCCTACCAGATTCTCAGGTCTAGGCCCTTTCTTCAGGCTACTTCCTTTGCCCTAGGTATTGACTTCTTCAGCAGTCCTAGAGAAGCAAAATTCAGATAAGGCATGTTCTGCTCTTGAAAGCTTTTCTTGGTGGGAAGCACCTGTGTGTTTGAGGAGGAAAGTGAGAGCCTCCAGAGGGCCTCCAAGCACTGACAGCTGGAAGCACCACCATACCAGTTCCCCACCCCCTTGTTCTCCAGTAACTCAGGCACCATACAACCAGTCCTGATATAGGGGAAGAGAGACATCTCCAGCTCTAAGAGCTTTCCACCAGTAGTCTCATTATGTATTTCCAGAGGACCCAGCAGGCCTCACAGTACAAAGACAGTCAGTGTAGTCATGGAAGAACTATCTGGATGAGTCCTTGGTTACAGAGTTGGGGAGTCCTCACTTTTCACATCAGCTCTTGCTAATTCTTCTCCTTCCTTATCCTTTCTGTGTCTAATTATCACTCACTCCTTTAAGAAGGAATTATGCTGGGCTGGGTAGATGACTCTGCACCTTCATCTCAGACCCAAGATTCTAGGCTTCAGGATTTTTTATTCTATCAAGAAAACAGCTCAGGGAATCCTGGGGAAGGAGAACTAGTGGAGGCACGGGTTTTGGTTAGCCGGTGAGGGTGCCTTCACAGTGCAATAAGTATGTGCCCACGTCCTCCCCACGAACAGCCTAGCCCCTGGTAAAGAATTCATGACGCAGCCTTTCCAATGCCCTCACTACTAAGGGGGCAGGCCACTCTTCAAAGAGGGGTTGTGGGAGCCCGGAATAGAGAAGAAAGTGGCCGGACTTCAACAAGCATGCCAAGGTCGTTACTGCCCTCCCTCTTTGACACTCCTATACTGAGCCCTCTGGCAGGCCGCAGAACACCGCCAACCCTCCAGGATGAGGCGCACGACACTTGGGTGAAGTCGAAGTGAAGCTCAACGCCCCCAGCCTCCTCCTCACTTTGGCTCCGCCCAGTCTCTCCAGGACTGAGCAAGCAACGATGCTGGAGGCGGCACTAGCCCTAGTCTCTGGTCCCCGCCGCCCCCTCCCAAACTCTTCTCGGCGACGTGAGAACTGGGCTGAGGCACCCAGGAGGTACTGGAACCGGCCTCAGTGGGATCTCTCTAGGAAACGGAATTTCACATTCGTTAGCACTCATGTTTAAGAACGAAAGAACCGGAAGGTGCCCTTAAAAAACGTGGCGACACTCTAGCTTCACTACAGTTACCTCAATAGCTCAAGAAACTTGGCATAGTTTTCGACCACTGACCGGCCTTCAGAAGATGACGCAATCCGGTCCACTTGGGTTCATCTTGGATAGCGCTAGCCCTCAACTATAATGGCGGCGCTGCCCAATTTGGCTTCTTGCCCCTAGGAAAGATGGCTGCCAGGAGGCTTCACTTAGTTTCTCACCACCCCGGAAGACGGGGACCGGCGATTGGGCGGTGCCTGAAGGCTCCAAGAAGAAGGCCCTCGGCGGTTGGGTAGTGAGAGATAAGGCTAGTTTTAAAGGAGCTGGAGGTGGGAGCCATCGAAGACCCGGGATCCACGGGAGGCGACGGTGAGCGGCGCGCGGGGGAGGGTACCGAACGGCAGGAGAGAGGGCGGGAGGAGGGAAGGAAGGAAACGTTTGAACCATCTGGTCCCGGGCTGGGGAGAGCGTTGGGCGGGGATCCGGGAGGGCGGAGGGAGGGGGGTCTGTGGGCGGGACCTCCCGGGATTGGAGTGAAGGGGGTATCTGCTTGACAGTGGATCCCCGGGGATCCGGACTGAGTTCGTGGTGCATAAGCTTAGGCCGCCCCTGTCTGAGTGGAGCTTTGTAGAGCTGAAGCGCACGGGGAGAGGATAATCCTCTTGTAGCGTCTGATTGGAAAAACCGCGCTGTAGGATTCTTTCCGCAGGGTTCCAGTCCAGGGGATCTGATGGGAGGTGGGACCGTTGGTGTGTGGTACTTCGGCTTCGGAGTCCTTGGCCACTCTGGGAGTGGATGAGGGTCGCAGAGGGATCCGGCGGAAACTCAGCCTCCCAGGACCGGGATCCCAGGGGATCTCAGGGCGCAATCTGCAGGGATAAAGGCCCCAGGAAGCTCCAGCTATGGGAGAACTGGGTCCGCTGGGTTCTCGCGGCAAATCCCAGGCAGGGCACGAGTGATCCTCTGATTGCCACGGCGGCAGCGGGAAGACACCCGCTCCGGGCGGCCAGTTGGGGGCGTCCTTCCGCGCCCCAGGGTTCCGGTCTGTGGGCTACCAAGAGCCTTAGGCGGACCATGACGGGCAGAGCCCGAGGGGAGGGACTGGCCCTCACTTCCCGCTCCCCTGCTCTCCTCCTACCCCAGGCTGCAGCCTAGGATTCCCCAGGGACTCCCCGGAGCCGCTGCTTCCCCCAATGGACTTGCTCGGGGACTCCAGGTGAGAGCACACCCTGCCCACCTGTCTTGAACCCGGGAAATGGGGTGCCTGGCGGCGGTACTGCAGAGCCAGTGACAGGCTCAGGCGACCGTTCTCTGCTTCTCTCATTCTCCAGCCCACCTGGCCGGCCGCATCTATGCCGCCAGCCCCTGGCTCGGGCATTATGGGGAGCCAGGAGCCCAAAACGGCCAAGGCTGCAGTCTCTAGGGGCCCCTTCGCCCTTGGAAAAGGCCTCTCGGCGGGTCCTGGCTGTGGTGCTGGAAGATGTCATGGCTGCTCACATGGTGAGCCTCTTGCACTGAGAGGCCCCCTTCTTTCACAGGTCCCCCTCCTCAGTACTAAAGTCAGACCAGATCACTACTGAGGATAATTTAGGTTATCCTCATTCTCACACCCATTGCTCAGGCAGCCTAATGCTAGAGTTTTGCTTGGCTCTCACTCCAACCTAGAATTGGGCAGGGTCTCAAATGACCATTCCTGCCACCAACCCTGTTGAGCTAGAACCACATCCCTGCGAGTATGAAATGTGAGAGAGCGTTGTTTTCTCAGCCCAATTTCTAGACAATCCTTGGGAAGCAGGCTGAGGTCTTTGGCTCCAGTGCACAGATCAGAAAAACTGAGGCCCCCAATAGGGCAGCAAGTCACCCAAGGTCATTCTTTCCTTTTCATTTCTCCAAACAGCCTTGGTGAGATTACCCGGGTCCTATATCTGCAGGTCACGACACTGTAATATCTGCCCCTCATTCAGTTCAACTTACCCTTGGGGATCTTAAGTGAATTCTAGCCACGATCTCTGTTACCTTTCTAGCACAGGGTACTGTTAGGCACAGGAAGACCCTGTCCAGTCCAACCTCATTCCATCACCTTGCTTTTGATATCTCCTCCAATCGAAGGCCCCCCTGGTGCCCGAAGAGGAGACCTCCACCTCACGGCATTGCAACAGTTGTCGGGATTCTGTCCGAAGCAAGCCGTCTGCTTCATCACTCCAACAGTCCTCATGGTCCTTGCAGGCCAGGTGAGCATGGCAGGATGGGGATAAGCTGGGCACATACCTGAGCTCTTCTGATCTTACTGTTCCCTCTCCAGGCCTCCCGACTCACTTCACTTATGCCGAGAACCTCTGAGCTGTGTCCGCCGGCCTGCTCTTACCCTGAGGCAGCGATCAAGGACAACCCCTGGCCCAGAGGAGGGCCCTTCACAAAAGGTGGACCAGGCCCCCAAGCCCACTCTAGTGGTGATGCTAGAAGACATTGCCAGCTCCAGACCCCTGGCTGAGGTATGGGAGCTTTGGGTCAGGATGTTAGGGGCTCATCAGGGGGGTCAGGCACTCCAGGAGGGATAGAAGACAGATATGTGAGGTCTGAGTCTGGGGTGGATTTTTCTCAGAGCAAAGAGAACCACATTTTAGGTGGAAGACACTGCCTAAGCAAAGACCTATATGAAAAAGACTTTGGTGTGAACCCAGGAACACATTAGGAAACTGAGAGACTTGAGATGTGGGGAGCTAAGGAGGCCAAAGGGGGCTTCCCTGCCTTCTCACAAACATCCTGTTTTATATATCCAGGGCTTTGCTGATCAGAGTCCCAACTTCATCATCCCAATGAAAAGGTGAGAGGGCTGGGGAAGGGCTTATCAAGGTGTCTAGGCAACAACCATTATCCAGGCAGCCAGAGCTAGGAGCATCAGAATTTATCGAATCCTTCCTTGTAGTACCTTCAGCAGTCTTAAGGGCAGGGGAGGTGATGGCTCAGGTGGGATTGGGATCTGGAAGCTCCCCCCAGCCTTTACCTTGCCCCTTCACTGTAGAGCTGAACCTGTGATGATGGTTCACCAGCCAGTGCCTCCGCCCAGGGACCTGGAACCCCTATTCCAGCCATCTGCCCTGTCTGCAGATCTTCCAGAGAGTCCATCACAAGGTAAGGACTCAGAGGAATGAGATTTGGGGTTCTAAAAGATCCCAGCTATGCTTAGACATGTCAGGGGCAGAGGTGAGGCTGGGGCTTAACACACACAACCCCACCCCAACCAAGGCAGAGCTTGGTGTGTGAAGATGGGTTTTAGATTTCAGAGCCTGAAGTGCAACTCCTACATTTAAGATTGAGTTTTTTAGGGATGGGCTCTTCCTCTGTGGGCAGTTTAATGTTTGGGAAGGGGCTGAGGCTACTGAAATGGGGCTTAGACATCTGTACCTGAGGAATGCCCACCTGATCCTCTCCTTTCCTCAGTCCCAGATCCTGTTCTGGAGTCCCCATCGACCCCACCACCGTCCAGCCTTTTACGCCCCTGCCTCAGCCCCTGGGGTTTGGCCCCCCTCTTCCGTTCTGTCCGCTCCAAGCTGGAGAGCTTTGCTGACATCTTCCTCACGCCCAACAAAGCCCCACAGCCCCCACCCCCATCACCCCCCATGAAGTTGGAGTTGAAGATTGCCATCTCAGAGGCTGAGCAGTCCGGAGCTGCTGAGGACACTGCATCTGTCAGTCCCCGGCCCCCTATCAGTCAGTGGCGGGCCCAAGACCACAATCCCCCAGCACCCCTCCCTAAGCCCTCTCTGGGCCGAAGCCACTCCTGCCCTGATCTGGGGCCCCTTGGCCCAGATACCTACAGCTGGCCCCCTGCTCCACCCCACCCAAACAGGCCATGGCCACGGCGGCACACTGTGGGTGGTGGAGAGATGACCCGAGCCCCACCACCCCCTCGGCCCTGTCTCCGGAAAGAGGTCTTCCCTCTTGGAGGAGTGGGAGCCTCTCCTCCCCTTGTCACATCTTGTTCAACCACCGCATCCACTCGTTCCTTCTCTGAACCTGCAGAACCCAGGTAGTGCTCTTGGTAAACCCGCCTCAAAGCCCTGGCTGTGTACAGTCTGGGCCTAGCCTTCTTCCCTAGTGTCCAGTGGACAGGAGATGGGGATGTTGTTGTGAATGTTGTTTGTCCCTGAACCTTCACCTTCTCTGCAGGTTGGGCTCAACAAAGGAGAAGGAGGCAAGGGCCTCAGAGGACCAGGTGCTTTCAGACCACAAGACGAAGGTAGGAGTGCAGATAAGGGGGAAGAGGCAAGGGGGAGCCTGAGCCCATTTTTCATCCTTACTCTCTGCCCCATTTTTGGCAGACCATGGGAAAAGTTTCTCGATTCAGAATACGTAGGACACCAGCCCATCCTCAGCTAAACCTTACACCAATGGGACTGCCTCGACCAGTCAGGTGAGAGGCTTATCATGCACGGGGCTGCTTTGGCCAAACAGATGTAGGCTCAGGTTCCCTAAAATGTGGCTTCGTCTCCTCTCAGGGAACACAGTTTGTCTTGGAGGAGTCAGTTTAGTCTGGACATAGTTTGTGCTTAGAACTCTGCCTCAGGCAGCACTCCTAGCCTCTGGCATGTCCCAGAAACTGAAACACAGACCAAGCCTTGCTTATCCTTTCTCCAGGCCTCACTGGCCCCAGGTTTCTCAGTGGCCTCTGCTTTTTGCTTCCAGGTTGAACAAGAAGGACTTCAGCTTGGAAGAAATTTATACTAATAAGAATTACCAGACACCTACAAACAGGAGGTGAGAAACTTTGAAGGCTTGGGGGTGATAGTGGGAAGGCTGAAGCCAGGGGGCATGGTGATAACTAGCCCCCCTCTCTGCCTGGTCCAGGACCTTTGAAACCATCTTCGAGGAACCCCGGGAGCGCAATGGGACTCTGATTTTTACCAGCTCCAGAAAGCTACGGCGGGCTGTAGAATTTCGAGACAGCAGCCTCCCAAGATCCCGGCGGCCATCTCGGGGGGTCCGGGCTGCATCTGGCAGGACCCTTACTCCCAACCTGGCCCCCAGCCCAGATGTGGGACCGTTGCTGCAGCAGCGGCTGGAGGAGCTGGATGCCTTGCTCCTGGAGGAGGAGGAAGTGGATAGGAAGCAGCCCCATCTGAACTAGGAACTCCAGCTTATTTGTCCATCCTCATCCTGGAGGGAGGGGTAGCCTCTTGGAGCAGTTACATTTTTTTCTCTGTATTTCTAGTAAAGTTTTCATATGCTTGATTCTCTTGTATGTCTGAGTTTGAGATTGGTTGACAGTGCTGGTTGATGTTTCTACTTTGGCCCCTGAAGACTGGAAGTTGGGGAGGTGCCAGGGAAGGTCATGAGGGTTGAATACAGGAGGGGGGTCGGGAATGGTCATTAGAGATACTACTGATTTGAGAATTTTGCTGTGTGGAGGGATTCTTCAGAATCTGCTCCAGAAGATACTGTGTTCCTGGACCCTGGTCAGGGTTGTCTAAATGACTTACATTAAGGAGGAGACTGAAAGCCCCAGAGTGGACCAAGGGCCTGATCAAGATGGACCTGAATTCCTCCTAACTTGCAGGCCAGGAACTACTACTGCTGATTTGGGAGCTAAGAATAATCAGCTGCAATTGAGAACCTAAAACAACCTGTCACAGGTACTTGACTTGCACACATCCCTGTGAGAGGGAATTATATCCATTTTTTACATAAGAAAGCAAGCTGAGTGTGTCGGTGAAATGTCCACATTAAAATGGCAATCCAGGCAACCAAAGGCCAGACGTGCCAACTTTCATTGAAGGGAGCAGCTAAGAGCACAGACTGGAACTAGGCTTCTTCAGTTCAAATACTGGTTAGGAAACTAAATGCTTGTGTGTTTATTCCCCTCCCCCTCTGTAACCTTGCTGAAATAATTCTTATTCCCAAATGAATTAGTATGTGAGAATGTGCCTAGTACACAAATGCAAGGTGTTTTTTTTCTTGTTAACACGCAGACGACAGGCCAGCCCACTCCCACTGAAAGGAGCGATAACAACGCAGTTTCTTTCCCGCGCGGTTAGGCGCCCCCAAGGCACCGCGCGTGCTCAACCCACCTCGTGCCGCGAGGGATCCCACGGAACTGCCAACGGGACGACGTTATCACCATGCGCGTGCGCAAGTAGCCTGGCAGTTTGCGGGCTAATAAGCCAAGCGCCGGAAAAGGAGAGACGCCGTCACGGGCTGTCGAAAGCTACCTTCCAAGGCCGCGCGCCGCCCAGCGGCCAACCGCCCCCAGCTCTGGCGCTCCAGATCCCTTCTCCTCATTTCGACGCCGTCAGAAAGCAAGCCAATGAACAAAGAGCAGGAAGAGGCGGGATCACCTGGGGGACCGCCCCAAGTACCTACTTCTGACCAGTCGAATTACAAGATTTGACGTAGGGCGGGGATAATCTCACGTATACCCAATCCAAAACTTGAGGGCGGTTACCTATTGCCCACTCCCTGAACTTTGACCCCGCCCTCCGTCTTGACGTACACTTCTCAACCTATCAACGACTTAGATTGCGGAGGGGAGAGTGGGAGGAAATAGAGGAAGGAGGTGTAGGCAGAGGAGGAAGAGGGAGGGAGGTGGAGGAGGGGTAGGGAAGTTCTGGTAGAGAAGAGGCCCGAGATTCTGAAGAAGACAAGAGGTGAGCTGCGCTCGAGCTCCCCCGCTGCCCAAAGGCTGTTCCGGATCCTTTAAGGCACAAGTCAGACAAAGACGGAGGAAAGCAGGAAGAGACTTTTATGTCGGCAGACAGAGAAGCTTTGCCCGTCACCGTTGCCTCACATCCGGGGCTTTGGAGGGCTGCCCCCACCCCCGGCTGCCCCGCCCCCCCCTCCTTTCATGGCGACCGGAGGCGGAGGCTGGAAAATCTGGGCCGGGAGGAGGCCCCTTTAAATCTCCTTAAAGGGGTGGCCTCTGAACTCGGCCGGCTGCAACGCCAGCCTTAAAGGGGACGCGCCGAACAGAAGCTGACAAATTGAGAACTGTGCTGTTAGGAGAACTGGAGCGAGCAGGGATTTTTTACCACTTCGTCTCCCCCACCCAAGAAGTCCTTTTAAGTTCAGCGTAAAGGGGAAGTGACCGCCTGCGGAGGACTAGAAACTTAACTCCCGATCCCTTAGAGGCCTGCTGGTTGGACGACCCTAGACCTCTTAAAGGGGTGGCCTCAGCCGGAGGACTTGAGACACTTTTAAAGGGGAGGTCTGCGTTTCAGGACGAGCTTTCGGCCCCTTTTAAAGGGGTGGCCCTTCCTTTTCCTTGGGGAGACTTGTCTCGACCCCTGGCAGGGGGCGGCTGCCGCTCTAGGCCGGCCGGACTAGGTCGAGTCGTCTTAAAGGGGCCAGGGGCTGGACAACTTGAAGCCTCGCCTTAAAGGGACGGCCGCTCCGTTTTCACCGTTTCGGGCCTGCCGGCCCCTAGGGCGGGGGGAGGGGGCTCTGGGGCTTGTCGCCCCGGGGCGGCGCCGGCTCCCCGGGCCTTGGCCTTGTGGCAAGCTCGGGGCCAGTAGATCCTGCTTTAAAGGGGAAGCCGTGGCCCTCTCGTCCCTGTGCAGCCGCCAGCGTCGCACCTGCGACCCCAGGCCTGCGGACAGGCCACTTCGGGCCCCGCCGCCTCCGGATGCGGCGCTGAGGGCGGTCGCCATGGAGACAGCAGCGGCCACGGCTCCGGGCCCCGGCTGGGCGACTGAGGGGGAGCGGCGGCGGCGGCGCTGCTCGCGCCGAGACCGAGACCGGGAGCAGCGGCGCCGTCGAGGTCCCGGCGGCGATGCGCCCCGGGCCCTTTTGGCCGCCCCGCGCGGCTCCTCTTCCTCGTCGTCGCCGCCGCCTCCTGCCAGGCCCTGGTCGTCAGCTTCGTCTGGAGAGCGGCCCGGAGGCCCGAGACGGCGGCGGCCCCGTCCCAGGCCTCGGCCCCCGCGACCCAGAACTCGGAAGCGGCCTGCTGGCTCGGGCAGCCGCGGGGAGGAGGAGGATGAGGAGGAGGGGGGCGCAGACGATAGGGAGGCCGAGGAGGAGCCTGAGGAGGAAGAAGAGGAGGAAGACTTGATCGATGGCTTTGCCATCGCCAGCTTCGCCAGCCTCGAGGCCTTGCAGGTGGGGCCTGATGGGGCTGGGGACTTCTGGGGGCTCTAGAGGGGCAGAGAGAAGGGTACCGTGCCTGGAGTGGGTGGAGTTGAGGGGGGAATGCTGGCACCCCAAACCAGAGCAACCGGCTCCTCTGGCCAGGCCTCTGCCCCACCCTGGGGTGGAAGGAGGTAGAGCTAGTCTCCAGGGAGCAACCAGGTTACCCTGCCTGAGAGCCACTTTGGTAGTCTGGTCACCCCCTAGAGAGATTGGGAGGTTTCCTTTCTCCATCTACTTTAGTCCCACCTCCTCCTCCATAGAAGGATGCATCTCTAGAGCCCCCAGAGCGACTTGAACATCGGCTGAAGCATTCTGGGAAGCGGAAGAGGGGGGGCTCCAGTGGTGCCACTGGGGAGCCAGGGGACAGCTCTGATCGGGAGCCTGGACGACCCTCTGGAGATCGGGCTCGAAAATGGCCCAATAAGCGGAGAAGGAAAGAGGTGAGCTTGTCCCATATCACTGTCCTTTAAAACTCGGCACAATGACCTTCACATAGATCCATTTCCCATCAGTAATGTCCCTGCACATCGCAAATAGTGACCCCATTGCCTAAGGGCAAAAAGCAAATTTTGAGTGCTCACTCCCCAATCCAGGGCTGACAAAGATGAGTCCACAGTCACACTCACCTGTTTTGCGCTGATACTGTATCTATTTACTTCAAACGTTGATAATTCAGAGATGCGCTAAAGGAACTTGAGTCATAAGTGAATTAGATATGGTCTTTGTCCTCTCCCTTGAGGTGGTCACAGTCTTGCAGGAAAGAAGCAATCTGTGAGCAAATAACTACACTAAAATCTGAGAAGGTACAGAAGGCAGAGATCTGGGAGAGATGCTGCAGAAACCCACATGAGGAAGACACGCATTCTGCCTGGAGGATGGGAGGAAGGTTGTGGTTAGGGAAAGCCCCCTAGGATGTCTTAGTCAGGCCTTGAAGGATAGTCATAAGTTTGCTAAGAGGAGAAATGCGCAAAGAAGTTTTGGGCAAAAGCACAGAAATGTGAGAATCTGGTACATTTAGAAAATGGTCACAGCATTGGCAATAGGAGTAGGTAGCAGCCAGAGAAGCAGCTGGAAAGAGACTGAGAGTAGTTTATGAGTGGCCTTGAGTGCCTTGCCAGGGAGTTTAGACTATCCAAAGGCCTCCCTAGTCAGCCTCCCTTACTTACCTCTGGACTCTGGTCTTTCTCAGGCCTCCTCCCATCATTCTCTGGAAGCTGGATACATAGTAAGTGTTCTCTACCTGTACTGGCCAATCCCCTCTCTTTTCCCCTTTGGGCCCACTCTTCCCTCTTGTGACACCTCTGTCTTTCCTTCTCCCCAGTGTGATGCCGAAAGTGATCTGGATGAGAAGGTGAGTAGGGCTAGAACGTGTTGGGTGGGCAGTTTTACTGCTTGTATAACGAACAGCTTGTATAATGAACTTAAAGTTTTCCTACATGCAGCAGCTTGAACCTCCCCTTAAGTGGGGAACATGAGTTAGTTGAGCCAGGATTAGATTTTTGGGAGGAAAAGGCAGGGGGACTTGAGAGAGTAAATGGCTTTGGTGACTAGAGCTAGTTAAGCCCTTGGAGATAGCAGTGGTTCTCCATGTAAAACCGGGGTAGCTATGGAACTGAGCTGGTCCTTTCTACTGGCAATTGGTCTGCTCTTACAGATTAGATCCTGAACAGAGACTGTGTTCATGGCAGTGAGGACACTAAACCATTGTAGTCAGTGGAAGAGCATAACCTTTAAAGGTGTATTTCAGTTTGTTAGGGCTCATTTGCTTGTTTTGAAATAATGTGTCCTAGCAGTTGGTGTTCTATGCCTGTGCCTAAATTTGCACTCCCTGATGTGTGTCTTGTTTTTGTTTGAAAAGTTGGCTGGGACTGTGGTGAACCAGAGTTCTTTGTCCATCTAAAGAGGGCAGCCACTGACCAGTTCTAACTGTTGTAAGAATATGGGCCCATTTTCAAGAGAACCGGCAAGTCTGAGTTTTTATGAGGAATCTTGGGATTTCTAAAGATCAGCAGCTAGTTTGCTAACACTTGTGAACCAGGCAAACCTGTATGGACCAGCAGTTAATGATATCTGACATTTTTGTATTGATTTGCCTGCTCTTTCATTATGTCAGTGCTGTCTCAATTCAGTCCTTCTGGCTTATCGGATTCTCAGGCTCAGTTGCTCCACTGTTTGCTCCAAGCCTAGGCCCTCAAGGGACCACAGTCTGTGATGGATTGCAGCTAAACTAATGAAATAGACTTAACAGCACTGCTAGTTCTTAGCAGGCTCCCAAGGCTGTTGGCCCCCCTGAGTGAGGACCTGGCCTGACCAGAACCTGACCCTGTCCCTGCTCTTCTTCCCCAGGTCTCCGATGATGACCTCGACCCATCTTTTACTGTGTCAACCAGCAGAGGTCGGTCCAGAGGGCTGTGGCTGAAGACGAGGGAGGGAAACTGGGTGAGCAAGGGCCTCAACCGAGTATTTGTCCTGTCCTGTTCTCATAGCCTCTGGCCCCCACGGCGTCTTCAATGGGAACTGTGAAGCAAAACTCTCTGTAGTCCCTAAAGTGTCGGGCCTGGAGCGGAGCCAGGAACAGCCCCCTGGGCCCGACCCGCTGCTAGTGCCTTTTCCCCCGAAAGAACCACCACCTCCACTGGCCCCTCGGCCTCCTGTCTCGCCCCCTGCACCCCTACCGACTGCCCCCAGTCTGCCACCCCCACCCCAGCCCCAGCTGCAGCTTCGGGTCTCGCCCTTTGGGCTCCGCACTTCTCCTTATGGCAGCAGTCTGGACCTCAGCACTGGCAGGTGAGTGGTCCAAGGGTCTGGTCATTTTCGTGCCAATCCCTACATTCTGACTGGGACATGGGATGGTACCTGTGGGAGGTGACTTGGAAAAGGGTTCTGAGGCTGAAAAGTTTGAGAAACACTGGGATGAAACGTGAAGAGATTACTATAGGATTTATTAGAGTACCCTTTATACATTTGCACTCAGGGGAATCCAGTGTGTGCCCTTCCCCAATTTTATTTGCTGGTGAGACCTTTTTGCAAGGCACATCTGCTAGGAATAGTGTTCTTCGGAACATACTTTGGGAAATGCTGTCATGATAATTGAGAGTTCTGGCTTTGGTGTCAGTCAGACCTGGCTTAAAATTCTTGCTCTGCCACTTACTGTCTGTCTGATTTTCTGACAAGTCACTTAACCTCTCTGGGCCTCAGTTTCCTCTTTCTGTAAAATGAAATAATAATAGTACCTTTGTTCTAAAGTTGTTGTGAGGATTAACTATGCATTAATGCAGTGTTTCCCAAAGTGTGTGCAATCATTGTTAATGGTTTGTGAGAGAATTTCAGAAGTTATGTGAGTAAATCTTTCTCAGCTTTTATGTGCTTTAGAAAAACATGAGTAGTACCTCGACCTCTGATTTTACATGTTACTGCTTGGGTAAGGCTAAGTAAAACAAAAACTGAGTTAAAAGAAAGAAGTAAATGATGGTACAGGTGGTTACGTGGATGCGGCAGCAGTTGGGAAGGTGGTGTAAAATATTGGAGCATGTAAAGCAGGTGGCAGTACTTGGTGTACAGTAAGTGCTCATTAAAGGGTAAGAATCACTGATCCTATTGTCACAGTGCTGTCTCTATTATTGCCATCATTGTTATTCATTTTTTTCTTATTAAGAAAACTAAGGCTCAGAGAGGGGCAGTGACTTGCTTGAGGTCACCCAGGGTGTTAATGGCAAGATGGGTCTAGAATTTAGGTCTCCTATCTCCTAGGCCAGGCCAGCAAGGTACTGCTTCAACTGTCTTAGGGTGGGAACCCAGGTGTCCTGTTGTAATTAAGCGTCATAGTTAGTAATACATTTTGTGCTGTGGTCGAGTCAGAAAAGGGAATGTCGTGGCTAGAGACGTCAGGGGCAGTTGTATGGAAGAAGAGACCTGGAGAGGGAGAGAGGGGGTTGTTGGGTGTGGGAGGTACTTCAGGCTGAGGATGGGTTCCTTGGGCAGGGGTGGGGTCCTGGACCAGGTTCTACCACCCTCCAAGTTGGAGAACCAGGGTCAAGGTATCACCCAGGCTTCTGACCCCCTCCAGTCAGAACTGGCACCTCTCAACCCCTCACTCATCTCCCCACTTCTCTCCCCAGCTCTTCACGGCCGCCCCTCAAGGTCCCGGCCCCTCCCGTGGCTCAGCCTACACCCTCATCATCCTCTTCATCCTCTTCCTCTTCATCTGCCTCCTCCTCGTCCGCGCAGCTTACCCACCGGCCCCCGACGCCCTCACTGCCCCTGCCTTTGTCCACCCATGGCTTTCCCCACCCTGGGCTGCGGCCTCCCCCACCACCCCACCACCCCTCCTTGTTCTCCCCTGGCCCCACCCTGCCCCCACCCCCACCCTTGCTGCAGGTGCCAGGGCACCCTGGGGCCTCAGCCACTAACGCCCTTTCTGGTGAGTTTGGGGTCCTGGCTGGGGGGTGTGGGGGCCATGGCCCCAGGCTTGGGCTCAGCCGGCTTTGGGGCATCTGGACCTAAGCAGACAACAGGGTTTGAGGAGGGAGTGGCTCAAGGCCAGAAGGGAAGGAAGGTCACCTGGGCCCAAGGAGGTTGGCATAGCAGCAGCAGATATTAAAGCCTTCTCCCCCTCCCCTCCCACAGAGCAGGACCTGATCGGCCAGGACCTGAACTCTCGCTACCTGAATGCCCAGGGTGGCCCTGAGGTGGTGGGGGCAGGGGGCTCAGCCCGGCCCCTGGCCTTCCAGTTCCACCAGCACAACCACCAGCACCAGCACACCCACCAGCACACCCACCAGCACTTCACCCCTTATCCCCCGGGCCTGCTGCCACCTCATGGCCCCCACATGGTGAGCTTCTCCTTGGGCCAGTAATGAGGCTCAGAGACCTGGGCGGGAGGATATGGCTTCCAGGGGAAGGCCCTGAGTCTCTGACTGGCAGCTTACTCTTCCCTTCTCTTCCTTAGTTTGAGAAATACCCAGGAAAGATGGAAGGCCTCTTCCGGCATAATGTGAGTGAGTGAATGAGTGAGTGAGTGAGCGAGCGAGCGAGCTTGGATGCATTAATGTGTATAATCCTGACTGTTGGGGTCCAGTCTTCAGCTTTAAAAGCAAGGGTCTTGAGCCTGGGAGAGCTTCCTGGGGGGTTTTAGGTTGGAGGCTAGAGGACTGATGGGCAGACCAGACATGGGCTGCCTCTCCACACCCAGCTTGGACTAGTCCCCTTCTCTCCACAGCCGTACACGGCCTTCCCTCCCGCAGTGCCCGGCCTACCTCCGGGCCTCCCGCCGGCTGTCTCCTTTGGCTCCCTGCAGGGGGCCTTCCAGCCCAAGGTGAGCTTCCAATCCAGACACCACCATCACCTCCCACCCTTTACAAACCCAGATACCCCCAGATTCACATACCTTCTTCCCATTCCCCAAAACCATACCCATTTTCCTGCCCTCCCCTGTGGACCCAAGTTTCTCCAAAGCCATGCTCTTCCCTGTCCCAGCCCCCAGCTTGGTTCTAGACCACTTTTATGCCTGGTGTCAGCTCTACTGACTGATCCCTTCACTCCCCTTTCCCAGAGCACAAACCCAGAGCTGCCACCACGACTGGGGCCAGTGCCGAGCGGGCTTCCTCAAAAGGGGACACAGGTGAGGGGGGACAAGGCAGGTCCTGGGGGAGCTAGCTGGAAGATCTGTGGAGGAAGAACAGGGTTAACTTGAGGGAGAACTACTGATCCTTCCTTTTAATATGTGATCTGTGGTGTCCCAGATAATCTGACATGAGGGACTTTCTGTAAATGACAGGATTTCCCAGAACACAAGGAGGATGAATTTCATGAGGGTTGCCCCAGAAATAAGATGACCAGAAACAATGGTTTTGTAGGGGTTTTCAAATTTTTTAAGTCACAAAACACTTTTAAAAAAATGACATCATACCAGGAAGTCCTGTATGTAAAACAATGAGAAGATAAGCTGCCCCTTTGTGAAGTGGCTTGGGGAGCAGCCTTAGAGCCAGGGCTCTGAGAACATAGTAAAAAGTGCAGGATGTGTTTCCTAAAGGATAGGCTAGACCAGATGTTTTCTAATCTCTTATAGCTATAGTAAAGGCTTTTTTCCTAAAATAATCTTAAACAGATTTTCATCTATTAAAGTTATTAATAGGGTAGTTTCTCTCATTGAGAAACCTGTCCTGCCTGCAAGTTACCTCCTGGGGCCCGGTGATTGGTGAACTTGGTGCTGGAGGGGAGACTCCCAGAGTGGTAGAGATGGGGAAAGGATTCTTAAAAGAAGCAGGGAAGGTTTGAAGGAGTATCACAAGGTCTCGGGTGTTTCGGGGGTTACTGTGGAGTGTGGAGATGAGGTGCCCAGGTATCCGTAACATGTCTGAATTGCCACCAATCTCTGCTTTGCCATCCCCAGATCCCTGACCATTTCCGGCCATCTTTGAGGGTGAGTTTGGTGAGGACCTCAGGCTGCATGAAGTTGGGGGCTGGTATCAAGGTGTTTGGCTGAGGGGTGGTCTTGCTTGGGAATGAGCAAGAAGCCCAAGACATGGAGGCAGCCTGATGTGGAACACAGAAAGGGAAAGCCTTGTAAACCACAGACCTGGGTTCAGATGTAACTACCATGGGACCTTGGGCAAGACAGTTTCTCTCTCTGAGCCTCAGTTTCCTAGGCTGTGAAGTGACCTAGTCATCCTTCACTTGTAGGGATGTTGAACGGGGATGTGTGTGGCAATGTCCAGGGCAGGTCTGGAGTGAGCAATGAGTGAACATTCTTTCCTTCCCTTTCCCTTTGGTTATCCTTCTGGGGCGGCAGAAACCAGGGAAGTGGTGTGCCATGCATGTGCGTGTGGCTTACATGATCCTGAGACACCAGGAAAAGATGAAGGTACTGGGGTCGGAGGGCTGGGAAGAGTGGGCCTGCCTCAGCTCTGGGTGTCTGTCTATAATGTAGCTTGGCAGAATCTTGGCCAGAAACATCGCCTCCTATTCCTGGTCACTGCCTGAGCAGTTCCGAAACTAGCACTAGGTTCTCTGGCTAACTAGGTGGGTGGTCAGGGAGGCTCTGAGAGAGGTAGAGGCCACACACCCAAGCCCTATTTTGGTGCCAGCTAGCCCTTGGAGGGGACTATGGGTGAAAGAGCAAGAGTGGAACCACACCTGGCTCCTCATTTCACTGCCCCTCTCCCTGTCCCATGCAGGGCGACTCCCACAAGCTTGACTTTCGGAACGACCTCCTGCCCTGCCTTCCGGGGCCCTATGGGGCCCTGCCCCCTGGGCAGGAGCTCTCCCACCCGGCCACCTCCCTCTTCACTGCAACTGGTGAGTCGGGCCAGCTCTCTCGAGCCCTGAGGTTCCTTGTCTATAGCCCCAGGCCCACTTTGCGCCCACTCAGCTTCATGAGAATATCCCACCTTTCTGCCCCAGGTGCCGTCCACGCTGCAACCAACCCTTTCACGGCAGCTCCCGGGGCCCATGGGCCCTTTCTGAGTCCCAGCACCCACATTGGTAAGAGCTATGGGCATGTTGTGCAACCCAGGCCTTGTCCCTGACTTACAGGGGTTCTCAAACTGGGACTGGAAATTAGATCAGAGAGGCAACTGGAATGGGGGCATAGACCGGGTTCCACTTGCTTTGCGACCTTGAGCAAATTTGAGCCTTGATCTCATCTGTAAAGTGGGATAGAGAAGGGTGGAGCAAGTACTAGTCTCTGGCAGCTCACACTGATCTCTTAAAATAGCCAGTGGTAGGGAGTACTGTGCCACATGGAAGAGGAGGGTGGAGGAGAGCTATTCCAGCCTTGGGGTGAGCGTGGTCAGTGTTTCCTAAATCTTGTCAGCCTTCTTAGGGAGGTTTATCCTGGATTTGGGTAGACAAGGAGGAATTGAGCCTGATGGCAGAAGGAATGTTCTTGGAAAAGGAAATTATAAGGTTCCCATAGTGGGATAGGTTATTGTGACTGGCTGTGTGACACATGCATGAAGTTAGGGTCAGGTTGGGAAGGGCTGCATGTCAGGTGGAGGAAGCCAGCAGAGGTTTTCAGGCAAGTGGCTTACTACAGAGCTGGTCCAGGTGGCCAGTGTGAGGCAGTGTGCTATAAGAGCTTGACCTCTGGAGTCAGAGAGATCCTGGGTCAGGGGTACCACTCACTGGCTAGATAACCGTTAGCAAGTCACTTCACCTCTCTGAGCCTGTTTGATTATCTGAAAGTGGGAATGATCCTGTCTGCCTCATAGGACTTGTTGTGAGGTTAAACAAACATGATCCATGTCAAAGCTCAATGCCTTTCCTGACCCAAAGAAGTGCTCAGCACCTGCTTGTTAAAACCAAGCCTTCCAGGGCCCAGGGGCCTGCTTGTTGATCTGCTTCTTCCCTGCCAGTGTTTGGTGCCTGCTGAGAGCCGCCCATTGTTCTGACCATCCCCCTTTTCTCTCACAGATCCCTTTGGGCGTCCCACAAGCTTCGCCTCCTTGGCTGCCCTCTCCAACGGGGCCTTTGGAGGCCTGGGCAGCCCCACCTTCAGTGAGTGCTGGCTGGGGTGGGGTGGGTAGGGACTGTCGCAGTGGGCTCTAACAAGGGGTGGGAGGATACCTGAGTGGGACCTCCCACTCATGGCTCCTGTCACTCTCTACTTCACCTTCTGTTTAGACTCCAGCACCGTCTTTGCCCAGAAAGAAAGTCCAGGGGCCCCACCAGCCTTCGCCTCCCCGCCAGACCCATGGGGACGTCTGCACCGCAGTCCTCTGGCCTTTCCTGCCTGGGTCCGGCCCCCTGAGGCCTCCCGGACACCAGGCTCAGACAAGGAGCGGCCTGTGGAGCGGAGGGAGCCCTCTATCACCAAGGAGGAAAAAGACAGGTATGCTTCCTGCCACCCCATCCCCTGTAATGTCTGCCCTCCCCTTCAGCCTGGTTCTAATCTGTGGAGTATCTTCATTCTCTTGCCCTATGCCTTCTGTGCCAGGGATCTCCCCTTCTCAAGGCCCCAGCTTCGAGTTTCTCCTGCAACTCCCAAGGCCCGAGCTGGTGAGGAGGGTGCCAGGCCAGCCAAGGAATCAGTGCGGGTAAAGGAAGAGCGGAAGGAGGAGGCTGCCGCCGCCGCCGCCGCTGCCGCCGCCGCTGCCGCCGCCGCCGCTGCAGCCACCGCTGCCAGCGGGCCTCAGGGCCTTCACCTGCTGTTTGAGAGGCCTCGGCCACCCCCCTTCCTGGGCCCTAGTCCTCCAGAGCGCTGCGCTGGCTTCCTGGAGCCAACTTGGTTGGCAGGGCCCCCTCGCCTTGCTAGGCCACCCCGCTTCTATGAGGCGGGTGAGGAGCTGACTGGACCGGGGGCAGTGGCTGCTGCCCGCCTCTATGGTCTAGAGCCTACCCACCCCCTGCTATACAGCCGCTTGGCTCCTCCACCGCCACCTACTGTGGCCCCAGGCACCTCTCACCTTCTCAGCAAGACCCCACCAGGAGCCCTTTTGGGGGCACCACCTCCACTTGTGCCCGCTCCCCGGCCTGGTTCCCCACCTAGGGCCCCTGGCCCAGCCCGGGCTGACAGGTGAGGGAAGGGCAAAGGCAGGGGCAAAGCTCCATCCCCTTTCCTTTTGACAAGGTTCTAGAGCTGAGGTTTCAAGCCAGGGCTGGAGGGCAAAGGTAATGACCTCACTAGCCAACTCTGAGGTCATAGAACCTGGGAGCAGAAGCCCCAACCCCTGCAAGATCAAGCATCAGATGGATCTTGGGGTCACTGGAGGGCAGAGGTCACAAGCCTCTAGAGAGGATGTGTGTGTGTGTGTGTGTGTGTGTGTGTGTGTGTGTGTGTGTGTATGCGCACGCGCATGTGTGTGTTGTGTCTGTGTGTACATGAGGGGGGGGTCATTTCAGAGGTCATAGCTCATGATCTCCTGAGGTGCACCATTACCTTCTCTGAGGGCCCCTAGGCCCTTGGCCCACCTCCCCAAGGGCTCACTAAGCCAGAGGCCAAAGTGCCCCACCTCCCCTTCACCTACCACCCAAGTCCTCATTGCCCTCAGGGCTGGGGGAGGAGGGGCTAAAGGAAGGGGGGTTCCATGTACATATTTATCTCCCCTTCCACATAGCCCCCAGGACCTTTTGTATTTTTACAGGGGTACCCCTCCCAATAATTCCTTTTCCTGGTTAATTAAATCCTCAGACTGGTGCTGTGTTCCTAGCCTCTGGCCTCTCTCTGGGGGTAAAGGGGATTGCAGGGGAAAGAGCTGGAGGGGACAGTCAGGAACCCAGGGTTTATCCATGGGAATACAGGGTCCAGCAGGAGGCAGACTAACAGGGGAAGGGCCCTGGGTACCTAGGTTGGACAGAAGGGCAAATGTTTCCTGCTTGTCTGACAGCCCAGGTTTCCCTGACTTGTTCCTGTTACTTCTGTGTACTCCATCCCCAAAAGGCTCAACCTCTAAGCTCCAGACTCGACTTCTTAGTGATTCAGTACCCCCACTCCATTTCCAAGTGCCCCCAGGACTCCTGGGCCCTGCTCTCCAGAACCCTGTTCCCCAGACCCCAGCCCTAGGCTAAGGGGGGGACCAGAAAAGGTCATCATGTACTACACACCAAAGAAGGGGGTCGGCCCAGGGGTGGGCCACATAGGCAGCACCTCTTGGCAGCAGCCCCAGCCTTCCCAAAGCAGCAGGCGCCCCCAGGCTGGGGGCCCAGCCTAGAAGGCAAGGGTCAATTTAACAAAAAACATCGACTTTTTTCCCTGGTGGGGCTTATTCTGTAACATGACTTGCAGATATTTATATAAAAATGAGTGTTACAATGAGGCCCCCTGGCTCCTTTCAGTGTGTGTGGGTCACCTGGAAGGGGGTTGGGCTGGGTGCTGGGGTTACGGAGGGTTGACCATACTGTCCATGCACTGATGAAGGTTTTCCCCTCCCTCACACCTGTGTGAATTGTTCTACTTCTGGATAGATGGATTAGAGTGTTGGGCATTGAGATATGTACTATCTTGCAACTACCTATTTACACAACATTATTCTTTGGTGTAATCATTAGAAAAAGCAAGGATCTAAATCCAGGCCACGCATAATTGAATTGTTCCAGCTGTATCCATCTCCTTAGGAAAGATAGCCATTACTCTGCTACCACCAAACACAACAGGGGGAAGACTCAAGTTCAGATTGCACAAACAGAAGTAAAAATAGGTCATCCAGAAGGAGAAACTTAGCTTGCAGACAAGATTTCACACTATATCTGCTTTCCATTTGTCCCCTGAGATGGGGTATATGATCTCCACATTGCCACTGTCCACTCCATTCTATTGCTTAGGAATGGGCTATTTCACTATTCAGGGTGTGGAGCTCTGAAATATTTTCTAGATAAGTATATCCAATCTCTCCTAGATCTCTCCCACAAGTACTTCAGCCACCCCAGTCACCTGGATCTGATGCTGTGCACCCCACCCCTGCCCCATTTCCATTTCTGTGAGTGTTACCAGCACCCATCAGCAACCTTCCTCTTAACTTTACTTGATTCACTGCTTGAACTGCCTTTTATTCTTTCAACCACAGTTGACTTCATCAGGCCAGGCGCTGAACTACAGGCTGGGGATACACAGGTAAACAAAGTCTCACCTTTCCTGGAGCTTAAACAACGGCTGTAAAAGGGGAGCAACAAGCGCATACCGTTGTATGTGAAGGGAAGGAATCCCAAAGGCTATCTTCTTGGGGCCTGGCCTCATAACCACCATGTTCAGTGTTCTGACCCTAACTCAGGGAATCTCCAGACAGAGATAATGGGGAAGTCCATAAATGACAGTTGAACTGTGGAAAAACCAAACCAAACCAAAATCGTTCACCATCATTGAGGCTGCTATTCAGAAATAAGTTTCTTTGTTTTGAAAGAGCTCAGCAGAGTAGCTATGTAATCTTTTTTTTAAAGGTATCATTGATATACAATCTTATGCTCAGTTTTCACATGAGCAAACTTGTGGTTACTACATTCCACCAATTATCAAGTCCCCACCACATACTCCATTACAGTCACTGTCCATAAGTGTACTAAGATGTCAGAGTCCCTATTTGTCTTTTCTGAGCTACACTGCCCACACACACCATACACCCCACAATCCCCTTCTCCCTCTCTTCCCACCTGCCCTCCCCAACCACTCTCCTTTGGTAACCACTAGTTCCTTTTTGGAGTCTGTGAGTCTGTTGCTGCTTTGCTGCTTCAGTTTTGCTTTGTCATTACACTCCACGAATGAGGGAAATCATTTGGTATTTGTCTTTCTCTGCCTGACTTATTTCACTGAGCATAATACCCCTCTAGTTCCATCCATGTTGTTGCAAATGGTAGGATTTGCTTCTTTCTTATGGCTGAATAGTATTCCATTGTGTATATGTACCACCTCTTCTTTACCCACTCATCTACTGATGGACACTTAGGTTGCTTCCGTATCTTGGCTGTTATAAATAGTGTTATAATAAACACAGGGGTGCATATGTCATTTTGAATATGTGATCCTGTTTTCTTAGGGTAAATTCCTAAGAGTGGAATTTGTGGGTGAAATGGTATTTCTATTTTGAGTATTTTGAGGAACCTGCATACTGCTTTCCACAATGGTTGAACTAATTTACATTCCAACCAGCAGTGTAGGAGGGTTCCCTTTTCTCCACATCCTCAAAAGCATTTGTTGTTTGTCTTTTGGATATTGGCGATCCTAACTGATGTGAGGTGATACCTCATTGTGGTTTTAATTTGCATTTTTCTGATGATTAGCGATGTGGAGCATCCTTCATGTGTCTGTTGGCCATCTGAATTTCTTTGGAGAAGTGTCTGTTCAGATCCGCTATCCATTTTTTAATCAGGTTATTTGCTTTTTGGTTGTTGAGGTGCATGTACTCTTTATACATTTCAGATGTGAACCCCTTATTGGATATGTCATTTATGAATATATTCTCCCATGCTGTAGGCTGCCTTTTTCTACTGATGATGTGTTTTGCTTTACAGAAGCTTTTTAGCTTGATATAGTCTCATTTTTTCATTTTTGCTTTTGTTTCCCGTGCCCAAGGAGATACATTCATGAAAAAGTTGCTCATGTTTATATTCGAGACAGTTTTGCCTATGTTTTCTTCTAAGAGTTTTATGGTTTCATGACTTACATTCAGGTCTTTGATCCATTTTGAATTTGCTTTTGTGTATGGACTTAGACAGTAATCCACTTTCATGTAGCTGTCCAGTTTTGCCAACAGGACAAACATCCAGCTGTTGAAGAGGCTGTCATTTCCCCAATATATACCCATGGCTCCTTTATCATATTTTAATTGGCCATATATGTGTGGATTTATATCTGGGCTCTCCATTCTGTTCCATTGATCTATGGGTCTGGTCTTGTGCCAGTACCAAATTGTTTTGCTTACTGTGGCTTTGTAGTAAAAGCTTTAAGTTGGGGAGCATAATCCCCCCTGCTTTATTCTTCCTTCTCAGGATTGCTTTGGCTATTCGGGGTCTTTTGTGGTTCCATATGAATTTTTTGTTGTTATTAATTTTTTATTAAGGTATGATTGATATAAACTCTTATGAAGGTTTCACATGAAAAAACAATGTGGTTACTACATTTGCCCATATTATCAAGTTGCCACTCATACTGTCCATCAGTGCAGCAAGATGCCACAGATTCACTATGTACCTTCCCTGTATTACACTGTTCTCCCTGTGATCTCCCACACCATGTGTACTAAACATAATACCCATCAATCCACTTCTTCCTCCGCCCCCACCCACCCTCCCACACCCCTCCTTTTTGTAACCACTAGTTTATTCTTGGAGTCTCTGAGTCTCCTGCCATTTTGTTCCTTCAGTTTTGCTTCATTGTTTTACTCCACAAATGAGGGAAATCATTTGGCATTTGTCTTCCTCTGCCTGGCTTATTTCAATGAGCATAATATCCTCCAGCTCCATCCATGTTGTTGCATATGGTAGGATTTGTTTCTTTCTTATGGCTGAATAGTATTTCATTCTGTATATGTACCACCTCTTCTTTATCCATTCATTTACTGATGGACACTTAGGTTGCTTCCATATCTTGGCTCTTGTAAAAGTGCTGCGATAAACATAGGGGTGCATAAGTTTTTTTGAATCTGAGAAGTTGTATTCTTTGGATAAATTCCAAGGAGTGGAATTCCCAGGTCAATTGGTATTTTTATTTTTAGTTTTTTGAGGAACCTCCAGATTGCTTTCCACAATGGTTGAACTAGCTTACATTCCCACCAGCAGTGTAGGAGGGTTCCCCTTTCTCCGCATCCTCATCAGCATTTGTTGTTCTTAGTCTTTTTGATGCTGGCCATTCTTACTGGTGTGGGGTGATATCTCATTGTGGTTTTAATTTGCATTTCCCTGATGATTAGTTGACGAGGAGCATCTTTTCATGTGTCTGTTGGCCATTTGAATTTCTTCTTTGGAGAACTGTCTTTTCATATCCTCTACCCATTTGTTAATTGGGTTATTTGCTTTTTGGGTGTTGAGGCATGTAAGTTCTTTATATATTTTGGATGTTAACCCCTTGTTGGATATGTCATTTACAGATATATTCTCCCATACTGTAGGATGCCTTTTTGTTTTGTTGATGATGTCCTTTGCCATACAAAAACTTTTTAGTTTGATGTAGTCCCAAGAGTACATTTTTGCTTTTGTCTCCTTTTCTTGATGAGATGGGTTCAGGGAGAAGGTGCTCATGCTTATATTCAGGAGATATTTGCCTATGATGTCTTCTAAGAGTTTTATGGTTTCATAACTTACATTCAAGTCTTGAATCCATTCAGACTTTACTTTTGTGTATGGGGTTAAACAGTAATCCAGTTTCATTCTCTTGCATGTACTGTCCAGCTTTGCCAACACCAGCTGTTGAAGTGGCTGTCATTTCCCCATTGTATGTCCATGGCTCCTTTATCATATATTAATTGACCATACATGGTTGGGTTTATATCAGGGCTCTCTAGTCTGTTCCATTGGTCTATGGGTCTGTTCTTGTGCCAGTACCAAATTGTCTTGATTACTGTGGCTTTGTAGTAGAGCTTGAAGTTGGGGAGCATAATTTCCCCTGCTTTATTCATCCTTCTCAGGATTGCTTTGGCTACTCGGGGTCTTTTGTGGTTTCATGTGAATTTTAGGACAATTTTCTCTAGTTTGTTGAAGGATGCTCTTGGTATTTTGATAGGAACTGCATCGAACCTATAGATTGCTTTGGGAAGGATGGCCATTTTGACAATATTAATTCTTCCTATCCATGAGCATGGGATGTGTTTCCATTTATTGGTATCTTCTTTAATTTCTCTTATGAGTGTCTTGTAGTTTTCAGAGTATAGGTCTTTCACTTCCTTGGTTAGGTTTATTCCTAGGTATTTTATTCTCTTTGATGCAATTGTGAATGGAATTGTTTTCCTGATTTCTCTCTTCTAATTCATTGTTAGTATATAGAAATGCTACAGATTTCTGTGTATTAATTTTGTATTCTGCAACTTTGCTGAATTCAGATGTTAGGTCTAGTAGTTTTGGAGTGGATTCTTGAGGGTTTTTTATTTACAATATCATGTCATCTGCAAACAGGGACAGTTTAACTTCTTCCTTGCCAATCTGGATGCCTTTTTTCTTTGTGTTGTCTTATTGCGGTGGCTAGGACCTCCACTACTATGTTGAATAGAAATGGGGAAAGTGGGCATCCTTGTCTTGTTCCCTATCTTAATGAAAAAGCTTTCAGCTTCTCTCTGTTAAGTATAATGTTGGCTGCAGGTTTGTCATGTGTGGCCTTTATTATGTTGAGGAACTTGCCTTCCCTACCCATTTTGTTTAGAGTTTTTATCATGAATGCATGTTTGAATTTTGTCAAACGCTTATTCAGCATCTATGGAGATGATCATGTGGTTTTTGTCCTTGTTTCTGTTGGTGTGGTGAATGATATTGATGGATTTTCGAATGTTGTACCATTCTTGCATCCCTGAGATGAATCCTACTTGATCATGTTGAATGATCTTTTTGATGTATTCTTGAATTCTGTTTGCTAATATTTTGTTGAGTATTTTTGCTTCCATGTTCATCAGGGATATTGGTCTGTAATTTTATTTTCTTGTGATGTCTTTGCCTGGTTTTGGTATTAGAGTAATGCTGGCCTCATAGAATGAGTTTGGAAGTATTCCTTTTCTTTTTTTTTGGAAAACTTTAAGAAGGAAGAATGGGTATTAGGTCTTCACTAAATGTTTGATAAAATTCAGTGGTGGAGCCATCTGATCCAGGAGTTTTGTTCTTAAGTAGTTTTTTCATTACCAGTTCAATTTCATTGCTAGTAATAGGTCTGTTCAGATTTTCTGTTTCTTCCTTGGTCAGACTTGGAAGGTTGTATTTTTCTAGAACATTGTCCATTTCTTCTAGGTTATCCAGTTTGTTAGCACATAGTTTCTCATAGTATTCTCTAATAATTTTTTGTATTTCTGTGGTGTCAGTAGTGATTTTTCCTTTCTCATTTCTGATTCTGTTCATGTGTGTAGACTCTCTTTGTATCTTGATAAGTGTGGCTAAGGGTTTATCTATTTTGTTTATTTTCTCAAAGAACCAGCTCTTGCTTTCATTGATTCTTTCTATTGTTTTATTCTTCTCAATTTTATTTATTTCTGCTCTAATGTTTATTATGTCACCCCCTTCTACTGACTTTGGGCCTCATGTCTTCTTCTTTTTCTAGTTTCATTAATTGTGAGTTTAGACTTATATGGATTGTTCTTCTTTCCTGAGGTAGGCCTGCATTGCAATATACTTTCCTCTTAGCACAGCCTTGGCTATGTCCCACAGATTTTGTGGTGTTGAATTATTGTTGTCATTTGTCTCCATCTACTGCTTGATCTCTGTTTTTATTTGGTCATTGATCCATTGGTTAGTTAGGAGCATGTTGTGAAGCCTCCATGTGTTTGTGGGAATTTTCTTTTTCTTTGCATAATTTATTTCTAGTTTCATACCTTTGTGGTCTGAGAAACTGGGTGGTACAATTTCAATCTTTTTGAATTTACTGACTCTCTTTTTGTGGCCTAGTATATGATCTATTCTTGAAAATGTTCCATGTACACTTGAGAAGAATTTGTATCCTGTTGCTTTTGGGTTTAGAATTCTGTAGATGTGTGTTAGGTCCATCTGTTCTAATGTGTTGTTCAGTGCCTCTGTGTCCTTACTTATTTTCTTTCTGGGTGATCTGTCTTTCAGAATGAATGGAGTGTTGAAGTCTCCTAGAATGAATGCATTGCATTCTATTATCCCTTTTAATTCAGTTAGGATTTGTTTCACATATGTAGGTGCTCCTGTATTGGGAGCATAGATATTTATAATGGTTATATCTTCTTGTTGGATTGACCCCTTTATCATTATGTAATGTCCTTCTTTGTCTCTTGTGATTTTCTTTGTTTTGAAGTCTATTTTGTCTGATAGAAGTACTGCAACTCCTGCTTTTTCTCTCTATTAGTTGCATGAAATATCTTTTTCTATCCCTTCACTTTTAGTCTGTGTATGTCTTTGGGTTTAAATTGAGTCTCTTGTAGGCAGTATATAGATGGGTCTTGTTTTTTATCCATTCAGTGACTCTCTGTCTTTTGATTGGTGCATATAGACCATTTACATTTAGGGTGATTATCAATAGGTATGTTCGTATTACCTTTGCAGGCTTTAGATTCTTGGTTACCAAAGGTTCAAGGTTAACTTCCTTACTATCTAAGAGACTAACTTAACTCACTTATTATGCTATTATGAACACAATCTAAAGATTTTTTTCTTTTTCTCCTCCTTTTTCTTCCTCCTCCATTCTTTATATATTAGGTATCACATTCTGTACTTTGTCTAACCCTTGATTGACTTTGGGGATAGTTAATTTAATTTTGCATTTGCAAAATTAAATTAGCTGTTCTACCTTCTTTGCTGTGGTTTTATTACTTCTGGTGATAGCTATTAAACCTTAGGAACACTTCCATCTATAGCAGTTCCTCCAAAATAGACTGTAGAGATGGTTTGTGGTAGGTAAATTCTCCCAGCTTTTGCTTATCTGGAAATTGTTTAATCTCTCCTTCAAATTTAAATGATTATATTGCCAGATAAAGTAATCTTGGTTCCAGGCCCTTCTGCTTCATGACATTAAATACATCATGGCACTCCCTTCTGGCCTGTAAGGTTTCTGCTGAGAAGTCTGATGTTAACCTGATGGGCTTTCCTTTGTATGTGATCTTATTTCTCTCTCTGGATGCTTTTAATAGTCTGTCCTTATCCTTGATATTTTTCATTTTAATTACTGTATGTCTTGGTGTTGTCTTCCTTGGGTCCCTTGTGTTGGGAGATCTGTGGATCTCCATTGCCTGAGAGACTATCTCCTACCCCAGATTAGGAAAGTTTTCAGCAATTACCTCCTCAAAGACACTTTCTATTCATTTTTTCTCTCTCTTCTTCTTTTGGTACCCCTATAATGCAAATATTGTTCCATTTGGATTGGTCACACAGTTCTCTCAATATTCTTTCATTCTTAGAGATCCTTTTTTCTCTCTGTGCCTCAGCTTCTTTGTATTCCTCTTCTTTAGTTGCTATTTCATTTATTGTCTCCTCCACCATATCCAATCTGCTTTTAATTCCCTCCATTATGCTCTTCAATGATTGGATCTCTGACCAAATTCATTCCTGAGTTCTTGAATCGTCTTTCTGTACCTCCATTAGCATGTTAATGATTTTTATTTTGATATCCCTTTCCGGAAGAGTCATGAGGTCCATGTGGTCTTTCTCAGGAGTTATATTAATTTTACTCTGGACCAGGTTCCTTTGGCATTTAATATTTGTATATGGCACCCTCTAGTGTCCAGAAACTCTAGTCTCTGGAACTGCTCAGCCCCTGAAACCATGTCGGGGGTCACAGGGGAGTGGTATTTGTGCCTGCGGGAGGACAGAGCTGTTTCCTGCTTCTCAGCCGCTATGCCTGTCTCCTGCCTGAACCAGTGGGCTGAGCACACAGGTATAAGCCTCTATGCTTTGCGTTTGTAGTTGCTATAGACAGGTTTTCCCTCTGGCTGTCCTAATGCCAGGGTAGGGTTTCCCGGTTTGTGAGCCAGGTCTGGCTGGCTGAGAGAAAGGCACAGTAGGCTGCCTATCACAGAGGGGGTCCCTGGAGCTGCGTAGCCTGCCCGAGCTGGAGCACCTGGTAATCATGAAAGCTCCCACCCTGCTGGACAAGGTGCACCTGGACAATTTTGTCTACCTGTCTTTTCTCCTGAGCAGTAAGCTTTGTGCAATCCTTGCCCCTTTAGCAGCCCTCCTGCTAAGGCCTTCCTTGTTAGGAAGTCTCTCAGACCATTCGCCCTTCCTTTGTCCCAGAGCAGCCGGACATGGATCCCTGCTTTCCACAAGTGGCCAGAATCTCAGTCTCTCCAGGAATTTTGCCTGTCCTAGTTTTCCAATCCCCCAATCATGAGAGTATCATGAAAACCCCATGAAATGTAGGTTTGTGCTCCCAGAGCAGATATACAGAGTTAGGTATTCAGCAGTCCCAGGCCTCTATTGTCTTCCTGTTATGTTTCTCTTCTTCCCGCCATTGAGCTGGGTGGGGGAAGAGCTCGGGTCCCACTGGGTCACATCTTTGGTATGTTACCCTGTTCCGTAAGGTCTGTTCTTTTCTCCAGGTGTATGCAGTCTGGCACCGTCCTCCTTCCTGGTGCTCTTTCAGGATTAGTTGTATTAATTATATTTTCATATTATATGCGGTTTTAGGAGGAAGCCTCTGTCTCACCTCTCATGCCACCATCTTTAATCCTCCGGTTCCATATGAATTTTATAACTATTTTTTCCAATTCATTGAAGAATGCTGTTGGTATTTTGATAGGGATTGCATTGAATCTGTAGATTGCTTTAGGCAGGATGACCATTTTGACAATATTAATTCTTCCTACTCAAGAGCATGGGATGAATTTCCATTTATTAGTGTTCTCTTTAATTTCTCTCATGAGTGTCTTGTAGTTTTCAGGGTATAGGTCTTTCGTTTCCTTGTTTAGGTTTATTCCTAGGTATTTTATTCTTTTTTATGCAATTGTGAATGGAGTTGTTTTCCTGATTTCTCTTTCTGCTAGTTCATCTTTAGTGTATAGGAATGCCACAGATTTCTGTGTATTAATTTTGAATCTGCAACTTTGCTGAATTCAGATATTAGTAGTTTTGCAGTGGATTCTTTAGGGTTTTTTATTTACAATATCATGTCATTTGCAAACAGGCACAGTTTAACTTCTTCCTTGCCAATCTGGATGCCTTTTATTTCTTTGTGTTGTCTGATTGCCTTAGCTAGGATCTCCAGTCCTATGTTGAATAAAAGCAGGGACCATGGGCATTCTTGTTCCCAATCTTAGATGAAAAACTTTCTGCTTCTCTCTGTTAAGTATGATGTTGGCTGTGGGTTTGTCATATATGGCCTTTAGTATATTGAGGTACTTGCCCTCTATACCCATTTTGTTGAGTTTTTATCATGATGGGTGTTGAATTTTGTCAGATGCTTTTCCAGCATCTATGGAGATGATCATGTGATTTTGTCCTTCTGTCCTTCTTTTTGTTGCTACAGTTGATGATGTTGATGGATTTTTTAATGTTGCACCATCCTTGCATTCCTGGGATGAATCCCACTTGATCATGATGTATGAGCCTCTTGATGTATTTTTGAATTTGGTTTGCTAATATTTTGTTGAGTATTTTTACATCTATGTTCATCAGGGATATTGGTCTCTGTAGTTTTATTTTTTAGCTATGTAATCTTAAGCAGGGTGCTCATTTCTGTGCATGGTTTCTTTATTCATAAAATGGAGAGTTTTTAAAACTACTTTCCTTAGAATAAATCCACATACTTACAACTCACCAGTCTATAACTGATTTGTTTCACTTAGCCTTATAAACATGCAGGGTTCATCCATGTCACAGCTTCATTCTTTTTTTATTGTGCAGTAATATTCCATTATATGGATATACAAATTGTGTTAATCCATTCTTCAGTTCATGGACATTTGAGCTGTTTCTTTTGACTACTATGAATAATGTTGCTGTGAATATCCATGTACAAGTTTTTGTATGAACACGTTTTCAATTCTCTTAGGTATAGAACTTGGAGTGGAATTGCTGGGTAATACAGTAATTTTATGTTTAACATTTTGAGGAGCTACCAAACTAGTTTCCAAAGTGAACTATTTGACTTCCTATGAGCAATGTATGAAGATGGAGTTTAATGGTTTCTCCCACCATTACTATATGAATTCACCAAGTTAATAAGCATGAACTTTTAACAACAGTGCCTGGTGCAGAGTAAGTGTTCATAGAATGATTGCTATCATTGCTGGTGATGCCTTTCTGATCAGAATCTCTGAGAAGCACAGTATTAGAGCTCGGTTAAGGAGAATGCTTACATACATGCACTTCATTGGAAAGGAACATCTTTCCAAAAGAGTTTTGAAGTGGGCTCCATCTGTCTGTGGGCATAGAAGGAAGGAGAAGCCCAAGCCAGGGAAGAACAGGTTTAGAGCCTTTGACATCAGACAAATCAGAATTTGAATTTGGCCTCCATCTACCAGCTCTGTGACTTTGGTCAGTTGTAGCCTATTTCCATGTTGGACAAACAAGGAATTATAACCCAGCCCACAAATTCATTCTGATGGTTACATGGGATAATGCATGTAAACGATGCTTAGCACTGACTTTTGTACACAGTGAACACTCACTAAATTAGTGTTATTGATTGTAGTTGAAAAGACTAGAAATAATTCCTTGATTTCAAGATGGGTAAATTGAAATTCAGAAAAGTTACATAACTTAGGGAGTTAGGAGAAGAAAGAAGCCATACTTACCTGGGCAAGAGGTTTTAAAAAAACTTCATTATTTAGAATGGTTTTAGATTTACAGAAAAATTGCAAAGATGGTACAAGAAGTTCCTATACACCCAGAACTCAGTTTCCTCTATAACATCTACTTAACATTTCACATTTGTTCTAATTAGTGAATCAGCATTGACCCATTATTATTAAGTCCATACTTTATTCAGATTTTCTGTTTTTATTTAATGTTCTTTGTTCTAGGATCTCACAAGGACACCACATTACATTTACTCTTTGTGTCTCCTTGGGCTCCTCTTGACTGAGTTTCCCAGACTTCCCTTGTTTTTGATGAAGTACTGGTCAAGTGTTCTAGAAAATGTCCTTTAACTTGGATTTGTATATTGTTTTTCTTAGAATTAGATTAGAGATACGGGTTTGGGGAGGAAGCAGAGGCAAAGTGCCATTTTCACCTCATCATCTTATGGGTACATGCCTTCAAGATGATTTATCCTTGTTGATGTTGACCTTAATCACGTAGCTGAGGTAGTGCTTGTCAGAGCCCACTGCAGAATTGTTCTTTCCCCACTTCTATCCCTATTCTAATCTTTGGAAGGAAGGCATTATGTAGAGCCCATACTACAGTGGTTGGGAAATTATGCTATACCTCCTTGAGGGCAGAGTACCTACATAATTTATTTGGAATTCTTCTACACAAGAAATTTATCTTCTCTCCATTTATTTATTCAATCATTTATTTATATTATAATAAATTCATGGGTATTTATTTTATAGTTTAGGTTACACTCCAATACTACTTTATTATGCTCCAGTTTCAGCTGGCTCATGTACCTTTGACATATCACCATTATGGTGGGGTGTTTGTTTTAGCAGAGACTGACTTTTTACTGTTTATCCTTTTGTGTCTATTTGGATTTTTGTGTCCTGCAGGTATTACCTCTTTTTAAAAGTTGAAAACAACAGCTAATGATCATCTGTCATAGGATTTATTCCAGGGATGCAAGGATGGTACAGCATTAGAAAATCCATCAACATCATCCACCACATCAACAAAAAGGACAAAAACCACATGATCATCTCCATAGATGCTGAAAAAGCATTTGACAAAATTCAACATCCATTCATGATAAAAACTCTCAACAAAATGGGTATACAGGGCAAGTACCTTAATATAATAAAGGCCATATATGACAAACCCACAGCCAACATCATACTCAACAGAGAGAAGCTGAAAGCTTTTCTTCTAAGATTAGGAACAAGACAAGAATGCCCACTCTCCCCACTTTTATTCAGCATAGTTCCAGGGGTCCTAGCCATGGCAACCAGAAAACACAAAGAAACAAAAGGCATCCAGATTAGCAAGGAAGAAGTTAAACTGTCCCTGTTTGCAGATGACATGATATTCTACATAAAAAACCCTAAAGAATTCACTCCAAAACTACTAGATCTAATATCTGAATTCAGCAAAGTTGCAGGATACAAAATTAATACACAGAAGTCTGTTGCATTTCTATACACTAACAATGAACTAGCAGAAAGAGAAATCAAGAAAACAATTCCATTCACAATTGCATCAAAAAGAATAAAATACCTAGGAATAAACCTAATCAAGGAAGTGAAAGACCTATACTCTGAAAACTACAAGACACTCATGAGAGAAAATAAAGAAGATACCAATAAATGGAAATACATCCCTTGCTCATGGATAGGAAGAATTAATATTGTCAAAATGGCCATCCTTCCCAAAGCAATCTATAGGTTCAATGCAATTCCTATCAAAATACCAAAAGCATCCTTCAACAAACTAGAGAAAATTGTCCTAAAATTCACATGGAACCACAAAAGACCCCGAGTAGCCAAAGCAATCCTGAAAGGGATGAATAAAGCAGGTGGAATTATGCTCCCCAACTTCAAGCTCTACTACAAAGCCACAGTAATCAAGACAATTTGGTACTGGCACAAGAACAGACCCATAGACCAATGGAACAGACTAGAGAGTCCAAATATAAATCCAAGCATATATGGTCAATACACAAAAAAGGGAACATGGATATACAATGGGGGAAATGACAACCTTTTCAACAACTGGTGTTGGCAAAACTGGACAGCTACATGTAAGAGAATGAAACTGGATTATTGTCTAACCCCATATGCAAAAGTAAACACAAAAGGGATCAAAGAAGTGAATATAAGTCATGAAACCATAAAACTCTTAGAAAAAAACATAGGCAAAAATCTCTTGAATATAAACATGAGCAACTTTTCCCTGAACACCTCTCCTCAGGCAAGGGCAAAAGCAAAAGTGAACAAATGGGAATACATCAAGCTAAAAAGCTTCTGTACAGCAAAGGACACCATCAACAGAACAAAAAGGAATTCAACAGTATGGGAGTATATATTTGTAAATGACATATCTGACAAGGGGTTAATATCCAAAATATATAAAGAACTCACACCTCAACACCCAAAAAGCAAATAACCCTATTAAAAAATGGATGATATGAACAGACACTTCTCCAAAGAAGAAATTCAGATGGCCAACAGGCACATGAAAATATGCTCCACATCACTAATTATCAGGGAAATGCAAATTAAAACCACAATGAGATATCACCTCATACCAGTTAAGATGACCAACACAGAAAAGACTAGGAACAACAAATGCTGGTGAGGATGCAGAGAAAGGGGAACCCTCCTACACTGCTGGTGGGAATGTAAGCTAGTTCAACCATTGTGGAAAGCAATCTGGAAGTTCCTCAAAAAACTAAAAATAAAAATACCATTTGACCCAGGAATTCCACTCCTAGGAATTTACCCTAGGAATACAGGAGCCCAGTTTGAAAAAGACATATGCACCCCTATGTTTATCACAGCACTATTTACATTAGCCAAGAAATGGAAGCAACCTAAGCATCCATCAGTAGATGATGAATGGATAAAGAAGAGGTGGTCAATATACAGAATGGAATACTATTCAGCCATAAGAAAGAAACAAATCCTACCATTTGCAACAATCTGGATGGAGCTAGAGAGTATTATGCTCAGTGAAATAAGTCAGGCAGAGAAAGAAAAATACCAAATGAGTTCTCTCATTTCTGGAGTATAACAATGAAGCAAAACTGAAGGAGCAAAGCAGCAGCAGACTCACAGACTCCAAGAAGGGACTAGTGGTTACCAAAGGGGAGGTGTGCAGGGCTAAGGGGATTGAGGGATATTATGATTGGCACACATGGTGTGGGTTGGGGGGGGAGTCAGGGGGAAAACGGTGTGGCACAGAGAAGCAAATAGTGACTCTGTGGCATCTTACTACACTGACGGACAATGACTGCAATGAGGTATGGGGGCATACTCGATAATATGGGTGAATGTAGTAACCACATTGTTTTTCCTGTGAAACTTTCATAAAAGTGTATATCAATGATACCTTAAAAAAACAGGTAGTGTAATTAACATAAAAAATTTGTAGCTTATAAAAAAAGGTAGAGTAAAAAGGTTCCGTCCTTCCCTATTTCATTTCCCCTTCCCAGAGATGCCATGTTGATTTGTCGTTTGTTTCTCCAGACAATGATTTTTTTTGTTATTCTAAAGATATAAAAAAGATATAAAAAAACATATAGTACACACTATTCTGTATACTGCTTTTTTCTGTAACTGTCTTTTGCAGGTTATTCCATCTCAGCTACATAGAGGTCTACCTCCTCTTTAGCCTCCTCATAGTATGCCATTGTAAGGCTATATGATAATTTATTTAACCAATCTCTATCTCTATCATCAGGCATCTTTCCAGTCTTTTACTAGGACGGAAGTGCTGCAGTGAATACCCATATCTTTGTATACTTGAGCTAATAAATCTGCGGGAGAAATTTCTAGACATGGAGTTGATGAGCCAAAGAGTATATATGCTTTCAAAATTGAAATGTTGCTAAATTATCCTCTACAAACCTTATACCAATTTTCACTCTTACCAGCAATGTATGAGAGGACCTGTTTTCCCCACACCCTTGCTAACATGGGGAATTAACAAGCTTTTTGATCTTTGCTAATCTGGTGGTTGAAAGATGGTGACTCATAGAAGTTTAATTTGCATTTTTAAAAATTGTGAGTGAAGCTCAACATCTTTCCAGACATTTACAAATAATTCATATTTTTGTTTTCTGTGAATTATCTCTTCAGATCCTCTGCTGGGTTCCCCCTCTCCCAGCCCTTTGTTTTGTGCCTCTGTGAAAGCTACTCATTCATTTGTTCCATCAACAAATATTTACCGATCACCTACTGTGTATCAGACTCTGTTTAAGCAATATGGCAGTGAACAGAAAAGACAAAGGTATTTTTCTCTGGGAGATTAAAATTCTAGAGGGGACAGACAGAGTAAAGAAATAAATATATGTGTGTTGGTGATAATTGTTATGGAGGAAAAGTAGGGTATGGACTAAAAAGTTCTGAGGTGCTATTTTATATAGAGGGATTAAAGAAGGTTTCTCTAAGGGATGCCACAGGAGCAGAAATGGGAGAAGAGTCAGGAAATGAACCATGCAATTTTCTGGGAGAGGAATGCTGTAGGCAGAGGGAGCCTCAGTGAAAAGTGTCTGAGGTGGGAATGTGCTGGGTGAGCTAGAGAGTCAGCCAGGGGGCCAGTGTGGCAGGAGCAGAGTGAGCAAGAGGGAGACGTGTGGAAGATGAGGTCACAGAGGTGATCATTTAGTGTCTTGTAGGCCTTTGTAAGGACTTTGGCTTCTACCCTGAGTGTGATGCTAGCTATTGCATAGTTTATTTATTTTGGCTGCACTTTTTTGGGGTAGAGTTTTGTAGCTGAGGAATGGCATTACCCAATTTAGTTTTTTTAAAGGCCCACACAACAGGACAGTCTGGAATTGGGACATTACAGTACATGTTATTGGGGCATTTCCCATCATTAGCCTGCTTTAACTGGAGTTAGCCTGACCTGCTTAAAGCAAATCAAATGTGTGAAAATCCAGATGGACCTAATTTTTCTAAGGGACTGGGCAGTCATTGCCATAGGTAAGTGCTCAGTATGGTGGGGGTAATGTGGTGATCCCAAGCCACCTGGCCCAGAGCTTTTGCTTGTGGGTGATGAATAAGCCCCACCTTTTTTTGTCATTTGGGAGTGAGGAATTGGAAGGAATCATCTCCCCAGAGCTCATCAACTGCAACTCTAGAAGAGCCTCCTGCAGACACATTCATAAAGGCTATTACATTGTGTCCAAGAATGTTCCCAGAATTAGATAGTGCTAATAATTGTACTGTTTTTTGAATATACTAAAAGCCCATGAATCGTATATTTTTAAAGCGTGAATCTATGGTATATGAATTATAAAATGATTATAGTAGTAGTAATAGTAGTATTAAAGAATGTTCTCAGAAACCACCTTTGTCATAGCACAGACTGGAAACAACCCAAAAGTCTATGCACAGGGATCTGTTAAATGAATGTGCATGATCATCAGTGGACAAATAGAGAGGTTTTTAAAAAATGAGGTGTGTCTGGATTTGCAGATGAGGGAGGTAGGGATAGTTCTCTGTGATGTAGTGTTAAAAGAATTAAGGTGAAGAACTGCATGCATAGTGTGCTACCATTTCTATTAGAAGAATATATGCACATGTACAGGAGAATAGTTCTTAAGATATCTGACAATTTCTTAATGGGAACTTGCAGGGAGTAGAGATAGAGTTTCATTTTTACTGATAATGTTAGAAGAAAAGGCTTTGAGGAATGTTTGTGGAATGCTTTCTACATGCCAGTAATTTTGTTAGGAGTTGTGGGGAAGACTGACAAATGCCTTCGCCAAGTCCCCAGTTTCCCCCCAACCCCTCCCAGAGCTGTGGGGAGCCCCGCCCTGGGTCTTGGAGAGAGTCCTCTCTTGCCTTGCTTCACTCTTCTCCCACCTTTTTTTCAGGGCCCTTCAAATCCAGAGTAGGTACTGAACCTTGAGCAAAGAGTTCACCTTTCTGAACCTTAGTTCCCTCATCAGCAAAATGGGAATTATAATAAATCCTATCTCAATGGAGTTGTTGTGAGGATTACTGGTGGTCTGGAAATGGTTAGAATTATTACTAATACTGTATTAGTCTGCCTCCAGCACTGACTTGCTTGGGTTAGCTATTCAGTAATAATATAATGCTCATGATTATACAGAGGCAGGCAAGACTGGCATGACTATCCCATTTTGTATAAGCACAAAAATGAAATGGGCTCATCCAAACAGCCAAAAGTACAAGATTAGCAAAGTTAAGAATTGGGCAAAATATGGGTTTACATCCCAGTTTTGCTAGTTATTTGCTTTGTGATTTTAGGCTATTTACCTCTCTGAGCCTGAGTTAACCACAACCAGCAAAAAGGGACAAGGCCTCAGACCTCACAGGACTTGGATGATTAAAAGTTACTGCACAAGTAAAAGCTTCCCACAGTTCCTGGAGCAGGATAGAGGCCCAGGAAATAGCAGCTATTAGGGTCATTATTCTGTAAATGTTCTGAATGATAATAATATTCATAGAGCTAGGTGTCAGACTGGGTTAGGTGCCAAGATTAGAGGAACTGTGACCTCTAGCTCTTTCCCTAACACCAGCTCGACCCTCCCAATCCCCACTGTGAACGAGGGAGAGGCCCTCAGAGATGCAAATGATGTTGACTTTTTCATTAACAAAAGAAGGAGCCAGTTGATGTGTATAAGAGAAATGTTTAGAACTTTGAAAGGATAACAAGTGTTTATTGATAAACTCATACCCCTCTCTACTTGTCAACGAACATTCCTCAGGCTTGCTGGGACAACCCAGGTTGTAATCCGGGTGGGGTCTCTAAAATGCTTTGTGAACTGGGTCCTCAACAATGTCTTTGTCTAGTGTAGGAATAACAGCGAGGTAACAATGTTAACTTCTCAGGGCTGGTAGGTCACTTTAATGAAACATGTATGAAAAACTTGGCAACCCTTAGAAATGAAGCAATTTTTCCTTTCTAAAGAAATCAGTTTATTTTACCCCAAATCTCCCTACCTCACCCCTAACATCAGAAATGATTGTAGACTCCCTAGCAGACCCTGATCCCAACCCTTGGGGATCACAGAGTCACTGCCAGTCTCCTGGGAAAGACTTGGGAAGGAATATGGTGAGGAATAAGGACTGAGGATACCTAGTGCCATAATGTTGAATGCAGAGTAGTCTGGTTAAGTAAGTAGTAAAGAGATAATTAAAACACACACACGCTGTCATATACATAAAGGCAGATATTCACTCCAAGTGTATCCACTAAAATGTTGTTTCTAAAGATAGACAATGAAAATAGTTCAAGTGTCCAAAATAGAAAATTGATTAAATAAATCATTTGACAATCACACAATAGACTAGTATGATCTTTTAAAATATAGGGTGGATCCCAACCTGCAGATCTGGGATAATCTTTAAGATTTTTTAAATAAGTAAATGGAGATAATCTTGTGTTCATGGATGGGAAGACTCAGTATTGTAAAAACATAGTTCTCTCCAAATTGATCTCTAAGAATCAGTGCAATGCTAATAAAAGTTAGAACAGGGTTTTCATGAGACACAACAAGCCAATTAAAAAATATATAGGGAGGAATAAAATAATAAAGTAAAGAGATTTGCTTTATCAGAATTGTTGAAAGGCTATAGTAGTGAAGACAAGATGGTATTGGTAGCAACAGGAATTCACCAAAATCAACTCATGAATATAAGAAACTTTGATAAATGACAGGGGTGACATGGCAGATCAAAAGAGGGACTATTCAGTAAGTGGAGCTGGAAAAAATGGTCATCTATATGGGAAAAAATGAAATTAGACCACTGACTCACACTACACAGGAAAATCAACTCCAGGTACTTAAGGGCTTAATTATTAAAAGCAAAACTTTAAAACTTTTAGGAGACAATATAAGGGAATTTCTTCTGACCTCGTGGTCATGAGGAATCTCTTAAACAAAGCACAAGTTAGTTATAAAAGAAAATATTGATAAATGAAACTATTAAAATTAAAGAAAATGAAATTATAAGATACAAATTTGAATAAGATATGTGCAAATAGCAATAACCATTCAAAGATATATATTAAGATATTCTGAACACCTTCTACAAATCAGTAAATGACAATAAGCCAGTAGAAAAATGGGAAAAGACTCAAACATATGTTCCAAAGAAGAAGAAATATGGCTAAAAAGCTCTTGAAGAGATGCTTGATATCATTAGTAATGAAGAAAATACAAATCAGAATTGTAATGAGATACCGTATCAGTTTACATCCCATCTATGGAAAAAATTAAGAAGTTGGTAACACTAAATATTGGAGAAGAACAATAGGTCTTTTATACATTGCTGGTGAGAATATATATCCATACAACCATTTTGGAAAACGATTTGTCATTTTCTTGTAAAATCAAACATTTACATACCTTAAAACCCAGCAGTTTCTCTCTTGGGCAAATATCCAGGAGCATGTCTAGCACAAGTGCTCCAGGAGACATATGCGTGAATAGTCAAAACAGCAGTAAACAAATGATGAACAGAACCTGAACTGCCCCTAAGCAGGAGAATGGATAAATACATGGGGGTACCTTGACAAAATGAAATATTACGCAAGAGTGAAATCTGAGTGAACCACAGCCAGACACGATGGTATGGATGATTTTTATTAATATAATATTGAGTGTAAAAAAAAGAAAGACCCCAAGGAATACCCACACCACTATACCCTTTTTCTAAAATTCAGAAACAACTAAAGCCAAACAATATATTGTTTAGTTATCATATAGAACACAAAACCACAAAACCACAGGCAAAAAAACAATAAATGCAAAGTTCAAGATCATGGTTTCCTGGTTTGGGGAAGGGGAAAACAGCTTGAATAAGATAGGAGTAGAGTCCATCAGAGGATGTGAATTGTTGTCAATATTACTATAATATTAATAAGTAAATATATAAATAAGTGAATAAGTAAGTAGAAAAACAAGTAAATAAATAAAAGAGGGCCATGAACAGAAAATAACAACTTGTCACAGATTAAAGATTTTAATTAATCCAACTTTTTGTACCTGAGGTCCTTTCTTTTAAAAAAGCATGCAACATCCACTACTCTTTGTGTAAAAATTAGTGGGGGAAATGCCCATTATCCATACATATGAAACTGTGTTTTCATAGAACAGCCTTTCTCAGGGTAACAGGGTTGGATGGGGTGGGAGATCATGGATAGGGAAACTTTCTTTTTACTCTATACTGTTGTATACTGTTGGGGAATTTTGTTTTACCTTAGGCATAGAATAGTTTTTCAACAAGAGTTTGTGTCAAGATAAAAAACTAAAATAAAAACAAAGCTTTCAATTCAGTACAGTTGATGTTTTGCAGCAAATCTTTCAAGAGCTTACTAATTAATGAAATAGGCCAGGAAGTGGCAAATAGGCACCTTTCATGCCCTGTTGGTGATGCTAGAAATTGGTGCAGCCTCCTTGGAAGGCAATATTTAGCAGCGTCTATGGAAATCTTAAATTCACATACTCTGACCCAGTAACTCTTCAACTTTAAGAATTTATCTTACATATTTACTTGCACAACTCAAGATATAAATATGCGAGGTTGTTTATCAGAGCATGGTACAAAGTTAGCTACACATCATGGTATAGCTACATAATTGACTAGTAGTCCAGCAGTTATGTAAAAGTAAGAGGCAAATCTATATGTATTGTCCTGGAAAAATGTCACAATACATTAAGTGAAAAAAGGCAAGATGTAGAACAATATATATAGTATGTCATTTGTAGACATAAAAGACACATTCATGAAAAATTTATGAGGAAGTGCAAGCAATTGTTAACATTGGTTACTTCTGGGAAGTGGAACCAAGAAGGTGAAGGGAAGGACATATTTTTTTTATTTATAGTTCATAATACATAGAAGTAGAGTCCATCAGAGGATGTGAATTGTTGTCAATATTACCATAATATTAATAAGTAAATATATAAATGAGTGAATAAGCAAGTAAAAAAACAAGTAAATGAATAAAAGAGGGCCATGAACAGAAAATAACAATGTGTCACAGATTTTATATTTTATAAAGAGCACACACTTATTACTGCTGTAAGAAAATGTATTTTAGAAGTTCAAAATGACAATGTTATATGTCAATTATATCAATAAAGCTGGGAGGCAAGTTAATAAATTAAAAAGAAACAATGTGTGCTCACTGAAAAAAATATTTTTAAAGAAAATATAGGAGAATATAAAGAAGAAAAGATCACAGTTTTTGCCTTCTTATCCTCAACAAGATCACATTTAACAGTTTGGGGTATATTTTAAAATTTTTGCCTACTTTTTTGTTTACTTACTTGGATATATTTATTTCTACAAAATAAAATCATATACATGTTAGTTTTTTTCATATTTTATCATGTCAGTAATATATATCTACAGCATTTTTTCCAAAACAAGAAATAATTGTATTTTTTTCTGATTATACAAGTATGATTCACAAATAAAATATCTCTTTAACTGCACTGCTAAATAAGAAATGCAAGCTGTAGAATAATGTACAGTGTCATTTCACTTTTGTTAAAAAGAGAAAATGTGTGTGTGTTGGTGTAAAGGTCCAAAAAACAGTCTGTGAGGAGGATAGTGGGTAAACTCTGGTCAGACTAGTTACATGTGGGAGATTGGATTGAGATGGTTTGTATTTTTATTGTGTGTTGCTTTTATAATGATTTTCACATGTGATCAAAATGTTTAAAATTCAAGCAAACATACAAAACGTTGAAATTATACCCATATCCTACCACCCAGAGATAAGCCCAGTTAACATATGGGTGAACCCTTTCATATTTACTTCTCTACCTATACAAACATATTCATTCTCTCAATTTATAAATTGGACTTATACAAAATATACTACTACTCTGCACTCTGCTGTTTTCAGTATGTCCCATGTCAGTACATCACTCTAATGATTGTATATTATGCTATTATAATAGCTCTACCCTAATGTAATCAAGCAATCCCTTACTGGTGCATGCTTTTTAAAAACTTAATTGTAAAATATAAAACACATCAGAAAAATGTATAAAACATATGTACTTTAAAAAATATGTACGTTTTAAAGAGTAATTAGAAAGCAAGCTTTGTGTTACCTCTACTCTAGAAACATTTTTGAATTGTTTTTAAGTTAAAAAATAAGAACAGTATAAAAACACCTATGTACCACTCTCCTAGAATTAACGCACACACATTCCATTATTTTTTACTACCTTTTTTCTTTAACTAACAAGACAACAACATAAAGTACTATATATGTTCCCTCTTATTGACCTTAGGTCAATATTTGCCTTTTGAGGTTTCAATGGTTTTTGCACTGGCCAGTGGGAGCCCCCTTGTGAAGCTTCTTGTATTTTTGCAACAAGACTTCATTTCACTATTTTGAAAACTGCTTGCTTCCTGGTTTAGCCAGATGTTCCAGGCTCAACTTGTTTCAGCCCTAGTCACAGACTCAGCCTTTTCTGCAACAAGTCCTTTCAGAGACCATAATTTGGGGTGTAGAATTGTTAAATAAAATGCAATTCTACAGATAGAGGCAAAGTCCTCTCTGCTCTGTGAAATTGTGTTTTCACTTTATATTTCTCTGATTATTCGTGAAGGTGACCATATTTTCAGTATATTTATTGGCCATTTGAACTTTCTTGTCTCCCAACTACTTCATCCTAACTTGTCCATCTTTCTTTTGTTGAACCTTTATGTCATGTCCGATTTTGTTTTGTTTTTATAAATAATGCTGTGATGAATATCTTTGTGCATCATATTTGCTCATTTTTTCTAATTCATTCCTTAGCATGCATTTATAAAAGTGGAATTTCTGGATCAAAGGATATTTTTTAATTTAAAACATATTTTCTTTTTAAGAAACAGTTTTAAAAAAACCCAAATAAAAAAAGAGAATGCACATTTACACTCCCCCCAGCAGCATGTGAGTGCCTGTCTTTCCACACCCTTCCTAGAACTGGATGTCATGATTTTAGTTTCCTTCTTTTAGGGTAGGGTGGTTTCCAATTGGTGAGCTTGATTACGATGTGCTGGATTCAACCTGGGAAGTTAGCACTCTTGGCTGTGATCTAAGAAGTTCCCAGTCCTCCCAGAGAGAAGAGACATGTGCTAGCAGCTCCTTCCCCACACTCTTCTTGCCTCCTGGGACCTCAGCACTCTACAGCTGCCTTCTGGAGGGTCTTTTCAGAGGTCCCCCATTAGAGTTATTTGCTAAATCTGGCAACCCTGCCCTCAGATTCCCATTCTGCTTAAAAATTTCAGGCTCTACCAGCTCTCACCTAGACTATAGCAATCATGTTAGAATCTCACCACCGCAGTCCATTCTCAGAACTGCCTCTGCTCAAAGCCTTTTAGCTCACACTTGGAATTCCATTCAAAGTCCTTAATTTGGCCTTCAAAGCTGTGCTAGATCCCGGCCTGGCCCTCCTCTCAGACCTCATCTCCTCCTCTTTCTCTTTCCCTGGCAGCCTCCTGCTTCCTGTCAGGATAAGCTGGGGTGGCCTCAGAGTCCTTGTAGTTATTTACCTCTGCTTAGAATGCTCTTCCCTCAAAGCATTTTCTGGTCAAACATCACCACACCACGGATGCTTTACTATACCACCTCATCTAAAAATAACACTTCTTGTGTCCCTCACAACCTCCCCCCAGCCCCACTTAGTTTTTTCATAACACATATTACCCGTCATTATTTTATACTTTTACTTGCTTATTTGTTAACTTTGTCTTCCCCCACAAGGCATATAAGTTCAATAAAAGCTGGAACTTTGAGAGTTTTTTTACTGGTTTGTTTTTCCAATATTATTTTCTTGGTGCCTAGATTAATATCTGACACTCTGCAGATCTGGATTGACAGGTTGTCCTGCACAGCAGATAAGCGCATACACATAAGTGAGTTTCTGGGTTCAATCCCTGCCCTGCTGTTTTCCAGCTGTGTCACTGGGGACAATTATTTAACCATCCTTTTCACTATCTGTGAAAGAGGGGTGACAATCTACTTAATAGGGTTATTGTGAGAATTAAGTGAAATAATTTGTGTAGAAACACAGGTTGATGCTTAGTATTTATCACTATAATACATTTTTGAGTGAATGTAACACACACACGTGGACATCAACCAACCCCTATCTTTTGATATTCACTCACCCAGACAACAGGCTCAGACACATGCACAGAAGTAAGACAGATAGAGGTGACCCCTTTCTTATCACGAGTCTTTTGGAACTCAAAGAATTATTCCTACTGTTAAAGTGCTGAAAGGCAAAAAACTCACAGAATGTTACAGGAGATGGAACATAGTTGGAGGGCCAGGGAGGGATTCTGGAGGTGGTAATGTTACCCTCTAGGTTTGGACTGGGTGGAAAGGAAAGAGAGAACATGTGTAAGAAAGCCCAGAGTGGAGAAACAACCTGGGAAGAGACGCAAGTGGGAGCCAGCATGGCTGGAGAGCAGCGAGCCTGCAGAGATGAGGCCGGAGAATGTGGCAGGGGCCAACATGAGAGCCTCAGAAAGGATTTCATGGGAGCCTTGGAAGGACTTGAAGTAGAGTGTGGCTACATCACAGCTGCTGTTGGAAAAGATTTCCCTGGAGGCTGTGTGGAGAAACTTTCATGTCTCTTTTCAACTGTTCCCTCACCAGAGACCACCTTTTCAAGAATGGCATCTGCTCTGCCCTTCATCTCTGATCCCTCCACCTGCCTTATTACGTTATGAGCCCTCATCAATCCCTGACATTATATTACATTCTCACATGCTTGGTCTCTGTTGACCCCATTGGAATGGAAACCCTCAAGAGCTGGGACTTCACGGAGGAGGAGAGACAGGCCTCGGGGGGATGGATTAGAATGTTGGTGCAGATGGCCCAAGCTCTAGAATTTTTTTAAGGTATCATAGATATACACTTATGAAGGTTTCACAAGAAAAACAATGTGGTTACTACATTCAGCCTTATCATGTCCCCCCCATACCCCATTGCAGTCACTGTCCATCAGTGTAGTAAGATGCCACAGAGTGCCTATTTATTTTCTCTAAGCTATACTGTCTTCCCCATGACCCACACACACCCTGTGCACCAATTATGATACCCCACAATCCCCATCTCCATCCCTCCCCACCTGCCCTCTCACACCACTAGTCCATTCTTGGAGACTGTGTGTCTGCTGCTATTTTGTTCCTTCAGTTTTGCTTCGTTGCTATAGATTCCCAAATGAGGGAAATCATTTGGTATTTGTTTTTCTCCACCTGACTTATTTCACTGAGCATAATACCCCTCTAGCTCCATCCATGTTGTTGCAGACTGTAAGATTTGTTTCTTTCTTATGGTTGAATAATATTCAATTAAGTATATGAACCACCTCTTGTTTATCCATTCATCTACTGATGGACAGGTTGCTTCCATATCATGGCTATTGTAAATAGTGTTGCAATAATCATAGGGGTGCATATGTCTTTTTGAATCTGAGAAGTTTTCTTTGGGTAAATTCCTAGGAGTGGAATTCCCAGGTCAAATGGTATTTCTATTTTTTGTTTTTTGAGGAACCTCTATATTGCTTTCCACAATGGTTGAATTAGTTTACACTCCCACCAGCAGTATAGGAGGGTTCCCCTTTCTCCACATCCTCGCCAGCATTTGTTGTTCCTAGTCTTTTCTTTTATTTGTATATATATTTTTTAATTTTGGTATCATTAATATACAGTCACATGAGCCAACACTGTGGTTACTGAATTCCCCCCATTATCAAGTCCCTACCACATACCCCATTACAGTCATTGTCCATCAGTCTAGTAAGATTCAATAGAGTCACTAGTTGTCTTCTCTGTGCTATACCGCCTTCCCCATGCCCACCCCCCTGTGTTATGTGTACTAATCATAATGCCCCTTATTCCCCTTCTCCCTCCCTTCCTACCCATCCTCCTCAGTCCCTTTCCCTTTGGCAACTGTTAGTCCATTCTTGAGTTCTGTGAGTCTGTTGATGTTTTGTTCCTTCACTTTTTGCTTTGTTCTTATGCTCTACAGATGAGTAAAATCATTTGATACTTGTCTTTCTCCGCCTGGCTTATTTCACTGAGCATAATACCCTCTAGCTCCATCCATGTTGTTGCAAATGGTAGGATTTTTCTTCTTCTTATGGCTGAATAATATTCCATTGTGAATATGCAACCACGTCTTCTTTATCCATTCATCTACTGATGGGCACTTAGGTTGCTTCCATTTCTTGGCTATTGTAAATAGCGCTGTGATAAACATAGTCTTTTTGTGCATATGCCTTTTTGAAACTGGGATTCTGCATTATTAGGGTAAATTCCTAGGAGTGGAATTCCTGGGTCAAATGGTATTTCTATTTTGGGTATTTTGAGGAACCTCCATACTGCTTTCCACAATGGTTGAACTATTTTACATTCCCACCAGCAGTGTAGGAGGGTTCCCCTTTCTCCATATCCTCGCTAGCATTTGTTGTTCCTAATTTTTTCTATGTTGGTCATCCTAACTGGTGTGAGGTGATATCTCATTGTGATTTTAATTTGCATTCAATTTTAGTGATGTGGAGCATCTTTTCATGTGCCGGTTGGCCATGTGAATTTCTTTTTTGGAGAAGTGTCTGTTCATATCCTCCACTCATTTGTAAATAGGGTTACTTGCTTTTTGGATGTTGAGGTGTGTGAGTTCTTTATACATTTTGTATGTTAACCCCTTGTCAGATATGTTGTTCAAAAATATTGTTGTTTAAAAGTAAGAATTTAGAATATTCTCCCATACTGTAGGAATATATGTTGTTTAAAAGTAAGAATTTAGAATATTCTCCCATACTGTAGGATTCATTTTTGTTCTGCTGATGGTGTCCTTTGCTGTACATAGGCTTTTTAGCTTGATGCAGTCCATTTGTTCATTTTTGCTTTTGTTTCCCTTGCCTGAGGAGATGCATTCAGGAAAAAGTTGCTCATGTTTATATTCAAGAGATTTTTGCCTGTGTTTTTCTCTAAGAGTTTTATGGTTTCAGGACTTACATTCAGGTCTTTGATCCATTTTAAGGTTACTTTTGTGTACAGGGTTAGACAATAATCCAGTTTCATTCTCTTGTATGTAGCTGTCCAGTTTTGCCAACACCAGTTGTTGAAGAGGCTGTCATTTCCTCATTGTATATCCATGGCTCCTTTATCATATATTAATTGACCATATGTGCTTGGGTTTATACCTGGACTCTCTAGTCTGTTGCATTGGTCTATGGGTCTGTTCTCATGCCAGTACCAAATTCTCTTGATTACTGTGGATTTGTAGTAGAGTTTGAAGTTGGGGAGCGTAATCCCCCCTGCTTTATTCTTCCTTTTCAGGATTGCTTTGGCTATTTGGGGTCTTTTGTGATTTCATATGAATTTTAGAACTATTTGCTCTAGTTCATTGAAGAATGCTGTTGGTATTTTGATAGGAATTGCATTGAAATTGTAGATTGCTTTATAGGCAGGATGGCCATTTTGACAATATTAATTCTTCCTATCCATGAGCACAGGATGTGTTTCCTTTTATTGGTATCTTCTTTAGTTTTCCTCCCGAGTGTCTAGTAGTTTTCAGAGTATAGGTCTCTCACTTCCTTAGTTAGGTTTATTCTTAGGTATTTTATTCCAAGCTCTAGAATTTTCACTTGCGAGGAGGGTTTGGAGCAGCTGTTTCACTGATAGAGATTAGGAGGCTAGAGAACCTGACTCAGTTTGAAGCTTCATTTGCATAGCACTTCAGGGAAGACTGATAAAAGAGCAATTGTCCATATCAAAGAATGGGGTGGGGAGGCAAGTGGAGATAATGGTAGTAGGGAGGGTGACTAACGTCCCAGCAGTCCCATGAACCAGAACTGTCACTGACTGTAAGTCATCAAGAGGTAAGGATTGGCTATGGGACTGGAGAGATTGATAGAATGAAGTATTTAAGATACTGTAATGGACATGACTTAGTGGCTGGATGTGAGGCATGAGGGAAAACAGAATGTGATGCCCACTTTTCTAGATTGAGCAACTGGGCAGATGGTGGGCCAACACTCCAGAGCAGATTTTGTGGTTCAGATCATGAATGCAGTTTCAGATGCATGAGTCTGAGGTGCCTGGGATGCCTGCAGGAGGAATCCAGGAGTTAGACAGATGGGAACCCATGTTCCAAGCTGAGATGGTCCTTGGCTTAACAGATGGTAATGGAATGCACGGTGAAATCATGACAAATAACTGGAGCCTTAGGGATTAATGCCATTTTCTTCTGAGATCTCTTTAGGCAAATTACTAGAATGCTTAAATGTAAATGCTTTTTTAATTTTTATTATTTATTTTGGTATCATTAATGTACAATTACTTAAACAACATAATGGTTACTAGACTCCCCCTATTATCAAATCCCCACCATATACCCATTACAGTCACTGTCCATCAGCGTAGTAAGATGCTGTAGAATCATTACTTGTCTTCTCTATACATACTGCCTTTCCTGTGTCCTCACCCACTACATTATGTGTGCTAATCATAATGCCCCTTTTACCCCTTATCCCTCCTTTCCCACTCATCCTCCCCAGTCCCTTTCCCTTTGGTAACTGTTAGTCCATTCTTGAGTTCTGTGAATCTGCTGCTCTTTTGTTTCTTCAGTTTTTCCTTTGTTCTTATACTCCACAGATGAATGAAATCATTTGATACTTGTCTTTCTCCGCCTGGCTTATTTCACTGAGCATAATACCCTCTGGCTCCATCCATGTTGTTGCAAATGGTAGGATTTGTTTTCTTCTTATGGCTGAATAATATTCCATTGTGTATATGTACCACATCTTGTTTATCCATTCATCTTCTGATGGACACTTAGGTTGGTTCCATTTTTTGGCTATTATAAATAGTCCTGTGATAAACATAGGGGTGCATATGTCCTTTTCAAACTGGGCTCCTGCATTTTTAGGGTAAATTCCTAGGAGTAGAATCCCTGGGTCAAATGGTATGTCTATTTTGAGCTTTCTGAGGAACCTCCATACTGCTTTCCACTATGGTTGAACTAGGTAACTGCTTTTTGGTTGCAATCTGGCTTCCCCACCTCCTCTAGACTGCTCTATAATCCCCAGATACTTCTAGCAATAAAGGCTCCTTGTACAGAAGGGGTTCTGAAGCTTAAGCTTCATTAGCTTCAGTGTATCTGCCTCTGCCCTTGAGAACATGTTGAATGAGAGAAGGCAATCGGGGAAGAATCCTGAGGAACTCTTACAACTGATGGAAAGGTCTAGAAATGGCCTGTAAGGGAGACAGAAGGAGCATCCAGGAAGGAAAGTGGTAGGAGGTAGAGGAAGACTGGGAAAGGCTGGCTTCACAGAAGACAAGAGGAAAGGCTGCTTAAGAGGCTTATCACTAGAGCAAATGAACTGTCTGCCGAGTTCTGCTAATTCTTCCTCTGCGGTGTCTCCCTCCATCTCCACTGCCACCACCTGGCCAGTAGCCCCCACTGCAACTGGGTAATTACTCAAACTTTTATGTCTCCAGGCTTACACCTAAACTATCTTTACAGCCATCCCATACATCGTTAGATGATCCTTTGGAAATTGGAGCCTGGACCATGCCAACCATTGCTCAACAACTTGAATTGCTCTTTGTCACTTCCAAATTAACTCCTACTACCTAACCTGGCATGCTGGGCCTTTGACTGCCTACCTCCTGGTGATCTATCTGTCTCAGTCTGCTCCCTTTTAAGATAAGAAGATAAGCTGGTTCTATTCTTTGTCCCCGCAGTCCTGAACCTTGTTGAAGCTATGTAATCTTCCTGAAGTGCCTACCCTTTATGTCTATATTTTTCAAGGCCAGGCACTCAAACAACACCTTCCCTAGGAAGCCCTTCCTGATACCCCACAGAATCTGACGTGACCCTGGACCACTTTCTCCTGTGGCATCAAACATGCTGCTCTTATCTTAACCAAGCTAAATTCTTGAGAGCAGGGACTATGACATCTTCCCTCTTTCCTCTCCCACTTCACAAAGTAGGAGGGTTAACACTCAGTGGGTAGAGGAAATACTGGTGAGGAAAGTACAACCACTTACATTCATGGGTGAGGAACAAGGAGTCTCAGATTCAACTGCCTTCTGGAGCCAGACAGATATGACAATGTACAAAGTTGCCCAGTGCAAGAAAGTTTGGCATGGTGGGGCCTGTGGCAAGTAGGAAACTTCATTCTCTTGCTTTAAGTTTTAATAACATGCAGAACATTAAAACATGCTGTAAAGCACATTCGAAGGCTAAACTTCTCCTGAAGATCACGAGTTTGAGACTGAAATATAAGTCCAAAATACACCGTTGCATTGAGGTGGTTCTTTAGAGCTTTCAGAGCATTTTTCTATCAGCAACTCTATCCCCACTTTACAGATGAGGAAAGTGAGACTCAGAGAAATGAAGTGAGTTTCTGAAAGTCACATAGCAAGGAATTAGTAGCATAAGGCTTGGTCCAACCAATTCAGACTCTGGCCTGATCTCTAGTTTTTTTGGTTTTTTTTTTTTACTATTTTGTTATCATTAATCTACAATTACATGAAGAAGATTATGTTTACTAGGGTCCCCCCTTGACCAAGTCCCTCCCACAAACCCCATCAGTCACTGTCCATCAGCGTAGTAAGATGCTATAGAATCACTACTTGTCTTTTCTGGGTGTACAGCCCTCCCCATGCCCGCCCCCCCATTATACATGCTAATCATAATACCCCTTTCTTTTTCCCTGCCCTTATCCCTCCCTTCCCTCCCATTCTCCCCAGTCCCTTTCCCTTTAGTAACTGTTAGTCCATTCTTGGGTTCCGTGATTCTGCTGCTGTTTTGTTCCTTTAGTTTTTGTTTGTTCTTATACTCCACATATGAGTGAAATCATTTGGTATTTGTCTTTCTCCGCCAGGCTTATTTCACTGAGCATAATACCCTCTAGCTCCATCCATGTTGTTGCAAATCTGACCTCTAGTTTTGAGAGTGATGGGAAGGGGGTCTAAAAAGATGAGCATCATTAACTTAAAAAATAATTAAGACTATTTTTTAAAAGCAGTTTTAGGCTCACAGCATTGAGAGGATGATACAGTGATTTCTTAGATGGCCCCTGCTCCCACACATGCACGATGTACCCCATTAACAACATCCCTGATTAAGCAGTACATTTGTTATAGTTGGTGAAATTACACTGACACATTACAGTATTCCCAAGTCCATTGTTTATGTTATGGTTCACTCTTACTGTTATACATTGAATGGGTTTGGACAAAGCATAATGTCATGCATCCACTATTACAGTATCATACAGAATATTTTTTGCTCTAAAAACCCTCTGTGCTACTGCTGTTGTCTCCCCACCCCCCAAAAATCTGACAACCACCGATCTTTCTACTGTCTCCATAGTTTTGCCTTTTCCAGAATGTCATATATGTAGAATCATACAGTGTGTAGCCTTTCCAGATTGGCGTCGTTCACTTAGTAATATGCATTTAAGCTTCCTCCATGTTTTTTCATGGCTTGATAGCTCACTTCTTTTTAGTGCTGAACAATATTCCATTGTCTGGGTGGATCACAGCTTATTTATCATTAACCTATTGAAGAACACCTTGGTTAATTCCAAGTTCTAGCAATTATGAGTAAAATTGCTATTAATATTTGTATGCAGGCTTTTGCATAAACCTAAGTTTTTAACTCTTTTGGATTTGAGAGGAGCATGATTCCTAGTTTATATGGTAAGGGTATGTTTGCTTTTGTAATAAATCACCAAACTGTCTTCTAAAACAGTTGTATCACTTTTCATTCTCACCAGCAATGAATAAGAGTTCCATACCCTCCATTGCTCCATACCCTCATCAACATTTAATGTTGTCAGTATTCTGAATTTTGGCCATTCTACACACATACCAGGTGTGTAATGGTATCTTGTTTTACTTTGGACTTCCCTGATGACATACAATGTGGAGCATCTTTTCATGTGCTCATTTGTGATCTGTATATCCTTTTTGGTGAGTTGTCTGTTAAGGTCCTGGGCCATTTTTAAATTGTGTTGTGTTACTTTATTTTATTTTTTATTTTTTAAAATTTTTTCTCCTTTTTTGAATTAAGATATTATTGATATACACTCTTATGAAGGTTCCACACAAAAAACAATGTAGTTACTATATTCATCCATATTATTGAGTTTCTCCCCATACCCCACTGCAGTCCCTGCCCATCAGTGTAGTAAGATGCCAGAGTCACTACTTGTCTTCTCTGTGCTACACTGTCTTCCCCATGATCCCTTGTACACCATATGTGCCAATCATAATGCCCCTTGATCCCCTTCGCCCTTCCCAACCCCTCCCCTTTGGTAACCATTAGTCCCTTGGAGTCTGTGAGTCTGCTGCTATTTTGTTCCTTCAGTTTTGCTTTGTTGTTATACTCCACAAATGAAGGAAATCATTCGGTATTGTCTTTCTCCTCCTGGCTTATTTCACTAAGCATAATATCCTCCAGCTCCATTCATGTTGTTGCAAATGGTAGGATTTGTTTATTTCTTATGGCTGAATAGTATTCCATTGTGTATATGTACCACCTCCTCTTTATCCATTCATCTACTGATGGACACAGGTTGCTTCCATATCTTGGCTATTATAAATAGGGCTGTGATAAACATAGGGGTGCATATGTCGTTCTGAAACTGAGAACTTGTTTCTTTGAGTAAATTCCTAGGAGTGGAATTCCTAAGTCAAATGGTATTTCTATTTTTAGTTTTTTGAGGAACCTCCATATTGCTTTCCACAATGGTTGAACTAGCTTACATTCCCACCAGCAGTGTAGTAGGATTCATCTTTCTCCACATCCTTGTCAGCACTTGTTCTTAGTCTTTTTGATGCTAGCCATCCTAACTGGTATAAGGCGATATCACATTTTGGTTTTTATTTGTATTTCCCTGATAATTAGCGATGTGGAGCACTTTTTCATGTGCCTGTTGGTCAGCTGAATTTCTTCTTTGGAGAAGTGTCTGTTCTGCCCATTTTTTAATAGGGTTATTTGCTTTTTGGGTGTTGAGGCATGTGAGTTCTTTTTATATTTTGGATGTTAAGCCTTGTTGGATATGTTGTTTACAAATATATTCCCCCATACTGTAGAATGCCTTTTTGTTCTGTTGATGGTGTCCTTTGCTGTACAGAAGCTTTTTAGTTTGGTGTACTCCCATGAATTCATTTTTGCTTTTGTTTCCCTTTCTTAAGGAGATGAGCTCAGGAAGTTGCTCATGTTTATGTCCAACAGATTTTTGCCTATGTTTTCTTCTAAGAGTTTTATAGTTTCATGACTTACATTCAGGTCTTTGATCCATTTTGAGTTTACTTTTGTGTATGGGGTTGGACAATAATCCAATTTCATTCTCATGCATGTAGCTGTCCAGTTATGCCAACAGCAGTTATTGAAGAGGCTGTCATTTCCCCCATTGTATATCTATGGCTCCTATATTGTATATTAATTGACCATATATGCTTGGATTTATATATTTGGGATCTCTAGTCTGTTCCATTGGCTATGGGTCTGTTCTTGTGCCAGTACCAAATTGTCTTGATTACGGTGGCTTTGTAGTAGAGCTTGAAGTCGGGGAGCATAATCTCCCTCCCCACCCGTTTTATTCTTTCTTCTCAGGATTGCTTTGGCTATTCGGGGTCTTTTGTAGTTCCATATGAATTTTAGAACTATTTGTTTCACTTCATTGAAGAATGCTGTTGGTATTTGATAGGGATTGCATTGAATCTGTAATTGCATTAGGCAGGATGGCCATTTTGACAATATTAATTCTTCCTATCCATAAGCATGGGATGTGTTCCCATTTATTAGTATCTTCTTTAATTTCTCTCATGAGTGTCTAGTAGTTTTCAGAGTATAGATCTTTCACTTCCTTGGTTAGGTTTATTCCTAGATATTTTATTCTTTTTGATGCAATTGTGAATGGAATTGTTTTCCTGATTTCTCTTTCTGCTACTTCATCATTAGTGTATAGGAATGCAACAGATTTCTGTGTATTAATTTTTTTAAAATTTTGGTATCATTAATGTACAATTACATGAGCAACATTATGGTTACTAGACTCCCCCCATTATAAGTCCCCATCACATACCCCATTACAGTCATTGTGCATCAGCATACTAAGATGCTATAGAATGACTACTTGTCTTCTCTGTGTTGTACTGTCTTCCCCATAACCCCCCAAACATTATGTGTGCTAATTGTAATGTCCCTTTTACTCCTTATCCCTCCCTTCCCACCCATACTCACCAGTCCCTTCCCCTTTGGTAACTGTTAGTCCATTCTTGGGTTCTGTGAGTCTGCTGCTGTTTTGTTGATTCAGTTTTTTCTTTCTTCTTATACTCCACAGATGAGTGAAATCATTTGATACTTCTCTTTCTCCACCTGGTTTATTTCACTGAGCATAATACCCTGTAGCTCCATCCATGTTGTTGCAAATGGTAGGATTTGTTTTCTTCTTATGGCTGAATACTATTCCATTGTGTGTATGTACCATATCTTCTTTATCAATTCATCTACTGATGGACACTTAGGTTGTTTCCATCTCTTGGCTATTGTAAATAGTGCTGCGATAAACATAGGGGTGCATCTATCTTTTTCAAACTGGAGTGCTGCATTCTTAGGGTAAATTCCTGGGAGTGGAATTCCTGGGTCAAATGGTATTTCTATTTTGAGCTTTTAGAGGAACCTCCATACTGCTTTCCACAATGGTTGAACTAATTTACATTCCCACCAGCAGTGTAGGAGGGTTCCCCTTTCTCCACATCCTCACCAACATTTGTTGTTGTTTGTCTTTTGGATGGTGGCCATCCTAATTGGTGTGAGGTGGTATCTCATTGTGGTTTTAATTTGCTTTTCTCTGATGATTAGCGATTTGGAGCATCTTTTCATGTCTGTTGGCCATTTAAATTTCTTGTTTGGAGAAATGTCTGTTCAGATCCTCTGCCCATTTTTTAATTGGATTATTTGCTTTTTGTTTGTTGAGGTGCATGAGCTCTTTATATAATTTGGATGCCAACCCTTTATTGGATATGTCATTTATGAATATATTCTCCCATACTGTAGGATGCCTTTTTGTTCTATTGATGGGGTCCTTTGCTGTACAGAAGCTTTTTAGTTTGATATAGTCACACTTGTTCATTTTTGCTTTTTTCCCCCTTGCCCGGGGATATATGTTCATGAGGAAGTTCCTCATGTTTATGTCCAAGGGAGTTTTGCCTATGTTTCTTCTAAGAGTTTTATGGTTTCATGACTTACATTCAGGTCTTTGATCCATTTCCAATTTAGTTTTGTGTATGGTGTTAGACAATGACCCCGTTTCATTCTCTTACATGTAGCTGTCCAGTTTTGCCAACACCAGCTGTTGAAGAGGCTGTCATTTCCCCATTGTATATCCAAGGCTCCTTCATCAAATTATAATTGACCATATATGTTTGGACTAATATCTGGACTCTGTTTTCTGTTCTTGTGCCAGTACCAAATTGTCTTGATTACTGTGGCTTTGTAGTAGAGCTTGAAGTTGGGAAGTGACACCCCCCTGCTTTATTCTTCCTTCTCAGGATTGCTTTGGCTATTTGTGGTTCCATATGAATTTTAGAACTATTTGTTTCACTTCATTGAAGAATGCTCTTGGTATTTTGATAGGGATTGCATTGAATCTGTAGATTGCTTTAGGCAGGGTGGCCATTTGACAATATTAATTCTTCCTACCCAAGAATATGGGATGAATTTCCATTTATTAGTGTCCTCTTCAATTTCTCTTGAGAGTGCCTTGTAGTTTTCAGAGTATAGATCTTTCACTTCCTTGGTTAGGTTTATTCCTAGATATTTTATTCTTTCTGATGCAATTGTGAATGGAATTGTTTTCCTGATTCTTTTTGCTAGTTCATCATTAGTGTATAGGAATGCAACAGATTTCTGTATTAGTTTTATTCCTGCAACTTTGCTGAATTCAGGTATTAGTTCTAGTAGTTTTGAAGTGGATTCTTCAGTTTTGGTTTTTATGTACAATATCATGGCATCTGCAAACAGGGACAGTTTAACTTCTTCTTTACCAATCTGGATGTCTTTTATTTCTTTGTGTTGTTTGATTGCCGTGGCTTTCTTGATAATTCTGGCTAGGGGTTCATCTATTCAAATATGTTGAATAACAGTGGGGAGAGTGGGCATCTCTGCCTTATTCCCGATCTTAAGGAAAAGCTTTCAGCTTCTCGCTGTTAAGTATGATGTTGGCTGTGGGTTTGTCATATATGGCCTTTAGAGGTACTTGCCCTCTATACCCATTTTGTTGAGAGTTTTTATCATGAATGGATGTTGAATTTTGTTGATGCTTTTTCAGCATCTATGGAGATGATCATGTAATTTTTGTCCTTTTTGTTGATGTGGTGGATGATGTTGATGGATTTCCTAATGTTTTACCATCCTTGCATCTGTGGAATAAATCTTACTTGATCATGATGGATAATCTTTTTGACATATTTTTGGATTCAATTTGCTAATATTTTGTTGAGTATTTTTGCATGTATGTTCATCAGGGATACTGGTCTGTAATTGTCTTTTTTTGTGGTATCTTTGCCTGGCTTTGGTATTAGAGTGATGCTGGCCTTATAGAATGAGTTTGGAAGTATTACCTCCTCTTCTACTCTTTGGAGAAGTTTAAGGAGGATGGATATTAGGTCTTTACTAAATGTTTGATAAAATTCAGTGGTGAAGCCATCTGGTCCAGGGGTTTTGTTCTTAAGTGGTTTTTTGATTACCAATTCAATGTCATTGCTGGTAATTGGTCTGTTCTGATTGTTTGTTTCTTCCTGGGTCAGTGTTGGAAGGTTGCATTTTTCTAGAAAGTTTTCTAGAAATTTTTCTAGAATATTTCTTCTAGGTTATCCAGTTTGTTAGCATATAATTTCATAGTATTCTCTAATAATTCTTGGTATTTCTGTGGCGTTCATAATGATTTTTCCTTTCTTATTTCTGATTCTGTTTATGTGTGTAGACTCTCTTTTTCTTGATAAGTCTGGCTAGGGTTTTATCTATTTTGTTTATTTTGTTGAAGAAGTGGGTCCTCCTTTCATTGATTCATTTATTCTTCTCAATTTTATTTATTTCTGTTCTAATATTTATTATGGCCCTCGTTCTACTGTCTTTGCACCTCATTTGTTCTTCTTTACTAGTTTCATTAATTTTGAGTTTGGACTGTTTATATGGGATTGTTTTTCTTTCCTGAGGTAGGCCTGTATTACAACATACTTGTGTCTTAGCACGGTCTTCACTGCATCCCAGATTGTGCGTTGTTGAATTATTGTTGTCATTTATTTCCGTATATTGCTTGATCTCTGATTTTATTTGATCATGGGTCCACTGTTTATTTAGGAGTGTATTGTCAAGACTTTTTGTTTGTTGAGGTGTATGAGCTTTTTTGTGGGCTTTTTGTTTTATTTGAGTAATTTATTTCTGATTTCATGCCTTTGTGATCTGAGAAGCTGGTTGGTACAATTTCAATCTGTTTGAATTTACTGAGGCTCTTTTTGTGGCCTAGTATATGATCTTTTCTTGAGAATGTTCCATGTGCGGTTGAGAAGAATGTGTATCCTGCTGCTTCTGGGTGTAGAGTTCTGTAGACGTCTGTTAGGTCGTCTGTTCTAATGTGTTGTTCAGTGCCTCTGTCTCCTTATTTTCTGCCTGGTGATTGGTTGATCTGTCCTTTGGAGTGAGTGGTGTGTTGAAGTCTCCTAAAATGAATGCATTGCATTCTATTTTCCCCTTTAATTCTGTTAGTATTTGTTTCACATATGTAGGTGCTGCTGTGTTCAGTGCATATTTATAATGGTTATATCCTCTTGTTGGACTGAACCCTTTATCATTAAGTAATGTCCTTATTTGTCTTGTGAGTTTCTTTGTTTTGAAGTCTATTTTGTCTGATACAAGTGCTGAAACTCCCACTTTTTTCTCCCTATTAGTTTCATGAAATACCCTTTTCCATCCCTTCAATTTTAGTCTGTTTATGTCTTTGGTTTTGAAGTGAGTCTCTTCTAGGCAGCATATAGATGGGTCTTGTTTTTTTATCCATTCAGTGACTCTATGTCTTTTGATTGGTGCATTCAGTCCATTTACATTTAGGGTGATTATAGGTAAGTATGTACTTTTTGCCACTGCAGGCTTTAGATTCTTGATTACCAAAGGGTCACGGGTAACTTCCTTAGTATCTAAGAGTCTAACAACTCACTTAGTATGCTATTAGAAACACAATCTAAAGGTTCTCCCTCTTTTTTCTTCCTCCTCCATTCTTTATATATTAGGTACCATATTCTGTATTCTTCATCTATCCCATGAATGACTTTGGAGGTAGTTGATATAGTTTGTATTTACTTAGTAATTAATTGTTCTACTTTCTTTACTGCAGTTTCATTACCTCTGGTGATAGCCATTTAGCCTTAGGAAAACTTCCGTCTTTGGAAGTCCCTCCAAAATACACTGTAGAGATGGTTTGTGGGAGGTAAATTCTCTTAGCTTTTGCTTATTTGGAAATTGTTTAATCCTGCCGTCAAATTTAAATGTTAATCTTTCTTGGTAGAGTATTCTTGGTTGGAGGCCCTTCTGCTTCATTGCATTAAATATATCATGCCACTCCCTTCTGGCCTGTAAGGTTTCTGCTAAGAAACCTTAATAGCCTGATGGATTTTCCTTTGTATGTAATCTTTTTTCTCTCTCTGCCTCTTTTTGATAGTCTGTCCTTATCCTTGATCTTTGCCATTTTAATTATTATATGTCTTGGTGTTGTCTTCCTTGGGTCCCTTGTGTTGGGAGATCTGTGCACCTCCATGTCCTGATCAGATTGGGGAAGTTTTCAGTGATTACCTCCTCAAAGACATTTTCTATCCCCTTTTCTCTCTCTTCTTCTTCTGGTACCCCTATAATGTGAATATTGTTCCATTTGGATTTGTCACAAAGTTATTTCAATATTCTTTCATTCTTAGAGATCCTTTTTTCTCTCTGTGCCTCAGCTTCTTTGTATTCCTCTTCTTTAGTTTCTATTTCATTTATTGTCTCCCCCACCATATCTAATCTGCTTTTAAATCCCTCCATTGTATTCCATAATGAATGGATCTCCATCCTAAATTCGTTCCTGAGTTCTTGAATATTTTTTACACCTCCATAAGCATGTTTATGATTTTTATTCTGAAATCTCTTTCAGGAAGATTGATGACATCAGTTTCACCTGAACCTTTTTCTGGTGTTTGTGGGATTTTAGTTTGAACCAGGTTCCTTTAATGATTCATATTTGTACATGGCACCCTGTAGTGCCCAGAAGCTGTACTCTCTGTAGGTGCTCAGCCCCTGGAGCAATGTCAGGAGTTGCAGGAGAGTGGTGCTGGTGCCTGTGGGGAGGAAAGAGATATTTCCTGCTTCCTGCCTGCTATGCCTGTCTCCACTGCCAGAACCAGTGGGCCAACCTCATAGGTGTAAGCCTCTATCATTTGCATTTTTGGCTGCCATAGGCAGGGCTTTCCTCTGGCTTGCCTGACGCCAGGGCAGGGGTTGGTGTTTGCAAGCCAGGTGTGGGCTGGCCAGGAAGAAGGTGCAGCAGGCTGCTATCATGGTGGAGGGCCTTGGAGCTGCATAGCCAGCCAGGGGGTTGGAGCACCTGAAGCTCCTGAAAGTTCCCAACCTGCTGGGCAGAGCATACCCAGAAAATTTTGTCTACCTGTCCTTTCTCCTGAGAAGTAAGGTCTGTGCAATCCTTGCCCCTTTAGCAGCCCTCTCGCTGTTAGGAAGTCTCTCAACTTCCCACCTTTCTATTATTGTCCCAGAGCAGCTGTATATGGATCCCTGTTTTCCACAAGCGGATGGAATCTCAGTCTCTCCATGTATTCTGCCCATCTTAGCTTTCCAACCCCACTAATCACCAGAGCACCAGGCAATGTAGGTTCACGCTCCCAGAGCAGATGTCCAGGGCTAGATGTTCAATAGTCCCAGGCCGCCACTCCTTCCTTGCTCCGTTTCTCTTCCTCCCACTGGTGAGCTGGGGTGGGGGAAAGGCTTGGGTCCTACTGGATCACGGCTTTGGTACTTTACCCTGTTCCATGAGGCCTGTTCTTTTCTCCAGGTGTATGCAGCCTGGTGCAACCTTCTTTCCTGTTGCTCTTTTAGGATTAGTTGTATTAATTATATTTTCATATTAAATATGGTTTTGAGAGGAGGCCTCTGTCTCACCTCTCATGTTGCCTTCTTTAATCCTGTCTGCTGTGTTACCTTATTTTTAAGTCTTTTTAGGGAATTGTATTTTGGATAACAGTTCCTTATCCTTTTGTTGTTGTTACAAAATATCTTTTGCAAACATTTCCTTCTAGTCTGTGGCTTGTCTTCTCATTCTCTTGACATTGTCTTTTGCAGACCATAAATTTTTAATTTCAGTGAAGTTCAGCTTATCTATTATTTCTTACATGGATTATTCCTTTGTTGTTGTATCTAATGTTATTATAGTTATATGCAAGGTTATCTAGGTTTTCCTTATTTTATCTTCTAGGATTTTCATTGTCTTGTACTTTAAGGTCTGTAACCCAATTTGAGTTAATTTTCAGGAAGAGTTTTAGATGTGTGTCTAGATTGTTTTGTATGTGGATGTTCAGTTGTTCCAGCACCATCTGTTGAAAAGACTCTTTACTCTATTGTATTGCCTTTGCTCCTTTATCAAAGATCAGGTGACTACATTTATGTGGGTTTATTACTGAGCTCTCTATTCTGTCCCATTGACCTATTTTCTATTCTTTTGCCAATGTCACAGTCTTGATTTCTGTACCTTTTTAGTAAGTCTTGAAGTCAGGGAGTATCAGTCCTTCAACTTTGTTCTTCTTCAATATTGTGGTGGTGACTCTCGGTCTTTTGCTTCTCCATATAAACTGTAGAATCAGTTTGTTGATACCTACAAAATAATGGTTGGATTTTGATTACACTGTATCTACAGATCAAGTTGGGAAGAACTGATAATTGCCAGTACTGGGCCTTCATCATTCACTTTTCATTCAACAAAAGTTTCATTTGTCAAATGGAACAAACAAGCTATTCTTCACAGTGTTGTTTGAAATACTTTTTATTCATTCAGTAATTGTCTAGAGGGTACTGTTTACCCTGTTACAATGTCTGTTCTCTCAAGGAACTTATCTTTTAGTGGGCAGGGGGGCAGACAATAAGTAAGCATACAAATAAATGCATAATTTCAGGTATGTGTTGTAAAGAAAGCATGTGACAGAGAGAGTGACTGGCAATGAAGGGCTATTTAATGTCAGGGAACTTCTCTGAGGAAGCGTTTGAGCGAATGCATTCATGAAAAGTGCTGTGGGGGTGCTAGCCATGAGAAAAAACTTTCTGAGGGGGAAAAAAACAGAAGGCCCTGGAAGATTAAATGAACTTAAGGGATAGTGTGGAGAAGAGCATTCTGGCTGTAGAATAGTGAGCAGTGGTGAATGAGGTTAAAAAAAAAGGTAGACAGGGTTACTTTATTTTTTGATTTAGGTATAAAATACATGCTGTGAGGTATGTAAAGTGTACTTTACATACAGACTTTAAGTGCACAGCTCAGTGAACGTTTACATCAGTATATACCCATGGATGTGACCTCACCAACATCAAGATATAGAACAAGGGTCAGCAAACGTTTTTTGTAATGTGCCTGAGAGAAAATAGTTTAGGCTTTGTGGGCCTCTGCTGCAACCACTCAGCTCTGTCATTGTAGTAGGAAAGCAGCTATAGATGCAATGTAAATGAACAGACATGGTGGGGGTCCAACATAGTTATGGACACTGAAATTTGAATTACATAGAATTTCTATCCATCCCAAAATATTTTTCTTTTGCTTTTTCCTCAACCATTTGAAAATGTAAAACTATTTTTTGTTTGTGGGATGTACAAAAATCAGCAGTGGGTTGGACTTGCCCTTTGGGCCATAGTTTATCAGCCTCTGATATATTTCTACTATCCCCCTTGTGCTTCCACGCAAGTTAAAATCCCTCTTTCTTAATGGTTATTGTCTTGATTTTTATCACCATCAATTAATTTTGCCTGCTCTTGAACTTTATATAGTGGAATCATATGTATATAACCTTGTGTCTGGCTTCTTTGGCTCAACATGTCTGTCCTGTGGGGATTTTAAACCATGATACATAATTTGGGTTTTCATTTAAATGGACTAAGATGCTATCTGTGGGTCTTAAGAGTGAGAGCAACATGATCTGACTTAAAGGGTCACTCTGGTTGCTGGGATGGAGAATGGAGTAAAGGGAAACAGAAGTGGAAGTGGGAAGTCCAGTCAGGAGTAATTCAAGCAAGAGATGATGGTAGCTGGGTCAGGGTGATAGTCAAGGAAATAGATATTTTGGATTAACTTTGAGTTTGAGCTCATTAATCTATTATCAGTTGTTTTTATTTTTAATAAAGTGTTATAAATAACTCACACTAATACATTTTTTGAATAATCTTTTTGAGACTGGCATAGTGTATTTTCATGTATAAACCATGCCCCTACCCTTAAGGGGTTAGTAATGTTTTTCTGGGATGGGTTGGACAGTTCATTAATACAGATACACAGCAATCAATACTTCATGAAACCCAAGAGGCTATGGGAGCCAAAAGGGATATTAACCAGCCTGAGGGTGGTCAAGAGAGATCACCTGGGGGTTGTGGCCCTTCAGCTAAGTTTTGAAGGAATAGTTGAAAAAAGGATGAAAAAGCATAAGGGAAGACCAAGAGATGTGAGTTCTCTTGGGAGTTCCATGTGGTTCTATAATGTGGTCTCAGAAATATGTAACCTTGGTGCGGAAAATACTTTGAACAGGGCCTAAATGGTTGGGCATTCATCCACTTTTTAAATCAAACAATCTGTCCTGGGTGCTTCTAAGTGCCTTGAGGCTTCAGCATAGGCCAAAGGTAGCAAACTGGCAGCCTGTGGCTGAATCTGACCCTTAGATGTATTTTGGCCCACATTCCTATACAGTGACCACTGGAATTGTGGGCTGAACAGTTGCTGCTGCTTTTGGACAGAACATATATATGGTCTGATCCTCACCTGCCCCTTTTCACTTTATTTCCATTACTTCCTGGACCTTTTGGGTTTTTAAGTTTTCAGTCTTTGGCCTTCGCTGTGAGAAAAAGAGGACTTCAAATCAGTGACAGAGAATGATTAAGTCTTTGAGCAGAATAGGGAAGAGCTAAACTGAGTGGATGAAAAAGCTGAATGAGAGCTTTATCATGGCTTTCTTATCCGGCACGTAAGGGGTATTTAGGTGGTAAATTTTGAGAGTGTGCATATCCTTGTGAGAGACTGCTTGGGTATGAATGCTGTTCTGCCGCTGGATATCCATGAGCCTCAATCCATCTGTAAATTGGGTCATTGTTGGGATTAAAAGATTAATCAGTGCACAAAGTGGCCCCAGTAGAAGGCAGCTGTTATTACTCTAAGGGTGAGGGTATCAAAGTCTTAAAAGGGTTCTTAACCTATTAAGTTGGCCAACAGGTGACTTAGGCGCTTGGAAGCTATTGGGAATACCACCAGAGTTAAACGCAGCAGCTCTGTATAAATGGACCGCCATGGGAATCTACAGGTCTATGCTTCACTGCTAATTTGCTGAAGGTATCTTGACGAATTGCTTCAGCTCTCTGGGTTATCTATTTTTAAAAAGGAGTAAATGGTCCGGGTTCGCAGTTGCATGGCAGCTCTCCTGTCAGGGCAGCTTCTGCGGGAAAGACGCGCTCTTCTGTGAGCTAAACGCATAGCCTCCGGACGGACTACATCTCCCAGCCTGCCTTGCGCCTCCGGCAGCACCCGACGCTAGCACGCGAGCCTCCCGGCTCCAACCTCAGTTAGTCTCTCGCGAGAGGACGAGCCGCGCCGGCGGCAGCGATAGCGAGCTGTGTTGGTGGTAGTGGTGGTGGTGGTGGCGGCCGAGACGGCGGCGGCCATTTTGGCGAGGCCTCGGAAGCAGCGGCGGCAATTCCCTGGGAGTAGCGTCTCCCATTTTCCCCACCCACCGCCTGCATCTCTGTGCCGTGAGAGAAACCAGTGGAAGCAAGGCGGTGGCAATAGCCGTGGGCCCCAGGGAAATTTAAAGGCCGCGAAGGCGGTGGCCAAGAGGGGGCCCTCCCCCCTCCTCGGCGGGAGGGGGGTGGTGCGCACGCCCCCGAGGACACAGGTAAGGAGAGGGAGACAAGATGGCGGACGCTCCACAGTTCCCCCTCCCCTGACGGGTGACTGCGCGCGCAACTTTCTACCGCCGCCTCCCCTCCCACCTTCCCGGGTTGCTGCGCGCGCACCTTCGGCCGTGGCCCCGGGCCGGTGCGCGAGGCTGTCGGCGCGCGCCCATAGAGACAGGCTGAAGTGGGGCCATGCAGGCCGGTACTGGGCCGGGGCGCGTCTCTTCTCCCCTCCGTCCCGTCTGCGCACGCGTGCCCGAGTGAACGAACGAGCCCTGAAAGAACGGACCCAGGTGCGCTCCTGCCCGCTCGCTAACTCCAGCCCCCTCGCTCAGGGGCGCGCGGGAAGAGAAAGGGGGGCGTGGGACGAGCAGTCGGGGCGCGCGCCCACCATATCCAGTCAGAAACCAGGACTTGGCGGCACGAACCCTTCCTTATCTCAGCCTTTCGCGGTCTGGTGGTGGTGGTGGTGGTGGTGGTGGTGGTGGTGGGGGCTTCTTGATGGGCAGGGATGAGAGGATCCCCAGCCCTGCGACCCTTCCGTGCGTGGGTTTAGGTTCCGGCGGGAGCCCCCGGGCGGTGCGCGCAGCCGGAACACTCCGCCTCCAGGCGCGCACGCGCGGGCCCCTCCCCCAGTCAGTTGCGCACGATGGGTGGGGTGGGAGTCTGGGAGGGGGCGGGGCTATTTTAGGGCTAGTGGTAACTTGGGGCAGAGGTCGGGGGTGACGTTTGGTCAATCTGTTGGAAGGGGTTGGGGGACGGTACTGAAGCCTGGGGTCGAGAGTTCAAACGTCTTGGATTCTGGTTAGTTTGGGTCTGTGAATCTGTTGTGGAGGAGGGAGTGAATCAAAGGCTGCACGATAGTTAAGGAATTACCTTAGACAGTGGGGAAACACTTCCGGGCCTTGTGTGGGTTTACCCTGCCTGTTTCCGGGGCAGGTTCTTTACAGTTTGTGGCTTTCCTCCCATCTGACTGATCCTCTGTTGTCTTTTGCTCAAGTTCTTGTGTTTGTGGAAGTACGGCACAGGTATAGGAGTCACAGGGCCCTGACCTGAAGAAGAGAGGATTCTCCTGTGACTATGTTAAGCCCTCACTGGAACGGAGAGCAGGCAGCCAGCACCTTTTTTAGCTCTTCTAGATGCGACAGCTCTTTTGCTTTATTTGCCTTCCATTCAGTGGTTGGGGCCTTAAGCTTTTTAAGCTTTTTTGTTGTTTCACTTCCCTGCGCCTCCCCATATCTTAACGTCCCTAGGGAATTACATTTTCATAAAACACGATTTGCTTTTATTATTCCAAAATGTGAGTTTTTCCTGCTACTGTAACTCTTCTTTTAAGCCTTTGAACTGACTTAATTATGTTTAAAAACCTCAAAAATTGGTGTAAAGAAGGCTTTGATGGATGTTGGTGAATGGGATTGGTTCCTCAGTCGTATTTTGCTGCTCTTCTGTTGCAGGCCTGATTCTCCTCAGTACGGCGGCACCGTGGAAGTACAGACTTCCACAGGGGCTGTGGTCTCAGCTCACAAAGGTGAGGGTTCAGATACCATTTTGTGTACTGATGTTTGAGATAATTAGTGAAAGAAGTATCTCTCGTTTGATAACAGTGACACAACAGAACTGGGACTATGTATAAAGATCAAATTACCCTCGCTCTATCAAGGAGTAGCATTAGTACGTCCTCCGTGGTTTTGACATAAGACTACGTAGGTTTAAGTCTTCCTACCACTTTCCTCTGTGTGACCATATGCAAGTCATTTGGTCTCTTTGTGTCCTTATTTCCTAATTTATAAAATAGAGAAATATTAGAATAGAAGCTCCATTTAGGTCAGGGATTTTTTTCTGCATGGTTTTCTCCTCATTGTGTAGGAGAAGCTAAATAAAGGTCAATTTTATTACTGTGTGAAAAGCATCTTGTTCATAAGGTAAATATGAGGATTGTAGAACACATAAGGTAAGTACTTAGTAGAATATGTGGTACATAGTAGATGCTCAAGAAATGTAGGCTAATATTACTGTTGATATATCTTTTTTCCTTAATTTACTCCTGTTTTCTTTTTTAATTTTTTAAAATACCATTTCTACTCTTTTTCCCAACTGTAGTTGCTCCAGAGGCCAGTGGACCTGAGCGGAGGCTGGGACGCCCTAGTGGGCCCCGGGCCCTGGAAGGCGGGTCCCGGTGGCCGGTGGCCCAGAATGAGGCCAGCTCCCAGCATGCCCTGCAGTCGGACGCCAGCCCCTCGGCCAGCAGCAGTGGTGACAACAACCCAGTCATTCTTCAGGCATCCAAAGAGGAGCCTGGGAGTGGGACCATGCAGAGCAGCCCCTCCCCTGCTCACCCTCAACTCCCAATCCTGCAGACACAGGTTTGAAAGTGGGGAGGGTTTCTTCTGTGCTTCTGCCTTGTGGGCTGCCAGCTCTGAGGCAGAAGGAATGTGGCAGGTTTTAGCCACATTTCTATGATTCTAGTTACCTGGATAGCTGAGTTTGTAGAATCTTTGGTGATCAGGTGGGCTGTCAAGCCTATTGGATACTCACATTCTACTTGTATCATTGAACTCTCAGAGTGTGAAAACTCATTACCTGAAAATGCTTGAATTAGGCCGGGTTGGAAATGGAGATTGGGACATGCTTCTGAGACTGTGGGCTTTGAGGATAGCTCAGTTTCTTTTGGAACTGAAACAAGGTAGGCATTATTTGATGGTGTGTAGTGTTCATTCTTTTTTCATACCAAAGAAGTGCAGGGGGTAGGAAAAATGGCTTTTGTCATCAGACAGACCTAGGTTTGCATACAGTAGGCCTTTAATGGTTATGGATTTGATACTTATAATTTTCATGAGCAGCTAGGAAATTTTGTGACATACTGTCTTGTTGAAATGAGGTAGTAATTTGAGTGCACACTGGCAAGTTTGTGTGCTGGAGTGAATTTCATGAGTTCCCTCACTATCCACATTTAAGTAGGAACTTGAACTCTACTTCTTATTGCCTGTGCAGTAGCTTGTAATAGGTGGATGTTTAAGAACAATGGCCAGTCCCACCTGCCTCCCCAGTATAGGAAACTACCAAGATTTGTGATGAACATAAAGAGAGTTAGGTAATTTTGGGGGGTTTTTGATGCCATTTGAATTTGGTGGCTTTTGGAATTCATTTGCATAGGTGAATCTGCCATACTTGCTGTGGAAAGGAGGGAAAAATAGTTGTTTCTGTGAGTGAAGTCATTGAATTTCTGAAAGGACCATTAAAATTTGAAGTCATATGCTATAGTAGTATTCTTGAACTTGGCAACTGCATAAATGTCAGGCTGTGATGATTCTTGCATGCCAACCATCCAGTATAAACTTGGTTCTGCCATCTTGAGTACTTTATGGAACCTATCCCAAATGTTTGTATTTATAAAAATGAGAATACCTTACTCCAGGGTTTTTCCCTTGTGAAGGTTAGAATGATAGGAAACTCTTGGTACAGTGATAAGTATTCATTTTATCAACCATTTTCCCCTTTTCTAGATGGTGTCGGACGGCATGACAGGCAGCAATCCTGTGTCTCCTGCCTCATCCAGTTCCCCAGCCTCTAGTGGGGCAGGTGGCATCTCCCCCCAGCACATAACTCAAGATTCCTCTCTGGATGGACCTTCAGGGCCCCCAAATGGTGCCACAGTGCCCCTGGAGGGCCTCAGCTTACCCCAGGCTGCTGACTTTGCTAACAAGGGCCCAAAGTGGGAGAAGAGCCATGCTGAGATTGCAGAGCAGGCCAAGCATGTATGTATTGGGAAGGTCCATGAGGCTTCTTGGTAGTCTTCTTCCTTCAATTCTTAATGTCCCACGGGCATTTACATTTCTTTCCTTGTCATACACTTAAGATTATAGGCTCTGTCTTACATGATCTTGAGCAGGTTACTTGAACTCTGAGCCTTATTTCCTTTTCTATAAGAGGGGGAGAGTGTAATAATCTCCAGACTATTATGAAGTTTAAATTAATGGGGAAAGTATACATGAAAGTGCTTTGTAAATGTGAGGCTCTTAAGATTTATTCATTTCTACTTCTCATTTCTGTCTCATAGCCTTTTAATACTTATGCTGTGGTAAGTGCGGTCCCTAGGCCAGCAGCTTCATTATCACCTGAGAACTTGATAGAATGCAAATTCTTAGTGCCCCTTTTCCACTTACTCATTTTAAAACTGTGGGTGGGGCCCAGCAGTCTGTCTTACAAAGCACTCCAGATGATTCTGGTGCATGCTCAAATTTGAGAGCCATTGGTTTACCACCTATGTCTGTCATGATGTTTCCTTCATCAGACCACTTAGTTCCCTGTTTTATCTCTGGTCATTACTTCTTCTGATATAGATTTTGTCAGGAGAGGACAAGAGTAAAGCAGTTGTCATGAGTTCTTAAGTCACCTCTGTTAAATTAAAAAAAAAGCTCAAATGCTGTTATTTTTTCCTTATGAAATATAATCAGTATAGAAAATGATCTTTTTATTATGCTAACCACTGTTAATATTATCATGTGCAACTTGTCAGTATTATCTTCAACAAAATATGCCATTTCATAAAAATATTTTTAAAAACAGAAACCAAGATTGTGTAAACTGCACTTTATAGCATATTTCTAAGCATGAAGAGATCCTTGCATAAGTGGAATTCTATTGTGATAAAAATCCTTTGAATCTAGAGTCAGTAAGGAAGCATGCACTCCCTGCTCTGAGAAGTTCCCCTTGGGGTGTTTTCCCACATCTCCCTTATATTCATGGGGCATGGAAATTTCAATGGAAATAATGGAAAGAGCATGAAATCTGGCATCTGAAGTCATTAGAACTGTTTTTTTTACTCACCTGAAGAGAGTGGTATGTGTAGGATTGGTATGTGGATTTAAAACAAGCATAAAACAATCAGTCCAGTCAGTGCCTATGTGTAGTCAATGCTCAGGAATTCAGCCATGGTAATGAGGTGGAGTATATTTCTGGTAACTTGACTGACCTAGCTCTTTCTCATTAGGAGGCTGAAATTGAGACTCGGATTGCTGAGCTGCGGAAGGAAGGTTTTTGGTCACTGAAGAGACTGCCTAAAGTGCCTGAGCCTCCCCGCCCCAAAGGCCACTGGGACTATCTGTGTGAAGAGATGCAGTGGCTCTCTGCTGACTTTGCTCAGGAGCGCCGTTGGAAACGGGGTGTGGCTCGTAAGGTATGTCCTCAACTGGGCCTACCTTCCATTTCTTTCCCAGGTTTGCTTTTCCTTGGTAGGTGGATTGGTTGGAAGGTAACCAAACAACAGTAGAGATTGTTTATCAATTCCCAGTCCCAAGAGGCAAGCTCTGACTTCCCAGGTTTCTTAGCATTGATTTTTCTCTTTGCCTTTAACTTGGGGAGGGGCGAGGGACTGACCTTGGAGTGTTTTCACACTGGATCCTCATTCCTGCAGGTGGTGCGCATGGTGATCCGGCACCACGAGGAGCAGCGGCAGAAAGAAGAACGGGCTCGGAGGGAGGAGCAGGCCAAGCTGCGCCGAATTGCCTCTACCATGGCCAAGGATGTCAGGCAATTCTGGAGCAATGTGGAAAAGGTAGGCAACAGGGATTGGGAAAGAAATGCCTTGGGTTTGGTTGGTGGGTAGTATGGTAGCATGAATGATCAAAACTTTTCCTTGAGAGAGTGGGTGTTACAATTTTGAGAATTTTAATGACATTTCTGTTGCTGTCTCATCTCTTAATGACATTAAGCTGTCTCATCTCTCCCCTGTACTTCTTTATGCTTTCTTCAGAAGCACGCTTAGGGTCTTTTAGCTCTTCTCTGCTGAAAAGCCAGCCCAGGGCCTACCATAGAGGAGGCTTCCCTAAATGTTGGGTAAAAGAGCACATGAATACATAAATGATTATCTTGGTGACCTGTCCATTTCATCCTTGTGGCAGGTGGTGCAATTCAAACAACAGTCTCGGCTTGAGGAAAAGCGCAAAAAAGCTCTGGATCTGCACCTAGACTTCATTGTGGGGCAAACTGAAAAGTACTCAGATCTTCTGTCTCAGAGCCTCAACCAGCCACTAGCCTCCAGCAAAGCAAGCTCTTCCCCTTGCCTTGGCTCCTCCTCAGCTGCCTCTAGTCCTCCACTCCTGGTTTCCCAGCTGGATGATGAAGGTGTGTGTCCTCTTTAGCTCTGTTACTATTCCTCATGTGCCCTTTCCAGAGCTGAAAACCCACCCTGTGGCTTGCAGGGCCCCGTGGACTTTGTGACCTTGTTCTCCTGCTATAGATGGGGACTTCCAACCCCAAGAGGAGGAAGAAGAAGATGATGAGGAGACGATTGAGGTTGAAGAACAACAGGAAGGAAATGATGCAGAGACCCAGAGGCGTGAGATTGAGTTGCTTCGCCGTGAGGGAGAACTGCCACTGGAAGAGCTTCTCCGTTCCCTCCCCCCTCAGCTGCTAGGAGGGCCTTCCAGCCCCTCTAGAACCCCCTCATCTCATGATAGTGATACCCGAGATGGGCCTGAAGAAGGTGGTGAAGAAGAGCCCTCTCAGGTATTAAAGGTAAGGACAGTGGGAGGGCTCAGAGTGGGAGCAGAGGGAGAGAGATTCAAGGACTGAGTTCTGCACTTACAAGTTTGTGGTTTTTAGGAGTCCTCCCTGATTAAGGGCAACTGGCTTTCATTTGGGGATGGATAGGGAAGAATTATGGTTTGGGGCAAGTTGGAGTCTGCGGTGAGCAGTTTCTGATGCTGTAGTGGAAGAGTGTACTGTACTATTCTTTAAATAGTGTGACCTTGAAAAAATGCTTTTTCTGGCCTTTGCCACTTGTCTGAAATGGCCCTCATACTCCCTTACTGGTTTGTAGGTTTGGGTCTTGGATGGTAACCTTAATATCTATTGCAGACCTAACCTCTGTTTTTCCATGTCTGAGTGCTTTGGGATGGTGTTAGGAACCTACATTTCTAGCACTTTCATAGGTCCTTCCCCAGGCAGTGGGGCCAGGATTTGGTAGCTGGTGCTGAAAGAAAACCCTTGATTTCATCCTTGCCCTGGGACTATGCCAGTGGCAGCTGTCACTCAGTGGGACAGAGAGACTATGTTGTGATATCTTATTCAGTATCGTGCCTTTCTCTTGTTCTAACCTTGGGCCCTCTCCCTTCTCTCCTTTTTCATCCTTTGCCATGCAGGTAAAGCGCCCACATTCCTCTGTCACACAGTGCAACAAACAGCCTTGGCATCCAGATGAGGATGATGAAGAGTTTACTGCCAATGAGGATGAGGGTCAGGCCTGTTTTTTTTTCCTATTGCCTCTTACCCCTTGAATTGTCTGGACCTAATATTTCAGGCTTTTTCTTACCTTTTCCACTTAGGCTTTGTTTTGTGGCTCTGTCCTCACTGATCTTGCTTCATTCTTTTCTGTAGCGGAAGATGAAGAGGATACCATAGCAGCTGAGGAGCAGTTGGAAGGGGAGGTGGATCATGCCATGGAGCTGAGCGAGTTGGCTCGAGAAGGTGACATTCACTAGACATTTTACTGAGCATCCACTAAATGTCTCCTCTGTGGAGAGTGCCAGGGATAAAGATATGAATAAGATATTTTTTATCCCCCTTGGAGGAATTTCAGGTCTAATGACAAAGATTTATAAACAAATAATTACAAATAGAATATGATGCCTGGTTATGCCGGGCAAGTGATGTGATAGCTCAATGGAGGGAAGAGTATTGTAAGAGGGTATTGGTCACGTTTGACTTGAACCTTAAAGGGAAATTCATAGATTGATAGTGGCCTTCTCAGCAGAAGACAGCATTATCCACGGTTCTAGCCCAGGTTGTAGGGCTTGGTTTTAGTAGCTGGTACTGAAAGTAAACTTTTGTCTCTCCTCAGATGTGGGACTAGCAATGTCTACAGAGACTTAGGTAAAATGAACTGACACCACTCAGATCTCTCCTTCTTCCTCCTCCTCAAGCACCCAAAGCTTAACCCCATTTCTTCTCCAGGTGAGCTATCTATGGAGGAGCTACTGCAACAATATTCAGGAGCCTATGCCTCTGATGCCTCTCTCCCAGGTTCTGGGAGTAGCGAAGAGGAAGATGAAGATGAGGTTGAAACTAACAGCTCTGACTGTGAACCAGAGGGGGCAACAGAAGCTGATGAGGTTCCTCAAGAAGATAGTAGCAGTCAATTAGGTGAGTGTGTGGTCATGAGACAGGAGCTGGGGAGGGCAGGCACTGGAAGAGCAGTTATGTTGAGCAATAAGCCTTGGTCTTGTGTTTTAGATTCTGCTGAAGAGCAAAGCGAGGAAGTGGAAGATGAGCATTCAGAGGAGGAAGAAATAAGCAGTTCAGAATCAGAGGAATCTCAGTCTGATGAGTCTGAAGAGTCCCAATCACAGAGCCAAGTAGATGAAGAAGAGGAGGAAGATGATGACTTTGGAGTGGAGTACTTGCTTGCCCCGGATGAAGAGCAGAGTGAAGCAGATGGAGGGAGTGGACCTCCCACCCCAGGGCCCACCACCTCTCTAGGTCCTAAGAAAGAAATTACTGACATAGCTGCAGCAGCTGAAAGTCTCCAGCCCAAGGGTTACACCTTGGCCACTACCCAGGTATCCTCAGGCCAACCTTCTGTTTTTGCATATCTTGACATTTCTGTTGCTCAGTGACAGATGCCTCAGTTCCACCATGATACCTCTCTTCTTCCCACCAGGTGAAGACACCTATCCCTCTGCTCTTGCGGGGTCAGCTCCGGGAATACCAACACATTGGGCTGGACTGGCTGGTTACAATGTATGAGAAGAAGCTTAATGGCATTCTTGCTGACGAGATGGGACTAGGCAAGACAATCCAGACCATCTCCCTGCTTGCCCACTTGGCCTGTGAGAAAGGTAACTAGGCAGGTTCTTTCCTCTTGGGTCTCCTTGGCCAACTCCCTGGGAAGCTTGTTTAGTGGTGACTCCAGCTGCAAGATAGTGAAACACTCTTACTACCTATCTTAGCTTCATTCTGGTCAGTATTGAGAGGCCAACATAGGTGCTAGGATTCTTAGGCAGAGCCTTTAGGTCAGAGTGGTCAGGGTTATACCTGAGGAAACAGAACCTCAAGTTTGTTTTCTTGGCATCTCTCATTTTTGTTTTTTAATTCTGTATTTAAGACCTTTCTTATTTTTTAAAATTAAGGTATAATTGACATAAAACATGTTTCAGAGGTACAACATATTTCCATATTTGTATATGTTGTGAAATGATTTCAGTAAATCTAGTTAACATCTGGAATCACAGTTACAAAAAAAGTTCTTTTTCTTACGAGAATTTTGAAAATCTACTCTCTTACGAACTTTCAAACATGCAGCGTCATATTATTAACTATAGTTACCTTGCTGTACATCTCTCATTCTTTTGCTGAACAGGTAACTGGGGTCCCCATTTGATCATTGTCCCCACCAGTGTGATGTTGAACTGGGAAATGGAGCTGAAACGTTGGTGTCCCAGCTTTAAAATCCTTACTTACTATGGAGCACAAAAAGAGAGGAAGCTCAAGCGGCAGGTTTGCTCCTTCATATGATCACTTCCGCTCACTCCCTGTTGGTGCCTGTTAACTTTTAGGCCTCTTTCCTCAGATGAGTTCCTTTCCCTCCCTTTTTTGTTGCTACATTCTGCTCTTGGGACTTTCTCTTTTCTCCCAACCTCAATTCTGTCCCTTGAGGACTTTAGCATGTCTTCCCTTTGTCCTTTCTTTTTTTTTCACCCCACTGTCTGCTACTTTCTCCTGATACCTCAGGGCTGGACCAAGCCCAATGCCTTCCATGTGTGTATCACGTCTTACAAGCTGGTGCTGCAGGACCACCAGGCCTTCCGCCGCAAGAACTGGCGCTATCTCATTCTGGATGAGGCTCAGAACATCAAGAACTTTAAGTCACAGCGCTGGCAATCACTGCTCAACTTCAACAGGTGGAGATGGAGATGATGGGGATTTGTTGGGATGGTTGCCTTGGCCTAAAGGGTGGGATGCTCAGATGTTGGGGACCTTACTGACCATCCTCCCTCTTATTTCCTCTCATTTTTTGCAGCCAGAGACGCCTGCTCCTGACGGGAACCCCCTTGCAGAACAGCCTTATGGAACTGTGGTCCTTGATGCACTTTTTGATGCCCCATGTCTTCCAGTCTCATCGCGAATTCAAAGAATGGTTCTCTAACCCCCTAACTGGCATGATTGAGGGCAGCCAAGAATACAATGAAGGTCTGGTCAAACGCCTACACAAGGTAGGGCCTTAACATTTTGCCATAGGTATTGGGGAATGGTGAGGAACCAAGGGCAATTCCCAGAAAACTTAGGGAGAGGGAGGTCAACAATGAGCTGAATTCCCCTAGTTATCAGGCTTCAGTGTTCTAATGACTAAGCCTTTGCCAAATTGAGTGACCTCATCTTAGGCATTTTTTTAATGGTGATATTTCTGTTCTTCTCTGAGTAGAATCACACTGGTGATCAGTCCCTGCTTGGATTTCTTTACATCCGGCTTTCTTCAGCTTTATATTTATGTTTTCTGTCTCATTGTCTCTCTCCTTTCTTTTTTTTTTCAGTCTTCTCTGATTCCTCTTCCTTTGTCCAGCTCTTCAGTAACATCTCTCGGCATTCTGATCTTTACTTTTTAGTTTTCCAATTTACATATATCATAGGCATAATCATTCATAAGGCTTTAAGACTCTTCAATTCATATTTTTAATCCCTTGACTCTTTGAGTCACTTGACCTGTATTCAGACTTCTGACTTGATGTCTTAAATTGAAAGTTCCTCTTGAACTCATTCTGTCCTTATCATTTTGACTTCATTTTGGTCAATCACACTATCATTTTGGTAAATCAAATCAGAAACCAAGAAGTCATTCTTGATTATACTTGTTCCTTCATTTTATTCCCTTATTTAAATTTTTCCATGTCAACTTGATGACTATGTGCTGTCAGATTTTACCTCCTAAGATCATAGATTTGCCTTTTGTTTTCTATGCTGTTGTCAGTGCCTCAGTTTTTATTCTCCCCTTCTCTACTGGCTTTACTTTTGTAATCTTATAAATTTACAGTTACTCCTTGAATGTAAGTTGAGTCGTCCCTTTTGCATAGTTAGTTGCTCTGCCCTTAGTTTTATGATCTCAGATGTTACAGTATCATCAACTTTATATCTGCTTCAACAGAAAGTAAATTCCTTGAGAGAGGAGGGCTTGCACCTGACTCATCTTTGTGTTATTGGTTCCTCGTGTTGCTCTATGAGTGTTTACTGATGGGCTAAGCTACTTCTTAGTACATCATCAGGGCAAGGCCCAGCTAGAAGGACTCAGTGCCTGCTGTTCTTCTGTCACCCTCCTGCTTATTTGCTTTTAGGTTTTGCGGCCTTTTTTGCTGCGCCGAGTTAAGGTGGATGTTGAGAAGCAGATGCCTAAAAAGTATGAGCACGTTATCCGCTGCCGGCTATCCAAACGCCAACGCTGTCTCTATGATGACTTCATGGCACAGACCACGTAAGGGAGAACTGAGGGTGAGCCCTGGGACCCTAGATTAGAGCAGAGGTGACAGGATGTCCCATTTATTTTTCTTCTCTCCCAGAACTAAGGAGACACTAGCCACAGGCCATTTCATGAGTGTCATCAACATTTTGATGCAGCTGCGTAAAGTCTGTAATCATCCAAATCTATTTGATCCTCGACCTGTTACCTCCCCGTTCATCACACCAGGCATCTGCTTCAGCACCGCCTCTCTAGTGCTAAGGGCCACTGATGTTCATCCCCTCCAGGTAAGTAGTTGCTTCCAAGGTTATTAGCATTAATCCATCCCTGTTCCTTTTCCTTAGGCTAGAGTCTGACCTGCATCCTTACCTCCGGGTCATCTCAGCATGATTTCCCTAGTTTTTTTGTTTTCTAGCTGTGTGGCTTGGGGCAAGGTACTTATTAACCTCTAACCATAAGTTTGTTTGCACTTCAAAATAGTGATCAAAAGGCCTGTTCTGCAGTGTTTGTGAGAATTGTGTTAATATTTTTGGAAGTCCCTGGCATATTAATAGTTGTTAGATATTATTTTTCGTACCTACTCCTTCCCTCTTTATGGCCACTTACCACTCCCATAAATTTTTGTTCTTATTGTGGTGAAATATGTGTAGTAAGTTTTTACCATTTTAACTGTATGGTTCAGTGGCATTAACTACATTCACATTGTTGTGCAACCATCACCACCGTCCATCTTCAGAACTCTTATCATCCTTCCAAACTGAAACTCCATACCCATTAAATAATAACTTCCCCTTTCCCCCTGCCACCTCCTCCCAGCTTGATAGCCACTATTCCTTTCTGTTCCCATGACTACCCTACGTACTTACATAAATAGAATCATACAATATTGTCCTTTTGTGACTGGCTTATTTCACCTAATAATGTCTTTAAGGTTCATCCATCTTGCAGCATGTGTCAGAATTGCCTTCCTTTTTAAGGTTGGGTAATATTTCATTTTATATATATATACATGTATATATGTAAAATTTATCTGTGTATAGAATATTTTATCTATCCATCAGCGTACACTGGGTTGCTTCTACCTTTTGGCTTTTGTGAATAATGCTGCTATGCACATACGTATACAAATATCTGTTCAAGCCCCTGCTTTCGTTTCTTTTGGGTATATCCTTAGAAGTAGAATTGCTGGGTCATATGGTAATTCTAATTTTAATTTTTTGATGAACTGCCATACAGTTTTCCACAGCAGCTGCACTGTTTTACATCCCCACCAGCAGTTCATAGGAGTTCCAGTTTCTTCACTTCATTGCTATCACCTGTTTACTGCTTTTTGATAGTAGCTATCTTAATGGGTATGAGGTGATATATCATTGTGATTTTGATTTGCATTGCCCTAATGATTGGTGATGTTGAACATTTTTCATGTGCTGAATTTGTATCTTCTTTGGAGAAACGTCTATTCAAGTGTTTGCTGTTTTTTTAATTGGGTTGCTTTTTTGTTGAATTGTAGGAATTCTTTATATGTTCTGGATGTTAATCACTTAGCAGATACATGATTTGCAAATATTAGTTCCCTTCTAGTGTTGCCTATTCTCTCTGTTGATAGCATCCTTTGATGCAGTGTAATTTATCAATTGTTTTTTTCGTTGCCTGTACTTTTGGTGTATAGCCAAGAAATCATAGCCACACTGGTTCCTCTGACACCATGCTTTTGTGCCCCTTCTTGTGCCAGCGGATAGACATGGGTCGGTTTGATCTTATTGGCCTGGAGGGTCGTGTCTCTAGATATGAGGCTGACACTTTTCTGCCCCGGCACCGCCTCTCCCACCGGGTACTACTAGAGGTGGCTACTGCTCCTGACCCCCCACCCCGACCCAAGCCAGTCAAGATGAAAGTCAACAGGTACCAGGGCTAAGGCATAAGGGGGTGGGGTTCCTAGAAAAAATGGCTATAGCTGGCTGAGAGGAATTGGGATGGAAAGAAAAGAGTTGGAGGCTAGGCTAGAATGTTTATATGGGATGCATGCAAAATACTGTGGAAGGAAAGGGAAGAGAATGACTAGAAGAGGGTCTTGGGATGGGCCCTTGTGTTTGTCATTGATTTTCTTCCCCCTCCATCTGTTTGGTGCTTTTCATTTATCTCTGATGTCTTTCCCTTTTTCTCTTTTGGGTCTTTTCCATTTTTCCCCTTTCCTTTTATAATCTCTATTTTTCTGCTTCGTTTTCCTTATTCCTTTCTTTTTCTACTTTTTATTTGTCTTCTCCACCCATCCCTTTGTTTTTTCCTCATAGGATGCTTCAGCCAGTGCCCAAGCAAGAAGGCCGGACAGTGGTGGTGGTGAACAGCCCACGGACCCCTCTGGGCCCCGTCCCAGTCCGACCCTCTACAGGCCCTGAACTCTCAGACCAGCCCTCTCCTGGCCCAACACCTCCAGTTTTGCCAGCACCACTGATGGTGTCGGCCTCACCTGCTGGGCCCCCACTTATTCCAGCATCCCGGCCTTCTGGCCCAGTGCTGTTGCCCCCACTGCAGCCAAACAGTGGGCCTCTCCCCCAGGGTGAGTTGCAAGAGAGACAGGATGTTGGGGGCGGGGATTGGGGTGGCAATAGTACTTAACTAAATTATTCAGACTGGGGAAGAAGAAGTGAAATTAGGGTGTTTGAGGAGCTGGTTTAGAGACAGGTGTGGTATTTGACTGGTAGAAGAGAATATGTGTGGTGGTTTCTGGGAGCAGGCTAAGGCTCCAGTCAGTATATCTGACAGGTGGTTGCTTTGTATCTACAGTGTTGCCATCCCCCCTGGGGGTCCTGAGTGGGGGGACCTCACGGCCTCCCACCCCAACCCTATCCCTGAAGCCAGCCCCACCTGCCCCTGTTCGCCTGAGTCCTGCTCCACCCCCAGGCTCCTCCAGCCTATTGAAGCCCCTGACAGTGCCACCAGGCTTCACCTTCCCTTCTGCTGCCACCACCACCTCTACCACCACAGCCACTGCTCCCACCATGGCAGTGCCAACTCCTACTCCTGCACCACAGCGCCTCATCCTGTCTCCTGATATGCAAGCTCGCCTGCCCTGTAAGTTCCCAAGGCTTTGAAAGGGTAAAGGACTTGAGATAGGAAGAAAGCTTATCTGCCATGGAGCTGGAGAAGAAAAAATCTCAGGGACATTAAGAGTGTCCTCAAAGGATATCCTTACATTCTTACATTATCAGCCTTTATGTTTCTTACATTCTAGGTAGCTAACATACATTATGTATTTTACCAGACATTGATAATTTGTAATCAAGTAAGGGCCCTCCAGGAGTGGGGCGGATGACACATAGATGGGTAAGTAGGTCAGTCTAGCAGTAGAAAATTATTTGGGATAAAAGTTCAGCATAGACGAGGGGGTGGGATTAGCTCAGTATGGTGGCAGGCCATTAGAGGATGTAAAGTAGATTGCTAAGCAGCTAAGTGGGACTGGAAGGAGTAGTGTGTCAAAAGCTCAAAGGCTGTAGGTGAAGGCTATTGGGACATGGTAAATTGAGGGAAAGGGTTGAAGAACTGGAGACTTCTGCCTCTTGAGAGTCTGTGAGGTGGTCCTGAGCAGAGTGAGCTGTGTGTGCATTAAGCCCTTCTTTGTTTGTAGCAGGTGAAGTGGTCAGCATCGGGCAGTTAGCCTCACTGGCACAACGTCCAGTGGCTAGTGCAGGGGGAAGCAAACCTCTCACCTTCCAAATCCAGGGCAACAAGCTGACTTTGACTGGTGCCCAGGTGCGCCAGCTTGCTGTGGGGCAGCCCCGCCCGCTGCAAAGTAGGTAAAACCCACCCCCTGTCCTGCCTTTTTCCTTTTTTTCTTTGTCCCCTTGTTTTTGTGGCTCTTTTCAGATGTTAGTCTTTATGTTTCTTTGCCTAGCTTTTGGTGGGTGGCGCCAAAGGGAATGTTTGGAGGGGGTCTTTTGGTAAAGATAAAGATAAAGATAAGGTCATTCTAGAAAAGTTATCCCCTCTCTGTTCTTTCCCTCTCCTATTGCCCTTGCCTCTGCCCTCCTCTGGCTGATTAGCTGCTTCTCTCTCTTTCTCTCTTCCCTTAACCCAGGGAATGTGGTGCACCTGGTGTCAGCAGGGGGGCAGCACCACCTCATCAGCCAGCCTGCTCATGTGGCCCTCATCCAGGCTGTGGCCCCGACCCCTGGCCCCACCCCTGTCTCTGTGCTGCCTTCTTCGACCCCCAGCACCACCCCTGCCCCCACTGGCCTCAGCCTTCCGCTTGCTGCTAACCAGGGTGAGGCTCCTGGCCTTCCTACTTACTTAGCCCTTGCTGGCCTCAGTCCTTCCAGGCATGCCCTGGGCTATTGTCCTTCTAGCCTTCCCTCAGTGTTGTTTTCCTTTGCCAGTATCTCCAGTATCTGTCTGCTACCCTCTCCTGCCCTGGACTTCTTCCATTCTTTGGGTCTCTTGTTTCTTTTCTACCTTCCTCTCAATGTAGCTTCCTCTTGCAGTGCCACCAACCATGGTGAATAATACAGGCGTGGTGAAGATTGTAGTAAGACAGGCCCCTCGGGATGGACTGACTCCTGTTCCTCCGTTGGCCCCAACACCCCGGCCTCCGAGCTCTGGGCTTCCAGCTGTGTTGACTTCACACCCCACATTAACCCCTGGCCGGCTACCCACACCTACGCTGAGTACTTCCCGGGCCCCCATGCCCACATCCTCTCTGATGAGACCCCTTCTCAAGCTGGTCCACAGCCCTCCTGAAGTCAGTGGTGAGTCCAGGTGGCTGAGGCCAGAAATTTTTGTCAGGAACAGAAATAGGCTGATGGTTCTCAGGGTTTCTTAGTCAAAACAGATCCCTTCATTATCAGCATAATGACTCCCTTTGCAGTGGGCCCCAGAACTAGGCTGCTGAGCCCTTGCCTAATTCCAAGATATGTTTGTTGGAACCACAAGGGAAAGGAGATGTCACATTCCTTGAATCTTTGACCGTATGGCATGGGAGCAAAGGTTTTCTAGGAAACAGGTGAAGCTTTGGGTTAAGAGAAAGGGTGGGTCAGGGTAATAGAAGGAGCAAGAAAAGAATTCTGGGGCTAACTCATCCTCTGTCTCCACAGCTTCATCACCCGGAGCTGCTCCCTTGACCATCTCTTCTCCTCTCCCTGTGCCGTCCTCACTCCCTGGGCCAGCCTCTTCTCCGATGCCAGTTCCCAACTCCTCTCCCCTTGCTAGCCCTGTGTCCTCTACAGTTTCAGTTCCAGCGTCATCTTCATTTTCCATCTCTGTCTCCACCACGCTTCCTGCCCCAGCCTCAGCTCCACTTACTATCCCCATCTCTGCCCCCTTGCCTGTTTCGGCTTCGGGCCCAGCTCTGTTGACCAATGTGACTCCAACACTAGCCCCTGTTGTCTCAGCGGCTCCTGGACCTCCCTCTTTGGCACCAACTGGGACTTCCCCATCAGCGTCAGCCTTGACTCTAGGTTTGGGCACAACTCCATCCCTCTCCCCATCTCAGGCACCTGGTCACCCTCTGTTGCTGGCTTCAGCCTCTTCACATGTTTCAGGGTTGAACTCAGCGGTGGCCGCAGCATGTTCACCCGTCCTGGTGCCAGCTTCTGCTCTAGCCAATCCTTTTCCAGCAACACCAAATCCAGCTCCAGCTCAGGCTTCCCTTCTGGCTCCAGCACCTTCTGCATCTCAGGCTCTGGCCACCTCTTTGGCTCCCATGGTGGCTCCACAGACAGCAATCCTGGCTCCTTCTCCAGCTCCTCCTCTGGCATCTCTTCCAGTCCTGGCTCCATCGCCAGGTCCTGCTCCTGTCCTCGCTCCATCACAGACTCCGGTTCCAGTTCTGGCTTCATCATCTACTCCAGGAACTCCTTTAGCCTCAGCTTCTTCACTGGTGCCAGCTGCAGCTCCTGTCTTGGCTCCATCATCAACTCAAACTGTGGTACCAACCCCAATTCCATCACCTCTCCCAAGCCCAGCTTCTGCACAGACACCGGCTTTAGCCCCAACTTTAACATCCACTCTTGGTGGCTCATCTCCATCTCAGACACACTCTTTGGGAATGGGGAACACCCAAGGGCCCTTTCCAGCTCAGACATTGTCATTAACTCCAGCAGCATCCTTATTACCAGCTCCAGCACAGACACTGTCTTTGACACCAGGACCACCCCTGGGTCCATCTCAGACGCTGTCTCTGGCTCCAGCACCCACTCTGGCTCCAGCTTCTCCAGTGGGCCCAGTCCCAGCTCACACACTGACTTTGGCTCCGGTATCATCATCTGCTTCCCTCCTGGTCCCAGCTTCAGTGCAAACACTGACCTTGAGCCCTGCCCCACTTCCAGTGCCCACCTTGGGCCCAGCCACAGCCCAAACTCTGGCACTGGCCCCAGCTTCAACACAGGCCCCAGCTTCCCAGGCATCATCCCTTATGGTTTCGGCATCTGGTGCTGCTCCCTTGCCTGTCACCATGGTATCCCGGCTGCCTGTTTCCAAGGATGAGCCTGAGACACTGACATTGCGCTCTGGTCCCCCGAGTCCTCCCTCCACTGCTACCTCGTTCAGTGGTCCTCGGCCTCGACGCCAGCCCCCACCACCACCTCGTTCCCCTTTCTATCTGGTAAGTTTTACTGCCTCAAAGGAGAGGGAACAGGAAGTTGAGTTTCTGTGGAATGTTGGTAGTGTTGGTTTAATAAAATTATGCCACTTTTATCTTAGTAAATTACAAAGCTGAATTTTGTGGATCTAATACTTGAATGACATTGGACAAGTCCCTGCTCTTCCCATGGGCCTGTACTCTTACCTGTAAAATGGGAATAATCATGTTCTTTTCTCAGAGGAATAATTGAGAAGTTAATGTTCTTAAAACAGTGAATTGCTGATACGTTCAAGGTCACTGTGTTATTACTGGTCTCTTTGGTTCTTGCTTATTCTTTTGAGTTAGTGTTGCTATCTTATTGCCGCACTTGACAGAGGAAGAAACTAGTCCATTAAGTGATGGTACAAAGGTTACAAAATTTATGACAACACAGATGTGTGGATTCCATTGCTTTTTCCTCTTCCCCACAGAGGCAGTCCTCAGAGACAGACTTTCTCAGTTGCTAAGACCTCACCATTGTCAAGCATTTGGACTTCTAAGGGAGGGCTGGCACCACAAAAAATCATGAGCTCTGACTTTGATGGTTATTATCTCTTACAGTTTTTTTATCTCCCTGGTGATTAAGTAGGCAATAAAAAGAACTCTCTTTTTTTTTCTGTCATAGATAATAGGTCCATATGTGTTTGATTAAGTTAAACTTAGCAACTCAAATTAAACAACCCAAGAACTAAAAAGAAGAAAGGTCTAGTCAGTCTCTCCAGTCACTCATGTCTTTTTCTCACTCTGTTTTCAGAGCTGATTTTTACTCTTTGCCTCAGCCCCAGTTCCCTACCCTTTGTCAGTGTCGCTGACTCCACCTTTAGTCTTTTTCTGTTGTCAGGTTGGTCTGGCTTGTTACAGTAGAGAGAAGAGAGCCTCAATCCTAGTCCAAGGGTGGCAGTCCCACCTGTGCTAAATTTTGCTCTCTCTGCAATTAGCAGATTCTTGACACTGTACTGTTTGAGATATAAATCATATACCATACAGTCACCTATTTAAAGTGTGAAATTCAGTGACTTTAGTTCATTCACAGAGGTGCAGCTATTGCCACAGTCCATGCTAAAACATTTTCATGGCCCTAGGAAGAAACCCTACACCCTTAGCCATCATCCCTGAAGCCCCCTCCATCCTTTCTAGCTCTAGCTAGTCACTAATCTACTTTCTGTCTCTCTAGATTTGCCTATGGAGTTACATAACGTGTGGTCTTTTGTAACTGTTCTTTCCCTTAGTTTAGTGTTTTTGAGGTTCATCCTGTGTTACAGCATGTAATTAATACTTCATTTCTTTATGTTGAATAATAATCCATTGTATGGATATGCCATATTTTATATAGCTATGTGGGGGCATTTGGATTATTTCTGCTTTTTGGCTGTTAATGAATAATGCTGCTGTGAGCATTTGTGTGTAAGATTTTTGTGTCTTTGATATATTTGCATTTATAATGGGTGTATACCTAGAAGTGGAATTTCTGGGTCATTCAGTAACTATTTAATGGTTGCAGAAGTGCCAAACGGTTTTTCAGAGTGGCTATGTCATTTTACATTTCTGCTAGGCCTGTAAAGGTTCCAGGTTGTCCATCCACATCTTTGCCAATGATTGTTGTCTTTGTTGTTATAGCCATCCTGGTTGGTGTTAAGTGGTATCTTGTGGTTTTGATAAGCATTTTCCTAATGACTAATGATGTTGAGTGACTTTTCAGTGGTTGTTGGCCATTTGTGTATCTTCTTTGAAGAAATGTCTGTTCAGATTTTGCCTTTTAAAGTTTTAATTGGTTTATTTTAATTTTATTACTGAGTTATAAGGGCTCTTTATAAATTCCGGATACAAGTATCTAGGTATATTTTCTGATACATGATTTGCAAATATTTTCTCCTTTGCTACTACTTTTGAGAGCTGGCCTATATTGATTTTTTCCCTCTGCTTGGATGCTTTCCTTGCTCACTTGTATCACGAGGAGCCAAGATGTCAAGCTTAAGGTAGCAGTCAAGGGAAATTTGGGATGCTGCCTTTTTTTAGGACCTTTCCTAAGGTCCACTCTCCTTCATTATTTGTGTATTCTAATAACAGATACTTATTGTGAGCCTACTTTGTGCCAGATACTGAGCAGAATACTGGGTGATTAAAGTTAGCAAGATCAGATACAGTTCATGTTATATTGGGCTTTTACAGTTTAGTGGTAGAAAACATTAATCAGAGAACCATGTAAGTGTAAAACTACAAGTGTGATAAATGCTACAAAAAAGAGTTTGGTTTTATTGCCTGTGAAACTGGAAGCACAGAGATGGGAAAGGTTTGGGTCAAAGTCGTATGATTTCCTGTCTGCTAGGGCACTCCCTGTTTCTCAGGATGCTGATACCTAGATGGTTAGTTAGCCTATCCAATCCCAGCCCATTCCATTCTGTCCCTTGGCAGAAACCAGCTGTGGATTTGATTAGCCCCTCTGTTCTGGTCAGTGATTTCAGGAAGGCTTTTCATGATTGTTCTGGATCCTCTGCAAGAAGGTAAATTTAACTTGGATGTTCCAGAGTTATGTGTTTTATAGACTGGATGATTTGTGGGTATTTTCCTATATACTTGCTGGATATGTGATCTTAATTTAGAATATTCAGGCATTCTGCTTTGGTATGCAAGGGAAGATTAATTTTCTCTTGCAGAGAAGTTAATTCATTTAACATTGTGAAAGGAATAACTTCCATTATTGACAACTTGGCAAATTACTAAAAGCATAGTATATTTTTTAATCTTACGATTTCCATAGGTTATGTTTAATTCTGGGAGGAGCTGTCAGGTTTTCTGTTGAGGACACCAGTGACTTTTCTTTTTTTTTTTTTTTTCTGTGATCCCCAGGACACTCTGGAGGAAAAGCGAAAGCGACAGCGGTCTGAACGCCTGGAACGGATTTTCCAACTTAGTGACGCTCATGGGGCCCTGGCACCTGTGTATGGAACTGAAGTCCTGGATTTCTGTACCCTGCCCCAACCTGTTGGCAGTCCCATTGGTCCTCGTTCTCTTGGCCCCAGCCACCCCAGCTTTTGGACTTATACTGAGGCTGCCTGCCAAGCTGTACTGTTTCCCCAGCAACGACTAGACCAGCTGTCAGAAATCATTGAGAGGTTGGCAGGGCTAAGTGCTAATGGGAAGTGGGTCTTGGGGCCTCTGAGTAGATGTAGTAGTAAGGGCTGGTGGAGGTGCTAACTTTTGGGGCCTTTCAAAGTTCCATCTTTTATACTACTTCTTCCTTTTGCAGGTTCATCTTTGTCATGCCTCCTGTGGAGGCACCTTCCCCTTCCCTGCATGCCTGCCACCCACCTCCTTGGTTGGCCCCACATCAGGTAGCCTTCCAGGAGCAATTGGCCTGTGAACTCTGGCCCCGGGCTCGTCCTTTGCACCGTATTGTGTGTAACATGCGCACCCAGTTCCCTGACTTGAGGCTCATCCAGTATGACTGCGGTGAGTTCACTGGACAGTGAGCGTCCCTTGACCTCTTCCTGTCTTGGTAGCGAGAATGTTTTATATCAAAAGAATGCTGTACATAAGGTTTCTGTGGATTTAATTAAACATTAGACAGTTTTATAAATTCTGCTTACAGGCAAGATGGAGAAATAGAGTCTTTATGTTGTATTCTTGGCATTCATTAATTGACAGATGAAACTTGAGATGTGTGCTAACTCATTCAGTGATTATTTTATGAATATCTGATAATTTGGGACACAGTGGCAAATAAGATAGCACAGCATAGAGTTTTCAGATTAATGGGGAAACGTGTGTGGTGGTACAAGACGGCACAGTAAATAGTACATTTTGTTTGGGGAAGAGGCAAGGCTATTTATTGGTTGTAATGCATTTGGCTTCAAATAACAGAAAACCAACCAACAGTGGCTTAAACCACAGGGGCATTTATTGTTTACTTAATGAGAAATTCTGAGAATAGTGGTGTATTCATGGACTTAGGACCTTCTGGTCTTTGTATTTTGCCTATCATCCTTAGCTTTTATCTTTTTATTCTCATGCTTATTTCTTCATGGTCTTAAGGTGGCTGCATAACTTCAGGGAGGACACCAAGGCCCCAAGCAGGAAAAAAGGGTTTGATAAGTCTTCTTTTCTTGGAAAGAAATTCTTACCAGTTGACTGCTTCACAGCTCATTGGCTCAGATTGGGCCACATGCCCATCCCTAGTCACTGAAAAGGGGAAGGATGGCTTATTTAGACCAAGTATAGTTCATGTTCTTGGGTTGAACTGAGGCTTGCCTTCCCTGGGAATCAAGGAATCTCTGCCAGGTCTTCATGGTGTTAATCAGGTTCTGTTAACCAAGAATGGTTGGACAGTAGTGGATAGTTTCTGCTACAACCCTGCACAGATATGTCTATAGTAACATGTTAAGGAGATTTCCTAAATGTCTTAGAATATAAGAAAGTCAGTAGATTTTTTTATTAATATGTGCTCAATAAATATTTTAGTAAAATAATTTTATAACATTTGAAGTCATTCAGAGTAGATGAAGTCTTGTTAAAAGTGTTCAAAATGACTTAATCCAAAATGTTATAGAAATTATTTCTCTGTTATGGGAGGTTGAATTAGGTAGATTCACAAGATCCTGCCTTTGTGGTTCTGATCTCAGTGACCTTCAGTCCCTGTCTATAAGCCATAACATCAATAAATCCTATGAATCAGTTTTGGTTTCAGTTGGTATAATTCAGCTGGTAGTACTTTAAGGTTTCCTGCTTATGTACCACTCAGGATTCCTTTTCCCCCCTGAGAGTCTGTATTATCCTACTCCTAGTTAGAGAGGCTAGATATAACACAGGAGCAGACTGGAGAAGGGAATCTAGGGAAGTAAATATATAAAAAATATTTTTGATTTCTCAGCTTAATTGAAAACTCTGGCCCAAAGCTTTGATTATCTTTCATCTACAGCCTTCAGTGCTGTACATTCTTCCCATTCTAGCTTCTAGCTCCCTGCACTTCTTCATATCTCTTTAGGAAAGTTGCAGACATTGGCTGTGCTGTTGCGACAGCTCAAGGTGGAGGGCCACCGGGTGCTCATATTCACCCAGATGACCCGAATGCTGGATGTACTGGAGCAGTTTCTCACCTACCACGGCCACCTCTATTTGCGTCTGGATGGCTCTACTAGAGTTGAACAGAGACAGGTAACCCAGGCATCTGCATCCCTTAGAGGCTCACCTTAGCTTCTGCCTCCTTTTTCTAGGCCTGGGTGTCCCAGGAGGGGCCCACTAAACCTTGAGTCTCTTTTTGAGATATGTCTCCCAATACTATCTTTGTTCCTTTCCCTCTAGGCCTTGATGGAACGATTCAATGCAGACAAACGCATTTTCTGCTTCATCCTTTCAACTCGGAGTGGGGGTGTAGGTGTGAACCTGACAGGAGCAGACACCGTTGTTTTTTATGACAGCGACTGGAATCCCACCATGGATGCTCAGGCCCAGGATCGCTGTCACCGAATTGGCCAGACACGAGATGTCCACATTTACAGGTATTGCCTAGACTCTCTTCATTTGTTTCCTCTTTGCTGATAGGGTATTATTGATGTATTTGGTTATTTATACATACATGGCCTTCATCACCCCCTAGGCTTATCAGTGAACGGACAGTGGAGGAGAACATTCTAAAAAAAGCAAATCAGAAGAGAATGTTGGGAGACATGGCCATTGAGGGAGGCAACTTCACCACAGCCTATTTTAAACAGGTACTCAGATTTCGCAGCCTATGTGAGAGAGAAAGAAGCAGTCTGCCTGTGGGAGTTACTCCTGCTTATTATAAAGAGAATGCTTTGGCCTCTTCAGTGATGCTTCTGATACTTTCAAGAGCTATGAGCCTTATAGCTGTAGACCTAGGACCAGCATTCCATTGGCTCTGACACTTTTTCCTCTGTTCTCTCCAAAGCAGACCATCCGAGAGCTGTTTGATATGCCCCTAGAGGAACCATCTGGCTCATCTGTACCTTCTGCCCCTGAAGAGGAGGAGGAGACTATGGCCAGCAAGCAGACCCATATTCTGGAGCAGGTGAGAAAAGAATGAGCAATGTGTAGAGTAGAGCTAGTTGTTATAGTGTGTTTTGTATCATAGACTGTTGACTTTGTCTGGTGGTGGAAGAACTGTTCCTGCTACTTCCCAGATTACAGTTGGTCTTTGTTAGCTGTGAGTACATTGCATATTGGTTCACATGATTTTACAGAAAAAAGACAGGATTTGTAGTCCTTAGTTCTAGGTTGAATTTGATCAATGCTTCTTCATAATTGTGTTTGTTAAGCCAAGTCTGTTTAATCTTCTGAGCCTCACTTTCCACTTTCCTGAAAAGCTAATGAGAAGGAGCTAAGAACTAAATGGCATAGTGGACCTAAGAAATGATTTTTGTACATAATGTAAAACTATTTTCCAAACATTGATGCATAATAGGATCACTTGGAAAACTTTTTGGAAGGTTTAATTGCTGGGTCCATCCCATCTCAAAATCCACTGAATTCTGATTTTGAGGGATTGTGGTCTAGATGTTTTATTTTTCAGAAGTAGATAGTTATTTAGGAACTATAGATGTAGAGTATCAAGGATATGTTTTTCTCTACCAATGCCTTCCTCTTACTGCTTAGCGCAGTGTAGTCTACTTCCCTCAGTGACTTTGGTGTAAGCGCCCCTTGTAAGATCAGATGTAGTTGATTGGTCTGTTGTCAGGAGGCATCTCAGTGAAAACAATTACAGATTTCAAAAAAGAGTTGAATTTTGTTGTAAACTTGGTTTGGTGTAAATTTGGCCTCAAATTTTTGCCATAATCAAATCACAGGATGTAGAGTTCTATTTTCATGTTTTTCTTCCTCACACCCTTGTAGGCATTGTGTCGGGCAGAGGATGAAGAAGATATCCGTGCAGCCACCCAGGCTAAGGCTGAACAGGTGGCTGAGCTTGCAGAATTCAATGAGAACGATGGGTTTGCTGCTGGTGAGGGAGAGGAGGCTGGTCGGACTGGAGCTGAGGATGAGGAGATGTCCCGGGCTGAGCAGGAAATTGCTGCCCTTGTTGAACAGGTCATTTTCAGACCCACTGGTTCTCAACTTCACCTTCCACAACTCCTTCCTCTAGACTCTGTGACCCTCCTTCTTTCTTCCCTGGTGAAAATCAAGGGTGATGGGCCCTGGGCCCCAAGTCCCTGTGTTCATCACCACTGCTCCTCCCCACAGCTGACCCCTATTGAGCGCTATGCCATGAAATTCCTGGAAGCCTCATTGGAGGAGGTGAGCCGAGAGGAGCTCAAGCAGGCAGAAGTGAGTATTTCCAGGGGATGGAGATGGAAATGGGAAGCTGCTTGCTTTCTGTTCACTCCCAGCCCTGCTTGTCTCTCTCTGACCACCCCTTGGGCTCTGCTGTTGGTAGGAGCAAGTGGAAGCTGCCCGCAAGGACCTGGACCAAGCCAAGGAGGAGGTGTTCCGCCTACCCCAAGAGGAAGAGGAGGGGCCAGGGGCTGGAGATGAGGTTTCCTGTGGGACTGGTGGAGGCAGTCACCGGCGCAGTAAGAAGGCCAAGGCCCCTGAAAGGCCAGGGACTCGCGTCAGTGAGCGTCTTCGTGGAGCCCGGGCTGAAACCCAAGGGGCAAACCACACTCCTGTCATATCCACCCATCATACCCTCAGTACCTCCACACACCCTCGCTGCAGCCCTTCCAGGGAGCGAGTTACCCGGCCAGCACCTAAGCCTCGACCCACTCCAGCTTTAGCTCCTATAATTCCTGCCCCAATCCCCACACCAACCCCCATTTCAGCCCCAAATCGAATAACCATGTTTCCTGTCCATATCTTGCCTTCTCCACTTCCTCCTTCACAGATTCCTCCCTCTTGTTCTTCTGCCTGCACCCCTCCTCCTGCCTGTACCCCTCCACCAGCTCATACCCTACCTCCAGGCCAAACTTCTCTCTTAACTCCTTCCTCCCCTCTTCTGCTTAGTCTGCCTTCTTTGCCCATCTCCCCTCCAGTCACCAACCTCCCTTTGGGCTTGGGGCATGAGGCAGAACTGTGTGCACAGGCATTGGCATCTGCTGAGTCCCTGGAGCTGGATGATATGGCCAATTCCGAGACTTCCCCACTTACTCTTGTGCCCCCTCAGGATCTCTTGCCACTTGCTGTTGAGATCCTGCCTGTGTCAGAGAAGAACATTTCTCTCACCTCTTCTGCACCTAGCCCAACTCTGGAGGATGACAGCATCCCCAACGGTCAAGAGCAGGAGGTGCCAGAGCCTGCTGAGGGCACCGTCCTCACAGTGCTGCCTGATGGTGAGGTGCCCATGTGTCAGAGTGAGAGCAATGGGCTGGAGCTCCCACCTTCAGCAGCATCTGATGAGCTACTTCAGGAGCCGTTGGAGGCTGACAGGAACTCAGAAGAGCTGGTGGAGGCCCAGACCCCAACCTCCAGCCCTGAGAAGCTGCAGGAACTTGTTTCACCTGAAGTCGTAGCCCCATCAACCTCATGCTCAGCCACCTCCTCACCTGAGGGTCCTTCATCTGCCCGACCCCCTAGGCGTCGCACCAGCGCCGATGTAGAAATTAGGGGTCAGGGAGCTGGTCGGCCAGGGCAGCCTCCAGGCCCCAAAGTGCTTCGCAAGCTGCCAGGACGGCTAGTGACTGTGGTAGAGGAAAAGGAACTGGTGAGGCGACGGCGACAGCAGCGGGGAGCTTCCAGCAGCCTAGTGCCTGGGTTCTCTGAGACTGGTGCCAGCCCAGGAAGCCCATCTACCCACAACATGTTGGGGCTGGAATCCTCACCTCCCACCGGTGGGCCCTGTGAAGCTGCACCCCGATCCACACTGCCCACTTCAACCCAGCAGCCCTTCATAGCTCGCCGTCACATTGAGCTGGGGGTGACCGGTGGGGGCAGCCCAGAGAATGGAGAAGGGGCACTGCTTGCCATCACACCTCCAGCTGTGAAACGTCGGAGGGGGAGGCCCCCCAAGAAGAACAGGTCTCCAGCAGATGCTGGGCAAGGGGTGGATGAGGCACCTTCATCCATCTTTAAGGGAAAAACCAATGGGCCTGACTCAGTCCTTGGGACTGAGACCCTTATTGTTGCAGAGCCTGCCCTGGGAGCCCAGCTAATTCCTGGGCCCCAGCCTCTTGGACCTCAGCCAATTCATAGACCAGAGCCCATCATCCTATCACCTGTGGAGAAAAGAAGGCGTGGCCGGCCCCCTAAGGCACGAGATTTACCCATTCCGGGGACCATTTCCTCTCCAGCGGATGGCAGCTTAGAGAGCCGGACACAGCCACCCCAGCTACCACCACCCCTGCCACCACTCCCACCACTCCTAGCCTGTCCCACTGCTACTGTCACCAACACTGTCACCACTCTAACCATTTCAACATCCCCACCCAAGCGGAAGAGGGGCCGGCCTCCCAAGAATCCACCATCACCTCGGCCCAGCCAGATCCCAAGTTTGGACCGTGACAGCTCTTCTGTCCTTGAGAGTTGTGGATTGGGGAGGCGGCGGCAACCCCAGGGCCAGGGGGAGAGTGAAGGTAGCTCCTCTGATGAGGATGGAAACCGCCCCCTCACTCGCCTGGCCCGCTTGCGGCTTGAAGCGGAGGGAATGCGGGGACGGAAGAGTGAAGGGTCCATGGTAGTGGCTGTAATTCAGGATGACCTGGATTTAGCAGATAGTGGGCCAGGTGGGATAGAATTGACACCACCTGTGGCATCATTAGCTCCAAAACTGCGTTCAACCCGGCTGCGTCCAGGGTCTCTAGTTCCCCCACTGGAGACTGAGAAGGTGCCTCGCAAACGGCCAGGGGCTCCAGTCAGTGGGGGTCCTGGGATGGCAAAGCGGAGCCGCTTACAGCCTCCAAGTCCCCTGGGACCTGAGGGTTCAGTAGAGGAGTCCGAAGCTGAAGCCTCAGAAGAGGAGGAAGGGGATGGGACCCCACGTTCCCGGCCTGGGCCCCGCCGGCTTGCTGGAGCCACCAACCAAGGGGACCAGCGCATCTTGCGCAGCAGTGCCCCTCCCCACCTGGCTGGCCCTACCATTAGTCACAGAGGCCGCAAGGCCAAGACGTGAGAGGGCTGCCCTTCCACCTAGGCTTTCCACCATGGCCCCTCTTCCTCTATGACCAGGCCTGACTCTGTTAACCACTACTTGAAGTCTTTTGAGGGGGAAAGCCTCCAGGGAGACAGAGGGGCCTTCTCCCTTCTTTCCACCAAAGTAGGGGGTAGGCAACTGGTTATCATGGAAATGGGGCTCTTCACGTATCCCCTTCCCTTCCACCCCACATGGCTGGGCAGTGTTAAGGGTGGCAAGATAGTCTCTTTCCCCACCCCCCTGTACTTGATTCCCCAGCTATCTTCACAGTCCCCCACCCTTAGGGAAAAGGGGAGGGGCTCTCTACAATGAGGTTTTTTTTTCTTTTTTTTTTTAAGAAGAAAAAAATAATAAACTTAGTTTCTGTATGAGCATCCGCGTAAGGAGGCTTCTGATTTTCTGGTCTGGTGGAGGGCTGGGTGGGAACTTGGGCATTGTTTTTCTCTCTCTTGCTCTTGCCAAACCCTAGTCTGATCATTAACCCAGAATGACATATCTTTGAGGCAGAAATCACCCAGCACCCAAGACTAGGGGAAATTGGTCAATCTGATGAAAGGTTCCTTTCCCTAAAGTTTCAGTTTGTCATTCCAACTCATAGTTTGTCCCTCCTTCCATTTCCTTGGTTCTGGACTTTATCCCAGAGCTCTCTGATGCCTCAGACTTTTACCTGCTTTTATCCCTGTTAGGTGCTTTCATTCCTTTTCCAGAAGGCGGGTATCCTACCTCTAGTTCCATCTTTTGTCCTTGATTTCCTCTAGCCAAACTGGTTTGAGGCAGTCACACCCCTTTACAAGCTCCTGGGGCTTTAAAGGTGGTGGCAGGCCACCCAACCACACCGCTGGGCTTGTGTTGGAGCCCTGAGTCAGCTCCATCTCCACCCAAGCCAAATCAAACCTGAGGCAGAAGCTGAAACTCAAAGTTCCTCAAGGCCCATAGCCAGGTAAGCGCCCCTGTTTGTTTTTTCCTTTTCTCTGATCTCAACTCGGTAGACCCCTGTGTTGTCTGAAGACTGTGTTTACCTCATCTGATTTCTCATGCCCACTCACCTGCAGCTTTATAGCACATTACCATTCTTTGCTCTCTGCTTACCCTCCCTCTTTCATCCTTTCTATCCTTGGTTACTGCTATTCAAAGAACTGCAAATGGTTCCATTTTGTCTAGGATGTAGGGGAATGGTTGGAAATGAGGGTGCCAGAGCTCAGTGGACTTGGGGAATAGGGAGATGACAAATGATTAAGTAGGGCATCATGCAGCTTTCTGTTTGGGCTATGAGGTCATTTAGACTCAAGAGTGTTAATCAAACTGTGTGGCTTGGGTTAAAATGGAGAGGAGGTGGCAGAGAGCATAGTAAAGGAGGCCCCAGTTGGGGGAGGTAAGGTTTTGCTGATGTTTCTCCCACCATAAAGAGCTCAGTTGGTGGGTACTTTTTCCTTTCTTTACCCCATTCCAGAACTTTTCACATGAAATGACTGTTTTGTTTGAAGGGCCCAGGATCTAGGGTGCCATTCTCTGACCCAATTGGGCAACTTCTGAGGAACTTAAGGGAATTTTAGGGCCCTTTGAAATACAGTGTAACATCATTAATTTGGATAGTCTCAGATTCTTAGCATCTGAGATTTGTTGTTTCTCTCCTGCTTCAATGGTCACCTGTCATTTTGCTTTTCCCCACTTGTCAAAACAACAAGTAATGCAGATAATGCTGTGTTCACACTGGCTTGCCTGTAAAGATTCAGAATCTTAGGCTGAGAAAAAGGATTCCAGCCACACATACCCTCTCTTGCTCTATGAGTCACTAGAGGAACTCCCCAGTAAGGCAGCATTCCTTAGGGACTAGGCCATGAGGATATGATCACAGAGGGGTGGAGTCTGAGCAAGACAGACCGAGGGCTCAGTTGTTGGGCTTACAAGTACCTTGACTATCGCCCACAGGTGATGGAGGACGAGGAGAAGGCAGTGGAGAGCTTGATGAGCAACATGGAAGCTGCTTGTTCTCCATCCCCCATTCACTGCTGCTGGCTCCGCCTCCACTGCTGGGCAGCTACTAGCATTATCTGTGGCTGCTCTTAACTGGGAGTCCTGGCACTTGTGTTTGCCATCAAGGTGAGGAATGCAATTCCTATGGGAGCATGGGGCGAGTATAGCCAGGCAGTAGTTTCATATATTTCATCCATTTACATTAATCAGTTACTAAGTACCTGTCAGAGCTCGGCTCTGGGCCTAGTACCAGAAACAATAAGACATGGTTCCTGCTGTCAAAGGGCCCACAGTCAATGAAAATGATGGCTGTGAAAATGGATAATTACAAATGAATGCAGCTGATGAGTACTATGATAGGGGAAGCACAGCATGTTCTGGGAGTTAAGACAGGATACATATGTGTGGTATGTGTGTATAGTAGAGTAGGTGAGAGGAAAGGCATCCTAGGGGAAGTGAAAGGAGAGTAACCTTAAAGGATGAGTGAATAAGAGTGAAAGGGCATTCCAAATAAGGGGGACAGTATGTACAAAGACCTGGATTATTATCAATTCAGCATGATGAGACCAGGGAGAAATAGTGAGAGAGGAGGTCAGAGGGCTCCCATATCCAAGGGCTTCCAGTGTTGTGTTTTGGAGTTACAACTTTATATTGAAAGTACTGGGGAGCTATTCAAGGTGTTTTGCAGGGGAGAGTGATGCGGTCAGATTTGTTTTCAGTAAGATATGCTCTCAAGGCCTACATGGAAGGTGAATTGGAAGGGGCAAGACTTGAGGTAGCTGTGCAGTGATTAGAACCATTTGAAGGAGTTTGTAATGAAGCTATGGAGTTTTTGACAGGGCTTTACCATTTCAAAACACCTAACAGAAACTGCACATGTACCTTTTGAAAGGCCACACAGGCTAATACAAACATCCTGCTCAATTTTTCTTAACCCTAGTTATATTTTAACAATCAGAAACTGTATTCCTATAATCATAAAAATTTCTGAATTTCATTAGGGCAAAATAATAAAAAGAATCCTTAATGAAAAGCTGAGGCCCACTGGGCTAATGAGAATGGGGTGTTGTCTAGACATGAGTGAAAAACTCCAGGAATTCCAAACTCTGAATGAATCTTGGATGAATAGAAAAGGATGGAGAATGAAACAGTTTAAAAGTACTTCCCTGTATGTGATCCTTTGTGCTAACAATGCCACCCTGAAAAGTAGGTAGAGCAAAGTGGCTGCCTTACTTTGCAGACAAGGCATGAGAAATAGAAATTAGAAAGGAAAGTAAAAGGTTTGGGTGTGAGGTTGTGAGCTGGAACAAGAATGGAAGATTGGAGTGGGGCAATGGGCACTTTGGGGCAGAAGCAGGGGAAGAACCTAACCAAAAACCTGCCCCCACAGGCGGAAGAGCGGCATAAGGCAGGCCAGTCCGAGGAGGCAGTGCACTGGGGGGCCCAGGCCCGGAGGTTCATCCTGGTCAGCTTTGCTGTCTGGCTTGCTGTCTTCATTCTGGGTTCCATGCTTCTGTGGCTGCTTTCCTACGCCGTCGCCCAGACTGAATGACTCTTGGTGGCCTCTGCCTAGAGTCAGCCGAGACCTCCTGGATCCTGCAATGTGGTATTGCTAGGATCCAGTGCCAGCAGTTGTCCTTCCTGGAAGGATAGTTCCCCTTTCAAAAGGCTTTGGAAGAGCTCTTCTAGCCCTTTATATAAGGAGGCAACAGCTAGGACCAATGAGGGGAGATCAGTCTGCTCTCTTCTTTCAGTGCCTACCATCTATCTCCTCTTCCCCCCAGCCTCTTCCATCCTGGGGGCCTCTACCCAGAGGTGGGTCGAAAACCAGGCCTGATTTTATTAGAATTTGTTTTGTAATAAAAACCTTTCTTTAGTGGTGAAATGCTCCTAATTGTTCTTCCCCTGCTTTTCCCTCGGCCCTTGGACATCTGACTGATAGCAGAAGTCTGCATTTCCCCCTCCTAGGAGTTCCAAGAGAAGGAAAGTCCTCCCCTTTTCCTTCTGGAAGTTTCCTTCTTGGAAAGACCCCAGCTTTTCTCCCTTACACATCAACAGAGACCCTGGAGGAAGGGAAGAGAACTAGTAGCAGCAGCTACTTACTTCTTAAGTGCTCATTGTATTCCAGGCTGTGTTCTCATACTTCCTATTTTTTAACTCCTTCAGTCCTCACATTCACTCAATAGTAGGATCATTGTTTTCATATTATAGTTGAGGAAACAGGCACACATTACCCAACACTACACAGCTAGTAGGTGGTGGAGTTGAGATTGAACCCAGCAGTTTGGTTTCAGGGTTGAGAGAGGAGTGAAAGGGTTGGATAATAGCAGCCACCACTCTGTATATGGAAATTTGCATGATTAATGTATTTTCATATCCTTTATCTTAGGCCTAATATTTTAAGCATTTTGTGAATCATGAGATAGATCACAATATAGGAAAATATCCAAAAAAAAATACACAGCTCAATAATTTAACACGAATCAAACATCTGGAAGCCAATATTTAGTCAAAAAATTGCTCTGCCAGCACTCCAAAGCCTCCTTTATACCCCTCCCAATCACTAGTCCGCCCTTCCTTCACAGGTAACTACTGGTCTGACTTTTAACAATGTATTTTAGTTTTGCCTGCATTCAAACATTGTATAAATGGAATCATATATATTCTTTGTATGTCTGGCTTCTTAGCATTGTGAGAGTCATCACTATTTGGAGTAGCTGTAGTTTACGTTATTGTATAGTATACCATTATAGGAATATATTACGATTTGTCCATTTTCTGTTAGTGGACTTCTGGGATATTTCCAGTTTGGGAATATTATGGGTCATGCTGCTATGGACGTTCTTGTACATGTCTCTTGGAGTACACGTGCCTTGAGAATGGAATTTGTGGGTTATTTGATCACCACTCAGAGACCAGCAGAGCGCCCAAAGGAATTAGGAATGTTGCACACTGAAGAGAGAAGATTAAAGGGGAAGGAGAGGCACATGATGGTTGTCTTCAGTGTTACAAAGTGCTCCAAGAAGAAATGAAGACAATCTGTAGTTGGTCCCAGGGGTTAGAATTTACAGCAATGGGTAGAAGCCATACATAGGGCAGTGGTTTTCAACTTTGGCTTCACAATGGAACCAATGGGGAGCCTTAAAAATTATTTATGCCTGGCATTTACCCTTAAGAGATTCTGATACAATTGGTGTGAGGTGTTGCCTGGGGAAACAACATTTTAGAGAAATTTTTACAGAAACTTTCACAGCTAATATTTGATCAGCTTTAAGTTTACTAGAATAGAATATCCCATTCCCCCAAACTGAATAAATGAGGTTTCACTATTTTTTAACTCTTTATTTTGAAAAGATTTCAGACCTGCAGAACAGTGATACAGTATAATTAAGTCATGTATTTTTCACCTAGGTTTATTATTTATAATTTTTAACCTTTCACCTATTTGCTTTACACAGGCATACTTTGGAGATATTGCAGGTTCAGTTCCCAACCACTGTAAAAGAGCAAATATTGCAATAAAGCAAGTGAATCAAATGAATTTTTGGTTTTCCAGTGCATACGTGTAAAAGTTAGGCTTACACCATACTGTAGTCTATATCTAAAAAACAATGTACATACATCAGTTAAAAACTTTATTCCTAAAAAATGTTAATCGTCATCTGAGCTTTCAGCAAGTCATAATCACTGATCACAGATCACAAGAAATACAGTGAAAAAGTTTGAAATATTGCAAGAAATACTAAAATATGACACAGAGACTTGAAGTGAGCAAATGCTCTTGGAAAAATGGCACCAATAGACAACATAGGGTTGCCACAAACTTTTCAATTTGTAAAAACAGTATCTGCAGAGCACAATAGAAAGTGAGCAATAAAATGAGGTATTCCTATGTTTTTCTAAATATACTTACTATTATTGCTGAACCATTTGAGGGTAAGTTGAAGGCCCTTCATCCCTAAATAGTTCATAATCTGTCTCCTCAGAACAAGGATATTCTCTTACATAACTCGAGTACAATTATATAATTCCATGAAGTTAACATCAGTACAATATTCTAATATATACTCAATATTCAAATTTGGCAGTTGTTCCAATAACATCCTTTATACCAGTTTATTTTCTGCTTTAGTTCCAGTGTGTGAATACTCTGCATTTAGCTGTCAGATCCTTAGTCTCCTTCAATTTTTAGTAGATTCTCATCCTTTCTATTTTTGCCTTTCATGGCATTTTTGAGGCAAGGCCCATTTGTAGAATATCCCTCAGTTTGGGTTCTTATGAATGGATTTAGGTTATGCATTTTTGGCAGAAATATGGAAGTTTTGTGTCCTCAGTATGTCACATCAAGGGCACATGATGTCAGTTTGCCCTTACTGTTGATGGTAACATTGACAGTTTAGTTAAGGTTGTGTCTGTCAGATTTCTGCAAAGTAAGGATAACTTTTTTCCATTTTAATTAAAAAGCAATCAGTATATATAGTCTGTTCCCCAGCAAATTTTCACTAATAATTTTAATGCCTATTTTGCCCAAGGCAGTTATTAAGAGGCTTCAGTTATGTGTTGTTATTCTGCCTATGTTTATTAGTTTGCATTATGTGAAGTCTTTTTCTCCATTAATTTACAATTTTTAGTGTTAGTATGGTCTCGTTTTTTTAGTTCATTATATGCATTACTGTCATTTTCCTTAAAATGTTTTGTTGAGGTACAATTTACAGTAAAGATACAAAGCAGATCTTAAGTGCACGGCTTGGTGAATATTTTTATATGAACACACCTGTGTAATTACTACCTAGGCTAATTAGACCATTTCTAGCACATTAGAAGGCCACCTCATGGCCCTCTCAGTCTCATTGTTCTTATCTATGCTTTTGATTTGTGGAAACCCCTTCAACCTAGTTCTTGTGTCCTTCTGGTAAGTCCCCATCTTCCTTCATTTACTTTCTGACACCAATTATTTCGTGCTCATCTTACTTCCTCTGCTCCAGCCTGAGAACTAGCTGTTGTCTCCCAAGGAATACTGGTTCCTTTTATTGGGTACTGTTACTTTGAAACCAGTGTCAAGACACTAGCTGTGCTCCTTCTACTGGGATGTTACTGTTTCTAGGCCCTTCGAGAGGTTGGAGCTAGCCTAATTTTACCTATTTTTAAAAATACCTCCAATTTCAATCAGTCATAAGGTTGTCTTTCCCCATTCCAAATTTGGTATTCCCACAGTAAGGACCTTGACAGCCAACTACATCAATATGTTCCCTTGCTCAATTTCAGCATAATTAGCCCACTTATACTACCAAACAAGTTTATTCAATTTTTCTTTGCAATTATTTTGTCATTAGATTGATGGCATAAAAGTCAAATGATTCTGTTAAAAAGTTACTTGGATTCGTTTTTCTCCTATATGGTTGAAATCCCAAAATGTGACATTTTAAAGACATGTGTTAGAAGATTATGTGAATTCCATCTGTGCCTCTCACCAGACTATACCTTCACAAGAGTAGGAACTTTCCTTTGTCATTGCTGTTACTTTGGTGCTTAGGCAATAAATATTTATTCAAATAAAAACATTCACCAAGAGAATGCCGGGTTTAGCTGGGCACTGAGGCTTGTGAAGTCGCTCCTGGCCGAATTGCACAACCTGGCAGGCTTGGAACGAGGGTGATACTTCTCAAGGCTTTTGGAAGTGGGTGGTGGAAGATTAGGAAATGTATAACCCCAGACGGTGAGCATTAGACTGGAGGAACTGAAGAGTCGGAGCAGCCACAGAACGAGAGAACCTCTTCTGACTGACCGTCCACACCAAGTTGACCAAGTTAGGGTCCAGGATGTCTGTGCGAAGCATTTTAAGAGCTGGAGTCTGCCTCTCAAGGCTTTGGACTAAGCTGCTAACATTTAAAAGCCGAATTCAGATAGGGATGCTGTGAGGAGTCTGAAGGCGCCATGTCCAAGCCCAGAGCGACAAATCCCGCGTCCAGATCAGATACCTAAAGGTCAGGCGTCTCTGTAAACCTAACTTCCGGGTCCTGCTCCATGCCTTCAGCACTACCCGTAAGCAAGCTCCACCCTCTGCTGCCTCCAAGCAGACGCCGATTGCTGATTGGCAGCATCCAAAGCTCTGCCCTAGCGTCGCAGCCTTTGGTAACTGAGGTCCAACGTCTGCGCCAGGCTCGAAACTCTGGGCTTCCTATTGGACTACCAATTACCAATTGGAAGGGTTTTTGAACCTTCGTTTTCGGGCGGTGCTGGTCATTGGCAGACAAGATAGGGGCGGGGCCTAATGTTTTTGCCGGCCCCGCCTGGGCGTAAGGTAAACGAATACAGACGAACCCCGAAACCTAGCGACCTAGTGTTGACCCTGGCTTCTTTTCCCGCCCCTGCAGGTAAGCCTGCACGAGACCCCGCGCCCCATCCCAGGACCCGCCCAAGTGCGCCTGCGCAGCAACAGCCAGCTGCCAGTGTGCCCCTTCCCTTCCTCCGTACCTTTTCCCCTCACCTCCCCGTCCCTGTCCCTGTCCTGCCACCTCTCCCGCCTCCTAGGCCTTTTCGTGGGGTCTCCCCAGTCCCGATCCTTCCCCCACCCCGTCCCCAACCCCCAGGTTCCTGGCGCCCCAGACGCAAGGGCTGCGCGTCCGGGAGCCACGATGTGCGTCCTCTCAGAGCACATGGGCCTCCCTGCCCTCACTGCCCTCCGTTTCCTCCACAAAGGCCCCCACCGCCTACGGAATGACGCTGGACGTGGGGCCAGAGGATGAGCTGCCTGACTGGGCCGCTGCCAAGGAATTTTACCAGAAGTACGACCCCAAGGACGTCATTGGCAGGTGAGGCGTAAGCCAGGGAAACGGAGGTCCAGGGAGGTCGGGTCCTAGCCAAGATACACAGCCGCGTCTGAGGGAGGGGTCAGCGGGTAACCGAGGAACATTCGGTGACTAGATTCGTATTCTGGGTCAACCCCCACTTTTTCACAAATTCATTCATGTATGTGTTCAACAGACGTAGTTAAAGCACCTGTGTATGCCAGGCACAAAGCTGAACACGGAAGAGATGTTTAAGCCCTGGAGGTACACCAGAGGAAGTATCTGAAAGAGACACAGGAGCATTAAAAAACTATCAGGTTTTATAAAAGGTGCCATGGGGACTCGGAAAACCACAGCTTCCTAGAAGCCACGATATTTGAGTCTTGAAGGATGAGTAGGAGTTAAGAATACAGAGAATAGAAAGAAGGCCTCACATGTGAAGGCAGTGGCAGATGACATTTGTTCATCAAAGGTTTCCTAAGCATGTACATTGTACTGGGTGCACTGTACTAGGCACTGGGGATACAAGACCCATAAGGTTTCTGTTCTGGAATTTATATTCTAGTGGTAAAACAGATAATAAACAGGAAAACAAGATAAAGATCAACGTGAGTGCTGGGAGGAAATAGGGTGATGGAATGAGTGTAATTAATGGAGCTGAGACTTGTTCATTCTTGAATGAACAAGTAGAGAGCCGAATCAAGATATATTTAGGGCAGAGGGAACAGCAATTGTAAAGGATCAAGGCAGGAAAGGGCTTATGCATAAAATAGGTAGATAATCATAGTGACTAGAATGTAATAAGGGAGACAAGGAGGAGAAAATTAAGTTGGAGAAGTAAATAGAGGTAGTTTGTATGGGGCCTTTAAGCCATGATAAGGAACTTAAATTTTATTCTAGTGAAACTCATGGTTTCAAGCAGGGTAGTAACATGATCTGATTGACATTGCTGTGATTTGGGGGCTAGGAACTTAACCTTTCTGTGCCTCAGTTTCTCTATTGTAAAATTGTGAGTAAAAATAGATCCTACCCTCTTCTGTGAGGAGGGAAAGAGTTAAGATACTCTTAGAACACTTTCTGGCACATAGTAAGTACTCAGTACAGGTGTATTACTGCATTTTAAAAAGATCATGCGGGCTCTTAGGCAGAGAATGGAGAGGAGAGGAGCAAGAATGAAACAGAAACCAATTAGGAAAAAGAAAAAAGAAGAAACCAATTAGGAAGCTATTGATGGTGTTGGTTTAGACTGGTGATGGTAGAGATGGAGAGAACAGATCGAGTTAGGTGATGGTTTGAAAGGAGATTGATGTAGTTTCCTCAAGGATTGGATATGGACCACGATGGAAAGGAGAGAAACAAAAATAACTTCTAGGATTTAGATTTGACCATTTGAGTACCATTTACTGAAATGAAGGAAAGGATTAGATTAGGGGGAGCAAGTCAAGAGTTCCGTTTTGGAAGTTAGGTTTGACATATCCAACTGGAGCTGTCAAGTGAGTATATGAGTCTGGAACTCAAGGGAGAGAGCTGAGCTAGAGCTATAAATTTGGGAGCCATCAGCATATAGTTGACTAGAAAATAGTGACAGAGAAGTGAAAGGGGCCTAGGCTCAGGCCCTGGGGCATGTTACTATTTAGGGGTTAGAGGAGGAGGAGCCAGTAAAGAAAACTTAAGGAGAAGCCATCTGTGAGTTAAAAAGAAAAACAAAAAAGAAAAGAATGTGCTTCTGGAAGGTTGGCATGGTCTGCTATGATGAATGCTGCTGAGGCCAGGAAAGCAGGCAGGGGTGTGACGATTAGAGTTGTTCAGACTCCTTTTGGATATTGCTTGGAGATGTCAAAAAGGCTATTAGGGTCAGGAATTCTGAAGTGAAATCAAGGCTTGAGACAGTTTAGCAGGAGTAATTTTCACATAGTTGGTATTTAATTCCCTTGGGACTGGATGGAGGTTACCAGGGGAGAGAGTATTGGGAAAGCTGAAATACAGGTCCTGAGATGCTGCAGAGATTCAGGATCAGGTAAGATAGGATTCACAGGCTGGGAAGAGTCCTTAGGCAAGAGCAGTGGTTCCACTGCCGAGGTGTGCAGAAAGAGCCTTTTTGGAGAAGACAAGTCAGAGGGTAGGGTCCTTTTCATCCCATCCCCCCATCATTGTGGTGGTATGATCCCTTGTCTCTCTCCTCCTCTTGTCTGTTTCTCTTGTACTTTAAAGTACCTGTACATGCTCACTAAATTACTTTTCCCAGAGTATTAGTTTCTTCATGTATAAAGGCCTGAGGCTTTAAAGGAGCTTTGCGCATTCTGGAACGTGGTGATAAGTTCCAAGTCACTGAAACAAAGATTGGATAGCAGAGTCTTAGCCAGAGATGAGGCTGAAAAGAGACTAAGACTGTTTGGTGAAGGCCTCGAATGACAGATGAAGGAATTGGTATTTGATTATTATCTTTTAAGTAATAGGAAGGCAGTATGGAAAGAAATGTTGAGTGCATTCCGCAGTTAACTAGGTGGTTGAAAGTATTAGGTCTTTCATTTAAAAAGAGAACAATTACTATAGGGCTCTGCTGAGTAATGAAGAACACTTAGAACTTACTAGAGAATTAAGCTGGGAAGTGTTTAAGCAGCAAATGATATGATTGAGGCTGTTTTAAGACGCTAATTCTAGAAGCATTATGGCAGATGGGTTGTAGTGTGGTTGAGATTGATAGCAGGGAGATTAGTGAGGAGGCTGTTGTGGTTGTGGCGGTGAAGTACTAGGAAATAGATTTGAGAGGTATGCAGAATGGACTGGACTGGTTGATTGTGGTGGATTGTGAAGGAGAGGGAGAAGCCAAAAATGGTACCAAGATTTCTGTTTCTAGTTTATGATTCCAATGGAATGGTATTGCCATTAATTGAGCTAAGGAATATGGATTGAGAAGCTAGTTTCGGCAGAAGATGAGGTGTTCAATGCTCATAATGAAAGTGAGATCTTTCTAGGACCCTCAGGAATAATCTTCAGTGAGACATGTTAGCCTGACACCTAAGGGAGACTACAGGGCATGAGGGTTGAAGTCATGTTGATGGGTAAGATTACTGAGGGAGAGTGTACATAGCCAGAGAACAGGGCCAAGGATGGGATTCTGAGGAAGCTTTAACATTTAAGAGGTGGTCAGAGAACAAGGTACTAGGGTGTATCAATAGAACTAGGACTTTGAATCTGAAGACCTGGGTTTCCCATGTAGATAGTCATGGTACACAGTAGGAAGGCTTAATGAAGAGTGAATGCTTTTACAGGTAAGGTGCTATGGGATGCCAGAGAAGGGAATGGCCCCTTCCTCCTGGGGAAGACACAAAGAATTGGTGGAGGGGTCATTTACATTAGGTCTTAAAGCAGGGATTCTTAGCTGGATGGCTTGGAGGGTCTTTGAACCCCCAGAAATTGTAAAACGGTTGTATGGGCCAGAGGTCTCCAGCTTTCAGCAGATTCTCAGAGGTTGTTAAAAGATGATTAAAAATTAGACAAGGAACCACAAATCAGATGCCCTTAGTGATCGGGCATGAAATCAAAACTGTGAAGTGGCCAAGAGTAAGATGGTAGTAAATGGTGAGCACAGTGGCAGCTGGAGAGTTCTTGTCCCCTCTAAGATATGTGTGTTCAGATTTGTAAATAATAGTGCACTGACTAAAACAGAACACATCTGTGGGCTGTATGTCTGGAAGGTCGATAGTTTGCATCTCTTGACTGAACCACAGATGTGGGTGAGTTATTCCAAGCAAAAGGAGTTGATGTAAGGAAAGGAGGCCATGAGAGCATAGCAGTAAAGTTGTGTGAAGGCAGTCAGAGAACTAGCATACAAAATATGTGAGGTCTGGTCCTGGAGAGATTTGCACCTTAACCTAAGGTACTTGTAGGGTCATATGGAGTCAGTGACAGAATCTAAGCAAGGTAATCCCCATCTATGACTTTCTCTTTACAATGCCAAATGGGCTTCCCTGTCTCTACCTCATTAAAACCTTTTGACATCCCTCGACGGTATCTTTAGCCATGTTTCAGAGCTGGCAAAGTGCAAGCCCAGACACTTCATGTCCGTGGGTCACTTGGAGATTAATCAGTGGCAAATCTGGAGCCTAAACTAAGGTCTCCTAATTCTCAATTTGGTCTTCCAGTCAGTGGCCCAATACTTGTGTGGAGCCTCTGACACTTGGGTTATATAGAGGAACTCTGGGATTTGGTGGCATTATCAGGGAAGTGTGAGTATAATTTGGAGGGAGCCTTACATAATTTTTTCCCACATTCTCCTTGGAGGATCCCAGGGCAAGGGGCAGATTTTGGGGCTCAGTGTGGAAAATATTTACCCATGGAGGGTGTTGCAGACTGGATTTGAATCCAGGAAACCCCTGCCTTTCCTTTGAGCTTCATATTGCACCTTGTGGGTACCTAGGTTGCTTGCTGAGGCTGCAGTGAAGCTGCATGAGGCCAGGGTGAGCTCCACCCTGGTTGCATTGTTGTCTGGATGGGTCTTCAGCGTCTGGTGTGTGGGTATCCAGATGCTGAGGCTCCACTCTTGGAGATGGGAGAGCAGGAGTCCATGACTTGGGTGTTGTCTGACTCTGGCAGAGGAGTGAGCTCTGTGGTCCGCCGTTGTGTTCATCGAGCTACTGGGCATGAGTTCGCTGTGAAGATTATGGAGGTGACAGCTGAGCGACTGAGTCCTGAGCAGCTGGAGGAGGTGCAAGAAGCTACACGCCGAGAGACTCACATCCTTCGCCAAGTCGCCGGCCACCCCCACATCAGTGAGGCTGCATTCCCTGCTACTGTTAGCTGATAGCCACCTCCTGCTAGCCCTGCCCACAGCCCACTTTCCCCAACACTGCCTCCACGCCTCTGTTCCCTTCCTCCTGGCTCTACTCCCCCTCAAAGTGGGTCCCTACTGTGGCCTGTGGTTCTTCCTTCCCAGGAACAGCCCACTGCTGCCTCAGGGTGGAAAGCCCCTTTAACATGCAACCGCTCCTTTCCAGCTCTGTCTCTGCCTTTCTGCCTCTTTCCCCAGTCACTCTCATCGATTCCTACGAGTCTTCTAGCTTCATGTTCCTGGTGTTTGACCTGTGAGTATCTCCCTGCCCTGATGTGAGAACCCTCCTCCTCACCAACATGCATGGCTCAGCCTTAGAGCACAGTGGGCTGTAGATCACTCTGCTCACACCTTCCTCTACTCTAGCTAGGCCCTGCCTGCCCTACCTGTGGCTCTGGCCCATCTTCCTAAGTGCCCTGATTGAGGCAAGTTCTTCAAGAGTAATCATGACCAGCCAAATACAATGGGTCACTGTCTCAGTCACCCATGGTTATAAGGTTAGCAGGGAAGAAAAGGCTGTTTTAAGAGGAGAGTGTCTGTAAGGTGACCACTTATAAAGATTCTTGCTCACCAGTCTCTCACTGTTTAACACCCTACACTGGTGTCTGTCTCTGCCCAGCAGTTCTTTTTCTGGTCTGAATCTGAATGTCAGAGATTGTACAATATAATGCAAACCAGTTGCAAAGGTACTTCAAAAGAGAATGATTTGAATACCAGATTTTTAAGAGAGGCCCTTGGAAAAAATGCAGAGTCTTCATAGAGAAACAACCCTCTGCAGAAGTCAGAGGGGAGGTAGGAAGTATCTGTTCCTCTGTGCAACTTTGCAAAACAGTGCTACTCCCTGAAACAAAGCCTGATGTGTTCTTCACTTCAAGGATTGATGGAGTTAACCTCAATTGTTAAAGACAAGATAAAATAAGCAAAATTAAAAATAAAGTCCATTTTTGGTCACTGTTAACTGAAATTTTGGTCCGTGGTCTAAATAGATTAACTTTAAAAGGACTTTTTTGAGTGTGGTTATTCTTAGTTAACAGGGATCTCCTCCTATAAACTACTTTCACAAGGAGGCACTGATTCTTGATAAAATAGTATAGATATTTCAACTGCCAACCCACTGGGTCAAATTGTCCCTGGCATCCAATTCAGTTTTGGAGGACTCTCTCTTGAGATCCTTCAGTTTATCCACAGAGGAATCTCTTTAACTGGGCTTCTTTCAAAGTATGGGCACTGGCTTATCTTCTCAGCCCCCACAGTGAGGTACACCTCCCTTCCAACCCCTCCTATCCCTTAGGATGCGGAAGGGAGAGCTGTTTGACTATCTCACAGAGAAGGTCGCCCTCTCAGAAAAGGAAACCAGGTAATGGCTGAGCCTGTCTGCCGTGGGGTGAGCAGGGAGTGGGGCAGGGCAGGGAGCAGCAGAGGAGGAGACTGCACCTCCCCCAGGTCCATCATGAGGTCTCTACTGGAAGCAGTGAGCTTTCTTCATGCCAACAACATTGTGCATCGAGACCTGAAGCCTGAGAATATTCTCCTAGATGACAATATGCAGATCCGACTTTCAGATTTTGGGTTCTCCTGCCACTTGGAACCTGGCAAGAAGCTTCGAGGTGAGGGGACCTGGTTCCCTTAAGAGGCTTGGGAGGGTAGGAGACCCAGCCTGAGGCTTGTTGGCTGGGTCTGACAGTTGAGTCCCAGATACCAAGAAAAGGGGAGAAGTCAGTGAGCGCTTCCCAAGTACCCTCTGGGTACAAAGCCTGGTATGCAACTCAGTGGGCTTCCTGACCTGTGGAGGATGGAGATGGACAAGGGAGCAGATAGTGTCATACAGTGTGCAAGGGGCCATGCTGGGGAAGGCCAGAGAAAGAGCACCTAATTCAGGTGGAGGGGCCCATGAAGGAGGAGGCTCTGGATCTGGGCCTTGGGAGGCTGGGCTCGTCCCAGAAGGAAAAATAGGGAACAGGGGATGACAGGGCTCAGCTGCATGTTAGGGTTCTGGCAGAGGTACAAGGCCATGGGGTGCTGCTCAGGTGCCAAGGAGCCTGATGTGGCCAGGCAGCACTTCTCACCTGGTGCCCTGGGACTTGGGCTTACCCATGTCCATACCTGTTGTGACAGAAATATTTCTAGTGCAATTAGAAAACAAGTTTCAACTGTGGGGCTCCTCAGAGCCTTTAGTGTGTCACCTTCTCTCCCTTCATGGCTTTGTACTAGACGTACTGATAGCTAACATAAACTGGGCATTTACTGTGAGTTAAGCACCAGATTAAGTCTTTACATGGCTTATTTCTCAAGATTCTTTCAACAACTCTTTGAGAGAGATAGTATTTGTGTCTCCAGTTTATAGATGGGCTTAAAGAGGTGAGGTGACTTGCCCAAGGTCAGGTAGCTGGGATTTGAACTTGGATAGTCTGACTGGAGCTCATGTCCCCATCCTGTGGGCTTACACATCTGTCTTGTAGATGCTGTGCTTTGTTTCCCTTTGGGCTTCCACATACACTTTACCCCCTTCTGGATTCATCTTTGTCCCTGCCCACTCCATCCTTTCCCTTGGCTTTGGTAATTCTAGATCCCCTACATTTTGTTATTATATATTCTCCCTGCATGACACACCTTTTACTCTATTATTTGTCATTTGCTTTCTGGTAGACAGTGGGCTTGGTAAGGGCCCATGTAGTTCACCACTGTGTTTAGTATGGTATTTGGTACATGGTAGGCATTCTTAAATACTTGGTGTAGGAATGAATTTCCTCAAAGATTTGTTTTTAAATTTAGGCCTATTTTAGAAGTATGCCATGGAACACAGTTTAGAAATTGCTGGAATAGAAGAACTGATGTCTGAAAGTGGTAGAAGCAGCTAAAAATTGAGGCTTGGATCAAGTCATGGAGGGTTCTGTGCAGCAGGAGTCTAGATCCTGAGGCCATAATGGGGAGCCAGGGAAGGGATTTAAACAAGGGACTTAACCAGCATGTGCTTTAAGAAATCCCATATTCCCTGTTGTTTGCTTTGGTTTGAGTGGTGGTTCTACTAACCAAAGAAAAGATGACAAGAGGAGGAATAGATTTAGGCAGAAAGGAATGCAGAAAAGACCTAAGTTTTGTTTTCTGTGTGTTAGGTATGTAAAAACCTGGTAACAAGTTGTGTGAGGAGTGGGTGGGTTGGCTTGGCTGAATGTTTGGAGAAGGCAAATGATACGGTTAGGTAGGACCTTGAAGTCAGTCCAAGTCAGGTTTCCCCAACAAGGCCACCAGGAGCCTTGGTGGGTATTTGAGTTGTTCAGCAGGGGTTAAAGGCCATGAGGGGGCTGGTAGCATCCCATCAATCTCAGCCCTCTCTCCCCAGACTTGTGTGGGACCCCCGGGTATCTGGCACCGGAGATCCTTAAGTGCTCTATGGATGAAACCCACACAGGCTATGGCAAGGAAGTCGACCTGTGAGTTTCTGGTCTCCCCCTTCCCTTTGTGTACTGTCCTTTAACATGTTTCCCTATTACCTAGTCCTGTCTGACTCTGGTCTCTTCCCCAGCTGGGCCTGTGGGGTGATTTTGTTCACACTCCTGGCTGGCTCACCACCATTCTGGCACCGACGCCAGATCCTGATGTTGCGCATGATCATGGAGGGACAGTACCAGTTTAGTTCACCCGAGTGGGATGACTGTTCAAATACTGTCAAAGACCTGGTGAGCTGGGGCTGTGAGAAGGTAAGGAGGGAGGCCCAAGAGCTGCCCCTCATGCTCTGGGGTTTCCCCTAGATCTCAAGGCTGCTGCAGGTGGATCCTGAGGAACGCCTGACAGCTGAGCAAGCCCTACAGCACCCCTTCTTTGAGCGCTGTGAAGGAAGCCGATCCTGGAACCTCACACCCCGCCAGCGGTTCCGGGTAAGCCTGAGTGTGTCAGGGGCTGGGCCTGCTCTTCTGTCCCATGCTTTTTGTCCTGTGATTGATGCTCCACTGGAGCTCACACTGTGCCCCTCCTTCCCAGGTGGCAGTGTGGACAGTGCTGGCTGCTGGACGAGTGGCCTTAAGCATCCACCGTGTACGTCCACTAACCAAGAGTGCACTGTTGAGGGACCCTTACACACTGCGGCCAGTGCGGCACCTCATTGACAGCTGTGCCTTCCGGCTCTATGGGCACTGGGTGAAGAAGGGTGAACAGCAGAACCGAGCAGCCCTCTTCCAGCACCAGCCCCCTGGGCCATTTCCCATCATAGGCCCTGAAGAGGAGGGAGACTCAGCTATTATCCCTGAAGATGATGCCATGGTGGTACTGGGCTAGCACCTTAGCCCTGGGGAATCCCAGAAGGCAGGAATCTCCAGGAGGAGAATCTTTATCATTCCATTCCCTCTGGGCTCTGGCCTCAGGCCCCTCCCACCCCAACATTCCTGGCCAGGCCCACGACCGATCATACTACCATAAAGACCAGCCCTGTACACCTAACCTCACCAGTCAGGGCTTTGGGCTGAGAGCTGAGGTGGAAGGGAGCCACTCAGAATGCTAAGCCGGGCCTTGTCAGTGCTGCCTGTGCTGCCTATGCAATAAAGTCTGCTGCGGACCAGGGAGCCAGTGCCCCATGTCTGATGTCTGGCTTTCGCAGGAAAGTCCAGAAGGTGCTTAGGAGGTGGGGCAGGGAGGGGGCCATTCTGGCTCAGGCCTTTATTGGGGAAAATGTTGGGGTCATTTGGTCTTGTTCTTGCCTTTGCTGGGAGGTGGCTGGAAGGGCCGCTCTAGTATGGTTAACTTGCTGCTGAGTCTGTCCTCGCTGGCCTTGAGCCTTTCTCCCACCAGCTGTTGGAGCTGCCTTAGCTCCTCATTCAGCTGGGTCTTGATGTAGGCTTGGAGGTTGGAGACCTGGCCTGTGGGGCATGGAAGAAGGGGCATGTCAGGAGAGAGGCTTCTGGAGGTGAGTAGAGTGGCTATGCCTGACCTTCTGGATTGCTGCTTAGTGTTGTGTGGCCTTAGGCAGGTTATTTAACCTTTCAGTCCCTCAGCTTCCTATGTAAAATGTGGATTATGATAGCACCTAGTGCCTAGGATTGAGGGGGAGTAAATGGGTTAACATGTAAAATGCTGAAAACAGGGCCTCTCTGGCACATGGTTTGCCAAATATGTGCTGGCTGTTATTGTCATCGGTTTTATAATAATCTCTTTCTGGAGCTCCTGCTTCACTGACAGCAGCTGTGCTTTATCTGTCATCTTGGACTTAGGAATAATTTGGAGAAAGGACACCATAACCAGAACAAAAAGTCTGAAGCCCTGATGTGGTCTAAACCCTTAATTTTACATCTGCCCCAAGTCACATGGGATCCTACCCCCTCCAGATCCTCACTTGGCTCTTGCTTTGGCTGGACCACTGTTTCTGGTATCTCTTCCTGTGGGGTTACTGCCTGCTCCTCTACCTCCTTGCCTTCTTTTTTCTCTGCAAGCCAGAAGCAGAAAGAGGCTTCAGCCCCAAAACCAGCACCAGCTCAGCCGCAGCCTAGCCCTAGCCCTATTCATGACATTCTCCCTTACCCATCTCATCTTCTGGCTGGAGCTTGGGTGGCTGGAGTCCCATGTAAGTCAAAGATAGATCCAGCCGCACCTGCGAAGACGGAGGAAGAGGGCATCTGCACTGAGGGAAAGGGGAGCTTGAGGAGTGGCCTCTTCTAGTTTGTGGCCCAGTACCTGGGGCCTGAAGACATATTTGTAGAGCTTGAAGTGTCGGAAGTAGGTGTTGACCACGTAATTTGCCAGGGTCAGCAGCTGTTCCTCCTTAAAGAGGTCAATACTGAAGGGGGGCCGCTGTGGGATGATTGGGAGTTAGAAGCCCTGGCCTTTTCTCCAAGTGCCCAGCATCAGAAGCAGGGAGAGCCCACTGAGGCCTTCAGAGGAAGATGAGGGTGAGTGAGGAGAGGGTGAGAGATTGGGCTAGCCCTTGTCTGGAGCACAGTGAAGAGGGAACTGACCCTGACTCCATGGCAAAAAAGAACACTGGTGAAGTAGCGGTAACATTCCTCCACGTTGCCCAAGGGGGTTGCTGGGAGTGAAAGCAAGATGTGACAATGAGACCTCTCCCTGACAATCATTCGTTTCACTCACTAAACAGTGACTTTATTGAGCATGAGCTTTAGAAGGGTGGACATATCTAGGTTTAAGTCTTGATTGTTTTAATTTCAACAAATACTGAGTACCCACATATTGAGCACTGTTCTATGCACTGAGCAAGACAGACAAGGTCCTGCCCTTAAGAAGCTTATAGTTTAGTGGAAATAACGTACAATAAACTAACATAAAATAACATACAATTTCAGCTCTTGTCAAACATTCTGAAAGAAAATCAGTTCCAAGAATAAGGGGAGGGGGTAGGTGGGGTTAGGAGATATTTTATTGAGCACTATACATAAATTAGCATATAATATATATATAATATATATAATATAATATATAATAGTATTTCTCAGAACAGCCTCATAAAGTAGTGCTGTATCTTATTATATAGATAAGAAAATGGAGAGTTTCAGAGTTGAAATAACGTGTGTGGTAATAACACTGCTAGTAATGACAGAACAAAGATTCCAGGTGGTAATCCCCCTACTTCTACTTCCCACGGTCACTTTTGCCATCCTTCGGGCTGAAACCCTCTGGTAGCCATCTCCTCTCACCAACACAGGCCTTGTGAAGATCTTGGAGCAGGGCACAAGCCGTTGATGTCTGTTCCAGTGAGAAGCCCTGCTGGCGGCAGAAGAGAAGTGCATGGGAGAAGAGGTCCAGGGTGATGGCATTCCTCAGGCTCTGCTTAGGACAGCCTAGCCCTAGCAGCTCAGCCAGCACCCTTGGGAGGGAGGGAGGAAGGAAGGAGTAAATGACAAATGGAACCTCCTTTCACCACTCCACACTAGTGCCCCACATGATTTGGTGGTAGGCATTCCTCATGCCTTTCAAGCCCACCCCCCACAGCCTTCCCCAAGAGCTAGCTCTTTCCCCCTCCGTTATCCCCCATACTCCCTCATCTCTTCAACGGTGGCTGTCTCTTCTAGCCTGTGCATGGAGTGGATGTCCAGGTACTTCCTGTCAGGAAAAGAGGAGAAAAGATGGTGGTGGTCATCATGCATTTGTCTCATGACAGTGTTATGAGGCCTGGAGCATTGAATTGGGAACCAGACAGGAGTTTGGGGTTTGGCCCTTCCACTAACTTGCTGTGTAGCCTTAGGCAAGTCACTTCCCTCTCTGGGCCTCCATCTTTCTCCATCTTTAATAAGGGGAATAGCTTAATGACCTTTTGTGATCCTTTTCACTTATAAAGCCTAAGGTTAGGAAACTTTGGTTCTTGTCTCTGCTCTGCCACTCCCTTGCTATATGACCTTGGGCAAATTCCCCCTGTGGGCCTCAGTGCCCCATAGCTATGATGTTTTGTTTATATCCTCAGTCTTTGGTTCCCTTCTTCTCACACAACCTCTTTGAGCTGGGGAGGCGGGACTGCTGGCTTCTAGTCACTTGGGGAATTGCATCTCTGGGCCTCAGTCTCCTCATCTGCAAAATGGGGGTGCCCTGGCTGTGTGACAGGACTGTCGGGGAGGCACTAAAGGAATAATACAAGTGTGAAGTGTAACTTTCCTCCAAGTCTTCCTCACACTCACCACATGCAGATCCGGGGCTGGGGCAGCGGCGGCTGCGGAGAGAAAGTAGGTTGGGAAAGGCAGAGCTGGGTTGTCCCTGCTCTCTAGTCCCTGGCCTGTTGCGAATTTCCAGCAGGTCTGAGAACGCGCAAACTTGCCTTCTCATTCTAAAGACTATAAGGAACGCCATTGGGCTAGGGTTCAGCAGGCCCTAAGTATTCTTGAGCCTCCTCGCCAAGGCAGCCCGGGAAACGTCTTTGACGTTAGTAAACAAAAGACGAGTGGCGCCCTGGCGGGGAGCTCTTTTAGAAACCTTCCGAAGCAGACCACTGTCTCCCGCCCTCACCGGGAACAAGTTGGCTGCAGGATCTTCATCTTCCACCGAAGCCGCGGTCCCGGACTCAGTCCGCACACCTGTTCCAGTCCGCGTAGTCGATTCATTGACTGAGCTGAGGTCCTTCTCGGGTTCCCGCCGTAATTCGGAGGCCTTTTGAAGTTCCGATTGTATCCTCAGTCCCAGGAATTGGCTGGACTTCTGGCGGATCATGTCGTTGCTCCGCTGTATCACCACAGACTCTCTCCCGCCTGGGTTCTGGGATAGTCTGTTCTCTAGCAGCGACTGCTAAGCCTGGCCCTCTACCGACGATCCAGCCAATCTACGCCGCAGAGAGCCTGGTGTAGCCAATCTGCCGGGGGCGTCTCCCTCCGTCTCGGCGGCGACCGTTGCTAAGGGAGTTCGTGAAGGAAGGGAAAAAGTGTAGGGCGCTCACCTATCAGTGAGAGGGCGATGCGCGTGCGTAATAAGCCGCAGACCCAACCCCCGTGCCCCCTCTGCAGCGGTAATAGGCAGGTGATGTCAGGGCTCGGGAGAGGAAGTGTGGGGGTCAGTTACTACGGGACCTGAACGCTGGCCAATCGCCGAGAGAAGGAGGAGGCCTTTGGGAAGAAACCAAACAGGACCCGAGAGGCGGGACAAAGCGTGACCAATAGAAATAGGAAATGAAGTTTCGCCACATCCGGCACTGCCTCTGGCGCCTGCGCTGGATGCTGGGGAGGCTGATGCCGACCGGTGAAGTGCAAGATGGCGGTGCTGGGCTGATCCTGCTGCTGCTGAGGGGCCCAGGGCAGGCGGGGGTGGGGATCGACTAGGGAGCTGGTGCGGAGCTCGGGCTTGCGGAGCACCGGCAGCTTCGGCAACTTTGCTCTCTTATGTAGGTGACAGAAGTGCCGTCTCCGCCTGTCTGACGTCCCTCGGGAGACCCTGCGCTGCACCTTGCTGCCGCAGCCATGTATGGGCCCGGCAACAAACGAGCCGCTGGAGATGGGGCATCGGGACCCCCAGAGAAAAAGCTGAACCGTGAGGAGAAGACCACAACCACGCTTATAGAGCCCATTCGGCTTGGAGGCATCTCTTCCACGGTTCGTGGGCTCCTGCCCCAGCTTTTTTTTTTTTTTTGGTATCATTAATCTACAATTATATGAGGAACATTATGTTTACTAGACTCCCCCCATCAACCAGTCCCCCTGACAAACCCCATTACAGTCATTGCCCATCAGCATAGTAAGATGCTGTAGAATCACTACTTGTCTTCTCTGTGTTGCACAGCTCTCCCTGTGCCCCCCAACACATTATACATGCTAATCGTAATGCCCCCTTTCTTCCCCCTCCGCCCCCCACCCCCGCCCCTTATCCCTCCCTTCTCACCCATCCTCCCCAGTTCCTTTCCCTTTGGTAAGTGTTAGTCCATTCTTGGGTTCTGTGATTGTGCTGCTGTTTTGTTCCTTCAGTATTTTCTTTGTTCTTATATTTCACATATGAGTGAAATCATTTGGTACTTGTCTTTCTCTGCCTGGATTATTTCACTGAGCATAATACCCTCTAGCTCCATCAATGTTCTTGCAAATGGTAGGATTTGTTTTCTTCTTATGGCTGAATAACATTCCATTGTGTATATGTACCACCTCTTCTTTATCCATTCATCTACTGATGGACACTTAGGTTGCTTCCATTTCTTGGATATTGTAAATAGTGCTGTGATAAACATAGGGGTGCAGATGTATTTCTCAAACTGGGCTGCTGCATTCTTAGGGTAAATTCCTAGAAGTGGAATTCCTGGGTCAAATGGTATTTCTATTTTGAGCTTTTTGAGGAACCTCCATTCTGCTTTCCACAATGGTTGAAATAGTTTACATTCCCAACAGCAGTGTAGGAGGGTTCCCCTTTCTCCACAACCTCGCCAACATTTGTTGTTGTTTGTCTTTTGGATGGTGGAGATCCTTACTGGTGTGAGGTGATATCTCATTGTGGTTTTAATTTGCATTTCTCTGATGACTAGCGATGTGGAGCATCTTTTCATGTGTCTTTTGGCCATCTGAATTTCTTCTGAAGAACTGTCTTCGGCTCCTATGCCCATTTTTTAATTGGATTATTTGCTTTTTGTTTGTTGAGGTGTGTGAACTCTTTACATATTTTGGATGTTAACCCTTTATTGGATCTGTCGTTTATGAATACATTTTCCCATACTGTAGGATATCTTCTTGTTCTATTGACGGTGTCCTTTGCTGTACAGAAGCTTTTCAGCTTGATATAGTTCCACTTGTTCATTTTTGCTTTTGTTTCCCTTGCCCAGGGAGATAAGTTTATGAAGAAGTCATCCATGTTTATGTCCCAGAGATTTTTGCCTTATGTTTTTTTCTAAGAGTTTCATGGTTTCATGACTTACATTCAGGTCTTTGAACAATTTCGAATTTACTTTTGTGTATGGGGTTAGACAGTGATCCAATTTCATTCTCTTACATGTAGCTGCCAAGTTTTGCCAACACCAGCTGTTGAAGAGACTGTCATTTCCCCATTGTATATCCATGGCTCCTTTATCATATATTAATTGACCGTATATGTTTGAGTTAATATGTGGACTCTCTATTCTGTTTCACTGGTCTGTGGCTCTGTTCTTGTGCCAGTACCAAATTATCTTGATTACTGTGCCTTTGTAGTAGAGCTTGAAGTTGGGAAGCGAGATGCCTCCTGCTTTATTCTTCCTTCTCAGGATTGCTTAGGCTATTTGGGGTCTTTTGTGGTTCCATATGAATTTGAAAACTATTTTTTCCAGTCGTTGAAGAATGTTGTTGGTATTTTGATAGGCATTGCATTGAATGCAGATTGCTTTAGGCAGGATGGCCATTTTGACAATATTAATTCTTCCTAGCCAAGATCATGGAATGAGTTTCATTTGTTAGTGTTCTCTTTAATTTCTCTTAAGAGTGTTTTGTAGTTTTCAGGGTATAGGTCTTTCACTTCCTTGGTTAGGTTTATTCCTAGGTATTTTATTCTTTATGATGCAATTGTGAATGTAATTGTTTTCCTGATTTCTCTTTCTGTTAGTTCATCGTTACTGTATAGGAAAGCAACAGATTTCTGTGTATTAATTTTGTATCCTGCAACTTTTCTGAATTCAGATATTAGTTCTAGTAGTTTTGGAATGGAGTCCTTAGGGTTTTTTATGTACAATATCATGTCATCTGCAAATAGTGACAGTTTGACTTCTTTACCAATCTGGATGCCTTGTATTTCTTTGTTTTGCCTGATTGCCGTGGCCAGGACCTCCAGTACTATGTTGAACAACAGTGGGGAGAGTGGACATCCCTGTCTTGGTCCCAATCTTAGAGGAAAAGCTTTCTGCTTCTTGCTGTTAAGTATGATGTTGGTTGTGGGTTTGTTGTATATGGCCTTTATTATGTTGAGGTACTTGCCCTGTGTACCCATTTTGTTGAGAGTTTTTATCATGAATGGATGTTGAATTTTGTTGAATGCTTTTTCAGCGTCTTTGGAAATGATCATGTGGTTTCTGTCCTTCTTGTTGATGTGGTGAGTGATGTTGATGGATTTTCGAATGTTGTACCATCCTTGCATCCCTGGGATGAATCCCACTTGATCATGGTGTATGATCCTCTTTATGTATTTTTTAATTCGGTTTGCTAATATTTTTTTGAGTATTTTTGCATCTATGTTCATCAGGGATATTGCTCTGTAATTTTCTTTTTTGGTGGGGTCTTTGCCTAGTTTTGGTATTAGTGTGATGCTGGCTTCATAGAATGAGTTTGGAAGTATTCCCTCCTCTTCTATTTTTTGGAAAACTTTAAGGAGAATGGGTATTATGTCTTCTCTATATGTTTGATAAAATTCAGCGGTGAATCCATCTGGGTCAGGTATTATGTTCTTGGGTAGTTTTTTGATGACTGATTCCATTTCTTTGCTGGTAATTGGTCTGTTTAGATTTTCTGTTTCTTCCTTGGTCAGGCTTGGTAAGTTGTATTTTTCTAGGAAGTTGTCCATTTCTTCTAGGTTTTCCAGCTTGTTAGCATATAGATTCTCATAGTATTCTCTAATAATTTTTTGTATTTCTGTGGGGTCTGTCATGATTTTTCATTTCTCATTTCTGATTCTGTTGATGTGTGTAGATTCTCTTTTTCTCTTAATAAGTGGCTAGGGACTTACTTATTTTGTTTATTTTTTCAAAGAACCAGCTCTTGGTTTTTTAAATTTTTTCTGTCGTCTTATTCTTCTCAGTTTTATTTATTTCTTCTCTGATCTTTATTATGTCCCTCCTTCTGCTGACTTTGCACCTCATTTGTTCTTCTTTTTCCAGTTTCAATAATTGTGACTGTAGACTATTCATTTGGGATTGTTCTTCCTTCTGTAAGTAGGCCTGGTTTGCTATATACTTTCAACTTAGAACTGCCTTCACTGCATCCCACAGAAGTTGGGGCTTTATGCTGTCATTGTCATTTGTGTCCATATATTGCTTGATCTCTGTTTTAATTTGGTCACTGATCCATTGATTATTTAGGAGCATGTTGTTAAGCCTCCATGTGTTTGTGAGCCTTTTTGTTTTCTTTGTACAATTAATTTCTAGTTTTATGCCTTTGTGGTCTGAGAAGTTGGCTGGTAGAATTTCAATCTTTTTGAATTTACTGAGGCTCTTTTTGTGGCCTAGTATGTGGTCTATTCTGTAAAATATTCCATGTACACTTGAGAAGAATGTGCATCTTGCTGCTTTTGGGTGTAGAGTTCTGTAGATGAAGTCCATGTGTTCTAGTGTGTTGTTCAGTGCCTGTGTCCTTACTTATTTTATGTCTGCTGGATCTGTCCTTTGGAGTGAGTGGTTTGTTGAAGTCTCCTAGAACTAATGCATTGCATTCTATTTTCCTCCTTTAATTTTGTTAGTATTTGTTTCACATATGTTGGTGCTCCTGTATTGGGTGTATATATATTTATAATTGTTATATCCTCTTGTTGGACTGACCCCTTTATCATTATTATGTAATGTCCTTCTTTATCTCTTGTCACTTTCTTTGTTTTGAAGTCTATTTTGTCTGATACCAGTACTGCTACACCTGCTTTTTTCTCCCTATTGTTTGCATGAAATATCTTTTTCCATCCCTTGACTTTTAGCCTGTGTATGTCTTTGGGTTTGAGGTGAGTCTCTTGTAAGCAGCATATAGATGGGTCTTACTTTATTATCCATTCTGATACTCTGTTTTGATTGGTGCATTCAGTCCGTTTACATTTAGGGTGATTATTGAAAGATATGTATTTATTGCCATTGCAGGCTTTAGATTTGTGGTTACTAAAGGTTCAAGGGTAGCTTCTTTACTATCTAGCTGTCTAACTTAACTCTCTTATTAAGCTATTATAAACACAGTCTGATGATTCTTTATTTCTCTCCCTTCTTATTCCTCCTCCTCTGTTCTTTATGTTAGGTGTTTTATTCTGTATTCTTTTGTGTTTCCTTTGACTACTTTTGTGAGTAGTTGATTTTATTTTTTGCCTTTAGTTAGTATTTGGTTGGTCTGCTTTCTTTGGTGTGATTTAATTTTCTCTGGTGACATCTATTTAGCCTTAGGAGTGCTTCCATCTAGAGCAGGCCCATTAAAATATCCTGTAGAAGTGGTTTGTGGGAGGCAGATTCTCTCAGCTTTTGTTTTTCTGGGAATTGTTTAATCCCTCCTTCATATTTAACTGATATTCATGCTGGACATAGTATTCTTGGTTCAAGGCCCTTCTGTTTCATTGCATTAAATATATCATGGCATTCTCTTCTGGCCTGTAAGGTTTCTGTTGAGAAATATGATGATAGCCTGATGGGTTTTCCTTTGTAGGTGACCTTTTACTCTCTCTGGCTGCCTTTAATACTCTGTCCTTGTCTTTGATCTTTCCCATGTTAATTAATATATGTCTTGGTGTTGTCCTCCTTGGGTCCCTTGTGGTGGGAGTTCTGTGGGCCTCCATGGTCTGAGAGACTATTTCCTCCCCCGGTTTGGGGAAGTTTTCAGCAATTATTTCTTCAAATACACTTTCTGTCCTTTTTTTCTCTCTCTTCTTCTTCTGGTACCCCTATAATGTGGATATTGTTCCTCTTGGATTGGTCACACAGTTCTCTTAATATTCTTTCATTCCTGGAGATCCTTTTATCTCTCTCTGCCTCAGCTTCTCTATATTCCTGTTCTCTCATTTCTATTCCATTAACGGCCTCTTGCACCTCATCCAGTCTGCTCTTAAGTCCTTCCAGAGATTGTTTTATTTCTGTATTCTCCCTCCCTACTTGATCCTTTAGCTCTTGCGTATTTCTCTGCAGGTCCATCAGCATGGTTATGACCTTTATTTTGATTTCTTTTTCGGGGAGATTGGTTAAATCTATCTTCCCAGGCCCTCTCTTGGGGGTTGTCTGGGTAATTCTGGAGTGGACCAGATTCTTCTGCTTTTTCATGGCAATAGAGGTAGCTGTAGGCAGGTAGCACGTGTGTCAGCTGGGAGAACAAAGCCCTTTCCTGCTTGCTGGTCACCTTGCCCTTCTCCGCTGCGTGTGTTGGGTACCCGCACTCCTGGAGCAGCCTCCGGATTAATTCCCTAAGCTGCCGTGGGCAGGGTCATTGTCAGGGTAGCCCAGAGCACTGCAGGAAGTGGCACCTGCGCCGGATGTGCTCTCGTGTAAGAGCGGCGCCCCTTCGCACCTTGCCCTGTTTCTTCTGCTTGCTCTAGGGAGCTGCGCACTGGCAGTAGCCTTGGGTCTGGCCCAGGTGTCTGTGCATCAGGAGGAGATCCTGGGCGGCTGCTAGAGGCATGTGTGCTCCTGGGGTGGTACCCTGCTGCCGCAGGCACGCTTGGCTAGTTCTACCGCCAGCACATGCGCCCGTTTCCAGGCCACTTGGCCACCACCGCTTTCAGGCTACTGGGCCGCCCTGTTGGGAGCCTCGCCAGCCAGGGGAACAACTGGCAGGCTGCTTATCACCATGAGGGGCTTCAGAGCTGCCCTGCCACCCAGGATTAGGGTGCCTGGAGTTCCCTGGGGTTTCCAGCTGCTGGGCTGAGTATGCCAGATGATTCTGTCCAGCTGTGAGGTCCCTGTCCCTTTAACTCTTGCAAAGAGCCCTCGCTTTTCTTTTGTCCCAGGGAGCCGGTTGTGGGGACCCACTCACAGATTTTGCTTTTCTGTTTCTCTAATATCCAGCACACCGTGCACTGTATGTCTGCGCTCCCAGTGCGGGTTACTAGAGCTGGTTGTTTAGCAGTCCTGGGCTTTCACTCCCTCCTGCTCCAACTCTTTTCCTCCCACTGGTTAGCTGGGATGTGGGGAGCTCTCGGGTCCCGCCGGGCTGCAGCTTGTATCTTACCCCCTTTGTGAGATGCTGAGTCTCGCAGATGTAGATGTAGCCTGGCTATTGTACTGTATCTTCTGGTCTCTCCTTTAGTTGTATTTGTTGTATTTTTAAAAATATATATGGTTTTGGGAGGAAATTTCCGCTGCCCTACTCATGCCACCATCTTGGCTCCTCCTTGCCCCAGCTTTTATAACTTGCCAGCCTCCCATTTCTATTCTCCACCCAAATCATCAATAACCTTATTCCCAGTTCCCCAAGCTTCACAGGATCCACTTTACAGATTACTCCATTGAAGGAAACCCAGGACATGAAGTCTGCCTTCCCGTTACAGATAGGAAACAGTTTCCCATATGGATGTGATTTGTCAAAGACTTGAAGAGGCAGAAGCATAGTGTGATCCCTCTCACAACCAAGATGTTTTCTTTGGTTGCCTAAGCCTCTTTAAATCCTTTTAGGAGTTTGTCTGAGGATACTTCCCTTTCACACCTATTCTAGTTGCTGTTCTTTGTCTGTCTCTCTCTCTGGTTCTTGGGCCCTGCTTGCCCCTCTCCTCAGCCTCTTCATTTTCTTTGGTAGGAGGAAATGGACCTGAAGGTTCTGCAGTTCAAGAACAAGAAACTAGCAGAGCGGTTGGAACAGAGGCAGGCTTGTGAAGATGAACTCCGAGAACGAATTGAGAAGCTGGAGAAGCGGCAGGCCACAGATGATGCCACACTCCTCATTGTCAACCGCTACTGGGCCCAGGTGGATGTCCCTCTGCTTTCCAAGAACTGGCCTTGATCCAGCTGTCAGTTCTCAGACTCCTATGCTGGGAAAGGACTATCATGCTGGGAAAGCAACTGAGGGATTTATAACATTTTTGGTGCTTTCTCCCTCCAGCTGGATGACACTGTGGAAGCCCTTCTCCGACACCATGAGAACCAGGGGGAGCTGTCTTCGGGGACAGAGGCACCTGGAACCCAGGAGGGCCCGACACATGATGAAACCCCTCTCACAGAGCCAGGGACATCGGAGTTGAGGGGTAGAGCTGGAGCCCTAGGATCCGGGGAGCTTAATTAAATTCTGGGAAAGGTCTTAGAGAGGAGGGGAATTTGATATTAGGCTCCTGAATCCTCTGCCTCCCCTCCCACACACACAGTTGATTTCAGTTTCGGCAGCAAAGTGCATTGGGTAAGAACACAGGCTTTAGAATGTTCATGACTTGGTTCATAGTGCAGTTCATGTTTTGACACTCATTTAGTTCAAAAAAGTATTAACAAGTGTGAACTATATACTTGGCTTGAAGGAGACAAAAATAAGCAGAAAGAAATACTACCCCTACCATCAGGAAAGAAGTGATCATAAGCCATAAGTAAAAGCTGCAGAGGTTCCTCAAAGGGGATTAGTGTATGTATACACAGTGTGGTTCTAATTTAGATAGGAAGCAGACAAGGCTTTCTTGAGTGATTTGGGAGTTCTGTGGCTTTGAGGAAGTTACTCGCTCACTCTGAACCTCAGTTGTTTCATTTTCAAGGTGGGGCTGACTACTACAGGTGTTGGTTATGTTGACTCAGCAGTAGTGTTGAAGGGCTTAGTCCTGAGCTTGGTACAGAGTGGTGATAAATGCTGCTGTTGTCTTCATAAGGGTTTGTCCATCCCTCCCAGAATCTCTGCCAGTGCAGCTGCGGCCGCCTCTCAGTGAGCCAGCCTTGGCTTTTGTGGTTGCTCTGGGTGCCAGCAGTAGTGAGGAGGTGGAGTTGCAGCTGCAGGGCCGCATGGAGTTCTCTAAGGCAGCTGTGTCCCGTGTGGTAGAGGCCTCAGACTGCCTACAGCGTCAGGTGGAGGAACTCTGTCAACAAGTATACAGCCAAGGTTAGTTCTTTGTGCCCCCACCCCAGGAGTGTCTGTTCTCATTTGCATTGTTATATTCTCTCATCAATGCCCTTGGCCCACAGGCAGCCACAATTCCCCAAGGAATAAATCAGTCATGTTCTCAAGGAAAGGATTATGTTGTAGATGGGAGATTCTGCCTTGATTCCCAGAATTGATCTCTAGAGAGGGTGGGAGGAGTTGTTGAAGCTTGTGAGACCACCCTCTTATGACTGGAGACCTCTGGAGCACTTTGCATAAATCTTGGTGGCAGTTACTGATCCACAAGGCATAGCAGCAAGTGCCCAGGCTTTGCAGACTGACAGGTTTCTCCCAGTCTTAGGTGTCATTCTGGCCTAGGCATTTTGAGCAAATGGCTCTTCTCTCTGAGCTGGTTTAGTCCTTTGTACAGTGGGGATAAAGACTCCTGGCTTTGTCAGGAGAAATTGGCAAGACAGCTAGTGGATCACACTGAGCACATAACAGACTCCAGAATGAGTTAGTACTTTGACCCATTGCCCTGGACTTGGCTCTTAACCGAGCCCTACCTTTCCAGGGGACAGTGAGCCCCCCAGTGAGGTGGCTCGGGCACACACCCGGGAGCTGGGATGTGAGAACCGGCGGCTACAGGACTTGGCCACCCAGCTACAGGAGAAGCACCACCGCATCTCACTGGAGGTGGGATTTGGGCTTTTGGGGTTGGGATTAGAACCAGGGCAGGGTTTGGGTCAGATGGGCACCCGAGGCCCTTGGAGCCAGGACCCCTCGTCTAAGCATCTGCTCCTTTCATTGTCTCCAGTATTCTGAGCTCCTGGATAAAGTGACATCAGCAGAAACTAAGGTGCTGGAGATGGAGACCACGGTAGAGGACCTGCAGTGGGATATTGAGAAGTTGCGCAAGCGTGAGCAGAAGCTCAATAAGCACCTGGCAGAGGCCTTGGAGCAGGTGAGGCTAAGAGTTCTGGGTCCCATGGAGCCGGGGCTGGGTAAAGCCCTAGCTTCTCCCCTTCCCACCCACTTCTCTCTCTCTCCTCTCCACAGCTCAACTCTGGCTACTATGTGTCTGGGAGCTCATCAGGCTTCCAGGGGGGCCAGATCACACTCAGCATGCAGAAGGTGAGCAGACTTCATTCTTTCTAATCTCTCCCATAACCTTTTTCTCTATGCCACTCTTGAAATTACCCTCAGAATTAAGGACAAACATCTGCTCACAGTCTCTGAGTCTTTTCCCCTTTGCCTGTCACTCACCTTGTTATTTTTTCATTCATTCACATATGTATTCAGCAAATAATTGCTGATTGCTAAGTCTTAGGCACTGTGTTAGGGAGCGGGCATATTGGAGAACAAAATAAATAGAAATCAAAGCTTACATGGAGCCTAGATTTTATTTAGGGGAATAGACAAAAGTAAGTAAAGTGACGTATCAGTTGGTCAGAGTTACAACAAAGGAAAAACTTAGGAAAGAAAGAAACAGAACTATGTTGGAGTCAGTTGGCATTGTCATTGGGTGGCTGAGGAATGGTCTCACTGAGAGGGAGCATTAACTCACTGTCTCTTTCCCTGTCCTGCCTTGGCTCTCTTGCCTCTGGGTTATTGCATATTTTCTTCATTCTGTGGGGGTCACAGTGCTGTTTCCCTTTACTTCAGTTCACTTTTCAGGTCCTTGAGGAAGGCTTCCCTCACTCTTTGTCAGTTACGAGTGTTGGTTCCCAGCACTGATTGTGCAGTATTAAATTTTCTCTCACTTGCCTGGGAGTCTGGCTTGGGTCTGGCTTGTTCCTGGGTCTTCAGAATCCATTGCTGTACGTAAGAAAGCTGGATGGATGGGGCATATGGTAGAGATGTGAGGGAAGCATGATTCCTGGCCTGGCCCTGCCTCCCATAGTGCTCTCACCCCACAGTTTGAGATGTTGAATGCAGAGTTGGAAGAAAACCAAGAATTAGCCAACAGTCGCATGGCAGAGCTAGAGAAGCTGCAGGCTGAACTTCAGGGGGCTGTGCGGACCAATGAGCACCTCAAGGTAGGCTGCGTTTGGGGCTGGGAGGCCTGAGCCGGCAAGGTAGGGGCTGAGCCCTAAATCCTCTTACTGATCACTTTGGGGCATCCCCACCCCTAGGTGGCGCTGCGGAGCCTCCCTGAGGAAGTGGTTCGGGAGACAGGGGAGTACCGAATGTTGCAGGCCCAGTTCTCGCTGCTCTACAATGAATCACTGCAAGTGAAGACCCAGCTGGATGAGGCCCGAGGGCTACTGCTGGCCACCAAGAACTCCCACCTGAGACACATTGAGCACATGGAGGTATGGTCCAGGAACAGGGATAGGGTAGACCCTGAGAGTTACAGTGTTCCAGGACTTTGAAAAGGCTTTGTGTCCTGCCAGGGGTCCCTTGGGAATAAATTCTTTCTAAGCCACTAAGGACTGAGACCAAAGGAAAAAGGGAGGGTTTTGCCAGGGGGGCTAGGGTGTTATATGGGTCCTAAATGCTTCAACCCCCAGAGTGATGAGCTGGGGCTGCAGAAGAAGCTACGCACAGAGGTTATCCAGCTGGAGGACACACTGGCCCAGGTACGCAAGGAGTATGAGATGCTGCGCATCGAGTTTGAACAGAACCTGGCAGCCAATGAGCAGGCAGGTATGTGGTGAGGACAGGGTGGAAATGGGGCCTTGCCTGAGATGGTGGGCCCTGGTGTGGGGCTGCTACTTAATCAGATGCAGGAGGTTAAGCCCCTTCCTTTCCCAGAGCTTCATCTCCCTGTGGAAAACAGCGATCACACCACCTGGCTCCAAGGCACAGCCAGCTGAGGCCACTGGTAGAGCCAGCTCAGCCCGAACATGTGCTCTTGGCCCCATCTGTGGTTCTCTAGCCTTAGGATGTCTTCTCTTAGAAATAGTCACTCACTTTACGAAGATTTATTGACCACCACCTGTGAGCCAGGCCCTGTTCTAGTCTTTGGGATTGTGCCTATGGACGAAACACAAAGAATGCCTGCCGTTGTGGAGTAGAGTTGTAATGAGGGAGGACAGACAACAAAGAAGGAAATAGAATGTGTATGTTACATAGGAACAAACACGACAAGGAAAGTAAAAGCAGAGAAGGAGGATAAAGAAGTATTAGGAGAAAGGGTATTGCAATTTTGAGTGGGAAGGCCAAGAAAACATAACTTGTTTAAAAATCTGAAGTAAGTGAACTAACTAACTTTGGTAAATGTTGCAGGTATGTGTTCCTGAAGGAAATTTGGAAATATTTTTAAAAGTCTATATTAGTGGGAATAACACAATTAGGCAATATAGAGTTTCTTTTGGGTGGATTTCCTTCAAGTCTACCTTGTTACTTTGATGAGATCACACTCTCTGAGGCCTGAGTTTGTCTTTCCTCCATAATGGCAGTGATAACTCTGGCTCTGCCTCTTCCCCCATTGAGGATTGGGCCCCTATATTAGTGGCCAGTTCCACCCCTTCCTGACCCTCCCCCAGGGCCTATCAACCGTGAGATGCGCCATCTAATCAGCAGCCTCCAAAACCACAACCACCAGCTAAAGGGGGATGCCCAGCGGTACAAGCGGAAGCTGCGGGAAGTGCAGGCTGAGATTGGCAAGGTGAGGAGGGGACTGCTTGGGGAAAAAAGCCTTGGCTAATCCCCAATGAGCACTGTCTCACTTCAGCCCTGTGCTCCCTCTGTCTTTGCAGCTCCGGGCCCAGGCCAGTGGCTCTACCCATTCCATCCCCAACCCGGGCCACCTGGAGGACTCCAGCCTCAGTGCCCCAGCCCCAGGGAAAGAAGAGGGTGGGCTAGGCTCTGTCAGTTTCCCTGATGGTAGAAAGGAAATGGCTTCAGTGCCTGGTGCCACCACTCCCACCACCTCAGTGAAGAAGGAGGAGCTGGTCCCCTCTCAGGAAGATGTCCAGGCCATAACACTGGGATCCCAGGGCCCCTCCTCCCGGGGCCGAGAACCTGAGGCCAGGCCCAAGCGGGAGCTTCGGGAGCGGGAAGGGCCTGGCCTAGGACCCCCAACTGTGGCCTCAGCTCTATCAAGGGCTGATCGGGAGAAGGCCAAAGTGGAGGAGGTGAAGAGGAAGGAGTCAGAACTCCTCAAAGGTCTCCGAGCAGAGCTCAAGTGAGGCCTTATTCCTGTCTCCTTTCTACCCCTACCAAGTGGCCTCCAGCCTGACTCACCAAGCCTGTCTTTGTGCCTCCCCCAGGAAGGCCCAGGAAAGCCAGAAGGAGATGAAGCTCCTGCTAGACATGTACAAGTCAGCACCCAAGGAGCAACGGGATAAGGTGCAGCTCATGGCAGCTGAACGTAAGGCCAAGGCTGAGGTGAGGGCAGGTGGGGCCCATGGGGCATGCAGAGATGGCCCCAAGGGGTTCTGACCAAAGCAGAATCCTAGGTCAGCAGGGGGCAGTGACAAGAGTGCTCCCTCCATCTGGTGGCTGTAGGTTGATGAACTGCGGAGCCGCATCCGGGAACTGGAAGAGAGGGATCGAAGGGAGAGCAAGAAGATTGCAGATGAGGATGCCCTGCGGCGCATTCGGCAGGCAGAGGAGCAGATAGAACACCTGCAGCGCAAGTTGGGTGCCACCAAGCAGGTATAACCCCCATTGTTGTTCTGCTTGCTTCTGGAGGTTGGGATCCCTTAAGCCCCTGTTGGGTGTTCTAGCAGGTGGCGTGGGTTCACGCCATGATTCTCAGGCATGTTTTCCTGTGGGTTCAGCTGTGTTGACCTGTCCTAGCACATTCCATCTCATCCCCGCCTACTTGCTGCAGGAGGAGGAGGCTCTGCTGTCAGAGATGGATGTGACAGGGCAGGCTTTTGAGGACATGCAGGAGCAGAATGGACGGCTGCTACAGCAGTTGCGGGAAAAGGATGATGCCAACTTTAAGCTGATGTCAGAGCGGATCAAGGCCAACCAGATTCACAAGCTACTGCGGGAGGAGAAGGATGAGTTGGGCGAGCAAGTTCTTGGCCTCAAGTCCCAGGTATGGCTACCCTGGACTTGGGTGGAGCTGGAGAGGCAGGAGCTCCTTAGCACTGAGTCCCTACCTCTGTCCTTAGGTGGATGCCCAGCTGCTGACAGTGCAGAAACTGGAGGAAAAAGAACGGGCCTTGCAAGGTAGCCTTGGGGGCGTGGAGAAGGAGCTGACACTGCGCAGCCAGGCCCTGGAGCTCAATAAGAGGAAGGTGAGGCCAGAGGGAAGCAATGTGCCTTCTCTCCCAACCCAGCTCACTTCTCGAACACTTAACTGTGTTCCATACCCTGTGCTGATGGCTTTCTGTGATTAGTCACATCATGGTCTCACAATAATCCTAACATGGTTTTTGTTGTTATCACCTTTCATAAGTGAGGAAATTTAGACTCAAGGAGGTCAGTTGACTTGCTTGAGAAAGAGTGGACCTGGGATTTGGGTCTGGGTCTCCTTTGGCCCCAGAACCCACGTCTTGACCACTGCAATGGTTAGTTGTAAAATGGGGATGCTGGGTCTCATCATGTAGTTGTATTAAACCCAAGAAATATCTAGCTTCTAGTAAGAGTTTAAGGTTAACATTGATTTTTATCTTTCCCTTACTGGGCTTTTATTTTCTTCATTCATTTAAGCAGTATTATGACCTTGTTACTTACCAGGATCTGTTCTGTGTGCTGGGGAGACCATGCAACAAGAGGGTTGCCCCATAAGTGAGAATTCCCAGTTTTGAGGTGCAGATAGCAAACCAATAATCCCACAGATAAAATGATGTTATAGATCAGTAAGCTTTATAAAGTAAACTAAGGTGTTATGAAAGAATAGCAAGGGAGCCTCTTCTCAGCAGCTATTGGAGCTGACACGTGAGGGAGTTGCAGGAAAAAGTGTGTGTCGGGGGAGTCAAGGGGAGCAGAGAGGAGCCTGTGAAGGTTCACAGACAGGAGGGAGCATTTGCAGGTGACGAACTCTTAAGTGTTAGGAGTGAGGGAGAATAGAAGGTGGTGAGGGTTGAGTGGTTAGGAGGCAGGATCAGCTCCAGTGAGGATATTAGATTTGATCCACTAGAACATTTGACGCAAGCACCCATGGACCATGACTCCAAACACCTGACTCCCCAGGCTCAGGCGAATGGTGCCCTCCTCCCTGTCCCACCCACTTTCAGGCTGTGGAAGCAGCCCAGCTGGCTGAGGACTTAAAGGTGCAGCTGGAGCATGTGCAGACACGGCTTCGAGAGATCCAGCCTTGCCTGGCAGAAAGCCGGGCTGCTCGAGAAAAAGAAAGCTTCAACCTCAAGAGGGCTCAGGTGTGTGCATGGGGTGGTGGCAGGGTGGCCCAGGGTCACTGATGTAGCCTGGGGATATGGGTGGTTCAGGATGAAGTACTTTGCATTTAGTCTAGCCCCTCTCCTGCCCCAGGAGGATATCTCACGACTACGGCGCAAGCTGGAGAAACAGAGGAAGGTGGAAGTTTATGCAGATGCTGACGAAATCCTCCAGGAGGAGATCAAGGAGTACAAGGTGGGACTGTGGGGCCAAGTTGTGCCACAGCAATCCGGGAATCTTAGCTGGGAGGTTGGTGAGAGCTATAGTGGGGAACCTGGAAATAAGGTAGAATAGCGGAAAATGAGTAGAACCCTGGTTGTGGAGGTCAGACAACTAACTGACCAAGGATTGTACACATTTTACATGCCAGGCATAGTGCCTGGCTAGGTGTGGAAGGACTGAGAATTAGACCTGGTCTCAGACCTATTGAAACTGACAGTCTTTTGGAGGAGACAGCCAAGTAATTCTCCTGTTCAGTGGGTGAACAATGTGATGGCAGGGGAAAGAGGGACCATAGGAAGTCAGCGGAGGCACTTAAACCAGCCCTGGGGGTCAGTAGGCTTCCTGGAAGGAATATCATCCAAGGGAAACCTGAAGAATGTGGTTCAGAGTTGGCTGTGAGGAATGAGGATGGGGTTCCAGCAAAGGGAAAGGCAGAGGTGGAGACCCCTAGTTGAGAGAGGCATGCAAGAGGACAGATTGCTGGACATTGCAGTTAGAGGACAACATGGTTTTGTTGTGAATGGCAGGTCTGGGGATGTTGGGCAGTGTCAGATCCTGAAGGGCTTGGTGAGCCAGATTGAGGTGCTTGGCTTTTCCTGTAGGCAGTGTGGAGACATCAGAGGATTTTAAACCAGAGTGATGTGGTCTGATTTGCTGCTGGATTTGGGCTAGAGAGGGGACAGACTAGAGGCAGGTAGATGTATTCAGCTTTTGCCATTATTGAGGCAAAAACAATATTCAGCTAGCCTAAGGTGTTAGAGACAAGGAGATCAGAAGTTATTTAGGAAGCGCAAGTGCTTGGACTCTGGGATGGATTGAATGCATTGGAGTGAGGGAGAGGGAGGTACTGAGGAGAACTGGATTCCTGATTTGAGAAATTAGGTGGATGACAAATGACACTTAGTGGAATTAGGAAGGCTGTGGAGGAGCAGGCTTTTGGTGGACAATGCTCAAGGATGCTGACAACAAGGTTCCTGTGGGACCTCTTGGGAGGCTATTTAGGAAGGCACTCAAAGCAAAAGGGCTGGTTTGGAGAACAGAGGCTTGAGATGGAAGCCCCATTTTGACTGTGGTCACCCAGGGAGGGAGTGTGACATGAAAAGGGTGGGTCATCCTTTTCCTTTATGGAGGAAGAGAGAGAAGCCTGTGGTTCCAGAGGAGGGAGTGATGGAGAGCAGATTGGTAGGGAAGAGTTTTCAATCAGCTGGGGCAGGCAGGGTCCAGGCTGGCAAGAAGGCAAATAACATGAGTGTTGAGAGCTGCCCTTGAACTTGGTAGTCTTGGTGGGAATGGTTCTTTGGTGGAGGTGGAGCTTGGATCACCTGCACTGTCACCAGCTAGATGGAGGGGGGAGCAGAGGGTGAGTCAGTAAATAAGAAACCTTTTAAAGCAGTTTGGTCTTGATGGGGCAGAGGCATCTGCAGGCAACCATGGGGAGAAGGGAAGGGTCTCCCAGGAAGAGACTGACTTGGGAGCCTGTTATGCTGTGAGGAAGGTTCTAAATGACTGGGAAGAGGTGAAGCTGGGGGTGTTGCTGAGGCAGTGGGTTGGGCTGGGACTTGATGATTGGAGGAGGAATGTTCTCATTCCTGGTCTCAGGGAATCATGTCTGGTATTGGAGGTAAGACCTGGTGGCAGGTGGAGAGATCTGTGAAGCCTCTGCAGTGAAGTGAGCCCAGGAACCCATAGCAGGATCTCTGGGCAGCACCAGGGGCAGGCCAGATGAGGGTAGAGACAGCCAATTTCTTGTAGCACTGCCATATCCAGCTGTGACTTAAGAGGTACAACTGAAGAGAAAGTAGATAGTTGGCTTATGCTGGGATTGGGGTTTTGCTGGAGAAGGCAGAAGGGCAACAGATGAAACCCCTGAGTAAAGGAGCCCAGGCTGAGCCTGTGAGTCATTGGTCTTAAGAGGAGACATGTTGACCACTGGCTGTCACTGTCCAGTTTAGAATCTGGACTCAGCTTTCTAGTTCTAAGGCCTCTGCCTCTGAGCCTCAGTTCTTCATCTGGAGAGTGCTCATTCCCACCTCCCAGGTTATAGGGAGAGTTAGATGTAGTCAGCCCCTTAGCTGAACCAAGATCATCAGGTTATAGGTTGGGCTTTAGCCTGGACCATCTCCTGCTGTCAGCATGGGGTCTGGGCACCATCAAGATTGTTCCCGAGCTGATGCCTTTGCCCGGCCCAGGCGCGGTTGACCTGCCCCTGCTGTAACACCCGCAAGAAGGATGCAGTCCTTACCAAGTGCTTCCACGTTTTCTGCTTCGAGTGCGTGCGGGGCCGCTATGAGGCCCGCCAGAGGAAGTGCCCCAAGTGCAACGCAGCCTTTGGTGCCCACGACTTCCACCGTGTCTACATCAGCTGAACCCGTAACTCAGGGGACTTTGGAATACCCATGGACCCTGGGGGCTGTGCTTCCAGTCCTTCCTCTGCCCACATCCAGTTGCCCCTGCCCTCCATTCCAAATTCTGTGGACCCAGCCCCTCTGTACTTGGGTGGTTTGGGGGCCCCAGTGCATGCCAGTGGGAGTGGGATCAGCCAAGCTCAGTTCTACCTTTCCTATGGTCACAGCTTCAGCCTAACGGGTACCTGTACTGCAGGAAGGGTCTGCTATGAGAGGCTTGAGGGTCCCAGAAACTCAAGTGAGTCTCCTGGAAGCTGGCCCTAACCTTTCCCAACTATTTCCATGGGCCCACCCTAGCCCAAAGGGGAAAATTCTACCCCCTCCCTGAGAGGAAGCTCACTTGCTGCTTTACATACCCACAAATGAGGATCAGGGGTGGACCAGATCCCCAGCCCCTTGCTCTGAAACAGCTCTGGGCCCCAGGGAGACTTTCTTCACCCACTGCCTCCCAGGCCTGAGCAGGGCTTCCCTTCTGTGGAGTTCCCTGGGCTCTTTAGTCTGGCTCTTGTGCTGAGGGATGAAGGAGGTACCCCCTTGGCAGGGCACTGGCCTGTTCCTCTGGGAAGCTCTATATTGCTGCAGTCACCCTGCCTTCATCTTGGGAATGCTGAACCAAGATCATCAGGTTATATTCTTATCAGGCCCCTCCCAATCTCTCTCTCTCTCAAGCCCACTTACCCCCACCTCATGCTTCCCAAAACTTCACTGGGTCCCCAGTCCTGACCCTGCTTTTATCCTGGTGGACTTAATTGTAGTGGAGGTGAAACTTCCAGCAGGGAAGAAACAGACTAGCCACTGGGCCAACTTCCAGTCATTCCAGGTAGAAGAGCTTCATCTAATACCCTATGACTGAGCCCCCCATTATACTTCTGTGCTGTCTGGCCAAGCAAACTCCAGGGCCTGGAAGGTGGAGCTGCTGACAGGTGCAAGGGTCCACCTAGACCCACACCCCCTGCTCTGGAGAAGTCTTGTGTAGGCTATTAATTGTTATGAATAAACGTCCAGCCCTCAGGCTGTGGTCCCAGTAGCCAGTCTTCCTGTGCTAAACATGGTCCCAGATTTTACCTGCTAACACCTGTCCAGGAGCTGTCCTGGCTAGTGTGTGAACCTGGAGGACGTGTGCAGATGAGAGACCCTGCTCCTGCCCACTCCCAATACTTGGTTATTACACTTAGACCTAACTGCGATCTGGGGTCATGGACTGGGTCCTTGGGAGCAGTTTGTTTGCAAAGAGCGTGGTCGAGGCCTTTTGCCAGTGGATCTTCCCGCTCCTACGGGAGTGGACTGACTCCCAGGATACGCTTTTTGGGCTGACTCGCCACGTCCCCTGCAGTCATTGCCGGGAACCACGAGTTGCATCCTGGAAAATGTAGGCCTTTATTGTCACTTAGCAGCGAGGTCCTCAGAGGGGCAGGCAAGGACTTTGTCCCGTCCCTCCCTAGCAGCTTTAACCCACCCCTCCCTCTCGGACAGACTGATTAGGACACCTCAGCGAGTGACTTCCTTCATTACAACTTTGCGCAGGCTGAGTCCATGGACACCGTGCGTTGAGTGGCGCCTGTGATTCAGGGCGCTGTCAGGCCTGTGGAAGGAGCCCATCATTGAAGCTGTCCTGGAGCCTGCGCTAGGCTGGGTGCTGAATGTGGTTGGTGTTGCAGCTGGAGTTGGGTACATGGCCACAGTAGCAGCCGCGGGCTTGGCAGCAGTCGTACCTTCAGGCCCCATCTGGCATGCAGCATTTCAGTGTAGCCGCAGTGGCTGGACCAGGTCGGACTAAAGACTGAGATACATGCAACAGTGATTTCCGGCGCTGGGCTGGTGGTGGTGGGCATGCTTGCTGAGGCACGGGCTGCGGCAGGGGATGGCAATGGTCCACCAAGGAAGTGGCCTGTGGCTGGGATGAGCTGCGGCCAGGGGTGGGGAGAACGCTGCATATTACATCATAGAGATGGGGCAGGACAGCTGTTCCCAGGAGCGGTTGGAGTCAGCCAATCCTCTGGGCTCTACCCTGTCCCAGGAGTCACCTCCACATGGGCCCTTTAAGTAAATGCAGGTAATCACACATCACCTTTCCAAGTATCTGCCCTAGGCCGGTCTTCATATCCACAGGGCCTAAAATCTTGTGAGTCCTCATACCTAATAAAGTAGGCATCAAGCCACTTTTTCAGGCTCAAGTTCAAAGGAATAGTATAGATGCCAGAATTTCAGTGGCAGGAGAGTAAACTCCATTAAAGTTGATTTGTAAAGAACCTGCCCAGTGCTGGGAGGATCTGCTATAGGAGCTAGTGAGGCTCCTCCACCAGCAGACCCAGTGGTCTCAGTGGCAGTGAGGCCCCCCCTGGGATGGGTAGGCCAGAGCTCGCAGTGGACCAAACTTGACTTTGGCCTGTTGGGGGTGAGCAGATGTTGGTCTCAGTGGCAAAGGTGCTTGTTTTAGCCAGAACTAGGGCTACTGTCTGTGACTGGCTACAGGCTCTAGTGAAGCATTTGACCTTGACTACTCTCTTCAGACTTCCCTTGGGCCCTGTAGTGCTACACTCTCCTGGTTCAAGAGAACTTGCTGTCTTCTGGGGTCCTCTTCCTCTACCCCTAAGCTGGACCCTCTTTCTACTCTGCCACTCTCCCCAGGTGTGCCAGTCCATTGCCATGGCTACAGCTAAGCTGCTATGGCCGAATTCCTCCAGCCCAGTTCTCTTTCCTGAGCTCCAGACCTGGATAATCACCACTGCAGGTGGAGTGGGGGTAGGAAGGTGGAGGGGTGGTTGTTGGGGTAAGATCATGTCACTCTCCTTAAGAAATTCCCCATCGACATTGGTGCCTGATCCCCAAGACCCTCAAACAAGACACTTCACATTTGGCCTCTACTCTCCATCAGGCTCATGCATCTGTGCTCTTAAGCTGCCACCTATTATGCACCACCCATCTCCCATCCCACCCCTGGTCGCTACCTGTGCTACTTACTGTTACTGCAACCCTCATCCCTCATCGTGTTTACTGACTCACCGCTGGGCAGGCACTATCTGGGTTCATGGCTCCTTCTGCTAAGTCTGAACCAACCACTGCACCAGTGCCTACTCTTTTCCTCACTTCCCTGGGGACTCCTGTGCTGGGACCAGTTCTGATGTACTTAGGTGCCCACAGCCTGGCAACACAGGGAATGTAGGAGAACCTTCATTACCCCTGTGTGAAAAGCAAGTCCCTTCTTTCCACTACCTCCTTGCTTTCCAGATGGGGAAGGGGAAGGACAAACAGGGAGCCTGCCTGGGGAGTCTGGGTCAGAGAGGCACAGGAAGGTGGAGGCAGCTTCCTGGATGGGGCAGAGGCAGATGATGGGTTTGAGCAAATCACAGCCACTGAGGTGCCATGGCCAGATGTAGGCCCAGGAGATAGTGCTGAGGCAGGCCTAGAATTGAGGATTTCAAGCAGTCCTGCCTGGCCCAGACAGGGTGGAGCCCAGGTTAGGCCTGGGCAGGCCCAGCAATGGGGGAGGCTTGGTTGGCAGCAGAGCCTGCTCCTGGCCATTCTGGTTTCCCTGTCTGCCTTATTGGGGATCTTGGGCAAGTTGCTGCCCTTCTCTGAGCCTCAGTCTGGACCTAGCTCTGGGAGAAGACAAGCTCTTTCAGCTTGCTGTAGGCTTGAAAGAGAAGACAGCAAACACCCAGGAAATCTTATTCCCTTTATTCTCTTCAACTAATCAACATGACCAACGGTGACACAACACTGTTATGGACACACAACACTCTAAAGTGGGGCCGCTTTTCACTCCAGGGGGACAAATCAGGTGAGGGGACTTAATGGGTGCAAAGGAGTCTGGGGGCTGCTCATCTCAGGGGCAGCTGTCATAGAACCCCACCTCTTGGTTGTGATGGTTTTAAGGTTCCCCATCATTCAGGATTCATTCCCAGTTCATTCAAGTTGCTGTCTGATCTCCATATCCATAGCAGTTTCAAGTCTCACCCAAAGCTCAGGATCAGTTTCTACTCTCCCCTCTGCTTTCACCAATGACTGTGACCTTGTCTGTTGGGCCCCTCCATTGGGGTACTTCTGGAGTCAGGCCTGGATGGAGTTGGATAAGAGGGTTTGGCAACAATTGTGCCTTCCAGACTTTTGGTGGACAAGTGCTGCGACCCCTGGGTCTCTGGCTCAGTTGATGAGGGATTCTGGACACTGCCACCTCCCCCAGCCTGCTTAGTTCCTCCCAAGATGTAGCTTGCTCTGGGAGGGAAGCACTTGGCTAAAGGGAGTTTGAGGGCAAGAGAAAGCAGGCCACACCCCCAGATTCTCTGATTCTGCCCCTTTCCTTCTATGAGACCCCAGACCCCAACTAAGAAGTGTCCACATGATCCATCAGTACCAGGACTGACAACCCTGGCCCTCACCCATGCCTACAACACGCGAGTATCCTATATATGCTACACCCTAGTCCTCAAGAGGCCTGCAGTTGGCCATTGACCACACTGACCACTTCCCCACGGACTGTCCACTGAGCCCAAAAGACTGCTCCCCAGGGCTCTTCTGGAGACAGATCTCAGCCTTGTTTCCAAGGGGATCTGCTGCTGCTTTACAAGGGGTTTGTTTTTACAACTGAAGTTTCTTTCTGCTACCATCTTAGAGGGGGGAAAAAATCTGCTTTGCTTGGAGGATTGTCTCCTTTTTCCTCAGTCGCAGGGATACTCCCTTTGTTGATGCTTCTGTCAGCAGAGATTCAGCAGGCTCCTTGCCTCTCAGCAGTGCTTTCAAGCCTGGCACTTGGGTGGGTTGAGGCTTTATGCAGATGTTAACAAGGATCTCCCCACAGACAAGGCCTTCCTTTTCCTTATCCCCAGCAGACCTGGGTTTTTCCTCCTACAATATTCTAGATTTTGATCCTTGAATTTGAGGGTTATCCCTTTGGGGGCAAGAGAAACGAAGGGTGAAGACTTTCACCTTTTAAACATTAACATAATGGAATTAGAGGTCTCTTCCACAGCTGTGTAGAAATTCGGGTCACCTCTTCAGGGATGCAACTCCTGAAGGGCCACCTCACCTGGTATCTCAGTTCTTACTGCAGACCACTGGTGCCAGTGTGTGTCAGTGGCACTTCTCTGGGTCCAGCACAGGACAGAGCCCTCTCCTTTTTTAAGGGTCTCTAGGGCTAGGGGGTAGGGTTCTGTTACAGATGTTTCAAGAGATTTCTCTCTTCAACCATTTCACAGGGCAACAGTTTCTCTTGCCACACACACCCATTCACGTCAGCAGCTTTGGCTGGGTTTAATGCAGGTGTGTAATTGTGTGTGATGTGTGAGGACAGGAGACAGGCCTGGCCGGGAATGTTTCTCATCCTTCCATTTCCCTCTGAAGGTTTCTGGCTAAGGAGAGGAGCCAAGTGGGTGAAATGAATCCCTTCCCAAGACCGTGATTGGATGGGGTTGTCACAACCTCAGAGGGCTCCGGGTACCAGGGTGAGGAAGGTGGTCAGGCCTCCATATAGTCTCCAGGGACCTGTGGTGCAGTCTGTGGGATGTTGGGACACCCACTGCTATATGCAAGCTGGCTCAGCCTGCCAGCAGCCTTGCCAACAGCTCAGATGAGAGGTTTAAAAGCATGTTGCTGGCTAATCAAAGCTCTCTGTTCTGTCGACTTGCTGTTCTTTGTTGCCACAGAGAACCCACAACTGGCTCTTGTTGACTTGGAGAAGTCTAGGGAGGATTTAACCACACACAGGCCTTGAATCTCTGAAGGGCTTTATTCTTTGGAGGACGACTAGCAGCAATTCTCCCTCTCCACTGAGGACAGAGGAAATGGGCTGCCACTGCAGCAAGACTGGTGGCAGTTAGATGTCAGGAGAAGCTTCCTGACAGTGAGACCTGAGAATGTGGCAGGAGGGACCCTCCATCCCTGGAGGTCTCTCAGAGTACAAGGCCCCAGCTGGGCTGGGGAAAGGGTGGTCCTATCTGGCTGGGGGAGAGCCCTAGTGGTCTGAGCTGCAATCTGCTTGTACTTGAAGTTTAACAAGCTCCCAGAAACAGGGAGGATAAGGCAGCCAGTTTGCTGGGTTCTGTCTGAACACAGCTTCTCCACCTAAGTTTGCTTTCCTCAAAGAACTCTAACAGAAATCCCCCTAATTTGTGTGGTAATTTCCCAGTATTCTTAAAATTTATATGCACCCCAAACTTCAGCTTTTAAAAAGGCTTGGCATCATTTTTTCTCCTTCCCCATATTTGGGCTCTTTCTGATAAGGAATTCCATGGGCCTCTTCCTCTAACACACATTTAAGATTGGCCTCATACCCCAAGGGACTCCCAGTGCAAGGAGCCGGACTTTCTCTTCCTAGCTCCTGGGTTGTTTCCCCTCTGTGGATCTGAGTGCTCCTCAGCACTTAGTTTTCTCCTGTTTTCTTCCCTTTTCCAGTGCCTCCCAATTCCTACGCTACTCCCCAGCTGAGCATTTTCCTCAGTGTCATTGTCCAAGGCTTCTGGGAGAGAGGCTCCCCCGTCATCCAGTGGGAGAGAACGCTGGGACAAGTCCACGGGAGGTTCTTCTATACCTCCTGAGGGTCACTCCTTCCAAGTCAAGGCCATCATACTCCCTGCACTTCCCTGACCCTACAGTTTCACAAGGATTTCAATACAGTTTTATAGGGTTGTCTAGAGACATATTGGGACCTCTTCCTACAATTAATAGGGCTTTTATCCACTATGGTTTATAGGTTTTTTTCTGCTAGACTTAAAGGGCTTTTTTTTTTCCTACATATTTATAAGGTTTCTAACCCAACAGTTTTTCTCTACTGCCTTGTAAGTGGTTCCCACCAACAATTTTATAAGGTTTCTCATCACTGATGTAAAAGCACTATTTTTACCCAGGGTTCTTTATCCTCCACATCTCTACAATCTGATAGGGTTTTCCTCCTTTCCCCATGTAATTTTAGGGGAGATCCAGTGTTCCTCTCAATTAGAGAGAGGCTCCTGGTCTCCAGACCCATTTCACAGGGTGATCCCTGGGTGGCAGCTCCTATGGAGGAGGAGGGCTGCGACTTCTTTGAAGCCATTTCCACACTCAGGGCACAAATAGGGTTTTTTTTTCAAGAGGGTTTTGGGGTTTTCCCCTTCCCCTTCCTGGTGGCTGCTGCTCCCTGTTAGGGTTGGGGCTTCTCCCTCATCTTCCTGGTTTGTGGTCTGCGTGGCTGGCGCTGGAAGGGGGTCCTCGGGTCCAGGGGACTTTTCTGGGGTGTGGGTCTCCTGGTGCTGGGTGAGGGCCAGGCAATCAAGGAAGGAGGACCCACAATCTGAGCATCTGTAAGGTCTGGCCCCCAGGGGGCTCCTCAGGTGCTCCAGGAGGACAGAAGAACTCTTCCCCAGCTCTGGACTCTTCGGGGGTTTCCCACCTGCATGGACTTTCTGGTGCAGCAGCAGCTCAGAGCTGAGGCCAAAGCTTTTTTTGCATTCAGGGCATTTAAAGGGCTTCCCACTTAGAAAGCGACTGGGACCAGCCCCTTCCCCTAGGCCAATCCTATAATCAGGAAAGAGAAAGGGCTTTTCGTTGCCATGGGTGAGCTGATGTTGGAGGAGCACAGCACGATCCAGAAAGCTTTCTCCGCAGTGGGAACAAATGTAGGACTTGGAGGAGAGCAGGCCTAGCCTCTGGCTGAAGCACTCCTGCCCATCAGGCATCTTAAAGGACTGTCCAGGAGGGTCAGCTCTGCCCTCTGCAGCACCTGGATAGGAATTCCCTCCAAAAGGGAGCCTCGGAGGTCGGAACTGAGGTGGCTTGGGGGCTGGGTTTGCAATGAGGCCATCTGCATTTTTGTAGGGGTTTTCTCCAATATGGATCCTCTGGTGCTGCATGAAAATGCCCTCATCATTGAATCCTTTTCCACAGACAAGACACTTATGTGGTTTGGCTCCGGGAGGTGGGGTCAGCAGGGCAGGGTCCCCAAGCCCCAGTAGGGTGTCACCCTGAGCTCTTCGGGCTGGGGTCTTCCCCCTCTCGTGGACCACTCGGTGCTGCTCCAGCTCGTGCGCCTCCAGGAAGGCCTTCCCGCAGTCGGCGCACACGAAGAGGTTCTCATCCATGTGGGTGCGCACGTGGGTGATGAGGTTTGAACTCTGGCTGAAGCTCTTGCCACACTCCGGACACTTGTAGGGCTTCTCGCCCGTGTGGGTGCGCCGGTGCTGGATCAGGTGGGAGCTGCGGATGAAGCTCTTTCCGCAGTCGGAACACTTGTAGGGCTTCTCACCTGTGTGGATGCGCTGGTGGCGGATGAGGGTGGAGCTCATGATGAAGCTCTTGCCGCAGTCGGCACAGATGTAGGGCCGTTCACCGCGGTGGATGCGCTGGTGGTTGATGAGGTTGGAGCTGACGCTGAAGCTCTTACCACACTCCGGGCACTTGTAGGGCCGCTCCCCAGTGTGCGTGCGCTGGTGCCGCAGCAGTGTGGCGCTCAGCGTGAAGGTCTTGCCGCACACCGGACACTTGAAGGGGTCCTCGCGTAGGTGAGTCCGCTGGTGCTTGATGAGCGTGGAGCTGTGGCCGAAGCTCTTGCCACACTCCAGGCACTCGTAGGGCTTCTCGCCGGTGTGCGTGCGCTGGTGCTGGGTCAGTTCTGAGCTCTGGATAAAGCTCTTGCCACACTCAGTGCAGCGGTATGGCTTCTCACCAGCATGGATCTTCTGGTGCTTGAGGAGGTTGTGGTTCTGGCCGAAGCGCTTGCCGCACTCGGGGCACTTGTAGGGCTTCTCACCCGTGTGCGTGGCCTGGTGCTGGATGAGGTCCGAGCTGCGGTAGAAGGCCCGCCGGCACTCACCACACTTGTACGGCTTCTCGCCCGTGTGCGAGCGCTGGTGCTTGATGAGGTTGGTGCTCTGGGTGAAGGCCTTCTCACACTCAGTGCACTTGTAGGGCTTCTCGCCTGTGTGCGTACGCTGGTGCTGCACCAGGTTGGAGCTCCAGCTGAAGCACTTGCCACAGTCGGGGCACTTGTAGGGCTTCTCGCCAGTGTGCGTGCGCTGGTGCTGCACCAGATGCGAGCTCTGGGTGAAGCTCTTGCCGCACTCAGAGCAGGTGTTGGGCCGCTCACCTGTGTGGATGCGCTGGTGCCGGAGCAGCTTGGACCACTGGCTGAAGCTCTTGCCGCACTCATTGCAGATGTAGGGCTTCTCCGCCCCAGATGGGCGGCCTTGCACCAGTTCCCGCAGGCTGGGCTCGTTCACTGGGACTGAGGGGCTGTTCCATGTGGTCAGGGTCCCCCACTGCCAACTGGCCTCACAGGCCTTGGTCCAGTCAGATGCGGTGGGTTCTACTTCAGGGGTAGGGGTATCCAGAGGGGTCTGATGGTCCAAGGGGTTGGAGTCACCCAGTGGGGTTGGAGAGTCCTGGGGGACTGAGGGATCCTGGGAGGCTCTCTCCAGGGGCATCTCTGATGGGTCCTTGAATTCTGGACTCTGAGCTGGATCTCCCAAGATGATCTCCTCCCCAGAACTTTCCTGCTGAGGGCTCTCCTCTTCGTTCCCACTGTCGGCACCTATAGAGAGAAAGGGAGTCTCCAGCCCCCATCTCCTTCCAGAACATGGGGTTGGGTCTCTCTTCCCTCCCCTGGGTTTCCCCAGAGTCTGGGCCCCTCCCTAAACTGGGTCCACTGTCTTGTCAGGACTACAGTCCCTTCTTGTGCCCCTCACCTCTGTGAGCATCGCTGGGGCTCTGCTCAGAACCCTGCAGATCTGGGCCCCACAGTGCCACCTCAGGCTCCATCCCAGAGCTCAGGACTGCCCAGTGTTGCAGGAACCCTGGGGAAGGAGAGAGGAGCACACATGGGAGCCGATCTCCAGCTTCCCATCACTCCCCAAGCCCTACTCCCCCACCTGCCCACTTGCCATCCCTATTCTTCCTTATGTGAACTTCAGATTCCGATTCCCCAATTTAGGGGGCGTCAGGTCTCACTGTGGCTCCCACAGGCCTGATTCCCACTCCAGATCTTAAGATCACAACTAAGCAAGTAGGTGAATTTAAGAGAGTAATTAAAAGCTCATCAGTCATAACCCTTTGAACCCAGACTGGGGGCTGAAGAGGTATCCCACACCCACAGAGGAAGAAGGCACTCACCCCACCCCTGTAATGCCCAGAGGCTGGGAAACCTGTTATTTTGCAAATCAGAGGAAGCTCATTAAGGCTCTAATTTTCCTCCTTAATGGGGCTGCTAATTGGGACCAATAAACTTCCTTATGAGCCCCACAGAGAACTGGAACCCTTGAAGTTAAAAAAAATCCAGAAGAAACCACCACAATTTCCCTGAGGGGACAGAGGCCTCCAAAAGGACAGGGCCCTTTCCCGTTATCCCAGCACAGAAAGGTCAAGCAGGAGGTAAGGGAAAGGGGCAGTTTGAAGCCATCAGGGGCTTCTGCAGGGATGACCATGAGAGGGAAACAAAGGAAAAGAGAAGGGACAAAGCTTGGACAGTACCCAGCAGCGGACACAGTGCCTGCTGTGCTGTCCTTGTTTTTTCACCCAGTCCTCCCCCTGTCCTGTGAGGAGGCCCAGGAATTGGACTGTCCATTTTACAGATTAGGAAATCAACGCCCAGGGAGCTTTCTCCAAGGTCACAGGCTGGGAAGTGACAGAACTAAGACCAGAAACGCAAGGCTGTGTCTGGCTTGCCCCGGACTCAGAGAGAGAGAGATGACCTTGGGAGTCATGTGAAACTCATAAATGTGGGCTGCTGGTAGGAGTTGGGTGATGAGGAAAGCTCAGACATAGTCTGCTGGCCATGAGAATGGGGTGCAGGAATTCCTGGGACCAAGAGGATTCCTTAGCTGTAAAAGGAGGGATTGGATCCAGTGATTAGGCCCAACAATCTGCGTCCATGAACTCACAGTCCTCCCGACCAAAGCCTTTCATTATCATTCCCATCCTGGTACCCCTTCTTCTAGGCTGTTTGTTTTGTTGCTGTTGCATCCCATGCCTACAATGATGCCTAACACATAATAAGTTCTTGGTAAATTTTTGTTGAATTAATGTGATGCTCCTTGCTCCTGGAAAATCTGTTTGTTTCATTGTCTTTAAAGTTCAGTTGGCTAGGGGATGGCAGCAAAGGAACAGGAGTTCAGAGTGTCCTCCTGGTAAAACTTTACCAGCATCCCTCCAAAAAAGCTGCCGTGATTCCAGGATGAGGGAACAGGGCCACAAGAGCTAAGTATACAACTTCCACAGTATTTAGACCCTTAAAAGAGTCCCTGGGGGAGGACCTGGGCTTTGGGTGGTCGTGGGGGGTGGGCACTGTGTGTCTTGGAGGCAGAGGTGCAAGGAAATATGGGCAACAACCTGGAGGCAGCACAGGGAGGCAACCAAAATGAAGCATGAGCTAGCTGAACCCTGCCAAACAGCAGGAGGAGAGAGAGCAGTTAGACTTGGGGAAGTAATTAATTTCTTCATCTCTGCAGCAGCTCAGGCTATGAGAATCCTCCTCCCCCATCTGTAAGTGTCTTTGGGGAGGTGGAAGCAGGAACCTCTGTTAAACTGGGGGCTGCCTGACTACTTGGAAGAGGCCTGCTGTGTTTGCTGAAGGCAGGTAAGAGCTTCTGTACCTTAATTGTTCAGAGAAATTCAAACTCAGAGGTCCAGAGTAAAAGGGAAAGGGTTAATGATAAGGCCCACATGCAGGAGGAAAGTGGGAAGACCGAGGGAGGCAAGATGTGCTTGGAGCCGACCCAGGCCTGGTCCTCAGAGTACCGGCCTCCGACCTCGCCCAGCCCCGTTGCCGCGGTAGGGAGGGAGAGAAAGAGGCTGCCCCTCAGAGGTGTGCAGAGCGGCCTAGGGTGACCCTGACATGGAGGCAGCTACAGGAATGAAGCCACCCTTGCCCCAGCCCCCCCACGCCCGCCCCGGCCCACACCCTGGACTTCAGCTCCCGCTGGTTTCGCGTCCCTCTTCTGGCTCCCAGGGGGAGCCGGCATCCTCCCCTCCCCGCCCCCGGGGCACCCGGCCTGGCTCGGAGCTGCAGCCGGGCCGAATTCCCTCTTCCCAGAATGCTCACGCCCTCCCCTCCCCCATAGCCAGACCCTCGCGCTCTTCCCAGAATCCCCGGCCCTTCGCGGCCCCTGCCGGGCCCCCACCGCCCGGCGCCCGACGGGGAAGGGGTTCGGGCCCAGCGCCCAGCCCCCGCCTCCCACGCCCCATTGTTCCCGGCGGCCGTCCCGGGCCCTCCGGGCCACCCCCCAGGAACCCAGGCGTCCCCAACTCACGGCTCTGGGGTCTGGGAAAGGCCGGAAGGCAGAATTCAGCCCCAGGGGACTTAACCCCTTGAATGCCCTACCTCGGGGGGCAGGCTAGACGCCTAGGACTCTGGGGTCCTCCTCAAGGGGTGATCCCAGGCTGAGGACCCGGGGACCAGTTCAGGGTGACTGGGACAGAGCAGGAAGTGACCCCAGCTTCCCGGGCCCCTCTAGCCTGGAGTCAGAGCATCAGCTCTATGGGATTTAACCCTTTGCCTTCCACAGCCTGGGAAAAAAAGAGGATAGGGGAACAGCGAGGTGGCTGAGATGGCACCCTGCTCTCTGTCTCCAGTGGAAGCAGGTTCTCGGGGGAGCCCAGAAGCCAGCGAAGGTCTCCGGATTCCTGGGCACTTTCCATCTCCCAGGGGCTCTGCCAGCTGCTTCTGGAAAGCCCTATCTCGGATTTGGTGGCTGCTGGTCCCCTGGGGCCTGCCTTTGTTGGGACTCCAACGTGGGGATAGGGCTCCGAAACCTGGGTTGTGGGGTGGGAGCAGGGGCTGGCAAGGTGGACCAAGAGAGGGAACATTCTACAGGCTAAAAATGGCTTAACTGAAATAAGTCATGGCAACAAGAGTTTGGGCTGAGGGGACACGCAGCCAGAAGGGATTTGTGGCTGCGTCTGCCCCCCGGTTACCAGGACAGGTGTAAGGCTCCTCTTTCTCCATGAATTCCCCTCAGAGGAGGAAACTGAGGCTCCTCTGGTGGCCTGAGCAGAGTCAATAGGAGGTTCCCTGATCAAGGAGGGAAAGAGCCTTTCACAGTAGCTCAGGGGGCTCCCAGCTCATAGCAGGAACACCAGTGACCTATCACGGCCCAGGTTATCTGGACTTTGCATTTTTTAGCCTTTATCTCATTTCCTTATCACAATCTGTGATTATCCCCCTTTTACAGGAGAGGAAACTGAAGTAACATGCTTAAAGCCATGTCATTATTTCAATTGAACACATTTTCATATTGAAGCCTATTATTTCAGGGCCCTGGGGAGAACATAGAGGTAGGGGGAGCTCAGAATTGAAAAAGAATCAAGGCTTTCTATCCTCAAGAACTCAAGAAGTTTGGTAGTGTGTGTGTGTATTATAGACACAAAGGAATTACAGGAGAATGTGAAAAGGTTATCTGTCCAGAGATGGGGAGGGGGGAGCAAACCATATGTCAGAAATTGTTCAGGATAATGCAGCTCCTCTGGGCCTGCCTCTGGGGTTCAGAGAGTGTGTCCACCAGGAAAAGAGGGCCTCATGGGCCCTGCTTTTGCTTACTTCTCAACGTTGTCTCCACCCATCTTCCTAGCCAGGCACATCTCCGTCTTATCCTGGGCTCCCTTTGACACCACTCTCAGTTCAGGGCCTTTGCCCCTCCTTGGTCCTTGCCTGCTCTGTTTCTCACAGCACGTATCAGAACTTTTGCAGGTTTACCATCTATCTCTACCTGCACCTCCCCCTCCCAACCTGTATGCATGCACATGGGTTAACATCAGTTCCACCCAAGTAGGGGCTTGGCCTCTCAAACTCACTGCTGTCTCCCCAGTGCCTAAAACAGTGGCTGGCGTGTAATAGGTGCTCAATTGACCCAATCGGTGGAATGAAGTCACTTTCCCGCCTCTTTAGTGTTTCTGAATCAATCTCCAGACTGGACAGATGGCGTAACGTTGGGCAGAATCCCCACTGCAGGGCTCCCGCAGCATAACCACACTCTTTCACAGACACTCTCCCACCCCTCACTCAGAGAACTGGGTGAGAAGAAGGCCAGCTTGGGATTAATCAATCGGTGGAATGAAGTCACTTTCCTGCCTCTTTAGTGTTTCTGAATCAATCTCCAGACTGGACAGATGGCGTAACGTTGGGCAGAATCCCCACTGCAGGGCTCCCGCAGCATAACCACACTCTTTCACAGACACTCTCCCACCCCTCACTCAGAGAACTGGGTGAGAAGTAGGCCAGCTTGGGATTTGAGAGGCTTGGGAATATATCCCGCCTTCACTACTGTCTCCTCCCTTGAAGGGCTATGGAGGCCTGACCTGGCCTTGGAGCAGTGAGTGTACAGGACAGCTGCACCATGGAGACTCAGAAGAGTGGCCTACACAGTATTTGTTTTTAAACTGAATTAATTGCCACATTTAAAAATCAGTACATTTCATATGTAAGTCCAAACTTTTCCACCTCTTTAGAAAATCCAAAGATGTGGCAATGTTATGTTGCCAAATTTTCACTTGGCAGCACCTGGCTGGGCAGTAGCTTCCTTTTTTAGAGGGGCACTGGCTTTCTGATTGTCACAGTCCCTACCATTCTTATGTCCCCAGCCATAAAACTGAGAGGTGGTTTCGGTATATCAATTATCTTTCCCTGTTGATGCTCCAATACCCATCTAACTGTAGGTGTTGATTCTGTACCCTTTGGTCTATGTCCCTCAGGTTCAGAGCAATAAATAAATATGAGGATGATGTTGTCTGACATAATTACATTTGTTGAGTTATTTACTATGTGCCAGGCACTCTTCCAAGGGTTTGCATGTAGTAATTCCATGACCCTTCACAACAACTCATGAAGCCGATACTACTATCGTCCCAAGGGTAGTCACTTGTATACCGCTTACTAGTGACAGAGCTGGATTCAAACCCAGGAGTATTGACTTCAGAGCCACCATGGCTCCTAACCACACAATTCTCAGATCGGCTCGTGTGTGCCTGGGACCACAGGATAAGCCTTTCAGCCCTGCCATCTTGCTCCAGGACCTAAAGAGAGGAACCAGGTGGAGGTGGGGGCACTCCTGTATGGGCCACACCATTCCCTGGAAGAGTTTGCATGTCCTGCTCCTAGGGAGGCACAGTATACTATGTAGGCAACAGAGGCCATGAAGGAGCCCCTTCTGACAGGATGAAGATGACCCACCCCTCTACTGCCATGCCTTTCCTGGACAACCATCACCGTGCTCTTGTTGGTACCAGCTCACCAGCCTCCCAAATGATCTTTTAATGCACGCCCTTGGGCCTGAGGGCCCAGGTTGCTGAGAGAGCAGTGAGGTCCTGGAGGTAGACCCTAGTCCAAACCCTGCTCCATCCTCACTGTCTGGTGTGATTTGGGGCAACTCACTTTGCCTCTTGAAGATTCAGCTTCCTCTTCTTTGGAAAGGGGATGAGCCTTGGTTCCCAAGGGCAGGAGGAATAAATGTGATTAATTCAGTAATTCAGAGCTGACCAGCTCTAGCCAGGTCTGCCTCACTCTCACTCATCAGAGTACATGGTCCTTAGCCTGGTGCTCAAGAGAGCCAGAAGTCTGGAAACTGCATTCTGAGACACTCAAGGGGTGTGTAGCCTGGGAGGACTTGGGGCCGTGACCAGATGCTCCAACCCTCTGACCCATGGATGGGAACACTCTCAGGGTGGGATGTGAAGGCTGGGAAGGTGAGCCTGAGAAGGTACCTCACCTCACCACCCAAGGTGCCTTTCCACCAGGATAGCTGTGTAACCACAGGTAGGGGAGGGGGCAATGTGCTGCTGCCAGGAAAGGATGGGGCCTTCTTCTCTGAGGTGTGTATGCCCACAGGGTGTATGTGGCCAACTTTTCAGGAATAGTTCTCAAATGTGGGACAAGAGCTGGGTCCAAGGACTGAGAGGTCCCTTCCACCTCTGAGAGTGGGATTCCAGGATCAGCTGCTCTGCTCCAGAACCTGCAGGGGCTGCCTGAGTATTTTCTTATCAAGTCCTACCCTTCTGGTGCCTCCTAGCCACTGTGTTCCTTCAGGCTCAGAAACAAGTCCTTTATGTTTCCATCCTCAAAAATCTCCTACTCTGATGTGGTCAGTTCCAAAATCCTTAGATGTTAGCTGCCCAGCCCTGCCCCTGTCCTTGAGGGCTTGCACTTTCTCTCCATTTGCTTAACAAGATTGTCCACTTCACACTCAACCCAGACTCAGCTGCTCCATTTCCTGATGTGATACCTAGACATCCTGTTCCCAATGGCCTGGGCAGTGCCCTCCTCTGCATGTCCCTAGTCAGTAGGTCCTCAGGCCCATGGCACCTCTGCTGAGTCTGCCCACCAGTTCCAGCCCCCTGCTCCAGGCTGCAGTAGCCCCTGCTTCTAATTCCTACACTGCTGCTATAACTTTCTGAAGGGTCCCCCTGACTCCAACCCCCTTCACTTCTCCCCTCCCATCTGATAACAAGGTCTTCCCAAAAGCACCATTGTGTTCACCCTCAGAACGCCTCCACCATCCTCCATCCTCATTATCAATAGAGAGTTGGGGTTTTTTTTTTCATTACTTTGGAAGTTTCAGAACTTTCATATTTTTGAAAAGTCAAAATAACTTTGATTAAGCTATAGAAAACTGTATTTATAATTGAATAAATAAAACAAATTTACATGTTAAGTTACTGTTTTGTAAGCAAATATTTGCATTATGGAGTGATCTGAAATAAGTCACTAACTGCTGGGCCTCAGTTAACTCATCTGAAAAATGACAGGGTCAGATCAGAGGTTCTCCAACCATAGGTGTCTGGCTCCATGAATAACTTTTATGTAAATCTTGACTGTTTTGGAGAGGATATGTAAGTGCCTGGAAGCAATAGTTGCTTCTGGGAAGAAGGTCTGAGGATCTGGGGAAAAAGGAAGACAACTTTGTAAACTTTTGTTCTGCTTAATGATTTCCAAGTTTTAAAAAAAAAGCTTTTTAAATGGTAAATATTTAGAGGATGAAGTTAATCCTGGGTTTAAAACATACTGATTTCCTTTTCAGGTTTGTATTGACCCAAGTCATGTTAAATCAAATTTAGCTGATTTCTTACTCATATGTGACCCATAGGCTAGCCTTTTGGAGAGATCCCCATCATCCCTGGGGACACAGCTCTGTTGTGGCCTCAGCATGGGAAAGGAGATTGAAGACAGATGGAGAGATGATATTGCCACACACAGTTTAAATACTTAATACGGTAAGCTCTCCAAACACTTGAAGCCTGATTCTACCCTGGCATACCCAAGGAACCTAGAATTGTGCCTGTAGAACAGTGCCATCCAACTCCCCACTCCAGGGCCTGGCCCCAACTGCAAGCAGCCTTTCTGCCTCCCTGCACAGTGCTCTCCTAGGTAGTACCTGCTGCCATGCAGCACCAAGCTCTTCCACCCAACCCTCCCCAACACAGTCAGGACTGTCCAAATTCTGGGCCTCTCACCAAGCCCTGACTCACTCCTGTTCCTCTAGAATGCTTCCCCTCCTCCTCTCCTCTTGGGCAATTATGTTGGCTGGCATGTGAACAGGACTCTGAAGTTCACCTGCCAGCCAACGTAAGTCTAGGCTCTGATACTCACACTGATGAAGCATTTTACAACTTATACTTTCATGTGATTCAAGGCATTTGGTTGTCTTGAGACCTCTGAGAGGCTGGTGTTATCCTCCTCTTTTTTACTCATAAGGGAACAGGACTTCAGATAGGTCAGATAGCATGTTGCAGTCACAGAGCAACTGTGAGAAATTGGCATCTGGGGGTTTGGATTTTCTGACTTCATGTCTTGGGCTTCCTTCTTCAAAATCCAGCCAAGTCCTACCTTTCCTTCCTGACTGCAGCTTCCCCTGGATAACCGCCCTTATCTTTATCATGGTCTGACTGCAGGATCCTAAGTTTTACTCACCATCTTTGCCACATCTGGGCACCCTCTGTACTGTTATTTATTTGATATTTTTCATCAATTTGATTTATTTTTCTTAACTGCAAGAAGCATATCTGAGGAGGAAACTCAATGTCAGAATAATAAATAGAAAATTTCTTGTTAAAAGTATAAAAATAAATACAATGCAAAACTAACTCAAAATGGTTCAAAGGTCTAAATTTAAGACCTGAAACTCTAAAACTTTTAGAAGAAAACATAGGGGTACATCTTCATGACCTTGGATGTGGGCATGGTTTCTTAGATATAATACAAAAGTACAAGCAAAAAAAGAAAAAATAGGTAAATTGGACCTCATCAAAATTAAAAAAAATTTATATATCAAAGGAAACTATCAAGAAAGTGAAGACAACCCACAGAATGGGAGCAAACATTAGCAAATCACATATGTAATAAGGGACTTAATATCTAAACTATATAAAGGTATTATATTCAACAATAAAGACAATCCAATTTAAAAATGGGCAAAGAACTTGAATGGACATTTCTCCAAAGAAGATATACAGATGGCCAATAAGCAAATGAAAAGATGCTTATCAGGGAAATGCAGAATCAAAACCACAATGAGATACCACTCTGCACCCACAAGGACAGTTATAATAATAACAACTTTAAAAACTATGAAAATAACCAGTGTAGTTGAGGATGTGGAGAAATTGGAACCCTCATACATTACTGATAGGAATGTAAAATGGTACAGGCACAGTGGACAGCGGTTGAGTGATTCCTCAAGAAGTTAGACATACAATTACCATATGACCCAGCAATTCCAGGTGTCTACCCAAGAGAAATGAAAACATATCCACACAAATACTTGAACACAAATGCTCAGGGCAGCACTATTCATAATAGCCAAAAAGTAAAAACAACTCAAATGTCCCTTAACTAATGAATGGATAAACACAATGTGGTGTGTTTCTAGATTATGGAATATGATTCAGCCATAAAAAGAAATGTCATACTGACACATGCTAAGACATGGAGGAACCTTGGAAATGTTATGCTAAAGGAAAGAAACCAGATAGAGAAGGCTGCATATTTTATGATTACATTTATATGAAGGTGAATCCAGATTTGTGGTTACTGGGGCTAGAGGGAGGAAAGATGGGGAATGACACGATTTTCTTTGGGGAGATGAAAGTGTTTTGGAACTAGATAGTGGTGATGGTTGCACATCACTGTAAATGTACAAGATGTCCCTGAATTGTATGCCTCAAAATTGTTGAAGTCATGAATATTTTGTGAATTTTACCATAATAAAAAATTCAATATTAAATTATGTTAATAAATGCCACCTATATATTGTTGCGTAATCAAGGCAAAGGCTCTGGGTCTAAGGGGCTTGTTTTGTGTGTATGCATGAGAGAGAGTGGCAGAGACAGGCACACAGAATTGAGAGGTGTTACAGGCCTACACCTGACCTGAGACTCTCTCCTGGTGGAATCAAATGGCCTGAAGGAGAACAGAAGGATGCCTTTTTTGTGGTGGTACTATCTCAGAGAGAGCACTGAGGGACCACCTAAGATCACCTGGGCACCATCTTGCCTGCTAGGTGGGTGCTGGTGCATTTTATGTCTTGCACAGAGCTGCTAGTGACAGGGACAGATGTGGTTGCATTTCAATCGAGGCTTAGTCCAAAAGCCAAAAGCTGTGGCACCAGCTGCTTCTGCCCAGAGGAGGGGCCTTTCTGCAATTCCTCTGCACCTAAGGGGCACCTTTCTGTAAATGGCCCAAAGGCACCCTCTTCTATGTGGTGTGGGGGAAACCTGGTAGGGAAAGGCTATGAACTAGAAAACTAGTCAGACCTTGTCACAACTCTTGTTCCTACCACATTCTAGGTGTGAAACCTTGTTCTAATTTCTGGACCTTCTCTGAATCTCCATTTCTTCATTCATAAAACGGAAACAACTTCTCAGAAGAGTGAATGAGGTGTGTCCACACACTGACATGAGTTTTCTTCCCGTCTTCTTGTTTCTCCCATTAATTAACATCATATTTCATCTTCAGCTCATATACATTTTTTTGCAACAGAAAATTAAAGAAATATAAAGAAAGCTCTCATTTTCACCTGCCCCTAGTTAAACCATTTTTGCCTTTTGTTGCATTTCCTTCCTGTATTTTTTCTAAGCTTATTAGTTTTCGTTGCTTTACTGTATTCACATTCATAATTTTAATGGCTGTATATACAATTCCTTCCACATATATTGTATTTTGCTGATGTTTGCTGCTATTGAATATTTACACTGCCTCTATGTTTTGCTTTTATAAATAAAACTTTGATGAACATCTCTGAGAATATATGTCTCTGAAACTTTGACTGTTTTCTTAAAATATAGTCTCAGAAGAAGAAATATTAGGTCAAATCTATGAGCATTTCTTTGGCTTTAGTGACACATAATCTTGTGATTAGTTGTGACTCTAAATGCAGGATATCTCACCTGTATCTTTCTACTGTGTAAAAGATTAGAGGAGGGATTTTATTAAATGCGTTGCTGAAATTTATACAAACTAGATCTTGAAAATTTCCTTGGGCTGTGAACCTAGTAACTTTGTAACTATAGAAAATAGAAAATAGTTCCTACTTGATAGGGTGGATATGAGGATTAAACTCATTAACGCAGGACAGTTCTTAGACCAGGACCCAGCATGAGTGACCACACGGCCACTGCCACTCCCCATTTTGTTGTTTCACTATATAAAGGCCATGAGAGTAGTCTGGTATTGGGGTTTTCTGTGGGCCTCCAGTGATCACTGCATTCCTTATTGGGGCCTTAGGGGTTGAGGTTTATAATGATTTTATCACTTTACTAATGGCCCCTGACTGCTAAGAGGTTCTTGTTCTGCTTTGTAGATTTGTTTATTCCCAAATTACAGGTTCATAGGAGAACTATGAAATCAAAGAAGTGCAGCCTTTCTTTAATATATCTGGTTCAGATATTAAAGATGCTCTAAATGGGTGCCAGATGAGGGAATCTGGCAGTTGTGTTTGTTTGTTTCTTTGTTTATACCTTGCTTGGTTTCAAAAAGGACTGGAGGCATTTATAGATTCATATTTTATACAACAGGTGCCTGGCATCGAGTAGGACTGATAGCTGCTGAACACTGGCCATTATCTCTGATAGTAGCAGTAGTAGCAGAGTGTCATTAACAAGACAAAAACTAAAACAGCAAAGAGAAAATAAGGGGGAAAATGATAACATGCATCCAGGGTTAGCACACAAAACAGATGATATAAAGCTTTGTTTATATAATTGCTAAAAGTGGGTTATGGATTTGCAGAGCTTTCTAGAGGCTCTAGCAAATATGGGTTGCATAATTCATGTGAGGCTCAGGAAAAAGTTCTCCTTTGAGTCCTCACTAAGATGACATTTTGTGATGCAGAGGGCCATGTCTTCAGTCCCATTCCCTAATTCTGGATCCAGTCCAACAGAGAGCCAGATGGGAGAACAAAGCCCCAGTGGTGTCTGACATGGAGCATGGCTGGATAAGTCCAGTCACTCATGCTTTTAAAGCCACTGTTTCAAATTACACATTCGGCCGTAAACGATCCCAATAAGAGGATTAGCTACAATATATATCTTTTTGCTCTATGGGGTTGGTAGAAAGGTACACAGTATTTCCTCTTGACAGCTCCAGGGGCCATTCACAAGGAATGAAACATGGTGGGCCCTAGAAATACCCAACTGGTAAGATGGTTTTGTTTCACACTGTAAGGGGGATAGTATTTGGAGGTTTGGAGGTTTTGTGGTTTGTCTGTTTTTTTACCCCTGGGATCTGACCATTAGGTTTGGTGCAAGCCCGCCTTTTACCAGGCAATCAAAGCTGTGCTGGCTTTCAGCTGTTCAATCTCCAGGTTATCTGTCCAGCCTTCTTCCCTTTTTCTCGGGGCCTGGGGCCTATAACCCCAGAGGGTTTGGATTTGACCTTCTTCTTTCCATTTTAACTAATATCTTTTGTGCCAGGCATTTTACATGAATTATTTTAGTTTTTGCTGTAACTCTGGCGGCTGGCTCTGCTGTTCCTATCTTATTCTGAAGAAATAGAAGTACCTTGTCCAAGGTCACCCTGCCTGTAAGTGCTGTGATTTAACGCAACCCTGCAGGGTCAAGGCCCTTCCCTGCATCATACCATCTCACTGACAAATCACCCATTTCATGATGTGATTTAGAATTCCAATTGAAAAGAACATCAAGCTTCCTGGTATTTGGTTTGTATTATGAATATCTTTCCCCTTGTATTACTTGTCCAAGGAGTCAGGTAACTTGGAGTGCTTATTGACAAAATTTTCTTATTTTACTTGTCTAAGTCAGACCAGAAGACATAGATTCATTCAAAGCAGCACAATGCTTTCCTAAAATTTTATACCTCTGAGTTAGGTTTCAGTTTCCTCTTACCAGTGTTTGTTACAAAACAAATCTCCTAATGCAAATAAAAACAATCATGAAATACTATTTTTAACCTAAAAGTTGATCAAATATAAAAAAAAAAGTTTATATGCTATGTGGAAAAATAGGCACTCTCAAACATTATTATTAAGAGCATACATCTGCACTGTCTCTTAGAAGGAAAGAAAATTTGGTTACAATGATTCAAAATTCAAACACTCTTTGACCCAGTAAGTCCACTTCTAGATCTTACAGGCTTGGTGACACATGTGCACAAAGATGTGTGCACAATGATAGTCCCTGAAATGATGTTTGCATAGAAAAAGATAGAAGTAATCTACATGTTCACTGGTAGGGAAATTGATTAATTATGCCAAATCCATATAATAGGATACTCGGCAGCTGTGAAAATTTAAAGCAGATGTGTACAAACTGACATGGAACATTCTCCAAAATATGTAGTCATGTGAAAAAAAGGGGAAAAGCAAGTAACTACAATGTCCTATCATTTTTTGGTTTTTCTAAAAGGACACTCTCACATATTCAGACTATCTCTAGAAAAATGCACAAGAAACTGGTAACAGTGTTCACCTCAGGAGTTGATGGTAGGGGATGGGGAAATGTATAGGCAGAAGGGTGGCCTGCTTTTCAGTTTTATCTTTTTATATTGATTTTTTTTTCAAAATATAGAAAAGTGAAAGGAAAAATTTAAAAGAAGTCTTACAGGAAAACACCCACCCTGTACTCTTCAGGCATGCTCTTCCTTAATGGAGAAAGTGTGTAAGGTCTTTGAACTAGGGCAGCACCCCTGTCCTCTTCATGCCCTTGGGTACATTTTGCAAGCTGCTCAGTGCCCCGTTCTATCTAAACCACTAACCTGTGGAGTGATCCTGGGAAAGCCCACACTTTCTCTGCATTAGGGTGCAGAAGAAAAGATAGACAACATCCTGTCCTCTCAAAGCTTAAACCAGGTGATGGGAGCAGCATGGTCAAGGGTATGAAGGTGAGAAAGTCTGCATCATCAACTCCAGCTCCTCATCTTGCCCTGGCTTCTCATCCTTGTCAATCACAGTCTTCATCCCCACACTTTCCTGGGCCCCCTTCTTATATGTCTAGTTGTTAAATCCCTAATGCATGAAAAGATGAAAGGACAGCCTGACCGTGTTATCCAGGCTTTCACAAACTTTGAGGACCTTTGGTACTAAACACTGGAGCTGAATGGAAACTGCCCAGAGAGATATTGACAGTGGAAACGGTAGATAATGGTCCATCAGACTGGCCTGTGAGGTTGTGTTAAAGGTCAGACTGCACAGTAACCATTTTTGCCATAAAAGCATGATTTTATTTTATCCTTAAAATATATCCTCAGTGCCGTTCTCTCTTTGGATGTCTGCACCTTGCTTCTTCTTAAGGTCACAAGATCCTTTTCTCTAAGCAAGGATGGTGTCCATTCTGGGACGGCACCATTCATTATTGTGTTCGTTTGTTGCAGGAGTTAGGATTTTGCATGGCCTCTTCAACTCTGGACTAACTAGGCATCCGTGTTTGTGGCAGCACCATGGGCTATGATGCTGTAGTTTGGAATTCCCAGGAAAGGTCTCCAAAATCAGAAATGTAGTGTGGGGGAGAGGACAAGGCACAACACTGAAATCAGAGGGTCTTAGTTCAAATCACACTCTGACTCACACCCAGTTCTTCAGCATAAAATGGGAATGCCAATCATACTCCCTTCACAGAACGGCCCTCAGGCACTGAGATATGGTTGGTAAGGGACCCATCACCCATCACAAAGAAGGCTGTCAATAAATAGCAGCTCTTACTATCATTTCTGTCATGCACCTTATTCTCATGTCACAAAACTAACCCTCTACCAACCGCCCTTTTTTTCAAAAGGAAGCAGTAAAAGAATAGTGATGACGCCTTTATTGAGCACTTTTTATGTCAGGTACTCAATTGTAACTGCTTTACGTGTATTAATTCGTTGATTCCTTACAGCAAGCCTTTGAGGTGGATACGGTTATTTTACAGATCAGAAAGCCGAGGCTCGAGGAGGTGAAATAACTTCCCAAGGTCGCTCACACCTTACTGAGCTGGGATCTGAACCCGGGCAGTTTGACTCTGCCCTCTGAATACAGGTGCCGTAATCATCCAATCGTTGCTCTACGTTGCAGGGCGAACCCACTTCTCCAGCAGTAGATTAGCCTGCTGGGGCCGAAGGGGTTATTCCCACAGAGACGCCGGCGCCCGGGGCTCCTAGAGAGGCCCGGTGTGGGCGAAGGAAGAGGAGCTTCCGGCCGCGGCCGGGACTCCGGGAGTCCTCAGGGCGCGCTCCCGGCTCGGGCTCGGCCTGACGTGCCCGCGGAGAGCGCGGTGCAGCGACCGGCGGAGGACGCGATTCCCCGCGAGGCAGCCCTGCCCGCGAGTTCCAGAGGAGCGGCTGTGAGCTGCGATGGGGCGCACCGGGGGTCATGGCAGGGTGACTCTGAACTTGGCCCCGCGCTGCCTTCGTGTCCTCTCCCGGCAGGCTGGCCGCCCCCTCCCTGAGACCTGGAGCCTTCCAGAGCCCCGGGTAAGAAAGCTTGTACCTCCTTCCCCCAAGCGCACACCCGTCCGCCGCCTCCTAAATCCCCACAACCACCCTAAGAAGTCGGTGGCATCATCCCCTTTTACAGGCGACTTGCTTTAAAGTCCATTTTATAGACGGGGTGGTCCTTGACGCTCAGCGTGCAGGGAGTGGAGCCATCACTGCTTCGCGCTGTTAAGCCCTCCCCCTTTGGAGTGATGACTCAATCATCAGGCTAACTTTTCTAAACCCAGCGGACCCGAAACAACCTGACTGGCCTTCCTCTTCCCAGCAAGAGAGATGGTTCGTTCTCAGTCAAGTGGGAGTTCAGTTATCCTTTTTCCTGCCTCTCTGCTTTGCTCCGTCTCTCCTTACCATTTTTTTTTTTTTTTGGTTCAACCAATTTTTCCAATTCCATTGCCACCGTCTTTCAACCACATTGTCACAAACCTGTGTTATTGCAGTAACCTGACTGCTTCCATTGCCACGCACACCACTCCACCAGTCCCCAGACCCTTGCATCAAGCCATTCCCTTGTTCAAAGAACGCTTGGAGCCTGTAAAATTAAAGCTGTCTGTAAGTGCAAGTCAAAACTCTTTAGCTTGGCATTCAAGGCCATTTGAAACTTGGCTTCAGCCCACCTCTCTAACCTGACCTCTCTTGGTTCCCTAAGTAGAGGTTACAGACTCGTAGCTACTACTGGAAAATGTGTTTCAGCTGGTCAGCAGAGTTTCTTTTTAAAATTCAAGTTGATATTTACTTTAAAATTGAGAGATTTTATTTTGAAAGAAACTAACAGATATCCAGCTTTTGATATATCAGTAGAGCTGGAAACAGTTGGCCCACATTCTTGTATTCAGCAGCTGGTTGGAACTGAGAAGGGGCTGCCCCTTTTAGATGGGGCTGTGTCCTCAGGTCACTTTAGTCCCCTCCACTCCCAATTACTCCCTGTCTCTCAGCCTGAGGATCAGCTGTTGTGCTTACAACCATGTTTTTCCTACAATAGGGAAACAGGTTTTTGATACCTGGGTCTCTATTAGAGTACATAAAGGGAAAGTAAACCAAGAGGAATTCATTTGAAATGACAGCACAGTAAGCACCCGGCCTCCGTCACACATTTCTTTTCTTTCTTGGACTCCACAGGCATTTGAGTTTCCACTCAGGCCCTACAGGAAGCTTCACAGACAGCTAGATTAATTAATTACCTTGCAGCCTCTCAAGTGAATTTGAGGACCATATCTTTGCACCATCTTCTCCAGTGAGTAAAATCTATATAGTAAGGTCCATGGCTAGTTCTACTCTGTGAAACTTTCCCTGACAACTAGTCATCAAACCAACTCCATCCATTGATCTCATCAGCTTTTCTGGAGGCCAGGCATTGGGTTCACCCGGTATAACCAAACCACCACCGTTTCTCCTTCCTTGAAGTTTCTGTTGCTGAGCCTGAATCAGTGTCTTACACAATGTCTTGCACATGGTAGGTGATCCATAAATAATTATCAACTGGGTAAGGCACACAGCCACACACATCTTCTCCCCCTAGTTAGATTGTAAAATTCAGGGCAGGGTCCAGATTTTATCTATCTTTGCATTGCCCCAGCATCCAGCACAGTGCCTGGCATACAGCAGACATTTGGTAATGTCTGACGAAATATGTGCCATAGGGAGGTGCCCCAGACCAGCACTAGATAGTGACTACCTGGAAGCAGCAACCCACCCCGCAAGCCCTCCCAAGCCTTGGTGGTGCAGATGAATGGAAGGTGGCCCCAGAGAACAGGCCTTAATCAGTCCTGAGAGGCAGGAGCACTTCACAGACCCCTTGAGCTGAAGGCTCTGCTCGGGATCCAGCCGAAGCTATGTCTGGGACCCAGCTGTATCCATGTGACCTTGTGAGCAAAACCCAACCTGATTCTGATTCTGAATTCCGAGCTCTAGAATAACAAACAATGGTTAACATGTACTGAGGCACTCTGAGCCAAGTACTGCCAAGTGCTTCATACCCATGGCTTCCTTCCAGCCTCCCCAGCCCTGTGGAGCCAATACTATGAGTATCTCCTCTTGGCAGATGAGAAGGGTGAGGTTCCAGTGCATGAGTAACTTGCCTAAAGCCACAGAGTAATAGGCCCAGCTGGGAGTTTGAGTCCACATGGACCCATACAGGACTCCTGTGCATAGCACTGTGCTCCTTCCAGACATCTGAGGCTGTGTTTAATATCACTGAACTTCACACTTAAAATGGTTAAGATGGTAAGTTTTATGTGTATTTGAACTCAACAACAAAAAAAAAGGCAGAAAAAAATCTTGACTGTGAAGAGGCATGTTGGGCAGGACCCAGAGACTCAGCTGTCAGCTTATTCAGGTTTTGGGCGATATGCCAAATAGTAAACCTAGAGCAAATGCCAAACCCCAACTCCTTTCTACTGTTTTTCTCTCACATCCTTTAACTCCCTACCAAAGAATTAGGATATATATCTTCAAAATCAATAAACTCTTTTAGAAAGTCCAAAGAAAAAACTTCAGATTTTAAAAAATATCAGACTGATAATGTAGCTTCAAACTCTTGAGTAACAAGCCTGTATTCACAGGAGAAAATCACAGAAGGGAGTTGTAGCTTCCCCAACAAGGTACTGCAGAGAGGGAAAGAACACCTACTGTGTGCCAGAGACTGATTAAACACTTTCATCTTTTATCTCACCTGATCCTTATAACTATGAAGGTATTCTGTTATGCAGAAGAGGGAAATGAATCTTAAAATGTTATGCAATTTTGCAAACATTATACTGATACTGACAGCTACAGCTTGGATCAGAATCCAGTTCTCATCATTAGAAGGGTGTCTGGCATTCATCCTTTACTGTGTGTCTCTATATGAAACAGTCCAGTCAAAGTGCATTGTATATATAAAAAATAAAAGTGCATACTGCAGTGTATGTTATTACTATCTCAGGATCCTCTGCCTCCCCTGCCTCCTGAAAGTCTACCCTTATGGAATTTAAATGATTTTAGTGTTATCTTTGGCTTAAAAAAGCCCTGGTTCTGTGAGCTTTGTTATTTCTTGAACTGGAGGCTGGTTCCAAAGGAGTGTTCACTTAGGAAAATCCAGTCTACACTTAACAATATGTACACTCATATATGTATATAGTATTTCAATACGCTTTTTAAAATTGTACTCTAGAATGTTGCAATTTTAGTTCTTGCAATTTAACTATCTGCATTGAAAAATATAATCTAGGTTTCTTAAATCCTACTCCCCTCTGTGTTCCAATCTGGAATGTCAGCATTGCTAATAAATTTCTTCTGATCCCCAAAAACAAAACAAAACAAAACAAAAAAACCCTAACCCTAACTGTTGACTTCTGGGTTACGAGTCCATCACCCTAGCCCTTCACTGCCCAAATGTCATTTTAGACTTTTCTTTCCTTGTACTCAGGACCTTTTTTTAAGTGGATCCAAATGAGAAAAAAGTCTCATGTATTTATCTTCCTTGCCTCCTTGCTACATATCTGCCAGGTTTACAAGATACTCTTTTAAGATTTTCTCTCTTCATTGCAAAAGAGCTCGGCATGGAGTAGTTTCATTAGTTCACTCATTCATTCAATCAATACATACTGAGTACTTTGTGCTGTTTTAAGCATGTAGATATGGTTGTGAATAACACAGATAAAAGTTAAAACAATGAAAAAATTACTTCCCTTACAGTGGTTAAATTCTAAGAACAGATAACAAATAACAAAAATTACATGGGGAGAAGGGGCAGGAAGTGTCAGGGCCAAGGAGAGTGCTGGAGTTTTGGACAGGGAAGTGGGGAGATGGGGAGACCCGAGGAGGTAAACTTTTAGAGAAGACTTAAAGGAAGTAGTTGTGTAACTACCAGCTGTGTGATGCTCCAAGAACCCCAGCAAGAAGACAATGTAGACCATGAAGGAAGCTACTCAACTACTACTTGCCGCCCCCAAAATAGTACAGGATGGGAAAAAAAATCACAAAAGATGGAAGCTAATTATTTTCCTTCTCAGAAGTCCCTTTTGTTCTTTCTGATTCCCCCTGTCTGAACAGTTTCTCACTTCTTCAATCTCTTGCAAGACTCACCTCTGTTTTGCCATGTATATCTTTCCTTTCTTTATCCCAGTTCTATCCAGGGTAGCCAAGAAGTGAGGTGACAGCTGAGCGGGTGATCAGGGGGGCTAGCATGCTTCCTTCCGTTACATGGTGCTGGGCACAGTGTAAAGCGGTGGCTGGGGCAGGAGGTCCGCAACCCTCGGGGTGACACACTGGGAGATGCAGAAAGCTTCTGCAAGGGCAGTTGGCCCAGAACAGCCAGCCAGATCTAAGAATGAGAGTATGAGGATGTAAACACACAGAAGTAAGGGAAAAAGCAAATGCAAACGCTGGTTTGTTGTATTTGCTTTGTGGTACATCTCTTGTAAGAGCTTCATTGAGAGATAATTCACATTCCATACACTTCACTTCACTTAAAATGGACAATTCGGTGATTTTTAGTCTATTCAGAGTTGTGCAACCATCACCATAACTTTAGAACATTGTTATCAGTCCCAAAATAAACTTCATGTTGACTAGGAATCACTTCTTATTCCCGTTCATCCCCTTCTTGCCTCTGCAGCTCACATACCCTGCACTCCAGGCAACCTTCCATGTAGTGTCTAGATTTGCCTAGTCTGGACGTTTCACATAAATGGCATGTCTTGTTTTTGGCTTTAATTGGCTTTTTTGGGGGAAGGTAGGTGGGTGACCACTAAAGAATATCACAAAGAGGCATTGAACATCAGAATGTAGCAGCTCTTCCAGGAGATAAGGGTAGAAAGAAAAACAAGAGGGAAATAACTTGCTTCTGTTTTATTTTTTATTGCGCTGTTACTACTCTGTAAGTCACCCCAAATGTAGGCCGGATAGAAATCCTAAGTAAGTGAAAGTGTGAAGTGCTACAAATTAAAGTGTTTGCTTTTATTTCTGTGGGCAATTTACCTGTTTTTACACATTTATGCCTTTTGTTTGCCAATACAACATATAAAGGGACTGATCAAGGAGTCGAGTAAAAAACCTGGATTCTTCCTCATATTAGCCTGAGAAGTTGCTCTCAACGTTTTCTCTTCTGTAAAGTGAGGGGGTTAAAGTATAGCATATAGAGGATTATCCCGCTCATCTCCAGCATCACCTCCTTAGCTGCAGGCAATCAGCCTTTCAGGTATCTGTTGACAGTCTCTTGTTTTATTTTGAGGTGCCATTCTAGACTTTTCTCTATATATCTGGAACTTCTATTGTCTGGCAGCTGCATCTGGGGAGGTTTCTCCTTGTGAACTAGGTGAAACCTCAACCTGGACCGGGGAAGGTTCTTGACTGTGGTCGAGGAAGAATTCTCTAAGAGGTTGGATGAGTGTAGGTAAGGAAGAAATTCTTTAAAGCGAGAGTAGTACTAAAGGGCAGCAGCCATGAAGGCAGCAGAGAGCAAGGGAGAGCAGAGGGAGGAAAGGGGAGCTCATTGAAGTCTTGCTTGGTTTGGGCAAATCCCTTGCCAAATTCTAAAGCCAGGGTTACCTGGCGTCCAGTGATCACTTAAATCTGCATGGCGTGGGAACTAAGCCCCTTATACCCCAGGATTTGGGGGAGCTGTGGAGTGAGGTTATGTTCTGAGAACTTAACTAAAGCAAAGAAAGGAAATTTTCGGGTAGGCTGCTAAAAAGCATGATCTTACAGCTGCAGTCTCCTCTGGGTCACCCAGGCAACAGGAACTTGAAAGCCCAAATCAGAGATCTCAGTAACCCTTCCCTACTTGTCTGAAGTAGAACAGAGAGAGAGAAGACTAGTGCTTAAGTCTAGAAAATAGAATGAAATAAATAGCAAAGATGCTTACCACGGAAGAGTGCAGAGACAAAACACAGTAGGTTGAGCAGAAAGAAGTCTATTTAAGGCAAAAAGTACACACTTGAAGAAAGGGGAGTACACACCAGCAACCTCAGAAAGGAGGTGCACTTAAGGGCTTAGGATTAGTTTTTTAAGGCTTTCAAGAATGGGACAAAGGTGAGAGGGAAGGGGAGGGAGTGATGTGTGTGAGCTTGACATATGGTCTCATGATGTCTATCTCCAGTGAGAGAGAGACATATCACCATCCATATTCAGTCCTCTAGATATTCTGTAAGATAAACTTGGCACAAGGAATTTCTTGATTCTCTATTTCTCCAAGACACTGGTTACCTTCAAGCTGTGGGGACATTATCATTTAGGACTGCTTTTCCTGCCTTAGCATATGGTCAGTTATTGGCTGATTATCATAAGATATTTTAGGAATCTTACCTCCTAACTCCCCGGTTTTTAAAATGTTATCTTATCCTTAAGATGGAGTCCCTTCTGCTTTCTTACTATATTATTTACATCTTGGCATTTTAAATCATAGGTAGGAAAAATTAATCATGATGCTTGTCCGGTGTCCCTGCCCTACCTCACTTCTGAGTACAGAAAGCGGAGGAGGATAGGGAGTTAGCAATATGAATTGCTTACAATTTGTATATACATCAAACATTTACAAAGAACCTTTACACATGTTATCATGTCTGTTTCATAGCTAGGAAGAACTAGAAGGGACTTAAGAGAACATCTAGTCCGATCCCTTCACATTGAGATGAGAAAACAAGCCTAGAAATAAGGTGACATGTACAAGGCTACGCAGCAAGTAAGTGCTGGAACCACGGCCGGTTCTGAATGTTTATTCATTTACATCTGAGGAAGCCAAAGCCCAGAGAAGCTCAGGGACTTCCATGGACAATAGGGCCCGTCACACAAGGCTGGCTCCTCGGAGATCATCTATTGAGTCCGATCCCGTTTCAACAGATGCTTAGAAGAGGTGCTGCCATGCACCGAGGTTTCTCAGAATTTACTAGCCCTCGCACGGCGGCCTGAATCAATAACCAGGGAGCCTATGTTCGCAGGGTCCGGGGAACAAGCACCTCTCCCTGGGCCGGGCCAGGGCGAATACTCGGGGAGGCGCTAAGGTGTCCTGGCCTTGGAAGTCCCCTCCGCATGCAGGAGCCTTGGAACCTATCCGCAGCTGCCAACCGTTGGGGCGCGTAGCAACGCCGGGGGTTCGGGGCGTGGCTAGACAGTGGCGAGCCGGTCCCGGCCGCGCCGTGGGTAGAGGCGGTGTGTCTATCTCTCCGCCCCGCCTACTTTCCTCAGCTACGGGAAGGCTTTGCGGTGACCTAGGCGACCGCCCCAGAAGAAGGCCCACCTGCTGTTTGCTTCGCCCCGCCCCTCTTGGCACAGCCGTTTAAGGGGAAAAAAGGACAGAGATTTTGATTGGTTGGTTGATGAGTCGAGTACCATCACCGGAGTGACCCTGGCGCTGGGGGAAAGCGGACCTCGGCCAGGTTGGACGCGATGAGCCTCAGACGCCCGCTTTTGAGAAGCTGAGCAGAGAAAGGGCTTTGGTGAACTGAAAATTCCGTGTTTCCATTCAAAGTAGCTGCTCTCCTAGGTGTGGGTGAAGTAGAGGGAGTCTAAGAACCCCTGGGTTCCCCACCCCCATATTGTTAGTTATACTTCTTAGCTGGAGTATTGGGAATATAGGCACTTACTGTCTAAATTAAATATTTATTGAGCTACTTTGTGTGCTGGACACTGTTCAAAGTTTTGGGGCTCAGTGAACAAAACAAACTTCTTGTAGCTTGTATTCTAACAAGGGAGATAATACATTATGTAGTGTTAGAAGACCGGACGAGGCTGTGGAGAAAAAAACAAAAAAGCACAGTCATCGCCCCTTATCTATGGCAGGTATTTTCCAAGAACCCCAGTGGATCCCTGAAACTGCAGATGGGTCCTTGAAACTACAGGAACCCTGTATCTACTATGTTTATTCCTATACATACATACCTATGATAAAGTTTAATTTATAAATTAGGCACAGTGAGAGGTTAGCAATAATAACTAATAATAAAATAGGACAGTTTTATAACAATATACTGCAATAAAAGTTTTATGTGAATGTGGTCTCTCTCTCAAAATATTTTATTGTACTGTACTCACCCCTCTTGTCATGATGTGAGATGATGTAGTGCCTATGTGATGAGGTGAAGTGAGGTGAATGACGTAGGCTTTGTGACTTAGTATTACGCTATGTTGACCTTCACATGACGACCTTCACATGACCTGTCAGAAGAAGGATGTCTGTGTTCATCTGCTGCAACGGCCCTGGGCAACAGAAACTGTAGAAGGTGAAACTGTCGGTAAGGGAGGACTACTGTGGAGCAAGATAAGAGGGAGCAGGTTGCATCATTAAGTGGGTCACTGCCAGGTTAGACAACAGTGAGAAAGGAAGATCTGATCAAAGAATTTAAGGAGGCCAATGGGCTATCTGGCAGAAGAGCATGCCAGGCAGAAGGAATGGCTGACTCAGGTTACTGAAGAACAGCATGGAGAAGAGAGTGACTGGAGCATGGCGAGTGAGGAGAGTGGTGGGAAACAAGGAGGAAGTGCAGGTCTTGTATTCTTGGCCTTTGCTCTGATACAGGGAGACACTGCAGAGTTTTGAGCAGAAGAGTGACATCGTCTGATTTATATATTAAAATAACCATTCTGGCTGCTATGTTGAGAACCAGTCAAAGAAGCAAGGATAGAAGCAGGGAGGCTTGCTAGAAGGTTATTGAAATAATGCAAGCCACAGTGTGGAGGAGATGATAGTAGTTTTTATCATGGTGAAGTGATGAGAGGTGGTCAGATTCTAGATATGTTTTGAAGGTAGAGCCCACAGGATTTCTCGAAAGATTGGAAATGGAGTATGAGATAAAGAGAGGAGTTAAGAATCACTCTAAGGTTTTTGACCTGAACAACTGAAGGAGGAGTTGCCATCAATTGAGGTAGAATGGGCTGCGGTGGAGGAAGCTTGGGTCTTGAGAAAATAGATATTTACAATATTTACAAGTGAAATGTTTCAATCAGAGGATACAGATGTGACTGGAGCACAAAACAGGGTTTGGTAGTCAAGGGTCAACATGGCTTCCTCTTGCTCTGTAAGGGCGAAGAGCTATCAACCCTGGGTGAGTCTCTAATGAGTGAGGGGGTCTTATCAGAATCACTTGGGAAATCTTTTCAATTTAAACCACTAAGGCAATCTTAACTCCCTCAAATCTTGATTATGGTGGGGGGCGGGAGAAGGGGCAATGGAGTAGTGGCTGCCAGAGCACACAGTGAGTACAACACTGTAGGCCAAAGACAGGGAGGAGAAGAGAGGGAAGGGCAGCTACTCTCTAGTAAAGAGGTCCTCTTGCGGAACAATTTCCCCAAATTGGAAATCAGCTTTCAAGTGACAGGACCAGTAAGAAGCCTCTAGACTTTTATCTGTTTAGTCACAGTTTTATTGGTAAACATGATATAACAATGACATTACTGGGAGACTTTTGTTTAAATCTGGTGGTCTGCAGACACTTATCTCTAACTTTCCCTGAAACTCTTTGAAAAATGATAGTAAACGAGTTTTTATCAAGTTTAGGCACACAAAGACAAAGAGAACTAGAGAGGAGATGAGAGCACCCAAGGGATAAATAGCACTTTTTGAAGCTTGAAAGCAGAGAGCCCTTTCTGGTAAATATGGCAGGTTATTTAGACCAGTATACTCACTAAAAACAATAAGAACATGGGATAACATATACAGTAACCCCCTTACACACACACACACAAACACACACACACACACAAAAACTTCTTAAAAGTGCTGAAAAACCAAAGAAGGAATTACCAGGCTAAAATCTAGGTAAAAGTATGAACCCAGAGAGGAACCTGAGCACTGAGGCTGTCTTTTCCCTGAAAGAATTTTTCAAACCAGGTGAGAATGTGACAGAACAGAAATCCAAGCCCCTGGATCTGCCTGTGATAAAGAAGAGATGATGCCTTGCTGTGATCAAAAGGAGTAACCAGGAGTAACCCAGAAGTAACTTGACTCAGGCTCCTTGCTCCAGGGGATTGCAAAACAAGTTCCTTGGTGCTGAGCAGCAGAGCAGAAGGAAGAACTTTCTGAGAAGTTGTGATGACAATCAAGCCCTGGGGTAGATATGTATGTAGCTCCAAGACACATCACTTGTGTAGCCAAAGAGAAAGAGAGAGAAAAAATCTTCAAGCTGTAAATTTAGTTTGAGTGACTGTATATTGGTAGCATTTAAGCAAATGGTGGAAACAAATTCTGACTGTATATAAGAATAATATACAGTCAGAATTATGTAAGCACACAGAAAATAACACAAAGCAGAAACCAACCTGTAAACATTTCATGTATTGGAATTCCCACACCAAAATTATAAAATATCTCTGCTTATTATGTTTAAAGAAAGAAGACATAGAACTGAAAAATCTTTGCAAGGAGCAAGAAACACCTGCATCAGCATTGCCAAGTGACCTACCAGATTTTTAAAAAGCTAAATAGAACTTTTAGAAATTAAAAACACAATAGCTGAAATGAAAACTCAATAAAAGGGAACTTCCTCATCTTATAAAATAAATACATGAAAAATCTACAGCCAAGATCATTCTTTTATTTACAAATTAAGGTATCATTGATATACACTCTTATGAAGGTTTCACATGAAAAACATTGTGGTGGTTTGGTACTGGCACAAGAACAGACCATAGACCAATGGAACAGACTAGAGAGCCCTGATATAAACCCAACCATATATGGTCAATTAATATATGATAAAGGAGCCATGGACATACAATGGGGAAATGACAGCCTCTTCAACAGCTGGTGTTGGCAAGAGAATGAAACTGGATTATTGTTTAACCCCATACACAAAAGTAAACTCGAAATGGATTAAAGACTGAATGTAAATCATGAAACCATAAAACTCTTAGAAGACAACATAGGCAAACATCTCCTGAATATAAGAATGAGCAACTTCTTTGTGAACCCATCTCCTTGAGAAAGGGAAACAAAAGGAAAAATGAACTCATGGGACTACATCAAACTAAAAAGTTTTTGGATGGCAAAGGACATCATCAACAAAACAAAAAGGCATCCTAGAGTATGGGAGAATATATTTGTAAATGACATATCCAACAAGGGGTTAACATCCAAAATATATAAAGAACTTACAGACCTCAACATCCAAAAAGCAAATAACCCAATTAACAAATCGGCAGAGGATATGAAGAGAGTTCTCCAAAGAAAAAATTCAGATGGCCAACAGACACATAGAAAGATGCTCCTCATCACTAATTATCAGGGAAATGCATATTAAAACCACAATGAGATATCACCTCACACCAGTAAGGATGGCCAACATCAAAATGACTAAGAAAAACACATGTTGGCAAGGATGCGGAGAAAAGGGAACCCTCCTACACTGCTAGTGGGAATGTAAGCTAGTTCAACCATTGTGGAAAGCAATATGGAGGTTCCTCAAAAAACTAATAATAGAAATATCATTTGACTCCAGAATCCCACTCCTTGGAATATACCCAAAGAATACAACTTCTTAGATTCCAAAAGACATATGCACCCCTATGTTTATTGCACCACTTTTTACAATAGCCAAGATATGGAAGCAACCTAAGTGTCCATCTGTAGATGAATGGATAAAGAAGATGTGGTACATATATACAATGGAATACTATTCAGCCGTAAGAAAGAAACAAATGCTACCATTTGCAACAACATGGATGGAGCTGGAGGACATTATGCTCTGTGAAATAAGCCAGGCGGAGAAAGACAAATGCCAAATGATTTCCCTCATTTGTGGAATATAACAATGAAGCAAAACTGAAACAAAATGGCAGCAGACTCAGAGACTCCAAGAATGAACTAGTGGTTACCAAAGGGGAGGGGTGTGGGAGGGAGGGTGGGGAGGGAGGGAGAAAGGGACTGAGGAGTATTATGTTTAGTACACATGGTGTGGGGGATCATGGGGAGAACAGTGTAGCACAGAAAAGGCACATAGTGGATCTCTGGCAACTTGCTGCTATGATGGACAGTGACTGCATTGGGGTATGGGTGGAGACTTGATAATATGGGTAAATGTAGTAACCACATTGTCTTTTCATGTGAAACCTTCGTAAGAGTGTATATCAATCATACCTTAATAAAAAGAAAAGAAAAACACTGTGGTTACTACATTCACCCATATTATCAAGTCCCCCTATACCCCATTGCAGTCACTGTCCATCAGTATAGTAAGATGCCACAGAGTCACTACTTGTCTTCTCTGTGCTACACTGTCTTCCCCATGATCCACCCCCCAACACACCATGTGTGCCAATCATAATGCCCCTCAATCCCCTTCTCCCTCCCCTTTGGTAACTGCTAGTCCCTTTTTGGAATCTATGAGTCTGCTGCTGTTTTGTTCCTTCAGTTTTGCTTTGTTGTTATATTCCACAACTGAGGGAAATCATTTGGTACTTGTCTTTCTCTGCCTGGCTTATTTCACTGAGCATAATACCATCTAGCTCCATCTATGTTGTTGCAAATGGTAGGATTTGTTTTCTTCTTATGGCTGAATAATATTCCATTGTGTATATGTACCAAATCTTCTTTAGCTGTTCATTTACTGAAGGACACTAAGGTTACTTCCATATCTTGGCTGTTGTAAATAGTGCTGTGATAAACATAGGGGTGCCTATGTCTTTTTGAATCTGAGAACTTGTTTTCTATGGACAAATTGCTAGGAGTAGAATTCCTGGGTCAAACGGTATTTCTATTTTTAGTTTTTTGAAGAACCTCCATATTGTTTTCCACAATGGTTGAACTATGTTACATTCCCACCAGCAGTATAAGCAGGTTCCCCTTTCTCTGCATCTTTGTCAGCATTTGTTGCTCCTTGTCTTTTGGATGTTGTCCATCCTAACTGGTCTGAGGTGATATCTCATTGTGGTTTTCATTTGTGTTTCCCTGATAATTAGAAATGTGGGGCATCTTTTCATGTGCCTGTTGGCCATCTGAATTTCTTCTTTGGAGAATTGTCTCTTCATATCCTCCACCCATTTTTTAATCGGCTTATTTGCTTTGTGGGTGTTGAAGCATGTGAGTTCTTTATATATTTTGGATGTTAACCCCTTGTTGGATATGTTGTTTACGAGTATATTCTCTCATACTGTGGGATGCCTTTTTATTCTACTGATGGTGTCCTTTGCTGTACAGAAGCTTTTTGCCTTGATGTAGTTCCATTTGTTTGTTTTAGCTTTTGTTTCCCTTGCCCAAAGAGATGTGTTCAGGAAAAAAGTTGCTCATGTTTATATTCAAGAAATTTTTGCCTGTGTTTTTTTCTAAGAGTTTTATGGTTTCATGACTTATGTTCAGGTCTTTGATCCATTTCGAATTTACTTTTGTGTATGCAGTTAAACAATAATCCAGTTTCATTCTCTTGCCAACACCAGCTGTTGGAGAGGCTGTCATTTCCCCCATTGTATGTCTATAGCTCCTTTATCATATATTAATTGACCATATATGCTTGGGTTTATGTCTGGGCTCTATATTTTGTTCCATTGATCTATGGGTCTGTTCTTGATTACTGTGGCTTTGTAGTAGAGTTTGAAGTCGGGGAGTGTAATCTCTCCAGCTTTATTCTTCCTTCTCAGGATTGCGTTGGCTATTTGGGGTCTTTTGTGGTTCCATATGCATTTTAGAACTCTTTGTTCTAGTTTGTTGAAGAATGCCATTGGTATTGTGATAGTGATTGCATTTAAACTGTAGATTGCTTTAGGCAGGATGGCCATTTTGACAATATTAATTCTTCCTAACCATGAGCACAGAATGTATTTCCATTTATTGGTGTCTTCTTTGATTTCTTTCCTGAGTGTCTTGTAGTTTTCAGAGTATAGGTCTTTCACCTCCTTGGTTAGGTTTATTCTTAGGTATTTTATTCTTTTTGTTGTGATTGTGAATGGAATTGTTTTCCTGATTTCTCTTTCCACCAGCTCATCATTTGTATATAGGAATGTCACAGATTTCTGTGTATTGATTTTGTATCCTACAACTTTGCTGAACTCAGTGATTTTGGGGTGGATTCTTTAGGGATTTGTTGTGTACAATATCATGTCATCTGCAAACAGTGACAGTTTAACTTCTTCTTTACCAATCTGAATTGCTTGTATTTCTTTGTTGTCTGATTGCTGTGGCTATCACCTCCAATACTATGTTGAATAAAACTGGGGAGAGTGGGCATCCTTATCTTGTTCCCAATCTTAAAGGAAAAGCTTTCAGCTTCTTGCTGTTAAGTATGATGTTGGCTGTGGGTTTGCCATGTGGCCTTTATTATGTGAGGTACTTGCCTTCTATACCCATTTTGTTGAGAGTTTTATCATGAATGGATGTTGAATTTTATTGAATGATTCTTCAGCATCTATGGAAGTGATCATGTGGTTTTTGTCCTTTTTGTTGAGATGGTGTATGATGTTGATGAATTTTCTAATATTATATGATCCTTGCATCCCTGAAATAAGTCCCACATGATCATTTTGGATGATATTTTTATGTATTTTTAAATTCAGTTTGATAATATTTTGTTGAGTATTTTTGCATCTATGTTCATCAGGGATATTGCTGTGTAAAGTTTTCTTTTCTGTGGTGTCTTTGTCTGGTTTTGGTATTAGAATGATGCTGGCCTCATAAAATGAGGTTGAAGTATTCTCTCCTCTTCTACTTTTTGGAACACTTTAAGGAGGATGGGCATTAGGTCTTTGCTAAATGTTTGATAAAATTCAGTGGTGAAGCCATCTGGTACAGGAGTTTTGTTCTTACGTAGTTTTTTGACTAACAATTCAGTTTTGTTGCTGGTAATTTGTTCAGATTTTCTGTTTCTTCCTGGCTAAGCCTTGGAAGGTTGTATTTTTCTAGGAAGTTGTCCATTTCTTCTAGGTTATCCAATTTCTTAGCATATAATTTTTCACAGTATTCTGTAATAATTCTTTGCATTTCTCTTGTGCCCATAGTGATTTTTCCTTTCTCAGTTCTGATTCTGTTTATGTATGTAGACTCTTTTTTCTTGATAAGTCTAGCTAAGGGCTTATCTATTTTGTTTATTTTCTCAGAGAACCAGCTCCTGCTTGCATTGATTCTTTCTTTTGTTTTATTCTTCTCGATTTTATTTATTTCTGCTCTCATCTTCATTATGTACCCCCCTTCTACTGACTTTGGGCATCATTTGCTCTTCTTTTTCTAGTTTCAGTAATTGTGAGTTTAGACTGTTCATATGGGATTGTTCTTCTTTCCTGAGGTAAGCCTGTATTGCAATATACTTCCCTCTTAACACAGCCTTCACTGAGTCCCACAGATTTTGCAATGTTGGGTTATTGTTTTCAATATTCTTCATATATTGCTTGATCTCTGTTCTCATTTGGTAATTGATCCATTGGTTATTTAGAAGCATGTTGTTAAGCCTCCATGTGTTTGTGGGATTTTTCATTTCCTTTGCATAATTTACTTCTCATTTCCTACCTTTGTGGTCTGAGATGCTGGTTGGGACAACTTCAATCTTCTTCAATTTACTGAGGCTCTTTTTGTGGCCTAGTATTTTATCTATTCTTGAAAATATTCCATGTGCACTTGAGAAGAATGTGTATCCTGCTGCTTTTGGGTGGAGTGTTAAGTAGATGTCTCATAGGTTCATCTGTTCCAATGTATTGTTCAGTGCCTCTCTCTCCTTACTTACTTTCTATCTGGTTGATCTGTGCTTTGGAGTGAGTGGTGTGTTGAAGTCTCCTAAAATGAATGCATTACATTCTATTTCCCCCTTTAATTCTGTTATCATCTTTATACATTGTATGCCAATTAACATAGATTTATAATTATTATTTCATTCACTGCCTTTTAAATTATATAGGAAAAAAATAGAAGTTACAAATCAAACCAAAAATAGAATAATACTGGCTTTTATATTTAGTTATGAAATTACCTGTACTAGTGTTCTTTATTTTTCCCTTCAGCTAAGACAGCAGAAGAGATGATTTATTGTACACGTGTTACATTCAGCCTGAGTTCACAACTGAGAACATGAATAGTCCAGAATGATGCAGATCCAAGGCAAAGGACCAAAAGGAACTGTTTTATTATGAGTCAGGTGGGTCTCTCAAAGGTGGGCCCTACAATCAAAGATGATGGATATTCTAGATGCATTGAGACAAGTTATAGACAGTAGGCATGCAGTCCAACAATCTGTGCCAGTGTCCCTAGCCTCTGCATTTCCTTATTTCTGCTCCTGTGGCTTCCATGGTGCACAAACTAGTGGTTTTCTTGGGCCTCTACTTCATCTTTCTTGTTTTTTGCTTCAAGCCTGTGCATTGCTTCTTCCTCCACTTTGCTCTCATAGTATAAAGGTTTCTGAAAAAATGGTGCTAAGGCTGAGAGACCCTTTGCAAGTGTTCTTAATTTTTTCTTATGGCTTTGTGTTACTGTCTAGTATCTTTTCATTTCCTCCTGAAGTAGCCCCTTTAACATTCCTTATAAGGAAGGTCTACTGACAATGACCCTCCTGAACTATTGTTTATTTAGAAATGTCTTAATTTATCCTTAATTTTAAAAATTTTGGTATTGTTAATGTACAATTACTTGAACAACATTATGGTTACTGGATTCCCCCTATTATCAAGTCCCCCCCACATACCCCATTACAGTCACTGTCCATCAGCATAGTAAGATGCTACAGAATCATTACTTATCTTCTCTGTGTTTACTGTCTTCCCCATACCCTCCCCTACATTATGTGTGCTAATCATAATGCCCCCTTTTCCCCCTCATCCCTCCCTTCCCACCCATCCTCCCTAGTCCCTTTCCCTTTAGTAACTGTTAGTCCATTCTTGGGTTCTGTGAGTCTGCTGCTGTTTCGTTCCTTCAGTCTTTCCTTTGTCCTTATACTCCACATATGAGTGAAATCATTTGATACTTGTCTTTTTCCACCTGGCTTATTTCACTGAGCATAATACCCTCTAGCTCTATCCATGTTGTTGCAAGTAATAGGATTTGTTTTCTTCTTATGGCTGAATAATGTTCCATTGTGTATATGTACCACATCTTCTTTATTGATTCATCTACTGATGGACACTTAGGTTGCTTCCATTTCTTGGCTACTGTAAATAGTGCTGTGATAAACATAGGGGTGCATATGTCTTTTTCAAACTGGGCTCCTGCATTCTTAGGGTAAATTCCTAGGAGTGGAATTCCTGGGTCAAATGGCATTTCTATTTTGAGTTTTTTGAGGAACCTCCATTCTGCTTTCCACAATGGTTGAACTAATTTACATTCCCACCAGCAGTGTAGGAGGGTTTCCCTTTCTCCACATCCTTGCCAACATTTGTCGTTGTTTGTCTTTTGGATGGTGGTGATCCTTACTGGTGGAGGTGATATCTCATTGTGGTTTTAATTTGCATTTCTCTGATGACAAGCAATGTGGAGCATCTTTTCATGTGTCTGTTGTCCATCTGAATTTCTTCTTTGGAAAAGTGTCTGTTCAGCTTCTCTGCCCATTTTTTAATTGGATTATTTGCTTTTTGTTTGTTGAGGTGCATGAGCTCTTTATATATTTTGGATGTCAACCCCTTATCAGATATGTCATTTATGAATATATTCTCCCATATTATAGAATGTCTTTTTGTTTTACTGATGGTGTCCTTTACTGTACAGAAGCTTTATTTCGCCTTAATTTTTAAAGGATAATTTTTCCAGGATAATAGAATTCTTGGTTGACAGTGTTTCTGATAGAATTGAAGACAGAAATAGACAATTCAACAATAATAATTGGATAATTTTGTACCCACTATTAATGATAGAGCTACTAGACAGATGGTCAAGAAGAAAATAGAGGACTTGAATATGATACACCAACCAGACTTGACAGAATTCTAGAGAATACTCCATACAGCAGCAGAATATACTTTTTAATCTAGTGTATATGGAATGTTGTCCAGGAGAGACCATATATTAGGTCACAAAACATATCTTAGTAAATTTAAAAGTATTGAACCATACAACTTCTTTTGTGGTACAATCAATGTTGTAATATTATATTATTTACAGGGGTACAATGTAATGATTTCATATTGCAAATCATCCATAAATGCAAATGATTTGATATTTCATCCACTGACAGTGAAAAATGAATCATACAGCTTTCATAACAGTACAATGAAATTATGAAGCAATAACAGGAGGAAATTTGAAAAATATACAAATACATGGAAATTAAGCAAAACACTTAAAAAATCAATTAATCAAAGAAAAAATTACAATGAAAATTAGGAAATATTTTGAAATGAATGAAAATGAAAACATTACATACCGAAACATATGAGATGCAGCTAAACCAGTGCTTAGAAAATTTACAGCTGTAAATGCCTGCCGTAAGTCCAATTTGTCTATTTTTTTCTTTTATTATTCATGCTTTTAGAGTCATAAATAAGACTCCATTCATTCCAAGGTCATGAATATTTACCACTTTATTTTCTTCTAAGAGTTTTATGCTTTTAGCTCTTTCATGTAGGTTGTTGATCCATTTGGAGTTAATTTTTATCTATGATGTGGGTAGGGATCCAGCTTTATTCTTTTGCATGTGGATATCCAGTTGTCCCAACAGCATTTTTTTCCATATTGAACTTTTTGGTACCCCTACAAAAATCATTTGACCTCAGATGTATGGCTTTATTTCTGGACTTCCATTTCTATTGCACTGATCTGCGTCTATCCCTATACTAGTACTACAGTGTTTTGATTTCTATAGCACTAGGAAGTTTTGACATTGGGAAGTGTGAATTCTTCAACTTATTCTCTTTCAAAACTTTTGGCTCTTTGGGTCCCTTTGGGATTCGTGAATTTGAGGGTTTGCTCTTCCATTTCTACTCAAAAACCCATTGGAGTTTTATAGATATTACACTGAATCTATAGATCATTTAGGGTAGTATTGTTACCGGGAGGTGGACTGTCGAATTAATCAGTACTTGTATTCTGTCTCCTTCAAGGAAAGAATTCAGTTGAGAGAACTGATAGGGAGTTAAAGCTGCAGGGGTGGGGGGTTATTTAGTAAAGTGAAAGGAAAGTAAGCTCCAGAGACAGAGGAACAGGCTGATTTTTACATTGTGTCTTTTATGGGGGATTATTTGGATGCTTCCTTCCCATTTTGTCATTTTTCACACTATCTTTTGGATCACCTTGTTCCCTCCCTTTTAGCTTCTTTTTGCAAGTTTTTGTTTGTCATTTGTCTCATGAGCATCTAAGAGAAACTCATGGTGGGCCCAAAACTGTAATATAAATGATATAATGATGTTATGATGGCCCCGGGAACAGAAGCAACAATGCTCCCTTAAGTGCATATGATCTAAAATTGGGAAGGTCCTAGTGACCAGTATTTATACTTATGAGTTTGTGCTGAACTGCAAATGGGGTTGGCATAAGGGAGACAGGGAAGTCTGGGTGGAGACTGGGTAGAAACTGGGTGGTCTGTCCCCCTCCTTTCTCCCCTCCTGTTCATGTCTATCTAGCTGCCTCCACTAACAGTATTGCCATCTTAACAATATTAAATCTTCCAATCTAAAAACGAAGGATGTCTTGGCATTAATTTGGGTCTTCTTTATCTCTCAACAATGTTTTGTGATTTTCAGCATTCAACTCTTTTGCATCTTTGATTAAAAATTTATTCCAAGGTATTTCCTTATATATTTATATTTTTATTCTATTTCTTTATTTTTTATTTTGGTATCATTAATCTGCAATTACATGAGGAAAATTATGTTTACTAGACTCCCCCCATCACTAAGTTCACCCCACATACCCCATTGCAGTCACTGTCCGTCAACGTAGTAAGATGCTGTAGAATCACTACCTGTCCTCTCCGTGCTGTACAGCCTTCCACGTGACGCCCCCCACACACATTATGCATGCCAATCATAATGCCTCCTTTCTTTCCCCCACCCCCTTATCCCACCCTTTGCACCCGTCCTCCCCCATCCCTTTCCCTTTGGTAACTGTTAGTCCATTCTTGGGTTCTGTGAGTCTGCTGCTGTTTTGCTCCTTCAGTCTTTTTCTTTGTTCTTATACTCCACAGATGAGTGAAATCATTTGGTACTTGTCTTTCTCCGCCTGGCTTATTTCACTGAGCATTAATACCCTGTAGCTCCATCCATGTTGTTTCAAATAATAGAATTTGTTTTCTTCTTATGGCTGAATAATATTCCATTGTGTGTATGTACAATATTTTCTTTATCGATTCATCTACTGATGGACACTTAGGTTGCTTCCATTTCATGGCTATTGTAAATAGTGCTGTGATAAACATAGGGGTGCATATGTCTTTTTCAAACTGGTCTCCTGCATTCTTAGGGTAAATTCCTAGGAGTGGAATTCCTGGGTCAAATGGTATTTCTTTTTTTTTTTATTCCATAATTTATAATTTATTGATTCTTTGATTTGAAAAAAATTTTTTGAGAGGGTATCTCTCATATTTATTGATCAAATGGTTGTTAACAACAATAAAATTCTGTATAGGGGAGTCAATGCTTAATGCACAATCATAAATCCATCTCAAGCCTAATTCTCGTCAGTCTCCAATCTTCTGAAACATAACGAACAAGTTCTTACATGGTGTACAAATTCTTACATAGTGAATAAGTTCTTACATGGTGAACAGTACAGGGGCAGTCATCACAGAAACTTTCAGTTTTGATCACGCATTATGAACTATAAACAATCAGGTCAAATATGAATATTCGCTTGATTTTTATATTTGATTTATATGTGGATCCCACATTTCTCCCTTTATTATTATTATTATTTTTAATAAAATGCTGAAGTGGTAGGTAGATGCAAGATAAAGGTAGAAAACATAGTTTAGTGTTGTAAGAGAGCAATTGTAGATGATCAGGTGTGTGCCTGTAGACTATGTGTTAATCCAAGCTAGACAAGGGCATTAAAACATCCACAGATGCAGAAGATTTCTCTCAAAACAGGGGGGAGGGGGGAGGTTCTAAGCTTCACCACTGTTGATCCCCAATTTCTCACCTGATGGCCCTCCTGCGAGTGTGCCTGTCTTAGGTTGTTCCTCCCTTGAGGAATCTTACCCATCTCTGGCTAACCAGTCGTCTTCCGGGGCCATACAGGGAGATGTAAAGTTGGTAAGTGAGAGAGAAGCCATATTGTTTGAAAAGGTTAGCTTTTTACTTCTTTGCAGATTTATGCCCTGTGGCTTCTATGCCCAGCATTTGTCTTGAGGTATCTTTACCACTTGGAGGAATTATGATACTCGGTAAATTCGATATGAGGCACGAATTCTATTTAAGGGTTGTAATTAGGAAGGAAGAAGAAATCCTATAGAGGTAGCAGATGGAAGAAAACATGGGAGGATTGATTATTTCTTTGACATATCTTCTTGTAGAGTAACTTAAGCATGTATAGGTTTTAAACTACTAACTAAATTGCGCACACATATTAACATAATAGGAATACAGTTACATAAACAAAGCAGATCTATAATTAGTTAGGCTTATTCCTAGGTATTTTATTCTTTTTGATGCAATTGTGAATGGAATGGTTTTCCTGATTTCTCTTTCTATTGGTTCATTGTTAGTGTATAGGAAAGCTACAGATTTCTGTGTGTTAATTTTGTATCCTGCAACTTTGCTTTATTCCGATATCAGTCCTAGTAGTTTTTAGTGGGGTCTTTAGGGTTTTTTATGTACAATATCATGTCATCTGCAAATAGTGACAGTTTAACTTCTTCTTTACCAATCTGGATTCCTTGTATTTCTTTGTTTTGTCTGATTGCCATGGCTAGGACCTCCAGTACTATGTTAAATAACAGTGGGGAGAGTGGGCATCCCTGTCTAGTTCCCGATCTCAGGGAAATGCTTTCAGCTTCTCACTGTTCAGTATACTGTTGGCTGTGGGTTTATCATATATGGCCTTTATTATGTTGAGGTACTTGCCCTCTATTCCCATTTTTCTGAGAGTTTTTATCATGAATGGATGTTGAATTTTGTCAAATGCTTTTTCAGCATCTATGGAGATGATCATGTGGTTTTTGTCTTTCTTTTTGTTGATGTAGTGGATGATGTTGATGAATTTTCGAATGTTGTACCATCCTTGCATCCCTGGGATGAATCCCACTTGGTCATGGTGTATGATCCTTTTGATATACTGTTGAATTCTGTTTGCTAATATTTTATTGAGTATTTTTGCATCTACATTCATCAGGGATATTGGTCTGTAATTTTCTTTTTTGGTGGGGTCTTTGCCTGGTTTTGGTATTAGGGTGATGTTGGCTTCATAGAATGAGTTTGGGAGTATTCCCTCCTCTTCTGTTTTTTGTTACACTTTAAGGAAAATGGGTATTATGTCTTCTCTGTGTGTCTGATAAAATTCCGAGGTAAATCCGTCCGGCCCCGGGGTTTTGTTCTTGGGTAGTTTTTTGATTACCGTTTCAATTTCTTTGCTCATAATTGGTTTGTTTAACTTTTGTGTTTCTTCCTTGGTCAGTCTTGGGAGGTTCTATTTTTCTAGAAAGTTGTCCATTTCTTCTAGGTTTTCCATCTTGTTGGCATATAGGTTTTCATAGTAGTCTTTAATAATTCTTTGTATTTCTGTGGAGTCAGTCGTGATTATTCCGTTCTCATTTCTGATGCTGTTGATTTGTGTTGATTCTCTTTTTCTCTTAATAAGTTTGGCTAGAGGCTTATCTATATTGTTTATTTTCTCAAAGAACCAGCTCTTGGTTTCGTTGATTTTTGCTATTGTTTTGTTCTTCTCAATTTTGTTTATTTCTTCTCTGATCTTAATTATGTCCCTCCTTCTGCTGACTTTAGGCCCCATTTGTTCTTCTTTTTCCAGTTTCGACAATTGTGATGTTAGACTATTCATTTGGGATTGTTCTTCCTTCTTCAAGTGTGCCTGGATCGCTATATACTTTCCTCTTAAGACTGCTTTCACTGTGTCCCACAGAAGTTGGGGCTTTGTGTTGTTGTTGTCATTTGTTTCTATATATTCCTTGATCTCTATTTTGATTTGTTCATTGATGCATTGATTATTTAGAAGCATGTTGTTAAGCCTCCATGTGTTTGTGAGCCTTTTTGTTTTCTTTGTAGAATTTATTTCTAGTTTTATACCTTTGTGGTCTGAAAAATTGGTTGGTAGAATTTCAATATTTTGGAATTTACTGAAGCTCTTTTTGTGAGCTAGTATGTGGTCTATTCTGGAGAATGTTCCATGTGCACTTGAGAAGAATATATATCCTGTTGCTTTTGGATGTAGAGTTCTATAGATGTCTATTAGGTCCATCTGTTCTAGTGTGTTGTTCAGTGCCTGTGTGTCCTTACTTATTTTCTGCCCGGGGGATCTATCCTTTGAGGTGAGTGGTGTGTTGAAGTCTCCTAAAATGAATGCATTGCAGTCTATTTCCCTCTTTAGTTCTGTTAGTATTTGTTTCACATATGCTGGTGCTCCTGTGTTGGGTGCATATATATTTAGAATGGTTATATCCTCTTGTTGGACTGAGCCCTTTATCATTATGTAGTGTCCTTCTTTATCTCTTGTTACTTTTTTTGTTTTGAAGTCTATTTTGTCTGATATTAGTACTGCAGCCCCTGCTTTCTTCTCGCTGTTGTTTGCCTGAAATATGTTTTTCCATCCCTTAACTTTTAGTCTGTGCATGTCTTTGGGTTTGAGGTGAGTTTCTTGAAAACAGCACATAGATGGGTCTTGCTTTTTTATCCATTCTATTACTCTGTGTCTTTTGATTGGTGGATTAAGTCTATTTACATTTAGGGTGACTATTGAGAGATATGTACTTATTGCCATTGCAGGCTTTAGGTTCGTGGTTACCAAAGGTTCAAGGTTAGCCTCTTTCGTATCTTACTGCCTAACTTAGCTCGCTTATTGAGCTGTTATATACACTGTCTGGAGATTCTTTTCTTGTCTCCCTTCTTATTCCTCCTCCTCCATTCTTCATATCTTGTGTGTTTTGTTCTGTGCTCTTTTTAGGAGTGCTCCCATATAGAGCAGTCCCTCTAAGATGCCCTGGAGAGGTGGTTTGTGGGAAGCAAATTCCCTCAGCTTTTGCTTGTCTGGGAATTGTTTAATCCCGCCATCATATTTAAATGATAGTCGTGCTGGATACAGTATCCTTGGTTCAAGGCCCTTCTGTTTCATTGCATTAAATATATCATGCCATTCTCTTCTGGCCTGAAGGGTTTCTGTCGAGAAGTCTGATGATAGCCTGATGGGTTTTCCTTTATAGGTGACCTTTTTCTCTCTAGCTGCCTTTAAAACTCTTTCCTTGTCCTTGATCCTTGCCATTTTAATTATTATGTTTCTTGGTGTTGTCCTTCTTGGATCCTTTCTGTTGGGGGTTCTGTGTATTTCCGTGGTCTGTTCAATTATTTCCTCCCCCAGTTTGGGGTAGTTTTCAGCAATTATTTCTTCAAAGAGACTTTCTATCCCTTTTCCTCTCTCTTCTTCTGGTACCCCTATAATACGGATATTATTCCTTTTGGATTGGTCACATAGTTCTCTTAGTATTGTTTCGTTCCTGGAGATCCTTTTATCTCTCTCTATGTCAGCTTCTATACGTTCCTGTTCTCTGGTTTCTGTTCCTTCAATGGCCTCTTGCATCTTACCCATTCTGCTTATAAATCCTTCCAGGGTTTGTTTCACTTCTGTGATCTCCTTCCTGACATCTGTGATCTCCCTCCAGACTTCATCCTATTGCTCTTGCATTTTTCTCTGCATCTCCGTCAGCATGTTCATGATTTTTATTTTGAATTCTTTTTCAGGAAGACTGGTTATGTCTGTCTCCTTCTCAGGTGTTGTCTCTGTGATCTTTGCGTGTAGTTTTGCCTTTTCATGGTGATAGAGATAGTTTGCAGAGCTGGTACGAGTGACAGCTGGATGAGCTTTCCTTCTTGTTGGTTTGTAGCCTTTTCCTGGGAGAATAGCGACCTCTAGTGGCTTGTGCTTGGCAGCTGTGCACAGACAGGGCTTCTGCTTCCTGCCCAGTTGCTATGGAGTTTATCTCTGCTGTTGCTGTGGGCGTGGCCTGGCTCGGGCTGCTCCTTCAAAATGGTGAAGCTCCGTTGGAGGGGGAGCGGCTGGGAGACTATTTATTTCCATAAAGGGCCTCTGTGCTCCCTGCTGCCCAGGGGGTTAGAGTGCCCAGAGATCCATAAATTCCCTCCCTCTGGGCTAAGTGCCCTGTCCTGCCCCTTTAAGACTTCCAAAAAGCGCTCTCCAAACCAAAACAACAACAGCAACAACAAAAGAAAAAAAAAAAAAAGGAAAAACACGCGATTTTCTTTGTCCTCAGGCACCGGTCTCAGGCACCTGCTCACCGGTCTTGCTGCCCTGTTTCCCTAGTATTGGGGTCCCTGTCCCTTTAATGCTTCCAAAAAGCACTCACCAAAAAAAAAAAAAAAAAAAAAAGCCACTCCCGTTTCTTCGTTCTCCGGCATCAGCCTCAGGCACCCGCTCACCGGTCAGGACCTGTTTCCCTAGTATCCAGCACCCCACGCATGCACTGTGTCTGTGCTTTGGTCCGGAATCCTGGGTCTGGGTGTTCAGCAGTCCTGGGATCCCTCCCTGCTGACTCCTCTCCTCCCGCTGGGGATGGGGGGAAGGGGCGCTCAGGTCCCGCTGGGCCGGGCTTGTATCTTACCCGCTTTGTGAGGCGCTGGGTTCTCACAGGTGTGGATGTGGTCTGGATGTTGTCCTGTGTCCTCTGGTCTCTATTTTAGGGAGAGTTGTCTTTTTTATATTTTCACAGATAAATGTAGTTTTGGGAGGAGATTTCTGCTGCTCTACTCACGCCGCCATCTTGGCTCCAAAAATCCTAATGGTATTTCTATATTGAGTTTTTTAAGGAATCCCCATACAGCTTTCCACAACCGTTGAACTAATTTACATTCCCACCAGCAGTGTAGGAGGGTTCCCCTTTCTCCACATCCTTGCCAACATTTGTCATTGTTTGTCTTTTGGATGGTAGTGATCCTTACTGGTGTGAGGTGATATTCTCTGATGACAAGCAATGTGGAGCATCTTTTCATGAGTCTGTTGTCCATCTGAATTTCTTCTTTGGAAAAGTGTCTGTTCAGCTTCTCTGCCCATTTTTTAATTGGATTATTTGCTTTTTGTTTGTTGAGGTGCATGAGCTCTTTATATATTTTGGATGTCAACCCTTTATCAGATCTGTCATTTATGAATATACTCTCCCATACTATTGGTGGTGTCCTTTGCTGTACAGGAGCTTTTCAGTTTGATGTAGTTCCAGTTGTTCATTTTTGCTTTTGTTTCCCTTGCCCAGGGAGATATGTTCATGAAGAAGTCACTCATGTTTATATCCAAGAGATTTTTGCCTATTTTTTTTTCTAAGAGTTTTATGGTTTCATGGCTTACTGTCATGTCTTTGATCCACTTCAAATTTACTTTTATGTATGGGGTTAGACAATGATCCATTTTCATTCTCTTACATGTAGCTGTCCAGTTTTGCCAACACCAGCTGTTGAAGAGGCTGTCATTTCCCCATTGTATGTCCATGACTCCATTATCATATATTAGTTGACTGTATATGCTTGGGTTAATATCTGGATTCCCTATTCTGTTCCACTGGTGTGTGGGTCTGTCCTTGTGCCAGTACCAACTTGTCTTGATTACTGTGGCTTTGTAATAGAGCTTGAAGTTGGGAAGCGAGATGCCCCTGCTTTATTCTTCCTTCTCAGGATTGCTGTGGCTATTTGGCGTCTTTTGTGGTTCTGTATGAATTTGAAAACTATTTGTTCCAGTTCATTGAAGAATGTTGTAGGTATTTTGATAGGGATGGCATTGAATCTGTAGATTGCTTTACAGAAGATGGCAATTTTGACAATATTAATTGTTCCTAGTCAAGAGCATGAAATGAGTTTCTATTGTTAGTGTTCTCTTTAATTTCTCTTAAGAGTGTCTAGTAGTTTTCATGGTATAGGTCTTTCACTTCCTTGGTTAGGTTTATTCCTAGGTATTTTATTCTTCTTGATGCAATTGTGAATGGAATTGTTTTCCTGATTTCTCTTTTTGTTAGCTCATCATTAGTGTATAGGAAAGCCACAGATTTCTGCATATTACTTTTGTATCCTGCAACTTAGCTGAATTTAGGTATTAGTTCTAGTAGTTTTGGAATGGCTTCTTTAGGGTTTTTTATGTATAATATCATGCCATCTGCAAATAGTGACAGTTTGACTTCTTCTTTACCAATCTGAATGCCTTTTATTTCTTTGTTTTGTCTGATTGCCATGGCTAGGACCTCCAGTACTACATTGAACAACAGTGGGGGGGGGGTAGTGGGCATCCCTGTCTTGTTCCCGATCTTAGAGGAAAAGTTTTCAGCTTCTTTCTGTTATGTATGATGTTGGCTGTGGGTTTGTCATATATGGCCTTTGTTATGTTGAGGCACTTGCCCTCTAAGCCCATTTTGTTGAGAGTTTTCATCATGAACGTATGTTAAATTTTGTCAAATGCTTTTACAGCGTCTATGGAGATAATCCTGTGGTTTTTGTCCTTCTTTTTGTTGATGTGTTGGATGATGTTGATGGATTTTTGAATGTTGTACCATCCTTGCATCCCTGAGATGAAACCCACTTGATCATGGTGTATAATCCTCTTGATGTATTTTTTAATTCGGTTTGCTAATATTTTTTTGAGTATTTTTGCATCTATGTTCATCAGGGATATTGGTCTGTAATTTTCTTTTTTGGTGGGGTCTTTGCCTGGTATTGGTATTATAGTGATGCTGGCTTCATAGAATGAGTTTGGAAGTATTCCCTCCTCTTCTATTTTTTGGAAAACTTTAAGGAGAATGGGTATTATGTCTTCTCTATATGTCTGATGAAATTCAGTGGTGAATCCATGTGGCCCACGGGTTTTGTTCCTGGGTAGTTTTTTGATTGATGATTAAATTTCTGTGCTGGTAATTGGTCTGATCAGATTTTCTGTTTCTTCCTTGGTCAGTCTTGGAAAGTTGTCTTTTTCTAGGAAGTTGTCCATTTCTCCTAGGTTTTCCAGCTTGTTAGCATATAGATTTTCATAGTATTCTCTAATCATTCTTTGTATTTCTTGGGGGTCCGTCGTGATTTCATTTCTCATTTCTGATTCTGTTGATGTGTCGATTCTCTTTTTCTCTTAATAAGTTTGACTAGGGGCTTATCTATTTTGTTTATTTTCTCAAAGAACCAGCTCTTGGTTTCATTGATTTTTTTCTATTGTTTTTTTCTTCTCAATCTTATTTATTTCTTCTCTGATCTTTATTATGTCCCTCCTTCTGCTGACTTTGGCCCTCATTTGTTCTTCTTTTTCCAGTTTCAATAATTGTGACTTTAGACCATTCATTTGGGATTATTCTTCCTTCTTTAAACATGCCTGGATTGCTATATGATTTCATCTTAGAACTGCCTTCACTGTATGCCACAGAAGTTGGGGCTTTATGCTGATGTTGTCATTTGTCTCCATATATTGCTGGATATCTGTTTTAATTTGATTATTGATCCATTGATTATTTAGGAGCATGTTGTTAAGCCTCCATGTGTTTGTGAGCCTTTTTGTTTTCTTTGTACAATTAATTTCTAGTTTTATGCCTTTGTGGTCTGAGAAGTTGGTCGGTAGAATTTCAGTCTTTTTGAATTTACTGAGGCTCTTTTTGTGGTGTAGTATGTGGTCTATTCTGGAAAATGTTCCATGTGCACTTGAGAAGAATGTGTATCATGCTGCTTTTGTGTGTAGAGTTCTGTAGATGTCTGTTAAGTCCATCTGCTCTAGTGTGTTGTTCAGTGCCACTGTGTCCTTACTTTTTTCTGTCTGGTGGATCTGTCCTTTGGAGTGAGTGGTGTGTTGAAGTCTCCTAGAATGAATGCATTGCATTCTATTTCCTCTTTTAATTCTGTTAGTATTTGTTTAACATATGTTGATGCTCCTCTATATTTGTAATGGTTATATCCTCTTGTTGGACTGACCCCTTTATCATTATGTAATGTTCTTCTTTATCTCTTGTTACTTTCTTTGTTTTGAAGTCTATTTTGTCTGATGCCAGTACTGCAACGCCTGCTTTTTTCTCCCTATTTTTTGCATGAAATATCTTTTCCCATCCCTTGACTTTTAGTCTGTGTATGTCTTTGGGTTTGAGGTGAGTCTCTTGTAAGCCGCATATAGGTGGATCTTGCTTTTTTATCCATTCTATTACTCTGTGTCTTTTGATTGGTGCATTCAGTCCATTCACATTTAGGGTGATTAGTGAAAGATATGCACTTATTGCCATTGCAGGCTTTATATTCCTGGCTACCAAATGTTCAAGGGTAGCTTCTTTACTATCTAACCGTGTAACTTAACTTGCTTATTAAGCTATTATAAACACAGTCTGATGATTCATTATTTCTCTCCCTTCTTATTTCTCCTCCTCCGTTCTTTATATGTTAGGTGTATTAATCTGTACTCCTTTGTGTTTCCTTTTGACTCCTTTTGTGCATAGTTGATTTTATTTTTTGCCTTTATTTAGTATTTGGTAGGTCTGCTTTCTTTGGTGTGATTTTATTTTTCTCTGGTGACATCTATTTAGCCTTAGGAGTGCTTCCATCTGGAGCAGTCCCTCTAAAATACCCTGTAGAGGTGGTTTGTGGGAGGCAAATTCCCTCAACTTTTGCTTGTCTGGAAATTGTTTAGTCCCTCCTTCATATTTAAATGATGATCATGCTGGATACAGTATTCTTGGTTCAAGGTCCTTCTGTTTCATTGCATTAAGTATATCATGCCATTCTCTTCTGGCCTGTAAGGTTTCTGTTGAGAAGTCTGATGAGAGCCTGATGGGTTTTCCTTTGTAGAAGACCTTCTTTCTCTCTCTGGCTGATTTTAATACTCTGTCCTTGTCTTTGATCTTTGTTATTTTAATTATTATATGTTTTGGTGTCGTCCACCTTGGTCCCTTGTGTTGGGAGTTCTGTGGCCTCCATGGTCTGAGAGACTATTTCCTCCCCCAGTTTGGGGAAGTTTTCAGCAATTATTTCTTCAAATACACTTTCTATCCCTTTTTCTCTCTTCTTCTTCTTCTTCTTCTGGTACTCCTATAATGTGAATATTGTTCCGTTTGGATTGGTCACACAATTCTCTTAATATTCTTTCATTCCTGGAGATCCTTTTATCTCTCTCTGTGTCAGCTTCTCTGTATCCCTGTTGGACTGACCCCTTTATCATTATTTATCATTTCTATTCCATTAACGGCCTCTTGCACCTCATCCAGTCTGCTCTTAAGTCCTTCCAGAGATTGCTTTATTTCTGTTTTCTCCCTCCTAACTTGATCCTTTAGCTCTGGCATATTTCTGTGCAGGTCGATCACCATGGTTATGACCTTTATTTTAAATTCTTTTTCAGGAAGATTGGTTAAATCTATCTCTCCAGGCCCTTTCTCAGGGGTTGTCTGGGTAATTCTGGACTGGACCAGATTCTTCTGCCTTTTCATGGTGATAGAGGTAGCTGTAGGCAGGTAGCACCTGTGTCAGCTGGGAGAACAAAGTCCTTTCCTGCTTGCTGGTCACCTTGCCCTTCTCCACTGCCTGTATCTGTTACCTACCATCCTGCAGCAGCCTCCGGATTAATCACCTAAGCTGCCATGGGCAGGGTCACTGTCAGGGTAGCCCAGAGCCCTGCAGAGAGTGGTCTGCATGCCAGGTGTGCTCTCCAGGAAGAGGGATGCCCTGTCATGCCTTGCCCCAGTTTCTTCTTCCTGTGCCAGGCAGCTGCATGCCAACAGCGGCCTTTGGGTTTAGCCCGGGCAGCTGTGCACCAGGAGGAGATTCTGGGAGGCTGCTGGGGGAATGGCTGCTCCACTGCAGCTCTTCAGCTGCTGGACCACTGTGTCAGGGGCCGTGCCAGCCAGGGGACTGACTGGCAGGCTGGTTACTGCCGTGAGGGACTTCTGAGCTGCACTGCTGCCCAGGGGATTAGGGTGCTTGAAGTTCCCCAGGATTCCCAGCATCTGGGCTTAGTGTGCTGGGATGCTTCCATCTAGCTGTGAAGTCCCTGCCCCTTTAAGACTTTCTAAAAGCACTTGCTTTTTTTTTTGTCCCTGTGGTGCTAGTTTCGGGGACTCACAGATTTTGCTTTTCCATTTCTCTAATATCCAGCACACCATGCAGTGTGTGTCTGCACTCCTGGTGCAGATTACTAGAGCTGCTTGTTTAGCAGTCCTGGGCTTTCACTCCCTCCCTGTTCTGACTCCTTTCCTCCTCCTGGTGAGTTGGGGTGGGGAGTGCACTTGGGTCCCACCAGTCCATGGCTTATATCTTACCCCCTTCGTGAGATGCTGAGTTCTCCCTGATGTAGATGTAGCCTAGTTGTTGTACTGTATCCACTGGTCTCTCTTTTAGGAATAGTTGTATTTGTTGTATTTTTAAAAATATAAAACAACAACAAATGTTGGCGAGGTTGTGGAGAAATTGGAACTCTCCTACACTGCTGGTGGGAATGTAAATTAGTTCAACCACTGTGAAAAGCAGTATGGAGGTTCCTCAAAATGCTCAAGATAGAAATACCATTTTACCCAGGAATTCCACTTCTAGGAATTTACCCTAGGAATGCATCAGTCCAGTTTGAAAAAGACAGATGCACCCCTTTGTTTATCACAGCATTATTTACAATAGCCATGAAATGGAAGCAACTAAGTGCCCATCAGTAGATGAATGGATAAAGAAGAGGTGGTACATATACACAATGTAATATTATTCAGCCATAAGAAGAAAACATATCCTACCACTTGTGACAACATGGATGGAGCTAGAGGGTATATTATGCTCAGTGAAATAAGCCAGGAGGAGAACGACAAGTACCAAATGATTTCACTCATGTGTGGATTATAACAACAAAGAAAAAACTGAAGGAATAAAACAGCAGCAGAATCACAGAACCCAAGAAAGGACTAACAGTTATCAAAGGGAAAGGGATTGGGGAGGATGAGTGAGAAGGAAGGATATGGGGGTGGGGGGAAGAAAGGGGGCATTATGATTAGCATGTATAATCTGCAGGGAGGCATGGGGAGGGCTGTGCAACACAGAAAAGACAAGTAGTGACTCTACAGTATCCTACAATGCTGATGGAGAGTGACTGTAATGGCGTTTATCGGGGGGACTTGGTGAAGGGGGGAGCCTAGTAATGTTACTCATGTAATTGTAGATTAATGATACAAAAAAAATACCATGACAAGAAAAAAAAATATGTATATATGTATGTGTATGGTTTTGGGAGGAGATTTCCACTGCCCTACTCAAGCCACCGTCTTGGCTCCTCCTCATTGGTATTTCCTTCTTTTTAATGATACTGTAAATGGAATTGTGTTCTCAATTATTGTTTTGGATGGTTATAGCTGATGTACAGAAGATGACTTCTGTCTGCTAATCTTGTACCCTGAAACTTTGCTGAACTTATTAGCAATAGTAATTTTTTTGTGGAATGTTTGAGATTTTCTATATATAGGATAATGTCATCTATGACTAGAGATAGTTTTATTTCTTTTTTTCCAATTTGGATGCTTTTTGTTTCTTTTCCTTGTTTAATTGCTCTGGGTAGAACTTTCCATATAATTTTGAAGAGCTGTGGCAAAAGTTGGCATTCTTGATCTTACAGGGAAAGTTTTCAGAGTTTCACCATTGAGTAGGATTTTAGCTGTGGGTTTTCATTAATGCATTTTACCATGTTGAGCAGCATCCCTTCTATTCCTGGTTTACTGAATGTTTTTATCATGAAAGGATGTAGATTTTTATCAAATGTGTTACTGCATCAATTGAGAGGACCATCTGTTTTTCTTACTTCATTCTCCTAATGGATGTATAACATTGATTTTTTTGTATCATTAATCTACAATTAAATGAGGAACATTATGTTTACCAGACTCCCACCATCATCAAGTCCCCCCCACATACCCCCTTACAGTCACTGTCCATCAGCATAGTAAGATGCTGTAGAATCACTACTTGTCTTCTCTGTGTTGCACAGCCCTCCCCATGCCCCCACATACATTATACATGCTAATCATAAGGCCCCCTTTCTTCTCCCCCCATTTCTCCCTCCCTTCCCACCCATACTCCCCAGTCCCTTCCCTTTGGTAACAGTTCGTCCTTTCTTGGGTTCTGTGAGTCTGCTGCTGTTTTGTTCCTTCAGTTTTTCCTTTGTTCTTATATTCCACATATGAATGAAATCATTTGGTACTTCTCTTTCTCTGCCTGGCTTATTTCACTGAGCATAATACCCTGTAGCTCCATCCATGTTGTTGCAAATGGTAGGATTTGTTTTCTTCTGATGGCTGAATAATATTCCGTTGGGTATATGTACCATATCTTCTTTATCCATTCATCTACTGGTGGACACTTAGGTTGCTTCCATTTCTTGGCTATTGTAAATAGTGCTGCGATAAACATAGGGGTGCATCTGTCATTTTCAAACTGGAGTGCTGCATTCTTAGGGTAAATTCCTAGAAGTGGGAGTCCTGGGTCAAATGGTATTTCTATTTTGAGCTTTTTGAGGAACCTCCATACTGCTTTCCACAATGGTTGAACTAATTTACATTCCCACCAGCAGTGTAGGAGGGTACCCCTTTTTCCACAACCTCGCCAACATTTGTTGTTGTTTGTCGTTTGGATGGTGGCGATCCTTACTGGTGTGAAGTGATATCTCATTGTGGTTTTAATTTGCATTTCTCTGATGACGAGTGATGTGGAGCATATTTTCATGTGTCTGTTGTCCATCTAAATTTCTTCTTTGGAGAAGTGTCTGTTCAGCTCCTGAATTAATCAAGCTGATTAAAAACTTGGCATAGGATATGAAGAGAAAATTCTCCAAAGAAGAAATTCAGATGGCCAACAGGCACACAAAAAGATGCTCCATATCACTAATCATTAAGGAAATGCAAATAAAAACCACAATGAGATATCACCTCACACCAGTTTGGATGGTCAGTATCAAAAAGCCTAAGAACAACAGATGCCGGTGAGGATGCAGAGAAAAGGGAACCCTCCTATACTGGAGGGGATGATATTATGGGTGAATGTTGAACTATTTTGTTGTGTATTTGAAACATCATAAGTTTGTATATCAACATTTTGCCCATTTTTTAATTGGATTATTGCTTTTTGTTTGTTGAGGTGCATGAACTCTTTATATATTTTGGATGTCAACCCATTATCAGATCTGTCATTTATGAATATATTCTCCCATACTGTAGGATGCCTTTTTGTTCTTTTGATGGTGTCCTTTGCTGTACAGAAGCTTTTCAGCTTGATATAGTCCCACTTGTTAATTTTTGCTTTTGTTTCCCTTGCCTACATTGATTTTTAAAACTATGGAACTCTCTCCAAATTTGTGTGTCATCCTTGCACAGGGCCTATACTGTTTGTTCTTCTCTGTATTGTTTCATATTTATTTATTTATTTGTCTTTTTAAGTATATGTGCTGCCAAAGTGAGCACATACACTAATTTTTGTATGTTGAACAACCTTGTCATTTCTGGGATAAATCCCATTTGGTCATGGTCTATATGCCATTGGAGTTGATTTACTAGTATTTTCTTGGAGGATTTTTGTATCTGTACCCAAATGGAATATTGGTGTGTAATTGGTGATGTCTTGGTCTGACTTTGGTGTCAGGGTAATTCTTCCCTTATAGAATGAGTTATGAAGTATTTCCTTTTTTCTTCTTGTTTTTGAAAGAGTTTGAGGAAAATTTGTGTTATTCTTTAAATGTTTGGTAGAATTCACCAGTGAAGCCATCTGGAATTGGAGTTCCCTTCTTGCAAGAACTTTTATTATAATTAAAATCTCTTCACTTGTTATAGGTCTCTTCAGATTTCCTATTCCTTTTTGAATCAAGTTTGGTAATTTGTCACTCTCACTTTGCATCTAATTTATTGGTGTACAGTTATTTGTAGTATTTCCTTACAGTGTTTTTCATTTCTGTAAGGTTGGTAGCAATGTCCCCACTTTCATTTCTGATTTTTTTGTGACTTCTCTCACTTTTAACTGCAGAATTGTCAAGTTAAGAAATCCTCAAAGAATCAACTTTTTTGTTGAGTTTATTGTTTTACTATTTTTTACTTCATTTATCTATGCTCTAATCTTTATTATTTCCTTTGTTCTGCTAGCTTTGGGTTTGCTTTGCTTTTTCTTTTATGGATGGCTTCAAGAGCCTTTGGGTTCTTGTTTTTTTTTTAATTAAAGTAACTTGATATACAAACTTATGATGTTTCAAATACACAACAAAATAGTTCAACATTCACCCATAATATCATCCCCTCCAGTATAGGAGGGTTCCCTTTTCTCTGCATCCTCACCGGCATCTGTTGTTCTTAGTCTTTTTGATACTGACCATCCAAACTGGTGTGAGGTGATATCTCATTGTGGTTTTTATTTGCATTTCCTTAATGATTAGTGATATGGAGCATCTTTTTGTGTGCCTGTTGGCCATCTGAATTTCTTCTTTGGAGAATTTTCTCTTCATATCCTATGCCAAGTTTTTAATCAGCTTATTTGCTTTTTGGGTGTTGAGGTGTGCGAGTTCTTTATATATTTTGGATGTTAACCCCTTGTTGGATCTGTTGTTCACAAATATATTCTCCCATACTATAGGACGCCTTATTGTTCTCTTGATGGTGTACTTTGCTGTACAGAAACTTTTTAGTTTCGTGTAATCCCATGTGTTTATTTTTGCTTTTGTTTCCCTTGCCCGAGGAGATGCGCTCAGGAAAAAGTTGCTCATGTTTATATTTGAGATTTTTGCCTATGTTTTATTCTAAGAGTTTTATGATTTCATGACTTACATTCAAGTCTTTTATCCATTTCGAGTTTACTTTTGTGTATGGGGTTAGACTATAATCCACTTTCATTCTCTTGCATGTAGCTGTCCAGTTTTGCCAACACCAGTTGTTGAAGAGACTGTTACTTCCACATTATATGTCCATGGCTCCTTTGTCATATATTAATTGACCATTACATGCTTGGGTTTATATATGGGCTCTCCAGTCTTTTCCCTTGGTCTATGCATCTGTTCTTGTGCAAGCACCAATTATTGATTACTGTGGCTTTGTAGTAGAGCTTGAATTTGGGGAGCATAATACCCCCAGCTTTATTCTTCCTTCTCAAGATTGCTTTGGCTATTCAGTCTTTTTTGGTTCCATATGAATTTTAGAACTATATGCTCTAGTTTGTTGAAGAACGCTGTTGGTATTTTGATAGGGATTGCACTGAATCTGTAGATTGCCGTAGGCAGGATAGCCATTTTGACAATATTAAGTCTTCCAATCCATGAGCATGGGATGTGTTTCCATTTACTGGTATCTTCTTTATTTTCCCTCATGAGTGTCTTGTAGTTTTCAGAGTATAAGTGTTTCACTTTCTTTGTTAGGTTTATTTCTAGATATTTTATTCTTTTTGATGCAATCTGGATGGAATTGTTTTCCTGATTTCTCTTTCTGCTAGTTTATCATTAGTGTATAGGAATTCAACAGATTTCTCTGTATTAATTTGGTATCCTGCAACTTTGCTGAATTCAGATATTAGATCTGGTAGTTTTGGAGTTGATTCTTTAGGGTTTTTATGTACAATATCATGTCATCTGCAAACAGGGACAGTTTAACTTATTCCTTGCCAGTTTCGATGCCTTTCATTTCTTTGTGTTGTCTGATTGCCATGGCTAGGACCTCCACTACTATGTTGAATAAAAGTAGGGAGAGTGGGCATCCTTGTCTTCTTCCAGATCTTAAAGGAAAAGCTTTCAGCTTCTCACTGTTAAGTATAATGTTGCCTGTGGGTTTGTCATATATGGCCTTTATTATGTTGAGGTGTTTGCCCTCTCTACCCGTTTTGTTGAGTTTTTATCATGAATGGATGTTGAATTTTCTCAAATGCTTTTTCAGCATCTATGGAGATGATCATGTGGTTTTTGCCCTTCCTTTTATTGATGTGGTAGATGATGTTGATGGATTTTTGGATGTGGTACCATCCTTGCATCCCTTGATGAATCCCGTTTGATCATGATGGATGATCTTTTTTGATGTATTGTTGAATTTGGTTTGATAGTATTTTTTGAGTATTTTTGCATCTATGTTCGTCAGGGATATTGTTCTGTAATTTTCTTTTTTTGTGGTGTCTTTGCCTGGGTTTGGTATTAGAGTGTTGCTAGCCTCATAGAATGAGTTTGTGAGCATTCCTTCTTCTTCTAGTTTTGGAAAACTTTAAGGAGGATGGGTATTAGGTTTTCACTAAGTGTTTGATAAAATTCAGTGGTGAAGCCATATGGTCCAGGAATTTTGTTATTAGGTAGTTTTCTGATTACCAGTTCAATTTCTTTGCTGGTAATTGGTCTGTTCAGATTTTCTGTTTCTTTCTGGGTCAGCTATGGAAGGTTGTATTTTTATAGAAAGTTGTCCATTTCTTCTAGGTTATCCAGTTTCTTAGCATATAAATTTTCATAATATTCTCTAATAATTCTTTGTATTTCTGTGGTGTCCATAGTGATTTTTCCTTTCCCATTTCTGATTCTGTTTATGTGTGTAGACTCTCTTTTTTTCTTGATAAGTCTGGATAGGGGGTTATCTATTTTGTTTATTTTCTCAAAGAACCAGATCTTGCTTTCATTGATTCTACTGTTTTATATTTCTCAATTTTATTTATTTCTGCTCTAATCTTTATTATGTACCCCCTTCTACTGACTTTGGGCCTCATTTGTTCTTCTTTTTCTAGTTTCATTAATTGTGAGTTTAGACTGCTTGTATGGGATCGTTCTTCTTTCCTGGGGTAGGCCTGTATTGTAATATACTTTCCTCTTAACACAGTCTTCGCTGTGTCCCACAGGTTTTATGTTGTTGAATTATGTTGTCATTTGTCTCCATATATTGCTTGATCTCTGTTTTTATTTGGTCATTGATCTATTGGTTATTTAGGAGCCTGTTGTGAAGCCTCCACGTGTTTGTGGGATTTTTTCATTTTGTTTGTGTAATTTATTTCTAATTTCATAGCTTTGTGGTATGAGAAAAACTGGTTAGTATGATTGGAATCTTTTTGAATTTACTGAGGCTCTTTTTGTGGCCTAGTATGTGATCTGTTCTTGAAAATGTTCCATGTGCACTTGAGAAGAATGTGTATCCTGCTGCTTTTGGGTGTAAAGTTCTGTAGATGTCTGTTAAGTCCATCTGTTCTAGTGTGTTGTTCAGTGCCTCTGTGTTCTTACTTATTTTCTGTCTGTTGGATCTGTTGTTTGGAGTGAGTGGTGTATTGAAGTCTCCTAAAATGAATGAATTGCATTTTGTTTCCTCCTTTAATTCTGTTAGTATTTGTTTCACATATGTAAGTGATCCTTTGTTGGGTACATATATACTTATAATGGTTATATGCTCTTGTTGGACTCTCCCCTTTATCATTATGTAATGTCCTTCTTTATCTCTTGTGACTTTCTTTGTTTTGAAGTCTATTTTGTCTGATACAAGTACTGCAACTCCTGCTTTTTTCTCCCTATTAGTTGCATGAAGTATATTTTTCCATCCTTTCACTTTACATTTAGGGTGATTATTGATAGATATGTACTTATTGCCATTGCAGGCTTTGGATTTGTGGTTACCAAAGATTCAAGGGTAGTTTCTTTACTATCTTCCTGTCTAACTTAACTCGCTTATTAAGCTATTATAAACACAGTCTGATGATTCTTTATTTCTCTCCCTTCTTATTACTCCTCCTCCATTCTTTATATATTCAGTGTTTTATTCTGTACTCTTTTGTGTTTTCTTTGGCTCTTTTTGTGAATAGTTTATTTTATTTTTTGCCTTTAGTTAGTATGTAGTTGTTCTGCTTTCTTTCGTGTGATTTTATTTTCTCTGGTGACATCTATTTAGCCTTAGGAGTGCTTCCATCTAGAGCAGTCCCCTTAAAATACCCTGTAGAGGTGGTTTGTGGGAGGCAAATTCCCTCAACTTTTGCTTGTCTGGAAGTTGTTTAATCCCTCCTTCATATTTAAATTATAATCGTGCTGGACACAGTATTCTTGGTTCAAGGTCCCTCTGTTTCATTGCATTAAATATATCATGCCACTCTCTTCTGGCCTGTAACATATCTGTTGAAAAGTCTGATGATAGCCCGATGGGTTTTCCTTTGTAGGTAATCTTTTTTTCTCTCTCTGGCTGCATTTAATCCTCTGTCCTTGTCTTTGATCTTTGCCATTTTAATTATTATATGTTTTGGTGTCATCCTCTTTGGGTCCCTTGTGTTGGGAGATCTGTGGGCTTCCATGGTCTGAGAGACTATTTCCTTCCCTAGCTTGGGGAAATTTTCAGCAATTATTTCTTCAAAGACACTTTCTATCCCCTTTTCTCTCTCTTCTTCTTTTGGTACCCCTATAATGCAAATATTTTTCTGTTTGGATTGGTCACACAGTTCTCTTAGTATTTTTTTCATTCCTAGAGATCCTTTTATCTCTCTCTGCCTCAGCTTCTCTGCATTCCTATTCTCTGATTTCTGTTCCATTAACAGTCTCTTGCACTTCGTCCAGTCTTTTCTTAATTCCTTCTATTGATTGTCTCATTTCTGTTATCTCCCTCCAGACTTCATCCCTTAGCTCTTGCATATTTCTCTGCAGGTCCATCAGCATGGTTATGACCTTTATTTTGAATTCTTTTTCAGGAAGATTGTTTATATCTATCTCACCAGGCCCTGTCTCTTGGGTTGCCTGAGTGATTTTTGATTGGACCAGATTCTTCTGCTTTTTTCATGGCATTAGAAGTGGTTGCAGGCAGGTGGCGTGTGTGTCAGCTGGGAGAACAAAATCCCTTCCTGCTTGTTGGTCACCTTGCTTTTCTCTGCTGCCTGTGCTGGTTACCCACACACAGGGAGCAGCCTCTGGGATAATCTCCTGAGCTGCTGTGGGTGGGGCGACCCTCAGGATAGCCTAGTGCACTGTGGGGAGTCGCAGCTGCACCTGGGTGTGTTCTCTTACAAGAACAGCAACCCTTCATCCCTTCCAGACCTTGTTCTGGCCTCCACTGCCTGTCCTGGTTTCTGCACACTGGGAGGAGACTCTGTGTGGTTGCTGTGAGTGGGGCCTCTCAGGCTGCTCTGAAGCTGTGATGTGTCAGCCAGTCTGCTTTCAGCGCTGGCCGGAGGAAACAAATGGCAGGCTGCTTATCACTGAGAAGCTTCGGGGCTGTTTAACCCCTAGGGGGTTAGGGTGCCTGAAGTTCCTCAAGATTCCCAGCCTCTGGGCTGAATGTGCTGGGACGATTTTGTTTAGCTGTTGAGCCCTTGTCCCTTTAAGACTTTTAAAAAGTACCTGCTTTTCTCTTGTGCCAGGTAGGCCGGCTATGGGGACCTGCTCATAGTCTCCATCTCAGACCCTACCCTTCTATTTCTCTAATATCCAGCACACCATGCAATGTGTGTCTGTGCTCCTGGTGCAGATTACTAGGGCTGGTTATTTAGTAGTCCTGTGCTTCCACTCCCTCCCCACTCTGACTTCTTTCCTCCCACCAATGAGCTAGGGTGGGGGGAGTGCTCAGGTCCCGCCGGGTCACGGCTTCGTATCTTACCCCCTTCATGAGATGTTGAGTTCTTGCAGATGTAGATGTAGCGTGGCTGTTGTACTGTATCCTCTGGTCTCTGTTTTAGGAATAGTTGTGTTTGTTGTATTTTCAAAAATACATATGGTTTTGGGAGGATATTTCTGCTGCCCTACTCATGCCACCATCTTGAGCCCCTCCCTCTCTAATCTGCTTTTAAAACCTTCCATTGTGTGTTTCATTTCTGATACTGTGTTCCATAATGATTGGATCTCCGACCGGAATTCATTCCTGAATTCTTGAATATTTTTCTGTACCTCCATGAGCATGTTTATGATTTTTATTTTGAAATCTCTTTCAGGAAGATTCTTGAGGTCAATTTCATTTGAATCTTTCTCAGGTGTATTCATAATTTTGCTTTGAACCAAGTTCCTTTGACACTTCATATTTGTATGTGGCACCCTCTAGTGCCCAGAAGCTCTACTCTGTGGAGCTGCTCAGCCCCTGGAGCAATGTCAGGGGTCACAGAGGAGCGGTGTTGGTGCCTGGGGGGAAGAAAGAGCTGTTTCCGTTTCCCTGGCTGCTATGCCTGCCTCCACTGCCTGATCTAGTGGGCTGAGCACACAGGTATAAGCCTCTATGCTTTGCGTTTGTAGCTGCTATAGGTGGGGCTCCCCTCTGGTTGGCCTAACACCAGGGTAGGGTTTGCTGGTTTGTGAGCCAGGTGGGGCTGGTTGGGAGAAAGGCGTAGCAGGCTGCATATAATGGAGGAGGGCCTTGGAGCTGCAAAGCCAGCCAGGGCACTGGGGTGCCAGAAGATCGTGAAAGTTCCCAACCTGCTGAAGAGAGTGCACCTGGACAATTTTGTCTACCTATCCTTTCTCCTGAGCAGTAAGGTCTGTGCAATCCTTGCTCTTTAGCAGCCCTCTCACTGTTAGGAAGTCTCTCAGACTGCCCATCTTTCTTTTGTCCCAGAGCAGCCAGATATGGATACCTGTTTTCCACAAGCAGCTGGAATCTCAGTCTCCCCAGGTATTCTGCTTGTCTTAGCTTTCCAATCCCTCTCATCAATGAGAACACCATGAAATGTAGGTTTGTGTTCCCAGAGCAGATCTCTGGAGTTAGGTATTCAGCAGTCCCAGGCCTCCACTCACTCCCCACTCCGTTTCTTTTCTTCCTGCCAGTGAGCTGGGATGGGGGAAGGCTTGGGTCTCACCGGGCCATGGCTTTAGTACATTACCCTGTTCCATGAGGCTTATTCTTTCCTCCAGGTGTATGCAGTATGGTGCAGCCCTCTTTCCTGTTGCTCTTTCAGGATTAGTTGTATTAATTATTTTCATATTATATGTGGTTTTGGAAGGAGGCCTCTCTCTCACCTCTCATGCCACCATCTTTAATCAGTTTTCTATTCTTCTGTGTCTCTCTTAACTTTTTCAACATATTTAGCTCAGTTATAATTACTATTTTAATGTCACTCTAATTCTAAAATTTCTTCCAGTTCTGGGTCACTTTCAATAATTCATTGGTTATTCTTCTCAGTATGTTTTCCTGCCCCTTTGCATAACTGGTAATCTTTTATTGGATGCCAGACATTGTAAGTTTTACCATCTTTGTTGTTGGATATTTTTTATTCATATAAATCTTGCACTTTGATCTAGGATATAGTGAAATTACTTGGACATGTGTTACTTTTATGATTTGTTAGGCAGGCCCAGAACAGTGCTCAGTCTAAGGCTAATTATTCCCTATGGTAGAGGCAAGACCTTTAAGTACTTTGCCAACTCCTTCATAATGTATGAGCTCACTGGGATGGATGGATGGCAGCAGGGACCATTACCATCCTATATGAATTCCAGGCACTATTCTAACTAATACTTTCACACAGTTCTTTCTCTGGTGTCATGTACTTTCTTCATACTCATACACCTAATACTCAAGGGAAGTCTTCTGCAGCTCTTTAGAGTTCTCTCTGTGTACAGCTTTCTCATCCCAGGTAGTCTTCCCTGTGAACTCTATATGCCTTGGTTTTCTTGGACTCTGAGGTCTATCTTCTCAATGCAGAGTCCACCAGGCTCTACCTTCCCCCTGCCTGTGCTGCATCTTGGAAACTCTCAATGCAATAGGCTGGGGCTGTTTCAAACTCATGCTATTTCCATCTTACAGGGATCACTATCCTTCACTGTCTTATGTCTGGTGTCTTCAAAATCATTGTTTCATGTATTTAGTCTTTTTTTTTTGTCCTGGGCAGGAGGGTAATGTCATCCCAGTTACTCTATTTTGGCCATGGGTGAAAGTCACGCCAATGCCTTTGTTTTTTATTGTGGTAAAATATACATTATATAATATTGGTCATGGGGTGCTCAGGTCTTTGGTTAAACATTATTTCTGGATGTGTCTGTGAGGTTGTTTCTGGATGAGATTACATCTGAGTTAGGGAACTGAATAAAGCAGATTTCCCTACCCAGTGTGGGTAGGCCTCATCCAACCCATTGAAGACCTGAATAGAATAAAAGGCTGAATAAGAAACAATTCTCTCTGCCTCACTGTCTTTGAATTGGGACATTGGTCCTCTCCTTCTTTTGTTCTCAGACTCAGACTGGAACTTACACCTCAGTTCTCCTGGGCCTGGACTTCTCAGTCTCCATGACTGCACAAGCCAATGTGTTACCTAAATCTCCTTATATATATATCCATCCTATTGGTTCTGTTTCTCTGGGGAAACCTGGAAAATCACCATTATAGCCCTTTTTAAGTACAATTCACTGACATTAAATATATTCACAGATGTGCAATCATCACCACTATCCATTTTGAGAAATTATTCATCATCTCAAGTGGAAATTCTGTACTCACTAAACAGTAACTCCCATTCCCCTTTCCACCATCCCCTGGTAACCTCTATTCTACTTTTTGCCTGTATGGATTTGCCTGTTCTAGGTACCACATATAAATAGAATTATACAATATTTGTATTTTTGTAACTGGCTTATTTCACATAATGTCCTCAAGGTTCCTTCATGTTGTAGCATGTGTCAGAATTTCTTTCCTTTTTGAGGCCAAATAACATCCATTGTGTGTATAAATCCCATTTAATTTATCCATTCATCTGCTGATGGGCATTTGAGTTGTTTCCCCCTTTTGGCATCTGTAAGTAGTGCTGCTGCAAATCCTGCTGTGCAAGTAAGCCATATGCCTTTTTAAGTTCACTGCCCTGTTCATCAAAAGAACTATGCAGTGGGCATCAGCTTGTCACTGTCCAGCACCCTTCCTTCCTTCTGCCACAACCCCTCCTTCATAGGATAGAACAGATTCATGGAGCTTCGTCAGGAATCACCTCAACTGTGCTGACTCTTTTGCCCTAGTTGTGGCCATTTGGACCCAAGTTGGACAAACCAGAGCTAGACCTGAGGAAAGTAGACAGAGATGCTGTTTGCAGCCTTGTTTCCAACTATTTGGAAATACTGCTCCGAGGATAAAGCAGACATGAGTGAATCATAAAGTTGGGAAGAGAATGCTCCAATTTCAGATGCCTCTCTGGCCCAGGTGTACCCCTTTCTTGTGATTACTTGAGATACCCCAGAATCCTTCTAAGTCCCCCATTCTTGTCTAAGCTAGTACTTCTTGGGTTTATGTCCCTTCCAATCAAAGTGACAAACTGACTACTATGCTCTCTCTATATAAGAATCCCTCCTGTCAAGAAGGAGTGAAACTGTCTTAGGTCATATTCTCTCAGAAACTAAACCTGAGTCAAGGACTGAAATACAAGTGATATTTTAGAGCAGTATTCCCAGGAAAAACCAGTAAGGGAGTAAAGAATGCAGTTTAGCAAGTGTGGAAAAAAGCCTACCAAGGGTGTGAGCAGCTCTGGAGTATAAACAGCACTTTAGAGTTTGTCCTACTTCAGGCAAAAGTGCTGGGCTTTTGTACTCAGACACCCATCATTGGCTATAAGACCCTCTGGGGAAGGGAGGGTGGGGGGACATAAAAGTTCCCATAGATGAAGCACCTCTAGTGTCCAAGAGCAAGCCTCTGAAGGTTGAGGGTATAAGCCAGTGGTAAGGAAACATTACAGAATCCAGGATCACAGTGCTGGTAAAAGGGATCTGAGGGTCTGGGGGGATGGTGGAGGCATGGTGTTTGATACAACCTCTAGGGAAAGGTTGGGCTCTCTCTTCCTCCCATCCCACCTGCTGTTCACCCCTATCCCCTACAAAATTAGAGTGTGCCTCTAATACATGCCAATGCATGGCTGACCCAGTGATTCCGCCATCAAAACTAAAGTGTGTTACTATGTATTTGCATGCTGGGAAGCTGTCAGCCATTTTTTCCTTCCTGTTTTTCACAATCACTTACAGTATTCTATGTGAAGCATTCTGTTCATCAAATGTGTACTGGATTGCAAAAAAGAACAAAGTTCCTAAAGACCTTTTCTCTGTCTCTACAGCAGAAACCTCAAAAGCCAGTAGTAATAGTGAGTGAGGCAAGGTAACAATGATCTTAATGGTGAATTCTAGCTTTATCGGGCACTGACTGAATGCCAAGCAGCATTCTAAATGCTTTACATTCATCATCTCATTTAATCCAACAACTAAACAAGGGCAATATTGTCATCTCCATTATATGGATAAGAAATCTAAGCTGATAAATGGTGGAGCTGCAGTTTGAATCCCATCTGTCTTGACTCCAGAATGTGAGCTCTGAACCTCATTCTCCAAAAGGTATAATTAACAGTGAAGGGGTTTACTTTCTCATGTGTTAAATAATAAAGATCCATGAGATGGGAGGGAGGAGCCAACATGGCAGTGTGAGTAGGGCAGTGGAAATCTCCTCCCAAAACCATATATATTTTTGAAAATACAACAAATACAATTACACCTAAAACACAGTCCAGTCCATAGGATACAGTACAACAGCCAGGCCATATCTACATCTTCAAGAACTCAGCATCTCATGAAGGGGGTAAGATAAAAGCTGCGGCCCGGTAGGACCCGGGGGCTCCCCCCACCCCAGCTCCCCAGTGGAAGGAAAGGAGTCAGAGTGGGGAGGGAGTGGAAGCACAGGACTGCTAAATAACCAGCCCTAGTAATCTGCACTGGGAATGCAGACATACATTGCATGGTGTGCTGGATATTAGGGAAACGGAAAAGTAGAATCTGCGAGCGGGTCTCCACAGCCAGCTCCCCTGCGACAAAAGAAAAACGAGTGCTTTTTGAAAGTCTTGAAGGGACAGGGGCCTCACAGCTGGATGGAATTGTCCCAGCACACTCAGCCCAGCAGTCTGGGAATTCTGAGGAGCTTTGGGCACCCCAGCCCCCTGAGAGGCAGCGCAGCTCTGAAGTCCCTCATGGCAATAAACAGCCTGCCATTCATTCCCCCTCTGGCACAGCTCTGCTACAGTGGTGGAGCATCCTGAGAGCAGCCACACCCACAGCAGCTGCCCAAAGTCTCCTCCCAGCACAGAGCCACCCAGGCCAGACCCAGGGGCAGCCGATGGCATGTGGCTGCCTAGCACAGGCAGAGGAAGCCAGGTCAGGGTGCGAAGGGCTGCCATTCTCTCAGGAGAGCACACCTGGTGTGCCTGCCTCTCCCCTCAGGGCTCAGGGCTATCCTGAAGGTTGCTCCCGGTGTGTGGGGAACCGACACAGGCAGCAGAGAGGGGCAGGGTGACTAGGAAGCAGGAAGGGACTTTGTTCTCCCAGCTGACAAACATGCCACCTGCCTACAACTACCTCTATTGCCATGAAAAGGCAGTCCAGAATTACCCAGACAACCCCTGAGAAAGGGCCTGGAGAGAGAGATTTAACCAATCTTCCTGAAAAAGAATTTAAAATAAAGGTCATAACCATGCTGATGGACCTGCAGAGAAATACGCCAGAGCTAAAGGATCAAGTTAGGAGGGAGAAAACAGAAATAAAACAATCTCTGGAAGGACTTAAGACAGACTGGATGAGGTGCAAGAGACCGTTAATGGAATAGAAATGAGAGAACAGGAATACAGAGAAGCTGAGGCAGAGAGATAAAAGGATCTCCAGGAATGAAAGAATATTAAGAGAACTGTATGACCAATCCAAACAGAACAATATTTGCGTTATAGGAGTACCAGAAGAAAAAGAAGACAGAAAAAGGGATAGAAAGTGTATTTGAAGAAATAATTGCTGAAAACTCCCCCAAACTGGGGGAGGAAATAGTCTCTCAGACCATGGAGGACCACAGATCTCCCAACACAAGGGACCCAAGGAGGATGACACCAAGACATATCATAAATAAAATGACAAAGATCAAAGACAAGGACAGAGTATTAAAGGCAACCAGAGAGAGAAAAAAGGTCTTCTACAAAGGAAAATGCACCAGGCTATCATCAGAATTCTCAACAGAAACCTTACAGGCCAGAAGAGAGTGGCATGATATATTTAATGCAATGAAACAGAAGGACCTTGAACCAAGAATACTGTATCCAGCATGATCATCATTTAAATATGAAGGAGGGATTAAACAATTATCACAGCAAAGAAAGCAGACCAACCAAATACTAACTAAAGGCAAAAAATAAAATCAACTATACACAAAAGCAGTCAAAGGAAACACAAAAGCGTACAGATTAATACACCTAACATATAAAGAATGGAGGAGGAGAAATAAGAAGGGAGGGAAATAATGAATCATCAGACTGTGTTTATAATAGCTTAATAAGCAAGTTAAGTTACACGGTTAGATAGTAAAGAAGCTACCCTTGAACCTTGGTAGCCACGTATCTAAAGCCTGCAATGGCAATAAGTGCATATCTTTCAAAAATCACCCTAATTGTAAATGAACTGAATGCACCAATTAAAAGATACAGAGTAACAGAATGGATAAAAAAGCAAGATCCACCTATATGTTGCTTACAAGAGACTCACCTCAAACCCAAAGACATACACAGACTAAAAGTCAAGGGATGGAAAAATATTTTTCATGCATACAATAGGGAGAAAAAAGCAGGCGTTGCAGTACTGGTATCAGAAAATACACTTCAAAACAAAGAAAGTAACAAGAGATAAAGAAGGACATTACATAATAATAAAGGGGTCAGTCCAACAAGAGGATATCACCATTGTAAATATATATGCACCCAATAGAGGAGCACCAGCATATGTGAAACAAATACTAACAAATAGAATCAAAGGAGGAAATAGAATGCAATGCATGCGTTCTAGGAGACTTCAACACACCACTCACACCAGACAGAAAATAAGTGAAGACACAGAGGCATTGAAAAACACACTAGAACAGATAGACCTAACAGACATCTACAGAACTCTACACCCAAAAGCAGCAGGATACACATTCTTCTCAAGTGCACATGGAACATTTTCCAGAATAGACCACATACTACACCACAAAAAGAGCCTCAGTAAATTCAAAAAGATTGAAATTCTACCGACCAACTTCTCAGACCACAAAGGTATAAAACTAGAAATAAATTGTACAAAGAAAACAAAAAGGCTCACAAACACATGGAGGCTTAACAACATGCTCCTAAATAATCAATGGATCAATGACCAAATTAAAATAGAGATCAAGCAATATATGGAGACAAACGACAACAGCAGCACAAAGCCCCAACTTCTGTGGGATGCAGCGAGAGCAGGTCGAAGAGAAAATATATAGCACTCCAGGTCTATTTAAAGAAGAAAGAACAATCCCAAATGAATAGTCTAAAGTCACAATTATTCAAATTGGAAAAAGAAGAACAAATAAGGCCCAAAGTCAGAAGAATAAGCGACATAATAAAGATCAGAGAAGAAATAAATAAGATTGAGAAGAATAAAACAATAGAAAAAATCAATGAAACCAAGAGCTGGTTCTTTAAGAAAATAAACAAACTGGATAAGCCCCTAGCCAGACTTATTAAGAGAAAAAGAGAATCTACACACATCAACAGAATCAGAAATGAGAAATGAAAAATCATGACAGACCCCACATAAATACAAAGAATTATTAGAGACTACTATGAAAACCTATAAGCTAAAAGCTGGAAAACCTAGAAGAAATGGACAACTTCCTAGAAAAATACAACCTTCCAAGACTGACCAAGGAAGAAACACAAAATTTAAACAAACCAATTACGAGCAAAGAAATTGAAGCCATAATCAAAAACTACCCAAGAACAAAACCCCCGGGCCAGATGGATGTACCTCGGAATTTTATCAGACATACAGAGAAGACATAATACCCATTCTCCTTAAAGTTTTTAGAGAACTTTAAGAACAAAACCCCCGGGCCAGATGGATGTACCTCGGAATTTTATCAGACATACAGAGAAGACGTAATACCCATTCTCCTTAAAGTTTTCCCAAAAATAGAAGAGGAGGGAATACTCCCAAACTCATTCTATGAAGCCAACATCACCCTAATACCAAACCAGGCAAAGACCCCACCAAAAAAGAAAACTATAGACCAATATCCCTGATGAACATAGATGCAAAAATACTCAACAAAATATTAGCAAAACGAATTAAAAAATACATCAAAAGGATCATATACCATGACCAAGTGGGATTCACCCCAGGGATGCAAGGATGGTACAACATTCAAAAATCCATCAACATCATCCACCACATCAACAAAAAGGAGGACAAAATGCACATGATCATCTCCATAGGTACTGAAAAAGCATTCGACAAAATTCAACATCCACAGGGAGGGCTGTGCAACACAGGGAAGACAAGTAGTGATTTTGCATCATCTTACTACGCTGATCTACAGTGACTGTAATGGGGCATGTGGGGGGTACTTGGTGAAGGGGGGAGCTTAGTAAACAATGTTCCTCATGTAACTGTAGATTAATGATACCAAAAAAAATCCATGAGATGAAATATTTAGTAATACATGAGAAACAATTTTATTGGAAATACTCTAACATTTTCTGAACAAGAAGTCAAAAAATAGATAAGGACATAGAAGATACAAACATACAAATAGTAGGAAATAGGAAAATGAATAGTATACCTTCTTGTCAAGTGTAATGGACAGTGACAAAATTCAATAAATAAAGCTACATAGAATATTTTGGTAAATTTGGAAAAGTGGAAATTTTAGAACTTGGTCTCTTATCAAAATGCTATACAACTAACGATATAAAATGTACTACTTGGAAATTGAAAAACATAAATACCATCTCAAATTACCTTGGGACAAGAAGTAAATTAAGAATAAAAAACAGACTATTTTGAAAATAATTTTTATAAAGTATACATTCAAAGCTATCTGCAGATGTAAAATTAACAGCAGTAAATGCTTTAATGTCAAAAAGAGAAAAAAAATGAATGAATGAAGCATGCAAGTTAAGATTTTTAGAAAAGAGCATAAACCCCTCCCCCCATGGATGAAAGGAAATATTTGAAATGGAAAACAGGAAAAGAAACATCAGAAGCCTAAGAGTAGGTGAGATGTGCTTTCCAGCTTGTGGGCAAAGAAGTGTGTAGCTGTTCTCCACGGGAACTTCGTCCTCTGACACATGTCCTCAGCCCTCCCCCTTCTCACTGCTATTGCCCTGCCTGGTATGCTCATTTGTTCCCAAGCCCTCAGCTACCTGGAGCTCCTTGGTCTATGTCAGCACCACGTCTTGTACACACTGTGCCTCTGTGGTGACACCTATGTGTGTTCTATGATAAATGGTTTTCACTTGTGACTCCCTTTCTATTAGACTTGAGGTCTTCAGGATGCGAACAATGTCCTGACATCATCATACCCTCAGTGCCTGGGATGTGGTGGCATCATTACTTAATGATGTTTTCTGAAGGAAAGAATGAGTGGATGGGCTCAAGCACTGATTCCTGAGTTGCATTTCTTTCCAAGTTGCTACTGTCCTCACTTCCCAGGCACAGGCCCCAAGCCAATGTCATGAGGCTTAGAATGAATCATTCCAAGAGCAAGAGGAATGATCGTGGAGTGTCCGCCTAATGGGATATATATGTGACCAATAATGGTCGTGTTGACAATGTTAATAATATATGAGTGAGTGGGGCTTTGAAATTCTTTTAATTTCTTCTTTACCCCTGAATAATCAAGTATTCCTTTTGTGAAATAGAAAATAGCCCGCTCTACCCCAAAGCTCAGTTTAAATGCCACCTTCTCTGGAGACCTTCCCTGATTTCTCCAACTAGAAATAATCAATAATCTTGCCTTTTAAAATTATGCCTTAGTTATTTATGTCTCCAAATGGGCTGTGGATACCCTCTAGGTAGGACTCCATGCCTGCTGTGCAGTGCTACCCGTGTAGAGGATGCACTAGAATGTTCAACCAGACTCAACCCATCTTCCCTTGGCACGTGTGGGGGTAAGGAGAGGACAACGTACAGGTGTGAATGGGCGGTTGCCTGGTTGACAGAGAGCACAGTGAACAAAAGCATTCTGGGATCAAGGCTCATGGTGCCCAAACAGACTCATGAAAACCTCAGGGACCAGCCCATGCACACTCACACCCACGCTGCACCTGGCTGGGAAAAGTTTCCAGATGCAACTTGTGTGGCTCCCAACAAAATGAGGAGGGGAGATAGGGGTTTACTGTCACATTACCTCAGGCTTTTTAATCATCACTTTTGTGCCCTGATGAACAAGGAGAGGGTATTCCTAGGCAAAGGGATCCATCTGAGCAATCTCCAGTGGCAAGAGACATGCAGATACACTTCAGAAAGGACCTTAGCATTAGCCACCTCCAAACCTTCTTTACTTGGCTGTCAGAACAATCTTTCTAGAACTCCACTCATACCCTGTTACTCACCTACTTAGAATCTTTCAGTGGGTCCCATAGTCTTCAGGATTTGGCCTGACATTCCAGGCTTCATGTGATCTGGCCCCAACAGACCTCTTCATTGCCACCTCCTGCCACACACCTCTACAACCCAAACAGTGATTCTCAGTGTAGCCTCTCAGTACTCACTACATGTTCTCCTCTGACATCATTTCATCCGGGACCATGGATTGAAAAATCATCCACATGTGGAAATCCTACATTTTCTTCTGGTCTGGACTTCTCTCACCAGCTCCAGAATAATATGTCCAACTGTCTACTGGACACTTCACTTGGATGCCAAAGACATCTCAAACTCAACTGTCTAAAACACCCATCCCACCCAACCCCCTTATGCTGCATGTTTTCCCCACGTTAGTAACCATCTCCACCGTCCACCCAGCTGCTCTGGGCATTCTGGACTCCTCCCTCTGTGATGGCTCACATATTCCAGCCACCACTAAGTCTTGCCAATTCTACAACCAAACATTCTTGAACATTCATCCATTCCATTCGTAATATTTGTCACTCCTTAGTCTAAACCACACCTTCCACCTGAACTACACAGGAGCCTATCAGGTCTCCCTGCTTCCTCACCCCTGCCCCTATGATGCATCTCACACTGCAGTCAGAGTGGTCTTATATGCAAATTCAATCATGCCACTCCACTGAAGCTGGGATAAAATCCAGACTTCTAGCTTTAAGGGGCTCACACTGGCCAGATCTGGGACAACTTGAGTACCAAAATAATTAAGGTTAGTAACTATAAATATATAAGTGAATGGGCAGAGGAATGTCAAGTGACAGGAAAGCTAGAGTTTAAGTTATCATTTTGTGACCATGGTGATAGAGACTGATTTGATTCAGGCAAGCACCAGCCACAGATGTTAGATCTCATCTATTTCATAATCTATGGAGCATGATATCTACATGGTTGAACATATCTCCCTGATTGCTTATCAGCAACAGCAGAAAAATAGTAACTATATATTGACGAAATCAGACAAAATTAAATGCCCTAAGAAGAAGCAGAGACATTATACACCTCTTGTCACACTGAGAAGGACATAATAACATTTATGCGGTCTTCCAGCCAGGAGTGCATGACCCATATCTAATAATGAAGAAGCAGGAGAGAAACTCAAAATGAGGGACATTCGATTAAAGAGGAAGATTGCATCTATCATAATGTCAACATCATAAAAGACAAAGGTTAACATTCCAGATTAAATAAGATTAAACAGAAGTGACAATTTAATGCAATTCATCATTTCTAGACTGGATCCTGGACTAGAGGGAGAAATGCTGTATAAAGGATATTGAGACAAATGACAAAATGGGTGGTAAATCAGATACCACATATTATCAGTGCTAAATCTAGTGAAGTGGATAACTGTACTGTACTGTGGTAGGAAACACACGTTGTAAGCATTTAGGGGTAAAGAAACATGATGTATGCAACTTATTCTCAAATAGTTCAGAATAAAAATCACATGTATATACTATATTATAGAGAAAGAAAGTAGTTTTAACAGGTAAATCTGGGGTAAAGGTCATACAGATGTTCTTTGTATTATTCACTTTTCTGTAATTTTGAAATTATTTCCAAATACAAATTTAAACCAAAAAATTCAGGCTCTTTATTATGGCTCAGAAGGCACCTGCCACCATCCCCAGTGAGCCTCTCCAGTCTGATCTTGACCACATGCCCCAGCACACTCAGCTTGTTGACATAGGTTGCCTTTCAGTTTTCCCAATATACCAAGTTCTTTCCCACACTGGGCCTTTGTCCATTGCACCTACTGTTGCCTCCATATGGAATTCTCTTCCCCCAACTCAATTCTCAGGGATACAGTAATTGTCATTTTCTCAAAATGACCTTTCACACCCCACCCCCAAATTAATACAGATCTATTACATTCTTTCATCTTTCCTTGAACTTTTCCTTCATGATACTTATCAGAGTTTGTAAGTTTGTATTTTGGGATTGCTTAATGTCCATTTCTCTAGTACCCTGAAGACCCTGAAGACTCCCTGAAGCCAGGAATCCCATCTGTTTCACTCACGAATGTATCTCCATCCTTGCTACTAGACCTGGCACACTGCTAGACACTTAGCAGACAGATGATGAAATGATGAATTCCACCCTCCAAGTTCACCCCCAAACTGTTGGCAGCTCTCAGAGAACACACCCTACAGTCTATCTGTAGCCCCAAGAACTGATTCAAGAGGTTTCGTCTATGAAGGCTTCTTGGATTTCCCACCGATACACCAGCATTTGAAACTAAGAGGCCATGATAAGGAGGACGGGAAACTCAGGAGATCTGTTAAGGGAGAGATGATGAATTCGGTCGGGAGCCTGGAACCTCATCCCCAGCTCAGGGGGATGTCAAGGAGGCAGTTGGCTGGTTCAGGCTGGGGCTCAGAGGGGCAGTCTAAGATTAGAATGAGAGAGGACCAGTAGCTGAAGTTGTGGGCATAAAAAAGATCCCTCATAGTCTTGTGCAAAAGAAAGAGAAGAGAGTCCAAGGATGGGGCCCAGAGAACCCAGGCTTAAAGGCTAAGCAGAGAAAAACATCCCTGGAAGGAAAAAAAGAGTGTCCAGAAAAGCAGAGTAATATGGGGAGAGAGAGTTGTCACAGAAGGCAACAGAGGAGGCTGCTTTGGTGCTAAACCTCATAATTTGTGTTTCGTTCTTCCCTGTTCAAGCTCAGCACCTGGCACCTGGTGAGTTGAGGCAGCCTGGCAAGGGCTGAGGTCTGGGACTCTTGTCCATATATCCAGAACATACAGGCTATGTGGCTTGGGCAACGGACTTGACTTTGCCAGACTCTTAGCCCTCATCTGCAAAATGGGAGTAGTGGTAGTATTTCTCTGATGGGTCTGCTGTCAGGATTACAGGAGATCACCTTTGGAAAGCCCTCTGATCCATGTTTGGTCTACAATATGAGCAGGAATGAGTATCATAGGTGCACACACAGCAGGAGCAGGAAGGCTGGTTCTGGCTAATGGGACTGTGTTAGCCAGAGACCAGGCTTCAACAACCTCCCCACTCCTTCTGTGAAAGTCCTTGTCCCCTGATTCAATCCCTATTAAACTTCCAGGGTGCAGGCTCCGCTTAACACTGTCCTTTCTCCAAATCCTCCTTCTGAAAATCGACTTTTCCCCTGTCCTCCAAATGTCCCCCAAGTCAAGGTGATGCCAGAGTTTGTGTACTTGATTGCAACTAAACCCTGTTTTTCCAGGTCATCATAGTGCCATGTCCTCCTCAATGCGGCTACCTTCTATGGACATCATAAGTATTCTCAGGCCTCTTACTTGGAGGTGACACCAATGTCTTCCAGTAGCTTCTGACATCTCCAGTGGAAAGAGAAGCATGTGGGTACCACTTCACAGCTTAGAAAGCACTTCCATTACACAACTTCCCTTTCTTCCTCACAACCACCCTGTGAGGTAGGTACAGCAGATGATAACTACACAGATCAACATCTATCAAGCATTTACAACATATAAAGTATTACAATTCTCTTGTGAGAATTAATGCTTAGCAATAAGCATAGAGGCATTCCTGGTTTGAAAGAATCCAATGACATCAAGTAACAAGTAATGCTGGCACATAGAGTCCAAGGTTAAGGTACACAGTTTTGGAACTTGGGACAGGAGCACATTAGAAAGAAGTGGTGACAATATGATTAGTCTTTTTTGTAGCTGTTGCCATATTAAAAGTGTATCTGTGGCCCTGTCTGCTGTTAACAGTGAGTCATTTTCATAATATTAATCAGTTTACATGCATCATATGCCTTACACAAATTCTAGGAATGATGTCCTAAGAAATATCAAGTTTTGGAAACAAGTAAGTCCTTAATTGTGTAGTGCAGTTAATTTTGTTGAAGATTTAAACACTCTGTTATTCAAATACTACCCAATAATGTTCGCCTGTATTTTCTGGTTTTTGAGTATTTGCTATAGTCTACAGCTTTTGAAACTACTACTAAATGTGTATTTCTTACTAATAATTAAAATAATGTTTTGAAAAATGCATGAATAACATGATTTCAGGAATTCCCAAGAATTCTAATTTTTCATTCTTAAATCCTGAGGATTAATATCTGCTGGAATTTGGAAACCTTAGCCCAGAGGAACTGGATGAGCTTCCCAAGCAACCACGTGGGCTAGTACACTGTGGAGAGGCCATTTTCCTTGGCCTCCAAGAAGGCTCCACACTGGAGCTGGTCCTGGAGCAGAGCTTCCTTGGTCAACAACTGTCTAAAAGCAGAGGTCTGAGAAGGGGTCACTTCAAGGGTCTGTGGGCTGAGCCTGAAGAACTGGCCTTAGCATGAAATTTCTATGACAGTCTCAAGTTTTACCTCAACTACTGGTGCAAAAACTTTCATTTCAGGTACTGTCTGCTCACATTAGCATACAAAGTGTTTTATGTAATTACCACAAGAAAAATGGATGCTCCATGAGTGATGCCCTGCCAAACTTGCAGGAGAAGCGTGCAGAAAGTCAGGCTGTGGAAGGGAACCTGGGTCTGAATGCTGTTCTGCCACATACTGGCTGTGTAGTTTTGGGCAGATTCCTAAACCTCTCTGAGACTTAGTTTCTCCTGTAAATGCTGATATTGAGAACACCAAGGTCACAGGGATGTTATAAGATTAAACGAAATAATTCCTATAAAACACAAGGCCTGGCACAGAGTAAGCCCTCAATAAATGGAGACATTATAAGTTCATAGTGTGACAGACCCAGCAGTAGAGTTGGGAAGCAAGAGCTTGGTGAAAGCCCTTGGACCTCTAAAGCAGCTCATTCGCCCTGGGACTTCTCCAGGTGGAGATTCTTCAGGTGTGCTGGGGCTGGCTCAGGGCTGCACCAGAAGCCTTGGGCCTTCCCCACGAGTCCAGGCTGCCTTCCCCATCTCCACGTAGGTAGCACAGTGCAAGACCCTGAGGCAGGCACCTGGGCAGAAAAGGCCTCTGGCCCATTGGGTTCCCAGGGAACTGGCAAGGTTGGCATCTGTTGGAAGCTCTTGCTGCAAGTCCTCTGGTGCTTGAGGTAACCCCGCCAGTGCCTGACATCTGTGGGCCTGCTGGGGTGGAAGAGGCTGCAGGTGGGAGTGGAGGTGTGGGTGTAGGAGTGGGTGTGGGGTGTGGGTGGCTGTGGGTAGGAGAAGGTAGGAGAAGGTAGGGGAAGGAAGGGTAGGGCTAGAGTGGGGCAGGGGTAGGAAGGATTGGGGTGTGGGTGGGGCTGGAGGTGGAAGTGGGAGGGGGTGGAGTGGGTAGGGGAGGGTGGGGGTCGGAAAGGTGGGGGCGGGGGCTGAAGGCCTTGCGGGGCCCGGGTGCCACCCCGCCCACAGGCATGGCCCCGCATTGCGAGAGGTGGGAAGCCAGCGGGCTCCGGGGCGTTGCTCTGGTGCTGCCCCCTCCCAGGGTCCGGGTGCCTGCGCCCTGCGCGCACCGGGCGGTAGCGGAGTGGGAGCGCGGGCGCAGGCGAGGTGAGCCCTGGGACCCTGGTGCCCAGCCCACACTCCAGCGCAGCTGGGGCGTCCGGCTGCCAAGCGGCTCAGGCGCTGGGGGTGGTCCGAGTGCGCCCGAAGCCGTGCCGGTACTGGGGGTGCTGGTGGGCCGGTGGGCCGGCTCATCGTGCAAGTGTCGCTGGGTGCCGTGACCTTAGGTTCCGGGCGGGCTCGGGCCGCTCGCCCCCCACGTTCCTGTGGCGGCTGTCTAGCCAGGAAGTTCTTTCCACCCTCGGGGCACGGGTGGGTGGCTGGATCTTGGGGAGGCCTAGAGAGGCCTAAGGGCCTCCCCTTGCCTGGGGAGCCGGCTCACCTGCCCTTTCCCTGGGGGATCATCCTGGGCGCCCTCGGGGCCTTGCTTCCTCCCCCAGGCGCTCTGGTGTCCGGCGGCACCGCGGGACTGGGCCGGGCATTTGTTCGGAGGCCCCTTCTGGGAAGGAGCCTCTTGAGAGGCTCTGTCTTCAGGCCTTTCTCATGGAGGGCTCTCCTGGTCATTCTCCCTCCTGAATCCTGCAGGTGGAAAAGAAGAATCTGTGTAGTGTTTTCTCTTCTCTTTAACCTACCTAGGCCTAGGAAGGCACTGTCTTGGGAGTCCAAATTGGTGGAAAATCTTTGCAAATGACAAAGTTCTATTGAGGGCAGGCAGTGGTTGAGGCGGGGCCTTGTGGGAACTCAGTCTCTGAAATGTGACACAGCTGGTCCGCGCGGCACTTGCGACCTGCGGTGATTTTAGGCAAGTTACCTGACTTCTTGCAGTCTCAGTTTGTTCAGCTATACGGTGGGGATAGCGGTAAGGGCAGCCTCGAAAGGCTGTCAGTGTGATCAGGAATCCACAGACAGGACAGGGCACAGCAGCGATATGTTAAATTGTAAAGATCAATATGAACCTATACCTTGAAAATTTCTTCCAACTCTGTCACTACCAAGTGAGGTCCAGTCCCACCCGGCTAACTGTCATGTATATCACTAATGACCAGATGTTGGTATCTTATACTACTTACTATTAAAATAACAAGGAGCTGTCCGAGAATAGCTGTTTCCATTTCTTGAGACAAGAAAAACTCAGGATGGGTCTACAAGCATCGCCGTTGATGCCCGAAAGCAAGGATATTTTCGAGGATGTCAAGTAGTGTCACAAAGACACAGATGTCACTGTCCAGGCTGTAACAATTTGAGCACCCTAAAATATATAATCATTATGTGTAAGTGAAGTGTCTGGGAATGGTTGTGACTCCATAAGATACTCAAAAGAAGAAAGTTCATATATGAATGAAGTCTTCAAAAAGGTAGTTGTACTATCTGAGAAAGGTGATAAGAATTGATATGCATAATCTGGGTGATTTTTATAAGTAGGAGAGTATTAATATATGAATATTTTGTCTCTTCTATTCTTCCTTTATTTATAAGCCATAAATATGAACTCTTTTCTATCTGTGCAAGGAGGAAAGAACAGATCCAAGGAACTGTAAGTGCAGTGACACTGCAAAAATCAGGGTTCTATGACCTTGAAGACATTATGCTAAATAAATAAGCCAGTCATAAAATGACAAATATTGTATGATTCCACTAATATGAGGTCCCTAGAGGGGTCAGATTCATAGAGATAGAAAACTGAATGGTGGTGACCAGGGGCTAAGGGAAGGGGAATGGGAGTTAGTATTTAATATACACAGAGTTTCAGTTTTGTAAGATGAATTCTGGAGGTGGATGGGAGCTGGTCATACAATAATGTGAGTGTACTTAATACCACTGAACTGTATGCTTAAAAATGGTTAACGTGGTAATATTTATATTATGTGTATTTTACTATCACCACTGCCATCAAAGACCCCCAAGATTCTAAGTGCAACCAGGCCTGAGATCCTTTGTCAGGGTCAGGGCATAAAAGGGTATGTATGAAACTTCAGTGACCTTACCAATCATAAATTAATAATGGAATAGCTAGGTTTTAATATATCAGGTCAATATATCATAATGAAAGAACAATAAACAGTTCAGGTATTAATGGCCATATAAAAATTGAATGTATCATCTCTAAGACACTAAGGTTCAAAAATTGATACCTGTATAAAAACCAGTACATATAGATCTTAATTGGATTCTGATTCAAATGAACTGAAAAAAAATTTTTAGTTGGCATTTATGGGACATTTATTCAAATTGAAAATACAAATATACTGGATAGTCAATATTAAGGAATGATTATAAAAAAATTTTTAATTGTGATAATGGCATGTGGTTTAAAGTCCTTATCTTTTAGAGAATCATACTGAAATAATTCAGATGAAATTCTGTAATGTCTGGGATTTGTTTCAAAATAATAAGGGAGGAGAGTCAGTGCCCATGAGTTGAAACTGTTAAAGCTGAGCAGTGGGTTCATGGAAATTCCATATACTATTGTATTTACTTTTGTATTTGTTTGAAATTCTCCATAATTAAGTTTTTAGGTTTTTTAAATAAAAAAGCATATGGAAAAAAGAGACTTAAAAGCCCCATAAGGTAACAAGAAAAACTACCATAAGCTGGCGCTAGGCAAATGATCAGTAGCTCAGCTTTGAATCCTCATACTTGTGCAACCTGATCTCATGTCTCTGGCCAGAACCTGCAACCTCAGCTTATTCTGAGACAGTTTTCTTTTTCTTTCAGGCCTAGTAGAATTACAAAGACTCTAGGAAGGTATAAAAATAATAACTGGTAAAATCATAAAACTCTTAGAAGAAAACATGGGCAAAAATCTCTTGAATATAAACATGAGCAACTTTTCCTGAACGCATCTCCTCAGGCAAGGGAAACAATATAAAAAATGCAAATGGGACTACATCATGCTAAAAAGTTTCTGTAGTACAGCAAAGGACACTATCAGCAGAACAAAAAAGGCATCCTACAGTATGGGAGAATATATTTGTAAATGACATATCTGACAAGGGATTAACATCCAAAATGTAAAAGAACTCATATGCCTCAACACCCAGAGAGCAAATAATCCTATTAAAAAATGGGCGGAGGAGATGAACAGACAATTCTCCAAAGAAGAAATTCAGATGGCCAACAGACACATGAAAAGATGCTCCACATCGCTAATTATCAGAGAAATGCAAATTAAAACCACAATGATATATCACCTCACACCAGTAAGGATGGCCAGCATCGAAGACTAAGAACAACAAATCCTGGTGAAGATGCGGAGAAAAGGGAACCCTCCTACAATGGTGGTGGGAATGTAACTAGTTCAACCATTGTGGAAAGCAGTATGGAGGTTCCTCAAAAAACTCAAAATAAAAATACCATTTGACCTAAGAATTCCAGACCTAGGAATTTACCCTAAGAATGCAGGAGCCCAGTCTCAAAAAGACATATGCACCCCTATGTTTATCGCAGCACTATTTACAATAGCCAAGAAATGGAACCAACCTAAGTGTCCATCAGTAGATGAATGGATAAAGAAGACATGGTGACTATATCAAGCTGAAAAGCTTCTGTACAGCAAAAGGACACCATCAATAGAACAAAAAGGCATCCTACAGTATGGGAGAATATATTCATAAATGACAGATCTGATAAAGGGTTGACATCCAAAATATATAAAGAGCTCATGCACCTCAACAAACAAAAAGTGAACAATCCAATTAAAAAATGGGCAGAGGAGCTGAACAGACAGTTCTCCAAGAAGAAATTCAGATGGCCAACAGACACATGAAAAGATGCTCCACATCGCTAGACATCAGAGAAATGCAAATTAAAACCACAATGAGATATCACCTCACACCAGTAAGGATTGCCACCATCCAAACAACAAACAACAACAAATGTTGGTGAGGTTGTGGAGAAAGGGGAACCCTCCTACACTGATGGTGGGAATGTAAATTAGTTCAACCATTGTGGAAAGCAGTATGGAGGTCCCTCAAAAAGCTCAAAACAGAATTACCATTTGACCCAGGAATTCCACTTCTAGGAATTTACCCTAAGAAAGCAGCAGCCCAATTTGAAAAAGACAGATGCATCCCTATGTTTATTGCAGCACTATTTACAATAGCCAAGAAATGGAAGGAACCTAAATGTCCATCAGTAGATGAATGGATAAAGAAGATGTGGTACATATACACAATGGAATATTATTCAGCCATAAGAAGAAAACAAATCCTACCATTTACAACAACACGGATGGAGCTAGAGGGTATTATGCTCAGTGAAATAAGCCTGGTGGAGAAAGACAAGTATCAAATGATTTCAGTCATCTGTGGAGTATAAGAACAAAGCAAAAACTGAAGGAACAAAACAGCAGCAGACTCACAGAACCCAAGAATGGACTAACAGTTACCAAAGGGAAAGGGACTGGGGGTGGTGGGTGTGAAGGGAGGGAGAAGGGGCATTACGATTAGCACACATAATGTAGCGGGGGTGCACGGGAAGTATGGCACAGAGAAGACAAGTAGTGATTCTATAGCATCTTACTAAGCTGATGGACAGTGACTGTAATGGAGTATGTGGTGGGGACTTGATAATGGGGGGAATCTAGTAACCACAGCGTTGCTCATGCAATTGTATATTAATGATACCACAATAAAAATAATAATAATAATAATAACTGGTAGAATTACTGAAACTCTAGAAATATGTAAAAATTGGAACCTCAGGAAGATGTCAGAAAAGGAATAAGAAAAAGTTAAATCTATGTAACTTTTATAACCAGTTTTGATGTCAGGGTTTTAGTAAACTCTACAATTACTCTATTTGTGGATGCTTAAAGCTTATGAGTAGTCAAAAGAATCAGCCAATTGAATTTGTATTTGCAGTTAAGTTATTCAAGATAATTTAATTCATCAAATCTGTACTCAAAGGTTATATTCCCTATGGGAAAAAAAAGACTTTCAGTTTTTTCCTTTTTTTGTTAAATATAATCTAATAAGGTGAACATTAAACAGAAAACAGAAGAGAGTGGATGTTTTTCTCCAGCCTAAACATCTCTCAAATATGAAATAAATAATGTACCAGGGAGTTCTTACTTCACTTGAAGGAGAAGATGCAGGGCACAGGGCCTGCCGCACTGGATGTTCTGAAGTTCACTGAAATTAGTTCAGATGAGCTAATTTATTGAAAAGAGAAGGTGGTGGTAGCAGGAGCAGACATCAGAAAGGCAGAGCAACAGAGCAGAGCTTTCGCAGATATGCTGTCTGCCTGGCTGATCAGGCATTCAGTCATTCAGCAAATGCTAACTGTGCACCGTTAAGGAGCCCAGAGGAGACCCCATGGTGAACAAGACAGGCCCTGCCATTTTTCCTCCTCCAAGTCCCACTGTCTATCTTTCTCTTTTAGCCATAAACAGCTCCCTACCACACTTTTCCCTTCAGGCCATTCTCATAAATACAACTAAAACATGCCAGGCCTGGCTTGTTCCCTGTGCCAGGTTGGGCCATTGACCTCACCACAGAGAAGCTCTGGCTTCTATTCAAGAGGCAGAGAGCAAAGGTCTCAATTAAGGGCATAGGCACTCAGCTAGTCTCCACTTAAGTGGTTGGGAGTGTGGGCTTTGGGTCAGATGGCACAGGTAGTCCTGACTCAATTTCTTTTTGTCCTTACCTTGGGTGAATAACTATATCACAGGCCTCAGTTTTCTTGTCTACCTAATAGGGATAATAATCCCTATTCAAAAGTGTCCCCTGTGAGAATTAAATGAGAATATATATATATATGTGTGTGTGTGTGTGTGTGTGTGTGTGTGTGTGTGTGTATGTGACAGGGACCATGGGTTTAGACAGAGTAGGGTGAGGGCCTCCGGAAAAAAGCAAAGCAGGATAATTACAGTCAGAACAATATAACAATGTGCAAAGAAGTCTCTATTATGACTTCATGTTAAGCGATACCCAAAGTCAAGAGTCACACTAATTCGCTAGGGTAGAGATACCAAACTAAGAATATAGGCATTCTTCAGTGAAATCAGTTAAACCTCAAAGGCCAGGAGCAACTTGGCCTGGAATGTTTGAATGTTCCTCAGATAAAGAAAAGTCATAGCCAATGACTTCACTGTATCAATTAGATCATGACATTGTAAAATTTACCTTAGCCTGCTAAAAGGCCCAGCTTATTTTTAACTTTACCTATATGCTGTTTTTCCTTCTCTAATCCTAATCAAGTAATCTGCAACCTGGATAAAAGATTAATTTGGTAAGCAAGCCCAGCTATAAACAGCCCAAAAAGTCAAGGAGTAAGATTCTTAACACACTCTTTAGCAAACAGACAACCCAGCCCACCTTGGGGGAAGGGCAAATAGTTTTAATTGATATGCTCCCAGAGGGAAGCTGCTTTCCTGAGAAGGAATCAGAGCAGCAAATTTCTTTCGTTACTCATCAAAAATGATAATTCTAGGACCACTTAACAAGTCTATACCCCTAGCCCTTTTACTGCATTGCTAAAAATCCTCAACTGCCTATAAATTCCCTAGACAACGCACCACTATGGACTCTCTTGTCTCATCCTGGTGTGGGCTAGGAGCTCTGTCCTCTCACTTTCTCTCTAAACAAAAGCCTCTCCCTGGCTTGCCTACCTTGAGTGTTTGTGAAGTTGATTCTTTCACTCCATGAACAAGAACCCCAGCATCATATATATGTATTATATATATATATATACACACATATACACATCTCATATATATGTCATATACATGTATATATATACATGATCTATATATATGTATAGCGATAGGTACTGGGTAACATTAGCTGCTGCTGTTTTATCTTAACATTGCTGTTACTTCAGAGTTTGCTCCTTGGAAGATCTTGGATATTTGCTTATGGATATAACCAAACAGATTTAGATCAGACCAGTCACGATTCTCGTTTTCCTCAGTATTAATTCATTAGCCTATGCAGTCCAATTGATGGCCACTTTATGTCATATTTCCCCCAAATCATCAGCAGATCAAAATAAAACAATGAAGAATGGCCCAGAATGAAGAGTTCTGGAGGGAAAAGGTCTCTATAGACAACAGTTAATGTGGGCACGTGGTTGGAATGGAGAGGGTGTGTCTAATCCCACTGGGATCAGGGCTACTGTTCATACTTGGAGGTGCCATTCACTTCCTGGTAGAAATTGGTATAGTTATTACAACAAATTTCCAACAGATGGCAGTAAATTTTTTAAAGGAAGGAGCATCTTTTTCTAATTCACACAAAGTTGCTAGGAATTTATGAACCAGTTGAGGAGCTGACTGTGGTCTCTCCAGAAGAGAATCATATACCACACTTTGTTTTCTGTACCAGGCTAGGATCTAAGAAACCTGTGGTAGAGAAGGACTGCCTTCTTTCAAGGTCAGGGCAAAGATGGGGATTCTTTGTGTGGTAGGCAGAATTCTAAATTCCTGCCCCTAGTTATTCAACCAAACACTAAATCTAGGTACTGCTATGAAGGGGATTGCATATATAGTCAAAGTTCCAAGTCAGTTGATATTAAGGTAACAGAGATTATCACCCAACCAGGCAACCATTTAAAAGCAGAGTTTACTCCAGCTGGTAGCAAAAGTCCGAGATCTGAAAGACAATGGGGAGTGGAGTCACTGCTGGCTTGAAGATGAAGGGAGCCAGGTGATGTTAGCCACGGTTGTGCCGGCTAACAGCCAGCGAGGAAACACTGAGCACAGCCCTATACTGCGAGGAACTGAATTTGGCCAACAATCTGAGCTATATTGGGAGTGGCTTTTCCCCCAGAGCTTCCAGATAGGAACCCAGCCCAGCCAACACCTTGACTTTGGCCTTAACAGACCCTAAGCTGAGAACCCAATCAAGCCCATAGGATCTGACTATAGAACTGTGAGATAATAAATAGGTTTTGTTTTAAGCTGCTAAGTTTGTGGTCATTTATTATGCAGCAAGAGAAAACTAATACACTCTAATACACTTGGTTTCATGAAAGAGCTCAGCTGGAGAGAACCTGGGAAGCCCTTCAGGGAAGGGCCATAGCGCCCCTCTTGCATAATGTTGGTGGGAAGGACACATTTCTCCCACTCTTAGTATTTGATTTTATGTAGAAAGGGGACTATTGGTACACACTCCTGCCTTTCCCCATTTCCTAACAACTAGAAAGGAGAAATGATGTACTCATATAGCAGTTTCTTCCTTGATTTTCCCCCTTGAGAGAGTGCCTGCTGGCTAGAACTTGGGTTCTGCTTTACGACTTGACATTCCAAGTCTTACAGGGGAAGGCTGCCATGGTCCAGTACTGCCAAGGACTGTGGATGGATAAATCACTAACTTTGGGATTAAGTAAATTGGCCCAGAACTCAAGAAGATAGGTAAACATAATGGGCTCCCTCCTCTTCCCTTGCAGCCCTGCAGGACCCTACCTAATCTTCTCACTTTTGAGGACCTGCAAGGGACCTGCAAAAGTAAACTGTCTTGAGAAGACTTTGCCGCCTGCACTTGAACACTATGTGTGAGGCTTCCTCTTAGTGTTTTAGCAGTAGGATAATGGCTATGGGCTATTATGGGATGAACTGTATATCCCTCAAAAAAAATTCACTGATGAAGTCCTCACCGCTAGTACCTCAGAATGTGACTATATTTGGAGACAGTGTATTTAAAAAAGGTAATTAAGTTAAAATAAGCTCATTAGGGTAGGCCCTAATCTGATATGACTGGTGTCCTTATAAGAAGAAGAGATTAAGACACATATACACCAAGGGAAGATCATGTGAAGACACAGGGAGAAGACAACCATCTACAAGCCAAGGAGAGAAACCTCAGAAGAAACCAACCCTGCTGGATTTCTAGCCTCTACAACTATAAGAAAATTAATTTCTGTTGTCTCAGCCACCAGTCTGTGGCACTTTGTTGTATATCCTTAGCAAACTAATACACTGGCTCACTAAGATGAGACTGTTGCCTTACACTATTTGCCTCTGTTTGCAAGAACCTAACATCCTGTTCTGACTGCTAACAGTAGATAAAATCATGAAGTTAAAGGGCTAACAGCCCATCTAAGAGGATTCAGAAACCAAACTGGGCCCATGGATGAAATGGCTCCAAATGGAGTAAAATTGATGGAGGAGGACTGATTAAAAAAAAGTTACAATAGCTCAAACTTCCTTATCCCCAGCCTTCCAATCCTATTCCTTCCAAGTCCCTGGCCATCCAGCCAAACCCTTAGCAGCTGAGCATGAATTAGTGTTGGTGCGTCTGACTGACAATTTCTCATGCCAGATACAGGGAGCAACCAAATGCACAGCTCAAGGGTCTGTCCACTGTGAAGATTTTTCTTCAGGACTCTCTTTCCAGCTCATCCACAGGGGTATGTAGTGCTGCAGCTAATAGCACAGCAAACAGACTTATCTGTAAGTAGGCTTGAGGTTTTTCTTAGTCAGCTGGGCAGTAGGGACATCATGGTGGAGTCATAGGCACTGACTGAGGGAGAGAAAACAGTGCAACAGGAACCACCTGCTAATGTAAATGGCTCCTGCCTTCTGGACCTTTCCAGGCCTGATCTCTTGTACTCCAATGATGATGGATTGCTGCTGTGCACCCCAACCTTATGGTTGGGTTGGTCAGGTAACATTCATGATGAGTAGCTCAAGTTGCATGGTCACCTGATGTCCCCTGGTTAGGCGCTCATCAGTCCCTACCAAGTCCCAGTAGCAAACCAGAAGCTGTTTCTCAAAAGTAGAACAGTTTCTTGTAGAAAAGGGCCTAAATTTATAAAAAATGTTGTTGAGTTTGTACTTAATTCTGCTACCAATGCTTGCTAGAGATTCCATATGGCATCCCTGTTTTCCATGGACACTCTGAGTATCACTGGATCTGCTGGAACCCAGACACCAAGTGGTAGGGCAGCATGTATTGTAGCCCAAACCTGCTGTACAGCCTTCTCTTGCTCTGGCCCCTACTCATACCTAATGCCTCACAGGGGACTCTATTGATGAGATATGTTGCTTCCAAAATCCGGATAGGCTACCAGGCATTATGCCTCTTTTGTGGAGAGGAGGTTGTAGAGGTACAACTTGTTTTCACCTTGGAGAAGAGATCTTTACATACGCTGTATCACGGAATCCCCAGAAACCTCAGTGAAGTCATGGGCCCCGGAATCTTCTGTGGGATTTATTTTCCACCTTCTAGTTTGCATATGTCTTACAAAGGCAATTAAAGTATGTGTTACTTACTGCTCATTAGATACCACGTTGTCAATAGAGTGGACCAGCGTGGTGTTTTGTGGGATATTAAGATGATCAGGACCTCTGCAGACTGTATTATGGCAGAGCAGAACTGACAGAGGAGCCCTGAGGCAACCTGAAGACACACGGTGCCCTTACCACCTGAAAGGCAACTCCTCTGGTGAACCTTGCATATTGGCAAAGAGAGAAAGTCAGGTCAGTAGCTGCATGCCAAATACCAGGGCTGTGTTAATTTGCTCAGGGAGACATACCAAATCTGGGACAACAGCTGTAATTGGAATCATCACCTGATTAAATTCATGATGGTTCACAGTCATTCCCTAATATCCGTCTGACTTCTGTGCAGGCCAGACTGGTGAGTTAAGTTGGGGGTATGTGATAGGTCTCACCACCCCTGTTTCTTTCAACTCTGACAATGGCATGAATCTTTGTGCTTCTCCCAGGGATGTGGTCTTTTTACTGGTTTGCTGTCTTTGTTTGGGGGAGAAGTTCCAGGGACTTCACCTAGCCCTTCCTTTAGGCCCCCAATCCGTGGGTCAGAGAGCCTCTACAGGGATTCTTCCATTATGTCCGTTTCCAATTTACTGCCTCCAGCAATTCACACTTCAGAGATAATGGGCTGGACTAGCACGCATTTCTCCTTGCTCTGAATGTGACATTAAGCTTTGTCAGTAGAGGGTGCTGGAGAGACGTTGAAAGACGAAGGCTATGCGCTTTCTGGTTCTGGTCTTGTTGAGGTTTCATTTTTCTTGCTCTAGCAGCATTTTGAAGGGGCACATGTATGTGGGCACATCCAGTGGCCCTTTGTCTTAGATGTACGTCCAGAGTGAGAAGTCCTTTGGGGAGCTCCCAGCCCCCAGCTCGCAACCACTTCGACACACTTTCCAACTGTAGACACCACAACCCGAAGACCAAGCTGCTTTTGCAGTAAGTGGATTTCTGACACTTGGATTATTTTGCACACTCACCTACCCTCGTGCAGGGGCCTTGACCTTCGTGCAGCTCTCTCTAGCGCTGAACTCCTGCAGAGCAGGCTTTTTCCAGCACTTGATTTCTGCTGCACTCTGGTTTTCTCCAGCATTGTGCTCTTACCAAGTCACTTTCTCTGACTTTGGCAATGGCATGGCTTGCCACAGCACTTGATTCCTCTATTGGTGCAGCTTTCTCCAGCACTGGGCTCTTGCTGCATATGCATGCTTTAGGGCTTGGCTCCTGTAATGGCATGACTCTCCAGGGCTTGATCTCTGCACTGGAAAAGCTCTTTCCACCACTGGGCTCCTGCAGAGTACACTTCTTACAGTCTTGGTTCCAGTGGTGCTCAGTAATTATCAGCTTCACTTGACATCCCAGAGGGCATATTTCCAGGAAATTCCTTTGGTGAGATACATCAGTGACTTCTTTATCATGCCCTTTCAAATGACGTCTGTATCTCAGCCCTGGCGAGCGAGGACTCTTTCTTGGGTACTCAATCTCAGCCCTGCGGATAGTAGCTGATCATTATATCTGCTACTTCTGTATGAGAAGTGTGTTTAGCTCTCACTAGCCAAATTATCTAGTATTCTGAGCCCTTATTAGTAATCCTTTATGCTAAACTTTCCCTTGTGGCTTCTGTCTCCTGATTCGACCTCGAATGATATAGAAATTGGCACTAGGAGTGCTGCCAGACAGACCCAGATGGTTTTTTGCAACTGATTGACCATACTCATGGGCAAGCAGTGCTGAGTTCTTTGCCAGTGGGATATGGTATGCTACTAATCCACAGTATGCAGTGGCCTAACAGTTAAAACTGTCACCTCTGGTTGATTGTAATGAAGTGCAAACTGGAGCACATGCCTTGGGAACCCAAATGGCTGCTGCCCTTGACTGCTCTGGCAGTAATGATGACTAATGACTGTGATATAGGATGCATTATTTTCAGTACATAGGAGCAATTACAGAGAGAAAATGACAAACTCAGGTCTTTTAACTCCGAGCACAAGTGACAGTCTAAGAATCAGGATGCTTCCATGACAGTTCTACAGTTTCGAACTTATGTTGACCCATAGCTGATATCGATAAAAGTCAAACACAAAATTTAATTGTGTAGGTTGCTGAATTAAAATGACAGTTGAAACCAGATTTATCAGATTTATCAAAGGAAATCTAGGCATTGATCTGTAAAGAATAGGATCTAGAAGTCTGGGATGGTGCATTTGGTTGGTCCCATATGAAGTAGACAATATTGAACTCCAAAGTCATTCTGCATCTCCCTTGCCAGTGGTAGTAGCTTGCCCTTCTGTTTCTGAAGACACTGGCTTTCCTCTGCCTTAAAACCCTTGATAACCTCACCTGGGACAAATACCTTGAAAGAGGATCTTCATTCCCCTTAAAATACACAAGTTCCTTGCTGCCACTAAACCTTTAACTAGAGTATATCTCAGCATATACCCTATGATCCAGGTACACACTATGATCTAGGATGAAACAGCTTACACATGACAAGAATTGTAATATATTACTAATATATAGGCAAAAATTTAATATAATGGAAGTGTGTGAGAATGGATTCTAAGGGTGTTAGGCCAAACGAGGGTACAATATAGCACTATATAGGGCCAGATTCATCAACATGGGTGCATTTACTAGGGATTCCAGATTTAATGTGCTAGTTCATATGACTGAAGTGGCTCTAAGAAGTTACTTCATTAGTGGACTGAAAGTTGTACTTGATGGTAGCCAACTGTTAGTGAAGTTAAAATGCCAGAGTTTTCCTGGCACCACATGGAAGAAAAAATCCAAAGGCTTAGGGTGACAGAATGGATTTGTCATATGGAATTTGTCAGCTGTATTCTGTGAGAGTACCCAGAAGACACTTCCTTTGCTAAGGTATTGAAGGGAGCGCCTCCATCCTTGAAAAGCTCTCTGGTTACTCTCCCTTGTAGGCCAGGCATAGCTGTAAGGGATACCATTGAGATGGGTTCCCTAATCTCAGCAGGTATGATGTGATCCAGGCAAGGTGAACACATCAGTCATATGGGGCAGCAGGGACCTGATCTCTTAGTTTGCAGAGGTCTTCAGAAATTGGTAATTGATCACAGTATCTCTACGAATGAAATAGATAGGCAACCTACTCTAGTATTGCTTAATCTGTTTCCTTGTTGATAATCTCTCTAGTTAGTCTATCCATTATCGAAACTAGGGTATTGAATTATCCAACTATTATTGTTGAATTGCCTATTTCTCCCTTCAGTTCTATCAGTTTTTGGGGTTCTGTTGTTAGGTACATATATGTTTAAAATTATCTTGTCTTCCTGTTGGATATCATGTCTTCCTTTTTTATCTTTATAAAATGTCTCTAGTAACAAGTTGTCAAATTGTTTTATCTGGTATTAGTATATCCACTCTACATCTCATCTCTTATGGTTACTTTAGCATAGTGTATCTTGTTCTGTTTCTTACTACTTTCAACCTATTTGTGTCTTTGATTATAAAGATAGCATATAGTTATATCATGTTGGTTTTTTTAAAAAAATCTGTCAATCTCTGCCTTGACTACGATTACATTTAATGTTATTATTAATAATATAGAATTTACATCTATCATTTTGCAATTTATCTGTATGTATTAACCTTTTGTTCTATTCCTCTGTTACTGCTTTCTTTTGTGTTAAATATTTTCTAGCATTCCATTTAAATTCCTTTGTTTCTTTTTTTGGTATCTGTAATCTACAATTACATGAGCAACATTACGGTTACTAGACTTCCCCCATTATCAAGTCCCCACCACATAACCCATTACATTCACTGTCCATCAGCATAGTAAGATGCTATAGAATCACTACTTGTCTTCTCTGTGTTATACTGCCTTCCCGAGCCTCCCCACCCACTACATTACATGTGCTAATCATAAAGCCCCTTTTTCCCCTAATGCCTCCTTTCCCTTTGGGAACTGCTGGTCCATTCTTGGGTTCTGTGATCCTGCTGCTGTTTTGTTCCTTCAGTTTTTGCTTTGTCCTTACACTCCACAGATGAGTGAAATCATTTGATACTTGTCTTTCTCCACCAGGCTTATTTCACTGAGCATAATACCCTCTAGCCCCATCCATGTTGTTGCAAATGGTAGGATTTGTTTTCTTCTTATGGCTGAATAATATTCCATTGTGTATATGCACCACATCTTCTTTATCCATTCATCTACTGATGGACACTTAGGTTGCTTCCACTTCTTCGCTATTGTAAATAGTGCTGCGATAAACATAAGAGTGCATATGGGCTCCTGCATTCTTAGGGTAAATTCCTAGGAGTGGAATTCCTGGGTCAAATGATATTTCTATTTTTAGTTTTTTTGAGGAACGTAGGAGGGTTCCCCTTTCTCCGCATCCTCACCAACGTTTGTTGCTGTTTGTCTTTTGGATGGTGGCGATCCTAACTGTGTGAGGTGATATCTCATTGTGGTTTTAATTTGCATTTCTCTGATGACTAGCAATGTGGAGCATCTTTTCATGTGCCTGTTGGCCATCTGAATTTTTTCTTTGGAGAACTGTCTGTTCAGGTTCTCTGCCCATTTTTTAATTGGATTATTTGCTTTTTGTTTGTTGAGCTGTGTGAGTTCTTTATATATTTTGGATGTCAACCCTTTATCGGATCTGTCATTTATGAATATATTCTCCCATACTGTAGGATGCCTTCCTGTTCTATTGGTGGTGTCCTTTGCTGTACAGAAGCTTTTTAGCTTGATATACTCCCACTTGTTCATTTTTGCTTTTGTTTCCCTTGCCTGGGGAGATATGTTCATAAAAATCTCATGTTTATGTCCAAGAGATTTTTGCCTATATTTTTTTCTAAGAGTTTTATGGTTTCATGACTTACATTCAGGTCTTTGATCCATTTTGAGTCTACTTTTGTGTACGGGGTTAGACAATAATCCAGTTTCATTCTCTTGCATGTAGCTGTCCAGTTTTGCCAACACCAGATGTTGAAGAGGCTATCATTTTCCCCATTGTATGTCCATGGCTCCTTTATTGTATATTAATTGACCATATATGCTTGGGTTAATATCTGGACTCTCTATTCTGTTCCACTGGTCTGTTCTTGTGCCAGTACCAAATCGTCTTGATTACTGTGGCTTTGTAATAGAGCTTGAAGTTGGGAAGCGAGACGCCCTCTGCTTTATTCTTCCTTCTCAGGATTGCTTTGGCTATTGGGGGTCTTTTGTGGTTCCGTATGAATTTTAAAACTATTTGTTCCAGTTTGTTGAAGAATGCTGTCGGTATTTTGATAGGGATTGCATTGAATCTGTAGATTGCTTTAGGCAGGATGGCCATTTTGACAATATTAATTCTGCCTATCCAAGAGCAGGGATGAATTTCCATTTATTAGTGTCCTCTTTAATTTCTCTCAAGAGTATCTTATAGTTTTCAGGGTATAGGTCTTTCATTTCCTTTGTTAGGTTTATTCCTAGGTATTTTATTCTTTTTGATGCAATTGTGAATAGAATTGTTTTCCTGATTTCTCTGCTAGTTCATTGTTAGTGTATAGGAATGCAACAGATTTCTGTGCATTAAGTTTGCATCCTGCAACTTTACTGAATTCAGATATTAGTTCTAGTAGTTTTGGAGTAGATTCTTTATTCCCTTGTTTCTTATACTCTATTCACTTGAGTTACTTCCTTAACCCACTTGTTCACACTAGATTACAATTAACATCTTAAAACAATCTAGTTCACATGAAAACCAACTTAATTTCAGTAGTATACAAAACTTTGTTCCTTTATGTCTGTTTCCTCACTCCTACCTTGTGCTATTATTGTCATCAAGTTACATCTTTATGTAAGTCCATAAACACAGTTTTACAATTATTGCTTTTTGTTGTCTTTAAAACATATAAAAGAAAAAATGTAAACAAAAAAATCACTTATACTGTCTTTTCTGTGGACCTATATAATTCCCTTTATTGGAAATTTATTTTTTTTTCATGTAGATGTGAATTACTATCTAGTCCTTTCATTTCAGCCAGGACTCCCTTTGTATTTCTTTTTTTTTTTAACCTTTTTTTTAAGAACATTATGTTTACTGGGCTCCCCCCTTCACCAAGTCCCCCACACATACGCCTTCACAGTCACTGTCCATCTGCATAGTAAGATGCTGTAAAATCACTACTTGTCTTCTCTGTGTTGCACAGCCCTTCCCGTGCCCCCCACATGCTAATCGTAATGCCCTCTTTCTTTTTCCCTGCCCTTATCCCTCCCTTCCAACCCATCCTCCCCAGTTCCTTTCCCTTTGGTAACTGTTAGTTCATTCTTGGGTTCTATGATTCTGCCGTTGTTTTGTTCCTTCGGTTTTCCTTTGTTCTTATACTCCACATATGAGTGAAATCATTTGGCACTTGTCTTTCTCCGCCTGGATTATTTCACTGAGCATAATACCCTCTAGCTCCATCCATGTTGTTGCGAATGGTAGGATCTGTTTTTTTCTTATGGCTGAGTAATATTCCATTGTGTATATGTACCACATCTTCTTTATCCATTCATCTACTGATGGACATTTAGGTTGGTTCCATATCTTGGCTATTGTAAATAGTGCTGCGATAAACACAGGTGCATCTGTCTTTTTCAAACAGGATTGCTGCATTCTTAGGGTAAATTCCTAGAAGTGGATGGGTCAAATGGTATTTCTATTTTGAGCATTGTGAGGAACCTCCATACTGCTTTCCACAATGGTTGAACTAATTTACATTCCCACCATCAGTGTAGGAGGGTTCCCTTTCTCCACAACCTCGCCAACATTTGTTGTTTGTCTTTTCGATGGCGGCGATCCTTACTGGTGTGAGGTGATATCTCATTATGGTTTTAATTTGCATTTCTCTGATGATTAGTGATGTGGAGCATCTTTTCATGTGTCTGTTGGACATCTGGATTTCTTCTTTAGAGAACTGCCTATTCAGCTCCTTTGCCCATTTTTTAATTGGATTCTTTGCTTTTTGTTTGTTGAGGTGTGTGAGCTCCTTATATATTTTGGATGTCAATCCTTTATTGGATCTGTCATTTATGAATATATTCTCCCATACTGTAGGATATCTTCTTGTTCTATTGACGGTGTCCTTTGCTGTACAGAAGCTTTTCAGCTTGATAGAGTCCCACTTGTTCATTTTTGCCTTTGTTTCCCTTGCCCAGGGAGATATGTTCATGAAGAAGTGACTCATGTTTATGTCCAACAGATTTTTGCCTATGTTTTTTTCTAACAGTTTTATGGTTTCATGACTTACATTCAGGTCTTTGATCCACTTCGAATTTACTTTCATTTATCGGGTTAGACAGTGATCCAGTTTCATTCTCTTACATGTAACTGTCCAGTTTTGCCAGCACCATCTGTTGAAGAGACTGTCATTTCCCCATTGTGTGTCCATGGCTCCTTTATTGTATATTAATTGACCATATATGTTTGGGTTAATGTCTGGAGTCTCTATTCTGTTCCATTGGTCTGTGGCTCTGTTCTTGTGCCAGTACCAAATTGTCTTGATTACTGTGGCTTTGTAGTAGAGCTTGAAGTTGGGGAGCGAGGTCCCCCCCACTTTGTTCTTCCTTCTCAGGATTGCTTTGGCTATTTGGGATCTATGCTGGTTCCATATGAATTTTTGAACTATTTGTTCCAGTTCGTTGAAGAATGCTTTTGGTAATTTGATAGGAATTGCATCGAATCTGTATAATGCTTTGGGCAGGATGGCCATTTTGACGATATTAATTCTTCCCAGCCAGGAGCATGGGATGAGTTTCCATTTGTTAGTGACTTCTTTAATTTCTCTTAAGAGTGCCTTGTAGTTTTCAGGGTATATTTCACTTCCTTGGTTAGGTTTATTCCTAGGTATTTTATTCTTTTTGATGCTATTGTGAATGGAATTGTTTTCCTGATTTCTCTTTCTATTAGTTCATTGTTAGTGTATATGAAAGCCACAGATATCTGTGTGTTAATTTTGTATACTGCAAATTTGCTGAATTCCGATATTAGTTCTAGTAGTTTTGCACTGGATTCTTTAGGGTTTTTTATGTACAATATCATGTCATCTGCAAATAGTGACAGTTTGACTTCTTCTTTACCAATCTGGATTCCTTGTATTTCTTTGTTTTGTCTGATTGCCGTGGCTAGGACCTCCAGTACTATGTTGAATAACAGTGGGGAAAGTGGGCATCCCTGTCTTGTTCCCGATCTAAGAGGAAAAGCTTTCAGCCTCTTGCTGTTCATTATGATGTTAGCTGTGGGTTTATCATATATGGCCTTTATTATGTTGAGGTACTTGCCCTCTATGCCCATTTTGTTGAGAGTTTTTATCATGAATGGATGTTGAATTTTGTCGAATGCTTTTTCAGCATCTATGGAGATGATCATGTCCATTTTGTCCTTCTTTTTGTTGATGTGGTGCATGATGTTGATGGATTTTTTAATGTTGTACCATCCTTGCATCCCTGGGGTGAATCCCACTTGGTCATGGTGTATGATCCTCTTGATGTATTTTTTAATTTGATTTGCTAATATTTTGTTGAGTATTTTTGCATCTACATTCATCAGGGATATTGGTCTGTAGTTTTCTTTTTTGGTGGGGTCTTTGCCTGGTTTTGGTATTAGGGTGATGTTGGCTTCATAGAATGAGTTTACGAGTACTCCCTCCTCTTCTATTTTTTGGAAAACTTTAAGGACAATAGGTATTGTCTTCTCTGTATGTCTGATAAAATTCCAAGGTAAATCCATCTGGCCCGGGGGTTTTGTTCTTGTGTAGTTTTTTTATTACCGCTTCAATTTTGTTGCTCGTAATTGGTCTGTTAAGATTTTCTGTTTCTGTCTGGGTCAGTCTTGGAAGGTTGTATTTTTCTAGGAAGTTGTTCATTTCTCCTAGGTTTTCCAGCTTGTTAGCATATAGGTTTTCATAGTATTCTTTAATAATTCTTTGTATTTCTGTGGGGTCCGTTGTGATTTTTCCTTTCTCATTTCTGATTCTGTTGATGTGTGTTGACTCTCTTTTTCTCTTAATAAGTCTGGCTAGAGGCTTATCTATTTTGTTTATTTTCTTGAAGAACCAGCTCTTGGTTTCATTGATTTTTGTCTATTGTTTTATTCTTCTCAATTTTATTTATTTCTTCTCTGATCTTTATTATGTCCGTCCTTCTGCTGACCTTAGACCTCATTTGTTCTTCTTGTTCCAATTTCGATAATTGTGACATTAGACTATTCATTTGGGATTTTTCTTCCTTCTTTAAATATGCCTGGATTGCTATATACTTTCCTCTTAAGACTGCTTTTGCTGTGTCCCACAGTAGTTGGGGCTTAGTGTTGTTGTTGTCATTTGTTTCCATATATTGCTGGATCTCCATTTTGATTTGGTCATTGATCCATTGATTATTTAGGAGCATGTTGTTAAGCCTCCATGTGTTTGTGAGCCTTTTTGCTTTCTTTGTACACTTTATTCCTAGTTGTATACCTTTGTGGTCTGAAAAGTTGGTTGGTAGGATTTCAATCCTTTGGAATTTACTGAAGCTCTTTTTACGGCCTAGTATGTGGTCTATTCTGGAGAATGTTCCATGTGCACTTGAGAAGAATGTGTATCCTGTTGCTTTTGGATGTAGAGTTCTATAGATGTCTATTAGGTCCATCTGTTCTAGTGTGTTGTTCAGTGCCTCTGTGTCCTTACTTATTTTCCTTTTGTATTTCTTGTAGGACAATTCTGCTGGAAGCAAATTCTTTCTGTTTTTATTTATCTGGGAATGTCTTAATTTTTCATTATCTTTTAAAGATATTTTGTTGGATGTAGATTTCTTGGTTTACAGTTTTGTTCTTTCAGCATTTTGAATATGTTATCCTACTGCCTTCTGGCCTCCATAGTGTCTAATAAGAAGTCAAATGTTAATCTTATTGAGGATCCCCTGCACATAGTGAGTTGCCTTTTCTCTTGCTGCTTTTAATATTCTCTCTTTGTCTTTCTACAATTTGACTATGATCTGAATTGTCTCGATGTGATTCGTTTATCCTGCTTTGAACTTCTTGGACGTAAAGATTAATGGAGTTTTCTGTTTTGTTTTAAATAAAATGTGAGAAGCTTCTATCCATTATTTCTTCAAATATTTTTTCCCCCTTTCCTCTCCTAGAGTCCTAGAGGACTCTCATTATATGCATATTTGTACCCTTGATGGTGTCCCACCAGTCTCTGGTGTGCTATTCATTTCTTCATTCTTTTTTGTGTGTCCCTGAGATTGAGTAATATCAATTCCCACCTTCAAGTTTGCTGATTTTTCTGCCAAGTCAAAACTGATAGAGCCCCTTAAGTTAATCTTTCATTTCAGTTACTGTTCTTTTATACATTTTAACTCCAGAGTTTCTGTTTTTTCAACATAAATATATTTCTACCTACTTATTAATTTCTCTATTTGGCAAGACACCATTCTCATACTTTCAAATTTTTAGATATGGTTTCCTTTACTTTGCTGAATATATGTATAAAACTGTTTAAAGCCTTTGTCTAGTAACTTTAGTGTCTGGGCTTCTTCAGGAAGTTTCTCTTTTGACTGCTTTCTCCCTTTGCATGAGCCATACTTTCCTGTTTCTTTGCATGTCTCATAATTTTTTACTGAAAGTGACATCTTAAATACTATAATGTGTGAACTCTGAAAATCAGATTCTTCCCCTCTTCAGGCTTTGTTGTTGCTGCTGTTTTGTTTTTTGTTAGTGACTTTTTTGTAGACTAATTCGGTAAAGTCTGTATTATTTATTTGTGGCCACTAAAGTCTGTATTCAATTAGCTTAGTGGTCAGCTAATGGTTGGACAAAGATTTCCTTAAATGCCTTCAACCAGTAAGTTTCCTCATCTTTTCTAGGGGTCTCTATGTTTGTTTGCACAACACTGCTTTAATCTTCACTTCCTGCTTGCACAGCGCCTCCAGGTCAGCTATAGGTGAGAGCTTAAGGTCTTCTCAGGTCTGTCCTGACATGCTTTCAAGGACCATCTAAGAATTCCCAGGGATATTTCAGAGCTTTTCAAAGCCTTAGGGTATCTCATTCCCTAGCTTTTCCTTTTAACTTTTTTTTCTTTAGCATCTTGTTGCCATCAACTGGTATCACCTCAGGCAGCTGTGATGTTAAGCAATTGCCACTGATTATTTGTTAAAATGCTCTAGGGCTGTGTCTGTTATCACAGGAAGAATTCTAAGTCAGGTGAAATACAGAAAAACCCAGAGAGTAGAGCTTTTCAGAGAGGTATCAGACAGGCCAAACAGTGACACTTCTCTGGGGATGGAGCTGAGGAAAATGAAAGGATGCAAAGACACCTGATCCAGGACCCTATCATTTAACTTAGCAGGGTCTGTGAAACCACTCCCTGCCAACCCCCAGATCTTCTCCCAGTGGCAAACTTTTGCCCCTTTGTGAAAGGATTCGGTGTTCTGCTAATATTTCCAAAAACAGATCTGCCAATCAAGTGAGACAAACCTAGGTTTACAACCCTCTCTAGTTCGCCACTGACTTCATCATGATTCTGGATAGAATCGCCCTGCACCTCACTTTTCTTAGTTGTAAAATGTGAGTAACAGCGCCCACCTCAGGAGGCAGTAAGAATGAGAGGATACGCCGGTAGCGCCCCTAACACGCCGCCGTAAACTTTCAGTGGTGGCTTTTATCAGAAATGTCCTTAGACGACTCCTGCAGCAGCAGCGCTAGTCAAGGGATATGGCTTTGACCCCTTTTTCTAGTTAGGGATCCGCCCTAACTAGAAGCTGGTGGAGAAGCGGGCCTCTGCTATTCCAAAGTAAATTCCTCTTTCTGGGTCTGTTTTCGTGACGTTACAACAGGGAAACAGCGGATTCCAGGCTGCAATTTGAAGAAACCTCTGTCCTCGTCTAGCACTAGGATCCTCACGGTTGCATCACAGCAGGGGAACCCCAAGCCCAGAGGAGCTCGGAAGCTGCCCACGGTCAAAACTGCTAGGCCGGCACTCCGAGGACAGGGACACGTCGGCGGAGGCCTGTTCTAGGAGTCCCGGCTATGCCGCCGCAATGCAGGCTGTGCCTTAGAGATAGAACCCCGCACCCAAAGCGCGGCTGCCCGCGGGAAACCCGCGGCGTGCAGGTGAGGGGCCACTGGGACCCGCCCTTCCCTTTGTGACTGCGGGCTACCAGCCGCTGGCACCGGAAGTCCGCCCACGGCCTCTCTAGGACGCCCCGCGTGGCGCTCGGTGCCCTTAACCCTTGCGACGTCGCGGCAAGCTCTCCTCGCGCGCTGCCGCTTCCCAGGCACTCTGCCCGCCTTTGTTTCTTCTGGGCTTCGCAAAGGCTGACGGGAGAAGGGCCTGGGGATCCCATTATACGGACAAGACCAGTGAAGCAGCCGAGCCAGAGCCGGGGCGTCCCGTTATGGGCTGTTGTCATTTATCCCAAATAACCTCCCTACAGCTCCCTCATAATACCTTGAAATACATACATTAAAACTTCAACTGGGGTTATTACAGATTACAACAGATTTTACTTTCTTTTCTTTGGCACTGCATTTCCTACAGTATCTAGAGTGCCTGTGATCCTACGGGTGATGCTAAAAATGAAAGGTTGGAAATAATTCACTTTACAAAAAATTGATTTACATATATCTTGTCACATGCATGCTCTGCACTTGGTTCACATATGGTTCAAAGACAGATGACCCCAAAGATAAGGAAAAGATTATTGGCTCCATGTTTCAAATGAGACAACTAAGGTTTAGATCAGGAAGTGACTTGCCCAAGATCACACAGTACTTTATCAGCTGAATCGGGAAAACCTCCATTCCTATTCTGTGGCCTGACCCTTCACTACAGAGCTGCCTCCTAGAGCTGATAGGAAGAATGGAGGGGAACCACAGAAAAGTCACTGCCAACTGAAAATTGATAGACAAATGTAAGGGAATGGAAAGTAAGTTACTGTGCTCTGCCCTTGGGCTTGCCCAGTGTGGGGCCCTGGGTCACTAACCAGATCCAGCCCTACCTTCACAGCAGGGCAGGGACCCAGTCAAGTGATGTGGGGATTCTGCCTGTTGCTGAGTATGCCTTTTCCAGTTATGCATTTGAAACTAGGAAAACAACCACAAGATGGGTTTGGGGACCCATTGGTCCACTGTGAGATGGACCTGAGCTCAGTGAGGTTTTGGGTCTCAGGGAATCAGAGTTGAATGCTAAAGTACACATGTGACCAGGAGTAGGATTTTGCCAGTGGAGAAAGGGTATGTGCTTGCTTTTGTTCCTTTATTCATTCACCATTAGTGAACACCTACTGTTTACCAGGTACTGCACGAGGCCCTAGGAGGACAGAAATGAACAACATGGCCTTATTCTAGCAGGGGAAATGAGATGTGAGGTTAAAGAGGAAGTACAGTGGCTGACTAGGTTCTGACCTAGTTTGAGGGTCAGGGAACCTTCCTGAAGACTGTGAGATCTAAGCCAAGGCCTGGAAGATAAGTAGGCTTTGGCAAGGAAGAAAGAGAAAGGGAGGAAGGGAAGAGTTTCCCAGACAAAAGAAGCAGCAAGTGATAAGAAGGGAACTAGCCTGGCCAGCCTCAGTGTGTTTAAAGTTCCATGTGTTAGATGGTAGAGAGCTCAGGGGAGGGGGAGAGAGAGGTGGGGGGCCAAATTGAGCAGGTCCTTGTCTGCCATGATGAAGAATTTGGTGGGAGAACTGCATAGGCAAAAGCAGGTGTAAAAGGGTACCTGCCAGACAGAAGGAAGAGAGATAAGTACACTGAAATAGGAAGTGAAGGAAGAGGCTGAAGAGGTGAGCAGAGGCCAGCACCTGGAAGGCCTTGAATGCCTGGCTGCAGAGCTTGGTCATTAGCCTGTAGACCATGCACATGAACATAAATGAGCAGAGTAACACACTAGGTAGTGGTGGGGACTGGTCACTGGAGAGCACATGCCCATCTCCAAGGGCAGCCAGTGCTCCCTACCCCCTGGTAGGTTGGAAGTAGACTTGGCATCTCAGACCTGCCTTATCAAAATAGGGAGTCAGATTTTTATATGAAATTACTTGATTTTAAATGTTGGCAACATATTCAACACCATTTGAGCAAAACAAATCATATCTACAGGCCAGTCACTCCCAAACTTTGTAGCATATCAGATTACCTGTGGAGCTTTTAAAAATACAACTGCCCAAGTCATATACTATATGAATTAAAAAGTCTGGAGGTAGAAGCCAGGCATCAGAATTCATCAGGTGGTTCCAATGGGCAGCAAAGTTTGAGAACCACTGCTATAGGCTTAGTATATCCTTTGGGTTGCCAGGTAAAACCATAGGGAGCCATGGGAAGTTTTAGAGCAGGGAAGGAGCAGATTAACTGAGTTTAGGGAAAATCAGTCTTCATGAGGGATTGTAGTCTACGGCGAGAATGGGCCTAGGGCCATAGGGGCAGTTGTGGGATCCTGCTAGGGTGACTAACTATCCCAGTGTGCCTAGGACTGAGGGGTTCCCCAGGAATGGAACTTGAAGTGCTAAAACCTGAAAGTCCTGGGCCAACCAGGATGCTTGTTCACCCTAGATTCTGCCCCTGTGCCCCTGATATAGTTCTATCTCCACAGATTTCTGGGGGACTGATGCTATAGACTCTACCTTCTAGAAAGGCTCCTGGGAAAAGGCTATTCATCTCCCTGGGCTCTACAGGCTTATGCAGGGGACTAGAGACAGGGAGAGGACCTGGACCATCTGCTGTCCACCAGACAGAGCAATCCTAGTCAAAGCCAAGTCTATGGACTGTAACCCATCGATAGAAAGGAACAAACTACTGATCCAAGCAACAGTATGAATAGTTCTCAATAACATCATGCTGAGTGAAAACAGATGCAAAGGAACACATACTGTATAATCCCATGCATATGAAGCTCTAGAATAGATTAACCTAATCAAAAACAAAATCAGAACAGTGGTGGCCTCTGGGGAGTTGGGGAAGGGTAAGAGGCAACAGGGTGTCGTGATATATGTGATAAGAGTCTGAATTATGCAGATGTATGCATTTGTTAAAAATTATAGAATCACACAGTTAATACCTTTGCATTTTGCTATATGGATACTTAGCCTCGAAGGAAAGACAAATCTGTAAGTAAATACTGGACTCTAGTTAACAACATGCATGCTGAAGTGTTTACAGGTAAGTATAGCATTGTTTGCAAGTTATTTTGAAATGTATCAAGAAAATGATAGGTTGGTAGATGGATGCATATGGCTTGTGATGAAGCAAATACAGAAGTTATAGAATCTAGGTGGTGGGTATATATACATGGGTATTACCTGAACAATTCTTCCAATTTCACTGTGTTTAAAATTTTTTATAATAGAATATTAGGGGGAAAAAAACTCTAAATTTTATCATGTTACTCATCTGCTCAACCCCTTCAATAGCTCTTCATCTCACCTGGAGTAAAAGCAAGGTCCTGACCATAACCTCCAAGCAGGATGATCCTACATTCTGGTTTTCCCAGGTTTCCCCTATTGTCTGGGCTTAATTATTAATCTGTCCTCTTTATTCTTAAAATTTGAATGATAGATATGTTCCTGCCCTGCCTGTGAGGTCCTACCTGACCCCACCGCCCACTGCTCTCTCCCTCCCTCCCCCTGCTTCAGAGGTACTGATCTCATTTCCAGGCACACTCCCCCTTAGGGCTCTTCCTTCTGCCTAGAATGCCCTTCTCCCAGATACCTGCATGGCTCTCTCACTTTCTTCAAGCTTTTCTTCAAATGTCTCCATAGGCCTCCCCTGAGCTCCCTATTTAAACTTGTAGTCTGCTCTTTCCCCATCTCCCTTACTCAGTTTTCGCAAAGTACTTATAACTTCTTACATGTGGTATCATTTACTGAAGGTAAACTCTGTGAAGGCAAGGACTTTTTTTTTCTGTTTTGTTTATGCTTTATCCCCAGGGCCTAGAATAGTGCCCAGCAAACTGGAAGGGCAAGATAAACGTTACTCTGAATAAAGGAATTCCCCCACTCTCAATCTGTCTCTTTCTAAAGAGCAAAGCCAATGCAGATCACCACAAGGCAGCACCTAATGCTCATGAAAGGGCAGAGGAGGGGGAGGGGGCAGAGGTCATGAGGAAAGGAGAAAAGACATCACCAGGAAGCTGAGGTTTGAAAAACATCTCCCAGATGAAGAGGGCATGACAGGAGCAGTCCCGGCCCAGCAAATAGCATGAGCAAAGCCCTAGAGAGGAGACACAACAGAGTGCACTTGGGGACAATTATGAGCAGTTCTCAGGGTGACTGTGCAGGGATGGGGTGGGGTGATAAGGCACAGGCTCCATCCTGCAGTTAATGAGAATGGGAGGTTTTCACTGGGGCAGAATCATCAGCAGATTTGGCTTTCGGAGGCTGCCCACCTTCTCAGTGGGAATTACCTAGGACAGAGACTCAACAGGATATGGTGGCTCACAGAACCCTGTGTTCTGGGTGCTCTAATCTTGGCCAACTCCTGGGATTGTGGGGCCATTTCTGGGCATAGGGGGTGGTGGGGACAGGATGAGAGGAGGATGAGGCTGAGGGTCTGTGGGACATCCAGTGGAGATATCATGCACGCATTTGGCTCTTTGAGTCTGGAGGTAGGAGGCAGAACTTAGAGGAAGAGACTTGGAAACTGTTAATTCAAGAAGTAGGTGGGACCTGGCAGGAAGCATGTTCATGAAGGGAAGAGCTAGGTTCACAGATATTTAAGGAATCAGGATGAGGAGAGAGTGGAAGCATGAGAGAGGGAAAGAGAATGGGGGAAGAGGCGAGGGCCTGAGGCCAGGGGTGAAGTTATTCCTAAAAGAGAGTATGGACATTGGAGAGGGTGTGGAATGTGAGGGGAGGTGGGGAGGACATGGCAAGGTGATGACCAGGGTGTGGAGGGAAGAGGTGGCTTTTAAACAAGGTCACAGAGTGGACTGTAGAGAGGGTGAGGGCAGGCCTAGGCTAGCAATTGCCTGGGTTCTGGGGTCAGAACCTTTCAAGGCTGCCCAGAAATGGACTCCTTCTGCCCAGTCTCACTGACAAATGAGTCTCTGGCCTCTATCCCTAAATCCTCATCTGTAAAATGGGGTAAAAGGAAAAGCATCTGCCATTTATTGAGTACTTACTGTGTGTCAAGCCAAGAATTCTCTCTCCATGTAGTGCCTCACTTAATCCTCACAATAGTCTCACCAGGTTGTTACTATTATCCCTATTTTACAGATGAGAAAATTAGGCACAGAGAGGTTAAGTCATCGCTCAAGTCACACAGCAAATGAACGGAGATGCTGAGATTCAAATCCTGAGCCTGAATTCTGGGACTTAATACCATACTATTAACCTATAAAAAGCACTTTACAGTTTACAGAGTACTCTTATCACCTCATAGGATGGTTGAGGGGAATAATGAGATGACCACCACATCCAGTAAATGGCTGTGATTATTACCATGTGTAGCAGGCTGACAATGGCCTGCGAAGTTGTCCACACCCTAATCCCCAGGACCTGTGAATATGTTATTTAATGAGGCAGAGGAGGTTTTGTAGATGTGATTAAGGATCTTCAAGTGGGGAAGAGTATCCTGGATCATCCAGGTGGGCCCAATGCAATTACAAAGATCTTAGGCAGAAGAGGCAGAGGAGATGTGATGATGGAAGCAGAGGTGGAGAGATGGGAGGATGCTAGGCTGCTGGACTTGAAGACGGAGGGAGGGGCCACAAGGCAAGGAACACAGGTGGTCTGTGAAAGCTGGAAAAGGCAGGGAGACAGACACTCCCCTACAGCTCTGGAAGGCACCAGCCCTGCTGATGCCTTGACTTTATTTTAGCCCAATGAGACTAATTTTGGACTTCTGACCTCCAGAATGGTAAGATAATAAATTTGTGTTGTTTTAAACCACTAAATTTATTGTAATTCATTATAGTAGCAACAGGAAATGAATATACCACATCACTGCACAATTGGCTCCCCTGGCCAGTCCTGGCTCAACTATTACTACTGCAGCTGCTATGAGGAAACACCCTGACGTTTTTTAATAGCTCTTTAAAGTTCCAACTTGCTCCTCTCTGAACCTCAGTTTCTTCCTTTGTTAAAAATAGAAATAGTGCTAATACATCTGACTAAATCTCTTTTAGGCTCAGAGTGAAGTAACCTACTATTATTTGAAGGTTTCAAAAGCCACTGGGGTAGATGAGGCCTAGTTATTGTCCTCACTGTTCAAATGAACACACTAAGGCTTAGAGGGGAAATGGCCTGTGTAGAGCCACACAACTAGTGAGTAAATAGAGCCAGGACTTGAACCAGGACTTCTGACTCCAGATGTACCACACAAGGGTTCATGCCTTAGGTGCCACCTCCTCAGAGAAGCCTCAGCCAATTCATTTATTCATTTGTTCATCAAACAGTCGCTACAACTGCTCTATGCCCAGTGTGGTGCTAGGTATGGCTGGGCACCAAGTTCTCCCCTCAGGAGCCCACAGCCTAATGGTCAAGACAAACACACAAACCAATCATCCCAAACAGCCTGAAATACCGAGACAAAATGAGGGAAGCACAGCGGGTTGTGGTAGCCCAAAAGAGTGAAAACTGACTGAGCCTGTGATCAGGAAAGGCTTCCTAGAGGAGGTGGTACTTGAGCTGAGGGTATGTTAGACTCAACCAGAGTGTCAACAGGAGTTCCAGTGGAGGAATGGCTAAACAGTAGCAGGGAAGCATGATGCTATAAGCTTCCCGAGGGCAGGGAATGGGTTGGGTCATCCCAGATCCCCAAATCCCTCTGGGCCTCCATGTTCCTACGTATGAACAGGAATCATGGGACTAGCTGCGCAGAGCTTTGGTAATTGCTGGGCTCAGGGAAAAGTGAAGCAGGAAGAGGGGTCCTGGGATTCTCTGAGGAGGAGGGTTAAAGGTCACTAAGGATCAAAGGTAAGGAGGACAGGGAGGATGGAGGGAGTGTTAGGGAGGCAGGGTCCTGGCTCAAGCCCCCATTCCATGTCTGACTCACGGCATAACTGTAGGAAGGTCCTCTTAGAGCCTTAGTGACCCCATCTGAGAAATGGAGCACGAGACAAAACTGTCTCCAAAGACCCTCTCCATCCCAAAGGGGAAATGACATGACACAAAATTACAAAAGGGTCTTTATTTGTAAAAAGCCAAAGGAGCCCCTGGGGTGACAGCAGGCAGACCGGCTTCTCAGGGGTCAGGGGCATTTGGGCAGATGCGCTTGAGTTGGGGGGCGCCCTCCGAGTCCTCTGTGTCACCCTGGGCTGCCTCAGGGACAGGTGGCACTGGCTCAAAGACAGGGTAAGCTTCGGGGGCCTAAAGAGGAAGGGCGATAGATGTGAGCTCCACCCAAACCCAGGAGTGTAGAATCCTAGCCTCTGCCTTGTCCAGAGCCTCCCTCCACTCCACTCCCCTCCCGGGCTAAGGACCTAGGATGCAGATGAAGTAGGACACTGGAAACAACACCGTTTTGAGGGAAGAAGTTGATATTCGATATTTGTGAAAAATGCATCAAGGTAGTCCTTGTGGGAAAAGTCAGAAGTTTTTGAAGGACTTTCTTAAGCTAACTTTATAGTTTAGGATATATATTTTTAAAAAAACGTGGAGTACCATAATCTTTTCAGGCTTTTAATGGTCTTAAATCAGCCCCTACCCAGCCCTCAGGACGTTGCCTTAAAACACCTTTTTCTTTTCAGTCCCAAGAGCCCAGCCTCTGAGCCTTTAGCTGTGTTTGAGGTCTGTTTCCCACCGGCACCTCAGGAGTGCAGCCCCCAAGCCTTGGCTGCCCCAGAGCTCTCATTCCCTCAATGACCCAGGAGTCCAGCCTTCTGGTCTCTCTCACCTCAGCCTCCACCAATTCTGGAACAGGCTCCTCCTTGGTCAGCATTGGGGGTTCATCGGTGCTGCCTGAAGTTGTGGCCCCGGGATCTGGAAGGTCAAGTTAACAGACATTCCCTGAGGTGCTGCCCTGGGACATGGCACAGACCAGGGGAGATACAAATGCCAATCACATAAGCCCAGGGGCTGAGGGAGCACTCAGGAGGGAGCCAGCAACCTGATTATAACCCAGGAAGAAGACAAGGGAAGGATATTTAGGGGGGATCTTGACAGGTGAGTAGGCTTTCATCAGGTAGACAAATGGGGAGGTAGAGCACATTCAGGCAGAGGGAACATAGAGTAGATTCTGGGGTTGGACTGCCTGGGTTCAAATCCAGACCTTGGGCAAATGACTTAATTTCTCTGGGTCTCAGTTTCCCCATCTGTAAAACAGGGATAATGATAGTAATTACCATATGAGACTGCTATGAGGATTAAATGAGAGAATATAGGTAAAGGCCTTAGCATAGTGTCTGGCACATAGTAAGAGCTCAATAAATGCCAATTATTGTTTTTATATTAGTAAAGGTATACAAGTACATGGCACAATCTAGACATCCCATAGGCCCAAGTCATGTTGTTCTTGGAAGAGAACAAGGTTTCAGGGAATAGTTCACAAAGGGCCAGAGTGCCATGCTGAGGAGTCACAGGCCACAGGGAGCCACTGAAGTCTTTGAAGCAGAAAAATGACCCTGTCAAAACCGTGCTTTAAAAGAAGTTCTGGCGGTTGTGTGGAGGCAACTGGAGGAGAGGAGATGCATGAGGAGGCTGGAGCTGGATGTGGGTGAGAGGTGACAGAACCTGGGGAGGGAGAGGAAAGTAGACACATTTGGAAGGTGGTTCTGACCAAACAGGGAATTAACTATATGGAAGAAAGAGGAGCTGAGGATTCAAGGTGCTGGCCCAGGGTGCTGGTTCACCATCTGTGTGAGCTTGGGCAGCTTACTTAACTTCTCTGGGTTTCAATTTCTTATCCACAAATGGGGATCATAATGCTCAAAGGGTTGTCGTGAGGATTAAATGAAATAAAACATACACAATGTTTAGAAGGGCACCTGGCACAGTGGGAGCCCAATAAGTACTACTGTTATTATCACTTGTTATGAATCACTTATACGAGTATCACTATTTGCTCCTCCACAAATATTTATTGAGTGCCTACTGTATGTCCCCCATTGTTCGAAGGATACAGTAGTGAACAAGATCAATATGAGCCCAATGTTCAAGAAGCTGACATGAGGTGGGAGTGAGGGAGAAACTTAAGTAATAAAAAGTTAAGTGTACATGAAAATCTCAGATGGTGATAACTTATCTACAGACCAGAAGAAGCCAGAGGAATGAGACAGAGTCCCCAGAGGTAGTGTGGTGACTTTCCAAAGGAGTCAGGGAAGGCATCCCTGAGGAGGCAACACAGGATGGGAAGCAGGTGCAGGGGTAAGCTGATGGTTTCAACTTTGGAGAAGACAAGACTCAGAGGAGGGGGCTCCTGGTCCTACCTCTCTCCTGGCCCAGTTGTGGGGGCTGAGCATCCTCTGGGACCCCTTCCGGTGGTCCAGCCGGTGATACAGGGCAGCTGGGCTGGGGAGTGCCTCCAGGGCTGGGCTCAGTGCCCTTTTGCAGGGAACTTTCTGAATGGAAACTCTGGTTACTGTTATCATCTGTGGAAGCAGAAGCCAAAATAGTTGGACCTGGAAGCCCCTAATCTCTTGCCTCAATCCCCACAGTTCCCAAATCCCAGGATCCCTACATACCATTGAGATCAAGCAGGATGAGAGGGCCACCCACTCTGGGACTGGCACCCCTGCCCCGCCGCTCCCGGCCTCGGGATCTCTCTGCCCCGACACCTGCCCTCCGGCGCTCCTGTGGGTTAGAAGGGTAAGGGTCAGAGGCAGAGTTCTACTTAGTGTTTACAAAGTCCCCATTGTACAAATAAGGAAACTGAGGCACAGAGAAATAAAATTCCCTGCATGAGGTGTCACAAGTTGGCACACTGGCTTAGGTCTTGAACTCTGGGTTCCGAATGAAGCAGCAAAAAGGGAGAAGGGGGTGGAGTTGCTAGTAATTTTTAACATCTGTCTGAGTTGCTGCACTTGAGAACTCAGAGTGGGGCCTGGAGGTGGAGGCCTGGGTGGGTAGAGGATTGCCTGAGGTCCCACAGATGCAGGGCCTGGTGTGGGGGAGCTCGCTCACCTCCTCCTGGGGGTCCACCACTGGCACCCACTTGAAGATTCGAAGGGAAGTGTCGCCCACAGTCACCCAGCGCTTCTCCCTGTGGGAGGGTGAGGGACTAAGTCAGAAAGGCCCCACGAGAGGGCCCCCCAGAAGCTGGACACATCTGGGGATACCCGTGAAGGTGGGGGGTGATGCACAAGGGAGGGGGCAATTTTGCTAATGGGGCATAGTTAGAGGTAGAGAGCACTGCAGATTCCAGATGGGGGTGCTTCTGGAGACCAGACAGGTGAGTAGGCTTTCATCAGGTAGACAAATGGGGAGGTAGAGCACATTCAGGCAGAGGGAACATAGAGTAGATTCTGGGGTTGGACTGCCTGGGTTCAAATCCAGACCTTGGGTTCAAATCCAGACCATAGCTCTGCAGACACCTGGGGCATACATAGGGAGCAAGGCTTAGGACCTCGCTGGGGACCATAGCAATGAAGATCCCAGCCACACTTGCCTGAGGAGTGTCAAAGCTTCAGGGGGCGGGGCATAAATGAGCGCTCCTGCTCTGGGAGGGCACCGCTGGGGAGCACGCTTTGTAGACCCCAGGGTGTAGCCAGAAGGGGGAAAGAGCTCTGCAGATCCAGGGCGCAGCTGAGGGGCACACCTAACACCTGGACACCACAGCTAGCGAAGGGAGGGTAGAAGCATTTGGGAGAGGAGTGGTCCCGCCATGTCCTGTCCCTGGTCCCCAGAAAGCGCTCACCATCTCCGGACCTTCTCGATGGTCGCCATCACCTTCTTGATGTCATCCTTGGCCCGGCTCCGGGTCTCAGCCCGCACGGTCCGGCCGGCCATGCTGGCGGGTTGGGGCCGAGGCCGAGCCCGCAGCTGGACCGCCTCCCGTCCGGCAGGCTCAGGCTTGGCGCCAGACCCGGGAGCCTCTCACTGGGCCTGCCGTCCCTCCAGGAGTTAGCCGCGCCCTCCCTAGCTCCCCAACTCCTCCGCAAGTCCCCGCCCCGCTTCCTGCCGCCGCGCCCCGCCCCGGCCCGGCCCGGAGCGGCCAGGAGGCGCGGACAGCCAGAGCCCAGGCCTGCCCGCCGGCCGGCCCCGCCCCGCCCCGCCCGGGCCCGCCCTCTCGGGGCGCCCGGACGCGCAGCGCCCCCTGCCCGCTGCCGCGAGTGAGGGTTGGGGCAGCTCCACCACTGGACGCGCGACGCTGGGCGGAGATGGTGCGTTCAGACCACGTGCGCTCTGGGAGCGCGAGAGTGTCCGTGTCTCTAAGTGCGTCCGCTGCGCGTGGCGGTCCCTGGGATGCTGTGTGGAGGGACTGTGTGTCCACCCTCGCCGAGCTGGCTGCCTCTGTCCTAGTCTTCTTTCAGCCAGACATGCATTCAGTTGTCTATTAGCTGAATGCCAAATGCGTGCCCGACGCTGCAAATAGGAGAGTGAGTCTCCACCCATCAGAATGACTAAAATGAGAGTGACGGGCCATAGCAAGTGTAAGCAAAGTAGAGCAACTGGACCTCTCATATTTCTGGGGGAATGTAAATTGGTAGAGATCAAGACCAAAAAACTGTACTGGAATGTTCATAACACTATTCATAATAGCGTCAAACAGGAAAACAACCCAGCAAGTGGAGAGTGAAAAATGAATTGCAGCCTTTTCACACCATGGACACAGCAAGGAGAGTGATTGATGTCTGCTACACCCAACAACCGCTACAAGTCCCATGAAAGAAGTCAGATACAACCGTACACACTGCGTGATTCCATTTATATGAAGTTCAAAATAGACAAAACGAATTTATTATGTGGGACCTCAAGATAGTGGTTGCCCTTAAGACTGGAAGGAGCTAGGAGGGCTCTGGACGCCAGATATTCAATCTGGTGCTGTTTCCCTGGGCATATTTATTCCGAAAATTCACCGAACTGTACACTTATGATGCATGCATTTTTCCTATGTATCTTATATTCACTGAAGTTTTACTTAAAATGAGTGTGTCTTGATTTTATTTGAGGCTGTGTTTGCCAGCAGATATGTCCAAATTTATGTTACTATGTGTGCCTGTTTTTCAACGGTGTGGCTATGGTGTCTGTTGTGGTGTGACTATGTCCAGAGAGGTTAAGATGTAGGAGGGTGAGTATGACCACATTTCAGGAGCCAAAGTGCTGGGGTAAAATCCCCACTCTGCTTGTCCAGTGACCTTGGACGAGTCACTTATCTCTATTTCCTCAACTACAACATAAAAGAAAGTTAAGATGTCTATAGCTCTTAGTGCAATGCCTTGCATATAGTAAATGCCCAATAAATATTCACTGTTAATAAGTAGTGATTGTGGCTCCTACCAATAGCAGAGTTTCAACTGCACCTGCTGTGCCTTTCATCCTACATTCTTGCAGTTTTCGGCTCATCGTAATATTCTCACAGACATATATGCCTCCTTCCCGGTGCCTTTACTCACAAATTCTGCTGTGGATGGTCTCCCCTATCAGACTGTGAGCTCCTCAGGGAGCCAGAGACCAAGTACAGATGGGATCGTCTCTAGATCCCAGAGCCCAGGACAGAGTGAGTGCTTGGGAACCGTTTGTGGGGATAAGTAAATGTATACAGTCTTTTCAGCATTTGCACCACGTCAGAGGGGTTGACGTGTGGATGTGACCGTCTCTGAAGCTTGTTCCGGTGTGATAATGAAGTCTGTAAGCAGTAGATGTAGATGTGTCAGAGGGGTTCCCTTACTGGGTCTGGTACTGTGAGGTGAGGTGGGCTATCTGTTCCTCTCCTAATATCTGTGACACTGAAAGCGGGAGCAAGAAGTATCTAAGATAGGCCAGGAGGTGTTTGTTTGAGCAGGTGTGGCTCCAGCCTGAGGGCTCCCATTGTGGCGTCTCGAGTGCCCGGCTCCCCCACCGCAACCAAGAAGGAGGGCCAGCACTTTCCTGTCCTGCCAGCTGCGCCCTCTCTTATATCCCTACCCCCGTTTTCTCCAAAAAGCAGCCCAGGCGCCTAGCCTTGCTCCAGGTGGAGCCTGGGCCTCCTTCTCCTGGCGGGACGCAGAACTGCCTCCTAGTCTCCGGCATCCCCACCCTCGAGGTCCCTAGTCCACCTTGCTCACAAACTGTCGCCCCCGTCAGGCCCCTTTCCCAAGGAGGCCGCGAAGTTAGGAGCTAGCTGAGCAGGGCCAAGAAATCCTGCCGGGGGCGCAGAGCGGGGAGGCGGGGCGAGGGGAATTGTTTGGGGTCTGAGCCTTGATTGGCTGCACCCGGGCCACGCCCCTACCCCATTCCCCCTGCTCCCCACCTTCGGAAGGGGGGCATGGAGACAACCGGGATCAGCCTGGGGCCAGCATGAGCCTAAGGGAGGGAAGTCTGGGTAAGGGCCTGAAGGTCTGAATGCTGGGTGTCCGAGGGGAGCAGGGGTCAGAAGGGCTGGAAGCTGGGTCTGGGTCCCCGCTATCCCCGAGGCCAGGAAGGGAGCGGCCTGAGCCGGGAAGCGGAGGGCCCCGGTGTCAGGTAACGAGCGAGTGCGCTGTGGGTGAACTATGGGAAGGGGAAATGCCAGAGTTTAGAGGCCGAGGGCTGTGCATTCAGGTACTTGGGCTCGGGGGTTAGATCACCAGTTCGAGTACACCCTGGGGTTGGACTGGGGTCGTGGCTGGGGCTTGACGTTTGGATCATCTGAGTATTGGGAAAGAATCAGAGATGGGGTCAGAGGGAGAGTAAGAGTTAGGAGAGGAAGTCTTTGGGCCACAGGAGCCAGTCACTGACAACAGGAGGCGAAAACCGAGGCTGTTAAAAGCTAGGGACAGGCGGTGGGAAACTCAGGCGGGGGGCGGGGGGCGGGGGGCGGGGCTGGAGTTACCGCGCCAGACTACACTCCCCAGCATGCCCCGGGCTCGCGCGCTGGGCATCTCGAGAAATGTAGCTGTCCGCTAGAGGCGCCGCCCTCTAAACTTGTGCTGGGGAAGGCCGGTCGCTGGATCGTTCCCAGCCCTACGCTTTGCAGAGGAGGGCCATCGGAGGAAATGGGACGTTGGTCTTCCAGTTCATAAAATGGGCTTAAAGGCACATTTTGATTTGAAGTCCTGTGTTTCAGTGAATAATGAATTCCACCAACAATCACTGAGGTACAGAGATATGGGAGCCCCACCTTCAAAGGGCTCCCAAACTGAGGCAGATTCACACAGATAAAAGCCATTAAAAGAACTACTTGGAAGTATGAATAAATGGCTTTAAGGAGAAGGAAGAAGTTCATTTAAAGGAGGGGTGAATCCGGAGGCTGCACTGGGAAGGCGATATTTTAATTTGGCTTTAATAAGATTTCAACAGTGATTCGGGGACAGAGAACATTTCAGGTAGAACAACCATTTGGCAAATGTCGGGTGCCTCATTATACCTCGGTTGGAATGGGGCAGAGCCGGCCTGTCTACAGGTCAGAGAATTCAAAGCAGAGCTTCTGAGTTCAGGAAGGAAGAGCCAGGCTGGAAGTAGTCAAGAAATAGGGGGTTGGGCTGCCACCCTTCATTCTGCTCCTCTTTTCCCACCAGAAGACCCACAGGCTGACTCTTCAATCTCATCTGTTCCCCACCTGGAGGCCAAGATCCGTCAAACACACAGTCTTGCCCACCTCCTTACCAAATATGCTGAGCAGCTGCTCCAGGAATATGTGAGTGGGGTTGGGGGTAGAGGTACCAGGGACCTGGGGAATAGGGAAGGACAGGTCACAGGGTCCTTGACCAACCATTTTCTCAACCTCATTTCCCAGCTATGGAAATTGGCCACACAGCAAATTCAGGAGGATCCTTTCTGTGCCCCAAATGCCCCTCCAACCGTCCGCCTCAGCTTGGAGATTCCCTCCTTGGTGCTTTAAGACAGGCATTCTGCGAGTGTGAAGAGAACTCTGGTCTGAAAGTCAGGAAACCTGGGGTCTAGGCTCTGTATAATATTATCATCCTACCTCTATGGACCTTGGTCTTCCCAACTGTAAAAGGAGACACTGAACAAGATGAGCTGTGAACTGTTCTACCTACGCTATGCAGAGAGGCCAAAACCAGGTTTCAAGCTGGAACAAAAATTCCATCCCCAGAGGGGGCTTTGACAGAGGGGAATCTGCTAACATATTTGGTTTTCCTGCCCAAGGAAAGAAGGGATTTCCCGAAGTTGATCTGGTGTAGTGTAAGGAGGGTACAGTTTTGAATATGAGTACCGTAGGCCTGCCAACTTGATGTGACCTTGATGACATTAAAATGACTTTAATGATAACATTAAAAATAATTATGTAACTTTTATGACGGAGGGTGGTAGGACCACAAAGCTAGTTCTATTATCCTACCATGCACTGTTTGTTTTGCGTTATCTCAAACACAGCATCTCTGTTAAAAGGAATGTCTCTTTTGCAAGATGAGGAAACTGAGGCCCGGAGAGGGTAGGTGGAGTCACTGCCCCCTACGCCGTCGCTCCTCCGGGAGCCCCCTGACGGCCATGTCTCCGCAGGTGCAGCACCAGGGAGACCCCTTCGGGCTGCCAGGCTTCGCGCCACCGCGGTTGCCGGTAGCCGGCCTGAGCGCCCCGGCATCGGGCCACGCGAGCCTGCCGGCGCAGGAGCGGCTGCGGCTTGACGCCGCGGCGCTGGCTGAGCTGTCGCCGCTGTTGGACTTTGTGCGCCGCCGCCAGGCCGAGCTGAACCCGCGCGCGGCGTGCCTGCTGCGGCGCCTGGAGGACGCGACGCTCCAGGCCCGGGCCCTAGGCGCCGCAGTTGAGGACGTGCTGTCCGCGCAGGGCTCCGAGACCCGAGGGCCCCGGCCCGAGCCCGCCGCTGCTCCAGCCGCCACCGCCGGCGTGTTCCCGGCCAAGGTGCTCGGGCTCCGCGTGTGCGGCCTCTACCGCGACTGGGTGAGCCGAACCGAGGGCGACCTGGGCCAGCTGGTGCCCGGGGGCCCAGGCTGAGCGCGGGCGCGGGGAGCAGCTCGCTGTCACCTCTAGAGTCTCTCTCCATCTCTATCAGTGTCTGATGTGCACGGACCGTCTCCATCCTCTGTGTGTCTGCCTTCTCTATTTGCTTTTTTGTGCTCTCTGTCTCTTTCTCTCTCTCGGTACCTCCTTGTCTCGGTATGTGACTTGCCATGTCCATCATTTTCCTGCTCTGTCCCCCACCCCCCACTTTTTCCCCATCGCTTGGCCCTGCCTCCATCTCTCTTAGTCTCCCACCATTACTCATCTCTGAGGGTCTTTTTGTCTCTTTTTCTCCATCTCTTGTCTCCCCATTGGCCCCATGTGAGCATGTGTACATCTCAGCTTCACCTGAAGGAGGGGACACTTCCTTGCTGTTTCCCTGTCCCTCTCTCTGACCTTTCCTGGGCTGTTGTGGGAAGGCTACTCCAGACAAATTTCAGCCACCTCCCCCAGGGGTCACTCCCTGGGCTGCCCTCCCCACCATCCCATCCCTTTGGGCCCTGCCCCCCTTTCCCTTTGATGTCCTTCCTCTCCTTCACTCCCCTCTGCCCTATCCCTGCACATCCCCTCCCCCAGGTCTGTGGAGAGAAAAAAATCAACACTTTTAAGAGTTTTATTTCTGAGAATAAATTAATTTTTTGTAAATAAAATGTTTAATAATAACAAAAAAATGCTAAAGTTATCAACATATGGACTTGTTGAAAATGGGGAGACACCTTTGAGAAGAATAAGATTCTTGGGTTGCATCCTGGTCCCCCAGACATAACCACAAGCCACAGTATTAATAGGAAATTCATGACAGCCCCAGGCCAGGGGTGCAATCTATCAACCCAGAACAGGAAGTGGATGTGTCCTGAGCAGGAAACAGATGTGACATGAGTCCTTAGTTTTCAAGAACTGGATTTCCATTGATCGGGAAGTTAAGTAAGCCCCATTAAGATGGGAAGTTGGAACAGTGATCACAGTCAGGGAGGTAGACTAGGGTAAGAAATGAACTCCAGCACGAAGAGAATCCTAACTGCTCAGAAAGTCCTAATCTTCATATAGGAAGCAAGGCAGCCCCTGGGCCTCCCCAAAATTACAGAAAGGGGAAAATCTCCAGGAGGGCTCAGAAAAGAGACCAACTGTCCTTTCCTTGCAGAGTGGGAAGTGAAGACTCTTAAAGAGGCACTTCTTGCCACCCAGGAAATAGGCAACCAGTACCACTGGATTGGGAATCCATGAAGTAATATCCATAGGGTCCCACCCAGATTTGGAAGGGAGGCTGTAGGACCTAGGCAGGAAGGCCTAGGCAATAGGAACTTGAGGCCTTGTTTCTAGGAAATATTCCCAAATACATGGCACATAAGCCCTGTCTGCTAGACAAGATTTATCTCCTTTCTAGCCAAGCATCAAGGCACAGAAGAGTCCACTGTGAAAGAAGAGATTTTGTAGCTTCTGATAGGAAATCCCACCACCTCTATCCAGGGTATTTGACCTTGAGCAAAGCCAAGTCCCTCACAGCTCGGTCTGTCCAGTGGCCATATTCCCGGGTCACTATATAGCCTCGACATTTCCTCTCGAAGGCTGAGGCCCCAAAGGGCACAAGCCCAAGAGTGTCCTCTTCAGGGGGGACGGGCAGGCCCAGAGCAGTCATGATGGTAGCCATGTTGCCCAGTAGACCTTGGGCCCTGAGTCTTGCAGCCCCAAGCTGAGCCAGCAGGATAGGACTGCCAGGGTTCAGATCTCTCTGGTCGTCCCCCACAAGCTGTAGGTGCTGGGTCAAGGCCAGGAAGGCCCCCTGAGCATGGCTCAGCCGCTCCCCATCATCCAAGGCATGCCAGGTCTTGAAGGAGATGGCAGCAGGAGGCAGGCTGCTGAGCTGGAGCTCAAGGGCTGAGAAGCCAGGGTCACTAAAGGGGCTGCCCTGGTACTGGAGCTGCATGAGGGACAGAGACAGACAGGAGTGAGGAGACCAAAGGAGTGCTCTGGGGCTCCCTGAACTTCACATCTGCCTTCTATGAGACTAGCATCTTCCCAGGGAGCAGTGCCTCTCACTACCTCTCAGAAAATTGGTGGGATGTGCTAGCACAGAGCTTGGGCTCTGTTAGGATCCAATTTAGATTCTTCCAAGTACAAGTTGTACAACTTTGATTCACAGCTTTAATAATTCCCATGTGGCAGTATTATCGTGAAGATGATAAGAAGTAATATACATAAAGCATTTAGCACAGTACCTAACATATAATAAGGGCATGATAAGCCACTGTTAATTAATATATTTATATTAATATGATGAACACTGATATCATGACCTATAAATCATCTATTGTAATATTCTCAATCTATATTGTCAATGTCATTATAGCCCTATACATTTCTATTTTATTTACAGCATTTAGTTATGTTTGTTAATTTTATTATACTCATTAATAAATAATTGTTAATATTATTAAATTTAGTTTAGCCTTCTCCATTAAAGTTCTTGCCTCTGTAGACCTCGAGCCACAGAATCTTAGTGCACACTGATAAAGCCCCTAATTGGTAGATCACCTAGTCCTAGATCCCCATTTTGCAGGTGGAGAAATTGAGGCTCAGGGTGCCCACAGCCACCCCTGGAACAATGGTAGATAGGGGACTGGAAACCAGATTTTACTAACTTCACAAGGGTCTGGAATATACTTCATTGGAGGCGTCAAACCCTGGAGCCACCAGGGGTAGGTCATGTAACCTGGGGAAGAAGACAGGCCTAAGATGGGGTCAGCAGACAGGAGCTTTGGTCAACAGGATCCCTGCACCTGTTTTAGACACATTCATATCCAAAATTTTAACAAGCACTGCATGGCTCAACTAGAAAACATCTGGGTCAGACCCAGTCACAGGCTGCCAGTCTGAACTTCTAGACAGTTGGTAGTGGGGTGTGGGGGGGGGCATTGGCATCTAATGCCACAGACCTGCTTTAAAATCCTGGCACTGCCAGTTATTAGCTATGTGACCTCTGGCAAATTATTCACCCTCTCTAAGACTCAGTTAACTTATCAGTAAAATAGATTATACTTCCATCTCAGAACTGTTTGAGGAGTCAGTAAGGTAATGGGATAGAGTACCCAGCATGGCACAAGGCTCAACTAGGCAAACAGCACGATGTGATTGTAGGAATAATCAGAACCCTGTAAAGCCCTTCCCTTTACAAGCTTCCTTTCAATCTTGTAACTGTTCTGAGAGGTCAGCAAAGGCAGGATCACCATTTTGTTTTGCAGATAAAGAAGCTGAGACCAAGAGAGAAGGAATGACTTTGTCCAAGGTCACTAGCTGTCAATGACAGCATTCTGTGGCTGTATCTCTAGTAGACAGTGCCCCTGGACCCTTAGACCCATTGGAAGAGTCTTCTCCTGGCCTTGTTCTGCTTCCCCTACCCAGGGCTGGGCCAGGAGGGCAGGTCCCTCTCCCTTCATCTCTGTTCATGCCCAGTGTCGCTCACGTAAGTCTGGAGCAGTGTAGATGTATTCTTCTGCATGTAGAGGGCCAGGCTGTAGGCTTGATTGATAGGCTCAGCTGGGGAGATGGGGGCCCCTGGACTGAGGGGTGGCAGCAGAAGGGTCAGCAGGCAGAGGGGGGCTGACAGAAGAAATCAGAGGTGAGCACCGAGTCCCTGACTCCACCTGCTTATTCATTCATTCTTCAAAACAACTCCTCAAATGGGTGCAGCCCTTATGACTTATAACAATCTGTGTATCCAAGTCAGGGTAGAATCATCCTATAAAGAGATTATTTCCAGCCCAGAACATTACCCTGAACTCCAGACCCATGTATTCAACTTCCTGCTTGACATTTTCCCTTGGATTTCAACCAGCAACTCAAACTTGAAATGTCCAATACTCAGCTCTATATCCCCACCCCTACCCACCTCCCCAAGTCTTCCCATCTCAGGTTATAGCACTTCCAGTCCTCCAGTTGCTCAGGTCAAAACCCTGGGGCGCTCTTTGATACCTTCTCTGTTTCTCTGCACATTCAGCCCTACAGCAAATCCTGTGGACTCTGCCCTTAAAACATAATCAGTTTAGGTCTCTGTTTTTTGATCTGAGTGCTTATGACAAGGATATGTTCACTTCATGAAAATTCATTGAGCTGTTCACTTGTGACTTGTGCAGTTTTCTGTAATTTGTTATTTTCGGTGAAAAATCTTAAATGATGAAAAGATATATCCAGAATCTAACTACTCCTCTCCTTCCACTGCTACCACCAGCATGTCTCCCCAGACTATTACAGTCACCTCCCCACTGGTCTCTGCTCCCACCCTTGCCTCCCCTCTCCCCTCCACAACGCCCCATATCCAAGGTCCCTCCTCTGTCCGAAACGTCCTGTGGCTCCCACCTCACCCAGTGAAACCAAAGTCCTCCATGTGGCCTAGAAGTCCTGTGCCTCTGCACTGGCCTCCTTTCTGTTCTGCAGCCTTTCCCACTCAGGCCTTGCCCCTTGCTGGGCCCTGCCAGAACTACCCTCCAAACCTTTCCAAGGCTTGGCCTCTTCAGATAAGCTGTCCTGACAGCATATAAGAAGCCCTTCCCTCTCCCTGATTTAGTCTTCAGAGCCTTGCTCTTTGAAGCTACCTGATTTATTTGTCTACTTGCTTGTCATTGTCTCTTCCCTTAGAATGTTGACTCCAGGAAAGAGGAAACCTCACCTGGTTCATTCACTGCTGGTTCCCCAGCACCTAGCACAGAGCTTAAATACTTGTTGAGTGAATTAATGCTGCTATGAACATCCTTACCCTGACCTCTTCGGGCACTGTTGAAAGTGGAAATATCTGGATTGGAGGCTATGCTCATTTTAAATGTGAGTAAATGCTGACAAATTGTCTTCTTAAGGTCAGGCCTAGTTTGTGTTTCCACCAACAGCGTGAGGCTCAGGGAGGAGGGAAATTACCTACGGTCACCAGCAGGAAGAGATGGAGATAAGAAGCAAAGCAGAATGGACTTTTTTGTGCCCGTTTTCACATTCCTGAGTTCTCAGAAGTTCAGAATTTAAAGGCTGAAAGTGAAGGCCCATTCATTCATTCATTCATTCATTCAACAAACTTGAATCCTTGCACTCACCTTCTTTCACATTGGCATTATAATTTACTTACTAATTATGTGTATTGTCTGTCTGCAGAATGAAATCTCCATGAGACCATAGATTTTTGTCTGTTCACTGCTGTATCCCCAAATACTATCTAGCACATAATAGGCACTCAATAAATATTTCTTCAATTAATGAATGAAAGATTAATGCAGTCATCTGTGTGTAAGAATTTAGAGTTTCCCAGCATATACAAAGATAGCCAGGCACATGAGTTCAGTGGGCCAGAGGTCCCAGGCAGTACTCTACCCACCCACCCTCAGTCTTGGTCCTGGTACCCAGTCTCCCTCACTCACCCAGCAGACAGCTCATGCTCTTTCCTTGGCTCCTTCCTCTCTGAAGTCTCTAGGTTGTTCTAGGGCACCTGTCTTTCTTCCCCTCAGGTAGCTTTATAGCTGGGGCTGAGCCCTGGGGCCGCCCAGGAGGGAGGGAAGAAGTCACACCCTGGGTTGGGGGGACAGGTGCAGAAGCCCCAGAAACAGGGAATAGGCAGGGAAAGGGACACTGAGGTGACACCTTAGTCCCCACAGCCCCCAAAGTCGACCTTAAACCCTAGTTGTTGGGAGGGAGGGGGCAAGGGCGGGGAGGGGATTATAGGGGGACAAAGGGGCCGCCCTGCTCCCTGCTGCTCTGCACGTCCTGGGATCCAGTTTCCCGTGAGGAGGCGGCCCCCTGCTCCGCCCCATGGGGACCCAGGCATTGGGCCTTGGCTTCCAAGGAGTTTGGAAAAGGGACAGGAGGGGTGGCATGTGAGTGACATCACCCAAACCCAGGTGCACCCTTAGACACAGGAGCATGAGCATGTCTGCACACATGTTGGCACATGGGCACACACATGCTAGACGTGCACACACTTAAATACATTCATTCATTCAAGTGTACATTGGCACCTACTGTGTGCTGGTCCCTGTTCCAGGTGCTGGGATAGAGCAGGGAATAAATCAGACAGAAATCCATGCCCTCATGGAGATGACTTTCTAACAGACATGCTTACACACGTGTTGTAGCACACACATACATCAGACCTACACATGTTAGAGAAAGCCAGACAGAGCAGACACACATATACATGGGGTGTGCATGCATCATGGCCACAGTGCATGCACACAGACATGAGTGCAGCCAGGGGTTAGGAGATCTAGCCATGTCTCAGTCTTGCTATCCTGGGAGATCTTGGGCCGGTGGTTGCCCTCTACCCAAACACAGCACACACAGACATACACATGCACCTGAGAACCTTCTGCCCAGGGAAGCCTTGTGGCAGATTGGGAGGGCAGGGAGACAGGTACTGGGTTCTGGACCCTCTCCAGAGCTCCCTCTGTATCTCCATAGGGGAGCAGTGTTCCGCAATTCTCAGCCCCTGTTCATCGGCTGCATCAGAGAGTGGTCAGTCATACCCCCACCCTGTTTCCTTCCTTTTTGCGGTGGAATACTCTCCTCCCTCCTGCCCTGTTTGGGGCTGGTGTGGAGGGAGGAGGCCCACCCCTTCCCGTGAAAACAGGAGATACATTGTTCATTCATTCACCCATGTATACATTCAATCAGCAGATATTGACAGAGCACCTACCTGGAGGCTGGCTCTGGGATAAATAATAAGGCTGGTCAGGTCCCTTCATCCCAGGTGTGGTCTAGTTGGGCAGACCACCAAACATGTGATCTGATACCAAACCGCATTTCCTAAAGCAGTGAGGTGTGAGAATAAGCCAAAATAGGTTGATGTGATTAGCTGGGGATGGAAGAGACTCAGATAAGGAGCCTGAGGAGGCCCAGAGAGAGGCAGTTACTTACCTGGGGTCACACAGCAAGGCCAGGACAGAGCCTAGACATTGGTCCCCAGCATCGGATTGGGCCTGGAGTGTCTCAGATATGAACTGTGAGCTGAAGGAGGGAGGAGGCTGAGAGAAGGACAGGTTGTGAGGCATGGGATCCTAAATTGGGTCTCCAAGGCTAGGGGCTACAAGAACAACCAGGCAGGGCCTGTACTGAGCAGGCAGTGATATCAGGGGATTAGACTGGGCCCATTGAGTGGGTGCACTGAGATGTGGGCCAGAACAGGTAGTGGAGGAAGAGAAGGAGGAGGAGGAGTACAGGAGGGGAGGAGAAGAGGGAGGCAGTTACTCTATCTGGTGCTATTCTCAGGCAGACAGGATGTGGGGCTAGGCCTCACTGGACAGGACAGGCTCACCCTTACCCAACCCCCCACCCCCACCTCCTTCTCAGGGGCTTTGCTTCCTCTCTCTCTGGTCCTTCATAGCTAGAGGAATTGGCCCCCAGCCCAGGCCCAGCTTCCTCCCCAGGCAGAAGTCTGTCCTGGCAGAGATCATCAGCTCCCCTGCCCCATGTACAAAGAAGACACCTCAGTGAGTTGTCTGAGGAAGACAGGAGCATAATGGTTCCAAGTGGGAGCTCTACAAAGCCAAGCTGAGGAATCTGGTCTGCTGAGAGCATGTGATGTCAGGGAATGCCCACGTCAGGGTCTTGATGGGGTAGCTGGCCCAAGGGGCAGAAAGGATGCGTGAAGAAAGGCCCTCAACACAGGACTACCAGGGTGAGGAGCACAGCCCATTCCATTCATTGATTCCATGAGCCTTTGCACCACCATTCCAGAGACTGGGATGGTGGTGAACCCAAGAGCGAGGGTTCCTGCCCTCCTGGATCACACAGCCTTTCAGCTCAACCTTCTTCACTGTCATCACTAACATTTCTTGAGCGCTCACTAGGGGCCTGGTGTTGTTCTAAACTCTCTCTGTACATTAACTCATGTTTCCTTTACAAAACCCCATGGAGTGGATAGTACTGTTTCTCCACTTTACAGATGAGGAGATGGAGGCACAGCAAGGTTAAGTGATTCATTCAGGGTCACACAGTTAGTAGGGAGCAGTAGTAGGATTTGAGCTCAGGTTCCAGAGCCAGGGCTCTATACTGTTATTACCATCTCTAGTCTCTGGGGTATGACACTTTCCAGTCTATGAGCCCTTTCCACAGCCCTTGTCACTCTGAGTTCCCATCAGGGTTATCTGACAAGGGGCTCTCATTCCTATGTTGCAGATGAGATGCAGGGGAAGGAAAAAGAATCACATTTCTTAGCCTCTGTTATGGTCCAGTCACTTTACATACATAGACATTATTCCATTTAATCCTTAGAACAACCCTGTGAAGTAGGTCTTATGATTATTACCCCCCCCCTTTTACAGAGGATGTTCAGAGGGGTTCAGTGGCTTGCCAAGAATACAGAGAGAATGAATTGTAGAGGCCTTGAAAATCAGGACTGGCTCCAATGTCCAGGCTGTTCTCTAAAATTCCCGGTTGTAGCTCCTCTGCTCTCCCATCTGCTGTTGCCATGCTGGGACATGTAGTTGGACACCATGATGACCAAGATGGAGACACAGATTCCCCAGTGCTCTGCCTGTATGTTTACCACTTAGGTGATCCGCTGGAACATATCCAGATATTACAATGAGTTTTAATTGTAAATGAGCAAGTACTATAGCTGTGGCATGATAGGGCTTGGTAATCAGGGACTCAATCATTCAGAGATGGGGGCTAAGATCAACCCAGCAGCAAGCTATGGAGACCAGTGGAAATACCAGCTGAAGCCAGGGGTAGAAGGGAAGAGGGAGGGCTAGACTTAGTGAGTGACAGAGGAAGGAGATGATGACCACCAGTTAAGGTTCTAGAACTAATTTTCCTCTTCTAAGTTTACCCAGAATTGTGACCAATCAGAATCTGGAGAAGCTGCACCAGGATCGAGTGGACTTCATGGGAAAAGCAACTAGATCTGAGCAGTGCGAAGGTGAACTGTAGTGCACACTGTTGGTGCCCTATCCTGCTCCCTTCACCAATAGTACATCCATCAATCCATTGTCCAGTTGCGTCTTCCTCTGGAGAACTGCTCAGCATCCTTCCTCCTGGCAGACCTTGGCCAATGACAGACTGGCACATATGTATAAAAGGTCTTACCTCCATGTGGAACTAACTTGGTGGTGCAATTTGGGCTCCATAGCTTTCTCTGGGATCAGACCAAAGATGGTTGCCAGCCGAAACCACATTCTTGCTCAGCTTTTCCTCACTTTCCTATTACGATGACCTTATTATCCTTCTTCTGAAAACACTTCCCCAGTCACTTTGTCAAGAATCCCCATTTTGGGCTTTGGGAACCTAATGTAAGGCAAATCCCTTTCTAACATCTTTTTTAAAAAAAAGATAGAGGACATTGTTTTAGGATCATGGGAAGATGGCGGCATGAGTAGTTCAGTGCAAATCTCCTCCCCAAAATGTATATATTTATGAAAATACAAAAATACAACATTCCTAAAAGAGACACCAGTGGATGCAGTACAACAGCCAGGATACATATACATCTGCGAGAACTCAACATCACACGAAGGGGGTAAGATACAAGCCACGGCCAGGTGGGACCCGAACGCTCCCCAACCCCAGAACCCACCAGGAAGAAAGGAGTCAGAATGGGGAGGGAGTGGAAGCCCAGGACTGCTAAACAACCAGCTCTAGAAATCTGCACCAGGAGCGCAGACACAAGATGCACAGGGTGCTGGATATTAGAGAAACAGAAAAGCAAAACCTGCATGCAGTTCCCTGCAACCAGCGCCCCTGAGACAAAAGAAAAGCAAGTTCTTTTTGCACGTCTTAAAGAGACAGGGACCCCACAGCTGGACGAAGTCATCCTGACACACTTAGCCAGCATCTGGGAATCCCGGGAATTTTAAGCGCCCTAAACCCCTGGGCAGCAGCACAGCTCTGAAGCCCCTCATGGCACTAAGCAGCCTGCCAGTCATTCCCCCAACAGGTGCAGACACTGGCACACCAGCCCAGTAGTGGGAGAGTGGCAGCGTGCGTCAGGGGCAGCAGCGCCGGAGGGGACCAGGAGTGGCTCTTGTGGGCTGGCGGTGCCAGAGAGGATTCGGAGCGGCTTGTACGAGCCCGCCATAGCGGCGACCAAACAGCCCAGAAGCGGCCCACAAGCGCCGGCAGTAGTGGCGCCAGAGGAGCCTGGAAGAGGTCCTCGCGGGAGAGGCCCACGCACTCCTGCAGCAGTGCCAGAGGGAGCAGCTGCACTCCCAGCAGCTGACCAGAATCCCAGCCTGATGCACAGCCACCTAGGCCAGACCCAAAGGCCGCTGCTGGCACACAGCTGCCCAGCAGGGGCGCCGCTATTGCGGAGGAGCGCACCTGGTGTGCCTGCCACTCCCTGCAGGGCTCCATGCTGCTCTGACGGAGACCCCACCCACAGCCTATGGGATTAACCCAGTGGCTGCTCCAGGAGTGCAGGTAACCGACACAGGCAGCAGAGAAGGGCAAGGCATCCAGAAAGCAGGAAAGGACTTTCTTCTCCCAGCTGACACACCCGCAACCTGCCTACAGCCACTGCTATCACCATGAAAAGGCAAAAAAATTGAGTCCAGTCCAAAATAGTTCAGACAACACCTGAGAGAGGATCTACAGAGACAGATCTAACCAGTCTCCCTGAAAAAGAATTCAAAATAAAAATCATAAACATGCTGACAGAGCTGCAGAGAAATATACAAGAGCTAAGGAATGACATCTGGAGGGAGATTACAGAAATGAAACAATCTCTGGAAGGATTTATAAGCAGAATGGATAAGATGCAAGAGGCCATTGATGGAATAGAAACCAGAGAACAGGAACACATAGAAGCAGATTCAGAGAGATAAAAGGATCTCCAGGAATGAAACAATATTAAGATAACTGTGTGACCAATCCAAAAGGAACAATATCTGCATTATAGGGGTACTAGAAGAAGAAGAGAGAGAAAAAGGGATAGAAAGTGTCTGTGAAGAAATAATTGCTGAGAACTTCCCTAAACAGGGGGAGGAAATAGTTGCTAAGAATACAGAGGCACACAGAACTCCCGAGAGACGGGACCCAAAGAGGACAACACCAAGACACATAATAATTAAAATGGAAAAGATCAAAGACAAGGACAGAGTATTAAAGGCATCCAGAGAGAGAAAAGGTCACATACAAAGGAAAACCCATCAAGCTACCATCAGACTTCTCAAAAGAAAACTTACAGGCCAGAAGAGAATGGCATGATATATTTAATGCAATGAAACAGAAGGGCCTTGAACCAACAATACTGTAGCCAGCACGATTATCATTTAAATATGAAGGAGGGATTAAACAGTCCCCAGACAAGCAAAAGTTGAGGGAATTTGCCTCCCACAAACCACCTCTTCAGGGTATTTTAGAGGGACTGCTCTAGATGTGAACACTCCTAAAAAGAGCACAGAACAAAAGGCCCAACATATGAAGAATGGAGGAGGAGGAATAAGAAGGGAGAGAAATGATCATCAGACTGTGTTTATAATAGCTCAATAAGTGAGTTAAGTTAGACAGTGAGGTAGTAAAGAAGCTAACCTTGAACCTCTGGTAACCGTGTATCTAAAGCCTGCAATGGCAATAAGTACATATCTTTCAATAAATACTCTAAATGTAAATGGACTGAATGCACCAATCAAAAGACACAGAGTAACAGAATGCATAAAAAAGCAAGAACCATCTTATGCTGCTTAAAAGAGACTCACCTCAAACCCAAAGACATGCACAGATTAAAAGTCAAGGGATGGGAAAAGATATTTCATGCAAACAACAGGGAGAAAAAAGCAGGTATTGCAATACTAGTATCAGACAAAATAGACTTCAAAACAAAGAAAGTAACAAGGGATAAAGAAGGACATTACATAATGATAAAGGGCTCAGTCCAACAAGAGGATATAACCATTATAAACATATATTCCCCCAATACAGGAGCACTAATATATGTGAAACAAATACTAACAGAATTAAAGAAGGAAATAGGATGCAATGCATTCATTTTGGGAGGTGTCAACACACCACTCGCTCCAAAGGACAGATCCACCAGACAGAAAATAACTAAGAACACAGAGGCACTGAACAACACAGTAGAACAGATGGACCTAATAGACATCTATAGAACTCTACATCCAAAAGCAACAGGATACACATTCTTCTCAAGTGCACATGGAACATTCTCCAGAATAGACCACATACTAGGCCTCAGTAAATTCCAAAAGATTGAAATCCTACCAACCAACTTTTCACACCACAAAGGTATAAAACTAGAAATAAATTGTACAAAGAAAGCAAAAGGGCCCACAAACACATGGAGGCTTAACAACATGCCCCTAAATAATCAATGGATCAATGACCAAATTAAAATGGAGATCCAGCAATATACAGAAACAAATGACAACAAAAACACAAAGCCCCAACTTCTGTGGGATGCAGCAAAAGCAGTCTTAAGAGGAAAGCATATAGCAATCCAGGCATATTTAAAGAAGGAAGAAAAATCCCAAATGAATAGTCTAATGTCACAATTATCAAAATTGGAAAATGAAGAACAAATGAGGTTTAAGGTCAGCAGAAGGATGGACATAATAAAGATCAGAGAAGAAATAAATAAAATTGAGAAGAATAAAACAATAGAAAAAATCAATGAAACCAAGAGCTGGTTCTTCAAGAAAAAAAACAAAATAGATAAGCCTCTAGCCAGACTTATTAAGAGAAAAAGAGAGTCAACACACATCAACAGAATCAGAAATGAGAAAGGAAAAATCACAACGGACCCCACAGAAATACAAAGAATTATTAAAGAATACTATGAAAACCTATATGCTAACAAGCTGGAAAACCTAGGAGAAATGGAAACAGAAAACCTAAACAGACCAATTACCAGCAACGAAATTGAAGCGGTAATCAAAAAACTACCCAAGAACAAAACCCCCGGGCCAGATGGATTTACCTAGGAATTTTATCAGACATACAGAGAAGACGTAATACCCATTCTCCTTAAAGTTTTCCCAAAAATAGAAGAGGAGGGAATACTCCCAAACTCCTTCTATGAAGCCAACATCACCCTAATACCAAAACCAGGCAAAGACCCCACCAAAAAAGAAAACTACAGACCAATATCCCTGATGAACGTAGATGCAAAAGTACTCAACAAAATATTTGCAAAACGAATTAAAAAATACATCAAAAGGATCATACACCATGACCAACTGGGATTCATCCTAGGAATGCAACGATGGTACACCATTCGAAAATCCATCAACATCATCCACCACATCAACAAAAAGAAGGACAAAATGGACATGATCATCTCCATAGGTGCTGAAAAAGCATTCGACAAAATTCAACATCCATTCACGATAAAAACTCTCAACAAAATGGGCATAGAGGGCAAGTACCTCAACATAATAAAGGCCATATATGATAAACCCACAGCTAACATCATACTGAACAGCAAGAAGCTGAAAGCTTTTCCTCTGAGATAGGGACCAAGACAGGGATGCCCACTCTCCCCACTGTTATTCAACATAGTACTGGAGATCCTAGCCACGGCAATTAGACAAAACAAAGAAATACAAGGAATCCAGATTGGTAAAGAAGAAGTCAAACTGTCACTATTTGCAGATGACATGATACTGTACATAAAAAAATCTAAAGACTCCACTCCAAAACTACTAGAACTGATATTGTAATACAGCAAAGTTGCAGGATACAAAATTAACACACAAATCTGTGGCTTTCGTATACACTAACAATGAACTAATAGAAAGAGAAATCAGGAAAACAATTCCATTCACAATAGCATCAAAAAGAATAAAATACCTAGGAATTGAAAGACCAAGGAAATGAAAGATCTATATCATGAAAACTATAAGACACTCTTAAGAGAAATTAAAGAGGACACTAATAAATGAAAACATCCCATGCTCCTGGCTAGGAAGAATTAATATTGTCAAAATGGCCATCCTGCCCAAAGCAACATACAGATTCGATGCAATCCCTATCAAATTACCAACAGCATGCTTCAATGAACTGGAACAAATAGTTCAAAAATTCACATGGAAACACCAAAGACCCCAAATAGCCAAAGGAATCCTGAGAAGGAAGAATAAAGTGGGGAGGGGATCTCACTCCCCAACTTCAGGCTCTACTACAAAGCCATAGTAATCAAGACAATTTGGTACTGGCACAAGAACAGAGGCACAGACCAGTGGAACAGAAAAGAGACTCCAGACATTATCCCAAACATACATGGCCAATTAATATACGATAAAGGAGCCATGGACATACAATGGGGAAATGACAGTCTCTTCAACAGATGGTGCTGGCAAAACTGGACAGTTACCTGTAAGAGAATGAAACTGGATCACTGTCTAACCACATACACAAAAGTAAATTTGAAATGGATCAAAGACCTGAATGTAAGTCATGAAACCATAAAACTGTTAGAAAAAAACATAGGCAAAAATCTCTTGGACATAAACATGAGTGACTTCTTCATGAACATATCTCCCCAGGAAAGGGAAACAAAAGCAAAAATGAACAAGTGGGACTATATGAAGCTGAAAAGCTTCTGTACAGCAAAGGACACCATCAATAGAACAAAAAGGCATCCTACACTATGGGAGAACATATTCATAAATGACAGATCCAACAAAGGGTTGACATCCAAAATATATAAAGAGCTCACACAACTCAACAAACGAAAAGCAAATAATCCAATTAAAAAATGGGCAGAGGAGCCGAACAGACAGTTCTCCAAAGAAGAAATTCAGATGGCCAACAGACACATGAAAAGATGCTCCACATCGCTTGTCATCAGAGAAATGCAAATTAAAACCACAATGAGATATCACCTCACACCAGTAAGGATCGCCGTCATCAAAAAGACAAACAACAACACATGTTGGCGAGGTTGTGGAGAAAAGGGAACCCTCCTACACTGCTGGTGGGAATGTAAACAAACTAGTTCAACCATTGTGGAAAGCAGTACAGAGGTTCCTCAAAATAGAAATACCATTTGACCCAGGAATTCCACTTCTAGGAATTTACCCTAAGAATGCAGCACTCCAGTTTGAAAAAGATAGATGCACCCCTATGTTTATCGCAGCACTATTTACAATAGCCAAGAAATGGAAGGAACCTAAATGTCCATCAGTAGATGAATGGATAAAGAAGATGTGGTACATATACACAATGGAATATTACTCAGTCATAAGAAAAAAACAGATCCTACCATTCGCAACAACATGGATGGAGCTAGAGGGTATTATGCTCAGTGAAATAAGCCAGGCAGAAATGGACAAGTACCAAATGATTTCACTCATATGTGGAGTATAAGAGCAAAGGAAAACTGAAGGAACAAAACAGCAGCAGAATCACAGAACCCACGAATGGACTAACAGTTACCAAAGGGAAAGGAACTGGGGAGGATGGGTGGGAAGGGAGGGATAAGGGTGGAGAAAAAGAAAGAGGGCATTACGGTTAGCATGTATAGTGTGGGGGGTGGGGCACGGGGAGGGCTGTGCAACACAGAGAAGACAAGTAGTGATTTTACAGCATCTTACTATGCAGATGGACAATGACTGTGAAGGGGTATGTGGGGGGGACTTGGTGATGGGGGGAGCCTAGTAAACATAATGTTCTTCATGTAATTGTAGATTAAAGATACCAAAATAATAAATAAATAAAGATAAAGTGATAGATAAAATATTTAAGTGTGAAAGAGATCTGTTACATTGTTAAACAAAGATATAGAAAATTAAAAGCTTGGGCTTGCAACATTATAACAGCCAAGACACAGAAACAACCTAAGTGTCCATGACAGATGAGTGGATAAAGAAAATGTATAGACCTACAACAGAGTACCATTCAGCCATTAAAAAAAAGGAAATCCTGCTATTTGCAACAACATGAATGCATCTTAAGGGCATTATACTAAGTAAAATAAGTCAGACAGAGAAAGACAAGTAGTGTATGACCTCATTTGTATGAAGAATCTCAAAAATGCAAACTCATGGAAAAAGAGATCAGATTTGTGACTGCCAGAAGTAGGGGGTGGGAGGTGGGAGAATTCTGTGAAGCTAGTCAAAAGACACAAACTTCCAGTTATAAGATAAGCAAATACTGACGATGTGATGTACAGAATGGTAACTATAGTTAGCACAGCTATATGGTATTATTTGAAAGTTGCTAAGAGAATAAATCCTAAAAGTTCTTATCAGAGGGAAAAAAATAGTTTTTTTGTAACTATATGAGGTGATGGATGTTAACTAAAGTTATTGTGGTAATCATTTCCCTATATATATATATATATATATATATATATATATATATATATATGTTAATGCCTTATGCTATACACCTTTAATTTATACAGTGATATATGTTAATTATATCTTGATTAAACTGAAGAAAAATAAAATAAAATATAAGCTGCATCTAAGGGAAAGCCTTCTGAAACAAGTCACAATACAATACCCATAAAGTATAAAGTAAAATAAATTTAAATACATTTCTCTCTTCCTTTTTTTTTTTTTTTTTTTGCTGTTAAGTACACCTAGATATTGTTCGTGGTCACTGACATGCACTCTCTCACAATACAGAACACTAATGGGTTATGCCTCCATGAACACTTTCACCAGTATCCTGATGATTTTAGAATAATGTTCATAAATTCTTTGACATGCCTTCCTTCAAAAGGAGGAGGCTGAATTCTTCTGCACTTGAATGTGTGCTCATTCTAGTGACTTGCTAGTAACAACAGAATGTGGCATAGGGGATGTTGTGTGGCTTCTGAGGCTAGGTCATAAGAATTGTCTCTTTGAATACTTGCCCTTGAGACCCAGGACCCATGTTGCAAAGAATCCCTGGCCACGTGAGAGGCCACATGTGTAGGTGTTCTGGCTAACCGTCCCAGGCTAGCCCTCAGCCAGTAGCCAGCATTAATAACTACACATGTGAGTGAATGAACCTTCAGATGACTCCAGCTCTGAGCTTTTGAGTCTTCTAGCTGAGATCCCAAACACTGTGGAGCAGACACAAGCCATCCCTACTGTGCCCTGACTGAATATCTGACCCACAGAAACCATGAGAGATCATAAAGTATTGTGGTTGTTTAAAGCCACTAAATTTAGGAAACAGTAGATAACTAAAACACAAACAGCATGAAATAAAATACATAAAAATGAAGAGCAAATGAATGACAGACACAAAAGCAATTTGCAGAAAGAATCCAGATTGTTCAAAACACAAAGTAAACCCAAAGTTTTTAACACTCAGACTTCTTAGTATTTCTTAAACCTTCAACACTTCATATGCAACCGAGCTGGTTTTCTCATAAATAAGTGTAAGTTGTGTTAAATATGTGAAAAGTAGCATGCAGAAGAAACTTTTGTTTGGCGTACTGAAAAACCAAATTGGATCTTCTGTGCAAGGACTTGAGTGTGAATATGCTTCCCAGCCACAATGAGGAGGATAAGTGTGAAAATACCCCAAGGCCCAATTCCTCCACTCTACCTACAAACCAATCCCTTTCTTTCTCACAAAAGAGATCAAATCCATGAATCAAGAGAATGAGAAAGGGAGCAGCTAGGTGCAACATCCTATGAAGTAAATATTGTGAGGATCATATCTAATGGATGAGGGTCACAAAATACCCCTGACAGCTAGTGGTAAAACCAGGTCTCTAAACCAAGTCTGATTCCAGACTTTAGTGGACAAAAAATCCCCTGGGATGCTCTTACAAATACAGATTCCTGGTCACCAATCAGAGATTCTATAGGGCCAAGAAGCCAGGCATCTGCATGCTTAGTATGGGGCCACCTCTTCTCATCCCATTACCCAGGGGGTTCTGGGTCCCACGTTGAGGGATACTGAATAATACATACAACTCTGTCTTCCATACAGGCCCAGGCCTGGCAAAAGCAAGCAAACAAACAAAAAACACACAAGAGGTAATGAACCTGTTATGGATTAAAGAGATTCAGGGACAAAACAACAGAAATAGTTATCTATTGCTGTATAACAAGTTACCCCCAAACTTAGTGGATTAAGAAAACAAGATTTATTATTTAAGTTTCTGTGGGTCAGGAATTTGGACTGAGAAGCTCTCACAAGGCTAAAGTGAAGGTCAGGGCTGTAGTCATCTCAAGGGGCATGAGTATCTGCTTCCAAGTTCACTCATGTGGCATTAGCAGAATTCAATTCCTCTAGGGTTGTTGGTCTGAAGGATTCAGTCCTTTCCTGGCTATTAGCTAGAAGCTGCTCTCAGCAATTTGTCAAGCAGTTCACAGAATGACATCTTGCTTCTTCACAGAAGCTGAGAAGAGCCAAAGAGAGTTGTCGGTTCCTGCCTGTCTATGACCCACAGATAAGGGAGGAGACGCGAACAGATATCAAAAACCTGAAAGGACCAGCCAGGGGACTCGAGGCGTAACAGCACAAGAGTGGTGCTGAGAGGGCACCCTTCATATTTATTGAGCAAATACATGTTAACAACAATAGAATTCTGTGGAGGGGACTTAATAGACAACCATTAACTAACTCTAAACTCAATTCTCCGCAGTCTTCAGTTTCCTGGGGTGCGACGTCCTACAAAGTATTGAAACAATAGCAAGAGCAATTAGGTCACAGAAACTGTTTTGGTCTTGTTTGTTCTGTTCCTGATCACTTATCAGGAATTACAGGAAAAATAATCAAGTCATATATGATTATACATTTGATTTCTATACTTGATTTATATATTAATCCCACATTTCCCCCTGCTTCTTTTTTCTTTTTTTTGGTATCATTAATCTACAATTACATGAGGAACATTATGTTTACTAGAGTCCCCCCTTCACCAAGTCCCCCACACATACCCCAGTAGTCACTGTCCATCAGCGTAGTAAGATGCTGTAGAATCACTACACGTTTTCTTTGTGTTGCACGGCACTCCCTGTGCGCCCATACACATTACACATGCTAATTGTAAGGCCCCCTTTCTTCTCCTTCCCCCTTATCCCTCCCTTCCCACCCATCCTCCCCAGTCCCTTTCCCTTTGGTAACTGTTAGTCCATTCTCGGGTTCTGTGATTCTGCTGCTGTTTTGTTCTTTCAGTTTTTCCTTTCTTCTTATATTTCACATATGAGTGAAATCATTTGGTACTTGTCTCTCCTTGGCTTATTTCACTGAGCATAATACCGTCTAGCTCCACACATTTTGTTGCAAATGGTAGGATCTGTTTTCTTCTTATGGCTGAATAATATTCCATTGTGTATATGTACCACATCTTCTTTATCCATTCATCTACTGATGGACATTTAGGTTCCTTCCATTTCTTGGCTATTGTAAATAGTGCTGCAATAAACATAGGGGTGCATCTGTCTTTTTTAAACTGGGATGCTGCATTCTTAGGGTAAATTCCTAGAAGTGGAATTCCTGGGTCAAATGGTATTTCTATCTTGAGCATTTTGAGGAACCTCCATACTGCTTTCCACAGTGGTTGAACTAATTTACATTCCCACCAATAGTGTAGGAGGGTTCCCCTTTCTCCACAACCTCACCAACATTTGTTGTTGTTTGTCTTTTTGATGACGGCGATCCTTACTGGTGTGAGGTGATATCTCATTGTGGTTTTAATTTGCGTTTCTCTGATGACTAACAATGTGGAGCATCTTTTCATGTGTCTGTTGGCCATCTGAATTTCTTCTTTAAAGAACTGTCTATTCAGCTCCTCTGTCCATTTTTTAATTGGATTGTTCACTTTTTGCTTGTTGAGATGTGTGAGCTCTTTATATATTTTGGATGTCAACCCTTTATTAGATCTGTCATTTATGAATATGTTCTCCCATAGGGTAGGATGCCTTTTTGTTCTATTGATGGTGTCCTTTGCTGTACAGAAGCTTTTCAGCTTGATATAGTCCCACTTGTTCATTTTTGCTTTTGTTTCCCTTTCCCGGGGAGATATGTTCATGAAGAAGTCATTCATGTTTATGTCCAAGAGATTTTTGCCTAAGTCTTTTTCTAAGAGTTTTATGGTTTCATGACTTACATTCAAGTCTTTGATCCATTTCAAATTTGCTTTAGTGTGTGTGGTTAGGCAGTGATCCAGTTTCATTCTCTTACAGGTAGCTGTCCAGTTTTGCCAACAGCAACTGTTGAAGAGGCTGTCATTTCACCATTTTATGTCTATGGTTCTTTTGTCATATTTTTTTTTCCTGATGAACGTTTTATTTATTTATTTATTTTTAATTTTATTTTGGTATCATTAATCTACAATTACATGAAGGACATTATGTTCACCAAGTTCCCCACATACCCATTCACAGTCACTGTCCATCAACATAGTAAGATGCTGTAAAATCACTACTTGTCTTCTCTGTGTTGCACAGCCCTCCCCATGCCCCACACACACACTATACATCTTAATCGTAATGCCCCCTTTCTTATTTCCTGCCCTTATCCCACCCTTCCCAACCATCCTCCACAGTCCCTTTCCCTTTGGTAACTGTTAGTCCATTCTTGGGTTCTGTGCTTCTGCTGCTGTTTTGTTCCTTCAGTTTTCTTTTGTTCTTACACTCCACATATGAGTGAAATCATTTGGTACTTGTCTTTCTCCTCCTGGCTTATTTAACTGAGGATAATACCCTCTAGCTCCATCCATGTTGTTGCGAATGGTAGGATCTGTTTTTTTTCTTATAGCTGAGTAATATTCCATTGTGTATATATACCACATCTTCTTTATCCATTCATCTACTCATGGACATTTAGGTTCCTTCCATTTCTTGGCTATTGTAAATAGCGCTGCAATAAACATAGGGGTGCATCTGTCTTTTTCAAACTGGAGTGCTGCATTCTTAGGGTAAATTCCTAGAAGTGGAATTCCTGGGTCAAATGGTATTTCTATTTTGAGCATTGTGAGGAACCTCCATACTGATTTCCACAATGGTTGAACTAGTTTACATTCCCACCAGCAGTGTAGGAGGGTTCTCCTTCTCCGCAACCTCGCCAACATTTGTTGTTGTTTGTCCTTTAGATGGTGGCAATCCTTACTGGTGTGAGGTGATATCTTATTGTGGTTTTAATTTGCATTTTTCTGATGACAAGCGATGTGGAGCATCTTTTCATGTTTCTGTTGGCCATCCGAATTTCTTCTTTGGAAAATTGTCCTTTCTGCTCCTCTGACCATTTTTTAATTGAATTATTTGCTTTTTGTTTGTTGAGGTGCATGAGCTCTTTATATATTTTGGATGTCAACCCTTTGTCAGATCTGTCATTTATGAATATATTCTCCCATACTGTAGGATACCTTTTTGTTCTATTGATGGAGTCCTTTGCTGTACAGAAGCTTTTCCGCTTGATATAGTCCCATTTGTTCATTTTTGCTTTTGTTTCCCTTGCCCGGGGAGTTATGTTCAAGAAGAGGTCACTCATGTTTATGTCTAAGAGATTTTTGCCTATATTTTTTTCTAAGAGTTTTATGGTTTCATGACTTACATTCAAGTCTTTGATCCATTTCAAATTTACTTTTGTGTATGGGGTTAGACAGTGATCCAGTTTCATTCTCTTACATGTAGCTGTCCAGTTTTGCCAGCACCATCTGTTGAAGAGACTGTCATTTCCCCATTGTATGTCCATGGCCCCTTTATCGAATATTAGTTGACCATATATGTTTGGATTAATGTTTGGAGTCTCTATTCTGTTCCATTGGTCTGTCGATCTGTTCTTGTGCCAGTACCAAATTGTCTTGATTACCGTGGCTTTGTAGTAGAGCTTGAAGTTGGGGAGTGAGATCCCCCCCTCTTTATTCTTCCTTCTCAGGATTGATTTGGCTATTTGGGGTCTTTGATGTTTCCATATGAATTTTTGAACTATTTGTTCCAGTTCATTGAAGCATGCTGTTGGTAATTTGATAGGGATTGCATCGAATCTGTATGTTGCTTTGGGCAGGATGGCCATTTTGACGATATTAATTCTTTCTAGCCAAGAGCATGGGATGAGTTTCCATTTGTTACTGTCCTCTTTAATTTCTATTAAGAGTGTCTTGTGGTTTTTGGGGTATAGATCTTTCACTTCCTTGGTTAGGTTTATTCCTAGGTATTTTATTCTTTTTGATCCAATTGTGAATGGAATTGTTTTTCTAATTACTCTTTCTGTTAGCTCATCGTGAGTGTATAGGAAAGCAACAGATCTCTGTGCATTAATTTTGTATCCTGCAGCTTTGCTGTATTCCGATATTAGTTCTATTAGTTTTGGCACTCCAAACTTCACTAGTCTTTAGGGTTTTTTATGTACAATATCATGTCATCTGCAAATAGTGACAGTTTAATTTCTTCTTTACTGATCTGGATTCCATGTATTCTTTATTTTGTTTAATTACCTTGTCTAGGACCTCCAGTACTATGTTGAATAACAGTGGGAAGATTAGGCATCCCTGTCTTGTTCCCAATCTTAGAGGAAAAGCTTTCGGCTTCTCGCTGTTAAGTATGATGTTGGCTGTGGGTTTTTCATATATGGCCTTTATTATTATGTTGAGGTATTTGTCCCCTATATCCATTTTGTTGAGGGTTTTTGTCATGAATGCATGTTGAATTTTGTCGAATGCTTTTTCAGCATCTATGGAGATGATCATGTGATTTTTGTCCTTCTTTTTGGTTATGTGGTGGATGATGTTGATGGATTATCGAATGTTGTACCATCCTTGCATCCCTGGGATAAATCCCACTTGGTCATGGTGTATGATCCTCTTGATGTATTTTTGAATTCGGTTTGCTAATATTTTGTTTAGTATTTTTGCATCTATGTTCATTAGGGATAGTGGTCTGTAATATTCTTTTTTGGTGGGGTCTTTGCTTGGTTTTGGTATTAGGGTGATGCTGGCTCCATAGAATGAGTTTGGGAGTATTCCCTCCTCTTCTATTTTTTGGAAAACTTTAAGGAGAATGGGTATTATGTCTTCTCTGTATGTCTGATAAAAATTCCGCAGTAAATCCATCTGGCCCCGGAGTTTTGCTCTTGGGTAGTTTTTTGATTACCGATTCTATTTCATTGCTGAAATTGGTCTGTTTAGATTTTGTGTTTCTTCCTTGGTCAGTCTTGGAAGGTTGTGTTTTTCTAGGAAGTTGTCCATTTCTTGTAGGTTTTCCACCTTGTTAGCATATAGATTTTTGTAGTATTCTCTAGTAATTCTTTGTATTTCTGTGGGGTCTGTCATGATTTTTCGTTTCTCATTTCTGATTCTATTGATGTGTGTAGGTTCTCTTTTTCTCTTAACAAGTCTGGCTAGGGGGTTATCTATTTTGTTTATTTTCTCAATCAACCAGCTCTTGGTTTCATTTATTTTTTCTATTGTTTTATTCTTCTCAATTTTATTTATTTTTTCTCTGATCTTTATTATGTCCCTCCTTCTGCTGACCCTAGGCCTCATTTGTTCTTCTTTTTCCAATTTCAATAATTTTGTCTTTAGACTATTCATTTGGGATTGTTCTTCCTTCTTTAAGTATGCCTGGATTGGTTTATACTTTCCTCTTAAAACTGCTTTCGCTGCATCCCACAGAAGTTGGGGCTTTGTGTTGTTGTTATTTATTTCCATATATTGCTGGATCTCTATTTTGATTTGGTCATTGATCCATTGATTATTTAGGAGCATGTTGTTAAGCCTCCATGTGTTTGTGAGCCTTTTTGCTTTCTTTGTACAATTTATTTCTAATTTTATACCTTTGTGGTCTGAGAAGTTGATTGGTAGAATTTCAATCTTTTTGAATTTACTGAGGCTCTTTTTGTGGCCTGGTATGTGGTCTATTCTGGAGAATGTTCCATGTGCACTTGAGAAGAATGTGTATCCTGTTGCTTTTGGATGTAGAGCTCTATAGATGTCTATTAGGTCCATCTGTTCTACTGTGTTGTTCAGTGCCTCTGTGTCCTTACTTATTTTCTGTCTGGTGAATCTATCCTTTGGAGTGAGTGGTGTGTTGAAGTCTCCTAAATTGAATTCATTGCATTCTATTTCCTTCTTTAGTTCTGTTAGTATTTGTTGCACATATTCAGGTGCTCCTGTGTTGTGTGCATATATATTTATAATGGTTATATCCTCTTGTTGGACTGAGCCCTTTATGATTATGTAATGTCCTTCTTTATCTCTTGTGATTTTCTTTGTTTTGAAGTCTATTTGGTGTGATAGTAGTACTGCAACACCTGCTTTTTTCTCCCTGTTGTTTGCATGAAATATCTTTTCCCATCCCTTGACTTTTAGTCTGTGCATGTCTTTGGGTTTGAGGTGAGTCTCTTGTAAGCAATATATAGATGGGTCTTGCTTTTTTATCCATTCTATTACTCTGTGTCTTTTGATTGGTGCATTCAGGTCATTTACATTTAGGGTGATTATTGAAAGATATGTACTTATTGCCATTGTGGGCTTTAGGTTCGTGGTTACCAAAGGTTCAAGGTTAGCTTCTTTACTATCTGACTGTCTAACTTAACTCACTTATTGAGCTATTATAAACAGTCTGATGATTCTTTATTTCTCTCCCTTCTTATTCCTACTCCTCCATTCTTTACATGTTAGGTGTTTTATTTCATGCCCTTTTGTGTTTCCTTTGACTGCTTTTGTGGGTAGTTGATTTTATTTTTTGCCTTTAGTTAGTGTTTGATTGTTCTGTTTTCTTTGCTGCGATTTTATTTTTTGGCCTTAGGAGTGCTCCCATCTAGAGCTGTCCCTCTAAAATACCCTGTAGAGATGGTTTGTGGGAGGCAAATTCCCTCATCTTTTGCTTGTCTGAGAATTGTTTAATCCTTCCTTAATATCTAAATGATAATCGTGCTGCATACAGTATTCTTGGTTTAAGGCCCTTCTGTTTCATTGTGTTAAATATATCATGCCATTCTCCTCTGGCCTGTAAGGTTTCTGTTGAGAAGTCTGATGATAACCTGATGGGTTTTCCTTTGTAGGTGACCTTTTTTCCTTCTCTGGCTGCCTTTAAAACTCTGTCCTTGTCCTTGATCTTTGCCATTTTTATTATTATGTGTCTTGGTGTTGTCCTCCTTGGGTCCCTTGTGTTGGGAGTTCTGTGTGCCTCCGTGGTTTGAGCGACTATTTTCTCCCCCCGTTTGGGGAAGTTTTCAGCAATTATTTCTTCAAATACACTTTCTATCCCTTTCTCTCTCTCTCCTTCTGGTAACCCTATAATGCAAATATTATTCCATTTGGATTGGTCACACAGTTCTCTTAATAGTCTTTCATTCCTGGAGATTCTTTTATCTCTCTCTCTGTGTCAGCTTCTCTGGGTTCCTGTTCTCTGATTTCTATTCCATTAACGGTCTCTTACACCTCTTCCATTTTGCTTGTAAGTCCTTCTGGAGATTGTTTTATTTCTTTATTCTCCCTCCTTAGCTCTTGCATATTTCTCTTGCAGGTCCATCAGCATGGTTATGACCTTTATTTTGAATGACTTTTCAGGAAGATTGTTTAAGTCTATGTCCCCTGAGAGGGGAGGATGTCTGTGTGATTCTGGTCTGGATCAAATTCTTCTGCCTTTTCATGGTGACAGAGGTAGTTGTGGTCAGTTGGCGCGTGTGTCAGCTGAGAGAACAAAGTTCCTTTTTGCTTGCTCCTTGCCTTCCTCTCCTGGGAGGACTACAACCCCTAGGGGCTTGTGCTGGGCAGCTGTGTGCATATGGTGTCTCTGATTCTTTCCCGGGTAGCTGTGGAGGTAACTCTGTGGGACTGCTGTGGGTGTGGCTGGTCTCAGGCTGCTGCTCAGCTATGGCAGGGCCACGCTGGAGGGGGAACAGGTAGGAGGCTGTTTATCACCCCTCAGAGCTGTGCTACTGCCCAGGGGGTTAGGGTACCCAGAGTTCCCTGGGATTCCCAGATGCTGGGATGACTGTGCCAGGACACTTCTGTCAAGCTATGAGGCTCCTGTCCCTTTAAGACTTTCAAAAAGCACTCATTTTTCTTTTGTCCCAGGGACACCAGCTGTGAGAACCCGCTCGCAGGTTTTACTGTTCCATATCCCTAGTATCCAGCACACCACACACTGTGTGTCTGTGCTCTGGTGCGGATGGCTAGGGCTGGGTATTTAGCAGTCCTGGGATCCCTCTCCCTCCCTGCTCTGACTCCTCTCCTCCCACTGGGGAGCTGGGGTAGGGGTGGCGCTCAGGTCCTGCTGGGCCGCGGCTTGTATCTTATCCCCTTCGTGAGGTGCTGGGTTCTCACAGATGTAGATGTAGCCTGGCTGTTGTCCTGAATCTTCTGGTCTCTCTTTCAAGAATAGTTGTATTTGTTGTATTTTCAAAAATATATATGGTTTTGGGAGATTTCCACTGCCCTACTCACAGTGTCAACTTGGCTCCACCTCCCCTTATTTTTTTAAATAAAATGTTGAAGTAGTGGGTAAATGTAATAAAGATTAGTTTCTAATAGAAAGCTTTTTAATACAGTTTACTTTTTCATAAAAGATCATCTGTTTTTTAAATCTTGTGATGTAATATAAAGATGGAAAGTAGAGTTTAGTGCAGTAGGAAGGCAAGTGTAGGTGGTCAGGTCCATGCCTTTTAGACTAGGTATTGATCTGAGCTAGAGAAGGGCAACAAAACCACCGTGGGTGCAGAAGATTTCTCTTAAAACTGGGGGCTGAGGTTCTATGCCTCACCCCTGCTGACCCCCCATTTCTCACCTGATGGCCCCCCCTGCGACTGTGCCTTAGGTTTTTCCTCCCTTGAGCAATCTTACCCATCTCTGGCTAACCAGCCATCTTCCAGGGCCATACAGGGAGATGTGAAGTTGTTAAGTGAGAGAGAAGTAGTATTCTTTGAAAAGGTTAGCTTCTTACTTCTTTGCAGATTTATGCCCCATGGCTTCTATGTCCAGCACATGTCTTGAGGTATCTTTACCAGCTGGAAGTATTATGATACATAGTAATTTTAAGCATGAGGCATGAATTCTAGTAAAGGGCTGTATTTAGGAAGGAAAAAGAAAAGCTATAGAAGTAGCAAAGGAAGAAAATATGAGAAGATTATTTATTTGACACTTCTTGTAGAGTAATGTAAGCATGCATAGGTCTTAACAAACTAATTAAATTACATACACACATTAACAGAACAGGAATACAGATACATAACAAAAGCAGACCTACAATTACTGGCCATATCCAATAAAACCTAGAAAACCGATTAGGTAACCCAGGCATTTGTGAAAACTTATTAATAATATGATGAGTATTGTCTAATAGATTTTGAATAGTTTGAGAAAAATCAGACAAATTAAAATAGCACATTCCTGGAAACTGTTCACATCCCATATGGTCTTTTAACAGCAGACAGTCTATAGAAGCATGATTCTGAAGTACCATAACTCGCACTTCTCCTAGCTCTTGATTGAGTTCAGATAATACAGAAGCAGTCAAATTTGTTGTCTTATTATATACACAGGCCAGCTTAGATATCTCTTTTTGCATTCCACCAAGATGTCCAGGAACTGGAAGGATGAATGCAGCTGCAACTGCAACAGAGGTGGGATCTAAAAGCTTCAAGTTGTCATCACAATCAGATGGCAGAGCTCAGAGAAATCTTTCATGACTATTTCCGGGATAATCTATTAGAGCAGGAAGGATGCACCGCATGCCACATATACTTTGATAATGTGAAGAGAGGGCTTAGGGTGTGGATTTGTACCACCGCCCTGCCCCTGAGGTGGGCTGGGTTGCTGTCTGTTTGCTAGGACTGTTTACCGTGAAGTCACAGGTTATGATGAGATACCCTTCTTTATTTGTGGAACACTCATACATTCCAGGCCAAGTTGCTCCTGGCCTTTTGAGTTTTAACTGTTCTCACTGAAGAATGACTCTAGAGCTTAATATTTAACACAGAGTTTTGGTGGGGGGTTTCCTTGCATGTAGTTACATTGCTCTGACTGCAAATATCCTGCCTTGCTTTCTCCGGAGGCCCTCACCCTATTCTGTCTAAGCTCAAGGTCCCTGTTTCATTCCCCCCTCTATAGATGGAAACCCTAGCTGCTGCTAGGGAAAAAGTGCAACCACTGTTCTGGCTGCTTTATGCTGAGAGGGGACGCATAAAGGGTGCAATTAGGTCTCCATCAGTGGTCAGTTGAGAGGGCCTCAGAATATTAGCGCTTCTATACTGGGTTCCATTTCTATTACTATTTGCAGTTTTATGGCTCTAGGCAAGATAGGACAAATCGTGTTATTGGGTTAAGAAGCAACATCTGGAGTTGGATTTTCCTTTTTGGAGAAACTTGACAAGATTAAGAATGTATGGCTGAATATGAGGAATAGAAACAGTAAAATTTTAATTGAAATGATGGGAGAAAACTAAAACATCTGGAGAATCATAGCTAGATATTTTGGGGAAACTAGAATTCTGGATCTAGTCTATGTCCCAATGACTAGTATTAGGATTTAGTATAGATAAGGCTGCATTATTGAAACAATACTTTTCTCTAAAATCACCCTCATTTTTTTTTGAAAGGGTATCTCTCATATTTATTGATCAAATGGTTGATTTGGCTTATTTATCTGATATATATTTACCTGGAAAGCACTGTCAAAGGGAATGATGCTAAACTTTGTTACTGAATGTTCTATGTTACAGAAATATTCAAATTTTCAACAACAAAATTCTGTATAGGGGACTCAATGCTCATTGCACAATCATTAATCCACCCCAAGCCTAATTCTCGTCAGTCTCCAATCTTCTGAAGCATAACGAACAAGTTCTTACATGGTGAACAAATTCTTACATAGTGAATAAGTTCTTACATGGTGAACAGTACAAGGGCAGTCATCACAGAAACTTTCAGTTTTGATCACTCATTATGAACTATAAACAATCTGGTCAAATATGAATATTCGTTTGATTTTTATACTTGATTTATATGTGAATCCTACATTTCTCCCTTTATTATTATTATTTTTTTAATAAAATGCTTAAGTGGTAGGTAGATGCAAGATAAAGGTAGAAAACATAGTTTAGTGTTGTAAGAGAGCAAATGTAGATATCAAGTGTGTGCCTGTAGACTATGTAAAATCATCCTCATTTTTATTATCAGTAACTAGATTAAGAAATTTATTAAGACTTGGCTTGACTATTTGCATAAGTGCAGCAAGAAGAGCAATTGATTACATAGGATCTTTTAAATGTGCTTTGCTGGAACTTTTTATAAGGAATTTCAGATTGGACTTTTAAAGGCCTCTAGAGGCCAGAAAACCAAGCCAGATTTGACATCAGGTTTTGCCTGCAGTACCTGTATATTTGGGTGAATTCCTCTCTTCTTGAGGTCCCCAAGACATTTTGAGGTTCCTGCACCTGCCAGGAAATGACCTTCCTTACTCACCTGGTAGGGCTGCTGGCAACCCTGTAAGCAAGGTACCAGGCCAGTTCTTCCAAGGGGCTTTGTTGGCTATATAAAGTCAACCTTAGTTCCTTAAAGCTGTTCATATCTTGGTTTATGCACATGTCTCTCAGGTATGAAATTCCAGTCAAAGCCGTGGTAATATAACATGTGTTTTTAATTGGTCATCTTACAAGGAAAGCAGATTCTTATTGAACTTATGCAAATAAACATATTGCCATGAAATATAAAAATACTGAAAGCTTTTAAATTCTTGAGTGGTCAAATAGAAAGAAACATAAATGTTTCAATTCTGCTTATAAAGGTATTGTCATTTATGAAATTGTCAGTCAGCTTAAGAGAAAAAGCTTAAAACACTTTATCAGCAACATTTGAAACAAAAGGTCACAAAATCATATCCCTTAGTTTACTTAATCCTATGTAACCAATACCTGTTCTGCTGAAATCTAGTTCTTTACTAGCTTAGGAGTAATAAAACAGTGACAATAAATGACAAAAGACTTGCAAATGACAATGATTAAAAGACCAGATGAGAGCTTACTATAAGACAGTTGACATAAGAAAATTTGAATATTTCTGTAACATAGAACATTCAGTAACAAAGTTTAGCATCATTCCCTTTGACAGTGCTTTCCAGGTAAATATATATCAGATAAATAAGCCAAATTAGCCAAATATTTTTCCCGATGAGGAGAAAAATTCCTCTGACATGTTCCAGGGGCCCTCTGGAAAATATCAGAGTTAACTAGAGGTAAAAGCACCTTTTTGAATTTGATTTTGGAAAGTTGTCAGAAGAAAGTTTCTTTGGCATTTGCTTAAATAAGATTATAGGTTGCCGTGAAACAATACTTATCCATTTAACTAGAATGACAACAAAATACTTCAAAGGCAGATACAGAAGTTTACATAGTTGTTATCAAAGTTTAACTTTTAGTCCTTTAATATTAAGATCTCATTTTCTTAAATACTCAGACAATTCATTGAGACTTTAAGCATGAGAAACTGTTTTGATAAAACAATTAGAAAAACCTTTTGCAATCTTTCAACATTAAGAGCAGACTAACAGTTTTTTCAGTTAAAAAAACTTTGTCTTTTTAACTGAAAACAAAATCCTAATTTTGCTGTGTACTTGGTCCTGAGACTCATTTGCTTTAATTTTATATAGCAGGACCATATTAAATTCTTCCACAAGCTTTCTACCTTCCTTTTACATTCAGTGTTCTCCCTCTTTAAATAAATAGCTGTACTTTAGAACAATTACCTTCTTTTACCCTCAACAAAATGAATTTCCATTCTTTATACTTTCTTTTATTAAAACACACATCTTTTTTAGCAAGTGGAGATGTTTTCTTCTTTATATAGCTTTAATTAGGCCTTAAAACCATTAGGAACTTTAATTTTCAGTGAACACTGAGAAGTGGGCTATTGTAAACCATTGCACTAGCATTCTTTAGATTAACAAACTTATGAACACACTTTATAATTCCTGGAACCATGTGCTTTACAGCATAATCTCGAGGCACAAAATATGTATACTTAACTTAGCAAAACTTTAAGGTTTTAGGTTACTACAAAGATTCTCAGGCTGTTTGTAGGTATACACACTGTAACACACTGTAATACATTAACACACTATAATTAAGATGTTTATTTGCTACACTTATTTAATTTACTTATTCCTAACAACTATGCTCACAAAGCTTTTACCAAACAATAGACAAAGTCAAGCCCCTCTTTAAGCATTTTTTCTTGAAAGATTTAACAAATAACATCAACTTCAATGACTTTAGGTAAACTTAGGCAGCTGGTAACCATAAGGACATGTCTGTTTCAGTTTAACTTAAATTAGCATTAATGCTTAGTATCTTTTATTAGAATTTTCTGGAAGTTTTAGAATGCCCAATTTTTGCAAGTGCTTGTCTTTAGATAAATTTTTATTAATACCATCCAGAAAATATTTTTCATTTACACACTTAGACACGCAAACATACAGATTGAGACATAATGGCTACAGTTGGAAACACTTCATAAAAGAGCATATAGGAACCAAGATGGCGGCATGAGTAGAGCAGCAGAAATCCCCTCCCAAAACCATATATATTTTTGAAAATTCAACAAATACAACTATCCTTAAAAGAGAGACCAGAAGATACAGGACAACAGCCATGCTACATCTACACCTGCAAGAACCCAGCACCTCGCAAAGGGGGTAAGATACAAGCCGCGGCCTGGTGGGACCCAAGTGCCCCTCAACCCAGCTCCCAGCGGGAGGAGAGGAGTTGGATAGGGGAGGGAGAGGGAGCCCAGAACTGCTGAATACCCAGCCCTAGCCATCCGCACTGGGAGTGCACACACACAGTGCGTGGGGTGCTGGATACTATGGAAAAGGGACAGTAAAACCTGTGACTGGGTCTCCACTGCCAGTGCCCCTGGGACAAAGAAAAGCGAGTGCCTTTTGAAAGACTTAAAGGGACAGGGACCCCACAGCTGGATGGAAATGTCCCAGGACACAGCCCAGCAGCTGGGAATTCCAGGGAACTCTGGGCACCCTAACCCCCTGGGGAGCAGTGCAGCTCAGAGGCCCCTCACGGAGATAAACAGCCTCCCACCAGTTTCTCGCCCCCCCACACACACCCTCCCCCCGCTGACACCACTCCACTGTAGTGGACCAGCAGCCTGAGGCAGCAGGGCAGAGCTTCTTTCAGAGCTGCCGGGAAAGAATTAGAAACTCCATCTGCGCACAGCTGCCCAGCACAAGCCGCTAGGGGTCGCTATTCTCCCAGGAGAGGAAGGACACAACTAGCAAGAACGTGCGTTCTCCCAGCCAACACATGCGCCAGCTCCCCACAACTACCTCTATCGCCGTGAAAAGGCAGAATTTGATACAGACCACAATAACGCAGACATGCTTCCCTGAGAAGGAATCTGGGGAGATAGACTTAACCAATCTCCCTGAAAAAGAATTCAAAATAAAGGTCATAACCACGCTGATGTAGCTGCAGAGAAATATGCTAGAGCTAAGGGACGACATCTGGAAGGAGATTACAGAAATGAAACAATCTCTGGAAGGATTTATAAACAGAATGGATAAGATGCAAGAGGCCATTGATGGAACAGAAACCAGAGAATAGGAACACATAGAAGCTGATGCAGAAAGAGATAAAAGGATCTCCAGGAATGAATCAGCATTAAGAGAACTGTGTGACCAATCCAAATGGAACAATATTCACATCATAGGTGTACAAGAAGAAGAGAGAGAAAAAGGGATAGAAAGTGTATTTGAAGAAATAATTGCTGAAAACTTCCCCAAACTGGGGGAGGAAATATTCGTTCATGCCACAGAAGTACACAGAACTCCCAACAAAAGGGACCAAAGGAGGACAACACCAAGACACATAACAATTAAAATGGCAAAGACCAAGGACAAGGACAGAGTTTCAAAAGCAGCTAGAGGAAAAAGGTCACCTACAAAGGAAAACCCATCAGGTTATCATCAGACTTCTCAACAGAAACATTACAGGCCAGAAGAGAATGGCATGATAAATTTAATGCAATAAAACAGAAGGACCTTGAACCAAGAATACTATATCCAGCACGATAATCATTTAAATATGAAGGAGGGATTAAACAATTCCCAGACAAGCAAAATTTGAGGGAATTTGTCTCCCATAAACCACTTCTACAGGGTATTTTAGAGGGGCTTCTCTAGATGGGATCACTCCTAAGGCTAAACAGATGTCACCAGAGAAAATAAAATCATAGCAAAGAGAGACCAAACAAATACTAACTAAAGGCAAATCAACTACCCACAAAAGCAGTTAAAGGAAATACAAAAGAGCACAGAATAAAACCCCCACATATAAAGAATGTAGGAGTAGGAATAAGAAGGGAGAGAAATAAAGAATCATCAGACAGTGTCTATAATAGCTCAATAAGTGAGTTAAGTTAGGTAGTAAGATACTACAGAAGCTAACCTTGAACCTTTGGTAATGATGTATCTAAAGCCTTCAATGGCAATAAGTACATATCTTTCAATAATCACCCTAAATGTACATGGACTGAATGCACCAATCAAAAGACACAGGGTAATAAAATGGATAAAAAAGCAAGACACATGTATATGTTGCTTACAAGAGACCCACCTCAAACCCAAAGACATGCACAGACTAAAAGTCAAGGGATGGGAAAAGATATTTCATGCAAACAACAGGGAGAAAAAAGCAGGTGTTGCAGTACTACTATCACACCAAATAGACTTCAAAACAAAGAAAATCACAAGAGATAAAGAAGGACATTACATAATCATAAAGGGCTCAGTCCAACAAGAGGATATAACCATTATAAATATATATGCACACAACACAGGAGCACCTGAATATGTGCAACAAATACTAACAGAACTAAAGAAGGAAATAGAATGCAATGAATTCAATTTAGGAGACTTCAACACACCACTCACTCCAAAGGATAGATCCACCAGACAGAAAATAAGTACGGACACAGAGGCACTGAACAACACAGTAGAACAGATGGACCTAATAGACATCTATAGAGCTCTACATCCAAAAGCAACAGGATACACATTCTTCTCAAGTGCACATGGAACATTCTCCAGAATAGACCACATACCAGGCCACAAAAAGAGCCTCAGTAAATTCAAAAAGATTGAAATCTTATCAACCAACTTTTCAGACCACAAAGGTATAAAACTAGAAATAAATTGTACAAAGAAAGCAAAAAGGCTCACAAACACATGGAGGCTTAACAACATGCTCCTAAATAATCAATGGATCAATGACCAAATTAAAATGGAGATCCAGCAATATATGGAAACAAATAACAACAACAACACAAAGTCCCAACTTCTGTGGGATGCAGCAAAAGCAGTCTTAAGAGAAAAGTATATAGCAACCCAGGCATATTTAAAGAAGGAAGAACAATCCAAAACCAATAGTCTAATGTCACAATTACTGAAATTGGAAAAAGAAGAACAAATGAGGCCTAAAGTCAGCAGAAGGAGGGACATAATAAAGAGCAGAGAAAAAAATAAATAAAATTGAGAAGAATAAAACAATAGAAAAAATAAATGAAACCAAGAGCTGGTTCTTTGAGAAAATAAACAAAATAGATAAGCCTCTAGCCAGACTTAATAAGAGAAAAAGAGAATCAACACACATCAACAGAATCAGAACCAGAATATGAAAACCTATATGCTACCAAGCTGGAAAACCTAGAAGAAATGGACAACTTCCTAGAAAAATAAAACCTTCCAAGATTGACCAAGGAAGAAACTCAAAATCTAAACAAACTAATTACTAGTAAAGAAATTGAAGTGGTAATCAAAAAATTACCCAAGAAAAAAACCCCTGGGTCAGATGGATATACCTCGGAATTTTATCAGACATACAGAGAAGACATAATACCCATTCTCCTTAAAGTTCTCCAATAAATAGAAGAGGAGGGAATACTCCCAAACTCATTCTATGAAGCCAACATTACCCTAATACCAAAACCAGGCAAAGACCCCACCAAAAAAAAGAAAATTACAGACCAATATCCCTGATGAACATAGATGCAAAAATACTCAACAAAATATTAGCAAACCGAATACAAAATATATCAAGAGGATCATACACCATGACCAAGTGGGATTCCTCCCAGGGATGCAACGATGGTACAACATTTGAAAATCCATCAACATCATCCAACACATCAACAAAAAGAGAGACAAAAACCACACGATCATCTCCATAGATGCCGAAAAAGCATTCGACAAAATTCAACATCCATTCATGATAAAAACTCTCAGCAAAATGGATATACAGGGCAAGTTCCTCAACATAATAAAGGCCTTGTGTGATGTTGGCTGTGGGTTTCAGCGAGAAGCTGAAAGCTATTCCTCTGAGATCGGGAACAAGACAGGGAATGCCCACTCTCCCCACTGTTAATCAACATAGTACTGGAGATCCTAGCCATGGCAATTAGGCAAAACAAAGAAATACAACCAATCCAAATGGGTAAATAGGAAGTTAAACTGTCACTATTTGCAGATTACATGATACTGTACATAAAAAAACCCTAAAGACTCCACTCTAAAACTACTAGAACTGATATCGGAATACAGCAAAGTTGCAGGATACAAAATTAACACACAGAAATCTGTGGCTCTCCTAAACACTAACAATGAACTAATAGAAAGAGAAATCAGGAAAACAATTCCATTCACAATAGCATCAAAAAGAATGAAATACCTAGGAATAAACCTAACCAAGGAAGTGAAAGACCTATACCCTGAAAACTATAAGACACTCTTAAGAGAAATTAAAGAGGGCACTAGCAAATGGAAGCTCATCCCATGCTCTTGGCGAGGAAGAATTAATATCGTCAAAATGGCCATCCTGCCCAAAGCAACATACAGATTCAATGCAATCCCTATCAAATTACCAACAGCATTCTTCAACGAACTGAAACAAATAGTTCAAAAATTCATATGGAACCACCAAAGACCCCGAATAGTCAAAGCAATCCTGAGAAGGAAGAATAAAGTGGGGGGGACCTCGCTCCCCAACTTCAAGCTCTACTACAAAGCCAAAGTAATCAAGCAATTTGGCACAAGAACAGAGCCACAGACCAGTGGAACAGAATAGAGACTCCAGACATTAACCCAAACATATATGGCCAATTAATATACAATAAAGGAGCCATGGACATACAATGGGGAAATGACGGTCTCTTCAACAGATGGTGCTGGCAAAACTGGACAGCTACATGGAAGAGAATGAAACTGGATCACTGTCTAACCACATACACAAAAGTAAATTCGAAGTGGATCAAAGACCTGAATGTAAGTCATGAAACCATAAAACTGTTAGAAAAAAACATAGGCAAAAATCTCTTGGACATAAACATGAGTGACTTCTTCATGAACATATCTCCCTGGGCAAGGGAAACAAAGACAAAAATGAACAAGTGGGACTCTATCAAGCTGAAAAGCTTCTGTACAGCAAAGGACACCATCAAAAGAACAAAAAGGCATCCTACAGTATGGGAGAATATATTCATAAATGACAGATCCGATAAAGGGTTGACATCCAAAATATATAAAGGGCTCACACACCCCAACAAACAAAAAGCAAATAATCCAATTAAAAAATGGGCAGAGGAGCCAAACAGTTCTCCAAAGAAGAAATTCAGATGGCCAACAGACACATGAAAAGATGCTCCACATCGCTTGTCATCAGAGAAATGCAAATTAAAACCACAATAAGATATCACCTCACACCAGTAAGGATCGCCACCATCCAAAAGACAAACAACAACACATGTTGGCGAGGTTGTGGAGAAAGGGGAACCCTTCTACACTGCTGGTGGGAATGTAAATTAGTTCAACCATTGTGGAAAGCAGTATGGAGTTTCCTCAAAAAGCTCAAAATAGACATACCATTTGACCAAGGAATTCCACCTCTAGGAATTCACCTTAAGAATGCAGCAGCCCAGTTTGAAAAAGACAGATGCACCCTTATGTTTATCACAGCACTTTTTACAATAGCCAAAAAATGGAAGGAACCTAAATGTCCATCAGTAGATGAATGGATAAAGAAGATGTGGCACATATACACAATGGAATATTATTCAGCCATAAGAAGAAAATAAATCCTACCATTTGCAACAACATGAATGGGGCTAGAGGATATTATACTCAGTGAAATAAGCCAGGCAGAGAAAGACAAGTATGAAATGATTTCACTCATATGTGGAGTAAGAGAATAAAGAAAAACTAAAGGAACAAAACAGCAGCAGAATTACAGAACCCAAGAATGGACTAACAGTTACCAAAGGGAAAGGGACTGGGGAGGATGGGTGGGAAAGGAGGGATAAGGGTGGGAAATAGAAAGGGGCTATTACTATTAGGATGTATAATTAGCATGTAGGGGGTTACCGGGAGGGCTGTGCAATACAGTGAAGACAAGTAGTGATTCTACAGCATCTTACTACTCTGATGGACAGTGACTGTAATGGGACTTGGTGAAGGGGGGAGCCTAGTAAACATGATGTTCTTCATGTAATTGTAGATTCATGATAACAAAATTTTAAAAAAAAAGAACATATACACAGACAGATAAACTGATACAAAGATTTGAGTTACTGATATTCAATAGCCTTCTTTCTTTTTAGCTTACTTGATTAAAGGTGATTAAAGGTATCTCAGTTTTCCAGAATACATGCCAAGGGTGAATAGTTTACATAACTGCGTTAAAGTATAGATGGCCCCAGACTAACAGGGCCCATGAAGGCTCTGAACTGATAGGGACTGTGTGTGTCTAGGGGGCTGGAAATGGAATGCAAGTACAATTCTAGCACCAGTCATTTAAAGCCAGGCTGTATTGCAGAAGATAAAGTTCTTCCATTTCAGGGAGTCTAGTTTAAAAACCTCCCAGTCTTTGAAGTTAATGAACTCAATAAAAATAGATTTCCACCAAAATAATTTAGAAAATGAGCTCCATATTGTAGTCTATGGGATTTTTGACCATTTCCCTTCTTTGCATAAAAATATATTTAGCTGCATAATCTTATTATACTGTATATAAGTATATAAAGGGGCCAAGCCTTTCTAATCAGAGACTTAAGACTGGTAGCCAAAGTTAATTGTCTTTTAAGTGGCTAATGGGTGCTCAGACACATTTTATGAGATAAAGAGTACAGCATTTAGTCAGGAATAAGAGCAATCTCTTACCTTGTAGTGGTGGGCATCAGGTTCAGTGAGATTGATGAAGTTAGGAGAGAGTTAGGAACATCCCCTGCCTCACTGAGAGGCCAGGGTGAGCTGAAGAAGCAGGCTGGAAGTCAGAGACAGAGAGGCGCTCCTCATGAATACCCAGTCAGAGCGCCCAATGCTGTGTGCCATAGACGGATTCCTCATATAAGAACAGTGAAAGAAAAAGCAGGCTTGGATGCTGATACTCACCTCCGAAGTTATCCTGGACGAGCCCCCAAAGATGATGCCATGATTCTTGTTTGCGGAGCTCATAAATGAACTTAGTAAATAGTCAAGGTAGGAGAGCTAAAGGGAGGCTTTTATTTAGAGATACAGTGAGAGGACAGAGCTCCTGGCTCATGCCAGGAGGGGACAAGAGAGCCCTGTGCACATAATTTTGACAAATTGTAGAGCTGTTCAACATTCCTTGAGGAAGTACTTTCTATTGGAATCCTTCTGAAGGAGCTTGTAAATTTAAGGAGGGTACAGTAAAAGCATACTTTCCCCTATCTGCCACAGCTAAAGGAATTGTAAAAAAGCAATCTTTAAGATTAATAATAACCATGTCCAGGTCTTTCAGCATCATAACTGGAGAAGGGAGGCCTTCTTGTAAAGGACCCATAGGTTTAAGGACTGCATTAATTTGTCTTAAGTAATGTAAGAGTTACCATTTTCCAGACTCTGTTTTATAACAAAAATATATAACAAATTGGGGTTCATTATATTGTTCTAACTTTGTATGTGTTCAAAATTTTCCATAATAGGTAGAAATCAAAATGAATCAAACCTAAAAGTTGTACGCTGGAAGTTCAAAGAACATACAAATTCAAAAGTTGTTGCATATTGACTTTAATTGTTAGAAAAGACAGTAACAAAAGAAACATTTCAGATAAGGAAAGATAACCATAAATACAAAAAAGCAAAAAGGAAGGAAGGAAAGAAGGAAGGATGGGTAGGAGGAAGAAAGGATAGAATCAGGCTTGGGAGGCAGCCAACTATGGGAAGCAGCTGATCCCTAACCCCTGCTTAACCAAAGCAAGTGGGAGTCAGGTCATTTTAGTGGAAGAGAGAGCTTTGGGCAGCAGCAAATCCAAGTCTTCAGGCTTCCTAGTATCTGTGAAGGATTAGATGGAGTTTAGGGGCTGCCTTAAGCATAGAGGAAAGGAGAAGCTGGGCCCATTTCAGAAAGGGAATGGAGGCAGGAGGTCCAATAGCAGCTGGTGGAGGCATTATGTGGGAATTCATGGCTCTTCATGGCGCCTTGGAAGGATACAGTACTGTGCAAGAGGCCACAGTTTTACAAATCCTAGATTATGGGGAGCATGAATTCTAAACTGTCATCTCTAGACAGACGGAGGCCTGAGCCTCCCTCCTCATTTTGGATTAGGCCAGGGTGCAACATAGCTGCCTACTGTGGAGCTGGCCTGCAAGCGGTGCTTAATACCCATTTATTCAATCTAGTGGTAGTGTTCCTCAACCAACCAGATGTGCATTTCAGAATTTTCCAGAACGCTTTTTAACAATTTGATTCTTTATAATTGTGTTTCTTTACAAAGGTAATGAAGTCATTTGAGGACAGGTAACTCAACATTCAAAGGGCCAAAAAGGCACCTGTTCAGTGAAAGGGTTTCCTCCCACCTCTGCTCCCTAGCCACCCAGTTCCCTGCTCTGGAGGCAACCAGAGATACTTGTTTTTTCTAAATGCTTTCAAGGACGTTTTAAGCTGTGATCAAATATGTGTGTTTAGTTTTTACCTTTTCAGAACAGTGGCAAACCACACATACTGTTCTGCACCTGCTATTTTTACTTTAAAACATTGCTCAAAATCATTCCAAACTAGTTGTTTTTAAACTACGATTATGTCTGTTCTGTTTTTACAAGAGGAAAGTGACTAGAATATAAATTTAAAGTTTCCAGGTAACATTCTGAGTTCATTGTATAATTTAAATCTGTATCTTCTATATCCATTTTAAACTAGAAAAAAAACTTGTTGCAATTACATTCTTTCCCCCTTATTACAGTATAGTGGTATGTTGTGTATTGTGGAAACATACACATAAAACTTACTATTTTAATCATTTTTAAGTGTATAGTTCAGTGGAATTAAGTGCATTCATATTGTTGTGCAACCATCATCACGATCTATCTCCAAAACTTTTTTATCTGCCCAAACTGAAACTCAGGACCCATTAAACACTAACTCCCCATTCCTTCTCCCCCAACCCTGGCAACCACAATTCACTTTGTCTCTATGAATTTGACTACTCTAGGGACCTCATTATCAGTGGAATCATACACTATTTGTCCTTTTGTGTCTGGCTTGTTTCACTTAGCATGCTGCTTTCAAGGTTCATCCATGTTGTAGCATGTATCAGAATTTCATTATTTTTCAAGGTTGAATAATATTCCATGGTACGTATGTACCACATTTTACTTATCTTTTCTTCCATCAGTGGACACTTAATTTGCTTCCACCTTTTGGCTATCGTGAATACTGCTTCTGTGAACATGGGTGTACAAATATCTGAGTCTCTGCTTTCAATTATTTTGGGTATATACCTAGAAGTGGGATTGCTACATCATATGGTAAATCTTTGATTAATTAATCATACATTAATGTTTAATTTTTTGAGAATCCACCATACCATCTTCCACAGTGGCTGCACTATTTTATATTCCCACCTGCAATGCACAGATTCCAATTTCTCCACATCCTTGCCAACACTTATTATTTTTGTTTTCAAATAACACCCATCCTAAGTGGTATGAAGTGGAATCTTATCATGGTTTTGATTTGCATTTCCCTAATAACTAATGATGTTGAACGTCTTTTCTTGTGCTGGTGGTGGTTTTTATATACCTTCTTTGGAGAAATGTCTACTCAAGTCTGCAATTAAATTCTTAAAAATATACATTTAAAAGACTAAAGGCTTTATCGTTTTTGTTCAAATGATACCTGTTCAAAAACAGCAGCAGAATCACAGAACCCAAGAATGGACTAACAGTTACCAAAGGGAAAGGGACTGGGGAGGATGGGTGGGAAGGGAGGGATAAGGGTGGGGAAAAAGAAAGGGGCATTACAATTAGCATGTATAATTTTGGGGGGCACGGGGAGGGCTGTGCAACACAGAGATGACAAGTAGTGATTTTACAGCATCTTACTAAGCTGATGGACAGTGACTGTAATGGAGTTTGTGGGAGGACTTGGTGATGGGGGGAGTCTAATAAACATAATATTCTTCATGTAATTGTAGATTAATGATACCAAAAAATAATAATAATAATACGATAAATAAATAACAGGAATATGTGTGATAATAAAAAAGATACCTGTTCATTATAAAAATTCAAGCAAACCAGAAAAGAACAAAGAATAAACCAACTACCCTATTTCACCACCAGAAATGGCTGTTATTGTATTGACATTTAGTGAACATCATTCTAAACATTTCACAGGTAAATAGAAAAAGAATCCATATTAATTCATACTATATATTCCATTTTAAAATAAAACATTACATTTATCTTTATTTGAATTTAACAGAAAATAAAGAAATGGGAACCAAACTGAAAGAACAGTGGCACTTCAGATCAATGTTTCTTCACTACATGACATTTTCCCCTTTAAGATTCCTCAGAGGTTATGAAAAAAGGATTGTGAAAAAAAAACATGATGGGCTAATTATTTACTAATCATATTTTAAAAATGGACATGACTAGTTGACTTTCTGCAACATTAGCCACTCCCAATTAATTCCTAATATTTCTTACTCTTCCCCTACATCCACATTTTTGGTTGTATTACTATTTTTAGTTTACTAACATTTATAACATTTATAGTGTATTCTATTTTTCAATCCTGATTTCCTTAATTGTTTAGATTGACATTTACATATTTTCAATGGTAACCAGCAATCTTTTATTTTGACTCACCTCTTGGTGAGCTAGATTTTACCTTCAAATAGCTTTTCCAAGAAAGGATCATGTCTTTTTCATTCTACCTAGAGAGGAGTCCATGCTGCACTGCTTCTAGTTCCTACAGGAACTGTACTATTTAAGTGGAAACTTAAAAAAAATTTTTTAAGTTTTGTGGCAAAAAAATATAAAATTTACCATCTTAAAAAGAGAAATGTTTACAATGTCTAGAGCCCTTGCTGCAGGAATCCACTTAGAGCATCAATCCCAGTTCTTAAGTGAAAAGGTACATCTGCAAAAAGGAATTTATCTATATGATAAATTTTAAGACATTCAGGGAGAAATTTCTGCTGGCAACATGAGCTACCAGCAGAAACTCAACTACTGGTGACATCAGATCCTCCCAAAACACTGGCCAAGGAGCTCTCCTCAAGTGTGTTCTGAGGCCACCTGAAGCCACACCCATTGCTGAGCATTTCACTTCTGGAATCTCACTAATCAGTTCAGGAAGCTTTTTGGAAGCCTTGCTTTTTATGGTAACTTATCCCAGGGCTGACCATTGACCTCTCACAGAGGCATTTTCTGTTCACTTGTTCACCATAGTTCATGTAAATCAGACTTCTCTTCACTTTACGAAGATGTGGACATACCCATGGGGCAACATAAGAGCTAGCTCAGTGGGTGTCTTGTAGTGAGTGCTTGCCCAGAAAATGCTCTATATGGCAGCGCTAAATTTCCCTAGGACCCACAGGAAGCTGTGCATGTCATTAGGGCTACTCACAAGTATTCTAGTTCTTCTGAAGGCATGTGCAGAATGCCCTTTTCTGCCCTTCTTGAAGTAGGTAAGGCTATAGACTGGTCAATACAATGCAATCAGAACTGTCATGGGTCACTTCTGGGTAGAAGCTATAAAAGCCACTGTGTGCTTCACCCAAGTCCTCTTCCTATCCACCCATAATTGGATGCTGATCATGGAAGCTCATAGCAAGTTGGAGCCTATTCTCTTGGCCTTATTCCGAGTCACTAGAACTAACAGACTTCCCTTGTTGACCAACACCAGACATGCATGAGCAAGAAACAGACTTTTGTTTTAACAAGCTAGCCAAATGCTATTACTGCAGTAAAACCTAACTCATCCTGGCTGAGATGGAAGCTATGAACTTCTACAGAGATCCAGTAGACTTCGAGAAGGAAGAACAGGCACTACTAAAGAGGAACCTTAGGATAAGTGGGTCACTCCAGTTCCTGAATTCAATGCACTTGTTCCAAGGCTGCAGTTAGTTCTAAAAGCAGACAGGACTCCAATTCTTTTGGCAGCTCTTCATGGGGACTGAATGGTCTGACTTGCTTCTGAACCTGGTCTGCCAGAGTCCAGCTCCAGCCTAGGGATGGGATGCCCGAAGGTGCAGGACAGAGTCGGCGTATGGAGAGACAGGACACGGAGTCAGATGGAGGTGGTCTCTCAACAAAGTGCCAATGACAGCTTTATTTATACCATTTTGCACAAGGATATGATTATTTTTTATTATTCTGATGATTAATTAGTATAGGCAGTTGGTTAATAAGTACAGGCAAGCTTTTTTCTTTCTTTTACTTTCTAATCTATTCATGGTTGGTCAAGCATTAGACAGGTGATTGCTTTTCTGTTCTTTGACTGAAACTTTTCTTATTAACATGTACTCTATTGTGTTTTACATTTCTATGCAACGCAGTTTCTAAGTAGTGCATGTGACTGTAGGAGCGTGCAGTATGTAGCAGCGACTATGGAGTTTATCAGCTCAGGGTGAAATACAGGTCACCTAGTGCCACAGTTAGAGGCTTTAATAAGTTTATAATCAATCTAAAATCATAAACTCATATCTTCACCTTATACGCCTTTATAGGGCACAGTAGGCAGCAAACTAATTTTCTCCTTCTTATCTACATTTCTCTTTCTTCTGTGTAGATACCAAAATCTCCCTGACAATTGCCACACAGGTCTCCATGACTCCACTACTGCAGGGACTAAACAAGTTCTTACATAGTGAACAATGCAAGGGCATTCATATCATAGAAACTGTTTCTGTTTTAACTACAAACTTTAAACTATAAACAATCACGTCAAATATGATGTATGATTATTCATTTGGTTTTTATACTTTATATGTGAATCTAATAAAATGTTAATGTAGTAGGTAAATGCAAGATATAGATAGAAAGCATGATTTAGAACTGTAAGAAGGCAGGTATAGATGATCAGGTTTGTGCCTACAGACCAGGTCTTAATCCAAGCTGAACAAGGGCAACAAAACATCCACAGGTGTAGATTTCTCTCAAAACTGGGGGGGTGAGGTTCTAAGCCTCACCTCTGTTGGCTCCCTTTTTCTCACCTGATGGCCCCCTGCAACTGTGCCTGTCTTAGGTTGTTCCTCCCTTGAGGAATCTTACCTGTCTCTGGCTAACCAGCCATCTTATGGGGCCATACAGGGAGATGTAAAGCTGGTAAGTGAGAGAGAAGTAATATTCTTTGAAAAGGTTAATTTTTCACTTCTTTGCAGATTTATGCTCCATGGCTTCTATGCCCAGCACTTGTTTTTGAGGTATCTTTACTTCCTGGAATATGGTACTTGGTAATTTCACGTATGAGGCACAAATACTAGTAAAGGGCTGTGATTAGGAAAGAAGAAAAACAAACTACAGAAGTAGTAGAGGGAAGAAAACATGAGATGATTAATTAAGTGTCAACAGGGTTATTCTATTCAATATTCTTTCATAACTTGATTTCTAGAAAACTTTCCATTACTAGTTTCACTAGCATAAACAAGGGGGGCATTCTCAGTGGAAATGGGGTGGTCAATGTTTGACTAACAGCAGGTTTCGGTACTTTATGCTAAGATCACCATTTGGCCCCTGCGTGTTCTATTCTTCAGGAGCACTGCCCTGAAAAGCTTGTGGGAAGTTTATGTTCTCATCTTTTCCGTGCTGCTTAGCAAAGGTTAGCTTAGTCTTTGGCAACAATGCAAGTAAAAACAAAGCCAATAGTATAATGGAAAATAACAAAATCAAGGTGGGTAACAGAGGGAGCCAGCTGCAAAGACCCCTGATTTGTGGGGGTCTTCCTCCAGCCTGAGCTTTGCTACACAGCTTGAGTAGCATGGCTCCCAGCACTGGTCTGCAGCCCCACCACCCAGGCCCTCATACAAGAAAACACTAGTGGTCTTAAGCCACCCTTCCAAAAGTTATTAAACGAAATGCATAAATAAGGTTGACAGAAAATATCAGTTTTGTACAAATGAAATGGGGCTCATGGGTACTGTATTCTGTGTTCATGCTTGAGATCTGACCATCATCTTTATATTTTAATGTCAACATGGCTGGGCTATAGTATTTTCAACTTATATTTTCAGAACATAAATAACACCTGCTCATGGGAAAAATTTCAAACTGTAGAATAGGTTATACAGTGAAAGATTTCCTATATCTTTATATGCAATCTCATTCTGTCATCCTGCTACCCAGCCAGCTGTGGGCACAAGCATGACCTCTGGCACTGGGGCGCTATAAACAGTATAAGAAATGGTCTTGAGCTCAATAGGCTTTTTCTGGCTGTCTCAGTTAATGAAGTGGGAATCAGTAATGCTTACATTAGTATTGAAGCAAGCTGGGTCAGGACTGTGTCCAACTGATGAGTATATATCTTATCCAAAGGGACAGCCACTGCTCAGCTCCAGCTGTTTCTCGCTGGAAGAAAGCAGACTCAGTGTTGCTAGATTTCAGGGATGTCAAGTCAAAGTGGAAATTCGTATTTGCAAGATAAATGTGTTGTTTCTATGCCAAACTACACACACACATGGGCTGGATTTGATCAGTTTGTGGGTGCAGCAGTAGTTTTGAGGATGGCTCTGGAATCTTGGTTTACCAAGATCCTGGCTCTACCACTCATGCATTCTGGACCCGTTTCAACATCTCTAAAATCTGATTCTATTTTATAGGATGCTTATGAGAATCAAATGAGATGCTGGAAGCACTTAATAACATGTGAGGTGGACTCTACATAAAGCTTACAATCTAATGGAAGGAAGAATATATGAATCTCATCTGGGAACTGGCTTCATTGGGACAGTGGCATTTGTAAACAAAGACCTGAAGGATGAACAGTTAATTGGGTGGAGAAGTGGGAGAGAAGGAGGGGAAGGACAGGACAGGAAAAGGAGGGGAAGGGCAGGACAGGAAAAGGCCTCGGTTTAGCCTGAGGCCAAGTCCTTGCCAGCTTAGGACATCACACCTCGCTGGCCAGCATCAACTTGCCAGACAGAAAAACCACACCCACCAAGGCGCTCTAACCCTCTTTCAAATACCGAAGAGAGGGAAGCAAGGTGGAGTTGGGGGTGGTGTGGAGGGGTTACCTTGGGGTCAAAAGTGAGTAGTTTTCCAGGCAGAGGAGTAAGATTTAGAAGGCAGGCAAGAAGTCACAGAGGTAGGAAGCAGTCCCATTTGCTTGGACTGCTGAGGTGCCTAGACAGATGTTTCCAAAGCTGGCTGGAGATGAGGCTGGGCAGTATGCAGCACTTAAACTTTCAGATTGAAGAATCTGGCCAGTTTGTAGGACCTCTGTCAACTGGAGAATAGGCGCCCCCTGGGAGCAGGGCTTGGTAGTAGATGCTGGAGGAACCAGATGAGGAGGGTCGGGGCAGGAGGGGATGCGGCTGATGTGTAGCCTGCCCTCCACAGTCTTCTTCTCTCAGGAGCTAATTCCTTCAGGCATGATGGATTCCTGGGATCCCATAACAGCTGTGCTGGAAGGGACCTCAAAAAAGGAACTGCCAACACAGGCCCCTCGTCAGGCCCTTAGCTGGTCACTTTCTTAACACATCTAACTCTGCTTCGTAGATAAGTATCATTATCCCCATTTCTCAGATGAGAAAACCGAGGTTTGCTGACTTCTCAAGGAGGGGCGGGGATTTTGGGGATGACTCCAGAGACTTTTTCCTGGAGCCCTCATAACTTGGAAGATACTGAGTTCCTGAGGTTTGGGTGAACAAGCATCGGGTGCGAGGCGTCCCAGCTTTCCAAAAGACAACAGTGTGACCTCACTTTCGGCGATAACCACGCCTCCCTTATCGCGACAATACTGGTTACTGTTGCTTTCCTTTAAGAGCCTTCCCGTGAAATATGAAGTCCTCGCCACACGGGGAGGCGGACATTATTATAACCCTGGATCGTCCGGACATTTCTCCCTCACCCTCACTCATCCCCACTGGTGACATAAACTCTCCCCTTCCACTAGCGAGTGAAGGCGTGGGACTACATTTCTCGGCACGTCGTTCAGAAGAGGGTGGCGGGGAGAAAAGGAGAGAGAATCCGTTTCCGTTGACTCACAATTTGGCGTGTCCGCCGTGGTTCACATTTCCACAGTCCACGTCCTGTCTACGTCCCTCGGCAGGACTAATGATAGGCCACCACCTTTCCCACGTTTTCACAAGGAGTAGCCTTAAACGCGTGGACTACAAATCCCAAGTCGCCGTCTTCCTTAACCGGTACTCCCCGCCCCTTTCCCCTCCATTGTCTCGACCTAAAATAAGAGGGGAGCAAGGAAGACTGCAACTCCCGTCAGGCTCTGCGCCAGCGGGAGAGGAATTTCCATATTACAGGAGAGAGAGGTGCCCAAGGTGATAGAGTGAGGCAACGGGGAGAGGCCAGGTAGTCTGCCATCTTTATCGTAGTCTCCTTATCCTCCTGGTTCTGCCATTCTTAAGGAGCACTATAAGGCTGGAAAACTACTATTCCCATCGCACCTCATAAGATCACCTACTAGTCAAGTGTACGCCCCTCTTCCGCCATCTTGCTTGTAGTCCTTGTTCGATTTCACCTTTCCATTGTTCCTGACGAGTAGAAATGGCAGCGGGCAGCAGATGGACTGCGACTCCCGTCAGGTACCACATACGCAGAGGGTTGTGGACAGGAGTGCGTGCGAGTGCCTGGGAAGGAGGTCGGGTCGGGAGAAAGCGCCATCTTGTTTGTAGTCATCGTTCCGGCTTCTTCGCTATGCTCTGCAATGGGGAACCACCGGCCAACCGGACTATAACTCCCGGCATCCTCGGCTCCCGGCGTGGACCGTCCTCCGCCATCTTGTCTGTAGGCCCCGCTGGCCCAGCATCCTGTTGTTCCCACGGTAGCAGCCCCGTCCATAGAACTACGACTTCCGTCGTGCCCTGCTCGCATTCTCCTGGAAAGTGGAGGTGATGAGGGAGGGAGGAGGCAGGGGGCGGGGTTCCTCTGGGAGAAGGAGGGAGTAAGGAGAAGGAGGAGGAGGAGAGAGGGGAGGGGGAAGAGAGGAGGAAGGAGGAAGGATCTCAGGAGGGATGAGAGAGGCGGCCAGGGCATCGGACTGAAGCAGCGCGGGGCCGGGAGACCTGGGGGGCTAAGGCACTCCGATTGCTCCCTTCCCTTTTCCCTGCCGTCTTCCATTCTTTCCTTCCACCCTCCAGCTTGAGAAAGGGGATTTATTCAAATTTTATTTAAATCCCTATCTCCCGAGGGTCGCGCGCTGGGGGAAGGAGAAAGGGCGGGGGGCGCGCGCAGGCTGGGGGGGCGGGGCTGCCGTAGCTTCCTTCAACCCCCACTGCTCACCCCGTAGCCGTAGGGCAGGGGCCGCAATCCAGGGACCAGCCCAGGGGAGGGGGGCAGGTTACAGAGACACCCCCCTCCCCGGGAACCGGCGGTGGGCGGGGCTTGAGCCCCGGAAACGGTGGGGGTCCCAGGCCTGGCCCTGGACCCCTGGGCAGTGGGGGTCGGGAAGGGGCCAGTTAAAGAGCCAGGGGCACTGGGGAGAGGCGGGGCGGAGGGAGGGGAGCTGGGACTCGGACCCTGGACTGAGTAGGGCCCGGGCTGAAGCTGAGCACCCTACTCCCGAGGACCCCCCACCCCGTTAGCCTGGGAGGACTGAGGGACTGAGCCCCCCCAGAGCAGAACCTCCCCCTGGAAGGGCCGCGCCGCAGCCCGTGGGAGGGCCTCGCCCCCGGCGCCCTCCATCTCCACTCGCTGCAGTCCCGGCCTCCGCCGGAGGGAGGGGACGAGCGCCCTCGGGGGGCCGTGGACCCCGGCGTTCTGAGCGTTCCGCGCCCCGCGCCGCCCGGCCCCCCCGCCGCCGATGGCCGCCGACCCGCCGGGAGCTGCCGAGAAGGGAGAGATGGCTCCCGGGACACGTGTGAGGTGGGTTCGTGCGGCTCCTCCTCACTCCCAGACCTGGGCAGCTCCCACTCCCATTCATCCTCAGTCCGGCCTCCCTCTACCTTCCCCGCCCCCAGCCTCGCCCTCTCTGCTCCAAACTCATCTCCAGCTCTCCTTCCTGTTACCTCTCAACCCTGGGGAACTGGCCTGCCTTCCTAGACCCCGCTTCCCCTTGCAGACCACCCCACAATCCCCGCCTGCAGTCCCCGCCCTCTAGGCCCCTCCCCTGGAGCGCTGGAGGGTCCCTTCCCCCAGTGGATGGGTCTAGAAGTCCCTGGAAAGGGGGAAGCAGGGGTAAGATTCTAGCCTTGGAAAGACCCCTGGGCCTGATGAGTCTATGGAATTCTCGGAGGATCTGGTTTATATGGGAAGGGGAGCCCAAGGAATTCTAGACAATTAGGGAATGGAAGTAGCTTGGGAAGTTGGGGGCGGAGGTGGGAGGGGGCATGTAGGATTAAGCCCATCCTGAGTTCTGTAGAAATGTCAGACTGGATTCTAGAATCCCAGGGAATCTGGGAGATAGCCCAAGTTCACCTGAGAGACTGAAGAGGAGGGTATCTTGGAGCAGAGGGAGCTCTATGGGGAGCAGAGGAGTTGAGGTCTTGAGCTTGGAGGGACTCTGAAGCAGCATCTCGGCGGCGGTGGGTGGGGGTGGTCTGAGAACTTTGGGAAGTTGGGCAGCAGAGTGAATCTTTAGACATGTGGTCGGGCAAGGATCCCATTGGATCTAGTGGAGTTATCTGTTTTTGGGGAAAGAAAGATTGGGTGGTGGTTTTATGTGAGAGGAAGGAGGTAAAAAGAGAGGTATGGAGCTTCCACCTAGGATTCTGTGGGTGTCTTGGATGTAAGTCTGAGAAATTTTAGGTTGGGGAGAGCATGGGGTGTAGTAAATTTGGATAACGGGGAGAGTTGGGATTTCTCCACAGATAAGGCACCCCTGGCTTTCCAAGGAGCTTTGGTGTGGGGGTGGCAGTGGAGAGACCCCAGTGTCTCTGTGGGCTAGGCAAGGGGGTGCTGAGGAAGTGTTAGTGAGGTCAGGAAGCCAGTTCTCAGGCTCCCAGAGGAGCCAGGTGAGCTGCGTGGACAGAGGCCTTGAGTAGGAGTGGTTTCCCCACCCGCTGTAGGAGGGCGACCTCCTTGTTACTTGTCTCCCTGGGTAGGAGGGCAAGCCCTGGCTGCCTAGGAATGGGGGGAGCTGCTAGGAGTTTCCCAGGCAAGGGCCCCAGAGGGCCCATCTGACCCTGCCACCATTCACCTACAGCCCTCGGCGTTGCTGACGCCCCCAATGTCGTCGAGCAGCCGGGGGCCGGGGGCCGGAGCGCGCCGACGCCGAACCCGCTGCCGTCGCTGCCGGGCCTGTGTGCGAACTGAGTGCGGGGACTGCCACTTCTGCCGAGACATGAAGAAGTTTGGGGGGCCCGGGCGCATGAAGCAGTCGTGCCTGCTCCGGCAGTGCACCGCGGTGAGTTCTGCCCCTACCTACTCAGGCACCCTTCCCCAGCTGCTCAGGGTGCCTTTCTGGGGTGGCTGGTGGCTGCTTCTTAGAGTATACTGTAGAGTTACTGCTTGGTCATCCATTCACTCAGATATCCCCAGGCCCCATTCCGTGCTCAGATCCAAGCTGGAGCAATGTTAGGGCACACCAAAGAATCCCACCTAGTCCTCACCTTCATGCTTTTCCCAACTTTCAGACGCCTAGATTAATAGAAAGCCCATCCCCTATCATGCCCCTCCCTAGAGAAATCTGTGCACAGGGATCAACCCCGGAGCTGGCCCCTGTGAGTAGGTCTTAGCCTTTTTTGGCCTCTTCCTTACCTGTCAGAATGTTGTATTTAAGGCTGGGTTTACCTTTGTGTGACCTTGAGTGAATCACTTTGAACCCCAAGGTACTTTCTCTAAAATGTTTCTTTTGCTGAGTTGTAAAGATTTTTAACACTAGCATGTGTGTGAATGTGCCTGTTACAAGGTCCAGCACATAGTAGGTATCTGAAGAACGTGGTTTTCTTCCTGGTCTTCCTCATCCTTTCAGCTTCCCAGGGCTGGAGAGCAGCCCTTCCCCAGCAGCCATGAGGAGGCAGCTACATTCTCCGTCCCTTTCCCACACCACTACCTTCTTTGTTCCAGACACTTTTTCCTGCCTGGTCTTTTCACCCCACAGCCCCTCTCTCCTTTTCCTTTGTGCCCCAATTCTTGCCTCACTTTCCTGTTCCCTCTTTCCCTACCTGCTACTTCCTTGAGCCTGTCTCACAAACTTCAGCATCCCTGAGATGACCCAGTATTACTACTCTTCCCCCACAATTCACATTGTCTGAAGGCTGCTCCCTTTCCCCTAGGACCAGCCAGCTGTTTTTAGTGTTCCCAGGAGTCTTGCAGAAACCGGGTTCATTGTGGGATCCAGAGCAGCCCTTGGCTGCCCATTGAGCAAATTCAGAGTCATCCCAGGCTGCTGCTGAGTAGCCTCCAACTCTCAGTATTGCCATATTTGCCTGTGGTCTTTCTTCCTCCCCAAAACTGGCTACAATTTCATGGTCACAGAGCCCTAGATTCAGCTGCAACAACACAACAGAGATAACTATGTATCGAGTGCCTCTCAGACACAATCTCATTCTTAACAGCCCTCCTAGGGAAAACTTCCTAGCCCCACTTTACAAATGGAGAAATGGGAAACATAAGGAGGTTAAATCGTAGTTCAAGGTCATACTGCCAAAAAGGAACAAATTCAGGATTTAACCCAGCTTGGCCCATGGGTTCTGAACCTCATCCAGCAACTGGCCACAGTCCTCAGAAGAGTCTTTCCCCTATTGCCTGCTTTTGAGGTTCTTGATGCCCCCTCTTCCCCAACAGCCCGTGCTCCCACACACAGCTGTATGCCTCTTGTGTGGGGAGGCTGGGAAGGAGGACACAGTGGAGGGAGAGGAGGAGAAATTTGGTTTGAGCCTCATGGAGTGTACAATATGCAACGAGATCGTCCACCCTGGCTGCCTGAAGGTGATGGCCCTGGGGACCCTGGAATCCGGGGTGGGCCAGATTATCAAGGAACAGGATGGTGGGGAACACTGCCTCTGTGTTTACCAGTACCCTCTGTCCACTCCCTGCCCCCTGCCTACAGATGGGGAAGGCTGAGGGTGTCATCAATGCGGAGATACCTAACTGCTGGGAGTGCCCTCGCTGCACCCAGGAAGGCCGGACCAGCAAGGTAGGGGCAGGGGCTGAGTTGGTTGCTGGCCTCTGAGTAGGTGGTGGATTGGGGAGCTGTGCATAACCTCACCCCCAGCTTCCATCTCCCCAGGATTCAGGTGAGGGACCAGGCCGCCGCAGGGCTGACAACGGCGAGGAGGGTGCCAGCCTGGGGAGTGGATGGAAGCTGACGGAGGAGCCGCCACTTCCACCACCCCCACCCAGGCGCAAGGGCCCCCTATCTGCTGGGCCCCCCCCGGAGGACATGCCTGGGCCCCCCAAAAGAAAAGAGAGGGAGGCAGGGAATGAGACCCCCACCCCAAGGAAAAAGGTGAGCCAGGGAGCATGCTCATTAGGTCCAGCCCAAGGGATTCTGGGAGTGGTAGTCTGTTCTTTTTGGGGGTGGGTTGTCCCGGGAGGCAGTGCTTGATGGTTTCCCCAGGGGTTGTCAGGGGATGTAGCTCAGGAGGTGTTGGGGAGAAGATGAAGCATGTTGTGTGTGAAGGAGAGGTAATATGTGGGAAGCAACAGGCACTGCAGGGAAGCTTCGGGTGCTTCAGAGAGGGGGAGAGAGCATACTCAAATTAGCTGCTACAGAGGAGGAAGGAGGGGCTGGAAAGGGCCTGTGGGGGCTAGAAAGAGGAGGTGAGAGCATGCTCAGTGAGCCAAGACTCTGGTTGGAAGGTGAGCATGCTCAGTTTTCCCTCCGATGGGGGCTTCTGGGATTTGTAGTTTAGAAGACAGCATAGCTCTTAGTTTGGTGAATGAGGGGCTAATGGGGTCTCTCCTTTTCCCCATATCTCCCTCATCCTGGTAGGTGAAAGGAGGCCGAGAAAGGCACCTGAAGAAGGTGGGTGGAGATGCCTGCCTCCTCCGAGGATCGGACCCAGGCGGCCCCGGCCTTCTACCCCCCAGGGTTCTGAATCCAAGCCAGGCTTTCTCGTCCTGCCACCCTGGGCTCCCTCCCGAGAACTGGGAGGTGTGCCGGAGACCTCTTCCCTCCTCCTCTCACCTTTCCTTGCTCCACCCTCCACCCTGGAGACAGATCTGTTCCTTCCTGCTCTCCTTGTCCCTCCCCTGCCCCTGCCCCTGCCCCACGTGGCCACAGCAGGCATCTGACCTTTGGGAAGGGTGGAGGGGAGAATAAGTTGGGGCCAGGAGCCCCTGACTTTCCAAGAACCCTCAGGGTATCATCTGACCAATTTGCCTCATCTTTCCAAACCTTAAAGGGGAAAGAACTGAGTTCACATTCCCTCTTGCTGACTCCCTGTGTAATCTTGGCAACTTGTCAGCTTCTCTGAGCCTCAGTTTCCTCATCCATAAAATGGAGATGATACTATCTACCTTATCCACCTATCCCACAGAACTGTTTACATCTAATGAAAGTAAATGAGCCTTGTAAACTATAAAATTCAGCTAGATTTGAGGAAAATGAGTTTCAGAGAGGTTGAAAGATTTACCCAAGGTCACACAGCAAAGGTGGAATTCAGATTTCACTTTGCATTGACGCTAAACATGAGTCTACCAGACTGTTCAAATCCTGCTTCTGTCATCTGTCAGTTTCTAACTATGGACAAGTCACTTATTCTCTCTTAGCCTCAGTTTCCTCATATCTAAAAAAAGTGACTTAGGTAGCCACTCCATTTGAGCACTGTGAGGACATGATGAGTCTGAGGGATGCTCTGCCCAAGGCCAGATGATTGCTGTTACTCTCACCTTGTCGAGTAGACACTTGGAATTGTCCAATCCAGCATTGCCTGGAGGTGATGTGGCAGGGACTTCCCAAGGTCATGCAGAAAGTTGATAGCCAAACAATACTCAAAACCCGGTCTCTTAACTGTTCTTTGTATCTCACTGCTTTTGGGAATTCATAAGCTATTGAAACCCATAAGGTTTTCAGTTCTTTGGGTTAATGCCTTCATATGACAGATAAGGAAACTGAAGTCCAGAGAAGGGCATGACTTGGCTGAGGCCCTCACTTTGCTCAGGAGCAGAGCTGGAGCTGGAACTCAGGACTGTCCCCTGGGCTGTTCATCCCCTGCTGATTCCTCAGGGACTGGGGGGTGGGAAAGTGTGTGCCACGCCCTAGAACAGCCTCCCCATCTCCCTGCAGAAACCAAAGCCACCTTTGGCCTCTGCTGATGGCCCAGCAGTGCCATCCCCATCACCACAAAGGGAGAAGCTGGAGCGTTTCAAGAGGATGTGCCAGCTGCTAGAGCGGGTACCTGACACGTCCTCATCTTCCTCGGACTCAGACTCAGACTCTGACTCGTCAGGCACATCGCTGAGTGAGGATGAGGCCCCTGGCGAGGCCCGGAATGGGCGACGGCCAGCCAGGGGCAGCTCAGGCGAGAAGGAGAACCGCGGGGGGCGGCGGGCTATGCGCCCTGGCAGTGGGGGGCCCCTCCTCAGCTGGCCCCTGGGCCCCGCCCCACCGCCCCGGCCCCCACAGCTGGAGCGGCATGTAGTACGGCCCCCACCTCGAAGCCCTGAGCCCGACACGCTGCCCTTGGCTGCTGGATCCGACCATCCCCTGCCCCGTGCCGCCTGGCTCCGTGTCTTCCAGCACCTCAGTCCCCGAGAGCTATGCGTTTGCATGCGAGTCTGCCGGACTTGGAGCCGCTGGTGAGTGGCCTGGAAAGGTTTGGGGTACCATTGCCAAGACTCTCTTTACTTGCTGTGTGACCTGTAACAGGTCCCTGATCCTCTCTGGGCCCTGTTCTTGTGTTGATAATACTTCTGTACTGTGTACAGTTGCAGTATGGTATATTTGCACAGGCTGCTTTTCATTTTTGAGTTCTTTTAACTCTCACAATACTTTGTGAGGTAGGTACTATTATTCCCCTTTACAGAAGAAGCTGAGGTCAAAGTCATGTGAGAGGAAGCAGTAGAAGTAGGAGTTTGAACCCAGGCCCTCTGGCTCTAGAATCTTTCTTCTTAAATAATAACTATCATTTATGAGTATTTAGTATGTGCCAAGCAGTGTTCACTGCGATACATGCATCGTCTCATTTGCTTTCCACACTTCCTCTTCTGAAGACAGGCTTCTTACTGGTTCCATTTATACATAAAAAAAGCTCTATGCTGAGGTGGCCCCTGCCCTCTCAGAGGCAGCCATGCTTGGGTCTCCTAACTCCACTTGTAACTTCTTCATGTCCCAGAGTCACCACCAACTCCCTCTGCTAGTCGCCCCCCATCTTCCACTGCTTCCTGAACCTTGTTTGTTTAAAAATGTCAGTCATCCTCCCAAACCCCTGGTCTTCCTCTTTGATCCTGTCCCCCCACCCACCAGTCAAACTCCTGTGGCACTCTGTTCCCCTTACAGAGCTTATGGAGGCCTTGTGTATGCTGGCAAGCCTTCATTCTTTTCATTTTCATATTTACATCAGCTGCTGGAGTGGGACAGATAACTGTCTGTTTTATCTTAATGTTCCCAGCACAATATGGGGCAGTGTGGATGCTCAAGAAATATTTATTAAATGAGTAAAGTCACATTTTTTTCCAGACATTTCTGTGGACAAGACATTCTGTCCACTTAATAGATGTTAGCTGATTTGTTCCTTATAATAGCAGTCCTGGGAGGGAAGGAGGGACACCTGAAGTCACAGTACAAGTTAGTGGCTCAACTCAAACTGCAGTCCTTTTCCTCTGCATTTTGGGGTGCCAATTTGTGCTTTCTGGTCTCTGTGGAGGGTGGAGGGCTAAGGATGGAGTGTAGGCTCTGGAGGTCAATTGCCTGTGGTTGAACCTTATTCTTCTAATGAGCCATATGCTACTTGGGCTAGTGTCTTAACTTTTCTGTGTCTCAGTTTTTACATCTGTTAAACCAGGAGGGCCATTTACTTCATGGGATTATTGTGAACTAATATACATAAAGATGAGGATAGTATTTAGGAGATAGAAATTACTCAATGCCTTGATTGTAATAGTTACTCACTCAGTTACAAATATTTAATGAAAGCACAGACTTGTACAACCTCAAAACATAGATCTGTGACCTTGAAGAGCTCCCAGTCAACCTGCAACATAGAAGGAAATAGTTACAGCAGTTGCCACCCCTGCCTTATGTAGTAATTGAGGAAATGTTTGCTGAGGCCTCTTCATCAGAGCCAGCCCTGTGCTTGGTACACAGGATCCAGAACTGAAGAGGCCTTGATTTCTGCCTCAGGGAGAGACTTATGACCAGAAATGGGCAAAGCAGAGAGGCTGGACTTCACAGTGGTTCCAGCTTGGGCTTTATCAACTGTTGGTTTTATCAGCTGTGACTCCTGTACTTCATGGATGTAGGCCGTGGGTAGATAGCTACACCTTTCAAGGCCTCAGGTTTCTCATTTGTAGTCTGAGGTTCATGTTCACACCTTTTGGGGATTAAATGAGGTGGTTCTTGCAAAGCACATGCACAGTACCTGAAAGGTGCTATACACTCAATAAGATGGTGCCTTTTGCTAAGAAGAATGAGGGAGAATGAGGGTAGGCAGGGCAGGGCCTGTGGTGGGCCACAGTGGGACAAGTCAGGAGGCTCTGTCAGGCCTGGCACAGAAGCAGGGCCAGCAGGGATTGAGAGGAGGGACTTGGGTTAATGACTTTCTAAGAAACAGAATGGCTTGGATTTGGTGACTAAATCATTATGGGGGAAGTAGGGTGACTCAGCTGAATATCTGGCCTACAAGCTGGGGTAGGCAACAGTGTCATTCCCCAAACCCAGGAATACCAGAGGAGGAACAGATTCCAGTTGAAAGTGAAGTCCTCAGACTGACATGTTTGGTCTGAAAGGCCTGTGGGCCAGTCAGGAGCTGGCAGGAGAGCAGCTGGACATGCAGGTCTGATGCTCAAGAGGAAGGCCCAAATTTGGTGAGAGTTTTCAATGTATAGGTAGCAGCTTCGAGGAAGAGGGCAGAAGACAAGATGTCAGTATTTGTGACTTAGCATAAGAGCAGCCAAAGACTTGGAGGAGATCAAGGGAGGTTGTCCTACAGGAGAGAGATTGAGGAAGGAGGGGTGATTAAGAGTGGTGGATGTCGGCGAGTGGCCATGGGGGATTAAGGACCAGGAATGGCAGTTGGATTTTGCCACAAGGAGCCTTGGTATCCTTGGCTGTACTGTTTGAGGGGGGGGGAACCAAAGCCAGGTCACATGGGGCAGAGACTTCATCTGTTCACTACTGTGTCCCTAGTTTCTGAGGTGGTACCTGTCATACAGTAGCTAATGGAAGAAAATTTGTTGAATGAATGAAAGGGAGGAAATCAGGATAGAGTGTGGAAAGAGGTAGTGAGGGTGGAGCTAGAGAGAAATTTGTAGGTGGGAGAGCAGGAAGTTTCAGGCTTTCCTGTCTGGTGGCTTCTGTTCTCTCTTGGAACTGTGAAGCGAAGTCATTTACCAAGAGCGAGAACAAAGGGCAGTTAGAGAATATGTGGAGGAGCTATTGAGTTGCAGGGCAGATGGCTGAGTCTTTGGCGTCCATGGGCAGACAGGGTGGCAAGGAAGGGATTGGAACAAAAGGTCAAGGCCAGTTAGAACTGGGAGTAAGTGAAGGCTTGGGAGTGGACAGATTGAAGGGCAGCTGTAGCATCAGGGAGCCTATAGAGCTGAATGGAAGGATTGGCCTTGGCTGGAACCCAGGAGGCTGTGAGCTCCTTACAGGTAGCAGTTGGGCTGGTCCATTTCTGTGTCCCTAGAGGGCCTCTGCAAGACAGAGGATTAAGACTAGAATTTCAGTCTTGGAGATGAGCTTAATCAGGGGCTGACTTGGTCAGGCTAGGGGATTTGCACATCAAGCCCTGACCCCTGGATGAGAGCAGGCCTTGGCCTCTTCATAGTTCTTCCTGCCTCTCTCACCTTAGTGTCATTCCCTAGTCTAGGAAGAATTGAGGTATGGCTTCCTGTTGTCCTCATAACAAATTCTTGGGCACTTGGACATGAACAGTGCCCCTGTGATGGCACTAAACACTTCCCCTGTGTTGTCGCCCTTCATCTTTGCAGCAAACCTTTGAAGGAAGTGCTGCCTATTTCCGCTAGATGGTTTGGAGAATGGAGGCCCAGAGAAGGCAAGCAACTTGCGTAAGGTCAATCAGAACACAGAGGTGGCAGAGCTGGAATTTAGATCTCTATAGTACTCATACCCTTTGCCTCTAGGCTCTCTGGCCACAACAGTCCAGCCTCACAATGCAGCCCTCCTTGACGTGGCACCTCTACTCTAGGCAGCCTCTGCAGCTTCACTCCTGGCCTTTTTCCCCATTCAGAGTTCAGGCTCTTGATCCAGACCAGCTTGGTTTAAGCCCTGGCTCTGATTCCACTTAGTAGCTGTGGGACTTTGAACAAGTTTCTTACCCTCTCTGGGCCTTATTTGCTTGAACTCTAAAAAGTAGATGGTAATAACAGTGTGTACCTTCTAGGGCTGTGGTGAGGTTAAATGCTTAATACATAGAATAGTAACCGGCTCATAATGAACCCTTGGTAAACACTAGTAGTGAGTGCTTGAGTCACCATTGTCGTTATTCTCATTATTACAATGAGATGAAGAATTGCTCTTTCTTCCTGCTGCCTGAAGTCTGCAGAGCCCTCCATTTTCTGTCTGTCCTGGGTCTGGTCACTGGTTATTCCCCATGGGGAACGTACACCCTCTTCCTCCCCTCCCTTCCTTCAAGTTTCAGTCAGGTACTGTCTCCCTGGGAGGCTCCCTCTCCAGTCCTCTTGTTGACTCTCATTATGTCCTTTGTTGCCTCAGTTACAAAGGACTGGCTGCATATTCCCCATTTTCTGGCTCTTCGGTGCCCTGTAGAGGCTGGCACTTAGTATCAGTAGGGCCCTCAGTGACTGTTGGTTAGTAGCTGTGGGACTTTGAACAAGTTTCTTGCCCTCTCTGGGCCTTATTTTCTTGAACTCTAAAAAGTTCAAAAAGACCAATTAGCTCCAGCCAAGAAGAGTCAGGAGAGACTTGCTGGAAGAGGAGACACTGGAGCTGAGCCTTGAAGGATCTGGGTTGGTTGGCATTTCCAGCAGAGGTACAACATGTGCTGGTATATGTTGGCACTGTACAGCATTGTGTGTCTGTAGGTGGGCAGGTGGTTTGCCCTGGCTCTTGAGGAGTATGAGACAGAAACTGTTGGTGACTTCTGTGTGCCCCCAGGAGGAAGGGCTCCCTTCTAGCTATGGAAGAGCCAGTAAGGCTTCAAGGTAGTGGTGGCAGTTGACTTGGTACTCAAGACTAGCTCAGAGTGGGCAGAGAGAGACTTTTAATGGCGCAGTATTTCACTGAGTGGGAAGAGAAAAGGGGCAGTATGTGGGGGCAGGAGCAGGGGAGCTGTTGAGAGTGGGTTTTTTCCCCCCTTTCTTCTTTAGAATTGGAGAGATTTGCAAATGTTTATTAGTTGAATGGAAGGAATAAGGAGAGGGAGAGGCTAGAATGCCAGAAGAAGGGGGCAAGTGGTGGGAGGCGATATGTGGGAAGAGTGATTGAAGCCTTAGTGTGTATGTGTCTCCTGTGTGCACTGAAATGTCATACCGGGGCTCTGGAGTATGCCTGGTAGTTTTAAGTGGCACAGAAACATAGCTTAATCCTTCTCTTGGTTTTGAAAAGGAAGTCTGTCCATTGGGTGCTATTGTATCTTTAGCACCTTTTAATACTTAACCTCCCTGTTGAACAGAAATGGTCTTTAGGTGGTAGCCTAAAGCCACAGCAACACATGGCTAGAAATTAGTGACCTCAGTCTATTTTAATTATATTTATTTCTAAGGTTAACAGATTTATGTGAAATAATACTGGTTTTAAGTGCAGAGAGGTGTTGTTTAAAGATAAATTCATGTTCTGCAGATAAGTGAATAGCAAGTGACGGGAACTGGGGAATCACTGCTCCAGCTCAGGCTTCTTGAAGGGAAAGCCTTTCAGAATGGCAGGTGGGAGGGAAGTAAGCAGACCACTCCTGCTGCTTCTGACAGTCCGTCTAGTCCTGACATGCCCTTGAGAACTACACTACAAGAGAATTTTCAAACTGAGATTCGAACTGTTAATAGATAACCTTGGGAGGTTGGGGGGAAGGGTTTCCTGGTAAAGTACGTTTTTGGGAAACCTTTTCTAGTTTACTGTATGTTGAACTAGTCAAGGCTTTTGGAAATACTGTGATTGGGAAACTTTGAACTCTTCAGACCCCGTTCATCTTTGTGGCTTTAATTTCTGGACCTTACCAGGCTTTCCATAAACACTGAGTGAATAGATGAAAAGCTGTAAATGAGGTGTGTTGTGGGGGTTGGGGAGATGTGCTCAGTGGGAGCTTCAAGGAATTCACACTGGCTGATTTGGCATCATTCATTCATTCAACAAATGTGCACCTGGCACGGTGCTGGGTTCGGAAGGGAAAAAGCCAGATCTGCCCTTGTGGAGTACACATTCTGCTTGGAGGGACACAATAATGAAACAGAGAAAATAGCAGGCCTGTAAGTCAAGCTTTGGGCAGCGGGCCATCAGAGTGGGGCAGATGTGGATCAAAGACAGAGATTAGTAGAGGAGAGGAGAAGTGCCCATGAGCCATCGTAATTTAGCCAGAGAAAATTTGGGAAGCCCAGCGTGGGTACTGGGGGCTGATGACAGATGATCTCTTTGGTGTTACATCAAATACGATATGTAAGGATGTTGTGTGTATCTTTCGCAGAATGCTTTATAAGATGTAAGGCCTGCAAACTGTCACAACCTCATTTGCTCCTATGGCAGCCCTGTGGGACAGGCTGAGTGTGGATCATTATCTTCATGTTACAAACAAGGCCTCTGAGGCTCAGGGAGAGGAATGGACTTGCCGGGGGTCTCACATCCAGTTAGTGATGGGAGCTGGGCCCCAAACTCAATGCTCTTGGCCTGAGGCCAGGAGCTTCCTGTTTACCCCTGCTGTCTGTGGGCCAGTAGAGCTGTGGTGAACCATTGAGTGTGGGGAGGTTTGTGGGCACCTGGAGAGCTGAGGACTGATGATGTCTTTGTCTCCCCCTTGTGGCTGTCAGGTGCTATGATAAGCGCTTGTGGCCGAGAATGGACCTGAGCCGTAGGAAGTCACTAACCCCGCCCATGCTCAGTGGTGTGGTTCGTCGCCAGCCCCGGGCCTTGGACCTCAGCTGGACAGGTGTCTCCAAGAAGCAGCTCATGTGGCTTCTCAACCGACTGCAAGGTAGGGAGGGGTGGTGAGGCAGGACAGGGTGATGAGGGGGCAGACATGGGACAAAGCCCTCCTAGCACCAGTTTCCTGACCTCCCCAGGCCTGCAGGAGCTGGTGCTGTCTGGCTGCTCCTGGCTCTCTGTCTCTGCCCTGGGCTCAGCCCCACTGCCAGCCCTGCGGCTCCTTGACCTCCGGTGGATTGAGGATGTTAAAGACTCTCAGCTCCGCGAGCTGCTGCTGCCTCCGCCTGACACCAAACCAGGTGCAGCCTCTATTGGCTCATTTGTAAAAACAGGTTAGGTGAGGTGGGGGTATGAGGCCTCCAGGATCTTTACTGACTCGTGCTGGTGTTAGAGGATTTGAAGAAAGAGCAGAATATAACACATGAGTTTAATGGAAGGCCCTGCTTGGCCATTTTGTTCATTCATACCTGCTGTGTTCTGGGCCCTGTGATAGGAGTTGAGGGAACAATGATGAAGAAGATGTAACCCCTTGCACTCCAGAAGGGAAGTAGTTATGTGATGAAACAATGTAGGATGGGAAGATGACCTCAGAATTCTTGAAGATGCCAGGAGTATAGCCAATGGCAGATATGAGTGAAGTCACTGGGGGGTGCTGGACACTCCTGGTGAGCCTCGTCCATAGTGAACAGTGGCTTTCCTGGGTCTGGTCACTTGTTCTTCCCCATGGCAAATGTATATCCTCTTCCTCCCCTTCAAGTCTCAGTCAGGTGCTGTCTCCCTGGGAGGCTCCCTGTCCAGTCCTCTTGTTGACTGGAATTGGGGAATCACTGCTCCACCTCAGGGCTTCTTGAAGGGAAAGCCCTTCAGAATGGCAGCCACCTCAGTGAAATCATCGCCATAGAAGAATGCAGGCCCAGTGTGGTCAGTCAGTTCCATTTGTCAAGAGGTGTCATAAATATACATTTCCTCTGAAATATCCTAGTTTTTAAATGATGGTAACACATATCCTTTTCAGAGTCAGTAAAATTATACAGCTGAGCAATAGATTTAAATCTTGACCTGTAGTAAAAGGATAAAGATTTTCCTGAGGGAGTAGAGCAGAAAGAGGGAACCAGTTGACTTGAAAGTTTGTGTGAGGGTGGCAGTATCATCTCCCAGGTCAGACCAGCAATCTCTGTACCCTGGGCCAGGCCCTGGTATCCTGCCAGGTAAAGTCAGCTTTTATTGTTGAACACACTCTGAGCCTAGCCCTGAAGACCTCAAGCTGAATCAGCCCCATTCCCCACCCTCGTGAAACCCCAGTCATGCAGACAAGAGACTGGGATATAGAAGGTCATGGCATGAAGGGGCTGTGGTCAGGACATGTGTGTTTTTGAGGGAGGAAACCATGAGAGAGGCCCTCCTTGAAGAGATACTGTTTGAACTGAGTCCAGAAAGGGACCGTCATCCCAGGGACTGAGACATGAATAAGCAGTTGTGTAGGGCATGAGGCCCATACTGGCAGAGGGGAATGCTGGGAGCTGAGGCTGGTCCAAAGAGCAGAGGCCTTGTCACACAAAGGTACAGGGTGGGAGCCTTGAGGCCTGAGGGTTCCTCTTATAGCCAGGAGATGAGATGCTCACAGCATCTTCTGTGGCCCCTACTAGTCTGTTCTCCACACTGAAACCAGGGGAACTGTCCAGAAGGGCAAATCTGCCCATGTCTCCCCTGTGCTCTAAACTCTTTCTCATTGCTCCCCAGTGCTTTTTAGATAAAGACCAATATTTTGTCAGGCATGGTCTGGCTCACACTGACCTATGCTGTCGCCACATTTCAAGCACCTGTCTCCTTGCTAAGTTCCCTCAGCCCCAGGGCCTTTGCCCACTTCTCTTTGCCTGGAATACTCTATCCTGCTTCATCTAATCACCACCTAATCATCATTCCAGCCTCTGCATAAATGCCACTTCCTCCTAGAAGCCCTCCACGATCCTCTTCCCTGTTGAGATCAGAGTCCCTTTTCAGCTCTGAGAGTAGTCCCCTCCTAACATATCACTGAGATGATTTGACTAAAATGCTTACTCTCACTAGGTTTTTAAGCTCTGTGAGGGCAAAAGGACTGTGCTCACCCAGCACCTAGTTTTCATCTCTCTCTTTCATAGCAGCTTCCTTTCACAGCAGCCTCGCCAGAAGAATAGAGAAGCAACTAGGTTTCTTTCACTTTCTGGACAAGGCACCAAATGCCCAGAGGAGTTGAGTGACTGCTGCAAGTCACATAAGCAAAGCCAGACTAGAGAACTCACCCATTGCCCACTCCTGCTGAAATTGCACTGAGCCAGGAATATTGGGAGGTGAAGGGGTGGGAATGGTGCATTCCATGAGGTGAGACAGTGTTGGTTGGTGGCAGACTGACCCCATCTCTTCCTCCTGCCTGAATCACTTCACTTTAAGCCCCTTTATTAAGAGCTTGCAAAGATGAGCCTTCCAGGCCCTCAAGGCCTGTTGTGTATTTTAAGATTCCATACCCACCTGTCATACCATATTCCCTGGCTTTGTGTAGCATTCCTGGAGCAAAAGTTCAAGTTCTACTTCCTTGCTTCAGCCCTTGCTGTTCTCTGCCTGGCATATGCTCTTCCCACCTCTCCACATGAAGGCCCAGATTAAACACTGCCACCTCAGTGAAATCATTGCTGATGGCCAGTTCCCCAACTCACACCGCAAGTGGCCTCTCTTTCCTCTGCTTCTCTCAAATAGCTTTTATCAATAGCCTAGGATTGCGGGCATCTTTAGATGTGTCCCCTCTCCAGGCTCTGAGCTCCTCAAAGGCAAAGAAGAGGGAGTGGAATTCAGAGTTCTCCAAGTCAGGTGCCTGAAGAGGTGGCCCAGCAGGTAACAGAAAAGATGGACTTGGTGTAGGAAATGAGGGAGTGGCAGCTAGCAGCAGCTCCAGCCAGTCACTGTTAGGTGAAAGGGGTAGCCCAGAGATGCCAGATATTAAAATTTTTTAGAGGAAAAGCTATATCTAAATAAATTACCTTCTTGTAGCATTAATCATTAAGAAATTTTTAGCACTATGCAGACTCCATAAAACACTTGCATAGGCTAGTTTCATGAGTTTGTGACATCTGGTTTAGTTTTATCAAAGCGCTAGGCTGGTGCCTGGGAGGCAGATAGCATTGTGATAAGAGTTTGGCCTTGGAGTGACCAGGCCTGGTGTCCTGGCTCTGTTACTTCAGAATCGTGTAACCTTGGACAGATGGCTAAATGATTTGAGCCTCAACGTTCTCATCTGTAAATGGAAATGATGACCAGAGAATTGTCTCCCATTGCTGTGGTTCTTAAAAGTACGTTCCAGAGCAATAGCATCACCATCACTGGAGAATTTGTTAGAAAAATAAACCCTAAGGCCCTCCTTGGACTGCCTGAACTCTGGGAGCTGGCCAGCAACCATTTTAACCAGTGCTCTAGAGGCTACAGAGGAGCCACTGGCCTTAGGGTGGGCAGCCACTTAGCCTGAGCCTGGGCCTGGGCCACAATGAGTGTTCAATTTGTGGTAGCTGGTGTACTACAAATGCTTAGTTTTAAAAAACAAAAAAATATGATAGAAGAATGTGGTAGATACAATAAAAAAAAAAGCAGACCTTTTCTTTGTGCTTTGGGTGTAGAGATGAGGGTCATGAGCACTTCCACTCCAGAGATGGGGGCAGAAGAGGCCTCTGAAACAGCTCTAAGAGCCAGGGTTTGAGCATAGATGGCCACAGGCAGAGTCTCTCAGGGCAGGGTCACCTGTGGAGTCTGGCCCAAGTGTTTGGGGTGAGGGAGAAGAGTTAGGATCTGTGAAAGGGATGAGACCTGATAGGAACTGGCATGTTCCACGAAGGAGGTTGGACTTGTCTGAGGGACCCTCAGAGTTTTTAGAAACTGAGGAGGGATGACGTCTTATTTGTGTTTGCTCTCTTAGGATGCCAGGAAGAAGAGGAGAGACTGGAGTGAGTGAGGAGGCTGGGGCAAGAGTTCAGGCAAAAGTGATATTGGCAGAGTGGTGACGGGAATGGAGGGAAAGGGATCCAGATGGTGACTTTACTAATCATGGAAGGAGAGGGAGTGGGATGGCAGTCCCTTTAGGGAAGGTATTTGTTGGATGAGTGAATATATATACATATATTGAGCAACCATGTCCCAGTTGTTGGGGACAGAGCAAGAGCAGGACAGACTAAAATTCTTGCCTTTATGGAACTGACATTCTGGTGGGAGGAGAAAAAAAAAATATGTCAAATGGTGAGAAAAGGGGGGGAAATAATCCAGAGAAGTCACAGCTTCAAATGGAGTAACCCTGGAAGGCTTTGCTGAAGAGGTGACAATGAGCAATGGGCAGCTGAGATGAAGTCAGGTTGTACAGGCATTTGGGAGAAAAGCAAGCCACACACACAGTGCAAGTTGAGGCCCTCTTAGAGTGGGAGCAGGTTTAGGGATGGTAAGGAACATGAGTCTGGAAGCCGAGGGTCAGGGACAGGAGCAGCTAGGAGCGCTGATCTCTTCACTGCCTGCCCAGGGCAAACGGAGAGCCGTGGGCGGCTGCAGGGGGTGGCAGAGCTGCGCCTGGCAGGCCTCGAGCTGACAGATGCCTCCCTGCGGCTCCTGCTGCGCCACGCCCCCCAGCTGAGCGCCCTGGACCTGAGCCACTGCGCCCATGTTGGGGATCCCAGTGTCCACCTCCTCACGGCCCCCACCTCCCCACTCCGGGAAACCCTCGTACACCTCAATCTTGCTGGTAAGCCTACTGTCTGTCTGTTCTGCTACCCTTTTGGTCCCATAGCCAGTGCCCGGCCCCCGCTCACCTTCCTAGTCTCAGCTACCACTGCCTCATCTCCAGGTTGCCACCGTCTCACAGACCACTGCCTCCCACTGTTCCGCCGCTGCCCACGCCTACGCCGCCTAGATCTGCGCTCCTGCCGCCAGCTCTCACCTGAAGCTTGTGCCCGGCTTGCAGCTGCTGGACCCCCTGGCCCTTTCCGCTGCCCAGAGGAGAAGCTACTTCTCAAGGACAGCTAGTTGGGTGTCCCCTGCCCTCCCCCAGGACTCATCTGGAGCCTGGACCTCGGGCCTCCATTTCACCCGTGCCAGGAGGCCAAGTTACCTTATTATGACTTGGGATTCCTCCCAGGTATTCGAGCCAGCCTCCCCCTTCCTTACCCCCTGCACTGATATCTCTGGGGGTCTTTTCTTCCCATCCCCTCCCCCTTCCACTTGCTTCATTGTCCATCCCCTGGGGGGAATGGGTCAAAGGTACTGGGGGGTACTGAGCCAAAGGGATGGTAGGGGGGGGTTAAGGTGCAAGTTTGAGGTGGGGAGAATGGGGAAAGGGTATCTGTACACAGGATACTGAGAGCCAGGGGGCTGGGGGAGGTGGAGGATGGGCTGGGGGAGGGGGGCAGAAAGCAGACCACCAAGGGTTCAGGGAACAAAGATCAGATACTTGGAGTTAGGGGGGTGGGAGATAGGGCCAAAAAGGGAAATCAGAGGAGCAGTTGGGTATCCAGGTAGAGGGACTTGGGGAACCTTGGCAAGCTAGGGCTGAGTGAGGGGAAGGGGGTGAGAGCAGGTGTGAGAGCATTAGTACCCTCTCAAGGGGTCACCCCTCTCCTTACTCCCCAGATTTCAGTTCCTACCCCCCAGCATCCTCAGCCCTGACTTCTTGAACGTCACTGACAATGGCAGCTATTGTGAGGAGTGGGGATTAGGGCCTACTCTGTTTAGCTTGGACCAGGGGAGTGTTGAGGGGTACCCCAGCCCTCTACTTGCCTCCCCACACAATACTTGAACATTCATCTGTACTGAAGTGTTACTTGAACCGGGGGAACCTCGGACCTGGGGGAGCCGGAGTGTGAGGCACCTGATCAGCTTGGACTGAGACTGGACCAGTGGGCATTCAGTGTGGACTTTGCCACCCCGAGGCATTCTCTTGCTCTACTGTATTGAGCGGCTCCACCACTCCTGACGGGGGTGGGGGTGGGGTGCCCGTCCAATGTTGGGGAAGATGGGAGCCCTACAGCTTTGCTCTTCCCACTCTTTAATCGTCATGGAAACTTGTACCCCGTTTGCCCAGGGAATAGCCACTCCTTATTGCCATAGAAATAGCCAATGGACACCTTCCAAAACCAGTGCTAAGGCTAGAAATGGCCTCGGTTGCCATGGGAACATTGTAACAGTTCTTGGCCCCGCCCCTCCAGGGCAGGGGTGGGGTTTGGGGAGCCAGGGGGCTGAGTCGGGCCCAGGCCCCGCCCATCAGCCTGGGCTTTGGTGGGTAGCTGGGTTGTACCATGTAGGGAAGGGGGGAATCTAGCCACATACCTCAGGTAACAGGGAGGTGCGCGGGTCAGGGGAGGGACTGGGCGGACCAAAGGCTGGCGAGGAGGGGGTTCTGGGGATCGTGAAAGGCTTAAGGATGGGCAACTGGTAGGAGGGAGAAAGAGCAACTCGGCAATGGAGAAAAGTGTGGGACCCAGCCGGGCTGGGCTCCAGATCTGTACAATACGGTTTGCTATAAAACACAAAATCTTCCAGCCAGAACTGGGTGACTTCGTGTGTCTGTCTGCGGCCTTGGGTGAGTGGGAGTAAATCGGGAATGACAAGAGTGCTCACCGTTTGGAGCTGTTGCGGGAGGGGGGCTGTTGGGAAGGGTCTGGAGGAACAAAGGACCTACCGGAACTGCGGATGCAGGGCTCCCCGCGGTCCCTACTGATGGATGGGTTCACCTTCCCGGAGCTCACTTTGGGTACGGGTTTGGAAGGGTGGGCATTTTGGGGTGTGCTGGAGTGGTCCAGGACAAGGGAACTCCCAGTTACAGGCCGGTGCTTGGGAGGATATTGCAAGTCTACTGTGGGCGCGGGTTCCCTCGAGATACATGCCCACGGCCCCCTGGCTCCACCCCATCCTGTGCCGCCTGGCTCCGCCTCTGCCCCAGTTCCTGTTTCGGCCCCTTCTGTCCCGCTTCGCCCGCTAGCAATTCCTGCAGACTGATCGCCCGCTGCCCGCATCCCCTCTGGCTGCTCCCGGGCATGGTGGGGCTTTACCCTGGTCTGGGCCCGCCCACCTGGGGCCTCCGCGGCGACTCGGCCCCGCCGTGACCGGCCTGCCCGCCTTGTGCTGCGACCCCCAGGATGAAGGGCGGCGAGGGGGATGCGGGTGAACAGGCCCCACTGAACCCGGAGGTCGAGAGCCCAGCGGGCTCGGCCGCCTACCGAGAGTTCGTGCACCGCGGCTACTTGGACCTCATGGGGGCCAGTCAGCATTCGCTGCGAGCGCTCAGCTGGCGCCGTCTCTACCTCAGCCGGGCCAAGCTCAAAGCCTCCAGCCGCACGTCTGCCCTGCTCTCGGGCTTCGCCATGGTGAGGGGAGGGCAGAGGTGTATAGGGTGGCGGTGAGGCACATGGGGGGCACGGGGTTGTGGGGTAGGCGAAGTAAACGGGTACCCAAAGGGAGACAAGGCAGGAAAGGAAAAGACCGGTTTTTAAGAGGTAAAGGAAAGGAACAAACAAGGTCCCAAAGGACTACGCAAGCGCAAGCGCGCGTTTGTGTAAAACAGGTCTCTAGCATAAACTGGTCCGCAGGGAGGATAAGCCCCAAATGTGTCTCAGGATAAGACCAGTCACTTGGGGCGATAAATATGCAAAGATGGGGCAAAGAGGTCCAAAATCATAGTCCAGGTGGAAGTAATTACTAGGTCCCCACGAGGGAAAAGCAAATCGTAGTTGGGTGGGAGCTGTATAAACCTTTCTGGTGGGATCAGAGAGAATAAACTGGAGAATAGGCCCTTCCTAAGGAGAGAGGCCAGTTCCCAGCAGACACAAAGGGTGCTAAGTGTAGCCCAGAAAAGCTTTGAAGCAAAGAGAATGCCTGTGAGGAAGTTGCTGGGGAAAGAAGCTGAGGAAGCTGATAAAGGATATCTGAGCTGATAAGCTGCAGGTGTGGGAGGAGGCGATCAGCTAACAGTCCCAGGAGAGGCCTCAGAGGAAGTGGGAATGTGGGAGGTCCTTGGGTTAGGTGTAGTCTGCAGACAGAAGTTCTGGCTCCTCCCTGCTTGTGGACAGCTGGGTGACCCCCTGCCCCAGACAGGCCTCCATCCCCTCTCAGGCCAGTGAGAAATTGTGAGATCGTGAAGGGTGTGCCCTTTGAATAGCCGGCAAGTACCTGCCCCAGGATGAGCTGGTTCTTGTCATCAAACCCTAGGTCCAAGTATGTCAGAGCAAGACATACATCAGAGATGGCTCAGACTGCTTGTACATTGGACAGACAAGGAAACCAAGGCCCAGAATGGGGCAGTGGCTCTGCCAAGATCAAAGATACATAATGAACTAGCACCCAGGGTTTCTGGACTGTTAGTCCAGGGTTTCCCCACTATTGAGAGGGGAAGGAGAAAGTGAGCTGGAGGGGAAGGTCCTCATAGAACGTGAGGGTGGGTATGGAGATGGGGATAGAAGGGTCACAGCACTAGGGTAATTTGGATTATTCCCTGTCAGTTTCTATGCCACATCCTCTCTAGTTGAGAGGAAACAGTCAATTCCTAGAGGTTATCCTAGGTTTGTGGGTTTCTGTGTATGGGCTCAGGATCCATAGGCCAGCCCACCCATGTAGGATTTGGCTCCACTTTACCGGTACAGACTACAGAGGAGACGGAGCAGCTCCATGGACCTAGCTGAGGGAAATCCTCCACTCCCATCCACTCATGGTCCAGCCCGTTCCCAAGGGGACAGTCTGGCCTGCTGCTGGACTTGCAGGTTGCCAGGGTGACAGCTTAATTGGAAGTAACTTCTGTGCAGGATAAAGAGGCCAGATGAGTTGGTTCTGGGGGCAGGACTGGCCCTAGTCCTGCCATGGGAGAGCAAGGCTCAGTCAGGCTCCGGGAGAAACCTGGACTAGACCTGGCCCAGATCCCTGTCCTTGGGAAAGACCTGCTAATACCTACCATGGCCCAGTTTCCCAAAATACTTAGTCTTGTTTTTCTATAACCACTCTTCAGGCTCTGTACCCTCCTCATTCCGCCAGCCCCAGAGTAAACTAATGATCCCTGCAAGAGCCAGGGAGGGGGAAAGATCCAGATTCTGGAATCCAGGTAGCCTGGATTAGAATAACGTAGTACCAGTTGTATCGAACTGTCGCTAAATACAGGTACTGTGTTTAGAGCTTTTATGTGCATCATCTTTTTATTATCCTGTGAAAGGGGTACCACTACTATGACTACTTTACAGATGAGAAAACTGAGGCTCAGCGATGTTAAGATATGTGCCTGGGATCCCACAGAAATTAATTGGCAGGATTTGAACTTAGTGTGGCTCTAGAATCCACATTCATACAAGACTAGAATAGGATCAACAACTCAAATGTTTGCATGGGCCAGCCAGGTAATATGGATGCCAAATTACCTGAGGAATGGGAGGGGAAACTGGTTAACAAGAGACCCTATGAGCTGTCCAAAGGGAGCAGCCAGGACTCACCTCCAGTGGCTCATAGTTGCTGTGCAGGAATGTGGGTCTGGTGTAACCAGGTTTTCCAAATTTTTAAGAGGATCTAGAAATAGGGATATTTATATGAAATATTTTTAATTTAGAAGTTAGCAACTTAATTCTCTAAAAAACAATGTATGAGTCAAGCAAAACATGTCTGCATGCTGGCTGGGGTTTGGGATGTGCCGCTTAGTAAACTCTGGCCTTGGACTTTAGTGTACAGTTACCTAGTGCTTACTGTGTATCTTGTGCTATTCTTACCACTTGACGTATATTATTTAATTTCCACAACAGGTAGGTGATATTATCACTCCCCATTTTCTAGGTGGGGAGATAGAGGCATAAAGAAAACTAAGACACTTGCTCAAGAATATACAACTTACAGGGCTAAGAATGAACCCAGGCAGCCCAGCTCCAGAATCTGCTTATAACAGATTCCCTGTTATAACAAGGGAAGATTGTCAGAAATATACTGTCCAGCTCCTTCAACAGCCAGGTGGGAAACCAAGGCCAGAACAGGACAGAGCCTTGCTAAGGCTGCCCATTCATTCACTCAACAAAGACTGGGTGCCTTCTTTTTGCCAGGCAATGTTCTACATTCTAGAGAAACATGGTGTAGAATGGTCTACATTCTAAGAAAACATATTCAGTAATGAATACCAACAAGCAAAGATCCCCTCTACTGTTAAGGAAGTTATGGGCACTCAGTCCATCTTCTCTTGTCCCCACAGGTGGCCATGGTAGAGGTACAGCTAGAGAGCAACCATGAATACCCACCAGGCCTGCTGGTGGCCTTCAGTGCCTGCACCACCGTGCTAGTGGCTGTGCACCTCTTTGCACTTATGGTCTCCACATGTCTGCTGCCCCATATTGAAGCCGTTAGCAACATCCACAACCTCAACTCCGTCCACCAGTCTCCACATCAGCGACTCCACCGTTACGTGGAGCTGGCCTGGGGCTTCTCTACTGCCTTGGGCACCTTCCTCTTCCTTGCTGAAGTTGTCCTGGTTGGCTGGGTCAAGTTTGTGCCCATTGGGGCCCAATTAGGCACACCAGCCCCCATGGTACCTGCCTCCCGGGTGCCTGGGATTCTGCCACCTGTGGCCACCTCCCTTAATCCAGGTTCCAAGCCATCTTCTGTAGCCCCATCACAGGCTCAGTCATCTGAGGCTTGCCCACCTGGACAAGCATGTGGCAGTGGTGGTGGGGCCTACGGACCAGGCTGGCAAGCAGCCATGGCCTCCACAGCAATCATGGTACCTGTGGGGCTTGTGTTTGTGGCCTTTGCCCTGCATTTCTACCGCTCCTTGGTGGCACACAAGACAGACCGTCACAGGCAGGAGCTAGAGGAGCTGAGTCGCCTGCAGGGTGAGCTGCAGGCTGTGTGAGGCTGGCTGGCACGGCCTCCCTCGGGTCTGCATGAGGCCCCAGTTCTACAGACCCCAATCTCTGCCCCTGCTTGGAGCCACTTCCAGTAGCCACTCTCAGGTACAGACCAGATACCTGGGTTCAGGGTCCTTTGGGCTGGGCCTTGGGGCAGCTCCCACATTGCCAGGGATTCGCCCTGTCTCTCCCATGGGTTTTTAAAGTTCTACTCTATACTGAGAAGGGAGGAACAAAGGAGGAAGTGGAAATCCTCAGTCCAAGGCTCATGCAGTAGGTAGAGGGGAGGCAGGGAGACCCTGGTCGAGCCATTTGCCCCTACATAAAATGTAGAGGTCAGAAGGTCACATGCCTACCCAGCTGCCCCAGAAGGCAGCTAACCCTTTGCTTTATTTTTGTAGAGTCTATTTTATGGTTGGCATTTGGGAGAAAGCTTTTCCCCATCTCCAGATTTTGATGGGTTCCACTCTTCTTCAGTTTCTGTAGAGAGGCATTTGGGTCTTTCTACACCAAGCAAAGGACCAGCCTTTTCAAAGAGGAGCCTTCCCCATATTTTGGAGGTTCAGATGCCTGCTCCACTGCCTTATGCTTCTATATCTGGTTCTCACTCTGAGCCAGGGCTGGGGGGCTTTGGAAACTGAGGGCCTGTGTACCCAGCCTGACTCCCTGGTAAGAGTTGGAGTAAGGAGGTTTTAAGGGAGAAGGTCTAGTCCCTAGCCCTTAGCATACAGAGATAATCTGACACCAAATGTTTGATGCACCTTGTTTTGTATAATAAAATGTGTTTCACAGATGTCCCTGTGGCTGTGAATGGGGTGAAAGGAAGGCTTCTTTGGGCTCAGGTGACTTGTTCCTAAAAGCCAGGTAGGAGCAGGTATACCTGGAGTAAGGGAGAGTGGGTTCCAGGTATGAGCCGTTTCTCTTGCTGTCAGGCCCCAGTAGCTTCTGAACATGCAGACTGAGACTGAGTTATTCCTAGGTTAAAGGACTTCACACTGTTGTTCCTGAGCCCAGGGTCTCTTATCTCCTCCATTAAGGATTTCGAGTAAATTCTTTTAGTCTAAGTTACTTTCTTGGTGACTATTACATACTAGGGGCTTTTCATAGGTTATCTCATTTAAGTCTCACAACCACCTGGAGACATATCGTCTCCATGTCAGATAAGGAAACTGAGGCCCAAGGCCTAGGATCTTGCTCAAAGCCACACACAGCTAGTCAGTGAAAACTTGGGCTTCTTTTACCATCACATGGTGCATCTCTGCCAATACCTTTCAAATGAAACAAGAGAAAGGAATACTGTCTCATCAAAAGGGTCCCAATTCTCTCTCTTCTATCATGGTGTGAGACCTTGGACAAGTCCCCCTTTTCCTATTACTTAAAATTGTGAATTTGCATGAACCAGGCCTCAGAGGCCATTCTCGTATGGTTCTGATGCCTGCAATAGCTGGGCGTGATAGGAATTAACATCCACATTCAGAGTAAGAATCTGAAGCTTGGAGATGGGAAGTCGATGACTTGACCAAGGGACTAATAGAGAGATCTTTGGGACCTCGGGTATCCTCAGCTTAGGCAGAGGGGCCTTCTGGGAGTACCGTTACCCAAGAGACCAGTATGTCTGCGTCCAAACCTTTGAAAAGGGTGCCCAACCTCAAGGCGACCTTAGCGCCTGGACTGGTGCTGCCCTCGAGCGGCGAGATCGGGTAAGCATTGGGGCGGGAAGCGGAGGGCCCAGGCTGAAACCGGCGGGCACTTGGACCATGATACCTGGGGACTCGACCAACCCACACTTAATTCCTGTAGGACCTGGTTTATTTTTTTAGAGGACCTATTCTCGGACCTTTAAGCCCCATCACTCCTATCACAGAACTTTGAGACAGTCTGGGATTTAATTACTAATGACGGACCAAGTAGGGCAAAATGCGGCAAACTGCACATCTCAGTTTTCTTGTCTACCAAATGGGCATCTCAAACAGCTACCGACCCAAGGAGGATAAGAGGAAAAACGTTCCCTGCATCATGTACGACGGCGGGCAGACCGCCTGAGTCACGGCTGTTGGTAGTATTTGTCCGTCTTCTGTATGCTCCTGCCAGCGGGCACCGGTTTCGGCGGGTCCTACAGGAAGAGCCCCCGCACAGCTGGGCTCCGGGCGCTCTGACCACGCCCTCTGCGCGCGGCGCTTTGGCCCCGCCCACAGAAGGACCCGCCGATTTGCTAGACTAGCTAGTCCTCGGAATTACTTGGGCTCCTCTTTACTGGGCCGAAAATTCTCATCGCACTTCGAGAGGTTTGGACTGTAGCTATATCCCCCGGGTCGGAATTCGGCAGTCCTCTGAGTTGGGCTAGTGAAAGATCCAGGAAAAAGTGACCGACTCTGTTAACAGGGCTTGGTTAAATCAGGCATTACTTTCTTGACTTCATCGAGCCGGGTGAAAGGAGGCGACAGCTGAGACCGGGACTTCTCTCGATTCTGCAGCCTTTTAGACCTTTGGCCGCTTAAGAAAGGGGCAGGAAAAAGGAGCAAAGGAGCGCGCATCCTGTCCACCGATTCGCCCCGCCCTCCTGACGAATCTGCGCCTGTTCAACGCGCCACTCAAATCTCCCCAGCTCTGGCTGGTCTCCTCCCCTCCTCCCCGCCCCCTTTTCCTGAGGGACTGGTCGCTGCTTTCGTCGTCGCCGATTCGTCAAGGACCCCAGGCCTGAGCAACTGGATATTCATGGTGAAGCCCACTCTCCAGGGAATGCGGCCAATCTCCAAGCCCCCTGAGCTGCAACTCTTGAGCCTTACAAAGCGTCGGCCGAGGCGAAGCCGCTATCCTCGGCCCCGTGGGTCTCCCGGCGGTGCCCGTAGCGAAAGTGCGAATATATACGCAGCGCTCGCTGGGCCTCGCGCAGGTGGCGGTGGTGTTTGGTGCGCGCGCCGGGGAGGTGGTGGTGGGGGGCGCCGCCACCGCCACCACTGCGGGACCGGGTTTCGCGCTGCCGCCGCCGTTGCCGCCGCCTCGCGCAGCTGAGGTGCCGCGCGGGGTGGGGGAGGGGGAGCCGCTCGCCGCTCGCTGGTGAGTGAGGCTGCGCCGCGCGTGCGCAGGGATGGGGGGGCAGAATGCGCCGGGGCGGGAGGGGAGGGCAGCGGAGCGCGTTCCCCCAACCTCCCCCCGCCCGATTCGGGGCCGAAGCCGGGGCTCGGGCTCGGTCTCGCGGTGTTTCCAACGCCCCAAAGAGGTGCCACCTCTTGGCCAGAGGATCGGGGCGCGGGGACCGGAGCGGGTGTGTGGGAGCGGGAGCCGGGCTTGGCCCGCGCCGATGGCCGGTGAGGAGGCGGGAGGGGGCGGGGCCTACCAGGGGGCGGGGGAGGGGTCTTGCGCTGAGGCCAAGTGGGGCGCGCGCTAGGGAGAGCGGGAAGGTAAGGGGGCACGAGATGGGTCTGGAGGCCTAAGGGGAGAGTTGAGAGGTGGAGGGAGAATGGGATGTTGTGGTGAAACAGGGTACTTGGGGGAAAATCCGGGGAACCACGGGTCTTGGTGAGCTGGAAAGTGGGGTGTTGCGAGAACCTGGGGTCTGGGCTAGTCAATGATGGGCAACAACGGAGTCAGGCCTAAGTCCTGAACCCCCTTGTGTTTTTGTTTTTGCTAACAGTGTAAATGAGCAAAGATGGATCAGGAAGGTGGGGGAGATGGGCAGAAGCCCCCGAGCTTCCAGTGGCGGAACTACAAGCTCATCGTGGATCCTGCCTTGGACCCTGCCTTGCGCAGACCTTCTCAAAAGGTGTACCGCTATGATGGAATTCACTTCAGTGTCAACGTGAGTGGCCCAGGCATTTTCTTGCCCTCTAGGGAACTCCAGGCCCCATTTTCTTCTGTTACTTCTGTTCAGCACCTAGAACTCCCATACCCATAACCTGCCTGCTTAAAAGTGGGCAAGCAGAGCCCAGATCTTTTTGCATATGAGTCTCCAGTTGGACTTCCTAGAGCTCAACAACGTGGTTTCACCTTGAACTATCTTTCTTTTCATGCTTTCCTTCCTAGGACTCAAAGTATATACCAGTTGAAGACCTCCAAGATCCCCGTTGCCATGTCAGGTCCAAAAATAGAGATTTTTCCCTCCCAGTCCCTAAGTTTAAGGTATGTGTCTGCAGATCTCTTGGTGTGGTGGCCCTTGGAGGGTGTGGAGGATCCATCATGGCAGCCTAGTCTTAGCATGACCTAATACAAGGGGTTTGCCAGTGAAAGGACCACAACTAGATCCAACAATCTCTGAGGCTGAGGCTGAGTTGTTCTGGACAGGAGGTATATTTATTTTCTAGAAAGGCATAGGTGAGGTGTTCCAAGTAGGAGTGTTGACATATTGAAGGATGAAGTGAAGACAGATTTAGCTGCTATACCTATCACTGTATACTTCTAGACAGTGCATGGAGTGACGGTATCCTGGTATAATGCTCAGTTTCTCAACAATTAAGGGGAGTAACAAGGCCAGGGACTCTATCACTGGAGTCCTGTTTCTCATCTCTCATTTGGCCATTTGGAACTACATCTTGTTTCCTCAGAGGAGCCCATTTGCTGTGTAGGCTGGATATTCATCAGGCTTTGGACTCTGCCTAGAAGACTAGGTGGTTCCTAGTTTCCTTCACAGGTTTTTTTCTTTTTAAAGTAAATATCTTGCAGGGTTTCCCCAACCCCTTTTATTCTCATCTTTGTACACATTCTTTGGACAATCTCTTTGACAGTCATGACTTTGTTACTGAAATGTTGATGACTTCCAAATCTGTTTCCAGCTGAGATCAGTCTCTTGAACTCTAAATTTCTCTGCCTGGTATAAGCGTAGCTCTGTCTGGATGCCCCATAGACATTGCAAACTCAAAAGATCTAAAAGAAATTATCTTTACCTCCTTATCCTGCTCTCACTTCCATTTTCCCTTTACTGATTAATGGAAGCACCATCTCCTCTTCAGCATAAACTAGAATTCTATCTGGGAGTCATTTTATGAGTCTCCTCTTTTATCCATCATATAATCTGTCACCAAGTTGTACTGCTGCTTTTTCCTAAACATGTTTCCTTTTTATCTTAATTTTTCTATTTCTATTGCCATTTCTTTAATGCACTCATATTCATTTTACCTGGTTTCCTTGCCTCCATTCTCTTCTCCATTTCATGCTCTACTCTGCTGTCATTTGTCTTTTTGATTTTACTGTTCTCTTATTTTACTTTTGTTGCCAAGTTGTGTTTTTGTGCACTGGCCCATATGATTATTGATCTGGCCAAGCCTCATCTCCTGCCTTGTTACTGCATACCTGTGTTCCATCCTACAGTGTGCTTTACAGTTTCTGGAAAATGCCAACTTATTTTATAGTTTCATACCCACCAAGTACTGTCGTTTTAGTTATCGCCTGTTTATCTGAAAAGCCCAATATGGATGACATCATCTTTATAGATTCTCCCCTGCCTCTACCCTGGGGTGGTTACCTTCTCTTGGCTCCCAAACACCTCATGTACACCTCTGCTGACATTTGTGTCATGTGATTGTGTATGTCTGTCTCATCTATTTCTCTGAACACAAATCTCCTTTTTTCATCTTTGTATTCTTAGCGCCTGATCAATGATAATCACATAATAAAAGCTGAGCTAGTGAATTATTTCCCTACAACTTGTTCCTCCCATTTGTTTATTCCTAAATTTACACATTTCTTTTTCTGGTTCTTGCCATTGTCCTGTTGTTAAGAAGAATTCAGGGAAGAGAGAGTCAGACTGATGTATCCCTTGGTGGGTCCCCTTCCCCATTCCTTTGCCTTATAATTTCCCAGTCCTATCTCAACCTCATGGATTTCACTGAAGTCTCCCAAAGGGCAAAGGAACAGTGGTCAGTATTGAGACCCCAGACCTAAGACTCCCGTCCTCTCCACAGCTGGATGAGTTCTATATCGGACAGATCCCACTGAAGGAAGTGACTTTCGCAAGGCTGAATGACAACGTGCGAGAGACCTTCCTGAAGGAGATGTGCCGAAAGTATGGTGAGGTGGAAGAGGTAGAGATCCTTCTTCATCCCCGTACTCGCAAGCACCTGGGCCTGGCCCGTGTGCTCTTCACTAGCACTCGGGGAGCCAAGGAAACAGTCAAAAACCTCCACCTTACCTCCGTCATGGGCAACATCATCCATGCCCAGCTTGACATCAAAGGTGAGGGCTTTCTTGCTTGCTACCCAGGGTTGGGCCCCAGCAGAGGTTGTCCATGCAAATGTCTGCTGAGGCAGGCAAGTTCATCAGGTTCATGATTATTCATCTGAAACTTCTGGGGCCAGAGGTGTCTCTGAAATTGGAGTTCTGTAGTGGGATGGTACCTGTGTGGTTTGTTTGTGTGTACTCTCTGGCAGGTTAGCACAGCACCCTGTGGTCTAGCTCATGACTGTATTTGTACGAGAACATACAGAGGGTCATGCTAGGTAAGATGAATGAGAGGTATAGTAAATAGACTCAGCTCATGTCAGGTTTTGACACCAAATTCCCAAAATAGCAGGTTTTGAAGTTTGGATTGAGAATGAGAGACCTGTTAATAGGTGAGTGCAGCAGTCTGGACTTGTGTGTTGAGCAATAGGGAGGTGTGGGGATTGTGGCATACTGTGGAATACAGTGCCGTCTAAAGGATGCAGCTCTTAGTTGGCATTAGCCAGTTTGCAAATGGGAATGAGGATTAATATTGCCAAATAATCTGGGGTTTCTGTTTCTTTTTTTTTATTAAACCCAGAAATCTAGGCTGTGGTGTGAAATCTCATGGTTTTGAAATGTTGCATCCCCTGCCCCAAATTTTTCTAAGTGATTGTGTAGGACAAATAAAACAACTGTGGGTTGGATTTAGCCCTCAGGGTGCCATTTGGCAACCTTTAATTTGTAGGATAAAGAGTGTTGGGATCTAGCATCAGATGACCTGGGTTTGAATTCCAGTTCTGCCACTAACCAGCTTTGTGACTTTGTGCAGGTCAGCTTTAAGTCTATAAAATAGGGGCACTGATGCTTCCCTCTCCTGATCTTCCAATGCAGTAATGCACATAGTAGAACTGTTTTTATAAACTATGAAGTGTCTTGTTTTAGGTTAGTTATAGTAGTTATTAGGTAGAGATGGGATAGAAGATCACAAAGATGGGGATAAGGTAGAAGTAACTGAAATCCCTGAACCCAGGACTCTAGGATATCATAGGAAACTTGAGGCCTGTAAAAGAAGTGGGACTACCAAATCAGGAAGGAGTTCTTTTCTCCATCTGACTCTCTTGATCCCATTTTCCTCCCACCAGGACAACAACGAATGAAGTACTATGAATTGATAGTCAATGGCTCCTACACCCCTCAGACAGTGCCCACAGGGGGCAAAGCCTTGAGTGAGAAGTTCCAGGGCTCTGGTGCAGCCACTGAGATGGTGAGAAACTTACGGTTGCTATAGCCCTAGCCATGTGGGCACGGTGTTTGGATGCTAGGAGCAGTCTTTGGGAGGTTCTGGACATTGTTGTTAAGGATAGGAAGAGCCAAGAAAAAGATGCCTAGATGTATTCAAAAGACAGGGATCTAGGATTCTTGGTTTGGGCAAGAGTGAGTTGTCAAATTGTACTTGATCTCATTTCCTTTTTCTTTGCTTCAGTCTCTCCAGACTGAATCCCGCCGCCGCTCCTCCTCCGACACAGCTGCCTACCCAGCAGGCACTGCTGTGGTGGGCACTCCTGGCAACGGCACCCCCTGCTCCCAGGAAACAAGCTTCTCTAGCAGCCGACAAGACACCCCATCTTCCTTTGGCCAGTTCACTCCTCAGTCCTCTCAAGGAACCCCCTATACGTCTCGGGGCAGCACCCCTTACTCTCAGGACTCTGCCTACTCCAGCAGGTGCAGAGTGGACACCCTCTGGGACCCCAATTCTGGGACCTTCCACTGGGAAGAAGAAACACAGAGTCCCTAAGAGGGAGTTGGGAGTAATTTGTCTTGTTTCCCTGTGGATTCAACCAACAATCCCTGTCTTCTGGGAACTTATTCTCTTGCTAGGAACCCAACAGCATTTAGGTCTTGCTGTTGGGGGCAGTGTAGAGAGGATTTGGGTGCTGAGAGCCCAGACACTGGGGATTGGTCACACAGAGCTGAATCCCACTAACTCCCACACTTTTTCTCCAGCACCTCTTCAACCTCCTTCAAGCCCCGGCGGTCAGAAAACAGCTACCAAGATTCCTTTTCCCGCCGCCACTTCTCTGCACCCTCAGCCCCTACAACCACCTCTGCAGCCATCTCCGCCAGCACTGCAGCCACCGCCTCATCCTCTTCCTCTTCCTCCTCATTGTCTTCGTCTTCCTCGTCGTCCTCTTCTTCTTCATCCTCTCATTTTCGTGGTACTGACTCAAACTACCCTGCATATTATGAAAGTTGGAATCGCTACCAACGCCATGCTTCCTACCCACCCCGTCGGGCAACTCGGGAGGAACCCCCTGGGGTTCCTTTTGCTGAAAATACAGCTGAGCGTTTTCCACCTTCCTACACCTCCTACTTGCCCCCTGAGCCCAGCCGGCCCACTGACCAGGACTATCGGCCTCCTGCCTCAGAGGCTCCACCCACTGAGCCTCCAGAACCTGGTGGAGGTGGGGATGTGGCAGCGGCCAGTCCTGAGAGAGACGAATCTCGGACCTCCCCACGCCCAGCCTCACCTGCCCGTTCCGGCTCCCCAGCCCCAGAGGCCACCAATGAGAGTGTGCCCTTCGCTCAACACAGCAGCCTGGATTCCCGCATCGAGATGTTGCTGAAGGAACAGCGCTCTAAGTTTTCTTTCCTGGCCTCCGACACAGAGGAAGAGGAAGAAAACAGTACCCTAGGCCCTGGGACTAGGGACACAGGGAGTGAGGTGCCTTCTGGGTCAGGTCATGGGCCTTGCACACCCCCTCCAGCCCCAGCTAATTTTGAGGATGTGGCACCTACAAGTGGGGAACCGGGGGCTACCAGGGAGTCTCCCAAGGCCAACGGACAGAACCAGGTGAGGTTGGGGGTCAGCCAGCAGAGATGCCTGGGATCCGGGAGGCAGGGTTGGGCCCAAGAGCAGAGGGAAGGGATTGAGGAAAAGTCCAGGGAACAGGCAGAAGCTTTCTGTGACCCTCCTCTGCATCCCTGCAGGCTTCTCCATGCTCTTCTGGAGAGGACATGGAGATCTCCGACGATGACAGGGGTGGCTCACCCCCTCCGGCCCCAACACCCCCCCAACAGCCTCCACCTCCACCTCCCCCACCCCCTCCCTACCTAGCTTCCCTTCCCCTTGGTTATCCTCCCCACCAGCCTGCCTACCTCCTCCCACCCCGACCTGATGGGCCACCACCCCCTGAGTACCCCCCACCTCCTCCACCCCCGCCTCACATCTATGACTTTGTGAACTCCCTGGAGCTCATGGATCGACTAGGGGCTCAGTGGGGAGGGATGCCCATGTCCTTCCAGATGCAGACCCAGATGTTAACTCGGCTCCACCAGCTGCGGCAGGGCAAGGGATTGACTGCCACCTCGGCTGGTCCTCCTGGTGGGGCCTTTGGGGAGGCCTTCCTTCCATTCCCACCCCCACAAGAGGCAGCCTATGGCTTACCCTATGCTCTGTACACGCAAGGGCAAGAAGGCCGAGGGGTATACTCCCGAGAGGCCTACCACCTGCCTTTGCCCATGGCAGCTGAGCCCCTGCCCTCCTCTTCAGTCTTCGGAGAAGAGGCCCGGCTGCCTCCCAAGGAGGAAGCAGAGCTGGCAGAGGGCAAGGCACTACCAACAGCAGGCACTGTGGGCCGTGTGCTGGCCACCCTAGTCCAAGAGATGAAGAGCATCATGCAACGAGACCTCAACCGCAAGATGGTGGAGAATGTGGCCTTTGGAGCCTTTGACCAGTGGTGGGAGAGCAAGGAAGAGAAGGCCAAGGTGAGGCCCAGTGCCTGGGACTGGGGAAACCTGGGGCTCCATTGGAATAATAAGCCCGTGGCTTCTCTAGGCTACATACAGCTCAAAAGAGAGAAGACATGGTCAAGGCAAGTGGAGAGAGAGACTGAGGGCACTCGGTAGGACAAACTATTTGAGCAGGGGAATTGGGGCACAAAGAAGAGTAGAAAAGCAGGAGCCCAAGAGTCAGAAGAGCTTTGTTCTGGCCCCACTTGGTAAATCGTGGTGGACAAGGCCCTTCATCTCTCTGGGCCTCAATCTTTAGGGTCTCCATTTGTAGAGTGTGAATAATAGTGGCTGTTTCATAAGGCTCATGGACTAAATGAGCAAACCTCTGAGAAAAATGCTTGTACCAGGGCTGGTGCTGGGGGAGTAAGAGGTGGCTTAGATGTGTGCCAAATGGTGAAGTGAATAGATGCATTTCTGTATTCCTGGGACCTGTGAGTAGTTCTCAGGCAGGAGGCAGGAGGGAGCACCTGGGTTCTGGGGCTCAGTCCCCCTACTGCCTGCAGCCATTCCAGAATGCAGCCAAACAGCAAGCCAAGGAGGAGGATAAAGAGAAGACAAAGCTCAAAGAGCCAGGCCTGCTCTCCCTCGTTGACTGGGCCAAGAGTGGGGGTACCACAGGCATCGAGGCCTTTGCCTTTGGGTCAGGGCTGCGAGGGGCCCTGCGGCTGCCTTCTTTCAAGGTACTCTGAACTGTGACTTTTCCTAGTAAGGTGGGGAGATGGGGAGGGGCCTCCTCTTCCTTGGGGTAGGGTTCACTGGGAACCCACCAGAGGTGGTTTGAGTTCATAATGGACTCTGTCTCTTCTCATCCCACAGGTAAAGCGAAAAGAGCCTTCGGAGATCTCAGAGGCTAGTGAGGAAAAGAGGCCCCGACCTTCCACTCCAGCCGAGGAAGATGAAGATGGTAAGTAGAAGGTCAGGTGGAAGGAGAAAGGGAAAAGGTTGCTCAGCTTCCGATAGGAAGGTAAGATGCAGGAATGAAGAGCAAAGGTATGTTGAAGGCAAAGAGGCAAGTGTAGTTTTTGGTACAGAGTTAAAATGAGTTCTGTGAGGTGTGAGGAGCTTCAGACAAGGTTATCCCTATATTTTAGTGGTTCTTACTCTGATAGGCTGATTGAAATTTCCACTATTTCAGTTTTCCCCTGCAAAATAGAAATAATAACTTCAGCTTCTAGAATCCCAAAATTTCATGGTTTAAACAGGTCATTTACCCAAGTTTGCCATCTAATGCTTAAGCTTTCCTATGAACTTCCTGCCAGTTTATCTAAGTCTGAGCTATGGCTGACAGTTTACATGGCTGGGAAACTTTTTGAGTCTAGTCGGCCTCCCTGGAGACCCATTGACCTTAGTACTATTTTCTTGGGCCAGGCATAACCCCACCCAGAAAAGGATGAAAGATAAAGTGGGTGCAGTATATTTATGTTATATATATATATATATATGTGTGTGTGTGTGTGTGTGTGTATGTTATATATATATATATATATATGAGATATAATGTTACATAACTCTGAAAAATGAGGTCTGTCTTGTGGGATTGTCAGGAAGGTCAGTCATGGTGTATGCAAAGCTCCTTTCACAGGGCAGGGGAACAGTAACTGTTACTGCTGATGGTAATTTTCCCTTCCTGCCTTCACCTGGGCCTAGACCCTGAGCAAGAGAAGGAGGTTGGAGAGCCAGGACGTCCAGGGACCAAGCCCCCAAAGCGAGAAGAAGAGCGAAGCAAGACCCAGGGCAAACATCGCAAATCCTTTGCTCTGGACAGTGAGGGGGAGGAAGCATCTCAGGAGTCCTCCTCAGAGAAGGTGAGGGGCCATGACATCTAGGTCCTGCCAAAGCCCTACTTTCTGAGTCCTTGTCCCCATAGCCATCTTCTCTCCAGGCTGGAGCCCAGGAAGCCCTGCTTCCTGGAGAATCAGTTGTCCTCTTCCTGTTAGTCCTTCATTTATCCTTTTCCTTAAGGATGAGGAGGACAATGCGGAAGATGAGGAAGATGAAGAGCATGAGGAAGCCATGGACGCCGTAAAGAAGGAGACAGAAGCTTCAGATGGTAAGCATAGACAGAATACAGTAGAATTCTGGCTTGAGGAAGAAAGGATTCGGCCACCTGTCTAGCCCCTTCCCGAGCCCACATAACCCTTCCTGCTGGGTTTATTGGCCACCTTTTCCCTCCCCCAAAGCAACTGTCTTTTATCCCCAGCCTTTGGAACCCTCTGCCCATTTGTAAACGATAACCCCCATACCCACAGTGCTTCCTCCTACTTAATCTCTGCTACTGAAACACGGCTCTCCTCTGAAGACAGCCCAGCAGAGCCTATTTATTTTCCCAAGCCCTTGAGATAAGAGACTGCTTTCTTCTTCTGTCCCTTGATGCTACCAGACTGCCTTTCCACCCAGCCACTGAGCCATGTCTCCTTTTTACCCTCCCAAGAGCTACCGTTGACAGACACAATTCTGTTATTCAGTTGAACACCTGTTTGTTTTATGTTTTTGAGGCTTGGGAACATAGTTTCATCTTTCTTTTCACTCATTTGTTCAGAAATAAATATCGAGCCCCCTGCTTTGTGCCAGGTACTGTTCTAGATATTGGAGACTCAACAGTGACCAAGACAGATGTGGTTCCTGCTTTTGTGGAGTTTGTACTCAGTTGGAGGGGAGGAGACTTGATAAATAGTGAATGAACAATAGCACTTCTGATAGAGGTGTACTGAAGAAGATAAAATAGTTTAATGGGGTAGAGAATGACAGGAGGGGAACTGGGGAAGGAAGGGAGAAAGAGCATCTCTGAGGGGTGCCATTTCAGCAGAGGCCACATGGTGAGAATGATGATCTGAGAGCACCTCTTTTGGGAAAGCAGTGGGCAAGGTCTCCTGCTACAAATGAGGTGTGCAGACCCTGACACATCCATTTGGTTACTAGTTCCTGTCAGCTTCACTGCTTCATGGCTTCTTGAATTTGCCACCTCCTTGTTTCCTACCATCCTGCCTTTCTCACCTGGAGTCTGCAGTGCTTCTGACTGATCTCCCTGTCTCTGTTTCATCCTCCCTCTCCATTCCAGTCCATTTTCCAGCCTGATGATAGAATTATCTTTCCTAAAATGCATACTTGACCCTGTTATTTCTCTCCATTAAGTTTTCTTGGCTCCCTGTTTTCCACAAGGTGACTCCTTAGCCTGACACTTTAGGTCATTTATGATCTAGCTTCTGCTTATTCAGCTCTGTCTTGCCATTCTTCAGACCCCTCCCAAGCCACCATCTCCTAGTCTAGTTTATGCAATTGTGTTCCCCAGAGACTGCAGAGTTCTTAATTTCTTAGAGCCCTTCCAATCAGCATTCCCCAGTGGCGTACAGCATGTAACATTTTCTAAGCTAATCTTACTCTGGAATACTTTTTGAGAATCCATTGTCCAGGCAGTGTCTATTAAGGCCCACTTTGGGAAAAGCTTCCACAGTTAGAGCAGACTGCTTGCCAGTCTCCAAAGGCATCTTCTTTTCTTCCCTTTGACATCCCTGCTTAGCCCTCTTAGCACACATGTGGGGTCTTCTTGGTGGACTTCTGCTTGTCCTTCCTGACTCAATATCTTCACAGGGATGCCTTCTCTTGACTTGACCCTCCAGGCAGACTCCAGGGCTTCCCTTTGCCATATGCCTCTAGCCCTTCATACTGAGATTTATCATGCTGTGAATAAATGTGGGGTTATTCAGCGTTTTGAGGGTAGGACTTCCTAGCACCTGGCACAGAGCCTAACATATCCATAGTAGTGAGTCAGTGAATAACCCTGTGAGGACCCACCTTGCCGAATTGCCCCTTCTGGATTTCCAGGCGAGGATGAGGAAAGCGATTCGTCCTCCAAATGTTCTCTGTATGCTGACTCAGATGGTGAAAATGATAGCACATCGGACTCCGAGAGCAGCAGTTCATCCAGCTCCTCATCTACATCTTCTTCCTCCTCGTCCTCCTCCTCCTCATCTGAGTCCTCTTCTGAAGAAGAGGAAGAGGAGCAACCAGCAACCATTCTGTCAGCATCACCACCCCCCAGAGACATTCCTGCCCCGCTGCCGGCACCTGCGGAGGAGCCTGAGCCAGAGAGGGTTGCAGGCTCCCCAGTCACACCTCTCCCTGTACAGGAGGAGTCTGCAGCAAGACCTGTAGGTAGGTAGTACAGAGTTGTTGGTTTTATCTGTGTGTGTGTATCTGTCTGCATGAGAACAGTGAGGTCAGTGTTTGTTAATTACATACAAATGTGTGACTTTGTTGGAAAACATACAAAGTTAGACAAAAGTCACATCTCCTTCCACTCCTTACTTGGAGACATTTGTGGCCCAACACACTCAAACTATGCTCCAATAAATAGTTCACAGAGCCAGATCAGGATGTTTGAGCAAAGTAAAACAGAATGGCCTTTTCCTGAGTAAGTTAAGGTGAATCCTCAAGTTTAACAAATTTCTCCTATTTTTCTTAAACCCATTCCTTAACATGTAGGTGTATACTTGCAGGTGATTAAATGGACAAATAGGTGGAAACAACTATTAACAACATCAATTGAGGTCTTAATTCTGTCTTTTCTTTGTGGATTTATACATACAATGGTTATCTCATAGCACATAACACATAATTTATCCTGTTGAGTGAACTGCTCGTTCTGCAATAGATGTTTTTTAATCGATTACTTAGAAGAGGTACAAGGGATATGATGGTATGCACAGTAGGCAGTGTTCTCACCCCCACGCAGCTTATGGCCCATAGGGAGAGGCAGTGTAGTTGAGTAATACATACATAAGAAAACCTGTGACTACAAACTGTGATAAGCACCAGGAAAGAAAATTACAGGGAACTCTGAGAACCTGAGCACATCTGTGGGAATGTTTTCCCTGCTGAAGCATTGTTGGGCTGAAACCAAGGCAAAGCTAGCTGGCAGGACTGGTTAGCATGTGCAAAGGCCCTAAGGCAGAGGAGACAGCAATTGGGAGACATTCAAGACAGCAAACCTTTTGGAGTGTTGAGAGCGAGGGGGAGCTGGGTTGGCTGAAACTGGAGAAGGGAGCAAGGGCTGGGCCATGCAACATGACTAGGTCATGTTAGGAATTTGGTCTTTATCTTGGGGGGCGGAATGCCATCAGAGGAATGATGAGATCTTATTTGTGTTTTAAAAAGAAGCAGTACAGAAAAAATTTGGAGAGGGCCCAGAGCTTATGTAGGCAGATTAAGAGACTGTTTCAGTTAATAAGCAAGCAGTGGTGGTAGCTTGGTGCTAACTTGGAGTATTCTTACAATGGAATTAATAACTCAGTTTTCAAAATATTCAACGATGCATATGGCCTTCCATACATCTGTCTCTCTTGAATACTATTGGCAATCTGTGGTCTAAGATAGGAGTGACCACATGAAGACCTCCTAGTATTTGTTGCACTCTGTTCTGGTTCATACTCCACGACAAGAGGAGACAAGGCTCTCATTAATCCTAAGATGCCTCTCGTGAGTCTTGTCAGTAGCAGAAGAGCTGGTGGGAGTCACAGATCAGAGGGCATCAATCGTAGTATTTTCATTCTCAGCTGAGTAGGAAAAAAGACTAATGTGGACAGATTTGTGTTTCAGAAAGATCATTTCGGCAGGAGGGGGAGGGATTTGGAAGAGGTGGGGGAGGAGGTAGGGTGATGCAGGAGAAAGTTTGAAGGGATATGGTAAGCAAAGAACATGAACCACAGCAAGGGTGGTTACAGTGAGATGTAGGGAGTGGAAGTGGGGATGGAGATTTGGAAGAACTGCTTGGTTGAACTACTTATCAGGAAAGGAAACTCAAGTAGGAGAACCAGAATTAGAAAGAAAGCTGATACATAGAATTGGTGTTGAGTTTGATGTGCTTCTGAGACCTCCAGGTAGGAACATTGAGCAGGCAGTTGAATCAATAGATCTGAAGGTTGGAAAGAACAATAGGCTGGAAATGAGGTGTAGGTGCTTGGGAATAGCACAGGTATCAGTGTGAGTGCACTCATCTATCCTGGGGGGCTGTGAGAGACAGGTGGGCAAAGGGGAGCCAGGAGGCTGAAGAGGAGTGATGGGAGAGATGACCAGGAAACCAGGGAGCTGAGGATTTCTGAAGAAGAGGGTGTTCTGTATCAGGAGACCACCAGTGAGGTGGTAAGATAGGAAAAGTGTCTGTTGGATTTGCAGTTAGGTTACTGGTAACCTTATCAAGGTCATTAGAGTGGATCCATAGAGTAGAAGCCAAGTTTGGGGTGTTAAGGAATGAAGGCAGGTGACAAAGATAACTGGTGTTCTGGAAGGATAAGCTATTGTTGTGAAAGAAAAGAGCAAGTTGAAGGGTCATGATTAATAATATTAGTTAACATTTTTTGAGTACTTTCTGTGTGCCAGGCTCCAGGCCTAGCACATAGCAAATTCATTTTCTCATTCAATCCTTTTACCATCCTTATTACTCCCATTTTACAGGTAAGGAATTCGAGGCTTAGTGAGATGCTCAAGGTTACCCAGATGGGATTGGAGAGACAGCAAGAAAAGAATGCAGGGTTGATTCAGGGTTAGCTTCTCAAAGTAGGTGAGATGTGAGCACTATCACACATGGAAGGAAAGAGGGAGCGGGTAGGTGGACCAGGAGAGAGAGCACTACTCAGTGGAGTGGCATACCTGGGGAGGTGGAGGGCTGCTTCCTGGATTTGATGCACATCTGTCTGTAAATGGGGAGGCAGTGGGATGGGGGCTCCTCTTTGAAAGTCTCATTCATGCTGCAATAGGGAGGAGAAGGACATTTGCTATGCACTGGGGGACGGGTGTAGTAGGAGCCTTGGAATGTAGGGAGCATGGGAAGGGAGGTTGAATGCGGACCAGGCCTGCCTGCAACTCGGCCTATCTGCTGTGGCTGGGAACTGGAAGTGAAGGAGGAGAGGAGACAGGCTGTTAGGTGGGTTCAGGGTAGGGGGTCTACAGGTGGAGATGACAAAGGATATAGAAAGTACTGGGCAAGGAGAAGACAGGGTGAGAGCTTCTGTGGCTTGGGCATGGTCAAAAGAGCAGTTAATTGGGGAGGAGGGTGGTGGGCTGGAGGGAGACAGAGGATGGGAAGTTGAAAAGGGGCAGTAAGGTAGACTGAAACGATCTGGGGAATTGTGGTCAGACAGTAGGGCATCAGAATGTAAGGGTCCAAGGTGGAGCTCTGCTAGCGGCTGACAGGGTCAGGAGTGGGACTGGTGGAGGGGAATTGAGGACAAGTGAAGGAGGTCACTAGGGACATGGGAACTGAGTAAATAAGCAGTGTCAGAGTTCCCTGGGTAGAGGTGGCAGAGATGGGAAAGGAAGATTCGGGCAGGTCCCTTAGTTTAGAGAATGATAGGGTACTCTGAGTTACTAAGGACACAACTGGATAGAGGGCTGTGTGGTCCAATAGCAGGAGCCTGGGAGAGGACTTGTCTGTGGAAGCCAAAGACAGAGACCTGGATGCCTGCAGTAGTTGCTTTTCATCTATCTTCTGGTCTGGTGCATTCTTCCCTCCTTGTACACATGGGCTTAACTCTGCTTCTCCATTCCAAGCAGAGGAGGTCTAAAGACAGACCCACTCCTATCTTAGATCCTTATTCTCAGAGAAGCTTCTGGTTGGGCTGGCTTGGGTCAGGTGGTCATCAGTTAATGATGGTCAGGGGCAGAGAGTGGAGCAGGTAACACAGTAGAGCTTCTGGACTTGTCTAGACTGGGGAGGTACCCCAAAAGTGGTCTCCCTAAATGAAAGGCATGGCCAGATTTCCTTCACAAAAGGGAGCAAAAGGGAAATCTGTTTGAAGAAACTGAGCCGGAAGGGGAATTTGTTCTCCTCAAGAGCCAGCCTTCCAGAGGGCTCGGTGAGCTAAGTTGGGAGGATGTGTCAGAGAGGGAGGCAGTCCCAAAACAGTAGAGGGGAGAAAAGATGAGAAGACTCAGAGAAATGAGAGGGCCTGGAATGGGAACCCAGGGCCTCACTTGCTGTTGAGTGTGACTTAACTGCTGGACAAGACCCCAGATGGCATCCAGAGCCTCAGGAGACAACAGGCTGGGAGTCTTGCTCAGGATGCCAGATTGGGGAATATCTCTTAAGGCAGTGGACACATGTTGGTCCCTGCCTGCTTGGGTGAAGCCTGCTGCTCACTGCCTTTTAGTTGTGTGAGTGGTACTGCCAGACATGAGTCCTCATGCAGGGCTGCCAGAGCAGCGTGAAGCATAAACACAACCAAGGCTGCCTGGAGTGCAGATTCCTTCTGTCATTTGCCAGCTGTGTGGCCTTGGGCAGGTTATTAACTTCTGTGCCTCAGTTTCCTTGTCTGTAAGCTGGGGTTCATAATGGTTTCTACCTCCTAGGGCTTTGAGAATGAAATAAGTAGTTAATTTATTACGTGGAAGGCTTGGATTTGTGCTGGGCACAAAAGATGAGCTGTCAGTCTGCTGCAGCCAACCTGAGGACTGGCAGTTAAGACCCACCAGCCTTCAGGTTCTCAGAGGAAGATATTACCAGTATCTGAGGAAGTCAAGGAAGCCTTCACAGAGGAGATGGCATTGAGCTGGGTCTAAAAGATGTTTGTGAGTTTTCCAGATGGGCGAGGGGAGAGGCATTCCAAATGAAAGGATCCATGTTAATAAAGGGCCAGGGGTCTGAAAGGCCACGCCTGTCAGGATGGTTGACACCTAGGATAAGAGGGTCTGGTCTGAGGACAGGGTCTACCCCCAGGAAAGGGCCATGTATGCTTGAGTGGTTTTGAAACCCCCAAACTCAGCAGCAGACTTGTGGGTCCCAACAGAGGGAGGATGTGCTCCCTGTCCTGGTGTAGGGGGTTAGTTGGGGAGATAGTGCACTGCCTATTTAAAGCCCCAGATCTAAGCTTCACTCACAGCTTCTTTAAGGGAGACATCCTCACCCTTCCCCACTCAGGCAAATCCCCAATGCTTTTTGGAAGTTGGTGGGGAGGAAGGCACATTTTTGTGATATTTTAATACAAAGATTCAGCTTTTTACATCATATCTTTCTCACCTCACTAAATGAGCATATTGTAGTTGAAATGATGGATACTTTGATTCGTATCTGTTAATTGTATCTTCATTATAAAACAGAGCTGGCAAAAATAGTCTTGGTCTCTGTGCATACTTGTTGATGTAGTATGTCACCCCCAGTCTTGGTAAAAAGGCTAGAGTACAAGTGTTTGATCCCTAGAGCCCTCACCTTCACCCCCACTCTTCAGAGTTTGGGCTGTACATTTCTTTCATGTAATTGTCTTCATTGAACTGTAAGCTCTGTGAGGGCTTTGGAAGTGTCTGCTCCTTGTGTTTTCCCCATACCTGACACATAGTTGGTGCTCAGTAAATGTTTGTTGAATATATGAGTGAGCAGGTGTAAAATCCCATCTTGTTGAGGGAGCCCATAGTTCTGAGAGATATGAGAGGCAGCCAGTGTGTTCTCTGAGTGAGCAGGAGTGTCTGTTGAAAGCTGAAGAGAGAGTGGGTGCAGCCTGTTAAAAGGCAGATGGGGTGTGGACTCCCTCGCAGCTGGCCAAGCTCCTGTGCAAAGCGACTCTCAGCCTGATGATGGTGGGCCAAGAAACTGACCCTTTCCCTATGTGCTTCTTTCCCCAGGTTCCACTGAGGAACCTCCTGCCAGTGTGCCCCAGACTCTCCCAGAGCCACCGGCAGGGCCCCCAGTTTCCACCACCTGCGCCAACGAGCATCCCTCCTCTCCTATCCCCCTCCTGCCCCCACCCAAGAAACGCCGGAAAACTGTCTCCTTCTCTGCTGTGGAGGAGGCGCCAGCCTCAGAGCCTCCCCCAACTGCCCCGCCAGAGGTCAGGTCCCTTGGTCCTGTTTCCCGCAAAGTCCCCCGGGGTGTGGAGCGGACCATTCGCAACCTGCCCCTGGACCACGCGTCTCTGGTCAAGAGCTGGCCTGAGGATGTGTCTCGAGGAGGTCGGAGCCGGGGTGGAGGCCGAGGCCGCACCACTGAGGAAGAAGAGGCTGAGCCAGGGACAGAAGTGGACCTGGCAGTGCTGGCTGACTTGGCACTGACCCCTGCCCGGCGAGGGCTGGCCGCCCTGCCCGTAGGCCACGACTCAGAGGCCACAGAGACATCGGACGAGGCCGACCGTCCAGGTCCCCTGCTCAGCCACATCCTCCTGGAGCACAACTACGCCCTGGCCATCAAGCCGCCACCCACAGCGCCAGCCCCGAGGCCGCCAGAGCCAGTTCCCGCTCCTGCGGCGCTGTTCAGCTCCCCAGCGGATGAAGTCCTGGAGGCCCCCGAGGTGGTGGTGGCTGAGGCAGAGGAGCCCAGGCCTCCGCGGCCGCGGCAGGAGGCAGGGGCAGAGTCGTCAGACAGTGGCACCAGTGGCGATAGTGCGGGCGCCCGAAGGCGCAGCCTCCGCTCCCACGCCCGGCGCCGCCGGCCAGCCCCACCCCCGCCACCCGCCTTTGAGCCGCGCAGCGAGTTTGAGCAGATGACCATTCTGTACGACATTTGGAACTCGGGCCTGGACTTAGAGGATATGAGCTACCTGCGGCTCACGTACGAGCGGCTTCTGCAGCAGACGAGCGGGGCTGACTGGCTCAATGACACCCACTGGGTCCATCACACCAATATCCTGAGCCCTGGCGACCGGCCTTTCCAGGGTAGGCCCGGCCCAGGGGACCTCTCCAGGATCGCACAGCCAGGGTGTCCATGGAGCGCTCCCGGTCTGTGTTTATCTCCTTTGCTGTCCCGTCCCCTTTGCCATGTTCAGCCTGGGTATTTCTCCTCTGGCTACTTTTCTCTTCCTCATGCCTTTTTCTGCCTCCCAATGTTTTTCTGGGAAAAAAAGGTGGGGTCTGAGTCTTATTTCTCTCCATCTTTCTGTCTTCCTGACAGTATGCACGGGACCTCCAGATAAGGTCAGCTGCCCTTTCCGTGAGCTGGGGCTGGGGATTCAGAGGGTAGTGGGGGCCTCAGATATCTGACCAGTGAGGAACCCATTCTCTTCCTTAACACCCTGCACTCACCAACCTGAGCACTCCAAAACGCAAGCGGCGGCCCCAAGACGGCCCCCGGGAGCACCAGACAGGCTCAGCCCGCAGCGAAGGCTATTACCCCATCAGCAAGAAGGAAAAGGACAGGTACCTGGATGTGTGCCCTGTCTCTGCTCGACAGTTAGAAGGAGTAGACATGCAGGTGAGGCTGTGCCCTAGTGTTTAACTGACTGGCCTCCTCTTTCCATTGTTTCTCCTATCACTTACCTCCTTCCTGTCCTGCTTCTCACAGGGAACTAACCGTGTGCTTTCGGAGCGCCGGTCTGAGCAGCGGCGGCTACTGAGTGCTATCGGCACCTCAGCCATCATGGACAGTGATCTGCTAAAGCTAAACCAGCTCAAGGTGAGGAGCAAGCACTTGGGGAGGAGAGAAGCTCAGTTTGAAGGCAGCATCATGGAGTTCCCTAGGGGATAGGTAGGAGTGGGGGTGAGTGACCAGATCGTGTTTGGAGGTCTGCAGGAAAGGCATGGAGCTAGGTTGAGGGAGGTGTTCAGCAGCATGGCTTGCCTTCTCTCTAGTTCCGGAAGAAGAAGCTCCGATTTGGCCGAAGCCGAATCCACGAGTGGGGTCTGTTTGCCATGGAACCCATTGCAGCTGACGAGATGGTCATCGAATATGTGGGTCAGAACATCCGCCAGGTGAGGCCCCCTACTCAACCCCCTATAAGATGGCAGCATGGGATGCCCACAAAGCCATCCACCCTCTGTATAAAGCCCCATATACCATCCTGGCTCTAAGACTTACCCAGTGAAACCTGGCTCTTTTTTTCCTTCCTTCAGTAATTAGTAATGTCTACTACTAGGGTACTAAACAAGTAACTACAATGAAGAATGGCCTTTGGTAGCTGGGAAAGGGGTAGTCTAGGGAGGCAGGGACAATGGGAGCACAGTGTTGTTTAAGCCAGGGACTGAAGGACATCTAAAAGATGCCGCCCAGCACTTCCACTGAGGTGGACTTGGCTGGAAATGGGAGGTGGGAGGAGTCCCCCCACTTAGCTGGCAGTTGAACTCCTGGAGAGACAGATCACCCAAGGAGAGAGCACAGAGGACTTGTCATCCTGTTTTCTGGGAAATAACACTGACTCTTCACACAAGAACCTGGATCCTAACATGGACAACCAGCAGCAGCCAGTGGGTATTTGTTTTGTAAGGTCTTAGAAGATCCTCTTTCTAAAGGGATGAGTAGGATTCAGTCCTTGAAATGACCGTTGTCATCTTAGGAACTGCCCCAGCCCCACAGCGGTCTGGGGGCTCCACTGTGGGCCAGGCAGGCACTGCAGGAAAAGCCAGTGGCTGCTGTTGCCGCCTAGTGACCAGTGTAGACTTCCCTGGGGTCTTTGGGTGTAGTTAGAATGGCAACCAAGGATGTGTAGGATGGGGAGCTGGCCGTAAGAGGGAGGGTTCCTAGAAGCAAAGCCAGTCGTCAGCACCTTGGGCTGGTGGAAGCCAGAGAGGGCTACAGGCCTAGGTAGCTGGGAAGCTGTCCAGACCCTCATCATAGAGGCTGGTGTGACAGGAAGCTGAGGGGCAGCTCGCTCACCACCGCATCACATCCTACCAGATGGTGGCAGACATGCGGGAGAAGCGCTATGTGCAGGAGGGCATTGGCAGCAGCTACCTGTTCCGGGTGGATCATGACACCATCATTGACGCTACCAAGTGCGGCAACCTGGCAAGGTTCATCAACCACTGCTGCACGGTGCGTTGTGCCACGGTGGGCCATGCCGGGGAGGGGGATCGGGCAGGGTGGGTGTGGTTACGGCAGGTGGGTGGCTGTGGCTCACACTGCCCTCCCCACAGCCCAACTGCTACGCCAAGGTGATCACCATCGAGTCCCAGAAGAAGATTGTGATTTACTCCAAGCAGCCCATTGGTGTGGATGAGGAGATCACCTATGACTACAAGTTTCCGCTGGAGGACAACAAGATCCCGTGTCTGTGCGGCACTGAGAGCTGCCGCGGGTCCCTCAACTGAGGTGGGCAGGACTGGTGCCCACACCCCTATTTATTCCCCTTGGTGCCCTGAGCTCCCAGCCCTCCAGCCTTAGTGGGCTCGTCAAGGCCCACATGCCCCCATCTCCAAATATGGGGTTGGGGGCCCCCTGAGCCCGGCAAGGGAGCCTCAGTCTCTTGAGGCAACTTCTGCCTCCCCTGTCCTCTCTGCCCACCCAACTCCTAATTTTTTTTCTTTGCGGAGAAGAAGCTGTAAATGTTTTGTAGCTGCCAGCAGCTGTTTCCTGTGGAAACCTGGGGTGCCGGCCTGTACAGATCCTGTTCTTGGGGGGCTGCATAGCCTCCTTGCTTTGTGTTAATGGGGACTTCCCCTTTGTGCCCTGTGTGCACCCCTCCCCGGTTTAGGGGTCTCTAGGGGCAGTGGCCATGTTCTCCCCCTGGGGGGGCCCTATGCCCCCAAGTCCTGGGGCCTCCGTGCCTGGAACCCTGCCTCACCTTCTGTTCCTGCCAGACCCTGTGGGTCCCCCTTGCACCCTAGTGTCTGGGAGCTCTGGCATAGCCAGGCCAGGACGGTTGGGGGCGGGCCTTTCCTGTTGGGCTGGATTGTACATATGTTAATAGTGCAAACCCAACGCCACATTTTTATAATTGTGATTAAACTTTATTGTACAAAAGTGCTTGGTCAGTATCTTTGGGGAAGAGTAGGGTGGGATGGGATTGAGGACAGAGGGTAGGAGAAGTAAAAAGAGGGGGAGATGGGTGTTCTTAAGTTTGGGGTGAATAGAAGGGTTTTCAGGCAAGAGCCCAAACCTGGAGACTCAGCCACCTAATAGGCTGGAACAGTCATCCAGAAATCCCCCACCAAGGCCAGCCAGAGCTGGGCCAAGGTCAGGCCTCTCTTCCCCTCCCAGAATCACAGGGGCTGCTGGGCTAATGGCCTCCTGGGAAACCCAGTAAGAGGGAAGGACTGATTTCATGCAGTGGGGAGTGAGGTCACTGCTCCAACCTCCATTCTGCAGCTGAAACCCCTCAGTGCCCATCCAGCATGTTCTGGCTGCCACAGGCCCTTCCCCAAGTTCTTTGCTGGAACCAGATGCTGGCGGAATGCAGAGTGGTCACTAGGGGGTGCCCTGTGGCAAGAATGCTGGGGATGGAGGGGTGGAGGCTGGGCTGGTCTGTTCCTGGAATGGGCCAGGAGGGAGGGGGAGCAGGCGGAAGGGGATGGTGTGTTGCTGGCTGGCTGGCCCCAGCGACAGAAGATAGCCCCTCCCATGGCCAGTTTGGGCACCCTCGGGCTGTGGTGGCAGGTAGGCGGACATGATGCCAGGGTCCAGGGGTTCCTTCCCCTAATCTCAGCCTTTCCCTCCTTCCTCTTCCTCCCTTTTTTGGTAGGAACAACCTGCGTCCTACCATCCATTTTTGTTCCAGAACCTCCTCCTCCCCCTTGACCCTTGAGCCCTTCCTGCACACGAGGTCCTCACTCTTCTCATAACTGCATTTGGCAGAGTGAGAGGGCAGGGACCTGGCGCTACAGTCCCCAGAACACCTCTGGTCCCTGGGCAGCTTCTCCAGCCCGCTAAGCCACAGGTCCCTGCTCAGAGTAACAGGTGGCAGCAGGCACGCTAGGTGAGCCAGGGTCTCTTTTCCCTAGTCAGGCATGGCTGATCCCGCACAGGCCGAGAAGTTGGTGTACCTGGTCACAGGTGGCTGTGGCTTCCTGGGGGAGCATGTGGTGCGAATGCTGCTGCAGCGGGAACCCCGGCTCCGTGAGCTGCGGATCTTTGACCTGCACCTGGGCTCCTGGCTGGAGGAGCTGAAGACAGGTGATTGTGGTAGAGAGGGAAGGGGGGCAACTCCCTTCACTGTGGTGGAAAAGATGATGCCTGTTTATGTTCTCCCATGCATGCACAGGGATGGGATGGGATGAATGAGTCACACGAGGAACATGTGGCTCCCAAGGGTTTAGGCTGAACCCAGCAGCTGGCCAATGGCCTCAACTCTGGTATTGCCTCTGGCTGCTCCTACCCTACCAGGGCCTGTGCAGGTGACTGCCATACAGGGGGATGTGACCCAGGCCCATGAGGTGACAGCAGCTGTGGCTGGAACCCATGTGGTCATCCATACAGCCGGGCTGGTAGACGTGTTTGGGAGGGCCAGTCCCAAGACCATCCATGAGGTCAACGTACAGGGTGAGGTGCTCCCAACCTACTCTAATAATGCACTCAACACTCCCTGGTTCATGGCCTGATCTTGTCTGTCTGTTCCCCACCCCCTCTTTTAACTTGACCTCTGTGATTCTCCCCTAATAACCTTGCCCTATGGATACTCTTGCCCTGTAATGGCAGGCCAGCCCTCACTGTCCTGTGTGGTTTCCCCTGGAGCTGGGGAAGGAAGCTAGGTGCCCTCAACCAGATTTGGGATGAGGCCAGGATGTGGTGGGGTGGAGATCAAGAAAGGGAGGAAGAGTTAGCTTGGATAACCCAGCCCTCCACCCCCATCCCACCCTACCCCCACCCCTGCTCCACATCCCCCAGGTACACAGAACGTGATTGAGGCTTGTGTGCAGACTGGAACACAGTTCCTGGTCTACACAAGCAGCATGGAAGTTGTGGGGCCCAACGTCAAAGGCCACCCCTTCTACAGGTGAGCTGAGCTCCCCCTATACTTTAAGAGCCCCATCTCCCCTCAGCATTAATAATCTTCCCTCTCCCCACACTAGGGGCAATGAGGACACCCCATATGAAGCAGTACACAGACACCCCTATCCTCGCAGCAAGGCCCTAGCTGAGCGGCTGGTCCTGGAAGCCAGTGGAAGGAAGGTGAGGCTGGAGAAAATGAGATTCAGAGATGGGGGTGGGGAGGGCTGCCAGTCAGAGGCAGAGCCAGGGTTAGCCAGGCTTCCTTGCATCCTGCCCTGGGCACCTCTCTTACAGGACCTCGTTTGAGAAGGCCAGGGCAGAGGAGGGCCACTGGATCCTAGGTCTTAGCAGTGCCTGACTTTTGCCTTTAGGTGCGTGGTGGGCTGCCCCTGGTGACATGTGCCCTGCGTCCCACCGGCATCTATGGTGAAGGCCATCAGATCATGAGGGACTTCTACCACCAGGGCCTGCGCCTGGGGAGTCGGCTGTTCCGGGCCATCCCAGCCTCTGTGGAGCATGGCCGGGTCTATGTGGGTGAGGCCTGGGCTAGGCAGCGGGGAGACTAACAATAAGGCAGAACCCATGTGGTTCTGGGAGGGTTGTTGGTATGTATACCCCAGTTAGAAAAGTTGGTCTCTACATGGGCCGGATAGACTATATGGTATGTGGCCATTGTCTGCAAGGGGCCTCAGAGGAAACAGTATCCATGCAAGTTGGAAAGCTGATGTGAAAAATATGCCATAGACTGAGGAGAGGATTGCAGACATGGGAGCAGCATCTCCCCAGGAAGAAAGGAAAGCATCCATACAGGCTGGCCCCAGAGAGGAGGTGGCTACAGGGGCTGGGGAGAAAGCAGCCTTTTACCAGGGCTGTAGTTATCTGAGTGGCATTTCCATGGGCCCAAAGAGCAGGTTGCTTGTTATGTGGGCTGGCCTGTGTCACAAGGGCACTCACACATGTCCCCCTCTCCCCACTGTCAGGCAATGTGGCCTGGATGCATGTGCTGGTGGCCCGGGAGCTAGAACAGCGAGCTGCAATAATGGGTGGTCAGGTGTACTTCTGCTATGACAAATCACCCTATAAGAGCTACGAGGACTTCAACATGGAGTTCCTGGGCCCCTGTGGGCTGCGGTTGGTGGGCACCCGCCCAATGTTGCCCTACTGGGTGCTGGTGCTTCTGGCTGTCCTCAATGCCCTGCTGCAATGGCTGCTGAGGCCACTGCTACTCTATACACCCCTGCTGAACCCCTACACGCTGGCTGTGGCCAACACCACCTTCACTGTCAGCACCAATAAGGCTCAGCGCCATTTTGGCTACGAGCCCCTGTTCTCATGGGAGGAGAGCCGGACCCGCACCATCCGCTGGGTCCAGGCCATGGAGGGTTCAGCCCAGTGATAGTGGAGCCGGGGCCTGGAGCCCAGCGTGGCATGTCTGTCCAGGTTCACAGCCCTCAAACCCTGGGTAGTGAGAAAAGGCTGCATTCTAGATCTGAAGGAGGGGTCTGATGCCAGCCGGGCCATCCTACAGTGCTCCACATTTGAGTCTGCATCCTGATGCCTCTTAAGTTCTAGGGCAGGGGCATCTTCACTCTCAGCCCAGGCCTGCTGGCTGGTTGGCAAGGGTCTGATTTCCCCAGTGCCCTGAATTGCTCCCATCCATTTCTGGCTTGTCAAGCAGGAAGTGGGTAGAAGTTTCACAGGCCCCGTGCAGGCCTTCTGACTGTCCCCATGTGACCTTCAGAGGCCCTCTGGCTCTTCCTGCCACCTTTGGCCCTCCTTGGTGTCATATTCTCATTAGTTACGTCATTTATCACTTTTAGACATTTATCTTTGAATTCTCTTCAATGAAGCCCGAGGAAATCCGTCTATATTTACTTCTTCCCAACCCTTTACCCAAATCAGTTTCTGTGGTGTTGTGAGATCTCTGCCTGAGGGTGTCCCAGTAATGCTGTATCTGGGCAAGCCCTCAATTAAAACTCTGTATCCAAGCCTGTGTCCACCTGCCTGTGCAGCTTCCCCACCTGCCTTCCACCACATGTCCCCCTCCCCACAGCACAGTCCCATGAGGCGACAGAAGGAAGTGAGCACACAGCATGCCCGCTGTTGGATTGGTTGCTATTTCTCCCATCCCACAGGGCCCAACTCGGCCCGGGGGTGGGGGTTGGGGGCTCCGGGGACAGGACATGCAGGGCTGGGAGGGGGCAGAATTTTCCTGTGTTTTATCTGTTTGCAACTTGGTCACCAAGAGAGAGAAATGGGATTCTGAGGACTAACAAGAGAGGGTGGCCTGGCTCTGGGCCCCCAGCCAGGCCCCAGGAGTCCTGGCCCCTTCCAGGGGAGAGGGAAAGAGCTCTAGAAACCAACAAAGAAACAGAAGGGGTGGGGGGTCATGTCAGCAAACACACCTACATTACGTGACACACCAGCGACACAGAAACACACGCCAATGCACACAGCTGCACAGCAGGCAGGGGAACGGGTTGGGGAGAACGGAGCCAGGGGCCACGTGTCTCATCTTCTGCGGGGCAGACTGGTGGGGAAGGGTGAATGCATAAAACACATCATGTACACACGCTCAAGGCATGGCAAGAGTGTGCATCGACCCACAGGCACATGGAATAGACATACAGTGTGCTTCGTAAGAGGCAGGGCTAGGGAGAAGGGGGGGAAGCAGTGAGCCCTGGCCAGGCCTGGGACCACCCATGGGGCACACATGGGCTTGATGGTTGTAGGTACATTGATGGTGGGCAGCACACATTTGTCTTGAGAACATGCAGAAGACACCAGCCCCCAGATAACACTCCAGGACACATACAGACACAGCAGCCAACAAGCAAACACATCATATAATGTGTGGGACTTGTAGAAGCTGGGGCACTGGGGCATAGCAGACCCTTGAGGATCTTCCAGTCCAACTGAGGCCTGGAGATGGGAAACTACAGGGCTGATGCAGTAACACAAGGAAGCAATATCATCACTCCAGCCATGCCTCCACCCTTCTTGTGGCCCCAAGGCTGTGGGAATTCCGGAAACACCTGGGCTGAAGAGTGATCGTGGCTGAGCAGCAGGGAGGAAAAAGGGTGGGATTGGGGTGCTGGGGCCTGCTCTGACACCCCTAGGGATGCCTGAGGTGGGAGCAGAAGGGCTATAGCCAGGCACGGGGGCAAACCTCCTATCCTGCAGAAGGACATTCTGAGAACAGAAAGGCAGGCTCCCCTCCTCAGCCCACACGGGGGGGTTACATATACTGGCCTCACATAGGCAGGACCCAAATAGCCAGGTAGGGAAGAGGTTGGCTATCTAAGCTGGGGTGTGGTGGGGAAGGGGTATCGTGTTCCAGAAGTCACAATCTGCACCATCTCTCTCTCTCTCCCTCACACGCTTCACATGAAGTGGGACCCTGGGAAATGATCTGCACACACATGCATGAGTCCTCCATCCTCCACCCCACGGACATGTACTCACAACCCCAGGGCACAGTGCATTCTTGTGCTTGTGTGTTTCAGTCCTGCATATGTTCCTGGGCCGTGGAGTGGCGGAGGAGTGCTTCTAACACTGCCCTTTGCCCATGTACCTCCCACCTGCCACCAAGCACACAGAGCCACCATGCACGTGTTGTCTACATAATGAGGGAAGAGCTAGCCCTTCCTTACCATGAGAAACCCAGGCCTGTTCTCTACCCTCAGCCTCACCCTGGGCCAGTGGATGTGTCCAGGACACAGGTCCCTGGACTTAGCCCAACCTGAGTGGATGCTGCCACACTTGCCATTCTAGTATGTCTGAAACAAACAGTTCCCGAAGCCCAAGGTCCCTGAGGAGAACCCAGAGCATCAAATGGGGTGGTGGGGACAAACTGGCCTCTTTCGGTTCTGAGGTAAGTATGTGGAAGGCAGGAATGCACATTTCCAGTCTGTCTGGGGCAGCACTAGACATTGGCCTCCTCAGTAACATCTCACACAAATGGCCCTTCTAGACAGCATTCTTTGCAAATGGGTGCAGGGCCTTGTATGGGCCCCATGCCGTGTTAGCAGGCACTTGCTCCAGTGTTTGTGTGTGTGCCTGGGAGTTGCCCCTGCACAAGGCCAGCTCAGCCATGGCGTATGTGAGCACTTCACCGGTGCAGGCATAGCCTCTGGCAAAGACACAGAGAAAGATCAACAACTGGGTATGTGTGCACAGGGGCTCTAAGACCTGACAGGGCAGGAAGCTCCAGTTGTACAGTGTGGATGGAGTGGTGTGTGGCCACACCAGATATTGGTCAGCAGCTCTCGGAAGTGCGGGAGAGGCAAAATATCTGAATAAACAAACCTGGATGGGGCACCCACCCTTAAAAGATAAATGTGTGTGTATAAAACACAGAGGAAGAAACACACTATGTAGAAAGCCTCTATACATACAGGCACACACACACACACGTTCGCACAGACATATTCTAGACAGCATTGAAATATATATAGGGTTCTGCACCCACCCAAACCAGGTGTCCAGTGCACAATGTGGAGGGCTCTGTCTGAGGAGAAGACCTACTAACACTTCAGGCACATCCTTGAAACACACACACACACACACACGTTCTTCACATCACCTGCTGGGGGAAATGCACATGTATATACAGGCGAGCTAGGTTATTTACACATGAATGTTTTCATTCGCCTTGGCTGAACTGCATGGGCTCAGCACACTTGAGTGTGCACACACACACACACACTTCCAGGGACACGTGCTAGCCCCTGGGGTAATTTAACCTAGTAGGGTTTGCTCTACATTGTGCCTGAATGTCTGCCACAGCCTATGTGTATTTGGGCCCACCTGGATCCTCTGGGAATGTGAGTGTGGGCATCTGTTCACACACAACCCACCCCATCTGCAGTGACAGGGGGGAGAGGGTGCTAGTGGAAGAAATGCTGTTGAATGGGATTTGAACAAACACAAAATTCCATGTACACAAATCGTGTGTCTTCATATCTGTGGCCACATACACATATGCACACCTATTCACAGAGGACAGAGTGGGGCTGGGTGGGCTGCACCACACCCATGTGAAGGAGAGAAGCTCAGACCACAAACAGACTTGAGGTGGAAGGCAAGAAGGGTGACTCGGTGCTTTTACACACATCTACACATGTACACACATACATGCTGGGGTGTCCACACGTCTCGGTCACGTGCTGGCGGCATGCATGTTGGTGTGCATGTGTAATCACGCCTGCTGCTATCTATGTGCAGGGGGGTGGTCCATGGCACAGCGAGGTCCAGGGACTCCGGGGTTGATGAGGGGGCTAAAAGGGGGCTGCCTGGATCTGTCTTGAGGCTGAGCCTGGAGCAGGGGATGGAGTGGAAGGTGTGATGGGGGTATTGCTCCCAATGTGGTGGGGAAAGGGTCTGGGAAAGATAGGGGTGGGGGGGCCTACAAGCCCAGCGTCCCCCCAATGGATGACGCCAAGACCACCCCCAGCACCACACAGCAAATGATGATCATGATTTTCTTCTGCAGGCAGGAAAGGCAACAGAGAGGAGACAGACAGACAGATAGACAGACAGACAGACAGATTAGGAAAAAGGTGGGAAAGGAGGGTGTGAGGAAAAGGCAGAGGGGAGAAAAAAACAGAAAAAGGAAGAGGTCAGAGCCAGAGATAAGGCCTCATAGGATGTCATCACTCACCTCAGCCCTGGCCCAAGCCCAGCCCAACCCACTCTATTCTGGCCCACCTGCCCACAAGCCACCTGCCCTGGCTCACCCTCCGGGCCTTGCTCTGGTATTTCACAGCTTTCTTGGTGTCGGACACAGCTCGCTCCACATAGTCCACAGAATGTTCCACGTTGTACTCAATGCGGTCAATCATCTCACCCTGCAGAGGACATGTGCATAGGGAGGAGTGGGACTTGGAGAGGGAACCCCAGAGACCTGGGGGTGGCAGCCAGGCAGTGTGGCTGAGAAAGCAGAGAAAAGTACCTGGCTTTCCACGAGCATGGCCATGTCCACAAACATGTCATGCAACTCTCGGATGCTGGTTTCCAGTTTGATAATCTCGTTGTGCCTCGTCTCAATTTCATTCAGTGCCTGCTTCGTCATCTGTGAGTCCATTTTGATCTAGGATGATGGGAGGAGGGGTGCTGCAGACCACCCTTCACTCCCATACAAGGGAGTGAAGGGTAGTCTGCAGCCAGAGCATCAGGGTTCAAACCTGGCTGTCACTGACTAGCAGCTGTAACCATGGGCAAATTATTGAACCTCTTGGGCTCAGTTTCCTCACCTAGAAAAGGTGGATAATAACTGTACCCACCTCACATGGTTGTTATGAAGAGTGAGTTAACATGTATGTTGACTGGAATAGTACTGGGCACACAGTAAGTACTAAAAAGAAGTTTGTTAAATAACAAGAAATAAAAGTTCTCCTGAGCCCACGAACCTCACCACCAGGCTTCCTCTATCACATATCAGGGAAGCCTAGGGAAGAGGGAAGGGATGCGAGGCCCCCACCACTACTGTCTGGTCAAAGGCAGAGTAATGGAAGAAGACATAGCAGAGAGAGAACAGAAGTGAAGAAGGAGGCCCCGATGAGAGGCAGTGTGTCCCCTGGAGCCCGGGTGACATGAACTAGGGGAGAAATGATAAAGAAATGCACTGCAGCCCTCAAGAGTCAGTGAGAGAGACTCAACCCACAACCAGATCCACCTCCTCCCCACAAACACCTGGCCTGAGCGAGGCCCTTCACTTCCCAAACCACTCACTGTTTAGACTAAATACAGCCACTCCTCTGCTTTAAAACCCTCCAGGGCACCCCAGTACCCATAGGATAGACACTGTTGCTTGAGCAGCCAAGGCGCACCCTCCCTTTCTGCCCTCATCTCCCGCATATGCACAAAGAGCCAAAATCACCCAATGGCTGTTTGGCAAGATGTCCACTCTCCCTGTCTGTGTTCAGCCTGATCCCTCTGTCTAGAGTGCCCTTCATCCATCTCCCCACATCCAAATGGTCCTTGTCTCTTAAGGCACAGCTCAATGCCACCTCCCACAGGAAGCTTTTCCTGACTCTAGTAGCTATCCACTACTTTTGGGCCTGTCTGCAGCTTGTATAGCCTTTAGGCAATGTTCTGCCCACCCTGCACTGCAATGATGGGTTTTCCATTACAAGGATGGTGGCTTCATTGGCAGGGATCAGCTCTGTCCCCTTAGAACCACTTGCCAGGCTTCCCTCTTTTCTCAGACAGACAACCTGAGCAGAGCTGGTTGGGAAGGCTACAGGCAAACTGGCCCTCAGTCAGTTTGCTCAAAGCTAATTTAACAATCATCAATTACCTAAATAACAATTTGCTGAAAACTGGACAGTCACTGAACATACTTAATCTTGGCCTAGAAACCTTAACCAGAGGCATTCTTCCACCAGAAACAGAAAGAGACAAAACTGGGCAGGCCAGGGCAAAAGTCTACAAAGAGAAAAAACTATAGCGGAGGAACCCCATCCCCTCACATATAAGATGACACAGGCAGGACAGGGTGGAACACTTCGGCCAAACTAAAACTGTATTTTTAAAAACCCTCAAAATGTAGGCAAGTTAATCATTTGGTGAAATGACCTGCTTCACAGGGAGCAGTGTACCTTAGTACTGAAGAGCTCTGACCCTGAACCAAGATTGATGATTCAAATCCTGGTTCTGCCCCTGGCTCTGAGGCCTTGGGCAAGTTCTTTAACCTCTCTGGACCACATTTCCTCATCTGTGAAATGCGGCCCCCTCAGAGGGTGGTGGTGAGGATTAGATGAGTTAGCAGGTAAATGTAAATAGGTCAAGCGCTTAGAACCATGCCTAATACACTATTATTTTTGGCCATTTTTATAGGGGGTGCCTTCCTGCTCTGCCCCATGGAATTCCAGGGTGGATTTAGGACTTCAAATTCAGTTAGGGAAGGGGGGAGAAGCAAATAGTTTCCAAACACAAATGCCACCCCACCCCAGGCTCACATCATCAGTGAAGATAGCCAACTTCCCGCTCTCCAGCATGTCTTCTAGTTCTTCATTGGTCGTGGTCCTTCCAGCTGTGGGGACAAAGGACTCCCTGCTCAGAGTCTGGGTCATCCTGAGGGCCTGAGGCGCTAATGTGGGGCAGGGATGGGGAAGCCCACCCTTCCTCCCAGCTTTAGGCCAGGTGCCCCCTCCACAGAGGAGAATGGCCTGGAAGGGGGCCTGGGCAGGCCTGGGGAGTGTGGAGAAGGGGCACACGCACTGATCTCCAGCTGCCGCTGGATCCGGTCCTTGCAGCGGTCTCGGTACTTGGACTGAGTCGCGTTATATTCGGTCATTACTTCCACAAATTTCCGGGAGAGGGTGGAGTGCTGGGGTGGGGATGCAGACACATCAGGACAGTGAGAAGAACCCACAGAGGGGTGAGGAGACAGTGGGGGGTTGGAGCACCTGAGTTAGCCTACGGCCCTTCTGCGCACGCGGCAACCCCACCTCCTCACAAGAGCATGGCCCTGGGCCCCGAGCCCCAGCCTATGCCCAAACCAGCAGCAGCCAAGGGCTAGGGCATGGAGAGGTGGCCAGATCCCTTCCACAGTCACAAACCCACTCCAGTCCACGCTGACACCCAGCTCTGCCCCGCATGGTCGAACCTCTTACCTGGGTCTTGCGGATGCGCAGGTCCGCAGAGGAACGGTTCAGCCCCTCCTCCTGTTCAATGCTTTGCTCAATGGCTGCAGGAGAGAGGACACAGTGATGGACCAGAAACCCAGGGCATGTGGGTCAGGGGTCCGGGGTGTAAGAAGGGTCGATACCCCAAAGCAGGCCCCAGGCCTGTGAAGAGATGTCACACCCATGGCAACGGCATACAGTAAAGGATGTAGGGGGAGGGGGAGGAGGCTTTGAGGGGCTCTGGAAGGCAAGTAGGAGGAGAGATTGAGGGTGGGTCAGTCACCAGACAGGAGGGGGATACTTGTTCTGGAGGAAGCACTGGGTCTTGGGAAGTCCCACAGCTGTAACTCCTGCTCAACCCCATGATGGGGTGTGGGCACAGTCCCCTGGAGTGTCCCCTATATGTGGGGAACTCCCCAAATCCTAGAGCCTGGGGAAATTGGGCAGGAACACACCCTAGGGTTTTTCTGGTGGAAGGCAGGCACCTCCAGGTGGGTCAGGTTCTAGTGGCTGCCCTTCCCTTGGACAATTCTAGGGTGGGTGAATCGATATTCCAACAGAGAGAACAGCTCTCTTCTCCTGCCCTGCAAGGTGATCCCTGTCCTGGGAATTCTTTTCTAAAGGACGTTCTGGAAAAGCACACAGATTAACTGAGATTCCTGCTTCTGGATCATGCACTCCTGACACTTGCTCAGATTTTCTAAAAAAGAGCTTGTGGTATGACCTACAGTGCTTGAAAAATGCAGCAGAGCAAGGATGAATCACAGGCCCTCTCAGACCTGGAAGGGCCTGCAGGCCATTCCGGAGGACATAATATTTCTATTTTGTGCGTGTGTGTGTGTGGCAAGAGAGGAGTATATGGTTGAACAGCACCCCAATGCTCCTCTGCCAGCATGGCAGGCACAGGGACTGAGTGACAGCTCTGTCCCAGCTGCTGTGGGAGAAGCACAGGAGCACACACCCAGAGATGTCAGGATCTCTGGCCCAGCCCGGGTCCCTATTGTCAGACTTGGGGCTGGGCCAAGCCCAGGAGGGAGGTGTCCTTTACAGATCTCACTGACTTCTTACAATTCTGGGAGTTCAGTGGTATCAGTCCATATTTCAGACTAGAAAATGAGGTTCAAATGGGTGAAACAACTCACTCAGAACCTGAGTTCAAGCCACCAAATTTCTGGAGGAAGATGGAGAAGAAGAGAATCCTCTTTTTCTGGAGGTCTGGAAGGTCAGCTTCTATAAGCCACTGTCACTTTTCCTGGCTTCTTTCTTGGTCTATTACTGAAACCCTAAACCATGGCGCTTTCTTCATGGTTTTGCAGAGAATGTTAAGGTCAGAGCTCAACTGGAGCAGAGAAATTGTTGAACCCAGGGATTTTTAAACTGTGTTCCCTGAAACCCTGCTTCTGAGAAGGAACCTCCAGGCTATTGCTGGGAATGAAGGGGAAGCGAGGCAGAGAGAGTTCTGGGCCTCCAAACCCCAGTTCAGCCAGAACAACCTAACTTTCATGTGTTGTATACATTGGACTTCTTTGTGAGATTTCATTTGGGGGAAAAAAAAAGATTTTGTTACCATAACAAGAAATATAAAAATATATTTATAAAAATATAAAAAAACCAGCTTTGAAATTGTTTCAGTTTTTCTCACTGTATTAAAGAGGAAGCTGAAGGCAGGGCACTTGTCCAGAATGAGCTGGTGATGGAAGCTGGACTCCTTCTGCCTGGATTTGCACCTAATGTGCCCCCAGTTTAGGTCATTTTCCTTTCCAGTACAGTCTTCTGAGTGCAAAGGGCTTGTTTTTGCAGATCAGCCTGGTGGCTCACACATGGCCTCTTGTTGAGTCCAGGAGAGCATGGAGTCTCTGTCCTCATCTCCCTGGACCAAGGTCAGTGCACTCAGGGCCAGGCATCTGACTTGGCTCCTTTCTCCCAAAGCCTAGCAATGTGCCTCAGACAGAGTGGGTGCTTGGTAAATGTTTTCTGGTGCTAAATTACCATAAGTATACAAATTAGCATCATGGTAACACTGCTATTCCCCTGGCACCAGCAGACAAGGAGGTTCCCAACCCACAATGCTTTGGGGGGAAGGTGGTTATTACCAGCACCCAAGTCCTTAAATTAGAGTGACTACATAAGCATTTGGCAAGTCCCTCCTGAAAGCTTGCCAGCCCCTGATGTCAGCCACACAGTCCAATCTGTCCTGAGCAGAGGATATGAATTCAGAAGCATTTGCTGAGCCCACCTACTGGGTGCTCCGTGCTATGGCCAGCTCCTGTTCTGGAAATGAGGACTTAATGAAACAAAAGCCACTTAGGAGACTTCATTTTCTGGTGGACCTTAATGTTGATGGAACCAGCAGAGCTCAGATGTAATTTGGACAGAAACCCTCCACTCTTGCATTTCCCCGTCACTGTCTTTCTCTAAAGAATCCGGAGCAAGGAGGGAATCTGGGTTTCTGCTTTCTTATTGTTTAGGAACCTGGCTCTCGGAAGTTTGTAGACATTCCTTATAGAAAGGCCTATTTCTTCCAATGAAAGGCAGAGTTCTTTTTTTCCTTAACTGGGGGATTGCATTCCTTACCTTTCAATTTGGACCGAACCTTGTTGGCTGTCTTCTTGATGTCTGCAGTGAGGTCCTCCAGCTCCTGTTTGGTCTCTGAGGGGAGGGCCAGGGTAGGTGAGAAGTCTGGGTGGGGCCCCAGATCCCCTCTCCCCACCACCCCCAGCCACCCAGCAGCAGCACTCACTCTCATCTGGGTTGGGGGCGGCCAGGATGGCACTATGCTGTTTTTTCACTTGCTCTACATCCTCTGACAGCTTCTCGATGCAGCCCCGGATCTCTTCCACCTGGGGCAGCAAATCGGCTATACCGAGCCAAGTGGTCGGGCCAGTCAGGGTATCCAGGGCTCAGTCAGGGTTCAGGGAAATGGGCCAGACCCACAGGGATTGGTAAAAGGCCAAGGAGGTGCAGGACCAGAGAGCAGGGAGGACAGGGAAAGGAAGTTGTTAGCTTAGAGATAGGGGGGATTGGAGGCTCAGTTACCTGTTCAAAGAACTCATCCATAAAGTGGTCCCTATCCACATGAACCACCTCTTCCTCATCATCACTGTCTTTTGCCTGGGGGGGCAAAGAAAAAGGCAGAGTCCATGAGCAGTCCCTACTCTGAGTCTGACACTCCCAACTCTAGGCTCAGAGTAGGGGGCTTGGGAGAGGCCATACACACGCAAAACAACAAGGGCACCAAGCAGTCAGAGTGAACACTGGATATCTTGTGGAACAGGGTCCCAGAGGCCAGGTAGCTGACAGCCCAAGGACATCTTGGAGGGAATTAGCAGAAGGCACTCTTTTACAGGTGGAATGCCGTCAGCCTGGAGCTGGGTAGTGCTGACAGCTGCTATTCACCAACCAGTACAAAGTATTTCAATACTGAAATAACCACCTAATGTCAGCCTTGCAACAATTGGCTCTGGGCTCCGAGAAGTCTGGAAGAGAGTCCCAGGAGCCTGACCTTCTCCACCACCCCCTGGGCTGCCCCTACCTAGGCTTCCCTTTGCTCCCCTTTTCTTCCCCTCCAGGCTTCACCCAACCAGACACATCCCCTATTATGCAAGGTCACTTCAGTGCCAGTGGCAGGCGCCAAGTTGAGCAAGCACAGTCAGGGGGAGTGAGGGCTGGGGGAGATACATGAGCAGTACCCAACTGCCCTCACTCCCTGCTCTTCTCCCTCCCGCCTACTCTCCCCTCAGCTGCTCTGCCCTGCTCACAGCGAATGCACTTGCTTTCTTTCAGCCTCTCCCAACTTCACACCCACCTCCTCTCACTTGCTTGGATTTCCCATTTGCACTCTGCAGCTGTTCAGCTTCCACCCCCAGAGTGCACAGACACAAAGAGATTTACCCACACACACCACCCTGGCCACCAACAGACAGACTAATGACACAGACAAGAGGGCTGACACACAAGGCACAAAGAAATAGGCCCACTGACACCCACACAGAGACACTGACACACTGATCCTCACCCAAACCCAGACCTACAGAAAAACTGCATGCAGACACATGTGGCCACACAGACATTCACTCTGCCCTGAGGGACATCTGGGAAGACCCTTTGGGCCTATTCTCCAAGCCTCAGGTCTGAACACTCATTCAGACCTTGGAAAGAGGAGGGTGGCAGGGAGGGCTCCCCACTGCTACATACTCTTGATTCAAGACCTTCTCTGCTTGGGACAGAAGTCTGAAGGCAAAAGCTGAGTCCATCAAGCTAATTATATGTGCAGCCCTAATCAACCCCAGTGGAAACTGAAATAGAGTTCAGCCTGATTTCCGGACAGAGCCTAGCCAAAGCTCAGACAGAATCTAATGACCAGAGCCTGAATAAAATCCAGACAGGATCCACAAAGCGTCTACCTGGGGTATAGACAGTTGGGATCTAAAGAGAAGAGCTCACACAGAACCTCAGCAAGGTCTGAGCGGATCATACACAGGACCTGACAGAAACCAGATAGGCTCAGAATGAATGAGATTTGTTGCAGACAGATCCCAGACAGCTCAGATTGAACCTAGACAGAGCCAGATGGGACTAGATGCAATGTGGACAGCCAATGGATAGAAGCAGAGCCCCAACAACACCGGGAGGGGCCCATGAGCCCAGAGGAGCCCTCCAGCTGCAAGCTCCCGAAGCCACCCTGTTTCCTGCATGAATAGAACTCCAGCAATTCTCCCCACAGACACTGGGCCCTGCACCATATCAGAAAATGTGGTTAGCACTTTCATTTTATTTCCAGACAATCCCAAATATCCACCAGGAAAGGGAGGCTCCTCCATCTCTGCCCAGCTACCCCCAGAAGGTAGAGCTTTAGGGCCCTGATAGGACTTCAGGCTTCTCCAGCCTCCCATAGACCTGGGACCACCGTGATAGACCTTGGCCCTGAGAAGACAGGGAATGCTTGGCTGGCTCACGTCTGAGGACTCTCCAGCCTCCCATGTTGCTGTCCTCAAAAAGCCAGCTGCCACATGAGGTCTCCTTCCCCTACAGCCAAAAGCTATTCCTCTGCCCCTTCTCCTCCTTCAAGCACTCCACCCCCAGCCCAGCTGCCCACAGGTCATGAGGCCTTTTACTGGCCCAGGTGCCTGGGAACTTTCCTGTTCTCTGTCTCATGCTGACTTTAGACTCCCTGAAGTCTAATTTATACCTCTTGTGTTATTCCCAGAGCCAGTCCCCTTGGATTCTGCCTGAGGCATCTTTGGCTGCCTGTTCACTTGTCCTTGAGAAAGAAAGAAAGGTAGACAGCCCAAGTATGACTTATTTGGTATAATAATATAGAGAGCTGAGAGCTAATAATCCTCTATGGTTTATAAATACTTTTACATCCATAATCCCTTTTGATCCTCACCACCATAGCCTTGCGACAAAGACTGAGTAAATATCATTGTTCCCATTTCACAGATGAGGGAATAGGAAGTCAGAGGTTGGGGAGAGGGGAAGGGAAGTTACTTGCCTGAGGGCACCCAGGCTGACTGGCTGTAACTCACAGGCACCAAAGACATACCTTCCCCTCAGCACCTTCTAAAGGCTTGAGACTGGACCACCTCCTTCCAGAGTTGCTACTCTGCCACCCCCTATTTTCCTTCTTAGGTCAGCTCCTGCTAAAGTCCAATCTGGGTGAGGTTTTGTGCCCTGAAATCCTAGCAAAATATTATCATTTAATAGCACCTTCTGTATGGGTCTTATATTTTTATTATCTCAGTCTCCATTAAAATTTTGTAAGGACCATTCTCCAACACAATTATAATTATGACAAACATTTACACAGCATGTTAAAATGTGCAGGGCACGATTCTATGCACTCAGCATATATTTATCTATTTAAAATTTTTATAAGCCCCCTGCAGTAGATACCTAGCCCCATGGGGACTACAGATGGAGAAACTGAGGCATAAAGAATCTAAAGAACTTGCCCAGGTCAGCATTGAGGGGGTTACATGATTTTTCCCCTTTAAGCCTCAGACTCGGCATTTGCTAAATGGCAAAAATGTCTACCCCAAATTCTAGGCAGGTGGAGATAATGAGACCAGGCAGAAAAAATGCCTCATGCTGCCAGAGAGAGAAGTGCTCATTGAGGGTTGGCTATTTCTCTGACACTTCCCTTTACAGATAAGGAAACAGGCTCAGAGAGGGTGCCTGACCTGCCTAAGACTTCACAGCACAATAAGGTCGGAGGTGGGACCTGCACAGACCAGTGCTACATCCCGGGTTCTTTTCCCTCTGTCCATCTATTGCTACATGGCCCCAAAGATCCTACTCTGCTATTCCTCAGTACCCTACACTCCTGTGGAGCAGGACAGAAATCCAGAAAGAGTGGCCAGGCTGCAGAAAAGCCCAGACAGGAAGCCAGGCATTCTAGCCTCCACTTGACTTGCTGTGTGACCCTCCACAAATCTCAGCCCTTCTCTGAGCCCCAGTTAATCTGTACCTACTCTGAGGTGTGCAAGTTTAACAGTGAGCACAGCCTCTACTTCTAGAAGTTGGCCGGCCTAAAAGAAAGCAGACGGTGGGCAAATGAGACAGGAAAATATGATCAGTGTGTCCCAGTCCCCTGAATGATGGCCTCAGTTGACAGGGCAGACAATTCAAGCTTCATTTTCCCCATGTGCAAAGTGAGGAAGTTAAGAGTGATATATATCTAACACATGTGTACTGATCGCCATGAGGTGGGCCCTGTTGCAAGTGCTTTGCATATCTTGTTTAATACTTAAAACCCCATGGTGAAGTAGATACAATTCTTACTCCCATTTGACAAGAGAGGAAATTTAGACATAGAAAGATTAAGTAACTTGCCCAAGAGCATACAGCTGATGGGTAGTGTCTAGATTTGAACCCAGGCACTCTGCTCATCACTGTTCACCAACTTCTCAAGCACCTGAGGGGATTAAATGAGAGGCTGCAGAGGTCCTGTGCACCTTCTCGAACCCCATTGGACAAAGAGGACAGGGACACCAGATCTAGGCCTCTAGCTTCAGTCCTCCCCCATCAGTCACCCAGGGCTCTGGTGAGTGCATTGGAGGCAGGGAGACAACATAGACAGATGCGTAGATGCAAGGTGGAGAGGGACAGTGGAAACCAGCAAGTCAGTAACCAGAGGCAAATGGTGAGGGGGTGACTAGTCTGGATGACAGAAAATTCACAGAGAGAGAGTGTGTGTGTGTGTGTGTGTGTGTGTGTGTGTAAACACACGCATGCCTACACCCACAGCATACATGTGCTCTCACATGCTCCTTGGGATGCTAGCATTATCTACTCAGGGCAGCCTCTCCCCACTGTATCCCCTGATTTTGTCCATCTCTCTCCCTGACCTGGGCTCTCCTTCTTCCTGGCATCAGCCCAGCCCTCCTGCCCCAACCTCTCTCTCCTTCACCTTCCCAGCCTTGCCCACCCCCTCCTTCCTCATCCTCCCTTTGCTCCACTGAGTCATTCATTCATCTAACAAATGTGTATGAGCTGGGCCCACTTCTCTGCTGGGAGCTGCTGAAAATACAATGGTGAACAAGACAGGAAGGGAATCCTGCCTCCAAGGAGCTGACATTCAGTGAAGGGAGACAGACCATAAAAAATGAACAAGACAATTTCAGACTGTGTTAAAAAGCAGGAGCGAGATAAACCAGGAAATGTGTGAGAGAAACAGGTTATCAGTGCAAGCTTTATACAGGATGGTAAGGGAGAGCCTCTCATGGGGTAGCATTTGAGATAAGTCCTAAAGTAATCAACTGAGCCCCAGTCTGAGGGACACAGAATTCAAGGCAGAGGGAACAGCATTCAAAGCAGAGGCACCAGCGTCCTGGGCAGAGGGAAGAGCAAGTGCAAAGGCCTGGAGCAGGTGAATTTGGCATTTGCATAGCAGAAACATGCTTTGGTCCCTGCCCGCTCTCTTGAACTCTCTCAATCGCTGGGCAACTCTTCTGTTATTTCAGGCCTGAATTTCTAAAGCCCCTACAGTGCCTAGGCCATTTTTTAGTGCTACACAGCCAACTTAGTCCCTGCCCTCAGGATGCAAGACTTGTCCTATAACAGCTCTGTTACCACTTGGCCTCAAATTCAAGTCTCTCTCACTGCAGGCTTCGCCTTCCCCATTTCCGAGTCTCCCTATTCCCCCAATCTTCTGCCTTCCCACCCACAGCTGCCTTAAGATTTCAGCCACAACCCTTGTACCTTCTCTCTCCCACCAATCTTCCTCTCTGCCTCACTTGATCCACTCCCTTCCCCTTAAGCCTCACCCCTAGCCCCACTCCTTGGACCCTGGACACCAACCTGGCTGATTAACTCCACCTCCCAGCCTCCCCTCCAGCCCAGCGCCTCCCGGCTCACCCCAAAGGTGCTTGGCAAACTGGAAACAGAAAACTCTGGTTCAACCCTGGCTCTGCCACTAACCTTGGACAAGTCAGGTTAACTCTCTGGTTCTCAGTTTACTCCGAAATAAATTAGGGGGTCACATCCTGCCACTCCAGGGGGCTAAAGTGAGGTTCAAGAGAAATAAGCAAGTCAGCTATGGAACAAACACTCGTAGAGCACTACTGTGCCCAGGCCCCTTCTGGGCACTTTTGTATATTCACTAATTTCAAGCCTTAGGTTGACCCTGCAAAGCAGTTACTACTATCACTCCCAATTCACATATGAAGGAACTGAAAACCAGAAAGGTTAAGAAACTTATTCAAGGTCACACAAAAATAGTAAAGCTACGATTGAAACACAGATAGTCAGATTCCCAAATAAGCAGACCCAAGAACCCCTCAAGAACTCTAAAGTACTGTTGGAAAGACAATCGCACTCCTTGGGCTAACATCCCTCACAGCAACCGAGACCCCTTGTCTGGCCCTCCCACCCCTGCCCAGGTTCTCCAGCCTCCTAGCCTCTTCACTCTCAACTCTGGCTCTGGCCAGGAGACCCTCACACTGCTTACATCTGGCAGCTTCTTTCCACCCCACCCCCCCCCTCCAAAATCTCATTTTCCTGAGCCATAACCAACACAGAAACCATCAGCATTCACCCAGCCCCCTTCTCCCTCCCCACCACCTCCCACCTCACCCACCTGGCTGCCTCTAGCAGCCCCAGCAGACAGGATTCCTCACCTCTGGATGGGATCTCCGTGACCCACTCAAATGAGGACCACTGTCCCCTGTCTCCCCCTCCATCCCTGTCTTAGCCTTTTCCCTCCCTCCCTCTCTAATTATAACACAAACTCACCACCACCTGACCTCAACCCACTTTCCATTTCTCTGGGTTTTGGAGTCATGGAATGTCTTCACAGCAGGGGATCTGGGTTCAAATCTAGACTCCTCATTTGCTAGCTGTGTGACCTTGGGCAAATGATTTAACTACTCTGGGCCTCAGTTTCCTCAACTATAAAATAAGATAGTTTCTCAATCTACTATTTCACCAGAAGGTTGGTGAGGGTCTAATGAGATTATCAATGGCCAGTGGCTTTGAAAACTGCACTGTGAGAGAAGGGGAGTCCAGAGCACCAATGTTGGAACCAGCCTGCCCAACTGCCTTTTGCTAGCTGTATGAATTTCTGGTCAAGTTACTTAACCTCTCTGGCCTCAGTTGCCTTACCTATAAAATGGGATAATACTAGTATCAGCCTCATAGGGTTGCTGTGAGGATCAGAATGAGTTAATAAGTATAAAAACCTAGAACAATGTCTGGCACATGAATGTTGGTTATTTTTATTACTGTCATTTTCTTGATGCTTAAGAATATATTTAGAACACTAGAAGTTTAATAAAAAAACAAACCTTCAAAATTCCCTCCCTCAACCACTAGTTCCTCCTTCCTTCCCACTTGCCAACCCATCTTTCCCCAGAAACAACAGTCACTTGCCTTCAAGCCCCTTCCTCTTGACTTTCTCTAACCTGGTTCCCCACCCCAAAACCAGGGGGCTCTCCAAAGACAGAGCTTTCTACTCACAGTGTTGAGACTTCTGTTTCAAAGACCAAAAAAGCAGAGACACATATCAGCTTGGCAGACAGGAAACCCAGATGCCAGTCTGTTTCTCCCACCCACTTGCTTGGTGACCTTGGGCAAGTTCCTGCCCATCTCCAAACCTCAGTTTCCTCACCTGTCAAATGGGGTAAAAAAAAAAAAAAACCCTGGGGGAACCACCAACAGGCTCTTGGTAAAGACCTTATGCATCGGGATACCTGGCTGGGGCTAGTACTTTATTAACATTACAGCACAGGGCAGGCTGTTAGCTCTGCCTCCTGGGGCCCTAGGTCATTTCTCTGAATCTCCCAGCATCCTCCCTGCCCCAGAAACCATTCTCATCAAGCCCCTACTCTCAGCCCCTCCAAATAGCAGCGTTCACTGCTGGGCTCCAATCCCTGTCACCCAAACACAACTACCTGCCTGGCCAGACTCCTAGAGCCAGGCCTCTTTAGGCCTGCAGAGCAAGGGCCCATATCAGTCTGCCCCTGACTGTTCAGAATGCCCTAGTTCCCCCAAGCAGAGCACAGTCTGTGTCATACAACCCAATTCTGTGGCCCTGTGCAAGGAACCTCCTCCCCCTCTCCTCTGCAACCCTATTTCCCACCTCTGGAGTCACCCCATTTCAGGCCCTGACCCTCTGACTATCTCCTAAAGCCACTCCTTCCCTCCTTGTTTCTGAGAGGTGCCCCCTCCCCATGGGGAGCACCACACGCATGTGCACACACACACACATTTCATTCACTGCCAGGTGTTGGCATCTCAGTCCCAACCTGTGTCCTTCCGCCTAGCACCCCCCCCCCTAAATCTGGGTTCGGCTAGACTCAGCCTGGCCCAGTAACCGCCCCCATCCTTCTCATTTGGCAAATCTGCCCAGGGGATGATTGTACCCCCCAATTCTCTCCTATCCCCAGATTAGACCCCAGGGCCCTCCTGGGAATGTGGGCTGTCCAAGGCCCCTGAAACATCTCCTGCCCCCTGTGTCTTAATAGCTTAACGCAGGTTCATTGGAGACATCAAGTGCTTCCAGATATTGGTGTGCCCCTGCCACCAAACTCCTATCCCATCACTTGCCCCTACGTCCCAGCACCTCCCCCATTTCACCCCCACGCACTCCCCAAATTGGGGTCCCGCCCTCCCCCACTTTCCCCACCCCCAAGCTCACACTCCGCAGCTCCTGAGTCCGATCCTTCATCCTGCGACGGCTCCTCCTCCTCCTCCTTCTCCTCGTCCTCCTGCCTCTGCTGTTGCTCCCCGCCTTCTGCTTTGGCGCTGGAGGCCGGGGTCTGGGGGCGCCGGAGGAGACGCCGGAACCAGGGGTAGGGGCCCGCGGGCGGAGACGGAACGGGAGCGGCGGGCCGAGGGCAGGGCAGGGGCAGGGTCCTGGGCCGGGCTCAGCTCTGCCGGGGCTGCGGTGGCGATGCGGCTGCGGCACAGGCTTAGATGGAGGGATGCGGGAGCCGGAGCGCGGGGGAGGGGGGCGGAGGGAGGGAATGGGGAAACCGGGAGGGGGCGGAGAGCAGGGGGCATGCGCAGCGCCCGGGGCTGGGGGCGCTTGGGGGTTGTAGTTCGGGGGAGGGGGTTCTCCGGGAGAAGGACTGGCTAGGCTTAGAAGGGGTGGGGAAGGGCAGAGCCAGAGAAGCCGAGAGAGATGCGCAGGGGCAGAGATGCGGCGAGAGGCACCGAACTGCCGGGGTACCTTGGCTGTGGGGTGCAACGGCAGAAAGGGGACAAGGGAATAACCAGGGGAGGGGGTCTATGGATCCCTTCACACCAGGAGACAGAAATAGATTTTGTTTTTTGACTGTGAATCTTTGTGAGCCTGTGCACGACCACCTCTGTGTGTATTGCTGCAGAAGGTTTTTCAGACACTAGAAATAGCAAGATTGACCCTTTAGGTGGCTTTTGTGATGCAAGGAATCAGCCAAGTCCAGCTTGGGTGTTTTGCACAGCCTGCCCTGCTCTAACCCTGAGAGTCCCTGGGCAGTGGTGGATCTCAGCTGTGTTTGTCTACTTCCAGGGTCAGGGTGCTCACTACATTTCCAGACCTTCTGGCCTATCTTTAAATAATTGTGACTGTGAAAACAAAATTCATCCTTCTTGGGAGGGGAATCCAGGTATCCCTGAAGGACCAAGTACCCTACATCCCTCTCCTTGATGCCCACCTTTCCTCTCCCCATTACCATTTTTTTAACATCACATCAACTCCTCCACCCTGCAATGGGGCTTTAGCCCCCAACAAGCCTTGAACCTGCTTTTGTCAACCTAACTGATGCCAAATCCATGGACCACTCATCAGGCCTCATCCTCCATGTTCTTTCAGTAATATATGGCCCTGATGAGCTCTCTTTTCTTGAAACCCTCCCCTCATTGGCTTCCAGCCTGCCTCCTGCCTCCTGTACCTCTCCCCCTAACGTTTCCCAGCTTCCTCCCACAAACCCTCAGTGTCAGAGTTCCAGGCCCCATGCTAGATTCTCCTCTTCCTTTGCCCTCTCACCTCCCAGGTTTAGCTGCATCTGTATGCCTACAAACCCACTTCTATACCTGCAGGCCAGATCCTGCGACTCAAAGGCAGCACCTACTATGTGCCTGAGTGCCGAGCTGGTCTTCAAGAACCAAGAGACAAAATGCAATCAGAGACAGGAGTAGATCCACAATGCTAGTGAGCCAGCCCCAAAAACGCTTGTTCCTGTGTTCTTCATCAGAGGTGGTATCTTATCCACCCAGTCATTCAAAGCAGACAGAAAGCTGTCCGTTGGCATCCTCCCCCATCGTAACAATGCTACCATGTTCTGGATACCCACTGTCCCAGCAATGACATTGAGTAGCTCCCATAATCCTCCCAGCCTAATAGCAGCTACTGCTATTATCCCAAGTGGACAGATCAGAAAACTGAAGCTTGAAATGGTTAAGTAACAGATCCAAGTTCACGAGATTAGTTAAGGGCAGGCCTGGGGCTCTTGCATGCATCTTTTGATTACAAATCCCAAGCTTATAAAACCATAACATTAAAGCTCCTCCTTCAACTGCCACATCCGAAGCTGTCTCCTGGGTTCTTTCCATCTCTACCACCTCGGGTCAGTCTAAAACCTCATCAACTTTCACCTGGACCATCAGCATAGCCTCCTCTCTGGTCTTTCCACCTGCAGCCCCTTTTGTTCACATACAGTTTTCTCCTGGTGCTAGTGTGACAACCTTCAAAACAAATATGATAATGTCAATCCCCTGCACCAACTCCAACACCCCCAGGCCTCCTGCATCTCACTCTGTAACTGCTATGGCATTTGAATCTCACCACCTCATCTTAGCTCTCTTACCACTTCCCTCCCTGGGCCAAGACCCCAAGCTTTAATCATACCAAGGGGTTGTTGGCCTAAATACCTCACAGCTTCACTGTGTGTCCACTCTTGCTGGTCTGCTTTTTTGCCCCTTCTTTTACAGCCAGGTTTCTCATCCTTCAGGGCCTAGTTCAAGCCTCATGCAGAAGTCCAGGCAGACTCATGAGGTGTGGGCTGAATATGTTCCCTGACTCAGCCAGATTGGTCCGGATTCATGTCTGCTTCTCCCCAGCAACAAACACATGGCCAGGCATAAAGTAGATGTTCACTAAAACTCTGAATGAATAAATGAATGAATGGCATGTTCCTTCCCATCTTTACACAGGCATAAAGACAAAAAAATAAGTTCCACCAAGACAGGGATTTTTGTTTGTTTTGTTCATTGTTGATTCTCCAGTGGCACTGTGGCTGGCTCCTGGCAAATAGTAGGGACCCAATAAATATTTGCTAAATGAATGAATGAGTGAAAGGTCACAACTCAAAACTGCTACAGCTCTGAAGATGGGCACAGGCACACACAATGCAACAGTGATTTTGAGCTCATCACCTCCATAATATGATAACTCTGTGGGTCACCTGGACCACACACCAGCCTCCTCTGCAGTCTCTCAGCCTGAGGGCCTTTCTAAAATTTCAGTATAACCAAACTGGCTCCTGCTCAAAAAACCTCTCCAGAACCCCATTGCTCATGAGATGAAGCCCATACTTCCTAACCTGGCTTCCTACTTCAGCACATACCACCATCCCTCATATACCCTCATATACCCTGATTCAAGTCCCAATCTATTCCCTGCATTTTCCCACCTCCATGCCTTTCCTCCTGTTGTTTCTGATCCCAGTGACAACCTTTCCTCACACCTCCCAGACCCAATTCCTTCTCTTCCTTCAAAGGTTAGCTGCCGGAGTCTCACTCTCCCAAAACTGGAGGGAAAGCCAGCTAAATATACATATTACCAGGACTCTTCCCGGAAATTCCAAATGAGCAGATCTGTATGCACCCAGGAATCTGGGTTTTTACCAATTACCTCTGGCAATTCTTATTTAAAGTCAAGTTTTGGAACCACAGTATATCATATAGGCAAGACTAAGGCTAGGTTATATCACATGACAAATATTCCCAAAATCTCAGTGATTTTAATATAGCAAAGGTTTATTTTTTGCAGTGGGTTTTTGTTATTTTATGTCCTTCAAGGAAGGCTCAGTGTTTCAGGTAGAGAAATTTATACATAGATTAATCAACCTGCTAGACTCTGAGTGCCTCATGTTCAGAGACCCTATCTGATGAATCTTGACTTCTCAGTGGTATCTGAAACAGGACATATCTACCACACCTGCTGTGCTCAGGAACAAAAGAATGACTACCCATCTGACTTATTCATCCATCTACCAGTGAGTATGTATTGAGGACCTACTCTTTGTGCCAGGATTATGCTCTGGTGCTAGTGGTGAGCAAAACAAACACCACCCTATCCCCATGGAACCAGTCATGTAACTACTTCTCTAGGCCCTAAGTTCCAAATCTGTGAAATGGGCTATAATACCCATCCCTCAAGCACAGTGTGAGGATTTGCCAAGAAAACGAGCATGGAAACCATTTGTAACTTGAAAATCTCAGTTCAGGCAGATGTGAAAGACACTGTTATCCCATTTGCCACCTCTCATATCTGGTTTTCAGGTCTTAGTCATTAGGCCCTGGGATTTGGTCACACATTCCTCTCCCTATTTCCACTGCCTGTTTAAACCATCATGAACCTGTAAAATGAATATGATGTTAACATTAGTAATAATAGTGATAATAATAGCTAATTCTTATACAGTGCTTACCATGTGCCAAGCTCTGTTTTAAGTGTTTTATATGTATTAATTCATTTAATCTTCACAACAATTTGAGGTTGCCGCTATTATTATCTCCATGTGCAGATAAGGAAACTGTAGCACAGTGAGCTTAAGTAATTTACTCAAAGCAGGAGCTGGAATTAAATCCAGGCAGAAATCCTGGACTATTAAAATAGTCTCCTGGCCAAAAGTATCTGCCTCTTGGGCAGGCTCATTCCAGCCTTTTCTCCACCAAAACGAGAATCAAGAGCATGCAGCAGAGACTGGATCAGGGCACTGACTTTGCAGATACATTTTGGGAGAACTGCTGTCATTACAATATTGAGTCTTAATATCTATTTACATGGTATATCTATCCATTAGTTTTGGACTTCTTCAAAGTCTTTTGGTAAAATTTAAAGTGTTTCTCTCATAAAGGACATTAATGTATTTTTAAAAGATTTACTTAAGTACTATATATTTCTGTAATTCTTTTTTAAATTTCCTAATAGTCTGTTACTCTGATTTATAAAGGCAATTTATTTTAAGATATTTCTCTTATTCCATCAACCTTGCCTCCCCATACAGCCAGAGTCAAAGACCCAGGGGTGACCTGGAAACCTCCTACCCCAACATACCCCTTCCAATCTGTAACCGTGTCTGATAGATTCTGTCTCTTTCATGGATGTTCCATCTCCATCTCCAGACCTCAGTGTAGGCCTCATTCTTTTTGGTTTGGTGTCATTCCTAACTGTTTTCCTAACCAAACTTCACATAGCCAGGGCTACTGTCAACACTTACTGCACCCTTGTGCAAATAAAATAAGGTGTCTCTTCCTCATCATACTCTACCTCCATCTGTCAGATAATTGCTGTAATAAGTATTCAAATATATGATGTCTATGATGTGGTTGGTGACCCGTTCATGTTGTGCTTAGTGTAGACACACAGGCAAAGTCATCATCTGCAGAGGCCCCCTGCGCATGGCCACAGAGAGATCCTTGCAAAATGAAAGTTTGATCATAGTATTCTGTTATGGGGTGAATGTCTGTGGCCCTCTCCAAATTCATATGTTGAAGTCCTACCCCAGCAGTATAATGGTATCAGGACCTGGGGCCTTTGGGAGGTTATTAAGTTTAGATGAAGTCACAAGGGTGGAGCCCCTGATAGATTAGTGCCCTTATTAGAAAAGGAAGAGACACCAGAGCTTCCTCTTTCTGCCATGAGAAGACTCAGCAAGAAGGCGGCAATCTGCAAGCTAGGAAAGGAGCTCTCACCAAGAACCCAATCTGCTGGCACCTAGATCTTAGACTTCCCATGCTTCAGAACTGTGAGAAGTGCGTGCGTGTTGTTTAAAGCCCTCAGTCTATGGGATTTTGTTATAGCAGCCCAAGCTGCCTAACACACATTCCTTTGCTTAAAATTATTCAGAGGTACCTCTTTACCACTCTTTCTTTGATATAATTATTTAAAGTAGGTAATACTTTCACATGGTTCAAAAATGTAGACAATGCAAAAAGTTTACAGTGAAAATTCTTACTCTAACAACTGTATTCACCACCTTATTCTCACAGACCACCCATAGGGAACCACTTTATTAATTTCTTATGTAACTTTCTGGGATTTCTTTATGAGGATACAAACAAATACACACACACACACATACACCACATGCATGCTTTCTTTCTCATATAACAGTAGCATGATACATTCATTCTACACCTTTATTTAACTAACAATAAAAAAATTTCCATGGGTATTTATTTATTAATTTATTTATTAAGGATCATTGATATACAATCTTATGAAGGTTTCACATAAGCAACATTGTGCTCATTACATTCACCCATATTATCAAGTCCCCCACACACACCCTATTGCAGTCACCGTCCATCAGCATAGTAAGATGCTATAGTAACTGACAATATATTTTAAAGCACTTTCGTATTTGTACACAATGAGCATCTTCATTATTTTTGACAGCGGCAAACCTGATAATGGATAAGTTTCTGATCTATTGCAAACAATATTCAATAATTAATATTTATGTAATTGTAATTTCATGGTACAGGTATGGTGAATTAAAATTCTATTTTTCCACCCTTTGTAGCTGGCATGGACTTGGGAGTTCATTTGAATAATAGAATATGGCAGAAGTAATGCTGTACAACTTCTGAGCAGGGCCTCAAGAGACCTTGCAGCTTCCACTCTCACCCTTTTGGAATCCTGAGGCCACTATGCTGTGAAGAAACCCAGAGTGAGATGCCACCTGAATGGCTGGAAGAGTGGCTCAGCCATTTCAGCTAACCTAGCCATTGAAGCTAAGGTCCCTGACATGAGAGTGGGAGAGAAGCCATCATGTGCCATCTAGCCCCATCCGAGGTACAGGCTGACTGCTGCCACTTGAATAATCTAAGGTAGAACAAGCAGAAAAACTACACAGCCATCCTTAGAATCTGGAGAACCAACAAATCATTATTTTATGCCCATAAAGTATTGAGGTTGGTGTCTTATAAAGGAGTGGCTAACTGATACAGGAAGACTATCTTTCAGATAGATTTTCAGAAGTGGGATTGCTCATTCAAAGTATATATTCACTCTTGATAAATGTTGTCTGGGTTATATCATTTTTCATTCCAACCAACAATAGGTGAAAGCTCCATTTCTTCAGTCTTGTCAAACGAATGCTTTGTCCAACATGGAATTTTGCTAATGCAATAAATAAAAAGTGATATTTCAGTATTGTCTTAATTTTCATTTCTCTTATGTGCAAAGTTCAACATCTACATCCGTGTCTAAGGCCATATGTATTTTCTTTTTTGTGATCCATCTGTCATATTCTTTGCCCATTCTTTTTTATTGAGTTGTTGGTCTTATCAACATGAAGGAACTCTTTAAGTAGTACGGAGATTAGCCCTTTGTATATGATAAGAATTACAAATATTTTTTTCCAATTTGTTATCTTTTGATTTTGCTGTGATGTTTTCTGCCATGCAGACAAATGAATTAGTTGTTTATTATAGCTTCTGAACTTCGAGTTGGAGTTGGAAAGGCTTTCCTCACCCTGAGAGCTATAAAAGATTTTGTCCATATTTTCTTCTAGTATTTTTATGGAGCTTATCCTGACAAATTGTGTGATCCATCATCTTTAGAATGAAGTTCAAGGCTAAGGTTATGGCATGGGTGACTCAGTGTCACCCAAATGGAAAGGAAACAGGAGGAACAGAAGCTGGTTTAGGATATTCTCAGGGGGAGATGATGCGTCCCCTTTGGGACATGTTGAATTTAAATGCCTGTGGGACCTGCCAGAGGGGATGTCCATGAGGCAAGTAGATTCAGGGGTCTAGAGCTCAGGAGAAAATTTTGGGCTGAAGATACAGATTTAGGAGCCAGCGTATGGATGACATTTAGAACCACAAGAGTGTGTGTAGAGTTTGAAGAGGAGAGGTTCTCAAATGGAGCTCTAGGGAGTGGTGAAGGTTAGGTCCAAACACAATCATGAGGAGAGAGCTGTGGGGGTTTCATCTCTGTCGCCCTTCAGACTTGGCACAAAAAACAGTCTCAGAGATGTTTGTAGGATGAACAGAGGCCCTTTATGTTAGACATACATGGATATCTTTGGGTCCTGGGGACACAGCAAACAGAGAGAGGGAGGAAGACCAACAACCACCCCAGCAGTCAGATCCAACCCAGCAGGTATGGAAGAGAGACCCTGTGACATAGGAGAGGAGAAAGCTCTGTCTTATGGGCATAGTCTACCCACTCTTCCCCTCAGATGATCCAAAGCAGGGAATCAGTACATGGCAGCCAGTCCCCAAAGGTGGGTGGAAGACAGGAGCCACCCCTGGCTGTGTTTTCCTTGGATCATGGTGTAGTGGTTAAGAGCACAGACTCTGGAGTACCACCCTCTGGGTTCAAATCCTGGCTCTCTTATTTACTAGTGTGTAACCTTGGGCAAGTTACTTTGTATCTCTGTGCCTCAGTTTCCTCCTCTGTAAAATGAGGACAACTATAGTACCTATCTCAAAACTGCTATGAGAATTAAATGAGTTAATATTTATAAAGTGCTTGTATTGGCGCCTGGCACACAGTAAGTGCTATATAAAAATTAAATTTTAAAAAAGTTGTTTTATATGGACATACAATGGGGAAATGACAGTCTCTTCAACAGATGGTGCTGGCAAAACTGGAAAGCTACATGTAGGAGAATGAAACTGGACCATTGCCTAACCCCATATACAAAAGTAAACTCAAAATGGATCAAAGACCTGAATGTAAGTCATGAAGCCATTAAACTCTTGGAAAAAAACATAGGCAAAAACCTCTTAGACATAAACATGAGTGACCTCTTCTTGAACATATCTCCCCGGGCAAGGAAAACAACAGCAAAAATGAACAAGTGGGACTATATTAAGCTGAAAAGCTTCTGTACAGCAAAATATACCATCAATAGAACAAAAAGGAACCCTACAGTATGGGAGAATATATTTGAAAATGACAGATCCGATAAAGGCTTGACGTCCAGAATATATAAAGAGCTCACACGCCTCAACAAACAAAAAACAAATAACCCAATTAAAAAATGGGCAGAGGAACTGAACAGACAGTTCTCTAAAAAAGAAATACAGATGGCCAACAGACACATGATAAGATGCTCCACATCGCTAATTATCAGAGAAATGCAAATTAAAACTACAATGAGGTATCACCTCACACCAGTAAGGATGGCTGCCATCCAAAAGACAAACAACAACAAATGTTGGCAAGGCTGTGGAGAAAGGGGAACCCTCCTACACTGCTGGTGGGAATGTCAATTAGTTCAACCATTGTGGAAAGCAGTATGGAGGTACATCAAAATGCTCAAAACAGACTTACCATTTGACCCAGGAATTCCACTCCTAGGAATTTACCGTAAGAACGCAGCAATCAAGTTTGAGAAAGACAGATGCACCCCTATGTTTATCGCAGCACTATTTACAATAGCCAGGAATTGGAAGCAACCTAAATGTCCATCGATAGATGAATGGATAAAGAAGATGTGGTACATATACACAATGGAATACTACTCAGCCATAAGAAAAGGGCAAATCCTACCATTTGCAGCAACATGGATGGAGCTGGAGGGTATTATGCTCAGCGAAATAAGCCAAGCGGAGACAGAGAAATACCAAATGATTTCACTCATCTGTGGAGTATAAGAACAAAGGAAAAACTGAAGGAACAAAACAGCAGCAGAATCACAGAACTCAAGAATGGACTAACAGGTACCAAAGGGAAAGGGACTGGGGAGGATGAGTGGGTAGAGAGGGATAAGGGGTGGGGAAGAAGGAGGGTATTAAGATTAGCATGCATGGGGGGGGTGAGAGAAAGGGGAGGGCTGTACAACACAGAGATGACAAGTAGTGACTCTACAACACTTTGCTATGCTGATGGACAGTGACTGTAAAGGGGTTTATAGGGGGGACCTGATATAGGGGAGAGCCTAGTAAACATAATATTCATCATCTAAGTGTAGATTAAGATAACAAAAAAAAAAAAAAAGCAGTTCCTGTGTGGTGACCTCCAATGAGTTCTACACAATGGTATAAAGGGCATATAAAAGTGTACGCAAAGTGTTTGTTTCTGCTTATACAGAGGATCAAAGCCTAAGTTGGCTACCCTGAAAATGAACTAAGATACAATATGAAAAAGAACCTCCAACATCACCACTCTCTGGAAGACTCATGCCAGAAGATGATCATCAAAAAACCCCAACAAAGATCCACACGCTGCTACAGGAGTAGATGCACACATCCCACTGGTTCCTGGACTTGCCATGGGAATAAAGAAGGAGATATCTAAGCTGGCCTGTGCATACAGTAAAACAACAAATTTGACTGGGTCTACACTGTTGGAACTCAACCAAGAATTAGGAGAAGTGCAAATTGTAGCACTACAAAATCTTACAACTACAGACTATTTACTGTTAAAAGAACATATGGGATGTGAACAGTCCCCAGGAATGGGTTGTTTTAATTTGTCTGATTTCTCTCAGACTGTTCAAGTTCAGTTGGACAATATCCACCATATCATAGGTAAGTTTTCACAAATGCCTAAGGTGCCTAACTGGTTTTCTTGGTTTCACGGAGATGGCTGGTAATTATAGTTATGCTTTGGTTATGTAAAAAAAAAAAAAGTTGTTTTATTCATTCATGAATATTATTGACCAGCTACTATGTGCCAGGTGCTGTGTAGGTGCTGTGGACACAACAGTGAATAATGCAGGTGAAAATCTCTGTCCTGGAGCTTACACTCTAGTAGGGTGGAGAGGAGGGGTGAAGGCAGACTATATATAATTAATATAAATAATATAAAATAAAGTATATGGTACATCAGATCAAAGTGGAGACATGAGAGATGTGCAGGGTTGGCAAGGCTGCTGGCCACAAACCTAGTGCACAGTGGGGCTCAGGAAAAGGGAAGAGGCCCTGGACAAGCAGCAGAGTGGAGTCCCTGGCAGAGACACTGCGGCTGCTGACACCCTCATCACCACCATATAATAGCAGCAAGCACTTACATGACACTTACTCCATACTAGGCCCTGTTCTATTCACTTTATATATATCGTCTAATTTAATCCTTGTGGCAACCTTTGAGGTTGGTACTGTTATTGTTCCCATTTTTCAAGTGAGGGAACTGAAGCAGAGAGAGATGAAATGCATTAAGAGAGCTATATAGTAGGAAAACAAGCTGGGATTTCAGCCCAGGTCATCTGGCTCCAGGGTTAGTAGGAAGGACCTGCAGGTGGAGGGGACAAGAGGCTGCCAAGTCTCCCTACCTGATCTTCACACAGACTGAAAGGAATATACCCACACACAACCCCAACACCCACACATCCAAGGCCCAGTATACTTAATACATATTTCAAGACTGCTCAGAGTGAGAGGAGTAAAAAAGGACCATGAAATAGAGATGAGGGCTCAGCTCTGGAGAGCTCCATCCCAGAGCCATTCACCCTTAGAGGTCTCGCTCCCCTAACCTCTCCACACTACTCCATGAGGCTTTGAGCCAAGCCTCCTATGATCTTAAGTCACCATTCCAAAACCCTGCAATCTCACCTAGAGCCCACAAATAATAATTAATTTCATAATCCCAGGATATTTAACAAAGGCACCAACAACTCCATATCACAGATGGGAACCAAGAAGGCAAGTCATCAAAAAACTAAGAAACAGAGACAGGTGGGACAGGTGGGACTGGTGGGCCCAGAAAGAGTTGGAACCTGCAGTAATAAAAGCCTGCAGAGGGGGGAACCTTTAACTGTTTAAAGACCTCCCATATCCTCCTTTACCTCGCTTGATATTGTTCAATTCTTACCAGACCAAGGGATCAATTGGAGAAATGAAATCCCAGAGAGGAGCAATGAATTATTCAAAATCACACCCAGATTCCAAAAGCCCTTCTACTGTAACACTCAAAGAGACAGAATATGAGAGACACACAGATGGTGAAAGAAGGGGAGGGGAGCAGGGAGGCAGAGGCTGATATGGAAGACCCAAGAGCAGAGAAATCCTTCCTCATAATCTCCAGGGGACCCCAAGGGGCAGGTGTGGCCTCTTGAAAAACCTTCTAACCCTTCATTTCCCCTGTGGGTTCATCAGAGGAGCACCATCCTCACTCCTTTATTCCCAACCCCAAGTGAGCTGGGATCTAAAGGGGAGAGGAAAAGGATCAAAACCCCTCACTTTGAATCAGACAAGCACTTGGCATTTTCCAACCCCATGATCACTGAACTTCAGAGCAGGGAATATTCATAAAGATTATCTCCCCATCCATCTACTGCCATCCATTGCATAGATGGGAGATTGAGGTCCAGAGACAAAGTGACTTTCCAGAGGTCCACAGTAACTCAGTTACAGGAATCTAGATTTCCTTACCATACTAGAGAGGGACCATTCCTTCCTCTGCTTGAACCTTCCTATAAACTCGCTGGGAAGAGCCCTGGATTTAAGGAGACCAGATATGCATTCCAGCTATGCTGAGACCCAGTGCGTGGCCTTGGGGACTCCTCCTAATGTAAGTTCCACAAAGGCAAGGAATGTGCCCAGTAAATATCCATTAACCGAATGAATGGCTAGAGGGCTAGGATTAGGGAAGTGTCACCTAGAGAGCATGAAGCCTGAAAGCGAAGTCTAGGGAAACAAGAGATTATCTTCAGGTACATGAAAGGCTACAATTCCACAAATATTTATTGAGAGCTCATTATGTGCTAGGTACTGAACTAGGGATTCAGGTAAGAACAAGACAGTCGTGGCCTGGCTTCAAAAACTCCACTATACTGTGGAAAGTGTGTGTGGATTTTTTTGTGGGCTCCAGACGGTACACCCAGGTGCAAAGTCGCGAACAGGGTTGGAGGAGGGGGCAAGTAACAAACAGCTCTGGTAAAAAACAGACACTTTGCTCAGCCTGAGCTGCCCTGAAATGGTCTTACTGCTCAGGTGGAGTGCAGTGGTACTGCAGTGTTCGAGGACGGCGCCAGCCGCCCGCCTGTCAGAGGTTGCGCAGAAGTATGCGGGAGAAGGGCTCTCTGCCTTGGGTGAGGTCACTTTCCACCGCCAAAAAAACCCTGCAATTCTCTAACACTGGATCTTATTATCTTCTGAGTTTCAAGGTCCCATGATGCTGACAGCCCTAAATTGTAAGTTGTTTCAGTGTGCCCACGCCCCTGGACCCAAAAGAAATAAAGCTGGATTCAGCAAAGTTCCTATCACCCACCGTCTCAAAAGGTCTCTGGGGGTAGGTAGCGCCCCCACCCCCACCCCGCTTAGTGGGGGCTGCTGGGGAGTAGCTTGGCGCCAGGGTACCCGGGATATGGTGGGGAGAACGGTGTTTCAGAGATGGAATTAACAGAGCCGAGACATGTAACAGTGAAAGCGCCCAGTTCTTTGGTCCGCCAAGCCGTGATCCGGGCGGCCACGTGACGCGGGGGTCGGGGACGGGGCACCGTGGCGTGATGTTGAGATGAAGAACTTCTCTGATTACGTATAAATGACGCATTCCCACCCCTTTTGACAACTAGGTTTCCGCTGGAAGATGCAACAGTTCCGGTGAAGGGGGCGAATTTTCATGTCCTGGTAGTTTTGCTTCCGTTCAGGGTGCTGCAGCTTCCGACAGCCGCCTCTCGGGCAAGGAGGAGAAGCGACCGCGTGCGCATGTCCCAATCTTCCAGAGTGGGTGGGGCCGAGGTTGCGGGAGCGGGAGGGGGGAAAGAAAAGGGAATTCCAAACTGTGGAACCCTGGGGGTCCCCGAGAACGGCTCCTTCTCCTGACTGTGGATGGTGCCAGGGACGGAGCCTCTCGCGGCTCGTGGGGGCTTTGGGGACCCTCAGGGTGAGGGCGCAGGGCAGTGTCAGTGTCAGAGTGTGAGTGGGGTGCGGGAGTTCCAAACTTAGAATCTTGAGGCCCTCGGGCTCCCGCACGGGGAAGGGGGAAGCTCGGGCCGCCATGCGCGACAGGACCCACGAGCTGAGGCAGGTAAGGAATCGGGGCATCCGGGTCGGGACGGGCGGACGGGGTGGGGTCTGGCTGGAATGCAGGACTCTTGGTCTTCGGGGCAGGGAGGGGTGGCTGAGGGCTAGGAAGGAAAGACCCGGAAGTCTGTGAGTCCTGCTGGGAGAGAGCGATGGCATGGAAGTGATGCCAGTGACCGCGGGACCTGGCAGGGGGATGACAGTTCGGACGACGAGGACAAGGAGCGGATCGCGCTGGTGGTACACCCGGGCACGGCTCGGCTGGGCAGCCCGGACGATGAATTCTTCCAGAAGGTAAGCGGCTGGGGTCTTGGCCTGGATTCACGAGAGGGCTAGAGGATCCGAGGAGCAGCACGGTCTGGAGGACCCCCATTCATTCTTCAGCCTTCTCGATTACCCTCTCCAGATCCGAACAATTCGGCAAACTATTGTCAAGCTGGAGAATGAAGTCCGAGAGTTGGAGAAGCAGCAGGTTACCATCCTGGCCACGCCCCTTCCCGAGGACAGTGAGTGGCAGCCCCGGTGCAGGACGCATGCTCAGCTGAAGGGATTGTGGGGATTGTAGTTCCACGCAGGTGGTGGCCTGGAAGATTTGTTGAGGTTAGGGGGCTGCTGTTTGAAAGTCACAGCTTTCTCTTGTTCAGGCATGAAGCAGCGCCTGCAGAACCTGCGCGAAGAGATCAAACAGCTGGGGAGGGAGATCCGCGCCCAGCTGAAGGGTGAGCTCCTAGGACCTCAGATAGAGCCTTCCCTCTGGTCCTACCCAACTGCTGGTATAACTGGGGAGTGTGTGGCCCAGAAAGGCCAGTGATATATGCAGGACACAGCAGGCCTAGGTCTAGAATCTCAGTCTCCTGGCTTCCAGTCTACAGTACTTTCCATAGCATGTGCCTGCCTCTTGGCTTCCTTTATTTATAATGATACCATTTACTCCTACAATTCTTGCTGCCCAGCGTGCATTATTTAGGAAGGTAGATGGGGATTTTGTTAGGAAGCCTCTATACCTGTGGGAATTCTCTAATGTATTGCAAAGAAAAATATACTTTCTCCTGTGGAGGCTCAGAATTAGTCACATTGTGATAAACTTCCCCCGAAAGACCCTGTGGACATAAGAATCTCTCCATCGTATGGTTGGGGTGTGGCCCTGGCACAGTATCTTGGTCCCCGAACTATTTTCAGAAGCTGCAGGTCAAATCCCCTCCCCCACCAATATCCTGTATCTTCCCACAGCCATAGAACCCCAGAAAGAGGAAGCTGATGAGAATTGTAACTCGGTCAACATGAGAATGAGAAAAACTCAGGTGGGTTTGTTATCCCGAGTACTTAGGAAACAGATGGTAGAAGAAAGAAGAAAGGTCTTTAGAGATCAAGTCCAACCTGGTGATTTTCCAAATGGGGAAACTTAAGTCTCAGAGAGAGAAAGGCCTCACTCAAGATCAAGAACCCAGGTCTCCAAAACTCCCAGTTCATTCTAACACCTTGCCTTCTCCTGCATTCAATGAGAAGTTGCTGAGTCCCCAGATATGACTTAGGCTCAGCTGTGGGAACATGCTTTCTAAGAGCCAAGATGTGGATTAAGCTTGAAAGAGTGGAAAAGACATTTCTCAGGTAGGACTTAATAGCTAATAGCTCTGCCCAGGGAAAAAAGAGAGAGCAGTCATAAATGACTGGGAGGTATCCTGCTCATGTGACAAAGACATCCTCTGCCCCATAGTCAGAATTCATGAAATCAGGAAGAGGAACTTCCCTGGGTGGGGAAGGTCACTGAATTAACATCTTAGTAAGGAGAGTTGAGGTGATCTGACCAGCTCCCTCTGGCTGCCCAGTGAGAAGTGGTTTGGCATTCTTGGAGGTCAGAGTTGGAATAGGTGGACCCAGAGCTCAGCAAGGACCCCAGAGTGAAGATGGAGCATTTTGGGCATTTTGAAAGGGTGCTGCTGAAGCCAGGAAAGCAGATGTATGCCTGAGGAAGGAACTCCAAGAAATGAATCCATTTAAGGTGTCAGGGGAATGGATGAGGTGAGAGGGCATTTCAGAGGGAAACTGTGGTGGTCATCGGTGTGAGAGGCTGAGGACCCAGCTGGACCTATAGAATCTGGGCAGCAGGATGACCTCTAGGTAAACTAGCACACCTCTAGTCTGAGCAGTGAGGCTGATGTTCAGCAAATATTCAAGAAGTATTTATTGAGTGCCTACTGTGTGCAGACCCTTTCTAGCTGTTTGGGGTACAGATCCCTATCCTCATGGAGCTTACATTCTGGTGGGGAGAGACAATCACCATAATAAATAAGTTATTTTAGAACATAGTTAAGTATTAAGAAAAAAAGAGCAGAAAAAGAGGGATGGAGAATGCTAGAAGGCAGGTTGCAATTTCAATAAGGTGGAGAAAACTTCATTGAGAAGGTGACAATGGAACAAAGACTTAAAGGCCTTTGTGAGGCATGGGCATTCTCCAGCAAGGGAACAGTGAGTGGAAGGGCCTGAGGTGGGCATGTGCTTTGTTTAGGAATAAAGAGCCCACTGTGGTTGGAGGGAGGGAGGGAGAGAAGAGTGGGAGCAGGTAAGGTCAGAGGGAAGTATGGGAAGGCCTTGTAGGCTCTGGTAAGCGCTTTGGCTTTTCTTTTGAAAGAATAGGGGAGCCTCTCAAGGTGGTTAAGGTGGCAGCCACCTATATCAGCTCAGGCTATTTGCTTATCTGAGGCCCAGTCTGGGCAGGAATCCTCCCAGGGGTTCCCAGCCTATATTCTCCATCCTTAGCATGGTGTCCTATCCCAGCAATTCGTGGAGCTCATCAACAAGTGCAACTTGATGCAGTCTGAATACCGGGAGAAGAATGTGGAGCGGATTCGGAGGCAACTAAAGATCAGTGAGTTGTGGTGCTTGGCCCAGGGTCAGGTAACCTGACCCAGCTCTGAGTCTGGCCTTTTCCTTCACAGCAAATGCTGGAATGGTATCTGATGAGGAGCTGGAGCAGATGCTGGACAGCGGGCAGAGTGAGGTGTTTGTGTCCAATGTGAGTGGTCACAGCCAGCACAGCCAGCCTCCCTCTACTGGGCCTCTCATCCTTTCTGAGCCCTGGCCCTTTTCACTTGAGGGAATACTGAGGCCCAGGAAGAATGAATGAGCCCTGGCCCCAGTTCTAGGCCTGAAGGCTGCCGCAGAGCTAGTCATTTCCCTGTGATTTGTCCCATCAGTCCTATCCATTCCCCAGATACTGAAGGACACCCAGGTGACTCGACAGGCCCTAAACGAGATCTCAGCCAGGCACAGTGAGATCCAGCAGCTTGAACGCAGCATCCGTGAACTTCATGAGATCTTCACTTTTCTGGCTACTGAAGTGGAGATGCAGGTGGGTGCCTCCAGGCAGCCCCCAGATGTGAGGTCATGTTCACTCAGAACCCCAGCTGTGCCCATCAGCCCACCTCCACCCTTATCCTCTCTAGTGAGGCTTTTGATCCCCTCCAGACTGGGCCATGACCCCAGGATGGCCCTAACTTCTATCCTCAGCCATGCCCCAGAATTGCACTGGCCTCCCCAGCTATGCACATCGCATCCCACCTCACCCCCAACTTGAGCCCACCCAAGGGATGGCCTCAACCTTGGCTCCTCCTCTGCCAATAGAATTTACCCTTACACCTCTAAGAGTTCCAGTCAGTGTTGCCCCCAGGAGGCCTGCCTCCTCAAACAGGTGCGGGTTGTGGTGGCAGGTGGGTGTTCTTCCCCTGCTCTGGTGGTTAGGGTGAGTCAAGCTTCCAGCCCTGTCCTGCAGGAGCTCACCCATTAGTGCTGCAGCCCTTTTGCAGCTGGGAGTCATGGGGAAGGGATGTCATTCAGTAGAAGTTTCAGTTCCTGAAGTCTGGAGTTGCCATGAGGAGGCAAGGATAGGGAGGGCTTCACAGCTGTTGAGAGACAGGCCTAGAAGAATGGGCAAATTCAGACAGATTTGTGAGGAAATAAAAGTTCATGCTCTGTGGAAAGGTATGAGCCACTTTTGGTTCTAAGCCACCAGTGCAGTAGAGATTGTAGGGGTCAAGGGAGCAGGGCAGAAGGGACTGCATGATAGAAGAGGACCTGGAAGCCACCTTCAGGAGTGTGAACTTTTGTCAGATGTGGTCCTCCCCTGTGTCTTTGTCAGTGCAGCGTTTTCTGCCAGGAATGTCCTCAGTTATCTGGGGCTGGGTTGAGCAGATGCCCCCAGCATCCCTATCCACCTGAACTGCCCTCTCTGAACAGGGAGAGATGATCAACCGGATTGAGAAGAACATCCTGAGCTCAGCAGACTATGTGGAACGTGGGCAGGAACATGTCAAGATGGCCCTGGAGAACCAGAAGAAGGCACGGAAGGTGAGCCTTCCCTCCTATCCCCTCTCCTGCCCTGGATGGCCCTCCTTCCCCACCTGAATGAGTTTCTCTGACTCCGTACTCTCCCACAGAAGAAAATCTTCATTGCCATCTGTGTGTCTGTCACTGTCCTCATTGTGGCAGTCATCATTGGTGTCTCCACATTGGTTTGATAGCGCCGCACATTCTTGGTGAGATACTGCGGAGCTACCCCCTGGCCTGCCCCACCCATGCTCCCAGACTTTCCTCCTCCCCTCATACCCTCTTCTCCCTCCTTCCCTTGCAGGCACTAAGAGCACCAGAGACCCCAGGGTCTGCCTTCTCTCCCAGCAGCTGGGGAGGGCAGGATAGAACTTCCAGCTGGACCCCCTTCCTCATACTGGCCCTGTGCAGAGGGAAAGATGGTTCTTCTGGGGTTAGCAAGCACTCATTCATGGGGGCCTCCCCACTTGGGCCACAGTGCCTGGGGGAGGGCCTGCAGTGTCCTGTTCGGCTGGGACATGTGGTTTTGTAAGAAATTAAAAAAAAGAGAGAGATCTTGGAGACTCCCCTGTGCATGTGTGTTCCTAGAAGCGCTGGCCCAGGGCCTCCAGGTATTCAGCCTCCCCACTTCTTGGCCATCCTTGAGGCCAGGCAGGCTCAGCTCAGACTGTGAACACAGTGGCTGGCACTGCCATTCTATCCTCCATAGAGGGGGGGAGGTAATACCCACATCTGGCTCCATACTTTCCTAGGGAAAGACCATTAGGAGTACCTAACCTCAAAGCACTGAGACTGGGCCAGGCCAGGCTGAGACACAGATGAGATGTGTGTGGCATTAGTGGGCATTCCTGAGGCCCAGGAAGAAGAGAAACCATGAGGGACTGAGGCTGTTACTCTGGATACAGTGGACAGGGAAAAGCCTATCTCAGAGGGAACAACATTTGCGTGCAATGTTGAGGAGGACCAGTTCTGAGAAGAAGCAGGGGAGGGACCAGCAGGTCAGGCCCTGTGCCCAGAGAATGGAATTGCCTTTTACCTAAGTTAAAAGTACAGCTTAGCCAGCACACCTGGTTTCCAAGGGGTTACGTGGCTTAAGCAGGTAAAGGAAGCAGAGGAACCTGGCCACTGGTTTCTGTGAGACACCTAAGCTCCAAGTCCCGATTCTAAATTTCTGAGTCCAAGTCTGGATGCTTCGTTTCTGGAACTGCATATGCGCCAGTCCCCAGACACCGGTTTCGGGGTTAACGAAGCTGGCTTCCAGGTTGGGTGTGGTTCGGCACCTAATCCCGACCCAGGTAAGGGACTGGGTTCCAGCCGCCCGTCCTATCCCACTTTCGATCCCACAGGCCCCTGCTGCTGCTGTCGCTGCTGCTGTTTCCGGCTGCCCAGCCCGTCTGGCCGCAGGACCGCTTGCTAAGGCGCCAAGTGTGGGGGCGCACTGGATGCCAGAGTAACCTGAGTTGTGGAGGGGCTGGAAGTCCTGTCAGTGTAGTCTCGGACCCGCCCCTAGACCTGGCCTGGGGGAGGGGCGAGAGAGCAGGGTCGGGTCCTAAGACTGGCGATCCCAGCCTGCTCTGCCTCCATCCGCGGTTGGGCACCCGCCTGCAGCTCCTCCCGGTGGCCCTGGAGTGACAGGTGCACAGCGCCTGCGCCTGGGCAGAGAGGACTGGTTCTGAGTGTAGGGAGCGTGGCTGAGGTGATAGCCGGGTCACAACGTGGAAACGATGGCCTCTGGACCTAAACGTTGCTCCTGAAGAGCATTGGGATTGATCTATGGGGAGCGCCCTGGGAATGAACACCCGGGTATTAAACCTCAGTGAGAGGAGAGACGGGCAGGACCTCAGAGTCCGCAATCGCGCCCTGAAGAGATTGGATCACAGGGGCATTCTCAGACCTCCAAAAAGGGAAAGCCGGGGGCTTGAGAGAGACTGGCAAGGCAATGAGTTGGGGACTTGACATCAGAAGGCGTGGCTGGGTGCACAAATCTGGGATGGTACCCACGCCTTCACCTGCTGGAGATCATGTATCTTGTGTACCAGTGGAGCTCTAGACACCTACAGGAAAGACCTTGTCATTTTCAGCAGTGTGCAAACAATCTGGATGTCCACCCAGTGGGGAAACTGCAGGGCTACACGGATCCTGTCCTAGTAGAAGACTGAATTGGACACGGGGCCTCTGTCTGGGCTTCCCTGATTCTCATGTCTTCCCCCTGTCAGCGGAATCCAGTGGAATCTTCTCTTGTTGGTCGCCTGTATGCACTCCCTCACCTTTCTGCCTTTAGAGTAAAACTGCAAGACCTGTGGCACCTACTGGGATCCAACTGCAGAGACCATGCCACATCTATGCACCTGGGTGTCCCTATGCAGCACGGTACTTCTGCTTGGCTATGCTGGACAGCGCCACTCCTGAAAGGCCGCTTAGCTGTCTGTCTTACCCGGGAAGCTGTCTAGAACCTCTTGGAAGAGGTGCTAGATGGCCAGGTGAAGCCTTGGATGCTTGTCTCAGTACTTTGAACTTCTCCTCTGGGCCAGGGAGCATTCTGGGAATGCTAATTATTATTATTATTTTCCTAATAAATCCATGGAAGGTTATTGAATAGATGAGTGGCAAGTATGGAGCAAGTGGACCCATGCACTGGAGATTGCACAGGCTCCCTTGTGTATACCCCTTTCCTGTGGGAAACTGACCTGAATGAAGAGGTAAGGGCAAGTTTTGCATTGATATCTTGGCTTGGCTGCCTTCAGCCCAACTTTCAGGGAACAGAGTCTTGGTTAGTTGTGACTAGATTTGTGGCTTGGTTAGATTTCCAAATCCATCCTGCATCCCAGCTTTCCAGCACAGCTCTCTCCACTTATTTCCTCATTCATTGGTCTAGGGCAAGCTATATTGACTTGCCTATGAGTCAGGACTTTATCCTTGACCAAGATGTATGTGAGGCGTTACATGGTACAAAGCAATGCAGCAGAGTGTGTATAAAGGAGGAGTGGACAAACAGTGATTGGCATTTCTGCAGAGGCCTGTGGTAGACTGTACCAGAGTAGTTCCAAATATATACTGTCCTTCCTACTGCACTCCTCATTAAGAGGGTTATACATTCACGCTCCATTTACAATAGGCTTGGCTATATAACTTGCTTTGACCAATGAAATATGGTCATTTCCAAATAGAAGATTGATGCTCCAGTGAGTAGTTTGGCAGCTTCCCTTCTCTTTTCCTTCTGCCATGAGCCTGGCAATTGCCAGATCAAGACTTCCTCAGCCTAGAACCCAGAATTAAGATGATACGAAACTGAGCTGCAGCCTACCTACAAAATGATGTGTGTAATCTAAGTGAGAAATAGACTTCTCTTGCTGTGAGCCACTGATATTTGGATGTTGGCTGACACCACATCATATGTCTGAACCAGCTATTACAGAACTAGTACCTAGAAGCAGGGTGCTGCTACAATAAAAAATAAACCTGCATTATGAGGCATTGACTTTGGAGCAGTGGCTGGTGAGGAAACCATCATTGGAAGTTGGAAAGATGGTGATGTATGCTATGCAGTGGTAAAGCATCTGGTTAAACTGTAAGCTGGAAATAACTAAAAATATAAATAATGTCCATGTAAGCTTGGGGCTTTAGGCAGAAAGTTGGGGGAAGAGAATATTAGTAGCATGCCTTGGTTGCTATTGAATACATTTGATGAGTCACTGTAAGAAAGAGATAACTTCAATAACCAAAATATACAAAAAATAAACAAATTAACGATATTAAGTTACAAAAAAAGAAAGAGATAACTCAGAAAATAATTGGCCAGTTTTTAAGCTGAAATTGAAGAGAATATAGAAACTCCATGCAAGTGATCCACATTTTTAATCAGTGAAAGATATACTAACAAGGCCGTTAAACCACAAAGTGTGATTAAAACTCACCTTTGTGTAAGGGTCATATCAAGTGTATGGCTCTCAGGCCTTTTGTAAAAACCTCTGAATTGGTCATAATGGTTCCTAATAAATCCTTTCAGTTAGTCAAGATGATTCAGAGAAAAGATTAAGAGCATAACTCTTCCAGAGGAGTTAGTAGGCTCCATTTGCCTATAATTAAGTCTAAAGAGAGATGCTTATCTGAAAAGAATTGTGGGTTTGTCTGTTGGCCCACAGAATTGACTGGAATCAAATATATAAGCAACTTTCCCCACCAAAAAAACCAAAACAAAACAGCCATTAGCTTGGATTTTTAAAAGACCAGGATTGTTCAAGACTTAACATGACCTTGAGGGCTTCCAAATTTTCAGGGGTATGAAGAAGACTGAGAAAGCTGCTCCACCACAAAGGCATAACCTCCAATGTGGCCAAGGAGAATACATGGAAAAGGGTGGGCTATTCTAAGGGCAGAGCCAAGGATACGGAGAAGAATGAACTAGGAAACTAGTCCCAGGAAGCAGTTGCACTCCCAGGGAAAGGTAGGGGGCCTTCTCAACATCTGCCAGCAAAATTCTAGAATTGCTGTGGACCAGTAAGTGCTGTGTATCTCTCATTCTTCCTTCTGAATGGGAGTGTTTACTGCTATCATCCTGTCCCTGTTCTGTTTCATATGTTGGGGGTAGGAGGTGAACTAACTTTATTATTATTATTATTATTTTGGTTCATAGGCCTCTGGATCAAGAGAAGCCATCTCTGGATCTGATATACACACTATTAGGTATCCTGGACTTGAGCCTGATGCCATGATTAGATGCAGCATTTAGGTGGTATCCCTTGGGAAGGCAATGCATTTGTTTTGCATGTGGAAAAATAAACAAAGGTAGTATTTGTGACAAGAGGGCAGACTGGGGAAGATTTTGCAATTGTTCAGAAACATTCATTGACTCTCCCTATGTGGCACCACCATACAGAGATTATATGTACTCACTCTACTGACATCAACTTTGGGCAAGTAGCTTGCTTTAGGCAATGGAATTTGAGTAGGAGTAACATATATCACTTCTAAGAAGAAGCTTTAAGAGCCATAATGGGGTCTTCTAACTTTCTTCTCTTCTATGTCTTAGATGGAAAATTCCAGATTGAGGTTGTTGCTTCAGACTGGGTTCTAGAATGAAGATGATGTAGAACACTACCCTACGGAGGACATGGACTGTGAGTGAGGGAAACGCATGTGTTGTTGTGAGCCACCAAGATCTGGGGTTGTTGCAGCAGCATTACTTGATTTTAGCTGACTGATAAAAGCTCCCTCATATTGCAGAGGCTCCCTATTCAGTTCTCCTTTCCTGTCACCATGACAATTGGCATGCCAAAATGACTGTGGTGATACTGTGAGGTCTCAGTTTGCCCACCCCCTACCTCCCCACTCCTGTCTAATTCAGAGATATTTACTCTCCAGGTCTAGTGAGCCTTCATGATTCTTGCTGACTCTTAGCAACTAAGTGGGAGCTGCTCATGTGAAGTAGAAAAACATCCAGACTTTCTAGCATCAACTAGATGGTATCTAGTAAATGTCAATCTCACATACATCCTAAGACCACAACGGCACCATTACAAAGGGATTGTTCAAAAGGAAGAAAGAGAAACTAAAGCCCAAATTTACCTTAATTGTATGGATATCTACCCTTCCAAGAAGTCCCAACATAATGGACAATAAAAATAAATTCTGTATTAGTTTGTGTATGGGTACAACTGCATGAAACAGAAACCCAAACTAACCAGGGCTTAACCAAGAGAGAAGTTTATTTCTCTCCTATAGAAAAGCCCAAATTATGGTGGGCTTTTACATGAAGTCATCAGGCCCATGAATAATAAAAAAATTAATTATTTTATCTTGTTGCTGTTGCATCCCTGGAGTACTGCCCTCATCCACCTGGTCCAAGATGGTCCACCATCACCTCCACAGCCTAGCCCTTGTGAAACAGAAAAGTGAAGGGAATGGCTTGCCCTTAACCCTAAATTGTAGAAGTTGTACAGGTAATTTCTGCTCTAATCCTATTGACCAGAATGTAGTCACATGGCCACATCCAGCTGAAAGGGATGCTGAGAAATACAATCTTTACCCTGGGCAACTTTTTGCCCAGATTAAAGTTCTAGGGAAACTAGAGACCTAGGCTTAGCAGTCTCACTCTGGAAGAACAAATATATTGGGGGATCACCAGCAGTTGCAACCATACACTATGAGTGTTAACCCATCCCAACTGTATTAGTTTCCTATTACTCCTGTCACAAATTACTACAAACTTAGTGGGTTAAAGCTACACACATCTATTCTTTTACAGTTCTGGAGACCAGAAACCCAAAATCAGTTTCACTGGACTAAAATCAAGGAGTTGGCAGGGCTGCTTCCTTCTGGAGGAACTGCTTGCTTTTTTCAGCTTCTAATGGATGCCTGCATTCATTTGCTAATGGATCCATCCTCCATTTCAAAGCACATCATTCCAATCTCAGCTTCCATCATCACATCACCTCTGACTCTGACCTTCCCATCTCCCTCTTAAGAGGACCCTTGTGATTACCTTGGGCCCACCCAAATACTCCAGGATAATCTCCTATTTTATGATCCTTAATTACATCTGCAAAGTCCTTTTTGCCATATAAAGTAATATTCTCAGGTTCTAGGAATTAGGATGTAGATATATTTAGGGAGCCATTGTTCATCTTACTATACCACTCTGTTCCATATTTGACTCCATTCATTTACTCATAAAATAATTACTGAGCAAGACTTATGTACCAGGCATTATGGCAGGTTCTGGAAAAATAGAGGTGAAAATACAGGCAAGATCTCTGCTTTCATGGAGTTTATATTTTAGTGAAGAGAACAAGTAAGGAAATTGCTAAGATATTCCTAAACCATGACATGTATTACTAAAAAGCTAAGCAGCATGATGTGACAAAAAATGACGAGGGTTGGTGATAACTGTATAATGGGTAGTCAGGATTGGCTTTTTAGGGAAGGTGACTAATCCAAAGGGTAGAACTGAGTGCTCAAGGACAGAACAGGGGCATGAAGTATTATTTCTTAAGCCTGCGTACCTAAGGGAATTGGTTCAGCCAGATTTTGAGATTTCTTAGGATCAGTGACTCCTTTTAACCTTCCATTTTCCCTCTTTTTGAATCAGAATGTCTATAACTATTCTCCTATGTATGTCCCACCACTGCATGTTGGGAGTGCATGACTTGTTCCTTTAGTTTCATAGGTTCACAGATGGGAGGAACTGTGCTCCAGGATGGAGTATACCCAGAGTCTCATCTGTATCTGATTTAGATAATGATATTTTGGACTTTTGAGATTTTTAAAAATTGAATATCATTGATACACAATCTTATATTGCTATATCATTGATATGCAATCTTTTTTTGAATATATATATTTTTTAATTAAAGTATCGATATACAATCTTATGAAGGTTTCACATAATGACAATGTGGTTTCAACATTCACCCATATTATCAACTCCCCTACCCCCACCCCATTGCAGTCACTGTCTATCAGCACAGTAAGATGCTATAGAGTCATTACTTGTCTTCTCCATCTCTACTGCCTTCCCAGTGACATACCTATATTGTGATTGCGAATTATAGTGCCCCTTAATCCCCTTCTCTCTCCCCACCCACCCTCCCCAACTCCTTCCCTTTGGTAACTGCTAGTCTCTTCTGTGAGTCTGCTGCTGTTTTGTTCCTTCAGTTTTGCTTTGTTGTTATATTCCACAAATGAGTGAAATCATTTGGTACTTGTCTTTCTCCGCCTGGCTTACTTCACTGAGCATAATACTCTCTAGCTCTATCCATGTTGCAAATGGTAGGATTTGTTTTCTTTTTATGGCTGAATAATATTCCATTGTGCATATATACCACATCTTCTTAATCTATTCATCTATTGACAGACACTTAGGTTGCTTCCATTGATATACGGTCTTATACAATCTTAAGTATACAACACAGGGGTTCAACAGTCACCCGTATTATTAAAGTCTCACCACCACTAGTGTAGTTACTGTCAACACAAGAAGATGTTATATAATCTTTGGCTATACTCTCCATGCTATACTACTATCCCCATGACCAACTTATATTAGGACTGAGAATTTTTGTGCCTCTTTATTCCCCTCCCTCTTCCTCACCCCAGTCCCTCCCCCATGGTAACCACCAGTCATTTCTCAGCACCTATGAGTCTAGTGCTGTTTTGTTCATTTTGCTTTGCTTTTATATTCCACAAATAACAGAAATCATCTGGTATTTGTCTTTCTCCACCTGGCTTAGTCACTTAGCATAATACTGTCTAGATCCATTCATGTTGTTGCAAATGGTAGGATTTCTTTTTTTTAAATGGCTGAATAATATTCCATTGTGTATATGTACCACATATTTTTTATCCATTCATCTAATGATGGCCACTTAGGTTGCTTCCATGAGATTTGGGACTTTTGGTTTGATGAAATTTTTTTGGACTATGATTGACTTGATGCTGTAATGGGACGAGACTTTTAGGGACCTTGGAAGTGGATGTGTTTTCCACATGGGACAGACATGAATTTTTGAGGGCTAGAGGGTGAACTGTGGGTAAGGAGAATAATGAATACCATTTAATAATGAATAATGGTCCCTAAAGATTCCATGCTGTAATCTCTATGAATACATTGCCTTACAAAGGGAAAAGGGGCTTTACAGATGTAATTAAGTTTACTAATCAGTTGATCTTAAGATAGGGAGATAATCCTGAGTTATTCAGGTAGACCAGTGTAATCACATGTCCTCTTAGAAGCAGAAAAGTTGCTCCAGCTAGCAGTAGAAGAGGAAGACAGAAGTCAGGAAATTTGAAGCAGGAAGACTCAATGTGCCATTGCTGGCTTTGAAGTTGGAGGGACCCCCAGCCAGGGAATATAGATGGCCTCTAGAAGCTGAGAACCACCTTTGACTGACAGCCAGAAAAGAAATGGGGATCTCAATCCTACGGCCAAATGGAACTGAATTCTGTTAATAACCTAGATGAATTCTGGAAGTGGATCTATGCTAGAGCCTCTAGATAAGAGCCCGGGCTGATCAAGACCTTGACTTCAGTCTGTGACACCCTAAGTAAAGGATCCAAAGTAAACTATGAGATAAGAAATGGGTGTTGTTTTTAAGATGCTAAATCTTTGGTCATTTGTTATGCAGCAATAGAAACCTAATACAGTAAGATTTGCGCTGAGACTTGAATGACAAGAAAGAGCATCATGGACAAATCTAGGGCACTGTTTTCTATCCCTAGGGAAGAGCAAGTGCAAAGGTGCCAAGAATGGGAAGAAACAAACAGAAGGCCAGCATGGCTGGAGCATTCTGTGTAGAAAGAGTAGGTAGGAGATGAGGTCAGGGCTGGTGTAGAGATTGAAAGGAAGACAGGCTCCAGTGGGAGGGATTTCTGTTGAAAGGGGTTCTGTGTAAGTAATTGAGAACTGGTTTCCACAGTTCCTCAGTTGAATGTACAATGACTGCCCCACCTACAAAGCCTGCTGCCTTCCCCTACCTCTGCCTCAGCCCTGGTCCTGAAGCATTCTCCTCTGAAGAGCCCTAATTTATCCAGTTATTTGGCTGGGGAGGGGATGATGACTATAGTCCACAGTACAGACTGAGGGGTCATATCAGCTGTTGCCCCAGCATCAGGGCCTATGATTTTGCATTCCCAAGATGCATTCACTACCTGGGACAGTCCTGGTAGAGAACCAGTGGATAAAGTAAGTCAGAATAAAAGAAAAGTGAAGGCCAGAAGTCAGACCATCTGGGCACTATCCAGATAAGGAAACTGGACAAAATATCACAAGAAAAGAAAACTACAGATCAATGTGTCTTATGAATATAGGTGTAAAAATCCTCAACAAAATACTAGCAATCTAAATCCGGCAATACATGAAAATGATTATACAGCATGAGCAAGAGGGATTTATCTTGGAATGCAAAGTTGTTTAACACCCCAAAAATCAATTAATGTAATACAGAATATTAGAATAAAGAACAGAAACAATTATGATCATCTCAATAAACACAGAAAATACATTTGACAAGATCCAACATACTTTCATTATAATAAGAAAGCTTAAGAAGCTAGGAATTAAAGGGAACTTCTTGCTTATTATCAAAGGGCATCTATGAAAAACTCATAGTTAACATTATACTTAAATGGTGAAAGACTGGTTATGTCCCCCATGAGATGAGGATGTCAGCTCCCTGATGTCTGCTCCCTTTAACGCTGTACTAAAAGTTCTAACCTAGGCAATTAGGCAAGAAAAAGAAAGAAAAGGCATCCAGATCGGAAAAGAAGTATCTTGTATACAGAAAATCCTTAGGAATTCACACACAAAAATTATTAGAGCTAATAAACTAGTTCAGCAAGGTTGCAGAATACAAGTATAATGTACAGAAATCTATTGTATTTCTTATCACTAGCAATGAACAATTCAAAAATGAAACAAAATAATTCCATTTAAAATAGCAACAAAAGGAATAAAATATGTAGATATAAATTTAACAAAGGAAGAGTAAGATTTATACAATGAAAACTATAAAACACTGTTGAAAGACATGAAAAACCTAAATAAACTAAAAATCATCCCATATACATGGATCAAATTTAATATTGTTAAGATGGCAATACACCTGAAATTTATCTACAGATTCAATACAATCCCTATCAAAATCCCCACTAGCTTCCTCTGCTTTTTGCAAAAATTGACAAGCTGATCCTAAAATTCATATGGAAATGCAAGGGATTCAGGAAAACAAACTAATCTTGAAACAGAAGAACAAGTTGGAAGACTCACAGGTCCTGATTTTAAAACTTACTACAAAGTTACAGTAAGCAAAACAGTGTGGTACTGGCATAAAGAAAAGTATACATATAAAATAAAAATGGAAGTCCAGAAATAAACCCTCATATTCACATAGTTTATTTCAAACAAGGTCAAGACAATTCAATAGAGAAAGAATAGTCTTTTCAACAAATGGTGTTGAGACAATTGGATATCCATATGCAAAAGAATTAAATTTGACTCTTACCTCAAGCCATAGACAAAAATTAACTTAAAATGAACCAAAGACCTAAATGTGACAGCTTTTAGCTATAAAGCTTTATCTTATAAAAATCTTTATAAATTTTAAGCTTGTAAGTTTATAACTAAGTTATAACTCTTGGATGGGGAGGGGATGACAACATAGGCATAAGTCTTCATGACATTGGATTAGGAAATGGTTTCTTAAATATGGATCTCCAAACACAAGCAACAAAAGAAAAAAAAAAGATAAATGGGACATCATCAAAATTAAAAACTTTTATGTTTCAAAGGGCACTAAGGAAGAAAAGCACAACCCACAGTGGAAAAGAGTTTTTGCAAGTCGTAAGGAACCTTTATCTAGAATACATAAAGAACTCTTACCACTCAACAGCAAAATGTCAAACAGCCCAATAAAAAATTGGGCAAAGGACTTGAATAGACGTTTACTCAAAGATGATACACACAAGATCAAAAAGCACACAAAAAGATGTTCAACATCATTTGCCATAAGGGAAATCCAAACCTAAACCACAAATTCACACTCAATAGGATGGCTATAATAAAAAAGACAGGTAATAATAACATCAGTGAAGATATGGAGAAATTGGAACATTGTTGGTGGTAACAAAAAGGTGACACCACTTTGGAAAAGTCTGACAGTTCCTCAAATGGCTAAACATAGTTACCAAATGACCCAGCAGTTACACTCCTAGATACATACACAAGAGAACTGAAAAATATGTCCACCCAAAATTGTACGTGTATGTTCATAACAGCATTATTCACAATAGACAATGGAAACCCAAATGTCCATTAACAGATAGATTTTTTTAAAGTGGCATATCCATACATTGGAATTTTAACTGACATTAAAAAGGAATGAAATATGTGCTACAACATGGATAAACCTTGAGAACATTATGCTAAATAAAAGAAGCCAGTTACAAAAGACCACATATAGTATGATTCTATTTACATGAAATGTCCATTTTAGGCAAATCCAGAGACATAGAAAGTAGGTGAGTGATTGACTAAGGCTGAGGGAAAAGAGTTGGGGTTGGAGGTGATAGGGAGTGAGAGCTGAGGGGTATGGAGTTTTAGGGGGATGAAAATATTTCTAAAATTAGATTGTGATGTTTGTATAACCCTGTGAATATACTAAAAAACCCTGAACTGTACACTTCTAATGGGTTAATTTTATGGCATGTGATTTACATCTTCACAAAGCTGTTAAAATAATTTTTTCAAGTTAGACTGAGTCCTCAGAGAGCAGGAACCAGGGTGTCAGAAAAGGGGGACCAAGAGATGGGTAGGTTGTTTGGGCCCAGAAAGGGAGCAGAGGTTGGGGTTACCTTCTGAACATCCAGAGGACCCACTCGTTCTTCACTGCAGATGGATCCCCAGTGGTATCTGTTATTAGCGTATATGGTATCTTTGAACCAATTTTAAAAAGGTCCCTCCTCATACCAGAGGAATCATCTTGCTCAAGGTCACAAAGCAAGTTGGTAGTAACCAAAGTTCCCCTGCTTCTAATCCTCCAGTCCAGTCTCTGATTCTTTGCTGGAGCCGCCCTTTAGACTTTTGGTCCCAGCCTGGGCAAGCAGGAGGCCTGGAGTCAGTGCTTGTCTTGTTCTGGGTATGGGTATGGATAGTGAATGTCCCTGGCCAAACTGGTGCCCTCTTCCTGCAGTCATGGCACATTGGCCCCTTATTCTGCTATGGAGAAGTGGAATGAGGGCCTGAACATGACAACACTGAGTGAGGTTCCTAACATCAGGGGGATACCTGCTACTTCTGTTCCTGCTGCTACCAGGTATAACTGTCCTAGGCAAAGGCCAACTGCTGCCAAGTGCCCCATCACTGGCATGTGGGCCTGGAGATAAGCTGCACTCTTGTCACTTCTCAAGGCTGCCAAATTGGTGGCCCCCAAGTCTAGAAAAGATACGAGCATGAAAAGAAGGATCAGCTTTACTCTGACCTTTGGCTTTGTTTCAGTTTATAAATGCTTAAGGCCCTAGTGACTGGAATTTATAAACCAGAATCAGTTCTTGAGTAGCCTTCTAGAAACAGTCTCTAGGAATTTGAGCATTTACGGGTAATTAGGTCCAAATGGGAGCATACTAACCACACTGCTTTGCATCTTGGTTTTCACACTTGACATATTTTTTAGCTACTTTCAACAGCATAGATTGATAAGCCTGATTTTTTAAAAAAACAGCTTCATAAGATATTTTAAAGTGGCTAGCCTTATTAGTCTTTTTTTTTTTTTTGAGAGGGCATCTCTCATATTTATTGATCAAATGGTTGTTAACAACAATAAAATTCTGTATAGGGGACTCAATGCACAGTCACTAATCAACCCCAAGCCTAGTTCTCAACAGTCTCCAATCTTCTGAAGCATAACGAACAAGTTCTTACATGGTGAACAAATTCTTACATAGTGAATAAGTTCTTACATGGTGAACAGTGCAAGGGCAGTCATCACAGAAACTTTCAGTTTTGATCACGCACTATGAACTATAAACTATCAGGTCAAATATGAATATTCGTTTGATTTTTATACTTGATTTATATGTGAATCCCACATTTCTCCCTTATTATTATTATTATTTTTAATAAAATGCTGAAGTGGTAGGTAGATGCAAGATAAAGGTAGAAAACATAGTTTAGTGCTGTAAGAGGGCAAATGTAGATGATCAGATGATCAGGTGTGTGCCTATGGACTAAGTATTAATCCAAGCTAGACAAGGGCAACAAAACATCCACGGATGCAGAAGATTTCTCTCAAAACAGGGGGGGGGTTCTAAGCCTCACCTCTGTTGATCCCCAATTTCTCACCTGATGGCCCCCCTGCGACCGTGCCTGTCTTAGGTTGTTCCTCCCTTGAGGAATCTTACCTGTCTCTGGCTAACCAGTCATCTTCCAGGGCCATTACAGGGAGATGTAAAGTTGGTAAGTGAGAGAGAAGCAATATTGTTTGAAAAGGTTAGCTTTTTACTTCTTTGCAGATTTATGCCCTGTGGCTTTTATGCCCAGGTATCTTTACCCCTTGGAAGAATTATGATACTCGGTAATTTCGTTATGAGGCACGAATTCTACTTAAGGGTTGTAATTAGGAAGGAAGAAGAAAAGCTATAGAAGTAGCAGATGGAAGAAAACATGGGAAGATTGATTATTTCTTTGACATATCTTCTTGTAGAGTAACATAAGCATGTATAGGTTTTAAACTACTAATTAAATTGCGTACACACATTAACATAATAGGAATACAGCTACATAACCAAAGCAGACCTACAATTACCAGCCATCTCCAGTGAAACCAAAAAACCAGTTAGGCACCCTAGGCATTTGTGAAAACTTATCAATGATATGATGGATATTGTCTAACTGAATTTGAATAGTTTGAGAAAAATCAGACATATTAGAACAACACATTCCTGGGAATTATTAGTCTTTTGTAATGGACATTTAGGGTGTTACATTATCACAAATTTTGCCTCACTGAACATTTTTTATCTTTAATCTTGCCATGGAATTGGAAAAAGAAATCTGTGGTGTAAATTCTTTGAGATGTACTTGCCAAGTTAAAGGATGTCATTTTTTTGATAAACATGATGAAATCATCTTCCCCAAGAGGCTGGTACCAATTTATACTAAATGTAGGGCCTCTTTTTATCTTTTGGTCACTGAAAAATTACTCACAAGTTCTGTAGCTTTCTCAAGTATGGATATATCTATAAAGTTATTTAACAGCCTAACCTTTTTCCCACTGATTTGAATAATCACATTTATCATAAATTCCCAGAAATAGTCAGGGTTGTCTCTAAACCTTCTTCCCTACTCCATCAATTAATTTATTCCTGTGCCAATAATATCCTGTTTTTACTCCTGTGCTGTAGTGTTTATTGTGCTGTGGTGTTTATTTAGTATGTCAAATACATCACTTCCACTGTTTAAAAAAAGAAAGTATTGCATAAGAACTTTGGGTTTTCAAGGTTTAAGAAAATCCTTTTTGGTGGCAATGAACTCAAGGATTACACTAGGGAGAATCAACATCTTTTAATAATGTCTTTCCATTCAGGTACATGGTTTATGTCTCCATTGGGTTAGGTCTTACAACCTTCAGGACAGGTATCATTTTCTTCATGTACGTCTTCCATGTTTCTTTTAAGGTTTATTTCTTTGTAATTTATGGGTTTTGTTGTTATTAGGAGTGGGACTCTCCCCCCACCCCCAAGTTTATTTTCTAATCTGTTACTGTATATAGGAAATACACTAATTTTGGGCTTCAATTTATTATCTGTAAAAGGATAGAACTACTCAGTACTTAAAAGATTTCCAAGGTCAAATAACTATAAGCTAAACAAAGCTAAATAGATTTGTTCATTGTAGAACTTATCAATGACTTTAATACACTTTTGATTAACACTTTTGATTATCAAGAATGCCCAAGAAGGACGTAGGGAATTTCCTGTACTTACTAGACTGTAGAACCCTTTGTTACAAGATATTCTTCAAACACTTCCAGAAACAATGAACACAAAGGCTGTTATAGTTTCTAATCTGCCAGTCCAGGGGTCTCCACTGAACCTTATCGGACACCCCAACTCCAACTCCCTTACCCCCAAGCCAGAACACAGAAGGCAACCCAATGTCAAAGTGAATGCTTTAATGAGTATTGCTCAGAGGAGCCACGTCTCTCAGCAGCTGCTGCCAGCCTCCACTGTCCCTAGCTCTCTTTGTTAGGAAAGTGAACTAGCTGCATGGGGGGCAGGGATCTGGAGTCTACAGAGTAAGCTGGGCAAAAGGAGGTTTAGGAGACGACTTGTGAGGGCTGGGCTCCTGGGAGCGCGGCTGAGGGGGCATGGGCCTCAGGCTGGCCCCTCCTCAGGCATTCCTAGCAAAGCCACAAGGGGCTCAAGACGTGTGGGGCTCCCAGTGGGCACAGGGTGAATGCGCTCATGCTTGCGCAGGTCGCTGGCACTCAAGAAGGCTTTGGGACAGTGAGGGCAGGTGTAGGGGCGCACAGAGCTGTGGGTGCGACCGTGCTTCCGCAGCCCAGCTCTGTCTGAGAAGCCCTTACCGCACTGGGTGCAGGGAAAGGGCCGGAGCTCTGGGTGTGAACGCTCGTGCCGTCGCAGTAATGTCAGCGTAGAGAAGGTCTCCTTGCACTCCCGGCACACAAACTGTGGTGGCTTCTCGTCAACCTCTTCACCCCCTGCCTCGCCAGTCCCTTCCAAGGGACCAGGAGCCTCTCCAACCCCAGCATCTTGGCACTCCACATGCTCCACCGTCATGCCCACCACCTGCCATTGGGTGGCCATTACACCACCTGATGCCGGGGGTAGCCCAAGCAGCCCTGCTGGAGTGTCCCCTAGCCCTGCACCTGCTGCCGGGGCCACTGAGCCCTCGCCTGCCACGCTGACAGGCAGTGCCAGTCCCACTACCAGCTCCTGTTGCGGGGGAGCTCCTGTGGCCTCACTACTTCGGTGGGTCCGCTCATGCTTCCTCAGGCTTGACGAGACCACAAAGGACTTCCCACAGGCATTACAGTGGAAGGGCCGCTCACCCGAATGCACCCGGCTGTGCTTAGTGAGACTGGCTCGCTCGGCGAAGGCTCGTCCACACTCCTCACAGCGGAAAGGCCGCTGGCCCGAGTGCACCAACGCGTGGCGCTTGAGGTCCCAGGACGCCACAAACGTCTTGTCACACTGCAGGCACTTGAACGGCCGGTCGCCTGTGTGCACCCGCCGGTGCATGGCCAGGTCAGCCGGCTGCCGGAAGTCTTTGCCGCACTTCTCGCAACGGTAAGGCTTCACGCCCTCGTGGGCCCGCTGGTGGCGCCGGAAGCTTGAGGGGTCGGAGAACATGCGGCCGCAGCGTGGGCATAGGAAGGGCTTCTCGCCGGAGTGAGTGCGTTCGTGGCTCTGGTAGGAGCTGAGCTGCGTGAAGCCTTTGCCACAGGCAGGGCAGCGATAGGGCTTCTGAGCCGCATGGATGCGCTGGTGGCACGTGAGTGAGGACGAGCGGGAGAAGCTCTTCCCGCACTCCGAGCAGAGAAAGGGGCGCTCGCCGGTGTGGGACCTGTGGGAATGTGGGGGCTCGGAGTGAAGGTGGCAGGTCTATCACCTGAGCCCGCTGCCTGTCTGTACCGTAGGTTGGAGATCCTCTCACATCCCTAAGGGCCACAGGGCTGCACCCCCGTATTAGAAACGTTCAGGTCCCTCTGCATACCAAAGACCAGGTCCCACTCATACCTTCTGGGTTCCACAGAGATCCTCTGGCTCAGCTTCCAGCCTATCCCCTTCCCCGCTCTCCAGGCGTCAGGGCCAGTCACACCCCCACATGCATTCTCCAGGGCACCACTCTAATGCAGATGCCTCCCCCACCCAGGGCTCCACCCTAATGCAGATGAGCCCAGCCACCCTAGCCTGCACTGCCTGCGCTTTCCCAGCCGCCAGGTGCCCTGGCCCCAGCACAGGCACTCACCGCTCGTGGTTACGCAGGTCCTTGAGCTCGGCGTAGGCCTTGCCGCAGCGCTCGCAGCCGTAGGGCCGCAGGCCAGCATGTGTGCGCCGGTGCTTGCGGAACACGGAAGGGTCAGCGAAGCTCTTGCCGCAGTCTGCGCAGGCATAGGGCCGCTCGCCAGTGTGACCCCGCTGGTGAATTTTGAGCTTGGAGAGCGCACCATAGGCCTTGGGGCAGTGGGTGCAGCGGAAGGGCAGCTCGCCAGCGTGCGAGGCTAGGTGCACACGCAGGCACACGGGCTGCATGAAGCGGCGGCCGCACTCGGGGCATGGGAAAGGCTTCTCGCCCGTATGGCTGCGTCCGTGACTGCGCAGCTCGGGTGCCGTTTTGTAGGCCTTGGGGCACAACGGGCATGCATAGGGCCGAGGCTTAGCCGTTGTACCTGACATCTTGTCCCCACTGGCATCCTCTGTTTTGGGTTCTGCCTCCGGCTTCAGCTTCACCTCAGACACCTCCTCTGCAGAGTCTACAGGCCCATGTGTGGCAGCATGGCGCGCTGCCCTGGGTGCATTTGGAAACGTCTTGGTACAGGACAGGCACTTGTAGCGGCGACCAGAGCGCTTGTAGCCAGGGCCTGGGGACCGGGCCTCCGCAGACTCCACCTCCATGGCCTTGATGGACAGGGCTTTTCTGCAAGAGAAGTAGACAGAAGCCACATCCCTCTACCATTCTCCAACACATCTCTCCTCAACAAAGCCCTTGTGAAGCCCCAGAGGGGAGCACTATCTTATTTGCATTTCTCACCCTCACCAACACATCCTTCCTTACAAATATTCATGGCTCTGATACTCTGTGCTCAGGCCTCCTCTCTAAGCTTCATCGATGAATTGGACCTGACTTCAGTGGAGCTAAGGTAAGAGGCTAGGGTCATCAAACTATCCACCTGTACTTCCCTCCCCAGCCTTGGCTTTTCCAAACCCTGTAACATTCCCAGAAGATCCAGATTCCATCTATTTCACCACCTTCCTTCAGCTCAGCGTCCAAGGCCTGTGCCAGGACACAGAGGCTGTGACCCAGATGTGGCTCTGACCTGAAGGTCTCTGAGTACCCAGGGAAGACAGAGGTAGGTCCAGAAGAGGGTGGAACCAGTGAGCTAAATGTGGTTTTGGCACTGTTTGTCTAGAAGTGATAGGACCCCAGCGTGTGTATCTTTTCCTTCTGGTTTAATTCAGTAGAAAATCAACCAGAAGCTTTCAGAAGCAGCATCTGTTCAAACAGAATTCTGTTCACACAGCTGTAAGGGCCTCCACCCAAGACTGGAATACTGGTCTACCTTCTGCTCTGGAATCACTGTTGGGCTCCTGCTTCTATAGCTCTGGTAATGGTTACTCTCAAGGCAGCTTTAGGCATTGCTGGCAGCCATTGCTAGGAGCCTCTGAGTCATAATTAATGTATCTGATCTAGCCTTTGCCTCCTGGGACACTTGCTCTAGCAGAGGCCTCTTCTTTCTCAGTTTATAATCCAGATACCCTCTGCCCAACTGCTCCTGGGGTACATGGCTGAGAGAAAATAGGATTAATGGCTGCATTAGTTTTAACACCAGCTCATCCTCCTTGGGGGATGATGAGAAGAAGATTATGACAGATCCATTTAAGGGGTGTTCAGCAGAAGCTGCTGTGGGCAGCTGGGGTGGGGGAAGGGACACTGCTGTGAAAAGGGAAAGGAGCCAGATGTGCCAGAAGCTAGGTTGGGAGGTAGGAGGCCTGAATTCTAGTGCTCCTTTCTAGGCCTGTTTCCTCATTTGTGTACCTCAGGGATTGGTGCCTTCTAAGTTATGACCCAGAGAGGTCACAGGAGCCCCTGGGGTGAGTGGCAAGGGATGCATCTTTAGAGTCAGAACTCTGGAGTTATCTGGTGGCCTTGCCTCAGTCCCCAACTCCTACATGCATAACTGTAGTGTGCAAAGGCAGCTGGAGTCTTCTCCTAAAGTACTATGTGATGCCCTGTCCCCTGCTCAAGAACTTTCCATGGCTTCCATTACACCACGCAAGTTTCCAAGGTCTTTCCTGGCTGTTACAAATCCTACGAATCCTTCCTTTGAGACCCATTTCCCCAGGAAGCTCGTCCTGCATCTCCCCTTTGGTTTTTGGCCCCAACCTTACACAACCTTGTTCCACCCTCAGCTTGGTTTTCCCATTCTTCCCACTAAATCAGGGATGGAAAGTAAGTGTCCAAGGCCCAATGTTCTGCATGGTTTGAATTCCGTTCCTCTGGGTATGGGAGACTGTGGGGATCCCTTCCTATCTCTAAATGGGGCAGTCACTACCTCCCTTCCGGACCATCTCTGAACAGTCCGACTGACAGTTTCTCCTTAATCATGATAGGTCACATTTACTGAGCACTTGCTAAATAACAAGCAGTAACCTAAGCTCTTCACATGTAACCCACTTAAACTTCATGTTGACACCATGAGAAAAGTTCTGTTATGATTCTTCTTCACATGATAAGGAACTGAGGCCCAGAGACACAATATAAATACAGCATTATGGTTAAGTGTACTGCCTCTGAAGCCAAGCTGCCTTCCTTACTTCCTTGCTCTGTATTATTTATATTTACTTCATTCCAAAAGACTTCAGTTTTCTCATCTGGATAATGGAGGTAATTAGAGCACTTATCTCACAGGGTTAGGTAAGGATTGAATGAGATAAGAATAATTACTGCCCTCAATTACTGAGTCTTCTCAGAGTCAGACACTTTGCTGGATGTGCTTCCTTATTTAATTCTCTCTTAGCTTCCTGAAATAGGATCATTTAATGAATGAGATGAACCGAGGTTCCAATAGGTTTAGTGACCAGCCCATGGTAACATAGCTAGCAACTCACAACTGAGACTTGAATTTAACTTGACTTGAGTTGTTGGGCCCTTGCTCGGTCATCTGGGCCCTCTCAGACTTGTCTGCTGCCTGAGCCAGCCTCACAGGGACCGGAACCCTGAGTTCAAATCACACTTTTGTCTTCTTTCATCCCTGTAGAACCTCTGCCTTAAAGTGAGAGCCAGCACCTCTCAGAAGGCTGGACCCATGGGTCTGAGTTCTGGGCTTCAGTCTTCCTGTGAACCAGAAACCAGATAGCTGGAGGGGTATATCTCTCCTCCTAAGGCACTTACTGAGGAAAATGTTGGTCCCAGCAGGCACTCAGCTCCATGAACAGCGGAAGGCCAGGTAGGCTTGGCCTCTGTCTAAAATACCTCTCACTTCACTGTTCACCGAGGACTCTGCCACCCATCACTCCCTAGAGTTTCTCCAAGTCAGGTCTGTGAACCCCCTGCATGAGAATAATCATCCAGAGAATGTGAGGCAGGACTCAGAAACCTGTACTTTAAATACTACTCTCTGGGTCATTCTAACCAAAACTCAACACTTAACCAAAAACATATCACAAGCTTCCAAGAGAGATGCATTTTTACTGCCTCTTTTTCAAATATGGAGATTAAGGCCCCCATTACAGAAAAAACTTGCACAAGGACCCATAGCTAGTCAAGGAGCCTAGACTCAAACTCAAGTCTTCAAGGCCCTGGGCTGGGCTCTTTCTCTACCAGTCTTCATTCACTTAAGGTTTATTAGACAAATCATAAGACTTTCCACTGCTCCTAGGACAAAGATCAATTATCTTTTCAAGGGCCAGCAAGTCCCTGGCAGATCTAACTCATGCCTATTCACCTTCCACTCTGCTTTCCTAACTCACTAGGCTCCACTCATTGAGTCTCCCTTCCCCAAAGAGCTCAATTCCTTTCCACTTCAGGGACCCTCTGCCAGCACCACTATTCCCCAAGGATTTTTGTGTAGCTGTCTTTTTTATTTCATCTGAATCTAAGTGTTCTGGCACCTCCTCAAAGAAGGCTTTCCTAACCACTTTTCTTAATAATCTCTGCATTCTTGCTAATCACTCTCTATCCCCCTAACTTTTTATTTTCTTTATGGTGCTTATCTAGATCACATTCCCTTCAAGCTTACTGTAGGCCAGGTACCATTCTAAGCATTTATATGTAGTACTCAAGCTAAGCCTTTTTTTAAGGATCAAATGCACTCATGAACAGAGGAAAGGTCATGTGAGGCCACAATGAGAAGACGGACATATGCAAGCCAGGAAAAAAGTCTTCTTCAGGAACTGAGTTGGCCAGTATCTTGATGTTGGACTTCCCAACCTCAAGAACTATGAGAAGTAAATTTCTGTTGTTTAATCCACTCAGTCTGTGGTTTTCTGTTAAGTTTGCCTACATAGACTAAGTTAAACAGTACTATTTCCCCCCATTTTACAGACAAGTATACTGAGGCACACAGAAATGAAGTAACCAGTCATGCTCACAGCCAGTATTCAAAGCCTGGTGGTCTGCCTCCCAAACTTCTTCTCTGTCCCGTGATTAGTGCTTTGATAGCACTTAACACACTTTAAAGCTTGGTTGTTAATTCTCTGTCTCTAGGCTACCAAAAAGCCAGGAATCTTTATTATTCTGTATCTTCTACACTTAGAACTATGACTGGTGCTCTAAAAGAAACTGAACAAATCAATCACTGACATGGAATTGAAACCCAGGTCTATACCCTTTGCTCCCCCAATAGTGGGCAATTGTGAGAATGACCATCAACAACTATTGACTGAATCTCTCTGTCTTTTCAAGTTCATGAGGTACAAATAAGGCCCAAGTGTCCCCCAGTGGGTTCATCGCTCTGGTGAGAGAGGCTTGTCTTTGCTTCATTACTGGCTTAGAAGGGCTATGCTGTCCACTGCCTGAACAGGCTGTAAACACCGGATGCACAAATTCCCAGACAGTTTAGGCTAGGACCCTGCAAGCAGGAAGTAGGTGAAAAAGCCAATTTTTACCCTCTCTGCACCTTAGTCTCCCCATGTCTAAACAAGTAGACCAGTAGGCCTCACAGGCCATGAAAAACCTGGTGAGAGGATGGGTGGGAAACTTGGGTACTGTGCAGAGACGAGAGCTCATCATCTCCTAAAGCCTTCAATCTGGTCAACTCACAGCCAAATCCCAACCTACCATACCAGTCTCAGCTCCAGCAGCAGTTCCCCCTCTGGACAGCGACCTAAGCTCCAGCCACAATTCTCAAACTTACTCACCTAAATGCATCTCCACATGCAGCTCCCTCTGCCTCGGGAGCCCTTGCTTGCCTTCTCCCCTGGGAAAAACTCTCTTGCATCCTTCGAATACCCGCTTCCCTAATGCCCTCAGAATCCTTCACAGGCTGTAGAGTCCATGGGTCTCAGTTTTCGTATCAGTAAAATAGGGGTCTCTGGGGTATGTGAGAGTCTGAAGGGTGTTAGAGCCTACGAGACGTGCTGAGCAGGGGCTGAGAGTTGGAAAAACCCTACGCTTCTAGCTCCCGGCAACCGTCTAGATGTTGGTGCCTCCGCCAGACAGACAACCCCGCAGGGCAGGGCCCTGGACTGACTCGTCTCGGAATAAATCCTGGGAAAACACTGTCTCGAGAATGTGGCAAGAAAGAATGAACGAAGAATGAAAGAATGAACAAATGAATGGACCGGGCACCGGACGCAGGACAAAGGCCTGCAAATGGCGTTCGCTAGGACCGCGGAAGTGGCGGCGAGGACCTAACCGTGGAAGGGGGCCCGCAGGCACAAGGAAATTCGCCAGGCCGGCAGCGCGCCTGGGACAAAAGCCCACAACTTGGCGTTCTCTAGGACCCCTGGGCCCGCACTGCGCAAGGCGGGCAGCCGCACCAGCCAAGCCCAAGCGTTCGTAGCAGCCGTCTCGCAGGGCAGCCGGCGGGTTCTAGGACCCGCTGGGCTTGTCGTCGGCTTGAGCCCTCCCGGGGTCGCACTCCTTCGCCCCGCCCGCGTTGCTCGCGCCCGGCCAGCCCCATCCGCCCTCAGCACACACAGGGAAACTGAGGCCTGCTCGTATTGGGTCCGTGCTGAGGCCGCTCGATGGTCCCTGGGGATTCCAGGCCGGCGTTTCCTACCTGAACGGACTTGGGCTGACTCCGTGGCTCCAGCGGCAGATCCACTCACCGACAGAACCCGGCACACTAGCAGGGAGGAGCCGGCACTAGGACCCAGCGGGGGGGGGGGGGGGAGAGGGGCGGGATGAGAGGCGGGGCCAGCGAGCGGAAGTAAAAGAGAGCTTTCCCGGCTAGGGAGGAAGTTTATCGGCGCACCCTCAGCCAAAGGTGGCGGAGAAATACCTTGCAAGGGGTTCCTGTGGGTGCTAATGACAGGGGACCCCGGACAGATTTACGGGTATACACTGTGCTATTGCTAGGTTGGAGCCAGATCACCAAGAACTGGCAGGTGGGAGGACAGGAATGCTATGCTCAAGCTTTGTAGTAGCCAAGTCCGCTTATATTCCACATTTTCCTTAATAGCGAGAAGTGAACGACGCTCCCTCCATCTGTCTTGGGAAGTTTTTCAGGGAACCCTAACGAAAAGTGTCGCTGAAGTACTAAGACCAGAGCTGCAGAATCATTTTTATCCTGCACTTAGCCAAATGTGCGTAGGGAAGGTTTTAGTGGCTCTTGCCGGAAGTGTGGCTAAGGTTAGTGAGAACACTGGGCTTTGACGTACGTAGGGGGGTCAGAGCCTTGTTTTAGCTATGAATCACTTAGCGCCGAAAGTGTTCCTGGGTAGAACTGCCGCTTGGAGGCGGGACAGGAAGTGTTCTCCAGAAGGAGGTTTCGTGGGGAAGCTTTTGCGACTAGGACACTTCCTGTAATCTAGTAACAATAGGAAGTGTCCGCGGAGCCTGAGGTAGACTCCCGGCTCATGTAAGCTGCGGCCTTTTTCTTCTGTCTCCTTCTCCCTCTTCTCATGGCCCTCTTTCCCTCTCCTCCTGCTTCCCAGGAGCCCTGGCGGAGTGTGTGTGTGTGTGGGAGAGCGAGAGTCCCCACCAGGCACCCCTTGGGACGCGCGGCTGCAGTTAGGGTGACGGTCCCACTGCGCAGGCGCGCTCCCGTTCGCGGTCCCCCAGGACGTACCCGCGGCGGGAACAAGAAGGGGCTATCCTTGCGAGGTAGGGGTCTTAAGAGGATATTGACCGAGGAGATGAGTGAGGCTAGAGGACCACACTGGTTATTGATCAGGAGAGGGGACTCGAGCGAAAACGCGTTGCGGGGGGAGAATTCGAGGAGCAGATTCAGTGAGGGGGTTTAGAATAGGAGTTAGTTGTCTTGGGATCGCATGGGAGTGGAGAAGAGAAGGTGAAAGTGATGTAGGAAGCCCGGTAACCTGCTATGGAGAGAGCAAGGGCTTTAGAATGAAGATTACCTGTGTCAGTGGGTTTACTTGTGTGTAAACAGGGATAACAGGCATTGCAGTCTGTTTTGAGGATTAAGTGACACAATGAATATTCCTCACTTAGAACAGTGCCCAGCACGTGGCAATGTTCAGCATGTGTTGCTGTCAACATCAGTATTGACAGGAGGCAGAAGAAAAAATGGATGGTCAGGGTATTGTGGAGAGGAGGTGTGGGAAAGAAAAAGGGTATGAAGAACAACCAGAAATGGGGTGGAATTTCCAAGATGAAAGATTGGGTTCAGGGGAAGTAGGTGAAGGAAGTGGCCAGAGCCTTGAAGATCTTGTGACCCTGAAAGGAATAGGGGAGGTGAAGGAACAAGCCAGCCGATTCTCTGAAGGGGGGGGCATCTAACCACACCTCTCAGGCCCTCCGCTGTCAACTGTAGAAAAATGCTATTTTTTTCAGTGCCTCTAGGCTATTATTCTCTTGCTGAGGGGTAAGGCAGGGAGGATTGGACTTCTTTAACTGAAGGTCTTAGAAAAGGTTCAGGTTTTCTCTTAAGATGTCACAGGAGATAGGTTGTTTGTTTCAGAATTATAGAGAAGAGATGTTTAGGGGACAATGAGTCTTTTGGGAGTTGGTCTGACAAATGGTAATCAATCTGTGCAGAGATAGCTTGCATCCCTCTATGCTTTAGTTTCCTATGTATACCTCTAGGCATCAGTTAGGCCTAGGAGAGCTCCCATATTTGGGGAGCTTGTGTGCAGAAAGGCCTATCCAGTAGAAAAGTAGGTCCCTGGGCACTGCTATTTGGGGAACTTCTCTGTGACCCTTAGTGAACTTGTGGCTTATAAGAGTCAAGAGCCAAGTTAATTCAGGCCTCCTCCTGACAACTTTCCCCTCTTCCTAGGCCTTGGCCCCACCACCAGAGGGAAGATGTTGCCACCTGCCTGCTCTTCCTGAACTTACAGGCTTTTGCCATACTTCCCCATGGAGGACACACCCACCTCACTCAGCTGTTCTGACTGTCAGTGCCATTTTCCTAGCCTTCTGGAACTGTCACAGCACTGTGAACTGCTCCATCCGTCTTCCAGCCAGGACAGTGGGGAGGCTGAGAGTATCCCTCGGCCCTACCGCTGCCAGCAGTGTGGACGGGGCTACCGTCACCCAGGGAGCTTGGTCAACCACCGCCGGACCCACGAGACTGGCCTTTTCCCATGTACCACCTGTGGCAAAGACTTCACCAATCCCATGGCCCTCAAGGGCCACATGAAGACTCATGCTCCTGAGGGCCGCCCCAGGCACAGGCCCCCTGGCCGCAAGGAAACCACTCCATGCCTCCAGGGGGAGACAGTGTCCACTGACTCCTGGGGCTTGAGGCTTGGCCCTGGGGAAAGCTGGGAAAATGAGAAAAAACATGCTGAAGAGACACCTGGCAGTGAGTCTGGGCCTGACCCTAGGGTAGCTCTGAATACTTGGGAAGATCCACCCACCAGACAAAGAGAAGGCTGGGTTAGCCAGCCAGATCCTGAGGTGCGTGCAGAGGGCTTGGGACCAACCACCAACTCTACCGGAGCCCCAGTGCTCCTCACCCCAGCCAACAGCCTCCTTAGCAATTTAGAACAATATTTGGCTGAATCAGTAGTGAATTTCACAGGGGGCCAGGAGTCCACCCAGTCCCCTCCAACTGAGGAGGAACGGCGGTACAAGTGTACTCAATGTGGCAAGACTTACAAACATGCTGGGAGCCTCACCAATCACCGCCAGAGCCACACCCTGGGCATCTACCCTTGTGCTATCTGCTTCAAGGAGTTCTCTAACCTCATGGCTCTGAAGAACCACTCCCGACTCCATGCTCAGTATCGGCCTTATCAGTGTCCCCATTGCCCCCATGCCTTTCGGCTCCCTCGAGAGCTGCTGGAACACCAGCAATCCCATGAGGGTGAAAGGCAGGAGAGGCTATGGGAAGAGAAAGCGATGCTCACCACCAATGGGCACACAGATAAGCACTGCCAAGACCAACTCCCTAATACACATATACCGAATGGCTCTGGGAACCTCAGCACCTCTGGGGAACTGGAGGACAGTGGCTTGGAAGAGTACCGGCCTTTCTGTTGTAGGGACTGTGGCCGTACTTACCGCCATGCTGGGAGCCTCATCAACCATCGCAAGAGCCACCAGACAGGTGTCTACCCCTGTTCCATCTGTTCCAAGCAGCTGTTCAATGCAGCTGCCCTCAAAAACCATGTGCGGGCTCATCACAGACCCCGGCAAGGAGCTGGGGAAGAGGAGCAGCCCTCAGTGCCACCAGCTCCCTTGTGTCTGACTGAGATTACCCATAAAGAGAAGGAGATTCCCACCACCCTGGACCACCGGCCCTATAAGTGCAGTGAGTGTGGTCGGGCTTACCGACACCGGGGGAGCCTAGTGAACCACCGGCACAGCCATAGAACAGGAGAGTACCAGTGCTCACTGTGTCCCCGGAAGTATCCTAACCTAATGGCCCTGCGCAACCATGTCCAGGTACATTGCAAGGCTGCTCGTTGCAACACAGGCCCAGAAGTTAAGGGTCCCCCCAGCCACCTCAAAGTGGAGCTCCCACCTAACTCAGTGGGAGCAGAAGCAGCCCCACATACAGAACAAAGATGTAGTTGTGAACATGAAGAGGAGGCCATTAATTCCCCTCCAGCAGCAGACAGTACAGCATCACAGATATGTAGCACGTGTGGGATGCTCTTTGAAGATCCTGAGAGCCTTGGACATCACAGCCAGACCCATGGGGAAAGGGAAAACAGCAGGACAGAGACGAGGGTGTCACCTCCTCGGACATTTGCCTGCCAAGACTGTGGAAAGAGCTATCGCCATTCAGGCAGCCTTATCAACCATCGGCAGACCCATCAGACTGGGGACTTCAGCTGTGGATCTTGTGCCAAGCACTTCCACACCATGGCCGCCATGAAGAACCATTTGCGCTGCCACAGTCCACGGTGGAGCAGGTGGTACTGGAGGCGGGCTGGCGGTGCTAGTTGTGTGGGAGAAGCCAAGCGCCCATCAGGAGAGAACTGGGCCCAGGAATTGGAGGACAATGAGGGCCTGGACTGTCCTCAAGACCCTTCAGGGGAAAGTCCTAGTGGAGCTGAAGGCAACTTGGAAAGTGAAGGGGGCTCTTTGCAGGATGAAGTTGAAAGGGACAAATGTGGACCCGAGAGGCATAAGGCCTGTTTCCAGGGTGATAAAGCAAGCAGAACCACTGAGGAAGGGCTCAAAAAGAAGGAGGCCTGTTTCCTTGACAACTTTGACCTCCCAGGCAATGAGGAAAGCAGAGGGACTCGCTTTGATGATGGCCTCCCTGGGGTGGATAAAGACCAGAAACCAGCTGCTGGCCAGCTCAGCTCCTCTTCCCACTCCGGTGAAGCCGTCACTGGCTGTCAGGCTGAGGTCTCATACATGTGTCCTGACTGTGGGCATTCTTTTCCCCATGCCACAGGCCTGAGCCACCAGCCCTGCCACCCACCAGGCATCTATCAGTGTTCCCTCTGCCCAAAGGAGTTTGACTCTCTGCCTGCCCTACGCAGCCACTTTCAGAACCATGGGCCTGGGGAGGCAGCCTCAGCACAGCCTTTCCTCTGCTGCCTCTGTGGCATGATCTTCCCCGGGAGGGCTGGCTATAGGCTTCACTGGCACCAGGCTCATGACTCCTCTGGCATGACTGAGGGCTCGGAGGAGGAAGGGGAACAGGAAGGGGCAACAGGGGCAGCTTCCACCCGCAGCCCCACACTGCAGCCATCAGAGGCAGAACTGCTGAATCAGCTGCAGCGGGAGGTGGAGGCGCTAGATGGAGCAGGTTATGGACACATCTGTGGTTGCTGTGGTCAGACCTATGATGACCTGGGGAGTCTGGAGCGTCACCACCAAAGTCAGAGTTCTGGGAACACCACAGACAAGGCTCCCAGCCACCTTGGAGGTGATGCCACCAGAATGGCTGCAGATGGTGTCTTTGAGGGCACAGTGACCTCTATGTCTGGGGAGGGTAGAGACACAAAGTCTGGAGTGGGTGTAGGTGCCATGGTTGTAGACACCCTTTGTATGCAGGGTGGGGAAAGTTCTCTGGAGACTCAGCCCCGCCCCTTCCGTTGCAACCAGTGCGGCAAGACCTATCGCCATGGGGGCAGCCTGGTGAACCACCGCAAGATCCACCAGACCGGAGACTTCATCTGCCCTGTCTGCTCTCGCTGCTACCCAAACCTGGCTGCCTACCGTAATCATCTGAGAAACCACCCACGCTGCAGAGGCTCTGAGCCCCAGGGGAGTGCCACCTCAGAGGCAGGAGGCAGCAGTAAGCCCCAGAACCTGGCAGGAGAGGGGTTGGTGCAGTCAGAAGAGGGGAAGTTCCAGGCAGAGCTTAAAGCAGAGCCCCTGGAGGAGGTGGCAAATACAAAAGAAGAGGTATGGAAGGAGATCCCTGTGAAGGGGGAGGAGGTGGAGCCAAGGTTAGAGACTGCAGAGAAGGGCTGCCAGACTGAGGCTAGCTCTGAGCGGCCCTTCAGCTGTGAGGTATGTGGCCGGTCGTACAAACATGCCGGCAGCCTCATCAATCACCGGCAGAGCCACCAGATTGGCCACTTTGGCTGCCAGGCCTGCTCCAAAGACTTCTCCAACCTCATGTCCCTCAAGAACCATCGACGTATCCATGCAGATCCCCGACGCTTTCGCTGCAGTGAGTGTGGCAAGGCCTTCCGCCTGCGGAAACAGCTGACCAGCCACCAGCGGGTCCATGCTGAGCGGGGTGGGGGTGGGGGCACCCGAAAGCTGACCCGGGAAGATCGGCCCTTCCGGTGTGGGCAGTGTGAGCGGACTTACCGCCACGTAGGCAGCCTTCTGAACCACCGACGCAGCCATGAGACAGGCCAATACAGCTGTCCAACCTGGCCTAAGACCTACTCCAACCACATCATTCTAAAGGACCACCAGAGGCTGCACTCAGAGAGCCACAAGTGGCGAGCAGGGCGATCCTGGCAGGCAGCTCTGTGCTGTGCCCTCTGTGGCCAGGGCTTCCCTGGCCAGGGATCTCTGGAGCGGCACCTGAGAGACCATGAGGAGACTGAAAGTAGTCAGGGAGGCCCTGAGGGCAGTGAGGGGTACCTGGTTAATGATCAGAGACCACAGGACAGATCGGGTGGTACTGAGTCAGTACCCCAGCTGGAAGATGGAGCCATGAGGTCCAGGGAGCAGAGTCAGAGTCCCATCAGGGCAGCAGGTTCAGAAGCCACAGAGTCAGTGTCCCAGGGCATGGGGAAAGTAGGTGGGTGGCAAGGAGATGGGGGACCAGTGAATCATAAAGGTTGGGTTCCTGAGGGTACTGACCAAGCCAGATGAGTCAGAAGTCAATGTTCCCAGGAGTCTGTGCCACATTGGCAACAGCCAGCTCAGTGACCTAGTCTGAATCACGTGGATAGCTGGGATAGTGGAAACACCAGCCCTCAGCTCCAGCCAGAGAGCCACCCCTTTTCCTGCAGCCATTGTGGCAAGACGAACTGCCAATTGGAAGGCCTCTTAAACCACCACAACACCCACAAGATAGACCACCACTATTGCCTGCTCTGCTGCAAGAAGTTCTTGAATTATGTGGCCACTAAGAGCCACACCGCTGCCTAGACCTTTGCCTGCCCTGACTGTGGAAAGGCCTTTCAGTCCCACCAGGAACTAGCCAGCCACCTGCAGACTCATGCCAGGAGCCTCAGTCAGATGCCACCCCAGGTAGAAGAGGCCACAGGTTCCAAAGCTGGGACTATGGAGGATAAAATGGATCTTCCTGGCCAAGGGAAATCCCAGAGGGCCCTGTCAGAACTCTCCAGAACCCCAGGAAAGAGTGCTGGGAGAGCTAACAGAGGGCAAGGAGGAAAGTCCACAGTGGCTGAAGACGAGGAGTGGCCCTTCCGCTGTGCCCAGTGTGGGCGTTCCTACCGCCATGCTGGTAGCCTGCTGAACCACCAGAAGGCCCACAGCACTGGGCTTTACCCCTGCTTCCTTTACCCCCAAACTTCTCCCCAACCTACTGCCCCTTAAGAATCATGACAGAACCCATACGGACCCCCGACGCCACTGCTGTGACATCTGTGGCAAGGCCTTCCCGACAGCTGCCTGGCTGGAGGGCCATGGGCATGTCCATGCACCCTGGGAGGGACCTTTCAGCTGCCCCCAATGTCCCCCCCCTCCGCCACTTCTGCCGCCAAGCCAGCTTCCTGCAGCACCAACAACAGCACTGGGAGGCGTGGATGGTGAGCAGCTCTGGTTATGGGGCATGGATGGGCTTGTGTGGAGGATTCAGGGCCCCAGAAGAGGTGGGCATGTGGTGGAGGGAAGGCCTGTGCCCAGATGGGTAGGGGAGCAAGGAGTGAACAGAGAACCACACGAATTCCCAGAGAGGGCTCGGAGCTTGGATATGGAGCGAGAAAGTGGTTTGGAGGGTGCTGCCTTTTGGGCTGCTGAGATCTGCATCCCCTGGGTCAGGTAGGTGGCATAGTGGGCAGGGGCGGGGTGTGGATTGGGCACAGGCAGGGGCAGCTCTCTGGGCTCCTGTGCCAAAGCCACAGAGGAATAGTCTTTTTGGGGAGGGGAGGTAGCTAGGTACCCTCTGACATCTGGAAACCCTCCTAAACCAGCCAGTGATGATTTCCAGAGAAAAAGGTGGTCTAGGTTCTGCTCTTATCTGTAGTAGGCAGAGAGCCAGAGAATGAGGATTGGGACATGGGAGGCACCCCAAGACTGGACTGTTTTGTAGCTTCATTGCTGACCTGGCCAAGGAAACTGGGTCTCTGGTTGGCACCCAGCTCCCCATCCCTCTTCTCCTGTGCTGTCTCTCTTGTTCTTCCTTCTCTTTTCTTGGAAACTACTTTTTCTATCAGTATTGCCCCACGTCTCTTCTTCCCTCTAGTCAACCCTTTCTCCCTCTGCTGTGTATCTCTTTTAGGACCCAGCCAAACCAACTTTTCCACCTGCATACCCCGCTGCCCATCAGTGCACCTTTAACTGGAGAACTGAGACACACATAATTGTTCCTTTGATGCCAGGCCCAACTATAGCAACAACAGTCTTTAGCCCCTATTTCCTGGCCTCTATTGGGATAGTCTTCATGGAAAGTCACCTTGCCTAGCCCTGCTGGAGGATGAGGCTACAGAGGAGTGGGGCAGCCTGTTCCCTCAGCAGGCCCTGGATGTGTGCCCTGTATCTGCTGTAATCAGTAGCCCTTCTCCCAGGGCCCATTGCATTTAGTGGCCACCAGGGTGGGTATCCCTGAGATGGTGAACTCTTGACCAGAGATTGGGAAGGAGGGGGTGGTGGATGAGAGTCTCCTGAGAGACCTGACAAGATGGCTTTCTGCATAAAAGATTTTGTGTGACCTTTAGGGAATGAGCAAAGAGCCAATTAGCCAGGTCTGGGAAAATGACTTGGAGTTCTCACATAGGCCTCTGGGGCCATGGGCTCGGGAGATGGCCTATAGGGCTGGGGAAGCAGGGGACAAGCTGGGGTTTGCCCCCTCAGTGACCTCTCTCTCTCCCCAGGAGCCCCAAAAGCACCAGCGGCAGGCAGACGGGACTTGTCATTTTTCTCCACCCCCGTCAGCCCCACTTCTGGACCCTTCACCCCAATGGCCTGCAGACCTCAGCTTCCCCCTCTGAAGTTCAAGTCTCCAAAGATCACCACACTGGGTAGTGGGGCGGGTTGCCGGGAAAGGCTTGATATCCATGTTTTGCTCAGGAGTAGTTTGGCGTCCCCATCTCTTGTTCTTCTCTCCTATGAGGAGGACCCAGATCTGGCTTAAGAAGGGGGTGAGGTGTTCCTCATGTCCCTGACCTTGAAGGACCTCCTTCCCCCAGCCTTTGTCACCATGGTCTTCCGTGTGACTAGCCCTGTAAGAAATCCAGTGCCAGGCTCTGCCATGATGCTGGGCCACCCTCACCAGCCAGATTCCAACATCAGGGAGAGGCAGATTCAGAGAGAGCCACAGGTGGGACTGTTGCCTGTGGGAGGGGAGCCTTTTGCTACAATTTGTAACTTATTTTCTAAAGTCTATTTTGTAACAATTTATTTAAGTTTTAAAGGAAAATTGCTCCCCGCCAAAAAAGAAATTTCCAAAGTACAAGGCTGGTGTGATTCTATCTGAGGGGAAGAAGAGGGAAAGCTGGGGATGTCCTTGTTGGGCAGCAGAGCTGGGTATGAGGAAGCATCCACAGGCACTATCTCCCTGTCCTTCAGGGTGGGGAGTGGGGGCAGGTGCTTTCCCTGAACCTGCTGGGCTGGTGGGCTGCTCCAGTGCCTGGAATAGTGTGTGGGTGGGAGAATGGCAGAGGGGCAGGAGCAGTGATGCAGGAATTGCTTCACTGTTTGCAGTATCCCAGAGCCACCTCTCAACAGCCGCCTGTTTTGCCTGTCAGGGAGAGGAAGGAGAGTGGGGTTGGCTTCATTCTTACAACTGTACCCTGTCCTCCAAGGAAGAGGAGGGAGGTGCTACTTAACCCCCATGACAGATGAGAAAGCTATGGTTTTAAGAGGTTGAGGGGCCTGCCCCCAAGTCACACATTGATGAAGAAACAGAACTTGAATCCAGATGGGTCTGTCCACTACTACACCTCACCCAGGGCAGCCAGAGTTCAGTCAGAACAGATCTTTCCATAGACCGAGAGGGAAGGGTCAGCAGGGAGGCCCCAGGGTCACATACTCATGTTGGCCAGGCAGCTTCCAGTCTCGGGCTCTGGCTCCTCTGCAAAATAGAACTGCCAGTCCAAGCTGCTGACCCAGTTCTCATAGGTGGGGAGGGCTGCGAAGATTGCAGGCCTTGTAGGGCCTTGGCAGGCATCTCCAAAGCTGTGTAGCCCAGCCAAGAACCATGTGCCTCTCACCTTGTACACCAGTGGTGCCCCAGACAGGCCCTGCCAGGGTTTAGGTGACACTGGATGACTTTCTATTACCCCTAGGCAGCTACAGGTGGCAGAAGTAGCTAGGGGCTGGGTTGAGGCTCTTGCTCTTTGGGAGCCACTTTGCTGAAAAGCCAAGTTTCAGGTGATAGGCAGGTCCAGAGACCAAGTGTGGCAGAAGGTTTACATAAGTTGTAGGGTGAAGACACTAGGGGTCTGTGGGGTAAGGTTTGGGGGACGGGCTCACCTCACAGTGGGGTGGCTCACCCACAACACTGGTACACACCATCCCTGGCAGGATGGGGATGCCATCACTCTCAAGGGTTGCATGCAGGCGGCTGCAGGCCCTAGGCTCCAAGAGGGTCACAGGCACTGTCTGAGGGAAGCTGGTGTCTGTAGGGCAAGGGAAAAGACCTAAGTTGCCCAGCATCCTCTAGGCTGAATGGACAGCTGCTGGCGGCTGTGTCCTACATACCTGCTCCTTGGGCCAGCCCCAGAATCCAGCCATGCTCCCCATCAGGCAAGTAGTGATCAGCATAAGGCAGGCACAGGGGCTGGAGGCTGGGGCCCAGTGTCATGGGTTGGGCCAGTAGTAGGAGGGCCACATCATAGCCCCCTTCCAGGTGCGTATAAGCCCCATGTAGGATGAGTTTCTTTAGGCCCCGCTCCTCTGGTCCAGCCCCCAACCCAATTCTCCATTCCTCTGGGGTCTGGCGCCTGTGCAGAGACAGCATTGGGTGGCAAGTTTGCCAGCAAGGATGGGACACAAAGGTGAGGGAGCCAGGGCTCACCCTGTGAAGCAGTGGGCAGCAGTCAGCACCACCTCCTCTGACACCAGGGCTCCACCACAGGCCAGCTTCCCCTAGTGCCTCAGCCTGGCATCCCAGGGCCATGGGAAGGGGGCTCCTGCCTGGAGACCCTCTCAAGGATCCACAAGCTGAAACATGGATTACATCGTCTGCCTTCTTACTGAGTGCTCACTGCATGTCAAGGCCTTTGGTAACCCATGTTACCAAAGGTAACTGAAGTTCCAGAGAGGTTAAGTGACTTTCTAGCTCCGTGACTACAGGTAAGTAGTTGACTTGGGATTCAAAAGCCAGGGCCTAAGCTTTTAACCCTGATGGTCCAGCTTCATGGGAGTGGCCCAGCTTATTGTTATCCTACCCCACCTGTCTTGCACCCCTCTGAGCTTGGACTGGTCCCAGATGTCCTGGCTTACTAGTGCTTCTCTTACCATCAAGACATAGATTGCTTCTGTCCCAGGAATTGTTTTGCATTCAGTTTGCATGTTAGTCACTTTCCTGCCAGAATTTTGAAGGAGGCCTGCCTTGTCCAATCTCATCAGGTCTCTGCTTGGGAACTTGCTGCTTATCTCAAAAACTTTTAGCCAGATCTCAGAGATTCCTCTTCTTACCTAAACTTGAAACACCTAAGATTCTGAAGCATCTGTGCCTTTTAGCCCTAAATGGGGTTGTTCCTATCCTAAGAGCTGAAAGGGGCTTTAAAGGCTGCCTAGATAGCTCCTTGCAGGGTGGATGCCCTGTATCAATTCTCTATTCCAGTCTGAAATTTGCTTCACTGTGGCTTCCACCTGCTGCCCAGAAGTCCTCAGGCAGGCCTGGGTATCCTCACACATTCCACTCCTGACAACCCCCTGCTCCTACCTACACAGCTGTCCTCATCACTGATCTCCAGGATCTCTGCACTCTGGGCCAGGAAGGCTGCCTCCTGAGCTCGAGCCTGTAGCCAGGAGCTGTGAGCAGCCATGTCTGTCAGCAGTACAGGAGTGTTTTCCTGGGCACAGCCTGCTGTGAAACTGATGATCCCAGCCTGAATCCACTGCCCATCAGGCTCACGGCAGAGCACAGGGCCTCCGGAATCTCCCTGGAGCCGGGCAGCAGAGTCAAGGACAGAAGCCTGAGCCTCAGCTTTGGGCAGACACCCTCCAACAGGGGCCCTTCCACCCATCCCTATGGATTGAGTGCCCAGACCCGGACTAGGCCCCCTCCCCTTCTGCTTCTTTCCCCTGTCCTCCCATCAGACCTGACAGGGTCCCTGCACCCCAGGCTGGGTGCCCCCACACAGCATCCCAGGCTGGGCTGGGCTAGCCAGTAGCTGCTGATGCAACTGGTTGTAGAGACAGTTACAAGTGGGGCAGCTGATTAGACGCAGGCGCAGATTCCTTAGGGTCCTGGGAGCTGGCAAAAGAGAGGGTTGGGACTAGGGTCTGGGCTCCAGGGAGCAAGGGAGACAGGTCTGGGGGCAGGGACAGTGGCAGCCAAAGTTGTGAGCTTGGGCAAGTGATCTCTGGGCTTCAGTCTGGGATAGTACTTAACATCATCAGTGTTCTGATCCCAGCCAGTGGCCCAGCAAGAGGTCCCAAAGAGGAAACGATGGGTGGGTTGGGGCAAGCAGAGGGGTGTGTGGACCATGGGCTGGGTGAGTTGTAGCAAGGCCAGGTCTGAGCCCTGGCTGTAGTGGTTATAGGCCCTGGGCAGCTGCAGAGCAGTCACCCCCACCTCCTCAGCCCCTGGGCTCAGCCCCTCATGCTGCAAAGAACCCAGGACAACTGACCAGGAGTTCAGTTCTGTCACTGCCACCCTAGAAAGGGAGGGACAAGGCCCAGGTGTAGAGGGCAAAAGAAGGAAAGGACAATGGCATCATGGGAGACAGCACAAGGTAGGTGAAAGATGGGCAAATACCGGCCTGTGGCTTTAAGCAAAGCCTTTCCTTCTCCAACCTGTTTTCTCATTTGTAAGGCTTCTACTATAACAGGTTGTTAAGATTACCTTGATAATGTGTACCTGGCACATGGCATAGTCTCGATAAATGGTACTTCCATTATTCTGGGGAAGGGATTGGTCTGGTGGGGTTTGGGAACAAATTGCCATCCTCCCCAAGGCCAGTAACACTGATTGATCCCAGCCATAACTCACTTTTCAAAACAGTGGGCAGCAGTGAGGACCCAGGTGTCCGCCACCAGGGACCCGCTGCAGATGTGGAACCCCTGCCTCCTCACACTGGCCTGCCACGGCCACTCACCAGGCATTGTGTTGCCTTCCTGAGGCTCAGGGGGGCCAGGGCCCTGCTGCCCACATGCTGTGGAGAGAGGTGGGTCAGGCTGATGGCAGGCCTCTGTCCTGCCCTCACCGCAGGCCCAACCCAGACCCAAGGCCCAGGCCCCACATCCCTAGAGCTTACCACGCTGAGCTGCTTGAAGACCTGGGAAGAGAGACACAGGTGAGACTTTGGGGAGCCTTACCTGCTTGACCCGGTCTTGGTGGAGGGGACAGGTTTCAGCAAATGGGCCCTGGGTCCTTACCTATGATTCTGTGGCTACCTCACCAGCTCCTCCCAAAATGAAAATATTTATATGATGTCATGAAATAGCTTTTATTGGAACTTACTCAGAACATACACTCAATAATTAATTCTCCTCCCTTAGCTGTGTTCAGCACTCTTGGGCTTGAGGAGCAGGGCCTGGAGTTCGGCTTGGAACCAGTCCTCCTCCAGGCTTCAGAACTCCTGACTCCTGCCCCTACCAGTGAGTCAGGGAGATGGTTGTGAATGTATAAAGCATTAGCTTAATTGTGCTCTCAGCCATGGAGGCCTAAAAGAAAGGATTAGAGGCTTGTGTCACGTCCAAGTGGAGGAGGGCTTGAAGAGGTTGAGACTCACTCCACCCTTGTTCCGACAACTTGGATTTCCCTCTTTCCAGAAGCCACCACTCTACCAAAATGTCGTCTGCCCTGCCTCTTCCCCATAACCGGCCCACACAAACACACCCACTGAACATCTGAGCCACAGATGGGACATGTGTTAAGATAGGGAGACTAAAGCCAAAGAGCCCCAGGACTTGTCTTTCTGGCAGAAGGCAGGCAAATGGACACAGTTTCTGCAGAAAAACTAATCCAAGAAAATCACACCTATTTTGACACAGGTAGCCACATATACCTCCCCCCTACAGCCACGTACAATGCCATAGGCAGACTGTTGCCCCACAGGCAGATTGCCTCATGCACCAAGCTGCAGGGCCTGCTGGCCTAGAGGGTGGCCCCTGCACCCCACCACACTATGCCCCCGCCCACTCTGATGTGGGTGACTCACCCTCTGTGAGGACTACTGCTCCCAGGATGAGAAGTCCTGGTCCCCGGCTCTGCCTCATATTGTCACAGGCTACTTTGCCGCCTGCGCTGATTTTCAGAGAAGCCATCTGGGTCTCCTTAGCTCCACCCCTGCTCCATCCCAAGTTGGCTGGGAGTCAGGTGTCATTGCTTTTCCTGGATTGAAAGCTAGCCAGCAGCTCCCAGCTTGGTGCTGTGTCTTTGTGACCTTTGGCTGTTCACTAACCCTCTCTGGGCCTCAGCTATGGCCATGGTTCAAATACAAATTCCCCACTTTAATTCTTGAGTGACTCTGGACAGTTAGCCTGTTTGTATTTTGTCTGAAAAACTCACTTATTGAACGTAGAAATGGCATTAACTTGCTTCCAGCATGGATGCTCTCCTTCTGGAGCTATGAAGGGTGCAGTGGGTAGGCCATCTCACTTCTCCAGCTTCCCTGCCTCTCTTCCAGGCCCAGGTTTAGGTGGATTTCACATACCTTCTCCCATCTTGCTTCAGAGGCAGTGTAAACAGGGCCGGGTGTTGAGAGGCCAGGGCTGTCTCCTATTTGGTGGCTATGAGACTGGCAAATCTCAGTACGTCTCTGCCACCTTTCTGGGAAATAGGGTTATGGTGGTGCCCACCTTTCTTGCAAGTATTGGAAGACTTGATCAGGAGGGAGGGACACTCAGGGTCTGTCCTTTTCCTCTTCCTGACTTGTGAGGCCAACCCAGTCTGTTTGGATACCCTGACCCCAACACAGAGGCAGCTGTGGCCAGGGATAAGAACACAGTCACTGGAGCCAAATGGCTCCAGTGGATTCAAATCCTGAAGGCTCCCTAACACCCTCTCTGGCACTAGCTGTGGAGTTGATTTTAGGCAAATTACTTAGCCTCTCTGTACCTTGGTCTCCTCATCAAGATGGGAATAACAGTACTTACGTTCAATGAGTTAATACATGTGCTTGGCATGTGGGTAAGGGATTAGTATATATTAGGAAAAACAAAAACAAAACTTACAAACTGACCCTAGCCTCCAAAACTGCCAAGACTTGGGTGGTAGATAAGGCAGCAGGAAGGGTTAAGTTTAGACTATAGGGAGAACTTCCCAGTAAGCATGCACAAAACCAGAAGGGCAGCTTGCCCTTGCAAGTGTGTGCTTGGCACTCCCAGGAGAGGAGGCCTGGCTACTGTGGGCAGCAGGAACAAGCTACCAGTCTGTTTCTTAGGGGTGGGGGCTGATGGTGCCCCAGGTCTTGCTGACTCCACATGCTGGGGAAGGGACTCCTATTCCCAGGCAGGCTCTCTACTCTCCCTGTAACTCATATCCTTCCAGTCCCAGAGGAGACAAAACTAGGGGGGTGTAACACTACGGTCCATGGCAGACAGATGGCTCAGACTTGGCTAATTTATTTAAGAAACTTTATTGCTCAGAGCCTTCCCTCCTTGGATGGCAGGAGCTTTGGAAAGCAGCCCTTTGGGACAGAGACAGAGGCACTAGGGTAGAGGAAAGAGTGTAGTACATTTGGTCCATTGTCTGTGTGGGAGTATGGTGGGTTGCAGACTCTTCTAAGGATCCAGACATGGCCCCCTTGGGTAAGGCTCAACATGCCAAAGCAGAGCATGAAGTTAGCCTGGCTTGGGGTGAAGGCTCAGTGCCTCTTGGCCTTGCCCTGGAGTCCCTGGAAATCCCAGAAGCTAAGCACCATTAGGCCTATATTTATAGCATAGGTAGTGATACAAACGATGCAGAAATCATACAGCACGAAGAATAGGACCCAGGCCAGATAGACAGAACCAGCAAGAGACACCAGCGAACTCAGCACCAGCAGGAGAGATGCCCAACGGCTTCGAAGGCAACCTGCAAGGCAGAAAAAGGTCAGGCAAGGGCTTCAGGAAACTATCCACCTCTAGAACACTGCTGCAACTTAGTGGTGCCACCCAGACAGCAGGGGTTCCTGGGAAAGAGTCTCTAAAATGGGAGGTTCTAACAGGCCCTACCAAAGCCTTGGTTCTATCTGTTCAGTGATCTCTAGGACCCAAATAGTGAATTTCTCTGCTGAGCTTTCATGAGATTAAAGACAGCAATCCTTGGAATCCCCCCTAGAAAGGAACTTCTGAGTCTCTTCCACAAAATTGGGGTCCTAGGAAATCCTTCTGGCTCTGATAGTATCTAAACCAATTGAAAGACTCCTGTTAGTTCCACTCCCAGGGTTCTCATTGATGGGCAGCTGGTTGTCAGATGATTGGGTTACCAAGATTGCAAGGGATGGGGCTGGGCTGGCCAAGGCAGAAAGGGGCCTATCACGAAGGGGTGGGGCCACTCACCTAACAGCAGCTGTAGCGTGTAGAAGATGCAACCGAATATGCTGTTGGACTGGTTGAGTACACTGTCCTGGCCCAGCATGTGTTCCACCAGTCCAAAGCCCTGGCCCCAACTGGTGAAGGGAAGGGCCTATGTTAGGAGTGTTAACCCAGTGCCTTGGGCCCTGTCCTGGAGTGGTGATTTCCATGATGCCATATGGGCTGCCCTTCCCCTCCTTCTTTCACCCATGCCAGGCTGAGTCCAAGGGTCAGTGACCTCCTGGTGTATCCTCCCTTTGGCCACCTCAGGTTTCCAAGTAACTGCCCCTATCCTCCCCTATCCCCAGGCCAGGCCTGACCATGGTTCCCCCATAGATATCTTTTCATCCTAGATCTTCAGTAATTTTTAAAACGTCAAAGTGGATATAAGGGTTGACCTCGCTTTACGGAATTACCTGTGACTGAGAACCCAGGGCAGAATCTCTCTACCCTGTACTCCTAAATCTCCAGCTTCCTGGCTGCCCACTCCCTTCCTCTGTATCCAGGCATCCCACTAATCCTGGGCCCTCAAGCATAGCCAGTTCTGGCCGCCTTTGTTCCCAGTCACAGCCATCCTCAAGACCAACATCAGTTCCTATGCTAGCCACCTTCCCCTCCTATCCGGTCACCGTTATTCCTTGGCATGGGAAGCCACGTGCTACTCCCCAGAATAACTCCAGCACTATCAAACGCCTCCGGCCCCGCTCTACACTACCTTGGACACACCCGTTTCTCCAGGCAACGCCTCCTGGACCAGCTGGGCCCCCATGCGTCCACTCCCCGGGCGCCCCATCCCAGGCTCCAGAATCGTCTGGCGACCTGGCCACCATGCACACTTGGTCGCCATGCACTGCTTCCACGGGCAGCCCAGATCCCCCAAGCCTTCCACTCCCACACTCACCTGGAGGAGAAGACACGCGAACAACTGATGGCGGTGCCCAAGTCGCAGAGCGCGCGATAATCCTTGTCCTGGGTGCGCGCCGCCTTTACGTGCAGCGCGTAGAGAGACAGCACTAAGCCCGCGAGGCACAGCGCCAGCCGCGCGCGTCCGGGGTTCCCCCAGGTGGCGCCCATGTCGTCTGGTCCTGCCCAAGTTGCCAGGCCAAGTGACCTAGCCGCGGAGCATGGGACCAAGCATGATATGGCCAAGCCCTCTTCCGCCCCTCTGACTGGCGGATTGGCCGACCTTGTCTCACATTTCCTGATCCAATTGGCTTTTCGTAGGATTTGCTATGCTCTAGCAAATTAGGAAAACAAGGAATGCTGGGCCTGGAAAACCAGATTGAGGGAATTGGGTAATTACGGAGGACGTGGCCTGCCTGTCCTGATGGGAGTTGTAGTCCAGAGACTGCCATGCCTGAAGGGAAATGGAGTCTAGAGTTTCAAAAATCAAGGTTGACTCTTGAACAAAACGGGTTTGAACTGCACGGATCCAGTTGAATGCGGAGTTTTTTCAATAACTATACTGGGAAATTTTTGGGGGATTTGCGACAACTTGAAAAAAAGGTTTTTCTCTAGGTTATTGTACCAATACAGTATATAATACATATACAAAATGTGTGTTAATCAACTTTATCAGTAAGGCTCTGGTCAGTAGCAGGCTATAGGTACTTACAGTTCCGGGAGCGTTGTGTGTTTTCCTTGGTTCTTGTCTCTGCCATAACAAAGAATTGAAGGGCAGAGACACAGTAGTGATGATGGGGTTCTTGTTCACCGAGTCAAAGAATGAACTTCACAAGCACTCAAAGTAGAAGAGCAAGTGCGAGCCTTTTATTTAGAGATAAAGTGAGAAGACAGAGCTCTTGGCTCATGCCAGGAGGGGACAAGAGAGTCCATGTTGGTGCGTTGTTTAGGGGATTTATAGGCAGCTGAGAGACAAAGGGCAAGGAACGCAGACAGGCTAAATGGTCCCCAAATGCTTATCTTTGAAGAGACACTAAGTTTCTTATCAGTCTTCCGGATTATTTTGCAGAGTTAACACAAGAAATGTACTGCTTTGATTCTTTCCCAGAATAAGCAGCTTCTAGGTTTGGGAGCAGATTCCTTCCCCAGATAGTTGCTTCTTGGTCTGGGAGTGTATCAATCAAGACTGCCTATCCTGCTCCCAAGGTGGGCTGAGTTATTGTCTGTTATGCTAAGAAACCTATTTTTTACTTCTTGGGTTTTAAAATGCAATCTTATCTTTAAGATGGAGTTTTTTCCTGTTTTTACTATGTTGTTTATGACTGGGCTTGCTTGCCATATTAACTGCCCAGGTTGTAAATTACTTGATTAGGGCTGGAGGAAGAAAAGCAGCACTCGGGTTGTTACAGAAAATACTGAAAAAAAGCCTGGACTGAATCACCGACGGAAAAAAACCAGGCGGCACTCAGAGGTCTTGGAGTGTTGAGGCTTTATTTCACACCGGCGGGCTCAGAGGGGAGTAATCTCCCAAAAAGTCTGAGCCCCGAACAAAGGAAAAGGGAGAAATTTATACCTTTCTGCTTCCTTATCTGTAACATTCCTATATGCACAGCAAGCAAGCAGGCAAAGGGGAGGGAGTTTAGGGAGCGAACCTTGGGACCCGGTGCTGCACCGGGAAACCAAGGGAGTGTTTTTTTTTTTTGTTTGGGTTGAGGAAGGGGGTGAGGCAGAGGGGAGCCACCTCGTAAATTACTGTCCTTGTAGTGTTGTTTATGTTGAGGAGGGAGGGGTGCAAGACAGAGTGGAGCCACCCACTAGGTTGCTGTCCTTGTAAATTTTCCCTATCAGGGTAAGATTAAAGAAAATAAGCTGGGCCTTTTAGCAGGCTAAAGTAAATTTTATAATAGCCTGATTTAATTGACACTATGAAGACATGGGCTATGCTGACGTGTTTTCTTATCTGGGGGATATTCAAATATTCCAGGCCAAGTTAACTCTGGCTTTTAGTTTTAACTAATCTCACTGAAGAATGCTTACATTCCTAGTTTGATATTTTACTTTAGAGAATTAATGTGACTCTGGCTTTGCCTAATTGTTTAACATGGTGTTTCAGTAGGGGTCTTTTTCTGGAGGCCCTCACCCTACTCTGTCTAAACCCACAGTCCCTGTCTCAGTAGTGGAGCAAAGTAAGTTTTATTTAAAGTTATTTAGAGAAAAAGTGCAGGCGACCTCAGAGAGAGAGGAGCGCCCCCTGAAAGGTTGGGTTTAAAGTTAAAAGGTTACTCACTTAGAAAGTGCAGGCGATGTCAGAGAGAGGAGCACCCGAAAGATTGGGGGTTCCCCCTTTTAAGGATTCTTCGGGAAAGTGACTAAGAGCTGGGGGTGCAGACTTGTTAAGTGGTTACTGAATACTTAGAATTAACTTAACACAAGGCACTTCCTGCTCTGATTTTTCCCTGGACTACTGGAGTCTTGGTCTGGGAGCATATCAAAAAAGACTGCCTACCTATTGTCCAAGGTGGGCTGAGTTATTCTCTTTTTGCTAAAGGGTAAGTTAAGAATCTTACTTCTCAACTTCCTGCCTTTTACTATGTTGTTTACAGCTGGGCCTGCATGCTAAATTAGTTGCCTAAGTTGCACACTAATTGATGAGGGCCGCAAGGAGAAAAAAACAGCGTATAGGTAAAGTTAAAAAATAAGCTGGCAGAGGGATTAAAGATGGCGGCGTGAGAGGAGAGACAGAGGCTTCCTCCTAAAACTGGATCCAATTAGAAAATATAGTTGGCGTAACTAATCTTGAGGGAGCAACAGGAAAGAGGACGGCGTCACTGCAAACACCTGGAGAAAAGAGCCGACCTCACCGAACTGGGTAACAAACCACACCTGTGGCTCCGTGGGACCCGAGCCCTTCCCCCACCCCAGCTCACTGGCAGAAGAGAAACGGAGCAGGGAGGGAGTGGAAGGCTTGGGACTGCTGAATACCTAGCTCTGGAGATCTGCTCTGGGAGCACAAACCTACATTTCGTGGTGCTTCCATGAGACTCATATGACTACCCGGTTGGAAAGTTAATACAGGCAGAGTTCCTGGGGAGACTGGGATTCCCACCGCTTGTGGAAAGCAGGGACCCATATCCAGCTGCTCTGGGACAAAAACTTATTCCTGTGTGACCGGCCCACTGGCTCAGGCAGTGGAGACAGGCACAGCAGCCAGGGAGGTGGGGAACATCTCTTTCCTCCCCCTAGGCACAAGTACCACTCCCCTGCGACCCCCCACATTGCTTCAGGGGCTGAACAGCTCCAGAATAGAGATTCTGGACACTAGAGGGCGCCATATACAAACATGAACCGCCAAAGGAACCTTGTCCAGAGTAAAATTATTAATACAACTCCCGAGAAAGATTTAAATTACATGGACTTCGTGACTCTTCCTGAAAGGGAGTTCAAAATAAAAATCACTAACATTCTAATGGAGGTACTGAAAGACATTCAAGAACTCAGGAATGAATTCAGGTAAGAGATCCAATTGTTGAAGAGCACGATGCAGGGTACTAAAAGCAGGTTGGATATGGTAGAGGAGACAATAAATGAAATAGAAACTAGAGAAGAGGAATACAAAGAAGCTGGGGCACAGAGAGAAAAAAGGATCTCTAAAAATGAAAGAATATTGAGAGAACTGTGTGACCAATCCAAATGGAACAATATTCGCATTATAGGGATACCAAAAGAAGAAGAAGAGAGAGAGAAAGGGATAGAAATTGTCTTTGAGGAGGTAGTTGCTGAAAACTTCCCCAATCTGGGGAAGGAGATAGTCTCTCAGGCCATGGAGATCCACAGATCTCCCAACACAAGGGACCCAAGGAAGACAACACCAAGAAACATAGTAATTAAAATGGGAAAGATCAAGGATAAGGACAGACTGTTAAAAGCAGCCAGAGACAGAAATAAGATCACATACAAAGAAAAGCCCATCAGGCTACCATCAGACTCTCAGCAGAAACCTTACAGGCCAGAAGGGAGTGGCATGATGTATTTAATGCCATGAAGCAGAAGGGCCTGGAACCAAGATTACTTTATCTGCCAAGATTATCATTTAAATTTGAAGGAGGGATTAAATAATTTCCAGATAAGCAAAACCTGAGAGAATTTACCTCCCACAAACCATCTCTACAGTCTATTTTGGAGGGATTGCTATAGATGGAAGTGTCCCTAAGGGTGAATAGCTGTCACCAGAGGTAATAAAACCACAGTAAAGAAAGTAGAACAGCAAATTATGAAGCAAATGCAAAATTAAATTAAATGTCCCTAAAGTCAATCAAGGAATACACAAAAAGTACAGAATTTGATATATAATATATAAAGAATGAAGGAGGAAGAAAAAGGAGGAGAAATAGAAAAGAACCTTTAGATTGTGTTTGTAACAGCATACTAAGTGAGTTAAGTTAGACTCTTAGATAGTAAGGAAAGTAACCTGGAACCTTTGGTAACCACGAATCTAAAGACTGAAATGGCAATAAGTACATACCTATCGATAATCACCCTAAATGTAAATGGACTGAATGTACCAATCAAAAGACACAGAGTCACTGAATGGATAAAAAAACAAGATCCCTCTATATGTTGCTTACAAGAGACTCACCTCAAACCCAAAGACATGCACAGACTAAAAGTCAAGGTACGGAAAAAGATATTTCATGCAAACAATAGGAAGAAAGAAGCAGGTGTTGCAGTACTAGTATCACACAAAATAGACTTCAAAACAAAGAAAGTAACAAGAGATAAAGAAGGACATTACATAATGATAAAGGGCTCAGTCCAATAAGAGGATATAACCATTATAAATATATATGCACCCAATACAGGAGCACCAAAATATGTGAAACAAATACTAACAGAACTAAAGTAGGAAATAGAATGCAGTGCATTCATTTTAGGAGACTTCAACAAATGATTCACTCCAAAGGACAGATCCACCAGACAGAAAATAAGTAAGGACACAGAGGCACTGAACAACACACTAGAACAGATGGACCTAACAGACATTTATAGAACTCTACACCCAAAAGCAGCAGGATACACATTCTTCTCAAGTGCACATGGAACATTCTCCAGAATAGACCCCATTCTAGCCCACAAAAACAGCCTCAGTAAATTAAAAAAGATTGAAATCCTACCAACCAACTTTTCAGACCACAAAGGTATAAAATGAGAAATAAATTGTACAAAGAAAGCATAAAGGTTAACAAGCACATGGAGGCTTAACAACATGCTCCTAAATAATCAATGGATCAACGACCAAATTAAAATGGAGATCCAGCAATATACAAATGACAACAACAACACAAAGCCCCAGCTTCTGTGGGACGCATCAAAAGCAGTCTTAAGAGGAAAGTACAGAGCAATCCAGACATATTTAAAGAAGGAAGAACAATTCCAAATGAATAGTCTAACATCACAATTATCAAAATTGGAAAAAGAAGAACAAATGAGGCCTAAGGTCAGCAGAAGGAGGGACGTAATAAAGATCAGAGAAGAAATAAATAAAATTGAGAATAAAACAATAGAAAAAAATCAATGAAACCAAGAGCTGGTTCTTTGAGAAAATAAAATAGATAAGCCTCTAGTCAGACTTATTAAGAGAAAAAGAGAATCAACACACATCAACAGAATCAGAAACAAGAAAGGAAAAATCATGACGGATCCCATAGAAATACAAAGAATTATTAGAGACTACTATGAAAACCTATATGCTAAGAAGCTGGAAAACCTAGAATAAATGGACAACTTCTTAGAAAAATACAACCTTCCAAGACTGACAAAGGAAGAAATACAAAATCTAAACAAACCAATTACCAGTAAAGAAATTGAAGTGGTAATCAAAAAACTACCCAAGAACAAAACCCCCAGGCCAGATGGATTTACCTCAGAATTTTATCAGACATACAGAGAAGACATAATACCCATGCTCCTTAAAGTTTTCCAAAAAATAGAAGAGGAGGGAATACTCCCAAACTCATTCTATGAAGCCAACATCACCCTAATACCAAAACCAGGCAAAGACCCCACCAAAAAAAAAAAATTACAGACCAATAATCCCTGATGAACGTAGATGCAAAAATACACAACAAAATATTAGCAAACCGAATTCAAAAATACATCAAGAGGATCATACACCATGACCAAGTGGGATTCATCCCAGGGATGCGAGGATGGTACAATATTTGAAAATCCATCAACATCATCCACCACATAAACAAAAAGAAGGACAAAAACCACATGATCATCTCCATAGATGCTGAAAAAGCATTTGACAAAATTCAACATCCATTCATGATAAAAACTCTCAACAAAATGGGTATAGAGGGTAGGTCCTAGCCACGGCAATTAGACAAAACAAAGAAATACAAGGAATCCATATTGGTAAAGAAGAAGTTAAACTTTCACTATTTGCAGATGACATGATATTGTACCTCAAAAACCCTAAAGACTCCACTCCAAAACTACTAGACCTGATATCGGAATACAGCAAAGTTGCAGGATACGAAATTAACACAGAAATCTGTGGCTTTCCTATACACTAACAATGAACTAATAGAAAGAGAAATCAGGAAAACAATTCCATCCACAAAATTGCATCAAAAAGAATAAAATACATAGGAATAAACCTTACCAAGGAAGTGAAACACCTATACCCTGAAAACTATAAGACACTCAAGAGAAATTAAAGAGGACACTAACAAATGGAAACTCATCCCATGCGCTTGGCTAGGAAGAATTAGTATAGTCAAAATGGCCATCCTGCCCAAAGAAATATACAGATTTGATGCAATCCCTATCAAATTACCAACAGCATTCTTCAACAAATTGGAACAAATAGTTCAAAAATTCATATGGAAACACCAAAGACCCCGAATAGCCAAAGCAATCCTGAGAAGGAAGAATAAAGTGGGGGTGGGGGGATCTTGCTCCCCAACTTCAAGCTCTACTACAAAGCCACAGTAATCAAGACAGTTTGGTACTGGCACGAAAACAGAGCCATAGACCAGTGGAACAGAATAGAGACCCCAGATATTAACCCAAACATATATGGTCAATTAATATATGATAAAGGAGCCATGGACATACAATAGGGAAATGACAGTCTCTTCAACAGATGGTGCTGGCAAAACTGGACAGCTACATGTAAAAGAATGAAACTGGATCACTGTCTAACCCCACACACAAAAGTAAATTCTAAATGAATCAAAGACCTGAATGTAAGTCATGAAACCATGAAACTCTTAGGAAAAAACGTAGGCAAAAATCTCTTGGACATTAACAAGAGCGACTTCTTCATGAACATATCTCTCTAGGCAAGGGAAACAAAAGCAAAAATGAACAAGTGGGACTATATCAAGTTGAAAAGCTTCTGTACAGCAAAGGACACCATCAATAAACAAAAAGGTACCATACAGTATGGGAGAATATATTCATAAATGACAGATCCGATAAACGGTTGACATACAAAATATATAAAGAGCTCACACACCTCAATAAACAAAAAGCAAATAATCCAATTAAAAAACGGGCAGAGGAGCTGAGCAGATAGTTCTCCAAAGAAGAAGTTCAGATGGCCAACAGAGACATGAAAAGAGGCTCCACATTGCTCATCATCAGAGAAATGCAAATTAAAACCACAATGAGATACCACCTCACACGGGTAAGGATCACCACCATCCAAAAGACAAACAACAACAACAGATGTTGGCGAGGTTGTGGAGAAAGGGGAACCCTCCTACACTGCTCGTGGGAATGTAAATTAGTTCAACCGTTGTGGAAAACAGTATGGAGGTTCCTCAAAAAGCTCAAAATAGACATACCATTTGACCCAGGAATTCCTCTTCTAGAAATTTACCCTAATAATGGAGGAGCCCAGTCTGAAAAAAGACAGATGCACCCCTATGTTTATCACAGCATTATTTACAATAGCCAAGAAATGTAAGCAACCTAAGTGTCCATCAGTAGATGAATGGATAAAGAAGATGTGGTACATATACACAATGGAATATTATTCAGCCATAAGAAGAAAACAAATCCTACCATTTGCAACAACATGGATGGAGCTAGAGGGTATTATGCTCAGTGAAATAAGCCAGGCAGAGAAAGACAAGTATCAAATGACTTCACTCATATGTGGAGTATAAGAATAAAGAAAAACTGAAGGAACCAAACAGCAGCAGAATCACAGAACCCAAGAATGGACTAACAGATACCAAAGGGAAAGGGACTAGGAAGGATGGGTGAGAAGGGAGGGATAAGAGTGGGGAAAAAGAAAGGGGGTATTAAGATTAGCATGTATAATTAGCATGTAGGGGGGGTATGGGGAGGACTGTGCAACACAGTGAAGACAAGTAGCGATTCTACAGTATGTTACTATGCTGATGGACAGTGACTGTGATGGGGTGTGTGGAGGGGACTTGGTGAAGGGGGGAGCCTAGTAAACATAATGTTCTTCATGTAATTGTAGATTAATGATAACAAAAAAAAATGAAAAAAAGCTCTTAGAAGAATGATTTATCAACTTTGAGAACTCTTGAGGCTCTTGAGAGAACTCTGAACACTCATGGGGGTGGCCCGTCCTAACTGCCGCTTGAGGTCAGCAGCTAGTCCACGCAGAGTGCTGGTGAAGTGCGGCGGGTCAAACAGGGTGAGGCCCTTCTCAGGCAGCCCTGCGTTAGTGTCAGCTGCAGCCACTGACTGGCACTCTGGTCCATGATAGAGCCACTTGAGTGCTGAGTTCTGGCACACTATAAGCACTCTGAACCCTTTGCTTCCCTGCAAGGCTGTCTTCCCACTCAACTTGAGCACACTTCCCTCTCCTTTCTTTCTGGGGCTCAAGCAATGCCTACCTTCAGAGCTGTATGGCCTTCTGGCTTCACTCCAGGATACTGCTTGGCTGGTCCCAACACTGCTTAAGTTTAAAGACAGATGTTGGGCTCCAAAGATGTTCCCTGCTTCACATAACCCTTTTTTAATTTAAAATTTATTTTTTACAATAGCCAAGATATGGAAGCAACTTAAGAGCCCATCACTATCTTGCCAGTTGTGACAATATGGATGAACCTACTATGCTAAGTGAAAGAAATCAGACAGAGAAAGGCAAATACCATATGATTTTGCTTATGCATGGAATCTAAAAAATGAAGCAAACAAAGAAATAGACTCGTAAGTACAGAAAACAAATGGTGGTTGCCAGAGTGGAGGGGATGGGGGTTGGGCAAAATAGGTGAAGGAATTTAAGAGGTGCAGATTTTTACTTATAAAATAAATAAGTCATGGGGATTAAAGTACAGTATAATCAATATAGTCAATAATATAGGGAATATAGTCAATATTAGTATAATAACTTTGTATAGTAACAGATGGTATCTCTACTTGCTGTGGTGAGAATTTCTTAATGTATGTAATTGTGGAGTCACTATGTTGTACACCTGAAATTAGCATAATATTGTATGTCAACTATACTTGAATAAAATTTAAAAAAATATTTAGAAAATACATAACTACAGTAAAGAAAAATCCAATCACTACAAGTACAAGTACACAAACATAGAGACACACTGAAAAGTCTCTCCCATCATCTCCAGCTTGGAAAAAGTAATTGTCTTTTCACCAGTCTTTCTACATTTGTTCTCATGGACCCTCACCCTTCCAATCACTACCAGCCAGAGGGTTCTAAGACGTGGATCTGTTGAGTTAAAACCCTTCAATGGCTTCTTACTTGGGACAAATACAGACTCCTTATCCCTCATGATCTGGCTCTGGTTACCCAATTCAGCTCCTCTCTAGACCCCACAGGGCTGCATCCATATCCTCAGATTATCCAGGCTATTCCTATCCTGCCATTCCCTTGCCAGTCCAGCTCCTGTGTCTGGCCAAGTCCTATTCACTCTGTACCTGTACCAACGTCTGTCACTTTCTAATGTTCTTATAGCTTCCGTTGAGGTCCTCATTACAGCTGATAACACCACTTCCTTTTTGGAGCAGGAAAGGGCAGGGTCTATTTATTTGATTCAGCACTCAGTCTCCTCCCCAGGCACAGAAAAGTCACGCGGTCAGTGTTTGTTGCTGGCATGAATGAACAATAATAATACCTAACACTTATACAGTGCGACGTCCATACCTGGCACCGTTCTAGATACTACCTATACAAATTCACACAACCGCAAAAAAAAAAATGCAACTGACACATCTGCATTTTACCAATACAGAAATTAAAGCGTTGAGCAGTTTAAGTAACTTGTCCCAGATAGCAAGTGGCTAAGCTGGGGTTTGAACCAGGCAATCTGGTTTCTCACAAATGAGTCAAGAACTAGAATAAGAAGGACGGAGACCTCAGGGAAGGTATCCAGTTAGGGTTTGGTCTGTGCGCTGGACATCTACGGGTCTCCTCGCCCTCTCTCGTTTTCCTCCCAGACAGCCTATTTTAGAGAAGGAGACAAGAGACCCAAAGAAAGCACAGGTAGGGACCTCCGTGGAGGAAGCGGTGGTATTTATGTGGGGATCCGGGAACCGGGGCAGAGCTGAAATGGGCAGGCCCCGGGGTTATGAGTCTTCGGCTTCAAACTACAGCTCCCAGGAGGCATCGGGCGCCCAGAGACCACGTGACGTCACGGCGGCAGAAGGCGCAGACGGCTCGGCTATCCCAGCCGGTCGACTATTGGGCCTATGCCCTCGGACCCCGGCCCTGGCCCTGGCCCCGCGGTAAGTAGAGCACATCCTGCCCACCGAGGCCTCGCATGTCTTGCGGTCTCAGCCATTGAGCGGGAGTGCGCGTGGCCCGGGGCTGGCATCTACCATATGGGGGAAATCCGGATCGAACCAAATGACTCTGCGGAGGGGGACCCAGACAGGGATTCCAGGCCGCTGCATCCCTGCAGCCGGCCTTTCCGCGCGCGTTGTGGTGTGCCTCACGTACGCAGGCTAAGCTCGGGGGCTGGGTCTGAAGGCGCTGGGTAGGGGTCAGCCCCGCCCCCTGGACTACGGTGCCCAGCACCTAATGAGCCAGGGTGAGGTTTTAGGCCTGGATAGGTCTGAGGATCCCCTCACCTCCAGGCGACAGATAGAGCCTCAGAGTGAAGAATAGGAGTTTCGGAAAGTATGGTGTACAGGCTTGGCCTGGGTGGGGAGGTGGCTGAAGGGATGGGCAGAGAGTGCCCAGGTCTGAGGATAACCGTGCCCACGTGGAGAGATGGTACAGGTCATCTGGATTCGGATCCTTACAACTCACCCTTTCCCCGCCCGGGTAGATGGGAGCTGTTCCTTGGGGGCTGAGCTTGCCAGCATTCTCGACCAGCCCTCGCCCCTGAAGTCAGAGAAGAGCCCCATTGTGCCCACTCACACCCACGTCTACCCTGTTTTGGGGTTGCCTCCATCTATTGGGTCCTCAGCCCTAGTGGACGCTTATTCAACAAAGAAGCAGGACAATGATATTGGCGTCGGTGCTGAGGAGTGGTCCTAGGAGCGGACCTCTGCTCCTGCCCTTCCTGGGGCCTGCACTCTTGCTCCGGACCCGCTCCACATCAGCTACCGACACGCATCACGTGGAGATGGCACGGGAGCGCTCCAAGACGGTCACCTCCTTTTACAACCAGTCAGCCATAGATGTCGCAGCGGAGAAGGTGTGCAGCCGGGGCAGTGAGGATGGGGTCCCTAGCCAGAGTGGGTGTCCAGGGAAGGGGTGGAGCTAATGTGGCAGGGGTAGGGTGCTGGAGATTCAGTGCTCAAAGCACATATGCCCCTTCAGCCTTCAGTCCGCCTCACTCCTACCATGATGCTCTATTCAGGACGCTCTCAGGATGGCAGCCACCTTCTGGTAAGATTCCTGCCCCTTGTTTTTCTCTTGGTTCTTGGAGCTCTGGCCCAGCTATTCAGGCCCTGGCCCTGCCTTCTCTCTTTTTCTTCTAGAAAAGTGCCCGGTACTTACAGCAAGAGTTGCCAGTGAGGATTGCTCACCGCATCAAGGGCTTCCGCAGCCTTCCATTCATCATTGGTTGCAACCCCACCATACTGCACGTGGTAAGGTGGCCTCAAGAGGACATGGCTTTCCATAGTAGAGGGGACCTTAGGTCAGTGTGCCTACTGCCCAAGGGGCAAGTGGGGAGATGGGACCAGAGTGGCAGGGACTTGGCTGCCAAAAGGTTTCAGGGCCGTGGAGGACTCACACCCAGGCCTTCAGAGGTCAGTCAAGGTTGTAAATTCATGGAGACCTGACAGGCCATGTGGGGGTTTGAACCAAGTGAACTGGGATGGATGAGAGTCCCCATGGGTTGGCATGGTGGCTGTCCTCTACCCAGGGCCCACAGCATCTCTGTGAATTCCCACACCTTTTCCTTGCAGCACGAGCTGTACATCCGTGCCTTCCAGAAGCTGACAGACTTCCCTCTGGTGAGGGCTGGGCCAGGGCAGGGTGAGGGGCTAAGAGGTCAGGACTGGACCATCCATGCTCATGACTCTGTGGCCTCCAGATCAAGGACCAGGCAGATGAGGCCCAGTACTGCCAGCTTGTGCGACAGCTGCTGGACGACCACAAGGATGTGGTGACACTCTTAGCTGAGGGCCTGCGGGAGAGCCGGAAGCACATAGAGGTCAGGGGCAGCACAGTGGGGACCCAGTGTTGTTGGGGAACCTGGGAAGGGCACAGTGTTTCTGAGGCCCCCCCTCTTTACAGGATGAGAAGCTTGTCCGCTACTTCTTAGACAAGACTCTGACTTCAAGGCTTGGTATCCGCATGTTGGCCACACATCATCTGGCACTGCATGAGGACAAGGTGTAATATCTGCCTTATATCCATCTGGGAAAGTCAAGAGGGGCAGAGGGGACTGAGCCAGGGGTCTCCTTGGGCTGAGGACAGGGCTGAGGGCCTGGGGAGAGGTTTGGGGCTGCTTCTGCAGTCCAGCACTTGCAAGCATTTGGTGGCCGAGGTGTGGGTGGAGGGGCTTCCTAGACCTGACCTTCTTTCTCTTACCAGCCCGATTTTGTTGGCATCATCTGCACTCGCCTCTCGCCAAAGAAGATTATTGAAAAGTGGGTGGACTTTGCCAGGTGAGGCTAGAATGGCTAAGAGGGTGGGTGTCTTCAGGGAGAGAAGGCTTGGGTCTGAGCCCTTGCAAAGGGCTTGGTCTAGGGCAGGTTTTCTCAACTGTGGCACTATTAACATTTTGGGCCAGATTATTTATTCTTCTTTGTGAGGGGCTGTCCTGTGCTTGTTAGGATGCTTAAGGGGCTAACTCTACTTATTTGATGCTAGTTGTGCTCCCCAGTTGTGACAAGAAAAAAGGTCTCTAGAAATGGCAAAATTTTTCTGGAGGGGGTTGGGGCAGAATCGCCTTCAGTTGAGAACATCAGTCTAGGTCTTAACCCTTGCTCTATCCATAGACGCCTTTGTGAGCACAAGTATGGCAATGCCCCCCGTGTCCGCATCAATGGACATGTGGCTGCCCGTTTCCCCTTCATCCCTATGCCACTGGACTATATACTGCCTGAGCTGCTCAAGAATGCCATGAGGTAGGCTGGCTGGGTATGTTAGAAGGAAGCAGACAGGAACTGGGGTGAGGCTGGGGTACCACCACCTACTGGTCTTTCCCCCCTGGATAGAGCCACGATGGAGAGTCACCTAGACACTCCCTACAACGTCCCAGATGTGGTCATCACCATTGCCAACAATGATATCGATCTCATCGTCAGGTTTGCCCTGAGTGGGAGTTGGATTGGGGTGGATGGAGGTTCCAGGCACTGTTTCTGACTTGCTGTATGACCTTGAGCCAGTACCTGCCCACTCGGAGACTTGGTCTCTGGTCAGACAAGGTATTCTCTGGTCCTAAGATTGCCATGAGCTGGATATGAATGGATCTGGGACCTGCAGGATCAAGGACCCTGTCCTTATCAGCAACTGAGGTGTCTAAAGTGGGGAAAGAGTCAAGAGTAACCAGTCTGTGATATTAGGCTGAGAATAAATGTCAAATCCTGTGAATGCATAAGCAGTTTCTGGCCCAGGCAGGACAGAGAAATGTGTAACTTATAAAAAACAATGAAGTGGACCAACATTCTGTCTTCAGGTGGAAGGGACAGGAGGGCAGACTTAGCACTATCTGCTTGGGAGATAGTGAGCCCTCAACAAAAACTGAGCTAAGCCCATGTTATCGACATCCTGCCAGGATTTCAGACCGGGGCGGGGGAATTGCTCACAAAGACCTGGACCGGGTTATGGACTACCACTTCACTACAGCTGAGGCCAGCACCCAGGATCCCCGCATCAGCCCTCTCTTTGGCCACCTGGACATGCACAGTGGTGGCCAGTCAGGACCCATGCACGGGTGAGGCCCCACCTGGCCAGGATGGAGGGGTGGGGAGCCCCTGGAGATTCAAGCCTTTAAAGCCTGTCTGTTGCCCTGCATACCCCCAGCTTTGGCTTCGGGCTGCCCACATCACGGGCCTACGCGGAGTACCTTGGTGGTTCCCTTCAGCTGCAGTCCCTGCAGGGCATTGGCACAGATGTCTATCTACGACTCCGTCACATTGATGGCCGGGAGGAAAGTTTCCGCATTTGACTCCATAGCCCTTGGTCTGCTTGCCTGCCCAGCCTTGGCCACACACCCTGCCAGGATAATTCTGGGTCAGGCATGGTACTGTCCTGCTCCACATGCTGCTGCATCTTGGGTCTTAGGACCCCAAACAGATGGACTTACATGGAGCCAGGTGCTGCCCCTCCTCGACAGGGTCCATTGCTTTCCTGCCTCCAGGCTTTGGAGGAGGGGAAGTGGGAACGTTTGAGACCTTCAGCACCAGCTCCATCATTCCTGTTCCTGGGGGACCCCTCTTTGATCTGCTGTTTGTTATTAAAGTTCACATTTTAAATGCCCTCTTGGGCCCCACATATGGGGAGGGCAGTTGAGCTTTTGCTTCTGCCCCTCCTCAGGTTCCCTGGGTCCTTAGGTTTTATCAGTTCATGTCCGAGTCTCTGACTGTCCTGACAGCCTGGGAAAACAGGAGTAGAACTGACCCCAAGTCTTGTGCATTTTGTTTGGGGGTGACTGGCAATTGTGCAATCCTTTCATTCACTTCACTTAACAGATGTTTCTGGATCCCAAGTAATACTGAAGACCCACGTTGGCCTGGCTTTAGGCTTCAGTTCAGACTCTTCCCTTCCTGGCAGTCACAGGTTCTGGGGGTGAAGGTCACCAGCCTGGGCAACCTCCTGAGCCACCTGATTCCTGAGCCTGAGTAACGTTAAAAATACTGCCTGCCAGCTGTGCCTGCTACTACCAAGGAGAACACACAAGACTGTGCCCTGGCAGGCACCAGAGGACAATAGGGCTCTAGATAGGAGGACAAAAGGTCTCTGGAGAGGAGGTGGACTCCCTGCCCATGTTACCAGGGAATGAGAAGAAAGGCCTGAATGCCTGCTTGGTGGGACTGGTGAAGGCTGGTGGGTGGGGGGTGTTGAGGGGAGACAGGAATTGTATCTGGAGGTCATACCAAGCGTTGGGAGTCCAGAGTAACTTGCCAGGTTGAAAATTTTGCTTGCTTCCGTGCAGGGGCTGAGGCTGGAGAGGAAGGCGGCCGTCAGGGTAAAGGGCCTTTAATGTACAGCCACAAATCATAAGCTTTATTTTGAAGGTAGCAAGGATCCAGGGGTGGGTTTTAAGCTAGGAAGGGATGTTTCAGTTTGGATTCCTTAGAACTGACCCTGAGAGAAGGGTTTGTGTCCAAGTGACTTGTTTTGAAAATGGCACTTGTAGGGAGTGGGGGAAGCAGAAAAGGGAAGGGCAGGAGGCCTCAGAGTTAGAGGCAAGAGAGCTAAGCCCCACAGTCACTGATGAACTCCTCCACCTGACAATCATTGGTTAATGCCTGTGCTGGAAAGTGGGGGTGGGGAGGTACTTAAAACTCCCAGGCTGTAAACTTCCCATTTTCAGCTTTTTCAGGCAAACAAGTGTTAGCCCGAAGGGTAGTTCACCAAAGAACCACCTCTGGTGCTGGCTTTTAAAAGCACACCAAAGATAATGTGGCACACAGACTCAACGAAGAAGTGATTCCACGGGATCTGGGTGAAGCATCTACATAGTTGTAGGAGGTACAGTTCACATTAGAGGAATCACTGGTAGATGTGGATTGGAGGGAGAATAATGAGGTTGATGCAGTGACCCTGATCAGGGATGTTTAAGGCCTAGGTGAATCCTCACCTAGAAAGGACAGCGTCTGTAACTGAAGATGTTGGGTGAAGTTAAAGTGAGGCATCAGAACCCTGGGTATGGCTAGAATAACAATCTTGAAGATGGGGGATGGGAGTTGAAAAAAGCATTACAATTTCAATTTTTTCTTGATTTTTATTTCTTCTGTTATGCTGCCAGACACCTGTCATTTACTGCTTGCCCCCCAAAACTCCTTCATTTCTCAAAAGCCAAGTAACTAGTGCTTTCCACTGCCATGGCCCTCCAAATACCTAACTCAGATTTCTTGACCTCTAATCTCTGAGCCTCATCAACAGGCCTTGGGCATTCCACCCTCTTAGAACTGATAAGCCCAAAACCAAATTATAAGTAAAAAAATTTCAAAATAGCCTAAGGGAATGTTTTTTGAGCACTTACCCTGTCTGGCACTGCAGTACACTTGTTTTATATGCATGACATAGGTTAATACGTGGTTTAACCTTTATATAGTTATATGGCTTATATACAGTTTAACCTCCAAGGACGCTCTAATGTACCCACACTTGTACAACTTACCCAGATTAGGGTCAGAGCCCAAGATTCTCATTCGTTAAGGCTAAAACGCTTTTCTTTTATGTCCATTGCCTTCGGCTAGTTTCTATTCAAAGAAATCTGGTTTTGGGGTCCTGGTCCTTTAGAAAGGCTTCATCCCGTGACAGTGATTTATTGGCTGTCCCTGGGTACACCTGTCCTGCTTCCTCACCCCAACACTCTTCCCACTCCGAACAAGGCAGGCAGGTTCTAAAATCAAAAAGGCGTTGACCGGCATTAGGCTGGAGGAGGTGGGCGGTACACTGCCAGGCAGGGAGGCTGAACGCGCTCCGCCCGGGTAAAGTGGGGGCGGCTCCCACCGTGTTAGCACGTCTTGGTTTCTTCAGGCACTAGGGACTTTTAAAAAAGATCTAACTGGGTCATAACATCAGTAAAGTCTTTCTCTTTTCAACTCCACTGTGCAGCCACATTGCCACACGGAAAAAAAGGAACGCCAAATCAACTGGCACAGCAAAAGCCAAGCTGTCTCGGCTCCTAGAGACGGCCTCACTCACCAATGAACTCGCGAGACATCACAGACCCACCTCCAGCCCGAGCTACCTAAGCCGCGCGTCGCTGACCCGGAGCGGAAAGCGCTGCGTGGTGCCGGGTTCTTGCGTCACTTCCGCCACAGCGATGGCGGCACAGGGAAAAGCTGCGGTTGTTGCAGCAGCGACTTCAGGTGTTGCGGGGGTGGGCGAATCCGGCCCCGGGGAGAATGCGGCGGTAGAGGGGACCGCCCCGTCCCCGGGCCGCGTCTCCCCGCCCACCCCGGCGCGCAGCGAACCGGAAGTCACCGTTGAGATTGGAGAAACGTACCTGTGCCGGCGGCCGGATAGCACCTGGCGTGAGGGCGGGGCCCGGGGCCGGGGCGGGATGCAAAGGCGGGACGAAGATTAGGGGTGCGTTCTCTGAGGGGCGTGGGGGTGGGGCTCGAGCGAAGAGAACGGGGGGTTTCGCTTTATCACCACGACGCTTGCAAACCCCAGCAGCCGGGCCTTCGCCAAGTTCTTCTAATGGTGTATAGAGCCTCCGTTCCACTTCCTTGCCCAGTGTTCTGCTTCAGCCCCTTTTCTTGTTAACCGTGCTTCCTCTTGTCTCTGCGGCGACTCCTTCCATCCGTCCCTTACAGCAGTCCGCGGAGACGACCTCCCGGAACACGAAAACAAGCTTCCTCTTTCCTTTCCTTGCATCATTTTAAAAGTAAACCCCAAACTCCTTAGAATAGTATTCATTTTTGTGATCTCTCTGGCTTCTAACCACCCTTAGCAAAAGCCATTGCCAGACCAGACCATGCCATGCCATGCCTTCCAAAGACCATACCACTTGTGCCCTCCCCTTGGAATGCTCTTTCTTCCTTTTCTTCATGTTCATCTGGTTAGCTTCTATTCATCATTTCAGCAACATATCCCTTGTGATGCCATTCCTGACTCCCTTCAGGCAAAGTGAGTCATTCCCTTCTGTATGTCCCCACATTTTCTTTATACTTAAGCCACTTAATGCTTCTGTATGTCCCCACATTTTCTTTATACTTAAGCCACTTAATGCTAGCTACTTAAGGTGTATGTAGCATTAGGTTGTAATTGCCAATCTATGTCTTCCCCCATCAAAGTGGGAACTTCTGGGGGTATGACCTTGTGTGATTCACTGCTGTGTCCTCTCTACCCACAGGGTAGGGCCAGACACGCGGTGATTGTCTTACTCATTTATTGAATGGTATGCCAGTTGTCAGGTGCTGTACTAAAAGCTTTAGAGGTGTTAACTGATCTTCTGAGGTGGGCACTATTATCCCCATGTAGCAGATGAAAAAACTTAGGCTCAACCAAAATAACTTGCCCAGTAAAATAGAGCTGTAAAGTCGAAGCTAGAATTGTATATAAATCCATGCTGTTTGAATCCAGAGCCAGTCCTCATGGAGGCCAGTCCCAAAGAAGGTCAGGACTGAGAAGCCTCTCCACCCACACCTTGGCCACCAAATGCTTGCAAGCGCTGGACTGCCGAAGCAGCCCCAAACCTCTCCCCAGGCCCTCAGCCCTGTCCTCAGGCCAAGAGGGACTCTGGCTCAGTCCCCTCTGCCCCTCTTGACATTCCCAGGTAGGTCTCAGGCAGATATTCCCACCTTGTCCTCATGCAGCGTCAGATGATGTGTGGCCAATATATGGTTCCCAAGTCTCAAACAAATGAAGGACTAAATATAGTAAAACAAGCTTGGAGATGGACCTAGGTGAAAACTCTTAATACTTTTCAATCTGTGGGCCTGGGTAAGCCTGTATTCTCTACTGTAAACTTAAAACAACAGCCGCAAGCTGGCCCACCTCACAGGCAGTGACTGAACGGAATGGCAGATGTGGACAGGTGAGGTTAGCTTATGTGTGGCCCTGTAACCTAGAAACTGCCCCTCAGTGTGAAGGATCCCTTTTGTTTCAGTCCTGCCTTCCTTCCTGATGATTCTAGCCTTTTTCCATCACAGATTCTGCTGAAGTGATCCAGTCTCGAGTGAATGATCAAGAGGGCCGAGAGGAATTCTATGTACACTACGTGGGCTGTGAGTGATTTGGGGTATCTGGGCCTGGGTGTGGGGAGAGGAGTGGAAGAGCAGCACCCTCATGGACCCTCCTCACAGTTAATCGGCGACTGGATGAATGGGTAGACAAAAACCGGCTGGCGCTGACCAAGACAGTGAAGGATGCCGTGCAAAAGAACTCAGAGAAGTACCTGAGCGAGCTGGCTGAGCAGCCCGAGCGCAAGATCACTCGCAACCAAAAGCGCAAGCATGATGAGATCAACCATGTGCAGAAGGTCCGGGCCCCTTCTCTTTCTTGGTGCCCCAGGAAGCTCAGCTGCCTTTGCTAAATCCCTTGTGTCCCCAGTGCCAAAACCACAGCAGCTCCTACTTGTCAGGTTCCTACACTGCGTCAAGGACTACCTATCTCTTCTCATGTACCCTTGACATATAAGAGAACAGGCTCAGAAAGGGCAAGGGCTTAGCTAAAGTCTCACGGCAAGGAAATGGCACAGTGGGGACTGGAACTTGGGCCTCTTGCTCAGGTAACCTCTTTTGTCTCCTAGTGGCTTTTCCACCTTAGAAAAACACTTGAAATCCAAAGGGGAAGAAGAGAATGTATAATATTGAACACTTGCTGTTGCCAAGCCCCATGCTGAATGCTATGCATGTATAAGTTCAGATCTCATAAACAGTTCAACACCACAGGGATAGTTACTTCTTTTTGTAGTTGAGGAAGCAGGCTCAGAGAGGTAGGCAACATACCCAGGGTCACACAGCTAGTAAAAGGGTGGGCTGGTACCAGGATAATAATGACAAAATTTATTAGCTTTTGAGCCAATATTTTAGACTATTTTAATACATGATCTCACTGAAGTTTCACAGCGACCCTGTGAATGCCCAATTGCACACCTGTGAGGTAATCATTATTATCCCCAGTTTACAGGGGGAGAACACATAGGTTTAGGAACCCAGTCAGGAATTAGATTTGCCAACTAGATTATCATACTTCAGGGCTCAAGCCCTTAACCACAACTTTGACACATCCTAAGAACTCTGGCCATTTGTCCTAACAGCTTTTCCCTTACTTCCTCCTGCTCTGAACCTAAGTTTCTTGGTTTGTAAATGGGGAGTGCAAAGGAGAACAGGATTCATTGAACTCTGAAGGCACTCATTCATTCATTAGTTTTAACCAGTGCGATATTTTTTCATTCTTCTGAGTGCTCATTTGTGTGCTTTGTGGCAGTGTTTTTCAAACTGTGGGCCACAGCCATTAGATTGCCAAATTTATTTGTAGTTATGACCAGGATCTATTTTTTAAATAGAAGAAAAAAGTACGATAAGATTGAAAACATCAGAGCACATTGCACTTTATTAAAGGTAAGTATAGTTTTGAGAAGCTTTTATTTCATATACAAATACACGTTTATGTACATAAACATTACAACCAGTTTACAGTACAAACTGCACTTCATACAATGGCTTACGATAAAGTTTTTTGAAATAACCCATATTAGACCTCTGAAGGTCTTAAGGCAGCACTGTCCAACTGAGCTTCTTGCAGTAAATGGAGATGTGCTGTATTTGCACAGTCCAGTAGAGTAGCCACTAGCCAGATGTGGCTATTGAGCATTTGAAATGTGTTCAACTAAAACAACTGAATTTTGTTTAAACTTAATGAATTTACATAACCACATGTGGCTAGTGGCTACTCCACTGGACAGCACAGGTCTAAGGTTCTCTTAGTTCCCCATCCAGGTGGCACTGGTAGATGTCAGTGGGTTGGATGACAGTGGGCCAGTGGTGGTAAAATCAAAGGATGGATAATCATTGAGTTAGCAATCAGGGTTTTTCAGAGCTACTGTTTAATCTTAAATAAATTGCAACGTTTAAGAAAAGTAATGTTTTTGTAGTTCTTAAATGAATTTGCAGAAGAGGATTCTGTTTAGTGAGAATTGAGATATGTGTCTTAATAAGGCATCTGAGGAGCAAAATTCCCCTCAGCTTTGCATGGATTAGGCATGGATTTGGACAGACTATAGGGGCCCAGCTGTGCTGAGTACCAGTTCTGTGACCTCACCTCTTTGTATCTCAGTTTCCTCTTTTTTGCTGTGCAGGTAATGAGCACTCTTGTCCCAGGCTCATTGTGATGACTAAATGAAATAATACCTGTGGACTGCTTGGCACTTAGAATAAATGGCAGCTAGCTGGTCCCCAAGGGCATGTGACCTCACTTCGTCCTCCTGTTTACTCCTCTGTCAAATAGAAATAAGGCTGTATCTTGGGGTTGCATAGAGGATTAAGTGAGGCCATACAGGCAAAGTGCTTTGTGGAAGGGATTCTGGACAAAATGCTGGCACCTTTTCTCCTCAACTACAGGGCAAGGCTGCCATCCATCTGCTCTGGTATGTCATAGGCTTTGGGTACCCCCTCCATTGTCCTCCTACAGTTTGGCCTAGAAGCAGTATGTATGACTTAGTGCTTGCTTTCTACAGACTAGGAAAGGAGGGGAAAACCAAGTGGGGTCAGTTGGAGTGTATTAGCCACTGCATTCCTGACTTGGGAAGAAGGTGTATGCATGGGAAGAATCCAGTCAGACCTGGAGTGAGTGGGAATGGTGCTGGGCCTTCAAGGACAGGAAAGAGCACAGTAAAAACAATTGCACATGACAGCTGACAAAGCTCTGTCTCATCACACACTCACTTGGCTCATACTCTGTACTAGGTTGAGTAAACGTTTTCTGGAGGTAATGGGAGAGGGAAAGGCATTCAAGGTGGAACTGCATGTGCGAAGGCATGAAGGCTGGAAAAGGGTATTTCTAGCAGTGGAGATTGGAAGGGCTGAGACTGAACAAAGGCTGCAAACCTGAGGAGGCCTAGTCAGTTTTCCAGACCTGAGATGGTGACTTTACAGTAGGACAGAATTCCAGAGAGGAACCAGTTCTGGAGGAGTCAGGTAGAGTTGACATGAACTGACCCTTAACTGAATGCCAGGCTGAGGGAGAGTCTTGTTATTGATTTTGGGCAGTTGGACTGAGGGTGATGCTGCCAGTGAGATGGGGAGACCAGGAGAACTGACAGGTTTGCTCGGAGAAAAAGCTGAGTTCCTTACTGGACACCTGTAGCCTGATGCATCTGTGAGAGGAACCTCTGGGAGCAGTGCTTATCAGCAGGCAGCTCTTCAGGGCTGGGGCTCAGGAAAGAGGTTCAGGGATAGTGGGGAGTTGGCAGCAGTTCCAGCTATGGGCATGGAAGATAGGATCCATTATTTCATATGTCTCATGATGACTGACAATTGGGTTCACCTCATACAGCTGAAGCTCTAATCAACCCAAGGACTGGAATCAGGCCTCCTGACCCTAGCTCTGTTCATCTGGCACAAGGTCCAAACTGGGCATTCATCTGGGATGTATGGGTGGGTGGGCAGATAGGAGAGGAGCTTGGACAAGCCAGCTTCAAAACCAGGTTAAAATAAATTAGTTGTTTATATGGTTATGTCATTCAGGGGATGAACTCTGGCAGACAGGAGGGAAGCTGTGGGTTCTGGGACGGGGGAAGATGGCCTGACCACCCCTTCTATTCACCTGTCCACTGCTCTTTCCTTGCCCAGACCTATGCAGAGATGGACCCCACAACAGCAGCCTTGGAGAAGGAACATGAAGCAGTAAGTGGGGAGCAGGGCTCCTGACTGGGCACTCACTCCCCACTGCTTTCCTTGCCCTGACTGAGCTATGCACAGCTTTCCACTTCCACCTTGTCCACAGATCACCAAGGTGAAGTATGTGGATAAGATCCACATTGGAAACTACGAAATCGATGCCTGGTACTTCTCACCATTCCCTGAAGACTACGGGAAACAGCCCAAGCTGTGGCTCTGCGAGTACTGCCTAAAGTACATGAAATATGAGAAGAGCTACCGCTTCCACTTGGTGAGGCTGGGCCAGGCTGGGGCTGGTGAGAGAGGTGGGCATTGAGATCAAGAATGACTGAGGGAGCAGCAGTAGAGAAGAGACAGGTCCAGGGGAGTCAAGGACAAGGAAGAGCTGCCCCTGGGTCAATAAACCTGGATTTTAGGCCTACTGCTGAGTTTACTGGAGAGACTTTGGCCAACTTGCAGCCTCTTCCCCTCCTGACCTCAGTTTCTTTTTCTGTGAAACAGGGACAGTAATCCCTGTCCTTACTCCCTGCTCTGGTCAACCCAAATGCCACATGTTTATCAAGGTCAGCCTAGTGCCAGGTTCATCAGTGCAAAAGAGGAAGCAGGCAGAGCCCCCACCCTTGGGACTATAAGGTGCTGACAGATGGGAAGCGTTGGTACATGGGAGCTGCTGGGGTGGGGGCTTTTATCACTAGTGCAGTGGGCTGCTCCCCAAAGGGTGGGACCTGAGACAAATGTGTATGGTTTAGGAGATGCCATTGTCTTGGACGAGAGCCCTTCAGAGTTCTCTAGAGCCAGGCTGACCTGGACTTGAAACAATCTTGCTGTGTGGTGTTTAAGCCCATTACTTAGCCTGTTTGTGCCTCAGTTTCTTCATCTGTAATAGAGGCTCCATCTCCTCTGGTGGCTGGGAGGTTTACTCATGTAGTTGGAGTGTGAGCCGAAGGCCCACAGTTGGGGAAGTTGAGAGAAGCAGAGACCTGCTGCAAGACACATGGGTGGGTTGGGGGGTCCGCAGGCAGAGAATCTCAGGGCCTCAAGCCTGTGCACCCCCATCCCCACTCCAGGGCCAGTGTCAGTGGCGGCAGCCCCCAGGGAAGGAAATCTATCGCAAGAGCAACATCTCCGTGTACGAGGTGGACGGCAAAGACCACAAGGTGAGCAAGGTGGCTGAGGTGCTGTGGGTGGCAGGGGAAGCACTGGGCACCTCTTGGACAGTCCTCACCATCACCAGAATGCAGGGGCCAACTTTAGGCTGAGCCTCCACCAGGAAAAGGCCTGTGGGATCATGCTTAGCCTGCTACTTGGCCTGTGGTTGATGCATAGTAAACACATGATCCTGTGGTGCCAGCCTTGGGGAGTGGGTTTCCATTCTGTCCTGGAGGACTTTTCGCCTCATGTGGTAGATTAGGTTTGGGCTGTTCTGGAACCCAGACCGTAGATTGTCATGCCTGAGGTTCTTCTAGAAGTGCATTCTTTTTCTGCCTGAAGGAGAAGTTTGTTTTTTCTGGGAGGAAACTACTTGGTGTGAGGAGAATTCCTGCCTCAGAGCTCTGTGGCTCTGAAGAGTGAGTTCCTTGTTCCTGCAGAAAGACCTTAATGGGGCAGGGTGGGGCCTTTGGGGCCTACATTGTTTGTCATTGAGAACCTGGCCTCTGGGTAGGTCTCACCAAGGGTCCTCATTTCCTATGGAAGGGCAGTAGAGGGGAGGACAAGGGGAGCAGGCTTTTGAGTGACTCCGACTTCAAATTGCCACATCACTGCCTAGCTGGCCTTGGACAAGTTATTTAACATTGTTCCTGTTTCCTCATCTATAAGTTAGAAGTCATGATATTTACCTAATTAGGGTTGTTAGTGGAATAAATGAGACAGGAATGTCTAGTACTTAGCACAAGTGCCTGGCATCAAGGTGCTTAGTAAACATGGACCTATTATTGGTGGATGTGGGTGCTCTTTACAGTTCTATGCTTCTCCAGCTTTGAGGCCTTAGGGAAGACTTCCTTTCCAGAGCCTCAGTTTCCTCCAAAGTAAAAATACTGGGCTCACCTGAAATTGTTGAATCAAATGAGAGTAGATGTTAAAGATATCCTAAACCAGAGGGTCCATTGGTCTGTGCCATGAGGTCCCATTCCTTCCTGATGTTTGTTTCTGGCCTGGGTGGTATCTGAGCCTGCAGCAAGGAGGCTGACGAGGCCCACAGCAGAGTGCATCCAGGCAGGCAGACAGCTCAGGCTTCAGTCAGGCTTGAGGCTCATCCATTCAGCAAATACTTAGCACCCAGCTTCATGCTTAGCCCTGTGCTGGGTGTTTGGGTACACAGCTGTGAACAAGTCAGAACTCACATACCAGTTTGAAACCTGCCATGGACCCTGGGCAAACCACTGCCTCCTCTGAGCCTCAGTTTCTTGACTGGAAATGTAACACTGAATGTTCATGAAGATTGAACTCACATTTAGCACTCAAAAGTAGTAGCCATGATTAGTCAAGCTCTGCCATTACTTCCTCAAGTACTACTGGCTCTCTGGTTTTTAGTTTCCCTATCCAGAAAATGACTCTGAGACTCCTTTCAGTTCCAAAAGCAGCTGTGTAGGGCAGAGCGAGCTTTTCACCATCCCGGCACTGGCCCAGCCCTTGCGAGCAGGGTGGCAGCTCTTACCCAGGCCTCAATGGGGCTGGGTTGGAGACTTGTACCTGTTTCCTGAACCTGCTTCCACCTTCCCTACCCTCAGATTTACTGTCAGAACCTGTGTCTGCTGGCCAAGCTTTTCCTGGACCACAAGACATTATACTTTGATGTGGAGCCCTTCGTCTTTTACATCTTAACTGAGGTGGACAGGCAGGGGGCCCACATCGTCGGCTACTTCTCTAAGGTGCTGGGTTGGGAAGCCCAGGTTGAGGGGAGGATGGGAAATATGTATCAGAGTAGGGGCTGAGTCTCTACGCAGTCTGACCACCCATCCCTGCAGGAGAAAGAGTCTCCAGATGGGAACAATGTTGCTTGCATCCTGACCCTGCCCCCCTACCAGCGCCGTGGCTATGGAAAGTTCCTCATTGCTTTCAGTGAGTGGCTCCTGGCCTGTCCAGGGAAGGGGTAGCTGTAGTGTGGGTGCCAGGCCAGGGCTGGGTCCTCAGGATCCTCTTTTCTACCACCAGGTTATGAGCTCTCCAAGCTAGAGAGCACAGTAGGCTCCCCTGAGAAGCCACTGTCTGACCTGGGCAAGCTCAGCTACCGCAGCTACTGGTCTTGGGTCCTGCTGGAGATCCTGCGAGACTTCCGGGGCACGCTGTCCATCAAGGACCTTAGGTGAGAGCCCTGGTCCCCAGCCCTGTCCGGGGCATGCTGTCCATCAAGGACCTCGTGATGGAGGCTTCCTGGAACCCTCAAAAGAGGGAAGGAAGATTGGCCATGATCCTGTCTTGTTGTTCCCCTTTATCAACCCAGCCAGACACCACAAGGGAACTCTCTCCAGCATCTGCTCTAATCCCTTTCTGCAGCCAGATGACCAGCATCACTCAGAACGACATCATCAGCACCCTACAGTCCCTCAACATGGTCAAGTACTGGAAAGGCCAGCATGTGATCTGTGTCACACCCAAGCTGGTAGAGGAGCACCTCAAAAGTGCCCAGTATAAGAAACCACCCATAACAGGTGGGTGGGGGGTGCCCTGTGTGTGTGTGTGTGCGCGTGCACCCGTGGTGCATGTGGTGGGGGTAGGCATAAGGATTCCTAGGGATGAAGGCCTCCTTTTTGCTGTCACATGATCCCAAACCAGTCTGACCAGTTCCCAGGACTGAAACCTGGGGCAGGCTAATCATTTCTGAACTTCCCTGCCCCCTCCCCAGGACTCAGTCTGCCCTTGTTCTCACCTAGAGGTGAAACCTGGCCTGGGCCCAGAGCAGAGCAGCTCTGTGAGCAGGCCAGGCCCAGAGGCCCAGCCCTGCCTCTCATGCCTCTTCTTCCCACAGTGGACTCTGTCTGTCTTAAGTGGGCACCTCCCAAGCACAAGCAAGTCAAACTCTCTAAGAAGTGAGTGGCCTGTGCCCCTGCTGTTGGACCCATGCCTTCTTGCCCCCTGGCTTATAAATATGTACAGGACCTGTTTCATCACTTCTTAAATAAAGTAAGTTCTGCCGATGACTCTGGACCTTGGAGGAGGGAAGGAGAGGCCAGGAACTGATAATTCACTTCATATCACACATATAGCCAATTATGCACAAAATATTTTACTTCTTGCTCCTCCTGCTCCCACCCCAGATCCAAGCACTTGCCCAGTTCCGGTGGGGGCTCAGTCCTCCGGAGTCCAGGAGTCACGGCTCAAGTGGGGCATGGCAACCAAAGGGGCAAGACGGGCCTTTTCTGTCCTTGAAAACATGATGCCCAGAGGCAGCTGCAGCCCAGGAGACAGGAAAAGGGTGAAATGATGGGGCTAATCTGGCAGAGCAGGCAGGGCACCAGGGCTAGCCCTTCAACAGCAACTAGCTGGGCAGCTGTCTAGTCTTCTACAAACAGGGCCCATTTTTCATAGGTAATGGTCCTAAGGGCTCCATAGGAGCCCAACCAGTAGGCTTGTGGACAGCAGGTAGAAGTAGCCAGAGGCTCCAGCCAGAACCACAGGCAGTAAAACTCCTGACTGGGTTGTCCCAAAGAACAAACCCAGTAGTGTGGACGCAAAGGTTAGAATGCTGCCTGGATTCCCACAGGGTCCAGGAGGAAAGGGTGGCTCAAGTCAGGCCCCACATCCAATGAGTGTTAGGAAGGGGTCAGGTCTATTCCTGGGAACAGGCATCGGTCTTCAAGTGCAGTGTGAAAATCCTGGAAGCAGGGTCACCCCCTGGATGAGTAGCTTAGTGCTCACACAAAGGGTAGAGGAGGCTCAGAGTCAGGCCCAGTGGAAGCAGAAGAATGAGTCCCAACAAGCCTTGGGCAGGTACAGAATTGAAGGCCTCATGGTTGGTACAGAGGTTGCCATCAGACTGGGATTCCTGGATTTGGGGCACCACACGAGGCTGGAGCTCTGCCACATGGTAGTGAATCCAGGAGGCATAACTCGAGGTCAGAGTGTACACACCAGGCCTGTTCGGGGCCCCACAAGCATCGCCCCAGCTCACAATGCCTGCCAGGTACCAGAGGCCCCCCATAGGGCAGGAGAGTGGGCCTCCAGAGTCACCCTGAGAAGAAAAGCCGTACAACAGCTGTTAGTACTAGGCCCCAGGCTTCTAGTCATCCATGCCAGCCCCATCCAGCACTCACCTCCCAAGATGCACTTGTCTCATCGCTTCCCCTGGGTGCCCCGCATTTACCTGGCAGGCATCCTTGCCCCCGTTCACATAGCCAGCACACACCATGTCCTGCTGCACAGAATGGGGCTCCTCAGGCTTGGCGTTAATGTTGTACAGGCAGTTACATGTCTCACGGCTGATAAGTGGCACCACAAGTTGCTGCAGTTGCCTGGGGGCCTGGAGGCTCACTGTGGGAGGAAAGGTGCTTACCCAGGGCTCCTACCCTGAGTCATTCTCCCCTCCCTGCCACTAGACACAGTGCCCACCTCACCTGAGGGAGCCACATGGCCCCATCCAGTGACAGTACACTGGAGACCATTGGGGAAGGAGGCATTGGCAGCAGGGAGGCAGATGGGCCGGATGTAGCGGGAAAAGGTGACAGGGCTGCTGAGTTGGAGGAGAGCAATGTCCCCCTGGGAGCCCTCCTGGTGGTAGCTGGAGTGGGAAATGACCTGTGCCACGGTGCGGACCTCAGCCTCAGGGGTGTAGGAGTCCAGCTGGTGGGCCCCCAGCTTTACCTCGTAATCCACCTTGTGGTGCTCCCTGCAGGGGGAGAGGCCAAGGCTGAGACTCAGGAAATACCTATCATCCCTGTTGCCATGTGGTATCCAACCCCAGATTCTGATCCCAGGCAACAGACCTTTTAGGCTCCGAACTGCACCCTAGTTTTATCCTGTGACCTGTGACCTCTGGCCTTCCCTTCCAACTGTTCCTCTCAGAATTTATTGATACCCCTGGACTCAACCCCAAAACCACAGCTCTGACCTAGACCCCTAAACTTTGACCAACAGCCCACTTTTGACTTCCCTGCCCTGTCCCCCACCCAGCAGGTACCTTGGGAAGCAGTGAGCAGCCGAGAGCACCCACTGCTCTGACAGGAGAGATCCGCCACACACGTGGATACCATCATAGGTGATGCTGACCTGCCAGGGCCACTGGCCAGGGGTTGCACTGCTACCACCTGTGATGCGTGCTTGGGAGGTCATACCGCAGAAGGCTGTCCAGGGAGGAAAGGGAGGGTGTCAGGCTCTTTTGGGGCCCCCACAGTAGTTCCTTAGCCCTGCCACTCCTGATACAGCCCAGGCAATCTGGTTTGGAGCTTGGGAAGTGAGTTCACAGAAGCCAGCCCTACCTTTTCCCCATCCCACTGCTTACCAGACACAGGCAGTCCTGCCCCCATTGCCATCCTCGACCCATTACCTAGTTCAGGGTTCATCAGACTTCTGCCTTCTATCCAGTCCACTCTTTAAAAGTCTGAAGATCTTTATAAACTACAAATCTGGCCAGGTCATACCCCTTCTTAAATCCTTTGCTAGCCCCACACTGCCCCTTAAGATACATTCCAGACTTTCCATGACACTACCATCTACTCCAGCCATATCACACACACAGGGCCATCACTTGTTTGCCTGTAAACCTTGCTTAACCAGGTCACTCTGCCTACAATACCTTTCTTTATCCCTTCTGTGTCCGCAAACTTCTGTTTACCTTTGGAGACATTCAGACGTCAGCCCCTACTTGGCCTGACCTGACCCTGCTGGCCAATGGGAAAGCTTTGTAGATCCCAGGTCCCCTGGGCTTCCCACCATTACTGCTCAGTCACACACCTGTTGTTCTGGTGTCTATGACTGCATCTGTTTCAACTTTACCAACCTGGGCATTCCCAAAGGGCAGGGACTAGGGTGAATGCCCATGTCCCTAACACCCAGCACAGGGCTGGGCACCCCAGATGGAGTCGGGGCTCTATGCTGAACAAAGGAAAAGAACTGTGCTCCCATGCCCTGAACGCCTGGATTCCAGAACAGCGCCACCCCCACCTAGGATGTTGACTACAGCTGGACCCAAGAGCCCTTGACAAAGTCACCTTCCCAGGAGCAAAGGGCACAGCCAGGCTCCTAGTCCTCTCTCCATAATAATGACAATAGCTACAATTCAGTGACTGGTCAAGCAATGGCAGGCCCTGAAGGGGCTTTCACTTCCTTTATCGACATGATTCCCTGGAGGCCCCAGGAGATAAACTTCATTTTAGAGATGAGGGGATCGGCCAAGGACACAGCCAGAACATGGTGAAGCTGGGACTGAAAACCTGATTCAGAGTTGGGTGGTGTGCCTTCTAAGAAGGACACTCATGGTTTGTTTCCCTTGAACAACCCACCTTTGAAGTCAGACTTGGGTTTAAATCCCAGCAATGTCACTTACTAGTGGGGTGCTCTTGCATAAGCCATGTCTGTGCCCTCAGTTTATCCCTGGAACGAGGGCTACAACTGCTATCTCACAGAGCTACTGAGGGGGTAGGGACTCATAGAAGACAACATAGGCAGGTAAGACGGCCCTGCAGAGAGAGGACCTGTGAGTGCAGGCACTCATTAGACACTCCAGGGGAATCTGAATCCATGTCCCCTCCTCTTTCCCTCGCCCACTTCTCCCAGCAAGCCTCACCTTCAGCCCCATCAGCTCCTGGAAGTAAAGAGAAAGAAGGAAGGGATAAGCAGGGAAGACCAGAGTTCCCAGATCCCTTAGCACCTGCCACCTGTCTTGAAGGCTGGTCCCTCTAGAAGGCCAAAGCTGAAGGGAGAGGAGAGGCTGAGAACTAGGGAGGCTGGAACCAAGATTCTTAAGCCCAGGATTAGGGAAGTGGCCCAGAAAAGGGTTAGACCGTTGGCCCTTGTGCTCCACTCCTCCCTGCCCACACATACTCACCCAGCCCGGACCGGAATAATCCAAGTGAAAGCACAAAGGCCACAGTCTCCAGCTGCCTAGGCCCCCAGCCAGCCCTCTGGACCATGGCCCAGGACCAGGGGCCCCTGGGGAGACACCAGGCACCCAAAGGAAAGGACCTAGGACTGATTTGGAAGGCAAGATCCAGTGTCAGGCCCAGAGGAAAGGGATCCTGGTGACCAAGGTTGGCTTCAAAGGCAGGGAGCTGGTACAAGGAGAGATGCTGGGGTCTCAGCAGCTGGCGGTGAGGACACGTCTTCAGCACGGCCTGGCTATGCAGAGACGTTCCAGAGTGCTGGCTCCTTAGGGAAAAAGAACCTACCTGCCCGCCCCTCCCCTGGCCCCGCCCTCCTCACGCTTTTGTAGCCGACAAGGACCTGCGTCCTCCCAGCACAACACCCTCCTCCCAACACACTGGTGGGGTGTGTGTGTGTGTGTGCAAGTGCGAGGAGCTAATAACACACTGGTGCGTGTGTGTGTGTGTGTGTGTCTGTCTGTCTGTCTGTCTGTCTGTCTTTGGGGGTGCAAGTGCGAGGAGCTAATTAGCCAGTCTGAGGGTGGGGGTGTGTGAGGATCTAATCGGCTAGAGCAGCCCCAGGCAGGGTCCCAGACCAGTTGTATCTGCCAGGGCCTGGCCCAGCCTTTGTGGTCCTGGACCACAGCCACCCCTCTCTGGTATCTGAGCTCAGGACACCCGGGTCTGCCCTTGGCCTTACCATTTCAGGGTTTCAGGCCCTTCTGTACAGCCTGCTGCCTCACCTGTGTGTGGTGAGGTGTGGTGAGTGTGTCTGGCAGTACCAATCATCCCACAAATATTTACTAGCACCTACTATGTTCCAGGCATAAGAGACAAAACAGTCCTCATCCCTGCCTTCCTGGAGCTCAAAGCAAAGTGGGATTACAGCCGAGAATCAAATAGTCACACAAGCAATTGCAGAATAAATTAAAATGAGTGGTGGAGAGAGAAAAACAGGGCCTCTGGGGACAAGTTCACAGGAGCTTGATGTAGGCTGGCATCAAGGAGGGTACCTCAAGGAAGTACATTAGAACTGAGACCTGAAGGTGTAAGGAAATTGTATTAACCAGGCAAAGATGGGGGAAGGGTGGTCCCTGTGAGGTACTCAGAGGAGGGAGCAGGTGGCATGGGTTCAGAGAGAAAAGGCCCATGTGCATGTGACTAGACTGGGAGTCAAGTGTGTCCTTTGAGTTTAAAAAGTCTGTGAGCAATTGGGAATGCTTGTTGGCTTCAAGCTTCAGAAGAATAAGCTGAGTTGCACTTCCCCACCTACCTTCCATAAGACTAGGTGTCTGGACCTCTTGAGCCCAGACTTCAAGGCCCAGACTGGAGGGGCAGGGACTTCCTGGAGTGGGTGAGAGGATGGAGGCTGACTCTGGAAGGGGTATAAGCTGGGAAGGAGGGAGCGAGACACTGGATGTTGTAGGTGGGTTTGGGTTGAGGGTGTGCAAATTAAATGTTTGTGGGGAGTGGCAGAGGAGTCACTGACTGGGTATGGGGAGCAGGTGGAAATGTATGTCCCTGTGGAGATTCAGGGGAATATTCTCTTTGGAGTCAGGGACCTAATGATAAGACTGGCTCTTTAATAACCTCTGCCCATTCCTCGATCTCCTAAAATGGTCCAACTTCCTTCTAAGTGTCTCCCTATCCTCTGCCTACTCAACCCAGAGATGGTGACTCCAGCCCCAGAGGTGCCCCTTCGGCACCCTCCTCAGCTGACTTCCACTCCAAGAGCCCCCTTCCCCAGGTCCCCATTTGCCCTTTTTCTGTGCTCACACATCACCTCCTGTATGACCCTTTTCTGACCCCACCAGGGCTGTCCATATGTGTCCTTACTGCACTGGGAGTTCTTCAAGGGCTTATCCATTGGACCCCAGCTGTGCCATGACTTAGTAGTTAGTAGGGAATGTAGCTGAATTAATGCAGGAGGTGCACCAGGGAGTGGTGGGTGAGGTAGTGGGATGTACATACAAGGGACAAGGGCCCATGGTGGGGCTCAAACCCCGGGGGCACTGGGCAGGATGTGAAAGTAGTGAACCTTTGAAGGGTACAGTGTACAAGGGAACATTGGAATGTACACTTTCAGGCATCATTTGTCAGAGTGTGTAGATGCGGGGGGTCCTGTGGGTATAGGTTATGGTAGACAGACCCTGGACATCCATCTCCTGGACTCTTCTTTGGACCCTCATCCTCAATCTTTCTTGCTTTGTGGAGAGGGTGCAGCAGGGACCAAGCTAGGGCTGAGGTGTCCAGCAGGTGCCAGGGATGCTGATTGCATTGGGGAGGTGACACACACCCAGCTGGCTGTCCACCCTCCCCCGCCCTGGGGCAGGAATGAGGGACAGCTGCCACGTTATCAGGGATACATTTCCTGGGAGCCCAAGGCCTGACTCACTGAGGCCCAGGAGGGAGGGGCCCTACTTGGGCTTCCCCCAGCCCCTCAGCCTGCCCGCAGCAATGCCACAAGGCTATGAGTCCGTGTTTACACCTTTATTGTCCGCTTGCTCTGCCCCCAAGGATTCCAGGGCCCAGAATAGCTGGGCACTGAGGCCCAATTATCTGAAGCCGCTGCAACCCAGGAGGGTGGGGTATTTTGGAGGTTCTGGCAAAGCAGCAGAGCTGGTTGGGTCACATTCCAGCCCCGCTGGGCATGAAGTGGAAGGCAGGAGGGGTGGGGAGGAGTACAGGTGACCCAGGGACCCAGGCCCCCTCAACCCTGGATCAGGAGGGTCAGGAGCAGCAGATACAGAGAAACTAGAGGAGAGCCTGAGGCTCCGGCCATGTCTGAGGGGCAGAGGTCACTGCTTTCAAGGGGCCACTGGGGATAGCCACTGGGCGGCAGGAAATGGGCCTCCCCCACTGTCTGGGAGATCCAGGCCTCTTCGGGGACAATAGCGGCAAATAGCTCCCGGCTTCCTCGAACAGCCATGCCCGTGAGAACCCAGGATCCTCCCTGAGTCTGGCACAAGAGTGGAGGTGCTGAGGTCACCTGCAGTGTCAGAGCCAAGGCCAAAAGGGTCTCTTACCCTTCCTCCTGGTCCCCTGCACCTTCTAGGTTTAAGGCATGAAGCACTGCTTGTTTCCATCCATCTTAGGCATCCTGGCCCCTGGTCTTGCCGAGGTCCAGCCAGAGAGGTACTGCTTCTTCCCATTTGGGGCCCAGCACCCAAGAATTCCAACCCTGACCTCCTTAGGGTCCAGATGCCCAACACTGCCTCTTCCCTCCCTGAAGCAGGGTGCCCAGACCCCTGTACCTCACACCTGTCCTCCTGCCCCTCTGCATACAGAACACAGAGAGTCCCAGGGGGCAGAATGCCCTGATAGAGGCAGTGACAGAGTCTTGGTGTCAAGATGGAGACAGCAGCAGCCACAGGGACTGGAGAGAGGAAAGATGATTGTCCCAGAGATTCTGGCCTCCAATTGCCTCTCACCCCAGGACCCAGGGCTCTCACCTCGGTCCTGGGGATCCTTCCAGCACAGCACCCAGCAGCTGGTCCCCAGGGGGATACCCCCTGGGTGAAGGCAGATGGGTAAGGCTGATGGGGAGGGCTCTACCCGGGAGCTCAGCTCCAGGAGGGCCAGTGGGGGCCAAGGTCCCAGATGCTGGGGCAAGTGGATGCTGATGACCAAACGGGATACCTGGTGGGCCTGTGGAAGGGGGCTGGCCCCTGCCCTGCCCAGGTACACTTCAGTATAAGGCACTGTTGTAGAGCCTGGCCTGTTGGGATAAGGCCCAATGTCACCTCCTGCTCTCCCCATTGCTGGTCAAGTCCTTCTCAGCCTAAGGGAAAGCATGGAATGAACCTCCAGAGTCATTCCACTAACTCCTTCCAAATGTCTCTTCTGTCCACAACACTGCAGAAGTTTCCCTGTGATGTAAGAGTCCTAAGGGGAGAATATCCCACTATGTAACAGTCCTTTTGCCCATCTCTCAGTTTTTCCCTCTTGCCCAGGAGATGGGTGAGACCCACCTGAGGACACAGTGAGTGGCTGCCAGGACCCAGCCTGGAGCCACAAGGATCCCAGCGCAGACTTGATATCCAGCCACATGCACCTCAGCGAGCCAGGGCCACAGGACCCCTGAAGGAGCAGGGTCTTGCCGCAAGCCACAGGCTAGGGAGGGAAGGTGACCATCTCAGTGGGAGACCCACAGCTGACCCTTGAAGTCCCTGTCATGAGTCTTAGCACTCCTAGGAGACCCTAAGCCCTAAAGGCCTGCTCCTCACCACCATATTCTGTTGTGGGGGGACAAATCTGTGTCTCAGTCTCCTCCCCCTCAGGGCTCCAGTCCCAGGCCAGCTGGTCTTCCAGGTAGGCTCCCCGAGCCACATGGCTGATCCATGGGCTGTGGGTCTGCAGTGAGTGGAAGGCTCTGGGACGTAGGCAGTCACTAGAGAAGTCTCTGATTCCAGCCAGGAACCAGGTCCCCTCCTCCCGGCACAGAAGACTCCAGTGAGAGTAGTTCTGCTGCAAGAGAGTGGGTGCGCAATTTGGTGAGAGGGTACCAAAGGTCCCGGGCCTTTCCTGGACTCCACGCTCTCCCATACTCGTTAATAATGAAGCCCACCTCCTCCAAGTAGTAGAGGCCCCAATACTAACCTTAATGAGAAATCAGCCCTTCACTTTAAACCTAGAGGTAGTCAGGTCCCTCCCCTAAGTCTCTTAGGACCAAACCCCGTCCCCAACGTGCTGTGGCCCCGCCTTAATCCCGCCTCCACCCCCAGAGCGCTCAAACTTCCTTCCTAGTTCCCCTCAGGCCCCGCCCCCAGCCCCTTGCTAACTCGGTTCCCCAGGCTCCGCCCCTCCTCCACTTCCCCAAAGCTCACCCAGCAGCGGCCCGCCTCCTCCTCTTCCTGGTAGGCAGTGCAGAGCGACTGTGGCGGGTCTCCTGGAGGCGGCACTGACGCCCCCTGGCGGCCATACAGGCAGTGGCACCACCAGCCGTCCAACAGCTCCGCCTCCAGCAGCGAGTTGGGGCCCGGCGCGGGGTCTGGGAGGAGATGGGAAGGAACCCGCGCTGCCGTGAAATCCGCCCGGGCTCCGCCCCACTCCACGTCACATTCCTGCTCACCCCCACGGCCCCAGCGCGCCAGGCGGCAGCGGCTCCCGGGCAGGAAATAGTGTTCCGAGTAGGGTAGGCACACTGGCCGCGGCGCCACGCTCAGGTTCACGGGCGCGCGCAGCTCCAGCAGCGCCAGGTCCGACGCGTCGTCCCATGAGGCATTCTCGTGCGGCACGAGGCGCGCCACCTGCTCAGTGCGCGGGCGTGAGGGCAGCAGGACGCGCCAGTTGTCCAGGTCACGGGGCAGGCGGTCTGAGCTGATGGGGCAGCGGGATGGAGAGACTGGGGACGTGGGCCGGATCCCGCACACTCGGCTCCAAACCTCTTGGCTTGGACTCCACTGAGGATCCTGCGTCCCCGGCCTGAGAACTGCGTGCGCATCAGACCTCTGCCCCGCATCCTCCATCGAACTTATACTACCCTAATACTCGCCCTAGACAGACTAGGACCCCACTTTGGGAGCTAGATCCTACACTTCTAAATGGAACCCCACACCCTTCCCCTCCCCGCCCAAGGAAAGGGCTGGGCTGGGTAGACAGTAGATAGTATCTCAGGCCAATGTGGAGAACAAGAATCTGGCTGAGACAGGGTTTTCACTCACTCCAGAAAGCAGCTGGCAGGTGCCAAGACCCAGCTTTCAGACACCAGCACCCCATGGCAGGGTCTGGATCCTGGGACCATCACCTGGGCCTCCCAGGGCCAGGTTCCTGGCCGTGGGGCCTTACCGCACTCTGAGGGGTGAGAGGCCAGGGTCAGGGGGCATCCTGAACCCCCAGCAGTTTCCACCCCAACTCAAATCTCCCATGTCCAGCTGACATCCAGCAGTCCTGCCTCCTCACCTGGCAGGGCGATGGTACAGTTCTCATTTGTGGGCTCCCAGGAGTCTGACTGGGGCTCCTGGGACTGGGTGGGAAAGGCAGGCCCAGGCGCTGAGCCCATCACCTGTTCCCGTATCCATGCCTCATAGGGAGCCACAGCAGTGAAGACTCCGGGGCGGTTCCTCCTTCCACAGCCAAAGCCAAAGCTGGTGATTCCTGCCTGGAACCATCGGCCACCTTCCTCACAGACCAGGGGCCCCCCAGAATCTCCCTGATGACAGATGACTCAGTGTTAGGGGATCAGCCCAGGGACCCACCAGCTTGTACTGGGCCACCTCATAAAGGTTCTATATCTCCTATTTTTGGCCCAACATACAGACACCTTCTTCTAGGAACCTGCCTTGGCTGTATTCCCTACAACTCTAAACAGAAGAAAGCCTTGTAAAGAAGCTGATGAGCAGCCAAAACCACGAGGACCAAGCTAATGCATTCAAGACTATGCCAGAGGGGCCCACAGGTCTCATTCAAAGCCAAGTGATTCTTGTTCAATAAACAGTTCAAATGAGCCATGTTCTTGGTTTCTAAGTTCACTCAATTGTTAAAGTAAATCAGAGATGTCAGCATTTAAGAGGGAGAGGCTGTTAGAAAAGCAGCAAGAAGGAATAATTTGACAGCAAGTAAGGAAGAAAAACTACAATGATGAGACACTAAATGGTTCTGTGACCATTTCATGCTGAAGAATTGTTCCTAAGTCATCTCTGTAGTCCCGGTCAGGCATCTCTGTGACCTGAGGAGGATCACAGAAGGCTCAAAATCATCTAGACGTGTCCTGTCCAATATGGTAGACACTAGCTACATGTGGCTATTTAAACTTTAATTAAAATTAAGTATTTAATTAAAATTAAATATTCAACTCCTCAGTTGCAATAGCCACATTTTAAATGTTCAATATTGAGCCAATGTGGCTAATGACTACTATACTGGACAGCGTAGATATAGATTTCCATCATCATAAGAAGTTCTATTGGACTGCACTGGTCTAGAAGAATTCAAATTGTTTGCAGATCTCTTCAGGATGGCAGAGATTATGCCTATAGGCTGGGAACCTCATAATTAGGAGGGACCCCGACAACCATCTATTTGAATCCCCATCACTGCCATGTATGCTTGAGTGCTCTAAAAAATGTGTATCAAAAGCAATATAGAGGTTCCTCAAAAAACTAAAAATAGGAATACTATTTGACCTGGTAATTCCACTCCTAGGAATTTACCCAAAGCATACAAGTTCTCAGATTCAAAGACATATGCACCCCTATGCTTACTGCAGTACTATTTACAATAGCGAAGATATGGAAGCAACCTAAATGTCCATCAATAGATGAATGGATAAAGATGATGTGGTATATATACACAATGGAATACTATTCAGCCATAAGAAAGAAAGAAATCCTACCATTTGTAGCAACATGGATGGAGCTGGAGGATATTATGCTCAGTGAAATAAGCCAGGCTGAGAAAGACAAGTACCAAATGATTTCCCTCATTTGTGGAGTATAACAATGAAGCAAAACTGAAGGAACAAAACAGCAGCAGACTCACAGACTCCAAGAAGGGACTAGTGGTTACCAAAGGGAAAGGGTGGGGAAGGGCGGGTGGGGAGGGAGGGAGAAGGCGATTGAGGGGTATTATGATTGGCACACATGGTGTGGGGGAGATCATGGGCAAGACAGTGTAGCACAGAGAAGGCAAATAGTGATTCTGTGGTATCTTACTACACTGATGGATGGTGACTGCAATGAGGTATGGTGGGGGGACTCAATAACGTGGGTGAATGTATCAACCACATTGTTTTTTCATATGAAACCGTCATAAGAGTGTATATCATTAATACCTTAATTAAAAAATGTGTATCATTTGAGGAAGGTTTCTGTGAAAATTGGTTAAAATATATTATGGTTTGACCTTCACCAGGTTATTTGGACAATTCCCTTCTGTGAAGGATTAATTCATTTTTAAAAATAATTATTTTGAGTATCTACAAAGTAACAGGTGTTGTGCTATGGCTGATATGTGGGATAATAATAGCTAATACCTCTTTAGCCCTTATAAAGGACCAGACATTATTCTAGTGCTTTAACATGTACAAATTCATTTAATCATCATAACCACCCTATGAGGTAGATAACAGTATCATCTCTATTTTCCAGATGAGAAAGTATGGACGCAGGGAGGTCAAATAACTTGGCCAAGGTCACACTGCTCATAAGTGGTGGTGCTGGGCTTCTCACCAGGCTGGCTTACTGCAGAGTGACCACTGCACTATACTGCCATAAATAACAGTGCTCATGGTGTTGACAGTCCCAAGTTCTCTCCATTTATAATCTTCATATCCTCCCATCCATTGGCATTCTTGCCCTCTTCTTGCAAATTAGACTCAGAGATATGAGAAAAATGGGATTTGTCTGTTTCTCACACTTTTTCCTATTGGTTAGGAGGGCCAGGCAGGTGCAGGGATCTCCCCTCACCTGGCAGGTGTCCCTGTGGCCCTCCGGGTAGCCAGCACACAGCATCCCTGGCAATAGCTGGAAAGTGAGGTTGAAGGGGCCAGGCTGACTGTAGAGACACTGACAGGTGGCCTCTCCCAGCAGCCTTAGTTCTACTTCTTGTAGCACCCAGGGGAGAGGCAGGGGGTCTGTGGGCAGAACCAGAGAGCAAATGCTGTGAGGCGGGCAGGTTCCCCAGGGCTCAGCTTTGTACCCTCCAGCTCCTCCTAGACATCTCTATCTAGATGCCCCTTGGCATCTCAGCCCACCACAACCTGAACCAATCATTATCCTCTCCTGCTCCTCTCTCTTCTTCTTAGTACATCCTCACCTCAGGAGTGGCCCCTCAGGCACCCGGTGAGAGCTGCCATGGATGGCTGTGTACTTCACAAAGGTGCCTGGCCAACAGAGGATGCATGTGGGGGCTGAAATCACTCAGTTCTCAGCCCTGACATGAACTGTGCCAGTCCTGAGAGGGCATGCCTTTTAACAAAGATACCATATAGAATAGATGTACAGAGTTGCCAAGCATGGTATCTGGATGCCACACTTGACCCATGTCTCAACTTCCCTTCTGCAGTCAGTTTCCAAGTTCTGAAAACCTCTCATTTGTGTCTTCTTGGCATTTTCATTGCAACTGCCCTAGTTCAGGAGGCACAACCTTGGGCCTGGACGACTGGCCCAGCCTCTTCACTGGTCTGATCCCCAACCCAAATTTCACTCATCACGGCCAGAGGAATGTTTTTAAAGATCAGCTCTGAGCTTATCAGGAACAATCAATGGATCCCACTGTCTAAACCTCAGGCCTCAGCCCTTTCCTGAGGTGATTCTGCTTTTGATGGAAACAAAGTCTCAGAATCCACAAATTGGGGTGGGGGATGGGCAGACAGTTTGGACAGAGTTCCTTGCCTCCCACCTAGAATCTGAGAGGTCAGGTGATGGCTGAAGCTGTACATGAAGGCCAACTAGGGAGGTTTGGGGATTATCCTAGGGACCCCTATAGCTGGTGGGGTATGGTAGCCTCAGTCTCATCTTGAGGCCTTCATGGCTCAGCCCCAGCTGCTTTTGCAGCCTCAGTTGCCTCTGTTCCCTCCACTCCAGCTGGACAGCCTTGTTCTTCTCCATCTAATATGCCTCACCTGGGTCCTCATCTCCCCCACATTTCTGTGATGCCAACCTATATCCTCTCTTTCCAAAATCTCTTGTTATGGGTGTCCTTTGTCAGGATGGAGTGGCTCTATTCACTTAGGGCTTCCTGCGTGTTCAAAATAACCCTTTCTTGTCACCTCCTGCTCTGAGACTCCTGCACACAGAGGCTGTGGCATCTCCTCCTGAAGCACCCTCACCAAAGTCCTGGGCACTGCACAAGTCTGATCATAGCAGATGGCGAATAATTTGGGGGCTTTGCTAACATGGGAAGGTAGCACTGGATAATGGGAATGATGGGGAATGGAAAAGCAGTCTATTTCCCCCCACACCTTCCAACATAAGTGTTTGCTTATTTATTGAATTTAATGTTTGTTTACCCACTAGAATCTAAGTCTGAGAAAGTTTGGAATTTTGCTTGTTATGCTCGTTGGTGTATCTCTACATCTGACACAGTGCCTGGCACAATGATGTGCTCAAGAAATGTCTGCTAAATGGGTATACAATGGGGAAATGACAGCCTCTTCAACAGCTGGTGTTGGCAAAACTGGACAGCTACATGTAAGAGAATGATACTGGATTACTGTCTAACTCCATACACAAAAGTAAACTCGAAATGGATCAAAGACCTGAATGTAAGTCATGAAACCATAAAACTCTTAGAAGAAAATATAGGCAAAACTCTCTTGAATATAAACATGAAAAACTTCTTCATGAACATATCTCCACAGGCAAGGGAAACAAAAGCAAAAATGAACAGGTGGGACCATATCAAACTAAAAAGCTTCTGTACAGCAAAGGACACCATCAATAGAACAAAAAGGCATCCTACAGTATGGGAGAATATATTCATATATGACATATCCAATAAGGGGTTGACATCCAAAATATACAAAGAGCTCATGCACCTCAACAAAGAGCAAATAAGCCAATAAAAAAATGGGCAGAGGAGCTGAACAGACACTTCTCCAAAGAAGAAATTCAGATGCCTACCAGGCACATGGCAAGATGCCCCACATCGCTAAACATTACAGAAATGCAAATTAAAACCACAATGAGATATCATCTCACACCAGTTAGGATGGCCACCATCCAAAAGACAAACAACAACAAACGTTGGCGAAGAGGTGGAGAAAGGGGAACCCTTCTACACTGCTGGTGGGAATGTAAGTTAGTTCAACCGTTGTGGAAAGCAGTATGGAGGTTCCTCAAAAAACTAAAAATAGAAATACCTTTTGACCCAGGGATTCCACTCCTAGGAATTTACCCTAAGAATGCAGGAGCCCAGTTTGAAAAACACATATGCAGCCCTATGTTTATCGTAGCACTATGTAAAATAGCCAAGAAATGGAAGCAACCTAAGTGTCCATCAGTAGATGAATGGATAAAGAAGATGTGGTACATATACATAATGGAATATTATTCAGCCATAAGAAGAAAACAAATCCTACCATTTACAACAACATGGATGGAGCTAGAGGGTATTACGCTCAGTGAAATAAGCCAAACAGAGAAAGACAAGTACCAAATGATTTCACTCATCTGTGGAGTATAAGAACAAAGCAAAAACTGAAGGAACAAAAGAGCAACAGACTCACAGAACCCAAGAATGGACTAACAGTTGCCAAAGGGAAAGGGGCTGGGGGGTGGAGGTGTGTGAAGGGAGGGATAAAGGGAAAAAGGGGCATTATGATTAGCACACATAACGTAGGGGGGCACGAGGAAGGCAGTACAACACAGAGAAGACAAGTAGTGATTCGATAGCATCTTACTCCGCTGATGGACAGTGAGTGTATTGAAGTATGTGGTGGGGACTTCATAATGGGGGGAATCTAGTAACCACAATGTTGCTCATGTAATTGTATATTAATGATACCAAAAATAAATAAATAAATATTCATTGAATAATGAAAGATGGACTGAATCAATGAGGCCATGGAGGGAAAAGATGAGTGTGGGGAAGTAGAGAGCAGAGTGGGGGGAGGGGAGGGGGGGAGGAAGAGGGTCCCGAGGAAAGGAGGGCATAAACTAATCTTTGCTGAATGCCCACTATATGCCAGGTGCTGTGCTTTTATTGCAAGGATTACCTAAGGCAAAAATACCTAAAATGCATTAATTACTGCTATATCGGGCACTGTGGTATAAACTTCACATGGGTTTTCCCATTTAATCCTCCCAACAGCCCTATTAACTGGAACTATTTTCCTCAGTTTTCAGAGGAGGAGGAAATGGACTGGGTGAAGTGCTTTGCAATAGAGCTGGGATGGGAACCCTAGTCGGAATACTAAATTCTGGAAAGAACTGGAAGGGAGGGTGAGGAGGTAAAGGGGGGTGATTCAGTAGTCTCAGCTTGAGAGCCCTTGGAGAGGAGGATAGATGAAGAAGGGTAAGCACTGAGCCATGACCTGGCACAAACCGGTCCTCCCGGCCAGGCCCCGGGGTTCGCCCCTGCCCCAGCGCCCGCCCACCGGAGGCCCCCAGCTTTTAGGACTCTCCCCCGAGGTCCCGCCCTGAGAACTGCTTAGTAGGCTCCACCCTGCGATACCACACCTCCAGGGAGTCCACACCTCACTCACCCGCCTCCTGGATGTCCCCCCAGCCGGTGGCCCAGCAGACAGTGCCAGGAGCGAAGCGGTGCGAGGCGCGGGGCAGGCAGACGGGCTGCACAGCAGCGCTCAGCCTGGCAGGTGAGGCCAGGCGCAGTAGGGCTAAGTCGGCGCCCAGTTCCACTCTGCTGTAGTTGTCCGGCACCAGGATGGCAGCCACTGCGCGGATGTGCGCGCCGTTCAGGGGCCCTTCCTGAGAGTGCACGCCCAGCAGTACCGACCACCTGGCCGCGGGCTCCAATGTCCCGTTTCTGCGCCAAGGCCGAGGTGGGAGGGAGTTAGGTGGGTCCTATGGAGGGGGCAGACCCTTGTGGGGGTGGGGTTTCAGAGACAGAAGATAGGGTGAGCACGATCCCAGGAAGGGCGGAGTCGGATCCAGATTTGGAGCTGGCGAGATCGAGGTTGAATTAAGTCTCCTAAAAGTGGGAGGAGTGTGTGCGATTTGGTGGTGGTTGATTGGGGTCATTGAAATTCTTACTGGGAACTTTGGTGGAGTGGTGGGACGAGTCTGCAGACGGCCTCACCGCACTGAAAACCCGGATAGCCGGTAGAGTACATAGCTTAGGGGGAGGGGAGGGGAGGGTGGAGGGCGGGGTAGCTGGGCTCCAAGTTAGGCTTGGGTATGCGGGCTCTATTTTCGGGGCGGCCTTGCCTTTTGAAGGAGAGGGGTTGGATAAGGGCAAGTACTCACTCCACGAAACAGTGAGCAGCGGAGAGGACCCAGGAAGGGGCGATGAGGGAGCCCCCGCAGACGTGCCCACCCTTATGATGCAGGCTCACCTGCCACGGCCAGGTGCCAGGCTGCGCATCTGAACCCCCCGTGATGCGGTCAGAGGGCTCAGGGCGACCGCAGTCTGCGATGGGGTACGTGGAGGTCAAAGCCCGCCCCTGTCCCCCAAGCCAGAGGCCCAGGTAACTCAGGACAAAGCCTGACCCCCACCCTGCTTCCGTTTGCCTCCCTGATCAAAGAACGAAGAGGACCTAGACACTATTTAGTTTCTGGTTGCTTCCACCTCCCTCATGGCCCAGCCAGCATTAACCTCCTTTAAGATCTGAGGAACACCCACTCATCCTTACCCAGATCTTCAGGCTCTTCTTGGCTAGGACTGAGAGCTGGGAGTTGGGGTAGAGAGGAAGATGTTGGTGACTGCTAGTCCCAGACACTACTCAGCCCCCATTTTCCTTCGTTTCACCCCTCCCCCTCTTCCCAATTCCCTGCCCTTCCAGCCTTCCTGCCAGCACCCATGCTACCCCTTCTATCTTTCCTGCCTCTGCACCTGAGTCCTGGAAGGCTCCTGGGATGGGGCAAATGGCTGGAAGGAGGGAGGGCGGAAGAGACTGGAGACCTATGTGCCCTCCCTGACTCCTTCCCCTGAAGCTTTATGCTTACTCCCTCTCTGATGGCACCCAGGACTCCTTTCCCATACACCTCACTCCCTCCTTCTGACGTTCCCCTCCCCTTCCTCCTCTGACACCACGCTCCCCATGCAGAACCCAGGAGTCCTGCTTTCCAGCTCCCCAGATGCCAGGACCCAGGCCCTTGGCATCCCTCTCTGTCCCCCAACATTACCGAGGATCACAAGTGCAAGGAGCAGTTGCTGGGACATGGCACATGTGAGTCAGCTGGAGACACAGAGATGGGTGAAGTTCTCTGCTCCTGCCACAGCTCTGTCACTGCCTTGGCAGCCTGTGACTCCTGATGGTCCCAAGAGCAGCCCCACCCTCCCTGGCTCAAGCCCATCTCTGGGAATTTGAGATCTGGGACTGGAAGGGGGAAGTAGGGAGCCTGAAGTCCCCACCCAGAGCCCTGTGTACATCTCACATCTCTGGAGGCCCAGGGTGGGGGTGGGAGGCAGATGTCCTACCTCCAGGACACCTCTCAGGTTGGGGAGGGAGGAGTGGAGAACCCTGTGGGCAAAGGCAGCAGGAGAGGACAGCCAGGGGCTGGGAAGCCAATGTTCTGAGTCCTTGGTAAGGCAGGGCTACAGGTGAGTAGTGGCCCTTGGAATGCAGGAGGTAGCCTCTCATCAGTGTAACTCACCTGAGACCTAACTTCTGTTTGGGGTGGGGCTGCCCCAATGGCGTGGTCTTTTCTTCTCACACAGCTCTGGTTACTGGAGTTACTGGCCAGATCTGGGACTGGAGCCCTAGGGAATTCAATCCCATCCCAACAAAAGGATCACACATTCCAGCAGGTTGGGCAAGGCATAGGGTTCTGGGAGGGGTTTGGGCACGCTGGCAAGGCCTAAAAAGACTACACCTCTCTAGGTGTTAGAGTACTCTCAGGTGATTTGTCACTTACTCTTTGTATGACCTTGGGAAAGTCACTCAACCCTTAAGTGTATTATCAATGAGTTCACTTAAGAAACATTCTGGGCCTTAAAGAGGAACTGAGGAGAGTTTAATGAAGTAAGTATTTATAGAGATGTGGGCAGAGTTGAGGGAAAACAACATTGTATGGTGATGTACCCTGGGGCTAGCAGTAATGGAGAGCCCTGCCTGAAGAGGCAGAGAATGAAGAGAGGGAGCAGCTGCTGAAATTGAGAGAGCTGTAGTGTTAGAAGACCAGACAATGTGAAAGGGTATCTCGCCGTGACCCTCCTTACCCAGGATGACTCAGGAGACACGGGCCCACGCAAGAGACTTTATTATCTGAAAGAGAAGATGGCTGCCCCCAGAGAGAGGAAGCAGCAACTCGTGGGTGAGGAAGCATGTTTTTAAGGAGTAGGGGTAGGGTGTGTTCTGCATGGGTGATTAGATCTTAAGGGGTGGGCAACCGTCTGGTTGGTGGTGATTGGATCTTAAGGGGTGGGGGGGTCTTAGCACACCAGAATTTGCCTTCACAATGAGAGCACCTTTGATGGAGCCTTTATCAGTGTGTGGCTCAGTCCTGAGGGAGCTGGGAAATAAAAGTCCCCATTTCCCTCTCCTTCTGTTGGGGAATATTTTCCTCGGTCTTTGTCCCCACTGCAACAAAGAACTGAAGGGCAGAGACACAGTAGTGAAGCAGAGTAAATGTTTTATTTAAAGTTACTTAGAGAAAAAGTGCAGCAGGCAACCATAGCGAGGAGAGGCACCCTGAGAGGTTGGAAAGAGAAAGTTTAAAGTTAAAAGGTTACACACTTAGAAAGTATGGGCAACCTCAGAGAGAGGAGTACCCCCAAAAGGTTGGGGGTTCCCCCTTTTAAGGATTCTTTAAGAATGTGACTAAGGTCTGGGGGTGCAGACTTGTTAAGTGGTCTCTGAATACTTAGAATTAGCTTAACACAAGGAACTTCCTGCTCTGATTTCTCCCTGGGATACTGGTGTTTTGGTCTGGGAGCATATCAAACAGACCACCTGCCCAGCCCCCAAGGTGGGCTGAGTTATTCTGTTTGCTAAAGAGTAAGAATCTTACTTCTTTACTTCCTGGGTATTAAAATGCAATCTTTAAGGTGGAATCCTTCCTGCCTTTTACTGTGTTGTTTACAGCTAGGCCTGCATGCTAAATTAGGTGCCTAGGTTCAAACTACTTGATTAGGGTGGGAAGGAAAAAAACCAGCATATAGGTATAAAGTTGAACAATAAGATGGGCCTGCATGATTAACACTATAAAAACATGGGTTATGTTGAGGTTACCCTCCTTTATCTGGAGAATATTAAAACATTCCAGGCTAAGTTACTCCTGGCTTTTGAGTTTTAATTGATCAACTCTGGCTCTTTTTAGTGGACTTTCCTGGCCTTTTTCTCTTTCCACCCCGGTCATCTATTTTCCTGCCTAACCCTTCTACCCTCTGATCACCTGCCAGCTCTTCCCCTATCTGAAACCTTCGAAAATCCAGCTTGCAAGGGAGCCCTTTAAGTGGCCCATAAAGATCACTCTGGGGGAACAGATCATAACAGAGAAAGTGGCATAACGAAAACTTGGAAAAAGCAGGGATACATGTACGTTTATGTTCTTACCAAAATATAAGCTAATAATAATAATTTAACTCTATTAGTCCTGTTTCCCTAGAAAACAGAGGCCTAGACAAAGCCTACATGCTTGATTGGAAGAGTGGACATTAGGGTAAAAGATACCCCCACACATGCAGGTTTCCCCCTCCATCCAGAAGTAGAGCATTCCTATGAAACCTTTCCTAAACTGAAATGGAGTAAAGCAAAGAAGCAATTAGTTTACACAGAAAAGTTTTTGAGCATTCCCAGATCCCCAAAATAACCTCTCTTAGGCTTTTCTAATACTTTAGGATAAATCTAGCTGATGGATCCACAAAATAAATCAAAATAAAGCACAGATGCTCACAGATACAGCTCAAGCTGCAGCATCCTGACACTGAGTGTTTCCTGGGTAAAGGGATTTGAAGGGGCCACCCATGCTGCTCTTGGCGTGCGATGCCTCTGTAAGGGTTTGCTGCAAAACAAATGCTTAACTCTTGTTCTTTTTCCTGGCCTTTTTTCATAAAAGTGAAAATCCTCTTCAGATTTCTTTTGTTTAGTGAAAACAGCTCCAAATATAAGATGAGTAAAAACATCTTTAGTAAAAGTGAAGTGGCATAACGAAAACTTGGAAAAAGCAGGGATACATGTACGTTTATGTTCTTACCAAAATATAAGCTAATAATAATAATTTAACTCTATTAGTCCTGTTTCCCTAGAAAACAGAGGCCTAGACAAAGCCTACATGCTTGATTGGGAGGTGCAATCCTGGGCAGCAAGAGTGAGGAAAATGAGAAGTGATCAGGGAGGGAGGAAGTACAAATCAGGGACTCAACAGTTGCCTGGATTCCATTGTTAATCTTGTTAACTTTAGCTACTCCGTGGCAGAAATGAAGGTGAACTTGGTGGTAACAACTTCAGACTTGTTAACACAATCCTGGAATTTCTAAGCCTCCTCATTTGTAGGCATTTTCCCCTCCAAGATAAAAAACCAGTCATTTGTTCAACAAACACTCAAAATATGAGGCAATGGCCAGGCAAAGATAGGAAAGGAGACAGAGTGTGCAGGTAGTTAAAGCAAAATGTGTAGGTCATGATGACCCTCACCTACAAATTGCTTGCTCTAATTCAGTAGCTCCCAAACATTTTGGTCTCAGTCCCTCCAACACTCTTAAATTATTGAGGAATCCAAAGAGTTTTGCTTATGTGCATTGTATCTATCAATATTTACTGAATTTGAAATTAAAACTGAGAAATACTTAAAATACTAAAAAAAAACACTAATTTCCAAGACAAGCAATGAGTAGTACTGTTTTACATTTTTGCAAACCTTTCTAGTGTCCAGATTAATAGAATACGGCTAGATTCTCATATCTTCTGCATCTAGCTTATTGGGATATTATGTGTCAAGTAGCCCTTGGAAACCTACACTGTATACCTGATATCATGAAAATAGCTTTGGCCTTTGGACCCCCTGGTAGGGTCCTGGGGACCACGCCAGGAGTTCCCAGACCACGTTTTAGAACTGCTGCTCTAAGAAAATAATTCTTAACCATTTCCCATAGACCTGAAGAAGAAGACTTGTTCTTCTAAGTAGCAGTGGCTCACCAAAGCAATGAATCTTGTGGGAGGAAGCAGGAACACTTTCCTTTAGGGAGACAGATTGAAATTTCTGGGGGGTGCAAGTACAGTTTGTAATAGCTGCCCAGGTCATTCTGATAGTTCTTGCACCCCAAGATGCCCTTTCTTGAGATTGCCCTTACTTTAAGATTCAGAACAACCAATATGAGCAGGTCAATGTCAGCCAACAACATCATGATCAAACCACAGTCAATAAAATAATTATATGGGGGTTGCCTCTGAGTAAGAAAGGCAATACACATACACAGTTCTTTTCTGCTCTGATTAGTGGAAGGGTAAATTTCAGGTCAGCTAGTGTATTTGTTTTCTATTGCTGACGTAATTACAAACTACCATAGAGTTAGTGACTTAAAACAACACAAATTTATTATCTTAAAGTTCTGAGAGGTAAAAGTTTGACACTGGTTGCAACTGGGCTCACATCACCCTGGGTATCAGCAGGGCTGAGTTCCTTCTTGGAGTGTCTAAGGGGGATGCCATTTCCTGGCCTTTTCAGCTTTGATAGGCTGCTCTTATTCCTTGTCTCATGGCTTCCTTCCTCCATCTTCTGAGCCAGAAAGGTTACATCTGTCTGAAACTTCTGTCTTCACATTTTCCTCTCCAACCAAAACCAAGAAAAGTTCTCTGAGTTTAAGGATTCATGTGATTAGACTGGGCCCACCTGGATAACCCAGGATAATCTCCCCATCTTAAAATCCATACCTTCAATAGAGCTGCAAAGTCCTTTTTACCTTGGAAGGCATCTCAGTTTCTGGGGATTAGGGCATGAACATCTTTAGGGGTCATTATTCTGCCCTCTACAGCCAGAGAATTGGTGACTACTATGTCACCTGTCTCCCATGTGTGCTGAGGTCAAATTCTAGGAAGTCCCTTATATTCAGATGGGAAAATTGAGTCTCCATTGGCACCAATGTTGACCTAGATCTGCACTAGTATTCTTGGACATGCTGGTTGTGAATACATATTCAATTTGGGCATTTTGCAGTCAGGAGGGTGGCTTATGGAACAGGTAATGTACATTTGGGGAAAGAGTATTGATTTTTATGAATGAAAGTTAACACAGCTCTGGCAGCCACCAAAAAATGAAAAGTAGCTGATGAAAATCCTGTATTATTTGAAAATGAGTGAATTACAATGACTGTGTATTTTATTTGCAATGGGAAAACTCTTGTTTTAAAAAATCCTTACAACACACTAAGAAAAAGACAATTGAAAAAAGGGGCAAAGATTGTTTTAGTGTTCTATTGCTGTGTAATAAGCTACCTGAAAACCTAGTGAGTTAAAACAAAATCCCTTATTATCTCTCATGGCTTTGTATTGTGCCTGGGCTCCACTGGGCAGTACTTCTGCTGGTCTTGCTTGGTGTCTCTGATGAGGCTGCAGTCAGACGCAGTTGGGTCTGGAAAAACTGCAGGGTGTTCACCTGGGATGGTTCAGCCTGTCTCCTCCTCCATGGAATCTCAAGTCTCCCCTCCCCATGTAGCCATTCTACATGGTCTCTCCAGAAGAGTGGCTGGACTTTGTAGGGGTGGCTCAGAATTTCTGAAAGCCCAAAGCTGAAGCTGCCATGCCTTCTTAAGGCTTGGGACTTAAGCTGGCATAGCACCTCTTGTGCAGCATTCCATTGGCTAATGTGAGTCACAGCCCTGCCCAGACTCAGTGAAGGAGTGGTCTACAAAGGGCATGAATACTAGCAGGCATGGTTTATTGCAGGTCAACTGTGGAGATGAGCTACCACAGACTTTCACAGGTTCTTCACAAAAAGAGAATATACAGTGCCAATATGCAGATGAAAAATTGCATAACATCACTTGAAAGAAATGGAAATTTAAACCAAGAGGTACCACCGCATACCACCAAAATAGCTGAAATTAAAAAGGCTGACAACACCAAAGTTGGTGAGGATGTGGAGCAACTGAACTTCTCATACACTGCTGTGGGGTGGGGAGGGTAAGCAGAAAATGGTTTGGCCATCTTGACTAAGGCTAAATGTATACCTGCATTATGGCCCAAGAGAAATGACTGTACCAAAGGCACGAGCACAGTGTAGTGTCCATAGCAACTTTATTCACAAAAGCCAAAATTCAGAAACAATTTAAATGTCCAGTAACAGGAAAATTGACAATTTGTACCACAATTTATTATTGTGACACATTCATACAGTGGAATTCTGTGAAGCAATAAAAAAAAGAATTACTGATATGCACAACAACATGGATGAATCTCATAGAAATTATGTTCAACAAATAGAAGGATCATACTTATACATAACTGAAGGACAAACAAACCTAATTGATGGTGATAGAAATCAGAATGATGGTTACCTCTGGTAGAAATATTGACCAGGAAGGAGCACAGAGGAACTTGCTGGAGTGTAGGAAAGTTCTATATCAAGGTGGTGGCTATAAAGGTTTATACAAATATAGAATTTCATTGAGCTATACCATTAAGATTAGTTTACTTTATGCACTTTACTGTATCATCATGCCTCAAAAAGAGACAAAACACATTTTTCAATTAAGTGAATTGCAAGGTCAGCTAAGGACAAACACTGAACCAGCCCCAAAAATGCTTTCCTAGACCACAAACTTTGATAAAAGGTGGAGCATTACATCAGATACACCAGGGCTTGCATGTCATATAATTTCTGAAAGTTTAGCCAAAATAATGAAACCCTTTAGCAATTGGAGAAACAATAAAAGCATACTTAAACACAGTTGTTGATATTGCATTCCTGATTAAAAAGATAATTTCTTTTTTCAGAATTTGGTCAACAGGTTACTTTTTTCTGAACTGGACTTCTCATTAAAAGGTTGATTATCACTGACCTAGCAAAAAAGACATTCTTCAGATAATCCTTAAAAAACAGTTTCTTTTGTATGCTAATATTTATCAATAAAGCTGGAAAAAACAGGAGGGGAAAAAAGATGGCAGCATGAGAAGTAAGCAGAAACCTCTTCCCAAAAACACATATAACAAGAAAATACAGTGAATAAAACTAATCCCGAAAGCAACCCGGAGACTGCAGAACACACTGCTTACATTTGGGGAAAAGAGGAGACCTGACAGGAAAGGGTAAAGTAGCGAAGCCATGATCTGGTGGGACCCAAGCCCTTCCCCCACCTCAGCTCACAGTCAGGAAGAAGAGAAATGGAGCCGGGAGGGAGTAGAAACCCAAGACAGCTAAACACTCACCCCCGGAGATCTGCTCCGGGAGCATGAACCCACATTAAAACTGGAAAAAATGCATTGTTTCTGTCAGCCAAGCTTTTGGAAGGGGCTGAATGGAGGGAGCAGGAGGTTGTTTTACAGGTTTCATCAGCTAAGTTGGGCAGTACTGCATCTCCTTGTAAAAGGATGCACAGAAATTGGAAGCCACTCCACTTCTGATCAGCTACTCTGTGAAGATTTTGTAGGCAAGGCCATATATCTACCCCCAGAAAGGAATCTGGGGTATCAGCTCTAATGTACACTAGAAGGGGTGCCATTACAGAGCAAGGCTACAAGCATTTTAGTTTGGAAAACTGTTAAGGCAGATGTAACCCTTTGTAAGTTTGTCAGATAAAATGGAGGATGTTCAGTTAAATCTGAATTTCAGATAATCAATGAATGACTTTTTGTGTAATTATGTCCCATGCAATATTTGGGATATACTTACACTAACGATGTTTTGTTTTTATATGAAATTCAGATTTAATTGGGTGTTCTGTATTTCTGTTTGCTTAATCTGGCAATCTTATTCCCTTGGCGATAACATTGTCTTGCTAAGTCACTGTGTTGTTGCCTCTCCTTGGAAAAATGAGACTTTCTGGTGTGTGTTCCAAAATAACTTGAGGTGGGGTCTGTACTGCTCAATGTAGTGACCCTCTAATGGTGATACTTGAAAGACATACTGCCTCCGCTCTGTGCCAGTTGCCTCCTTGACTGGTTGGTTCCAGAGTTACCCCCAGTGCTCTCTCTTGTGGCAGAAAGAATAACTGCACCTTCCATTTCACTCAGCCAGGCACCCCAACTCCTGGCCTCCATCACCTGGTCTCCAGGGACCATGCTGGTACCTGGTCACCATCACCTGCACTTTCCATCCTTTCCCTCAATACAGCTCCTGAGAAGCTGAGGCCTACTGGAGCCAGAAGTTGCCCCAAAACTCAGTACTTTGGTCTCAAATGAGCAGCCCTTATTCAAGAGTACCTTCCTTAAGTGAGATGCACTATATGCAATTTGGAGGGTGACTCCTGAGAAACAGAATAATCTGGGTTTGGGTTTGGGAGAGAGACCCTCTGCCTCTGAAGAAAGCAGCTGTGGGGCTTTCCTGCAGAAACTGGACAGGTGTGGTTGAGCCTGGCTATCCCCTGTGGTGAAATAGGAGACCAAGAGAGGATGGGGATGAGGTCAAGATTTTTGAGAAGTGACTGGAGGCAATAAGGCCCTGAATCAGAGGCCAGAACTCAAGAAACTTTCTGGACCCCTCTGGTAAACATGGGGCATGTTGGGACCTCAGCTACACATGCCATAGCAGGTAGATTGTAGATTGTGTTTTCTGAAGCCTAAACATCTATCAGGAGGGTTTGTATGAGGAGGGAAGCTGTAGGTGACAGAAACCCATTCTATCTTAACCAAAAACTGTAAGATAAATTCTAGCCAAAATAAGCAGGTGAAGAGAGGCAACAAAGGGCCAGGCAGTTTATTTGACCAGGTGATGTTCCCCGGTCTGGATATTACAGGCTGGGGAAGTCACACCCGGTCAGGGAGGTGGGGGCTTTTAAGGGGTTAGGAGAGGGAGGAGTGGGCAAGCTATCCTAGGGGGCATGGAGAGGTATGATTGGCTAAAGGTGACATAATAGACAACTAGAAACTTTTTTCCTTCCAAGAGGGAGGAGGCTGACATCCGGGTCTTAGTTGGCACATCAGAAGGATGGAATTCAGGAAGAGCTGTCCCCTTTCCATATAAGGCACGGATCTTGGGGTCTGGTCTGTTCTCCTTTTATGGTATCTCTCTGTTCTGTTTGTATGTCCTTGTTTTTCCTTCCTCCAGCCTAACAAAAACAAGTACATTATTGTAAGGATATTGAGGGTTTCTCACTGAAACCCAAGAGCTCTATAACATCTCTGACACCATATGAGATGGTGTATTTTTTCCCTACATATAACAGTAACTATTATACACAGCAGTAATAGTAGTGTAACTTCATGTACCTGGACATGATTCCAATGTGTATAAATATGTGGGAGGGGGTCTTCCCACACATATTTAGACCTAGCAATTCTTGAACACCAGCAGGGTGTTGGAGAACTCAACTCAATTTTGATGGTATCTGCCTGGAGACAGCACCCAATTCCCAGGTTAAGGGTTCTGTCCTACAAGACTGCCCTCCACCCCCAACTCCAGATGCCGCAGGCCCCCTGTGTTTCTGACCTACTGGCTACAGATTGGAGGTTCCCATGACCTCCCCCTTAAATTTGATTAATTTGCTAGAGTGGCTCACAGAACTCAGGAAAACACTATGGGTAAAATTGCAGTATTTCCAGAATCTCTCTCCGGGCCTTAGTGCATTTCCATATCAATAGGTGCTTCCAAGGGGTGGAGAGAAGTAGTCCATCTCCATATCAGTAGGTAATTACAAGGGCAAGTGAGGGCTTATCTGGACCTGAGAGGTTGGGTGGAGCCTCTTCCTCAGCCAGGTTGCAAGACACAGGGGAGAGCAGGAGTGTACGACTGCTTGTAAGAGATAAACGGGTTTCTCCCACTTTATTTCTCCTTTTGATTGATTTTGATTTCAAAGGTATCTTGCCCTGGGGTTTTCCCCCTCGGAGTTACACTTACGTTTACCAGTTTAATAAAGAATACCATAAAGGATACATATGTAACTGCAGGAAAGGAAATCCCAGGGCAAAATACCTCTAAAACTGAAATCAGTCAAAAGGAGATATAAAGTTTAAAACCCGTTTATTGCTTACAAACTGTGGTCCAGGGCCATTTCTCTTTCTTGCTCCGGCAGAAGCAAACCCGTTCTTCCCCTAACCTCTCAGGTTCAGATAAGCCCTCGGTCACATTGATATAGAGATGGACTAGTTTCTCTGGCCCTGAGGAATGCCTGTTGATATGCAGATGCACTAAAGTCAGGTCAGATATTCTGGAAATATTACAGTTTTAACCACACAGGTTAATGGCCAGATGAAGGAAGACGTAGGGCAAGGTCTCAAATAAAGGAGCTTTTATTCTCATGGAGCTTGGGGCCTGGATCAGTGGCACATGGAGGTGTTCTGGTTCCCCAAGCATAGAAGAGCTCTCCAGCCAAGAAGCAGGATCAAACTGAGCAAAGCAGGTACAGCAAAGCAGAGTACAAGAGAGAGAAAGAGAGAGACAGAGAGAGACAGAGAGAGAGATCTCAGAGGTTTTTGTGAGGGCTTCACTACATAGTAATGATTGACTACATTGCTGGCCATTGGGTGATCCAGCCTCCAGCCCTGCCCTTGGGTGGGGGCGTCCAAAGGTCTCTCATTAACATGACAAAACACCTGTTTCACATTTAAGACTGTAGTGTTCTCAGAAACTGAAGACCAAATGTACCTGTGTGGGTAAAATTGTAACATTTCCAGAATATCTCGCCTGGCTTTAGTACATCTGCATATCAATAGGCATTCAGTGGTGGAAAGAAGTATAGCTTAGTGCATTTGTATCATTCCTCAGGACTGGAGAGAAGTTCATCTCCAAATCAGTGAGTTATTGCTTGGGCAAGGAGGGCTTATTTGTATCTGAGAGGTGAGGGGGAGGGCCAGTTTTGCTGCTGCTGGAGCAGGAGAGAGAGTGATGGGCTGGACTGAAGTTTTGTAAGCAATAAACATATTTTAAACTATATTTCTCCCTTTGACTGATTTCAGTTTTTAGAGGTGTTTTGCCCCGGGATTTCCTTTCCCCAGACTCACATATGAATGACCAAATATGTACTTCTTATAACATTATATCACAAGCTCCCAAGGGATTAGAGCTACATATGCTGGACTTCTAGACTTGTACTGTCTGCCTCAGAGGTCATTAATCCCATGTGGCTACCAAAATTAAAATGAATTAAAATTAAATAAAATTTAAGATTAATTTCCTTAGTTGCACTAATCACATTTTAAATGCTCAATACTACATGTGGCTAGCAGTTATTACAGTGGACAACACAGATATGAAACATTTCTAGTCATTACGGAAAGTTCTGTTGGATAGCCACTGTTTTGGATTATTTGTCCATCTTACAATAACCATTCCTCTTACCTATTCCCCTGATCTACAGAAATAATGACTTAGCTGCAATTAAGTCAAATTTAAAAATTATCCCTGTGTGGGTAAAATTGCAGTATTTCCAGAATCTCTTGCCTGGCCTTAGTGCATCTCCGTATCAGTAGGTGTTTCCAAAGGGTGGAGAGAAGTAGTCCATCTCCATGTCAGTAGGTAATTAGTAATTACAAGGGCAAGCAAGGGTATATCTGGACCGGAGAGGTTGGGTGTGGTCTCTTCTGCAGACAGGTCATGAGAGACACAGGAGAGAAGTGGATGATTGTTTGTAAGAGATAACGGGTTTCTCCCACTTTATTTCTCCCTTTGACTGATTTTGGTTTCAAAGTTATTTTGCCCTGGGATTTCCCCCCTAGAGTTATACCTTATTTCAAAATCTTCTCTGGCTGCTCAAGGCTCTTATAATTAAATCAAACTCCTCAGTATGGCCTACAGTGCCCTAAAGTAACAGGCCCCTAGGGGGTGCTTTATCCAATCTCACACTATTAGCCATTTGGAAAAACACAACCTCACTTCCCTGGCCAGTTCTTGATTCAGGACAAGTGACTCAAGCTGGGCCAACCAGGACATTAGGAGAAATGGTGGTTTGCCAGTAACTCTGGCCCTGTCCTCTGATTGACTGGTATTTCTCACAGTTCTCTACAGAGGGTTGTCTGCTTTGTATCTTGTTTTTGGAATTGTGTTGGCTCCCTTGATAGTTGACCTTTCCTATAAACGGTCATAAATTTCTGATCACTAAAGTCTAATGTCTTGGTTAGGTGAGTACATGAACCTGTCCAGGGGATGACAGGCCAATTTCTACTCAGCCCCAAACAGCTCCAAGAAGAAGCCATGTGGCTGCCTGATCCCTTTTTGCTATGGACCATCCACACAGGGCTGTGTCTTAGGAGATTTGGGTACAGCCAGGGACCTCCAACTTGATTTCTACTCTGCTTTCAGATTGATTTTTATAATAGGCCATAATTTAGTGACTTTAATTCTAGTCTAGGAGTTGGCAAACTATGGCCCTCAGGCCAAGTCCACCCATCAAACTGTTTTTTTTAATTCTTCTTGTAATGCTTCCACTTCCATGAAATCTTTTTTATTAAGGTATCATTGATGTACACTCTTATGAAGGTTCCACAAGAAAAACAATGTTTATTACATTCGAGTCCCTTCCCATACCCCATTGCAATCACTGTCCATCAGTGTAGTAAGATGCCACAGATCCCTATTTGTCTTCTCTGAGCTACACTGTCTTCCCTGTTACCCCCACACACACCATGTGCACCAATCATGACACCCCACAATTCCCTTCTCCCTCCCTCCCCACCTGCCCTCCCCCACCCCTTCCCTTTGGTAACCACCAGGTCTTTCTTGGAGTCTGTGAGCCTGCTGCTGTTTTGTTCCTTCAGTTTTGCTTCATTGTTTTACTCCACAAATGAGGGAAATCATTTGGTATTTGTCTTTCTCTGCCTGACTTATTTCACTGAGCATAATAACCTCTAGCTCCATCCACACTGTTGCAAATGATAGGATTTATTTCTTATGGCTGAATAGTATTCCATTGTCTACACGTACCACCTCTTCTTTATCCATTAATCTACTGATGGACACTTAGGGTGCTTCCATATCTTGGCTATTATAAATAGTGCTGCAATAGACATAGGGATGCACATGTCCTTTTGAATCTGATAAATTATATTCTTTGGGTAGATTCCTAGGAGTGGAATTCATGGGTTAAATGGTATTTCTATTTTTAGTTTTTTGAGGAACCTCCATATTTCTTTCCACAATGGTTGAACTAGTTTACATTCCCACCAGCAGTGTAAGACGGTTCCCCTTTCTCTGCATCCTTGCCAGCATTTGTTGTTTCTAGTCTTTAAAAAAAAAATTTTGTTATCATTAATCTGCAATTACATGAAGAACATTATGCTTACTAGGCTCTCCCCTACCCCAAGTCCCCCCACAAACTCCATTACAGTCACTGTCCATCAGCATAGTAAGATGTTGTAGAATCACTATTTGCCTTCTCTGTGTTGCACAGCCCTCCCCATGCCCCTCCCCCCACATTATGCATGCTAATCATAATGCCCCCTTTCTTCTTCCCCACACTTATCCCTCCCTACCCTCCCATTCTCCCCAGTCTCTTTCCCTTTGGTAACTGTTAGTCCATTCTTGGGTTCTGTGATTCTGCTGCTGTTTTGTTCTTTAAGTTTTTCCTTTGTTCTTATACTTCACAGATGAGTGAAATCATTTGTTATTTGTCTTTCTCTGCTTGGCTTATTTCACTGAGCATAATACCCTCCAGCTCTATCCATGTTGCTGCAAATGGTAGGATTTGTTTTCTTCTTATGGCTGAATAATATTCCATTGTGTATATGTACCACATATTCTTTATCCATTCATCTACTGATGGACATTTAGGTTGCTTCCATTTCTTGGCTATTGTAAATAGTGCTGCGATAAACATAGGGGTACATCTGTCTTTTTCAAACTGGAGTGCTGCATTCTTAGGGTAAATTTCTAGAAGTGGAATTCCTGGGTCAAATGGTAAGTCTATTTTGAGTATTTTGAGGAACCTCCATACTGCTTTCCACAATGGTTGAATTAATTTACATCCTCACCAGCAGTGTAGGAGGGTTCCCCTTTCTCCACAACCTCGCCAACATTTGTTGTTGTTTGTTCCTAGTCTTTTTTATGTTGGCATCCTAACTGGTGTGAGGTGATATCTCATTGTGGTTTTATTTGCATTTCCCTGATAATTAGCCATGTGGAACATCTTTTCATGGGCCTGTTGGCCATCTGAACTTCTTCTTTGGAGAAGTGTCTGTTCATCTCCTCTACCCATTTTTTGATAGGGCTATTTGTTTTCTGGGTTTTGAGGCATATGAGTTCTTTATATATTTTAGATGTTAACCCTTTGTTGGATATGTCATTTATAAATATACTCTCCCATACTGTAGGATGCCCTTTTGTTCTGCTGATGGCGTCCTTTGCTGTGCAGAAGCTTTTTCGTATGATGTAGTCCCATTTGTTCATTTTTTATTTTGTTTCCCTTGTCCAAGGAGATGCATTTGGGAAAAAGTTGCTTGTGTTTATATTCAAGAGATTATTGCCTATGTTTTCTTCTAAGAGTTTTATGGTTTCATGACTTATATTCAGGTCATTGATCCATTTTGAGTTTACTTTTGTGTGTGGGATTAGACAATAATCCAGTTTCTTTCTCTTGCAACAACCCTAGTTGTTGAAGAGGCTGTCATTTCCCCATTGTATATCCATGGCTCCTTTATCATATGTTAATTGACCATATGTGGTTGGGTTTATATCTGGGCTCTCTGGTCTGTTCCATTGGTCTATGGGTCTGTTCTTCTGCCAGTACCAAATTGCCCTGATTACTGTGGCTTTGTAGTAGAGCTTGAAGTTGGGAAGTGTAATCTCCCCCACTTTATTCTTCCTTCTCAGGATTGCTTTGGCTATTCGGGGTCTTTTGTGGTTCCATATGAATTTTAGAACAATTTGCTCTAGTTCATTGAAGAATGCTGTTGGTATTTTGATAGGGATTGCATTGAATCTGTAGATTGCTTTAGGCAGGATGGCCATTTTGAAAATATTAATTCTTCCTATCCATGAGCATAGGATGTGTTTCCATTTATTGGTGTCTTCTTTAATTTCTCTCATGAGTGTCTAGTAGTTTTCAGAGTATAGGTGTTTCTCTTCCTTGGTTAGGTTTATTCCTAGGTATTTTATTCTTTTTGGTGCAACTGTGAATGGAATTTTTTCCTGATTTATCTTTCTGCTAGTTCATCAATAATGTATAGGAATGCAACAGATTTCTGGGTATTGATTTTGTATCTTGCAACTTTGCTGAATTCAGATATTAGATCTTGTAGTTTTGGAGTGAATTCTTTAGGGTTTTTTTTTTTGAGAGGGCATCTTTCATATTTATTGATCAAATGGTTGTTAACAGTTAACAACAATAAAATTCTGTACAGGGGACTCAATGCACAATCATTAATCCACCCCAAGTCTAATTCTCATCAGTCTCGGATCTTCTGAAGCACAACGAACAAGTTCTTACATGGTGTACAAATTCTTACATAGTGAATAAGTTCTTACATGGTGAACAGTACATGGGCAGTCGTCACAGAAACTTTCGGTTTTGATCACACATTATGAACTATAAACAATCAGGTCAAATATGAATATTTGTTTGATTTTTATACTTGATTTATATGTGAATCCCACATTTCTTCCTTATTATTATTATTATTATTTTTAATAAAATGCTGAAGTGGTAGGTAGATGCAAGATAAAGGTAGAAAACATAGTTTAGTGCTGTAAGAAAGCAAATGTAGATGATCATGTGTGTGCCTATAGGCTAAGTATCAATCCAAGCTAGACAAGGGCAACAAAACATCCACAGATGCAGAAGATTTCTCTCAAAACGGGGGGGGGGGGTGAGGCTGTAAGCCTCACCTCTGTTGATCCCCAATTTCTCACCTGATGGCCCCCCTGCGACTGTGCCTGTCTTAGGTTGTTCCTCCCTTGAGGAATCTTACCCGTCTCTGGCTAACCAGTCATCTTCCGGGGCCATACAGGAAAATGTAAAGTTGGTAGGTGAGAGAGAGGCAATATTGTTTGAAAAGGTTAGCTTTTTACTTCTTTGCAGATATATGCCCAGTGGGTTTTATGTCCAGCATTTGTCTTGAGGGATCTTTACCACTTGGAAGAATCATGATACTCGGTAAATTCGATATGAGGCATGAATTCTATTTAAGGGTTGTAATTAGGAAGGAAGAAAAAAAGCTATAGAAGTAGCAGACAGAAGAAAACATGGGAAGATTGGTTATTTCTTTGACATATGTTTTTGTAGAGTAACTTAAGCATGTATAGGTTTTAAACTACTAATTATATTGTGCACACACATTAACATAATAGGAATACAGTTACATAACCAAAGCAGAACTACAATTACCAGCCATCTCCAGTGAAACCAAGAAAACCAGTTAGGCACCCTAAGCATTTGTGAAAACTTATCTATGATATGATGGATATTGTCTAACTGAATTTGAATAGTTTGAGAAAAATCCGACAGTTTAAAATAACACATTCCCTGGGAACTGTTCACATCCTATATGTTCTTTTAACAGTAGATAGTCTGTAGTCTCAAGATTTTGGAGTGCTGCAACTTGCACTTCTCCTAATTCTTGGTTGAGTTCCGACAGTATAGATCTAGTCAAATTTGTTATTTTACTGTATGCACAGGCCAGCTTAGATATATCCTTCTTCATTCCAATGGCAATTCCAGGAACCAATGAGATGAATGCAGCTACAACTGCAACAACGCCAGGATCTTTGTTGACGTTTTTGATGATCATCTTCTGGAATGACTCTTCCAGAGTATGTAGATGTTGGAACTTCTTCTTAATATCGTATCTTAGTTCGTTTTCTGGGTAGCGAAATTAGGCTTTGATCCTCTGTATAAACACAAACAGACCCTTTGCCCACACTTTGATATGCCCTTTATACCATTGTGAAGAACTTATTGGAGGTCACCACACAGGAACTGCTTTTTTTTTTTTAAGAGAAAAGAATATTATCAGAAAAATGTACTTCCATACCTGATCATCTGACACCCTTTAAATGATAAAAATTAAGGATATTTAAAGCATACATTAATCATTGACTTACAGTTAGATTTATCCTATCAGGGAGTAATCCCCCTTTCTTTCTTTTTTTTTTGGTTATCATTAATCTACAATTACATGAAGAATATTATGTTTACTAGTCTCTCCCCTATACCACGTCCCTCCTATAAACCCCTTTACGGTTACTGTGCATCAGCATAGCAAAATGCTGTAGAATCACTACTTGTCTTCTCTGTGTTGTACAGCCCTCCCCTTTCTCCCACCTCCCCCTTTATGCATGCTAATCTTAATAACCCCCTTCATCTTCCCCCCCCCCTTATCCCTCCCTACCCACCCATCCTCCCCAGTCCCTTTCCCTTTGGTACCTGTTAGTCCATTCTTGGGTTCTGTGATTCTGCTGCTGTTTTGTTCCTTCAGTTTTTCCTTTGTTCTTACACTCCACAGATGAGTGAAATCATTTGGTATTTCTCTTTCTCCACTTGGCTTATTTCACTGAGCATAATACCCTCTAGCTCCATCCATGTTGTTGCAAATGGTAAGATTTGTTTTCTTCTTATGGCTGAGTAATATTGCATTGTGTATATGTACCACATCTTCTTTATCCAATCATCTACTGATGGACACTTAGGTTGCTTCCATTTCTTGGCTATTGTAAATAGTGCTGCGATAAACATAGGGGTGCATCTGTCTTTTTCAAACTTGGGTGCTGCGTTTTTAGGGTAAATTCCTAGGAGTGGAATTCCTGGGTCAAATGGTAGGTCTGTTTTGAGCATTTTGATGAACCTCCATACTTCTTTCCACAATGGTTGAACTAATTTACATTCTCACCAGCAGTGTAGGAGGGTTCCCCTTTCTCCACAACCTCGCCAATATTTGTTGTTGTTTGTCTTTTGGATGGCAACCATCCTTACTGGTGTGAGGTGATACCTCATTGTAGTTTTAATTTGCATTTCTTTGATAATTAGTGATGTGGAGCATTTTTTCATGTGTCTGTTGACCATCTGTATTTCTTTTTTGGAGAACTGTCTGCTCAGTTCCTCTGCCCATTTTTTAAGTGGATTGTTTGTTTTTTGTTTGTTTAGGTGGGTGAGCTCTTTATATATTTTGGATGTCGAGCCTTTATCAGATCTGTCATTTTCAAATATATTCTCCCATACTATAGGGTTCCTTTTTGTTCTATTCATGGTGTCTTTTGCTGTACAGAAGCTTTTCAGCTTAATATAGTCCCACTTGTGCATTTTTGCTGTTGTTTTCCTTGCCTGGGGAGATATGTTCAAGAAGAGGTCACTCATGTTTATGTCTAAAAGGTTTTTGCCTATGTTTTTTTCTAAGAGTTTTATGGTTTCATGACTTACATTCAGGTCTTTGATCCATTTCGAATTTTCTTTTGTGTATGGGGTTAGACAAAGGTCCAGTTTCATTCTCCTACATGTAGCTGTCCAGTTTTGCCAGCACCATCTGTTGAAGAGACTGTCATTTTGCCATTGTATATCCATGGCTCCTTTATCAAATATTAATTGACCATATATGTTTGGGTTAATGTCTGGAGTCTCTAATCTGTTCCACTGGTCTGTGGCTCTGTTCTTGTGCCAGTACCAAATTTTCTTGCTTACTGTGGCTTTGTAGTAGAGCTTGAAGTTGGGGAGTGAGATACCCCCTACTTTATTCTTCTTTCTCAGGATTGCTTTGGCTATTTGGGGTTTTTGGTGTTTCCATATGAATTTTTGAATTATTTGTTCCAGTTCATTGAAGAATGTTGCTGCTAATTTAAGAGGGATTGCATCAAATCTGTATATTGCTTTGGGCAGGATGCCATTTTAATGATATTAATTCTTCCTAGCCATGAGCATGGGATGAATTTCCGTATGTTAGTGTCCCCTTTAATTTCTCTTAAGAGTGACTTGTTGTTTTCAGGGTATAGGCCTTTCATTTCTTTGGTTAGGTTTATTCCTAGGTATTTTATTCTTTTTGATGCAACTGTGAATGGAATTGTTTTCGTGATTTCTCTTTCTATTGGTTCATTGTTAGTGTATAGGAAAGCTACAGATTTCTGTGTGTTAATTTTGTATCCTGCAACTTTGCTGTATTCCGATATCAGTTCTAGTAGTTTTGGAGTGGAGTCTTTAGGGTTTTTTATGTGCAATATCATGTCACCTGCAAATAGTGACAGTTTAACTTCTTCTTTACCAATCTGGATTCCTTGTGTTTCTTTGTTTTGTCTGATTGCCGTGGCTAGGACCTCCAGTACTATGTTGAATAACAGTGGGGAGAGTGGGCATCCCTGTCTAGTTCCCGATCTCAGAGGAAAAGCTTTCAGCTTCTCGCTGTTCAGTATAATGTTGGCTGTGGGTTTATCATATATGGCCTTTATTATGTTGAGGTACTTGCCCTCTATTCCCATTTTGCTGAGAGTTTTTATCATGAATGGATGTTGAATTTTGTCAAATGCTTTTTCAGCATCTATGGAGATGATCATGTGGTTTTTGTCTTTCTTTTTGTTGATGTGGTGGATGATGTTGATGGATTTTCGAATGTTGTACCATCCTTGCATCCCTGGGATGAATCCCACTTGGTCATGGTGTATGATCCTTTTGATATACTGTTGAATTCTGTTTGCTAATATTTTATTGAGTATTTTTGCATCTACATTCATCAGGGATATTGGTCTGTAATTTTCTTTTTTGGTGGAGTCTTTGCCTGGTTTTGGTATTAGGGTGATGTTGGCTTCATAGAATGAGTTTGGGAGTATTCCCTCCTCTTCTGTTTTTTGGAGCACTTTAAGGAGAATGGGTATTATGTCTTCTCTGTGTGTCTGATAAAATTCCGAGGTAAATCCGTCCGGCCCAAGGGTTTTGTTCTTGGGTAGTTTTTTGATTACCGTGTCAATTTCTTTGCTCGTAATTGGTTTGTTTAACTTTTGTGTTTCTTCCTTGGTCAGTCTTGGAAGGTTGTATTTTTCTAGGAAGTTGTCCATTTCTTCTAGGTTTTCCAGCTTGTTGGCATATAGGTTTTCATAGTAGTCTTTAATAATTCTTTGTATTTCTGTGGAGTCTGTCGTGATGTTTCCATTCTCATTTCTGATTCTGTTGATTTGTGTGGATTGTCTTTTTCTCTTAATAAGTTTGGCTAGAGGCTTATCTATTTTGTTCATTTTCTCAAAGAACCAGCTCTTGGTTTCATTGATTTTTGCTATTGTTTTATTCTTCTCAATTTTATTTATTTCTTCTCTGATCTTTATTATGTCCCTCCTTCTGCTGACTTTAGGCCTCATTTGTTCTTTTTCCAGATTCGATAATTGTGATGTTAGACTATTCATTTGGGATTGTTCTTCCTTCTTCAGGTGTGCCTGGATCACTATATACTTTCCTCTTAAGACTGCTTTTTTTGCTGAGTCCCACAGAAGTTGGGGCTTTGTGTTGTTGTTGTCATTTGTTTCTATATATTCCTTGATCTCTGTTTTGATTTGTTCGTTGATCCATTGATTGTTTAGGAGCATGTTGTTAAGTCTCCATGTGTTTGTGAGCCTTTTTGTTTTCTTTGTAGAATTTATTTCTAGTTTTATACCTTTGTAGTCTGAAAAATTGGTTGGTAAAATTTCAATATTTTGGAATTTACTGAGGCTGTTTTTGTGGGCTAGTATGTGGTCTATTCTGGAGAATGCTCCATGTGCACTTGAGAAGAATGTATATCCTGTTGCTTTTGGATGCAGAGTTCTATAGATGTCTGTTAGGTCCATCTGTTCTAGTGTCTTGTTCAGTGCCTGTGTGTCCTTACTTATTTTCTGCCCGGTGGCTCTACCCTTTGGGGTGAGTGGTGTGTTGAAGTCTCCTAAGATGAATGTAATGCAGTCTATTTCCCTCTTTAGTTCTGTTAGTATTTGTTTCACAAATGCTGGTGCTCCTGTGTTGGGTGCATATATATTTAGAATGGTTATATCCTCTTGTTGGACTGAGCCCTTTATCATTATGTAGTGTCCTTCTTTATCTCTTGTTACTTTCTTTGTTTTGAAGTCTATTTTGTCTGATATTAGTACTGCAACCCCTGCTTTCTTCTCACTGTTGTTTGCCAGAAATATGTTTTTCCATCCTTTGACTTTTAGTCTGTGCATGTCTTTGGGTTTGAGGTGAATTTCTTGTAAGCAGCATATAGATGGGTCTTGCTTTTTTATCCATTCTATTACTCTGTGTCTTTTGATTGGTGTGTTAAGTCCATTTACATTTAGGGTGACTATTGAGAGATATGTACTTATTGCCATTGCAGGCTTTAGATTCGTGGTTACCAAAGATTCAAGGTTAGCCTCTTTCATATCTTACTGCCTAACTTGGCTCGCTTATTGAGCTGTTATATACACTGTCTGGAGATTCTTTTCTTCTGTCCCTTCTTATTCCTCCTCCTCCATTCTTCATATGTTGGGTGTTTTGTTCTGTGCTCTTTTTAGGAGTGCTCCCATCTAGAGCAGTCCCTCTAAGTTGCCCTGGAGAGGTGGTTTGTGGGAAGCAAATTCCCTCAGCTTTTGCTTGTCTGGGAATTGTTTAATCCTGCCATCATATTTAAATGATAGTCGTGCTGGATACAGTGTCTTTGGTTCAAGGCCCTTCTGTTTCATTGCATTAAATATATCATGCCATTCTCTTCTGGCCTGTAGGGTTTCTGTTGAGAAGTCTGATGTTAGCCTGATGGGTTTTCCTTTATAGGTGACCTTTTTCTCTCTAGCTGCCTTTAAAACTCTTTCCTTGTCCTTGATCCTTGCCATTTTAATTATTTTGTTTCTTGGTGTTGTCCTCCTTGGATCCTTTCTGTTGGGGGTTCTGTGTATTTCCGTGGTCTGTTCGATTATTTCCTCCCCCAGTTTGGGGAAGTTTTCAGCAATTATTTCTTCAAAGAGACTTTCTATCCCTTTTCCTCTTTCTTCTTCTTCTGGTACCCCTAAAACACGAATATTATTCCTTTTGGATTGGTCACATAGTTCTCTTAGTGTTGTTTCATTCCTGGAGATCCTTTTATCTCTCTCTATGTCAGCTTCTATTCGTTCCTGTTCTCTGGTTTCTATTCCTTCAATGGCCTCTTGCATCTTATCCATTGTGCTTATAAATCCTTCCAGGGCTTGTTTCACTTCTGTGATCTCCTTCCTGACATCTGTGATCTCCCTCCGGACTTCATCCCATTACTCTTGCATTTTTCTCTGCATCTCATCCCATTGCTCTTGCATTTTTCTCTGCTTCTCTGTCAGCATGTTCATGATTTTTATTTTGAATTCTTTTTCAGGAGGACTGGTTAGGTCTGTCACCTTCTCAGGTGTTGTCTCTGTGATCTTTGTCTGCCTGTAGTTTTGCCTTTTCATGGTGATAGAGATAGTTTGCAGAGCTGGAATGAGTGATGGCTGGAAGAACTTCCCTTGTTGTCGGTTTGTGGCCTTCCACTCCTGGGAGAACAGCGACCTCTAGTGGCTTGTGCTGGGTAGCTGCACACAGACAGGGCTTCTGCTACCTGCACAGTTGCTATGGAGTTTATATCCACTGTTGCTGTGGGGGTGACCTGGCTCGGGCTGCTGCTCCAAAATGGTGGAGCCCCGTTGCTGGGAGCTAGCAATCATTTCTGCAGTAAGGCAGAGTTGCTCTCCTAGCCAAATCAATATAGTTCCTGCAGTCAGATTGCTAAGCAACGTTTCCTCCTCTGTTCTTTCCACTGGCCTTCTAACCCTGCCAAACTCCTGCTTCTCAAGAACACCCGCTGCCCCAGGGGAAAGCCCCACCCTTAAACCTCCCTCCCAAGGGCCCCCACCCACAAGATGGCAAACTTCCTGCTTCTCTTCTGGGTCCTCGGTTCCCGCTGGCGCCACCTGAAGCCCAATCACCTCTCTACACGTTCCCGCTGGTGCCACCTGAAGACCAATCACCTCTTTACATATATTTTCATCACAACCTATATAAATTGCACCTGAGAAAAATAAAATTGGTCAGCTTGATCAGACATCCTGTCTTGCTGTCTGTTCTTTGTGTCTCTTGCCTCTTCATTCTCTCCTCTAGGTCATCGAACCCCGTTGATAGTCCTGCAGGTCGGGACAACTGGCGCTCAACATGGGGCCCGACAGACCGGAGAGGCGAGAACATCTCCCCCAGGAGGGTGGGGGTGGGCCCACCCATGAAAGGAGGTGTCTGCAGCTACAAGACCCTTGCCAGAGTCTCCACATTCTGAACCCGGCATGAGAGAGACTCATATATACTCAATCAGCGATGGATTTGAGAAGGTAAGTCATGGGGCAAGCATCCTCGCAAGAAGATTTGTTTATAGCCGGACTCAAAGAGTCCCTCAGGACATGAGGAACAAGGGTTAAGAAAAAAGATTCGAAACGTTTTTTAGCCTTTATTGAAAATGTGTGTCCCTGGTTCCCTCAGGAAGGGACCATTAGTGAAAAGAAATGTTGACAAGTAGGCGATTGCCTTCAAGACTATTACAGAGTTTTTAGTCCAGAAAAAGTACCTGTGTCAGCATTTAGCTATTGGAATCTTATTAATGATATCTTGCGTGTTCATCGCGAGTGGCCCGATTTACAAAAAGTTGTCATTGAGGGAGAAAAAACCATGAGATCCCGCTCTCGTCCCCCCTGCGAGGCTTCTCGGCCAGCCTCCCCTTCTCTCAAAGAACATCCTTCAGATTCCGCTGCAAACCCCTCTCAAATATCGGACAGACTCCCACCTTTACCGACTGTCGAGTCTCTTTCCCTGTCACTGACGGAAAAAGTTTCCTCCCCTAATAACTCCAATGACTCCCGTCCTCTCCGTGCTATCCCTCCCCCAAATATTTACCTTAGCCTCATCAACTTAAGTCCTGCTGAGCCCCTTGATCCCGCTGATGAAGCCACTTTAGAAGAAGAGGCAGCGCGTTATAACAATCCTGACTGGCCACCTAAGGCCACTACCATCGCCCTTGCCTCTGCACTTCACCCACAAGCAGTAACCTTACCACCCTTCATTCCCCCGCCCCTGTTCATGACCAAATGTTTCCCACCTTCTCCTCTCTCTCCTGTGAGCATTTACATGCTGCAAATGACCTCTCAGTCCTCAGGCAGATGGTCAAAAATAGAAAAGTACAAATCCAACTCCTACAAGCCATTCGCGACCTAGATCAAGAGCTCTCCAATCTAACCCATTTAACCCACACCCCAAATTCTTCCTCTAAAAGTACTCCGCCTCCCTCAAAATCACTTTTTCACAAAACAAAAAAATCGCCCAACCCTGTCCTGACTTTTCCTGTCTCCCTATGGAGTGGGGTTTCTATTCCCCGGAGCCCCTCCCCTAAGTTATTTGACCCCGATAACCCTGAAGAAGAGAGCACTGATCCTGATATGAGACAAGAAAGTCCCGTGAGTACTACTCTTGATGATAGAGCCCAGAGAGATTCATGGCACGACGATGGAGATGACCATCTAAACGATAGCCCTGAAGACCGAGCCGAAAGAGGCCCATGTCCTAGCGACAGGCCTCCAGGGATGAGAGACCCAGCCCCTATAAAAAGAACATCCTTTTCACCCCTAGATATCCGAGCTCTAGAGAAGCTCAAGTCAGCTGTTTCCAATTATGGACCTACCGCCCCATTTACTCTAGCTCTGTTAGAATCTATCACCAATGATTGGCTTACCCCAAATGAATTCCATCAGCTTGCTCGCGCAGCCTTAAACAGGGGAGACTTTGTTCTTTGGAAAGCCGAGCTTGCCGAATTCGCTAAAGAAATTGAAAGTAAAAATCTTACCCAACCCAGTTCCCGAGACTGGACAGCAAAAAGAATTTTAGGTGAAGCTCCTTATAACACTCTAGCAGTCCAAGCATGCTTTCCCACAGGCCTCCTGGCTCAAGTCAGACAAGCTGGCCTCGGAGCTTGGAAAAAGTTACCCCTAGAGGAGCCGCTACTGCCACTCTTACTAAGATATGGCAAGAAGCAGACGAGCCCTATAGCTCTTTCATCAGCCGCCTTACGGAGGCAGTTGAGCGCATGTTCGGAATCCAAGAGCCCAACAACCCCTTTATTAAACAGCTGGCTTTTGAGAATGCTAATCCAGTCTGTCAAGACCTGCTTCGGCATCATCGCAAAGAGTCAGTGTCCGACTTTGTGTGCCTCTGCGCAGGTGCCGGAACTAGTCATGCCATTGGACTGGCTATTGGAGTTGCCTTGCAAAGGGCAGGCATTGGCTCAACACAAAAAACTTGCTTTAATTGCAAGCAGCCTGGTCATTTTGCCAAAGATTGCCCACAGCCTCAAAACCCTTGGCCTCCCAATTCTGGCCTTAATCTGCCCCTTCCTAGCGATTCTGGCAACACCCCTAAACCAACTAATCCATCCCCCCCCTCCACCCCTTGTCCCAGATGTCAAAAAGGATACCACTGGGCCAAAGAATGCCGGTCAAAAACCGATATACAAGGTCTGCCCCTCCCTTTTAGGAACCAGGAAAACCCCTTCAGGGGGCAGCCGCCGGCCCCCCTGCAGAAGATGCACCCCGGAGCAACTGGGTTCATCCCCTCGACAGTAACCCAAAATCAATTTCAGACCTCTGAAGAGCCACAAAAAACAGCCCAGGATTAGACCTCTGTTCCACCACCAGTACAATATTGACTCCAGAAGAAGGGACAAAGCTTCTACAGATGGGCATCCGAGGGCCCCTCCCCTCTAACACTTTCAGCTTAATTCTGGGACGTGCTTCAGCCTCCCTAAAAGAGCTTCAAATACACCCTGGAGTAATTGATCCAGATTTCAAAGGAGAAATTCAGATCCTAGCCTCCACTCTTAAGGGCCCTCTATATATTCCTGCAGAATATACCCTTGCCCAACTTCTTCTCCTACCCCTTATCCCTTCCTCCAATAAGTGCCTTAAAGAGCACTGTGAAACGAGTGACATAGGCACCACAGATGTCTATTGGACTCAACAAATTATGTGTGCCCGGCCCATGCTAACTCTGTCCTTAAATGGGAAAGCCTTTCAAGGCCTCCTAGACTCAGGAGCAGATGCCACTGTTATTGCCAAAGAGCAGTGGCCCCCTTCCTGGCCCCTTACAAACTCCACCACCCACCTACAGGGAATCGGATAGTCACAAAACCCTCAAGTTAGTTCCCAGTCCCTTCATTAGTCAGATCAAGAAGGGAATTCAGGGACAGTTATTCCTTTTGTAATTCCTAGGGTTCCAGTCAATTTGTGGGGATGAGACATTCTCTCTCAAATGAATATTATTATGTGTAGCCCAAACAAGTTAGTGACCAAGCAAATGCTGACACAAGGCTACTTGCCTGGCCAAGGGCTAGGAATGAATGCACAAGGTATTAGAACTCCTGTGACCATCATATCAAATACTAAAGAGAAAGGGACTAGGATTCCCTTTCCCCTAGAGGCCACAATCATACCTGTACCCCAGCAGTATGCTGATAAAATAACATGGAAAACAACCGAGCCTGTCTGGGTTGATCAGTGGCCTCTGAATGCAGAAAAACTACATGCAGCCATGCAGCTCATACAGGAGCAGCTGGTAGCAGGCCATATCGAACCTTCCAATTCTCCTTGGAATACCCCCATTTTTGTCATCGCAAAAAAAATCAGGCAAATGTAGGCTCCTACAAGACCTTTGAGCCATTAATAAAGTTATGGTCCCTATGGGTGCCTTGCAGCCTGGCCTCCCGTCCCCTGCTGCTATACCCATAAACTATTATAAGATTGTTATAGACCTGCAAGATTGCTTCTTTACTATTCCTCTCCACCTAGATGATAGTATCCATTTTGCCTTTAGCCTTCCCCAGATCAACTTTAACAAACCAATGCCTAGGTATCAATGGCGTGTTCTTCCCCAAGGTATGGCGAATAGCCCTACCTTAGCCCAAAAATTCGTAGCCCGAATTCTAGACCCCGTTAGGAGACAATGGCCTCATATTTACTTCCTTAATTACATGGATGACATACTTATTGCTTCCCCCGACGGAGCTCAAGGCATTGCCTGTTTCCAACACCTCCTAGAAACCCTTGAAGCCTCCCACTTGAAAATTGCTCCCAATAAAATTCAGTTTTCCTAACCCTATACTTACCTAGGCTATAGCCTCCGAGCTCACCGAATTTTCACACCTAACATAGAGCTCCACACTTCTTCCCTTAAGACGCTGCATGACTTTCAAAAATTGTTAGGCAACCTACAGTTTTTAAGGCCATACCTAAAACTTCCCCCTGAAAGTTTAACTCCCTTAAACAATTTACTGGCAGGCAACTCGCATCCCCTCTCCCCCCACACCCTAATGCCCCTAGCAGTTGCTGCTATAGAACAGATAAATCAAGCTATCTCTCTACAAACCTCCTTTCAGATTGACTACTCCTCTCCTTTATATCTTATCATTTGTGCCACCACCCATGCTCCAGTAGGAGTTTTTTGGCAGTCAGCCAAGACCCTTGAACAACAAGGCAAGCCTCTTCTTTGGGTCTACCTCTCCAGCAAACCTGTGAACGTTCTAACACCTTACTTTTCCCTAGCTGCCTCTGTTATTATAAAAGGAAGAAAACTAAGCAGACAGTATTTTGGTAATGATCCCGATATCCTTGTTGTTCCATATACTACAGAGCAGATAGATTAGTTGCTACAAACCAACGATGACTGGGGTATCGCTTGTGCCTCCTTTGCTGGGACCATAGATAATCATTATCCCATTGACCCTTTAATCCAGTTTAGTAGACTACATCCCCTAGTTTTCCCCAAAGTTACCTCCCCCTCTCCTTTGCGAGAAGCCCTCCTCGTCTTCACAGATGGCTCAGCAACAGGGCGGGGAGCATATGTTATTCAAGATAAAACCCCCGTCTCCCTGCCCACTCCCTTTTCATCCGCCCAACTTGTTGAACTTTACGCAGTCCTCCAAGTGTTCCAACCACTCTCTAATACCCCTTTCAATTTCTATACAGATAGTTCCTACATAGCCCACTCAGTACCTCTCCTAGAAACCACTCCCTTTATTAAACCTTCCTCCAATGCCGCTGATCTGTTTAGACAAATTCAATATCTCATAGTCCGATGCTCCAACCCCTTTTTTATTGGCCATTTGCGGGCTCACACAGGACTCCCTGGCCCTCTTTCAGCAGGCAATGCCCTTGCTGACCAGGCCACCCGTACCCTTCCCTTAATAGCGCCAGCTTTCAGCGGTGCACCCCTAACTCAAGCTCAGCATGCTCACTCGCTCCACCACGTTTCAGCAAATACTCTGCGGCTCATGTTCAAAATTACCAGAGAGCAAGCCCGAGAAATTGTCAAAAGATGTAATGACTGTGCTCCACATCTTCCTGTCCCTGAACCCTCGGGGCCTAATCTCAAATGAAATTTGGCAAATGGATGTCACTCATTTCACCCCCTTTAAAAAGATGAAATACCTCCATGTTACTATAGATACCTTTAGTGGTTTTATCTTTGCTTCGCCCCTTACCGGAGAGGCTTCTAAAGATGTCATTACCCACACCTTGCGCTGTTTTACAGTGCTAGACAAGTCAAAGATAATAAAAACTGACAATGGGCCAGGTTACACAGGAGCTAAATTTCAGTGCTTCTGTTCTGACTTCCAGATAAAACGTATCACAGGCATCCCATATAATCCCCAAGGACAAGGAATTATAGAGCGAGCTCATCAAACTCTTATAAACACGCTCTCCTGCCTCAAGAACAATCCCCTCCTGTATACAACTATCAGCCCCCATAATCAACTTAGTCATGCCTTGTTTGTCATTAACTTCTTGACGCTCGACTCCCACAGACGCTCAGCTGCTGTTCGGTTATGGCACCCAAAAACCAATGAACTTCAAGCGTTAGTAAAATGGAAAGATCCACTGACCTTCGCATGGAAAGGTCCCGACCCCGTTATTATCTGGGGCCGAGGGTCCGTCTGCATTTATGAGCAGCAAAACTCCGAGCCTCGATGGCTCCCTGAAAGGCTAGTTAAAACCGCTAACTTACCACAGTCCAGACTGGAGCTCCCATCTCCGCCTGAGACAAATTCTCTTTCCATTGCGGATGCAGTCGCCAAAAGTCCTCATCCTCCTGATCATGACCACAGCTCTGAGCCATCAGCCAGCGCCTAAACCCATGAGATCCTGACACTTTCCCTGGAACTACACCTGGATAGTGCTTTCTGAAAGAGGAGATGTTGTTTGGTCCTGCTCTCAAACCTCGCCAGACGTCTGGTGGCCAAGTGTTTTACAACCTGATCTTTGTAAGTTAGCCCTGGGAGCAGGGGCCCCCTGGGGAATAGAACACCTTCTAGACCAGAGTTCCGGCCCAATATCTTCTGGAAAGATCATGTAGCCATGCCAGGTTGTTCAGATTCTGGGCGCCGGTCAGTTCTTAGGTCATATTCTTTTTATGTCTGCCCCGGGCAACACCGACCCCATGAACTCCTCCATAAATGCGGAGGCAAAACAGATTTTTATTGTGCTTCATGGGGGTGTGAGACCATGAGAGATACCTATTGGAAGCCATCCTCTTCCTGGGATTACATTATAGCCAGAGCAAATTACTCCCACAGTCCGTTTGTGAACAGGCGTCCATTCAAGAATCCTCAGTACCCTGAGGCCCTCCCAGAATGCGAGCACACATACAGTGCTACTAGAGGTTGGTGCAACCCTCTTTCAGTCACATTCACCGAAACAGGGAAAAAAGCCTCCAGCTGGACACAAGGATATACTTGGGGTCTTTGCTTATATAAAGAACATTATGATGAAGGCATCACCTTTACTATTAAACTTCTTAAAGAGTTCCCTGCCACCCCTTCTGCTGCTATAGGCCCAAATACAGTCCTAGGTGGGAAGCACCCTCCCCCACTGAAGCCTTCCACCCTCTCGCCTAACCATAGCTTCACAACTAGCAGTCTTAAACCCTCCCCTACACCGCCAGTGTCCACCCTAGCGAGCTCTAAAGACCTTGTCCTCACCCTTATAAATCAAACCTTCCTTAGTCTTAATTCCTCCACTCCCGAGCTTACTGCCGAATGTTGGTTATGTTACCACTCTTCCCCCCCTTTTTATGAAGGTGCCACCATCCCTGGCAACTTCTCCACCTCCAATGATACCTACAACTGCTGTTGGAAACGCGCTAGTTGGGAAGGCCTAACCTTAGCCCAAGTAGTCGGTAACCAGACTTGTATAACTAACACTCTTCAAAAGATCCCTCATGAGTACACCCACCTCTGTCGAGAAATCTTCTCCATTGGACAGGGACCCCAATTTATAGTTCCCCCCAATGATACCTGGTGGGCCTGCTTAGACGGAATCACCCCCTGTGCCTACAATCCCATTTTACAAGAGCATGGATTTTGTGTTCTCATAAAAGTTATACCCAGGCTCATTTGCTACCATCCTGATGAGTTCTTCCATATCTGGGAACAATCTTCAGACCCTTCCCTCCCTGCTCCCACCGAGAACCCATTACTGCTGTTACTATCGCTGTTCTGCTCAGCCTAGGGACTGTAGGTGCAGGCACAGGCATATCTTCTCTGCTTCTTTCTAACTCCTGCTATCACAAGCTCAGTGCCACTATAGATCAAGATATCCAAGAATTGCAGAAAGGAATCTCTGACCTGACAGATTCCATCGCGTCCCTCACTGAAGTAGTTCTACAAAACCGCAGAGGGCTAGACCTACTCTTTCTGCAGCAAGGTGGGCTTTGCGCCGCCTGAAAGAAGAGTGCTGCTTCTATGCTGATAAAACAGGAGTAGTTAGAGATAGTATGAAAAGAGTTAGAGAAGGGTTAGAAAAAAGAAAGAAAGAAAGAGAGCAAGATGAAAGTTGGTATAAAAATTGGTTTTCAGCCTCCCCATGGCTTACTACTCTCTTGCCCTCTCTCCTAGGCCCCCTCATAGGATTGATATTGCTCTTGTCTTTTGGCCCTTGGGCTCTTAAACATTTGATGAGCCATATAAAGAGACAAATAGATACCCTTGTTGGCAAACCTATCCAAGTCCACTATCACAAACTAGCTCGTGAGAGTGATGACGACGACAAAGCACCCCCCTCTAGCTCTTCTCAGCAAAAGTAAGCACCAGCGCGACCCTTCCAGGAGTCTCTGAGTGCCGGTTGAGTACTAAGGGGGATGTGAGGCAAAGCACTGCAAAGGAAAGGCTAACGCCTGCCCTGGGTTCCTTGAGGGACATACCTGATTGCATAGAGGTTTGTGTCCTGCATCCTCCTCTCCTCAGGAAAAAGACACCTTGCGCTTAATAGAGAAACTCTTTCTCTTCAGCAGAGCCTGTAAGACTAAGAGTCCTCTTCACGCACCAGATATCCACTGAGGATCAGGCCCCTGTCCCCGCCCCTTAGCCTGCTCAACCAAAATCGTCTTAATTTTTAATAAAGAAAGGGGGAGATGCTGGGAGTGAGTGTATGGACTTTTAAGCAATGCTAGTTATGTAAGTCTTAAGACAACAGCAATCATTTCTGCAGTAAGGCAGAGTTGCTCTCCTAGCCAAATCAATATAGATCCTGCAGTCAGATTGCTAAGCAATGTTTCCTCCTCCGTTCTTTCCACTGGCCTTCTAACCCTGCCAAACTCCTGCTTCTCAAGAACACCCGCTGCCCCAGGGAAAAGCCCCACCCTTAAACCTCCCTCCCAAGGGTCCCCACCCACAAGATGGCGAACTTCCTGCTTCTCTTCCGGGTCCTCGGTTCCCGCCGGCGCCACCTGAAGCCCAATCACCTCTCTACACGTTCCCGCTGGTGCCACCTGAAGACCAATCACCTCTTTACATATATTTTTTCATCACAACCTATATAAATTGCACCTGAGAAAAATAAAATTGGTCAGCTTGATCAGACATCCTGTCTTGCTGTCTGTTCTTTGTGTCTCTTGCCTCTTCATTCTCTCCTCTAGGTCATCGACCCCTATTGATAGTCCTGCAGGTCGGGACACCCCACTGGATGGGGAGTGGCTGGGAGGCTATTTATCTCAGTAAGGGGCCTCCATGTTCCCTGCTGCCCAGGGGGTTAGAGTGCCCAGAGATTCCCCAGATTCCCTACCTCTGGACTAAGTATCCCACCCTGCCCCTTTAAGACTTCCAAAAAGCACTCGCCAAAACAAAAGAAAAAGAACAACAACAAAACATTTAAATAAATAATAAAAAAAAACCCTGCTCTCTTTTCTTTGTCCTCAGCCACCGGCCTCAGGCATCTGCTCACAGGTCTTGCTGCCCTATTTCCTTAGTATTGGGGTCCCTGTCCCTTTAAGACTTCCAAAAAGCACTCACCAAAAAAAAAAATGGCCTCTCGCTTTTGTTTGTTCTCCGGCGCTGGCCTCTGGTACCCACTCACCGGTCTTGCTGGCCTGTTTCCCTAGTATCCAGGACCCCATGCATGAACTGTGTCTGTGCTCTGGTCCGGATGGCTGGGTCTGGGTCTTCAGCAGTCCTGGGCTCCCTCTCCTTCCCTGCTCCGGCTCCTCTCCTCCTGCTGGGAGCTGGGGGGAGGGGCACTCGGGTCCCTCGGGGCTGGGGCTTGTATCTTACCTCGTTCATGAGGCGCTGGGTTCTCGCAGGTGTGGATGTGGTCTGGATGTTGTCCTGTGTCCTCTGGTCCCTATTCTAGGATGAGTTGTCTTTGTTATATTTTCATAGATATATGTGGTTTTGGGAAGAGATTTCTGCTGCTCTACTCATGCCACCATCTTGGCTCCCTCCTCTTTTTAGGGTTTTTAATGTATAATGCCATGTCATCTGCAAACAGTGGCAGTTTAACTTATTCTTTACCATTCTGGATGCCTTTCATTTCTTTGTGTTGTCTGATTGCCATGGCTAGGACCTCCAGAACTATGTTGAATAAAAGTGGAAAGAGTGGGCATCCTTGTCTTGTTCCTGATCTTAAAGGAAAGGCTTTCAGCTTCTCGCTGTTAAGTATGATCTTGGCTGTGGGTTTGTCATATATAGCCTTTATTAGGTACTTGCCCTCTATATCCATTTTGTTGAGAGTTTTTATCATGAATCGATGTTGAATTTTGTTGAATGCTTTTTCAGCATCTATGGAGATGATCATGTGGTTTTTGTCCTAGTTTTTGTTGATGTGGTAGATGATGTTGATGGATTTTTGAATGTTGTACCATCCTTGCATCCCTGGAATAAATCTTACTTGATCATGATGTATGATCTTTTTTGATATATTTTTAAATTCGGTTTGCTAATATTTTGTTTAGTATTTTTGCATCTATGTTCATCAGGGATATTGGTCTGTAATTTTCTTCTTCTGTGGTTTCTTTGCCTGGTTTTGGTATTAGAGTGATGCTGGCCTGGTAGAATGAGTTTGGGAGTGTCATCAACCTGTTTTTATAAAAAGTGTTATTGGAACACAGTCACTGCCAATCATTTATAAATTATCATCATTTATCATTTATGTGTTATCTGTGACTGCTTTTGGCCTTTAAAGCTGAGTTGAATATCTGTAACAGAGACCTTTACAAAGCCTAAATATTTATTGTTTGCCCTTTAAGAAAAATTGTAATGATCCTTGTTCTGCACAACTTGTGGACCAAATTTCCATGTAAAACTACTTCGAAAAGATAATGTTATGTTATTTGTAAAGATTATCAATGAATAAAACAAAGATCACCAAAGTTTGAAAAAGAAAAAGGCTGATTTGCAACATTATGGTTGCATCTAGAGGGTATTATGCTCATTGAAATAAGTCTGATGGAGAAAGCCAAACACCATGTATTTCACTAATTTTGTAGTATAAAAACAAAGCAAAACAGAAGGAACAAAAACAAACAGTAAACTCATAGACACCTAGAATGGACTAGTGGTTAGCAAAGGGGAAGGGTTGGGGAGGGTGGGTAGGAAGGGAAAAATGGATTAAGGGGCACTATAATTCGCAGTCACAACATAGGTAGGACAGTAGTACAGCTTGGAGAATACAATTAATGACTCTAACATTTTACAACCTTGATAGGCAGTGACCACAATGTAGGGGTTGAGGTCTTGATTATATGGGTGAACACTGAACCACTCTTGTGTATGTGAAACCATCAAAAGATTGTATATCAATGATACTTTAATAATAATAAAAAAACTCTTAAAAGAAGTAAAAAATAAAATAAAATAAAATAAAAAAAGTAAGAAAAGAAAAAGGCTGAATGTACTTGACAGGCAAGGGAACTCACCAGTGAAGAAGAAATTCACGGGCAGGGCTGCTGAGAGGAAGAAGTCAAGAGAGTTTTGAGTATTAGAAGGGGTTTTTCATGGTAATCTGCTAATTAAATTTTCAAACTTAACACTTTGAATAAATGTAGTGACTCAACAATTGGTTAAAACAAGTCCCATGCTCATTGGTCAGGAAGGAGTGTTCAGTTAGGTCCAATAAGGGTCTGGCATCCAGGAGCAGATCAAAGTCCACCCCTTTATGAGCTTCAGCTGGTTGGAACCGGTTGTGATGAAATGCAATATTCAGTTTTGATGTCTCTTAGGCAAGTGTTGCTGCAAATGGAAATACTCCCTTTGAAGAGATATATTCTGATAATGTTTCCTGCCTATTTCAATACACTATTTGTGATTGCTAGTGTGAGAACAGATGGAAACGAAAATGAGAGAGGAAGATTGTGACAGCCATTCTTATCCATCTTTCTTGCTAATCAGACCCCAAATTTGTTCAGCCAGTTGGGTGAGCAACCATACATTCATAGACATAGGTCCCCTCCCCCAGCCCAGGGAGTGCATGCGGATGAGCCCCAGACTATTGGGTTTACATTGCTCCTCTTTACCAGCCATTGGTCAGATTCAGGGAATGTCTGCTGGCGCTTCCGAGAAAGACTTTCTTCCTCTATTAAAAATAAAAATCTACTCAAGGAGAAAGCATCATTTTCACTTAGCAGGACTGTACTTCCTGGCCCCCTTGTGGTGGGGGAGAGCTGTGTGTCTAGTTTGTGGCTAATGAACTGTCAGTGGAAATGACAGACCACAGCTTTACTTCTGAGACCTTCCAGAGCTTGCTTTTTTCCCCCTCTTGCTTCAGTGACCAGCAACATTCTAGCGTGGCCCAAGAATGAGGATGATGCAGAACAGAGCCCTCAGTCAGCTGTCAGTGGACATGAAGCATAAGCAAAAAGCAAAAGTAAATGTAATGCTTTAAGCTACCAATCTTCTGGAATTGTTTATTACCACAGTGTAATAATCTAGCCCAGCAGTTCTCAAAGTGAGGTCTGGGGACATCAGTGGGTTCTCAAATCTTTTTAGAGGAACTGCAAGATCAAAATTGTTTTCATATTGATACTAAGAGTGTATTTGCCTTTTCACTCTCTGGAGTTTTCCAGAGAGTACATAACATGTGATGATATTATCATTCTGATGGCTAAAGAAATATGTGCTGTGTGTTCCTTTTTTAATTAATTAATTAATTAATTTTGTTGTCATTAATCTACAATTACATGAAGAATATTATGTTTACTAGGGACCCCCTTCACCAAATCCCTCCCCCCCCACAAACTCCGTTACAGTACTGTCCATCAGCATAGTAAGATGCTGTAGAATCACTACTTGTCTTCTCTGTGTTGCACAGCCCTCCCCATGCCCCCCCCCACATTATACATGCTAATCATAATACCCCCTTTCTTTTTCCCCACGTTTATCCCTCCCTTCCCTCCCTTTCTTTCTCCCCAGTCCCTTTCCCTCTGGTAACTGTTAGTCCATTCTTAGGTTCTATGATTCTGCTGCTGTTTTGTTCCTTCAGTCTTTCTTTGTTCCTATAGTCTTTGGGTTTGAAGTGAGTCTCTTGTAAGCAGCACAGAGATGGGTCTTGCTTTTTTATCCATTCTATTATTCTGTGACATTTACGGTGATTATTAAAAGATATGTAGTTATTGCCATTGCAGGCTTTAGATTCGTGGTTACCGAAGGTTCAAGGTTAGCTTCTTTAGTATCTTACTGTCTAACTTAACTCGCTTATTGAGCTATTTTAAACACTGTCTGGTCATTCTTTATTTTTCTCCCTTCTTATTCCTCCTCCTCTGTTCTTTATATGTTGGTTGTTTAATTCTGTGCTCTTTTGTGCTTCTTTTAACTGCTTTTGTGGGTAGTTGATTTTATTTTTTGCCTTTAGTTAGTATTTGGTTGGTCTGCTTTCTTTGCTGTGATTTTATTTTTTCTGGTGACATCTATTTAGTCTTAGGAGTGCTCCCATCTAGAGCAGTCCCTCTCAAATACCCTGTAGAGGTGGTTTGTGGGAGTCAAATTCCCTCAGCTTTTGCTTGTCTGGGAATTGTTTAATCCCTCCTTCATATTTAAATGATAGTCATGCTGGATACAGTATTCTTGGTTCAAGGCCCTTCTCTTTCATTGCATTAAATATATCATGCCATTCTCTTCTGGCCTGTATTGTTTCTGTTGAGAAGCCTGATGGGTTTTCCTTTGTAGGTGACCTTTTTCCTCTCTCTGGCTGCCTTTAAAACTCTGTCCTTGTCCTTGATCTTTGCCATTTTAATTATTATGTGTCTTGGTGTTGTCCTCCTTGGGTCCTTTCTGTTGGGAGTTCTGTACACTTTCATGGTCTGATGGATTACTTCCTCCCCCAGTTTGGGGAAGTTTTCAGCAATTATTTCTTCAAATACACTTTCTATCCCTTTCTCTCTCTCTTCTTCTGCTGGTACACCTATAAAGCGGATATTGTTCCTTTCGGATTGGTCACACAGTTCTCTTAATACTGTTTCATTCCTGGAGATCCTTTTATCTCTCTCTGCATCTGCTTCTGTGTGTTCTTGTTCTCTGGTTTCTATTCCATCAATGGCCTCTTGCATCTTATCCATTCTGTTTATAAATCCTTCCAGAGATTGTTTCATTTCTGTAATCTCCTTCCGGACATCATCCCTTAGCTCTTGCATATTTCTCTGCAGCTCCATCATCATGGTTATGAACTTTATTTTTAATTCTTTTTCAGGAAGACTGGTTAGGTCTATCTCCTTCTCAGGGTTTGCCTCTGTGATCTTGGCCTGTATCAATTTTTTCTGTCTTTTCATGGAAATAGATATATTTGTGGGGAGCTGGCACGTGTGTTGGGTAAGAAAAAGTCCCTTCTTGCTGGTTTGTGGCCTTCCTCTCCTGGGAGAAAAGCGGCCTCTAGTGGCTTGTGCTGGGCAGCTGCATGCAGTTGGGGCTTCTAACCTTGCCCGGCTGCTATGGAGTTTAGCACTGCAGTTGCTGTGGGCGTGACTTGCCTCAGGCTGCTTCTCCAATGTGACAGAGCCGCGTCGGAGGGGGAACAGGTGGGAGGCTGTTTATCGTGGTGAGGGGCCTTCGTGCTGCACTGCGGGGGTTCGGGTGCCCAGAGTTCCCTGTGATTCCCAGCTGCTGGGCTAAGTGTCCTGGGGGCACTTCCGTCCAGCTGTGGGGTCCCTGTCCCTTTAAGGGTTTCAAAAAGCACTCTCTTTTCTTTGTCCCGGGTGCACCAGCTGCGGGGACCCACTCACAGGTTTTACTGTCCTGTTTCCCTAGTTTCCAGCACCCCATGCATGCACTGTGTGTCTACACTCTGGTGCGGATGGCTGGGGCTGGGTGTTTAGCAGTCCTGGGCTCCCTCTTTCTCCTGGCTCTGACTCCTCTCCTCCTGCCAGGAGCTGGGGTGAGGGGTGCTTGGGTTCCGCCGGGCCATGGCTTGTATCTTACCCCCTTCACGAGGTGCTGGGTTCTCGCAGGTGTGGATGTAGTCTGGCTGTTATCCTGTGTCTTCTGGTCTCTCTTTTAGGATTAGTTGTATTTTCAAAAATATATTTGGTTTTGGGAGGAGATTTCCACTGCTCTACTCACGCCGCCATCTTGGTTCTCTCTGCTGTGTGTTCTTGTGTTTTAAAAAAATTGATCAATTTTAATTACTAATATGGTAACTATAGGTTGATGTAACCAAAGAAAAGCTTTTCATGGTTCCTTTCTTCCTTCTTCATTCCTTTCTTTTCATAATAAATACATTTCCCCAAAATATTTGTTTTATGACATGTATTATTACACAAAAATATGTTTAAATTTTTGTGCTATCCAGAGCTTTATATTTTATCCACAGGAAGCATTTTGGCCTATCCCATTTGGGCTTTGGGAGTACTAATACAATTTATAAATAGAGGAAATGGCCAGCACATCTGTTGAAGCAGTGCAGTGGTTCTGTTCCATCATTCCTGTCCTGTTCCTTCTGTTCCTTCCCTCTTCCAGCACTCTGTGCATCATGAAATAGCATCTGCAGTGTGGTGTACAAATGCCAGAGACTCCCAGTCAGCACACTGAACAGTATGGTCATAGGGTCCTCCACATGCCAGCTAGAATCCTTGCTGTTGGAACCTATTTTTATATTATCTGATTTAAACCATATGCTCTATGATGGACAGTTTCCTTGTTTTTCCATTTCCTATGATGGGGGGAAAACTTATATCATTGTATTTTATTTTACATCTCTGCAAAGATTCTCTGGGTTTCACTCACTTAAAAAAATTTTTATAAAATGTACATCACGGTAGTTCAGCCATCCCCTCTCCCTCCCTTCCGCCTACTCCCCTCCCCCTTGGTAACCATTAGTCACTTTCAGTGTCTATGAGTCTTATGTTATTTTGTTCCTTCTGTTTTGCTTTGTTTTTATATTCCACAAATAAATTAAATCATACAGTATTTGTCTTTCTCCACCTGGATTATTTCACTGAGCATTAATACCCTTTAGATCCATCCATGTTGTTGCAAATGGTGGGATTTCTTTTTATGGCTGAGTAGTATTCCATTGTGTATATGTACCACATCTTCTTTATTCATTCATCTACTGATGGACACTTAGGTTGCTTCCATATCTTGGCTACTGCAAACAGTGTGGTGATAAACACAGGGGTCCATATATCTTTTTGAATCAGGGATTTTGTTTTCTTCAGGTAAATTCCTAGGAGTGAAGAATTTTTATTTTGTAAAGCAAAACTTTCCTAAAGTTACTTCATATGAAACTTTACTAAGAGAAAGGACTTGCTGAATTCTCTGGTTTCCAATCAGCTATGAGTCCAGAACCTTAAAAGAAAATTCTTAAAACAAACAAACCAACAAACAGAAAAACAACTGTTGAAAACAGAAAAATACATCATGGAAATTTCAAGAAATGCCCTTCTAGGTGGGTGCCTGTGTCTGTCAATCTGTGCATTGGAACAGGGAAGGGACCTCTGTGTGCAGCCTGGCCAGGCTCATCTTTGTGTCTCACAAGATTTTGAAGACAGTATGAAAAACATTACCATAAAATACTTCACTGATTCTCTTTTCTCTTTAAATGTAAAAGTTGGAGTGTAGAAAGTATAAAAGTGAGTCTTGGGGGTGGAGCCAGGATGGCAGTGTGAGTAGAGCAAAGGAACTCTCCTCCCAAAACCACATAGAATTATGAAAATATAACAAAGACAACTTCCTAAAATAGAGACCAGAGGACACAGGACAGCATCCAGACCACATCCACACCTGCGAGAACCCAGCGCCTCGCGAAGTGGGTAAGATACAAGCCCCAGCCCGGCGGAACCCGAGCGCTCCTTCCTCCGGCTCCCGGTGGGTGGAAAGAAACCGGAGCAGTTTTTTTCCTTTTTTTTGGCGAGTGCTTTTTGGAAGCCTTAAAGGGACAGGGACCCCAATACCAGGGAAACAGGGCAGTAAGGCCGGTGAGCGGGTGCCTGAGACCGGCACCTGAGGACAAAGAAAATCGCATGTTTTTCCCTTTTTTTTTGGTGAGTGCTTTTTGGAAGCCTTAAAGGGACAGGGACCCCAATACTAGGGAAACAGGGCAGCAAGACCGGTGAGCAGGTGCCTGAGACCGGCGCCTGGGGACAAAGAAAATCGTGCGTTTCTTCCTTTTTTTTTTTTTTCCCTCTTTCGTTGTTGCTGTTGTTGTTTTGGTTTGGAGAGTACTTTTTGGAAGACTTAAAGAGGCAGGACAGGACACTTAGTCCAGAGGCAGGGAACCTGGGGATCTCTGGGCACTCTAACCCCCTGGGCAACAGGGAGCACAGAGGCCCATTACAATGATAAATAGCCCCTCGGACGCTCCCCCTCCAATGGGGATCCACCATTTTGGAGGAGCAGCACCAGCCAGGCCAAGCCCACAGCAACAGTGGATATAAACTCCATAGCAACTGTGCAGGTAGCAGAAGCCCTATCTGGGCACAGCTGCCAAGCATAAGCCACTAGAGTCGCTATTCTCCCAGGAGTGGAAGGCCACAAACCAACAAGAAGGAAAGCTCTTCCAGCAGTCACTCGTACCAGCTCTGCAAACTATCTCTATCACCATGAAAAGGCAAAACTACAGGCAGACAAAGATCACAGAGACAACACCTGAGAAGGAGACAGACCTAACCAGTCCTCCTGAAAAAGAATTCAAAATAAAAATCATGAACATGCTGACAGAGATGCAGAGAAAAATGCAAGAGTAATGGGATGAAGTCCGGAGGGAGATCACAGATGTCAGGAAGGAGATCACAGAAGTGAAACAAGCCCTGGAAGGATTTATAAGCACAATGGATAAGATGCAAGAGGCCACTGAAGGAATAGAAACCAGAGAACAGGAACGTATAGAAGCTGACATAGAGAGAGATAAAAGGATCTCCAGGAATGAAACAACACTAAGAGAACTATGTGACCAATCCAAAAGGAATAATATTCGTGTTTTAGGGGTACCAGAAGAAGAAGAAAGAGGAAAAGGGATAGAAAGTCTCTTTGAAGAAATAATTGCTGAAAACTTCCCCAAACTGGGGGAGGAAATAATCGAACAGACCATGGAAATACACAGAACCCCCAACAGAAAGGATCCAAGGAGGACAACACCAAGACACAAAATAATTAAAATGGCAAGGATCAAGGACAAGGAAAGAGTTTTAAAGGCAGCTAGAGAGAAAAAGGTCACCTATAAAGGAAAACCCATCAGGCTAACATCAGACTTCTCAACAGAAACCCTACAGGCCAGAAGAGAATGGCATGATATATTTAATGCAATGAAACAGAAGGGCCTTGAACCAAGGATACTGTATCCAGCACGACTATCATTTAAATATGATGGCGGGATTAAACAATTCCCAGACAAGCAAAAGCTGAGGGAATTTGCTTCCCACAAACCACCTCTCCAGGGCATCTTAGAGGGACTGCTCTAGATGGGAGCACTCCTAAAAAGAGCACAGAACAAAACACCCAACATATGAAGAATGGAGGAGGAGGAATAAGAAGGGACAGAAGAAAAGAATCTCCAGACAGTGTATATAACAGCTCAATAAGTGAGCCAAGTTAGGCAGTAAGATATGAAAGAGGCTAACCTTGAACCTTTGGTAACCACGAATCTAAAGCCTGCAATGGCAATAAGTACATATCTCTCAATAGTCACCCTAAATGTAAATGGACTTAACGCACCAATCAAAAGACACAGAGTAATAGAATGGATAAAAAAGCAAGACCCATCTATATGCTGCTTACAAGAAATTCACCTCAAACCCAAAGACATGCACAGACTAAAAGTCAAAGGATGGAAAAACATATTTCTGGCAAACAACAGTGAGAAGAAAGCAGGGGTTGCAGTACTAATATCAGACAAAATAGACTTCAAAACAAAGAAAGTAACAAGAGATAAAGAAGGACACTACATAATGATAAAAGGCTCAGTCCAACAAGAGGATATAACCATTCTAAATATATATGCACCCAACACAGGAGCACCAGCATTTGTGAAACAAATACTAACAGAACTAAAGAGGGAAATAGACTGCAATGCATTCATCTTAGGAGACTTCAACACACCACTCACCCCAAAGGATAGAGCCACCAGCCAGAAAATAAGTAAGTACACACAGGCATTGAACAACACACTAGAACAGATGGACCTAACAGACATCTATAGAACTCTACATCCAAAAGCAACAGGATATACATTCTTCTCAAGTGCACATGGAGCATTCTCCAGAATAGACCACATGCTAGCTCACAAAAAGAGATAAATTCCAAAATATTGAAATTCTACCAACCAATTTCTCAGACCACAAAGGTATAAAACTAGAAATAAATTCTACAAAGAAAGCAAAAAGGCTCACAAACACATGGAGGCTTAACAACATGCTTCTAAATAATCAATGGATCAATGAACAAATCAAAACAGAGATCAAGGAATATATAGAAACAAATGACAACAACAACACAAAGCCCCAACTTCTGTGGGATGCAGCGAAATCAGTCTTAAGAGGAAAGTATATAGCGATCCAGGCACACCTGAAGAAGGAATAACAATCCCAAATGAATAGTCTAACATCACAACTATCGAAACTGGAAAAAGAAGAACAAATGAAGCCTAAAGTCAGCAGAAGGAAGGACAATAAAGATCAGAGAAGAAATATATAAAATTGAGAAGAATAAAACAATAGCAAAAATCAACGAAACCAAGAGCTGGTTCTCTGAGAAAATAAACAAAATAGATAAGCCTCTAGCCAAACTTATTAAGAGAAAAAGACAATCAACACAAATCAACATAATCAGAAATGAGAATGGAAATATCACGACAGACCCCACAGAAATACAAAGAATTATTAAAGACTAGTATGAAAACCTATATGCCAACAAGCTGGAAAACTTAGAAGAAATGGACAACTTCCTAGAAAAATACAACCTCCCAAGACTGACCAAGGAAGAAACACAAAAGTTAAACCAATTACGAGCAAAGAAATTGACACGGTAATCAAAAAACTACCCAAGAACAAAACCCCTGGGCCGGACGGATTTACCTCGGAATTTTATCAGACACACAGAGAAGACATAATACCCATTCTCCTTAAAGTGTTCCAAAAAACAGAAGAGGAGGGAATACTCCCAAACTCATTCTATGAAGCCAACATCACCCTAATACCAAAACCAGGCAAAGACCCCACCAAAAAAGAAAATTACAGACCAATATCCCTGATGAATGTAGATGCAAAAATACTCAATAAAATATTAGCAAACAGAATTCAACAGTATATCAAAAGGATCATACACCATGACCAAGTGGGATTCATCCCAGGGATGCAAGGATGGTACAACATTCGAAAATCCATCAACATCATCCACCACATCAACAAAAAGAAAGACAAAAACCACATGATCATCTCCATAGATGCTGAAAAAGTATTTGACAAAATTCAACATCCATTCATGATAAAAACTCTCAGCAAAATGGGAATAGAGGGCAAGTACCTCAACATAATAAAGGCCATATATGATAAAACCACAGCCAAAATTATACTGAACAGCGAGAAGCTGAAAGCTTTTCCTCTGAGATTGGGAACCAGACCGGGATGCCCACTCTCCCCACTGTTATTTAACATAGTACTGGAGGTCCTCGCCACGGCAACCAGACAAAACAAAGAAATACAAGGAATCCAGATTGGTAAAGAGGAAGTTAAACTGTCACTATTTGCAGATGACATGATGCTGTACATAAAAAACCCTAGACTCCACTCCAAAACTACTAGAACTGATATCGGAATACAGCAACGTTGCAGGATACAAAATTAACACACAGAAATCTGTAGCTTTCTTATACACTAACAATGAACCAATAGAAAGAGAAATCAGGAAAACAATTCCATTCACAGTTGCATCAAAAAGAATAAAATACCTAGGAATAAACCTAACCAAAGAAGTGAAAGACTTATACTCTGAAAACTACAAGTCACTCTTAAGAGAAATTAAAGGGGACACTAACAAATGGAAACTCATCCCCTGCTCATGGCTAGGAAGAATTGATTTCGTCAAAATGGCCATCCTGCCTAAAGCAATATACAGATTTGATGCAATCCCTATCAAATTACCAGCAACATTCTTCAATGAATTGGAACAAATAATTCAAAAATTCATATGGAAACACCAAAGACCCCGAATAGCCAAAGCAATCCTGAGAAAGAAGAATAAAGCAGGGGGGATCTCACTCCCCAACTTCAAGCTCTACTACAAAGCTATAGTAATCAAGACAATTTGGTACTGGCACAAGAACAGAGCCACAGACCAGTGGAACAGATTAGAGACTCCAGACATTAACCCAAACATATATGGTCAATTAATATTTGATAAAGGAGCCATGGATATACAATGGCAAAATGACAGTCTCTTCAACAGATGGTGCTGGCAAAACTGGACAGCTACATGTAGGAGAATGAAACTGAACCTTTGTCTAACCCCATATACAAAGGTAAACTCAAAATGGATCAAAGACCTGAATGTAAGTCATGAAACCATTAAACTCTTGGAAAAAAACATAGGCAAAAACCTCTTAGACATAAACATGAGTGACCTCTTCTTGTACATATCTCCCCGGGCAAGGAAAAGAACAGCAAAAATGAGCAAGTGGGACTACATTAAGCTGAAAAGTTTCTGTACAGCGAAATACACCATCAATAGAACAAAAAGGAACCCTACAGTATGGGAGAATATATTTGAAAATGACAGATCCGATAAAGGCTTGACGTCCAGAATATATAAAGAGCTCACATGCCTCAACAAACAAAAAACAAATAACCCAATTAAAAAATGGGCAGAGGAACTGAACAGACAGTTCTCTAAAAAAGAAATACAGATGGCCAACAGACACATGAAAAGATGCTCCACATCGTTAATTATCAGAGAAATGCAAATTCAAACTACAATGAGGTATCACCTCACACCAGTAAGGATGGCTGCCATCCAAAAGACAAACAACAAATGTTGGCGAGGCTGTGGAGAAAGGGGAACCGTCCTACACTGCTGGTGGGAATGTAAATTAGTTTAACCATTGTGGAAAGCAGTATGGAGGTTCATCAAAATGCTCAAAACAGACCTACTATTTGACCCAGAAATTCCACTCCTAGGAATTTACCCTAAGAACGCAGCAATCAAGTTTGAGAAAGACAGATGCACCCCTATGTTTATCGCAGCACTATTTACAATAGCCAAGAACTGGAAGCAACCTAAATGTCCATCAGTAGATGATTGGATAAAGAAGATGTGGTACATATACACAATGGAATACTACTCACCCATAAGAAGAGGAAAAATCCTACCATTTGCAGCAACATGGATGGAGCTGGAGAGTATTATGCTCAGTGAAATAAGCCAAGCGGAGAAGGAGAAATACCAAATGATTTCACTCATCTGTGGAGTATAAGAACAAAGGAAAAACTGAAGGAACAAAACAGCAGCGGAATTACAGAACCGAAAAATGGACTAACAGGTACCAAAAGAAAAGGAACTGGGAGGATGGGTGGGCAGGGGGGGATAAGGGGTGGTAATAAGAAGGGGGGTATTAAGATTAGCATGCATAGTGGGGGGAGGGAGGCAGGGGAGGGAGGGCTGTATAACACAGAGAGGACAAGTAGTGATTCTACATTTTGCTATGCTGATGGACAGTGACCGTAATGTGGTTTTTAGGGGGGACCTGATATAGGGGAGAGCATAGTAAACATAGTATTCTTCATGTAAGTGTGGATTAAAGATTAAAAAAAAATCAGTTCCTGTGTGCTGACCTCCAATGAGTTCTACACAGTGGTATAGGGGGCATTTCAAAGTGTGGGCAAAGGGTCTGTTTGTTTCTATGCAGAAGTTCGAGGCCTAGCTTGGCTACCCAGAAAATGAACTAAGATACGATATGAGGAGGAGCTTCCGGCATCAGCACTCTCTGGAGGACTCCTGCTGGGGGATGATCATCAAAAAGCCTCCACAGGGATCCGGGTGATGCTGCGCTTGTGGCTATGTCCACCTCACCGTTACCTGGACTTGCCATTGGAATGAGGAGGGAGATGTCTAGGCTGGCATGTGCATACAGTGAGACAACGAATTTGACTGGATCTGTACTGTTGAAACTCAATCAGGAGTTGGGAGGGGTGCATGTTGTAGTGCTCCAAAATCTTACGACTATAGACTATCTACGGTTAAAAGAACATATGGGATGTGAACAGATCCCAGAAATGGGCTGCTTTAATTTGTCTGATTTCTCTCAGACTGTTCAAGTACAGTTGGACAATATCCATCATATCATAGACTAATTTTCACAAATGCCTACGGTGCCTAAATGGTTTTCTTGGCTTCACTGGAGATGGCTGGTAATTATAGATTTGCTTTGTTTATGTCACCATATTCCTATTATGTTAATATGTGTGCGCAAGTTAGTTAGTAGTTTAAAACCTATACATACTTAAGGTACTCTACAAGAAGATATGTCAAAGAAATAATCAATCCTCCCATGTTTTCTTCCATATGCTACCTCTATAGCTTTTCTTCTTCCTTCCTAATTACAACTCTTAAATAGAATTTGTGCCTCATATCGAATTTACCGAGTATCATAATTCCTCCAGGTGGTAAAGATACCTCGAGACAAGTGCAGGGCATAGAAGCCACAGGGCATAAATCTGCAAAGAAGTAAAAAGCTAACCTTCTCAAACAATATGGCTTCTCTCTCACTTACCAACTTTACATTTCCCTGTATGGCCCCGGAAGATGACTGGTTAGCCAGAGACGGGGAAGATTCCTCAAGGGAGGAACAACCTAAGACAGGCACAGTCGCAGGGGGGCCATCAGGTGAGAAATGGGGGAACAACAGTGGTGAAGCTTAGAACCTCACCCCCACCTGTGTTGAGAGAAATCTTCTGCATCCATAGATGTTTTATTGCCCTTGTCTAGCTCGGATTAGCACATAGTCTACAGGCACACATCTGATCATCTACAATTGCTCTCTTACAACACTAAACTATGTTTTCTACCTTTATCTTGCATCTACCTACCACTTCAGCAGTTTATTAAAAATAAAAATAATAATAAAGGGAGACATGTGGGATCCAGATATAAATCAAGTATAGAAATCAAACAAATACTCATATTTAACCTGATTGTTTATAGTTCATAATGCGTGATCAAAACTGAAAGTTTCTGTGATGACTGCCCTTGTACTGTTCTCCATGTAAGAACTTATTCACTATGTAAGAATTCGTTCACCATGTAAGAACTTGTTCGTTATGCTTCAGAAGATTGGAGACTGAAGAGAACTAGGCTTGAGATGGATTAATGACTGTGCATTGAGCATTGACCCCCTATACAGAATTTTATTGTTGTTAACAACCATTTGATCAATAAATATGAGAGATGCCCTCTCAAAAAAAAATAATAAAGAGAGAAATGTGGTATCCACATATAAATCAAGTATAAAAATCAAACGAATATTCATATTTGGACTGATTGTTTATAGTTCATAATGCATGATCAAAACCGAAAGTTTCTGTGATGACTGCCCTTGTACTGTTCACCATGTAACTTATTCACATGTAAGAATTTGTTCTCCATGTAAGAACTTGTTCGTTATGCTTCAGAAGATTGGAGACTGACGAAAATTAGGCTTGGGGTGGATTAATGATTGTGCATTGAGCATTGACTCCCCTACACAGAATTTCATTGTTGTTAACAACCATTTGATCAATAAATAGGAGAGATGCCTTCACAAAAAAAAAAAAACAAAAACAACAACAAAAAAAAGTACACACTTCCAATTGTAAAATAAATAAGTAACCGGGATGTAATGTATAGCATAAGGAATATAGTAAAAATATTGTAACAACTTGGTATGGTGATAGCTGGTACCTAGAATTATCATGTATATAAATGTTGAATCACTGTGTTGTACAACTGAAACTAATGTAATACTGTGTGTCAACTACCCTTCAATGAAAAAAAAAGAAAAAAAAAAAGAAACAGATAAAGACAGACTTGAAGAAGAGAGACAAGAAACATCTTGGAGTTATTGAGAAGAAAATTAAAATACCTGAAGTACAAAAAAAAAAAAAGTGGGTCTTATTGCTAGTTCTACTGAGACATCTGTTAGATAGGATTACGTGTGTAATTTTAATTTTAGATGTCCTCATAGAGAAAGTCAGAACTCTTCTCAGTATTTTTACTTGTATCTTCCTGTCAAAATATGCAAATGAGTCTGAAATAATTTTTTATATTTGGCATGTTAGGGCTCAAATATTCTTTGCATAAACAAGTCAAGCATTAAGTTTTTTCAGGTTCTTTTGCATATTTGTCAGGAAACCCCTGTACTGCTGCCCTTTCTAGGCTCTTCTCCCTTCTCTGTCTTTAGAGCCGGGGCCCTGGAGTCCTGGGACCTGGAAAAAGGCAGTGATGTTGAGATGGTATTTTTCTTTTCTTTTCTTTTTTCCTTTCTTTTATTTTGGCATCATTAATGTACAATTACATGAGCAACATTATGGTTAATAGACTCCCCCATTATCAAGACCCCACCACATACCCCATTACACTCACAGTCCATCAGCATAGTAAGATGCTATAGAATCACTACTTGTCTTCTCTGTGTTGTACTGCCTTCCCCATGCAGCACCCCTACATTATGTGTGCTAATAGTAATGTGTCCTTTTCCCCCTTATCCCTCCCTTCCTACCCATCCTCCCCAGTCCCTTTCCCTTTGGTAACTGTTAGTCCATTCTCGGTTTCTGTGAGTCTGCTGCTGTTTTGTTCTTTCAGTTTTTGCTTTGTTCTTATACTCCACAGATGAGTGAAATCATTTGGTACTTGTCTTTCTCTGCCTGGCTTATTTCACTGAGCATAATACCCTCTAGCTCCATCCATGTTGTTGCAAGTGGTAGGATCTGTTTTCTTCTTATGGCTGAATAATATTCCATTGTGTATATTTACCATATCTTCTTTATCCATTCATCTACTGATGTATCAGAACTTTTATGGTATATTTTCTTGAACCAGGTACCAGTATTTAGGGATGCCCCTGCTGCTCCTGGAGATATCTAACCCATTGGAAGTGAACGTGATACACTGATGGGAATATTTCCCACTCTGTCACCAAACTCCTCACTGTGTGTCCATTCCATCTCCTGGCCCTGCCTCTTGGAAGGCTTTCTGTTCTGTCCTTCTCACTCAGACCCAGTGACCTGTGTGGCCCTTTTCCAGCTGGTAGAAGCAGGTTTTCTCTTATTGTAGCCCAATTATCTGCCTGTTGTTTACTTTCTCAGTTGTTTACCATGACAACCTGACCTAGAGACAAAAACCTGAATGGGCCCCTCTCCCCCCTCTACACACACAGGAGTACATCCTGTCCTGGGTACTTGCTGCTCAAGGAAATAATAAAGCAATTATTTCTTGCTTGAAGCCAAGTATATTGAAGAATGGGTGAGAGAGATAGGGAAATATATTCAGGCCTTCTATGTTCCAGACCAGGTGATTCACAGATGGAAATATCATTTGACATTCACAATAGACCTAGGAGGGTGATGTTTTTATTCCTGTTTTGAGTGCTGTGAAGCAGCAGAGCCCTCTTATATCTCAGGGCCTCTGTTTAGGAAGGTACAGGTTTTGTCCTGCAGAAAAGTCATCTCCGAGAGGCTAACTGGGGCTGAGTGAAATTTAGCTCTTCCTCTTTCCCCAAGTCTTAGGCTGCATGGGCTGTGCCAGTCTGAAGGAAACGACGTCTTTTTCTGCTTTGTGCAGACATGCTGCAAGCTAGAAATAGCCTGGGTCTGGCCCAAAGCCCACATCCTATCTCTCCACACTGTTCTTAAGACTCAGTGAACACTCTTGAGAAGTGGGGCGTTGCCTGCTCTGCCTCCCAGGCCCTGTAGGCAGGTACACAGCCAAAGAGCCTGGCTACTAGGACAGGTTCTCAGTCAAGCTGTCTCCTCCCTCTTTCCTTCTCTCTGCCTTCTTGGGCAGACAAATGCTTTGATTACCTGGTAAACTCCCAGCTGAAACATCATGGCCTCAGGGAAGGCCAGCCCATCCTGCTTAACTCACTACAGAACTCATAATCTCTCTTCCACAGTCCTATCCTGCAAAATCCTTTAACCACCTTCCTCCATGCTTCTCTGTAAGAGTCCACTTCATTTTGAACCAGTCAATATACATTCATGGTAAAAATTAAATTTAAAAGAGGATCCAGGGAAAAGTGAGTTTTCTTCACACATTTGACCCCAGGTTTCCCAGAAACAACCATCTTTACTAGTTTTTTCTTCTTCCAGAGATATTTTATGCATAAACACACACATATATATCAGGAACTCTCCCTCCCACCTATAAAACCCAAATAATAGCATAATGCACACATTGTCCAACACCTTGATCCCCCCTCCAGTTGATAATACAGCTGGGATAGTCTTTATATTTGTGTATTCGGATCCACCTCATTTTCTTGATCTCAAGTATATCTGTAACATAGTGGTTATCAATCTGAGGTGACTTCTCCCCTGCTTCACTTTCCCAGTGACATTTGGCAATGCCTGGAGACAATTTTGGATACCACAACTGGAGGTTGTTACTAACATCTAATGGGTAGAGGCCAGGAATGCTGCTAAATATCCTACAATACACAGGATGATCCCCCCACAACAAACCATTATCTGCCCCAAAATGCCAATAGCATTAAGACTGAGAAACCTTGGTGTGTGATAATTAAGTTAACCAGATCTCCTATTGATAGGCATTTAGGTGGTCTCTAATACTTTGGTATACAGACAATGCTGCAATGACAATGACATAAGTTGGAATTCTTAGCTGCAGATAACATGATTCATTTTAGTTTAAGCAGAAAGGGATTATGATAGGTGGTTATCAAATTTCTGAGAGGGTCAAGAGTCAAGCTTGGATGCTTCCCAGCCAGTAATACACACCAGGCTAAGTGGCCAACAACACCACAGAACTTTTTAATGGTAATTCCAGTGCTGTTGCCTCATGCCATTGACTTTAATGATACTAAGAGCTACCCAACTAATGATCCACAAGAGCTACTCCTGAAGGACCAAAGGCCTGGGCTGTACTGCTATACTGGCCAGAACATCTGAACTTCTTACAAATAGTTGCTGCCTCCAATCTTGGGTGATGCATTTACTTGATAAAATTGGGCTGGAGATGGTCAAGAGACAGGCATGGAATTCAGGAGGGTCATGGCTGCACATATACATCAGGCAGCTGAAAGCATGTGTGGATGAGACTGTCTAGAGCCAGTTTTTGACCTGCAGTCCCAGCTAGGGGCCTGAGGAATTACATTTTAACTTTCACTAACCTCCAATTGACATTTAAATTTTTCTTAACATGATGTCTATAGGCAAGAAATCATAGCAGTTTCGGGGGCTTTGCTACCAATCTCAGAAGTTTTTATGTCATGTTGTAGTTTTTGCAGGAATCTTAAGACCTTTTTTACATTCTACTCAACTTCAGAGTTAACATAGTTATTATACTATCAGATCTGCATATTAGAGCATAAAGATTTTTTAAAAGAAATATTCTGATTATTGTATTTCCATTTAATTGGTTTCCTTTGTATTTTTACAAAGCTTGTTTTGTGCATTTAAAAACACTCTTCTAAGAAGGGGTCTACAGAGTTCACTAGTCTCTGGCACAAAAAGAGGTTAAGAACCCCTTATCTGGGCACTGATCAAAAACCCAACAATTTCCAAGGGCCTGCTGGAGGCCTGAAAACCAGAGCCTGCTTTGGTTTTCTTACATTTGAAGAGAAGGAATATTTTTCTTGTTTTGAACTCTAAAGAAACCTGCATTAAACATCTGATATAAATGCCTCAGTGGCTTCTTGCTCCATTTGACCTTTGGCCTATGGGAAAGAGGGCCCAGGATGACCAGAGCTTCCAATTTTCAAGAAAAGCCAGAAGTTGAGATTTTTGTCCTATTTTTAGTGTTGGCAGCTAGTTAAAAAACAAAACAAAACAATATGTAGGCTACACAAAGCCTGTCTGCAGGCTGCATTTCATACCAGGTCACAATTAGGACCTTGGGTCTTGAGGGAGAAGCAAAGAGGACAGAATCCTGGAGAATACTGCTATCTATAGGCTGAGCAGAGGAAGAGAATGCAGGAGGAGACAGATGGACAGTGGCAAAGGTAGGAGGGCAGGGATCAGGATACTTTTGAGGAGGAATGGGAGGCCTCTGTATTATGTGATTCAGGAAAGGCACACTGAGAAAGATAAATCTTGAGAAATGGTCACTTGATGTGGTCTTTCAGAGGTCACAATTTTAGTCTGTTACTGTGTTTCATGAGTGCTCTTCCCCACCTATACGTTTGTCTTTGCCATTCTTCTGCTTGTTACAACCTTTCCTCTTACTCTTTGGTGAACCCTTGTTTATCCTGTAAGGTGAATCCTTGATTCCATGTTATATCATTTACTACATTTGATTCAAGTATATTTTTGGGTCTGTGGGTTTCACCCACAACTCACCTGCTGGCTAGAAGGGCTAAATCTTTTTTATCCTCCTCTCTCTAGGTTTGTTCCATGCTTGGCAGATACTATGTGGTGCTCAAGGGATATTTGTTGAAGCACAGGGGTTAAGAGCAGGAACTATGAGCCAGGCTGCCTGGGTTGGGAACCTAGCTTTGCCATTTTCTGTGTAGCCCTGGTATAGCTTTTGTCTTTTCTATGCCTATTTGTTCAACTGCAAAAGGTAATCCTTTATTGTGAAGAATAAAATTAAACAAGTCATACTTAAAGCACTCAGAACAGTGCCTGATATTTAGTAAGCCTTATTGAAGTGTTACATTATTATGTTAGACACATATAAAATACATATAAATATTATCATTATCAAATGTTTGCTTTTTTATTAAATTGCTTAACCTGTTTTGTACACTAATGTTTCCTCAGTACCCAGAACAGTGCCTGAAACACCATAGGTGCTTAATATTTGGAGAATTAATGATTGAATGAATGATGGACTTCCCTTTGCCCTCACTCCAGAATCATGCTTCCTTCCCAATGGGAATGGGGTGGGTGTCAGGGTTTTCAAGGGCCATTAGGTCCTCCATCAGGACTTTGGTAGAAGCCTGTGGGCAGGTCTAGGGCATAGCTCTCAATTGTTTTTCTAGAAAAATGTGTCCAACCTACAAAGGAACTTCTGGAACCTAGGTCAAAGGGAAGTTGGGAAGGAAATTCTGAATGGCACCTTTACTAGGAATTACCTTTTTTGTCTTGTAGTATTCAGTACTGTCAAATTTCCTTATTCAGGCAAGGCTGATGAGAGTGCAATTTGAATCTCACTGTCTTTGCTGTCATAGGGCGTGACAAGCTTCAGAACCCTGCAAAGTGTTCATGGGAACAACACAAGTAGTGTTCTGCAGCCACGAAGACCTGGATTCCACTCAGGTCTGACCCTTAGCTTCTCTATAACAGTGGACGATAGGTATTTGGCCTCTCTTGAGTCTCACTTTTCTTATCTATAAAATGGAGACACCTTTACTTTCTTCATGAGATTGTGATGGGAAAGCAATTGTGCCGTTTCGAAACCACTTAAGCCCTATTCAAATACCAGTTATTACTGTATCTCCACATAGGTTCTTCGTAGGGATATAGGAATATAAAAAAATAGCTCCTTATCAGGGAAAGGCTGGAAGACCCCTAATTTCAACGCTTTCTGAGGTCCAGAGTGCCTGGGCTGTCCCGTCCCACAGCTAGTCAGGGGCAAAGCCCTGAGGGTTTGGGTGGGTCATCAGACGAGGACTCAGGGGTCGGGCTAAACTCCGTGCTTTCTTACAAATCTAACATTACAATCCACAAACCCTGGTAAGGACTAAGGAAACACAGCCCTAAAAGATGAAATGAAAGTCGAGAACAGGGAAAAGTGAGGAGCCAGTGTGTTTTGTTGGGGAGGAACATTAAAGCCAGAGACGGAGGTTGGTGCGGGAGCGACCACGCATCTGGCGCAGTGGCAGGGCAATGGAACGCAGAACTCGTTATCCTGAGTGAAAGCGGGGCCCAGTGAAAGGGGCCACCAGAGGAATTTCGGTTCCCACCCCGCCACTCCCGGCTTCGATTACAGTACCGCCCCCAAACGCCCTGGGCCCCTCGTCCCGCCCCCAAAGGTTAATCAGACAGTACCATTATGCCCTTATAGGGTGGACGTGAGTCGTGGTCTAGTCCTGCAGAGCAATAAAGAGTGCTTTTTCCGAAGCTATATTCGTATGTATTATTTACAGGGTCATTAGTTAATATACTACCCTTCTGTCTGCTCGGATCTTCTATATTTCCTGAAGAGTGACAGGAGTCCGGCCATGTCCCCCCGTTTCCCTCCGCATTTGGTGCATTCCTCCGCGGTACGTAGCAGGAGGTGTACATAAACCTCCACGCAGGAGGCGGGTCTGCTCAGTCTTGAGGCGTCGGCGATCTGTAGTGTGTTAGCGCTGTTAGTTGTCGGCTTGTGCGCGGGTGCGCGAACATGGCCTCAAACGGTATGTAAAGGCGCGAGGTGGTGGTGGCTCGCCGGCCAAGGGCTTCGTTCCCTCCCATCTGGGTTTGTTTTTCGGTGGGACCCAGGCGACGATCGCGTGTAGGGTCTTTCTCGCACCAGTGTGGCGGGGAGGCTGCCAAGAAGGGTGGAAGGGGAAGGCCGATGTCGCCATTTTGTTTCGCTCCTCCGGTGCCTTGAGTGGGGCGGGAGGTTTTCCCTTGATGTGAGGGTTGGGAGAGACGCTTTTTCGTGCTACGAAACGTTGAGACAAAGATGAAAACGGTCGGTCGCCGTAGTCTTTTTGACCTCTTGTTGCCAGGTCCGCGCTCAGCCCGCTTTGTCGCAGTGCCGCATCCGGGGATCCTGTGCGCGCAGGCGCTTTGCTGGCTCCTCCTCTTCTCGCGGCGCTGGCCTCCCTCCCGCCTCGTGCCGGGCCTATTTTTTTTTTTTTGTTGCGAGACCCTCCGCTGGAGAGTCTGTGGAGCGCGTCTGGTGTGGAGCTTCGCCTCCCAGGGTCCCTCGGGAAGGGGCGGGGCCGTCATGTTCCCGCCTTAGTTGCCACATGGCTGCGGGCGGACGCTCGGGATCGGGGCCGCGCGCCAGCTTGACGGTTTGGGGAGGGTGGGGGTGCCCGTGGGGGGAGGTATCGTCCAACGGACTTGGGGGCGGGGGCATAGGGCCTGCGGGTTTCCCGCCTGAATTTATGGGGAGGGAATGAAAGGAACGTCCGGCTGTGGCTGCATTCCCTCTCGGTCCTTTGCCCTTTCCTGAGGGGGAAGTGTCTCTTTCCCATACTGAGGAGATTAGTTGATCTGGCTGAGTTCCTCCACTGTGGCCTTCAAAAAGGGATTTCTCTACCTTTAGTTAGCCGAGTCTCTCTACAGCTGCGAGGACAGCAAGGTAGGTGAGGAAACGTAAAAATTGGAGCCACAGGGCTACCAGGGACCAGTTGACTGCCTTCTGAGGCAGGCACTTTAATGATCTGTCATTTGGGGGTCATAGAGCTCTCTTCTTGGTTACCTGGCTTTACACTAAAAGCCCACTTTCCCAGTCAAGATTGGGCAAAGCGTGAAGAGTTGGTCTCTTGAGATTTTCCTGTTCTTTGGGGTCTCCGTAGAGAAAGTGGAGGCCACATTCTGAACACTGCTGCCTCGGGCGTGAATGAAAACATGTACCACTTAAGTAAGCCGTGTGACTGGTTTGACCGTATCTTCCCATAGAGTGGGAGTGACAGCGAAATGTGTATGAATCTATGCAGTTTCTGGAATCAGCTGAGTTTGCAGATTGTGGTTGTCCACTAAGACTCCTGGTTTTTACAATAGTTAAGGCTGTTAGTCTCTAGAAATTATTTTCTTTGCTTTTCTTTATTGTAAGAAAACTTGTTTGATATGCCAGCTTGACCCTCCTCTCAATGAGTGTCTTTTGGGGGAATTTCTGCCCTTTACTGTTCATTGATTTTCTTATCTGGAGGTTCCACATTTAAGGTAAGGAATTTAGCAAATTTAGCCCTATTTTGTTGGGGATGACTCAAGGTAATGTAGCTGTATTTTTCTTTTGCAGATTATACCCAGCAAGCAACGCAAAGGTTAGTGTCATTTCTGGATTTCCACAGTTTGCAGAGGGCAAGAGTGGCTAAGGTATCTTCCTTGATGGTGTTTTTCTTTTTCTCCAGCTATGGGGCCTACCCCACCCAGCCTGGGCAGGGCTATTCCCAGCAGAGCAGTCAGCCGTACGGACAGCAGAGTTACAGTGGTTATGGCCAGTCAGACACTTCAGGCTATGGTCAGAGCAGCTATGGTGGTTCTTACGGACAGACCCAAAACAGTGAGTCTCTTTTAGTGGGTCACACTGCCTCCTCCTGCTCTTTCTGAATGTTGTTTTTCTTAAAGCTAAGCAGTGCTGAAATGTTGAAACTGTACTATGTTTCTTTTCCCTTAACCAGTCTATTAACCTTTAAAATTCTTTGGAGTCTTGAGTCCTTTGAAGTAAAAATGCTTATTGGCTTGTAATTGTTTCCTTTTTTCTTTGGCTTTTTCTATTTATGCTGCACTTATGTCCCATTTTCCCTTAGTATGAAAGTGAGATGGGGAAGAGCATTCGCTAAATAAAGGGAGAAAGTTTTAGGCTTTTGATACTGGGAGAAAATGATTTTCTTGGTGTTCGGAGTCAGACTACTGTATATCACATGATAAACATGGAGGTGGAATTTGCCCTAAGGTTCTGAAATGTATGTATATAATGTGGTTGGCCTATTTGTTCTGCACACATAGAGCAGGCTAAAATGCTGTTAATGAATAGGGACTTAACTAGAGCCGTGAGTAGTGGTGGGCCTGGAGACTGCCTTCAGGATGGGTGGGATGAGATTGGAATTTAGAAGTTGGTAGAGAAGTTGGAACATTGACCTTTGGGTAAAAGAGAAGGCCATTTTTAAAAGTTTAAAGATTCCCAAGCAGCTTGTTAAAGAGGATGACTTTCCAAGTACGGGTAGCATTTAGTACGTAATGTTTTCTTAAACCCATTCCATGCCTTTTCTTTAAACTCATAGCTTTTGTGATTTCCTCTCTTCTCTTTTAGCAGGCTATAGCACTCAGTCAGCTCCCCAGGGATATGGCTCAGCTGGTGGTTATGGTAGTAGCCAGAGTTCTCAATCGTCTTATGGGCAGCAGTCTTCCTACCCTGGCTATGGTCAGCAGCCAGCTCCTAGTAGCACCTCTGGAAGGTAAGAAGTTGTGTTGGGGGTTTGAGGGGTAAGGCCTGAGAGATCAGGAATGGTAATGTGACCAGCACAAGTAGTAGTTATGAATAATGGGAGGGGGATGTCTTGGTAGTTGTGGGTGTTGGGCATTGACTTTCTTTGAACATCCCTGTTTCACCAAAAGTGAAAGGAAGTTTTGTTAATGTTGGCATTATTATTATTCCTTTTCCGTAGTTACGGTAGCAGTTCTCAGAGCAGCGGCTATGGGCAGCCCCAGAGTGGGGGCTATGGCCAGCAGTCTGGCTACAGTGGACAACAACAAAGCTATGGCCAGCCACAAAGCTCCTACAATCCCCCTCAGGGCTATGGACAGCAGAACCAGTACAATAGTAGCAGTGGAGGTGGTGGAGGAGGAGGTGGTGGAGGTGAGAAAGTGTCTTCAGCTTGGTCTTATACCTGTTTTCTGCAAGGATTTATATTCTGTTGCTTGGTCCTAAACTAAAAGGGTTCATTAAAATGTTGATTTCATTGTTTCCTGGCTGTGTTTATATTTCTTATTTATATGCTGGCATTATTGAACTGTTATATGCCACTGCACAGTTTTTTTTTTTTTTAAGCAGTCTGTCTTTCTTGACAGGTAACTATGGCCAAGATCAGCCCTCCATGAGTGGCGGCAGTGGTTATGGCAATCAGGACCAGAGTGGTGGTGGCGGTGGTGGCTACGGGGGAGGCCAGCAGGACCGTGGGGGCCGTGGCCGGGGCGGTGGTGGTGGTTACAACCGAAGCAGTGGTGGCTATGAACCCAGAGGTCGTGGAGGTGGCCGTGGAGGCAGAGGCGGCATGGGGTAGGTGTCCTGTGAGCCAGAGAGTAACATGAGTGGGGAGTGTGGGGGGTTGCATGAATCTCCCTGTCCCTCAGTGCATGGGTGGTTTTATTCTAGGGATTTGTGAGGGCCCTATTTGGGGGCATTGACTGTTTTTTTTGAACATCCCTGTTTTATTTTTGTGAGAACCTGTAAGCCTGAATCTCCTATCTACACCTGAATAGAAATTTGATTACTGACATGTCTGTTTCCAAAGAAAAATGAAAAATATATGGGTGTGTATGGATTGGAGTCATCGATCTCCTAGGCAAGAAACACGGAAGTAAAGGCTTCTTTTCTCTGCAAGGAAAACAGATGATCCCATTCCTGGTAATAGGGAAACTTGTTACTTGCATTCCCATGTGTCCTTTAAGGGATTTGTAAGCGGTTAACCTGACTTCAGCTTCCAGGAATTGGCTACTCTTCCTATTTTCTGTAGTCATTTGAATTCACAAGCTTGGTTTGCACTAATTGGACTGACAGTAAAGATTTTGTGTGTGATTTGGTTTATGGGGCTACCTGAAGTGTGCAGACCTTTTGGACAAAATGTTTGACAGTGGTATCCCACGTATTTGCTCCACTGTCCCCCTTACCTTGGTTACCTGTCCAACTTTACCTCTCCAGTTGGACATGTTCCTCCCCTTCCTGTTGTAGTTGATTTGAAGTAAAACCTTAGATTTGATGTTAAAGTTATTTGTCAAATCTGTTGGTAAAAATCATTTGAAGGATGCTACTCTATCCCTTTGAAAAAGGGGAGGAATGTCTATGTATTACTCCTTTCAGGGAAAAAGTAGGTTTTAAGAGTTTGAATGTGGTAAGTATTCAGAGGTGGGTGGGAGCAATCTCAAAAAACCGTGCAAAGATAAGGAAAACTGTTGTGTGCGTGTGTTTAATGCAAAACTTTAAAAAGAAAAACTGTTATGTGACTGTTAACTTGCTCTGCATTTTATGTGCCACAGGTATGAAAGGTGACATTGCAAAATACTCCGCTCTTCTCGCAGTGTAGAAGGGGTGACCCCGGGGGTGGGGGGAGATTAAAAACAGCTCAGTAGTTAGGATAGGGCTTAGCTAAGTTTGTCTTGCTTTAAGGGAAATTGCCTTTGGTTTTGACTTTTTATGGAATGGGGTTGGGTCTGCTTGCTGCTTTCAAAGCAAAAAACCACAAAAATGTGTTCAGGGCTACCCCAGCCTGGTGTGAAATGTCTTCTGGGTAAATTGGGGGTAGAGTTTTTAAACCAACCTACTGGCTTGTCAGCCACTCACGACAAGAGGAAAAAAACATCTCCATCGGAAGAACGACCAAGGAAAAAGGGTCATTTTTTTTTCCAGAGGAAATAGATAAATATATAACCTTTTAAATATAACTGTGTCTTAAAAATTGCACACATGTGTGTGACAGGCTCAAAGGTCAGACAAAGGGGTGGTCAGGAAGGGGAATGCATTTTAGTAGCCACTTGAATCTTTTTCCCAAAACACCTCCTACATTTGGGGAATATTAAAATAAACGCCCTTTTGTAGCCGTTGGAAGCTTCATGTCCTTTCTTCTAACTTGTCTTCTCCAGCGGAAGTGACCGTGGTGGCTTCAATAAATTTGGTGGTAAGTGAACAGAGTTTCCAAAATTCCCAACTCCCAGCAATGCTTTGTCTGATTGTTCATTTGCAGATGTCTTAATGTGTTTTAAATGTCAAAGGTTTTGAAGTGTCCAAAACCACCTCCAGAATGGGGTGGGGTAGAATGCTGCCTGTTACCAGATGTGTGCTAACCTGGAGACAGGCAGGGGTGAGCCTCAGCAGTTGTCTGGTACCAGATTGGTTTGGCCCAGGTTAATAGATGCTTAGTAGGCCTCTGACAGAGGGGTGTTGCCACACCTGGCACTTAGTGACCACCATTATGAGAAACTGGATACACGTGGTATAAACTTGGCTTTAGGATCCTTTTGATCAATGTGTCCAAGTAATATGTGTATGTGTAACGAACTCCAAATGTTTTAATTCTGGAAGAAGGTTATGAAATACTGCCCTGCTCTGAGGATGGTGAAGTTGGTATATATTTATTAAATACTGGATGGTGTCATTGCAATTTTACATATATGTACTTACATAAACAACTCAGTTGGGCAAATAGAAACTAGCTTTGGGAAGGAAGGTGTGGACTACTTCAAGAAAAGTTTGGAGCATGTGTGGCTCATGGGAAATAACCAGGTCTTAAACAGCACAAACAATTCATGGAAAACTGGCAAATTTGAGAAGTCTCCCAGTAAGCTGGAACTTTCCTGGTTTGGTTAAATAACAAAGGTTTCTTGATTTGTCTCAGCACTTAAAGCCAAAGGCTTGGGTTCATGATTAAAGTGTCACTGAGTGTGGACACAATACTTATACATGGTGAATTCAGATAAACTTTGGTCAAAGATGGTCTCTGGAAAAAAAAAAAGAGGCTGCCTTATGGAAGTAAGATTTCTGGTCTGTTCCCTGGGACATGCTTTAATAATAAATAGCTATTATGTATGTTTTTTATTTTCATGTGCTTTTGGGGGAAACACTGTGGTTTTAAAGGTTTCTCAAGATGAAATTAAAACTTGTTCCACAAGGGATAAGTGTCTTTGAAAGTTTGATGATGGATGCATATATCACATTGCTGGTAAACCCATTTCTCTCTGGGATGAGAGAACAGGGCCAAAACTATGAGTTGGTTTAACTTTAATGGGTCTTCCTCCTGCCACCCCCCCCCAAATCTGTGCTGAGGACATTTCCCAGCCTGAGCTAGGGGAGGCAGCATTTTTTGAAGTGTGGAGTTGTTCCCGTGGGGGCGCAAGTTATAGAAGTATCTTAAAAGGGGCCTGTCTTCCCAGCCCTGTCTAGGATATTCTCTGGGCAGGCAACCCAGGACAGGGTTTGGATGAGTCTGTGAGCTGATACTTAATCTGATACTTTGCAAGAGTTTGTATTTGGTGTAATTTTTTTTCTTTGTCTCTGCCTGTTGACTAATAGTTGCTCTTCCCTTGTTTTTTTTTTTTTTTCTTTTTTTTTTTTTCCTCTTTTTTTTTCATGTCACTTAAGGCCTCCGCGACCAGGGATCACGTCATGACTCTGGTGAGTCCACAGGTGGCTTGAAAGAATGGCAAAAGTGGTTACCAGGATTTTTTACAGATATTCTTAATTAAAAAATTACAAAAGGGTAAAGAAGGGAAAATGAAGGAAAGGGAGTTTAGGTATAGCTATAGTTAGCAGTGATTTTTAAATGAGCATATATCAGAAATCTGATCAGTGGCTTTCCTCTCCCAGCAGTTTAGCCCTAGGAGGAGCTGTCTGCATTTCTAACAGGTCTCAGGAAATGCTGATGCATCTCTTTGTAGAGGACACTAAAAATTTAGAATGTGGATCATGACCAAGTTAGTGAATGGAAGGACACATGGAGGGAAGCATTTAGTTTGTCTTTTGGTTGTAACTGTTGAATTTGAAGCATTTAGTTTGTCTTTTGGTTGTAACTTGAATTTTAGTGGTAAAAAAGTTCTACCTGTGGGTCCTAAGTTGAAAGTTTACAAACACTGATATATTGACTGATCTTGGCCAGTTCAGTTTTGAGCTTTAATGGGTATTAACATTTCAAAGGGTCATGGTTAAACTAGTTTGTAAAATGACTGGCATATAGGTGCACTCAGGACAGTCGGGATGTGGATTTCTTTGATTTGTTTAAAATCAACTTATATTGGCTGCTTTAGAATTCTCTTTAAGCTTACTGTCAAGTATTCCTTAGAGTTAAGTTATTACGAGTTACTGACTTGCTTTACCTTTGTTTTTTCTCTTCTAATTCGTGTTTTCTTCTGCCACCTGACAAGCAGAACAGGATAATTCAGACAACAACACCATCTTTGTGCAAGGCTTGGGCGAGAATGTTACAATCGAATCTGTGGCTGATTACTTCAAGCAGATTGGTATTATTAAGGTACTTGTGGAGCAGAGTGTTACCTGTCAGAGTTGCAGGCTATTGGATTTTATTTACACAGTAAAAATAAGTCTATAAATGGTTGTCAGCTTAATTTGTTAAGGAAAGAACATGAGCTGTTGCCAACGGAAAAAGACAAAACGGATAGGAAAGGGACCGTTGTAAACTTGAATTTGTAGTTGATAACCTAGTTTTATCTTTTCGTGACCGAAGTGAGAAACAATTATAGCCAATAGCTTTAATTCAGGTTATATGTGAAGGTAGGAAACAGTAACTGGGCAGAGAGAAGCTGAAGTTTGGTTATGATAAACCTCAGGTTCTGGAGAGGGAAGGTGGAACGTGGGTAGCACTGTATCCTGTGAGACTGACTGATAATATCTCATGTTGCTTTCCTTAGACAAATAAGAAAACGGGACAGCCCATGATTAATCTGTACACAGACAGGGAAACGGGCAAGCTGAAGGGAGAGGCAACAGTATCATTTGACGACCCACCTTCTGCTAAAGCAGCTATTGACTGGTTTGATGGTATGTATGAGGAGGCTTGGTATAGGAGTGGGTGGGATAGGGCAACTAACCTAGGGATACATGGGCTACTTTTTGAGGGTTCCTTTGAGTCTTCCAATACTTAATCTGCGACTTTGGCATAGTCTTCATTTTTGCTTATCTCACGAAACTTATGAAACTTCAGGAAGGCAATCTTGTCTTAATTATACTAGTTGTGCCTTTGAGCTACAGACTTTAGTAAAAAGTCTCTTTTTATATCACCTGTATTTTAGGTAAAGAATTTTCTGGGAATCCTATCAAGGTCTCCTTTGCTACTCGGCGAGCTGACTTCAATCGGGGTGGTGGCAATGGTCGTGGAGGCCGAGGGCGAGGAGGTGAGGAGCTACTTCCTGCTGCTGTTATAAAGTGATGGGGAGAGGAGAGGATGGTAATGTCTTGCATAGAAAAGGTTAGGTTACCCAAACTTGAAAGGGCAGCAGACCATTTTGTTATCTATACCATAGGACCCATGGGCCGTGGAGGCTATGGAGGAGGTGGCAGTGGTGGCGGTGGACGGGGAGGGTTCCCCAGTGGAGGTGGTGGTGGTGGAGGACAGCAGCGAGCTGGTGACTGGAAGTGTCCTAATCCGTGAGTGAAACCTCTTCTCAGTCCTTTTGCATGTGTTCTGTTTAATACTTAGGCAGTGTTGTGTTTTCCAAAGTAATAAATGTTAAGGCCACACACGTGGGTGGGAGCAGACTTGGCTGAGAACTTACCTAAATAAGGTTGCAATAGTGGGAAATGTATTGGACCAGTATTGGATTACTAATAATTTTTGTTCCTGGCTCTGTTTGAGAAACAAGCCTTTTTGTCTTTGTGAGGCCTCAGTTTCCTTATTGGAGTCTTGTCCTAATTCTAGGTCTTGCCTACTACTACTCACCCCTCCAAACTAAATGTCTTACTTTTTCTCAGTATATGTGAAAACATGAACTTCTCTTGGAGGAATGAATGCAACCAGTGTAAGGCCCCTAAACCAGATGGCCCAGGAGGGGGACCAGGAGGCTCTCATATGGGTAAGAAAGAGGTGTAGAGCCTGGTAATAAGGATGTGAGATAAAAAAAAAACTTAAGTTTAATCAGGAAGTCTAGAGGGAAGGAAAGATGGGTTTGGGGGGATATGATATTTCATTTATTTTGCCCTAGGTGGTAACTATGGAGATGATCGTCGTGGTGGCAGAGGAGGCTATGATCGGGGTGGCTACCGAGGCCGAGGCGGGGACCGTGGGGGCTTCCGAGGAGGCCGGGGTGGTGGGGACAGAGGTGGCTTTGGCCCTGGCAAGATGGACTCCAGGTAAGTAAGACTCTATGCTGAAATGAAAGTAGAGAAATTGAAGAAGAGGTCATGAAATAGCAAGGTGTTTTGGAGGGCAGTGGTTTCATCTTTGAGGGGTAGACTGGAAAATTATGACTAATGAGTGTGAAGGGAAGAAGGGAAGGAAAATTACCTTGGAGAACTAAAATCTGTAGACCCACATGTGTACTATATGCTTAGAGGAGCCATTTCTTGGGGTTGGGTAGTAGGGGAAGCTAGGATTTTGAGGTTTGGGATAGGTGGAGGGGTTGGTAACTGACCTAATGCATATTCTTTGTTGCAGGGGTGAGCACAGACAGGATCGCAGGGAGAGGCCCTATTAGCCTGGCTCCTGAGGTTCTGGAACAGCTTTTCTTCCTGTACCCAGTGTTAACCCTTGTTATTTTGTAACCTTACAACTCCTGATGACCTATGGGGTTTTTTTTTTTTTTTTTGACTATGTAATTGTAACCATACCTCTCGTTCCCATTAAAAACCATTGTTTTGCTTAATTTTTTCCCCCATTTCCCCCTTTTCTCTTCTGGAAGGTCCGAGTCAGGAATGTGGGTATTCCTGGTTTTTTTTTTTCCTCTTTCAGATAAGCCTGCCTAGCAGGCGTTAGAATAATTTTTATGTTCCTGCTTAGCAGGAACTGAAATAAAGTGTTTGATACCTGGTCTGGGGGGAAAGGTCAAGTGGCATCTTAAAGGTGGAGATAAAACTTTGTCATGGTAAACATTGCTTGTATGAGTGGGTTAAGTGAGTAAAATATGTTATGTCATGAGTGTTACTTGTCCAACAATGTGGGAGTTTATCATGTGCCGGTCTTAGCAAGTTAACTATTAATACAGCAATTTTACATTTTTTAAGGACCCCTGGCTCTTTTGACAGTTTTCTAAGGTGGGGCTCAAGCAAATTAGGTTTGCCTTTGGGTCAGTATTCAAACTTGGCCACGACAGGGACCCCGTAGCTAACTTGAGTTTGCAGGAAGAATAACTGAGCACTAACTTCAGCAGAGGTGGTGTGGCCTTGCTCACTACAGCGAGAAATGAGGTGTGTGTTAGTTATGTGGCTCTCGAGTCAGGAAATGGAGCCAGGATTGTGTTCTAGTCTTGTGACTTCATTTGTTAACATTTTCATCCTGTAACCATTGTTCTGAAGGGGACATGCTGCCATCCCAAAAATTTGCTTGCTTAGGCTTTACTTAAGAGGATGTTAAATTTGATGGAAGAGGCTTGGGAAAGAGGATAACGTGAGAGGTAAGTGGGAAAGAAGGTAGAGGCAGTTTCTGGGTTTTTAGGTGAGTCCCCTGCCTAAACTTTTTTTGAAGGTGAGGTTTGGGTAGATTAACCTGTTAGAGGAAGATGGTCTAGCTGGGTTGCTTTCACGTCCTGCCTATACCTAGGTTCCTGAGGTCATCGGTATTATGTTCTTAGCCTTAGTGGGGGTTGGGTGCCCTCCCTGTCCCCTTGGAGATAAGGGAAGAGGGCCAGTGAGTCACAACCTCAGAACAGTGCCACTAACTACATCTTTCCTGATCCCCAAGGACCTCTTTACCCAGCTCTCGAGTTGGAAACTTCTCTTACCTGCCAACCAGTTGAGTGTGAATTAAATAGAACTGCAAAGCCGGTTGCAGAAACAGTGCTTGTCAGAAGAAAAGCTTGTTAGGGTCCCTGGGACTGCTGGTTGGGAAGCGCTTTCTTGAAAGTTGGTAAGAATGCTGAAGGTATTCTCTAGAGAAGCATTGCTGCGTCCTCAAGTCTGATGATGGCACCAGCAAAGGCTTTCTGCAAATGACACTTGTCCGAAGGGGCTTCCCTGAGTGGGAGTGCTTGTAACTGGCTGAGAATGGCTAGGTCCTCCCAGGCTGTGCTGAGAAGCTCAGAGCCAAGGGTGTGGTAGTTCTTGGTGTGGTCAGACTGACTCTGCTGTTACTATGGTGTGGATGGCCTGATCCATGTCTTGAGCAGTTGTTTCTGCCTCACTTGGCTGGAGTTTTGAAGTTAGGGTTTAGTTCTTTGATCTGGGGTACTAGGGGTGAAGGATGTTACAGCTCCATGTAAGACCTGATTTCTGACTGGGATTAAGTTCTTAATGCCTTCAGTGATTTGCCTTGCCCGTAAAGGAAAATAGGGTCCCAGGTGTCTGATGAGTAGGTAGATCCAGTTTTGAGGGCTTTTCCAGGACAGTGGCTGAAGATGAAAATAATAAGGTTGGTTCTTAGAAGCTGGTTCTGGTGCCAGCATATCATTGGTGAACAAGTCAGTGAGACCCATGGGGTTTGTACATCGGGCTCTGTTCTTTGCTGCATCCTTTGTAATAGCCTGGATAGTAATAGTCATGTTTCTTTGGTGAGATTTTTAGACTAGTCCTTTGTATTCTAAAGGATATATTTTTATCAAAATACTGAAAACAGTGGAAACACCAGGTGCTTGGCTTTCTGAAGGGGATGAACACAAGCTAACAAGAAGTGAGGGCAGTTTGTGGGTGGGGATGGCTGTGCTTGAAGGTCTGCTTCCTCTAATGTAATTCTTGGTTATTAGACTTTTCAGCTTTCCCTCATAGTGTTTGGGCTTCTTTGGGTTTTAGTAACTTGGACATAGGGCTAAGGATAAGTCTGGGTAGTTTGACCGCAGTTAAGGTCTGTATATACTCTATATATATTGTTTATATATGTATATATACTGTATACTATATATATACTGTATACTACATATATATATATATATATATATATATATATATATATATATATATATATATATATATATATATATACTCAAGACATGTTTATAGGAGTATTTCCATTTCCAGTTTCATCCACTATGGATTTTGTAACCATATCTCACTCTACACAAGAGGTTAAACTGTTAGGTACAGGTTCCATCTGCAGCTTGCCAGCTCAGGCTCTAAAGACTACCTTTAGGTTCCTACCTTTGGGTTCTCTGCAGTTAGCCTCTTTTCATCTTTCACTTCTTACTCTGAAATAATTTTAAACTTAAAAGTTTCCATAAAAAATTGTTCTGCCTGCATACATAAATGCTTCAGGGTGCTAGTATAAAGAACTGAAGTGTAGCATCAAGTGATCTTGGCACACAGATTTTACTTTAGGGCTTGAGTTACTGGGCCTCCACTCTTAACAATGTTAGCAGTTTTTATAAGAGCTTTTGTAGATCACTGAGTCTAAAATGAATGCCCAGTGTCCTTGAGGCAGGGACAGAAGTGTATATTGAGCAGAAGTGTGTGTCAGGAAATTGTGCTTGCGCAGCTGGATAGTTCTGTCTCAGCTCTTGATTGTGGCTTTGTTCCTGTATCTTGGGACTGTTAAGTGCTGCGGGAACGGCTCTAACAGGAATAAAACTAGAGAAAAAATCATCAGCGTGGGAACTGGAAACAAGAGTTTAGCCTTTTGGGTTGAAGATACAGAACTCCTGTGCTGTAGTGGGGAACTCCAAGGAGGGCAGTTGGGTGAGTGGGGTGGGTGAGGGTAGGAAAACAATCTGCACAGAGTATGAGCCAAGCTTCCCAGGCAGCATCCTGTACATACCTCATGGGGGCAGTGTTGCTCAACTGCATGGTTTCCCTGTAGCTGTCGGTGTCCTTAGAGCTCACTGCAGGACTTTGGGGGTGGGGACCTGTCAGGTCTAGACTGACAGGACTTGAAATTTTTTTCCGGTTTTTCCAGTTTTGAGGGAGTGCAGACCTATCTTGTGTATTGTCTCCCCAAGTGGAAAGGCAAGTTCCTATATGGTGAGGCCTCTGTGAACTTGTCTGAGAGCCAAGTGTCTGTGGCAATGTGTCTATGTTCAACCACATACATGAATCATTTGGCAGTTTACTAGCATGGAGATTCTGATGCAGTGTAGGCCCAGGTAGTATTGATGCTGCTGGTTCAGAGCCCTGCTTTATAGTTTTGCAGTGAGTCCTTCCAGTTTAATCCACTTTCCTGGGAAGGCAACTTTGTACAAAACTTTATACATAAAACAATACTAGTTAGGATCTAAGAAACGTTGCTCGTGAAAGGTTGGATTTTGTGTATGGGTTTGTGTTCTAATTACTAGCACAGGCACAGTAAACAGGCTTGTTTTTTTAGTCTTGCAATGTTAGGAGATTTGAGCCAAAAATGTGTTTTCTAAGCTAGGAACAAAATCCTAATGGAGATAGTTGCTAACTTAATGTCTGTTAGCTGTGGGCCATAATATGTCCTATTATCCCTATTTCATAGATGGTGATGTTGAGGCACAAACTGGCCTTCAGTCATGGCTGGTGAGGGGGGAGGTAGAGCAAGATTAGAATCTCTTTGGGAGAATTTGGGTCCTTAACTACTAAGCTGTGCTGAAGACTTTTGCAGACTTCCGAGCTAGTGTCCGCCCTTCATTTCATTGATGAGTTTTGACTTTTAGGCCCTTGAAGGTGGTAGAGTAGAGGCAAGGAGGGCCATTTAGGAGGACTTTTGTCAGTAAGACAGGCATAAGCCAGGTGTAGGGGCAGTGAAATTGAAAAGGATGGTGGTTGGACCTAAGTTGAAAGAGCTAGTAGCGCCAAGTGAGATGTTAAATCTTGGGTGTTGGAAGAGCAAGGCTGACAGTCTAGGCTTTGCAATATGATAGTATTTCTTACTGGTTAGGCTGCTGCTGCTAAACCATATATTGAGATTCAGGGATGGTAAAAGACAACTTAAGTTTTGGAAATGGTAACGTTCTTATAGAACTTGACAAAACGGATTGAATAAGGCTTGAATTGTAAGACCCAAGAACACTTGGTAGAAGAAGGTTGAGGATAAAATGCGGAATATCAACATTTTATGGGGTGGGTGGCTAAAGATTTCAATTTCAACGATACTGAGTGTTAGGGGTGATGCCTGCTTTTGGGGGAAACTCAACTTTCCTCCTGGAGTCCCAAGTAGCGGTAGGATTAGTTCCATGTGACCATATGAAGCCTTGGCAGCTGTATTTTAGTTTCTTGGTAGCTTTCTCCTGTAGCAAACAATTTATTCTGTTGGTCTGGTGACTTCCAGAAGATCAGAAAAGGGAAATGTTAGAATATTCTAAGATTCTTCCTGAAGGACTGTGTGGAATAAACACTGCATTTGCTAATTCTTGTGTCACGTAGGGTGAGGGTTAATAAAAAGTGAAGTCTTTGTACAGCTTTGTTCATTATGGGCTGGTATATGGTCGTTAATGGCACAGAACCAATCACTTTGTACCCCTCACACCAGTATCCCCTCTGATGATCCACATCCTAGGGATAGGATACCGGGACTCCGGGCCTACTGTTGGATACTTATCTTCCTCTTCAAGGCAAGAAAATTTGGGTGCAAAGTGTACTGAGGGTGTAGTTCTAGAATCCTGGTTGCCTAGCAGCCTCTGGAAATGATCCTTAAGTGCTGTTTTCCTGGTGAGAAATATATTTCCCTCCGTAGGCATCAAGAGAAGAAAAGCTACTAAAAGTCATCTAAAGTCCTGCTTTTGTTGGCATGGTTTCTGGGCAAAGTAATTTATAAGCCCTTGCTCTGGGGGTGGGAGGTGGGGAGAGTGGGAGGGAGCAGAGGGAGTAATTAAGCCTGATGGTCAGAAGTGCCAGAAGGAACCCTTGAACTAATACTGGATGGCTTGTGTTCTGTCCTGTATTGAGATGATCCTGTCTCTTCCCCCTGAAGATTGCTCTAATTCTACATGTTTTCCCCCATGGAAAAAGTGAGAAGCTATACAGACTAGTCTGTTTCTAAATGCTGCTGACAAATCTGCACCTCACCCTCACCAAGTTCCAGACTTTTTGTATCTGAACATTTAGAACTTCACAGAGCTATTGTCTCGACAGCCCCCTTGGGGTAGCACTGGGGGAGCCACCAATTGGTGACTGAGGTAATACTCTGCGGTAACAGGCAGGAGGGATGAAATGTTGTGAGAGTGCTGCCTTAGGAACAGGAAGTGGAATAGAGCTTTACCTGAACCTCTGCAGCATTTGGGTGTGTAGTTTAGCTCTGTGTGCTTCCAGGCTGGAAGTAGGAAAACCACACAAAAGTACAGGTTGGGTTTTCATATATTGTGAATTAAATCAAACTTGGGGTGAGTTGACTGGAATTGCTGGGGTGTGCTGCTGGGGAAAGATGCCTTAGCTCTGTTCCAGGTCGTTCACCAGGTAGGGCTGGGTATCCCTCAGGGCCTGAAGGAGCAGATCCTTGCAGGTCTGGTTCCAGGCTGGAGCAAAGCTGAAGAGCTTCCTTATCTTCATTGGGTTGGTGGTTTCTGCCCGCACAGCCTGGTACTGCTCCTCCGTCAGAATCTTCCCATAAAGGGCATCTAGCACCCCGTCCACATCTGTGACCCGAGTGATGAGTGCTGACCTGTGCTGGTCCACAAAGTGCAGTGCTGGGGGCAGGAGGGAGGAGAGATGAGCAGACACCTAAGGTGTCCCTGCTGAACACTTCAGAAATTGCCCTGAACGTAATCCAAGGGGTGGTCTCAAGGTGAACTCCAGATAATGAGATGAGCAAAGTGCTCCCTTTCCCAACCAGGCTCACCTCATGGAGGTGTGAACATGTGGGTAGGCAGGGTTGGCCCAGGTTAGTTCTCTCGTAGTGCTCCTGGCTATGGGACAAGACAGGCTGTGCAGGGGTGTGGTGGGGTACAGCTGGAGAAGCACCCGGGCAGGTGAAGGCTGGGTGTGAAGGCCTCACCTGGTTTGGCTGCCGGCTCGGGAGGGGCTTTGATCCCAGCAGGAGCAGCTCTGGGGCCTGTAAGGAAATTAGTCAAGTGGTTCTCTTCCCTTCCTATTGCATCTCCAGTCTTGGGGTTGAGGGATCCTTTGGTCTGGAAGCGAAGCTCTTGACCAAGCAGGCAGGGGAAGCCTCACTTCTGGGCACGAGGAGCTTTGACAGTGTTATAGGGTAGTAGGAACAGGAAGTGAAAGCAGAGGGACAAACGATGGGGGCAGGCCGTGTAGATGAGGGAACACCGGAGGAGACCTGGGGGCCTGAACCCCCAGCAGGGTGTGGAGGGGGTTGTGCTCACCCTTGCCCATGAAGATCTGCAGCTGCTCCGCCGGCTTCAGCATGCCCATCTCGCGCAGCACGAGCGCTGTGAGCTCGGCACCATATGCATCCAGATAGAAGGAGACCAGCTTATCGGTGAGGTCCACGGCATCCATTGGCAGCAGCGTGCCCCGCGGGATACGCCCGTAGCCCTCGCGCAGCGGCACCGAAAGCAGCTTAAGCTTGAATTTCTTGAACTCTTCAGCGGTCAGGTTCTCTAGTGCATCCAGGATGGCGTCCCGTGTGCGCTCCATGGCTCCGGGGTCCTTCACAACCGCTGCTACTAACCCGGGGTGTCTGCCTACCAGGAAGTCAGCTCCGGGGCGGAACCTGGAACTCCCGCCTTCTCTCAGTTCCCGCCCCTGCCCCAGCTCATTGTCTCCGGGCATAGGCCACCCGGGACTGCCCTGTTGGTTCCCACTCACCGAGGCCTCCGGACTAGATTACCTGGCTGTCGGAAGGCGCCAGTATCGCGTTTCTGGCGCAAGTTTCTCCAGGCTTGCAGTAGCTAGAACAGACCAGGGACCTAGTATTGGAGTGTCAAGGTTTAGGATTTTGGAATTTTAGAGCCCTGAAATCTGCACGTTTCCCTGAAATTTGGCCTCTCTCATATGTCACAGTATCTTAGAATCCTAACAACCAGAAATATGTAGCTTCCCAAATTCCACACAATGGGGAGAAATGAGGTGTAGAAAAGGTAGAGAATAGATGTGTGTGTTTTATCTCTCTGAGCCTCCGTTTGCTTATCTGTGAAACAGGGATAATACTCATCCACTTAGTAAATATTCCATATAACACCAGCAACCTGATGGCTCCTGAAACCTTGCCAAATGTTTCATGGGATAGCCAGGAAGCTGAATTTCTTGGGAAGTGATGACAAGAGATACTTGTAATGGCTGAGAAAATTCTCGACTGGAGGGAAATTGATGGGTGGATAAAACATTCTTGGCTCAGGGGGCTTGACATAGAAGAGCAGGTGAAAGGTGGCAGGGTTGACATTGTAGCCCAAGCTGTGTCCAGAATCTTGCATTTAACATGGCTGGGATGAAGGCCCTGCTTGTTGGGACCCTGTGGACCTCACCAGCCTTGTCTTGCACCTGTTCTCCTTTCATTTCCTGGTTCCAAACACACTAGCCTCAGTTTCTCAAATGTGCCAGGCTCCTTTGCTTCTACTAGCATTTGCACATGCTGTTCCTTCAACATGGAAATCTCTTCCCTCTATTTGCCTGACAAACTCTTGAGAGTTTAAATTTCAAGTTAAATGTCACTTCCTCTGGGAAACCGCATTTAGAATCCCTTCCAGACTAGTTCACAACACCTGCTATATATATGTAATTCTCATAGCAGTTATGACGAAATTGTAACTACCTCTGTGTATTTGTTTAGCATCAGTCTTCCCTGCCAGTTTGTAAATCATGACTGTCCAGATTATTGTTATATCCACAGCATCCAGAACAGTTCTTGGCCTATATATATATATGCTCAGATCTTTGTGGAATCTAATAATAAATGAATGGGCTTTGTGGCTCAAGGGAGGATACTAGTAACTGGAACGTGTGCCTCACATATAAGCTCTTCAAAAAGAGACTGCTTCTAGGAGTTGAAAGATGACAGACTTGAAGCTGTGCAGTGCCTAGTTTGAATCCTGGCTCCTCTTCATGGGAGGTGGATATTGGGAATCCTCCATTATCTCCTCAGCTGGGTTGTTTCAATCACCATTCCTTCTACCGATGTGATCCTGACATTATTCATTTATTTGGTATCCACCTCCCCAACAGCATGTTAACTCCATAAAGACAGTGATCTTGTCTGTCCTGTTCATTGCTGAATCCCCAGCACCAGGAGGAGAGTGTCTGGTACATAGCATGTGCTCAGTTAAACTTAACTTGCAGCATGTTGTATTCTAGAGCTTCCAGCAGGGTAGCAGGGTCCTGCTCCCCACTTTTGTGTGTGTTGCTCCACATGAGCTGGGTAGTACTATGTGCCAATGTCCTCACCATAGGTGCCACTAGTGGTCCAACAGCTAGTGTTCCCTGGCTCATGGCTAAGTTTATTATTGTGTTTCTTCACTGGTCTTCATCCTTGCAGAATCTCTGACTCATTTTGGGCACAGTGGCCAGAAGGCTACATCTTCCTAAGCCCATACATTGATCCTGTCCCTTCTCTGCTCAGAAACCTCCTATGACTCCTTAGTGCCCTCAGAATCAAGTCCAAGCTCCTTCGCTTGGCCTTAAAGGCCTTTGCCACTCTCAGCAGCACCTTCTACCCTGTTGGCCTGTGGACCTGTGCACACGTGGCATCTGCTCTTTTCTTAGTTGATAGAATCTTAGAAGCTTTGTGTGTTTAGGCCTCAGACTTTAAAAACAATTGCCTAATTCAGCCCCAACACAGATCAGGGATCCCCTTGGCCATATGGCCATTTGACGGCATCTCTTGAACCCTTGTTTGGATGGAGTGGTTTTGGCTTGAAGTAAAACCAATATAATACATTTCAATTAAACTTGCGGGAAATTGCACCTGGGGGAATGCATGCCATGACTAGGAGAAGGTGGACTTCTCACACCTGGCTTCCTGTGGGTGAGGATGCTGAGGATGTGTGTTATGGTGGTGTGACACTGCCTCTCCCCTTGTCCTGTGTATCACCACCAGAACTGTTCCTTTTGGGCCCAGCTTTCTGGCATATGACTCCAGTGACATTTCTGCTCACATCTGTTTGGATTGAGACATAGAAGATCCTGGCTGTGATTTTTTCACCTGACACCTCAAACAAGTGCTAGCACTTTGGTGTCACAGGGAGGCAAGGGACAAGGGTCTGGGGAAACAGCCAGTCCTCTCATAGAACTGGAAGCCTCACTCCTACAGTGGTTTCAGTCTGGAGCTCAGTGAGAACAAGTGACAACCTTTTGGCAGGTGGGTGTGGTCTCTGAGTACACGTAGACTCTGAACTCTGAAGGGAACAACATTTTTGGAGAATCGATTTCATTCTAAAAGATGTATTAAGGATCTACTTGATGCCCAACTTCATAAGTGCTGTTGGGAGACAGTAATAATAGTAAAAAGAGCTTCTGGTTCTTGAATTTACTTATGTTTTAGGCACTGTGCTAAGCACATAACATGCATGATCTTATTTAATTCTCCCAATAACCCCATGAGGTCTGTGTATTTATTCCACCATACAGAGGAGCAAACAGGTTTTGAGAAATTACTCTGGAAGCCTATACTGGTAGCAAATGAGGAAACAGATTGAACCATCTGACTTCTGGCCCAAATTCCAACCAATATCCAAGAGGTCCCACTCACCATCACCAAAAATTGACAAACTGCTTGGAAAGATTATGCGTATGAAAATTTATGCCTCCCTCAGACTTTCCACAAACACTCTTAGGAAGACAGATATGGCAATAATAGTAATGATATTAACTTCCTCCTCTGCAGAATGCTCTAGAACTTTGAAAGCACATTCAGAAGATTGTGGAATAATGGGAAAGCAGGAGATGAGGGATGTCAGACTCACTCAGGTTTGATTCCTAGACTCTACCTCTTAGCTGTATGACTTAGGGAGGTCATAGTCTTCCTCTGGGGTCTACATCCTGTAATGGACATTAACACGCTCAACTCACCAGCTCATAGGGAGAGAATCAGTGACCTGAGAAGAGCAGTGACTTGGCCAGGGTCTTCCAGGGAGGCAGAGGTAGAGGCAGAGCCTGCTTGCACCTGGAGTCCACTATGATAGTTTTCCATCTGGGGAGGTGGGAATAGGAACCTTTGGCAGCTCTCTGGGGAGCCACAGCAATCCCTTTTCCCTTGACCCCCCCTTTTCTGGGGGAAGTGCTCAGAGCTCTGAGCTTTGATCCCTGATAGGAAGGAACTTTCAGATCTCACCTCAGATCCACCCTTGCCCCCTGGATTAGAGCCAGAGCAGTTGGCGTTGATAATATGCTTCCTTGGTGTGGCCCCCTGCTCACCACAACAAAAGTAACCCTTTGAGTGCTGGAGCCAGATTGCTCCTCCTGGGGTCAGAAGGATCACAGCTGCCAGGACATTGGGCAAGTCACTGAATCTCTGTGTGTTATGGCTCCCTGTGAGATAGGAACAGATGATGTTTTGAATTTATAAACAGATTAAGAACTATGAAGTGCTTGAACAGGCCTGGCTCATAGTAGGAGCTTTTGTCATTGTTAAAGTTTCTGAGCCCTAGTTTCCCAGTCTGTAAAGTAGGGATGTTGTTACTGACCTTACAGGGTTGTAGCAAAAATTTATTGGAACAATTAGTAATAATTGTAATAATATCAATAGCTAACATTAATTGAAAATTTTCTATGGACCTGGTATTGTTCCAAGATCTTTATATGACTTAACTTGTTGAAGTTTTATAAAAATCGAGTAGTCTAGATAATATCATGATCCTTATTTTATAGATGAGAAAACCAGGCTAAGTGATAGGTCATTGTCACACAACAAGGAAAGAACAGAGTCAAGATTTGAATCTAGTGGTGGCAGTCACCACTTCCTAAGCCCCTAGGTGTCAGCACACTATCCTGGTGTTTAGTTGGTATATTATCTAGTTTTAATCCTCATAATAGTCCTATAGGATACTATAAGTAGGATTAGTTATCCTTATATTCTGGCTGAAGATGCTGAAGCCTGAGAGGTACGTAATCTTTCCAGGGGCATCCAGTATGAGCTTGTGACACCCACATTCAGTACCTGCTTCCTCAGTGGCCCTAATTGGGGGATTTCTGGCTTTGCTTTGCATTTATCCAATACAAGGAGCTCTGACCTCCCATGGCACTTATCACTCCAGCTATTGGGAAGCTCTCCCTTAGGACAAGCTGAAATCTGTCCCCTTTGAGCTCTGGGCCTCAGTGACTTCCCAGAGCTCTGTCTTAGAGTTAGCAACACTAATCCCCATCTCTTCCTCTCCTGAACATGGTTTCTGCTCTGTCTTGTCCTTCAATCTGCTGTAGACAATCAGTGTCCCTTCCATGGGTTGGAGGTCAGACTTGGCCCATTTACAGAGAGAGATTGAGTTGACTGTTACTGTCCGGGCAGGCTTTCCTATTGACCAAAACCTTCAGTCCTAGCCTGGCAGTGATGGAAACTCCAGGAGAGATCTACATTTGGAATGGTGACTTGCTGAACTGAAGTGAAATGGCCTGTGGCTTCAGAGACAGCTCCAGATATGCTCTCATTCCCACTCCACTGCTGTTTGGAGAAGTCACACTTTGCTGGATTTCTCAGGGTTTCCAGTAAAAAACCCTCACTTCTGACACCCTTCACTTACCATGACAATTATGTCTGCAGTCATTTGTGTAGTTAATTGCTCTGATACAAAGCAATAATAAAATTGCTCTTATCTCTTCCTCATGGGCCCAAATCATTACACCCTGAACAAGGTTTCAAGGTTCCAGGAAGCCTGGAGTAGCTTTCTAAGTGGGCCAGTATGTAACGTGCAAGAGCTTCAAGTGTTCAAGAAGGAATGAGCAGCAGAATTTGGAGACAAGTCCAAAGACTCATCATAAAAGCCAAGGCATACAAGGAGCTATCTGGCTCCTGGGAACATATTTACTTACTGAAGATCTGGAGTAAGAAGACTTTTAAGGAGGGGAGGGGGCAGCTGCCTCCTTCTCCTTTATAAGCAGGGAAAAGAATAAAAATTCCTGTTACTCACCAATGAGGCATCTGGCTACTTTCATAGGACAAGTGACAGCCTCTCAATGCATCATCATAGGGCACAGGGGGACAAATATTTACTGTTTCTTGGGAGGTATTTAATAAGTCTGTTTCTGATCAGAGCACTTCATGTGCACATTAGGGATAAAATTAATAAAAATAAACATTAAAAACCCAAGAGAGAGACAGAGAGTCCAAAGGGGGTTAACTGAAAGAGGAACAGAAACTCAGATTAAGAAAGACAGAGAGCAATTCAGGGAGAAATTAGCAGATCCAGATAAAGGCTGAGAGAAAGTGTGACTGAGAAGCCAAAGAGAAGGACCAAATGTATTTATATGTTTAGCCACTCCTCAAGTATTTATTGAGCATCTGCTGTGTGCCATACACTTTATACTAAGTTGGAGACAAGTAGTAAACAAAATTTATATTCTGGTAGGAGGAAACAAGACAAAAAAAAAAACAAGTAAAATACATTGCATTTCAGATGGCGATAAATGTTATGGAGAAAAATAAAGTAGGGAAGGAAGATGTGAGCTTAGGGAGTTAGGAAATGCCTAGCTGAAAAGGTGATAATGGGTAAAAGACTGCAGGAGGTGTGGAGGGAGCCATGGAGTGTTTCAGGTAGAGGGGAGGGCAAGGTGGAAGCCCAGGTGCAGTGAGTAGAGGGAGAGGGTGAGAGATGAATGGGGTTAGATTAGGTAGGGACTTCTGGGCCACAGTGAGGATTTAAGTTTTTATTATGAATGAAACTTAAAACTGGAATTTGAAGGCCAAGCATACGTGAAGGCCTGAGGCTTCCCGGGTAGAGTAGACTTCTGAGCTGCAGGCTCTGGCTTCAGTTCATTCATTTATTCAGCTGTCCCTCAAGCATTCATTTTCCAAGCACTTAGGGAGACCCACTTTGCCCTAGGGCTTGGGCTGGGCCCTGGAGAGACCAGCAGGGACAAGAGTCTCTCTCCTCTCAGCTCTGTGGGTAGAAAGTCTTTTAGGTTGGGTGAGGTCCTCTCCTCCTGCAGGTAGGAAATAAAACTGTCAGTGTGACCTTAGAGAGCCATAAGCTTGGGGTGACAATCTGGGGAGGAGCCAGAAACTGGAAAGGGATATCCTGGGGGCTGGGAAGAAAGCAGAGATTCCTCCAAACCATGTTTCTATCTTTTCTGTGCTATGAGAGGAGCCTGTCTCCCTGCGGTTCTGAGCTCTGGCTTCTGGCTGGGCAGGAGAGGGGACAGTGAGATGGGCCAGGACAGGTGGCCTCGACATGTGCTTGTCTGATGACCACTTTTAGAATAATTTCCAGAAGTGATGGGAGGAGGTGGGCAGGGCAGCTAAATATAGTCCTGGAGACAGTACTCAGTCTGGGAATCTCTGTCTCCTATTCACTGGGTGCCCATCACCCGTGGTGTCCACTGCTAGCTGCCCCTGTGAGTCCCCTGTCCTTGTTCTGAGCTTGCTGCTTGCCCATGGCCTCTTTTCAGACCCAGCTCTGACCCCCTTGGGTTAGGTGTGACCTTGACTGGGCCTCCTGGGAGTCTCTTTCTGGCCAACATCTCTAACCAGACCTGTGAGTCCTCTGGGTCTTGTGGGCCTGGCGCTGTGGAGGAAGGGAGGGCTGAGGATCCTGGAGGGTGAGGGAGAGGGGATGGGGGCTCTGGAGAGTTTGGGGGTGGGGCTGAGACCTGGGTCTAAGACAGAGGAAGGACAGTGGGTAGGTAAGACTATTTACAATCCTGAATCTGGTTTAGGAATTGTAATTGGACAAGGTGCTTGATAGGGGTTATTCTGGGGACTGGGGCTGAGAAATGCAGTTGAGGCTGCCTTTGGGACTGAGACTGAGCGCCCCTTCCTACTTGGCCAGAACCACAGTCCCTTCCTGTGTAGGCTGAGGCTCCTCTCTGCCTGTCCACAGACTTGGCTGGGTCTTGGCCTGGGCCGGGTTCGCGACCCCGCTGAGCCTCCGTGACTGACTGCTCCTCTACCCAGGCCCATCATGTCTGCTGCACCTGGCCTCCTGCACCAGGAGCTGTCTTGTCCTCTGTGCCTGCAGCTATTCGACGCGCCGGTGACGGCCGAATGCGGCCACAGCTTCTGCCGCGCCTGCCTGAACCGCGTGGCTGGGGAGCCGGCAGCAGACGGCACTGCGCCTTGCCCGTGCTGCCAGGCACCCACGCGGCCACAGGTGCTTAGCACTAACCTGCAGCTGGCACGCCTGGTGGAGGGGCTGGCGCAGGTGCCGCAGGGCCACTGTGAGGAGCACCTAGACCCGCTCAGCATCTACTGCGAGCAGGACCGCGCGCTGGTGTGTGGCGTGTGCGCCTCTCTCGGTTCTCACCGCGGCCACCGCCTGCTGCCCGCCGCGGAAGCCCATGCACGCCTCAAGGTGAGGGGCCTGGGCAGATTCTACTTGGGGTGGTGGGAACAGGAGTGTTGGTCGGCGCGGGGCCTGGCCGATCAAGAGGGAGCTGCCTGGACTTGGACTTTGAGCTTCACGGCCCAAGGTGCCTAGAGTGGCAGTGGACGGGGGTGGGGCGAGGCGCCTAGAGAATAGGGGGCTGACGTGCTAAAGGCAGACTTGGCGGAGAGAGGAGCCCAGACCAAGTGCGAAGGAGAGTCCTGGTGGAATTGGTGTGGCACAAACCCAGATTCTTTGGGCTCAGCTGGGGTGCGTAGCGGAGGATTGAGTGGGTGCTCTCAGCCTTTGCGTGAAGGCCTGTATGCTGGGTGTAGCCCGAGAAGTGGTGAGGGGCGATATTCAGGGAGTGTCCAGGTGGCTGGGGTTGGGGATGGCTGGGGCAGCACAGCTGCTTGGCTGAGGCCCATGCATCCCACGAACTACTGGACTTGTGCGGCTGGATCGCCACAAGCAAGGGCCTAACTGAAGGGGAGGCAGGGAGGGCAAGGTATGTACGTCTGTGCTCAGGCCCAGGTTGGCACAGAGACCCCAGGCCCAGGCTGTTTTCTGGTTGGAGGTGGAAGTCCTGCGCTTCCAGAGCACACACACAGATGTGCATGCCACGAGGTTTGCGATCTTCACAGGTGCCCAGCAGAGACACCCAGACATTGGCAAGTGGAGACTAAGGCACACACTGGCTTGTCCATGTCATATGTGTGGTAAATCACACACATGTAGCTGCAGGAGGCCCAGGAAGGTCTGTCATGCAACATTTATTGGGCTCTGAAAGAATAAACAACAGGTGCAGGGGCGGGAGGAGGCAGGATGTGGAGGCTTGTGGCAGTCCTCCATCCAGTGGTGGAGAAGCTGCCATGGTCTTCTTGCGACTGGTGCTCAAGGTGGGCTTCTGCAGGTTATCTTTGCCCACAAACATCAGCGTTCTCCTTGGCCTTCAGACAGCTAGAGCGGTAGACCCTGTCCTCAGTATTCGAAGCCCCCAGACTCCTCCAGGGGCCCAGTCTCACCGACCCTCCCACTCTTGCCTTCTCCAGTCCTGCCTAGTGCTAGACAGTGGTCTCCTAGCAGAGTGCAGGAACCTCCTCCTCCCAGGAGCCCTCCCAACCCAGGCTCACTTTTGCTGAGAACCCCAGAACTTCCAACCTTGTCAGTCTTTATCTGTGCAGAAAGAACAGAGTCCTTGAGATAGGACACCAAGTGGCCCGGGAGCCTCAGGGTGGGCAGGATACAATCTGTCAGGACTTACACTAGCCCAGTCCTAAGCCGCAGGGAGGGGCTGGCTAGAAGTTTGAAGGGGCAATCCCAGGAAGGAGCTTGATGTAGGAGGGGGACAGGATAGTGGGGGCGCGACTGGATGCCTGGGTCCTTGGTGAGGAAAAGGGTCTGGGTCCAGAGAACATGTGTGTGCCAGGGCTCAAAAGTAATTGACTGGGATCTGCTAGGCCCGGGGGCTCCCTCACTCACCCCCTGAAGCTGCGCTGCCTCCTGCTGCATTCCCATGTCGCATAGCACGGCTGCTGTGAGCTCTGCCCCGTAGTCCTCACAGTAGAAGGCGATCAGCTTGTCAGTGAGATCCATGGCATCAAGCGGCCCGAGCACCCCTCGTGGGATGGTCCGAAAGCCTTGACGCAGTTGCACAGATCCCAGCTTTAGCTTGAACTTCTTGAACTCAGTCACTGTCAGGTTCTCCAGTGCGTCCAGGATGGCGTCGCGCTTGTTCCCCATGGCTCAGCCCTGCCTTCTGTGAACCTCCGATGACCCTGCAGGAAGAGCCACCAGGCACTCCCTGTACTGCAGCAGGCGGGGCTCTTGCCTGCAAGGACTGTCCCCAGGAGAAGACTGACCTGGCAGTTGGCCAGGGGGCCATGGACTCCGTTCAATCGTATAGCTCCCACCATGCAGGGACTCCTCAGCAAACAGTGCCTGGTGGGTTCTCCCAGTTTCCCTTAGAGGGGGAGGGGAGGAGGCTGCCAATTTGTAACAACCATTGGTGAGGTGGGGATGACTGCTTCCATTCTGAGGTTGGAAGCCATGGAGGCTGGACTGAAACCATCTGAGCCCAGGGCAATGTGCCTCCCAGCAAATAGTAGCTTTGGCAGGAGGTATTAGGAGCTTCCGTACACTTGCGTTACAGGAGTCACAAACTGACAGGCCTAGGGTAGGGCCCAGCCCATAAACATGTTTGGTTGATGCAGCATTTTTACTAAATTGCCTACCCCCAGAGCCCATAGGTGTGCAGGGAGGCTGACTGGGGTGGTTTGTTAATGTTCTGCTTTTAAGTATGGGGTGAAGTCCAAGAGTAGAGGAAGTTGCATTTCTTCTTCACACACCCTACCCTTACCCCTGAAGTCTGCTGTGTGCCAACCTTTGTACCCCTCAGGAGGAGGCAGCTAAACTGCATCTGTGTTTGTCATCCTCACGAAGACCTTCATTGGGGGTTGGCTGCTGAGGGGATGGGATCAGGGAAGGCAAGGCTAGAGATAATGAGAAGGCAAGGCATTGTAGGCGTCAGGACCAGTATTGGCAAGGGCCTGTGGGTTTGGGGATGGTAGGATGCCAGCCTACTGGAGGAGGAAGTGGCACTTGAGGCTGACCAGAGAAGGCAGGTTCAGGATGGGAGGTGTGGGTTTGGTGGGCAGGGGACAGTAGCTTTACTTCTTTATGCCTCACATCTGCAGACACAGCTCCCGCAGCAGAAGCTGCAGCTGCAGGAGGCATGTATGCGCAAGGAAAAGAGTGTGGCCCTGCTGGAGCAGCAGCTGATGGAGGTGGAGGTGAGGGGCTCAATGTGACAGAGCCTGGGAACTCAGGGTCCAGACTGCGGGTCCCTAGCCAAGAGCTTGTGCCTGTCTGCCCCCACAGGAGATGGTGCGTCAGTTCCGGGGGGCTGTGGGGGAGCAGCTGGGCAAGATGAGGGTGTTCCTGGATGCACTGGAGGGCTCCTTGGACTGTGAGGCAGAACGTGTGCGGGGTGAGGCAGGGGTTGCCTTGCGGCGGGAGCTGGGGAGCCTGAACTCTTATTTGGAGCAGCTACGACAGATGGAGAAGGTGCTGGAGGAGGTGGCGGACAAGCCACAGACTGAGTTCCTCATGGTGAGCATTGGATGATCTTCTCTCTCTGCCCTTAGCCAGGATTGAGGCCCTGGAGATCTCATCCCATTGTCAGACAGGGACATTGAGGTCCAGAGAGGGACAGGGATAAGCCAGGGTCACACATCCAGGAGGGATGGGCCCAGGACTGCTCTCATGGTTGTTTAGGTGGGACACTGTGCAAGGACACTATATCCAAGGGGGTACCATTCATAACATAGATGTTGTAGATTTGTATATTTATTAGGACATTCTGCCTGGGGGAATTAGTTTCTTGAGAAAGGGGGATACATTTTCTAATTCACACAGAAGTAAAGGACTGTGGGAGGACTTGAATTCTGGGTTTCTTTTGGCTTTCTGATTCTTCCTGTCCTCACACTCAGCATTCCTAGTGGTCCACTCATCCTCAGAATTCTCCAGTGTCTCTCCTGCCTGCCTCACCTTCATTCTCTTTTTCTCTCTCTCCAGAAATACTGCCTGGTGACCAGCAGGTGAGATCAGTTTGGCCCTGCCCCTTCTCCCATCTTGCCCTAGTCTTTAGGGATGCTGGCTGGCTCACCCTCGACTCACAATACACCTGCATGCTCTCATTCCACACACTGTGGCTTCCCTTCGCTTTCGGTGACCTGGTCCTTCTCCTCAGGGACCTCCCAGACCAGTGCTGGGGACAACATGGCAGGCCTGCCAGCACTGCTGTGTGCTCAGGGCTGCTGTGGAGGGCAGGAGGTGGCCCAGGCAGGTCCCCTAGAGGAGTGTACTTTTGAGTTGGATGCTGGAGGAATAAACAGGAGTCAGCTAGGTGGAGAGCAGGGGGAGGAGCACTTCAGGCAGAGGGAAACGGCAGTGGCAGGAATGGCCAGAGGGGAAGAAGATGAGGCTGGTGTGGCAGGCAGGAGTAAGTTGTAAAGGGTTGAAGAGTTTCAACATGATCCAAACAGAAGGTTTTTAAAAAAATAAACTGTGGTAAAATATACATAACATAAAATTTACCAATTTAACCAAGTTTCAGTGTACATAAGTTCAGTGGAATTAAGTACCTTTTTGTTGTGCAACGATCACCATCCATCTCCAGAATTTTTTCATCTTCCCAAATGAAAACTCTAAGAGGAAATTAAAGCTAGGCTGTCAATGTGGGGGAGATGCTGGAACTCCACCACAGCCCCTGTCCTCCTCTCTTCCGGGTGTTGCCTCTTGCCCTCCCCCAACCCATGCCTCCTCCAGGAGTTCCCTTCATAGTCCCCACCCCTAACTTCCCACACCCAGGCTGCAGAAGATCCTGTCAGAGTCACCACCACCTGCCCGCCTGGATATCCAGCTGCCTATCATCTCAGATGACTTCAAATTCCAAGTGTGGAGGAAGATGTTCCGGGCTCTGATGCCAGGTACTGGAGGGCTTGACTCCAGGTTTGTGTTGGTAAATAAATGTGTGGTTGATGGAAGGCCCCAGCCACCACAGAGAGGCCTCCCAATCCCAATTGGGGAGGTCATCTAAGGAGGTGCCCATTGCCCTGTTACGTCTGGGCTTTTCCCTGCACCCTTGTAACATGTGCCTGGAGAAGGACCTTTGAGGGCATGGGTTGCAGCAGGGGGCTGACATGGAGAGGACACTCACTGCTTACCAAAAGTTGGCTGTAGCTGTGGGCAGCAGGGGAGGCTGGGGCCTGAGGTTGAGCCCTGTGTGGTCCTGGCCAATCCCTGCCCCTCTGGACAGTGGAAATGATTATCCCTGCTAGTCAGGGTCCGAGGGTCTGCAGAGCTGGAACTCTGGGAGGGGCCTGGGTCAGACACTGCCTCTGGTGGCCTGTGGCTTCTGGGGCCCAGGGACTAAACTTTTCTCCTTCCAAGTAGAGCTCATCGAGGTGCTAATGGTTACAGAGTTCCAGGACCTGTACAGGTGACTGGTGTAGCCCCTTGGGACCTTTTATCCCCTTTTATCCAAGGGAAGACTAAGGGCCAGAGACTGGGTCAGGACTGAGTGAGGTCACACAGCCCCGTGAGGTGGGGCTGGCCTGGGGATTTCCTGACTGTCTCTTGCTCTGTGACCTGGGGCCTTAGATGGTGAGTCACATGGGCCTTGTCTCAACTTAATCCTCCCACTACCCTGGAAGGCGGCAATTATGGCCTCATTTTATAGCTGAGCAAACTGAAGCTCTGAAAGGTATAGTTTTCCGTCCAAGCAGTAAGCAGAGGCTCACCTCTCAGAGATGTTGGGAGGATTAGAGAGACAACGCTAGCAGGCAAGTTGGGAGAAGGCTCGCAGGAAGGCAAACACCCCTGGGGGCCTGACCCATCTCCCTCTGGCAGCGCTGAAGGAGCTGACCTTTGACCCGAGCTCTGCCCACCCGAGCCTGGTGCTGTCTCCTTCTGGCCGCCGCGTGGAGTGCTGTGAGCAGAAGGCGCCGCCGGCCGGAGAGGACCCGTGCCAGTTTGACAAGGCCGTGGCCGTGGTGGCGCACCAGCAGCTCTCAGAGGGCGAGCACTACTGGGAGGTGGAGGTGGGCGACAAGCCGCGTTGGGCTCTCGGTGTGATTGCGGCGCAGGCCAGCCGCCGTGGCAGGCTGCACGCTGTGCCCTCGCAGGGCCTCTGGCTGCTCGGCCTGCGTGATGGCAAGATCCTGGAGGCACACGTGGAAGCCAAGGAGCCGCGTGCCCTGCGCATCCCAGACAGGCGGCCGTCGCGCATTGGTATCTATCTGAGCTTCAGTGATGGTGTCCTCTCCTTCTATGGTGCCAGTGATGCCGACACACTGGAGCTGCTCTTTGCCTTCCATGAGCGCCTGCCTGGGCCTGTGTACCCCTTCTTTGATGTGTGCTGGCACGACAAGGGCAAGAATGCCCAGCCGCTGCTGCTCGTGGGGCCTGACAGCGAGGAGGCCTGAGCCTTTGCCTCATTGCATGTATTTATTGACCGTTTGTATTTCAGCTTATAAAAATTGCCTGTTCATATTATTGTTCATTTTTCTTAATGAGTTATAGTGATTATATATTCTGCATACTTAACCTTTGTTTATTCCCTGCATATATTTTCACCCAATCTGACAGCTTGTCCTTTCACTTCATTTATGGAGTTCTTTTACTTGTGGTTTTTAGAGGAAAAGCTGGAAAAGCTCTGGCCTAAGTGTCATCTGAACAGGGCTTTTGGGTGCCCTCAAAGTGCCTGAGTGACAACATGTACTTCTCTCTTCACTGTGAGCTCCTCCCAGTGGCACTTCTGAGTCTGAGTGTGTGTTCTTTGTATCTGAGTCTGAGTGTGTGTTCTTTGTATCAACATCCCCACTGCTCTGTCTGGTAGGAAAAGTCCTTGTCTCTAAAACATCTCTAGCTGGAGTTTGAACCCTGAACACTGTCTTGTTTAGAACATCTCAGTTTCAAAGCAGTCACACCTTATGTAGATAGTGCTTTAGGACTTTACTAGTTTTTTCACATCTATAATCTTATCTGATTCTCTTGGAGAGTTGAAATTTATCTCCATTTAATTGGAGAAAACAGAGTCAACAGTTCCCACTGGCTGAGTGATGGAGCCAGGCCTGGAGCCCAAGTCTGTTCTTTCCAAATTTTGGCCTTTCTTGAATTGGTGACCTACAGTTATTATTTAAATACTATCTTAAAAGAATTCTGAAGAATTTGCCAGGGGATGTGATAAGTACTGTGAGATCTTGAGATGGAATATGCTGTGTTAGTAAATTGAGGATGACCACAGACAATCTGAGTTGCTGCTACTGTTTTTCTGGCTTTTTCCTGAGAATAGAGGCTTTTTCCTGAGAACAGAGGCTGCATAGAGAATTTATCAAGGCTGGAGCTAGTGTTCCAGGAAAGGACTGAAAGTCAGGATATACCTCTGGTTCAGTTGCCCAGGTCTGCTGAATGGAGAGAAACAGCTCCCACGATGTAAACATATTCATAAAATATTGAACCAAATGGTATGGATATAATGTCAAAGAGTATTTAATGAAATGGGAAATACTCATGATATAAGTGAGAAACAGCAAGCAAAGTGAACTATATACCCACCGTGGTTACAATTCTGAGAAAAAAGACAAATGCCAACACATATCACTAATGTGATTCTTGGTGATTTGGTTTTTCATCGTTATATTTCTCTGCAGTCTTCCCACTTTTGGTAGTGAGCAGGTACCATCTGAATGTCCATGAGGTGGAGGAATGAGGGCTTGGAGAGAGATGGCTCATGGGGCTGCACTCTCAAGGGTACTGTTAGGTGGGGACTATCAGTGCTATTTTTCTTTTTTTAATCTTATTGAAGTATTGTTGACATAACATTATATTAGTTTCAGGTGTATGACATAGTGGCTCAACATTTATATACATTAGAAAATGCTCACTGGTAAGTGTAATCATATGTCACCATACAAAGTTATTACAACATTGTTGACTATATTCCCTATGTTGTATTTTTCATTCCCATGACTTATTTATTTTATAACTGGAAGTTTTTTTAGTTATGGTTTTGATATGAACCTATTGATCCCTTTCACTTACTTGCCCATCCCCCCCCACCTCCCTTCTGACAACCACTAGTTCTCTGTATTTATGAGTCTGTTTCCATTTTTTGTTTGTTTTGTTTTTTATATTCCACATATAAGTGAAATCATATGGTATTTGTCTTTCTCTGACTTATTTCACTTAGCATAATACCCTCTAGGTCCATCCATGCTGTCACAAATACTGTTTTTTCTTATTCAAATCAATGAGGAGATTGGCCTAGGAGAAGGTAACACAAGTAGGAAGTGGCAAAGCAGATTCTGCCTAGCTCATAGTTTACAAGTATGCCATGAGGTAAATTCTGTCTCTGGAAGGGATGGTCTACCAATTATAAATTGGTTTTGTGACAGTTTTGGCATTCATCAGTGACTCACACATTAGAATGTTATTCTCTTTTTGGTACTTGCATAATCCTGCTGACTCAGTCTAGGAAAAAGTTTTAATTTGGGACTTTATGTCCTTAGCACTGCTCTGACACTTACTCATCTTTGCAACAGAGAAAGAGTACCTCTCAGGCTCAGGCCCTTTAACATACAAAGTCTTCTAGTATTTAATTTTGTTTGGTATGTGTTATATTTATTTTGCCATTGTGTTTATTCATAAACAAGTGATAATGGTTTTTTTAGTTATGGTTTTGATATGATATTAACTTTTAAATTACATGTATTCTTTGGAGAAACAATTGCTGAAAACTTCCCCAGTCTGGGAAAGGAAGTAAGCACCCAGGCTCTGGAAGCACAGACAGTCCCAACAAAACGAACCCAGGAAGACAACACCAAGACATATAGTAATTAAAATGGCAAAGATTAAAGATAAAGAGAGAATCTTAAAAGCAACAACAGAGAGGCAGACAGTTACCTATTAGGGAAATCCATAAGGTTATCAGCAGAAATTTTACAGGCCAGGTGTGAATATGACACTGTGACAAATATGCACAGTGAATATTTGACAATGAAATATTTAATTGTTGAAAGAGAAGAACCTACAACCAAGAAGCTTCCACCCAGCAAGGCTATCATTCAGAATTGAATTGAAGGAGAGATTAAAAATTTCCCAGATAAATCAAAGTTAAAAGAATTTGCCACCATTAAACCAGCTCTATAGGATAGATTAAAGGGACTTCTGTAGATGGAAATGTTCTTAAGCCTAAATATTTTTCATCAGTGAAAATAAGGTAATAGACCAATTACCAATCAAGTATGAAGTTAAAAAAAGTAAAATCAACTAAACACAAAATCAGTCAAGGGGTATACAAGATGTGGTTTATGACATCTTATACATAAAGTGTGGAGGAGGAAGAAGAATAAAAGGGTATTTTTAGATTGTGTTCAAAATAGAGCAACCATCAATTTAATATAGACTGTTGTATATTTAGAGAACAGTGAACATTATGGTAACCACAAACCTAAAACCTATAGTAGATACATAAAAATTTAAAAAAGGAAATCCAATCACAACACTAAAGAAAACCAACAAATAGTAAGAGAAGAGTATGAGGGAGGAAGAACAGAGAGGAACTACAAAAACCAGAAAGAAATTTAATAAAATGACAATAAGTCCATACCTACCAAGAATCATCTCAAATGTAAATGGACTGAATGCATCAGTCAAAGACAAAGGGTGGCAGAAAAAGAAACAAGACCCATCTATCTGCTGCCTACGAGAGGCTCATTTCAAACCTATAGACATACATAGACTGAAAGTGAAGGGATGGAAAAATATATTTCATGCAAATAATAGGGATAAAAAAGCAGGAGTAGCAGTACTCATATCAGACAAAATACACTTCAACAAAGAAAGTAATAAGAGACAAAGAAGGATGTTGCGTAACGATAAAAGGGTCAATCCAACAAGAGGACATAACCATTATAAATATGTATGAACCCAGTGTAAGAGCACCTAAGTATGTAAAACAAATACTAACAGAATTAAAGGGGGAAATAGGCTTCAACTCATTCATTTTGGGAGACTTCAACACCCCACTTACATCAACAGACAGATCAACCAGACAGAAAACAAGGAAACAGAAGCACTGAACAACACATTAGAACAGATGGACTTAACAGATATATGCAGAATGTTCTACCCCAAAACAGCAGGATACATGTTTTTCTCAAGTGCACATGGAATATTCCATAGACTAGATCACATTCTAGGCCACAAAAAGAGCCTCAGTAAATTAAAAAAGATTGAAATTCTATTAAGCAACTTCTTAGACCACAATGGCATGAAAGTAGAAATGAATTACACGAGAAAACAAAAAAGCCACAAACACATGGAGGCTAAACAACATGCTTCTAAGTATTCAATGGATCAAAGAACAAATCAAAACAGAAATCACAAAATTCATGGAGACAAATGAGAACAAAAATGTAACAGTTCAAAATATGTGAGATGCTGCAAAAGCGATTCTAAGAGGGAACTATATAGCAATACAGGCCTACCTCAGAAAACAAGAATAGTTCCAAATAAATCTAAGCTCACAACTAAAGAAACTAGAAAAGAAGAACAAATGAAAACCAAAGTTAGTAGAAGGAGAGACATAATAAAGATCAGATCAGAAATAAATAAAGTAGGGAATAAAACAATAGAAAAAAGATCAATGAAACAAAGAGCTGATTCTTTGAGAAGATAAACAGAATAGACAAACCCCTAGCCAGACTTATTATGAAAAAAAGAGAGGACACACATAAAAAAATCAGAAATGAAAAAGTAAAAGTTACAACTGACACCACAGAAATACAAAGAATGACTAGAGAATTTTATGAAAAATTGTATGTCAGTAAATAGGGCAACCTAGAAGGAAAGGACAAATTCCTAGAAAAGTACAACCTTCCAAGACTGACCCAGGAAGAAGCAGAAAATCTGAACAGATCAATTACCAGCAACGAAATTGAATTGATAATAAAAAAATTCCCAAGAAACAAAACACCAGAGCCAGATGGCTTTACAGCTGAATTCTACCAAACATTTAAAGAGCTAATACCCATCCTTCTTAAAGTATTCTGGAAAAAAAAGAAAAAGATGTGAAAGAAACTGATCATATGCTTCTGGGAGGCTGGAGGCAAGACTGGGAGGGAAACCTCAATGTGTACATTATTGTACCTTTTGAATTTTGAACCATGTAAATATATTACCTATTTCAATATAACTCTTATTTTTAAAACAGCAATTCACATGGAAAAAGGAAATATCAGGAAAAAGGCGAGTCTATTAAAATGTGTTATGTAAGTCGTACAGGTGTGAATACGGCACTATGACAAATATGCAAAGGGCATGTGGCTCATGGCAAAAGTTGTGAAGATGGTGTGTGAATGAATGAAATCTGGGGAACACTGCTTGAAGGCTCTGTGGTATTTTGGCAAGTTCTCTTTCAAGTGGGGAGGCCATGTGGGTGAAGGGGTCCACAGTGATGACCAGTTGTCAGGGACACAGGTCATCTTTCCTGTCTAGGTCTCGTTTCCTCATCTTTAGGGTGAGGGGGTTGGCCTAAAGAATTCTCTGAGAGCCCACTGTCTTAGTTTGGGTACCCCCTGAAGCAGACTTTAAGACAAAGACCCCAGTGAAAGAGGACTGATTTATGAGGTGCAAGAAACACCTGAGGGATGTGGGAAGTGAGCCAAGGAGCCAGGGAAGGTGCATTATGAAGGGGTTAGCACTGTGCCAAGAGTGGAGTTCCTCCCACTGAGAAATGTGGGAAACACTCACCTCATCCTACCTGAAGGTGAAGAATCTGGGCACTTACTCCTGTCAGCCATGAGGAGGGTGACTCCAATTGAGGTTAATTTTCCTGTACTTCTTCACAAGGGCAAGGTTACCTTCTGAGGCTTTGGAGAAAGCTCTGAGTCAGGGAGAAGCACCTACAGTGTGGGGAAGTCCTGGAGCTCACAGAAGTGTCAGGCCCAACAAACAGTGTCAGTTACACCCTCAACTCTGACTGGCTTAGTCCGTGAGCCTCAGATGACTTCCTCTGGTGAAGATGGAGGCAGCAAGCATAAGAAAGAAACAAATCCTACCATTTGCAACAACATGGATGGAGCTAGAGGGTATTATGCTCAGTGAAATAAGTCAGGCAGAGAAAGAAAAATACCAAATGATTTCCCTCATTTGTGAAGTATAACAATGAAGCAAGACTGAAGGAACCAAATAGCAGCAGACTCACAGACTCACAGACTCCAAGAAGGTACTAGTGGTTACCAAAGGGGAGGGGGTGGGGAGGGCGAAGAGGATTGAGGGGTATTATGATTGGCACACATGGTGTGGTGGGGATCATGGAGAAGACAGTGTAGCACAGAGAAGACAAGTAGTGACTGAGGCATCTTACTACACTGATGGACAGTGGCTGCAATAGGGTGTTTGGGGGGACTCGATAATAAGAGTGAATGTAATAACTACTTTGTTTTTCTTGTGAAACCTTGATAAGAGTGTATATCAATGAAAAAAAAAGTGTATATCAATGACTCCTCAATAAAAAAAAAAAAGATGGAAGCATCAGGAAGACTTCTTGAGTACTCTCAGTTCCTGGCTGTGGGCAAGACAGAAGGGGAAAGGCAGGGGACAAGTGGAACTGGCCTATGAAGGACATAGCAGCAAAGCAGGCTCCCTGGGTGTTTCTTCTTGTGACTGAGTCATCTTTGATGTGAGGACCAAGTTACACTATCTGGCCCTGCCTGCATGGGGTGTTTGGGGAGCAGCATTCTAGGCCTGGAAAGGGAGTATGTAGCTGGCTTCATGAACCACCAGGCCTTGCACTGGACCTTCAGGTACTGAAGGCAGAATTGATTTCCCAAGAATTAGTAGGAGCTTGGCCAGGATGTCTGGATTTCTGAGTGGGGAGTACACATGGGGGAGGAGGAAGGGAGACTGAGGGGCAGATGTTGGATCTGGGGATATGGGGGAAGGGGCTCAGCACTAGTTCTACAAGAGGGAGGAATCAGGGAAGAATGGAGGCTAGGCCCAGGGTCCTGGAAGGAGGAGTGGACAGGAATCAGGAAGTGAGGCCCTGGAGGAGGGTGTGATGGGGTTTATTTCTCTGCTGTTAGGAGGAACTGGAAGCCTGTTGCCAGAGACGCCTGTTGTGTTTTGCTTCTCTGCCAAGTATTCAGTCATCCTTCCTCTCTTAATAGGAGCATCAGTAACAATTTGGCCAAATTGTCCATTTTACAGGTGAGAAAACTAAGTCAGCCACAGGAATTAGTCTCCCAAGCAATGTGACAGAACAAAGACCAGGAGGTCTCTTTCCCAATTCCTAGCTCACAGATCTTTCTGAGACATCACTCCCACACTTGGAAGTATAAGATCTCTGGTCCAGAAACCACACACCTTTTTTAACCCCAGTTGCACAAAGGGGAACTATGCATAATGCTTCATTCATACACTGTCATCAAGTGGTCTATGTTTGCCCTGCTGTATTCTCTTACCTATTTATTAAGAAACCTGGGCACCCTTGCATATCCTATGTCTAACCCAAGTAGATTATTCCTAAGCACTTACTTGTGGATGGGCTTTCCCCCTTCCTAGCATATGCCTCCCTTTCCAAGGGGACCACTAGCCTGGCTTTGTGTTTTTTATTTTTCCTGCTCCTCCTTTTAATTATCATGCACTTTTTTAGTTTCATTTCCCTTGATTTTGAACTGTGTGAAAGGGATGTGAAAATACTTGGTTTTCTGGGATGGACTTGTTTATTAAAAATTTTCTTATTATGAAAATTTCAAACCCACAAAACAGAGAAATGTATCATTAACCTCTGTATACCCATCACCAGCTTCCACAATTCTTAAGAGATTGCAGCACCTATCTATCATGTTTTCTTCCATTTTTTCTAAAATACTTGAAAGCAAATCTTCAACTTCATTTCACTGAAGCCCTTCCTATCTGCAAAGCACATGTTAAAGTAAAAAGCAACCTCTTAATATTAGGAGATATAAGTTTGTAAAAATAATGAAGACTACAATTCAGTTGTCCAAAAAATTGCACTTGTACACATGCAGTCACTTGTACATACTTCAGTTAGTACTCATTTCTAAAAAGTGTTGACATATTTTCTATCATAATCATATTACTATAATCACACCTAACAAAACCAATAATTATTCCTTAGCACCATACAATAGCAAGGGCTTGCTAATTTGACTTAACATTATGTTGCTAGGATTCATTCCTGGTGTTCCATTTGGCTGCTTGATATTCTGTTTATCTGTTGTATCTGTTCAGGCTGTTATGGATGGGCACTGGATTGCTTCCAGTTTGTATAGCCATTATGGATGCCAGTGTAGATATGAATATGCTTGCATTTGTCTCCTGGTGCATAAGTGCTAAATTAATTTTGACAAATATCTAACAGTGGAATTGCTGGGCAGGTTATGCAGTATTCGAGCCTGTGTCTCAGAAGTGGTTCTATCAGTTTTCACACTAACCAGTAGTGTATTTGTGATTCCCATCAATCCACAATTTCTCTACTACTTGGATGTATACTGGGTTGTAAAAGAAAATCCATTATTTTTTAGTTTTTATTTTTTAATGTGGTTACATTCAGAAAAGTTTGAAGAATCTTGGTTTAAAAGTCAAAAGCTGTATGAGGTTTGATGCAAAATTGTGCCCTCTTCCTCTTTGCCATCCACCCTCCCACCAGGCACCAAGGCAATCACTTTTGTTAATTTTGGTATTTATCTTCAGAATTCAAAGTAACACACTTTTAAGGGGGCATCTCAATTTTCAGGCATCATTTTTATCAGGTCTTCCTACTATGGAAGCTGGGTTTTTTTCTTGTTTTACCAGTCCCTCTCCCTTTCCTCCATATTCCCAGTGCAGTTAAATATATTTTTTCATTAAATCAGTGTTCTGGCTTTACATTATTATGACTATGTAAATATATATCTGAGGATGTAATATATTCTGGTTTCTTTTTCTCTCTTGTATAACTTTCTGTTTTCTCTATAATCAATAATTATCTTTTTTCCCCTTGGTTATCTTAGTGGCTATTACTAATTCAGTGGCTAACTTCTTTGCCAGTTGTCTGACTCTCCTCTTGGTGTGTTCAGACATATCAAGTGTTTCATCCAGTGGGGTATCTGTCCAGCTCATCTATCTCCCTGTCCTCTGTGGCCACAGCCCCAAGGTCTCTTTAAGCCACAGCAGTCTGGTTTCCACATGCCCCATGCCTCTGCAACAGCCTTTTTCGAGTCATGTTTGCATTGCTAAATCCAATGAGCACCTCTCTTGTTTTCATCTTTACCTCTTGGCTGCACTTAACACTGTCGATGTCTGACTTCCTTAAAGGAGTTTCCTTGTTCCTGATTATCATCTGTTTCTCTGCCTTGGCTTGTGGTTTCCCAGAAGCAGACCCTGGGACAAGGATTCGAGTACAAGGAGTTTATTTGGGAGGTACAGGGATCACTGACAGAGCGGTAAGGGTGGAAAGGCACCCAATAAAAAGTACACATTTTTTTCATTTCTTCCCAGGTTTATTGAGGTATAATTGCTAAATAAAAATTGTATACCCTCTAGCTCCATCCATGTTGCTGCAAATGGTAGGATTTGTTTTCTTCTTATGGCTGAATAATATTCCATTGTGTATATGTACCACCTCTTCTTTATCCATTCGTCTACTGATGGACACTTTGGTTACTTCCATTTCTTGACTATTGTAAATAGTGCTGTGATAAACATAGGGGTGCATCTGTCTTTTTAAAACTGGGCTGCTGCATTCTTAGGGTAAATTCCTAGGAGTGGAATTCCTGGGTCAAATGGTATTTCTATTTTCAGTGTTTTGAGGAACCTCCATACTACTTTCCACAATGGTTAAACTAATTTACATTCCCACCAGCAGTGTAGGAGGGTTCCCCTTTCTCCACATCCTTGCCAACATTTGTTGTTGTTTGTCTTTTGGATGCTGGCCATGATCATGTGAATTTTGTCCTTCTTTTTGTTGATGTGGTGGATGATGTTGATGGATTTTCGAATGTTGTACCATCCTTGCATCCCTGAGATGAATCCAACTTGAACATGGTGTATGATCCTCTTGATGTATTTTTAAATTCAGTTTGCTAATATTTTGTTGAGTGTTTTTGCATCTATGTTCATCAGGGATATTGGTCTGTAGTTTTTTTTTTTGTGGTGTCTTTGCCTGGTTTTGGTATTAGAGTGATGCTGGCTTCATAGAATATTCCCTCCTCTTCGATTTTTTAAGAAAACTTTAAGGAGAATGGGTATTATGTCTTCTTTTAATGTTTTATAAAATTCAACAGTGAATCCATCCGGTCCTGGAATTTTGTTCTTGGGTAGTTTTTTGATTACCAGTTCCATTTCTTTGCTGGTAATTTGGTCTGTTTAGATTTTCTGTTTCTTCCTTGGTCAGTCTTGGAAGGTTGTATTTTTCTAGAGAGTTGTCCATTTCTTCTAGGTTATCTAATTTGTTAGCATATAGATTTTCATAGAATTATCTAATAAGTCTTTGTATTTCTGTGGTGTCTGTAGTGATTTTTCCTTTCTTATTTCTGATTCTGTTTATGTGTGCAGTCTTTTTTTCTCTTAACAAGTCTGGCTAGGGGTCTATCTATTTTGTTTATTTTCTCAAAGAACCAGCTCTTGGTTTCATTAATTTTTTCTATTTTTTTATTCGTCTTAATTTTATTCATTTCTTCTCTGATCTTTATTATGTCCCTCCTTATGCTGACTTTGGGCCTCATTTGTTCTTCTTTTTCCAGTTTCAATAATTGTGAATTTAGACTATTCATTTGGGATTGTTCTTCCTTCTTTAAATAGGCCTGGATTGCTCTGTACTTTCCTCTTAGGACTGCCTTCGCTGCATCCCACAGAAGTTTGGGGCTTTGTGCTGTTGTGGTCATTTGTCTCCATATATTGCTTGATCTCTGTTTTAATTTGTCATTGATCCATTGATTATTTAGGAGCATGTTGTTAAACCTCCATGTGTTTGTGAGCCTTTTTGTTTTATTTGTACACTTTATTTCTAGTTTTATACCTTTGTGATCTGAGAAGTTGGTTGGTACAATTTCAGTCTTTTTGAATTTACTGAGGCTCTTTTTGTGGCCTACTATGTGGTCTATTCTGTAAAATATTCCATGTGCACTTGAGAAGAATGTGTATCTTGCTGCTTTTGGGTGTAGAGTTCTGTAGATGTCTGTTAGGTCCATCTGTGCTAGTGTGTTGTTCAGTGCCTCTGTGTCCTTACTTATTTTCTGTCTGGTTGATCTGTCCTTTGGAGTGAGTGGTGTGTTGAAGTCTCCTAAAATGAATGCATTATATTCTATTTCCTCCTTTAATTCTGTTAGTATTTGTTTCACATATGTAGGTGCTCCTGTGTTGGGTGCATAGATATTTATAATAGTTATAGCCTCTTGTTGGACTGACCCCTTTATCATTATGCAATGTGTTTCTTTACCTCTTGTTTCTTTGTTTTGAAGTCTATTTGGTCTGTTACTAGTACTGCAACATGTGCATTTTTTCTCTGTGTTGTTTGCATGGAATATCTTTTTCCATCCCTTGACTTTTAGTCTGTGTATGTCTTTGGGTTTGAGGTGAGTCTCTTGCAGGCAGCATATAGATGGGTTTTGCTTTTTTATCCATTCTGTTACTCTGCGTCTTTTGATTGGTGCATTCAGTCCATTTACATTTAGGGTGATTATTGAAAGGCATGTACTTATTGCCATTGCAGGCTTTGGATTCATGGTTACCAAAGGTTCAAGGGTAGCTTCTTTACTATCTGTTTTACTTTAACTCTTTTATTACACTATTATAAGCACAGTCTGATGATTCTTTATTTCTCTCCCTTATTTTTCTTCCTCCTTCACTCTTTATATGTTAGGTGTTTTATTCTGTAGGCTTTGTGTTTCCCTTGACTGATTTTGTGGATAGCTGATTTTATTTTGCCTTTAGTTAGTATTTGGTTGGTCTACTTTCTTTGCTGTGGTTTTGTTTTCTCTGGTAACAGCTATTTAGACTTAGGCATACTTCCATCTAGAGCAGTTCCTTTAAAATACATTGTAGAGATGGTTTGTGGGAGGTGAATTTCCTCAACTTTTTCTTATCTAGGAATTGTTGTAATCCCTTCTTGAAATTTAAAGGGTGATCTTGTTGGATACAGTATTTTTGGTTCAAGGCCCTTCTGTTTCATTGCATTGAATATATCATGCCGTTCCCTTCTGACCTGTAAGGTTTCTACTGAGAAGTCTGATGATAGCCTGATGGGTTTTCCTTTGTATGTGATCTTATTTCTCTCTCCAGCCACTTTTAATACTTTGTCCTTGTCTTTGATCTTTGCCATTTGAATTATAATATGTCTTGGTATTGTCCTCCTTGGTTCCCTTGTGTTGGGAGATGTGTGGGCTTCCTTGGTATGAGAGACTATTTCCTCCCCCAGCTTGGGGAAGTTTTCAGCAATTATTTCTTCAAAGACACTTTCTATCCCTTTTTCTCTCTCTTCTTCTTCTGGTACCCCTATAATGTGAATATTGTTCTGTTTGGATTGGTCACATAGTTCTCTTAATATTCTTTCATTCCTGGAGATCCTTTTATCTCTCTCTGCCTCAGCTTCTCTATATTCCTGTTCTGTGATTTCTATTCTATTAACAGGCTCGTCCACCTCATCCAGTCTGCTCTTAAATCCTTTCACTGTTTGTTTCATTTCTGTTATCTCCCTCCTAGATTCATCCCTTAGCTCTTGAATATTTCTCTTTAGCTCCACCAGCATGCGTAAGACTTTTATTTTGAATTCTTTAGGGTTTTTAATGTATAATATCATGTCATCTGCAAACAGTGACAATTTAACTTATTCTTTACCATTCTGGATGCCTTTCATTTCTTTGTGTTGTCTGATTGCCATGGCTAGGACCTCCAGAACTATGTTGAATAAAAGTGGAAAGAGTGGGCATCCTTGCTTGATCTCTGTTTTTCTTTGATTATTAATCCATTGGTTATTTAGGAGCATGTTGTTAAGCCTCCATGTGTTTGTGAGATTTTTTGTTTTCTTTACATAATTTATTTCTAGTTTCATACCTTTGTGGTCTGAGAATCTGGTTGGTACAATTTCAATCTGTTTGAGTTTACTGAGGCTCTTTTTATGGCCTAGTATATGATCTATTCTTGAAAATGTTCCATGTGTACTTGAGGAGAATGTGTATCCTGCTGCTTTTGGGTGTATAGTTCTGTAGATATCTGTTAGGTCTATCTTTTTTAATGTGTTGTTCAATGCCGTTGTCTCCTTAGGTATTTTCTGTCTGGTTGATCTGTCCTTTGGCCTGAGTAGAATATTTAAGTCTCCTAGAATGAATGCATTGCATTTTATTTCCTCTTTTAATTCTGTTAGTATTTGTTTCACATATGTAGGTGCTCCTGTGTTGGGTCCATAGATATTTATAATGGATATACCCTCTTGTTGGACTGACCCCTTTATCATTATGTAATGTCCTTCTTTGTCTCTTGTACTTTCTTTTTTTTGAAGTTTATTTTGTCTGATACAAGTACTGCAACTCCTGCTTTTTTCTCCTTATTAGTTGCATGAAATATCTTTTTCTATCTCTTCACTTGTAGTCTGTGTATGTCTTTGGGTTTGAGGTGAGTCTCTTGTAGGCAGCATATAGATGGGTCTTGTTTTTCTATCCATTCAGTTACTCTATGTCTTTTGATTGGTGCATTCAGGCCATTTACATTTAGGGTGATTATCAATAGCTATGTACTTACTGCCATTGCAGGGTTTAGATTCATGGTTACCAAAGGTTCAAGGGTAACTTCCTTACTATCTAACAGTCTAACTTAACTCATTTAGTATACTATCACAAACACAATCAAAAGGTTCTTTTTTTTCTCCTCCTTTTTCTTCCTCTTCTATTCTTTATATATTAGGTATCATATTCTGTACTCTTTGTCTATCCCTTGACTGACTTTGGGGCAGTTGATTTAATTGTGCATTTGCTTAGTCATTAACTGTTCTACTTTCTTTACTGTGGTTTTATTACCTCTGGTGACAACAATTTAGGAAATAGTTCCTAAGGAACTACTTCCACCTGTAGCAGTCCCTCCAAAATACACTTAGGAAAACTTCCACCTATAGCAGTCCCTCCAAAATATACTGTAGTTTCTGCTCTTTTGTTGTATAAAATCGGAATGGTTTCTATAAAATGTCCTTTAGTGCTTAAAAACTGTATTCTATCTCTGAAAGTTAGTCTTCCACATATATCTATTAATGCTATCTTATTTGTTGTTGTTCAGATCAATTACTTAATTCCCATACCTATAGATAAATCTGAATTTCTCCTCCATTTCTACTTACTAAATCTTTACAAGATCCACCTCTTCTTACTATGTTTTAACTGGACATCATTCCAACGTCTCAAATTTCAGTTTGTTTGTAGATTCAGTGTCTTACTTTTGAGACATTTCTGTTCTCTACTCCTCAGATAGCTTTCATTATCAAGATTCTGGAAATAGATGCCCAGCCCTTGGCTTTTCTAGCCCCATCTGTGGGCCTCTTTTAAAACCACAGTTCCTCTTGCTGTGCCTTTGAGCAGGAAGTATCACAGACCAGATGTTCCTCCTTTCTAGATGCTGTCAATACCTGGCTTCCTTTCCTTCCCCACCATGGTCCTGCCACTCAGTGTTTGGCCACGTTATTGCCCCAGTTCTCTGTTGCAATGGTTTCTATCTGCAGATTAATATTTTTGAGAGGAAAAGAATGCAACTACCCACTACAGCTTACCAAGGCTACGTTGGCATTTTTATGATAAGGTAAGGGAGTTTTCAATGTGAACAAAAGAGCTAGGAGCTAGGCCAGTCATGCAATAATGTCTTTGGCCCTTCTCTTCATTATTTCCTTCTTTCTTAACCCTGTGTATGCTCCTCAGACCAATGCATTCTTTGTCTTGTCCAGAACTGATGTTTCAGTTAGTCATTTATTCAATCAACATTTGCTAAGCTCTTTTTAATGTGGCATGCACTTTGTTCAGTCTTGGGAATATACATTTGGATAATTCACAATTGTTGCCTTCAATAAACTATAGTGGAAGAAATAACCTCATAGGCACTTAATGAGATCACAGTGTGTGAGAACTGCTGATTGAGTTATATGCAAGAGAGCTTGGATCTGGGTTAAGAAAATCAGGGCAGAATTCTCAGAAGTGACAGCTTCAGTTGGTCCTTGGACAAGTAGGAGTTTTTAAGGATGACAAAAGGAAGCATAATGAAGGTATTCTAGACATGTTCAGCAGTAGGCTGTATTAGTTATCTAAAGCTGCAAAACAAATGACCCCAAATTTAGAGGCTTAAAATAACAATAATCATGGCTGGTGCAAAGGCCGTCGCTGGTGCAAAGGTGCATACAGCTACTTTGCAAGACACTTTGATGGTTTCTTACAAAATTAAACATATTCTTTCTGTGCAATCCAGCAACTGCACTCCTTGGTACCTTCCTGAAGAAGCTGAAAACATGTCCACACAAAGCCTTGCACGTAGATAGTTTATAGCAGCTTTTTTCACTTTATTCACAATTCCACAAACTTGGAAGCAACCAAGATATCCTTCACTAAAAAATGGATAAACTGTGATGCATCCAGACAATGAAATATTATTTACTTGCTTAAAAAAATGAGTCATTAAGCCATGAAAAAACATGAAGGAAACTTAAATGCATATTGCTAAGTGAAAGAAGCCAATTTTAAAATGCTGCATATTTAATGATTCCATCTGCATGGCATTCTGGAAATGGCAAAACTATGGAGACAGGATAAAGATCACTCTGGTGGGGGATGTTGATAATGGGGGAGACTATGCCTATGGGGGGTGGGAGGTATATGGAAAATGTTCACAGCTTTCCTTCAATTTTGCTGTAAACTTAAAACTGCTTTAAAAAGTAAAGGCTTAATTAAAAAATAAAAACAAACCCAAACCGCAGCAGTAATTATTTCTTAGCTCCCATGATTTCTGTAGGTCAAGGAATTGGGGATGGTGTGGTTGAGCAGTTCTGACTTAGTGTCTCTTATAAGGTTGTAGTCAGATGTCAGCCAGGGTGCAGTCATCTGAAAGCCTCAATGGTGTTGAAGGGGTCTGCTCACTTGGAAGGCAAGTTGGTTGGGAGGCCTCAGTTCTCCAACAGGGCCTCTCTACAGGGTGGCTTGAGTGTCCTCCTGACATGGTGGGTGACTTCCTCCAGGGTCCAGAGAGGGCAATCCATGGAAGCAAGGCTGAAGCTGAAATACCTTGGAAGTCACGCATCTTCACTTCTGCTGTATTCTACTGGTCACACAGGTCAGCCTTGATTCAGTGCAGAAGGTACAATACAAGGTTATGACTTTTAGGAGAGGAAGGTTCTAGTGGGCTGGATCAAATGCTGGCTGCCACATAAGGCAAACTAATTGTAACTGATTTAGTGTGCTTGGGCTATTAATAGTTAAACATGAGACTGAAAGTCATTTATGTGCTAAATTGTCTGGAGTGAAAGAGTTTGGCTTCTAACTCTTGGTGATGGGGAAATATTGAAGTTTTTAAGAAGGCACCTAGAGGATTAAATTGTCTCTTCTTATCTAAATTTGGCAGCAAGAGCTATCCAATATGTTTAAATAAGCCCCTGATAGTCTCTGATTTTTCTTTGGGCTGTTTAAAAACACATGTGGATTTATGTGCATCCAATTCTTTCATTTTGTGTTGAACTGCTTTTTGGAGCTGTTAGTCTGTGTTATATGTCAGCTTGGATATTCTTTTACTATGGGAAACTTAATATCTGTATATCAATTAGAATGCTTTTGGTTGCAAATGATTCAACTCAAAATGACTTAAGCAATGAGAAGAATTTATTAACTCCTGGGACTGGAGAGTCCAGATGTAGAGAGAATTTCTCTACAGGTGTGACTTGATCCAGAGTTTCACATTTTCAGGAGGAATCTGGTTCATCCTCAGGTGGACTTTCTTCACAGTAGCAAAGTGGTTGCAGTGGTTCCAGGTTTTACATTACAATGGAAAGAGAAAGGCATCTTCATCCTCAGATCCGCTTTGATTGTTCTTGTTTAGGTCACATGCCCATATTTAAACCAATTACTGAAGCCAGGGGTTATGGAGTACATGGATTGGCTTAGTTTAATTCACATGTTACATTCTTGGGGCTGGGAATGAGTGAAGTCAATTTTCCCCAAACCCTATAGTCCTCCAAATGAAAATTGAGAGTTGCTGGGGAGAGGGAAATTGGATGCTGGGAGACAACCATAAGTATCTAACACAAAATCAAAATAATTGTGATGTGGTTCAACTAAACAATGCTTACTGAGCCTCAGCCAAATACAGTGTTGGGCCCTGGGATAGCCATGACAGGATATGATCCCTGCTTTCAATTAAGGTATAGTATATTATCCCCCGAGAACATAGGCTCTCTTACAGTAGGGATTTTCCTTCTTTTGTTTACAACTCTATCTTCAGTGCCTGGAACAGCACCTGGCATATACTGGGCACTCAGTAACTATTTGTTGAATGAATAGTCTTAGGAAGAGATAGACATATACGTGATTTACCACATCATATAAGGTCTATTTCTGGCTCTGGAACTTTGAGGAGACAGGGGTATGATAACACATTTTTACTCTTCCTCCTTCTCCTCTTCTTCCTTCTGGCTGCAGCTCCTCCAGGATGAGAGACTGGGAGGAAAGAATTGGAGAAATAGCATAGGGCTCCTCTCATGCTTGGCTGCCTGCTTCTAGTGCTTCAGAGGTGCTTCTAGTCTCACTCTGGTATAGGCTGGGTCCTTCAGGATCTGAAGTTCAAGGTATTCCTGGGGATGATACTTAACTTTACCATAGTCCCCTTCTTTCCTCAGGAGCCCTATGGAGGGGGAAATACTCATCTTAGTTGGCCTCTCCAGGCCTAACCCATTCTCTAACCTGTATTCCTTCATTTGGAGCCATGAAGTTCCCATATCTTTGTTTCTTGGTATTATTTAAGCCACACAAAACTTTTCTGGAGGAAGTCTCTTACACATGTGACCTTTTCCCAAACCCAAAGGCCTATAAAACCTTGATATGGAGGCTCTGAAGCTGAAGGTGAGAGTAATGATACAGGATGAAGTCAAGGATCATGGTTACTTTGTCAAACTCTACCAGATCCACAGAGTAGTGTAATGGTAATGATAATATGGCAGAAATGGCTAGTTGTCTCCTGTTTTCTGTTTTCTTCTTCTTCCTTTAGTAATTCAGCTCCAAATTTTAGCTACGCACATCATTGCTTAGAATAAAGACAAGATTTCCCAAACTCCTTTGCAGCTATGTATGGCCATGTGACTAAGTTCTGGCTAGTTAAATAAGAGGGGAAATAATATGTGCAACTTTTGGGTCACACCTTTCCTTTAAAAGTGTGACCTACCACATCTTCTATTTTTCAGCCAGTTGGTAGGTGAATATAGTGGTGGGACTTTTTTGACTAGGTGGATGAGGATAATACCTTGGGGTGACAGAGCAATCTCCTAGAAGGAGCTGGCTCTCCAACACTGTGGAGCCTCTATTACCTCCCTGGACTGTCAACAGGACAGTCTGGCTGAAGCCTCTGTGATTTTGGATCTTATTACAGCAGTTTAGCTTCAGCCTCAATCAATACAAATTACCATTTTTCAGGTACATCTTACATGCCAGGCACTGTGCTAAGTTTTTCACATGCATTATTTAATTTAATCCTTATAAAATTTTTGTTGAGCAGTGGATCAGCTAGGGTCTTTTGGGCAAAAACAAGAGAAGCAAACTTTGGCTAACAAAAATGGAATATACTGGAAGGAAATAGGGTGGCTCATAGGATGGAAGGGAGGGTTGAAAAAGCAGTCTCAGAGAGATGCTGTGTTTTAGGAGGGGAAATTGGCAGAGTAGGAAGATCCTGAGCTCACCTCCTCCTACGGACACACCAAGGCTGCAACTACATATAGAACAACTCTCTCTGAGAATAACCTGAAGATTAGCAGAATAGCTCTTCCACAACTAATGATATAAGAAAAAGCACATTGAGAATAGGAGTGGCAGAGATGTGGTCTGGCTGGGAACCAAACTCCTGGCATGGTGATCCACAAGCAAAGGGATATCAAAGGTGAAGAGGTCCTTTCTGAGGAGCAAGGGGTTCAAACTCTACCTCAGGCACCCTCAACTCTGGGGATCTTCACTGAGAAGATGAACCCCCATAACTTCTGGCTTTGGGACCCAGCAGAATCAAGAGTTTGAAAAATGCCTGGGCCATATGTGAAGGAGATTTATTGATTAATTTTAGGGTGTGTGCTGGAGGGGCAGAGATGTGTAGGAACTTTCTCTGGTAATGGAAGTGCTGGCAGGCACCATTTCTTTTTGTTCTCCTTCAGTCTGGCTGGCCAGACACTGCCAGTCACTAGTTCTGGCACTCTCCATTTACCTTGATAGCACTTCTCACCCCTCCCTGGCTTTCCTCTGTGAACCTGCCTTGCCCATCCATCCCACCCCAGCAGGTGCTCCTCCAGCAAGGCTTCCTTCTCACCAGACCTTGTGAGTAGTCTCAGTCAAGACCTGAAATGCCCCCAAACAGCTACTGCCCTGCAAAACTTAGCAGGCAGCCTTAGCTGAGACCAGCACCCCTCCAAAGCAACCCCTACCCTGAGGGAGACCCCACCTTTGTTCCCCAGCACTCTCTCAGAAGCAGTAGCTGGGTCCCTCAGGCAGCCATCCTGGGGCCATCTCAGCCCACCAGTGTCCCTGCAACAGTCCCAGCCCAGTCATAGCAGGAGGGCATGTGCAGTACATAGGGAACACCCCTGGGGCAACTGGTACTGAGGGTTGGGGGGATTGTGCTACTTGGCCCCATAAGGCCACTACCTTCAACATCAGGAGTCATAGTTGATCTACCTAATACATAAAAATAAACACAGAGTCAGACAAGATGAGGACACAGGAATATGTTCCAAATGAAAGAACAAGAAAAAACCCCAGGAAAAGAACTAAATGAAATAGAGATAAGCCAACTACTTGATAAAGAATTCAAAGTAATAGTTATAAAAATGTTCACTAAACTTGGGAGAAGAATGGATGAACTCAGTGAGAACTTCAACAAAAGATAGAAAAGAAAAAAGAACCAATGAAAACTGAAGAATATAATTGAAATGAAGACTACACTAGAGGGAATCATCAGCAGATTAAAGGATGATGAGGGGATCCGGAAGGCAGGGTAGTGGAAATCACTCAAGTTGAATGGCAAAAAAAAAAAAAAATTGAGGATAGGTTAATGGACCTCTAGGACATGAACCATACTAACATTCACATAGGGGTGGCCAAATGAGAACAGAGAAAAAAGGAAGAAACATATTTGAAAAAATAATAGCTGAAAAATTCCCTAACCTGGGAAAGGAAACAGACAACCAGGTCCAGAAAGCTCAGACAACCTAAAAAATGATGAACTCCAGGAGATACACACTGAGATACATAAGAATTACAACAGCAAAAATTAAAGATAAAGAGAGAATCTTAAAGGTACCAAGAAAAAAGCAACTAGTTACATACAAGAGACCACCATAAGACTAGCAGTTGATTTCCAGCAGAAGCTTTGCAAGTCAGAGGTAGTGGCATGATATATTAAAGGGGTTGAAAGGAAAAAAAGCCTATGACCAAGAATACTGCATCCAGGAGCTGTTAAAAATATGGTGGAATAGGAAGGCAAGGAGGAAACCTTGTCCCATACACAAACCAAGGAAGCAATTACAGTAATTCTAACCCTGAAAATGATTTGGAGACTGCAAGACAGACCACCTACACCTGGTGAAGAAGAGAAGACCTACCATGCCATGAAGAGTAAAGTGACAGAGCCACGATCAGTCAGGACACATCCATTTCCCCATCCCAGCCAACAGGTAGGAGGAACAGGAATGGAGCTGGGAGGGGATAGGTGCTCAGGAGCTCTGGACACTTGGCCCTGGAGATTTGCTCTGGGAACATGAGTCCACATTGCTTTGGGTTCTGGTGATTGGTGGAACTGGACAACAGGGAGAGTTTGGGCACTCTCAGAGGTTGAGACTCCAGCATGTTGTGGAGGACAGGCATGTCCCACCAGTGCTGCTGAACCCCAAACAGAGGAGGCCATTTGAAAGATTTGCCAGCATCAGGATGGGTACCAGAGGGGTAAGTGTTGGACACAGAGCTCTCTCTGCAGGAGAAAGGGAAGGTAGAAGACACTTCCACAGCCCTCCCTCAGCCCAACAGGTCAGATACTCTCAGGATCCCAAATGCTCCTACCATTTCACTGGCAGCTTAGTCCCAAGGCACTTCCCTGTGCATCTGTCTGCTGCCTGGCCTGGCACAGTTGCATCAGACTTTGCTGCTGGGCAAGCAGAGGGAGACTTTGCTGCCTGGCATGCAGAGGGAGGCTTTCCCAGCTTTCTCTGTCTTAGCTCAATTAGAGAGGTGCCTGCAGGAGTCAGCTCTGAGTGCATCTTCCTCCTTGTGAGCACACAGCCCAGGTGCTGTGTGTCCCAATGTCATGTGACCATGTGCCTACACACCCTGCCACCATGTGACTTGCCACTGGATGCATGGCCCAGAGCTGTGTGACTGCCCTGCCCACCACAGAGCAGGCAGAAGGTGGCACCATCCAGAACAATCCCAGGAAAATCACTGCTGCTCTGATCACAAAGGGCTGGCTGAGGCAAACTGCTGACCATGGTGGCCTGAAAAGACCACTGCTGGAAGACAGGCAGAAAGTGGCCCTGCCAATAGCCCACCAACGGCAACTGGGGTTCGACATCAAAGGAGAACCAGGCACTGGAGAGTAAGGAATCTGGAGCTTCTGTGCACCACAGGACACTTTTTTCATAGCCATTGCTTTCTAGACAAGGAAGCATAATACAAAAGAAGAAAACAGAAACCCTGATAAAATGAGAAGAGGAATACGTTACAAACAAAAGTACAGGATAAAACACCAGAAAAGGGGCTAAATGAAATGGAGGTCACCCATCTTCTCTATAAATATTTCAATGTAACAGTCATAAATATGTTCACTCATCTGTGGAAAAGTATTGACAATCCCAGGGAAGACTTCAACAAAGAGATACAAGAGCTGGAAAAGAACTACTCAGAGCTGAAGAGCACAGTAACTGAAATGAATACAATGAAGGGAATGAAAAAATAGATTGCCACAAGTAGAGGAGATAATCAGTGAGATGGAAATTAGAGAACAGGAAAACAATGAAACTGAGGAACAGAGAGAAAAAAGAATCTTTAGGAATGAAAGACTGCTAAGAGAGCTGTGTGACAACTCCAGATGAAGCAATTTATGCATAATAGGGGTGCCAGAGGGGAAGAGAGAGACAATAGGATAGAAAGTCTCTTTGGAGAAATAATTGTTGAAACCTTCCCCATTTGTATAGTTAATATAATTCGGAGGAAAAAATTATAGTGGCTACCTAGACCTGTTTCAAACTCTCAGGGGTTAACAGAGTCAGATATCTTCAGACCCATCTGACCCACTCTCCAGAAATGACCTGTTCTTTGGGATTGGATAGAGGTTGTTGCCCTTTGACATTTGCACCTATCCCCTTCATCCCTATAAGCAAAAGAATCCAGATAAAAGAGTTTGTGGTTCTTTTTCTCCTATTCTCCCTGTGTGAAGGGAGTATAGCTTCCTTTCTGTCCTATTCTAGTAATTAGTAGCTTTCTCCTTTGTCTTGCTCAGGTCAGGTCCTGAGTTACTTCTGCTTTCAAGGATGGGAAACAGGAGGAAGTATTTCAGGGTGGTGGCAGTGTATGGCTGACCCTGCCCTGCAAGTGACCTCTGGCCAACCCTGCTCTTAGAGTGATCTTGGAAAACACCCAGATTTCCACAAAGCCTATGGTAGGACTGTTTTTCTGACCTGTCTGACATTTGTCTTCCTGCTTGGACAACTGAAGGAGCAGGTGGAGGAGCCTAGTTAAAAAAAAATGTAGTTCTTACATATTTCATGTAAGATTTATGGCTAGGTGTTTTATAGCTTTTTGGTATTATGAATGGTGTTTTTCCAATTATATTTTCTAGAAAATTATTCAGTCTTAGTTGAGTAAGAAGTGGATTAAATTTTTATATGTTGATCTCACTGAATAAGATTAGTTCTAACAAGTGGTCAGTTAATGGTCTTGGATTTTGATACTGCAAATAATGCCTTTTTTGTCCACTGAACCTGCCTCAGATAGGAAATAGAGTTATGACTGGATGTAACTGCTGCCCATCATTTTTGCTCTTGGGGAGGCAACAAAAGGATCAGAGTAATTCTTCCCTTCGAAGTGATTTCTTAGCTATGTCTGCAGAGTTAGGCTGTGGATTGTGGGCATCTAGATTTACGAGACTCAAAAAGAAAATAATTGCACCAGTGGGGCTATGTAATACTAGAACATTGCTTTATACTGACTTGGGTAGAGAACAGATGAGCAATAAAAAAAATGGACAAATGTAGAGAAGTAAAATTTCCTTCTAATAGCTTATTTAAAAATAATTTCAACAAATGGAACTGGAATATTATTTGTTCATATGGACAAAAGTGAAATTGGATCCCCTATTTCACACCACATATGCAAAAATAAAAGACAAAAAATCTACACAAAGTCATAAATTAAATAATGAGAATAAAACAAATATTTGAGGAGACTATATCAGTTAAAGGTTTCTAGCTTTGGAGATTTCTTTAGCAAGTCACAAGAAGTGCTAATAATAAATTTGGCCTCATTAAACATAAGAACTTCTGCCCAAGAGAAATGACAACTAAAATTAAAAATAGCATCTTACTCATAGTTTGAACATGAGTATCAGAAGAGATTATGTCTGAAAATAACTTGTAAGGTGGTAGGCAAATGGTGGTTGTTTTTATCTGAACCCGCGGCAAGATGCCTTATGTCCTATTTAGGTTTATTTGATGTTAAGAGCACTGGTTCACCCAAATTAAAGTTTTGAAGATTCTGTAGTTAGGATTCCATGATCATTAATATTTTTCTCTACTTCTAGGCACAGGAGACAATTCCACTTCTTTGCTCCTTGAAGTTGGGAACGGACTTATGATTTTGACCAATGAAATATATGCAGAAATAATGTGTGTCACTTTCAGCTAGGAGAATTTAAGAACCTGTGCATGGTTATTCATGCTTTTTTGTTCTGCTTTGGTGATCATGGAGGCACATGCTAATGTGGAACATTGGTGCCACCAAACCAGACAGAATTTCTGAGAAACACATGGAAGATGGCTGCTTGGGAGAGTTTTTCAGACATATAGTGAATTTGGGACGAACAAAAATATTGCTATATCAGGCACTAAGATTTTGGTATTGTTACTGCAGGATAACCTAGCCTATCCTTACTGGAAAGAAATTCATAGTCTGTATGGAAAATTCACTTGAATTTCTAGTTCCTGAAATTATAAAGTTAGGATGTTGATTTGAGATCTTTCTTTTCTTTTAACATGTTTATACCTGTAAATTTTTCCTTTGCACTGTTTTGCCTCATCTCATAAGTTTTGGTATATTGTGTTTTTGTTTTCATTCATTTCTAAATATTTTAAAACTTACCTTGTGATTTCTTCTTTGACCCAGTGATTGTTTATTGGAGTGTGTTATTTAGTTTCCACAAATTTGTGATTTTTCCAGTTTTCCTTCTATTGTTTATTCTAACTTCATCCCATTGTGATTGAGATACTTTATATAATATCTTTCTTTTAAAATATGTTGAGACTTAATTTGTGGCTTAACATATGGTCTATCCTAGAGAACATCCCATGTGTACTTGAGAAGAATGTGTATTCTATTGTTGTTGGGTAGAGTATTCTGTATGTTTCTTAGATCTAGTTGGATTATTGTATTTTTCAAGTCATCTATTTCCTTACTTATCTTCTGTCTTGCTGTCCTATCCATTATTAAGAGTGAAGCATTGAAGTCTTCAACTATTATTATAAGATTGTATTTCTCCTTTAAATTTTGACCATTTTTGCTTTATATATTTTGGTGGTCTATTATTAAGTATGTAAATGTTTATAATTGTTATATCTTCTTAATTTGTTGAACCTTTTAGTAATATTTAAGTCCTTCTTTGTCTCTTGTAACTGTATTTTGATTTAAAGTTTATTTTCTCTGATATATAGCCATTCCCACTCTTCTGGTTACTATTTGAATGAATATCTTTTTCCATTTTTTTACTTTCAATCTGTTTGTGTTATTATATGTAAAGTGAGTCTCTTATAGCTGCATATAGTTGGATCATGTTTTTAATCCTTTCTGCCAATCTCTCTTTTGATGAGAGTTCAATCCATTTACATATAATGTAATTATGGATAAAGAGGGACTTATTTCTGCCATTTTGCTGTTTATTTCCTATTGCCTTATAACTTTTATAGCCCTCATTTCCTACATTACTGTCTTCTTTTGTGTTGATATTTTTTTTGCAGTGAAACATATTAATTCCCTTCTCATTTCCTTTTGTGTATATCATAAAATTATCTCATTTGGTTACCATGGGGATTAAATTTAACATTCTAAAGTTGTACATTCTAATTTGAATTTATACCAGCTTAACTTCAATAACATACAAAACTATGCTCCTATGCAGCACCTTCCCTATCCCTGTTTAGTTATTTATGTCACAAAATGACACCTTTATACATTATATGACCAAAAACATAGACTAATTGTTTTTTAAAATTAGTCTCTTAAATTATGTATAAAACAAAATGTGGAGTTACAAATAAAAACTACAATAATACTAACTTTAAGACTAATGGTTTAAAAATGCATTAATCTTTTAAGTAATGTAGAAAACAAAAATAGTAGTTACACACTATTACCACAATAATACTAGCTTTTATAATTGCATGTATTTACCTTTGCTGGGGTTTTAATTTTTTTCATACAACTTTAAGTTACTGTCTACAGTCCTTTCATGTCAACCTGCAGGACTCCTTTTAGCATTTCTTTCAGGGCAGATCTAGTGGTAATGAACTCCCTCAGGTTTTATTTATCTGGAAATGTCTTGATTTCTCCTTCAGTTTTTAAGGACAGTTTTGCCGAATAAAAGATTCTTGGCTGACAATTTTTTTCCTTTCAGAACTTTGAATATATCAGCCCACTGCCTTCTGGCCTCTGAAGTTTCTGATGAGAGGTCTGCTGAAGATCTTATCAAGGATCCCTTGTATCTGATGATCTGCTTCTCTCTTGCTGGTTTCAGACTCTCTGTCTTTGGCTTTTGACAGTTTGGTTATAACATGTCTTGGTATGAGTCTGTTTGAGCTCATGCTTCTTGGAGTTTGTTGAGCTTCTGAAATATTTGTATTCATGTCTTCATAAAATTTGGGAAATTTTCAGCCATTATTTCTTCAAATAACCTCTCTGACCCTTCTTTTTCTCTCCTCACATTCCCACAATGCATATGTTGGTCAGCTTTATGGTGTCCCACAAGTCTCTTAGGCTCTGTTCACTTTTCTTTAGTCTTTTTTCTTTCTGTTTCTTAGATTCGATAACTTCAATTGTCTTACCTTCAAGTTTGCTGATTCACTTTTCTGCCTGCTCAAACTTGCCTTTGAATCCCTCTGGTGATTTTTTCATTTCAGTTAATGTACTTTTCAGTTCCAGATTTTTTTTGATTTCTTCTTTTTGATCATACATTTTGATCATACATCATTTTCTTGACTTTCTTCATGTCTTCCTTTACTTTTTTAAACATCTTAAGGACTATTTTAAGTCTTTTTCTAAAAGGTCTGTCATTTGGTCTTTCTCTGGAACAGTTACTGTTTACTCTTTTCCTTTGAATGGGCCATACTTTCCTGTTTCTCTGTATGTCTGGTGGTTTTTGTTGAAAACTGGACATTTAAGTCTAATAACATAGTAGCTTTGGAAATCAGATTTTTCCCCTTCCCCAGGATTTTCTGTTATTCCATTTTGTAGTCTATCTCTCTGCCAGGGATCAGCCTGAGGTCTTAATGTCTTCTTAGAACATGTGTGGTGACTTTCTAGATTTTTATGTTTTTGATGTCCTAGTTCTTAAACATTTGGCATCCGAAAGGAGAAAAAAGAGAAAATGAAGGGTGAGGAGGGGAAGGGACTGGCCGTTTCTATCCCCTAGGAGTTGCTTCAGCTAGGAGTGGAGAGGCTTTCACAATTGGTGGTGGTGGAAGGGTGGTCCAGCAATGGTTGCTTGCCTCTGTGTCTGAACCTCTGAGATCAGAAGCTACAAGCAACAGTCAGAGCACTGATAATTGGTATTTGGGAAGTTGGGGTCTTATTGCTTACTCTGGCTCTTGCAGGCTGCATACAGGCTGTTCCTGGAATGCATGCACAGGTTCCTGCCCCAGGGCTGGGGGGAATAGGATTGGTAGGTGCTACAGTGCTAAAAGCTGAAATTAACTTCAAGTCTTTGAATAGACTCCAGAGGTAAATAGCAGTATCAGACAGATTCTGCCAGTACAATTGCTGTCTAGGTGGGGGAAAGGATTCCTGGTGTTTCCTTCTCTGCCATCTTCCCAGAATTCTGTCTGATTCAGTTAATTTTTAGGGTTCTCTGTTATGAACTAGGTACTCTTCTGTGCACAAGTAGAGTGATGAGCAAGACAGACAAGAATCTCTGCTCTCTACACATGTCAAAATCCATCAAGATGTACAGAGATTTATACTTTATTGTCTGTGCCTCAATTAAAAAAAAGTAAAGGAAGGCAATAACTAAAAAAAAAATGATCTCAGCTCTCATGGAAATTATATGCTCTAGTAGGGAAGTCAGACAATAGAAAAATTAAATAGACAATATAATTTCATGTAATGATAAATGTTATGAAAAAGTATTTGAATAACACAGACACTGTAGTTGTCCCATTCATGTCCCATCTGCATTTAACATTCTCATGGAAGCTGGCCAGATTTTCAGCTGCCAGCACCTGCAAGTGCTTGCCTGAGGGTACTTTCTGACTCTTGGGGCCTCTTCTACCTTGGTGCAGGAACAGTTGGGAGCACCAGAGAATTAAGGCTTCCCTAGAGAGCACCCCTCAACTAATAGCTGAATTGAGTTGTGGATAAGAACCTAGCTCCCTTGCCCCTCAGGTGGGTAACTCTGAGGTATCTTCTACACTGCCTTGCAGGGTTCTTCAGTGTATTGAGCTCCAATTATTTACAGCAGTACCTTGTTTCATCATGCATTTTTTATGGGATCCTTTCCATCCTGACTTCCTAACTAGGGTTTCCTGGATCATCTCCCAGATAAATTATTTGTGCTTGAATCTTTGTTTGAGGGTCCATTTATAGGGGAACTCAAGCTAGATTTTATGAAATGTGGGGGTGGGGACAGGTGGGAGGGAATGGCTGAAGCCAGTGTGCAGCAAAATGCTCAGGTGCACACCCATTGGTGGGTCATTGAGAAAGGTTCTGTGAGTTGGGTAGCTGTTCTGAAATTTTGCCTGTGCCTTTATAGAGAGTGGGCCCTTTGCTACTGTTCAGAGCTAGGAGGGGCTGTGGTGTCCAAGCTAGAACAGCTTCTTGTGGTGGTCAGAGTGTTATAGCTTTTATCAAAAGAAACCCAACTTATTCTTAAACCATTCCCCCACACCCTGATTGGTATTCTCTCTTCCTGGGCCCATGACCTTTTTTCTCTTTCCTCAACCCTTTTTCCTGCTAACAAGTATAGTCACTTGGTTGTTTTAAGTTATTTACTGGTGCTTTTCTTTTCTTTCTGATTATAAAAGTTATTCTTTTTTCTATATAAAAGTTTTAAATACAAAAAAAAGAAAAAAATTAAAATCATCCTGTGACTGATTAAAGTTGACCACAAATTCTTAGACACACCTCCCTTGAGAGGTAGGATCTATGTCCTCTCTCCTTTAATATAGATGAGCCCTGTGAGTGCTTGACCAATAGAATATGGTAGAAGTGACTCTGTGAGTTTCCAGATCAAACACTTAAGAGACTGAAAACTTTCAATTCTTGTCTGTTGGAAACTTGCTCTTGAAATCTAGCCAGCACACTATGAGTAGCCTAAAGCACATGGAGAGGCCACATGTACATCCTCCAATTGACATTCTCAACTGACTTCCCCACCTACAGCCAACACCAACCCAGCCATGTTAGTGATCCATTTTGAAAGTCCAATCCAACTGAGCCTTGGATGACTCTAGGTCCATTCACAATCTGGCTGCAACCATGTGAGATCCCCTAGTGAGAAGTGCTGAGCCAGACAATCAACAGGACTATGAGACAGTAAGTTGCTGTTCAAGTCACTAAAATTTGGAGTGGTGTGTTATTGCAGTAGTAGATAATGAGAACACACACGTAACCCTACCATGTAGAGATAACCATTATTAACATTTTGATTTTCCTACATACACATATTTTTAAATAGGTAATTTTAAAACCACACATAGAGAATTTTTATGGAGAGCAAACATTTATTTGCTCTGGTTATTAAGAAACTAAAGTTAGAGGCAAGTGAAAATGTGTTCGGGAAATAGTGAAAAAACCATTAGCTTGGGGATCATGTTAACAATCACATTCCATGAAAGTATGCACCTGTGTCTTTAAAAACAGATTTAGAAGTGACTAACATGATGGATGTAACGATATATTATAGTGAGACAGCATTCAACCATTCCTCTGTTGTTAGATTATTTAGGTTGTTTTAGTTTTTCACTGTTAAAACCAATGTTTCAATGAACAAGCTTGCATATACACCTTTGACTATACTTCTCAGTTGTTTCTTAGGATAAATTCTTGGAAGTGAAAATTCTTGGGCTTTTTTTGAAGCTTTTTTTTTTTAAAGGAAATTAATATTAAAAAAGCACTGGGTTTCTCTGTACCTGAGTTGCCCTTAGATTAAGGTGGGCAAACAGATGATACCTTTGGGATAGTGACTTTGATGGTTTGGGCCAGGAAATTGGGTAGGGAGGGAGCACAGGCTGTGTATAGCCACAGAAGGGTCAACAATGCTGTGTGTTCGCTGAGCCGCCGCCCTCTTCCTTTGACTCTTCGCCAGATTTCTGCCTCCTACTTCTCTTTTTCTGTCCTTCCTGGCTTTGGTGGCTTCCTTTAATTCGCTCGGCAGTGTGTGTAGCCCCACTGTTCCTGCTCACTCCAGCTATGATTCATAAAGTTCTTCTGTTAACAGGTGAGCCAGGGGCCTGGTGGGGGGCCCTCAGAATAATGAGGAAGGGAAATTTTGAGTCTGTGAGCAGAGGGAAAGGGTGCAGACCATCCAGGAGGTAGACAGGGAGAGACAAAGGGTGTTTAGGGAAGGGATTCAGGAAGCAGAGTAGAGCCAGACCAAGAGTCATGGCCAGAGAAACTTGGATGACTAAATTCATAGACTATGCAGGGGGTTTGGCTGGCTTCTTCACTTCGCAGACTCCGATACTGTGCCCAAAGAGGTACAATGACGTGGCTAAGGGGGCACAGCAGGTATTCTCTTGGAGTGTTTCTTCTTGAATTCCATCTCACCACCTCCACTTTGCCTCCCGTTCTATTTTCCAAGGACCCAGGGTATAAATGTTTGTTGAATGACTGACTGCTCAAAATAATTCAAGTTTATTTCCTTTTAATCCTGTGTTTTGTGGAGAATGAGTCAAAGAGAAAGAAATGCTTGAGAGTTACATAGGAAGGAAATTGCCTAACTGAGTCTTTAGGAACTTGATTGTTGGGCAAATCAGTGGGGAGGGAACACAGGGTGAAGTTTGGAGAGGGGCTGAAGGCACCTCAAGTTGGTGGTCCTTAGACCAGGGGTCAGCAAACGGTGGCCTGTGGGTGTAGGCAAAAATTTTACCACCCGTTTTTGTACAAACTGTGAGCCATAGGTCCCAGATAAACATTTAGAATTGACTTCATGATAGGGGACAAGAACTTTGAATCCCAATGAAGTGAACTGTTATCTCCCCCAAAGAATTCTATTTGTCTCATTAGTAAATTAAAAAAATTTTTTTTAAATTTTGATATCATTAATGTACAATTACTTGAACAACATTATGGTTACTAGACTCCCCCCATTATCAAGTCCGCCCCCACATACCCCATTACAGTCACTGTCCATCAGCATAGTAAGATGCTATAGAATCATTACTTGTCTTTGTGTTATACTGCCTTCCCTGTAACAACCTCCCCCACATTATGTGTGCTAATTGTAATGCCCCATTTTCCCCCTTATCCCTCCCTTCCCACCCACCCTCCCCAGTCCCTTTCCTCTTGGTAACTGTTAGTCCATTCTTGGGTTCTGTGAGTCTGTTGCTCTTTTGTTCCTTCAGTTTTTGCTTTGTTCTTATACTCCACAGATGAGTGAAATCATTTGGTACTTGTCTTTATCCACCTGGCTTATTTCACTGACCATAATACCCTCTAGCTCCATCCATGTTGTTGCAAATGGTAGGATTTGTTTTCTTCTTATGGCTGAAAATATTCCATTGTGTGTATGTTCCACATCTTCTTTATCCGTTCATCTACTGATGGACACTTAGGTTGCTTCCATTTCTTGGCTACTGTAAATAGTGCTGTGATAAACATAGGGGTGCATATGTCTTTTTCAAACTGGGCTTCTGCATTCTTAGGGTAATTTCCTAGGAGTGGAATTCCTGGGTTAAATGGTATTTCTATTTTTAGTTTTTTGAGGAATGTCTATACTGCTTTCCACAATGGTTGAACTAGTTTACATTCCCACCAGCAGTGTAGGAGGGTTCCCCTTTCTCCACATCCTTGCCAACATTTGTTGTTGTTTGTCTTTTGTCCTTACTGGTGTGAGGTGATATCTCATTGTGGTTTTAATTTGCATTTTTCTGATGATTAGCGGTGTAGAGCATCTTTTCATGTGCCTGTTGGCCATCTGAATTTCTTCTTTGGAGAAGTGTCTGTTCAGCTACTCTGCCCATTTTTTAATTGGCTTATTTGCTTTTTGCTCATTAGTAAATTTTTATTACAAAAAATACACTCAATTATTTTATTTTGAATTTACTAAATGAAAAATGTGTAGAAATGCATTTTCTCTCTTATTATGTAAGTACCTATGTAATATACTCTACTTGTCTCTTGGCTCACAAAGCCTAAAATATTTATTATTTAACCCTTTATAGAAAAAGTGTGCCAATATCTGCCCCTGGCTACCAGGGCTGGATTGGGAGGCAGACATCTCCAGGCTGGGATAGGTTGAATGCCGGCAGCAAAGATGTATGGAACAGGAGGGCAAACTGCTTTCTTAACTATATGCTACCTACTTCCACCTGACCCTCACCCCCTGTTGTTCTCTCTCCAGTCTTGGCCTTATGTCATGGGTTCAACCTGGACACTGAAACTGTAAAGATCTTTCAAGAGAATGCAAGGGGCTTTGGGCACAGCGTGGTCCAGCTTGAGGGATCCAGGTAAGGGTTGCAGATGGCCTCCCTGTCTCAACATGTCTTCCCTGTAAGAGTTCAACACCTGAAAAAAAATCACAATTTCCTTGATTTTTTTTGAATAGGCAATACAGTTACAGGGTTCTAAATTTGGAAGATATAAAAGAAGGTGACAGTAAAAGAAGCCTCCTCTGCACTCCCTTCCCCCAATTCTCTTCCCAGGAGGTTCCTTGGTAAATGGTTTTTTTGTGTTCTTCCAGAAGAATTCTACACTGTATATACCTCCACATTTCCCTAACTTTCCCACCCTTCACACTATTTGTAGCACAGCCTGCTGCCCATTTTTGTAAATGAATTATATTGATTCCTCACCCCAACTCCCCATTTACTGTTTATGGCACTTTGGAGCTACAATGGCAGAATCAAGAGGCTGTGACAGAGACTATATGGCCCACAAAGCCTAAAATATTTACCTTTACAGAAATAATATGGAAATAATATTACCTTTCCAGGAAAAGTTTGCTGACTTCTGCTGTATGGTGTCCTGTGCATTTTTTTTTCTTACTAAGGTGTGGTGATTTTATCAAAAAAGTGTATAGTGAGCTTACTCATTCTTTTTTATGCTTGCATCATATTCTATTATTTGAAGGTGTTACAATTTATATTACATTTAAATTTCTTAACGGATATTAGATGGTTTTTTTTACTATATAAACAATGTATATATGCAAATTTTACATATGTGAACTATATTTGGAAGTAAATTACTGGAACTAGAATTGCTGGATCAAAGGGTACATAAGAATTTGTAATTTCAGCAGATCTTCCCAGATTACTCTCTACAGAGATGGCAAAAATTTAAACTCACACCAGAAATTTATATCAATATCTATTTCTTCACCCATTTGCCAACCCATTGTGTTATGAAACTTATTGATCTTTGCAATTTGAGTATGTGAGAAATGATATATCTCAATTTAGCTTGAAATTGCATTCCTTTTTAATTGAGAGATGTATTTTCTTTTCTGTGAATGTTTTCTTCTCTGTTGCCTATTTTTCTATTGGGTTATTGTTCGTTTGTTTGTATTTTTCCTTATTGGTCTGTAAGAATTCTGACTATATTGAGGAAAGAAACTCTGGGTATGAGTTGCTAATTTCCCTTCCCCCAGTTATCATTTGTCATTGACTTTGTCTATGGTAGTTTATCACATACATTTATTTTAAATGACTGTGTAGCTGAGTGTATTCATTTTTATATGTCTTCCAGGTTTTGTGTCATTCTTAGGCCCTTCCCATTCCAAGATTTAATTCTCTCAATTTTTTCATTGCTGAGTCTTCCTCTTTTTTCTGGGTGTTGGGAAATCCACGTGTGGGTTGACTCCCCCACTTTCCTCTGGGTGGCAGGACTTCCATGGTTTCCTCTCCCCACATGGCAGAGGTTTCTCTTATCCCCATGGTTATATGTTCCCATCTGCCCCCACAGGATGGTGGTTGGAGCCCCCCAGGAGATAAAGGCTGTCAACCAAACAGGTGGCCTCTACCAGTGTGACTACAGCATGGCCGCGTGTGAACCCATCCACCTGCAGGGTGAGTCACTGCCCTGCCTTGGGACCCAGGGCTAGGGTTGCACCTACACATACACCTGGACTTGCCAGGCATTGCCTTGGTTCTGGGGGTCTGTTGTGGGAGCCCAGGAGTTTGGCTCCCCAGTCTCTGTGCTGTATGCAGATTACCTAGACACCCTCAGGCACCCCTTCCCTGTTTCTTTTCCATGACCTGGGTGCCTCCTTGACTTGTCAAACCTCTGTGTCACCCAGGCCAAGGTGACCCTTGTCCTGCTCTTAACTGTCCTTTTCTTCTCCCCGAGGATGACCATGTATATTATCTGTCCCCTCAGTTCCCCCAGAGGCTGTGAACATGTCCCTGGGCTTCTCTTTGGCATTTGCCACCAAACCTTTCCGGCTGCTGGTGAGTTACCCTGGGTCACAGAAGTATCCTGAGGGAGGGAGTTGGGGGCCCAAGGTTTCTGGGGCTGGGGTCTGCAGAGGGAGGCAATGCTGGGGAGAAAGAATAAACAGCCCCTCCCACCTGTACTTGATCCCCAGGCCTGTGGCCCCACTGTGCACCAAACTTGTAAGGAAAACACCTATGTGAATGGCTTCTGCTTCCTGTTTGGGTCCAACCTACTGCAGCAGCCCCAAAAATTCCCAGAGGTCCTCAGAGGTAGGTTGCCTTTGGTAGTGAGTACATATAGGCAGCATGAGACCAGAGGGCTGGGCCAGGACTGGGCTGGGTACTATTCGTGGTCTGGGAGGTGACTTAGAGGTCTAGGTGCAGAAGGGTGAGGGAACAGAGTTCCAATAGAGAGAAGCTGGGGGGAGATGTTAGGTCTTTCAGTTTAAGAAAAGTCCTGCTATAGCTACTCATCTTTTTGAGATGATGTTCCAACCATTGTTCTTAGAGTAAGTACCTGTTCTCCTGGCCATAGCCTTTGAGGCTCTAGATGGTGTGGCTCCTTTCCACCTCTCCAGCTTCTTTCTCATCCCTTCTAGGTATGACCACTCTGGCTGCCTTTCTTCTCCAAGAATCACATCAAGCTGCTCTTGTCTCAGGGCATTTGCACATACTACTCCTTTAGCCTAGCATGCTCTTTCTCCAGATTTCAGCTGACAACCCATTATTGTCATCTCAGCTCAAATGTCACCTCTTCAAAGAGACCTTCCTTGAGTAGCCTGTTTAATTATTCCCACCATTACTCCCTACCACCTCATCCTATTTCACCATTTCATATCTATTTATATTCTACTTGTTTCTTATCTGTCCTTTCCTCTGGAATGGAGGTTCCATGATAGCAGGGATGTTGTCTAGCTTTTTCATGGTTCTACACTCTTGCCTCTATTGCTGCTTAAAAAATTGCCCCTGAACTTAGCAGCTAAAAATAACAAACATTAATTATGTTACAGTTTCTATGAATCAGGAATCTATGCATGGCTTAGCTGGGTGCCTCTGCCCCATGAGATTAAAGTTAAGCTGTTAAACCAGGGCTGTGTTCTCATCTGAAGGCTTGACTACAGGAAGATTCACTTCCAAGCTCAATTACAAGGTTGTTGGACTGAGGGCCTGAGTCCTTACTGGCCGGAGGTTTCCCTCAGTTGCTTATCACATGGGCCATAGAGCACTTCATTTCCATGAGCTGCTGGTTTCCCTCAGAGTGAGTGACAAGGGACTGAGACAGCAAGAGAGAGTAAGCATCCAAGACAGAAGTCACAGTCTTTTTGTCATCTAATTTCAGAAGTAACAGCTCATTACTTTTACTGTAATGTATTCCTTTGAAGTGAATCAAAAGTACAGCTCATGCTCAAGAGAGAGGGATGTAAGTGTTATTACCAGGAGGTGAGAATCTTGGGGACCATTATGGTGACTGCCTACTATATCCTTGTTCCCAAAATACTTGTCGATTGAAAAAGAATGAGTCAGTGAATGAATCTTTTTTCAAGCTGCTCTCTGCCACTGATTTCTTTATTGCTGGGCTTTTTGCTTGTCTCCAAGTTGGTTCTGGAACCATGGGCAGGTATGTCTTCTTTTTATAGATTTTTTTAAAGCTATGTCCTTTGTAGTTTGCTTTCAATGGATAACTTTCCCTCCTTCACAAAGAAAACCACAGCTGTCAGGGCATGAATGCCCTCAACTCCCCTCTTCTCCTTCTTCAAATTTCCACAGTGGTACCAATGTCTTACTAGTTTTAGAGGAAGTCCTGTCTTTCTACCTTTTCATGAGGAATTCTTCCATCTGGTCTCTTGAAGCTTTCTCACATCACCAATTCCGAAGCCCACATCTTCAATCATCTTCTTAAATTTCTCCCCCTCCTTTGAATGTAAACATGTTCATGCTACCCATATCTCAAAAACAATCAATCCCTAAAATTGACTGCAATAAAATAGCCTTCCCTCTCCCTGGTTTCCTCCCCATCCTCTGCCGTCTCTCCTGCACTTCACCACCAAAATTCTTGAAATGGTTCCCTCTTCTTGTCTCCATTTCCCCCATGTCATTGATTCTTCACCTTCTGGTATCTGGCATCTGGCCACCCATCAAATAGATCTTGCAGATCTATAGATTTGCAAGAATGACATCTGTGAATAACTAAATGCAAAATCTCTTTTTATCCTCATGTTCACTCACTTTTTCTGAAGTGACCTGCAGATCTTCTTTCTTCCCCAAACACCTTGGCTTCAAATTATCTCTTCCTTTCTTCTCTTCCCTCTCCCTCTCTCCCCTGTCCTTCCTGTCTCTCCTCTCCTCCCCTTTCTCTCTTGCTTATCCCTCTACTGAGGGCTTATGCTAAGCTTCATCTCCAGGCTGTCCTCCTCACCTACCTAGGAGTACTGGGTCACAGCTTCTATTCTTGTCCATGTGTTCTTCCTGCCTTATCATATCCAAATCTGTGACTTCAGTTCCCCACATCACCAATTTTTCTCTAAAGTCCTCACTCTCAGAACTTCAAAACTCTTCTTTAAAAATTTTTTCATTTCTTTAAAAATAGATAATACATGCAGTTGGTTCAAAATTCAAAAGCCACTAAAGGATATACTGTAAAAATGTCTCCCTCTTGGATCCCTAGCCTTCTGTTTCTTTCCTGGGAGGCAGTCACATCACCAGTTTCTTATGTCTTCCTCTGGTGCTACTCCATGTATTTATAAACACCTACATACCTATACTCTCACTTTGTGTCACAAACTTAAGATATGTATAGATTTATGTAAACATGAACAGGATACAAAAGAACTCTATCACCCCTTTAAAAATCCTTCATGCTATCCCTTAATAGTTACTTGCCTCCTTCCCATCACCCCTAGTCCCTGGCACCCACTGATTTGTTCTCCATCACTGTGTATAGTTTGTCTTTTCAAGAATGCTACATAAATGGAATTGTAACCTTTTGAGATTGACTTCTTTCAGTAGCATAATGCATGTTGTTGTGTGTACCAGTTGTTCTTTCCTTTTTATTGCTGAGTAGTATTCCATTGCATGAGTTACCAGTCCCATTCACTAATTCATCCACTTGCTCATGGAAGGATGTTTGGGTTGTTTCTGATGTTTGTCAATCATGAATAGAGCTGCTAGAAACTCTTCACTGCTAGGCAATCTTTCTAAAACATAAAACAGATCATTTTACTTCCCTTTCTAAGCACCTTCTATGGCTCCCACTGCCTAAAGGATAAAGTCAAACTGCTTTTTGGATTAGAGAGGCTCTTCCCAACTGTTCTCTGCTTAATGCCATAGCCTCATCTCAATCCCGTAACATAGATTTACCCTCAGAGTGCCATTTCCATCCCTTGGTCCTGCCAGAATCATTTTAGGCCTATCCCCTTTGTATCAGTCAAGGTCTTAACTGGAATAGACAGCACACTCCAATTTTCATAATTTGAGGAGGGTTTATTTACAAAGGGACTAATAAAGGTGTGGTAGGGTCTAAGGAAACTACAAGATGGTGCAGAAATCTAGGGTGAGTAGCAGTAGAGCTGTTACTACCCTAGGCTGATGAGACAAGGGGAGGGAGAAGTCACCAGAATCTGGAAAGGGAAAGAGTCATGTGGCCCCTTGAGAGGAGCAGTGAACTGTTGATGGGCCTAGCTGGCCCAAAGTAACCTTGCAGGGAGGAGGCTGAAGGGAGAATACTCTACTTTCACTCTCCTCCCTCTTTCCACTCTTCTGTTGAGGCTCTTAATTGGGTAAATCCAACTAGAAGCCAGAGGGAGCCCTGTTGATGTGGTCCATGTAGGCTGACATCTCAGGCCACAAAGCTGACTGGAGGAGGGTAGCAAATGGATTTGGGGCATACCTTTATATGTGTTATTCCTTTTTTTCCTGTAAACTATTTCTGCCTTTGTATTTCTGGCAAATTATTTCTCATTCTTCATGAGGTAACTGTAATATGGCCATTTTCCTTGACTCCCTTGAGCAGAATTAACCATATTTTCCATACACCTTTGTCCATTTAAAAAATCATTTTGAACAACATTCGAGTTTATTAAGCACATTTTAAAAAGTATTGCAAAATGTTTAACTTTTGCTAGCTCTAAGGTTTTTGCTGCTCCCAAATTTTGCATATAACTGAGCTTTCAGATCTGCTAAGAACTGTTGAATTGATTTCACTCTGGATTCTAAGGTGTCAGTTTCTTCTTGAAAATTTCTTTGCTTCTTTTAACATTTCTTGAATTTATTCTTGAGAATAATAATGAAAATATGACCAATTCAATTAAGTATCATTAAGCAGTCATCTGCAAGCATGTCCTTCAAGCATCTTCTAAATTTTGGAGTTGTTTAGTTTTTCTTTTGTTTCTTCCTTCAGCTATGTGATTCTACTTGTATTCTGTGAAAATTTGTTTATATTTTGTTGCTTTTCAAAAGTAACATTGACCTCTGCAGCTGTCTTCTTCGTGGTGGCTGCCATCTTGGGACCATGTCCGTGTTTTAATTTAGCTTGGAGCATAAGTTGCATCTTGTTTACTTTTTATTCTCATTTCTCAGCAGAGAGATGACATGCAAAAAATGTACCCCAAGTCTCTAGAGATTAATCAATTCGTGCTCTTTTTTCCTTTCCCCAGAGTGCCCTCAGCAAGAGAGTGACATCGCCTTCTTGATTGATGGCTCTGGTAGCATCATCCCGAATGACTTTCAGCGGATGAAGGAGTTTGTCTCAACTGTGATGAGTCAATTTAAAAAGTCTAAAACCTTGGTGAGGGTCAATGAGTAGGTTAGAGGACAGCCCACATAAGAATGGCAAATACATGCCAACCAGGCCACCACTTTTCTCTCCTATTTCTATTGCAGACTGCCAAATTGCCAATTGATCATGGTTTTCTTTCATAATTATCTTTCCTGCTTTGTTTGGACGCAGCCACAGCATTGTTCTAGCCCTCAGGAAAGTTGGCATAGGGGATGAAATCCATGTGCTATGTCTGGCTGAGTTCTACTACTGAGGAGAGAGATCTGATGGCAGATTTCTGTCCTGGTGAGGCAGAAGGATTGGGCAGTGCAAAATTTGGAGGGATTTGGAGGTGGCAGTGTTTCAAGATTGATTTAGGTGTTGCTGGCAGATGGTTAAGAGGGTGGAGAGCACCTTCTCCAGTGTAATGCCAGGTACCTGTTCCCAGTTCTCTTTGATGCAGTACTCTGAAGAATTCCAGACTCATTTCACCTTCAGTGATTTCAAGAAAAACCCTAACCCAGGATCGCTGGTGAGGCCAATAAAACAGCTGCTTGGAAGGACACATACTGCCACAGGAATCCTCAAAGTAATGTAAGTTCTTCCCTCTTTGCTTAGGGTAGAAGGAGGAGGTGATATTTTTAGCTGGGTTTGCAGAGTGAGGAGAGTTGTTCAGGCAGGGATTTCTAACAGAAGGAATAGCAGGGGTAAAGGTGTGGACAAGAGATTGGGCATGATGTGTTTATGAAATATAAATTGTGAGTAAAGGTGGAAGTAAAAGTGGAAAGTGATGGGAAGGCTGGAGGGAGGCTAGAAAGATAAGTTGAGGCCAAATCATTAAAGGCAACTTAAAAGTCACTGAGATCTATTGAAGGTTTTAAGCAGTGGGGAGACATCACCACTTGTTTTGGAAAGTTTGCTTTGATTTTTGTGTGCGTATTTGTAAAGATGAGGGTGGGAGCTGGGACAAAAGTTTGGGAAGATGAGCAAGGGAGCCCCTGCAAAGAACCAGGAAGGTTTGATGCGGGCCCAGTTAAGCCTATTAAAATTTTTTTAATTTAAAAGGAATAATACTCAGTTAAAAAAATCAACTTATGCAAAAGTATATAAAGGCAGTAAAGGCATCCTTTCCCTCCACTTTTTTCCCCTCTCCTGTTGTCTTCCCAGGTCTTGGAGCAGCCACATCTTAGTGTTTGCCTCAGCAGAGCCCAAGCTCCTCCTAGACAGTGCCTGGCTGCACCTGAGTCTGTGACTGCTGATGTTCCTTCCCAAACTAAAAGTATCTCCGCTTGCATTTGACTTTTCCCTCCTCTTCCCTGGACAGAAGAGAACTGTTTCACAGCAGCAGTGGAGCCCGGGAGAATGCCCTTAAGATCCTAGTTGTCATCACAGATGGAGAAAAGTTTGGCGATCCCTTAGAGTATGAGGATGTCATCCCTGAAGCAGAGAAAGCGGGGGTCATTCGCTATGTCATTGGGGTAGGATATGTGGCTCTCTGAATGCTTCTGTGGAAGGTTTCTGCTTGGATACACCCTCCCTTGAATTTGCAAATATCAATGAAATCAAAACGGCAGATGTCACTGCAATACCCCATATATGCACCTGTATCAGTGAACTGTTGTCATGATGATGCCATGTAACAAACTATCCCAAAATTCAGTGGCTTAAAACAGTAAGTGAGTCTGTAGATCAGCTCAGCACTTTTTATGATCTTGGCTAGGCTCATTCATGAGTTTGTAATCAGATGTTTTACTTGCTTTACTACATTTGGCAGCCCTGTCCCAGAGGCTTTCTAGTGCAATCCCTCATTTCATATTGTTTCAGATTCTTTTCCTGCAGAATTTTCTTTGCTGGATGAGACTACTACCCCCAGAGAGTGTTTGATTTGGCCTCTGTTCCTTGGTAACAGGTGGGAGATGCCTTTAACAGTTTGAGATCCCGCCAAGAGCTTAATATCATTGCATCCAAGCCAGTTCGTGATCATGTGTTTCGGGTGAATAACTTTGAAGCTCTGAAGACCATTCAGAATCAGCTTCAGGAAAAGATCTTTGCAATTGAGGGTGAGCTAAGGTTCTCTATTCTTGAAGCAGCTCCAGAGGCAGGCCTTCACCCAAAACATGTTTTTCTCTCTAGAAATTAGAACTTCCTAACCCTTTGTATCCTGACACTCAGCATTAACCCTCTCCACTTCCTCCAGTTCCTTTGAAATTGAAGGACCTAGAATTTTATCTATAACTCGGCAAGTCTTGGCTATAGGCTGAAAAATTGGAGGTGAAGGGAGCCAAATCCCATATGGTACTTTTCCAAAAAATAGGATGTGTTGCCAACATTTATTTGTTTGTATCTCCAGTGCCTAGAATAGTGCTTGGTACATAGAGGGTGCTCAATAAATGTTTGTTGACAAAAATAATTTAAAAATTGGGGAAAGGTTCATGTACAGTCTGGATTTATGGCTTCATTTGAAAAGTTGGTATATGAGACACCTTGAGAACCCCATTCCCACTTGGCAAAGAGTAGCTGGAGCTGAGTAGCCACCATCCTTTCAAAAGGGTCATATGCTTTCTAGTTCAACATAGCTCCCATCTGAATCTCTTTTGTCTGGCTACCACAGCATTTGAGTTTCTGGCACCTAGTCTGGGCTTTCTTGCTTTCTTTAATGTAAAAAGTTTTCCTCCCCACAGGTACTCATACAGGAAGTACCAGCTCCTTTGAGTATGAGATGTCTCAGGAAGGCTTCAGTGCTGCCATCACCTCTGTAAGTGGTTTTAGTAAATGTGAGGGAAAAGAAGAAAGATGCACAAGGGTTTGGGGGCTTTTCTCTATTGAGGGTACTTCTTTAATGGGCAGTAGTGGTCTCTTCTCCCTTCTTTGTCAGTCCTGTTTTTCTTTCTTTTTTATTGAGATATAATGGACATAAGTCATGATTTTAGCTTCAGGTGTACAATATAATAATTCAATATATGTGCATATATTGTGAAAAGATCACCACAATATGTCTAGTTAATTCCATCATGTCACACAGTTACAATTTTTTTTCTTGTGATGAGAACTTCTAAAATTTATTCTCTTAGCAATTTTCAAACACACAATACAGTATTATTAACTATAGTTGCCACACTGTACATTATAACCCCAGAATTCATTTATTTTATATCTGGAAGTTTGTACCTTTTGACCCCCTTCACACATTTCATCCACACCCCAACTGTCTCCTTCAGCAACTACCAATCTGGGTTCTCCGTGTCTGTGAGTTCACTTATTTTTGGTTTTGTTTTAGATACCACTTGTAAGTGAGATCACACAGTACTTGTCTTTCTCTGACTTCCTCACGGTCCATCCACATTGTCACAAGTGGCAGGATTTCCTTCTTTTTTTATGGTTGAATAATATTATATCTATATATCTATATCTATATCTACATCTATATCTATATCTGTATATATAGATACCACATTTTCTTTATCCATTCATGTGTCAGTGGACACTTAGGTTGTTGCCATGTCTTGGCTATGTAAATAATGTTGTAATGAACATGAAGGGGCAGATATTTTCTTGAGTTAGTGTTTTCACTGACAGAAAGTGAAATTAATGCCCAGAAGTGGAATTACTGGGTCATATGGTAGTTCTATTTTTAATTTTTGAGGAAATTCCACAGTTTTCCAGTGACTGTGCCAATTTAAATTCCCACTAATAGTTCACCAGGGTTCCCTTTTCAACACCTGTTATTTCTTGTCTTTTTGATGAAGCTGTTCTAACAGGTGTGAAGTGACTTCTCATTATGGTTTTGTTTGCATTTCCCTGATTATTAGTGACACTGAGCACTTTTTCCATGTGCCTTTTGGCCATCTGTATGTCTTCTTTGGAAAAATGTCATTTCAGATCTGTCCATTTTTTAAATTGGGTTGTTCTTTTTTTTGCTATTTGAGTCGTATGAGATTTTTATATTTTTTATATTAACCTCTTATTAGATACATGATTTGCAAATATTTTCTCCATTTTATAGGTTGCCTTTTCATTTTGTTGATGATTTGCTTTGCTGTGCAGTTTTTTGGTTTGATGTCTTTCTTGTTTAGTTTTGCTTTTGTTGCCTTTGCTTTTGTTGCCAAATCCAAAACATCATCCCCTTGACCAATGTCAAGGAGCTGTTTTCTACTTGGAATTTTATGGTTTCTGGTCTATGTTCAAGTGTTTAATCCACTTTGAATTGAGTTTTGTGAGTGGTATATGACAGTGTGGTCCAGTTTAATTCTTTTGCATGTAGCTGTCCAGTTCTCTCAAAACCATTTATTGAAGAGACTGTCCTTTCCCCACTGTATGTTCTTGGCTCTGAAATAAATGCATGGCTTTATTTCTGGGCTATATTATCTGTTCCACTGATTTTTGTGTTTATTTTCATGTCAGTCCCATACTGTTTGATTATGATAACCTTGAAACATAGTTTGAAATCAGAAAGCATGATGCCTCCACCTTTGTTCTTCTTTCTCAAAATTGCTTTAGTTATTCAGGGTCTTTTGTAGTTAAATACAAACGTTGCATTGAAGCTTTAGATTGCTGAATCCTGTTCTACCTTCTTTTCCAGAATGGCCTCTTGCTGGGTGCTGTGGGGAGCTTTGACTGGTCTGGTGGTGCCTTTCTACATAAGTCAAAGAATAAATTCACCTTCATCAACAGGGTAGCCTCAGACATGAGTGATGCTTACTTGGGTAAGTGGAGAGGGCAGGATTACTCTTAACAAGGGGTAAGAATATGGTATAACTCAACTATTGTAGATGTCACTGGATCTTTCATAGGCTCTTGGGATAGCTTTCAATACTAAAATTTCAAAATTATATCTTAATTATTTGCCAAAGAGGAATATAGTGCAGGGTCCAGTTACTCCAACTTAACAAGTCTGGGAAATGCCCCATTGCCCCTACTCAAGGGATAGACCTTCTAGAGGGGGCAGGGTCTGCATGGGACAGCACATATCCTCTTAGATCACCATCTTCAGGTTATGCTGCTGAAGTCATCTTGCGGAGCCGGGTGCAAAGCCTGGTTCTGGGAGCGCCTCGATATCAGCACACTGGCCTGGTGGTGATGTTCAGAGAGAATGCTGGTGCCTGGGAGACCAACACAGTTATCAAGGGCAGCCAGGTGAGTGCAGAGCATGTGGTGCATGAATGTACAAACAGAGGAATCTTGGGGGCTGAGAGATTTCAGGATAGGCATCTCCAGGTGCCACACATGGCAATTTTGTAAAAGAGCCTTCAGAGAGCTTTGAGCTGGAGATTCATGGGATCAGTTTTGCATTTGAGAATTTGTTCTCAGTTTTGTAAAACAATGAACAGCACTTAACTAGTACAGAGCTCTCTACAAGTCTACCTGTACACAGAGCTCGTATTTGACCAGTACATAACCAGTATAGCCATACTAGTTATTAATATATTGAAATAATTCCATATCTGTCAATAAATATCTGTTTCCCTTAGGTGCCTCCCCCACTCACTCTGGCCCCTTTCCTAGTACTCTTTGAATTTCCCCATGATCCAGCAACCATGAGGTCAGGCAGGGGACCTCAGGGAACTTGTAGGACCTATTCTAGGTAAGCCCCTTGTTCATGCCTGAGCAGTCCTAAAAATTCAATATTTTGACTATTGCCAAAAGCAATGTGGTTGCATCTTATATGGTGTGTGAGGCAAAAATCTCCAGTCAAAATTATCCTTGAAAATCCCTGAAATAGGATTGCTCACATGATATTGTGCCTCCAGTTCTGTGTGTATTCCTTTAATTTTTGCCAGTGGTTCTCTTTGGCCTGCAATGAATGCATCATATATGGATGAAACCAGTTTGTTCTGATACCTGAACAGCTTGTCATCATTCTTTGTCAGTAGTCAAATTCTTCATGCGGTCTTTACATAAGTTTTGCCAACACACATTCACTGTGGATGGCTTCAGTTTCTGGCACATACAAAGGGTGGGGTGGGAAGGAATGTGTAGGGTGATTCCAGGAGGTCAGGTATGGATGTGATGCTACTTCTCTGTTTTGTGTGTATGGTCTAGGGTCACACGGGGAAGGCTGGCTGGTCACTCCCCACCACACACAGGTATTACACATGCAGATTACAGTCAAGGTGGTACATACTGAAAACTGGGACAATTGGGATGTTATGAGAGCAGTTGGGATGGGCACCCACACAAGACATTAGGGAAAGCTTCCTGGAAGAAGTGAAAGTTAAGGTAGAAGAACTAGAAAAGTGAAGAGTGGGGAAAGAAAAAGGGCCAGAGGAGGTAAGAGCATGAGACAGAGTTCAGAGTGTACATAATTTGGGGTAGAGGGAGTAGGAGAAAACACTGGGAAGAAGGATAGGAAACAGATTCATCTCATATCTACTCCCTCCATTTCATTTTTTAATTGAAGTATAGTTGATATACAATATTATATTGGTTTCAAGCATACAGTGCAGTGATTCAACAGTTACACACATTATTAAATGCTCACCCCAGTCAGTGCAGTTACTGTCAACACAGAATGATGTTACAGAACCATTGACTATATTCTCTATGTTGTGCTTTCATCCCCATGACTAATTTGTATTATGATTGAGAATTTTTTTGCCTCTTTATCCCCCTCACCTATCCCACCCATGCACCCCAATCTCTTGGTAACCACCAATTTCTTCTCAGTGTCTGAGTCTACTGCTGTTTTGTTCATTTTGTTTTGTTTTCAGATTCCACAAATAAGTGAAACCCTATGGATTTGTCTTTCTCCACCTGGCTTATTTCATTCAGCATAATATCCTCTAGGTCCATCTGTGTTGCAAATGTCAGGATTTTTTTCTTTTTTATGCCTGAATAATATTCCATGTGTATATGTACCACATCTTCTTTATCCATTTGTGTATTGATAGGCACTTTGGTTGCTCCCTTATCTTGGCTATTGTAAATCATGTGGTGATAAACACAGGGGTGTATATATCTTTTAAAATTAGAGATTTTGTTTCCTTCAGGTAAATTTCTAGAAGTGCAGTTGCTGGGTCAAATGGTATTTCTATTTTCAGTTTTTTGAGGAACCTCCATAATGCTTTCCAATTGCTGCACCAGTTGACATTCCCACCAACTGTGTAGGAGGGTTCCTTTTCCCCCACATCCTCACCAACACTTGTTATTTCTTGTCTTTTGGATAGTGGCCATTCTAACCAGTGTGAGGCAATATCTTATTGTGGTTTTGATTTGCATTTCCCTGATGATTAGTTACGTGAAGCATCTTTTCATGTGGCTGTTGGCCATATTGATTTCTCATTTGGAAAATGGTCTGCTCAGCTCCTCTGCCCATTTTTAAATCAGGTTATTTGTTTATTTGGTGTTGAGGCATATAGTACAGATGTTAACCCTTTATTGGGTGAATCATTTATGAGTTATTATGAATATATTCTCCCATATTGTAGGTTGCCTTTTTGTTTTGTTGATGGTGTTACTCCTTCCATTTCTACTGGCCCAGGCCATCATTACCTTTCCTGTGGATCTAGCTATAGTTCCTAACTGGTCTCATGGAGGCCCATGTTGCCTTCCTCTAATCTATAGTGCGAGAGTGAACTTTCTAAATGAGAAACTGTTTATGTCAGTCTTCAGTTTAAGGCCTTTTGTTGACTAAAGACCAATATTATCCAATAATGATTTAAAAATTCTCAACAATATTGAATCCAGCAATCCAAAAAAAGAATAATACATTATGACCAAAGATGGTTTATCCCAGGAATGCAGGGCTGATTCTAAAGTTCACATGGAAATGTACAGCACCCAGAATAAATAATCTTGAAAAAGAAGAATGAAGTTGGAGGACTCACATTTCCCAATTTCAAAACTTACCACAAAGCTATAGTCATCAAGACAGTGTGGTATTGGCATGCAGATAGACTTACAGATAATGGAATAGAGTTGAGAGTCCAGAAATAAACCCATATATCTATGGTCATATGATTTTTGATAAAGGTTCATTTAATGGGGAAAAATAATCTTTTCAACAAATGATGCTGGGACAACTGGATATCCACATGCAAAAGAATAAATTTGCATGTCTATCTCAGAATATACAAAAATTAACTCATTATGGGTCAAATACCTAAATGTAAGAACCAAAGCTATAAACCTCTTAGAAGGAATAAGAGGTGAATTTTTGTAACCTTAGATCTAGCAATGATTTCTTAGATATGACAACCATAAGCACAAGTAACAAGGACAAAATTGGACTTCATCAAGTTAAAAATTTCTGACCATCAAAGGACACTGTCAAGAAAATGAAAAGAATGGGAGAAGCTATTTATATGTCATATGGCTGATTAAGGTCTGGTATTTAGAATATATAAAGAACTCCTACAACTCAACAATAAAAAGACAAATAATCTAATTTTAAAATGAGCAAAGGATTTAAATAGACATTTCTCCAGAAAAGATATACAAATGGCCAAAAGGCACATGAAAAGATGTTCAGAGAAAAGTTGATATTAAGGAAATGAAAATAAAAATGATAAGAGAGATATACCACTAGAATGACTATTAAACAAATGAATAAATAACAAATATTCATGAGGATGTGGAGAAACTAGAACCCTCATATATTGCTGGTGGGAATGTAAAATAATATAGCCATTTTGGAACACAAGTTAGCAGTTCCTCAAAAAGTTAAATATAGCCTTACCATATAACCCAGAAATTCCATTCCTAGGCATTCCATTCCTCCCCCAAAGTGAAAACAGGTGTTCAAACAAAAACTCAGACATGAATTTTCATAGCAGCATTATGCATAATAAGCAAAAAGTGGAAAGAACTTAAATGTCCATCAACTTATGAATAAACAAAATGTGATTTATCCATGCAATGTAATATTATTTAGCCATAAGAAGAATGAATTATTATTTATTTATTTATTGGATATAGTTCATATACAATATTATATTGGTTTCAGATAATAATGTGACTTGATAATTACATACATTACTGAATGTTTGCCACAGAAAGTGTAGTTATCCCCTGGTACCATACCAGGATATTACAATAATGTTGGTTATATTCTCTATGTTGTACTTCAAGAATGAAGTCTTGGTATATGCTACAACATGAACAAACCTTGAAAACTTTATTTCTTCTTTAAAATTTTTTTTATATTGCAGTATTTTTATTTATTTATTTATTATTTATTTAATTTTGGCATCATTAATATACAATTACATGAGCAACATTGTGGTTACTAGATTCTTCCCATTATCAAGTCCCCCCCACATACCATTACAGTCACTGTCTATCAGGGTAGTAAGATCCTATAGTCACTACTTGTCTTCTCTGTGCTATACTGCCTTCTCTGTGCCGTCCCCTACATTATGTGTGCTAATCGTAATGCCCCTTATTCCCCTTTTCCCTCTCTTCCCACTGACTCTCCCAGTCCCTTTCCATTTGGCAACTGTTAGTCCATTCTTGGGTTCTGTGATTCTGCTGCTGTTTTGTTCCTTCAGTTTTTCTTTGTTCTTATGCTCCACAGATGAGTGAAATCATTTGATACTTGTCTTTCTCCACCTGGCTTATTTCACTGAGCATAATACCCTCTAGCTCCATCCATGTTGCAAATGGTAGGATTTGTTTTCTTCTGTGGCTGAATAATATTCCGTTCTGTATATGTACCACATCTTCTTTATCCATTCATCTACTGATGGACACTTAGGTTGCTTCCATTTCTTGGCTATCGTAAATAGTGCTGCGATAAACATAGGAGTGCATATGTCTTTTTGAAACTGGGCTGCTGCATTCTTAGTGTAAATTCCTAGGAGTGAAATTCCTGGGTCAAATGGTATTTCTATTTTGAGCTTTCTGAGGAACCTCCGCACTGCTGTCCACAATGGTTGAACAAATTTACATTCCCACCAGCAGTGTAGGAGGGTTCCCCTTTCTCCACATCCTTGCCAACATTTGTTGTTTGTCTTTTCTCTGTTGACCATCCTAACTGGTGTGAGGTGATATCTCATTATGGTTTTAATTTGCATTTCCCTGATATTTTAGTGATGTGGAGCATCTTTTCATGTGCCTGTTGGCCATTTGAATTTCTTCTTTGAAGAACTGTCTGTTAATATCCTCTGTTCATTTTTTAATAGGGTATTTGCTTTTTGAGTGTTGAGGTGTGTGAGTTCTTTATATATTTTTGATGTTAACTCCTTGTCAGATATGTCATTTATAAGTATATTCTCCCATACTGTAGGATGCCTTTTTGTTCTGCTGATAGTGTCCTTTGCTGTACAGAAGCTTTTTAGCATAACATAGCCCCATTTCATTTTTTATTTTGTTTCCCTTGCCCAAGGAGATGCGTTCAAGGAAAAAGTTGCTCATGTTTATATTCAAGAGATTTTTGCCTATGTTTTCCTCTAAGAGCTTTATGGTTTCATGACTTACATTCGGGTCTTTGATCCATTTTGAGTTTACTTTTGTGTATGAGGTTAGACAATAATCCAGTTTCATTCTCTTGCATGTAGCTGTCTAGTTTTGCCAATGCCAGCTGTTGAAGAGGCTGTCTTTTCCCCATTGTATGTCCATGGCTCCTTTGTCATATATTAATTGACTATATATGCTCGGGTTTATATCTAGGCTCTCTAGTCTGCTCTATTAGTCTATGGGTCTGTTCTTGTGCCAATACCAAATGGTTTTGATTACTGTGGCTTTGTAGTAGAGCTTGAAGTCTTGGAGCATAATCCCCCCAGCTTTATCCTTCCTTCTCAGAATTGTTTTGGCTATTCAGGGTTTTTTATGGTTCCATATGAATTTTAGAACTATTTGCTCTAGTTCGTTGAAGAATGCTGTTGGCTGGTATTTTGATAGGGATTGCATTGAATCTGTAGATTGCATTAGGCAGGATGGCCATTTTAACAATATTAATTCTTCTTATCCATGAGCACAGGATGTGTTTCCATTTATGGGTATCTCCTTTAATTTCTTTTAAATGTTTTTATATTGAGGTACATACAATAAAATTCATGAATCTTAGTGTACAACTTGATGAATTTTGACATGTCTATATATACTCATGTAAAAAGCACCCAAATCAAGATATAAAACATTCTTACAAGTTTTGTTCCCCCCTCATGTAGTTCATCCACCCCCACAACCCATCCCCTGTGGCAACCACCAGTCTGTTCTTTGTGTTTATATGTCAATATTGTTTGTTTGTTCATTTGTTTTGTTTTTTAGAATCCACATATAAGAGAAATCATATGCTAATTGCCTTTCTCTGTTCAACTTATTTAATTTAGTGTAATGCCCTCATGGTCTCTCCAATTTGTCACAAATGGGTATTTCATTATTTTTAATGGTTGAACAAGTTTGATGTAGTCTCGCTTGTATATTTTTGCAACAACATTTATTCGACCTAGTGCATATTATGATGAGTGAAATAAGCCAGGTAGAGAAAGACAAATGCCATAGAATTTCACTTATTCATGGACTCTAAAACATTAATTTTTATCCGTTTATCTATTGATGGACATTTAGGTTGCTTCTATATTTTGGCTATTCTAAAAAATGCTGTGATAAACATAGGAGTGCATAGTAATTTCAGATTAGTGATTTTGTTTTCTTCAGGCAAATTCCTAGATGTAGAATTGCTGGATCATATGGTATTTCTATTTTTAGGTTTTTGAGAAACCTACACACTGCTTTCCATACTGGTTGCACCAGTTTGAAATCCCACCAGCAATGTATGAGGGTTTCCTTTTCTCCACATCTTTGCCAACCCTTGTTATTTCTTGTTTTTTGGATAGGAGACATTCTGACTGGTGAGAGGTGATACCTAATTGTGGTTTTGATTTGCATTTCCCTGATGATTAGAGATGTTAAGCATTTCACGTATCTGTTGGCCATCTGCACGTCTTCTTTGGAAAAATGTCTATTCAGGTCCTCTGCCCATTATTTAATCAGATTATTATTTATTTTGATGTTGAGTTACATAAGTTCTTTCTGTATTTTGGATATTAGCCCTTATTAAATATATTATTTGAAAATATATTATATCATACACATTGCCATTTCATTTTGTTGATGGTTTCCTTTGCTGTGCAGACGGTTTTTAGTTTGATGTAGTCTCACTTGTATATTTTTGCTTTTGTTTCCCCTGCCTGGGAGACTCGTCCAGAGAAAAATACTAATGCTGATGTTCAAGCATTTACTGCCTATGTTTTCTTCTAGGAATTTTATGGTTTCATGTCTTATATTTAGATCTTTAATCCATTTTGAGCTTCTTTTTGTGTATATTGTAAGACTGATCCAGTTTCATTCTTTTGTATGTATCTGTCTAGTTTTTCCAACACCTTTTACCTAAGAGGCTGTCTTTTCCCCATTGTATATTCTTGCCTCCTTTGTCACATATTAATTAACCATGTATATGTGGTTTATTTCTGGGCTCTTTCTTTTGTTCCATTGGTCTGTGTATCTGTTCTTGTACCATAACCACACTATTTTGAATTACTGTAGCTTTGTAGTGTAGTTTGAAAATAGGGAGCATGATAGCCCAGCTTTTTTCTCCTTTCTCAAGATTGGGCCATTTGGGGTATTTTGTGGTTCCATAGAAATTTTAGGATGAGTTGCTGTAGTTCAGTGAAAAATGCCACTGGCATTTTGATGGGGGTTGCACTGAATCTGTAAATTGCTTTGGGCAGTATGGCCATTTTGACAATATTAATTATTCCTATATATGAACATGGAAAAGCTTTCCATTCATTTTTCAATTTCTTTCCTCAATGTCTTATAGTTTTGGGGGTGGGGGAACAAGATGGCAGAGTAGGAAGGCAAGATGGAAACCTCATCCCCCCACACCAAGGAAGCACCTACAGCAAATACAAATAACTCTGCAAACAACCTGAAGACTTCAGAACAGACTGCCTACACCTGGGGAAGAAGAGAAGACCACACAGAGAAGGGTAAAGTGGCAGAACCATGATCAATCAGGACTCAAGTTCTTCCCCAATTCCATTCCACAAATGGGAGGAAGAGGAATGGAGTGATCAGGAAATAAGTGGTCAGGAACTCTGCACAACTGGCTGTGGAGATCTGCTCTGGGAACACAAGTTCACATTGCACTGGGCTTTGGTGATTAATGGGGCTGGACACTGGAGAGAGTTGGAGCACTCTGAGAGGCTGAGAACCCAGCCACTTGTGGAGGACAGGAACATTCCATTGGTCCTGCTGAGACCCAAAAGAAAGACAGCAGTTTGAAAGATTTACCAACAGTGGGAAGGGTGCTAGAGGGGTGAGGGTTGGACAAAGCTCTCTCCACAGGAAAAAGGGCAGGTGGATGACACTTCCTTAGCCCTTCCTCAGCCCAACAGTTTGGGCCCTTGTGGGAGCCCCAAACACTACATTCTCTTAACAGGTGGCTCCGCCCCAAGGTGCTTCTTTGCACACCTTCCTGCTCACCTGACCATCTGCCCAGCCCTCTAAGCCCAGCAGTGTCAAACTTTGCTGCCTGGCAGGCAGAGGGAGACTTTCTCATTTTTCTCAGCTCTATCTCAGTCCAACTGGGGATGTACCTCTGGGAACCATCTCCAAGCACTCCTTTTTCCTTGTGGGCTGCCCACATGGTGCTGCACATTTGCATGACCTGCTGCCATGCAACCACATGCCCTGTGGCCACGTGCTCTGCCATAGGGCACCCTGCCACCATGTTGTAGAACTGCGCAACTGAGTGCCCAATTACCGCAAGCCTGCCCCAGAGCTGCCCAACTGCCCCACCCACCCTTTTAGCCCAGCTGTACTACCATTACCATTTATGTAAGGCAGGTGGAGGGCTACTCTGCCCACAATGATCCTAGCAGAAACATCTCCACTCAACTCACAAAGAGCTGGTTGAAGTGAACTGCTATCCACAGGGGACTGAGATATACCACTGCTGGCAGACAGTCAGAAAGGCAGCCCTGCCCATAGCCCACCAACAGCAACTATGATTCCACTGCAAAAGAGAACTGGCATTGGAGAGTAAAGAGTCTGAAGTTTCTGGGTACCACAGGATGCCTTCTTCATAAGCCATTACACTCTAGACGAGGAAGCATAGCAGATATATCTAATAAAAAGGAAGAAAGCAGAAACCCTGACAAAATGAGGAGGCAGAAGAATGTGTTCTAAATAAAAGTACAGGATAAAATACCAGAGAAAGGGCTAAATTAAATGGATATCACCAATCTTCTTCATAAAGATTTCAATGTAATAGTCATAAATATGTTCACTGATCTATGGAAAGCACAGATGATCCCGGAAGGACTTCAACAAAGATAGAAAAGCTGAAAAAGAGCCACTAAGAGCTGAGGACTGCAGAAACTGAAATGAAATATACAATGGAGGGAATGAAAAATAGACTGCCACAAGTAGAGGAGACAATCAATGAGATGGAAATTAGAGAAGAGGAAAACAATGAAGCTGAGGAACAGAGAGAAGAAAGAATCTCTAGGAATAAAAGACTGCTAAGATAGTTGTGTGACAACTCCAAACAAAACAATGTATGCATAATGGGGTGCCAGAAGGGAATAGAGAGTCAACCAGGTAGAAAGTCTCTTTGAAGAAATAATTGCTGAAACCTTCCCTAATCTGGGAAATGAAATAGACACCCTGGTCCTGGAAGTGAGAAAGCCCCTAACAAAAGGAATCCCAGGAAGACAACACCAAGCCATGTGACAATTAAAAGGACAAAGATTAAGGATAAGGAGAGGGTATTGAAAGCAGCCAGTAAGAGAAAAAAGATTACTTATAAGGGAAACCCCATCAAGCTATCAGCAGACTTCTCAGCAGAAACTTTTTGGGTCAGAAGGGAGTGGAATCATATATTTAGTGTACTAAAACAGAAGGACCTTCAACTAAGAATCCTCTACCCAGCAAGATTATCATTCAAATTTGAATCAGAGATTAAAACTTTCCCAGATAAACAAAGGCTGAAGGAATTTACAACCAGTAAACCAGCATTATAGGATATATTAAAGAGACTTCTGTAGATGGAAATGTTCTTAAGCCTAAATGGTTTTCACCAGTGAAAATAATCTCTCAGTAAAGGTAGTAGACCAATTACTTACCAAGCAAGTATGAAATTAGAACAAAACAAAACAATAGTAGTAAAACCAATAATACACAAAATCAGTCAAGGGATACACAAAAAATGGAGATTATGACATGATACATAAAATGCAGAGGAGGAAGAAGAAAAGAAAAGAAGTACTTTTAGGTTGTGCTTGAAATAGAGCAATCATCAAGTTAATATAGTCTGTTACATAGTTAGAAAGCAATCCTTGAACCTTATGGTAACCACAAACTTAAAGCCTATATTAGATACACAAAAAATTAAAAAAGAGAAATCTAATCACATCACTAAAGAAAACCATCAAATAACAGGAGAAGAGTATAAGAGAGGAAGAAAGGAATAGAGAGGAACTATAAAAACAATCAGAAAACAATTAATAAAATGGCAATAAGTATGTACCTATCAAAAATTCCCATAAATGTAAATAGACTGAATGCACCAATCAAAAAATATAGAGTGGCAGAATGGGTAAAAAAACAAGACCCATCTATCTGCTGCCTACAAGAAACTCATTTCAGACCCAGACATTCACAGAGTGAAAGTGAAGGGATGGAAAAGGATATTTCATGCAAATAATAAGGAGAAAAAAGCAGGAGTAATGCAGTATTTGTATCAAATAAAATAGAGTTCAAAACAAAGAAAGTAGCAAGAGACAAAGAAAGACATTACATAATGATAAAGGGCTCAGTCCAACAAGAGGATATATAACCATGGTAAATATCTATGCACTCAACAAAGGAGCACCAAAATATATAAAACAGAATTAAAGGGGGAAATAGACTGCAACTCATTCATATGAGGAGACTTTAACATACTATTTACATCCAGAGACAGATAAACCAGACAGAAAATAAATAAAGAAACAGAAGCACTGAACAACACATTAGACCATAAGCACTTAATAGATACATATAGAACATCCACCCCAAAGCAGCAGGATACACATTTTTCTTAAGTGTACATGGAGCATTCTCCAGGATAGGCCACATATTGGGCCACAAAAAGCGACTCATAAATTCAAAAAAGATTGAAATTACATCAAGCAACTCCTCAGACAACAATGATATGAAACTAAAAACAAATTACATGAAGAAAATGAAAATGCCTACAAACACATGGAGGCTAAACACCATGCTTCTAAATAATCAATGGACCAATGAACAAATCAAAGTAGAAATCAAGCAATACATGGAGACATATTAAAATGAAAATATGATAGTTCAAATTTTGTTGTATGCTGCAAAAGCAGTTCTAAGAGTACACAGGCAAGTACATAACAATACAGGTCTACTTCAAGATGCAAGATTAATCCCAATAAACAGTCTAAACTGACAATTAAAGAAACTAGTAAATGAAGAACAAATGAAACCCAAAGTTAGTGGAAGGAGGGACATAATAAAGATAAGATCAGAATTAAATAAAATAGGGAAGAATAAAGTAATAGAAAAAATAAACAAAACTAAGAACTAGCAACCTCCTAGCCAGACTTATCAAGAAGAGTGAGTACACAAATAATCAAATCAGAAACAAAAAAGTAATAGTCATAACAGATACCACAGAAATACAAAGAATTATTAGAGAATTTTATTAAATATTATGTGCCAATAAATTGGACAACCTAGAAGAAATGGACAAATTCCTAGAAAAGTATAACCTTCCAAGACTGACCCAGAAAGAAACAGAAAATCTGCACAGACCAATTGCCAGCAACGAAATTGAACTGGTAATAAAAAAAACTCCCAACAAACAAAACCCAGTACCAGATGGGGTCATAGCTGAATTTTACCAAACATTTAAAGAAGAGCTAATACCCATCCTTCTTAAAGTGTTCCAAAATGTTGAAGAGGAGGGAATACTTCCAAACTCATCCTATGAGGCCAGCAACCCTCTAAGTAAGACCAGAGAGATACTACAAAAAAAAGAGAGAATTCTAGACCAGTATCCCTGATGAACATAGATGCAAAAATCCTTAATAAGATATTAGCAAACCAAATTTTAAAAATGCTTCATTCATCATGACCAAGTGGGATTTATACCAGGGATGCATGATATTCATAAATCAATCAATGTCATACATCACATTAACAAAAAGAAGTATAATAACTACACAATCATCTCAATAGATGCTGAAAAAGCATTTGACAAAATTCACCATACATTTATGATAAAATCTCCCAACAAAGTGGGCATAGAGGGAAAGTACTCCAACATAATAAAGGTCATATATGAAAAACCCACAGTTAACATCATGTTCAATGGCAAAAATCTGAAAGCTTTTCCTCTAAGATCAGGAACAAGATAAAGATGTCCACTCTTATTACTTTTATTCAGCATAGTACTGGGGGTCCTAACTATGGCAATCAGACAAGATAAACAAATAAAAGGCATCCAAATTGGTAAGGTTGAAGCAAAACTGTCACTATTTGCAGATGACATGATTCTATATACAGAAACCCTAAAGACTCTACCAAAAACTTAGAACTAATGACTGGATTCAGTGAACTCACAGAAAGAGAAATCAGGAAAACAATTCCATTTATAATTGCATCAAAAAGCATTAAATACCTAGAAATAAACCTAGCCAAGGAGGTGAAAGATCTGTACTCTGAAAACTGTAAGATATTGATGAGATAAATTAAAGAAGACATCAATAAATGGAAATTTGTCTCATGTTCATGGATTGGAGGATAATATTGTCAATATGGCTATCCTCCCCACAGCAATTTACAGATTCAATGCAATTCCTATCAAAATACTAATGACGTTTTTCAATGAGCTACAGCAAATAATCCTAAAATTTATATGGAACTACAAAAGATCCAAAACAGTCAAAGCGATCATGAGAAAGAACTATGCTGGGGGTATTAGGTTCCCTGACTTCAAACTATACTACAAAGCTATAGTAATCAAAATGGTATGGTCTGGCACTAGAATAGACATGTAGATCAATGGTACAAAATAGAGAGCTCAGATATAAACCCACGGATATATGGCTAGTTAATGTATGATAAAGGAGCCATGGATATATGATGGGGAAAAGCCACCCTCTTCAATTACTGGTGTTGGGAGAATTGGACAGCTACATGCAGGAGAATGAAACTGAATTACTATCTCTCTATATATAGAAAAATGAATTCAGAATGGATTAAAGCCTGAATGTAAGACATGAAACCATAAAGCTCTTAGAAGAAAATATTGGCAAAAATCTCTTGAACATAAGCATGAGCAATTTTTTCCTGGACACACCTCTTTGGGCAAGGGAAGCAAAATAAAAAAAATAACAAGTGGGAATACATTAAGCTAAAAGCTTCTGTACAGCAAAAGACACCATCAACTGAACAAAAAGGCAACCTTCAATATGGGAGAATATATTTGTAAACTATTTATTCAAAAGGGGTTAGCATCCAAAATATATAAAGAACTCATATGACTCAACACCAACAAATAAAAAACCTGATTTAAAAAATGTGTGGAGGACCTGGACATTTTTTCCAAAGAAGAGATTCAACTGGCTAACAGGCAAATGAAAAGATATCCCACATTTCCAATCATCAGGGAAATGCAAATCAAAACCACAATGAGATATTACCTTTCATCAGTTAGAATGGTCACTATCCAAAAGACAAGAAATAACAAGTGTTGACAAGGCTGTGGAGAAAAGGGAACCCTCCTCCACTGTTGGTAGAAATGTCAATTGGTGTAGCCTCTATGGAAAGCAGTATGGAGGTTCCTCAAAAAACTGAAAGTAGAAGTGCCATATGACCCAGTGAGTCTACTTCTAGGATTTTACCCAAATAAAACAAAATATCTGATTCAAAATTTATATGAACCCCTATGTTATTGCCACATTTCTTATAATAGCCAAGATATGAAAGCAACCAAAGTGTCCATCAATAGATAAATGTATAAAGAAGATGTGGTACATATACACAATGGAATATTATACAGCCATAAAACAGAAAGAAATTCTGCCATTTGCAACAACATTAGTGGACCTAGGGCATATTATAATGAGTGAAATAAGCCATGTAGAGAAAGACAAATGCCATAGAATTTCACTTATTCATGGAATCTAAAAAAAAAACAAAACAAAAATGAACAAAACAGCAGCAGACTCAGAGGCACCAAGAAATGACTGGAGGTTACCATCAGGGAGGGAGGGAGATATAAAGGCATAAAAATTCTCAATCATAATATAGTTGGTCACATCATGGAGAATATAGCCAATGATCTGTAACATCTTCTTGTGTTGACAGGTAGTAACTGCATTATTGGGGTGAGGATTTAATAGTATGGGTAGCTGTTGAACTTCTGTGATGTATACTTGAAACTAAGATTGTATATCAATGATACTTCAATAAAAAATGTCTTATAGTTTTCATCGTACAGGTCTTTCACCTCCTTGGTTTGACCTATTCCATGTATTTTATCCTTTTTGATACAATTAAAAATGGGATTAATTTCCTCATTTTTCTGTTAGTTTGCTGTTGGTATAGGAATGCAACAGATTTCTGTATATTGATATTGTATCCTGCAGTTTTACTGAATTCATTTATTAATTCTAATAGTTTTTTTCTGGAGTCTTTAGTGTTTTCTGTATATATTATCATATCATCTGCAAATAGTGATAATTTTGCTTCTTCCTTTCCAACTTAGATACCTTTTATTCCTTTTTCTTGTCTGATTGCTGTGGCTAGGATTACCAGTACTATATTGAATAAAAGTGATAAGGGCAGGAACCCTTGTCTTGTTTCTGATTTTAAAGGAAAAGTTTTCAGTATGTTCCCTCTACACCCACTTTGTTAAGAGTTTTTAGTATGAATAGGTGTTAATTTTGTCAAATTCTTTTTCAGCATGTATTGCGATGACCATATCCTTCCAATGTGGTGTATGACCTTTATTGATTTATGGATATTGAGACATCCTTTCATCCCTGGAATAAATCACACTTGGTCATGATGAATGATCCTTTTAATATATTTTTTAATAAGTTTGCTCATATTTTGTTGAAGACTTTTGCATCTATGTTCACCAGGGATATTGGCCTGTAATTTTATTTTATTTTGTAGTGTCTTTCTGGTTTTGGTATCAAGGTGATGCTGGCCTCATAGGATGCTTTTAGAAGCTTTCTTACTCTTTAATTTTTTAGAACAATTTGAGAAGGATAAGTATTAACTTTTCTTTAAATATTTGGTATAATTCTCCTGTGAAACTGTCTGGTTTTGGACATTTGTTTGTTGAAAGTTTTTTTTTTTTTTTACAAATTCAATTTCATTACCAGTAATCAGTCTGGATCTTTTGGATGTGGTCATGGGCTGGGAGGCTGCCTCTGTCAAGTCTTGAGCTGGTGTGTTCATCCTGACCCTGCTCTGTCCACACTGTAAATGTTCATGGGGAACAAAAACAATGTGCGTGCACCTGCTACTGACTGCACTAGCAGTGTCTGGGAGAAACATAAACAAACTGAGTGCACCTGCTACTGTCTGCACTAGCAGTGTCTGGGGGAAACATAAACAATGGTGCGCACCCTGTTCCCATCTGTACCAGCAGTGTCAGGGGAATGTAAATAATGGTGCTCACCCTGTCCACACTAGCAACGTCTCAGGGAACGTGAACAATGGAGCTCACTAGCACCTCTTGTCTTGGAGAGAGTTCCAGCTATTCACCTGCTACTGGCGGGTGCTTCAGTTCTGAAAATCAACTGTCTTCAATTATAGTCATGGTCAGCTTTAAACCATCTACCTCCCAGCTTTTTGTCTGTGCCCCAAGGTATGTGAATCTGTACTCCAGGAGCTTAGTAACATCCTTTCCTACAACAGGGCCACACTGGGGGTGGGGCTCCCTCCATTACCATGTCTTCCTCTCTCCTGCCATTTTTTTAAGTAGCCTTTTTTTTTAATCCCATTTTGTGAAGAAGGCATTCACTCAGGCTTCAGTACTTTCTCAGGATGAATTGCTTTGTGTATAGGTATAGATTTGGTGTGTACAGGGCAGGCTCTTTCTATATCAGCATCTTGGACCTACCCGAAGCCTTGAAAACTTTATGGCCAGTCACAAAAGGCCACATATTGTAGGATTCTATTCATCTGAAATGTCCAGATTAGACAAATCCAGAGAGCCAGAAAGTGAATTAGTGGTTGCCAGGGACTGGAGGGAGAGGGAAATTCAGAATGACTATTAAGGGAGATAAGGTTTCTTTTTGGAGTGGTGGAAATGTTCTGATTAGTGGTGATAGTTATGCAAAATTGTGAATCTACTAAAAAATATATTTATTAAAGTATAAAAGGTGAATTTTATGTTAGGTAAATTTTATATCAATTAAAAAAGCTATTCTGGAAAAAAAAACAATCATGTAATTCACCATAAAAACAGACTAGAGAAGAAAAGTGTAATCATCTTAATAGATACAGAAAAAAATTTGGCAAAATATTACATCTTTCCTGATGTTTAGTTCTCAGCAAACTAGGAGCAAAAGAGAACTTCAACCTGGGAAAGACCATTTACAAAAAAATATGCAGCTAACATCATATTTTAAAGAGGATGTTTTTCTCCTAAAATTGGAAATAAGGCAAGAATACCTGCTTTCATAATTTCTATTCAATATTGTACTGGAAGATGTAGCCACTACAGAAAGGCATGAAAAAAAAAAGCATACATGGTGGAAAGGAAAAAATAAAACTTGTAAAATCCAAAAGAATCTACAAAAAAGCATACAATACATACAAAAAAAAAGTAAGTTCTCAGGATGCAAGATAACTATAAAAATCAGTTGTATTTCTTTTTTTAAATTGAAGTATCATCGATATACAATCTTATATTCATTTCAAATGTACAACACAAAGGCTCAATAGTTACCCATATTATTAAATTCTCATCCCCTCTAGTGTGGTTTCTATCAACATAGAAAGATGTCCCAGAATCATTGACTATATTCTTCACATTGTTCTACTGTCCCCATGACCAGCTTATATTGTGATTGCAAATTACTGTGCCTCTTTATACCCTTCACCATCTGCATCCACCCACCCCAACCCCTCTCCCTTGATAACCATTAGTCACTTCTCAGTGTCTATGAGTCTACTGCTGAAAAATTAGTTGTATTTCTATATTACCAATGAAAATTTGGAAAATTAAATTTAAAAAGTACCATTACAATAGCACCAAAGACCATGAAATCCTTAGGCATAAAGCTAACAAAATGTGCACAATATCTGTGTGCTGAAAATTACAAAATTCTTCCAAAGTTGATCTATAGATTCAGCACAATCCAATTATTTTGTAGAACTGACAAGCTGATTGTAAGATTTATATGGAAAATCAAAGAAAGTAGAATATCCAAAACAGTTTTGAAAGAGAACTTAAATACCAGTAGCTATTTAGTAGAGGATTCATACACTTCCTGATTTTAAGACTTACTACAAAATTATAGTAATCAGGATAGTATGGTATCGGCAAAAGGATAGACATGCAGGTAGTGGAAAAGAAGAGGCCTGAAATAGGTGCTCACCCTGTGCATATATGGTCAACTGATTTTCAGTAAAGGCACAAAGACAATTCAATGGAGAGTTCAATGGTGTTAGAACAACTGGACATCTTTAATAATAAGCTAAAATGAAACAAAACCAAACCTCTACCCATGTCTTGTACCGTATTAAGATTAATTCAAAATAAAACATAGAGCTAAATGTAAAATCTTAAACTATAATTCTTGTGGAAGAAAACATAGGAGAAAATCTTTGTGATCTTGTATTAGGCAAAAAGTTCTCAGATATAACACTGAAGTCTGATGCATAAAGGAAAAATCTTATAAATAAGACTTCATCAAAATGAAAAAGTTTTTGCTCTGTGAAAGACACTCTTAAGAGAATGAATGGAAAAGTTACAAATTGGGAGGAAGTATTTGCAAATTTTCCTTCTTTCTTTTAAATTACATGTCTGACAAAGGACTTATATCCAGATAATATAAATGATTCTCAAAACTCAACAGTAAGAAGCCAAAATATCAGTTCAAAATAAGTAAAATACTTTAACAGACACTTCACCAAAGAATGTATATGGATGGAAAATAAGCATGTGAAAACATGCTCCATGTCATTAATCATAGAAAAATGCAAATTAAAACCACAATGAGATACTACTGTATACCTATTAGAATGGTTAATGCAGAAAGAAAATAAACTGGCAATATCAAGTATTGGCAAAGAAGTGTAGCAACTAAAACTCTCATATACTGCTGTCAGAATGGAAAATGGCATGCCTACTTTGGAAAACAGTTTGTCAATATTTTACAAAGCTCAATACCAGTAAGCCCACTTTTAGGTATTTACCTAAGAGAAATAAAAATAGATATTCAATAAAAATATACATGTGAATGTTTCTAGTGGCCTTATCCATAATTACCCCAAACTAGAAACAACCCACATGTCCCTGAACTGGAGAATGGATATACAAACTGGTATATCCATACAATCTAATGAGAAATAAAATAGAAAGGATTTCTTATACATGCAACAACATGGATGAATCTTAAATGCATTGTTCTAAGTGAAAGAAGCCAGAACTGTAGTGAAAGAAGGCTACATACTATATAATTCTATTTATGTAAAATTCTGGAAAAGGCAAAACTGTAGGGATAGAAACAGATCAGTAGTTGCTAGGGGGCTGATTATTGAGGGAAGAGGTTGGTTACAGTGGTGCATGAGGGAATATTTTGGGGGTGTTCTAAAACTATAGAAACTTTTATATCTTGACTGGTGGTGGTTACATGACTTTATGTGTTCATCAAAACTTGTAGAACTACACTAAAAAGGTTGAATTTTATTATATGTAAATTATACCCCAATAAACTTGACCTAGAAACAAAAAAATCCCATTGACTTTGGGATGAAGCTTAAATGCCTCTATTGGGCTATCAGAGGCCTCCCTCAGTGGTGCATGGGGCAGAAATCATATAGCAGTGAGTCATGTCTTAATGTCCCCTGCACTTTTCCTTCCTAGAACTTGCCCCAGCTTGTGGCTTATCATATGCTTCTGCCTGTTTATCTGTTGCTCTTCCTCTCTGCTCCACCCTGCTGTTCTGAGAGCCTTGGAAGGCATTGTCTATATTACCCAGTCTCATGCTCGGCAAATAGCAAACCCTTCTTTGTTGAATGAATGAGTAAATGAATGGATGAATCCTGTGAATGAGTTCTACGTATTGATATTGAACATATTTTTTTAGCATGCTTTTAAAATTCTTTTAAATGATAGACATTATTTCCCAATATTATGCAAAAATTCCTGTACCAATAGTTATTTTTAATCCAAGCAAGTTGATTCCTTATTAGCCAGATTGCCAACTTTGATTTTTTACCTCCTTAAAAAATTCCAATATATTGAAAGGATATCATGTCTGCTCTTCTAGGCTATTTCCAATCCAACTTCTTTGATACCTTAATCATCTCCCTAGAACACTATATGGGGCAAATCCTCAGCCATTGCCCAACTCTATAATATGCTTCTGCAGATGGCAGCACATTCAAACAAGAATTTATCATGAATCATAGAGGAACACATCCTCTACAAAGGGCTTTCCCCAGCAGGCATGATTTTTCTTCACAGAGAGAAAACCCCACACTCTGCTTTAGGTGGGAAGAGATATGTGATCCTGACCTCATCTCTTGTAGATTGGCTCCTACTTCGGGGCCTCCCTCTGTTCCGTGGACATGGACAAAGATGGCAGTTCTGACCTGGTCCTAATTGGGGCTCCCCATTACTATGAGCCGACCCGGGGAGGCCAGGTGTCTGTGTGCCCCTTGCCTCGTGGGGTGAGTGCCTGATGGGGCCTGGGCTGGGTGAGGGCTGGGTGTGGGGTGGGGTTTGGGTGTGGGGTGCGGGCTGACCAGGTTAGGGCCTGATACTGGTTTTGTTCTGCAGAGGGCTAGGTGGCAGTGTGAGGCTGTTCTCCATGGGGTGCAGGGCCAGCCCTGGGGCCGCTTTGGGGCAGCCCTGACAGTGCTGGGGGATGTGAATGGGGACAAGCTGACGGACGTGGCCATCGGGGCCCCAGGAGAGCAGGAGAACAGGGGTGCTGTCTACATATTTCATGGAACTGCAGAAGTGGGCATCAACACCTCCCACAGCCAGGTGAGGCCCAGGTATTGTCTCTGTCACAACAGTAGCACTTTTCTTGATCTGTCCCTTTCTAGTTCAGCATTCCCACAGCTGCCAGATCTAGTCCCTCAGTACTCCTTTTCAGAACCTTCAAAAACCAGAAATATAAGAGGTGCATGGGGGCATCATCACTACCACTTTACATATAAGGAAATTAAGGCTTAGAGGTGGTAAATGCAAGCCAGAAGTGTTGGAAGGTAGGCATTTCTTTCTTCTCAATCTCAGTCTTGGTAGGGTGACCAATAGTCTGGTTTGCACACATCTGTCTGGTCTCAGTACTGAAAGTCTTACATCTCAGAAAACCTCTATGGCTGGTCTCGCTACCAGGATTGCATGTCTTATGACTTGTGACTTGTGCTCTGTGTTTGTTTTAATGCTCTGCTCTTGCTATCTTGAAATTCTTAATAGTTTTTGAGTAAGGGGTCCTATATTTTTTTTTTTTAGCACTGGGTCCTGGCAATACTTGATATAGCCCATCCTGATGGTTAGTCACTCAAAATTCTGGTCACCACAACTGGTTTCTTCTCTAAAATGGCTCTCTGTTCCCTGCCAAATGGAGCCCACTCTCTGGAGGGAACCCCACAGTCTGGTTTTCTCTCACCACAGCCAGCTGAGGCCATCATTCTTCTAGCTTCTGGTCTCCAAATTTTTCTAACTTCACATTTCTCTTGTGCCCTTCCTCTCTCTGTTGTCATCACCCCTGCCAGAGGTTCAACCCTACCAAACATTAAAATCACCTGAAGATTGTAAAAAACACATGTGCTTGGCCTCTGTTAAGGGGTTCTGATTTAATCGGTTTGGGGTCAGGACCCCAAGCATTAGTAGAGGTTTTCCCAAATTTTTTTTAGAAAACCTTCAAATTTACAGCAAATTTGAAAGAATTGTACACTGAGCACCCATATATTACAATTTAGAACCTATAGTGATCATTTGTCTCTATTTACACTCTCACATATCTATTCTTTTTTACCCTTTTTTCTGTCCGTCAGGCCATCTTATTTTTTCAAATGCATATCAATGTAAGTTGCAATATCAATTCACTTCTCCCCTAAATACTTCAGCATGTATGTCATTAACTAGAATTCAGTATTTTATTACTGTTATTTTAAAGAAAATTTACAGGCAGGAAATGCACAAATCCTTAGCCATTCAATGAATTTTGACAAATGCATACACCTGGGTAACCTGCAGTCCTTCAAGATACAGAACATCATCATCATTCCAGAAAGTTCCCTCCTGCCCCTTCCCAATTTATGACTCTACTCCATTCCAGAGGAAATTACTGTTCTCCAGAATTGGAATTATTTTCCACCATAAGTTAGTTTTGCCCATTCTAGAAGTTCATATAAATGGGAAAGTGTGTAGGCCCCAGTACTTGTTATACATTCACTGCCTTACCCACTTCTCTCTGTTTCTCAGAGCCTCTTTCCACAATTGTGTAAGTATTATAATTGGCTTCTGTTGTTTCTCTGTGCAAATGGGACTTGAAGGCTCTGGTTTTACTTTCTTTTTATTATAAAAGCTTTACATGCTTGAATAATTTATAAATCTAAAATAAAAAGTGAAAGCCCTAGTTCCCTCCCCTTATCTGTACCTAACTCACCTTGCAAAGGGAAAGAAGGGTAAGGGGAGGGTACTTTATATGTATACACACACACACACACACCACATACACATGTACATACTTACATACACATATACATACATACATACATGCCACAGACTTTGGAATTAAAAAAATGCAAAAAAAACTTGCTATCTTATTGTTTGCATTTTTTTACTTGCTTTTTCCTGTGAATGGGGCTAGATGTAGTCAAGTGTTTGGACAAGCAAATATGCTGTGACTCTCCAAACTACCACATTATACCTAATTTTGAAATACAAATCTTAAGTGATGAAGTCCCTCATGTGAACCCAAAGAAAAGCATTACCTAGATTGAGATATAGCACATTTTTGACATTCCATGCTTCCTTATCCTTCCTTTTCATTGATAAAGTCACTTAAAAAATATGATAAAATATACCTGACATAAAATTCACCATCTTAATTATTTTTAAATATGCAGTTCAGTGGCATTAAGTACTTCTAAAATTTATTTGGCTGTTATTCTTTCAGTGTTACTCTTGCATATCAAGAGTCAAAATCATTCTTAAAGGCTGATTATGAAAAACAATAATTTCACACCCACACTGTGATTTTCCTCTTCATTCTTCCTGCTCTTGAGGAAACCACTATCAGCTCTTTCAATGATTCTCCATGCTTCCAATGGTATGATTATTTTGCTCCTTCTAGATTTTTGTTCTAGCATTGACTTCCCACTTGGATTGGTAAGGACTGAGCTCTTTTTCAGACCTCTCTTGCCACATAATTACCTGCCTTCCATCCCACCCCTCCATCCTTGTATTTAAATGAGAATTTTGGTTAGATAGATATTCAGTGTTTACATTATCCTGACCATGTAAATGAGATTCAGCTGAGTCAAATAATATGCTATGTCAGTTCTTTCCTATAAAAACTTTTGTTCTCCCTTGAAAACTCAGGTAATTAACGAAAACTTTGTGTATCATCTCAAGGTTTTGTGTAATAGTTGTCCTAATTCCTGAAGAAGTTGCCAGACATGAGACTTGAGTGGAGCCCAGACAATTTCTCCTTTGGGTCACTGAGTGATTGAGTTACACATTTCCCTATTCCTTCCCACTCCCTTTCTCCTCTTCTCTTTTCTACCCTCAGAGGATTTCAGGCTCTCAGCTATCCCCCAGTCTCCAGTATTTTGGTCAGTCACTGAGTGGGGGCCAGGACCTCACAATGGATGGACTGGTGGACCTGGCTGTAGGGGCCCAGGGACATGCACTGCTGCTCAGGTGAGAACCTCTTTTGGAGCACACCAGCTGTCTCCCCTGAAAGGAGGGGCTTTGCTGTCTGAATGCCCTTAATGGCCCTCTGGTGTCCTTAACAGGTCCCAGCCTGTGCTAAAAGTTGAAGTGACCATGGAGTTCACACCCAGGGAAGTGGCAAGGAATGTGTTTGAGTGTCGTGAGCAAGTGGTGAGAGGCCAGAATGTTGGAGAGGTCAACATCTGCTTTCGTGTTCGCAAGAACACACGGGACCGGCTGAGGGAAGGTGAGGGTAGGTGGGTATGTGTCAAGAGGTTAAATGACTGGGGATGTTGATGGTTGGCCCAACCCAGTCTTTGTTGCCTCTGGTAGTCCAGAGCAAAGTTCTAACAGACTCTGACAGCCTTCTCCAAGCTTGGCTGGAATGAGCAGGCAATTCCCCTACTAGGTGGGGAGGACCAGCAAACTCCCCCAAGAGAAGTGAACATGTGGCACTCCCTTACTCTCTCAGCTCCACAGAGAATCAAGGGCCCCACACAAATTCACAAAGCATTCAGACATGCATTTTATCACAACTAACCTGACTTCCTCCTTTGTCTCTATTCTCAGAGTGTTATTGTGCTTGGCATGGGGAATACTAATGGTGGTACTAGAGACAAATGGGGGAGGGAATAAAATTAGGTTTCTAGCAATCTTACTGGGCTGAGGAGACAGCAGTCAGAGTTTGGGGCAGTCAGATTTGGAGTAGCTAGAGAACAATTCTCTACAAAGTCTTGGAGATTAGAGAACTGCAGAGAAGGTACCCCCAAATCCATATACAAAATTCCAACCAAGTCATTGGTTGACTCCAAGGCCATGCATGTTCATGTCAATACTTCAAGAAACTCAGTAGAAGACAGAAACTGGAGAGTTAAAGAGTTGAGCAGAAGTTCAGCAGCTTCCCAATGCGAGGGATAGAAAGTTTTGAGAGGGGCCTTGTTAAACCTTGGTCTTTCTATTGGGACAAGTTCCATGAGACCAGCAACTAAGGGAAACAATAGACAATAGAAGGAGACCCATAGGTGATCCATAAATGGAGTTATTAGATAGGAATTTTCTAATTTGTAAATTAGAGTTATTAGATAGGAATTTAAAAATTAATGACAATTAATATCTTCAAGAAAAAGGTAAATGATGGAGAACTTCAGAAAAGACCTGGAATTCATAAATCAAATCAAATGGAAACTCTAATACTGAAGAATACAGACTGAAATTAAGAATACAATAAATAGATTTAATAGCACATTAGCAGAAGACAGAATTAGCAAACTGAAAGGTAAATCAATTGAAAGTACCAAGATTAACATATACAGAGAAACAAAGGATGAAAAAAAATTTTTTTTAATCATAAGAGATATATGGGACATGGTAAAAGAAGTATAATATGTAACTGGAGTTCCAAAAGAAGGAGAGAAAATAGAAAATAAGCAACAGTTAAAGAAATGGTGGTAAAGAATTTTCAAAAACTGATGAAAAACATCAAGATTCTCTACTAAATCAAAGCAGGATAAATATAGAGGAAATCATGCCATAGTACATTATACTAACATATATAATCTTATGCATTGTACCAACCAAGGCACAAGTAACTTAAGAGCAAAGACAAAGAGAAAAGAGTTAAAGGAAGCTAGAAAAATAGACTTGATTTCCTACTATGTAACAGAATAGCTACTATTTTTTGAGTACATATGCAGCAGGCACTGTGTCAACTGCTTTATAGACACTATTTCATTTTCACAGCTGGAAAGGAGCAATTATTATCCTTGGTTTAAAAATAAAGAATTAAGACTCAAAGAGGTCAGATAACATGCCCAAAGTTGTATAGCTGGAGAGCAGCAGAGCTGGGCTGCATATTCCTACCTATATGACTCCAAAGCTGAGCTCCTCACTACTATGCTACCCTGCTCCTTCAGGAGAAATCCAGAGCATTATCACCTATGACCTGGCTCTGGACCCAAGTTTCCTACATCCCCGGGTCTTCTTTGATGAGACAAAGAACAGCACAAGCAGACAGACACAGACCTTGGGGCTGAGTCAGAAGTGTGAGATCCTGAAGCTACGGTTATTGGTGAGCAGGGGATGGCCACACTCCTGGATCCTTTAAGACTGGGATGGGTTTGGGAAGCTAAGCAGGGAAGAACCCTAACCTACCCTCTCATTACTCAGTATTGTGTAGAGGACTCAGTGACTCCCATTGTCCTGCTTCTCAACTTCTCTCTGGTGGGGAAGCCCTTGGCCTCTTATGGGAACCTCCGGCCAGTGCTGGCTGTGGATGCTCAGAGACTCTTCACAGCCTCGGTGAGTCCTGGAGGTGGGGCCCTATGGGGGTATGGAAGGAACCAGAGGCCAAGATTGTTGAAGCTCATTTAATTTCATTTCGTATAATTTTATTTCAATATTTTATTGTTTCATTTCATATCACTTCATTATTTCCTTTCATTTATCATATTTTATTTTTTTGTAGTTTCCCTTTGAACAGAATTGTGGTAGTGATGGCATTTGCCAGGATGACCTCAGCATCACTTTCAGTCTTATGAGGTGAGTTTCTTTTCCTTGTTGTGACCTCCAAACCTGCACCACAGCCTGGTGCTCTGCACTTCTCCTGGCTCCTGAGGAAGCCTAATAGAGAGCAGCTGCTTTGGAGTTTTGTCTGTTTGTCCCATCCACTGTCTGCTCTCTCCAAGTGTCCAGGCCTCCTTCCCACCAAAGCAGACTTGCCTAAGGGAGGCCCTCAGCATCTCACAGCCTGACTTGTTCCTCCTACAGCCTGGACACCCTGGTGGTGGGTGGTCCCCGGGACTTCAACGTGACACTGACAGTGAGAAATGAGGGTGAGGACTCCTACTGGACTCACGTCAACTTCTTCCACCCACCTGACATGTCCTATCGAAGGGTATCAGAGGCCCAGGTAGCCAACTCCTCCACAGGCTCTGTCTGACTTGGTTTTCCCCATCAGGTTGGTAAGTGACATTACCACACTGCCTCACTTGCCTTCCAGAACCAACGCACAGGGCGATTCTGGCGCCTGACCTGTGAGTCTGGCATCCCCACCAATGGGTCTGGGGACTTGAAGATCAGCAGCTGCAGCATAAACCACCCTATCTTCCCAAACAACTCAGAGGTCAGGCTGCTGACTCCTCCTCTCCTTTACTCCTTTGTCTTCTCCTGAATTCATCTTCTGTTTTAAAAGTAGTGGTTCCTTTTTTGAAAACCAGCGTTAGTGAAGTATAACTCACATACCATACAATTCACCCATTTTAAGAATACAATTCCATGGCCTTTCGTATGTTCACCAAGTTGTGCATATCCACCACCATGACAAATTTTAGAATATTTGAGACCCCAAGAAAAGACCCTGCTCCCCTCAGCCATCAGACCCAGTCCTTCCTCTCTCCTCACCCTAGGCAACCACTAATCTTTCTATCTCTAGATTCGCCTATTCTGGACATTTCATATGAATGAAGTCATACAATATGTGGTCTTTTGTGATTGGGTATTTTGACTAAGCATAATGTTTTTCAAGGGTCATCCATGTTTGCAGCATGTACTAGTACTTCATTCCTATTTACTGCTGAACAATATTTTGTTGTGTGATGCACCACATTTTGTTTATCCATTCTTCAGTTGATGAACAGTTGGATTGTTTCTTCTCTCCTATTCTTGTCACTGTCTCCTTTCTCCAACTCCAGGTCACCTTTAATATCACATTTGATGTGGGCTCTGATGCTTCCCTTGGGAACAGACTGCTCCTCAAGGCCAGTGTGACCAGGTGTGCTATGCCTGGACTCCCCCAGGCATCCTCCCCTCTGAGGCCCCAACCCCTTCTTCAACCAGTGGGACCTTCTCCCCACTGGTCTTCACTTCAGCTCAGCTCATTCATTCATCTATCATTTGAATGACAAATACTGACTGAGCAGTCACTATACCAGGCATTGTGCCCAGTGCTGGTGGGACAGCAATGGATAAGACAGACATGGTTCCTGTCCTCATAGAAGTTATAATTTAATGGCAAAGATAGACAGGAAAGCTGGTGATTACAATACAGTATGAAATGAATGATGACCAGTGTTCTTGGGAGCTTGCTGTTTGGAGAAGATTCTTGAAGAAGATATATTCAGGCTGAGTTAGCCAAGCAAAGACAGGAATTGAGGGTAGCCATGAAGACAGACAGAAGGAAGTGTGTACCAAATGGAAAGAACAGGTTGTGTTTAAGTGTGCTTTAAGCACATAATGCAGGATTTAAGGAGTTGGTTAAATGTGGGCTGTGTCATAAAATGACTTATGGGTGCTATTAGGAAATTTTCAATTTAACCTGGGAGTAAGATGATCATATTTGCATGCAGAAGGATTACTCCCCAAGAGGCTGGGGATTGGGGTAGGAGTGGTTTTGAATTCAGGGGACCAGTGATAAGAAGGTACTGCCAATGTCCAGGTGAGTAGGGATGGGCCTCTGCTAGGTAGGGGCAAGGGGTAGAGCACAGTGGTGTTTGGGATGCAGAGGACAGGACTTTGTGGTTGGTTGGAGGTAGAGCGTGAGGGAAAGGGAGAAGGAGAAGAAGGCAAGCCTGATTCTCAGTTCTTAAGAGCTGACCAGAGCTCTGTTTCCCTTTAGTGAGAACAACATGCCCAGGACCAACAAAACTGAGTTCCAGCTGGAGCTGCCTGTGAAATATGCTATCTACTTGGTGGTCACCAGGTGCTGGCTTCTAGGGTTTTGCTCTGCCTTCACCACTGGGCTGGGCATGGCCCACTGTGTATCTCTGTGTATGAGTCTGTACACATGTGTGCCTATGTGTGTGTCTGAGGACAGGTGTGCATGGGTATGTATTTGTGAGCGTGTGTGGCCCAAACTGGCACATACTGTGTGTCTGACACACATCACTCACTGCACACCATCCCACTCGCACCCTCTCAGGGCTGCATTACCCATGTGCTGTTCACCCTTACACACTTAACCTGACATCCTTTCCCAGACACCTGTGATGTTCTGTCACCACTGTGCCTTCTTCTTTCTCCCATCAGCCAAGAGGTCTCCACCAAATATCTCAACTTCACAGCCTCAGAGAAGACCAGCCACATTATAGAGCATCAGTATCAGGTGGGGAGCTGGGAAGGAGGCTGGGAGGGAAATCAGTGTAATTGGAATGCAGAAATAATGATGAGAGAAATGCATCAGGTGACTTCTATGTGCCAGGCTCTGTTCTAAGCTCACTCTAACTCTGTCCAGATATAAGCATGCACATACATATGTTTGTACACACACATGCATAACAAATTCATTTTATCCTCATAATGACTCTGTGATGGAGGTACTATGGTTATTCCCAGTTTACAGATAAAGAAACTAGGACTTATAGGTTAACAAAACCTGCACATGGTCTCACTACTAGTAAGAGGAAGAGCCTCTGCATAGGACCAGTCTGTCTGACTCTTGAATGTGGTTTAGCTGCTACACTCTACTGCCTCACAGAAGAGTTGAGAGGGAGAATTCTTGGGTCTGTAATGCCTTTTGGAGGTGCACTTGGCTGTTGAGAGAGGGGAGGCTGAGTCTAGTTTCTGGTGGGGGCAGAAAGGCCAGAAGCCTGATATCTGCCTCCTCCCCTCACTGTGCAGTTCAACAACTTGGGGCAGAGGAGCCTTCCTGTCACTGTGGTCTTCTGGGTCCCCATCCAGCTGAACCAGGTTGCTGTGTGGGACAACCTGGAGGTCACTTCCTCCAAGGTAAGCCCAGGTGCCCCTGAGGAGTTGGCCCAACTCTTCCTTCCACAGTCCCTGTCTTTCCTAAATTCTATTTCCTCTGATTGACTTTGGAGCCATTTCTGACTGTTTCCTGGATCCACACCGCCTCCTTGAGAACCTTGGATCCCTTGTCTCTCTCTCTGCTCAGTGTCTCTCTTTCCTTAGAACCTCTCCAGTATGTGCCACTCTGAGAAGAGGGATCCCCCCAAACCTAACTTCCTGGAGGAGCTTAAGAAGACCCCAGTGTTGGTGAGAATAAGCCTAACCCTGGCCTCAGGGCCACAAACAGGTCCAGCACTGCCCCTCATTGGTGCCAGAGACTGTCTCTTGACTGAGAAGGCTGAATGCATATGTGTTTCTGCCCCAGCTTCCTTAGTCATCTCTCCTCCCTTCCCCAGAACTGCTCTGTTGCTGTATGCCAGAGAATCAAGTGTGACATCTCATTCTTTAACATCCTGGAAAAAGTCTCTGTCACTCTCAAAGGCAATCTCTCATTTGACTGGTATATTAAGGTATGTGTGGGTCTGAGGCTCAGCTGGGCACAAACGTGAAACTTTGGGGACCCACAGGTCCAGCTCCCATCCTCTCTCTCTCCCACAGACTTTGCCTAACCACCTTCAGGTTGTGAGCGTGGCGGAGATCTTGTTTGATGAGTCAAAGTTTGCCCTGCTGCCAGAACAGGGGGCATTTCTGAGGGCCCAGGTATCCATGTCAGATGCAGAGGGATTATTGAAGGCAGGGGTTGGGGGGCATTGGGAGGTGTTATTTTGGATTCTGGGATGGCACAAGGTGTGATTGGGGAACCTGCAGAAACCCAGAGTCTATCTCTCCTGATGCACCCACCCTTTCTGCCTCAGACAGAGACCAGAGTGGAGCTGCTGGAAGTGCATGACCCTGTACCGCTTATAGTGGGCAGCTCAGTCGGGGGGCTGGTGCTCCTGGCTCTTATTGCCGCCGGACTGTACAAGGTATTACCTTGAGGCCCTCTTCCCACTGCTCCCTCACCCTCGCTGCTTCTTGGCTTCTTCTAACTGAGTTGGCTGCCCCCAGTGCTGCCAGCTGTTGTGGCCTCGAGCAAGTGAGAGTCTCAGTTTATTCAGCTGTAAAATGAAAATATAAATATCATTTTGTGAAGTTAATTGAGTTAATATGTGTAGTGTCCTGAGAGTGTCCCCTGGTACAGGGTGACCACCATACAAGAAGTAGTGCTTCTCCTTCTATTTTATATTTCTTTCCTGGCCCAATATTGATGCTGTCTTCCTCCCTGCTGCACTTTCCACAGGTCTCTTTATGCTCTGCCTCATTATTCATGACTTTTAGTCCCTCTGCCCCTCCTGGTCTGCATGGCTCTCACTTGCACCCCTGACTTCAGTGTCCCTAACTCCTCTGTCTCTGCCCCCACAGCTCGGCTTCTTCAAACGGCAGTACAAGGACATGATGAGTGAAGCTGGTCCTGAAGCTGCCTCACCCCATTAGTGGCTCCTTCCTTGCTGGGTGGCCTCTCCTGCCTCAAGCAGGACTTTGGTTAGACCAGCATGCAAGTCTCCAGACTGCTGGATGGATGTGTCTCTTAGGAGACTGGAGTGGTGATGTTTCACTCAGGAAGACCTGCGTTGGTTTCCATTCACATGTGTGTGCGCAGCATGTTCATGACTGTGTGAGTTGTATATGTGAAGCAGATGTCTCTTGCATGGGGACAGGTGCCTTCAGCACAACTTCTCAGGCAGAAGAGAACTTCTTGGGCTGGGACAGAGGTGATGGCAGCTCTTATGGGTGAACGTAAAGGGAAATGGAACAGATCCTCCCACTGCTGAAGGAAGTGAGGCCTCCTTGTGTGGATGAGCATGCAGACCTGTGGGAGCCTGTGCAGTCGGGCCAGGAGCACAGAGAGGAGATGTGCTGAAACCAATATCTGGTCAGCCTGTTCAACCCATTCCACGCTAGAGCTACAAAGATCTGATGAGCAATGGCATATATCCCTTTATCTATTCATTTACTTACTACTTTGTTACTTTTATTTTTTTGAATGGGTAAACCTGTCCGTAGTCCAAAAATCTGAAGATGTGCAAGGAAGGATAAGTGGTGAAAAGTCTTCTTTCCCTCTTGGTCCCCTCAGCCATTCAAGTCCCACTTAAAGGGCAGTCAAGGCTATGTTTGTAGGTCTCCTTCACAAAAATACAGGCCTGTGCACACACACATAAACACAAGCTTTTTAACACAAAGGCTAACTAGCATGTTATTTATACTGTTCTACATCTTGCTTTTTTAAAAATAGTATTGCTCAGATTATTTCATATCAAGACATAAAGTACTTTTCATTCTTTTATACAACTCCATACTGTTCTGTCATGTGGATGGATCATAATGTATTTAATCTCTCTTCTTTTGATATATTATTTTCAACCATTCACAAACAATGGTGAATTAATAAATTGATAATATGTCATTTTTGCATATGTGTAAGGGTAATTCATAGGATATATTGCTAGAACTTTGGGTACCCTCAGAAGCAACCCCAAGATGAGAATTTGAATGAAAGAGGTTTATTTAAGAGTGGCCCCAGAAAATACCAAAGGGGAGGGATGTGAACTGGGAAAGGGCAAGCAGCCAGTAAATGGTGTATTATCAACAGAGGCATCACCGTGAGCCCCTAGAGTGTAACCCCACTGGGCAGTTCTGGGAGATAGAGGAGAACTCACACCTCAGTGTTGTCCCACCCAACTTGAGAAGGGGCATTGTCTTGTCTGAGGGTTTCAGGCCTGAGCAAGTTCACTATGGATTAAGTGAGACCAAGGAATGACAATGGAACGTTCTTGGGGTAAAAGGTTTTATGCCTGGCTTTATTCTCTTGGCTGTAGATTGAACACTAGATTGATGTCTGCATCCAGCAGTTTGCGGGTCTGTAATCCAACTCTGTCTCTGCCTCTACCCAGAGGACTGGGCAGAGCTCTTTATATAGTGACTCAGTCAATAATAACTCATTGCCTAGGGTGTGGAAGCAGTAGCCTAGCAGTAGGCCAATTACAATTACATCATCAAGTAGTTTAGGGTCAGATGAGGATCCTGGCCAAAAGGACTTCCATTTTACACACACTCCAACCCTCCAGGATTCTTGCTTCACAATTTACACACCCTCAGTCTTCCACGATGGTCTCTTCAAGAAAGCTGGAGCATTGGTACTAGATTCCACAACAGCAACAGGGGATAGCAATAAAATGCAGATAATAACAAAAATTATGATACAGGTAACAAAAATTATAATAATCTTCAAGCCTGAGGAGGTTATTCCAACTGTATTCAAACCAGTTCTACTCAGATGAGCTCATGATTCACACTTTCTACAGAAGAAATCAAACTTGTGCAGTGATCCTTGTGTGAGAAAGCTGGAATCTTTAACAACAAAAATTATAATAATAATAGTGATCCTCAAGCCCATCCCAGTCATCCCAGCTGTATTCAAACCAGTCTCAGTTCACAAGTCACACTTTCCATGTGTCTTGCCAATGGGTTTCAGCCCTGGACAAGTTCACTATGGATTCAATGAGACTGAAAAAATGACAGTGGAATGTTCTTGGGATAAAAGCATTTATACCCAACTTTATTCCCATGGTGGCAGGTCAATCACTAGAATCCCGCCCACTCAGAGCAAGTCTGCATGCAGCAAGTGGTCTCTGCCTTTGGGCCTCTCTGCCCCCGCAGCTATCTCAGTCTCTGTCCTCAGCGCTGCCACCACTCCAGGCTCTGCTGTCCTGCAGCCTTGTAGCCCTGCAGCCAGGCAGCAGCTGTGCAACCATGCCACCGTGTCACCCAGAACACTGGGTGGAGCTCTTTATATAGAGTCATGTGTAGTGAGCAATCCAACTAGGGCCAGATAAGAATCCTGACCATAGCAGACTTCACTTTCTCCATATCACATGAGGCTAGTAGTGGTACTGATAGGGAGTTCCATGAACCCCAGTGGGTAGTGTTTTTTTGCTAGGGTGTGTGCCCAATCCACAAAATGTTAGAGATTAACCCTGAAGGGTGATAAGACACATGTTTTAATGACTTCAACAGGCAAATCTTGTCCATTAGGTAGGATGCATGCAAGACAGTGGTCCTGTGATAGTACTGTGGCAGGAAGGGGTTCCTGTCCAGGTCTAGTATATCATACCTTTATCCCTCTCCCTACGTGGTTTACTGAGGGGTCTATATACAGTGCTAATGGAGGCACATGCACTGGTCATAATGATAAAACAAAACTTCCTGGGAAGATGCTCCTATCTTCTGGCCATTTGGGGTATACTACCATGATATTTGGGGGCCACTCTGTTGTTACCTCTGGAATACACAGAAGGCCAGCTTCCAGGCCTTGTCCCAAGAGGGCCAGCCATCACTGGTCCATGTGTTAAAATGTCTAAGGCCACATACACTGAACAGAATCTCCAGGGTTTGTTGCAGTTGGTGCAAGATATTATTCTGGTGGCCAAACCTCAACTTCAATGATTCTTTCTTAGTTTGTACTTGCAGTTGTATAGGGGAGGCAGCAATATGTATTAGTGTCTATGGGGCTCAATGCCCCCTTCTGAGGCTTCTCATTCAAACACTGTAGCACTGTCCATAAGTGGAATGACCATGCCTGTAGATTACTGGTGTTTGATGTTAGGTCAGATTTTAACAAACCATTGTACCCGTCTGTCATGCCTGCTGCAGTAGGATTATATGGTACATGAAACTTCCATTTGATTCCTAATTGTTGCACCCATTCTTGTAGTGGATGTCCAGTAAAGTGGGTGCCTTGATCACTCTCAATTACATGCAGTGGGCCATAGGCTGCAAAAAGATGCTCCAGGCCTCTTTTGGTTGTCCAGTGGTCTGCACAACAAACAGGAAAAACAATCAGAAGTACAGTAGCTGTGTCCACACAAGTTATGGCATATTGGTACCCTTCTGACATGGGCAGAGGCTCAATATAGTCTATCTGCCACCTGACAAGGGCTATTGGCCCCTTAGTTATTGTTCCATGTTGTTGTGGAACTCAGTGTAAGTCCCTTTTAGAGTATACATGCACTCCTGCTGAGTTCTGCTGACTTCTTCAAAGTTCGAAGGTAGGCCCCACTGACAGGCTACAGCCTACATTGTCTTTTGCCCTGCATGCAAGAAATGCTGATGTAACCACTGGGCTACTTCAGAGGCAGGCTTTCCTTCTAGCCAACATACCTGGGCCAATGTGTCTGCTTCATCATTTCCTGGGGAGGCCAGCAGCAAGTAGCCTGTCACATGAATACTGTAACTGTTTTAGTCTGACCACAGGCCCATACATCTTGCCACAACTCTTGCCCCCAAAGGGGTTGGTGACCAACCAACCAGTTGGCATGGTACCATGTCAGTAGCCACAGGGTCAAGCCCTGATAGATGGCCCAGCTGTCAGTGCACACAACTATAGGAGAGGACTTCTGGCTGATCACAAGCCACACTGCACACAGCTCTGCCCACTGACTGATCTTCCCCTCACCATCTTCCATCCATATTGTCTCAGTCTTGGGATCGAAAGCTACGGCTCTCCATTTCAGGGACTGCTCATGGGTCGAGCCATCTGTGTACTATGCATCTTCGGGTATAGGGGCTCTTCCTTCCTGATAAGGGCTCTCTGCTATTAATGGCTCTAAAGCAAATTCTTCCTGCCTTTCACTGGTTTATGTCGCTAGCCCCAATAAGCGTTGGAGTTCTTCATTCAAGGGGCTATTAGAGAGGGCACTATGCTGCTGTAGGTAAGCACCCCACTTGGCCAGTGTAGGTGTCTGTACAACATCACTCCGTGGCTTTTGGGTCCAGTCTCATACCCACCCTATGATGGAATAGGTGGTTATTACCTTTACTGGAGCCGTTTTGGTTATGGGTTCTGTAGCCAACAAGATGTGGTAGACAGCAGCCCATTGTTTCTCTGTTAAGTTGTACCATACCTCTGCTCTTTCCTGAGTTGTGACCAGAATCCAATAGGTTGGTGAGTTCGTTCAAGCCACTGCCAGAGACCGTAGCCATAACCGTCTTCAGTCACATGAACATCCAGCTCACAGGGTCTTGATGAGCCTATCACCTCGACTGCCTGTTTTGTGGCAGTAAAAGCAGATGCAGATGCACATGTCTCATACCAGTCCCACCTGATGCCCTTTCGTACCAAATGGTATAATGGGTTCAGAATTTGTGTCAAGTACATGATAAACCCTCTCCAGTAGCCTAAAAGACTCCAAAACTCCTGTAACAATGCCACAGTTGTAGGGGTAGGAAAAAGCCTTGACTTTATCTATTGCTGTTTCTGGGATAACTTTAGTCTTTCCCGACCAGACAACCACCAAGAATCTGACTGACAACCAGGTCCCTGAACCTTGGTACTGTTCACTGCCCATCCTTTCTCCTGTAGACATTGCAGCAATATAGATCTGATTATATGGTACATGAAAACCTTCTAGATCTGAAAGAGAATGAGACGTGAGCATGATATCATCAATATAATGGTACAGCTGCACCATTGGCAGTTTCTTCCTTGCTTCCAAGTCCCTGGGCTACAAGTCCATGACAGATGGTGGGGCTGTGGAGGTATCCCTGTGGGAGGATGGTGAAAGTCCATTGCCGTCCTTCCCACATGAAGGCAAACTGTTCCTGACTTTCCTGCTCTATGTCAATGGAAAGGAAGGCATTAGCAAGATCCACAACATAATGGTATGTTCCTAGTTTGTGACTGAGGGTATTCATCAGGTCTGCAATAGAGGGGATGGCAGCATGCGCAGTGGGAATGACGACTTTATTCGTTTTCTATAATCCATGGTCATATGCCAGGAGCCATCAGGAATTTTTACTGGCCATACTGGGGAATTGAAAGGAGTATGGGTGGGCTTTATAATACCCACCTTCTCCACTTGATGGAGGGTTTCTCCAATTTCTGTATGCCCTCCAGGCAATTTATATTGTTTGGTATTAGTCAACTGCTGAGGCACAGAGAAAGGTATGGACAGGTGCTTAGCATATCCCCTCAGAACTTCTGTCACCATATGTATCCTCACTCTGAATTCACCTGCAGTGCTCTGCAACAGTAGGGCCTGCAGGATATCTATCCACAAAATATATTTGGGGATGGGAAAGATATGCACAGTATACTCCTTTGCAGGTAGACACCCTATTCCCAGTGGGATTCGGGCTGCTTCACTCTGATAACCTTACCCCTATAACTATCTGTAACAGTGGGAATCCCAAGAAACTGCACAGGGTTACCATAAATCAGTGAACATTCAGCTCCTGTGTCTACCAGAGCCAGCACACATTGTACGTTCACTGGGACCAATGAATTGATATTTCAACATGTGATCTCCAATACTCCCTGGTCCCTCAGGGCGGGTACCTTGACCCTCCCCTCAGAAAAACCGTGTCCCCCTATTATCTTCCTGTGTGGGTTCAGGTGAGGTTGTCTCACTCTCCAGCAGGAAGTCTTGCAAACACACAGGCTGGACTTGTGGCTCTGTCTCCTGCCTCTGCTTCTTGGTCCTTAGTGTTTGTAACTGCTTTTCTGGTTTCAGTTGTTGCCATAGCTCCAGTAAGATTCTATTTGGCTTCCCACCAAATTTCTCTCTGTCTGCTCCTGCCTCTATTAAAGACATATCTGGGTCCTTATAATCTTCACAGGGACTTTTATATTCTCACTCTGAGTAGAAGACCTTATTTCCTTCCATGCTGTCATTGCTTCAGCCCCTTCCAAGTCTGCTCCATATGGGTAACCTCACTTATGGCCTTCCCTAAGTGAAGGGCAAGAATGGCCACTAAGGGCCCAAAGAGGGATGTGGGAGCTGTTTGAAACACCACATTTCTCATCCCTGCAGTAAAAGACTCCTCATCTGGGCCATAATTCTCTGGCCTATAAATGGTATTTTTCATGCCTCACTCCCATAACACCCATTGAAGCTCAGCATAGGTCTGCCATCTAGCAAGGGAGGATGGTAAATCACCCTGGCTGGGCCATACAGTGTGAAGCATGGCCGTAAACCAATCAAGAAGAGTGATTTTTCTGGGGTCTGACATGCATTTTGTAATTGCTGCCTCAAGGCAGGAAGAACTTTCAGGGAAGCCAACTTTCCCGTTTCTGATCCAGACAGAACGATTCCATCCCCCCCTACATCCCAAAGATGCAGGAGCCAAGCTATATTAACTCTGAGGGCTTCTGCCAAAACCAGGAGTCCAAATCTACCAGCTCAGCCTGTACAGGTGAAGCATAGAGTGCTACACAATCACACCCAAAGGCAGAGCCCTGGTACCTGACAGTGTAAAGAAGGAGCTTCTACAAAGAATAAGAACATTCCTTGCTCAGTATGCCAGCCTTCAAGATCAAATTAGATTGTGTTGTTTTGTGACTTTTTTTCTGAAAGTAAAACTTGCCATAAATTAGGATTCAATTTCCCAAAACAAAATCCTTTTTTGTATGATGGTATACAATTTTCAGTAATGATATATACATTGTACTGATTTTTTCCCCTGAATGTGTTATTTTAATAAATATCTCACGAACAAAAAAAAAAATGCACTAAAGCCATACTTCTTTCCACCTCTGAATGCTTGTTGATATACAGATGTACCAAAGCAAGGCAAGATATTCTGGAAATGTTAGAATTTTACCCGCAAGGTGAGACCCATTTTGTGGTACAATTCCTGCTCCAGAGCTCCCCCTGGGACTGGGCTGAAGCTAAATTCCAGTCTTATCATTTAGCTTCTCTCCCAGCCCTATTTTTCTTCCTTATCCCCTTCTTCTAAGAGCTTCCTTTAAGAAGTCACTAGCACCCAAATTCCCACCTCAGACTCTGCTTCTAGGAAACCAGACTGAAGGCAGTGTTCATTCTAAAGAACTCTCTGGCCCTTCATAACTCTTATCACTATCTGAAAAAAGTGTTAGACTTTGTTTCTTTGCCCTGGCTACAATACCTAGGACTGAGTGCTCAATAGATACTTGGCTAGTGAATGAATGACTGACACTACCTTGCAGTGGAGCAAGGAAACTTTTCCCCTGTGGGTAAAAAATTGTAACATTTCCAAAATATCTAGTCTGGCTTTAGTACATCTGCATATCAATAGGCTTTCAGAGGTGGAAAGAAGTAGGGCTTTAGTGCATTAGCATCATTCCTCGGGACTGGAGAGAAGTTCATCTCCTATCAATGGGTAATTACCTGGGCAAGGAGGGCTTATCTGTACCTGAGAGGTGAGGGGGAGGGCAGGTTTTGCTGCTTTTGGAGCAGGAGAGAGAGATGGGCCGGACTGCAGTTTTGTAAGCAATAAATGTATTTTAAACTTTATTTCTCCTTTTGACTGATTACAGTTTTTAGAGGTATTTTGCCCCAGGATTTCCTCTCCCTGGACTTACATCTGGTGCAGTGAGCAGGGTTCCTCTGAACCTGAAATCTGTTATAATCGGTGCAACTGTAAGACCTAACGGCCTTATTCCAGTCTGCGCTTCCCCCAGTGAGGAGATGAAGGCCACAGCAGATGGATGCAACAAGCAAGACGTTTATTATTATTCCAGCTAGCTGGGGTCCAAGTGTCTGCCCAGCACAGCGGGTTTCAACAAGGACCCTGAGCACTCAAAGCCAAGGGTTTATATAGCATTTTCAAAACACTTAACTCATAGTAATTTTCCACAGCTGCACATTATTCTTGCAAGACATACATCCTGGGGTTAGGCAAGAGCAAGATAAGACCACTCCTCAATTGTCAGGGAGGTTCTGCACGGTAAGCTTGGTATGTAAGATTAGCTGACCAAGGTTAGCTGACTAAAGGCCACAGCTGCCCACCACCTGGTGTTCATGATTAACTTGTTTTTCAAGGCCTTACCCAGTTTCAGTTTTTCTTTCTAAGTCACATACTCAGAAAATGGCTTCTAGGCCCTTAAGATGGCTATGCTTATGCTAACTTATTTCTATTCTTACATTCCCCTCTTCTTCTTGTATCTATTTCAATCATGAAACTAGGGGTCATCTGTTTGGTTAAACTCTGATAGTTCTGTCTCAACACTATGATTTGCACGGTGCTAATGCGTTCTTTGATAAAGGTAACACATGGAGTGACTCTGGTTTGGCAGGCCTACTACCCCTTAGAATAAGCTGGGGCGGTGCTGATTACTTCTGTCCGGTTGCAGAGGGAGGTGTAAGTTTTAGGAACTTTCTCAATGCAGGTTCTTTGCCTACTTACAGAGGATAAATTGAGTCTTGGTCTTTGTCTCATTCTCTCTTCTACAGATAGAGACTTTAGCTGCTGCTAGGGAAAAGGGGCGATGACCGCTCTGACTGCTTCGTGCTGAGAAGGGGGGGCAGTAAAGGGTGCAGCTAGGTCTCTATCACTGGTCAGTTGAGAGGGCCTCAGAAGGCTGGCACTTCTATTCTGGGTTTCATTTCTATTACTATTTGCAGTTTTGTGGCTTCTAGGCAAGATAAAACAAATTCTGTTATTAGGTTATGTAGCAACATCTGGAGTTGGATTTTCTATTCTGGAAGGAGGCTGCGTTATTGAAACAATACTTTTTTCTAAAATCACCTTCATTTTTATTAGAAGTAACTAGGTTAATTATTTTCTTAACAGCTGGCTTGATTATTTGCACAAGAGCAGCAAGAAGAGCAATTGATTACACAGGCTCTTTTAAATATGCTTTGCTGGAACTTTTTGTAAGGAATTTCAGATTGAACTTTTAAAGGCCTCTTGAGGCTAGACAGCCAAGCCAGACTTGCCATCAGGCTTTGCCTGCAGTACCTGTAGATTTGGATGAATTCTTCTCTTCTCAAGGTCTCTGTACCTGCCAGGAAGTAGCTTTCTTTACTCACCTGGTAAGGCTGCTGGGAACTCTGTAAGCAAGGTACTAGGCCAGTTCTTCTAAGGGGCTTTGTTGGCTTTATAAAGTCAATCTTAGTTCTTTAAAGTTGTTCACATCTGAGTCCATGCACATGTCTCTCAGGTATGACATTCCAGTCAAAGCCCTGGCAGTATAACCGGTGTTCTTAATTAGTCTTCTCACAAGGAAAGCAGATTCTTATTGAACTCGTGCAAATAAACATACTGCCATGGAATACAAAAATAGTCACTGAAAGTTTTTAAACTCTGGAGGGATCAGGTAGAGAGAAGGATGTTTCAATTCTGCTCATAAAGACAGTCATTTACTAAACTGTCAGCTTAAGAGAACAAGCTTTAAACACTTTATCAGCAACATTTGAAACAAAAAGACACAAAATTATTCTCTTTAGTTTATGTAAACTTATGTAACTAATACCTGTTCTGCTCAAATCTAGTTCTTTACTAGTTTAGGAATAATAAAAGTGACTATAAATGACAAAAGACTTACAAATGACAATGGTTAAAGATCTGATGAGAGCTTATTGTAAGATAGTCGACATAAGGAAATTCTGATATTTCTGTAATACAAAACATTCAGTAACAAAGTTTAGCATCATTCTCTTTGACAGTGCTTTCTTGGTAAATATAATATATATATATCAGATAAATAAGCCAAATTAGTCTAATACTTTCTCTAATCAGAAAAAATTCTTCTGACATGTTCTAGGGGCCTTCTGGAAAATACCAGAGTTAACTAGAGGTAAAAGCACTTTTTTGCATTTAATTCTTTTAGAACTGTCTATCATTACACATTTATTGTCTATATACCCAGCACAGTAAACGAGATACTTTAAAAAGGTGGGGCAGCAGGGGAGACTGGTGCTGTCAGTTTTTAAAGACAATATATAGAAAGTCAAAATAATTCTAGGTTGCTAAGCATTCTTGAGAGAATGGTAGCAAATGGTAGATTCCTCTGCTTTCATCTTCAGGAGGGAAAAAAAGCTACGATAAGAATTCACGTTTAGCTGAAAGAACTGTCTAAACTCAAGGCAGAGTATAATATCACTAGGGATACAAAAGACCTGTTAGAGATACATACAAAGAATGAATATGGCTATAGTCAAATTCAACTTAAAAGTTTAAGCAGAATCTCAAATTTAAATGTCTCTTTCCTTCACACAGATATTCAGATCTGACCAGAAATATGCTTTGAGATGACAGAGATCAGGCATTTTACTTCTTCATTTAGGGATTGAGAAATGATGACCTTTGGCTTTCTAACCAGCCATTTCATTCATGGAGTCAATAGTGGGTTGTGGTGACATGGAAATGTATGCTGGGTATTTGGATGGTTTAAAGATTATATACAATCAATAGCTTACAAACAGTGAAAATAATAAGAACATAACTCAGCATAAGTGTTTAAGACCAGATACAAAAAAGCAGAGAAAGTGCTTAAGTCTACAGGTCTTCCCTGAAAGCTTCAAGAATGTTTCACTCTTTAATAGTAGATAGAGCTTTTAATAGAATTTGCATAGCAGCTTATAAGATCATTTGCATTAAAAAATATGGAGAGTCCTCCATGAAAGGAAAGGAGCTACACACAGCAGCAATTCACTGGAGAATTCCGCTTTATTAGGGAAAGGTGCTGGGTTATATAGGAAGGGGCTTAGGGTGATTGTGGTGTTACTTCTGTGGGGCTGGTGGCTATTGGCTAGGTGCTGGGATTGAGAGGGGGGGGCGAGAGGTGATTGGGCTTCAGGTGGCGCCGGCAGGAAGCGAGGACCCCGAAGAGAAGCCGGAAGTTTGCCATCTTACTGGTGGGGGGCCCTTCATTCCCCCCTTTCTCCTCTATGGGGTTGTGGACGTTGCTTTCTCTCTGACTGCTTCCTGCTGAACAGGGGTGGAGAAGGGAGTGAGGGCTTGAGGATTGGGAGGAAAGGATTGATAGAACTCGGCACAGTAAGGATGAGTAGATGTGGACTTCTTCAGGTTGGAAATCAATGAAGGTTCCTGTAACTATAGGTCAAGGACTTGTTGATTCTAATGGTGGTGCCAGGAGGATACGGGTGCCAGAAGCCAGGTGTCTGTCGCCATTGTTTCTAGGAACAGTTTCCAGCGGAGAGAGGGGTCCATCTCAGCGTGTGGTGAGGAGGTCACATGAGGTTGAGGGATCTTCTGTGGCCAGAAGCTGGTAGTTCCTGAGTAAAAGCTGGTTGAAAGCTTGATTAGAGATTTTTCCGACTTGGGATTTGATGAACTTTATTATACTGGGTAAGAAGAGACAGGCGAGAAGAATGATTATTATGGGGCCTGCAATGGGCCAGAGCCATGTGAGGAGGGGGTTTGTTAGTATTGAAGAGAATGGGTTGGAATTGGAAGCAGAGTGGAGACTGGAGGCAAGGTCAGTGAGTTTGGTGAAGTCAGTTTCTACAATGCCGGATTCGTTGATGTAATAGCAGCACTCTTCCTGGCGGAAGACGCAGGTGCCGCCCTTCTTGGCTGTAAGCAGATCTAAGGCCCGCCAGTTTTGAGGGGTGACTTTAGCTAGCGAAGTGACCTGTCTTTGGAGAGAGGCTAGGGAATCGGCAGTGGATGTCAGGGCTCCCTCAAGTTTGGCGTCGAGATCCCTAACTGCCCATACAGAGTAATGACCCAAGGCTTCTCCCAAAAACCCTGCCCCAATGGCTGAGGTGGTCAAAGATATACCGACCATGATGGGAAGGAAAGCAGCCCTTTTTGTGCGCGAGGGCAAGGGAGGTTGGAGCTCAAGGAATTCTGCCATGCTGTAAAGTGTAAGCTGTGGGATTAAGGTGATGAGAATGCAGGGTGTGCTGGAGTTGGGAGGCAGTGAAGTGCGCTGGAAGGGGGTGGAGTCGGGCCTACACAGTGGTGGATGGTGAGATTATCTGCGTATTCTGGTTCCCATAGGGGTATGTCTGCAGGGGGCAGAGGGGTTGTCTTTCTGCATGGAAGGAGTAGTTGGAAATATTAAGGGGCATGGCGGCCAGCAGTGGGCACTGTAGTGATGCGCACAAGAAACAATTGGCTGTGTTAAGGGTGTGGTTGAGAAAGATGGTGGTGTCCTGAATGAGCTGTAATGAAGAGTAGGAGAAATGGGAAGAGGGGCGGGGATAAGAAGACGAAGAGGCGCCATCAAGAGTTTGGATAATGACTTTTTCGGAATGTCTGATATCTGATGCAACTTGAGAGATCTGAGAATGAGAGGAAACATACTTTCGAGAGATATGAAGGGTACCGTGGGGGGTCGAGGACCCCCCATGGTAAACTGAGGCTGTGACTCTGGCAGCCCATCGAGAGTCCCAGGGATCTGGGATTGATAAGGAGAATGAGCTGTTGGGATATTTCATGAAACGGTTGGAGGAGTAATACTGTGGGTACTGGAAGTTACCCATGTAGTGAATGGCACAAGACCAGTAGGGACATCTCCTGTAGGTGTCTGGCCATCGCCTGCAATAGGCTTGTTTTTGGTCATAGAGGAAGCAGAGGTAGGGAGAATAAGGGTAGCTGCTAGTGAACACTTCAGTGGAGGGAGGAAAGTGGAGGTATAAAGGCTCAGAGCAGCTTTTCAGAGGGCAGTCTGGTGTGGCAATGAGGGCAGTAACTTTTGTTTGATGCTGTGTGTAAGTCTCTCTGACTTTGAATCACCATACAAAGGAGGCTGGGGTGGTGGGGAAGACAATAGGAATGAGGAAAAAAAGCGAGAGAGCAGTAAAGGAGGAAAAAGTCATGATTCGGGTATGGATGGCAAAGGGGGTGAACGGGATTTTGGAGGAAAGAGGACAGTAAGAGATCTTTTAGGTGATGTGGGGACAGAATGGTAAGGGGCGCCCTGAATGTCAGTTTATGAGCTTCTTTCTGCAAGAGCTGTCTAGCAGCTAGTGCTCGTAGGCAGGGGGCCCATCCCTGAACTGTGGGGTCTAATTGCTTGGAGAGATAAGCTACTGGGGCAAAGGATGGGCCATAATATTGGCCTAGGACTCCTAGAGCTTTACTGGACCTCTCATGAATGTATAGTGAGAAGGATTTTGACAAATCAGGGAGATGGAGTGCTGGAGCTTCCACAAGGGCTTGACGGAGCTTCATGAAGGAGTGTCGGGGTGAGGATGATAATGGTTCTTCAGGGGGGTCCTTGCTGAGGTCATATAGGGGTCTTGCCAACAGGGAGAAGTTAGGGATCTATGCTCTAAAATACCCAGCCAGGCCTAGAAAGGAAAGGATTTCTGTCTTGGTTTTGGGAACGGGCAGGTCAGAGAGGAGTCATTTTCTGTCTAAGGTAATGGACTTTGTTGAGACAGAAGGAATCTAAGGTAAGTGACAGAAGGGAAAGAGATTTGAGCTTTGACGGGGAATATCCGGTAACCTCTGGAAGCTAGAAGGTTAAGTAGAGAGGCAGTGTCAAGTTGAGACTGTTCCCACAAGGGACTGCAGAGTAGAAGATCATCTACATATTGTAGTAAAGTGGACTCGGGGTGATCATGATGAAACTGTTTGAGGTCTTGAGCTAGGACTTGTCCAAAAATATGGGGACTATCTCGGAAGCCTTGTGGCAAAACTGTCTAAGTAAGTTGTTCAGAATGTCTGGTGCATGGGTCCGTCCAGGTGAAGGCAAAAAAATCTTGGGAGGAGGGGTCCAGAGGGATAGAAAAAAATGCGTCCTTGAGATCTAGGACTGAGAAGTGGGATGCTGAGGCAGGGATCTGTGATAAAAGGGTGTATGGATTTGGAACTAAGGGATGGATAGGGACAATGGCCATGTTGATAAGGCGAAGGTCTTGGACAAGGCGGAAAGATCCGTTGGTTTTTTTAACAGCTAATATGGGGGTATTAAATGGTGAGTGAGTGGGTCTGAGGTAATTTTTGTTCAAGAGATCTTGAATGATGGGTTGGAGGCCTATGAGGGCTGAAGTGGTTAGGGGGTATTGGGCCTGATAGATATACTGAGAGGGGTCACGTAATTTGATAGAGACAGGGGGACATAGGGCCACGGAGGGCTTGTAATGTCCCAAACTTTGGGATTTACAGGGTGTATGAGGGTGGAACTGGAGCTTTCATTGGGTAGAGGGGGTGTCGTTGGCTATGAGGGCTATCAGAAAGGGAGTACTGGGGGCTGTGGGAGTGGATATAGTTATGGAAACGTGGAGGAGGGAAAGGATGTCTCATCCTAGTAAAGGGATGGGACACTGGGGCATAACCAGGAAGGAGTGGGAGAAAGGTATGGGATTGTCTAGGATTGTGCATAAAAGGGGGGGGGGTGTTTAATGGGAAAATCTGTTTACCTCCTACCCCAACTATAGGAGTAATGGCTGGCGTGGTAGGGCCCCGGTATTCTCACAAGACTGAGAAGGTGGCTCCTGTATCTAGGAGGAAGGAGATGGGGCGACCATCTACTGTTAAAGTAACCCTGGGCTCCTGTTTGGTGATGGAAATGGTCGGGCGAGAAGCCCCCGGGCCCCGTCAATCTTCTTCTGTCAGCCCCACTACGGCGGGCTTAGGATGGGGGTTGTTCGTCCAGCCTCCCCTTCAGGTGCTTGGGCAATCAGACCCCCAGTGGCCCTTTTTGTGGCATCTGGAGCATGGGGTGGTAGGAGATCTGGGGGAGGGGCACGCCCTTGACCAATGTCCCTCTTTTCCGCACTTGAAACAAGCTCCTGGGGGGCTTGTTTGTAGAGGGGCGCCCAGGTTGTGGTTTTATCAGCTGGGCCAACATTTGAAAATTGGCCTAATCAGCCATTTGTTTATGACGTTCTTTCTCCTCTTCACGGTTATGGAAGACTTTAAAGGCCACTGTTAGGATCTCTGTCTGTGGGGTAGTGGGGCCCTGTTCTAACTTTTTGAGTTTAGCTTTAATGTCGGGGTAGCTTTGAGCTAGGAAGTATGTCAAAAGGACATGTTTTCCTTCAGGTGTTTCTGGGTCCAGGCTGGTATACTGTAATAGGGCTTGAGTGAGTCTGTCTAAGAACTCGGAGAGGGTTTCATCTCTCTTTTGAATTATGTCTTGGAGCTTTTGAAAATTGACTACTTTATGAGCTGCCTTTTTCAGACCTGCTATTAAGCAGGAGGCAAAAATATCTCGAGAGCAGAGACCCATGGCGGTGTTATAATCTCAGTGTGGGTCTTGTTCGGGGACAGCAGTGGGGCCAGGGGGATAGTTGGGGTCAGTCCTGCGGGTTGCGGTAGCGTGCGTTTGGGCAAAGTCCCAAACTCGTCTACGCTCTTCAGGGAGGAGAGTATTGGCCAGGAGCATGAAAATGTCATGATGTGTGAGGCAGTAAGACTGGAGCGTCCATTGAAACTCCCTGATGTATGTCGTGGGATCAGCGGAAAAGGAAGCTAGGCGTTTCTCTAGTTGGGCTAAATCTCCTAAGGAGAAAGGGATGTGATCGCGCACGATGCCTTTGGATCCTGCTACCTCCCAGAGGGGGGCGATAATTTTGGGAGGCTCTCAGGACTGAGTCTGAGGGGGACTGAGGGTTCTGGCTCAGTCTGTGGGGGAGTGACGTGGTCTAGCCGCGCCTAGTCGAGCAGGTCCTGAAGTGCGGAAGGGGGTCAAAGAAAATAAAGAAAGATAGAATTGGACCCACATGTCACAAGCTAGCAGCCCAGCTGCTTGCCTCTGCAGCTCTAGTTGGGCTTGAACTCATGACTCTGAGGTTAAGAGTCCCAGGCTCTACTAACTGAGCTACAGCAGGGCTCCAGTAATTGCTTATAGAATGTGTAAACAGAATGTTCTTTGTTCTCCATTCCTGCCACATCGGCAAGTGGGGGAAGGGCATAGCTATAAGCAGGGGCGGTGTTTCTACACATCTTCAAGGTCTCTCTACTTTCAGAGTGAGGAGTCTTGGCTCGTCTTCGAGGACAAGATATGTTTTTGTGGACAGATAACTTCCAAGGACTGCACAGGTTGTTCTATAGCTTGTGTTTTCCCATGCTGCATTCAGACATGGGGGAAGGTGCTTTCCCATTCTCCCTACAAACATGTGAGAAGACAAAGGCGGTCCCTAACAGGGGAGAAACAGGTGATGAGGGCAAAGATGGAGGAGGCCCCCGGGGCCTAGTTAAAGGGGGGCTGAAAGGCTCAGGCTTAATCTGCAGGGGACGAAGGTGGAGGAGGTGAGATGGGGGAGGAGATGGTGGGGGAGGAAGGGAGAAGGGCTGTTGTAGGAGAAGAAGGGGAAGGGAGTGAACGCGAGGCTTCTGCCGGGGGCGCCGGCTTGCAGGCTAGGAGAACTTGGGAGGGTGCGGGGGGAGGAGGAGGTGGAAAGCTTCGATAAAGGGAATCTCCTTCCGTTTATTCAGGTGCTGGCAGTAGTTAAAGAGATTGCCAGTGATGTTAGGATTAAGAGATCCCCCTGCGGGCCATTGGTTATTATTGTCTAGGGGGTATGTCGGCCAATCTTGGGAGCAATATTTACGGAGAAGTTTTGGTTTTATATCAGGCATCAGGGAGAGCGTAGCCAGATGCTTAAGCAGGTATTCAAGATGTGAATTTCCAGGGAGGGATGAGGAGGCTCTCATGGCTAAAGCACAGAGGAGGAGACAAACAGGGGAAGATGAATGGAGATCCTCGGACTGGAAGCAGACCGCAAGGAGACAAAGGGCATCCCCGATGATCCTTGGTGGTCTGCGGAAACTCGTATACAAGTTGGAATTTCTTAGGAAGTGTGGGTCGTCACCCAGACTTCCCTAAGAAGGCAGTTTGCCGTAGTCACGAGGTACCTAGTGCTGGGAATTTTCGGCAGACAGAACAGATTTCGGCGGATGGAACAGAAGGAGGACGGGGGGAAAAAGGGAGCGTTCTCATCCGCAAAGGAGTCACCTTGTTTATGGCTATTGGAGGGGGGCCTGAGGGTCTGCCACAGCCGTGAAGGCCTGAGGCGGGGAGAGTTCCCTCCTCATCCCCGAGTGTCAGGGCCTTGCCGGGCGATCACGGTCAATGGCACTGCGATAGCTCGGGGAAGAGTGGCCCACTCTGGGGGGGAAAACTTACCTAAAAGCCAGAGAGGAGTGGTGACTGTGATGAGCCAGCGCTGGAAAAAGAGGACGAGGGCAAGCTGCTGCTGGTGTTGGGGGGAAGACGGGGCCTAGTTGGGGTGTCCCATCTCCCGGGTTTCTGCACCAATGAAAGGAAAGGAGCGACACACAGCAGCAATTCACCGGAGAATTCCACTTTGTTAGGAAAAGGTGCTGGGTTATATAGGAAGGGGCATAGGGTGATTATGGTGTTACTTCTATGGGGCTGGTGGCTGTTGGCTAGGTGCTGGGATTGGGAGGGGGGTGGTGAGAGGTGATTGGGCTTCAAGTGGCACTGGGAACCGGGGACCCCTCCCAAAGAGAAGCCGGAAGTTTGCCATCTTACTGGTGGGGGCCCTTCACTCCATGTTTTTTAAAACATACAAACATATCTACAGCATATAAATTAAACAAGAAGACCTGGTGGTTCTCAAAAAAATCTATTACAACTTTTCTCAAAAGTGGTCACACGTTTGTCCATCTAAACCCTTACAGTGAAACCTGTTTTTCTGGGAGAAACATAATCTTGTCCAGATTCTACAGTTTAATTTTTAAGAATAAATTTTGGTTTGTTAACTAAGTGCATTTAATCAGCTGAAAAAAGCTTTTTTACTATTCTGCTTAGGAGGATAAATTAAGAAAACAAATAATCAGTAACAACTTTAATCATTTGTTGGTTAGAGATTTTTCCACTTATAAAAATATATGGAATAAATAATTCAATTTCTCATGCCATGCAATCGTTTTCAATAACAAAATATTTCAAAGGCAAATAAAGGTTATACAGTTGTTAACAAACTTTAACTTTTAGTCTTTTTAATATTAAGATTTCATTTTTTAAAAATATTCTGGCAACTCACTGAGACTTTAAGCATGAGAAACTGCTTTGATAAAACAATTAGAGAACCTTTTGCAATCTTTCAACATTAAGAGCAGACTTACAGTTAAAGAAAACTGTTTAACTGGAAATGAGATTCTAATTTTATTGTGCACTTGATATCAAGACTCACTTGCTTTAATTTCACTAGGCACGAGTGAAGGGTCCCCACCAGTAAGATGGCAAACTTCCGGCTTCTCTTCGGGGGTCCTCAGTTCCCGCCGGCGCCACCTGAAGCCCAATCACCTCTCACCCCCGCTCCCAATCCCAGCACCTAGCCAACAGCCACCAGCCCCGTAGAAGTGACACCTCAATCAATTCATGCCCCTTCCTATATAACCCAGCACCTTTCCCTAATAAAGCGGAATTGCTGCTATGTGTCGCTCCTTTCCTTTCATTGGTGCCGAAACCCAGGAGACGGGACACCCCAACTGGGCCCCGTCTTCCCCCCGACACCAGCAGCAGCTTGCCCTCGTCCTGTTTTTCTGGCGCTGGCTCATCACACTCACCACTCCTCTCTGGCCTTTAGGTAAGTTTTACCCCCGGAGTGGGCCACTCTTCCCTGAGCTATCGCAGTGCCATTGACCGTGATCGTCCGGCAAGGCCCTGATGCTCGGGGATGAGGAGGGAACTCTCCCCGCCTCAGGCCTTCATGGTTGCGGCAGACCCTCAGGCCCCTCCTCTGACAGCCATAAATCCCCGCCTCAAGCCTTTACGGCTGCAGCGGACCCTCAGGCCACTCCTCCAACAGTCATAAACGCATTCACCGTCCCTTCCATCACTGCTGAAACTTAAGCAAAATTTCCCCGGGGTGGGCCACTCTTCTCCAAGCTATCACAGTGCCATTGACAGTGATCGTCCGGCAAGGCCCTGACACTCGGGGACGAGGAGGGAACTCTCCCCGCCTCAGGCCTTCACGGCTGCGGTGGACCCTCAGGCCCCTCCTCCGACAGCCATAAATCCCCGCCTCAGGCCTTCACGGCTGCGGCAGACCCTCAGGCCCCTCCTCTGACAGCCATAAATCCCTGCCTCAGGCCTTCACGGCTGCGGCAGACTCTCAGGCCCCCACCTCCAACAGCCATAAATGAGGTGACTACTTTGCAGATGAGAACGCTCCCTTTCCCCGCCCCCTCCTCCTTCTGTTCTGTCCACCGAAATCTGTTCTGTCTGCCGAAAACGCCTAGTGCTAGGTACCTCGTGACTCCGGCACTCTGCCTTCTTAGGGAAGTCTGGGTGACGACCCACACTTCCTAAGAAATTCTGACTCGTATACGAGTTTCCACAGACCACCAAGGATCATCGGGGACGCCCTTTGTCTCCTTGCGGTCTGCTTCCAGTCCGAGGATCTCCGTTCATCTTCCCCTGTTTGTCTCCTTCTCTGTCCTTTAGCCATGGGAGCCTCCTCATCCCTCCCTGAAAGTTCACCTCTTGAATGCCTGCTTAAGCATCTGGCTACCCTCTCCCTGATGCCTGATATAAAACCAAAACTTCTCCGTAAATATAGCTCCCAAGATTGGCCGACATACCCCCAGACAATAACAACCAATGGCCCGCAGGGGGAACTCTTGATCCTAACATCACTCGCGATCTTTTTAACTACTGCCAGCGCCTGAAAAAATGGAAGGAGATTCCCTATATCGAAGCTTTCCGCCTCCTCCTCCCCCGCCCCCTCCCAAGTTCTCCTAGCCTGCAAGCCACCGCCCCCCGCAGAAGACTCCCGTTCACTCCCTTCCCTTCTTCTCCTACAACAGCCCTTCTCCCTTCCTCCCCCACCATCTCCTCCCCCATCTCACCTCCTCCGCCTTCATCCCCCACAGATTAAGCCTGAGCCTTTCAGCCCCCCTTTAACTAGGTCCCAAGAGCCTCCTCTGTCTTTGCCCTCATCACCTGTTTCTCCCCTGTTAGGGACCACTTTTATCTTCTCACATGTTTGTAGAGAGAATGGGAAAGCACCCTCCCCCATGTCTGAATGCACCATGGGAAAGCACAAGCTAAAGAACAACCGGTGCAGTCCTTAGAAGTTATCTGTCCACAAAAACATATCTTGCCAAGACTCCTCACTCTGAAAATAGGGAGACCTTGAAGATGTGTAGAAACACCGCCCCTGCTTATAGCTATGCCCATCACCCACTTGCCATGTGGCAGGAATGGAGAACAAAGAATATTCTGTTTATGCATTCCATAAGCAACTAATTAGAGCCCTGCTGTAGCTCAGTTAGTAGAGCCTGGGACTCTTAACCTCAGAGTCATGAGTTCAAGCCCAACTAGAGCAGTACAGGGAAGCAGCTGGGCTGCTAGTTGGCAACATGTGGGTCCGATTCTATCTTTCTTTATTTTCTTTGCCCCCTTCCACACTTCAGGACCTGCTCGACTTGGCGTGGCTAGACCACGTCACTCCCCCACAGACTGAGCCAGAACCCTTCAGTCCCCCTCAGACCCAGTCCCGAGAGCCTCCCAAAATTATTGCCCCCCTCCGGGAGGTAGCAGGATCCGAAGGCATCATGCGCGTTCACATCCCTTTCTCCTTAGGAGATTTAGCCCAACTTGAGAAATGCCTAAGTTCCTTTTCCACTGATCCCACGACATACATCAGGGAGTTTCAATGGACCCTCCAGTCTTACAGCCTCACACATCATGACATTTTCATGCTCCTGGCCAATACTCTCCTCCCTGAAGAGCAGAGACGAGTTTGGGACTTTGCCCAAACGCACACTACCGAAACCCACAAGACTGACCCCACCTATCCCCCTGGCCCCACTGCTGTCCCCGAACAAGACCCACACTGAGATTATAACACCGCCATGGGTCTCCGCTCTCGAGATATTTTTGCCTCCTGCTTAATAGCAGGTCTGAAAAAGGCAGCTTGTAAAGTAGTCAATTTTCAAAAGCTCTAAGACATAATTCAAAAGAGAGATGAAATCCCCTCCGAGTTCTTAGACAGACTCACTCAAGCCCTATTACAGTATACCAGCCTGGACCCAGAAACACCTGAAGGAAGACATGTCCTTATGACATACTTCCTAGCTCAAGGCTACTCCGACATTAAAGCTAAAATCAAAAAGTTAGAACAGGGCCCTGCTACCCCACAGACTGAGATCCTAACAGTGGCCTTTAAAGTCTTCCATAAGCGGGAGGAGGAGAAAGAACGCCGTAAACAAAAGGCTGATCAGGCCAATTTTCAAATGTTGGCCCAGCTGATAAAACCACAACCTGGGCGCCCCTCTACAAACAAGCCCCCCCCCCAGGAGCATGTTTCAAGTGTGGAAAAGAGGGACATTGGTCAAGGGCGTGCCCCTCCCCCAGATCTCCTACCACCCCATGCCCCAGATGCCACTGGGGGTCTGATTGTCCAAGCACCTGAAGGGGAGGCTGGACGAACAACCCCCATCCTAAGCCCGCCGTAGTGGGGCTGGCAGAAGAAGATTGACGGGGCCTGGGGGCTTCTCGCCCGACCATTTCCATCAACAGGAGCCCAGCGTTACTTTAACAGTAGACGTTTGCCCCATCTCCTTCCTCCTAGACACAGGAGCCACCTTCTCAGTCTTGTGAGAATACCGGGGCCCTACCATGCCTGCCATTACTCCTATAGTCAGGGTAAGAGGTAAACAGATTTTCCCATTAAACCCCCCCACCTTTTATGCACAATCCTAGACAGTCGCATACCTTTCTCCCACTCCTTCCTAGTTTTGCCCCAGTGTCCCATCCCTTTACTAAGACGAGACAACCTTTCCCTCCTCCACGTTTCCATAACTATATCCAATCCCACAGCCCCCAGTACTCCCTTTCTGATGGCCCTCATAGCTGACAACCCCCTCTACCCAATGAAAGCTCTGGTTCTGCCCTCATACACCCTGTAAATCCCAAAGTTTGGGACATTACAAGCCCTCCGTGGCTCTATGTCCTCCTGCCTCTATCAAATTATGTGACCCCTCTCAGTATATCTGTCAGGCCCAATACCCACTAACCACTTCAGCCCTCATAGGCCTCCAACCCATCATTCAAGATCTCTTAAACATAAATTACCTCAGACCCACTCACTCCCCATTTAATACCCCCATATTAGCTGTTAAAAAAACCAACGGATCTTTCCGCGTTGTCCAAGCCTCATCAACATAGCCGTTGTCCTTATCCATCCCTTAGTTCCAAATCCATACAGCCTTTTATCGCAAATCCCTGCCTCAGCATCCCACTTCTCAGTCCTAGATCTCAAGGACCCATTTTTCTATCCCTCTAGACCCCTGCTCCCAAGATTTTTTCATCTTCACCTAGACGGACCCATACACAAGACATTCTGAACAACTCACTTGGACAGTTTTGCCACAAAGCTTCCGAGATAGTCCCCATATTTTTAGATAGGTCCTAGCTCAGGACCTCAAACAGTTTCATCATGATCACTCCAGGTCCACCTTATTACAATACATACACAATCTTCTACTCTGCAGTCCCTCGTGAGAACAGTCTCAACTTGACACCGCCTCCCTACTTAACCTTCTAGCTTCCAGAAGTTACCGAGTATCCCCTGTCAAAGCTCAAATCTCTTCCCCTTCTGTCACTTACCTCAGATTCCTTCTATCTCAACAAAGAAAGTCCATTACCTTAGACAGAAAATAGGTCCTCTCTGACCTCCCCATTCCCAAAACCAAGACAGAAATCCTTTCCTTTCTAGGCCTGGCTAGATATTTTAGAGCGTAGATCCCTAACTTCTCCCTGCTCCCTGTTGGCAAGACCCCTATAAGACCTCAGCAAGAGCCCTCCTAAAAAACCATTATCCTCCTCACCCCGACACTCCTTCATTAAGCTCTGTCAAGCCCTTGTAGAAGCCCCAGCTCTCCATCTTCCTGATTTGTTGAAGCCCTTCTCATTATACATTCATGAGAGGTCCAGTCAAGCTCTAGGAGTCCTAAGCCAATATTATGGCCCATCCTTTGCCCCAGTAGCTTATCTCTCCAAGCAATTGGACCCCACAGTTCGGGGATGGGCCCCCTGCCTAAGAGCATTAGCCGCTAGACAGCTCTTGCAGAAAGAAGCTCATAAACTGACATTCAGGGCACCCCTTACCATTCTGTCCCCACATCACCTAAAAGATCTCTTAACCTACAAAAGTTTACAGACTCTCTCTCCCCCCAGACTCCTGACCTTACTGTCCTCTTTCCTCCGAAATCCCATTCACCCCCTTTGCCATCCATACCCGAATCATGACTTTTTCCTCCTTTACTGTTCTCTCGCTTTTTTTCCTCATTCCTATTGTCTTCCCCACCACCCCAGCCTCCTTTGTATGGTGATTCAGAGAGACTTACACACAGCATCAAACAAAAGTTACTGCCCTCATTGCCACACCAGACTGCCCTCTGAAAAGCTGCTCTGAGCCTTTATACCTCCACTTTCCTCCCTCCACCAAAGTGTTCACTAGCAGTGTACATCTGCATACCAATAGGCATTCAGAGATGGAAAGAAGTATAGCTTCAGTGCATTTGCATCATTCCTCAGGGGTGGAGAGAAGTTCATCTCCATATCAATGGGTAATTACCTGGGCAAGGGAAGGCTTAGCTGCACCTGAGAAGTGAGGGGGAGGGCCGGTTTTGCAGCTTCTGGAGCAGGAGAGAGAGATGGGCCGAACTGCAGTTTTGTAAGCAATAAATGTATTTTAAACTTTATTTCTCCCTTTGACTGATTTCAGTTTTTAGAGGTATTTTGCCCCGGGATTTCATCTCCTGAGACTTACACCCCCTCTGCATTTTCAGAAGTGTATTAATCTTCTTCTGGTTTTTAAAGGAGCTGGCAATTCTAAATCTTGTATAAACTTGAAAAGGGGAAGTAGATGTATGTGTGTGGGGTGTCATTTTTGGAAACACAGGAGAACCTGGTCAGAAAGTCTATGGTAGCTTTCAGTTTTTTTCTCCATATTGCTTAAACACAGGCTACCTAACTCCAGCTCACTGTGTGATTAGGAAGTGCAACTTTGGAGAATGAAGAGGTCATACTTATCCTGGGACAGCAGTTGTAAACCCGAGCCTGCAGTCACACCCTACCACTCATCAATTGCAGGTTTCAGGAAGTAGTAAAGCCTGCTTTACTACTCAGTGGGAGGAAGGGAAGTTTCTGTTTCCTCACCCCAACCCAGCAACAGCCCAGCCAATGAAACACTGTCAGAACTGAACCAATTAGAAGCCACAAAATGTAGAACTCTCAGTTTCCTCCAATGGACTGTTTGCTGAGAACAGGTTTCCCAATTTGGCCCTTTCCTCTCTTAAAGAGCCATCCTCTCCTTTGGACAGGCCTATGGCTTTGCTGTAGCTTACATGTCCTGAATTGCAATTCTCCACTGAATAAATCCATTTTTGCTAGTAAACTTGCTAGACTTTTATTTTTAAGGTTAACAGAAACAATTCCCTGTTTTATCCTAATTTTCCTCACTGAGTCAGCTTGCCTTGTAGAAAAGTTGCTTCTGTCTTGTTCTGAGGCATCCTGATTTATGCAAATATTGAGCAGGCTTCAAGCCTCAGGGTGATCTGGGCTGAGCATTTAGTCCATTAACTTAAAATCTGTGCAGATCCCCCTTCCACCCACCCACCCACCTACCTGTCTGTTTATTCACCCACCCGCCCATCCTTCCATCTACCCACACACCCACCCCCTCACTTGTTCATACCCACTCATCTACATGTCGATCACCCTTCCATCCATATACCTAACAGACAGGTGTGACCCTGGTTGTGTTACTCTAGGGCTAATGCTCATCCTTGCAGAGGCAAGGAGAAATGAATATCTGCTCTCAAAGAACTCTGATAGAGAGGGTGTCATCTTTTATTCCTCACTAAGGAAGACTGATTGTTAATTCTCCACCTTGTCCTCAGCTAACAACCAGCAGCAAGTGCTATTTTCCAGGCACCTAAGTTAGACAGTGACTGAAATGGGAACTACTGGATTTTTCTGTACAAAAAGACCCATTCCTTGTGGTTGGGCATATGGGGTGTAAATGAACTGAGAAACCTGAGGGTTTCTGCTTACCAGATTTCTGTTCTCTTCTTCCCATGGAAAAGATACAACCTAGAAGACAGATCCAAAATTATCCAGTTTCACTTATCTTACTTATATCAGACCTGAAATAAAGCACCTCTGTCTTGGTTTATTCATGCCTCAGTCTTGCCCCAATATGTGGTAGATGCAGTCCCTTGTTCCCTACCACCCTGCTGGAGTTTCTTCAGTCAGCACCTTTAGGCTTGGGGACAGAGCAGAAATGCCAGCAGCACGTAGACTGGCTGCCCTCTAAGCTTCCCCAGACCATCCCTGTGCCCTGACCTCTTGCCATGGGCTCAGCCTGGGCTCTGAATATCCTAGAGGTATCATATACACAAGGCTAACTGTGACTGACTCATTCTCCCATGGAGCTAAGGAGATGAGTAACTTTGGTGTCCACTCCTTCCTTGCTTATATCATCCCCCTTAGCTGTCATCCTTTTTCTGGAAATGTCACAGTCATGACTCACTGAAGTGGGGCTGTGAGTTTAAGACACCCTTAGGTGCTAGCTGGAGCCTCCCCACCCTCATATGTAAAATGGGTGGATTGAATTAAGGACACATCCTGTTCTATACCGTCATGATCCAGTTATCTTTGTCAAAGGTGAGGTGCTTTATCTGGGCTTTTCTCTGAAGTATCATGGAAGTATGTTGAGCAGCTTGAGAGAAAACAACATGGACTCTTACTCATCCAGTATTTTTGCCTTGTCCACCCTCACCCACCAAGGGTGGGACCCAAGCTCGAGGAAAAGGTGCAACAGAAAGGCCAGGATTCAAAGCACCTTCTAAGGCTGGGGACCTCTGTGTAAGACCAGCCCTGATACTCCCAGACTTCTGGTGAGCCATTTCTGGTTGGTCTTTTATCCAGTCTAGAATCTAGACCACTTCTCCATTCTCTTTATTGGGTTTTTCTGTCACCATTTCCTTCTTGGAATTTAACCACCCCCTATGCCACATCCCCCTAAATTTTCTTCATCTCCAAGGATTTGAGAGCCTGTCTCCAGCCATATTGTGTCTGAGGTCCCTTCAGGGCTGCTTGCCTGATACTGCTGCCCATGTTCCTCACCACTGGTTCCTCTTACTACCCTGGTTCACCCACTCAAGGGTTACCCACAGACTTGGCTGCCAGATACAGGGGCTTTCTTGTTTCTTAACTCACTTGATGTCTGGCAGCCTGTGACACTGTTACACCTCTTCTCTCCAGACTGCCCTTCCATGATGCCCTTCTCTCTCCTGGGCTTCATTCTCCCTTTTTGAGGACTCATTCCTTCTCAATCTTCATGGGCTTCTGCTCTGACGCCAACACTGGCATTTCCTTGGGACCCACCCAGGACCTGTCTTTCTCTCCCTCCTTACACTCTCACCAGGATCTCATCTAGCACTTTTCCTGATGGTTCCAAAACTCATCTCCAACCCAGACTTTTCTCCCACACATCCAACTGCCTCCAGGACATCCCCTCTTGGAAGGCCCTCAGGCTCCCCAGACCTGACACAATAATCATCATAGTATAGTAATGCCAATAGTATAGCCAATAATAGAAGCTCTTATTCTTCTAAGCAGTTCACATTGATTAACCCAACCTTCCTGGCAACCATAGGATGTGTGTACTTTTATTATCACCCCAATTTTGCAGATGAGGAAACTGAGGCCTAGAGAGGTTGAAAGAACCCAAGCTTTTAAATACTACATTTTGGTTTTCCCAAAACCAAAGTTGGCCTAGCCCATCACCCCACCTCTCCTCTAGGACTCTCTAGCTCAGGGACCTTCACCACTGTCCTTCCCTTGGTGACCAGGCAGTCTTCAGTCCATCGCCATGGCCACTAGCTCACCTCACAGGCCCCATTCTTCTTCCCAACCGATTTGTCTCCAGTTAGTTTTCAAGGAAATCATGACCCATACTGCCCTTCTTTCTAGCTTTCCAAAATGTAAATTTGGAGATCTTAGCCTTTGCAATTTGCTTCAGTTTTTCCCTCTGCCCTCAGGATAAAATCAGCATGCCTTGTGAGGGCTTTCTAACCCTGGGGGCTGCTTCTTCTTTCTCTTCTCCCCCATGGCACTGACCTCATCTCTTGCTACTTCCCACCTTCCACTTTCAGGTTCCCATCACTGACTTCCCCAGAGGCCCACCTATATCATGCCCTTTTGGTCACCCCTTTTGAAATATGCTCACCTATAATCAGTTGGCCTCCAAGACTCAGCTCAAGTGCTACCTCCTTCAGGAAGCCTTCCCGGAAATCCACACCCTTCCAGCCTGTGGTCAATGTGCTTCCCCTCTTATAGCAACATCTTGCTGTTTACACATTTTCTTTCTCCACTGACCCCAGGGCTGGGGCCTTGTGGTTTGCATTTTCTTCCTCTGCTAACAGAAGGTGTGCACGATTAGCCTCAAATTAGACTTGTTGAATAAATGAGGCATATGTGAGTAAACATCTACTCTGTACTCCTCTTAAGGCCCAGATGCATGACTTCTGGCCCAGAAGTTTCCAGATCTGAAGTGGAGGGTTCCCATCAAGGTCTCCTATAGAACCCTGGCCCCACCCTGGCTCCTTCCCCTTCTCCAGGCTAACTGAAGTTTCAAGGTCAAGGGGAACCTTTTGCCAGTACAAGTAGGTAAACTGGGAGGGCAGGGGATTTGCATTCACCCAAGCCTACATTGGTGAGTCAAGAGAAGAAAGCTAAGTCATTTCTGGGCCTGGAGTGTGTGGGCCACCTCAGCCCCCTTTCTCTGCTTATTTTAGTTGTATTCTCCGCCCTCTACCTCTGAGTCATGCTGACAACTTCCCTCCTTGCCTCCAGCCTCCTGACCACCGCTCAGTTTACTTGCTCCCTCAGCACCTTGGTCCAGCTGTTCCCCCGGTAGCTCAGGAGCTTGGAGGCCCACGTCTGACCTTCCAGTCATGACTGAGACTAGGACATCCTTCCTCCTGTTGATGGGTAAGTCAGGGGCACCAGTGAAGAGGGATGAGGGTTTTGGGTTCCAGGTAGGGAGAGAGCTGAGAATGCATATGTTTTGGACTCAGATGTTAGGGGAAGGATCTAGAGTTACATAGGGTTTGGGATCTGGATTTTGTGGGAGAGGATATTGGGGACCCAATTTTAGGGGAGTTCAAGAGATGCTGGAAGAGAGGCCAGTTGCCTGGACAATCCCTAAATTTCTCAAGTAGGTAGAACAAGTCATCTTGTGCTCTCTGCATGGGGTCCCCTTGACCCCAAGTTTTCCTGGATTCTCCCTAGAGGTGGGGAAGGAGGTTATTTAGAGCTTGGGTGTTGCTTTGCAGAAATGGAGAACTGAAACTTGCCAGCAGATCAGTGGGTGAAGAGCTGTCTTTGGACCACCTGAAGGAGGGAAGAGGGCTGAGGGAGGCCTGAGCCTGGGGGTCTGGAATACCAGGAGCCACTGGGGCATTGGGCCTAGAGGAGAGAGTAGAGACTGGGGCTGGGGAGATGGAGCAGGAGGAAGACCCTTTTCCAAAGTTTCTCTTCTCACCCTCCTCCCCAGCCTTGGCTTCCTCCCTCTGCTTCAACTTGGACACTGACCAGCCAACAACCTTCTTCATAGACAGTGCTGGGTTTGGATCCAGTGTCGTTCAGTATGCCAGCTCCTGGTAAGGGCCTGGTGCTGGCTGGCCTTCGGCTTTCAAGAGCTCCTCTCCTGTGCAGGGTCCTGTCCCTCCCTCGACCCCTCCCTTCATTCAGAAACCCTCCTGTCTGTCTAGTGTGGCAATTCTTCCAAGGCTATAAGTTGGACTGAAAGCAGGTACTACCTTGCCATCTCGATAATCACAGCTAACATTTATCAAGCACTTGCCAAGCACTGAGCACCCTGTATGTGAGCACTGATTTAGTCCTCACAAGGACCTTATGACATAGAAAACAACAACCCAGCAAGTATTTATTGAGTTCCTACTACTATATGTCTCAGGAGCCAGGCATACACCAGAGAATAAATGGACAAAAATCCCTCCTGTGTGGAATTTAAATTACTAATCTCCACCTTCCAGATGAGGAAACTGAGGCACAGGGAGGTGAAGCAAAATTGCCAAGTGGCAGTATGGCTCCATGTCCACAATCTTAACTGAAGTATTCTTTGACCCCTGCAGGGTGGTTGTTGGAGCCCCCCAGGAGATAAAGGCTGTCAACCAAACAGGCGGCCTCTACCAGTGTGACTACAGCACAGCCATGTGTGAGCCCATCCACCTGCAGGGTAAGTCACTGTCCCGCCCTGGGACCCAGGGCCAGCTTTCCATGCTCTGGGGCCCTGGTGGGGTACAGGAGACCCACTTCCTAGCTTTGGCTCTGTCTGCAGACTGTCACCCTCAGACAGGCTTCTGAGCCCCTCAAGTCATCCCTGCCTGTCACACACCTGCACCCCAACAGCTCCATCAAGACCTGAAAGCCCCCTTTATGCGTCCTTGTTTTCCAAGGTTGAGGGACCCCTGTGTAGACCTCATACAGCCTCCTGTCCTGAGGGTAACCATTCTCATATCTACTCCTCAGTTCCCCCAGAGGCTGTGAACATGTCCCTGGGCCTGTCCCTGGCAGTCTCCACTAACACTTCTCAGCTGCTTGTGAGTTGCCCTGGGTCACAGCAGTGTCCTGAGGGAAGGAGTGGGGACCTGGGGCTGCTGGGGTCTTGTGGAGAGTGGACATCCTGGGATAAGAAGGTGGAACAGAAGAAGGAGTAGTCCCTTCCACAAGGTTCCTCTTTCCCTAGGCCTGCGGCCCCACTGTGCACCATGCATGCAGGGAGAACATGTACTTGACTGGGTTTTGTTTCCTGCTGGCCTCCCACTTACAGCAGGCCCAGAGGCTCCCAGCTGCCCTGCAGGGTGAGTGCTTGGGGCTACTGGGTCCTTGAAGGAACCCACCCACATCTTATTGGGAGTCCAGTAGGGCCATAGACACTGTTGTCAGAAGTGGATAAAAAAAAGGTATCTGGAAAAAAAATGTACTGGATGGTATAGTGGTTCCAAACATGGGCTGGGGAGTCACTGCCTGCTTTCATACCCTGCCCCTTCACCATCCTACTGCAGGATCTTACCCTCTCTGAGCTTCAGTTTCTTTGTCAGGTGGGGATAATGACACACCCAACACTTACAGTAACACAGGGTTTAGCCTAGCGCCTGGCACATGGTGAGGGCTCAGTTAATGCCAGCTGCAATTTTTGTAGAAAGAAGGTAATTTATGTTCACCAAATGTATCCTGGGGTATAACCAATTGATTTGTGCAGCAGGCTGAGAAAGGGTGATAGGGGTGCAGACAGTTTGAGCAGTGTGCATGCCTGTGTGTGTATGTTTGTGTATATGTATATGCATGTGTATGTATGTGTGTGTATGCTATGTGTGTGTGCACCTTGAAGCACAGGGCCTTGCTTCCCTGGTGCTGATGGGGATGGGAGATGAGGAAGAACAGTGAGCTTTTCAGACCCAGCCCCCAGCAGGCTGAGGCCTCCTCCTGGTTTCACATTCACACTCAAGCCCTTGAGGAGACTGACACTGAATAAGGTGCCCTTCCAGCACCTCCCAGTTTCTATCAGAATGCCTAGGATATCCACTCCCTCTGGTGGCAGTTCTCTGGGGCAGAAAGTGGAAGCTGAGAGATAGGAATAGCATGGTGTCTCATCTCGGAGAGCTAGGAGAGCTTCCTCTCCTGAAGACAGATTCTGCATTCACTCAGGAGGGACTGGGGAACTGTATTTAAGCCAACAGAATAAGGCCTATTGCGTGGCTGTTGCCAGTGGTGAAATACTTAACAAAATTACAGTTTGGCACTGACTGACCCTGGCCAGGGGTTGGAGCAGGATCCTTTCTTTGCTGGATTAGAGGGATGTTGGGGGAAGAGATGGGGTAATGGTTAGTGGGAGGGGCGCAGTGGAGGGTAGAACAAGGGACCCCAGCTTCTTACCATCTGGATTGGAGGGATTTTCACTTTTTTATCAGCCAGGCTGGCAGAGCAGATGTGAGCAGCTGAATCACAGATGTAGCCTCGTTAGAGACTTTAGGAGATTGAAGGGCCTTGCTTCAGGCAGGGAAGCCCCTGGGGGGTGGCTGAGTTCTTGTGCCCAGAAGCCTGTCATCTCCTTTCCCAGAGTGCCCGAGGCAGGAGCAGGACATTGCGTTCCTCATTGATGGATCAGGCAGCATCTCCTTCACTGATTTTGCCAAGATGTTGAATTTCGTGAAGGCTGTGATGAGCCAGTTCCAGAGGCCCAGCACGCAGGTATGCCCTCAGGCAGGGGGGAGGTGAGTGTGCGGGGCCCCCTGGGGCAGCTGTGCACGTGCGTGGGCACTTCTAGCGAAGCAGCCTGGCCACAGCACTGCACCCTCCACCCTGCTTCTCTCAGTTCTCCCTGATGCAGTTCTCCGATAAATTCCGGGTGCACTTCACTTTCAAAGACTTCATGCGCAGCTCTGACCCTCTAGGCCTATTGGATTCTGTACTTCAGCTGAGAGGGTACACTCACACAGCCACAGCCATCCGAAGGGTCATGTGAGTCCTGACTTCTCCCAGGCCCTTCCCCAAAGCATCTGGTTTTCCTCTGGACTTCATTTGTTCCCATGACAATGGGACAGGTGGGGACTGAAATGCAGCCTGCAGTCTCCTCACCAAGTTGGGGGCCTCTGGGTGGCCTTTTTCACAAAGGCATCAGGGGCTAGCTCAGTTCTGTTCCCAGGCCTCTGGACCCTCCTCTTCCCTGACAGAAACCAACTGTTCACTGCTCCCAGTGGGGCCCGGAAGGATATCTCCAAGATCCTCATCATCATCACTGACGGGCAGAAACAAGGTGACCACCTCAAATATGAGGAGGTCATTCCTGAGGCCGAGGCAGCAGGGATCATCCGCTATGCAGTCGGGGTACGATATGGGGATGCCCTCCCTTTGCTTCCTCTTAAGGGAACTTCCCTTTCAAGGACAGAAACCACAGCTCTGTCAGCTTTTTACTGCATTCAGGATGAAAACTCTGTTTCAGCCTGGGGGAACTGATCCTTCTCACTAAACTCCTTGGTGTTGTCTGAGCCTCATTTTCCTCCCCTGTACACTGGGTGCAGTAACACTGACTTGTAGGGTCAGTAGTATTATGATTATTATATTGTATATGGTATATTATATACATAATATAATTGCATATGTATATTATAGAATATTATAATTATTATAAAATACTGACCTTGGAGGCTATCAGCATCCAACACATGGAAGGCATAATAGATTTATGATTATTTTCACTGAGTTGGTCTTTGTTGGGGACAGGTGGGATTGGCTTTTCAAAATACTCGTTCCTGGAAAGAATTAAATGATATTGCATCGAAGCCCTCCCATGAACATATATTTAAAGTGGAGAATTTTGATGCTTTGAGAGACATTCAAAACCAATTGAAAGAGAAGATCTTTGCCATTGAGGGTAAGTCAGAGATGGAACTACGTGCTCCAGAAACCCATACCCATAAATGCTTTTCTGTCTTGAACCTGGTCTCCAACATCACGGGCACCAAACCCTCCATTTGGGTATTAGTCTCCAATATTAGATCCTTTTAATGCTGAGGTGTCCTTCTTGGACCAGGAAAAGCCTGTCTTTCCCCCTGGAAACCAGGTGTCCTGCCTTCCCCCAGGTACACGGACAATAAGCAGTAGTTCCTTTGAACTGGAGATGTCCCAGGAGGGCTTTAGCGCTTTGATCACGCCTGTGAGTGGAGCCCCTTTCAGGACACTAATGTAGGATGAGGGAGAGGAGGGAGGAGGGAAGGTAAGGGTGGGTGTCAGATGGGTAAGTGGAGTTGGTGGCGTTGCTGTGGAATAGCCTGTCTTCTTGCCCCAGTGTGCTGAGCCCTGGAATCCTTTCCCCCTAGGATGGACCAGTTCTGGGGGCTGTGGGGAGCTTTAGCTGGTCTGGAGGTGCCTTCTTGTACCCCCCAAATATGAGGCCTACCTTCATCAACATGTCTCAGGAAAATGTGGACATGAGGGACTCTTATCTGGGTGAGAAAAGACTGTGGCTAGGAGGACAGGTGGGAGGTGGGCTGCCTGGGAAGGGCAGGGACCCTGGGACTGGGAGGGGAGCCTTTGTGCTGAGGCCCGGCCCCCTCAGGTTACTCCACAGAGTTGGTCCTTTGGAAGGGTGTGCAGAGCCTGGTCCTAGGCGCCCCCCGCCACCAGCACACCGGGAAGGTTGTCATCTTCACCCAGGTGTCCGGGCAATGGAGGCCGAAGGCTGAAGTTACAGGGACCCAGGTTGGGTGTGGAGGAAGCCAGTGTGGAACGTGAGGGTGGCAGGGGCTCCAGGGGTGGACAGGGAGGAGAAGAGGGGGATTTGGGGCCCATGTGGAGAGGTCTGAGTGGTGGAGAGAGGCAGGCCCTGGCTCAGAAGGGGCAGGCAGGATGGCTTCAGGCTCTGCCTTCAGGTTGGCTCCTACTTCGGGGCCTCCCTCTGCTCTGTGGACGTGGATGGAGATGGCAGCTCTGACCTGGTCCTCATCGGGGCTCCTCATTACTACCAGCCGACCCAAGGGGGTGAGGTGTCTGTGTGCCCCTTGCCCCAGGGGGTGAGTGGCTGATGGGGCCTGGACTGGGTATTGGGTGGGGGTTGGGTGTGGGGTGGGGGTTGGCCAGGTTAGGGCCTGACACTGGTTTTGTTCTGCAGAGGGCTAGGTGGCAGTGTGAGGCTGTTCTCCATGGGGTGCAGGGCCAGCCCTGGGGCCGCTTTGGGGCAGCCCTGACAGTGCTGGGGGATGTGAATGGGGACAAGCTGACGGACGTGGCCATCGGAGCCCCGGGAGAGCAGGAGAACAGGGGTGCTGTCTACATATTTCATGGAACCACAGAATTGGGCATCAGCCCCTCCCACAGCCAGGTGAGGCCAGGTCACAGATCTTGTTATTACAACAGTCTCCTCCTTGCTTCTCCCTGTCTCTCACACTGCCACGTGGAAAGTTCTTTTTTACTTTATCTTACCTCTGCCCAGCACTGGGCCCTTTGTAAGCAGCAAACAAAACCTGTGGAATTTGAGAAACAGAAACATTAACTGATATGTTCCCATCTTTGTACAGGAGCTTTTGAGTTGGTTTCCCACCCAGGGCCTTTAACTCCCCAGCAGCTTTACAAGGTACTTAGGCCAGGCACTAGCAAGTCCATTTTAGAGATGAAATCAGGGGCATGGAGAACGTAAGTAACTTGACTTGTCCAAAGTTTAGAGTGAATCAGGAATGGTGATGAGGGAGGTTCCATCTCCTGACTTCTAACTCAGTGCTCAGTATCTCTTGGCGGCTCCTGTTGCCAATCAGTTTAGGCCTGGCTGCCTCAGTCTGCCTGTCCACATACCCCTTTGTGTTCCTGGTTGCTACATGACTTTATTCTCTCCCACCATCAGTACTCCTGCCAAATGCCCATCTAGGCAGGAGCCCTCCACCCACTAAGACAGTGCTACTTGAGAAGGGAGGGCTACTCCCCTGGCAAAGTCAAGGAACACTCCAATTAAAAAATGTGCAAAGGACCTGAATAGACATTTCTCCAAAGATGATATACAAAGGACCAATATGCCCATGAGGAGGTGTTCAACATCATTAGTCATCAGCAATTCAAGACCACAAGGAGATACCACTTCACAACTGCTAGGATGGCTAGAATAAAATAGATAATAACAAATGTTAATGAGGGTATGAAGAACTGAGAACCTTTAAACATTACTGGTGGGAAGGAAAAATGGTAAAGCTACTTTGGTGCAGTCTGGCAGTTACTCAAAAGGTTAAACATTGAGTTATTGTGGAATCCAGCAGTTCTATCCAAGAGAATTGAAAACATATGTCCACACAGAAAGTTATAAGTGAGTGTTCATAGTGACATTCATAATAACCAAAAGGTGGAAACAATCCAAATCTCCACCAGTTGATGAATAGATGAGTAAAATGTGGCATACCTATACAGTGGGATATTATTTGGCCATGAAAAGAATGATGTACAAACACAAGCTACAACAAGGATGAACAATGAAAACAGGTGAAAGAAAACCAGTCAAGAAAAACCACATATTGTATGATTCTATTTATATGAAATGTCCAGAATAATAAATCCATAGACACAGAAAGTAGATTAGTGGTTATCAAGGGCTAGGAGGTGCAGGAAAATGAACATGGGGTGACTACTATGGGGTAGGGAGTTTCTTTTTGGGGTGTTGGAAATGTTCTAAAATTGATTTGATGATGGCTGCATAATTCCATGAACAGCCTAAAAGTCATTGAGTTGTACACTTTAAAAGGATATATTGTATAGTATGTGAAGTGTGTCTCAAAAGTTGTTAGGAAAACAATGTCAAAAAAGATCCCTGTAGTTCTGTCACTTCTCAGGTATGTCATCTTGGTCATTAGTCACTTATCTGTGCTTGTTTTTTTCCATCTGTAAAATGGTGATAATAATAGAGTCAATGTCATCGAGCTGCTGCTGTGAGGATTAAATGAGTTAGCACATCTAGAGTATGTATAGAATACACATACACATTTGTGCCTGGCACATAACAGGTGTTATATTATCATAATCGATTATTGTTAATACAGTTTAACAACTGAAGGAGTTCTAAAGAACTCAAAACTTTAAGAAGAGTGTGAAAAGCTTTGTTGAGAATAACAAGAGCCTACTTGTCATGAAACTGTATTCAGTGCACAAACTTAACTCCCCTTGCTGCAGCAGCTTAGAGGCCTGTCTGTGTAGACCCTGAACTGCAAGCATCACTTGAGATAATACCTCTAAGGCTTGACTCCAAGAGGGGACCTTTCCAGATGCAGTGGCCCATCATGATTGTCCTTCCTCTCTCTATGATGTGTCCTAGCCACATACTTGCCTGAGAAGGGCTTGCCTCCTTCCCCATGGGCCCACACAGCAACTTGAGGATATGGTGGCATCAGTTTCCCTGGGTGTGGGGCCCCTTGACTGTGCTTGTACTATCTCTACCCACCTCTTCCTTCCTAGACTTCCTTAGTAATTGGTAAATTACCCTTTCAATTTATTATTCCATCTCTTAATGTCTACCAGTCTTAGCAGTGCCCAGAGATTTAAAGGGGATGTTCTCCAAGGGATTGGTCATTATAGAAGCAATGGAAAAAAAAGAGAAAGGAGGTAAGGGCTGGAGCACAGAATCTGTGTGGATACAGTCACTTCTCATCCCCATGTGGTCTTTCCTTGCTCTCTGAAGAGACAGGGTGGCCACAGGGAAAAAACACAAGGCCTTGGGCGTGGGGTCAGAGGATCTGATTTCAGTACTTAAAGGTTAAGTGGTTCTGGCACAGTGGGAGGTGGGGCTGCATGTGCTCTGAAATCCCTACCTGCCCTAATGCTCATCAGAATCAGTGATTGACTGGTAGCTATCCACTGGGCCCCATGTGAAAGATGAGGAAATTGAAGTACAGTAAGAGTGAATCCTGGCCCAAGACCTTATGAGTTACAGGCAGAGGAGCCAGAATTGGAATCTGAGGCTAATTAGATGAATGAATGACAGGTCACCATGCCAGTCCTTTAATCTCCATTTCACTTTTATCTTAGGAATCTTTCCTTTCTCTAGTCAAAATTTCCCCACTCTACCTCCTCATTTTAGGGACATTTTGGCAAGAGATTTTCCACTACTGACTCTTACTGTGTCCCACATTCCTACCTCTCTGTTCCTCTTGTTGCTGATTTCCAACTTGTTTCCCTTACCCCCCAACCTAACCTGCCCTTCCCTCTCTGGCCAGAGGATTGCAGGTTCCCAGCTCTCTTCCAAGCTCCAGTATTTTGGGCAGTCACTGAGTGGGGGTCAGGACCTCACAATGGATGGACTGGTGGACCTGGCTGTAGGGGCCCAGGGGCACATGCTTCTACTCAGGTGAGAACAGTCTTCCTCAGACACTCTCCAGGTAGTCTTAAGTCTGCCTGGGACACTTCCCTTCCTCCCCCATCCCAGGTTGTCCCCTTAGAACTAAGGGCTTGTCCTCAACTCAGTGTTTTGCCTACAGGACGAGACCTGTGCTCAGGGTGTGGATGAACATCCGCATCATACCTGCAGAAATTGCCAGGTCTGTGTTTGAGTGTCAAGAGCAGAAACCCTCTGTCCGGACACTGGGTGATGCCAATGTCTGCCTTCACATTTATGAAAGTCCCAAGAACAAGCTGGGTGAGTCCCTTCCTCTCTGACCTAACATACCCTGACCCCTAGAGTTCCTCAGCCCAGGACTTCTGTCTCATGCCTTGCCCCTTGCCTACCTGAGGAGTTCCTGACTCTCTTAGCCCTCCCCATCCCCTACATTCCCCTACAGGTGACCTCCAAAGCTCTGTGACCTTTGACCTGACCCTTGACCCTGGCCGCCTGAGTCCCCGTGCCACCTTTGAGGAGACAAAGACCCGGAATCTGACTCGTGTCCGAATCCTTGGGCTGAGACAGTACTGTGAGACCGTGAAGTTGCTCTTCCAGGTAAAGGGGCCTCAGAGTCCTAGGGATGGAGCCATTCTGAGGCTGGGCAAGGAAGAAGTGGGGTGTGCTCTAGTGTTTGCCTTAGCACAGCACCTAGCATGTAGGTAGTGTTTTACATTTGTTAGCCAGATGAGTGAGTGAGTGAATAAATGAACGCGTGGATTGGCTACAATTGCCAGAGACTGCACAACTGGATTTCAGGAAGGAGAGTATGGCTGTTTCAGAGCTAAGGGGTGAGAGGTCTTCTTTTAGGAGCCACTCCTCTGATACAGGCCCTAAATAGGGTGAATGAGCAGTGTGGGAGGCTGGGGAGAGGGAGTTCAAGGCAGAAGACAGACAAAGCAGAGGCTCTGCGTGGCAGAATCGTAGCAATGAGCATGTATCCAGCACAGCTAGGCATCGGTATTACCCCATTTTACAGATGAGGAGAAGGGACAAAGCTAGTGGCTATGGAGGTACATTCCTTAGTCACCTGTTCTCTTCAATGTCTGTCCTCTAGGCCTGTGTGGAGGACTCAGTGACTCCCATCACCTTGCGTCTCAACTTCTCCCTGGTGGGCATGCCTATTCCTTCCTCCAGAAACCTCCGGCCTATGCTGGCTGTGGATGCTCAGAGATACTTCACGGCCTCTGTGAGTCCTGGAGTCGGTGTCTTCCAGAAGGGATGGAGGGTAAGGACTCCCTATCTTGGGGAAACCCTGTTTTGCCTTTCCTTTCAGCTTCCCTTTGAGAAGAACTGCGGGATGGACCATGTCTGCCAGGACGACCTCGCCATCTCCTTCGGTGTCTCAGGGTGAGCTACCACCTCCGTAGACCTGCTCTGCTCTCCCTGCCTCCTCCTGGAACCTGGAGGTTGTTCTCTGGCTCTCCCTAACATTTCCATCCTGTTCTCAGAAGCCAGACATCCTGTCCCCCATCTCTGCCCGACCACCCCTCTCTGTGCTTCATTCCCAGACCATTGCTAGCCCTGGTCACAGAATCATCTCCTATCCTCTAATCCAACTCCTAGCTTGAAGACCCTAGTGGTGGGGAGTAATCTGGAGCTGGACATGAATGTGACAGTGCGTAATGATGGTGAGGACTCCTATGGAACCACAGTCACCTTCTTCTACCCACCGGGGTTGTCTTACCGACGTGTGGCAGGGAGCCAGGTATTATTCCTTTGGGGTAAGGAAGCGTCTGACAGCTGTAGATCTGTAGATACTCCTGTGCTGGGTTTAAAGCTCAGACCATTACTGCTTAGCAGCTTCTTGTATGCCAAGAGGTCTGGGCCTGATCATGGTTGGATGGATGTGTTAGTGTTGTCTGGGACTTGCCTTGGCTAATGCTGTGTTCAAATTTGGGTATCACATTTCAAGGACACTGACTATCAGGAATGAGTTCCCACAGGACTGCTAATGTGGAGAGACAGGGGACTCTGCTTTCAATTTCTTAGTGTTCCACATCATATCAATATCTTTCAAAAGAAAATACACCTCCCTTCAAAAATATTTTAAAACACTGTTCTGTAGAAGAAGGAGTTCACTTTATTGGTGGCTCTGGATCAGGGCTTGGCATAGTTTTTCTTTTTTTTAAATTCCTCTCTTTCCTTTTTTAGTGAATTATAGTTGATATACAATGCTATATTGGTTTCAGTTTATAATAAACTGGTTCAACAGTTACCCATATTATTAAATCCTTACCCAACTAACACAGTTATATGTGTCAACATTACAGAACCATTGGGGGTATAGTCTCTATGCTGAACTTCTATCCCTGGGACCAACTTATATTATGATTGAGAAACTTTTTGGCCCTTTATCTGCCCCACCCACCTACCTACTCCAACCCCTCTCCCATGGTAACCATGAGTCACTTCTGGGTGTCTATGAGTCTGTTTTGTTTTTAGATTCCACATATAAGTGAAATCATATGGTATCTGTCTGTCTCCACCTGGCTTATGTCACTCAGCATAATACCCTCTAGATGCATCCATGTTGTTGTACCAACACTGTAGGAGGCTTCCCTTTTCTCCACATCTTCACCAACTTTTTATTTCTTCTCTTTCTGATAGTGGCCGTTCTAACTGGTGTGAGGTAATATATCATTGTAGTTCTGATTTGCATCTCCCTGGTAATTAGTGATGTGGAGCATCTTTTCATTTGCATGTTGGTCACCTGTATTTCTTTGGAAAAATGTCATTTTAGGTCCTCTGTCCATTTTTAAATTAGCCTACTCATTTTCTGGTGTTGATTCTTATGAGTTCTTTATATATTTTGGATTTTAATCCCTTATTGGATAAATCATTTACAAATATATTCTCCCACAGTGTAGGGTGTCTTTTTGTTCTGTTCATGGTGTTCTTTGCTGTACAGAAGATTTTAGTTTAATGTAGTCCCACTTTTTCATTTTTCATTTTGTTTCCCTTGCCTGTGGACAGGTGTCCAGAAACAATTGCTCACGCTTATGTTCAAGAGATTTTTGCTTACGTTGTCTTCTAAAAGTTTAATAGTTTTGAGTGCAAGTACCTCAACATAATAAAGGCCATATATGACAAACCCACAGCCAACATCATACTTAACAATGAGAAGCTGAAAGTTTTTCACCTAAGATTGGGAACAAGACAGGGATGCCCTCACTCCCCACTTTTATTCAACGTAGTTCTGAAGGTCCTAGCCATGGCAATCAGACAAAAGAAAGAAATAAAAGGCATCCGGATTGGTAAGGAAGAAGTCAAACTGTCACTATTTGCGGATGACATGATGACATGATACTGTACATAAAAAACCCTAAAGACTTCACTCCAAAACTACTAGAACTAATATGTGAATTCAGCAAACTTGCAGGATACAAAATTAATAAACAGAAATCAGTTGCTTTCCTATACACTAATGATGAACTAGCAGAAACAGAAATCAGGAAAACAATTCCATTCACGATTGCATCAGAAAGAATAAAATACCTAGGAATAAACCTAATCCAGGAAGTGAAAGACTTATACCCTGAAAACTACAAGACACTATTAAGATAAATTAAAGAGGACACTAACAAAGGGAAATTCATCCCATGCTCTTGGTTAGGAAGAATTAGTATTGTCAAAATAGCCACCCTGCCTAAAGCAGTCTGCAGATTCAGTGCAATGCCTATCAAAATACCAACAACATTCTTCAATGAACTGGAAGAAATAGTTCTAAAATTCATATGGAATCACCAAAGACCCCAAATAGCCAAAGCAATCCTGAGAAGGAAGAATAAAGCAGGGGGCATCTCGCTTCTCAACTTCAAGCTGTACTACAAAGCCACAGTAATCAAGACAATTGGGTAATGGCACAAGAACAGACCCACAGACAAGTGGAACAGAATAGAGACTACAAATATTAACCCAAGCATATGTGGTCAGTTAATATACAATAAAGGAGCCATGGATATACAATGGGGAAATGACAGCCTCTTCAACAGCTGGTATTGGCAAAACTGGACAGCAACATGGAAGAGAATGAAACTGGGTCATTGTTTTACCCCATACACAAAAGTAAATTAGAAATGGATCAAACACCTGAATGTAAGTCATGAAACCATAAAACTCTTAGAAAAAAACATAGGCAAAAATCTCTTGGACATAAGCATGAGTAACTTCTTCATGAACATATCTTCCTGGGCAAGGGAAACAAAAGTAAAAATGAACAAGCAGGACTATATCAAGCTGAAAAGCTCTGTACAGCAAGGGAAACAAAAGTAAAAATGAACAAGCAAGACTATATCAAGCTGAAAAGCTCTGTACAGCAAAGGACACCATCAATAGAGCAAAAAGGCTTCCTACAGTATGGGAGAATATATTCATAAATGACAGATCTGATAAAGGGTTTACATCCAAAATATATAAAGAGCTCACACACCTCAACAAACAAAAAGCAAATAATCCAATTAAAAAATGGGCACAGGATCTGAACAGACACTTCTCTAAAGAAGAAATTCAGACGGCCAACAGACACCTGAAAAGATGCTCCACATTGCTAATCATCAGAGAAATGCAAATTAAAACCACAATGAGATATCATCTCACACCAGTAAGGGTCACTGTTACCCAAAAGACAAACAACAACAAATGTTGGCGAGGTTGTGGAGAAAGGGGAACCCTCCTACACTGCTGGTGGTAATGTAAATTAGTTCAACCATTGTGGAAAGCAGTACGGAGGTTCCTCAAGAAACTCAAAATAGAAATACCATTTGAGCCAGGAATTCCACTCCTAGGAATTTACCCTAAGAATGAAGCAGCCCAGTTTGAAAAAGACATATGCACCCCTATGTTTATCACAGCACTGTTTACAATAGCCAAGAAATGGAAGCAACCTGAGTGTCCATCAGTAGATGAGAAGATAAAGAAGAGGTGGTACATATACACAGTGGAATATTACTCAGCCATAAGAAGAAAACAAATCCTACCATTTGTAACAACATGGATGGAGCTAGAGGGTATTATGCTCAGTGAAATAAGCCAGCTGGAGAAAGACAAGTATCAAATAATTTCACTCATCTGTGAATTATAAGAACAAAGCAAAAGCTGAAGGAACAAAACAGCAATAGACTCACAGAACCCAAGAATGGACTAACAGTTACCAAAGGGAAAGGGACTGGGGAGGATGGGTGGGAAGGGAGGGATATGGGGGGAAAGGGGGCATTACAATTAACACACATAATATAGTGGGGGCATGGGGAAGGCAGTATAACACAGTGAAGACAAGTAGTGATTCTACAGCATCTTACTACACTGATAGAGACTGTAATGGGGTGTGTGGTGGGGACTTGATAATGGGGGAGTCTAGTAACCATAATGTTGTTCATGTAATTGTACATTAATGATACCAAAATAAAAAAGAAGTTTAATCATTTCATGTCTTATATTTAGGTCTTTAATCCATTCCAAGTTCACTTTTATGTAGAGTTAGACAGTATAATCCAACTTCATTCTCTTGCATGTAGCTGTCCAATTTTCTCAATACCGTTTATTGAAGAGATTGACTTTTAACTAATTGTATATTCATTGCTCCCTTATAGCATATTAATTGGCCATATATGCCTAGCCTTATTTCTGACTATTCTGTTCCAATGATCTATGGGTCTGTTTTTATGCCAACACCATACTGTTTTGGTTATTATAGCTATCTAGTATATATAACATAAAGTCAGGGAGTGTAATATGCCCAGCTTTGCTCTTTCTCAAGATTGCTTTGGCTATTTGAGGACTTTGTTGTTCCATATGAATTTTAGGATCATTTGCTCTAGTTCAGTGAAAAATGCTTTTGGTATTTTGAAAGGGATTGCATTGAATCCATAAGTTGTTTTTGGTCATATGACAATTTAAACAATATTAATCCTTCCACTTATGACCATGAAATAGCTTTCCATTATTTGTGTCATCCTCAATTTCTTTTACCAATGTCTTATAGTTTTCAGAGTACAGGTATTTCACCTCCATGGTTTTGTTTATTCCTAGGTATATTATTCTTTCTTGATGAAATTGTAAATAGAATTGTTTAGTGATTCTCCTTTTAGCTATTCATTGTTAGTATATAGGAATGCAACAGATTTCTGTATATTGATTTGTATCCTGGCTTTTTACTGAATCCAGTCATTAGTTCTAATAGTTTTTGGTGGAGCCTTTAGGGTTTTCTGTGTATATAACATTATGCCATCTGAAAACAGTGACAGTTTTACTTCTTCCTTGCCAGTTTGGATGCCATTTATCTCTTCATCTTGCTGATTGCCATGGCTAGGACTTCCAGTACTATGTTGAATAAAAGTGAAGTGAATGGGCATCATTGTCTTTTTCCTGGTCTTAGAGGAAAAGCTTTCAGCTTTTTGCCATTGAGAATGATGTTAGCTCTAGGTTTGTCATATATGGCCTTTATTATGCTGAGGTACATTCCCTCTATACCCATTTTGTTGAGAGTTTTTATCGTAAGTGGATGTTGAATTTTGTCAAGTGCCTTTTCAGCAGCTATTGAGATGATCATGTGGTTTTTATCCTTCCTTTGGTTAATGTGGTGTGTCACATTGATTGACTAATGAGTATTATTGCCATCCTTCCGTCCCTGGAATAAATCCCATGTGGTTGTGATGGATGGTCCTTTTGATGTATTTTTGAATTCAGTTGCTAATTCTTGAGGATTTTTGCATTTATATTCATCAGGTATATTGGTCCATAATTTTCTTTTTTGTAGTGTGTTTGGTTTTGGTATCAGAGTGATGCTCGCCTCACAGAATGAGTTTGGAAGTATTCCCTCTTCTTCTACATTTTGGAATACTTCAACTACATTTTGGAATAGCTCCTCTTAAATGTTTGGTAAAATTAGCTATGAAGCCATCCAGTTCCGGCTTTTGTTTGTTGGAGTTTTTGATTACCAATTCGATTTTGTTACTGGTAATTGGTCTGTTCAGGTTTTCTGTTTCTTCCTGGGTCAGTGTTGGAAGCTTGTACTTTTCTAGGAATTTTTCCATTTCTTCTAGGTTGCCCAATTTATTGGCATATAATTTTTCATTGAATTCTCTAATAATTCTTTGTATTTCTGTGGTGTCAGGCCTGATTATTCCTTTTTTGTTTCTGATTTTGTTTATTGTGCCCTCTAGCTTTTTATTTGCTTAGATGAGTCTGCCTGGGGGTCTGATGTTTTGTTTATCTTCTCAAAGAACCAGCTCTTGGTTTTGTTATTTTTTTTATTGTTTTTCTCTCTATTTAATTACTTCTGCTATGATCTTATTATGTCTCTCCTTCTATTAACCTTGGGTTTCATTTGTTCTTCTTTTTGTAGTTTCTTTAGTTGTGAGTTTAGGCTGTTTATTTGAGATTGTTCTTGTTTCTTGAGTTAGGCCTGTACTGATGTGTTCTCAGTGGTTCCCTCTTAGAACTTCCTTTGTGGCATCCTACAAAATTTGAACTGTTGTGTTTTTGTTTTAATTTGTCTCCACATATTGTTTGGTTTCTACTTTGATTTGTTCATTGATTCATTGATTATTTAGAAGCATGTTGTTTAGCTTCCATGTGTTTGGGGTTCCTTTGTTATCTTCATGTGCTTTATTTCTGGTTTCATTCCATTGCGGTGTAAGAAGTTGCTTAATACAATTTCAGTCTTTTTGAAATTATGGGGCTCTCTTTGTGGCCTAGGATGTGACCTATTCTGGCAAACATTCCCTGTGCACTTGAGAAAAATGTGTATCCTGCTGCTTTTGGGTGGAACATTCTGTATATATCTGTTAAGTCCATCTGGTCTAATGTGTCATTCAGTGCCTCTGGTTCCTTATTTTCTGTCTAGATGATCTGTCCATTGGTGTAAGTGGTGTATTAAGCTTTCCTAAATATGATTGAGCTGCTGCCTATTTCTCCCTTAGTTCTGTTACTATCTGTTTTACATATCTAGGTGCTCCCAAGTTGGGTGCATAGATATTTATAATTGTTATATTATCCTCTTGTTGGACTGATTCCTTTATCATTATGTCATGTCCTCCTTTGTCTCTTGTTACTTTCTTTGTTTTGAAGTCTGTTTTGTCTGCTATAAGTACTGCTACTCCTGCTTATTTCTCCCTATTATTTGCATGAAGTATCTTTTTCTATCCATTCATTTTCAGTCTGTGTCTGTCGTTGGGTCTGAAATGAGTCTCTTCTAGGCAGCATATAGATGGATCTCCTTGATCAGTTCTGCTACCCTGTGTCTTTTGATTGGTACATTCAATCCATTTACATGTAAGGTAGTTATTGATAGATGTATACTTATTGCCAATTTATTTTCAGTTTTCTGGTTGTTTTTGTAGTTCTTCTCTATTCCTTTCTTCCTCTCTTATACTCTTGTGCTTTGATGGTTCTCTTTAGTATTGTGATTGGATTGCTTTTTCTTAATTTTTGTGTATCTATTATAGCTTTAGGTTTGTGGTTACTATAAGGTTCATGAATAGTTTCCTGGATATAGAGTAGTCTATATTATCTTGATGGTCACTCTATTTCAAACACAATCTGAAAGTATGTTTTTTCTTCTTCTTCTTCTTTCTCCACACTTTATGTATTAGATGTCATAATCTGAATTTTTTTGTGTATCCCTTGACTGATTTGGTGTATAGTTGTTTTACTATTTTTGTTTAATTTCATACTTGCTTGGTATGTAATTGGTCTACTACCTTTACTGTGTGTTTACTTTCACTGGTGAAATCTATTTAGGCTTAAGAACAGTTCCATCTGCAGAAGTTCCGTTAACATATCCTGTAAGGCTGGCTTAGTGGTGGTGAATTCCTTTAACTTTCATTTATCTGGGAAACTTTTAATCTCACCTTTAATTCTGAAATGATATCCTTGTTGAGGAGAGGATTCCTGGTTGAAAATCCTTTTGTTTCAATACATTAAGTATTTCATGCCACTCCCTTCTGGTCTGTAAAGTTTCTGCTGAGAAGTCTGCTGAGACCTCGATGGAGTTTCCCTTAAAAGTAATTTTTTTACCTCTTTCGAGCTGCTTTCAACACCCTCTCTTTATCCTTAATCTTTGTCATTTTAATTGTTAGGCCTTCGTGTTGTCTTCCTTGGGTTCCTTTTGTTAGGGGCTTTCTGTACTTCCAGGATCTGGGTGTCTATGTCCCTCCCCAGGTTGGGGAAGTTTTCAGCAACTATTTCTTCAAAGGGACTTTCTACTCCTTTGTCTCTCTCTTCTCCTTCTGGGACCCTATTATGCAAAATATTTTTTCATTTGGAGCTGTTATATAGCTCTCTTAACATCCTCTTGTTTCTAGAGATTCTTTTTTCTCTCTGTTCCTCGGCTGCATTGTTTTCCTATTTTCTGATTTCCATCTCTTTGTCTCCTCTACTTACAGCAATCTATTAATCATTCCCTCCATTGTATTTTTCATTTCAGTTAACTGTATTATTCAGTTCTGAGTGGCCCTTTTTCAACTCTACTGTCTCTTGTTGAAGTCCTCCCTGAGATCATCAACACTTTTCTGAAGATCAGTGAGCATATTTATGACTGTTACTTTGAAATCTTTATCAAGAAGATTGGTGATCTCTGTTTCATTTAGCCCTCTTTCTGGTGTCTTACCCTGTACTTTTGTTTGGAACATGTTCCTCTGCCTCCTTTGTCTGTGTTTCTGTGTTTCTTTGTATTAGATACATCTGTTATGCTCCTGAATTAGAGAGCAATGGCTTTATGAAGAAGGTGTCCCGTGGGGCCCAGAAGCTCGATTCTTTACTCACCAGTGCCTGGTTCTCCTTTGAGGTGGAGCTCTACTTGCTGTTGGTGGGCTATGGGTGGAGCTGCCTTTCTGCTGTCAGCAGTGGCTGATCTCTGTCAGCAGAGGCCCTTTGTGAGCCAAGCAGTGGCACTAGTGCTAGGATCATTGTGGGTGGGGCCTGCCCTTTACCTGCCCTGTAGCTATGGAGGTGCTGCTGGGCTGTCTGGGTAGGATGGGCAGGTGTGCAGTAGAGCATGGCATGGGGCTGGACCACCAGCAAGGAGGACTGAGCATTTGGAGTTGGCTCCCTCTGCCTGAAAAGGCAGCAAAGTCTGACTGCTGCTTCACCAAGGGTGCTGGATGGACTGGTGGGTGTGCAGGGAAGCATCTCAGGACTGAGCCACCAGCAAGGAGGATGGAGCATCTGGGGCTTCCACAAGCACCTGACCAGTTGGGGTGAGGGAGGGCTGGGGAAGCTTGGTCCACCTGCCCTTTCTCCTCCAGAGAGAGCTCTATCTAATGCTCGTCTCTCTGGCATCCTTCCCACTGCTGATAAATCTTTCAAACTGCCACCTCTGTGGTGGGTCTCAGTGGGATCACCTGAGCATGCCTGTCCTCCACAAGCAGCTGGAGTCTCAGCCTCTCAGAGTGCTGTGACTTTCCCTGGCATCCAGTCCCATTAACCACCAAAGCCTAGTGCAATGTGGACTCGTGTTCCCAGAGCAGATCTCCAGGGCCAGGTGTGGAGAGTTCCTGAGCACTTATCCGCTTCCCACTCTGTTCCTCTCCCTCCTACTCATCAGCTGATATGGGGAAAGGGCTTGGGTCCCGATCGATCACAGCTCTGACACTTCACCCTTCTCTGTGAGGTCTTCTCTTCTCCCCCAGGTGTAGATGGCCTGTTTAGCCATCTTCAGGTCATCTTCAGGGTTAGTTGTATTTGCTTTAGGTGCTTCCTTGGTGTGTGGAGGGGAGGGGTTTCTGTCTTGCCGTCTTTTCCGCCATCCCTGGCATAGTTTTTCTTATAAAGGGCAGGAGAGTAAATATTTCAGTTTTGTGGGCCATACAGTGTCTGTCACATCTGCTCAACTCTGCTTTCACGAAGTGAAAGCAGCCATTGACTATATGTATACAAATGAGCATGGCTGTGTTCCAATGCAACTTTATTTATAAAAATTGGTGGTGGGCTCTCATTTGGACATCCTTGTTGTAGAAGACAAAACTAGGAGCACAGGGAGTCAAAGAGAAACATATTTTTAACAAAAATTTTATTATGAAAAATGTTAAACATTTGCAAAAATAAAGTAGTTCAATAAAGTTCCCCAATATTTATCACCCATGTTTAACAATTATCAACATTTCACCACATTCATTTCATCTGTTTTTTTTTCCTTTAGCTGAAGTATTTTAAATGTGTAACTTAATGTTATTGTGTTCCTCCCTGTTTTACTCTATAGTTCTAGACGGTGAGGGCTTCTTTTATGACTGCAGTGTTATTATTTCTCACACCCAAAGAAATGTATGAATTCTTGGTATTTAAACCGTAATCAAATTTCCTTACTTGCTTCAAAAATATCTTTTTATACTTGGTTTATTTGAACCAGTATCTAAACTAGGTCCACACATGGCATTTGGATGGTTGGTCTCCTGTGTCTGTTAGGTTATTACTGTTCCAAATGGGAGCAGAAGGAATGGGCTAGGAATGGCAAGCTCCAGCTGCATGAGGGGTGAGTGCCCTGTCACTGAAAGTACTGCTAGACACCTTAACCAAATCAAATGCAATATGTAGACCTTTGTTGGATATTGATTTTTAAAAAATGAGGTGTAAAATTACATTTTAGGAGACAATCTAGGAATATTGAACATGACTTGGATATTAGCTAATATTAAAGAGTTAATGTTAATTTTGTTGGGTGTAATTTCTTGAGTCTTTTGGTTATGTTAAAAAGTGCCCTTATCTCTGGGTAGTATACACTGAAGTATTTTGGAATGAAATGATATGATGTTCAGAATGAGCTTAAGTTATTGAGAAAAAAAAGTCGAGAATAGCTGAATGAAACAACAGTAGAAAAATGTCAGTAATTTAAGCTGAGTTATGGGTACACGGTTGTTGATTTATCTAGTCTGTCTACTTTTGAGTATGTTTGAAAATTTGCATAATAATTTCCATAATATAAAGCCTTTTAAAAAGAGTAATAAATAAAAAAGGGGGAAATTCTTATGAATCTTGTTTCCATATTAGGAAGAATTTGACTAGATAATATCTAAGGATTTCAAAAAAACATAACCTTAAGGTAGATTGCAGAAAACTGTCACTATTTGATGGAATCTCTTTGGAACACTAATAATTTCCTACCTGCCTTTTTTTTTTTTTTACCTACCTTTGCCTAGAATCAGCTGCAGGCTCGCTCCCCACGTCTGACCTGTGACGGTGCCCCAGCCAGAGACCAGGGCACACTGAGCACCTGCTGTAGCATCAACTACCTCATTTTCCACCAGGGTGATCAGGTCAGCCTTGCTTCTGCCCACCCCCTATGCCCTGTCCCCAACCTGACTCACTCCTCAGTGATCTCTCTGATCCCTTCCTCTTTCTCAGATCATCTTTACAGCCACCTTTGATGTCTCTTCAAAGGCTAATCTGGGAGACCGGCTGCATCTGATGGCCAATGTGAGCAGGTGAGCTGGACCAGACTGGGGGCAACATCTCTATGCCCCCAGCCTCCTCCAACTGGGCTCTTCCTCTTTCCCCAGTGAGAATAACACTCCCAGGACCAGCAAGACTACCTTCCAACTAGAGCTCCCGGTGAAGTATGCTGTCTACACTGTGATCAGCAGGTGCTACACCACAACCTCAAAAGGGTTTCACTCCTTGTAGCAGCTGAACAACTGGGCAATTTAGGTTTTATCACCTATCTTTCAATTGGTAGATGATATTGTTAGCAGCACTTACTAATCCATCATTGAATGTTTATTTTGGGCTAGCTGAGGTAACAATTGTGATATTATTACCATTACATCATACATTTAATAAAGGTTACAGTTCTCAGAAGGCTTTCTCAAAAGCACCAAGATTCTCCTGGGTTCCCTAAGAAATACTGAGATATGTCTGTCTTAATGGTCTTACAGCCTTACTGGGGAGGGAGGTTACCCCAATCCAAGGCAGAATCTCATCAAGGGCCTTTCTGTGGTTCTGTACCCTGAGGCTATGTGAATTTCTGAAAGTGACTAGGGCCTTCTGTCAAGCTAAAATGTATAAGCTCATCAGCTAAATGTATAAAGTCCAACAGTGATTCTCAAAGGGCCTTTAGCCTTTGGGTGAGACAGCTGTTCTTTGTAAGGAACAGATTTACACCTTACTCTTAGAACCACTACCTCTACAGGGCTTGTAGAACCACTTCTCCTTTTCCTAGTCCCCTTTGGGAAGGATAAGTCCTGTAGTATAGGGACCTGTTTGCTGCAGAGGCTGGGTGTCAGAAATACTGGAAAAAAGGAAAAGGCCTTAAAATGCTGCTATGGAGGAACAGAGGAGGTGTTTGAAATTCAGTTAAGTCAAGTGTTTGAGTAGATATTTTCTTTCAACAAATATCTTCCTAGCATTTGTTTTGTTCCAGACACCTAACTGTGGATGCTTTCCATAAATTCACTTGATACTCAAAGGTTAATTGAGCCTCTATTATGTCTAATCAAAACCCTTGTGTCTGCTGGGTATGTGAACTCGTGATGTATGGCGGGCCTGTGAGGCTTAGCTTGGGTACATTCCCCTGCCAGTTTCACCTACTTGCTTCATTGGATGTCTTCTTCATGCCCAGAGTTTCACACTCTCCTTCATACCTGCCCCTTGGGTGCTCCCAGCAGGCTGGTCAGGTACATGCTCTAAGCTCTCTTGCCGGAGTGTTCACTGGTGTCACTCCTCCTTACAGAGAACCAATGGCCAGGGCATACCATATCTACGCATTTGTGGTCCCCCACGGAGCTGTGCTAATCAAATGTGACTCTTTGGGTGGGGGTACTCAGAGCAGACCCCAGGATGAGGTTGGGCATTTTGGTGGAGCCTCTTGCAGAGGAGGGATAAGACTTCAGAGTAGAAGTGGTGTTCTAGAATTTGGATTGTGCAGGCAAAGGACAGGTACACATGGAGTGGAGCAGGGAGGGGAAGGCTGGCCACTGGGTGTCCAGGTATAGGCCTAGGCAGGCCTCAGGAGGCCTTGTTACACTGAGACCCAGTGAAGAGTCTGCTGTTGGACCCTCCTTCACTTCAAAGCCCTAGGCCCAGAAAAACCAAGGACATAGAAGGGAATGGCACAAGGAAAGGCCTGTGAGAAGTCAGACAGCAGCCGTGTCCAGTAGACATTCAGCAACAGCCTGAGTCTCCCCAAACCTTTGCCTGTCCTATGTGCCCATCCAGCATCCTCCGTGCCCATGAAGGCTTGAAAGGAAAACTGAGGCACAGAGAGGGACAGGCCCTGGCCCCTGCTCACCCAAAGAGTCAGCGGCAGAGCTCTCAGTCTCCAGTCCAGCATTCTTGGAAGTTTCCTCTGTGGGCAGCTTCTATAAATACCTTACATCCAGCTTGATGCCCAGCCCTGCTCTCTAAATCCTCTTATTACCCCAAGTTAGCTACATATCTCATTCCAGGCCACCCCGAGTCCCCACTGACCACTTATTCTGTCATGCTTCCAGCCAGAGCCTTCTCAAGAGGCCCCTGTGGAATTTCAAATCTACCCATGCCTCTTTTCTCCCCAGCCATGAACAATCCACCAGGTACCTCAACTTCTCAGACTCAGAGGGAGAAGAAAGCAGCATGGCCCAGCATAGATACCAGGCAAATGATGGGGACTCAAGAGCATGGGCTGGGGATGGCAGGGCCCAGGAACCAGAGATTGGGATGAGGGATGTGGGGTTTTGTGTGGTCTTTGCTTTCACTGCCCTGTGTACAGGTGAACAACCTGGGACAGAGGGTCCTGCCTGTCAGCATCTACTTCTCAGTGCCTGTGGAGCTGAACCAGGTGGCTGTGTGGAAGGAGATAGAGGTCTTTCACCCCCAGGTATGCAAGTACAGTGTAATGCCCTTTACGTGGATTCCCTGGGTCTCTCTTGAATCTTTGATGGTTCCCCTGAGATGCTTGCTCTCTGTTTTTTCCTAGAACCCATCAATTCAGTGCTCTTCAGGGAAAATATCACCCACAGAGACCAACTTCCTGACTCACTTTCAGAAGAATCCTGTGCTGGTGAGAAGGGCTCTGGCCTCTCTCCCACTTTAAGGCACATATTAGAGGAATTTAGTTCAGGAATCCGTTTTAACATTCTGATGGTCATCTGCTGAACAGTCCTCTTGAATTCAGATGTGTCTTCTCCCCTCATATCAGACTGTTCAATTCTGTCTTCTACCTTCAAACCCGTCTTTCTCTGGCCTGATGCTACTACTTCTCTGTCCCTAGGACTGCTCTATTGCTGACTGCCTGAGGTTCCGCTGTGACATCCCCTCCTTTGGTATCCAGGAGGAAATTGACTTCATCCTGAAGGGCAATCTCAGCTTCAGCTGGGTCAGCCAGGTGTGTAGACCTAACAGCTGAGTCCCTCCCCTGGATTCAGATCATACCTGATGTGTCTGAGCCCATCCTCAAGCCAGGATATTTCTTGAATTCTGAGCCTTTCCCAGAGCTGGTTCCCCAGCTCTCACCCTTTCTTTTGCAGACATTGAAGAAGAAGATATTGGTCATGAGTGAAGCTGAAATCACATTCAACAAATCTGAGTTTTCCCAGCTTCCAGGACAGGAGACATTTTTGAGAACCAAGGTAGTGACTGTGTAGTAGGCAGTGGCCAGGCTGGCCACAGGGTTCCTGGTACTAAAACTGTGATGCTGGGTGGGGGGCTTGTAAGTCTTGAGGGAGGAGGAATGTAGGTCTCTGGGTAGGACAGTTGTCCCTAAAAGCCTGTGAGTATCTTCTGTATCTCTCATCCCTTCAAATAAGGCCTGTAGTTAAAGGTTGGGCATTTGGGAAGATACAACAAGAGGCCAGATGCTTTCTGATGGGGTCATCTCCACTCTAGATGGAGATAGTGCTGGAGAAGTATGAGGTCTACAACCCTGTTCCTGTTATTGTGGGCAGCTCTGTGGGAGGACTGCTGTTGCTGGCTCTCATCACAGCCATCCTGTACAAGGTGAGTGTTCTCATCCTGCTCTTGGCATCACCAGCATTGATCCTACTTTTTCTACAGTGTAAGAAAGAGGTCACCTTGGAGACAGGTAAACATTCTTGCTAAGTCACTGCATGTGAGAGATCCCCTCTCACCTATGACATCACTACTCCCCAACTGTCTCCCATGTTTGTGCCTTCCTATCTTATTCTCAAACCTCTTCTACTCTGTCCTCCTTTCTTTTCCACTTTTTTCTGCCTTTCTACATTTTCCTTGAAATTATAACATATAGCAAATTATAACATAAAAGCAGAGCCCTGGATTGGATGCTGACACCACCAGTGATTTTTTTTCTGTGATTGTAGGCAAGTGCTTGGTCCACACTGGGTTTTGGTTTCTCATTATACCCATCCCACAGAATTATGGTAAAATCTAAATGACATATTGTGGATAAGTTCCTAAGATAGTGCTTGAACATAGTAGGGGTTCCAGAAATGGTGATCCTTGCCCCTCGTCCAGTCATCTCTTTTCCTGTCTTCTGCAGGACTTCCTGATTTTTTTCTCCTTCCTGCCCTACAGGTTGGTTTCTTCAAACGTCAGTACAAGGAAATGATGGAGGAAGCAAATGGACAGACTGTCCCAGAAAATGGGACATCAGACCCCCAAGTTTCCCAATAAGAACTACCTTTTGTTCTTCTTTGGACCTTCTTTCTTCTGAGAAGTTTCCTGACCCTCCTGACCTTTTTCCTGAGATCCTGACATACATATTCCACATGATGGGGCTAGGATCAGGCTGCGTTCTCCCTTTGAGGAAATACAGCGTGTTTGTACGAAGAACCTTGCCTGGGAAAGGCCATTTGTCATGTTAAGGCTCCATCTGGAAACCCCATGACAGGATTCCTGCCATGCCTTCTGGTTGCCTTCACTTGGAATTTCTACCTAGAAATACATGGGCAAAAGCCTCAAGCTCCAATTTCCCTTCCTTTACTAGCCACCAATGATCTTTCTAAAACACAGTATTCATCCAGCTTGTTACAGAATAACATCTGAACTCTCCAACTTGATGTCTGGAATCCAGTTCCACTTCCAAAGGTGGGCCTCAATGCACATGTCATGAGTTGCTCTATGCCTCCCTATCATCCTCATTTCTAGTAAAATACTGTCAATATCAGCTCTTAACTTTATATTGAGGATTTTAGTCCAAATATCCCAAAGAGAATTGGGAATATCTTACACTGGAATTGTAAACTTAGCTTACTACCATTGATTAGCATTGCTGGCTGGGAAAGAGGAGTGGAACTCCAGTGCCAGTTGGACTCAACAAGCTCCAGGGTCTTTCAGAGACCAAGAGGCTCAGGCCACTTTCTTTTTTAAAGATACAACTTTCAGTTTATTTAGGCTATGTTTAAATGACAAGATACAATATAGTTTTCTAAAAACACTTGTTCTTATTTTAAAATGTATTTCTACATATATATGTATGTGTGTGCATGCATATATGTATGTGTTTATCTAATACTGATATCATTTTAACGTCCATTATTTGCTTGTTGTTGATAGAAGTTGCTTCATTGTGTTTTCAAACCCAAGAGTTTCTTAGAGACTGTCACAGATCCTAGAATTTCTGCTTTGTGTCTTTTTTTTGGTATCATTAATATACAATTACATGAGCAACATTGTGGTTATTAGAACCCCTCCTTCACCAAGTCCCCCCAACATACCCTATTACACTCACTGTCCATCAGTGTAGTAAGATGCTACAGAGTCACTACTTGTCTTCTCTGTGCTATACTGCCTTCCTCCACTTTTATTTTTGAGATTCCAAATACAGTGAATGGAAAAATGCCTTACATGGTTATACTGTGTATTTTAAAAGTTTGCATTAACAAATTAGTACAAAAAGATGTATATACCTTTACTGGGAAATATGTCAAAAATCTAAAATTAAAGCCTTTTGTGGACATGAGTCTTGGAAATGGCACCTCTGGTGTCCCCTAACCATCGTGGATCTTGACCAGGCCCGAGGCCAGGACAAGGTGGTTAAACAGAATGGAGGTTATGAACATCCCTATAGTGGGGATAAAATGACCTCTTAACATATTAAAATTTTATTCTCAAGGCTTTCACTAATAAGAAGCTGATGGGGCTATATGGGGACAAGAAGAAGGACAGCCCTCAATAGCTGCTTGCCAAGCTGGGTAAACCAATACACAGATTTTCTTAGAAATCTTGGGAGGTGTTGAAGGGGCCATTATTTGCATATAGTTAGTGATTGGAGAGCAGTTTGAAGTCCCATATCAGGGTTCTGCTGCCTCCATACGCACCCAGTAAGGTCATTATTATTTTGCCATCCATCTCAGCATAAAGCGGAAAGTGGTACCTGGCATTGAGCTGAGAGTCAACACATAGCAGGCCATTCCCTTCCCTTTAGTGATCTCACTGCTGTTGCCACCTCCAAAGTGCTCAAGCCATGTGGATGATTTAATTAAGAAGAAGGGGGAGGCAGTTGATCATGTGATCTGACGGGAAACTGGAAATTGACTCTTCATCTTTGCCCCTAATTATCTCCCCTATCCACCACCACAAAGTCCAAAATTCCTTTGAATTTTGAAGCTTTGGTCTCCAGAAAGACCAATGATTGTTCAATAGACTCAAGGAAGGCTTCAGATTAGACTTTGTAAGAATCTGCTTTAGAACATTGTTTCTCAAAATGTGTTTCACGAACCACTGGTGGTCTCCTAAGTGCTAAGTTTTAGTGAAAAAGAAAAATAGCAAGAAACTATTTTAAACCTGTATATCTCACACATTTTAAACTTGTGACTTTCACAGAATCCTGCTGTATCTTTAGTTATTGTGTTCTTTAAGGTTGTCCATGAACTCCAGAGACTGCAGTGGGCGCCTGTCTAACATGCAGGCAACAGGTGCTGTTTTCATATAATTTCCCTTTGTGTGTTATTGGTTATATTATATTTGCATTTCTGGGTTTGCTATTTTGTTGTATTATATTCCTAAATTTAAAAAATAGATGAATGGTTCAAAAAAAATTGAAAAATTATGAAAGTTGTGATTAAAATAATAAAATAATTGTTGCAATTTAGAATAATGTCATCTAAATCAATATTGAATATGGTTATAGTGTGCATTTAGGATAGAGTTGTAAAGGCTGGGATAAGTGATTGTGAGTCAAAAAAACTAAGATATATTGAAAAATCTAAGATATATAGAAAATATGATGCCATCAGAAAATTGGATTTTTTGGGTTCAGCTATTTGTTCCTAGGCTGTTGTCCATAAAGAAACTTTGTCAAATAATGGCACAGAGCTGTCAAACCTTTTGTGCAACTTTCAAACAAAGTATAATAATGTTTCAGACATCTTAGAAAAACTGCAACATATTATTTTCCCATCTAAAATTAATTTTATCATTAAATATAGAGAAGACAGCAAAATGACTCTCCACTTTTGCACATCTTTAACATTATTCATAAAAAAATTTTTGTTAAAAATCTGTTTCTCTTTGACTCCCTGTGGTCCTAGTTCTGTATTCTAGAACAATGATGTCCAAATTATAGCCCACCACCAATTTTTTAAATCATTAATCTAAAATTACAAAAAGAACATTATGTTTACTAGACTCTCACCATCACCAAGACCTCCTCACAAACCCCATTACAGTCACTGTCCATAAGCATAGTAAGATGCTGTGAACTCACTACTTGTCTTCTCTGTGTTGCACAGCCCTCCCTGTGTCCCCCATGCACTATACATGCTAATCGTAATGCCCTTTTTCTTTTTCCCTGCCCTTATGCCTCCCTTCCCATCCATCCTCCCCAGTCCCTTTCCCTTTGGTAACTGTTAGTCCATTCTTGGGTTCTGTGAGTCTGCTGCTGTTTTGTTCTTTCAGTTTTTGCTTTGTTCTTTTACTCCACATATGAGTGAAATCATTTGGTACTCTGCCTGGCTTATTTCACTGAGCATAATACCTTCTAGCTCCATCCATGTTGTTGTGAATGGCAGGATCTGTTTTTTTCTTATGGCTGAGTAATATTCCATTGTGTATATGTACTACCTCTTCTTTATCCATTCATCTACTGATGGACATTTAGGTTGCTTCCATTTCTTGGCTATTGTAAATAGTGCTGCAATAAACATATGTCTTTTTCAAACTGGGCTGCTGCATTCTTAGGGTAAATTCCTAGGAGTGGAATTCCTGGCTCAAATGGTATTTCTATTTTGAGCTTTCTGAGGAACCTTCATACTGCTTTCCACAATAGTTGAACTAATTTACATTCCCACCAGCAGTGTAGGAGGGTTCCCCTTTCTCCACAACCTCGCCAACATTTGTTGTTGTTTGTCTTTTGGGTAGCAGTGATCCTTACTGGTGTGAGGTAATATCTCATTGTGGTTTTAATTTGCATTTCTCTGATGATTAGCAATGTGGAGCATCTTTTCAGGTGTCTGTTGGCCATCTGAATTTCTTCTTTGGAGAAGTGTCTGTTCAGATCCTGTGCCCATTCTTTAATTGGATTATTTGCTTTTTGTTTGTTGAGGTGTGTGAGCTCTTTATATATTTTGTATGTCAACCCTTTATCAGATCTGTCATTTATGAATATATTCTCCCATACTGTAGGATGCCTTTTTGTTCTATTAGTGGTGTCCTTTGCTGTACAGAAGCTTTTCAGCTTGATATAGTCCCACTTGTTCATTTTTGCTTCTGTTTCCCTTGCCTGGGGAGATATGTTCATGAAGAAGTTGCTCATGTTTATGTCCAAGAGATTTTGCCTATGTTTTTTTCTAAGAGTTTTATGGTTTCATGACTTACATTCAGGTGTTTGATCCATTTCAAATTTACTTTTGTGTATGGGATTAGACAATAATCCAGTTTCCTTCTCTTCCATGTAGCTGTCCAGTTTTGCCAACAGCAACTGTTGAAGAGGTTATCATTTCCCCATTGTATGTCCATGACTCCTTTATCGTATATTAAATGACCATATATGTTTGGGTTAATATTTGGAGTCTATTCTGTTCCACTGGTCTGTGGCTCTGTTCTTGTGCCAGTACCAAATTGCCTTGATTACTGTGTGGCTTTGTAGTACAGCTTGAAGTAGGGAAGCAATATCAACACTTTATTCTTCCTTCTCAGGGTTGCTTTGGCTATTTGGGGTCTTTGGTGGTTCCATATGAATTTTAGAAATATTTGTTCAGTTCATTGAAGAATGCTGTTGGTATTTTGATAGGGATTGCATTGAATCTGCAGATTGCTTTAGGCAGGATGGCCATTTTGACAACATTAATTCTTTCTAGCCAAGAGCATGGGATGAGTTTCCATTTGCTAGTGTCCTCTTTAATTTCCCTTAAGATTGTTTCATAGTTTTCAGGGTATAGGTCTTTCACTTCCTTGGTTAGGTTTATTCCTAGGTATTATATTTTTTTTGATGCAATTGTGAATGGAATTGTTTTCCTGATTTCTCTTTCTGCTAGTTCATCATCAGTGTATAGGCAAGCAGCAGACTTCTGTGTATTAATTTTGTATCCTGCAACTTTGCTGAATTCACATATTAGTTCTAGTAGTTTTGGAGTGAACTCTTTAGGGTTTTTTATGTACAATATCATGTCATCTGCAAAGAGTGAGAGTTTGACTTCTTCTTTACCAATCTGGATTCCTTGCATTTCTTTGTTTTGTCTGATTGCCGTGGCTAGGACCTCCAGTACTATGTTAACAGTGGGGGAGAGTGGGCATCCCTGTCTTGTTCCTGATCTTAGAGAAAAAGCCTTCAGCTTCTCGCTGTTCAATATGATGTTAGCTGTGGGTTTATCATATATGGCCTTTATTATGTTGAGGTATTTGCCCTCTCTACCCATTTTGTTGAGAGTTTTTATTATGAATGGATGCTGAATTTTTTTGAATGCTTTCTCAGCGTCTATGGAAATGATCATGTGCTTCTTGTCCTTCTTTTGTTGATGTGGTGGATGATGTGGAAGGATTTTTGAAAGTTGTAACATCCTTGCATCCCTGAGATGAATCCCACTTGGTCATGGTACATGATCATCTTGATGTACTTTTGAATTTGGTTTGCTAATATTTTGTTGAGTATTTTTGCATTGATGTTCATCAGCCCACCACCAATTTTTATAAATAAAGTTGCATTGGAACACAGCCATGCTCATTTGTATACATATAGTCAATGGCTGCTTTCACTTCGTGAACGCAGAGTTGAGCAGATGTGACAGACACTGTATGGCCCACAAAACTGAAATATTTACTCTCCTGCCCTTTATAAGAAAAACTATGCCAGGGATGGCGGAAAAGACGGCAAGACAGAAACCCCTCCCCTCCACACACCAAGGAAGCACCTAAAGCAAATACAACTAACCCTGAAGATGACCTGAAGATGGCTAAACAGGCCATCTACACCTGGGGGAGAAGAGAAGACCTCACAGAGAAGGGTGAAGTGTCAGAGCTGTGATCGATCGGGACCCAAGCCCTTTCCCCATATCAGCTGATGAGTAGGAGGGAGAGGAACAGAGTGGGAAGCGGATAAGTGCTCAGGAACTCTCCACACCTGGCCCTGGAGATCTGCTCTGGGAACACGAGTCCACATTGCACTAGGCTTTGGTGGTTAATGGGACTGGATGCCAGGGAAAGTCACAGCACTCTGAGAGGCTGAGACTCCAGCTGCTTGTGGAGGACAGGCATGCTCAGGTGATCCCACTGAGACCCACCACAGAGGTGGCAGTTTGAAAGATTTATCAGCAGTGGGAAGGATGCCAGAGAGACGAGCATTAGATAGAGCTCTCTCTGGAGGAGAAAGGGCAGGTGGACCAAGCTTCCCCAGCCCTCCCTCACCCCAACTGGTCAGGTGCTTGTGGAAGCCCCAGATGCTCCATCCTCCTTGCTGGTGGCTCAGTCCTGAGATGCTTCCCTGCACACCCACCAGTCCATCCAGCACCCTTGGTGAAGCAGCAGTCAGACTTTGCTGCCTTTTCAGGCAGAGGGAGCCAACTCCAAATGCTCAGTCCTCCTTGCTGGTGGTCCAGCCCCATGCCATGCTCTACTGCACACCTGCCCATCCTACCCAGACAGCCCAGCAGCACCTCCATAGCTACAGGGCAGGTAAAGGGCAGGCCCCACCCACAATGATCCTAGCACTAGTGCCACTGCTTGGCTCACAAAGGGCCTCTGCTGACAGAGATCAGCCACTGCTGACAGCAGAAAGGCAGCTCCACCCATAGCCCACCAACAGCAAGTAGAGCTCCACCTCAAAGGAGAACCAGGCACTGGTGAGTAAAGAATCGAGCTTCTGGGCCCCACGGGACACCTTCTTCATAAAGCCATTGCTCTCTAATTCAGGAGCATAACAGATGTATCTAATACAAAGAAACACAGAAACACAGACAAAGGAGGCAGAGGAACATGTTCCAAACAAAAGTACAGGGTAAGACACCAGAAAGAGGGCTAAATGAAACAGAGATCACCAATCTTCTTGATAAAGATTTCAAAGTAACAGTCATAAATATGCTCACTGATCTTCAGAAAAGTGTTGATGATCTCAGGGAGGACTTCAACAAGAGACAGTAGAGTTGAAAAAGGGCCACTCAGAACTGAATAATACAGTTAACTGAAATGAAAAATACAATGGAGGGAATGATTAATAGATTGCTGTAAGTAGAGGAGACAAAGAGATGGAAATCAGAAAATAGGAAAACAATGCAGCCGAGGAACAGAGAGAAAAAAGAATCTCTAGAAACAAGAGGATGTTAAGAGAGCTATATAACAGCTCCAAATGAAAAAATATTTTGCATAATAGGGTCCCAGAAGGAGAAGAGAGAGACAAAGGAGTAGAAAGTCCCTTTGAAGAAATAGTTGCTGAAAACTTCCCCAACCTGGGGAGGGACATAGACACCCAGATCCTGGAAGTACAGAAAGCCCCTAACAAAAGGAACCCAAGGAAGACAACACGAAGGCCTAACAATTAAAATGACAAAGATTAAGGATAAAGAGAGGGTGTTGAAAGCAGCTCGAAAGAGGTAAAAAAATTACTTTTAAGGGAAACTCCATCGAGGTCTCAGCAGACTTCTCAGCAGAAACTTTACAGACCAGAAGGGAGTGGCATGAAATACTTAATGTATTGAAACAAAAGGATTTTCAACCAGGAATCCTCTCCTCAACAAGGATATCATTTCAGAATTAAAGGTGAGATTAAAAGTTTCCCAGATAAATGAAAGTTAAAGGAATTCACCACCACTAAGCCAGCCTTACAGGATATGTTAACGGAACTTCTGCAGATGGAACTGTTCTTAAGCCTAAATAGATTTCACCAGTGAAAGTAAACACACAGTAAAGGTAGTAGACCAATTACATACCAAGCAAGTATGAAATTAAACAAAAATAGTAAAACAACTATACACCAAATCAGTCAAGGGATACACAAAAAAATTCAGATTATGACATCTAATACATAAAGTGTGGAGAAAGAAGAAGAAGAAGAAAAAACATACTTTCAGATTGTGTTTGAAATAGAGTGACCATCAAGATAATATAGACTACTCTATATCCAGGAAACTATTCATGAACCTTATAGTAACCACAAACCTAAAGCTATAATAGATACACAAAAATTAAGAAAAAGCAATCCAATCACAATACTAAAGAGAACCATCAAAGCACAAGAGTATAAGAGAGGAAGAAAGGAATAGAGAAGAACTACAAAAACAACCAGAAAACTGAAAATAAATTGGCAATAAGTATACATCTATCAATAACTACCTTACATGTAAATGGATTGAATGTACCAATCAAAAGACACAGGGTAGCAGAACTGATCAAGGAGATCCATCTATATGCTGCCTAGAAGAGACTCATTTCAGACCCAACGACAGACACAGACTGAAAATGAATGGATAGAAAAAGATACTTCATGCAAATAATAGGGAGAAATAAGCAGGAGTAGCAGTACTTATAGCAGACAAAACAGACTTCAAAACAAAGAAAGTAACAAGAGACAAAGGAGGACATGACATAATGATAAAGGAATCAGTCCAACAAGAGGATAATATAACAATTATAAATATCTATGCACCCAACTTGGGAGCACCTAGATATGTAAAACAGATAGTAACAGAACTAAGGGAGAAATAGGCAGCAGCTCAATCATATTTAGGAAAGCTTAATACACCACTTACACCAATGGACAGATCATCTAGACAGAAAATAAGGAACCAGAGGCACTGAATGACACATTAGACCAGATGGACTTAACAGATATATACAGAATGTTCCACCCAAAAGCAGCAGGATACACATTTTTCTCAAGTGCACAGGGAATGTTTGCCAGAATAGGTCACATCCTAGGCCACAAAGAGAGCCCCATAATTTCAAAAAGACTGAAATTGTATTAAGCAACTTCTTACACCGCAATGGAATGAAACCAGAAATAAAGCACATGAAGATAACAAAGGAACCCCAAACACATGGAAGCTAAACAACATGCTTCTAAATAATCAATGAATCAATGAACAAATCAAAGTAGAAACCAAACAATATGTGGAGACAAATTAAAACAAAAACACAACAGTTCAAATTTTGTAGGATGCCACAAAGGAAGTTCTAAGAGGGAACCACTGAGAACACATCAGTACAGGCCTAACTCAAGAAACAAGAACAATCTCAAATAAACAGCCTAAACTCACAACTAAAGAAACTACAAAAAGAAGAACAAATGAAACCCAAGGTTAATAGAAGGAGAGACATAATAAGATCATAGCAGAAGTAATTAAATAGAGAGAAAAACAATAAAAAAAATAACAAAACCAAGAGCTGGTTCTTTGAGAAGATAAACAAAACATCAGACCCCCAGGCAGACTCATCTAAGCAAATAAAAAGCTAGAGGGCACAATAAACAAAATCAGAAACAAAAAAGGAATAATCAGGCCTGACACCACAGAAATACAAAGAATTATTAGAGAATTCAATGAAAAATTATATGCCAATAAATTGGGCAACCTAGAAGAAATGGAAAAATTCCTAGAAAAGTACAAGCTTCCAACACTGACCCAGGAAGAAACAGAAAACCTGAACAGACCAATTACCAGTAACAAAATCGAATTGGTAATCAAAAACTCCAACAAACAAAAGCCGGAACTGGATGGCTTCATAGCTAATTTTACCAAACATTTAAGAGGAGCTATTCCAAAATGTAGTTGAAGTATTCCAAAATGTAGAAGAAGAGGGAATACTTCCAAACTCATTCTGTGAGGCGAGCATCACTCTGATACCAAAACCAAACACACTACAAAAAAGAAAATTATGGACCAATATACCTGATGAATATAAATGCAAAAATCCTCAAGAATTAGCAACTGAATTCAAAAATACATCAAAAGGACCATCCATCACAACCACATGGGATTTATTCCAGGGACGGAAGGATGGCAATAATACTCATTAGTCAATCAATGTGACACACCACATTAACCAAAGGAAGGATAAAAACCACATGATCATCTCAATAGCTGCTGAAAAGGCACTTGACAAAATTCAACATCCACTTACGATAAAAACTCTCAACAAAATGGGTATAGAGGGAATGTACCTCAGCATAATAAAGGCCATATATGACAAACCTAGAGCTAACATCATTCTCAATGGCAAAAAGCTGAAAGCTTTTCCTCTAAGACCAGGAAAAAGACAATGATGCCCATTCACTTCACTTTTATTCAACATAGTACTGGAAGTCCTAGCCATGGCAACCAGGCAAGATGAAGAGATAAATGGCATCCAAACTGGCAAGGAAGAAGTAAAACTGTCACTGTTTTCAGATGGCATAATGTTATATACACAGAAAACCCTAAAGGCTCCACCAAAAACTATTAGAACTAATGACTGGATTAAGTAAAATCTCGATTTAACAACCTTAATGTAAGTCCCCAAATCATAAAACTCCTAGGAAAAAATATAGGGAAGTATCTCTTGAACAGTTGCATTAGAATTTTTTTTTCCAGATGTCACTCCAGGCAAGTGAAATAAAAGCAAAAATAAGTGGTACTACCTTAATTTGAAAAGCTTTTGCATCAACAAAACAAGAAGACACCCTGTTGAATGAGAGAATATATTTGCAAATAACATATATAACATGGGACTAGTATCCAAAACCTATAAAAAACACAGAGAGCAACAGCAAGAACAAAAGAAAAGAAAAACCCCAAGTAATCTGATGAAAAAATGGGCAGAAGACCTGGACAGACATTTTTCTAAAAAGACATACAGATGGCTAACAGACACATGAAAAGATTCTCAACATCATTAATCACCAGAGAAATGCAAATCAAAACCACCATGAGATATCACCTCATACCAGTTATAATGGCCAGTATAAAAAAGACACAATATAACAAATATTGGTGTGGATGTGCTGAGAAAAGGGAACTGTCATGCATTGTTGATGGGAATGTAAATTAGTGTAGCCTCTATGATAAGCAGTATGGAGTTTCCTTAAAAAACAGAAAATAGAAATTCCATATGACCCAGTAATTCCACTTCTAGTAATGTATTGAAAGAAAACAAAATCCCTGATTCGAAGGTATGGAAGCAATCACAGTGTCCATCAATAGATGAATAGATAAAGAAGAAGTGGTACAGATACACAATGGAATATTACTTAGATGTAAAAAACGAAAGAAATTCTATTATTTGTGAGAAGATGGATAGACTGAGAGGGTATTACGCTGAGTGAAATAAGCCAGGTGGAGAAAGACAAATACCATATGATTTCACTTATATGTAGAATCTAAAAACAACTAAAACAAAATGAACAAAACAGCAAAAGACTCATAGACACTGAGAAATGACTGGTGGTTACCAAGGGGTTAGGGTTGGTGGGTGACATAGGTGAAGGACATAAAGAGGCACAAAATCTCAATCATAATACAAATTTGTGATGGAGTTGAAGGCACAGCAAAGAGAATATAGTCAATAGTTCTATAACATCTTTCTATGTTGACAGTAACTACACTAGTTGGGATGAACATTTAATAATGTATATAACTGTCAAATCACTATGCTGTATACTTGACATCAATATAATATTGTATATCAATTATGCTTCAAAAAAATTTTAAAGAAGTCATATATACATACAGTAACATATTAGTCAGCCACAAAAAAGAATGAAATTGTAACAACATGGAGGAACCTACAGTGTATTATACTATGTGAAATAAGTTGGACAAAGACAAAAACCATACTATTTCACTTACATGTGGAATATAAAAAAATTAAACATGAACAATACAACAAAGCATAAATAAGATTCATAAATATAAAAAGCTAGTAGTTACTATAGGGAAGGCAGATGAAGGTTGAGTAGAATAGATGAAGGGACTCAATAGGTACAAACTTCCAACTATATAATAAATATGTCACTGGGATGAAAAGCACAGCATAGAGAATATAGTCAATAATATTGTGTATCATTGTATGGCATCACATTCTACACTTACTGTAGTGAGAATTTTGTAATGTACATAATTGTCAATTCACTATGTTGTACACTGAAAAGCAATCTGATATTATACATTAACTACACTTCAAAAAAAGGAAATGTGAGAGAATAAGCATGCCAAATATACAATCCTTTGATTATTGTCATCTGCTATAGCTAAATGAAAGTTAAAGAAAGTGCTGGCTTAGGACATGATGCTAAAGCAAGATTTGGGTAAGTCTGAGCTTTGGCCAGTAGCCTCAAAGCCACCCACCTTGGGAAAAACTATGCAGGTGTTAGTGGGGAGTTCCATTGGGAGTCACAGGGAAGTCAGAGTACCAGGTGAGGAAGGAATTCATTAAAGTTAGGGAATAACAGAATAGAATAAAGGAAGCTCATTGAACAGCTACTCAGCGTGGGGCACAACTGCTGCTAACACCTCAAGCCAGTGTCACCTGGCATCCAGCGATTGATTGGATCTGCACAGGGTGGGAACTAAGTCTCTACCACCCCAGGTTTTGGGGGACTTGAAGAGCACTAGATGGAGTGAGATTAAGTTCTGTGAACTTCCTATAGGTAAAGAAGGGAGACTTTCAGGCAGGTTACTAAAAAGCATGACTGTAAACTGCAGTTCCCCATCACCTAGGTGACAGTAATTTGCAGGCCCAGATCTGAGCTCTCAGCAGCCCCTCCCTACTTGTCTGAGATAGGACAGAGAGTGAAGGTTTAAGCCGAAATCCTGAGGATTAGAATGACAAAGCAAAGTAATAAAACACCACTGGAAAGGCGCAGAGACAATGCGTTTAAGTGAGAAGTTTATTTAAGGCAAAAAGGAGCACACTTGGGGAAAGGGGAGTGTAGGCTGCCCCAGAGAAGAGGCACTTCTAAAGCTTAAAAGGTTAAGAGGCACCTCTAAAGGTTGGGAAAAGGTTAAGATTAAAAGGTTACTTAGAAAGTGCGGGTGACTGAGAGAGGAATGCCCTGATAGGTTGGGGGATCCCCCTTTTAAGGATTTTTCAGAAATGTGACCATGGGCTTGGGGTGGAGACTTGTTAATGGTCTTTAAATATTTGGAATTAATTTAACAAAAAATTTACTGCTCTGGTTTCTTCCTGAGATAATCAGCTTCTGGGTCTGGGAGCATATCAAACAAGACTGCCTGCCCAGCCCCTAAGGTGGACTGAGTTACTGTTTTTTTGCTGAAGAGTAAGTTAAGAAGCTTACTTCTTAACTTCCTGGGTGTTAAAATGCAATTTTTAAGATGGAATCCTTCCTGCCTTTTACTATGTTGTTGACAGCTAGGCCTGTGTGTGCTAACTTAGTTGCCTAGGTAGCAAACTACTTGATTAGGGCTGGAGGAGAAAAAAAACAACATATATAGGTAAAGTTAAAAAATAAGCTGATGCTGCATGATTAACACAATAATGACATGAGCTATTCTGAGATACCCTCCTTTATCTGGGGAATATTCAAACATTCCAGGCCAAGCTGCTCCTGGTTTTTGAGCTTTAACTGATTAACTCTGGGTTTTTTAGTGGGCTTTCCTAGCCTTATTTTCTTTCCACCCTGCTCATATCTATTTTCCTGCCTAGTACAGGGACAACAGAAAGTACCTCTAAGATCTCTGGTCACCAAGAAAGGTAGTCAATGTGGAGGAAGGACAAAACCAAGAAACCATTAAACCAGGGGTAATAGTAGAGGAGTTGTTTGATTTTGTTGATTGGTATTATCAGTTTCCTGAGGGAACATTCACTAAAATTGATTATGACAGTAATTAGTTTGGTGTCTAACTTTGTTTCTGAATGCTTCAGAGATAAAGAGCATGTTTGGGTTGGTACTACTCTTCCACTACTCACCATGGAACATTCACTGATGGCTATAAGTGATCCAGACACAGAGAAAGTTACTCTTGATGGAACAGCCAGCCTGGTGGACAGCATAAAGGCCATGGTAAGGTCTCCTTACTCTGAGAAGGAGGACTGTCCATCACCCCCTTTGCATGCCAAGGAGACACCCAGATGAAGCTGCAGAGATGCTTATATGCAAGCTATGTAATTATGGCTTTCTAATGACTGAGATAGCTACTTTATGAATATGCCTATTACCCAGATGACTGAGATGGTCATGGCTGTAACTCCAAGGGGAAAATCCTGGGGCAAAATGCCTTTGAAACCAAAATCAGTCAAAGGGAGAAATACAGTTTAAAAACTGTTGATTGCTTACAAACGGAAGTCCAGGGCCATCTCTTTCCTGCTCGGGCAGAAGCAAGCCAGGACTTCCCCCTAACATCTCAGGTTCAGATAAGCCCTTAGTTGCCCAGATAATACTCTTTGATATGGAGATGAACTTCTCCCACCCCTGAGAAATGCCTGTTGATATGCATATGTACTAAATCCAGGCCAGATATTCTGGAAATACTATAATTTTACCCACAGGTCACCCATCCAGAAATCTCACCTTACGATCTACTCATTCTCCCTCTTCTGCAATGGTCCCTGGGCAAGAAAACTGGAGCATTGCGACCAGACCAATGACATACAATAGCAACAGAAAGAAAATCATGATAATCATCAAGCTGGAGGAATCAGCTAGACTCAGTCTTATGAAGATTAAGTCCGAAGCTTGTTGATACCATAGGCAGGAAGTAGCTGAAGAGGTAGGGGGTTCAGAGTAATCATCATGCAGCACTTGCAGCTAGCTGGCATATTCAAGCCACAAGGACTGTAGAAGAAAATAACCTTAAGGGAGATGAGATACATGTTTTAATGATACCAGAATAGACAAATCTTGTCCATCAGGTAGGGTCCATGCAAGAGAGTGGTCCTGTGATAAAACAGTGGCAGGAATGGGACCTTGTCCTGTGCCGGAGTCCAGCTCCAGCGGAGGGGTTGTGAAGCCCGAAAGGATGAGACGGAGTTTGTGCATGGACAGAGTCAGATGGAGGTGGTCTCTTGACAAAGGGCCGATGACAGCTTTATTTATACCATTTTGCACAAGGATATGATTATTTTTTATTTGTTCTTTTGATTAACAAGCATAGGTAAGCTTTTACTTTCTATTTCCTTCTAATCTATACATGGTTAGCCAAGTGTTAGGTGATTTTTTTCTGTTCCTTGACCTAAACTTTTCTCAGCAACATGGACTTTATCGTGTTTCTTGTTTCTATGCAAAGCGATTTCTAAGTAATGCATGTGACCACAGAAACGTGCAGCATGTAGCAGTGACTATGGAGTCTATCAGCTCAGGGTGAAATACAGGTCACTCACTACTACAGTTACCTAGGCAGGTATCATCACCTATATTTCTAATGCAATGGGTACATTTTATCTCCTCATAATATTTATTCTATCATAGGTAGATGCAAGATAAAGATAGAATGCATGATTTAGTGCTGTAAGAAGGCAAGTGTAGATGATCAGGTATGTGCCTATAGACTAGGTATTAATTCAAGCCAGACAAAGGCAACAAAACATCCATGGGTGTAGACAATTTCTCTCAAAACTGGGGGGATGAGGTTCTAAGCCTCACCTCTGTTGGCCCCCATTTTCTCACCTGATGGCCCCCCTGCGACTGTGCCTCTCTTAGGTTGTTCCTCCCATGAGGAATCTTACCTGTCTCTGGCTAACCAGCCATTTTCCGGGGCCATACAGGGAGATGTAAAGCTGGTAAGTAAGAGAGAAGCAATATTCTTTGAAAATGTTCGCTTTTTACTTTGCAGATTTATGCCCCATGTCTTCTATGCCCAGCACTTGTCTTGAGGTATTTTTATCACTTGGAAGAATTATGGTACTTGGTAATTTCATGTATGAGGCACAAATTCTAGTAAAGGGCTGTAATTAGGAAGGTAGAAGAAAAATTATAGAAATACAGAGGGAAGAAAACATGAGAAGATTAAGTGTCAGACAGGGTTATTCTATTCAGTATTCCCCTATAACTCTATTTCTCTAATTTTCCTATAAAACTCTTTATCACTAATTTCACTAGCATTACAAAAAAGGGGGGCATTCCCACTTAGGTGAAGATGGGGTAGTCAATGTTTGACTAGTTACCTGCAGGTTGTGGTATTCTATGCCAAGATTGCCATCTGGCCTCTGCATGTTCTATTCTTCAGGACCACTGTCCTGAAAAGCTTCTGGGAAGTTTATGTTCTCCTCCTTTCCGTGCTGCTTAGCAAAGGTTAGCTTAGCCCTTGGCAACAATGCAAGCAAAAAGAAAGCCAATAGTATAATGAAGAATAACAAAATCAAGGTGGGTAATAGGGGGACCCAGCTGCAAAGGCCCCTGCTTTGTGGGGGTCTTCCTCCAGCCTGAGCTTTGCTACACAGCTTGAGTAGCATGGCTCCCAGCAGTCCTGGTCTAGTATACCAGACTTTCACCCCTCTCCCTGTGGGAATTACAGATGGGTCAACATATATGGCTAAGGGAGGTACATGCACTGGCCATAAAGATAAAACAAAACTTCCCCATAAGATGCTCTTACCTCCTGGATGTTTTGGGTACACTACTGTGATCTTTGGGGGCCACTCTGCTGTTACTCCAGCAATACAGATGAGGCCAGCTTCCAGGCCTTTTCCCCAAGGTGCTAGAAGGGCCAGCCATCACTGGTCCATGTGTCAAAACATACAGGGCCACATCCATTCAATACTGTCTCCAGGGTTTATTGCAGTTGGGGCTGGCAACGGGATGTTGTTCTGCTGGCCATATCCTGGCTTCAATAACTCTTCTTTGGTTTGCACATACAGTTGTCTAAGAGAGGCAGCAAGGTGTGTGAGCATATCCACAGGGCTCAAATCTCCTTTACGTGGTTTCTCATTCAAATGCCACAGCACTGTCCATAGACGAACTGACCAGCCCCATAGACTATTGGTGTCCAACTTCAACAAACCATTGTATCTCTCTATCATGCCTGCCCCACTAGGATTATATGGTACATGAAATTTCCACTTTATTCCTAATTGTGGCACCCATTCTTGTAACACATGTCCAGCAAAGTGGTTGCCTTGATCACTCTCAATCACCTGCAGCTGACCATAGGCTACAAAGAGACACTCTAGGCCCCTCTTGGTGGTTTTCCAATCTGCACAATGTGCAGGAGAAGTGACCAATAGTCCAGTAGCTGTGTCCACACAAGTCATAGCACACTGATATTCTTCTGATATGGGCAGAGACCCAAAATAGTCTATTTACCACCTGACAAGGGGTATCAGCCCCCTTACTATTGTCCCGTGTTGCTGTGGGAACACACAAGGCACTCCTTCTGGGATCTGCTGACTTTTTCAAAGGTCAATGGCAAGCCCCACCTATGGGCTACAGCCTACATTACCTTTTGCCCCACATGCAACAAATGCTGGTGTAGCCATTGGGCCACATCAGAGGCAGGCTTTCCTTCTAGCCAGTGCACCTGGGCCCATGTGAATGCTCATCATTACCTGGGGATACCAAAGGCAAATGGCCAGTCACATAATATACTGTAACAGTCTTAGTCTTACCAGAGGCCCATAGGTTTTGCCACAACTCTTGCCACCAAAGGGATCAGTCACCAATCATCCAGCTGGCATGGTACCATGTCAGTAACCACAGGGTCAAGCCCTGATAGACAGCCCAGCTGTCAGTGCAGATAACTATGGGGGAAGGCTCCTGGGTGATCATGAGCCATACTGCCCACAACTTGGCCCATTGACTGCTCTTCCCCTTTCCACCCTCCATCCATATTGTCTCAGTCTTAGGATGGAAAGCCACAGCCCTACACGTTAGGGGCTGCCCATGACTGGAGCTGTCTGTATACCAAGCATCTTCAGGTATAGGAGCTTTCCCCTCCTGATAAGGACTCTCAGCTACCAATGGCTCAAAAGCAAGTTCTTCCTGCTTTCCACTGGCCCCAGAAAGCATTGGAGTTCTCCACTTAAAGGACTAGTAGAGAGGGTGCTGTGCTCCTGTAAATATGCACCCCATTTGGCCAGTGTAGGTATCTGTGCCATGCCACTCCATGGCCTTTGGGTCCAGTCTCACACTCACCCCACAATGGGATAGGTTGTTATTACCTTGGTTGGAGCTGTTCTGGCAAAGGGCTCTGTAGGCAGCAAGGCATGGTACACAGCAGCCAGTTGCTTCACTATCAAGGTGTACCAGACCTCTGCTCCTTTCCATAGTTGTGACCAGAATCCAGTAGGTTGGCATGTCCATTCAAGCTGCTGCCAAGGACCCCATCCATAACCATCTTCAGTTACATGAACATCTAGTTCACAGGGCCTGATGAGTCCATTACATTCAAGGCCTATATGGCCTTGACTGCCTGCTTGGCAGCAGTAACAGCAGCTGCACATGTCTCAGCCCAGTCCCACCTGATGCCCTTTCATACCAACCTGTATAAGGGCTTCAGAATTTGTACCAAGTGCAGGATAAACACTCTCCAGTATCCCCAAAGACCCAAAACTCTTATAATACTGCCACAGTGGTAGGGGTGTGGAAAGCCTGGACCTTGTCTATGACTGCTTCAGGAACAACTTTAGTTTTACCCAACCAGACAACCCCCAAGAATTTTACAGACAACCAGGTCCCTGAACCTTGGTGCTATTTACAGCCCATCCTTTTTCCTGTAGATGTTGTAACAGTCTAGGAACTGCCCCTTTCTAAATATGAAAGAGAATCAGATGTAAGCATAATATCATCAATGTAGTGATACAACTGCACCATTTGTGGTTTCTTCCATGTGGCCAAGTCCTGGGCTACAAGTTCATGACAGACGGTGGAACTGTGGAGGTATCCCTGAGGAAGGACAGTGAATGTCCACTGTCGGCCTTCCTATGTGAAGACAAACTGTTCCTGTGCTATGTCAGTAGAGAAGAAAACATTAACAAGGTCTACTACATAATGATATGTTCCCAGCTCATGGCTGAGGGTGTTGAGAATGTCTGCGATAGAGGGGACAGCAGCATGCAAAGGGGGTGTGACTTTATTCAATTCCCTGTAGTGCACGGTCATATACCAGGAGCTGTTTGGCCTTTTCACCGGCCACACTGGGGAATTAAAAGGATTATGAGTGGGCTTTAGGATGCCCACCCTCCCCAGCTCCTTTAGAGTTTTTTCCAATTTCCTTGTGCCCCCCATGCAATTTATACTGCTTGGTATTTGTCATCTGCCGAGGTACAGGCAGAGCTACAGGTGGGTGCTCAGCATATCCCCTCAGAACTGCCTTTACCACATCTACCCTCAGTTTGAACTCACCTGCTATGTTCTGTAACCACAGGCCCTACAGGATATCTACCCCCAAAATATATTCAGTGATGGGAAAAATGTACATGGTATACTCCTTTGGGGGTAAATGCCATATCCCCAATGGGATTCAGGCTTTATTCACTCTGATTGCCTTACTCCCATAGCCATCTATCACAGCAGGGGTCCCAGGAAAACACTCAGGGTTGCCATGAATCAGAGAACACTCAGCTCCTGTGTCCACCAGCACCAAGACACATTGTACATTCACAGGGGACTGATGAATTGCTAATTCTACATGTGGCCTCTGTTCCCTACCTGTCCCCCATGCTGGAGACTTTGATCCCCCTCTCCCCAGTTGAACTGCAATGCCCAATCATCCTCCTGTGGGGGTGAGGGCTCAGGCGAATCCTGAGTACTGTCTCCCATGAAGTTTTGCAGGGACACAGCCAGGTATGAGGCCTTGGCTCTGGTTTCTGTGTCCTGGACCTCAGTGGCTGGAACTGCTGCTCTGGCTTTAATTGGTGCCACAGTTCTAACAATATTCTATTGGGCTTCTCATGGAGTTTTTCTTTCACTACCCTGGCCTTTTTACCAAATCAACCCACATCTGGGTCCTTGAGGCCTTCACAGGGAGGTTTGCACTTCTCCTTTCAGTCGTGATCTGTACTTCCCTCCGTGCTCTTATGTTTTCAACCTCCCCCAGATCTGCTAAAGTATGAGTAGCCTCCCTATGGGTTGCCCTAGGTGGGGGGCAAGAGTATTCACTAGGGACCCGAAGGGAGATGTGGGAGCTGTATGCACCGTCAGATTTCTTATTCCTATAGTGAACACCTCCTCATCTGGGCCCTGGGGGTCCATATTATAGATGATATTTTTCATACCCAATTACTGCAGTACCTGTTGGAGCTCTGCATACATTTTCCAACCACTGGGTAAATATGGTAAATCACCCCAATTAGGCCAAACTACCCTGATGGAAGCTGTCAGCCATTCCAGGAGTGTCTGAATCCAAGGCGTGATGGGCATTTTGCAACTGCTGCCGGAGGGAAGGTTGAGTTGTCATGGAAGCCATTCTACTCATCTCAGTACCAGTCATAACAATGGTTTCCATCCCCGTATACCAGAGATGTAAAAGCCATGTAGATAGAGATTACGATGGCCTCTGCCTATACCAGATGCTCATCCTGGACATAGGGGCAGAGCATGGAATGCTCCACAACCTGGAGAGCCCACAGTTGTTTCATTTTTATTTTCTTAATAACAGCTGAGCGGGTCTTTAAAACAGAAGATGGTACCTCTGGCAGTAGCCTGGGTAGCACATCTGCCAATGGCCCTGCCTCCTCTTCTTCTCCCTCGGGCTCAACGTCTCCTCCTCCAACATGGGTTTTCCTCCTGCCTCCCCCTTGCCACTAAGGAGTCTTCTAGGAGTGTGACCTGTCTTTTCAGTAAGCGTCTCTCTTCTTTAATAGTATCCCATAGGTAATTGACCAACCCCTCCAAGCGATGTTGAAGCGTGTTATCTCTCCCGCCTAAGTCCCTCTCTCTCCTGTATAACATTTTCCACTATATTGATGAAAAGAGAACTTACAATGCCAGTGCTACAGGACCCTCTAAGGTCTCCAAGCAGTCTGCCAACTCACTGAGGGCTAATTCTGCAGCTTCTGGTGTTTCCACCCTTCCCCAGTTCTGGGGAAGGCCACACCCCTCTAGGAGATACTTTACCCTAGACCAATTCCCCACTAGGGGTTCTCAAATTGGAAGCCCCACAGCTGGGGAGATAATAACAGGTGAGGGGGCAGTCTCTGCCGCTGCATCCACTGGGGCCTCACCACCATCCACAGGAGCAGCTCTTCCAAAGGTCACACCCACTATGACAGATTTTGGGTTCAGAGGAATCCTGTCCACTGCTGCCAGATGTAAGTCCAGGGAAAGGAAATCCTGGGGCAAAGTACCTCTAGAATGAAATCAGTCAAAGGGAGAAATAAAGTTTAAAACCCATTGATTGCTTACAAACTGCAGTTCAGTGCTATCTCCCCTGCTCTGTAAGAAGCAAGCAAGCAAGCAAGCCCCTCCCCTTAACCTCTCAGGCTCAGACACGCCCTCAGGTGCCCAGGTAATTACCCACTGTCATGGAGATGAACTTCTATCCATCCCTGAAGATACGCAAATGCACCAAAGCCAGGCGAGTTATTCTGGAAATGTTACAATTTTACCCACACCCCTTTTAAGGATTTTTCAGGAACGTGACAAAGGGCTAGGGGTGTGGACTTGTTAAATGGTCTCAAGTACCTTTGATGAGACATTAAGTTTCTTATCAGTACTCTAGGTAATTCTGCAAAGTTCTGCAAAAACACAAGAAATTTACTGCTTTGGTCCCCTCCCAGGATAGCAGCTTCCTGGTTTGGGAGCATATCAATGAAGACTGTCTACCCTTCCTCCAAGGTGGGCAGAGTTATTTGTTCTTTCCTAAAGAGTATGTTAAGAATCTCTCTTTTAAAACTTCCTGGGTTTTTTCAAAATGCAATTTTGACTTTAAGGTGAGATCTCCCTGTCTATATAATGCTGTTTATAGGTGGGCCTCTTAGCAGGCTAGAGTAAATCTTAAAATGATCTAATTGACACAATGAAGACATGGGCTGTGCTCAGATACTTCTCTTTATCTGGGGAATATTCAAACATACAAGGCCAAGTTGCTCTTGACATTTTTTTTTCATACACTATTTTTATTTTGGTATCATTAATCTACAATTACATGAGGAACATTATGTTTACTAGACTCCCTCCTTCAAGAAGTCCCCCCCATATACTCCATTACAGTCACTGTCCATCAGTGTAGTAAGATGTTATAGAATCACTACTTGTCTTCTCTGTGTTGTAGAACCTTCCCCATGCCACCCCTACATTATGTCTGCTAATAGTAATCCCTCCCCCCCTTTTTACCCCTTATCCCTCTATTCCCACCCATTCTTCCCAGTCCTTTTCCCTTTGGTAACTGTTAGTCCATTCTTGAGATCTGTAAGACTGCTGCTGTTTTGTTCCTTCAGTTTTAGCTTTGTTCTTATAATCCACAGATGAGTGAAATCATCTGATACTTATCCTTTTCCAGCTGGTTTATTTCACTGAGCATAGCTCCATCCAGGTTGTTGCAAATGGTAGGATTTGTTTTCTTCTTATGGCTGAATAATATTCCATTGTGTATATGTACCACATCTTCTTTATCCATTCATCTACTGATGGACACTTAGGTTGCTTACATTTCTTGGCTATTGTAAATATTGCTGTGATAAACATAGGGGTGCATCTGTCTTTTTCAAACTGGGCTGCTGCATTCTTAGGGTAAGTTCCTAGGAGTGGACTTCCTGGCTCAGGAATTTCTATTTTGAGTTTCCTGAGGAACCTCCATACTGCTTTCCACAATAGTTGAAGTAATTTACATTACCACCAGCAGTGTAGGAGGGTTCCCCTTTCTCCACAACCTCGCCAACATTTGTTGTTGTTTGTCTTTTGGGTGGCAGTGATCCTTACTGGTGTGAGGTGATTTCTCATTCTGGTTTTAATTTGCATTTCTCTGATGATTAGCAATGTGGAGCATCTTTTCAGGTGTCTGTTGGCCATCTGAATTTCTTCTTTGGAGAAGTGTCTGTTCAGATCCTGTGCCCATTCTTTAATTGGATTATTTGCTTTTTGTTTGTTGAGGTGTGTGAACTCTTTATATATTTTGTATGTCAACCATTTATCAGATCTGTCATTTATGAATATGTTCTCCCATACTGTAGGATGCCTTTTTGTTCTATTAGTGGTGTCCTTTGCCGTACAGAAGCTTTTCAGCTTGATATAGTCCCACTTGTTCATTTTTGCTTCTGTTTCCCTTGCCTGGGGAGATATGTTCATGAAGAAGTTGCTCATGTTTATGTCCAAGAGATTTTTGCCTATGTTTTTTTCTAAGAGTTTTATGGTTTCATGACTTACATTCAGGTATTTGATCCATTTCTAATTTACTTTTGTGTATGGAATTAGACAATAATCCAGTTTCCTTCTCTTCCATGTAGCTGTTCAGTTTTGCCAACAGCAGCTGTTGAAGAGGCTGTCATTTGCCCATTGTATGTCCATAGCTCCTTTATTGTATATTAATTGGCCATATATGTTTGGGTTAATATCTGGACTCTCTATTTTGTTCCACTTTTCTGTGGGTCTGTTCTTATGCCAGTACCAAATTACCTGGATTACTGTGGCTTTGTAGTACAGCTTGAAGTTGGGGAGTGAGATCCCCCCTGCTTTATTCTTCCTTCTCAGGATTGCTTTGGCTATTCGGGGTCTTTGGTGGTTCCATATGAATTTTAGAACTATTTGTTCCAGTTTGTTGAAGAATGCTGTTGGTATTTTGATAGGGATTTCATTGAATCTGTAGATTGTTTAGGCAGGGTGGCCATTTTGACAATATTAATTCTTCCTAGCCAAGAGCATGGGATGAGTTTCCATTTGCTAGTGTCCTCTTTAATTTCCCTTAAGATTGTTTCATAGTTTTCAGGGTATAGGTCTTTCACTTCCTTGGTTAGATTTATTCCTAGGTATTTTATTCTTTTTGGTGTGATTGTGAATGGAATTGTTTTCCTTATTTCTCTTTCTGCTAGTTCATTGCTAGTGTATAGGAGTGTCACAGATTTCTGTGTATTAATTTTGTATCTTGCAACTTTGCTGAATTCAGATATTAGTTCTAGTAGTTTTGGAGTGAGGTCTTTAGGGTTTTTTATGTACAATATCATGTCATGTGCAAAGAGTGACAGTTTGACTTCTTCTTTACCAATATGGACTTCTTCTTTACCAATATGGATTCCTTGTATTTCTTTGTTTTGTCTGATTGCTGTGGTGGCTAGAATCTCCAGTACTATTTTGATTAACAATGGGGAGAGTGGGCATCCCTGTCTTGTTCCCTATCTTAGAGGAAAAGCTTTCAGCTTCTCGCTGTTAAGTATGATGTTGGCTGTGGGTTTGTCAAATATGGCCTTTATTATGTTGAGATACTTGCCCTCTATACCCATTTTCTTGAGAGATTTTATCATGAATGGATGTTGAATTTTATCAAATGCTTTGTCAGTGTCTATGGAGATGATCATTTGGTTTTTGTCCTTTTTGGTGTTGTGGTGGATGATGTTGATGGATTTTCGAATGTTGTACCATCCTTGCATCCCTGAGATGAATCCTACTTGATCATGGTTTATGATCCTCTTGATGTATTTTTAAATTCAGTTTGCTAATATTTTGTTGAGTATTTTTGCATCTGTGTTCATCAAGGATATTGGTCTGCATTTTTCTTTTTTCATGGGGTCTTTGCCTTGTTTTGGTATTAGAGTGATGCTGGCTTCATAGAATGAGTTTAGAAGTATTCCCTCTTCTATGTTTTGGGAAACTTTAAGAAGAATGGGTGTTATGTCTTCTCTGTATGTCTGATAAAATTCAGCGGTGAATCCATCAGGTCCAAGGGTTTTATTCTTGGGTAGTTTTTTGATTACCAATTCCATTTCTTTGCTGGTAATTGGTCTGTTTAGATTTTCTGTTTCTTCCTTGGTCATTCTTGGAAGGTTGTATTTTTCTAGGATGTTGTCCATTTCTTCCAGGTTTTCCAGCTTGTTAGCATATAGATGTTCATAGTATTCTATAATAACTGTTTGTATTTCTGTGGGGTCTGTCATGATTTTTCCTTTCTCATTTCTGATTCTGATGTATGTAGATTTTCTTTTTCTCTTAATAAGTCTGGCTAGGGGTTTATGTGTTTTCTTTATTTTCTTAAAGAACCAGCTCTTGGTTTCATTGATTTTTTTCTATTGTTTTATTTTTCTCAATTTTATTTATTTCTTCTCTGATATTATTATGTCTTTCCTTCTGCTGACTTTGGGCCTCATTTGTTCTTCTTTTTCCAGTTTCACTAACTGTGATTTTAGACTATTCATTTGGGATTGTTCTTCCTTCTTCAAATAGGCTTGAATTGCTATATACTTTCCTCTTAGAACTGCCTTTGCCATGTCCCATAGAAGTTGGGGCTTTGTGTTGCTGTCATTTCTTCTCATATATTGCTTGATCTCTATTTTAATTTGGTTATTGATTCATTGATTATTTAGAAGCATGTTGTTAAGCCTCCATGTGTTTGTGAGCCTTTTTGTTTTATTTGTACAATTTATTTCTAGTTTTATACCTTTGTGGTCTGAGAAGTTGGTTGGTAGAATTTCAATCTTTTTGAATTTACTGAGGTTCTTTTTGTGATCTAGTATGTGGTCTATTCTGGAACATGTTCCATGTGCACTTGAGAAGTATGTGTATCCTTCTGCTTTTGGGTATAGAGTTCTGTAGATGTTTGTTAGGTCCGTGGGTTCTAGTGTGTTGTTCAGTGCCTCTGTGTTCTTGCTTATTTTCTGTCTGGTAGATCTGTCCTTTGGAGTGAGTGGTATGTTGAAGTCTCCTAGAATGAATGCTTTGCATTCTATTTCCTCCTTTAATTCTGTTAGTATTTGTTTCACATATGTCAATGCTTCTGTGTTAGGTGCACAGATATTTATAATAGTTATATCTTCTTGTTGGACAGCCCCCTTTATCATTATGCAATGTGCTTCTTTATCTCTTGTTACTTTCTTTGTTTGGAAGTCTATTTTGTCTGATACAAGTACTACACCTGCTTTTTTCTCCCTGTTGTTTTCATGAGGTATCTTTTTTTATCCCTCCACTTTTAGTCTGTGTATGTCTTTGGGTTTGAGGTGAGTGTCTTGTAGGCAGCATACAGACAGGTCTTGCTTTTTTATCCATTTTATTACTGTGTGTCTTTTGATTGGTGCATTCCATCGATTTACTTTTATGGTGAATATTGAAAGATATGTAGTTATTGCCATTGCAGGCTTTAGGTTTGTGGTTACCAAAGGTTCAAGGGTAGCTTCTTTACTATCTAACCATCTAACTTAACTTGCTTAAGCTATTATAAACACAGTCTGATGATTCTTTATTTCTCTCCCTTCTTATTACTCCTTCTCCATTCTTTATATATTAGGTGTTTTATTCTGTACTCTTTTGTGTTTCCTTTGACTGCTTTTGTGAGTAGTTGATTTTATTTTTTGCCTTTAGTTAGTATTTGGTTGTCTGCTTTCTTTGCTGTGATTTTATTTTCTTTGGTGACATCTATTTAGCCTTAGGAGTGCTTCCATCTAGAGCAGTCCCTTAAAAATATCCTGTAGAGGTGGTTTGTGGGAGGCAAATTCCCTCAACTTTTGCTTGTCTTGGAATTGTTTAATCCCTCCTTCATATTTAAATGATAATCATTCTGGATACAGTATTTTTGGTTCAAGGCCCTTCTGTTTCATTGCATTAAATATATTGTGCCATTCTCTTCTGGCCTGGAAGTTTTCTGATGAGAAGTCTGATGATAGCCTGATGGGTTTTCCTTTCTTGGTGACCTTTTTTCTCTATCTGGCTGCCTTTAATACTCTGTCCTTGTCTTTGATCTTTGCCATTTTAATTATTATATGTCTTGGTGTTGTCCTCCTTGCATCCCTTGTGTTGAGAGATTTGTGGGCTTCCATGGTCTGAGAGACTATTTCCTCCCCCAGCTTGGGGAAGTTTTCAACAATTATTTCTTCAAAGACACTCTTTATTCCTTTTTCTCTCTCTTCTTCTTCTGGTACCCCTATAATGTGAATATTGTTCCATTTGGATTCATCACACACACATTTCTCTTAATATTCTTTCATTCTTGGAGATCCTTTTATCTCTCTCTGCCTCAGCTTCTCTGTATTCCTGTTCTCTGATTTCTAGTCCATTAATAAGAGACCATTAATTGTGCCTCATCCATTCTTCTCTTAAGTCCTTCCAGAGATTGTTTCATTTCTGTATTCTCCCTCCTGACTTCATCCCTTAGGTCTTGCATATTTCTCTGCAGCTCCATCAGCATGGTTATGACCTTTATTTTTAATTCTTTTTCAGGAATATTGGTTATATCTATCTCCCCAGGCCCTCTCCTGGGGGTTGTCTGGGTAATTCTCAACTGGACCAAATTCTTCTGCCTTTTCATGGTGATAGAGGTAGTTATAGGCAGTTGATGTGTGTATCAGCTGGGGGAACAAAGTCCCTTCCTGCTTGCTGGTCACCTTGCCCTTCTCTGCTGCCTGTTTTGGTTACCCACACACCGGAAGCAGCCTCTAGGTTAATCCCCTGAGCTTCCATGGGTGGGGCTGCCCTTGGGGTAGCCCATAGCCCTGCAGGATGTTGCAGGCACACTGGGTTGGTTCTCCTGTGAGAACAGTGCCCCTTCGTGCCTTGTCCTGGCTTCCTCTGTCTGCACTGGGAAGCTGCACTTTGGGAGGAGACTCTTGGCAGTTGCTGTGGGTGTGGCAGCTCTCTGGCCACTCCACTGTGGCAGGGCAGCACAGGCCAGGGGGAAGGAATGGCAGGCTGCTTATTGCCATGAGGGGTTTCAAAGCTGCATTGCCACCCAGGGGGTTAGGGCACCTGAAGTTCCTCAGGATTCCCAGCATGCTGGGCTGAGTGTGCCAGGATGATTCCATCCAGCTGTGAGACCCCTGTCCCTTTAAGACTTTCAGAAAGCACTCGCTTTTCTTTTGTCCCATGGGAGCCAGCTGTGGGGACCTGCTTGCAGATTTTACTTTTCTGTTTCTCTAATTTCCAGCACACCATGCAATGTGTGTCTGTGCTCACAGTGTAGATTGGTAGGGCTGGTTGTTTAGCAGTTCTGTGCTTCCACTCCCTCCCCACTCTGACTCCTTTCCTCTCACTGGTGAGCTGGGGTGTGGGAAGTGCTCAGGTTCTGCAGGGTCCCGGCTTGTATCATACCCCCTTTGTGAGTTGCTGAGTTCTCCCAGATGTTGATGTAGCCTGGCAGTTGTACTGTATCTTCTGGTCTCACTGTTAGGCATAGCTGTATTTGTTGTATTTTCAAATATATATATGGTTTTTGGAGGGGATTTCTGCTGCCTTCCTCATGCTGCCATCTTGGCTCCTCCTCTGCTCTTGACCTTTTGAGTTTTAACTGATTAATTCTAACTCTGAGTCTTTTCTGGTTTTCTACCTTTCACTGGTTAACTGAGTCCTTTCTAGTGGTTTTACTGACCTTGTTCTCTTTCCACCCTACTCATATCTATTTTCCTGCCTACCATAAATATTGCAATTTTACCCACAGCCTCCAATGCAAAATACCAGTGGCATTTGGGGGCGATGAGAAACACAGGGGTGACACCCACAAGGCCTTTTAAGTTCACTGTCTCTCTTACCATTTCTGAGGGCCATTGGTGAGTTGAACTCGCCATTGAAGTCTTTTTTTTTTGGTATCATTAATATACAATCACTTGAGCTGAACTCTGTTTTTTTCAGAGTTCCTCATCTAACTGGCTTTCTTTACAAGGCAGGTCAGCTTGAGCTTGTAGATGATACTGTCCAGAGCCCAGTTGAGCTGGAATTTTTGCTCAGAGTTCAACTGGCCTGGCAGTAGGGTTTTCCTGGAGCCAAGAATCTAGTTTATCAGGCCATTAGGCAGGAAGACAAATATGAGCAGAATGAAAAGAGGGTGGGGCCTACCAAGAGCTCAGGGAGTAAATCAGATAAAGTCAGAGAGCCAGAGATAACTCAGAAGATTAATGAAATTGAGACAGGGTCTGTGGGTATAGTCAGAGTAAGGTGAGGGTAACTGGAAAAAGCAAGGCAGGATATTTACAGTCAGAGCAATGTAACTACATGCAGGGAAATCCCCCTACCAAAATTCTGTGTTAAACATTAAGGTCTAGAGTCATTCTTCAGTGAGATCAGTTAATATTCCCCAGATAAAAAGATTCACTTTACCATGCTAAAAGGCCCAGGCCTATGTGCTGTCTGATGAGGTGACTTGCAATCTGAACAATTAATAATGGCGAGCAAGCCCTGCCATAAACAACACAGTAAAAGGCCGGAAGGATTCCACCTTAGAGATAAGACTGCAGGAAGTTAAGTACGACCTTTAATTTATTCTTTAGAAAACAATGCCTCAGCCCACCTTGAGGGCAGGTGGCCCTGTTTGATATGCTCCCAGACCAAGATGCTGGTATTTCAGGGAGAAATCATCAGAGCAGGAAGTTGCTTGTGTTAAGTTAATTCTAAATATTCAGGGACCATTTAACAAGTCCACACCCCTAAGCTTTTTTTCATGTTCCCCCAAATCCTCAACCCCTTATAAAACCCCTGGACAATGCACCACTATGGGCTTTCTTGTCCCCTCCTGGCATGAGCAAGGAACTCTGTCCTCTCACTGTATCTCTACATAAAAGCCTCTCTCTGGCTCTCCTACCTTGGGTGTTTGCTAAGTTCATTCTTCGACTCTGCAAACAAGAACCCCGGCATCAAAATGAAGCCAGAGTGACTGAGAGTGACTCAAAGGGCACAGGCACACTCCAGATGACAAAAATTCCCCATATTAAAAAAAAAGAGCATCCCATGTCTTCAACCCTACAGTCAGATCAAATCCCCAAGGCCAAAAAATGTCAATCAAGGACTTCTCTGCCCTGCCAAAATCCCATAAAAGAAGCCTCACAGTAAGTAGCCTGCCTTTGTCTACCTTGATTTTGGCCGGTTCCTTCCCTGCAGTGTAATCAGTAAATCTGTCTTTTTATACATTAACTCTAGTCCGCTCCTACTTTGGAGTGTATTCAAATAAAATTTTCATTCTGCTTCACAACTTGTCTCTGGTTTTCAATTCTTTGTTGTGGTGGGGACAATAACCAAGAACAAGCTTAACCCCCAACAATACTACAATTCTCTTGATACCAGAGTTGTAGAGAGGATCTCGGAAAAACTGGCAGAAGTCAATGAATGGTGAAAATTCTTATGATAATCAGCTCTTCTGAATCTCTGTATTACTCAGTTGAGAGAGGAAAACAAAATTTTATATCATCCCTTTCTTTAAATATAGACCAATTGATTATTGATTCTTCTGTTAAGAAGGAAAACAGATACGAGTAGGGTGGAGACAGAATTAAGGCCAGTAAAGCTGACTACAGGGGACTCAGAGTTAACCAGTTAAAACTAGAGAACCAGAAAAGACTCAGAGTTAATGAGTTAATCAGTTAACTCTCAAAAGGCCAGGAGCAACTTGGCCTGGAATGTTTGAATATTCTACAGAAAAAGAGAAGTATCTGAGCAAGCCCATGTCTTCATTGTTCCAATTAGATCATGCCATTGTAAGATGGCCTGCTAAAAGGCCCAGCTATAAACAGCATAATAAAGACAGAAAAAAATCCACCTTAAAACTAAAATTACATTTTAAAACCAAGAAAGAACTAAGATTCTTTAAAAAAATTATTTAAGGTATTATTGGTACACACCCTTATGAAGATTTCACATGATAAAACATAGTGGTTACTACATTGACCCATATTATCAAGTCCCCACCCATCCCCCAATGCAGTCACTGTCCATCACTGTAGTAAGATGCCACAGATTCACTATTTGCTTTCTCTGTGCTACACTGTTTTCCCCGTGATCCACCACAACATGTGTACTAAACATAATAACCCTTAATCCCCTTCTCCCTCCCTCCCCACCTGCCCTCCCACACCCCTCCCCTTTGGTAACCACTAGTTCCTTCTTGGAGTCTCTGAGTCAGCTGCTATATTGTTCCTTCCTTCAGTTTTGCTTCATTGTTATACTCCACAAATGAGGGAAATCATTTGGCACTTGTCTTTCTCCACCTGGCTTATTTCACTGAGCATAATGTCATCCAGCTCCATCTATGTTGTTGCAAATGGTAGGATTTGTTTCTTTCTTATGGATGAATAGTATTCCATTGTGTATATGTACCACCTCTTCTTTATCCATTCATCTACTGATGGACACTTAGGTTGCTTCCATATCTTGGCTCTTGTAAAAAGTGTTGCGATAATCATAGGGGTGCATATGTCTTGTTGAATCTGAGAAGTTGTATTCTTTGGGTAAATTCCAAGGAGTGGGGTTCCCGGGTCAAATGGTATTTCTATTTTTAGTTTTTTGATGAACCTCCATATTGTTTTCCACATGGTTGAACTAGCTTGCATTCTCACCAGCAGTGTAGGAGGGTTCCCCTTTCTCCACATCCTCACCAGCATTTGTTATTCTCAGTCTTTTCGATGCTAGCCATCCTTACTGGTGTGAGGTGATATCTCATTTTGGTTTTAATTTCCATTTCCCTGATGATTAGTGATGTGGAGCATATTTTCATGTGTCCATTGGCCATCTGAATTTCTTCTTTGGCGAACTGTTTGTTCATGTTCTCTGCCCATTTGTTAATCGGGTTATTTGCTTTTTGGGTGTTGAAGCATGTAAGTTCTTTATATATTTTGAATGTTAACCCCTTGTCAGATGTCATTTACAAATATATTCTTCCATACTGTAGGATGCCTCTTTGTTCTGTTGATGGTGTCCTTTGCCATACAGAAACTTTTTAGTTTGATGTAGTCCCATGAGTTCATTTTTGCTTTTGTTTCCCTTGCTCAAGGAGATGCATCAGGAGGAAGTTGCTCGTGCTTATATTCAGGAAATTTTTGCCTATGTTGTCTTCTAAGAGTTTTATGGTTTCATGACTTACATTCAAGTCTTTGATCCATTTTGAGTTTACTTTTGTGTATTGGGTTAAACAATAATCCAGTTTCATTCTCTTGCATGTAGCTGTCCAGTTTTGCCAACACCATTTGTTGAAGAGACTGTCATTTCCCGATTGTATGTCCATGGCTCCTTTATCATATATTTATTGACTGTATATGGTTGGGTTTATATCAGAGCTCTCTAGTGTGTTCCATTGGTTATGAGTCTGTTCTTGTGCCAGTACCAAATTGTTTTGATTACTGTGGCTTTGTGGTAGAGCTTGAAGTTGGGGAGCATAATCCCTCCAGCTTTATTCTTACTTCTCAAGATTGCACTAGCTATTCAGGGTCTTTTGTGGTTCCATATGAATTTTGGAATGATTTTCTCTAGTTCATTGAAGAATGCTGTTGGTATTTTGATAGGAATTAAATTGAATCTGCAGATTGCTTTAGGCAGGATGGCCATTTTAACAATATTATGTCTACCTATCCATGAGCTCAGGATGTGTTTCCATTTATTGATATCTTCTCTAATTTCTCTCATAAGTGCTTGTAGTTTTCAGAGTCTAGGTATTTCACTTCCTTGGTTAGGTTCATTCATAGGTATTTTATTCTTTTTGATGCAATTGTGAATGGATTTGTTTTCCTGATTTCTCTCTCTGCTAGTTCATTGTTAGTGTATAGGAATACCACAGATTTCTGTGTATTAATTTTTTTATCCTGCAACTTTGCTGAATTTGGATATTAGATCTAGTAGTTTTGGAGTGGATTCTTTAGGGATTTTTTATGTACAATATCATGTCATCTGAAAACAGAGACAGTTTAACTTCTTCCTTGCCAATATGGATGCCTTTTCTTTCTTTGTGTTGTCTGATTGCTGTGGCTAGGACCTCCAGAACTATGTTGAATGTAAGTGGAGAGAGTAGGGATCCCTGTCTTATTCCTGATCTTAAAGGAAAAGCTTTCATCTTCTTGCTGTTAAGTATAATGTTGGCTGTGGGTTTGTCATATATGACCTTTATTATGTTGTGGTACTTGCCCTCTATACCCATTTTGTTGAGAGTTTTTATCATGAATGGATGTTGAATTTTGTCAAATGCTTTTTCAGCATCTATGGAGATGATCATGTGGTTTTTGTCCTTTTTGTTGATGAGGTGGATGATGTTGATGGATTTTCGAAAGTTGTACCATCCTTGCATCCCTGGAATAAATCCTACTTGATTGCAATGGATGATCTTTTTGATGTATTTTTGAATTAAGTTTGGTAATATTTTGTTGAGTATTTTTGCATCTATGTTCATCAGGGATATTGGTCTGTAATTGTCTTTTTTTTAATGGTGTCTCTGCCTTGTTTTGGTATTAGAGGGATGCTGGCCTCATAGAATGGGTTTGGAAGTATTCCCTTTTCTTGTACTTTTTGGACAACTTTAAGGAGGATGGGCATTATGTCTTGACTAAATGTTTGATAAAATTCAGCAGTGAAACCATCTGGTCCAAGGGTTTTGTTCTTAGGTAGGTTTTTGATTACCAGTTCAATTTCATTGCTGGTAATTGGTCTGTTCAGATTTTGTGTTTCTTTCTGGGTCAGCCTTGGAAGGTTGTATTTTTCTAGAAAGTTGTCCATTTCTTCTAGATTTTCCAGTTTGTTAGCATATAAGTTTTCATAGTATTCCCTAATAATTCTTTATAAATTTTGTAGTGTCTGTAGTGATATTTCCTTTCTCATTTCTGATTCTGTTTATGTGAGTAGACTGTCTTTTCTTCTTGATAAGTCTGGCTATGGGTTTATCTATTTTGTTTATTTTCTCAAAGAACCAGCTCTTGTTTTCATTGATTCTTTCTACTGTTTTATTCTTCTCAATTTTATTTATTTCTTCTCTAATGTTTCTTATGTCCATCCTTCTACTGACTTTGGGCCTCATGTTCTTTTTCTAGTTTCATTAATTGTAGTTTAGACTGCTCATATGTGATTGTTCTTCTTTCCTGAGGTAGGCCTATATTGCAATATACTTTCCTCTTAGCATGGCCTTTGCTGCATCCCACAGATTTTTGCATTGTTGACTTATTTTTGTCATTTGTCTCCATATATTGCTTGATCTCTGTTTTTAGTTGGTCATTGATCCACTGGTAATTAGGAGTGTGTTAAGCTTCCATGTGTTTGTGGGGTTTTTCATTTTCTTTGCATAATTTATTTCTAGTTTCATACTTTGTGGTCTGAGAAGCTGGGTGGTACAATTTCATTTTTGAATTTACAGAGGCTCTTTTGGTGGCCTAGTATATGATCTATTCTTGAAAATGTTCCATGTGCACTTGAGAAGAATGTGTATTCTGCTGCTTTTGGGTGTAGAGTTCTGTAGATGTCTGTTAGGTCCAGCTGTTCTAATGTGTTGTTATTTATTTCTTCTCTAATGTTTTTTTTCTTCTCTAATGTTTATTATGTCCATCCTACTGACTTTGGGCCTCATATGTTCTTTTTCTAGTTTCATTAGTTGTGAGTTTAGACTGCTCATATGCAAAAATGTTCCATGTGCACTTGAGAAGAATGTGTATTCTGCTGCTTCTGGTGTAGAGTTCTGTAGATGTCTGTTAGGTCCAGCTGTTCTAATGTGTTGTTCAGTGCCTCTGTGTCCTTACTTATTTTTTGTCTGGTTGATCTGTCCTTCAGAGTGAGTGGAGTGTTGACGTCTCCTAGATTGAATGCATTGCATTCTATTGCCCCTTTTAATGCTGTTGGTATTTGTTTCACATATGTCAGTGCTCCTGTGTTGGGCACATAGATATTTATAATGGTTATATCTTCTTGTTGGATTGATCCTTTTATCATTATGTAATGTCCTTCTTTGTCTCTTGTGACTTTCTTTGTTTTGAAGTCTATTTTGTCTGATACAAGTACTGCATCTCCTGCTTTTTTTCTCCCTATTAGTTGCATGAAATATCTTTTTCCATCCTTTCACTTTTAGTGTGTGTATGTCTTTGGGTTTAAAGTGAGTGTCTTGTAGGCAGCATATAGATGGGTCTTGTTTTTTTATCCATTCTGTGACTCTATGTCTTTTGATTGGTGCATTCAGTCCATTTACATTTAGGGTGATTATCAATAGGTGTGTACTTATTGCCATTGGAGTCTTTAGATTCGTGGTTACCAAAGGTTCAAGGTTCACTTCCTTACTACCTAAGAGTCTAACTTAACTCACTTAATATGCTATTACAATCACAATCTAAAGGTTCTTTTTTTCTCCTCCTTTTTCTTCCTCCTCCATTCTTTATATATTAGTTATCATATTCTGTACTCTTTGACTATCTCTTGACTTTGTGGATAGTTAATTTAATTTTGCATTTTCTTTATAAATAGCTGTTGTACTTTCTTTACTGTGGTTTTATTACCTCTGGTGACAGCTATTAAACCTTTGGAACACTTCCATCTATAGCAGGCCCTCCAAAGTACACTGTAGAGATGGTTTGTGGGAGGTAAATTCTCTCAGCTTTTGCTTATCTGGAAATTGTTTAATCCCTCCTTCAAATTTAAATGATGATCTTGCTGGATAAAGAAATCTTGCTTCAAGGCCCTTCTGCTTTATTGCATTAGATACATCATGCCACTGCCTTCTGGCCTGTAAAGTTTCTGTTGAGAAGTCCGATGATAGCCCAATGGGATTTCCTTTGTATGTGATCTTATTTCTCTTTCTGGCTGCTTTTCATAGCCTGTCCTTATCCTTGATCTTTGCCATTTTAATTATTATATGTCTTGGTGTTGTCTTCCTCAGATCATTTGTGTTGGGTGATCTGTGCATGTCCATGGCCTGAGACACTATCTCCTTCCCCAGATTGGAGATGTTCTCAGAAATTACCTCCTTAAAGACACTTTCAATCCTTTTATTTTTCAGTGTCTCTATGTCTTTTTATTGGTGCATTCAGACCAGTTCCATTTAGGGTGATTATCGATAGGTATGTAGTTATTGCCATTGCAGGCTTTAGACTCCTGGTTATCAAAGGAAGTGCATTTTTAAGGAATAGGGCTAGGGTGTGTTCTGCATTGGTGATTGGATCTTAAGGGGTGGTGTGACCATCTGGCCATTGATGATTGGATCTTAAGGGTAGGGTGACCATCTGGCCATTGGTGATTGGGTCTTAAGGGGTGGGGTGACCATCTGGCCATTGGTGATTGGATCTTAAGAGGTGGGCATCTTAGCAGGTGAGAATTTGCCTTCATTCTCATCTTTTTCTTTTCTTAATACGGCCTCTGGGAAACTGGGTGTAGAATCTCATTCTGTAGCTACTTATTGCTGGAAGGGGGCACAGATTCTGGGTTGGCAAAGCCATTGCTGTAGAGTTGGGGAAGGACAGGCATCTTGAGATGATTCATGATGTCATCATAGCTGGTTTCATTATTCTTCATGAGAAGGCCTTGATAGCCCTGGAGGAGTAACAAATTGGAGGCCAGTGTTGGGTGGGAGATCGAGCAACCGGGGAGATAGAAGGTGGGTTCATGGAGGAGGATTGGGGAGTGAGGACTCCCAAGGCAGCTCAAATTCCCAAGCAAGAGATTTTAATGGCTGAAAGAGAAATGGTTATCTCCAGGTGGAGAGCAGCCACTTTCAATCCCTTTTTATCTCTCTTCTTCTTCTGGTCCCCCTATAATGTGAATATTCTTCCTTTTGGATTGGTCACACAGTTCTCTCAATATTCTTTCATTCTTAGAGATCCTTTTTTCTCTCCGTGCCTTAGAATTTTTGTATTCCTCTTCTCTACTTTCTATTTTATTTATCATCTCCTCTGCTGTATCTAATCTGCTTTTAATACCCTCCCTTGTGCTCTTCAGTGATTTGATCTCTGACCAGAATTCATTCCTGAGTTCTTGAATATCTTTCCATACCTCCATGAGCATATTAATGATTTTTATTTTGAACTCCCTTTCAGGAAGATTCATGAGGTTGATGTCATTTAAATCTTTCTCAAGAGTTGTATTAATAATTTTACTTTGAACCAGGTTCCTTTACCATTTTGTATTTGTATATGGCGCCCTCTTGTGTCCATAAGCTCTACTTTCTGGACCTGCTCAGCCCCTGAAGCAATGTCGGGGGTCACAGGGGAGTGGTATTGGTGCCTGAGGGGAAGAAAGAGCTGTTTCCTGCTTCCCGGCTGCTATGCCTGTCTCCACTGCCTGAACCAGTGGGCTGAGCACACAGGTATAAGCCTCTATGCTTTGCATTTGTAGTTGCTGTAGACAATTCTTCCCTCTGGCCTAATGCCAGAGTAGGGTTTGCTAGTTTGTGAGTCAGGTGGCTCTGGCTGGGAGAAAGGCGCAGTAGGCTGCGTATCATGGAGGGGGTCCTTGGAGCTGTATAGCCAGCCAGGGAACTAGAGCATCTGAAGATCATGAAAGCTCCCAACCTGCTGTGCATAGAACACCCCAACAATTTTGTCTACCTCTCTTTTCTCCTGAGCACTAAGCCCCTTTAGCAGCCCTCTTGCTAAGGGCTTCCTTGTTAAGAAGTCTCTCAGACTGCCCACCTTTCTTTTGTCCCAGAGCAGCTGGATATGGATCTCTGCTTTTCACAAGTGGCTGGAATCTCAGTCTCCCTAGGAATTCCTCCTGTCTTAGCTTTCCAACCCCCTAATCACAAGAGTATGATGCAAGCACCATGAAATGTAGCTCCAAGAGCAGATCTCCAGGGTTAGGCAGCAGTCCCAGGCGTCCACTCCCTCCCAGCTCCATTTCTCTTCCTCCCACCAGTGAGCTGGGGTGGGGGAAGGGCTTGGATCCCACCTGGCCACAGCTTTGGTTTATTACCCTTATCTATGGGGTCTGCTCTTTTCTCCAGGTATATGCATTCTGGCACAGTCCTCTTTCCTGTTGCTCTTTCAGGATTAGTTGTATTAATTATATTTTTGTATTATATGCAGTTTTAGGAGGAAGCCTTTGTCTCACCTCTCATGCCGCCATCTTTATTCTCTCCAAGAAGTAAGATTCTTAACATACTGTTTAGCAAACAGATAACTCAATCCACCTTGGAGGCAGGGCAGGCCATGTTAATTGATATGCTCCCAAACCAGGAAGCTGTTATCCTTGGAGGAGACCAGAGCAGTAAATTTCTTGTGTTAAGCTAATTTTTCAGAATTACCCAGAGGACTGATAACAAAATGTCCCATCAAAGATAAACATCTTGAGACCACTTGACAAGTCCACACCCCTAGCTTTTTGTCACACTCCTGAAAAAAATCCTTAAAATGGGAAGCCCCAGTCTTTCAGTGCACACCTCTCTCTGAGGTTGCCCACACTTTCTAAGTGCATAGATGTTTTCTCAATCTTTCAGTGCACCTCTCTCTCTGAGGTAGCCCACACTCCTCTTTCTATGAGTGCGCACTTTCTCTCTTCAATCTTTCAGGGTGGCTCTCCTTCCTGAGGTTATCTGCACTTTTTCTATCTTTAAATAAGTAACTTTTTAAATTTTGTTATCATTAATCTACAATTACATGAAGAACATTATGTTGACTAGGGTCCCCCCTTCACCAAGTCCCCCCTACAAACCCCATTATAGTCACTGTCCATCAGCATAGTAAGATGTTGTAGAATCACTTCTTGTCTTCTCTGTGTTTCACAGCCTTCCCCATTTCTCCCCCCCCACATTATACATGCTAATTGTAATCCCCCCTTTCTTCTTCCCCACCCTTAGCCCTCCCCTCCCATTCTCCCCAGTCCCTTTCCCTTTGGTAACTGTTAGTCCATTCTGGGGTTCTGTGATTCTGCTGCTGTTTTGTTCCTTCAGTTTTTCCTTGTTCTTATACTCCACACATGAGTGAAATCATTTGGTATTTGTCTTTCTCCACCTGGCTTATTTCACTGAGCATAATACCCTCTAGCTCCATCCATGCTGTTGTAAATAGTAGGATTTGTTTTCTTCTTATGGCTGAATAATATTCCATTGTGTATATGTACCACCTCTTCTTTATCCATTCATCTACTGATGGACACTTAGGTTGCTTCCATTTCTTGACTACTGTAAATAGTGCTGTGATAAACATAGGATGCATCTGTATTTTTCAAATTGGGCTGCTGCATTCTTAGGGTAAATTCCTAGAAGTGGAATTCCTGGGTCAAATGGTTACATAAGTAACTTTTAATGAAATTTTTACTCGACTTCATTACTGTGTCTCTGCTTTTCAATTCTTTGTTGCAGCAGGGACAAGAACTGAGGAAAATACACAATGACCCCTTAACATTTTATCTTCCAGTGATAATTATTGCCTTCTTGCTTGCCTTGTTTTATCTACTAGGAACTGGGTTTGGCTTTCTGCTTGCCTGGACACGCAGGTTATTGACTTTTTTCTCTTGGCTTCTTTGGAAGTGACTCAATAACTCCAGGGGCGAAGTCCTGGGGCAAATATACCCGTGAAACCGAAATCAGTCAAAGGGAAAAATAAAGTTAAGAAACCCATTTATTTCTTACAAGCAGTTGTCCCATCTCTCTTTTGACCAGGCTGCAACAGAAGAGAGAGCTCCACCCAACCTCTCTGGTCAAGATAAACCCTCACAAGCCCTTGTAATTACCTATTTATATAAAGATGGACTACTTGTCTCCACCACTTGGTAACACTTATTGATATGCAGGTGAACTAAAGCCAGGTGAGAGATTCTGGAACTACTGCAATTTTACCCGCACTCTGGATTTGGGGATGGTAATGTCCTTTGCTTCTTCCAATCTGGCCAACTTTTTGACTACAGAGTGACTTTAAAAAATGCTTCTAAATATTTTGTTAGTTTTCAGCTGGGTCAAGCAGTAAATATGTTTGGCAGTATTGAATAAACGTCCTTGGATGCAAGAGGCATGTCCAAGGCTTACCCAGGAAGAAATCGAAAATCTAACTAGACCAATTACCAACAAGGAATTGAATTCATAATTAAAAAGCTACCTAAAAACAAAACCCCTGGACCAGATGGTTTCACTAGTGAATTTTATCAAACATTTAGTGAAGACCTAATACCCATCCTCCTTAAAGTTGTCCAAAAAGTAGAAGAGGTGGGAAACACTCCCAAACTCATTCTACAAGGCCAACATCACTCTAATACCAAAACCAGGCAAAGACACCATAAAAAAAGAAAATTACAGACCAGTATATCTGATGAACATAGATGCAAAAATACTCAACAAAATATTAGCAAACCAAATTCAAAACTACATAAAAAAGATCATAACCTAGAAGAAATGGACACTTTCTAGAGGCTTATACCTGTGTGCTCAGCCCACTGGTTCAGGCAGTGGAGACAGGTATAGCAGCCGGGAAGCAGGAAACAGCTCTTTCTTCCCCTCAGGCACCAATACCACTCCCCTGTGACCCCCGACATTGCTTCATGGGCTGAGCAAGTCCAGAAAGTAGAGCTTATGGACAGATATATTGGCCTGTAATTATATTTTTTATGGTGTCTCTGCCTGGTTTTGGTATTAGAGTGATGTTGGCCTCATAGAACATTAACAAAATCCATCAACATCATCCACCACATCAACAAGAAGGACAAAAAACCACATGATCATCTCCATAGATGCCAAAAAAGCATTTGACAAAATTCAACATCCATTCATGATAATGACTCTCAACAAAATTAGTATAAAGAGCAAGTACTACAACATAATAAAGGCCATATATGACACACCCAAAGCCAACATTATACTTAATAGGAAGAAGATGAAAGCTTTTCCTTTAAGATCAGGAACAAGACAAGGATGCCCACTCTCCCTACGTTTATTCAACATAGTTCTGGAGATCCTAGTCATGACAATCAGACAACACAAAGAAAATGCATCCAGATTGGCAAGGAAGAAGTTAAACTGTCCCTGTTCGCAGATGACATGATATTGTACATAAAAACCCCTAAAGAATCCACTTCAAAACTACTAGATCTAATATCTGAATTCAGCAAAGTTGCAAGATACAAAATTAATACACAGAAATTTGTTGCATTCCTATACACTAATGATGAACTAGCAGAAAGAGAAATCAGGAAAACAATTCCATTCACAATTGCATCAAAAAGAATAAAGTACCAAGGAATAAACCTAACCAAGGAAGTGAAAGACCTATGCTCTGAAAACTACAAGGCACACATGAGAGAAATTAAAGGAGATACCAATAAATGGAAACACATCCTCTACTCATGGATCGGAAGACTTAATATTGTTAAAATGGCCTTCCTGCCTAAAGCAATCTGCAGATTCAATGCAATTCCTATTAAAATACCAACAGTATTTTTCATTGAACTAGAGCACATAGTTCTAAAATTCATATGGAACCACAAAAGATCCTGAATAGCTAAAGCAATCCTGAGAAGGAACAATAAAGCTGGGGGGATTTTGCTGCACAACTTCAAGCTCTACTACAAAGCCACAGTAATCAAAACAATTTGGTACTGGCACAAGAGCAGACCCATAGACCAGTGGAACAGAATCAAGAGCCCAGATATAAACTCAAGCATATATAGTTAATTAATCATATGATAAAGGAGCCATGGATATACAATGGGAAAATGACAGCCTCTTCAACAAATGGTGTTGGCAAAACTGGACAACTGAATGAAAGTGGATAATTGTCTAACCCCATATATAAGTTTAAACTACAAATGGATCACAGACCTAAATGTAAGTCATGAAACCACATAACTCTTAGAAGAAAACATAGGCAAAAATCTCTTGGACATAAACATGAGGAACTTTTTCCTGAATGCATCTCCTCAGCCAAGGGAAACAAAATAAAAAATGAACAAATGGGACTACATCTTGCTAAAAAGCTTCTGTACAGGAAAGGACACCATCAGCAGAACATAGGCATCCTAAAGTATGGGAGAATATACTTGTAAATGATGTATTTGACAATGGGTTAACATCCAAAATATACAAAGAACTCACACAGCTCAACACCCAAAAAACAAACAGCCCTATTAAAAAATGGGCATAAGATATGAACAGACACTTCTCCAAAGAAGAAATTCAGATGGTCAATAGGTACATGAAAAGATGCTCTGCATTGCTAATTATCAGGGAAATGCAAATAAAAACTACAATGAGATATCATCTCACAGCAGTTAGGATGGCCAACATAGGAAAGTCTAGGAACTACAAATGCTGATGAGGATGTGGAGAAAGAGGAAACCTCCTGCATTGTTGGTGGAAATGTAAGCTAATTCAACCCTTATGGAAAGCAGTATGGGATTCCTCAAAAAATGTAAAATAGAAATACAATTTGACCCAGGAATTCCACTCCTAGGATTTTACTCTAAGCATGTGGGATCCCAGTTTCAAAAAGACTTATGCACCCCTATGCTTACAGCACTATTTATAATAGCCAAGTTATGGAAGCAACCTAACTGTCCATCAGTAGATGAATGGAGAAAGAAGATGTGGTACATATTTTTCAGCCATAAAGAAGAAAACAAATCCTACCATTTGCAACAACATGGATGAAGTTAGAGGGTATTATGCTCAGTGAAATAAGCCAGGCAGAGAACAACAAGTACCAAACGATTTCACTCATCTGTGGAGCATAAAAACAAAGCAAAAATTGAAGGAACAAGATAGCAGCAGACTCACAGAATCCAATAATGGAGTAACAGTTCCCAAAGGAAAAGGGACTGGGGATGGTGGGTGGGAAGGGAGAGAGAAGGGGAAAAAGGAGTATTACGATTAGCACACATAACATGGGGGGGTGCATGGGGGAGGCAGTATAGCACAGAGAAGACAAATAGTGACTCTATAGCATCTTACTACACTGAGGGACAGTGACTGTAATGGGGTATGTGGTTGTTACTTGATAATGGGGGGAATCTAGAAACTACAATGTTGCCCATGTGATTTTTATATTAATGATACCAAAACAAAGAATAAGAGTAAATTAAAGATAGTTTCAGATAAAAAAATAGATTCCAAAGTCTTTTCTGTAACCTGAAACCTTAAATTTCTGGTAAGTTAAGTTAAATACATTGAATGTCTACATCATTTCCAAATAAGACAAAATACTGAAACATTTATCTACTTTGGCTCCTGTAAGTCCAGGGAGAGGAGATCCTGGGGCAAAATACCTGTAAAAACTGACATCAGTCAAAGGGAGAAATAAAGTTTAAAATTCATTTATTGGTTACAAACTGCAGTCTGAGCCCTTCTCTCTTTCCTGCTCCAGCAGAAGCAAAACTGGCCCTCCCCTTCCCTCTTGAGTACAGATAAGCCCTCCTTGCCCAGGTGATTAAGCATTTATATGGAGAACTTCTCTCCTCCTCTGAGAAATGATACAAATGCACTAAAACCATACTTCTTTCCACCTCTGAAAGCCTATTGATATACAGATGTACTAAAGCCAGGTGAGATGTTCTGGAAATGTTATAATTTTACCCACAGACCACCCCTCCAGAAATCTCCCTTACAATTTACTTATTCCCCCTCTTACAACCAATCTAATAACATACAATAGCAATGGCAATAAAATCTTGATAATCCTCAAGCCAAAGGATTCAGCCTATGCAAAGTAAACATACTTTACAGCAGAATCTCTCACTAAGCACAAAATATGTTTCTATACCTGTTTACTCATTCTTAAAAATCATGCTAGATTACTTATAAAACTTATACCAAACATTAGACAAAGTCAAGCCTCTCTTTAAGCATTTTTGTCTTGACAACAGCAACACAATAATGATATTTCTCAAGCCAGAGGATTCAGCTAGATTCAACGTCCCATGCAGATTAAGTCCAAAACTTGTCCATTCCAGCCATCATGTGGCAGCTGCAGCCAGGAGGCGCATCCAGGACACAAGGACTGTAGAAGCAGACAACCGTGATTTTGGGGTCTACTTTGTTGTTATTCCAGGAATACACAGGGGGCCAGCCTCCATGCCTTTTCCCCAAGGTGCCAGAAGGGCCAGCCATTGCTGGTCCATGTTTCAAAATGTCTAGGGCAATGTCCATTTTATTCGTAATTGCTGCACCCATCCTTGCAATGCATGTCCAATAAGGTGGGTGCCTTGCTCACTCTCAATAACTGGCGACCCACCATAGGCAGCACAGAGATGCTCTAGGGCCCCTCTTGGTAGTTTACTGATCTGCCCAATGTGCAGGACACTTCTTCCGGGCTTGGCTGACTTCTTCAAAGGACAATGGCAAGCCCCACCAATGGGCTACCGCCCACATTGTCTTTTGCTCCATATGCAACAAATGCTGATGTAGCCATTGGGCCACATCAGAGGCAGACTTTCTATCATGTGCAGCTGGGCCAAGGAAAATGCTCTTATTTCCTTGGTTGGAGCTGTTCCAGTAATGGGCTTCGTAGCCAGCAAGGTGTGATCCACAGCAGCCAGTTGCTTCTCTATCAAGGTGACCTGGATCTCTGCTCCTTTCCATAGTCATGACCAGGTTCCAGCCAGCAGGAGAAGCAACAGTAGTGGCAGAAGCAGTAGCCTTAGGTTCAGGCCATGGGCTGGGGTTGATGTGGCTAGCAGTGGTAGTGGCGCCTCCACAAACATACGAGTGTAGACACGCATCCCTCAGTGTGAGCGCCACTTCTCACTGTCATTTCTAGGGGCAGGCCTCCCAAAAGTCACACTCATTATAACAGATTTCGGGTTCAGAGGAATCCTACCTACTGTGCTCAGTCTGGGGAGAGGAAATCCAGTGGCAAAATACCTCTAAAATTGAAATCAGTCAAAGGGAGAAACAAAGTTTAAAGTCCGTTTATTGGTTACAAACTGCAGTCTGGGCCCTTCTCTCTTTCCTGCTCCAGCAGAAGCAAAACCGGCCCTTCTCTGACTTCCCGGGTGCAGATAAGACCTCCTTGCCCAGGTAATTACCACTGAAGTGGAGATGAACTTCTCTCCATCCCTGAAGAATGATGCAAATGCACTAAAGCTATACTTCTTTCCACCTCTAAACACCTATTGATATGCAGATGTACTAAAGCCAGGTGAGATATTCTGGAAATGTTACAATTTTACTTACAGCTTCTTATTAAAAAAGATAAACTAAAAGACATTTATATGTGTTCAAAGGCTGCACTGAAAAATTGAAAAAGGCATATAATTCTAGGAAATACTAAATACATTAATAAATTTGTCAATCTAAAGAATGCTGGTGTAACAGACCATTCACAATTGCTTACCACTTCATTTTCACTAGGAATTAAAGTTTCTAAAAGTTAAAGGTCCTAATCGGTGTCATTAGAGCCACTAGAAATAACAAGGGACACATCTCTGTGTGCAAGAAAAGTAGGATGTGTGCTTTCAGTAAAAGAAGGTCTGAAAAACAAAAATGCAATTTTGTTAAGAAAAAGGAAAATAAAAGAAAGGCAGGTTATTTAGAGAAGGAAAACAGGAAAAAATCTAAACATAAAAAGAAAATTGCAGAAAGTTTGTGGAAAAACAATATTTAAAAATGAATTTTAATATGTTATCAGCCTAAGATTAAAATGAATTTATTTAAAAATGATTTTTAATATCAAGTAAGCTAGTGCAAAATTAAAATTGGTTTATTCTCTGTTGTAAAAGGACAGATTTTTCTTTGATTATTGGTCTGTTTTTGATAAGGAATTGTAAGTGAATGTTATCTGCCTAAAAACTCAGATTCTGTGTCTTGTCTTTATCAGGTCTTTGATTTCTTAAGAACACTGAGTCTTTCCAATATTAAAAAAAACTAAGACTTTTTAACTTCGTGTATTGCCTACAGTCTTAATAATCACTATGGTTAAATGGAAAATTAAGTATTCTTTCACAAACACCTATGATCCTACTTAAACAAATGTTTTCAAACCTTTTAATAATTTTCTAGTTATTATCTTAAAATATTGAATGTCACAAAAATAAATTTTCTTGTCAATTCTATTTCAGTGAATTTGCATTAGATCTTTAGTAATGGACAATAAATTTATAAAGACTATGTGGATGAAGTACATTCTGCTTCTGCAAAAATTTGCCCCTCCATACCAGACTATGCCATCTTATTGTGCTTGTTAACAATCTGCTACCAAACAAAACAAAAACAAGAATAGACAAGTCAGACTACATCAACTAAAAAGCTTGTGCAGAACAAGGCAAACCACTAACAAAATGAAAAGGCAACCTACTGAATGGCAGAATATATTTGCAAATGATAAATCCGATAAGGAGCTAATACCCAAAATATATGAAGAACTCAGACATCTCAACACAAAAGAAACCCCAAATAATCTGAATAAAAATGGGCATAAGACTTGAACAGATGTTTTTTCAAAGACATACAGAAGGCCAACAGGCACATGAAAAGATGTCCAACATCACTAATCATCAAAGAAATGCAAATCAAAACTCTAATAAGATATCTCCTTAGACCAGTCAGAATGGCTCCTATCCAAAAGATAAGAAATAATAAGTGCTGCTGAGGATGTGGAAAAAAGGGAAACCTCTTATATGGTTGAGGCAATGTAAATTGGTCCAGCCACTGTGGAAAACAACATGGAGGTTCTTCAAAAAACTAAAAATAGAAATACCATATAACCCAGAAATTCCTCCTTTGGGGATTTACCTGAAGAAAACAAAATCACTAGTTCAAAAAGTGCATTCAATATGCACTCCTATGTTTATTGCAGCATTATTTACAACAGCTAAAATATGCAAGCAACCTAAGCATTCATCAATAGATGAATGTATAAAGAAGATGTGGGGCATATATATAATGAAATATTACTCAGCCATAAAAAAGAATGAAATCTTGCTATTTGTGCCCACATGGCTAGACCTAGAAAAATACAAAAACCATACTGTTTTTATTATTGCAGTTTTGTAATGTAGTTTGAAACCTAAGAGCATGATGCTTCCAGTTTTGTTGTTCTTTCTCAAGATTCCTTTGGCTATTTGGAGTCTTTTGTGGTTCCATATAAGTTTTAGGATTATTTGCTCTAGTTCAGTGAAAAATGTCATTGGTATTTTAGTAGGTATTGCATTAAATCTGTAGATTGCCCGAGACAATATGGACATTTAACAATATTTTTCCTATCTGTGAGCATGGAATACATTTCCATTTAGTCGTGTCATCTTCAATTTCTGTCATAATGTCTTAAAATCTTCAGAATACAGGATTTTCATCCCCTTGGATAGATTTATTCATGGGCATTTTATTCTTTTTGATGCTATTGTAAATAGGATTGCTTTCTTAATTTATCTTTCTCCTAATTCATTATTTGTATATAGAAATGCAACTGATTTCTGTACATTAATTTTTATCCTGTGACTTTACTATTCACTTATTAATATGAATAGTTTTTCAGTGTAATGTGTAGTGTTTTTTATAGTATCATGTCATCAACAAGTAGTGACAATTTTACTTCTTCCTTACCAATTTGGTTGCCTTTCATTTCTTTTCCTTATCTAATTGCTGTGGCTAGGACTTCTAGTACTATGTTTAATAAAAGTGGTGATAGTGGGCAACCTTGTCTTATTTCTGATCTTAGAGGAAAAGCTTTCATCTTTTTGTCATTGAGTATGCTGTTAGTTGTGGGTTTATCATATACAGCCTTTATTATGCTGAGGTACATTCCCTCTATACACATTTTGTTGAGAGCTTTTATCATGAATGGATGTTGAGTTTTGTCAAATGCCTTTTCAGCATCTGTTGATATCAGTGGTTTTTATCCTTCCTTTAGTTAGTGTGGTATACCACATTGATTGATTTCTGGATAAACCACCCTTACATCCCTGGAATAAATCCCACTTGGTCATGCTGAATGAAGCTTTTAACCTATTTTTAATTCCGTTTGCTAATAATTTGTTAAGAATTTTTTGCATCTGTGTTCATCAGGGATATTGGTCTGTAATTCTCTTTTTTATACTGTCTTTGAGTGGTTTTGGTATCAAGGTGGTACTGGCCTTGTAGAAATAGTTGGGAAGATTTCCTTCTCTTTAATGTTTTTGAAACAGTTTGACAACGATAGGTATTACTCTCCTTCATATGCTTGGTAGAACTCTCCAGTGAAGCTATTTGGTCCTGGAATTTTGTTTTATTGGAGTTTTTTTTTTATCCCTTCAGTTTCATTACTAATTATCAGTCTTTTCAGAGTTTGTAACTCTTTTGATTCCATCTTATAATATTGCATGATTGCATGTTTCTAGGAATTTATCCATTTCTTCTAGGTTGTCCAATTAATCAGCATATAATTTTTATATTTCTGTGGCATTGGCTTTAATTTCTCTTTCATTTCTGACTTTATTTATTTGAATCCTTTCTTTTTTTCTTGAGAAGTCCAGCTAAAGGTTTATCAATTTTATTTATCTTTTCAAAGAACCAGCTCTTAGTTTCATTGCTCTATTGTCTTTTTAGTCTTGATTTAATTTATTTATGCTCTGATCTTTACTATTTCCCTCCTTCTACAAAACTTGAGGTTTGTTTGTTCTTCTTTTTATAATTCCTTTAGGTGTAAGGTTAGACTGTTTACTTGAAATTTCAGAAGGTAGGCCTGTAACACTATAAACTTCCCTCTTGCAACCACTTTTACTGCATCTCAAAGGTTTTGAATCATTGTGTATCTATTTTCAGTATTGTCCAAGTATTTTTTAAATTTTCTCTTTGATTTATTCATTGACCAGTTGGTTGTTGAATAACATGCTGTTTGCCTCCAGTGTTTGTATTTTTTCCAGTTTTTTTCTTGTAATTGGTTTCCAATTTGATACCATTATGGTTGGAAAAGATGCTTGGTATGATTTCAATCTTCTGAAATGTATTAAGACTTACTTTGTGTCCCAGTGTGTGTCTATTCTGAAGAATTCTCCTTGTGCACTTGAAGTGAATGTGTATTTTGCTGTTTTTGGATGTAATGATCTGTATATATCTGTTAAGTCCCTGTGGTCTAATGTGTCATTCAAAGCTACTGTTTCCTTATTGGTTTTCTGTCTGGATGATCATTGATGTAAGTTACATAGATGTAAATTACCCTACTATTTTGTTGCTGTCAATTTCTCCCTTTATGTCTGTTAATATTTGCTTTATATGTTTAGGTGTTCCTGTGTTGGATGTAGAGATATTTATAATTGTTATTTCTTCTTGCTGGATTGATCCTTATATCATCATATAATGTCCTTTTTGTTTTTTGTTACTTTTGTTTTAAAGTCTATTTATCTGACATAAGTACTACTACTCCAGCTTCTTAAAATTCCTATTTGCATGCAATATCTTTTTTCACTGCTTCAATTTCAGTCTGTATTTGTCTTTAGGTCTGACGTGAGTCTCTTGTAGGCAGCAAATAATGGGTCTTATATTTTTATCCATTCAGACACCTATGTCGCTGATTGCACATTTAGTCCAGTTACATTTGAAGTAACCTTTGATGGGTATGTACTTACTGTCCTTTTGTTAAATGTTTTCTGGTTGTTTTTGTCATTCTTTTCTGATCCTTTAATGTACCTTAAAGGTCATTTAAGTTTACATGCATTCCATCAGCACTACATTTTTTACTACCCCCTCCACATTTTAATGGTGTCTTTTTTTACTTAGTGAGTCCCTTAACTAAGTTTTAGATGCAATTGATTTTACAACTTTTTTGTTTTTACCTTCATAATAGCTTTTAAGCTATACATACTGTGAAATTTTTTTCTTTCATAATTTTCTTGCTTCCAGTTAGGGTCTTGTTCCCTTTCCTTTAACATTTCTTGTAAGGCCAGTTTAATAGTGTTGAACTCTTTTAACATGTGTTTATCTGAGAAGCTCCTTATCTTTCCTTTATTTCTGAATGATATACTTGCTGGATAGAGTATACTTGGTTGTAGGTATTTTCCTTCAGCCCTTTGACTATATCATGCAATTCCCTTCTGGCCTGCAGTGTCTCTGCTGAAAAAATCAGCTGACAGCCTTATGGGATTTCCATTGTACATAACTCATTGCTTTTATCTTGCTGCTTTTAAGATTCTCTCCTTATCTTTGATCTTTGACATTTTAATTGTTATGTGTCTTGGTGTGGACCTCCTTGGGTTCAGATCCTGTGCCTCCTGGGCCTCAATGTGTGTTTCCTTTTCCAGGTTAGAAACATTTTCAAAACTTATTTTCAAGTAATTTTCCACCCCTTTCCTCTCTCTTCTTCTCAGACTCCTATAATGTGAATGTTAGGATATTTGATGTTGTCTCAGACACCCTTTAACTTGCCTTTATTTCTCTTTATTACTTTTCTCTCTGCTGTTCAGCTTGAGTGCTTTCCATTGCTTTGTCTTCCAAGTCACTGGTCCTTTCCTGTGCATCTTCTAATCTGCTGTTGATTGCCTCTAGTGTATTTTCCATTTCATTTACAGTTTTCTTCACCTCTGATTGGTTCTATTTTAGTTTTTCTACCTCTTTGTGGAGTTGTTTCTGAGTCCATCTGTTCTTATCTCAAGTCTGGTGGGCAACCTTATAGCCATTAATTTAAATCTTTATCAGGTAGATTGATAGCTTTGTTTCATTTAGTTCTTTTTCTGAAGTTTTGTAGTGTTCTTTTGTTTCAAGCATATTCCTCTTGTCTCATCATCATGTTTGACTTACTGTTTTTTATTTCTATGGGTTGGGTGAAAGAGTTCCTTTCCCAGTCTTGAAGGACTGGCCTTGTGTAGGAAGGTTCCTGGGAATGTGTCTGTTTTGGGTTGGCTGGAAGCTGAATGAGGGTGCAGTGGGTTTGTCCCAGTGCCAGGGCTCCTAGGGTATGCTTCCAGGGGTGTGGTCTGGGAGGCCCAGTTGGGTGGGCCCTTAGATGGACACTGGTAAGGTATACACTGGATGGGGGGTGCTATGTGGCAGCAGTGGGTTAGAAGTATGCTCCAGGAAACTCCCAGATTGGTGCTAGTAGTGTCTCCACTAGTGAGTGGCAGCAGGCCCTGTGTGCACTTACCCACAGCCTAGTATGTACTCTGGGCTGCTCTGGGGAACTCTGGGGGATTCTGGGGGCAGTATCAGAGGGCATGAGCTGATCAGGAGGCTGCAGTTCTATGCTCAGTACCCAGCAGGTCAGAGAACTCCTGGGTCACTCGGTTTAAGGCTGTGCCAGCAGACAGCAGTGAGCAATGAGGTGACATGCTCTTGGAAATACTCTTGATGGGCCCAGGTGATGGCTGGGAATGGGAGGGGAGAACCTGGGCAAGTGCCAGAGCTGGTGCTGCCCCACGGGAACACTAGATTTCTGTGAGAGGCATTTGGGTATGGGTGAGGGTAGGAGGCCACATATACCAAGTCTGGAATTGGTGTGTACACCTGGACCCTGATCCTTGAGCACTAAGATGTGCAGAAGGAAGGCAAACAATGGCATTCACCAGTACCTCCAATCCCAGAGAGTGTTCTGGCAGCTCCCCTACCAACTGGTGGTTTCTTTATTTCTGAAAATCAGGTTCTTTCATTTATGGTCTAGAAGTACTTTAAGCTGCATGGCTTTTTTCCTGTGCCCCAGCGCCAGGAATCTGTACCTGGGTCCCTCAGCAATATCCCTCCCCACTGCAGGTTGCTGTGCTGGGGTGGGATTCCCACCATTATTGTGTGTCTATGTCTCCAGCCATCCTTCATGGGGTCTTCCTATCCCTCATTGTATAGACAGTGTTCACTCAGGTCTTGGTTCTTATTCAGGATGAAATGCTCCCTGTGTAGGTGTAGACTTGGAATGTAAGTAGGAGGGGGTGGGCTTAGGCTTTTTCTATGCCACCATCTTCCCATTTTCCCTCTTTCTATTTTTAGTTTTTGCCATTTTAATTTTTATGTGTCTTAGTGTGGACCTCCTTGGGATCATCTTGTTTGGGGCTCTCTGTGTTTCCTGGACCTAGGATGTTTGGTTCCTTCCCCAGGTTAGGGAAATTTTCAGATATTATTTCTTCAAATAAATTTTCTGCCCCTTTCTCTCTCTCTTCTCCTTCTATGGCCTCCATAATGTGAATGTTGTTTTGCTTAAACTTGTTGCAGAAATCTCTTAACCTCTCTTCATTGCTTAAAATTCTTTTCTCCTTTTGCTCTTCAGTTTAATTGCTTTCCACTGTCCTGTATTTCCTATCACTAATCCATTCTGCATCTTCTAATCTTCTGTTGATTCCCTCTAGTGTATTTTTCATTTCAGTTATATTCTTCAGCTTTTTCTTCTTTAATATTTTCAATTTATTTGTTGAAGGTTCACCGAATTCATTCACTCCTCTCCTCTGGTGAGTCAATGACTGGCCACACTACTATGTGTACACAGGTTTGCAAGACTTGCCCCTTGTGAGGCTGGCTGACTATTTCCATTAAGTTGCTGCAGGAATGCTGGTGGGCAGGGCCAGTCCTCAGCCTAATGTCAGCAATGGTGTACTATGACTACTGTGGGGGCACTGGTGGGGAGGGCTTACTCCCAGCATGACTGCCTGAAAAGCCAGGCTGTATCTGCTTTGGGCACTGTGGTGGGTAGGACTATCTTTTCCCCTCCCTAGGGCAGGAGTTGCTCTGGAGGATACCTGCCAGAGTGTGTGGGTTGGGTGGGAGTCTGTAGAAGCTTTCTCCTGGGGGAAGAGGTTCTGGTAGGCACCATTTTTTCTTGCCCTCCTTCCACATAGCTAGCTAGAGACTTGCAGGAGCTACTTCTGACACTCCATCTAATGGGCATGTATATCATTTATTCTCTGATAGGCAAGGGTCCTATATATCAATTTGAATAATTCAGAAGGGCCTGTCAACTTTGATCTTATCTGGATTATTCATTAATGATCTTCAAGGTGTAAACTTTCAGCAGTTCTCACATTTCTTAATTTGAAATTAAAAATATTTGGTAGGTATAAACCTGTTTATTTACTCAGACCATGTTCTAGTTCCATCTATATACCAGTGTGACCTGCTTGGTAATATGGCAATGATCCTATCAATTGGTGTACTTGTTCAGGTTTTATGTTCCATTGTTCTTCTCATTTATATATAGTTATGTTTTGACTTGGTTTCTTCCTTAATCATGAATTCTTGTTTTTTTAAAATAAATTTTAAAAACTTCACTTTATTAGTTTTTCTACTGATTTTGTCTACCAGGTTATTAAATTGACTTACCTCAGAGTTATCCTTCTGATGTACAGAGACATGTGTGGTGAATATGGAGATGTCAAACCAATGCTATATTCTGCTATATTCTTATCCTACATGTCCTGTCCTTATTTCCTATTTTCCAGGCATTTTCCTACCATATTCCTGACCAGATAGCTATTACATTGGCTGATGTGACAGGCAGTTTAATTCTGATCCATTTTGTCATAGCCAATTCAATTTTAGAATTGTTACATCTTCATTTGTTATATACTACATCCATTCCAAGAATTGGAACCTATAAGGCATTTAGCCTTAATGGGTAGTTAATCATCAACCATTAGGAATCTATGTCCCTGGGGTTAATTTTCCTCCTAATCCTTCAATTAGTCCTTTTTTATTGTTAAAGTTTTCTAGATTAGTAGGTTATCATTGTATCGTTGTTACTTGGGACCATGTATCTAGCAACATAGTAGTAGTATATGTAGTATTTTTATTTATAAAAGGGGTTTCTATTGATTTGGCCGCTGTTGGTATTACTTTGTAATACTCTTAACAATGGGCAATTATTTCTGGCTTGGGCCAGTAGACAAACACTGCCAAATCTCTAGGGAGGGGAGGGCTTTCTCTACTTCTAGGGCCTTCTCTACCTTGCCTGTCAGTGGCTTGTCTATTAATCAGACTTTGCAAAGGGGTTAATATTTACAGTAAATGTGTTAGTGGTTCTACATGTAGGTCTATGTTCTCTAAAAAGCTGGTTGCTTCCATTTCTCTGACACTATAAGTAGTTTCTGGGGTTTCTATTTTTATCATTTTGATTAAAGTGTGATGGTTAAATGGTTTAGGTGGCCAAAAGGGCCTTGTAGGTTTAGATCTATATGGTCTGTTTTGATGGTAAGCCTGTTTTGTTTATATACATTAGTGTTAAAGCTATAGATTTTATCTTGACTTAGTTCCACAGGTGTTCTTGCCAAGTCAGCTCTCCTGTGTTTCTGAGGCCTGCAAATACTGTATATAGTGCTGTTATGTCCTGTGGGAGTGCAGCTTTTAAAATGAGCTTTTAAATTTGTTCTGTTGCTTTCTCATGTAGCAGTGAGTGTGTCTGTCCCTTATCATAAACCATGGTCAGTAATCCTAATTTTTCTATTAAATTATTAGCCTCTCCTGCAGTTTTCCATTAAGATATTTTAAGGGGTAATATGTTAAGTATAGGTCATCTTAATCTCTGGGCTTTCGCTACTCCGTCAAACAAAGATCTTTGTAAATCAGTATTACTTTCTCCAAATGCACTCAAATGTTGATTAAATTTAGCACCAGTGGTAATGGGTCTGAGCTGCACAACCTCTGCTCCTTGTGAGGATCAGGTAATGACCTCCTTTGGACTGTAAATTTAATAGTCACTGAGTTTCTGTGACCAAATCAGTTTGTTGTAATTCCATTCTAATTTTTGTCATTTCTTGTCTAGTATAAGCCCTCTCCTCAGTGATTCTGATTGGTTCCATATCATTTGTTGTAGTTTGTCTATTTTCATGGACCTAGCTTCTAAGAAGTTAAAGTTACCAGGATCAAGAAATTAAAATAATCATCATCGTCAGGATGAGGACTGGTGCCCTGAGGAGCAAAATGGCCTGAATTTCTCTTTACTCTGGAGACCATTTTTTGTGTTAGTACTTTTCCTTTCTGCCTATCAGCATCTATATTACTTAATGCTTCTTCTTTTTTAAAAAAAATTTTTTATTAAGGTATTATTGATGTATACTCTTATGAAGGTTTCACATGAAAAAACAATGTGGTTACTACATTTACCCACATTATCAAGTCTCCACCCATACAGTCACCATCTTTAGCAAGATGCCACAGAGTCACTTAACACTTCTTATAAGAGCTCTGGAATTTCTTCCTTATTTGATTTTTTTAATATAAGATATAACTCACTGGGTTGTGTGATCAGACCAACATCCAAAGTTTCCTTAATTTCAAGTTTTGTCCAGACTAAATCTAAACAGGTCTCCAGGGGTCCTTGGAAGTTAATATAAAACCCCTAAACCACCTCTTGACTAATTTTGGTAGGGTTAGTGAGCAAAGCATGTTGGCTATTGTCTACCTGCCTTTCACAACAGTGTTCAAACTATGTTTTATTATAGAAATGCTTAATAGAGCATTCCAAGTCATTTATTTATTTATTAAAATTTTTTTTATTAAGGTATGATTGATATACACTTTAAGATGCTGTTACAAGCACAATCTAAAGGTTCTTTTCTGTTTCTCCTCCTTTTTCTTCCTCTTCCATTCTTTATATATAGGTATCACATTCTGTGTTCTTTGTCTATCCCTTGATTGACTTTGGGGATAGTTAATTTAATTTTGCATTTGCTTAGTAATTAGCTGTTCTACTTTCTTTACTGTGGTTTTATTTCCTCAAGTGACAGCTATTAAATCTTAGGAACACTTCCATCTATAGCAGTCCCTCCAAAATAGACTGCAGAGATGGTTTGTGGGAGGTAAATTCTCTTAGCTTTCTCTTATCTGGATATTGTTTAATCCCTCCTTCAAATTTAAATGATAATCTTGCCGGATAACGTAATCTTGGTTCCAGGCCCTTCTGCTTCATTCCATTAAACACATCATGCCTCTCCCTTCTGGCCTGTAAGGTTTCTGCTGAGAAGTCTGATGTTAGCCTGATGGGCTTTCCTTTGTATGTGATCTTATTTCTCTCTCTGGCTCCTTTTAATAGTCTGTCCTTATCCTCTATCTTTGCCAATTTAATTACTATATGTTTTGGGGTTGTCTTCCTTGGGTCCCTTGTGTTGGGAGATCTGTGGATCTCCATGGTCTGAGAGACTATCTCCTTTCCCAGACTGGGGAAGTTTCAGCAACTACTTCCTCAAATACACTTTCTATCCCTTTCTCTTTCTCTTCTTTTTCTGGTACCCCTATAATGGGAATATCGTTCCATTTGGATTGGTCACGCAGTTCTCTCAATATTCTTTCATTCTTAGAGATCCTTTTTTCTCTCTGTGCCTCCGCTTCTTTGTATTCCTCTTCTCTAGTTTCTATTTCTTTATCGTCTCCTCCCCCATATCCAACCTGCTTTTAATTCCCTTCATGGTGCTCTTCAGCGATTGGATCTCTGACCTGAATTCATTCCTGAGTTCTTGGATATCTTTCCGTACCTCCATTAGCATGTTGATGATTTTTATTTTGAACTTCCTTTCAGGAAGAGTCGTAAGGTCCATATCATTTAAATCTTTCTCCAGAGTTATATTAATTTTACTCTGGACCAGGTTCCTTTGGTGTTTCATATTTGTGTATAGCGCCTTCTAGTGTCCAGAAGCTCTACTTTCTGGACCTGCTCAGCCCCTGAAGCAATGTCGGGGGTCACACGGGAGTGGTATTGGTGACTGGGGGAGGAAAGAGCTATTCCCCGCTTTCCAGCTGTTGTGCCTGTCTCCACTGCCTTAACCAGTGGGCTGAGCACACAGGTATAAGCTTTTGTCCCAGAGCAGCTGGATATGGATCCCTGCTTTCCACAAGCAGCTGGAATCTCAGTCTCTCCAGGAATTCTGCCTGTATTAGCTTTCCAACCTCGTAATCATGTGAGTATCATGAAAGCACCATGAAATGTAGGTTTCTGCTCCCAGAGCAGATCTCCAGAGCTAGGTATTCAGCAGTCCCAGGTCTTCCACTCCCTCCCTGCTCCATTTCTCTTCCTCCCACTGGTGAGCTGGGGTGGGGAAGGGCTTCGGTCCTGCCTGGCCACAGCTTTGGTACATTACCCTGTTCTGTGAGGTCTGCTCTTTTCTCCAGGTGGATGCAGTCTGGCGCCATCCTCTTTCCTGTTGCTCTCTCAGGATTAGTTGTGCCAACTATATTTTCTAATTGTATACAGTTTTAGGAGGAAGTCTCTGTCTCTCCTCTCACGCTGCCATCTTTTTTTTTTCTAGTTTGTTGAGGAATACTGTTGCTATTTTTTTTTGAAGATAATTATTTTTTATTGAAGGGCAGTTGACACACAGTATTACATTAGTTTCAGGTGTACAACACAGTGATTCAACATTTATATACATGATAATTCTAGGTACCAGCTATCACCATACCAAGCTGTTACACCATTTTGACTATATTCCTTATACTATATATTACATCCCGGTTACTTATTTATTTTACAATTGGAAGTGTGTACTTTTTTTTTTGTTTGTTTGTTTTTGTTTTTTTTTGTTTTTTCTTTTTTTTTGTGAGGGCATCTCTCCTATTTATTGATCAAATGGTTGTTAACAACAATAAAATTCTGTATAGGGGAGTCAATGCTCAATGCACAATCATTAATCCACCCTAAGCCTAATTTTTGTCAGTCTCCAATCTTCTGAAGCATAATGAACAAGTTCTTAGATGGAGAACAAATTCTTACATAGTGAATAAGTTACATGGTGAACAGTACAAGGGCAGTCATCACAGAAACCTTCGGTTTTGATCATGCATTATGAACTATAAACAATCAGTCCAAATATGAATATTCGTTTGATTTTTATACTTGATTTATATGTGGATACCACATTTCTCTCTTTATTATTATTATTTTTAATAAAATGCTGAAGTGGTAGGTAGATGCAAGATAAAGGTAGAAAACATAGTTTAGTGTTGTAAGAGAGCAAATGTAGATGATCATGTGTGTGCCTGTAGACTATGTGTTAATCCAAGCTAGACAAGGGCAATAAAACATCCACGGATGCAGCAGATTTCTCTCAGAATGGGGGGGGGAGAGGTTCTAAGCCTCACCTCTGTTGATTCCCAATTTCTCACCTGATGGCCCCCCTATGACTGTGTCTGTCTTAGGTTGTTCCTCCCTTGAGGAATCTTACCCGTCTCTGGCTAACCAGTCATCTTCCGGGGCCATACAGGGAAATGTAAAGTTGGTAAGTGAGACAGAAGCCTTATTGTTTGAAAAGGTTAGTTTTTTACTTCTTTGCATATTTATGCCCTGTGGCTTCTATGCCCAGCATTTGTCTTGAGGTATCTTTACCACTTGGAAGAATTATGATACATGGTGAATTCGATATGAGGCACGAATTCTATTTAAGGGTTGTAATTAGGAAGGAAGAAGAAAAGCTATAGAAGTAGCAGGCGGAAGAAAACATTTCTTTGACATATCTTCTTGTAGAGTAACATAAGCATGTATAGGTTTTAAACTACTAATTAAATTGTGCACACACATTAACATAATAGGAGTACAGTTATATAACCAAAGCATACCTATAATTACCAGCCATCTCCAGTGAAACCAAGAAAACCAGTTAGGCACCTCAGGCATTCGTGAAAACTTATCTATGATATGGTGGATATTGTCCAACTGAACTTGAACAGTCAGAGAGAAATCAGACAAATTAAAACAGCCCATTCCTGGAGACTGTTCACATCCCATATGTTCTTTTAACAGTAAAGAGTCTGTAGTTGTAAGATTTTGGAGCGCTACAATTTGCACTTCTCCTAATTCTTGGTTGAGTTCCAACGGTATAGATCCAGTCAAATTTGTTATTTTACTGTATGCACAGGCCAGCTTAGATATCTCCTTCTTCATTCCCATGGCAAGTCCAGGAACTGGTGGGATGAGTGCATCTACACCTGTAGCAGCGCGTGGATCTTTGTTGGGGTTTTTTGATGATCATCTTCTGGCATGAGTCTTCCAGAGAGTGCTGGTGTTGGAAGTTCTTTTTCATATCGGATCTTAGTTCATTTTTGGGGTAGCCAACTTAGGCTTTGATCCTCTGTATAACCAGGTCCCCCCTATAAACTCCTTTACAGTCACTTTCCATCAGCATAGCAAAATGTTGTAGAATCACTACTTGTCTTCTCTGTGTTGTACAGCCCTCTCTTTTCTCCCCCGCATGCATGCTAATCTTAATACCCCCCTTCTTATTCCCACCCCCCCTTATCCCTCCCTACCCACCAATCCTCCCCAGTCCCTTTCCCTTTGGTACCTGTTAGTCCATTCTTGAATTCTGTGATTCTGCTGCTGTTTTGTTCCTTCAGTTTTTCCTTTGTTCTTATACTCCACAGATGAGTGAAATCATTTGGTATTTCTCTTTCTCCGCTTGGCTTATTTCGCTGAGCATAATACCCTTCAGCTCCATCCATGTTGCTGCAAATGGTAGGATTTGCCCTTTTCTTATGGCTGAGTAGTATTCCATTGTGTATATGTACCACATCTTCTTTATCCATTCATCTATCGATGGACATTTAGGTTGCTTCCAATTCTTGGCTATTGTAAATAGTTCTGCAATAAACATAGGGGTGCATCTGTCTTTCTCAAACTTGATTGCTGCGTTCTTACGGTAAATTCCTAGGAGTGGAATTCCTGGGTCAAATGGTAAGTCTGTTATGAGCATTTTGATGTACCTCCATACTGCTTTCCACAATGATTGAACTAATTTACATTTCCACCGGCAGTGTAGGCGGGTTCCCCTCTCTCCACAGCCTCGCCAACATTTGTTGTTGTTTGTCTTTTGGATGGCAGCCATCCTTACTGGTGTGAGGTGATACCTCATTGTAGTTTTAATTGGCATTTCTCTGATAATTAGCGATGTGGAGCATCTTTTCATGTGTCTGTTGGCCATCTGTATTTCTTTTTTAGAGAAATGTCTGTTCAGTTCCTCTGCCCATTTTTTAATTGGGTTATTTGTTTTTTGTTTGTTGAGGCGTGTGAGCTCTTTATATATTCTGGATGTCAAGCCTTTATCGGATCTGTCATTTTCAAATATATTCTCCCATACTGTAGGGTCCCTTTTTGTTCTATTGATGGTGTCTTTTGCTGTACAGAAGCTTTTCAACTTAATATAGTCCCACTTGTTCATTTTTGCTGTTGTTTTCCTTGCCCGGGGAGATATGTTCAAGAAGAGGTCACTCATGTTTATGTCTAAGAGGTTTTTGCCTATGTTTTTTTCCAAGAGTTTAATGGTTTCATGACTTACATTCAGGTCTTTGATCCATTTTGAGTTTACTTTTGTATGTGGGGTTAGACAATGGTCCAGTTTCATTCTCCTACATGTAGCTGTCCAGTTTTGCCAGCACCATTTGTTGAAGAGACTGTCATTTCTCCATTGTATGTCCATGGCTCCTTTATCAAATATTAATTGACCATATATGTCTGGGTTAATGTCTGGATTCTCTAGTCTGTTCCATTGGTCTGTGGTTCTGTTCTTGTGCCAGTACCAAATTGTCTTGATTACTATGGTTTTATAGTAGAGCTTGAAGTTGGGGAGTGAGATCCCCCCTACTTTATTCTTCTTTCTCAGGATTGCTTTGGCTATTCGGGGTCTTTGGTGTTTCCATATGAATTCTTGAATTATTTGTTCCAGTTCATTGAAGAATGTTGCTGATAGTTTCATAGGGATTGCATCAAATCTGTATATTGCTTTGGGCAGGATGGCCATTCTGATGATATTAATTCTTTCTAGCCATGAGCATGGGATGAGTTTCCATCTGTTAGTGTCCCCTTTAATTTCTCTTAAGAGTGACTTGTAGTTTTCAGAATATAAGTCTTTCACTTCTTTGGTTAGGTTTATTCCTAGGTATTTTTTTTTTTTGATGCAATTGTGAATGGAGTTGTTTTCCTGATTTCTCTTTCTGTTGGTTCATTGTTAGTGTATAGGAAAGCTACAGATTTCTGTGTGTTGATTTTGTATCCTGCAACTGTGCTGTATTCCGATATCAGTTCTAGTAGTTTTGAGGTGGAGTCTTTAGGGTTTTTTATGTATAGTATCATGTCATCTGCAAATAGTGACAGTTTAAGTTCTTCTTTACCAACCTGGATTCCTTGTATTTCTTTGTTTTGTCTAATTGCCGTGGCTAGGACCTCCAGTACTATGTTAAATAACAGTGGGGAGAATGGGCATCCCTGTCTAATTCCTGATCTCAGAGGAAAAGCTTTCAGCTTCTCGCTGTTCAATATAATGTTGGCTGTGGGTTTATCATAAATGGCCTTTATTATGTTGAGGTACTTGCACTCTATTCCCATTTTGCTGAGAGTTTTTATCATGAATGGATGTTGAACTTTGTCAAATGCTTTTTCAGCATCTATGGAGATGGTCATGTGGTTTTTGTCTTTCTTTTTGTTGATGTGGTGGATGATGTTGATGGACTTTCGAATGTTGTACCATCCTTGCATCCCTGGGATGAATCCCACTTGGTCATGGTGTACGATCCTTTTGATGTATTTTTGAATTTGGTTTGCTAATATTTTGTTGAGTATTTTTGCATCTATGTTCATCAAGGATATTGGTCTGTAGTTTTCTTTTTTGGTGGGGTCTATGCCTGGTTTTGGTATTAGGGTGATATTGGCTTCATAGAATGAGTTTGGGAGTATCCCCATCTCTTCTATTTTTTGGAAAACTTTAAGAAGAATGGGGATTATGTCTTCCCTGTATGTGTGATAAAATTCTGAGGTGAATCCATCTGGCCCGGGGGTTTTGTTCTTTGGTAGTTTTTTCATTACCTCTTCAATTTCGTTGCTGGTAATTGGTCTGTTTAGAGTTTCTGTTTCTTTCTGGGTCAGTCTTGGAAGGTTGTATTTTTCTAGGAAGTTGTCCAATTCTCCTAGGTTTCCCAGCTTGTTAGCATATAGGTTTTCATAGTACCCACTAATAATTCTTTGTATTTCTGTGGGGTCCGTCATGATTTTTCCTTTCTCATTTCTGATACTGTTGATTTGTGTTGACTCTCTTTTCCTCTTAATAAGTCTGGCTAGAGGCTTATCTATTTTGTTTATTTTCTCGAAGAACCAGCTCTTGGTTTCATTGATTTTTGCTATTGTTTTATTCTTCTCAGTTTTATTTATTTCTTCTCTGATCTTTATTATGTCCCTCCTTCTGCTGACCTTAGGCCTCATTTGCTCTTCTTTTTCCAATTTCGATAATTGTGACATTAGATCATTTATTTGGAATTGTTCTTCCTTTTTTAAATATGCCTGGATTGCTATATACTTTCCTCTTAAGACTGCTTTTGCTGTGTCCCACAGTAGTTGGGGCTCGGTGTTGTTGTCATTTGTTTCCATATATTGCTGGATCTCCATTTTGATTTGGTCATTGATCCATTGATTATTTAGGAGCGTGTTGTTAAGCCTCCATGTGTTTGTGAGCCTTTTTGCTTTCTTTGTACAGTTTATTTCTAGTTTTATGCCTTTGTGGTCTGAAAAGTTGGTTGGTAGGATTTCAATCTTTTGGAATTTACTGAGGCTCTTTTTGTGGCCTAGTATGTGGTCTATTCTGGAGAATGTTCCATGTGCACTTGAGAAGAATGTGTATCCTGCTGCTTTTGGATGTAGAGTTCTGTAGATGTCTATTAGGTCCATCTGTTCTAGTGTGTTGTTCAGGGCCTCTGTGTCCTTACTTATTTTCTGTATGGTGCATCTGTCCTTTGGATTGAGTGGTGTGTTGAAATCTCCTAGAATGAATGCATTGCATTCTATTTCCTCCTTTAGTTCTGTTAGTATTTGTTTCAGGTATGTTGGTGCTCCTGTATTGGGTGCATATATATTTATAATGGTTATATCCTCTTGTTGGACTGAGCCCTTTATTATTATGTAATGTCCTTCTTTGTCTTTTGTTACTTTCTTTATTTTGAAGTCTGTTTTGTCTGATATCCGAATTGCAACACCAGCTTTCTTCTCTCTGTTGTTTGCATGAAATATCTTTTTCCATCCCTTGACTTTTAGTCTGTGCATGTCTTTGGGTTTGAGGTGAGTCTCTTGTAAGCAGCATATGGATGGATCTTGCTTTTTTATCCATTCTATTACTCTGTGTCTTTTGATTGGTGCATTCAGTCCATTTACATTTAGGGTGATTATTGAGGGGTATGAACTTATTGCCATTGCAGGCTTTAAGTTAGTGGTTACTAAAGGTTCAGGGTTAGCTTCTTTACTATCTTTCTGTCTAGCTTAATTCGCTTGTTGTGCTATTATAAACACGGTCTGATGATTCTTTATTTCTCTCCCTTCTTATTCCTCCTCCTCTCTTCTTCATATGTTGGGTGTTTTGTTCTGTGCTCTTTTTAGGAGTGCTCCCATCTAGAGCATTCCCTGTAGGATGCCCTGTAGAGGTGGTTTGTGGGAGGCAAATTCCCTCAACTTTTGTTTGTCTGGGAATTGTTTAATCCCTCCTTCATATTTAAATGATATTCGTGCTGGATACAGTAGTCTTGGTTTGAGGCCCTTCTGTTTCATTGCATTAAGTATATCATGCCATTCTCTTCTGGCCTGTAGGGTTTCTGTTGAGAAGTCTGATGATAGCCTGATGGGTTTTCCTTTGTAGGTAACCTTTTTTTTCTCTCTGGCTGCCTTTAATACTTTGTCCTTGTCTTTGATCTTTGCCATTTTAATTATTATGTGTCTTGGTGGTGCCCTCCTTGGTTCCCTTGTCATGGGAGTTCTGTGTACCTCTGTGGTCTGAGAGGCCATTTCTTCCCCTAGTTTGGGGAAGTTTTCGGCAATTATTTCTTCAAAGACACTTTCTATCCCTTTTTCTCTCTCTTCTTCTTCTGGTACCCCTATAATGCGAATATTATTCCATTTCAATTGGTCACTCAGCTCTCTTAGAATTCTTTCATTCCTGGAGATCCTTTTATCTCTCTCTGCATCAGCTTCTCTGCATTCCTGTTCTCTATTTTCTAGTCCATTAATGGTCTCTTGCATCTCGTCCATTCTGTTTTGAAGTCCTTCCAGAGCTTGTTTTATTTCTGTATTCTCCTTCCTTAGTTCTTGTATATTTCTCTGCAAGTCCATCAGCATGGTTATGACTTTTGTTTTGAATTCTTTTTCAGGAAGACTGGTTAAATCTATCTCCCCAGGTTTGTTCTCAGGGGAAGATGTAGCAGATGCTGACGCTGTCTGGGTTAGTCTTGTCTGGATCATATTTTTTTGCGTTTTCATGTTGACAGGTGCTATTGACTGTCAGCTGGGAGGGCCAAACTTTTCACTTGCTACTGGCCTTTCTTTACTGGGACAACTGCGACCCCCTAGTGGCTTATGTTGGGTAATTGTGCGTAGACTGGGTCTTTGTGTCTTGCCCTTCCCTTTCTGTGGGCGTTGTCTGCCTTAGGCTGTTTCTCTGCTTTTGCAGTGCCCAGAGGGGTAATGGACGGGGGTGGGGATGGGGGGTGGTGGGGCTGTTTGGCTGTTTACCTCCGTGAGGGGACTCAGGCTGTTGCCCAGGGGGTTAGTGCACCCGGTTTTCCCTGTAATTTCCAGCCACTGGGCTGTGACCTGTGTTGTATCAGTCCAGCTGTTATGTCCCTGTCCCTTTAAGACTTTCAGTAAGCACTCGCTTTTCTTTGTCACAGGGGCATCAGCTTCCAAACCTGCTCAGAGGTCTTGCTGCCATATTTCCCTAGTTTCAAGCCCTCCACGCATGCACTGTGTCTGCGCTCTGGTGCGGGTGGCTGGGGCTGGGTGTTTAGCAGTCCTGGGGTCCCTCTCCCTCCCACCGGGAGCTGGGGGGAGGTGTTCTTGGGTCCCACCAGCCGGGGGTTGTATTTTACCCCTTTCACCAGGCGCTGGGCTCTCGCACATGTGGATGTAGTCTGGCTGTTGTCCTGTGTCTTCTGGTCTCTCTTTTAGGATTAGTTGTATTTGTTGTATTTTTAAAAATATCTGTTTTTGGGAGGAGATTCCCACTGTCCTACTCACGCTGCCATGTTGGCTCCGCCTCTCATGCTGCCATCTTTAATCCAATTCCCCAAGTCATTTATAATATGGTAAAGTTGTATTAAAACAATTATTGTGGCCAGTGTTAACATACAAACTATAACAGCTCTGTCAGTTTTGTCTATTCACAGGCTGTTTATAATTTCAGTAGGATGCCACAGATGGTAAATAATGTATTAAATTTAAAGTTTGTCAACCCAGTAATGCACTTTGCCAGGTTTGGGTCAATTACAAATTTAACATAATTTATCAACCTGCATTTCAAATTTGGCATGGAATGTAACATATGCCACAACACCAACCACTTTGAATTATTATTACTTTGGGTCAGGTTGCCAACTAAGCCAATTGTTTTGTTTTGGGACAAATTAATGCTCAGAGACTGAGTTTGCCTTTGCCATTAACTCATTTAACACAGGTTTGCTATGGGAATTTTATAAGCCAATAGCACACAGGCTAATATTTCTTAATAAACCAATAAAGAAATAACATACTCCAAGCCAATGATAGATTAATCACACTATTTTTCCAGGCAAGGGGAGGTGAAAGGAATAAAGCTCAAGTTTAGCTGAAATGTTCCTTTTTACCAGCTGGTGCTCAGAGGAGAGATGGCTTAGCTAACCAAAAGCAGACGTCCAGTTGCCAGTGCAAAAGTAAAAGCCGCTTTTGCTAGAGCATATTGCTAGGGAACTGTGGTGCCAGTGTTGACAGGCAAGAGGATCTTCACTGAGGCCACTGCCTGGCTTTCATCACGGCTGGTAAAGAGTTGCCTTTACTGTGGCAGAAGCTAATATCCCAATGTCTTTGGAGACCTATTTAGAGCAGCAAAATGTAGCCTTGTCCAGACTGAACACTCTTAATCCTCACAAACTCTTGGTATTTACAGTCTAAATGTCCCCATGCCATAGTTGCTTTTTCATTTGATTTTACTTGCAAGGCCTCCCTCAGGGCCTCTCAGCGCCTGAGCTACTGAGTTCTAATCAGTGAGAATAGATGAGAAGATGCTATCCTGACACATCCTTCATTCTTATATCAAAACAACTTAACTTCTAACAACACCTTTGTTGGTCTTTGTCAAAGGCGAGTGGATTTGAAATCATATTAAAGCCAATGCATAACACCTGTGCTTCTGATCTACCAGCTATAGATAGGAGGTTTCAATGACCCACCCTTCTTGGGTTTCGTTTGCTAGAGCAGCTCACAGACCTCAGAGAAACATTTTACTTACTAGGTTACCAATTCATTATAAAAGGATATAACTCAGGAGCAGCCAGCTAGAAGAGATGCATAGGACAAGGTGTGGGGAAAGGGACTAGAGCTTCCATGCCCTGTTCAAGTGTGCCATTCTTCCCAAATCTCCATGTGTTCACCAACCTGGAAACTCTCTGAACTCCACCCTTTTGGGTTTTTATGGAGGCATGCTTGATTATATCATTGGCCATTGGTGATTGAACTCAATCTCCAGCCACTCTCCCCTCCCAGGAAGTGGGGGGTGGGACTGAAAGTTCCAACCCTCTAATCATATGGTTGGCTCTGCTAGTAACCAATCCCCATGCTTAGGTACTTTCCAAAAATCACCTCATTAATGTCGCAGGAGACTTTTATTGCTCTCATCACTTAGGAAATTTCAAGAGATTTTAGGAGCTCTGTGCCAGAAATGGGTTGAAGATCAAATATATATTTATTATAAATCTCAAGCTTTGAAAATCTTCTGAGAGTGGTTCTCCTAAGTGTGGAGCCCCATTAAGTGCCCCCAGAATACCCAGAGAGGAGAAGCGTTGCCTACAGCAACTGCTGAAGGAGTCAGAGCCTTGGCACTTTCAGTACTGGGCCTGAGAGAAAGACACTTTGCGTGGCAGTGTGATTTTTGCAAGTACTTGAATATGTTTTTGGTATTTGTCCTTATTGTTCTGTAAAAATGAATGAAAAACAAAAAACTTTTGCTGAAACAAGTGATAATACAACTGAGGCAAAGTTAGAAATCTTTATAGTTGCTGAAATCAGCAACCAGAATCAGCAATGTTAGCCTCAAGCCTTGCTTACTTATGAAATCCAAAATTAAAGATTACGTACAAAATGTTATACCATTCAAGATCCTAAAAGATGGGGCATGCTGAAGATAGAGGAAGTGAAAAGATCTTTAAATTTTGGGATGAAGGGGGATCATCAAAAAATTATTTTTGTGGTTTTAAACACAGAGAAATTCACAGATCCACAGAACTGATGACAGAGTGCTGTTTGCTACAGACCCTTAACACAAGAGGGAGAAAGCTATTGCTCAACTTGGCCTTGAGAGTCTTTGCAAAAAGTAGGTAAGTCAACCTCAAAGCCAGCAATCATAAGCTTTGCCCCATTCCTTGCAAGGGCACCATTTATGCTCTAATTCCTTTCTTCTGTTTTCATAAATTGAGCTAAAATTTTTGTTTAAACAAAGATTTGATATTGCCTATATTAGCCATTTAACTTACATTTTAAGTGTTTTAAACAACTATCATATACATACTTAATATATCACAGTTAGGAGTTTTGTCACATATTTTAATCTTCTAAGTCTATTCCTGGGCTTTGGTCCATTGGACTTTTTTCATATTTTTGAGAAACATTAATTTATGCACAACTGTGGAATAATTAAAACACACAGAAAATTACAGAAAATAAATAACAACCACTCCTTTATCTACCCCTTTCCGATTTAACGAATGTTAAAATATCAAGTGTTGAATGTTAAATTTAAATTTAACAAATGTTGGAAGTTCCCTCCCCACCCCACCAGAGGCAATCCCTCTTCTCAGGTGATCCCTAATATTCATAAATTGGTTTCACCTGTTCATATGAAAGGACTCATACACTATGCAATCTGGTGTCGGGTTTCTTTCTCTATGACACCAGAGATTCACTCATGCTGTTACATGTATCAGTAGTCTGTTCTGCTTTATTGCTGACTACTAAGCACTTGTCAGTTCGGTTTTCCATTCTCTTCTTGATGAGGTCTGCTTTTTTAACACCCTCATACATGCACCCCCTGCCCCACTGCTCTCTGAGGTGGTGGTCTGCCTCTCTCCAGGCTCACATCCATGTAGCAGGGACATCTACTCTGTAGCCCTCTTCTGAGCCTTCCATTCATATGCAGCCTGTTTCTGAGGACCCAGGGTGTCAACTGGGTCTCAAGGTCTTGGGGAAGGTGGTCTTCTATGACACCAGATCCTGGAGAGGAAGACAGACCCCTAGAGGTGGTGGGAGAGTTTGGGGGATTTTCCCCAAGAGTATCTTTGACCTCTTGCTCCTGCCTCTGTTTTCTGATTAACCAAGGACTTCCTCATTGTACCCTTCCTTCTGCCACTTCAAGGCTGTGAGTCATTATTTTAACTCTCCCCCACAAGACACCAAGAGCCCTACAGTGTTTTTCACTCAGCCTTCCACTTCTTCAATACGCTACAGAGTGATGGCCTTTGGAGTTTCGCTCCTCCTGGGTGGTGAGTAAGGGCCCTCGAGGCTGGGAGAAGCCTTGCAGTGGTAGGTGGTGTCTCTGTCCTGTAGGGCAGGTTGGGACGAGTGCTCAGTTCGTAGGGCTCCCAGGAGGAGCTGAAGGCAGGGCAGGGATCTAGTGTTCTGAGACTGGTGTGGAAGGAAGAAAGGCTTGGAATCTGGGGGGGGTGGACATCACCTGAGCAAAGGTGAGTGAAGATGGGCTTTTAGGTTATGCTGCCTCCTCACACTCCCCAAGGCTTTCCCCTTTCACCCATGGGGGCCCTGGTGTGCGTATGGTGTAGATAAGAGGAGTCTTCCCCAGCACCCCAGGGGCCACAGAAGGCACAAGGGAGGAAAAATGTTGGGAATAATCTCCTTGTTCCAGCATTTTCCCCAAGTCTTGATCTCAGGTAGGCTGTCCCGTTGCTGCAAAGAGAATAGTTCAGAAGTTGAAAACTGTATCATGATATTTGTGTGTCATTTAAAAATCAAATTTCATACAAAAATCCAGATTTTCAGCTTCTCTTGAGAAATGGGAAGGTTTGGTAGCTCTGGGGACTAGAGTCTAGTAATGGCTTCCCCCTTTAGAAGGGTCACAAGATCTAAGTTCCTGTTGTTCCCTGATTCTTACACCCACTCACTTCACTCACTGATGTCACCTACTGGCCCCAAGGCGCTTAAGTCTGAGACCCTTGGAATCCTGCTACTTGTCAGATGATAGGAGCTGCTTTCAGACTCAGAAACAGAACTATTCTTTGAGAAGAAGATGTAAAACAAAAGGCCTCCTTGCACGTGGCTGTAGTAGTGTCCCAGCACCCTAAACATCTGGTCTCTTCCCAGAACCCTGGGGTTCAGGTGTGTGGACCTTCCCTGGCGCTGTGCGGCCTGATGCTTTAATACTTAAAGCTTCCCTATTCTTGGGGATGGGGTCGACTCCTCAATCCAGAGATAGCTGGGTATTCCAGGAGGAATGGGGTCGGGGGAGGTGGCCACTTGGGAGTGGAGGAATCTAGAAAAGCCTTTGAAATGTAGGGAGTCTTTCACTGAGGCTGGTCAAGGATCAAGAGAGCGCATTGAACTCCTGGCTGTGCCAGTGACTTGTTGTGCGGTTCTGGGTCAGTCAATAAATAGTAATTAGTCACCAGCTGAGGGCCAGGCACTGCGCCAGGCACCCAGGCAAGACAGCGCAGTCCTTGCCTTCTTACGGTCTGGTGCCAAGGGAGGGGGATGTGGGAAACACATAATTACAAATAATTAATCACAGATTTCTAAGTGTGTTCCCCAACCTGGACCTTAGGGTCTCTCTATAATGAGAAGATATAACAGAACAGTCCTTAAGAAGGGCAACTATGTGCTCTGGTTTGCAGGGTCAGTCCCAGTGTCCCTGGTGTAATTAATTAATTAATTAATTATTTCTGTATTATTAATGTACATTTACATGAGCAACATTATGGTTACTAGACTCCCCCTATTATCAAGTCCCCACCACATACCCCATTACAGTCACTGTCCATCAACGTAGTAAGATGCTATAGAATTTGTCTTCTCTGAGATATACTGCCTTCCCCATGCCCCCCCCAACATTATGTGTGCTAATCAAAATGCCCCTTTTCCCCCTTCTCCCTCCCTTCCCACCCATCCTCCCCAGTCCCTTTCCCTTTGGTAACTGTTAGTCCATTCTTGGGTTCTGTGAGTCTGATGCTGTTTTGTTCCTTCAGTTTTTGCTTTGTTCTTACACTCCACAGATGAGTGAAATAATCTGATACTTGTCTTTCTCCGCCTGGCTTATTTCACTGAGCATAATACCCTCTAGCTCCATCCATGTTGTTGCAAATGGTAGGATTTGTTTTCTTCTTATGGCTGAATAATATTCCATTGTGTATATGTACCACATCTTCTTTATCCATTCATCTACTGATGGACACTTAGGTTGCCTCCATTTCTTGGCTATTGTAAGTAGTGCTGCAATAAACATAGGGGTGCATCTGTCTTTTTCAAACTGGGCTGCTGCATTCTTAGGGTAAAATCCTAGGAGTGGAATTCCTGGATCAAATGGTATTTCTATTTTAAGGTTTTTGAGGAACTGTCATACTGCTTTCCAAAGTGGTTGAACTAATCTGCATTCCCACCAGCAGTGTAGGAGGGTTCCCCTTTCTCCACATCCTCACCAACATTTGTTGTTGTTTGTCTTTTGGATGGTGGCCATCCTAACTGGTGTGAGGTGGTATCTCATTGTGGTTTTAATTTGCATTTCTCTGATGATTATGATGTTGAGCATCTTTTCATGTGCCTGTTAGGCATCTGAATTTCTTCTTTGGAGAAGTGTCTGTTCAGCTCCTCTGCCCAGTTTTTAATTGTCTTGTTTGCTTTTTGTTTGTTGAGGTGCATGAGCTCTTTATATAATTTGGATGTCAACCCCTTATCGGATATGTCATTTATGAATATGTTCTCCCATACTGTAGGATGCCTTTTTGTTCTACTGATGGTGTCCTTTGCTGTACAGAAGCTTTTTAGTTTGATACAGATCCATTTGTTCATTTTTGCTGTTGTTTTCCTTGCCCGGGGAGATATGTTCAAGAAGAGATCACTCATGTTTATATCTAAGAGGTTTTTGCCTATGTTTTTTTCCAAGAGTTTAATGGTTTCATGACTTACATTCAGGTCTTTGATCCATTTTGAGTTTACTTTTGTGTATGGGGTTAGACAGTGATCCAGTTTCATTCTCTTCTATGTAGCTGTCCAGTTTTGCCAACACCAGCTGTTGAAGAGGCTGTCATTTCCCCATTGTATGTCCATGGCTCCTTTATCATATATTAATTGACCATATGTGGTTGGGTTTGTATCCAGGCTCTCTAGTCTGTTCCATTGGTCTATGGGTCTATTCTTGTGCCAGTACCAAATTGTCTGAATTACTGTGACTTTGTAGTAGAGCTTGAAGTCAGGGAGTGTAATTCCCCCCACTTTATTCTTCCTTCTCAGGATTGTTTTGGCTATTTGGGGTCTTTTGTGGTTCCATATGAATTTTAGAACTATTTGCTTTAATTCGTTGAAGAATGCTGTTGGTATTTTGGTAGGGATTGCATTGAATCTGTAGATTGCTTTAGGCAGGGTGGCCATTTTGACAATATTAATTCTTCCTATCCATGAGCACGGGATGTGTTTCCATTTATTGGTATCTTCTTTAATTTCTCTCATGAGTGTCCTGTAGCTTTCAGGGTATAGGTCTTTCACTTCCTTGGGTTGGTTTAATCCTAGGTATTTTATTCTTTTTGATGCAATTGTGACTGGAATTGTTTTCCTGATTTCTCTTTCTGCTAGTTCATCATTAGTGTATAGGAATGCAACAGATTTCTGTGTATTAATTTTGTATCCCACAACTTTGCTGAATTCACATATTAGATCTAGTAGTTTTGGAGTGGATTCTTAAGGGTTTCTTATGTACAATATCATGTCATCTGCAAACAGGGATTTTTGACTTCTTCCTTTCCAATCTGGATGCCTTTTATTTCTTTGTGTTGTCTGATTGTCATGGCTTGGACCTCCAGAACTATGTTGAGTATAAGTGGGGTGAGTGGACATCCTTGTCTTGTTAATGATCTTAAAGGAAAAGCTTTCAGCTTCTCGCTGTTAAGTATAATGTTGGCTGTGGGTTTGTTATATATGGCCCTTATTGTGTTGAGGTACTTGCCCTTTATAATCATTTTGTTGAGTTTTTATCATGAATCAATGTTGAATTTTGTCAAATGCTGTTTTCAGCATCTATGGAGATGATCATGTGTTTTTTTGTCCTTTTTGTTGATGTCGTGGATGATGTTGATGGATTTTCAGATGTTGTACCATCCTTGCATCCCTGGGATGAATCCCACTTAATCATCATGGATGATCTTTTTGATGTATTTTTGAATTTGGTTTGCTAATATTTTGTTGAGTATTTTTGCATCTATGCTCATCAGAGACGTTGGCCTGTAATTTTCTTTTTTTATGGTGTCTCTGCCTGGTTTTGGTATTAGAGTGATGTTGGCCTCACAGAATGAGTTTGGGAGTATTTCCCACCTCTTCTACTTTTTGGACAACTTTAAAGAGGTTGGGTATTAGGTCTTCACTAAATGTTTGATAAAATTCTGCAGTGAACCACCTGGTCCAAAGGTTTTGTTATTAGGTAGTTTTTTGATTACCCATTCAATTTCCTTGCTGGTAATTGATCTAATCAGAGTTTCTATTTCTTCCTGGGTCAGCCTTGGAAGGTTGTATTTTTCTAGAAAATTGTCCATTTCTTCTAGGTTATCCAGTTTGTTGCCATATAATTTTTCATAGTATTCTCTCATAATTCTTTGTATTTCTCTGGTATCCGAAGTGATTTTTCCTTTTTGAGTTCTGATTCTGTATATGTGTGTAGACTCTCTTTTTTTCTTGATAAGTCTGGCTATGGGTTTATCTATTTTGTTTATTTTCTTGAAGAACCAGCTCCTGCTTTCATTGGTTCTTTCTATTGTTTTATTCTTCTCTAATCTTTATGTCTCTTCTTCTACTGATTTTGGGCCTCATTTGTTCTTCCTTTTCTAGTTTCATTAATTGTGAGTTTAAACTGTTCATTTGGGATTGTTCTTCTTTCCTGAGGAAGGCCTGTCTGGTGTAATTATTAATGGGGCTTCCTGGGCTCTGGAAATGTCCCGATTTAGACAATAAATTATATGGTCACTTTATTTTTAAGGGACACTAGTAATTTAACGTATCAGCAAGTGAGTGGCCTAATTTCCTATTGCAGATGTCCTTTGAAGTGTCCTTGAGGGAGCATTTCTCAAGATTGTTGCCTTTGTATTGTGGTTTTTACTTTTGAGGGAGGTAGAAAGATGGGGCCCACACACATAGGGAACCAAGGCTGGACTGAGGTGGGCATAAAGACCCCAAACATCTAGAGGAGATGAGGCCTCTTTGTCCCATCAACTTCCACCTCCCCATATTCCACAGTTCTGGCTTCTTATCATGGTTTCAACTTGGATGTGGAGGAACCCATCGTCTTCCAAGAGGATGGAGCTGGCTTTGGGCACAGCGTGGCCCAGTTTGGCCCTCGGTAGGTAAATAAGTAAGGCCTGTCCACACTCCCAGCCTTTATCTCCCCAGCCTGGAGGCCAAGGCTGCACATGGCACATTCACGTGTCCTGGAGGAAGGGCAGCATGGGTGAAAAACCTTTTCATGAATCCTCTGAGGCCCTGACACCACAACCAATTATTTACAATCCCAGGAAGGGCCACAAACTCTGGGTAAGATAGTGCCTTGGGAGGGGGGGCCTTGAATCTGCCCTCCAGGGCATGCAGCTAATGCAGTCACCCCTGCACTTGGGCCCCTTCACTTGGAGAAGTGTTCAGTAGTCTCCCTTTTGAGATTATTAATAATTTAGTTTTGTAAGAAAAGATTGACAGGACAGTGGAGATGTGCTGGGAGCTTGGAGCCTCAGCTCATGCACAATCCAGTCTCCCACAGCCTCCCAGGGAAGGGTTCTCAGCTGCCTGCTTCCCCACCCCCATCCAGTGAGGGCTGCTGCCCTCGGCCTCTTGCATGAGCAAGGCAAAGTCAGGGTTGGCTGTGCCCAGCTTGCCCAGTCCTTTGACGGTCTGCACTGGCCCTATGAGTATCCCTTGCCTGAGGGTGGGTGACACACCAAATAAGAAATACCAGAACAGAGAGAGAGGGTGAGACTGCAGAGAAAAGGAAAAATTTCCTTCCAAGAATAAGAGGCCCCCCACATTTCCACACTTTTACTTCACACAGGGACTGGCAAATTATTCCTGGCTCTGATTCCAGTTCACATCTTCAGGTCCCAGAGACAGCAACACAAGGAGTTAAAAGTCACAATGTTTTGTCAATATAACCAAGGTCTGGGAGGCAATGGAAGTATGACTCAGAAGGGAATTCTGGGAAGGCTTCACAGAAGAGGTGACATTGGCAATGAGCCTGAGACCAGAATAAGTTCCAGTTGATTAAGGAGTAGCATATTGAGGTCACTGAGTTTCAAATGCACATCAGTCCCACTTACTCACCCAGCTAGCAGGCTGGGATATGGAAGCAAGTGCCAGGTGCCAGAGTTGTGTTTGTTTGTTTGTTTTGAAATATAATACATATATGGAAGTGCATAAATCTGCAATGAATTTTTCTTGTGTGTGTACCTAGGTAACCACCAGTTAGATCAAGGTGTTAGAACACCCTCAGTGCCTCCGACTTTGGGGCCTTCGTGATCACCCAACACCCAACAAATCCAAAGAGAGTCACTGTCCCACTCCACTCATTATCGATTTGTGTTCAGGACCTGTTTTTTAAAAAATGAATAGAAAACTACTGATTGACTACTGTTCACAAGTATTTATCATAAAGAATTGAATGAATTCTGATTGCTACAAAGTTACTGCTTTCCCTGGTTTCTGCTGAATTGTAGCTCCAATACTGAAAAGATTGAGCCTACATGTAAGGAATGGGTTGGGGTAAAGAAAAGCATGCAGATTAATAGTATAAGGCTAAAAGTTTGTTTACCCATTTGTGCCAGCAGGTCCCACATTGCTGTATCTCTAGCCAGCTGTTGGGTTTTTACAGACACTCAGAGATTTCAGCTTTCCCTAAGGGAATGGCTCTCTACAAGGAACCAATTTAATAAGACTTGCTTGCCTAATTAATTAAAATACAGTATTTCTCTCATTATCTCATCTGAGTGGGAAAATTGTTGGTAATGATAATGTTTTACAAAAATTAAAAAATGTTCTAATTTAGGGGAGTTTTATAAATAAACTATTGAATTTATATAACTATAGTTCAGATATAGATTTTGATACAGCTGCTTTAAATTGCCCAATTTAAATTGTTCATGTTATATTTAAACTGTCCAATTAATTACAGAATCATCTATTTGTTTTAAAAGCTATGGCTACAGGAAATTTTTCCATCTAACTTGAGGTGATCTATTTCTTGGGTGGCTCAGAAAGACAGCACACCCCAGAAACAATATGTACTTAACTTACCCATGGTTGGGAAATGTTGTTTTTTGTTTTAAATAGTTTTATTTTTGGTGAATGTTAAAAAAAAACAGAAACCCAAACCATTTGTATACATAAATACACTCACACATACAAATAAACAAGAAGTCCAGTGTGATTCTTTGGGATGTGTGTTAGACTCAGGCCCTGGTTTCTGAAAAGCCTCACAAGTGGCAAATGCCAAGAGCTTCCCTTACAAAGTCTTGCTTTCCTGTCCTGCAGTGATACATTCTCACTGAACTTTCCTGTGCCTCAGCTGTCTTGTAACTGTATGTTATGACTGTGCTTCTAGACTTGTAGTGGGGGCCCCACTGGAGGCGGTAGCAGTTAACCAAACAGGACGCCTGTACGACTGTGCTGCTGCCACTGGCCTATGTCAGCCCATCTTGCTGCACAGTGAGTGACTCCAACCAGAAATTGGGGCCCTCAACCCTTCTACACAGGAGCGCCCTCTCCTCAGCCTCCAGCCCAGCCTTTCCCGACAGGTGGTGTGCCCATGAGTATGACTGTGTGTCTGTCCTCTCAGCTCCCCCAGAGGCTGTGAACATGTCCCTGGGACTGTCCCTAGCGACCACCACCAACCACTCCTGGTTACTGGTGAGTTTTCCTGGGTAGCAGGAAGGTCATGAGGGGAGAGCAAGGACCAGAGGAGACTGAGGGAGTAGAGGAGGCGGTGTTCTGGGGCCCTCTTGCCCACACAGGCCTCTTTCCCCAGGCCTGCGGCCCAACACTGCACAGAACCTGTGGGAAGAACATGTTTGCAGAAGGCTCCTGCCTCCTGCTGGGCACCCACCTGCAGGCCATCCAGACTGTCCCCGCTGCCATGGCAGGTAGGTCCCCCAGAGACAGTGATTCTGTGTGGAGCCTATGCTGGCATAGAGGGGTGGGCAGAGTACAAGACCCTGGTCTTGGCCTCCTCACTCATGGCCCCTTCCCAGAGGCCTCAGCAAACCCACAATGGGCTGGCCTGGCAGGGAGGGTGGCTCACAACAGGAGCCCTAAGCTGGTTGAGGGGTGAAAGTTCCAATGGGGCAGTAGGAAGCCCTGGTGTGCTGACTGCAGGAGGCTTGAGGGTCTTGGGGTTGCCAACAGGTACAGGGATGTGCCTCAGGTTTTCAGGGAAAGGGATGATGCAGACATGGTGAGAATAATACATCCAGAGATCCAAGAGGGTCACAGTTCTGAATTGTTCACTGCTGAGTTGCCAGGACTCACGAGACTAACTTCCCCTCCGAAGGGGAGCAAATAATGGGGCCATGGGAAGTGTGATGCACAATTTTGCCAGCACCCACATTTTCCACAGAGAAGGGTGCTGGGGACACTGCATGGCATGTCTCTGAGTCAGTCGCATAGGTTTGTCTTCTGTGTCATTGGGAAAATGGCTTTATCCCTAGGCCTTGGTTTTCTCTTTGGTAAAACGGAACTTGATAATTGAGGTGGTTATGAGGATTAAAAGATTTAATGTATATAAAGTGCTCAGAACCCTGCCTGGCAAATGATATGTAAGAACCATTATGAATGGTTTTCTAGCTGACCATGTATTTGGAAACTGTTGTCCAAACACATGGACTATGAGGAAGATATAGGTAAACTGCCTCCTCTGAGGCATCAGAGGGGACAACAGGCTCCAAGTGAGGGCTGGGGCCATACATGGTGCTAACAGAGAAGTCATGATACCAGTGGTAGTGGCTTTTTTGCTAAAGGTGAGGCTGCAGCAGAAATATCCCAGCACTGTTTGAGGGGAGGTGCCCAGGACTCTTGGGGGTGCTGGGCCCTGCCTGGGATGGCTGTGCATCTGGGGTAGAGGATGTGGCATTTAAACACCAGGGGGTAAATGTCTTCTCTTAGACATCTCCAGGGCTCAGGAGGGGGAGATGCCTGATGAAAATGGGACACAGGTATTACACCTGGTGCAGGCAAAGCAGGTGCGAGCAGAGGTGGAAGGGACTGTGTGTCAGGCAGTGCTGGGTGCCTGGTGTGTATCACCTTATTGCATCCTCACAAGATTCTGGGTGGTGATCAGGGCAATCCCCATTTTACAGATAATAAAACTGAGAGGTGAGTTCCCACTGTTAGGTAGTGGCAGAGCCCAGAGCTTGAGCCAATTTTGCCTGACTGGCTCAGTCCTTTCTCAGAAGGCACTCAGCTACAGCCACCTGTCTGCTGTTGCAAGCCCAATGGACATAATAAAAGGGACAAGAAACAGAAATGACATTGTGAGGGAGTTTGCCACTGGCCTGGCCTGAGAATGGGGGTGGGAGTGGCTTTGTGAGACAATCGAAAAAGTGGGCATGAGTCAGATGTGGTGATGGTTGAGGCTTCTCAGTCTGCTTTGTGTGTGGTTGGTTTTGCTAGTTGTCGAGGACATAGATAGAGTAATGATCTTCTATTTCTTTTTGGCTCCTGTGAAGTGTCAGCTAGTTGAGAAGGGAGGATGGGGGAGGAGTGGGGAGAGGGGGTAAGGCATTTTTGCTTCAGTGGTGGGAAGCAGGGCTGCTCAGCATCACACCTCAGTGCTGTGGTGGCCCAATCCCCCACCACACTGGGAGCAAGGCAGGATGTGGGACACTGCTGGAGGCACTGACTGGGCCCTACACACAAGCCACAATCCCCCCACATGAGTCTGGGGACAATCTGAAAAGTTATATTTGCTCATGTGTGTGTTGGTGTGTCTTTTCATTACAGTGGACTCCACAAAGGCAGGGATGGCATTTTTTTTTAAAGCTATGATCTTAGATCAGATTTTCCTGGAAACAGACTTTGAAGCTCATTTGGGAATGTTCTTGGGAACAATGCCTCTGGAGCATGAGGAAAGAAGGCCTGTACAGAGGAAGACAGTGGGCTGCGATGTGATCAGAGTAGAGGACTCAACCCACCCCCAGGGAGCTTGGTACATGGCTGGATATGGAGTGCCCCCAGGAGCAGGAGGTGTAGCCTTGGCAAAGCAGCTCTTTTTGGACTAGGGTGGTGTCTGGGGAGGGACTCAGCTGGAAGCCGAGTCCCAGTGCTGAAGATGAGCACCTCAGGATGAGCATCCTGATGAGGGCAGGTCTTGGTAGTACATACCAGCACGTGTGTCCTTGGACCTAGAAGAATGGCACATGGTGGTGACGGTGATAGCAGCTAATGGCGGGGCCCTGTCTTAAGCCTTATGTGCATATTAATTCTTTTTGTTCTTATAATAATTCCTTGTAGTAGGCACTATTATTGCCCTCATTTTTGTAGATGGGGGAAACTGAAGCCCAGGGAAATTATATAACTTGCCTGAATTTGCCCCTATTAGAAGTCAGAGATGGGATTTGAGACCACGTGCACTGGCTCCAGAGTATACTTTGAATCACTATGCTAATTGCCTTCCCCTATGCTCTATGTTATCTCTAGAGTGTATATTCAATAAATATTTGTTGACTAATTGAATGAGGAGTCCACCCAGCCCCCATCCTCCACTTCCTCCTCCCCTGTCTGCCTTGTGGGAGTAGGGGAGCAAACAGGGACTTCTTTGCGGGGAGAAGGGACAACAGATTTGGGTCTTCTCTGTGGAGGGTGTTGGAAACCAGGTGGGAACTGATTCCTTTGCCAAGAATGGCCCCTTGACTCCATGGAGCAGGAAGGGTTTATAGACCCTGTGGAATGGCTGAGACCCATGCACGCATTTCTTTTTTTTTTTTTAATGTTTACCAGTCTCCCCCACTCACCAAATCCCCCCCCACACTTCACTACAGTCACTGTCCATCAGCATAGCAAGATGCTGTATAATCACCACCTGTCTTTTCTGTGTTGTACAGCCCTCCCCGTACCCACCCACAACACTATACATGCTCATCATAATGCCCCCTTTCTTTTTCCCCACCCTTATCCCTCCCTTCCCACCCGTCCTCCCCAGTCTCTTTCCCTTTGGTAACTGTTAGTCCATTCTTGGGTTCTGTGATTCTGCTGCTGTTTTGTTCCTTCAGTTTTTCTTTGTTCTTATACTCCACATATGAGTGAAATCATTTGGTACTTGTCTTTCTCTGCCTGGCTTATTTCACTGAGTATAATACCCTCTAGCTCCATCCATGTTGTTGCAAATGGTAGGATTTGTTTTCTTCTTACCATGCATGCATTTCTGACTTCCTCCCTCCTTCTCTGCAGAGTGCTCAAATCAAGAGATGGATATTGTCTTCCTGATCGATGGCTCTGGCAGCATTGACGAAAGTGACTTTAAGCAGATGAAGGCCTTTGTCAGAGCTGTGATGGGCCAGTTTGAGGGCACCAACACCCTGGTGAAGACTGGGCCTCCAAAGGCCCAAGGCCTGGGAAGTGGGGAGGGGGAAGGTTGACCTCTGGGGAAGGCCAGCCTGGGAGGTGATCTGAGGTTGGTGCAGTGGACCTGCACCACAATGAGGCTAGGGTGGAAGTACAGGGCCAATGTGAGTCCTAACCTGAGGGAGTTCCCCCATGGTTCTTAATGCATTCCAACATGCTATAGGAAATACAATGTTTTTGCTGTTCAAAACATTGAAGAGTTTGCAAAATAATTTTTTTGTGATATTGGACTGAAATTTGCTTGGCCAAATAATTGATGATTTCTTTATTAAATTTCCATGTAACTCATGATTTTTTAAGTTTTTAATTTTATTTCCCAATAATTATATACACATATGCACAGAGTCCTAAGATTACATTGTGTCACATGTGTTATAAAATTTAAAATTATCTAAGGTTAATAAATATTACAGTGGACAAAGTTATTCTTGGTAAACTATAGAAGAAGCATTATTTGGTTTTGATTTTCATTTTTATTTTTGGGCCAAATTTTATTTTCTGGGTTTCAATATATTGTTTGTAGTGCCTCAAAAGCACATGGAAATGGTTTGTAAATCCAACATTATTCCAAAGTAAAAAGTTTATTGAAAACAACACCTGAGTTCCAGACTCTTCCTCTTGGCTTTTGCAGTTCTCGCTGATGCAGTTCTCAAACCTCCTGGAGACTCACTTCACCTTCACACAGTTCCAGAGCAGCTCGAACCCTCAGAGCCTGGCGGATCAGATTGTCCAACATAGGGGCCTGACTTTCACAGCCACGGGCATCCTGACAGTGGTGTAAGCTCCCCCTCCTGCTTCCTGTGGGTAGCTGCCACACGACATCCTTGTGCGGGATCTGCATAGCCCTGCTCTGAAGCTGAGGGAGGCTCTGGGGAAAGAGGCTCCAAAGGGAAAGGAAGCGCTGCAGGCAGAGTCCTCCCTGGAGTCTTCTCCTGGATACTAGAGTGGACTGCTGTGCTCTTTGCCTGGCTTCTGATTGGCTGGACTCTGAGACCACCTGGTGTAGCCAGCGGCACGGGCTTGGGTACAGACACATCTGGGTTCCTATCCTGACCCCCTGCGTGCTACCTGGGCAAAGCTGAGAGTTATTGAGTCTTTCTAAGTCTTCATAAAACTGTTAAATGAAGATAATCTCACAAGTTGGTTGCAAGGATAAATGAGATAACATGTGTGAGGTGTTTCTGCACAAGAAGTGCTGGGTATATGGTTGGTATTTTATCCAGAGAACAGTGCAGCCCCTCTCCACCTTCCTGGCAGGGACTCAGGAATTGTTGCCAACGGTCTTCTTTGTGCCTTTCTCCCCACTCACCTTCCTCCATCCTATTCCTCTACAGTTGAGCCCTCTGTGTTAACCGGGCACTTATTATGTGCTGTCCAGAATTGGGTGCTAGGTAGTCCATGAAGAAAATGGCTTAGGTGGTGGGGCCAGAACAGAAAAGGTGGTTCTCAGGGGAAAGAACTGGCCTGGGTCCTTGACTTCCTGCACACCCCTGGGTGCCTCTCTGGGGGTGGCACTGGAGAAATGCTGAACAAGGGAAGCTCCCACCAAAAGAACTCTCTTTACTTCTAGATGGTTTTTCTGTCTTGAACACTGACCCCTTAGGACTGGACAACCAGGAGGAGAGAGCCTTTGCTCCTTAAGTTGGGAGCCACATAGGACTCGCGCCCCTTCCTAGCCCCTGGAGCTCCTCCCAGTGGTGGGCATTGGTGTGGCTCTTGGCATCATCCTTGCTCCCCATTGCCTGGAAGAGCCACCCTGCTCCCCAGAGCCAAACCCATCTCAGAGCTAGACTCAGCCCCTCCCTGACACTGACTGGGTTTTTTTTTTCTTTCTTTTTTTAGAAGTTTAATTATGAAAAAGACAGAATGGCAATAACATTAAAGAAATTTTGAAAAAATTAAGTATTGCCTACAGTCCCACTAGCCAGCCACCTCACAATATTCAAGCAACCATAAAGGATAAGTACAAATGAATAAACAAATCACACCCACAAAGCACAGTGTCATTTCCATGATTCTCTATATTCAGATGTATTTCATATTGTCACAATCAGGGCAGAAACTATTTTCATCCTGCCTTTTTTCCCACTGTTACACAAACCTGTTCCATGTTTCTCAACACCTTTTACTGTTTTCTTCTGAAATGGCTGTGTAATTTTCCACCAAGAGGCTGGATCATGATTGGCTAAACTCCTTCCCTAATGTTGGAAATTCAGGTTGTTTTCAGTATTGTATTTGGCACATGTGTCTTACTCTGAATTTGTAGAACTATAGGAACATATAATTACATTTTATCATTTGTAACAGCTACCTATAGGCTATTCAGTTGTAAAAGCTTGATCCCATCTGATCCCCAGAATAACCTGACACTATTTGTCTTAGTTATGTATTGTTGCCTAAAAACCATCCTCAAATTTAGAGCTTAAACAACTCTTTTATTATTATTTTTCATGATACTGGGGCTCAGCTGTGGGTCTCATGTGGCTGTGGTCAGGTGGCATCTAAGGCTGGAATGTGAAAGCTTCATTCACATGGCTGCTGCCTTGGCAGGATTGGCCAGGAGGCTGGGCTGAGCTGGGATGGTTGGGCCTCTCTCTGCAAAGCTACAGTAGCTATAGATGCCTCTGGCTATATAAACTTCTCTCATGATGGCTCAGGGCTCCCAGGAGTGCAAAAGCTACCAAGGCTTTGTAAGCCCCTAACTGGCATGTGTCAATTCCACTTCATGCTACTGATTAAAGCAAGTCACAGGCCAGGTGCAATGTGGGAAGGGAGACAAGTGGCATTGGGGGCCATCTTTGGAGACCAGCTATAGTACAATTTTCCTCATTTTGCAAGGAGAGAAGTACAGGCTGAGAGAGATAAAGTAACTTGCCCAAGTGTGTCTGATTCCCAGGCTCCTACTCTGAATCATACTGCCTCCTGGGAATGAGGTTCTTTAGTAGATGGAATTTTAGGAACAAGGAATATGGGAACCTTTATTATTGATTTTACTAATTATTGTCAGTATGCCTTTCAAAAAGGGTTGAATTGATTTCTTATCATGACTGACAGAGTCTGAGAGTACCAGGACTCCCCAGTCTCTCCAGATGAGCTTCATGTTGCAAATGATTTCTTTCCAGAATCAATCGCACCTCAGTAGAGCCACCTCCCTTTCATCCCTGACAGGAAAGAATTATTTCATAGTAAGAGTGGGGCCCGAAAAAGTGCCAAGAAGATCCTCATTGTCATCACAGATGGGCAGAAATACAAAGACCCCCTGGAATACAGTGATGTCATCCCCCAGGCAGAGAGCGCCGGTGTCATCCGCTATGCCATTGGGGTGTGTCCTCTTCTTCATGGTTCCTTCAGACTCACTTGCACCTCACCCAGGCAAAAAGGCTGGTAGGCTCTTCTCCTCAGCTGCCTCTCTGCTGCAGGTGGGAGCTGCTTTTCAGGAACTCACTGCCAGGCAAGAGTTGAGCACCATAGGCTCAACACCCTCAAAGGAGCACGTGTTCAAGGTGGACAACTTTGCAGCCCTCAGTAGCATCCAGAAGCTGCTGCAAGAGAAGATCTTTGCAGTCGAGGGTAAAGGAGAGTGAGCTTGGAATTGAAAGGGTTGTCCCCCAGAGTCCTGAGGGTTCATCCCTATTCATAACTCACCCAAAACTGTTTCCCAGAACCCGAGCCCCAGACCACATGCTCCCGCTTCTGTTCTGAGTTCTCATGGTCTCATGGCCTCCACAACTTAAATGACTTTTTTACCTCACAGGAACCCAGTGGAGGATAAGTAGCTCCTTCCAGCATGAGATGTCACAAGAAGGCTTCAGTTCTGTATTTACAATGGTGGGTAGAGTATGTACTTGAAAAACAGGTCTCAGGTACCAACCTTTGGGCCAGCCCTGGGCTGGAAGCTGGAGCCTAGATGTAAACAAGAAGGCAGACCCTGTCCTCAAGCTCACCATCTAGTGGAAGAGGCCTATAAAAGTGTATGCAGGTACCGGGAGCATAGCAGAGAACAGGACAGCCAAGGTTCCTGCCCTCAGGGAGTGCATATCTAGTGGGAGATGCCAAACAATAAACAAATACTTTAAAATTGTTCTAAGCATTGGGATAGGGAAAGAGGTGGTCAGGGGAGGCCTGAGGAGTGACAACTGAGGCCGAATGATGAGAAAGGGCCAGCTCTGAAAAAAATCTGTGGAGAGATTGCTTCAGGTAGAGGAAAAAGCAAGCCCAAAGATCTGGGGCAGAAACAAATTTACTGCACTAGAGGGACAGAAGGGCCAGCATAACTGGAGTTAGAGTGAGCTAGAGGCAGCATGAAAGGAGACAGCCAGAGAAATGGGAAAGGCCAGACTATTCAGACCAAAGAAATGACAATATGGCATGACTTGTCTAAAAGTTGATGTGTGTTCAAATTATCCAGAGGGATTTGCTTCAAAGTAATTTTGGCCATGAGTCAGGGGGATGTGGAAATGAAATAAGTTTGGTCATGAATTGACCAATAAAGCTGGGCCATGGGTACTTAGGGGCTCTTTATAGATTTCTTTTGACTTTTATATATGTTCTAAATGATCTATAATCAAAAGTTTAAAAAGGCAATAAACAAAATATGAAGAGAAAGAAGCTCCTATCACAGGGAAGGTAACTTTGAGGCTGAGTCTTCTAGAAAAAGGAATTGAGTCCCAAAAAGAAGAGAGAAGGGTGTCCAGGCCAAAGACTTGATGGGCTTGGGACAGAGTAATGCCACAGGTTTGATTGGGAAGGATCCTAGATGCCATCCTTGGGCTTAGTGACAGAGAGTTATCTTGGTTTGCCAGCAGAGAGGTGGCTGCACATTTAAGTTTGAGAAAACCTAGCTCTGGGGCAGTAGAAGATGGACAGAGGAGAGCAAGACAGGAGGCAGAAAGGGCTGGGTGAGAGATGATAGGGCTGACCAGGACAGTGACAAGGAGGAGCTGGACTGAGAGATGTTAGGAGGCAGGGACACAGGCTACTGGTGAGGGCTGGGGAAGAAGGAAAGTGGAATTCCAAATGGTGAGTGGAGTTGGTTGCGTTGCTGTGGAATAGCCTGTCTTCTTGCCCCAGTCTGCTGAGCCCTGGAATCCTTTCCCCCTAGGATGGACCAGTTCTGGGGGCTGTGGGGAGCTTTAGCTGGTCTGGAGGTGCCTTCTTGTACCCCCCAAATATGAGGCCTACCTTCATCAACATGTCTCAGGAAAATGTGGACATGAGGGACTCTTATCTGGGTGAGAAAAGACTGCGGTTAGGAGGACAGGTGGGAGGTGGGCTGCCTGGGAAGGGCAGGGACCCTGGGACTGGGAGGGGAGCCTTTGTGCTGAGGCCCGGCCCCCTCAGGTTACTCCACCGAGCTGGTCCTTTGGAAAGGTGTGCAGAGCCTGGTCCTGGGCGCCCCCCGCCACCAGCACACCGGGAAGGTTGTCATCTTTACCCAGGTGTCCGGGCAATGGAGGCCGAAGGCTGAAGTCACAGGGACCCAGGTTGGGTGTGGAGGAAGCCAGTGTGGAACGTGAGGGTGGCAGGGGCTCCCGGGGTGGATACGGAGAAGAGAGGGGTTTGGGGCCCATGTGGAGAGGTCTGAGTGGTGGAGAGAGGCAGGCCCTGGCTCAGAAGGGGCAGGCAGGATGGCTTCAGGCTCTGCCTTCAGGTTGGCTCCTACTTCGGGGCCTCCCTCTGCTCTGTGGACGTGGATGGAGATGGCAGCTCTGACCTGGTCCTCATCGGGGCTCCTCATTACTACCAGCCGACCCAAGGGGGTGAGGTGTCTGTGTGCCCCTTGCCCCAGGGGGTGAGTGGCTGATGGGGCCTGGACTGGGTATTGGGTGGGGGTTGGGTGTGGGGTGGGGGTTGGCCAGGTTAGGGCCTGACACTGGTTTTGTTCTGCAGAGGGCTAGGTGGCAGTGTGAGGCTGTTCTCCATGGGGTGCAGGGCCAGCCCTGGGGCCGCTTTGGGGCAGCCCTGACAGTGGTGGGGGATGTGAATGGGGACAAGCTGACGGACGTGGCCATCGGAGCCCCGGGAGAGCAGGAGAACAGGGGTGCTGTCTACATATTTCATGGAACCACAGAATTGGGCATTGGCCCCTCCCACAGCCAGGTGAGGCACCTGTCTTACAGCTCCATCTTCTTTCCCATGTCTTAGATTTTCCTGAAGCTGTCTCTCATCACTGGCCTTTGCAGTAGCCATTCTCCTTCTTTTAACAGTTTATTTCCCTGAATTTCACCAGGCCTAACTAAGTGCGAATGACCTCTCTTTTCTCCTTTGGCTCCAAACAGACTTCCATTTGTTGTGGGCAGCCTAGTGGGTAAGAAATTGCAGGTCCCAGGTAAAATGCCTGGTCAGCCTTGTTAGCTGTGTGGCCTTAGGCAAGTGACTAATTTAGTGAGTCTTATTTCCTTCTATGAGACATGAAATGATAAACTCCACAGGCTTCTTGTAAAGATAACTCAATGGGAGCATTAAGCATTCCATCAAATATTTGTGAATGAACATAATAGAGGAGTAAGTGAATCTATTATATCCCTATTGTCATGCTTTTTTTTGTTGTTAACCTACAACCTTATGAAGAGTTGGACCAAAAGAGCTCCCCTCTCCTTGTCTGGGGTCCCTGAGGTCCTCACTTGCTTGCTTTCCATTTCTACCCCCTCCACTCTCCTTTTCAATTTCTCCATGCAGATCCACTTTTGCTGCAGTCTCCTTTCCAAAGCTTTCTTCTCAAACATTTCCAATCGCCTTCCCTTGACTTCCATTTCTCATTTTTCTCTCTGGGCAGTGGATTACAGGCTCCCAGCTCTCCCCCAGCCTCCAGTATTTCGGGCAGTCACTGAGCGGGGGTCAGGACCTCACCGACGATGGACTGGTGGACCTGGCTGTGGGGGCCCGGGGACATGTGCTCCTGATCAGGTCACAACTCCCTATCCCTAACCTTTGCCTATTATGTCTGATTCACCAAGCTGCCCATTTCCTGTTCTCTTCTCCGAGGCCAGAGTACTGTCCTCAGTCCCTATATCACCCCTAGGAGCCTGCCAGTGCTGAACATGGAGGTGGCCATGAGATTCACACCCTCAGAGGTGGCAAAGGTTGTGTACCAGTGCTGGGAAGAGGTGCCTGCCACTCTGGAAGCTGGGGAGGCCACAGTCTGTCTCGCTATCCATAAAAGCTCACTGGATCAGTTAGGTGAATCTCCCAGTAGACCCAGTCCCTCACCCCCCAGAAGCCCCTAGCCCTATCCTTAGGAGAGAATGAGACCAGGAATCCAAATGTCACCTCCATGTCCACTCAGCTGTCAGTGTCAGAAACCTGGTTCTCTTCTCTCCCTGTCTTCCCACATGCAGGCCTGTAAGTTCTCTCTCCAGGATATACTTGGGGTCTGCACACTTCTCTGCAGCAGCCCCAGCCACTGCCTTTCTGCAGGCCACTGCTTGTCTTTCCTACCTACTCACTGAGTAGTTCCCACATCTGTTCTTGTGGCCTCTCACCATTTTCCATAGAGGAACTAAACGGATTTGTCCCCAAATACAAATCTGGTCTCTTTACTTCCCTGCTTAACCCCCTTAAACTGCCCCCTTCTTGCATTTATTAAGACCGAAGTCCTTCCCTACAATGCCCTCACTAATTTGCCTCTCCCTGCCACTCTAGCCTCTCCTCATCCCTCTCCCCTCACTCAGTACACATTTTACAAACAAGCCAGCCTCCCTCTTTCATATGATCTTAGTTGCTGTTCCTATACCTGGACTTTCTCCACCCCTCTTCACCCAACTTCTGATCATCCTCCAGGTCAAAGCTCAGACAAGGCACATCCAGGAAGGCATCTGTAAGCCCTGGGTCCGAGTTAGCAAATCCTCCTCAGTACCACTGAGGATCCGGCCCTTGCACTGATCACACACTCCGATATGTCCTATGTGCTTGTCTCCTTTCCAAAATGCAAGCTTCACGTAGCCAGGCTTCATATTTCTCTGTCTTCTTCTTCACATGTATCCCCAGCACCTGATATAGTTCATGGCCCATAGAAAGTGCTCAGCACATATTTATCACATGAAAAAGTGAAAGCAGAACATTCTATGTTTTCTTTGATTTTACACCTAAAAACTTCCCGTTTCATTTCAGGTGATGTCCAAAGCTCTGTCACATATGATCTGGCATTGGACCCAGGCCGTCTGATTTCTCGTGCCATTTTTGATGAGACCAAGAACTGGACTTTGACTCGAAGAAAAACCCTGGGGCTGGGAGTTCACTGTGAAACTGTGAAACTGCTTTTACCCGTGAGGACTTCGGTTGTGGGCAGGGGAGAGGGATGAGGAGCCCAAGGCTAGCCTCTGGCGTCTTTTCCCCCTGCTGAGTGAGAGGGGAAGGAATGGGGAGACTGGGGCTAGAGAGAGGAAAGTTGGGGCCAGAGAACCTGGCTCCACAGCTGGGGTGGGGTACTGTCTAGGCAGGAGGGAACAGCAGTGTAACAGAAGTCCAGCAGTGGAAAGTAGTGGATTCTTGACAGCCTACTTCCCGTCAGGGCTGTGTGGAGGATATAGTGAACCCCATCACACTGCGCCTCAACTTCTCCCTGGTGGGAGAACCCATCCTCTCATCCCAGAACCTCCACCCTGTGCTGGCTGTGGGCTCACAGGACCTCTTCACTGCTTCTGTGAGTTTTTCAATGAAGTCCCAATAATGTGCTGACTTTCACTGTGTCTCCATGTCCTTAAGAACCTACAGTGGTTCCCAATTTGTCCACCAGCCACACCAAGTCCATAATGCCTCTGCCCACTTAGCAAGACCCTGCCTAGTTGGATCCCTACACATACACCAGCTGGTTATCCACTTTACCCCAACATAAAATCTCTGGTTCTCATTCTGCAGATCCCTCTCAGTTTTTCTCATTCCTGCCTCTGAGCCTTTGTCCATGTATTTCTTGTTTCCTTCTTTCCACCTCAAAGATCTCCTCTAGTTCCCCAAAGCCCCAGTCTTATCTTCCTCTCTTTTGAAAACCACATGCAGAATCTGTCAATTCTTCTCTGGCTTCCTAATATGTTGTGGTGATACCATGACATTATCACATGACTATAGCAATCTGTATCCACCTCTTTGTCTCTCTCAGAATTGCAGGTTCCTTGAGTGCAAGAACCATGTCTAATCCACTTTAGTTTCTACTTTCCTAACCCCTACCCAACCCAGAACCTTTCCTGTTATTTACGTTTAATAATGTTTGTTGAAGAGTTGTTCCAGTGAGTTGGATTTTACTCCTCAACTAAACTCTATGTTCCTTGAAGCCAAGGACTTTGCCTAATTTTTCATTTATATTCTAACGCATCCCCAACCCCCCAACTCCTGGCCAGTGTCAGACATGGCACTGGGTGCAGGGTGGGTGCTCGGTAACTCTCAGTGCTGATGAGTACCCCTAATGAAGGGGTGGGAGAAGGATTATGACATGGATGGGAAGAGAATGTACTTTTTTGCTGCAGTTCCCCTTTGAGAAGAACTGTGGGCAAGATCACCTCTGTGAAGGGGACCTGCGTATCAACCTCAGCTTATCAGGGTGAGCTCTATTTCCTTTCATATCCAGACACTAAAGCTTTTGCGTCTTCCATCCTCATAGGATGAGAAGTGCTTGTGTTTCCCTTTGGCTCACTTTCTATCCTAGAAGTGATTTTGACCAGAATGTTAGCATGAGCTATGGCTCATGAATTCCCACAGTCCTATCCCTGCCCTGAGCTAATTCCAACCAATTTCCAATGGAGTCTCTCTCCCAGTCTTGTCCTTCCTCCTTCAGCCTGCAGACCCTGGTGGTGGGGAGCTCGCTGGAGCTCAACATGACAGTTACTGTGTCGAATGAGGGTGAGGATTCCTATGGAACCGTGATCAACTTCTACTACCCAGCAGGGCTGTCCTATCAACGAGTGTTAGGAACCCAGGTAAACATCTCCCTTGGGCTCTAGTCGCAGGGACTTCTCCATGCCATAGGTTCCTTTTAATTCTTCTATGGTGAAATATAAACACACAAACAGAAAAGTGCATAAATCATATGTATAGTGTAATGAATAATATTAAACAAATGTCTATGCAATTAACATTCAGGTCAAGAAATAAAGCACTGCAAGTACTCCTAGAAGCCCTTTCCTTCTGCCCAAGGGTAACTACTATTCTGACTTTGTGATCAGTTTCTTGTATTTCTTTATAGTTTCACTACCCATGAGTACATCCCTAGATAATAATGTTCAGTTTTGCTAATACTTGAACTTTATGTGAATTACAACATATATTCTTTTGTGTCTATCTTCTTTTCTCCAATATTATTATATTCATGAAATTCACAAATGTTATTGCTTGTGGCTGTACATTTTCATTACTATATAGACTATACCACAATTTCTTTACCCATTCTACAATCAAGGTCATTTGAGTTGTTTCCTGATCATGGCCATGACATTCTTGAGCATGCATCCTGGTACCCCTATCATAATATTTGGAATTCCACATGTGGAATTGCTGGGTCATTGGCTATGTGTATCTTCAGTTATAATAAGTACAGCCACACCATTTTCACCTATTTACACTTCCAACAGCACTGTATTAGAGTTTCTGTGGATTTCCATCCACTCCAACATTTGGCATTGTCTAACTTTAAACTTTTTGTCTATCTGGTGGGCAAGTAATGATATCTCCTTGCAGTTTTAATTTTCATTTCTGTAATGAGGTTGAGGAACTTTTTATATATTTCATGGTCATTTGGATTTCTTCTTTTAGGAATGCCTGTCCAAGTCTTTTCCATTGAGTTGTCCATCTTTTTTTTACTAAGTTGTAAGAGTCCTTTACATATTCTGGTTATTCCTTTTCCAGTTATATGTGTTCTATTATCTTTTCCAGTCCTTCTGTTTTCAGGCTCTTTGTAGTATCATTTAATAAACATAGTGTCTTAATTTGATTGTGGTTGATTTTTATCGATCTTTTCCTTTGTATTTAGAGTTTTTGTGTGCAGATCTTAAGAAAAACTTCTCTACTCCAAGGTTATGGAGATATTTGCTTATATTATCTTCAGCAAGCTTTGTAATTTTACCTTTCACACTTGTCTTAAATCCAGTTGGAATTTATTTTGAAGTACAGAGTGAGGTAGGGATCCAGTGGTTTTTAGGGTTTGTTTTTTTTTTAATATGGGCCAATTCTCCCAGGACCATTTATTGAAAAGTCTGTCCTTTCTCCCCTTTAGTTTGCAATGCCACCACTGTTATATATGGATCCCATATATGCATGTGGGTAGCTTTTTAAAATTCATTCTTCTCCTCTGAAAGCAACCTCATCAGCCCCCATTGCTCCTGGCATGTGAGGCAGTGCCCACTGGGAATGAGGGCCTGAGGAGCAGCAGCTGTAGCGTCAACCACCCCATCTTCCAAGAGGGTGCTAAGGTCAGTTCTCCCCCAGACCCTCATTACTCTTCTCCCTCATCCTGACTCATTTCCTTCCCTCGTTTCCCTTGGACCTTCCCTATCCCCATTTCTTCTTTCTTCTTCCTTCAGGGCACCTTCATAGTCACATTTGATGTATCCTACAAGGCCACCCTGGGAGACAAATTGCTTTTGAGGGCGAATGCAAGCAGGTGAGCCTAGGCTAGGTATGGTGTATCCCTGCCTCTCCCATGTCATGCCCCAGCCAGAGACTCCTCTCCTGGATTCCTTCCCCGATGGGCTCCCCTTTCTTTCTCCAGTGAGAATAATAAGCCTGCAACCAGCAAAACTACCTTCCAGCTGGAGATCCCAGTGAAATATGCTGTCTACATGGTGATTAGCAGGTACTTAAACCTTGACTCTATCCTTGGACCTCTGACCTTCCTCCAAAACTAGTACCTCTCCCTGCAGCGCAGCCTGCTCTTTTGAGGATGGGTATCTAATTCACTTCCCCTGATTCCTCAAATGGGAATACTTGTGACCAGTGATATATTTATACCACATCATGTACCATAATTCTTGCTTCTTCTCTGATGAATTAGGCTGCTGGTGGGACACATATACCTCATGACCACTGTGCACTCACTCCTGTCTTCAAGATGTAGGCTACATTTAACATAAACCCAATCCCATCCTTTGTGCTGAATACCACTGTGCAAAAGCAAAATTAACTAGATTAAGATAAAGGCTTTTCTGAGTGCTCTGAGGTGAGGAGCTTGGGCCCAACAGGATATGGTTTGTCACCTCATAGAGGAAAGAAAAGGTCAGACTTTCACAAAACTCAGAGGAGAGCAGAGATGTGAGAAGCTGTTGGAAAGTCTCTAAGAGCCCAAGGCCGAGGCAGGCCACAGGAGAGGCACATAGAGCTGTTGCTCTGGGTTTTGAAGGTGGGCGGAGGAGCTGGGGTAGGCCAGGCTGAAGTGGGGCAAGGAGCCCCAAATACCTGGCTAACTTCCAGGGACTTTGAGAGTTGGCAGGAAGCCCACGGTAGTGCATGGGGTGGAGTTCACTGCTGGTGCTCCCACTGCTGACATGGACTTTTAGGGGAATTACAGAGGCAGGTGACGCAGTGTCACTGCCCTTCCAGACTCCATGTGTGAATCTCCCCTTCTATACATGGGAAAACACTGAAACTTATGATAAGAGCATATAGTTGTATATACTTATGATGTGCCAGGCATTGTTTTAAGTACTTTACATGTATTTAAATTCATTTAATCCTTCTAATAAGTGTATTATATAGTTATTGCTATCCCCCTTTTTACCAAAATAGATTTAAATATCTTGCTCCTGTCATTCAGCTGGGAAGTGGCAGAACCAGGAATCAAGCCCCGATGGTCTGGCTCCAGGGCTTGTGCCCACAGCAATTTACTACATACCTCCCCAAGGATTGGGGAAACTGAAAGGTTTTCTCAAATTTGAAAAGAGGTTTAGAATTGGAAGAAAACGGAATGATGAGAGAGAAAGGGTTGGGGGTGGGAGGAGCAGAGAGGAAGGCCAATATACTAAGGGATAAAGATGAATTCTAATACTTATGGCACTACTACAAACCTCATCACAACTCTATTATAAGCACGATATTTTAGCATCCCTATTTGGAAGAGGAAAAACTACAGGGCTCCAGAGAGGTTAAGTAATTTACCTTAAGGTACTTGGGTAGGAAGAGATGTGAACCCAGGTGGTCTGGTTTCAGAGCCTATGTTCTTACTCATCAAGTTGACAGTAATATCTGTGGGGCCCACAGAGTTCCCATATGGCTGGCTGGCTTGGCTTCTGTGTATGAGTCGCTGGTGAAATGTGCAAGCCCTCTCTGCTTGTCCGCCTGACTTCGAGATTAGCTGTTAAACTCTAGGAAGGGAGAGATTATGGCTTGTTAACTATTGTATCTCCAGGGCCAAGCACACAGCCTAGGACATGGTAAATATTTACTGAAGGAGCCCATGAATAGATGGATAGATGGGACGCCACGTACAGCCTAGAACATTTATGTCCACTCTATGGGCTTATGTTCATGCACTAGCTTTCCACACATTACTTAACTGCCCCAGGATAGCAACATCTATTTTCTTTACTATGTGCTCCAGCCATTGTTCCCTCGAGTCCCCTTAGGCTCCTTTGTTCTGGCAGCAGCCTCTGTAAGCATTGGTTTAGGCCAAGCATGCAGCTACTAGAGAAAGCAGTGCCTTTTCCCAGTGGGAACATGTTTGAACGTTTTAAGAGGTGATATTAAGTTGGGTCTTAAAGTGAAAATTTCCAAAAAGGGAGTGGATAAGGACAGTCCAAGCAGAAGAAAGAGCTTGAGCAAAGTAATGGGGATATGAAAGAACTGTGGTATCAGGAATAAGCTCACATTTCTGGGTGACCAGTGTAAAGGACATGAGAGGAGCTGAAGCTGAGGCTGCAGAGGCATGTGAGGACCATCATTATTTCCTTGGGTCATCTGCTGGGCCCAACAAACCCTTCTTCAGTAGGCGGGGGGCACAACTGGGGACAGTGCCAGGGTTGTTGTTTTACCAACAAGCCCTCTTTTTCCAGGCAGGAAGAATCCACCAAGTACTTTAACTTTTCATCTTCCGGTGAGAAGAGCAGGAAAGCAGCTGAGCACCGATACCATGTACGAGGCCAGGGAGTATCCACCCACGTCCGACCCCCCATGACGATGCTGATGTTGGAAGCTGGTGGGGAAAAATGAGATGAGCTGAGGGCTGGAGCCAGGAAACAGTAGAATTGGGGTACTCCAGGGATCACAGTAATGTTTGGTCTCAATTTTCTGCAGGTGAATAACCTGAGTCAACGAGAGCTGGCTATCAGCATTGATTTCTGGGTTCCCATCCTGCTGAATGGTGTGGCTGTGTGGGATGTAGCTGTGGTGGCCCCTTCACAGGTGCCTGCCTGCCTTTCCTTGTTCTCTGGGGTCTGATCCCACTGTGCCTCACACTCTCCTGCCAGTAAAATTTTGATCATTTTGTGGTTTTTTTTCTCTCTCACTAGAGTCTTCCCTGTGTGTCAGAGAGGGAACCTCCCCAGTATTCTGACTTCCTGACCCAGATTCCAAGGAATCTCATCCTGGTGAGAAAGACTCTGGACTCCCACTGCAGAACCAGCTGCACATTAGGGGATATAGGGAGATGGCTTGCAGAGCTATATATATGCCTGTACATCTGTTCCCCACCCCAAATCTGACAGACTTTATTTTCATTTGTGATTCTTCCCTAAGTTGAGACTTTCCTCAACTTCATTCCTTTCTATCCCTTAGGACTGCTCCATTGCTGACTGCCTGAGGTTCCGCTGTGACATCCCCTTCTTCAGCATCCAGGGGGAACTTGACTTCATCCTGAAGGGCAACCTCAGCTTTGGCTGGGTCAGCCAGGTATGGCCCAAGAGCACAGTCCCTCTCCCAGGTTCAGGTGATACTACTGTGTCTATGCCCATCCTAGGACAGGATACTTCTCAAACTCTGAGCCTTCCCCAGAGCTGGTTCCCCAGCTCTTCCCTTCTCTTTTGCAGATGTTGCAGAAGAAGGTATTGGTCGTGAGTGTGGCTGAAATCACATTCAACAGATCCGTGTATTCCCAGCTTCCAGGACAAGAAGTATTTTTGAGAGCCCAGGTAGTGACTGTGCAGTGGGCAGTGGCCAGGCTGGTCAGAGAGTTCCTGATACTAAATCTGTGATGTTGGGTGGGAGGTTTACAGTCTGGAGGAAGAATATAGGTCCCTGGGCAGTAAGGTTGCAACTAAGCCCGTGAATGCTTCTGTATCTCACCCCTTGGATCAGGGCCTGGGGAGTTAAAGGTTGGGGAACCTGTGAAGAGTCTGGGACAGCCAGACACCTGATACTCTCTGATCCCCAAATCAGATGGAGATGATGCTAGAAGAGTATGAGGTCTATGATCCTACCGCCCTCGTTGCGGGCAGCTCTGTGGGAGGACTGCTGTTACTGGCTCTCATCACAGCTATACTGTACAAGGTGAGTGTTTTCATCCCACTCTTGACACCACTGATATCCAACCAAGCCCTCCCACAGACGGGTGAACTGTGGGAAGAACTCGGACAACAAAGTCAGGCAGGCCTGTGTACCAATTTTGGCTCTGTCTTACTATTTAATTTCAGGCAGGTTGCTCAACCTCTCTGAGCCTGTTTCCTCTTTTCTGAAATGATTATAATGCCTATATCATAAAGTGGCTGAAGAGAGACAGAAATGAGGCCAGGGTATGTGCAGAGGCCTGCCTGACTATAGCATCTGTACTTTTCTGCTATAGCTTTGTGTATAACTACTGTGTTTGGCACATAGTACATACTCAGTACATGATAGCTGTTGTTCACATAAATGTTCTGGCACACAAATACAAGTCAGCTGAGTTCTCCTCTCTTCTCTCTCAGCTTTTTCCTTTCCTCAGCTTTCTTCCCTGATCTCTTATCCAGCTTTTCTGATTTATTTCCCCTCACAGCTTGGCTTCTTCAAACATCAGTACAAAGAGATTATGGATAACAAGCCTGAAGACACTGCCACATTCAGTGGGGAGGATTAAAGCTGTGGGACCCCAAATTTGCCTTTATCCTAATATCCATCTTTCTGTTCATCTCTACCCCATGGGCTGGTCTTGCCTTAGCACTCAAATGTACTTCTGTGGGAATAACTTCTGCATAGATCTGGACTGGCTTGATCAACTTACCAGGTGTTAAGCTACCTTCCCAAGTGGTTGAAAGATTTTTATACTGATGCTGGCATGAATTTTCATATGTATAAGAACTGTCACATTAAATGAGAATGTTTATAACATATTTTCTTTGTGTGAAAGAGGGCTGAGTGGTATTTTAGGAAGAGTTGGGGGAACCTACTTGTGGGCATAGAAAATATCCTCTCACTTTCTCAGGTGACTGGGGCCTGATACAATCTTTTCTTAATGGTGCTATCATATCAGAGAGAGCCAAAGGAAGCTCTCTATGTATGTGTTGTTCATAGGTTTCAGCATAGGCTTCAAGCAATTACTATTGCTTGGTAAGGCAAGTGGGCCGACTGTCCTAGGAGGTGAATGAAATGTCCAGAGCTTGTTTGAACCAATGTCTACTTTGGATGGGGTCCCTTTAGAAGCTAGGAGAGCCAGGCTTCCAGAAAAGAGCATCTGATTTCTCAAACTAGTATAGAACACCCATTAAAGGTGTTCACAGAGAATGACAGAAATATTCCAAATCCAGAATTAGGTCATGAAGCCTCACACATAGGGCTGTAGATTCTATGTTTGAAGCTTGGATTGTTCCTAATAGCCAGAATTTACAGATGCCATCAATGTGTCAGGTGAAAGGTCTGCAACCCGAGTTCCCACAGGACTCCTGATGAGCTGTCTGAATTTAAGTCATTCAATCTCTCAGAATCTCAAATTCCTCTTTAGGGACAGAAGATCTAAAATTGTATCTTGCTCCCAGAATTATTGGGAGCATTCAGTGGATGTGAAAGCCCCTTACAGCTAGAACTCTTATTATTAATAGGTTAGAGAGATGCAGGGATCTCCTGCCTGTTCCTTCCTCAAGGACGTTGTCCCCTCAACAGCTCCCCAACCCCGGCCTTGGCCAGAGCGCGTGGGGCGCCACCCGCACTGTGCGCCTCTACCCCGGAGCACCGCTCCACCGCGCCCCGCCCTGCGCGGCGCGGGTGCCCAGAGCCGGCCACACGCAGCTTCCACACCTTTATTGCGCCTGGGGGGGCGTCCGCCCGGGCCTCAATGCTGTTCATAGCCCGTGGGCAGAGGGTTAACGCGGGGATTGTGGAAAAGAGTGTGGTTGCCGTCTCCCCAGGAGTAGGGCTGCGGAGAGAAGGAGAGCGAGTTGTCTGCGCAGCCCGAGCCCCCTGCACCCCTTGCCCGCCCATCCGCCCCAGTGCCAAGGCCTCGGGCTGGTGTACCTTGGTGCGGATGCGGAGGTGGTGGTAGGGGATGAACTCGGGGCGCTTGTGGTGGCCCGCGTGGAGCCAGGAGTTGAGGGTGCAGAGGACCACGCTCGGGAGCGCCAGCACGAAGGTCAGGAGGCGCCAGGTGCGGGCTGCAGCAGGGAAAGGCCGGGTGAGATAGAGGCGGGGAGGGCCTCTGTGGGGGAGGGTTAGCCGGTAGGGGTTGTTACCAGGACCCTGGAAGGCCCCAGAGGCCGGAGGGGGTACGGGTGTTAAAGATCAGGAAGCCCAGGGTCAAGCCCCAGCCCCACTCACCTCCCGCCCCTCCGTGGTCTCCCTTGGCTGCGCTCGCCAAGCCCCGACTGAAGGACCTCAGGGGCAGAGCCATTGCGATGAGAAAAGCTAGGAACAATAGCACTGTCCTTTCCCTCTCCTTCACTGAGGCCCCTCCCCTCTTCTTGGGCCAATGACCTGTTGAGTCTGTAACATGGGTGGTTATTTTTAGGGGTTTTCTATATTTAAAATGAAGCCTGCCTGTCATGAGGTCCTTCTCTCCAGACAGCTGCTGTACTGTGCCTCTCATTTTGGTAAGAGGACATTTAAAATATAATATGCCAGTCTTTTTATAGTCTCAGGAACTCTTGTTCAATACTCTGTTACCAGTGGCTGGCACACAACAGGCCTTTAATTAAGTGTCCTCTTGAATGTCAGGTGTTTTTTTCTATAAAATGTGGAATAATTTGTACCTTTTATGATGTTTATGAAGTTTAAGTAAAGTAACATAGGAATATGCCAGCTTAGAGTCTGGCATGTAACAGTAGCTCAGTATATTTATTAGCCACAGCTTTGTGCAAAAACCAGAATTCACCCTAACTAGTTTTAAAAAGGTAAGCAATTGAAAACTTTAGGTAGCTCACAGTAGCACTGGTACAGCCAAGGAGGCCTATGATCTATCTGCACAGCCAGAAATAAAACATTCTGTGGGCCAGGTGGAGTGAGACACCACCACAGTTCACACTGCTGGACACTGGATACTGAAAACTTCATTGCTGCTGCCCTGGAAAGCCAGATTGTTCCACTCTCACCCCCTCCTGAAAATGGATTCTTTTTGACACTTGCATCCTTGAGTTGTTGTCTTCTGAATCAGAGAATCATGGGCTCCAAATGATCTAGGTCATTGCCTGTGTTCTAGCTTATTGAAAGGCTGGGAAATTGAATTCTGGCTTCTGCCTTAAGGAGGCAGGAATTGTATTTTGGAGAAAATTTCCAAATATAGGAAGAGTATTCAAAAGATGCCCGGTGGCCACAAACTTGACAAGTGTTACTGCTAAAATTCAGGTCTGAAATATCTGTCTACTTGGAGGACCAAGAAGAAGCCTATGCAGGCCTGTGTAAACTCTGTATCAAAGCAGGTGGTTAGAAAGCTGCAGACAAGACAGAGGTGAGGTCTGCCTTGTTCACCATTCTGTCCTCAGCACTAGCACAGAACCTGGAGTGAAGCAGGTCTTCTAAAAATATATATTTAATGATTGCTTGAACCATATTAATTGACTAGCCCTATGATTAGCCTTTTCAGAACTATAATCCAACAGGATGTCTTCAGCTTTGACCAAGGGGTGATGTACCTAATCTATATGAATTTAATATATAAAAGGAAAATTAACTTTATGTACCTCATCTGAATATATAAAAGAAAAATGGAAAAGGTACTTTTCAAGAAGAGGCTCCATAACTCTTCCTTCTCTTGGTTCTAAACTGAATACTAGCTTCTACTGAAATTTCTGAAGCTTTTTTTTCTACTGAATTTTCTGAAATTTTTCTGAAGCTGATGAACAAATGTTATGTAATGTTGCCAATTTATTCCTGAGCCCTCACTGAGTTATAAGGGAATTTTTCCTACAGTTGTTTTTTCCCAGTTGGACTTTGAAATTGCTGCTAAGACAAGGGGGCCTTATTCCAGTTAAAGTTACTTGGCATTTCTCTCCACACAAGCCCCTCCCTACTCACTTGGAAATGACTCTTGGAAAAAACAAAGAGGCTGTTTCTACTTGAAAAGATTCCAGCTCTCCTCTCTCCACTCAGATTTTGCTGGTCATTGCCAAACAATTGCCTGGGGATTTCCATCCCTTTGTCTCAGTTTGGAAGCTCCCATGAAGAGAAGAGCTCTTCTTTCTGGTAGTTGAGTGCCCTGAGGCTGCCACCACCCTCTGTTGCTGTTGCTCTTGTGTGGTGCACTTCTATCCAGACTTCTATCTAGGTAGCTGGCACTTTTCTAGGCTGATCACCGTTTTGTCTTTGCTGCCTATGTGCACAGGAAGTGGAGAGCCAGTTCCTGCTGTCTTCATATACACACTACTGCACAAGTTCTCTCTCACACAATCAATTAAGTGCACTGCCACCAAACCTTCCAGTTTGTAGAGGGTTAGGTTTTTCTGTTCCTTAGGCAAAGGGAAGAACAAACTTATCAGCTGTTAAGTAAACCCCAGGGGGCAGCATCCCAGCCACTTTTCAGACATTCCTCAGCTGTTGGTGGTGAAGGCTGTGCTGGACAACTCTGTGTCAATTTCTCTTATTCCTCTTTCCTGGTATGTTACACACCATGACCATATTTTCCAAAGCAAAGATCAATCCAACATGTGATCCATTACTATAAATGTGTTTATGGGGGTGCGTAGGACAGAAGTTTGAAATTGGGGTTGCCCCCAAAAGATGATACAATGATGATGCAGAACATGAGTTTGCTAAGGTGAACGGTAAAGGAAGTTGGAGTAAAATAGGCTAATGACCATAGGATGGTAGCATCTGAAAAGGGGCTTTTTGACCCCTCTGCCCTTGGAAAGGGCTAGAAGCTTATCATAGTGGACATCTATTGTTTTGTGGTCTGCCCAACATACCCATACCTTCTTCTTCTGATAACAATCTGCGTTTTCTTTGTGAAACACCCACCCCCAACCATTTTTCAGTTAACAGTTCAGGTGGTGTTGACTCCAGCTCCAAGGGGGTCCACATGATCCCGACATAGCCCATCAGATTATTCTGTTCTCTCAGCTATAGTGATTAATTTGGCTTGGATAAATGTCTATGAGTCTCAGTTTTGGGACTTTTTTCTTGAACTATTAAGACACAATAGTTCAACTGGACTTGGAGTTGCAGGAGCCTCAGGCTGGAGCCTTAGACTGAAGCCAATATTGGAGCCATTCTTTGGAGCAAACTTGAAAGATGGGGAGTGAGCTAGCCTCATTAATATTTTTTGAACCCATGGATCAAGATGTGCCAGAATTGAGAAAGATCTGTACCCTTAAGACACTTTTCAGTTGTGTGAAATAACAAAAAGATGGTGTTGTAAGTCTTCACTAATTGCTAAATGTTTTCTGTGAAACTACAGTGTATCTTCAAACTTCTAGCAGTGAATTTCTGATTTCTGTTCCCCTATACTATGATACATGTTTCACTGAAAACTTTTTCCTTCTTTTGTAGAAGATAGATATAAATGTTCTTAATAAACATTCTGAAGTATGTGTGGCTTTAATGAATTCAACTTAATGAGTGCCTGATGGGGTCTAATATTGGTTAAAATGTAGTCACATAAATTATACATTGAGATGTAGTCTGGCTAGGTTTAATGATTGAGACTTTGTACTTATATTTTCTTACATTTCGTAACAGTGTAATGTTATACATCAAACTAAATCTAGACCTCTGACCTGATTTCTCTGAAATCTATCTAATGCTGGGGACATGAGGGTTTTAGCTTAGCCAGGCACACTCGTGTTCAGTTAGCCTTATGACTGATATAACTCAAGCCCAGACTGCAGTTATATCATGGGCCAGAAGTTGCTGCTCCCACATGAGACCTTCATGTCACATCCTATATGCTGTGCTCTCTAGGCCAGTTGGTATGTAAAGAGGCCCTAAAATGGTGACTTATTAATATCAGGTATTTTATGACCATAAATGCTGATTATTGAAGATACACTTGAAGACCTTTCTTTACTGTAATTGATGCTGCTGAAAATTTGATGAGACCATCATCAAATGCAAAGTATTTGCAATTTGTGGTAACCTCATTATTACAAATGTGCGGATGCAATGCCCTGAACCCAAGCAAACACCATTGTTTCCAGGCACTCTTCTCTGGTATCACTATAGAAATAACCATGAAACCATTGAATGGCAGGCAAAGGGACCAGGAGGCCATAGACTGGGTGCAGTCACTTTGGTTAACTTTCCAAGTGTATCTCCATATTGTGTCTTGGGAGGACAACAAGGATAAAAGAAACCCCAGTCTTAGATAAAAAACTTGAGCAACTGGAATTGGTTCCCTGTTTCAATTAATATTTACTGAGTGCCTGCTGTGGGTCAGGCACTGTGCCAGTTTCTGCTTTCATGAGCTCAACCTGCTGGAAGAGAGAGACATGTGACCAAACATTCATGAAGGTTCACAATTCCACTGCAGCAGTTTTCACACCAAGTGTGATAATGAGTTTGGGAAAGTTTTCAATGGCATTGGGGCTCCAATGGTAAGTAGGACAAGTTTAGGTGACAGAAAAGTAGGGCATTCTGGGCAATTGAGGGAAATAAAACAAGTGCAAGGCACAAAAGTATGAGAGGCCATGGTCAGTAAGCTAAGATGTAGGGCAAAGCCAAACTGAGAAGCCATGTAGGCTGTGCTGTGCTCAATGCTGTAGGCCAGGCTGGCAGTGGGGAGAAAGGGCTGAATGTACCTGGTGAAGTGTATGGGTGATGAACTGAGTGCAGACATTGGAAGATGGACACACTGATTAGTAGGAGTCTTTTGCAATAATCCAGGCAAATAACGGCAAGGATTTGCACTTAAGGCAGTATCACTGGCAACAGAAAGGAGAAGACAGAGTTGAGAAAACCTTCTGAAGTAGAATAGTATGTGGTGCCTGATGGGACTTGAGTTGGAGGTGCAGTGCTGTGGGAGGAAAAGGGATCAAGGACTGGGGCAGCAAGCTTGGAAACTGGATGGGTGGTGCTGCTGAAGACTTCTGTGCAGTTTGAATTTTCATAGTGTAACTCAAGTTTTTTTTCCCCACTCTAATAACATACTGCTGTGAAAAACACCAAATAATTTTTAAAAAGAATAAGAGAAATAATTTATTAATCACTGATACTAAGATATCACTTAATATTATCCTTATATCAAGAATATCCATAGTTCAGTAACATACCTCTGCCTACTACTTCCTTAAATCCTGTAAGCTGTGAGGTTTGATAGAAATGAGAGAGGAGTGGGATTCAGCAAAAAACAAAATAAAACAAAAGCAAAACCCTCTGCCTTCTTCATAAGATAGTACAGGTAGAGGGGAAGAAATGTGTCACTGATCCCCAGGTCTTCCCGCAAGGCTACTACAGGGCACAGTTGGGCTGCATCACATTGTTTCGTTGGTGTCTGGCAAGGTTAGACCTCTGGCTAAAAGCTTTCCCACACTGGAGATACTGGTAGGGCTTCTCTCCAGTGAATGTCTGATGATGGCAAAGGAATCTGGTGCTCTTTCCAAAGCCATGCCCATGCTGGCCACATTTGTAGAGCTGGTCTGCATTATGAGTCCTCTTGTGCTGACTCAGAGCAGCCTGCTGCCTAAACCATTTTCCACAAGGCCCACACTAATATGGTTTCTGGGCCTCATCACTCCCTACCTCCTGAGTTGCCAGGTGGGTGGTCTGCTGGTGCCTGGACAACTGCCAGGCCTCCCAGAAACACTCCTAGCACTCATGGTGAGCTAATGGCCATTCCCTTGAGTGTACCCACTGGTGGTTGATCAAGTGGACACACTGACTGAAGCCCTGACCACACTCTGCACACAGATGTGGCTTTTCCACTTACTGGATCTTTTTATGCTGGATCAGGGAGGAGCTCTGGGTGAAGCGCTTCTCACACTCAGAGCAGATATAAAGCTGCTCACCTGTATGTGTGCGCTGGTGCTGGAGAAACTTACCACTGGCTGGGAAATTCTTCTCACACTCAGAACAGGTACCCTTGTAGTCATGGCTGCTTCTTGTTCACCATGAAGGGTGAACTTGGAATCTGGCCTCTGCAGGAGTCCTTGAGGCAAAGGGAGTCCTGGGGAGAGGGGGTGCAGAGGAGAAATGAGGGAGTGTTGATGAATAATAGTACAGGGAGAAAAATGGGTGCATAAGAGGTGAGAGGATGGGGTGAGGAATCTGGAGAAAGATGAGTGTGATCAGAAGCTGAGGACTTAGGAGGTGGGAAGCAGAATCAATCAGAGTAGTGGATGGGCAGAATAAGGGAAAGCATGTTGGAGTGGTGATATGAACAGGAGGAGATGGAAAAGGAAGAAGGATCTGGGGCTTCTACTGGGCTGAAGTGAATGGAGGGCTAGCTTGGCCAGAGCTGTGAAATGGAACTCAGAGCCTGTGCCAAGCCATATGGTGGTTGAGCTTGATTCAGAGGCTGAAACTCTCCCCACACTCCCCACACATAAAAGGCTTCTCCTCTGTTGCCTGCAGGTAAACATGCTGGATGAGGGCAGTCTTCTGACCAAAGCTGTCACCACAATTGGAGCAGCAGAAGGGATGCTCACTCACCTGTGTGAATTCTCGGGTGTTGTATCCGCTTCCACTAATCCCCCAAAGCCTCGTTGTGCTGGGATAGATGTAGGAGTTCAGCCCATTATGTACTCCTTGGTGAGCCCTCAGCAGAGACCTGACTGTAAAGCCCTTGCCACACTCCCCACAGATATATGGCTTCTCCTCAGAGTGGATTTGCTGGTGCTTAATGAGGCTGGAGCTTGCACAGAAGGTTGTGCCACACTGGGGACAATGATAGGGTGTCTAGCCTGAGGGGGATTTCAACCCCAGCCAAATTCACTCTGGATTTGCTGAGACCGAAATGAATAACAATAATGGAATGTTGGGGGTAAAAGGGTTTATACCAAGCTTTATTCTTGTGATGGCAGGTTGAGTACTAGAATCACATCTGCTTCTGGTGATTCGCTACCCCTCTGTTCTCAGCTCTGCCTCCGGGCCTCTCTGCCTCTGCACAACCCCAGGAGAAAGCACTGGGTGGAGCTCCCTGTGCTTTAGCAATAAAGACAGCTGTGGCTCACCGCCAACAGGCATGCAAGCATGCACCTGTGAGCATTGCATGTGCACAATGGGCAAATAGATCCACTTTTCCTATGTAAGGACTGTGGCAAGTATGGACCTTTCTGAGTTATTTGAGGGATGCCCTCTGAGCAAACCTTTCCCACAGGTCCCCACACTTACAGAGCTTATCTCCCTGGTGAACCTCATGGTGCTGAAGTAGATTGGAACTCTGGCTGAAACATTTTCTGTAGTCAGGACAGGAGTAGGGCTTCTCACCAGCATGACTTCAAAGATGAATGGCAGAGGGTAACTATGCCAGAAGCTCTTGCCACAGTCAGTGCAGCTGTAGGATCCCTCACCAAGCACAGATGTCCTGTGGTCAATGAGCTCACAGCCTAGGAATTGTACCCACCTCCCAGTCCTCAGATTTTACTAATTTAAGATTATGGAAAATGTGTTCTGAAGGTATTTCTTGAGACTCTTTGAGTCCAGAAGTAGATGACATTATTCTTGGGACTACCCCTTGATGTTCTCTTAATACTGGCCCTTCCTCTGAACCCCAATACTCAATTGTTGGCCCTCAGCTCACTCTCTAGGCTCTCTCTGCTTATGCTTCACCTCACAGCTCTACTGATACCTGACTCTGACCTCTCACATGAGCTCCAAACCTGTAACTCATGCAGATTTCCCCCTTAATGCCTGCCATAACTTCAAAAATAAATCCCTATGCCAAATAATCACTGACTCCCAATTTCACTCTTCTTTGTCAGTGACAGTAGTTTTCATTCTCTTGGATATTTAAGCTTGAAATGGTAGAACTTCTTTTGGCCCATGTCTCTCTTCTGTTCCCCAGGAATGGGCTACCATTTAAAAGTGATGTCCTCTCATCAGTTACCAGGGAAATGCAATTTAAAACCATGATGAGTACCACTACATTTCCACTTGAATGGCTAAAATTAAACAGACTGACATCAAGTATTGCCAAGGATGCATTGGTGGTGAAATGCAAAATGGTCCAGCCACTTTGGAAAACAGTTTGACAATTTGTCAACAGTAAATTACATGTACACTCACCAAAGGACCCAACAATTCTGTATTTAGGTATTTACCCAAGAAAAATGAAAACATGTCCATGCAAAGAGTTTTTTACAAATCTGCATAGCAACTTTATTCATAATAGGCAGAAGCTGGAAACAATCCAGTGTCCGTCAATGGGTAAAGGGATAAAAAAATATTGTGGGATACCTATATAATGGCATGCTACTCAGCAAGAATAAGGAACAACTATTGTTACATGCAACAAACTGAAGAATCTCAAAATTATGTTAGACCAGAGAAGCCAGACATAAAAGAGTACATATTGTATGACTGAATTTGTATGAAATTCTACAACAGGCAGAACTAATTGACAGGGACAGAAAGCAGATCAGTGGTTGTCTGGGGCTGGGTGAGGTAGGGAGCAGCCAACTGCAAAGGGGCATGAAAGAATTTTGAGTGGTGATGGAAATTCTATATCTTGGTTTTGATAGCGATTATACTAGTGTATACATTTATCAAAAATCTTAAGACTGTACACTTAAAATGGGTAAACTTTATTATCTAACTTCAATAAAACTGCACAAATATGCTAAGCTTTTTCTGAGATGTAGAAGGTGCACAAGAGTATCAATGATGATTAGGCAGTTATTTTTAAAAGATTTTATTAAATTGTAAATGAATAAAAAGAACAGTTTAAACAGCTAGCACTTAGAGAGTACTTACTATGTGCCGGGAACTGTTGGTAATATTGCTAAGAGTTTCCACATATTGATTAAACCTCATAACAACTCTCTAGAATAAGGATTATTACCCCACTTTACAGATGAAGAAACTGAGGCACTAAAAGGTCTTTGCCAAAGTTCATCCCTATGGCAGCCATAGGTCATCAGAAATGGCAGAACCAGCGCACCCAAACAGTCTGGCTTGAGAGAGCTTCCTTCTAATTTCTATGCTACAATACTTCTCATTAGTACAATTTTGAAAAAGAAACCCCTTTTCCTCAATAATTCTACCCCCTCTAAAATTTTTTTTCATGTTTGTATGTTTTTTTTTTTTGTTTTTTTTTTTTTAAACAAATTTTGTTTAACCCAGTATACTAAAGATAGTATTTCAATATGTAATCAACATAAAAGTTACTAATGAGATAGCTGTATTACATTCTGTGTTTTGTAAAAAGTATATATTTATACTGGTGAGGATTTTACACTCATAACGCATGTCTATTTGTAGTAGCCACATTTCAACAGCTCAGTATGACTCGTGGCTACTCTACTGGACGGCATAGATCTTTTCATTTTACTGCAGAGGAGACAGAAGGAAACTAGGTGACTTAGACAATATCATTGAATTAGTTGGTAGTCAGTTCCCAGTATGCAACGTTTTTTTCTACATCATGATTTCTTTTTTTTATTCAACGTCTCTTCAAAATGCAATATAGCAAAATATGCCAGTGAGATTTTTCCACCCCCAAGGTATATTTCTTATGTGGGCACATGATTTTTTTTTCCTAAGAAAACCTATTGTAACAAAATCAAAATTACAAAATGACTATAACTTACAATGTTTACATGCCACTTTACCTATAGATCTTCAATAATGCCTGGAGGCTGGACTTGCTTTACATGGCAAACATGCTGATTTAAAAACTCACAGTTTATGACTTGAACATTAACTGTTTTGATTGTTATGTTTCCTTTTTAAACCTTGTTCATACCCATTAGGCATTTCTATATTGTAATAGTGTGAGTGCAGTTTGGGCTCTTTTTTTCCCCTGTTGCCTAATATTGTGTAAGGCAGAATTAGAAATGATAAAAACAGGTCATTTTATGTAATCTGAGGAATTCTATATTGGAAGCTATTACATTCAAAAGGCTTATTAAAAGTATAATAATGTGCTAAATTTATGTAAGAAGGAACAGGAAAAGTTAAATGCACAGTATTAGGATACCGTGATAGTATTTCTACCATGTAGATACTATAGATGCAAATAACCTCAAGGGTATAGAGAGTTGTGAAATATAGTTAAATAATTATGAAGTGATGAGTTTGGACTTTTTATTACCTTTTGCTTTTTACATAATGTATTTAATCATAAGCTTATATAATTAAATGTTTAATAATGACTGTTTCACAACTGGCTCATAAAATTTCTGGAAATTTAACAATGGGCTCTCATCTGTTTTGTGCTGGCTCCTTATCTGCCCAGTGTCTCTAAATAAATAAGCCTCTTTGTTAACAGCCTGGTGTTTAAAATACAAGAATTCTCATTTTATCCCAGGAGTTGGGGTAGGGAAGTGTGGATGAACTGCTGTCCCACGTCCTAAGCAGCTCTGGCCAGGTGAGGGCCTGACTTCAAGGGAATAATTCACTTACAGAGAATTTCATTGTGAGAGATTTCATTGAAGGCTGTGGGTTTCTCGAGAGCCTTTTTTGCTGTTCTGGCCAGGTCACTGCTGTCTTGGCATAACCTCGGGAGACTCATTTTCCTCTCATATGCAGAGAGACTTAGTGAAAAATGGAATAGGCTACATTACTGGGGTGATAAAACCCTGCCCACTCCCAATCCTTTCCTGCCTCTTCTTTTTTTTCCTTTCCTGTTTTTTTTTTTTTTTTTTTTTGTTTGGTTATTTTTTTTTTTTTTTTTGAGAGGGCATCTCTCATATTTATTGATCAAATGGTTGTTAACAACAATAAAATTCAGTATAGGGGGGTCAATGCTCAATGTACAATCATTAATCCATCTCAAGCCTAATTCTCGTCAGTCTCCAATCTTCTGAAGCATAACGAACAAGTTCTTACATGGTGAACGAATTCTTACAGAGTGAATAAATTCTTACATGGTGAACAGTACAAGGGCATTCATCACAGAAACTTTCGGTTTTGATCATGCAATATGACCTATAAACCATCAGGTCAAATATGAATATTCATTTGATTTTTGTACTTGATTTATATGTTGATCCCACATTTCTCCTATTATTATTATTATTTTTATTTTTAATAAAATGCTGAAGTGGTAGGTAGATGCAAGATAAAGGTAGAAAACATAGTTTAGCGCTGTAAGAAGGCAAATGTAGATGATCAGATGATCAGGTGTGTGCCTATGGACTAAGTATTAATCCAGGCTAGACAAGGGCAGCAAGACATCCACGGATGCAGAAGATTTCTCTCAAAGCAGGGGGGGTGAGGTTCTGAGCCTCACCTCTGTTGATCCCCAAATTCTCACCTGATGGCCCCCCTGCGACTGTGCCTGTCTTAGGTTGTTCCTCCCTTGAGGAATCTTACCCGTCTCTGGCTAACCAGTCATCTTCCGGGGCCATACAGGGAAATGTAAAGTTGGTAAGTGAGAGAGAAGCCATATTGTTTGCAAAGGTTAGCTTTTTACTTCTTTGCAGATTTATGCCCTGTGGCTTCTATGCCCAGCACTTGTCTCGAGGTATCTTTACCACCTGGAGGAATTATGATACTCGGTAAATTCGATATGAGGCACGAATTCTATTTAAGGTTTGTAATTAGGAAGGAAGAAGAAAAGCTATAGATGTAGCATATGAAGGAAACTTGGGAGGATTGATTATTTCTTTGACATATCTTCTTGTATAGTACCTTAAGTATGTATAGGTTTTAAACTACTAACTAATTTGCACACACATATTAACATAATAGGAATACGGTGACATAAACAAAGCAAATCTATAATTACCAGCCATCTCCAGTGAAGCCAAGAAAACCATTTAGGCACCCTAGGCATTTGTGAAAATTTATCTATGATATGATGGATATTTTCCAACTGTACTTGAACCATCAGACAAATTAAAGCAGCCCATTTCTGGGATCTGTTCACATCCCATATGTTCTTTTAACCATAGATAGTCTATAGTCATGAGATTTTGGGGTGCTACAACTTGCACCCCTCCCAACTCCTGGTTGAGTTCCAACAGTACACATCCAGTCAAATTCGTTGTCTCACTGTATGCACATGCCAGCCTAGACATCTCCCTCCTCCTTCTTATGGCAAGTCCAGGAGACGGTGGGCTGGATGCAGCCACAACCGCAGCATCGTCCGGATCCCTGTGGAGGCTTTTTGATGATCATCCCCCGGCACGAGTCCTCCAGAGAGTGCTGATGCCGGAAGCTCCTCCTCATATCGTATCTTAGTTCATTTTCTGGGTATCCAAGCTAGGCCTTGATCTTCTGCGTAGAAACAAACAGACCCTTTGCCCACACTTTGACATGCCCTCTATACCACTGTGCAGAACTCATTGGAGGTCAGCACACAGTAACTGCTTTTTTTTTTTTTTTTTAATTAAGAGAAAGGAATATTATCAGAAAAGAGTACCTCCATAGCTGATCATCTGACACCCTTTAAGTGATCAACATTAAGGATATTTAAAGCATGCGTTGATCTTTGATTTACCAATAGTTTTATCCTGTTAAGGAGTAATCCCCCTTTTCTTTCTTTCTTTCTTTTTTTTTTTAAATTTTTAATCTACACTTACCTGAAGAATACTATGTTTACTATGCTCTCCCCTATATCAGGTCCCCCCTAACAACCACATTACGGTTACTGTCCATCAGCTTAGCAAAATGTTGTAGAGTCACTACTTGTCCTCTCTGTGTTGTGCAGCCCACCCTCCCCTTTCTCCCTCCCCCCCATGCATGCTAATCTTAATACCCCCGTTCTTCTTCCCCCCCCTTATCCCTCCCTGCCCACCCATCCTCCCCAGTTCCTTTCCCTTTGGTACCTGTTAGTCCATTTTTGGGTTCTGTAATTCTGCTGCTGTTTTGTTCCTTCAGTTTTTCCTTTGTTCCTATACTCCTCAGATGAGTGAAATCATTTGGTATTTCTCTTTCTCCGCTTGGCTTATTTCACTGAGCATAATACTCTCCAGCTCCATCCATGTTGCTGCAAATGGTTGGATTTTTCCACTTCTTATGGCTGAGTAGTATTCCATTGTGTATATGTACCACATCTTCTTTATCCATTCATCTACAGATGGACATTTAGGTTGCTTCCAATTCTTGGCTATTGTAAATAGTGCTGCAATAAACATAGGAGTGCATCTGTCTTTCTCAAACTTGATTGCTGCGTTCTTAGGGTAAATTCCTAGGAGTGGAATTCCTGGGTCAAATGGTAGGTCTGTTTTGAGCATTTTGATGCACCTCCATACTGCTTTCCACAATGGTTGAACTAATTTACATTCCCACCAGCAGTGTAGGAGGGTTCCCCTTTCTCCACAGCCTCGCCAACATTTGTTGTTGTTTGTCTTTTGGATGGCAGCTATCCTTACTGGTGTGAGGTGATACCTCATTGTAGTTTTAATTTGCATTTCTCTGATAATTAGCGATGTGGAGCATCTTTTCATGTGTCTCTTGGCCATCTGTATTTCTTTTTTGGAGAACTGTCTGTTCAGTTCCTCTGCCCATTTTTTAATTGGGTTATTTGTTTTTTGTTTGTTGAGGCGTGTGAGCTCTTTATATATTCTGGACGTCAAGCCTTTATCAGATCTGTCATTTTCAAATATATTCTCCCATACTGTAGGGTTCCTTTTTGTTCTATTGATGGTGTCTTTCGCTGTACAGAAGCTTTTCAGCTTAATGTAGTCCCACTTGCTCATTTTTGCTGTTGTTTTCCTTGCCCGGGGAGATATGTTCAAGAAGAGATCACTCATGTTTATGTCTAAGAGGTTTTTGCCTATGTTTTTTTCCAAGAGTTTAATGGTTTCGTGACTTACATTCAGGTCTTTGATCCATTTTGAGTTTACCTTTGTATATGGGGTTAGACAATGGTCCAGTTTCATTCTCCTACATGTAGCTGTCCAGTTTTGCCAGCACCATCTGTTGAAGAGACTGTCATTTTGCCATTGTATGTCCATGGCTCCTTTATCAAATATTAATTGACCATATATGTTTGGGTTAATTTCTGGGGTCTCTAATCTGTTCCACTGGTCTGTGGCTCTGTTCTTGTGCCAGTACCAAATTGTCTTGATTACTATGGCTTTGTAGTAGAGCTTGAAGTTGGGGAGTGAGATCCCCCCTACTTTATTCTTCTTTTTCAGGATTGCTTTGGCTATTCGGGGTCTTTGGTGTTTCCATATGAATTTTTGAATTATTTGTTCCAATTCATTGAAGAATGTTGCTGGTAATTTGAGAGGGATTGCATCAAATTTGTATATTGCTTTCGGCAGGATGGCCATTTTGACGATATTAATTCTTCCTAGCCATGAGCATGGGATGAGTTTCCATTTATTAGTGTCCCCTTTAATTTCTCTTAAGAGTGACTTGTAGTTTTCAGAGTATAAGTCTTTCACTTCCTTGGTTAGGTTTATTCCTAGGTATTTTATTCTTTTTGATGCAATGGTGAATGGAATTGTTTTCCTGATTTCTCTTTCTATTGATTCGTTGTTAGTGTATAGGAAAGCTACAGATTTCTGTGTGTTGATTTTGTATCCTGCAACTTTGCTGTATTCCGATATCAGTTCTAGTAGTTTTGGAGTGGAGTCTTTAGGGTTTTTTATGTACAGTATCATATCATCTGCAAATAGTGACAGTTTAACTTCTTCTTTACCAATCTGGATTCCTTGTATTTCTTTGTTTTGTCTGATTGCCGTGGCTAGGACCTCCAGTACTATGTTAAATAACAGTGGGGAGAGTGGGCATCCCTGTCTGGTTCCCGATCTCAGTGGAAATGCTTTCAGCTTCTCGCTGTTCAGTATAATGCTGGCTGTGGGTTTATCATATATGGCCTTTATTATGTTGAGGTACTTGCCCTCTATTCCCATTTTGCTGAGAGTTTTCATCATGAATGGATGTTGAATTTTGTCAAATGCTTTTTCAGCATCTATGGAGATGATCATGTGGTTTTTGTCTTTCTTTTTGTTGATGTGGTGGATGATGTTGATGGATTTTCGAATGTTGTACCATCCTTGCATCCCTGGGATGAACCCCACTTGGTCATGGTGTATGATCCTTTTGATATACTGTTGAATTCTGTTTGCTAATATTTTATTGAGTATTTTTGCATCTACGTTCATCAGGGATATTGGTCTGTAATTTTCTTTTTTGGTGGGGTCTTTGCCTGGTTTTGGTATTAGGGTGATGTTGGCTTCATAGAATGAGTTTGGGAGTATTCCCTCTTCTTCTATTTTGTGGAACACTTTAAGGAGAATGGGTATTATGTCTTCTCTGTGTGTCTGATAAAATTCCGAGGTAAATCCGTCCGGCCCCGGGGTTTTGTTCTTGGGTAGTTTTTTGATTACTGTTTCAATTTCTTTGCTTGTAATTGGTTTGTTTAACTTTTGTGTTTCTTCCTTGGTCAGTCTTGGGAGGTTGTATTTTTCTAGGAAGTTGTCCATTTCTTCTAGGTTTTCCAGCTTGTTGGCATATAGGTTTTCATAGTAGTCTTTAATAATTCTTTGTATTTCTGTGGAGTCTGTCGTGATTTTTCCATTCTCATTTCTGATTATGTTGATTTGTGTTGACTCTCTTTTTCTCTTAATAAGTTGGGCTAGAGGCTTATCTATTTTGTTTATTTTCTCAAAGAACCAGCTCTTGGTTTTGTTGATTTTTGCTATTGTTTTATTCTTCTCAATTTTGTTTATTTCTTCTCTGATCTTTATTATGTCCCTCCTTCTGCTGACTTTAGGCCTCATTTGTTCTTCTTTTTCCAGTTTTAATAATTGTGATGTTAGACTATTCATTTGGGATTGTTCTTCCTTCTTCAAGTGTGCCTGGATTGCTATATACTTTCCTCTTAAGACTGCTTTCGCTGCATCCCACAGAAGTTGGGGCTTAGTGTTGTTGTTGTCATTTGTTTCTATATATTCCTTGATCTCTATTTTGATTTGTTCATTGATCCATTGATTATTTAGTAGCATGTTGTTAAGCCTCCATGTGTTTGTGAGCCTTTTTGTTTTCTTTGTAGAATTTATTTCTACTTTCATACCTTTGTGGTCTGAAAAATTGGTTGGTAGAATTTCAATATTGTGGAATTTACTGAGGCTCTTTTTGTGAGCTAGTATGTGGTCTATTCTGGAGAATGTTCCATGTGCACTTGAGAAGAATGTATATCCTGTTGCTTTTGGATGTAAAGTTCTATAGATGTCTATTAGGTCCATCTGTTCTAGTGTGTTGTTCAGTGCCTGTGTGTCTTTACTTATTTTCTGCCCGGTGGATCTATCCTTTGGGGTGAGTGGTGTGTTGAAGTCTCCTACAATGAATGCATTGCAGTCTATTTCCCTCTTTAGTTCTGTTAGTATTTGCTTCACATATGCTGGTGCTCCTGTATTGGGTGCATATATATTTAGAATGGTTATATCCTCTTGTTGGACTAAGCCCTTTATCATTATGTAGTGGCCTTCTTTATCTCTTGTTACTTTCTTTGTTTTGAAGTCTATTTTGTCTGATATTAGTACTGCAACCCCTGCTTTCTTCTCACTGTTGTTTGCCTGAAATATGTTTTTCCATCCCTTGACTTTTAGTCTATGCTTATCTTTGGGTTTAAGGTGAGTTTCTTGTAAGCAGCATATAGATGGGTCTTGCTTTTTTATCCATTCTATTACTCTAAGTCTTTTGATTGGTGCATTAAGTCCATTTACATTTAGGGTGACTATTGAAAGATATGTACTTATTGCCATTGCAGGCTTTAGATTCGTGGTTACCAAAGGTTCAAGGTTAGCTTCTTTAGTATCTTACTGCCTAACTTAGCTCGCTTATTGAGCTGTTATATACACTGTCTGGAGAGTCTTTTCTTCTCTCCCTTCTTATTCCTCCTCCTCCATTCTTCATATGTTGTGTGTTTTGTTCTGTGCTCTTTTTAGGGGTGCTCCCATCTAGAGCAGTCCCTGTAGGATGCCCTGTAGAGGTGGTTTGTGGGAAGCAAATTCCCTCAGCTTTTGCTTGTCTGGGAATTGTTTGATCCCACCATCATATTTAAATGATAGTCGTGCTGGATACAGTATCCTTGGTTCAAGGCCCTTCTGTTTCATTGCATTAAGTATATCATGCCATTCTCTTCTGGCCTGTAGGGTTTCTGTTGAGAAGTCTGATGTTAGCCTGATTGGTTTTCCTTTATAGGTGACCTTTTTCTCTCTAGCTGCCTTTAAAACTCTTTCCTTGTCCTTGATCCTTGCCATTTTAATTATTATGTGTCTTGGTGTTGTCCTCCTTGGATCCTTTCTGTTGGGGGTTCTGTATAATTCCATGGTCTGTTCGATTATTTCCTCCCCCAGTTTGGGGAAGTTTTCAGCAATTATTTCTTCAAAGACACTTTCTATCCCTTTTCCTCTTTCTTCCTCTTCTGGTATCCCTATAATACGAATGTTTTTCCTTTTGTATTCGTCACATATTTCTCTTAGTGTTGTTTCATTCCTGGAGATCCTTTTATCTCTCTCTATGTCAGCTTCTATACGTTCCTGTTCTCTGGCTTCTATTCCTTCAATGGCCTCTTGCATCTTATCCATTCTGCTTATAAATCCTTCCAGGGATTGTTTCACTTCTGTGATCTCTTTCCTGACATCTGTGATCTCCTTCCGGACTTCATCCCACTGCTCTTGCATTTTTCTCTGCATCTCATCCCACTGCTCTTGCATTTTTCTCTGCATCTCATCCCATTGCTCTTGCATTTTTTTCTGCATCTCTGTCAGCATGTTCATGATTTTTATTTTGAATTCTTTTTCAGGAGGACTAGTTAGGTTTGTCTCCTTCTCAGGTGTTGTCTCTGTGATCTTTGTCTGCCTGTAGTTTTGCCTTTTCATGGTGATAGAGATAGTCTGCAGAGCTGGTACAAGTGACCGCTGGAAGAGCTTCCCTTCTTGTTGGTTTGTAGCCTTTTCCTGGGAGAATAGCGACCTCTAGTGGCTTGTGCTGGGCAGCTGTGCGCAGACAGGGCTTCTGCTTCCTGCCCAGTTGCTTTGGGGTTTATCTCCACTGTTGCTGTGGGCTTGGCCTGGCTGGGGCTGTTCCTCCAAAATGGTGGAGCCCCGTTGGAGGGGGAGCAGCCAGGAGACTATTTATCTCCGTAAGGGGCCTCTGTGCTCCCTGCTGCCCAGGGGGTTAGAGTGCCCAGAGATCCCCAGATTCCCTGCTTCTGGTCTAAGTGACCTGTCCTGCCCCTTTAAGATTTCCAAAAAGCACTCTCCAAACCAAAACAACAACAGCAACAATGAGAGAGGGAACAGAAAGGAAAAAAAAAAAGAAAAAACACGCGATTTTTTTTTTTTTTTCCCTCAGGTGCCGGTCCCAGGCACCCGCGCACTGGTCCTGCTGCCCTGTCTCCCTAGCACCAGGGTCCCTGTCCTTTCAAGGCTTCCAAAAAGCACCCACCCACCGGTCCCGCAGGGAAGGAACGCTCAATATTCTTGGTCCTCAGGCACTGGTCCCACGCACCCGCTCACCAGTCCCGCCGCCCTGCCTCCCTAGCACTGGGGTCCCTGTCCCTTCAAGGCTTCCAAAAAGCACTCGGCAAAAAGAGAGAAAAAAAAGGGGAAAAACGCGCGATTTCTTCCGTCCTCAGGTGCCGGTCTCAGGCACCCACCCACCGGTCCCACAGGGAAAAATGCGGGATATTCTTTGTCCTCAGGTGCCGGTCCCAGGCACCCGCTCACCAGTCCCGCCGCCCTGCCTCCCTAGCACCGGGGTCCCTGTCCCTTTTAGGCTTCCAAAAAGCACTCGCAGAAAAGAGAAAAAAAAAAGGGGAAAAACGCGCGATTTCCTCTGTCCTCAAGTGCCGGTCTCAGGCACCCGCCCACCGGTCCCGCAGGGAAAAACGGGGGATATTCTTTGTCCTCAGGCGCCGGTCCCAGCCACCCGCTCACCAGTCCCGCCACCGTGCCTCCCTAGCACTGGGGTCCCCGTCCCTTCAAGGCTTCCAAAAAGCACTCGCCAAAAAGAGAAAAAAAAAAAAAGGGGAAAAATGCGCGACCTCCTCCGTCCTCAGGCACCGGTCTCAGGCACCCGCCCCCAGGTCTCGCAGGGAGAAACGCGGGATATTCTTTGTCCTCCGGCGCCGTTCCCAGGCACCTCCTCACCGGTCCCGCCACCCTGCCTCCCCAGCAATGGGGGCCCGTCCCTCTAAGGCTTCCAAAAAGCGCTCGCCAAAAAAAAAAAAACAAAAACTGCTCCGGTTTCTCTCCACCCGCCGGGAGCCGGGGGGAGGGGCGCTCGGGTCCCGCCGGGCTGGGGCTTGTATCTTACCCCCTTCACAAGGCGCTGGGTTCTTGCAGGTGTGGATGTGGTCTGGATGTTGTCCTGTGTCCTGTGGTCTCTATTTTAGGAAGATTTTTCTTTGTTATATTTTCATAGCTCTATGTGTTTTTGGGAGGAGATTTCCACTGCTCTACTCATGCCGCCATCTTGGCTCCCGCCTCTCATGTTTGTATGTTTTTATAGGCTTTGCCAAAATGCCTAAATATTATAACTACTTTATGATCATAGTTTAGATGCTGAACAAGAAGAAGCTACTCCAAGGAACAGATTTCTGCTTTCCAAAAGGAAGATGTGTGCAACATGAGTCATAACAAATACATATTTGGTCATTTTGTCATATTAATGAGAGACTTTTGGGCCCCACCCAAAAAAAGGGGGCTGGAGGCTGAATCAGTCAATGACCAATGATTTAGTCAATCATGACAATGCAATGAAGCCCTGAGAAGAGCTTATAACTCTCTGCTCTCTTAGATCCTGCTTCTCACTCAGACAGCTTCTAAGCTTGGGGAACCAAAACACCTCCATGTGCTGTGGAGCCAGGCCCCAAGCTCCATGAGGATAGAGGCTCCTTTATTTGGGACCTTGCCCTATGTCTCTCTTCATCTGGTTTATAAACTTAAATGTTTTCCTGAGTTTTGTGCAAATTAATCAAACCCAAGGGGGAGGTTATGGGAACCTCCATTTGTAGCTAGTAGGTCAGAAGCACAGGTTAACTGCTTGGGGCTTGTGACTGGCATCTAGAGTGAGGGTTAGAGGGCAGTCCTGTAGGATGTAGCCCTGAACCTGGGGATTCTGGTGCTATTTCCAGGCAGATAGCATTGAGACAGGGATGGTGAGTTTAGGCAGAGTAGGGTGAGGGCCTCCAGAGAAAAAAAGGCAATGCAATATAATTACAGAGAGAACAATGTAACAATGTGCAAAGAAGTCCCTATTGAAACTCTGTGCTAAGCATTATGCAAAGTCAGGGTCACACTAATTCTCTAGGGTAAAGATACTGTTACGGAAAATGCTGAAAAAAAGGACTGGACTGGATCACCGAAGGAAAAAACCAAGCGGCACTCAGAGGTCTTGGAGTGTTGAGGCTTTATTTCACACTGGCAGGCTCAGAGGGGAGTAATCTCCCAAAAAGTCGGAGCCCTGAACAAAGGAAAAGGGAGCAATTTATACCTTTCTGCTTCCTTATCTGTAACATTCCTACGTGCACAGCAAGCGAGCAGGCAAGGGGGAGGGAGTTTAGGGAGCAAACCTTGGGACCTGGTGCTCGGCAGGCAGCACGGGGAAACCAAGGGAGTGTTTCTTTTGTTTGGGTTGAGAAGTGGGACGAGGCAGAGGGGAACTATCTCATAAATTACTGTCCTTGTAGTGTTGTTGATGTTGAGGAGGGAGGGGTGCGAGACAGAGTGGAGCCTCCTGATAGGTTGCTGTCCTTGTAAATTTTCCCTCTCATTCCCCCCTCTGATGCCCCTTCAAACACTTCATTTAGGGGGCATCATCTCCTTGGCTTATGACAGGGTCATAGTGGCTCCGCATATACTTGAGCTGTATGGAGGAAATGCACTCCTCGATAAAGTTAATGAGCCAGTTAAATATACAGGGTTCCAATAATAGTTTCTTTAAGGGCGATACATAAGCTTCCCTGTGACATGGACAGGAGGTCCAGTCTTCTACAATTTTGCAACTCCACTCTAGCCAGGGAATTAATCTGATATTGCAGCTGAATCATGGTGGTGTCAAGCTGCTCTAAATCTTGACCAGCTTCCTCTGTTAGGGCAGCGAGCCCTAAGTCTCTTTATTAGAGCTGCTGTGTCTACTGCAGCTGATCCAGCTCTACTGAGCCTGACTAGAGCAGGGATCAGTAAAGGAGCAGCTTGTTCTGCCTAGGAAATCTCATGGGGGGAAAGGAGGGAGCTTCCTTTAGCCCACTGTGCACTTTATAACTTTTGTACAATTAAACATTACAGAGAGGTACTTTGGAAATGCAGGCTGAGACTTGGGTCCAACTAGGAGAGACAGGTAAGCACAGTAAAACAACTTAACAATTACCCAATAGACAATAGAAAGGGCAACTTTTTTGAGGAATAGTCCAGTCCAGGGGTGTAACAGCATAGAGTCCAGTGCCCAGAATAAAAGACACTACTCTGACGGGAGCCAGGATCTACGGCGTGCAGGTGTCTATTAGTCAGAGGGCAATCGTCGGATGTGGAGGCTGAGAGGATCTGGAGGTCTGGCTGGGCCTCCTGCCTATGTGCTTCCTTGTCAGGATGACAGATTCTTTTTACTCAGGAATGACGGACTCTTGGAGTGATGCGTGCAACCTTGAGGGCAGTAGGAGTAGTTAGAACAATAATGTGGGGCCAGTCTTCTGAGGTTTGAGGGGGTCTTCTTTCCAATCTTTAACTCAGACTGAGTCCCTAGCCTGGAATGAATGTACTGGGGTTCTTTTGAGGGTGTGGTTCATTCACTCTACTTTCCCTCAACTCTGTGACCTGTATACAGTGTGAAGTTTCTAGGTAATATTGAGGGATTTAGTTAACATTTGCACTGCATCTGCTACAAAGGCAGACTCACTGTCACTGGATTGTGGATGGTAGGCCAAACCAGGGCACAGTTTCTCTCAGGAGGACTTTGGCTACTTCTCGGCTCCGTTCTGTTCTGGTTGGGAAGGCTTTGACCCAGTCAGAGTACGTACACACTATTACTAGGAGGTATCTGAGTCCCCTGCTTGGCTGGACATCCGTGAAGTCTATCTCAAGGTCTTCAAATGGGGCAACTCCCATTCTTTGGACACCAGGTGGGAGTCGTGGTGCAGACTGAGTATTATTTCTGGCACAAGTTACACACTGTCTACTCACTGCTCAGCATAGTGCTGGCAACTGGCTGATGTAGTATTGTTTTTGAGGAGGGCCTCCAGTGCAGTTTTTCCCAGGTGGGTGAGCTGGTGGTATTTGTTGACTAGTTGCCTCCCGGTTGCAGTTGGGACAAAGATACGTCTGTCTGGCAACATTCACCGTCCATTGTCAGTTAAAGTGGCTCCAGTCTTTCTCCTTTTCAGTGTACCTGGGTGGAGGGGCCTCTACCAGGGTGTTAGGGCCACAATGAGGGAAGGAGCTCTCCATGCCTCCTTACTGGCTGCTGCTTTGGTAGCTTCATCTGCCATTCCATTTCTCTGTGCTATAGGGTTGTTTTCTTTTTGATGTTCTTTGCATTGCAGAATTGCTACCTTTATTATGTAGTGAAGAGATTGAAGGGCCTTTTTATATCTGGCAGACCTAGGGCTGATGCCTGTTCTGAAGCAGTTTTTATTTCCAGGAAGGTGGCTCTTGTCTCTTTTTTCCAGACAGGGGCTTTCAGTCTGGTCCCCTAGGAGGTTGCAGAGGGGCCTTGCCATTGCTGAGGGGCTTTGCCATTGCTGAGAATCTGGAAATCCAGATTTTTGTAGAACCTGGCAGCCCCTAGGAATTTTCGCATGCCCCCCCTTGTCCTGGGCTGGGGCAAGGAGTTAATGACCTTTTTCTTCTCTGGCCTTGGTGCCCTTTCTTCCTGGGTGAGGAGGAAGCCTGAGTGCTGGACTTGCTGTTGCAGATTTGTGCTCTTTTTTTATGAGGCTCGGTATCCTGAGCCTGACAGGAGTTGCAGGAGGGCCTTTGTGCCTTTTGCACAATTTTCCTGGGTGTCACTGGCAAGGAGGAGGTCATCTACATACCGCAGGAGGGTGCAGCATGTGGCATCTCTCAGAAAGCTGGCAAGGTCTGCAGCCAATGCCTGTCTAAAGAGGGTGGGTGAGTTCTTGAACTCTTGTGGAAGCTGCATCCATGTTAAATGCATCTGCCACCCTGTATCCAGTTCAGTCCATTCAAACGCAAATAAGAGCTGGCTTTGGGGGGCCAGCCAGAGACAGAGAAAGGCATCTTTATGTCTGTGCGAGTGAACTATTTGGCAGACTCTGGGATCCAGTGAGGACGGTGTGCAGGTTTGGGACCACTGGGTGTAAAGAAATAGTCACTCTATTAATGGCTCACAGGTCTTGAACAGGCCGGTCGGTGCCTTCTTCCTGGCCTTTTGACTGGCAGAAGCAGGGGGTTCCAGGGCAACTGACACTCGATTAGAATGGTTGCCTATCTGAGTCTGATCAGGCATTCCTGGATGCCTGCTCTTGCCTCTTGTGAGAGGGGATACCTCCGCTGTCTTTGTGGCTCCAAGTGTAAGAATATAGTAATTTATCCTCTATTTACTCCATGGTCTCAAGCACATAAGCCGGTGAGAATCATGCCTGGGCCTGCCTCACCTTATCTCTAAACATCCCAAGGCACAGGCCAAGGGGATTTACCACAGTAAAAGGCACAACTCTCTGCACATGCTGCTGCTTGCTCTCTCTCTCTTCTCTCTCCCTGTCTCTCTGTCCCGCTGCTCTCTCTGCTCTTTCTGTCTCTCTGTCTCTCTGTCCTGCTGCTCTCTCTGCTCTCTCTGTCTCTCTGTCCCACTGCTCGCTCGCTCTCTGTCTCTCTGTCCTACATTCTCTTTCAGATAAAAAAATCTCTTGCGTGGGCTCGTGTCTCCTGAGTCGTCCTGGGTAAGGAGCGTCACGGCGAGATACTCTTTCACTGAGAATAGTTGCAGTCTTTTTCACTGAAGAGGGCTACAGGGAGGGAGACCACAGAGTGTTATGCCCCTGTGTTAAATATAAAAGTCATGTTTTGGCCTTTCACTTTCATTCTGACTGTGGGCTCATGGGGGCTGAGTGCAAGTCCTTGTCAGTCTGAGTCTGCTCCTGCCAGGCTAATGAGCCTTTCCTCATGGGGCTCTTCCCGGTAGCAACTGGGCTTTGGGGCTTTGCCTCGTTTGGGACATTCATCTTTCTGATGCCTTCCCCCTCCCTTTTTTTTACAGTAAGCACACTGGTCTCTGGCTAGGGGGGTCCTGGGCTACTCCCCTCTGGGCGGCTGGTTTCTCTCTGCCTTCTGCCCATCCATCTCTTTCAGGGCAGCTACCAGGAGACTTGCCTTTTTCTTTATTTTTCTTTTTGCCTCTCTATTGGCCTGAACTTCTCTGTTTAGATATTTTTTTTTGGCAATTTCAGTCATGTGAGTGAAGCACTCAAGCTTTTGGAGCTTTGATCTGATGTCTGGGGCAGCTTGGGCTACGAATGTGGTGTTTACTATCTGCTGGCTCCCTGGTAACTCAGAGTTGAAAGGGGTGTAGATGCGATAAGTTTCACACAGTCTCTCATGATAGTCTCCAGGAGACTCTTCTGGTTGTTGAATGACTGAAAAAAACTTTAGTCATGTTCATAGGCCTTTTGGACCCAGCTTTGATCTCCTGGAGGAGGGCATCCTGATATCGGTGGATCTTGTGCTGTCCCTCAGGGGTGGTGAAGTCCCTCTTGGGGTGCTCCTCGGGGACAGCAATTTCAGCCTATGCACCCTGACTAAGGACCCCAGCTGCCTCTTCTCTTCTATTGTGAACTGGGTACTGCTTTCAGGCCCTGCATCTCTTGTGCTGGCATGTGAAGGGCATCTGCTCCCAGCTGAGGGTGCAGTCAGACTGCTGGTCCAGGGGGAAGTGGGTTCACTGGTTCTGGAGTTGGCAGTGAGACTGATGGTGGTGGGGTATCAGGGACCAGGGACTGGGTGCTGACAGCCTTGGAGGTGCATAAGGCAGGGGCAATAGTAGCTCTTCCTCTGGGTCACCAGTAAAAATGTGTGGAGGCTCAGGCTTCTGTTGTTTTTTTGCAGGCTTCTTTGTTGAGGCAACTAAGACCCTACTCTGTTCCTGCATGTTGCAAGCGAATCGCACCCAAGGGGGAAGAGGCTGGGCAGTTTCTGACCGGGAGTTAAAGTATGGGAACTGATTAGGATGACCTGGATCTCTAGGGATGACCCGCCAGGCTCAGCGGATAGTTGGGACATCTAGGGTTCCTTCTGGAGGCCACCCTACACTAAAGATTGACAATGCAGATTCACACAGGGTTTTCAACCTGCCAGGAGTTAATTTTATTCTGTAGTTTTCTGAAAATCTCTTTCTGAAATTTTTGATCATAGTGTCGAGAACTGTGGGTTTACTATGCCCTGACCCCATGATGTATCTGTGGACGGTGCTGCGACAACAGACAAGGGAGGGGTGCCTCCTCTAGAGAGGAGACCAGTCAGATGCCCGTCCGTTTGCACTCCTCGCGGAGACTTTGGCCAGCCTTGGCTAAGGTGCACCTGTATAAGTTCCTGGCCAGGTCAGCCGAAGCTGAATCACCCATATGCCCTGATGGTTGACGGCGAAAGTGGATGAGGGCCCATGCAGATTCCATAGTACAGGTCATGGAATCACAGATTCAGTGCAGACTGAATGACTTCAGCTGCCCTGCACACTCACTCACACACACACACACACACACACACACACACACACACACACACACACACCCAGGCAGACCAGAGTTTAAACATTCCCTCCCTGGGGACTTCTAATAAGTCTCCCGGGAGGTGATCAGGCTTCCCTTTCACCACAATGGCTGTGACTGGCTGGGTCAGGGGCCCCGGGGCCTTACCAGATTCAGTATCAGAACCAGGTCCTCACATGCCAAGTCTCCTTGAGTCCTGCAGGAACAGTGGAGCGGGGCTGGCCCATGGTGACTGGGTGGGAGACTGCCAAAAGTTCAGGCACGGTGCACCTTCTCCGTTGATATCTCCTGTTCCATCACTGCCCCGCCGTTGCCCCGAACCGGTGGCAACAAAGGGCCAGTGCGGTTGGGTTTCCCGTTCAGGGATCCAAATGTTACGGAAAATACTGAAAAAAGCCTAGGCTGGATCACTGATGAAAGAAACCAAGCGGCACTCAGAGGTCTTGGAGTGTTGAGGCTTTATTTCACACCGGCGGGCTCAGAGGGGAGTAATCTCCCAAAAAGTCTGAGCCCCAAACAAAGGAAAAGGGAGCAATTTATACCTTTCTGCTTCCTTATCTGTAACATTCCTATGTACACAGCAAGTGAGCAGGCAAGGGGGAGGGAGTTTAGGGAGCGACCGGATGCTCAGCAGCACGGGGAAACCAAGGGAGTGTTCTCTTTTTGTTTGGGTCGAGAAGTGGGACGAGGCAGAGGGGAGCCACCTCATAAATTACTGTCTTTGTAGTGTTGTTTATGTGGGGAGGGAGGGGTGTGAGACAGAGTGGAGCCTCCTGCTAGGTTGCTGTCCTTGTAAATTTTCCCTATCAATACCAGACTAGGAATACAGACATTCTTCAATGAAATCAGTTAAAGTTCAAAAGGCCAGAAGCAACTTGGCCTGGAATGTTGAGTGATCTGCAGATAAAGAAAAGTATCTCAGCATAACCCATGACTTTACTGTATCAGTTAGATCATGACACTGTAAAATTTACCTTAGCCTGCTAAAAGGCCCAGCTTATTTTTAACTATACCTATATGCTGTGTTTCCTTCTCTGATCCTAATCAAGTAATCCACACCCTGAGCAAAAGATTAATTTAGTAAACAAACCCAGCTATAAACATCCCAAAAAGTTAAGAAGTAACATTCTTAACACACTTTAGCAAACAGGCAACAGCCCAGCCCACCTTGGGGGCAGAGCAGGAGATCTTAATTGATATGATCCCAGAGGGAAACTGCTCTCCTTAGAAAAATCAGAACAGCAAATTTCTTCTACTCATCAAAAATGGGCATTCTACAAATCTGCACCCCTAGCCCTTTACCCCCATTCCTGAAAATCCTCAACTGACTATACAATCCCTAGACAACGAGCCAACCAAGGACTCTCTTGTCCCCTCCTGGCATGAGCCAGGAGTTCTGTCCTCTCACTTTATCCCTAAATAAAAGCCTCTACCTTGCTCTCCTACCTTGAGTGTTTGTGAAGTTCATTCTTCGGCTCTGTGAACAGGAATCCCGATATCAGCATCAGAATAGAATTGAGTTCTCCAACACTCTGCTGGTGGTCAAGAATTGTTTGGTGTGTGTGTGTGTGGAAAGACCCCCCCCCACACACACACACTGGAATTTGATCTGGGAGCCTGAAAGGAGTTATACTATTGTATACTGTTACTGCAGTGCAATCTACTATTGTTGTTGCATATATATGAAAGAACAAATCATAAATGTGCATTCTTTTCTTATTTATGACCATTTTTTCTTTCATTTATATTTTCATAATATTTTAATGGCTACATACAATTCTTCTGTATAATTTACTATATGTTATTCATTATTGGAATATATCACCATTATTGACAATGCTGTAATGAGAATCTTCATGTCATGCACAGAGCTTATTATTTTCCTTTTGAATCTCCAGGAAGCATCCTCAAGAGTGCAGCTGCTGCCCCATTGTGGGTAAAATTGTAATATTTCCAGAATATCTCACCTGGCTTTAGTACATCTGCATATCAATAGGCATTCAGAGGTGGAAAGAAGTATGACTTTAATGCATTTGCATATCCTCAGAGGTGGAGAGAAGTTCATCTCCATATCAGTGGAGCAATCTAGGGCTTATCTGAACCTGAGAGGTTAGAGGGAGTTCCTTGCTTGCTTCTGCTGGAGCAGGAGAGAGAGAAGGCCCCAGACTGCAGATTGTAAGCAATAAACAGATTTTAAACTTTATTTCTCCCTTTGACTGATTTCAGTTTTAGAGGTCTTTTGCCCTGGGATTTCCTCTCCCCAGACTTACACCCATATAAGTAAGGGCCTCTGGCGTCCATAAAGCAGGAGCTCTTCTAACAGTGTGAATGGCTGCACTTCAGTTTGCTAGTGCCTGAGACTTGGCCAGCAATAAAGATCCCAGCACATTTGTGGTCTTGAAGGTTCTAGGAAGACCACAGCAGTTCTGGCAACTCTCTCCTGGGAGTCAGCTGCAACATTGCAACCAGTCCTTGTGACAATTAAAAGTGCCACAGACTGTGAAAAATTCTACCTAGTTAGCCACTGTAATCGTCATTCTTTCTATGACTATTGCAGCTGTCCCCTCCTACATTCCCTATTACTGATCTAGTCCAGGCTTTCCTTTCCTTATCCCAAGATTTTTTATGTTTCCTAGTTGGCCTTTTTGGTTTGTTTTGCCTTTCTTCCAATTATCTTACACAGGGCTGTCAGACCTGTTTCTTAGGGAACGATCTTATAGCAGTGCTAACTGTCTGTTTTCACAGCATGGGACACATAGAAAATATTAAAAATAATTTGTTCAGCACCCTGGGATAAACAGTTTAGGCTGCTCCCTGCTGGAGATGCCTGGACCATCCCAGGCCCCACCCACCTGTCCTCTGAGGTTAGGGTAGTGGGGCTCAACCCTGGCTGGACCTTAAAATTACTCAGGAGTTAAAAAAAAACTCTTTTGCTTGGGATGCCCCTAGGGGTAATTACTATTGTATACTATTAAGGTTGAGAACCTTTGATAAAGGCATATTTCAGTTTATCCTCAGTTACCTCTATGGCTTAACTTTCTTTCACTACAGTGTCTTTCTTCTGAGAAATGGCTCTAGGATATTAGTTAACTGAGGTCAAGGCCCTGAACCAGGTGTGTGTGAGACTCAATGTCACATGATAAAATGTAACCTCACCATACCATCTAAGCCTAAATGAGTGTCTCTGGGCTGGGGATATCCAGGCTTTGTCACAGTGGGGAAGTGAAAAGTTCTGAGAAAGCTGGACAGGACGGCAGGTGGGTTTACACCTGTGTGAGTATGCTGGGGTGGTTAAAGGCAGAATCTAGTAGAGGCCTTGGGAATAGTTGTAGGAGGCCCAAATTCTAAGGCCAAGAGTGGTGTGGAGCAGCAAGTGGTGCTTGAGGGAACAGCTGGGAGATGAGCAAGCCAATGGAATAACTAGACTTCAGAAGAGAACGGAGGGTGCAAAACTGAAAAAGGCAGTGAAGATGCTTGCCCCACTGTAAGTCCGGGTATGACAGACTGTGGGCTTAGATAGAGTAGGGTGAGGGCCTCCAGAAAAAGACTCCTACCAAAACTCCATGTTAAACAATTAAGCAAAGTCAGAATCACATTACTTCTCTAAAGTAAAAATGCAAACTAGATTTTGAAGAGAGCGGTTCAAAATGGCAGTGTGAGAGGTTAGACAGAGAACTCCTCCCCAAACCAAATACATTATGAAAACATAGTTAATACAACTAATCCTAAAAGAGCAACAGGAAAGAAGGCTGCCCCAGACTGCATACACCTGGAGAACAGAGCAGACCTCATGAAATAGGGTAACATACCAAAGCCTTGATTAGATGGGACCCAAGCCCTTCCCCCACCCCAGTTCACTGGTAGGAGGAAGAGAAATGGAGCAGGAACTGGGTGGAAGCCTAGGACCACTGAACACCCACCCTGGAGATCTGCTATGGGAGCACAAACCTACATTGCATGGTGCTCTGGAGATTAGTGGGGTTGGAAAACTAAGACAGGTGGAATAGTTGGAGAGACTGGGATTCCAGCTGTTTGTGGAGGACAGGGATCCACATCCGGCTGCTCTGGGACAAAGTAAAGGCAGGTGATCTGAGAGGCTTCCTAGCAGCAAGAGGGCTACTGAAGGGGCAGGGTATGCATGGAGCTTGCTGTGTGCAGGAGAAGGGATAGGTGGACAAGGTTTTCTGGGTGCTCTCTGCCCAGCAAGTTGGGAACTTTCAGGAGCTTCAGGTGCTCCATCCCCCTGGCTGGTTACTCAGCTCTGAGACCCGCCCTCCGAGTGACACTCAGCCTGCTGCACCTTCTTCCTGGCCTGCCAGCACCAGCTTGCAAACTGGCAGTCAATGCCTTGGCATCAGGCTAGCCAGAAGGAGGCCCCACTTATGACAGCTACAGATGCAAAGCACAGAGGCTTATACCTGTGTGCTTGGCCCACTGGGTCTGACAGTGGAGACAGGCACTGCAGCCAGGAAGCAGGAAACAGCCCTTTCCACCACCCAGGCACCAGTGCCGCTACCCTGCGAACCCTGATCTCACTCCAGGGGGTAAGCAGTTCCAGAGACTAGAGCTTCTGGGCACTAGAGGGAACAACACAGAAATACGAAATGTCAAAGGAACCTAGCTTAGACAAAAATCTCACAAACCCCAGAAAATGGGCCAAATGAAACTGAACTCACCAGTCTTCCTAAAAGAAAGTTCAAAATAAAAATCTAAAACATGCACATGGAGGTACAGAAAAATATTCAAGAACTCAGGGATGAATTTAGGATGGTGATTAATCATTAAGAAATTCCATATCTGAAATGAAACATACAATGGAGGGATTTGAAAGCAGATTAGATGTAGTAGAGGAGATGGTAAATGGAGTAAAATTAGAGAAGAGGAATCAAAGAAGCTGAGGCACAGAGAAAAAAGGATCTCTAAGAATGAAAGAATATTGAGAGAACTGTGTGACCAATCCAAACAGAACAATATTTGGATTATGGGGGTACCAGAAGAAGAAGAGACAGAAAAAGGGATAGAAAGTGTCTTTGAGGAGGTAATTGCTGAAAACTTCCCCAATCTGGGGACGGAGATAGTCTCTCAGGCCAGATCTCCCAAAACAAGGGACTCGAGGAAGACAACATCAAGACATATACTAATTAAAATGGCAAAGATCAAGGATAAGGAAAGACTTTAAAAAGATTACTTACAAAGGAAAATCCATCAGGCTATCATCAGACTTCTCAACAGAAACCTTGCAGGCCAGAAGGGAGTGGCATGATATATTTAATGCAATGAAACAAAAGGGCCTAGAACCAAGAATACTTTACCTGGAAAGATTATCATTTGAATTTGAAAGAGGGATTAAACAGTTTTCAGATAAGCAAAAGCTGAGAGAATTTATCTTCCACAAACCACCTCTACAGTGCATTCTGGAGTGATTGCTCTAGCTGGAAGTGTTCCTAAGGCTAAATAGCTGTCACCAGGGGAAATAAAATGACAGCAAAGTAAAACAATTAATTACTAAGCAGATGCAAAATCAAATCAGCCACCCCCAAAGTCAATCAAGGGACAGACAAAGATTACAGAATATGATACCTAATATATAAAGAATGGAGGAGGAAGACAAAGGAGATGAAAAAAAAAAGACCCTTTAGGTTGTGTTTGTAAAAGCATACTAAGTGAGTTAAATTAGACTGCTATATAGTAAGGGAATTACCCTTGAACATTTGGTGACCACGAATCTAAAGCCTGCAATGGCAATAAGTACATATCTATTGAAAATCACCCTAAATGAAAATAGTCTGAATGCACCAATTAAAAGATATTTTTATCACTGAATGGATAGAAAAGCAAGACCTGTCTATACACTGCCTACAAGAGACTCACTTCAAACACAAAGACATGCACAGACTGAAAGTAAAGGGATGGAAAAAGATATTTCATGCAGCTAATAGGGAGAAAAAAGCAGGAGTTGCAGTACTTGTGTCAGACAAAATAGACTTCAAAACAAAGAAAGTAACAAGAGACAAAGAAGGACATTACATAATGATAAAGGGGTCAGTCCAACAAGAGGATATGACTATAATAAATATCTATGCACCCAACACAGGAGCACCTACATATGTGAAACAGTACTAACAGAATTAAAGGGGGAAATAGAATGTAATGCATTCATTTTAGGAGACTTCAACACATCACTCACTCCAAAGGACCGATCAACCAGACAGAAAATAAACAAGGAGACAGAGGCACTGAACAAGTATTAGAACAGATGGACCCAATGGATGTCTACAGAACACTCCATCCAAAAGCAACAGGATACACATTCTTCTCAAGGGCATACAAAACATTTTCAAGAATAGACCATATAGTAGGCCACAAAAAGATCCTCAGTGAGTTAAAAAAGATTGAAATTGTACTAACCAGCTTCTCAGACCACAAAGATATAAAACTAGAAATGAGTTATTCAAAGAAAATGAAAAAGCCCACAAACACCTGGAGGCTTAATAACATGTTCCTAAATAATCAATGGATCAATGACCAAATAAAAACAGAAATCAAGCAGTATATGGAGACAAATGACAACAAAAATTCAACACCACAAAAACCTGTGGTACACAGCAAAGGCCATGCTAAGAGGGAAGTATATTGCAACACAGGCCTATCTCAGGAAAGAAGAACAATACCATATGAACAGTCTAAACTCACAATTAACAAAGCTAGAAAAAGAACAAATGAGGCCCGAAGTCAATAAAAGGAGGGACATAATAAAGATTAAATGAAAAATAAATAAAATTGAGAAGAATAAAACAGTAGAAAGAATCAATACAAGCAGGAGCTAGTTCTTCAAGAAAATAAACAAAAATAGATAACCCCCTAGCCGGCCTTATCAAGAAAAAAAGAGTCTACACACATAAACAATCAGAAATGAGAAAGGAAAAATCACTACAGACACCACAGAAATACAAAGAATTATTAGAGAATATTATGAAAAATTATATGCTAACAAACTGGATAACCTAGAAGAAATGGACACCTTTCTAGAAAAATACAACCTTCCAAGGCTGACCCAGGAAGAAACAGAAAATCTGAATAGACCAATTACCAGCAAGGAAATTGAATTGGTAATAAAAAAACTACCTAAGAACAAAATGCCTGGACCAGATGGTTTCACTGCTGAATTTTATCATACATTTAGTGAAGACCTAATACCCATCCTCCTTAAAGTCGTCCAAAACGTAGAAGAGGAGGGAATACTCCCAAACTCATTCTACAAGACTAGCATCACTCTAATACCAAAACCAGGCAAAGACACCACAAAAAAAGGAAATTGCAGAGCAATATCCATGACCATAGATGCAAAAATACCCAACAAAATATTAGGAAACTGAATTAAAAAATATGTCAAAAAGATCATCCATCATGATAAATTAGGATTTATACCAGTGAATGAAGGATGCTACAACACTCAAAAACCCATCAACATCATCCACCACATCAACAAAAAGAAGGATAAAACCCACACAATCATCTCCATAGATGCTGAAAAGCATTCGGCAAAATTCAACATCCATTCATGACAAAAACTCTCAACAAAATGGGTATAGAGGGCAAGTACCTCCACATAATAAAGGCCATTTATGACAAACCCACAGCCAACATTTTACTTAACAGCAAGAAGCTGAAAGCTTTTCCTTTAAGATTGGAAACAAAACAAGGATGGCCACTAACCCCACTTTTAATCAACATAGTTCTGGAGGCCCTAGCCACAGCAATCAGACAACACAAAGAAATAAAAGGTATCCAGATTGGCAAGGAAGAAGTTAAACTTTCCCTGTTTGCAGGTGACATGATATTGTACATAAAAAACCTGAAAGAGGAGGGAGGAGCCAAGATGGCAGCATGAGTAGAGCAGTGGAAATCTCCTCCCAAAACCATATATAATTTTGAAAGTACAACAAATACAACTATTCCTAAAAAGAGACCAGAAGACACAGGACAACTGCCAGACTACATCTACACCTGCGAAAACCCAGCACCTCACAAAGGGGGTAAGATACAAGCCATGGCCTGGGTCACGTACCTTACCCCAGCTCCCAGCGGGAGGAGAGGAGTTGGAGCAGGCAGGGAGAGGGAGCCCAGGATTACTAAACACCCAGCCCTAACCATCCACACTGGGAGCACAGACACACAGTATGTGGTGTGCTGGATACCAGGGAAAAGGGACAGTAAAACCTGTGAGAGGGTCCCCGCAGCCAGCGCCTCTGGGACAAAGAAAAGTGAGTGCCCTTTGAAAGTCTTAAAGGGACAGGGACGCCACAGCTGGATGGAAGTGCCCCAGCACACTCAGCCCAGAAGATGGGAATCCCAGGGAACTGCGGCAGTGCAGCTCGGAGGCCCCTCAAGGTGATAAACAACCTCCAGCCCGTTCCCCCTCTGGTGCAGCTCTGCCATAGTGGAACAGCAGCCTGAGGCCAGCCATGCCCACAGCAGCAGGGCAGAACTTCTTTCACAGCAGCCGGGCAAGAATTAGAGATCCTGTCTGCACACACCTGCCCAGCACAAGCTGCTAGGGGTTGCTGTTCTCCAAGGAGAGGAAGGCCACATACTAGCAAGAAGGGACGTTCTCCCAGCTGACACAAATGCCAACTCCCTACAACTACCTCCTTTGCCATGAAAAGGCAGAAGAATTTGATCCAGACCAAAATCATGTAGACAACCTCTGAGAAAGAGCTTGGAGAGATAGACCTAACCAATCTTCCTCAATCACCATGCTGATGGAGCTGCACAGAAAAAAATAGGAGCTAACGGACAAAGTAGGGAGGGAGACTACAGAAATAAAACAATCTCTGGAAGGACTTAAAAGCAGAATGGATGAGATGCCAGAGGCCATTGATGGAATAGAAACCAGAGAACAGAAATGCATAGAAGCTGATTCAGAGAGAGATAAAAGGATCTCCAGGAATTAAACAATATTAAAAGAACTGTGTGACCAACCCAAAAGGAACAATATCCACATTATAGGGGTACCAGAGGAAAAAGACAGAGAAAAAAAGGGAGAGAAACTATATTTGAAGAAATAATTGCTGAAAGGTTCCCCAAATTGGGGGAGGAAATAGTCGATCAGACCATGGAAGCCCACAGAAGTCCCAACAGAAGGGATCCAATGAGGACAACACCAAGACATATAATAATTAAAATGGCAAAGATCAAGGATAAGGACAGAGTTTTAAAGGCAGCTAGAGAGAGGAAAAAGGTCACCTACAAAGGAAAACCGATCAGGCTATCATTAGACTTCTCAACAGAAACCTTACAGGGCAGAAGAGAATGGCATAATGTATTCAATGCAATGAAACAGAAGGGCCTTGAACAAAGAATACTGTAACCAGCATGATTATCATTTAAATATGAAGAAGGGATTAAACAATTCCCAGACAAGCAAAAGTTGAGGTAATATGCCTCCCACAAACCACCTCTACAGGGTATTTTAGAGGGACTGCTCTAGATGGGAGCACTCCTAAGGCTAAACAGATGTCACCAGAGAAAATAAAATAACAGCAAAGAAAGCAGACCAACCAAATACTAACTAAAGGTGAAAAATAAAATCAACTACCCACAAAAGCAGTCAAGGAAACACAAAAGAGCACAGAATAAAACACCCAACATATAAAGAATGGAGGAGGAGGAATGAGAGGGAGAGAAATAAAGAATCACCAGACAGTGTTTATAATAGCTCAATAAGAGAGGTACGTTGGACTGTAAGACAGTAAAAAAGCTAAGCTTGAACTTTGGTAACCATGAATCTAAAGCCTGCAATGACAATAAGTACATATCTTTCAATAATCACCCTAAATGTAAATGGACTGAATGCACCAATCAAAAGACACACAGTAACAGAATGGATAGAAAAGCAAGACCCATCTACATGCTGCTTACAAGAGACCCACCTCAAACCCAAAGACATGCACAGACTAAAAGTCAAGGGATGTAAAAAGATATTTATGCAAACAATAGGGACAAAAAAGAAGGTGTTGCAGTACTAGTATTAGACAAAATAGACTTCAAAACAAAGAAAGTAATGAGATAAAGAAGGACATTACATAATGATAAAGGGGTCAGTCCAACAAGAGGATATAACCATTATATATATGCACCCAACACAGGAGCACCAGTATATGTGAAACAAATACTAACAGAACTAAAGGGGGAAATAGAATGCAATGCATTCATTTAAGGAGACTTCAACACACCACTCACTTCAAAGAATAGATCTACCAGACAGAAAATAAGTAAGGACACAGAGGCACTGAACAACACACTAGAACAGATGGACCTAATAGACATCTATAGAACTCTACACCCAAAAACAACAGCATACACATTCTTCTCAAGTGCACATGGAACATGTTCCAGAATAGACCACATACTAGGCCACAAAAAGAGCCTCAGTAAATTTAAAAAGATTGAAGTTCTACCAACCAACTTCTCAGACCACAAAGGTATAAAACTAGAACTAAATTGTACAAAGAAAGCAAAAAGGCCCACAAACACATGGAGGCTTAACAACATGCTCCTACATAATCAATAGATCAATGACCAAATTAAAATAGAGATCAAACAGTATATGGAAACAAATGACAGCAACAACACAAAGCTCCAACTTCTGTGGGATGCAGCAAAAGCAATCTTAAGAGGAAAGCATATAGCAATCCAGGATATTTAAAGAAGGAAGAACAATCCCAAATGAATAGTCTAAAGTCACAATTATAGATACTGGAAAAAGAAGAACAAATGAGGCCTAGGGTCAGCAGAAGGAGGGACATAATAAAGATCAGAGAAGAAATAAATAAAATTGAGAAGAATAAAAGAATAGAAAAAGTCAATAAAACCAAGAGCTGGTTCCTTGAGAAAATAAACAAAATAGATAAGCCTCTAGCCAGACTTATTAAGAGAAAAAGAGAATCAGCACACATCAACAGAATCAGAAGCGAGAAATGAAAAATCATGATGGACCCCACAGAAATACAAAGAATCATTAGAGAATACTAGGAAAATCTATATGCTAAGAAGCTGGAAAACCTAGAAGAAATGGACAACTTCCTAGAAAAATACAACCTTCCAAAACTGACCCAGAAAGAAACAGAAAATCTAAACAGACTAATTACCAGCAACAAAATGGAATCAGTAATCAAAAAACTACCCAAGAACAAGACCCCTGGGCCAGATGGATTTGGAATTTTATCAGACATACAGAGAAGACATAACACCCATTCCCCTTAAAGTTTTCCAAAAAATAAAAGAGGAGGGAATACTCCCAAACTCATTCGATGAAGCCAACATCACCCTAATACCAAAACCAGGCAAAGACCCCACCAAAAAAGAAAACTACAGACCAATATTCCTGATGAACATAGATGCAAAAATACTCAACAAAATATTAGCAAACCGAATTCAAAAATACACCAAGAGGATCATACACTATGACCAAGTGGGATTCATCCCAGGGATTCAAGGATGGTACAACATTAGAAAATCCATCAACATCATCCACCACATCAACAAAAAGAAAGACAAAAACCACATGACCATCTCCAAAGATGCAGAAAAAGCATTCGACAAAATTCAACATCCATTCATGATAAAAATTCTCAACAAAATGGGTATAGAGGGCAAGTACCTCAACATAATAAAGACCATATATGATAAACCCAAAGCCAACATCATATTGAACAGCGAGAAGCTGAAAGCTTTTTCTCTAAGATTGGGTACAAGACAGGGATACCCACTCTCCCACTGTTATTTAACATAGTACTGGAGGTCCTAGCCATGGCAATTAGACAAAACAAAGAAATACAAGAAATCCACATTGGTAAAGAAGAAGTTAAAATGTCACTATTTGCAGATGACATGATATTGTACATAAAAAACCCTAAAGACTCCACTCCAAAACTACTAGAACTGATATCGGAATACAGCAAAATTGCAGGATACAAAATTAACACACAGAAATCTGTGACTTTCCTATACACTAACAATGAACTAATAGAAAGAGAAATCAGGAAAACAATTCCATTCACAATTGCATCAAAAAGAATAAAATACCTAGGCATAAACCTAACTAAGGAAGTGAAAGACCTATACTATGAAAACTATAAGACACTCTTAAGAGAAATTAAAGAGGACAGTAATAAATGGAAACTCATCGCATGCTCTTGGCTGGGAAGAATTAATATAATCAAAATGCCATCTTGCCCAAAGCAATATACAGATTTGATGCAATCCCTATCAAATTACCAACAACATGCTTCAAAAATTCACATGGAAACACCAAAGACCCCGAACAGACAAAGCAATGCTGAAAAGGAAGAATAAGCGGGGTGGGGGGGGGCGGGAATCTCACTCCCCAACTTCAAGCTCTGCTACAAAGCCACAGTAATCAAGACAATTTGGCACTGGCACAAGAACAGAGCCACAGAGCAGTAGAACAGAATAGAGACTCTAGACATTAACCCAAACATATAAGGTGAATTAATATATGATAAAGGAGCCATGGACATACAATGGGGAAATGACAGTCTCTTCAACAGATGGTGCTGGGAAAACTGGACAGCTACATGTAAGAGAATGAAACTGGATCACTGTCTAACCCCATACACAAAAATAAATTTGAAATGGATCAAAGACTTGAATGTAAGTTATGAAACCATAACACTCTTGGAAAAAAACATAGGCAAAAATCTCATGGACATAAACATGAGTGACTTCTTCATGAACATATCTCCCTGGGCAAGGGAAACAAAAGCAAAAATGAACAAGTGGGAGTATATCAAGCTGAGAAGCTTCTGTACAGCAAAGGACACCATCAATAGAACAAAAAAGTACCCTACAGTATGGGAGAATATATTCATTAGTGACAGATCCGATAAAGGGTTGAAATCCAAAATATATAAAGAACTCACGCACTTTAACAAACAAAAAGCCAACAACCCAATTAAAAAAAGGGCAGAGGAGCTGAACAGGCACTTATCCAAAGAAAAAATTCAGATGGCCAACAGACACATGAAAAGATACTCCACATCGCTAGTCATCAGAGAAATGCAAATTAAAACCACAATGAGATATCACTTCACACCAGTAAGGATTGTCACCATCCAAAAGACAAACAATAACAAATGTTGACAAGGTTATGGAGAAAGGGGAACCCTCCTACACTGCTGGTGAGAATGTAGATTAGTTCAACCATTGTGGAAAGCAGTACGGAGGTTCCTCAAGAAAGTCAAAATAAAAATACCATTTGAGCCAGGAATTCCACTCCTAGGAATTTACCCTAAGAATGCAGTAGCCCAGTTTGAAAAAGACAGATGCACCCCTATGTAGATCTAATATCTGAATTCAGCAACGTTGCAGGATACAAAATTAATACACAGAAATCTGTTGCATTCCTATACACTAATGATGAACTAGCAGAAAGATAAATCAGGAGAACAATGCCAGTCACAATTACATCAAAAAGAATAAAATACCTAGGAAAAAACCTAATAAAGGAAGCAAAAGACCTATACCCTGAAAACTATAAGACACTCATGAGAGAAATTAAAGAAGACACCAATAAATGGAAACACATCCTGTGCTCATGGATAGGAAGAATTAATATTGTCAAAATAGCCATCCTGTTTAAAGCAATCTACAGATTAAATGCAATCCCTATCAAAATACCAACAGCGTTGTTCAATGAACTAGAGCAAATAGTTCTAAAATTCATATGGAACCACAAAAGACCCCGAATAGTGAAAGCAATCCTGAGAAGGAAGAATAAAGCAGGAGGGATTACTTCCCAACTTCAAGCTCTACTACAAAGCCACAGTACTCAATGAAGACAATTTGGTAGTGGCACAAGAACAGACTTATAGACCAGTGGAACAGACTAGAGAGCCCAGATATTAACCCAACATATATGGTCAATTAATATACGATATTTGGATATACAATGGGGAAATGACAGTCTCTTCAACAACTGGTGTTGGCAAAACTGGACAGCTACATGTAAGAGAATGAAACTGAATTATTGTCTATCCCCATACACAAAAGTAAACTCAAAATGGATAAAAAACCTGAATGTAAGTCATGAAACCATAAAACTCTTAGAAAAAAACATAGGAGAAATCTCTTAAATATAAACCTGAGCAACTTTTTTGTGAACGCATCTCCTCAGGCAAGGGAAACAAAATAAAAAATGAACAAATGGACTACATCATGCTAAAAAGCCTCTGTACAGCAAAGGACACCATCAGCAGAACAAAAAGCCATCCTACAGTATGGGAAAACATATTTGTAAATGACATATCCAACAAGGGGTTAACATCCAAAATATATAAAGAACTCACATGCCTCAACACCCAAAAAGCAAACAACCTGATTAAGAAATGGCCACAGGGGGGGCGGAGCCAGGATGGCGGCATGAGTAGAGCAGTGGAAATCCCCTCTCAAAAACACATAGATCTATGAAAATATAACAAAGAAAACTCTTCTTAAAATAGAGACCAAAGGACACAGGACAACATCCAGACCACATCCACACCTGCAAGAACCCATTGCCTTGCAAAGGGGGTAAGATACAAGCCCCGGCTGGGCATGACCCGAGTGCCCCACCCCCCGGCTCCCGGCGGGTGGAAAGAAACCAGAGTGGGTTTTTTTTGGCGAGTGCTTTTAGGAAGCCTTAAAGGGACAGGGACCCCGGTGCTAGGGAGGCAGGGCAGCAGGACTGGTGAGCAGGTGCTTGGGACTGGCGCCTGAGGACAAAGAATATCACGTGTTTTTCCCTGCAGGACTGGTGGGTGGGTGCCTGAGACCGGCGCCTGAGGACAGAGGAAATCACGTGTTTCCCTCCCCTTTTTTTTTCTCTTTTTGGCAAGTGCTTTTTGGAAGCCTTAAAGGGATAGGGACCCCAATACCAGCGAAACAGGGCAGCAAGACTGGTGAGCGGGTGCCTGAGACCGGCGCCTGGGGACAAAGAAAATCGTGCATTTTTCCCAATACTAGGGAGGCAGGGTGGCAGGACTGGTGGGCGGGGGCCTGGGGCCAGTGCCTGAGGACAAAGAAAATCACGTGTTTCTCCCATTTTTTTCTCTTTGGCAAGTGCTTTTTGGAGGCCTTAGGGGGACAGGGACCCCAGTGCCAGGGAGACAGGGCGGCAGGGCGGCAGGGCCAGTGAGCAGGTGCCTGGGACCAGCGCCTGGGGATGGAGAGGGTCACGCGTTTTTCCATTTTTTTTTGGCGAGTGTGTTTTGGAGGCCTGGGAGGGATGGGGACCCCAGTGCTAGGGAAGCAGGGCGGCAGGACTAGTGAACGGGTGCCTGGGACCAGCACCTGAGGACAAACAATATGGCGTGTTTTTCCCTTTTTTTTTTTTTTGGCGGGTGCTTTTTGGAAGCCTTGAAGGGACAGAGACCCCGGTGCTAGGGAGGCAGGGCAGCAGGACCGGTGAGCGGGTGCCTGGGACCAGCGCATGAGGACAAAAAAATCGCGTGTTTTTTCCTTTTTTTTGTGTGTGTGTGTTTCCTCTTTCATTGTTGCTGTTGTTGTTTCAGTTTGGAGAGTGCTTTTTGGAAGTCTTAAAGGGGCAGGACAGGACACTTACACCACAGAGGCAGGGAATCTGGGGATCTCTGGGCACTCTGACCGCTGGGCAACAGGGAGCACAGAGGCCCCTTACTGAGATAAATAGCCTCCCGGCCGCTCCCCCTCCAACGGGGATCCACCATTTTGGAGGAGCAGCCCCAGCCAGGCCACGCCCACAGCAACAGTGGAGATAAACTCCATAGAAAATGGGCAGGTAGCAGAAGCCCTGTCTGTGCACAGCTGCCAAGCATAAGCCACTAGAGGTCGCTATTCTCCCAGGAGAGGAAGGCCACAAACCAAAAAGAAGAGAAGCTCTTCCAGCGGTCACTCATACCAGCTCTGCAAACTATCTCTATCACCATGAAAAGGCAAAACTACAGGCAGACAAAGATCACAGAGACAACACCTGAGAGGGAGACAGACCTAACCAGTCCTCCTGAAAAAGAATTCAAAATAAAAATCATGAACATGCTGACAGAGATGCAGAGAAAAATGCAAGAGCAATGGGATGAAGTCTGGAGGGAGATCACAGATGTCAGGAAGGAGATCACAGAAGTGAAACAATGCCTGGAAGGATTTATAAGCACAATGGATAAGATGCAAGAGGCCATTGAAGGAATAGAAGCCAGAGAACAGGAACGTATAGAAGCTGACATAGAGAGAGATAAGAGGACCTCCAGGAATGAAACAACACTAAGAGAACTATGTGACGAATCCAAAAGGAATAATATTTGTATCATAGGGATACCAGAAGATGAAGAAAGAGGAAAAGGGATAGAAAGTCTCTTTGAAGAAATAATTGCTGAAAACTTCCCCAAACTGGGGGAGGAAATAATCGAACAAACCATGGAATTACACAGAACCCCCAACAGAAAGGATCCAAGGAGGACAACACCAAGACACATAATAATTAAAATGGCAAGGATCAAGGACAAGGAAAGAGTTTTAAAGGCAGCTAGAGAGAAAAAGGTCACCTATAAAGGAAAACCCATCAGGCTAACATCATACTTCTCGACAGAAACCCTACAGGCCAGAAGAGAATGGCATGATATATTTAATGCAATGAAACAGAAGGTCCTTGAACCAAGGATACTGTATCCAGCATGACTATCATTTAAATATGATGGCTAGATTAAACAATTCCCAGACAAGCAAAAGCTGAGGGAATTTGCTTCCCACAAACCACCTCTACAGGGCATCCTACAGGGACTGCTCTAGATGGCAGCACTCCTAAAAAGAGCACAGAACAAAACACACAGCATATGAAGAATAGAGGAGGAGGAATAAGAAGGGAGAGAAGAAAAGAATCTCCAGACAGTGTATATAACAGCTCAATAAGCGAGCCAAGTTGGCAGTAAGATAGTAAAGAAGCTAACCTTGAACCTTTGGTAACCACGAATCTAAAGCCTGCAATGCCAATAAGTACATATCTCTCAATAGTCACCCTAAATGTAAATGGACTTAATGCACCAATCAAAAGACACAGAGAAATAGAATGGATGAAAAAGCAAGACCCATCTATATGCTGCTTACAAGAAACTCACCTCAAGTGCAAAGACATGCACAGACTAAAAGTCAAGGGATGGAAAAACATATTTCAGGCAAACAACAGTGAGAAGAAAGCAGGGGTTGTAGTACTAATATCAGACAAAATAGACTTCAAAACAAAGAAAGTAACAAGAGATAAAGAAGGATACTACATAATGATAAAGGGCTCAGTCCAACAAGAGGATAAAACCATTCTAAATATATATGCACCCAATACAGGAGCACCAGCATATGTGAAACAAATACGAACGGAACTAACGAGGGAAATAAACTGCAATGCATTCATTTTAGGATACTTCAACACACCACTCACCCCAAAGGATAGATCCACTGGGCAGAAAATAAGTAAGGACACACAGGCACTGAAAAACACACTAGAACAGATGGACCTAATAGACATCTATAGAACTCTACATCCAAAAGCAACAGGATATACATTCTTCTCAAGTGAACATGGAACATTCTCCAGAATAGATCACATACTAGCTCACAAAAAGAGCCTCACTAAATTCCAAAATATTGAAATTCTATCAACCAATTTTTCAGACCACCAAGGTATAAAAGTAGAAATAAATTCTACAAAGAAAACAAAAAGGCTCACAAACACATGGAGGCTTAACAACATGCTACTAAATAATCAATGGATCAATGAACAAATTAAAATAGAGATCAAGGAATATATAGAAACAAATGACAACAACAACAAAAAGCCCCAACTTCTGTGGGACGCAGTGAAAGCACTCTTAAGAGGAAAGTATATAGCAATCCAGGCACACTTGAAGAAGGAAGAACAATCCCAAATGAATAGTCTAACATCGCAATAATCGAAACTGGAAAAAGAAGAACAAATGAGGCCTAAAGTCAGCAGAAGGAGGGACATAATAAAGATCAGAGAAGAAATAAAATTGAGAAGAATAAAACAATAGCAAAAATCAACAAAACCAAGAGCTGGTTCTTTGAGAAAATAAACAAAATAGATAAGCCTCTAACCAAAATTATTAAGAGAAAAAGAGAATCAACACAAATCAACATAATCAGAAATGAGAATGGAAAAATCATGACAGGCTCCACAGAAATAGAAAGAATTATTAAAGACTACTATGAAAACCTATATGCCAAACAAGCTGGAAAACCTACAAGAAATGGACAACTTCCTAGAAAAATACAACCTCCCAAGACTGACCAAGGAAGAAACACAAAAGTTAAACAAACCAGTTACGAGCAAAGAAATTGAAATGGTAATCAAAAAACTACCCAAGAACAAAACCCTGGGGCCGGACGGATTTACCTCGGAATTTTATCAGACACACAGAGAAGACATAATACCCATTCATCTTAAAGTGTTCCAAAAAATAGAAGAAGAGGGAATACTCCCAAACTCATTCTATGAAGCCAACATCACCCTAATACCAAAACCAGGCAAAGACCCCACCAAAAAAGAAAATTACAGACCAATATCCCTGATGAATGTAGATGCAAAAATACTCAATAAAATTTAGCAAACAGAATTCAACAGTATATCAAAAGGATCATACACCATGACCAAGTGGGATTCATCCCAGGGATGCAAGGATGGTACAACATTCGAAAATCCATCAACATCATCCACCACATCAACAAAAAGAAAGACAAAAACCACATGATCATCTCCATACATGCTGAAAAAGCATTTGACAAAATTCAACATCCATTCATGATAAAAACTCTCAGCAAAATGGGAATAAAGGGCAAGTACCTCAACATAATAAAGGCCATATTTGTTAAACCCACAGCTAGCATTATACTGAGCAGCGAGAAGCTGAAAGCATTTCCTCTGAGATCAGGAACTAGACAGGGATGCCCACTCTCCCCACTGTTATTTAACATAGTACTGGAGGTCCTAGCCATGGCAATCAGACAAAACAAAGAAATACAAGGAATTCAGATAGGTAAAGAAGAAGTTAAACTGTCACTATTTGCATATGATATGATACTGTACATAAAAAACCCTAAATATCCACTCCAAAACTACTAGAACTGATATCAGAATACAGCAAAGTTGCAGGATACAAAATTAACACACAGAAATCTGTAGCTTTCCTATACACTAACAATGAATCAATAGAAAGAGAAATCAGGAAAACAATTCCATTCACCATTGCATCAAAAAGAATAAAATACCTAGGAATAAACCTAACCAAAGAAGTAAAAGACTTATACTCTGAAAACTACAAGTCACTCTTAAGAGAAATTAAAGGAGACACTTACAAATGGAAACTCATCCCATGCTCATGGCTAGGAAGAATTAATATCATCAAAATGGCCATCCTGCCCAAAGCAATATACAGATTTGATGCAATCCCTCTCAAATTACCAGCAACATTCTTCAATGAACTGGAACAAATAATACAAAAATTCATAAGGAAACACCAAAGAACCTGAATAGCCAAAGCAATCCTGAAAAAGAAGAATAAAGTAGGGGGGATCTCACTCCCCAACTTCAAGCTCTACTACAAAGCCATAGTAATCAAGACAATTTGGTACTGGCACAAGAACAGAGCCACAGACCAGTGGAACAGATTAGAGACTCCAGAAATTAACCCAAACATATATGGTCAATTAATATGTGATAAAGGAGCCATGGACATACAATGGCAAAATGACAGTCTCTTCAACAGATGGTGCTGGCAAAACTGGACAGCTACATGTAAGAGAATGAAACTGGATCACTGTCTAACCTCATACACAAAAGTAAATTCGAAATGGATCAAAGACTTGAATGTAAGTCATGAAACCATTAAACTCTTGGAAAAAAACATAGGCAAAACCTCTTAGACATAAACATGAGTGACCTCTTCTTGAACATATCTCCCCGGGCAAGAAAAACAACAGCAAAAATGAGCAAGTGGAACTACATTAAGCTGAAAAGCTTCTGTACAGTGAAAGACACCATCAATAGAACAAAAAGGAACCCTGCAGTATGGGAGAATATATTTGAAAATGACAGATCCGATAAAGGCTTGACATCCAGAATATAGAAAGAGCTCACATGCCTCAACAAACAAAAAACAAATAACCCAATTAAAAAATGGGCAGAGGAACTGAACAGACAGTTCTCCAAAAAAGAAATACAGATGGCCAACAGACACATGAAAAGATGCTCCACATCGCTAATTATCAGAGAAATGCCAATTAAAACTACAATGAGGTATCACCTCACACCAGTAAGGATAGCTGCCATCCAAAAGACAAACAACAACAAATGTTGGCGAGGCTGTGGAGAAAGGGGAACCCTCCTACACTGCTGGTGGGAATGTAAATTAGTTCAACCATTGTGGAAAGTAGTATGGAGGTTCATCAAAATGCTCAAAACAGACCTACCATTTGACCCAGGAATTCCACTCCTAGGAATTTACCCTAAAAACGCAGCAATCAAGTTTGAGAAAGACAGATGCACCCCTATGTTTATCACAGCACTATTTACAATAGCCAAGAATTGGAAGCAACCTAAATGTCCATCTGTAGATGAATGGATAAAGAAGATGTGGTACATATACACAATGGAATACTACTCAGCCATAAGAAGTGGAAAAATCCAACCATTTGCAGCAACATGGATGGAGCTGGAGAGTATTAGGCTCAGTGAAATAAGCCAAGTTGAGAAAGAGAAATACCAAATGATTTCACTCATCTGAGGAGTATAAGAACAAAGGAAAAACTGCAGGAACAAAACAGCAGTGGAATTACAGAACCCAAAAATGGACTAACAGGTACCAAAAGGAAAGGAACTGGGGAGGATGGGTGGGCAGGGAGGGATAAGTGGGGGGAAGAAGAATGGGGGTATGAAGATTAGCATGCATGGGGGGGGAGGGAGAAAGGGGAGGGTGGGCTGTACAACACAGAGAGGACAAGTAGTGATTCTACAACATTTTGCTAAGCTGATGGACAGTAACTGTAATGTGGTTTTAAGGGTGGACCTGATATAGGGGAGAGCATAGTAAACATAGTATTCTTCATGTAAGTGTAGATTAAAGATTAAAAAAAAAAGAAAGAAAGAAAGAAAAGGGGGATTACTCCTTTATAGGATAAAACTATTGGTAAATCAAAGAACAACGCATGCTTTAAATATCCTTAATGTTGATCACTTAAAGGGTGTCAAATAATCAGCTATGGAAGTACTCTTTTCTGATAATATTTCTTTCTCTTAATAAAAAAAAAAAGCAGTTCCTGTGTTCTGACCTCCAATGAGTTCTGCACAGTGGTATAGAGTGCATGTCAGAGTGTGGGCAAAGGGTCTGTTTGTTTCTATGCAGAAGATCAAGGCCAGCTTGGATACCCAGAAAAGGAACTAAGATACGATATGAGGAGGAGCTTCCGGCATCAGCACTCTCTGGAGGACTTGTGCCAGGGGATGATCATCAAAAAGCCTCCACAGGGATCCGGACGATGCTGCGGTTGTGGCTGCATCCACCCCACCATTTCCTGGACTTGCCATTGGAATGAGGAGGGAGATGTCTAGGCTGGCATGTGCATACAGTGAGACAACAAATTTGACCGGATCTGTACTGTTGGAACTCAACCAGGAGTTGGGAGGGGTGCAAGTTGTAGCACTCCAAAATCTTATGACTATAGACTATCTATGGTTAAAAGAACATATGGGATGTGAACAGATCCCAGAAATGGGTTGCTTTAATTTGTCTGATTTCTCTCAGCCTGTTCAAGTACAGTTGGACAATATCCATCATATCATAGAAAAATTTTCACAAATGTCTAGGGTGCCTAAATGGTTTTCTTGGCTTCACTGGAGATGGATGGTAATTATAGATTTGCTTTGTTTATGTCACTGTATTCCTATTATGTTAATATGTGAGCACAAGTTAGTTGGTAGTTTAAAACCTATACATGCTTAAGGTACTCTACAGGAAGATATGTCAAAGAAATAATCCTCCCATGTTTTCCTCCATATGCTACCTCTATAGCTTTTCTTCTTCCTTCCTAATTACAACCCTTAAATAGAATTCGTGCCTTATATCGAATTTACCGAGTATCATAATTCCTCCAGGTGGTAAAGATACCTCGAGACAAGTGCTGGGCATAGAAGCCACAGGGCATAAATCTGCAAAGAAGTAAAAAGCTAACCTTTTCAAACAATATGGCTTCTCTCTCACTTACCAACTTTACATTTCCCTGTATGGCCCCGGAAGATGACTGGTTAGCCAGAGACGGGTAAGATTCCTCAAGGGAGGAACAACCTAAGACAGGCACAGTCGCAGGGGGGCCATCAGGTGAGAATTTGGGGATCAACAGAGGTGAGGCTCAGAACCTCACCCCCCCTGCTTTGAGAGAAATCTTCTGCATCCGTGGATGTTTTGCTGCCCTTGTCTAGCCTGGATTAATACTTAGTCCATAGGCACACACCTGATCATCTGATCATCTACATTTGCCCTCTTACAGCACTAAACTATGTTTTCTACCTTTATCTTGCATCTACCTACCACTTTAGCATTTTATTAAAAATAAAAATAATAATAAAGGGAGAAATGTGGGATCAACATATAAATCAAGTACAAAAATCAAACGAATATTCATATTTGACCTGATTGTTTATAGTTCATAATGCGTGATCAAAACCGAAAATTTCTGTGATGAATGCCCTTGTACTGTTCACCATGTAAGAATTTATTCACTATGTAAGAATTCGTTCATCATGTAAGAACTTGTTCATTATGCTTCAGAAGATTGGAGACTGATGAGAATTAGGCTTGAGATGGATTAATGATTGTACATTGACCATTGACCCCCTATACAGAATTTTATTGTTGTTAACAACCTTTTGATCAATAAATATGAGAGATGCCCTCTCCAAAAAAAAAAAAAAAAAAAAAAAACGAAATGGGCACAGGATCTGAGCAGACACTTCTCCAAAGAAGAAATTCAGGTGGCCTACAGGCACATGAAAAGACACTGGACCTCTCTAATTATCAGGGAAATCCAAATAAAAACCACAATGAGGTATCACCTCACACCAGTTAGGATGCCCAACATAGAAAAGACTAGGAACTACTAATGTTGGCAAGGATTTGGAGAAAGGGGAACCCTCCTACACTACTTGTAGGAATGTGAACTAGTTCAACCATTGTGGAAAGCAGTATGGGGATTCCTCAAAAAACTAAAAACAGAAATACCATTTGAGCCAGGAATTCCACTCCTAGGAATTTACCCTAAGAATGCAGAATCCCAGTTTCAGAAAGACATATACCCCCCCTATGTTTATCACAGCACTATTTACAATAGCTAAGATATGGAAGCAACCTAAGTGTCCATCAGTAGACGAATGGATAAAGAAGAAGTTGTACATATACACAATGGAATATTATTCAGCCATAAGAAGAAAACAAATCCTATCACTTGCAACAACATGGATGTAGCTAGAGGGTATTATGCTCAGTGAAATAAGCTAGGTGGAGAAAAACAAGTACCAAATGATTTCACTCATCTGTGGAGCACAAGAACAAAGCAAAAACCAAAGGAACAAAACAGCAGCAGATTCACAAAAACCAAAGAATGAACTAACAGTTGCCAAAGGGAAAGGGACTGATGGGGGTGTGGGTGGGAAGGGAGGGAGAAGGGGAATAAGGGTCATTACGATGAGTACATATAATGTAGGGGTGGCACGGGGAAGGTAGAATAGCACATGAGAAGACAAGTAATGATTCTATAGCATCTTACTACACTGATGGACAGTGACTGTAATGGGGTATGTGGTAGGGACTTGATAATGGGGGGAATCTAGTAACTCAAATGTTGCTCATGTGATTGTATATTAATGACACCAAAATAAAAAAATATATCAAACATGAAATATAAGCATTCTTCACTGATATTAGTTGAGGCTAGAATGCCAAGTGCACCTTGACCTAGAAGTTTGAATATTCCCCAGATGAAGAAAAGTATCGCAGCATAGTCTATATTTTCAGTGTCTATTAAAATATACCATGGTAAGACTTACTGTAGCCTGTTCAAAGGCCCAGCTTATTTAGAAAAAGTTCTATCTTAAAGCTAAGATTTCATTTTAATCAAAGAAACAATAACTCAGCCCATCTTGGAAGCAAAGCAAGCATTCTTAATTGATATACTCCCAGATCAAATTCTATCCTGGGAAATAATCAAAGCAGTAGATTTCTTGTGTTAAACTAACTTTGAAGAATAACCCACTGAAAAGAAACTTAGTATCTTTTGAAAAATAAACATTTTGGGACCATCTGGCAGATCTGCATCCATAGCCCTTTGTGTCTCAACCACCTATAAATCCCCTAGACAACACACCACCCCAGCCTCTCTTGTGCCCTCCTGGCCGTGAACCAGGAGCTCTGTCCTCTCACTTTATTTCTAAATAAAAACCTCTCAGTGGCTTTCCTACCTTGATTGTTCACTCTTGATTCCGCAGACGAGAACCCTGGCATCAAGGGGAAAAGAAATCCTGGGGGAGGGGTGACAAAATACCTCTAAAAGGAAATCAGTGTAAGGGAGAAATAAAGTTTAAAATCCGTTTATTGCTTACAAACTGCAGTCCAGGGCCATTTCTCTTTCCTACTCTGGCAGAAGCAAAACCAGCATCCCTCCTCACCTCTCAGGTACAGATAAGCCCTCCATGGTAATTATCCATTGATATGGAGATGACTTCTCTCCACCCCTGAGGATATGCAAATGCACTAAAGCCATGCTTCTCTCCACCCCTGAATGCCTTTTGATATGCAGATGTACTAAAGCCAGGCGAGATATTCTGGAAATTTTTACAATTTTACCCACACCGGCCCCTTTCTCCCCTGGTAACACCAGTGTGCTTGGGAGGTGCGTTGGTGGGGGTGCAACTCCTGAAGTGACACAACAAAAGGGCTTGCTGATGGTACTGGGCTCAGAAATGCCCCCTGCTGGGCCGCTGCCCTTCGCTAGTTCTTACCTAGCGAGATCCCGTGCCCGCGTGTCTCCTGCACAGAATCCATGGGTGCAGTTAGTGAGGGGAAGCAGTCAGACCCCAGCTCCAGTAAGGCCATTGGCAGCTTTGCAGTGGGCCCCAGCTCTGTGAAGTCCATCCAGAGGAAGTGCTGCAGCTCTGAGGCCCAGTCCTCACACTCTAGGAAAGGGCTCTGCTGAGGTTTCCCTGCTGGCAGCGTCCACAGGACCTTCTGGGAAATGTAGACAGCTGGGGAGTCAGAGGTGTGCTGACTTCTGAGCCTGAAGCCATGAATGCGGGTGTGCCTCCAGATCCTGAGATCGAAGTGCCAAGGGTCCAGGGCATCCTTACCCAGCAGGCTCCTTTTGCTTCTCACTTCCCAAAAAACTGCCACCACCTGTCCCCTGGCATTCCCAAGAAAGAGCGAAATGGTCAGAGCAGAGCAGTGAGCACTCCATAAAGAGCCACGTGGGAATCACCATTCCAGTCCCTTACCAGTACTTGAGAGGAAGTTGCAAGCTACAGGCGGTCTTTCCTCAAAAGAGAGGTTTCAGGGTCCAGTGCACCTCGGCAAGTTAGGCTGTTAAGAAAGAGTATAAAACCTAAATGTGATTTATTCCTGAAGGGTCCCCACCAGTAAGATGGCAAACTTCTGGCTTCTCTTCGGGGTCCTCAGTTCCCGCCGGCGCCACCTGAAGCCCAATCACCTCTGGCCCCCCTCCCAATCCCAGCACCTAGCCAACAGCCACCAGCCCCGTAGAAGTGACACCTCAATCAATTCATGCCCCTTTCTATATAACCCAGCACCTTTCCCTAATAAAGGGGAACTCTCCGGTGAATTGCTGCTGTGTGTCGCTCCTTTCCTTTCATTGGTGCCGAAACACGGGAGATGGGACACCCCAACTGGGCCCCGTCTTCCCCCCGACACCAGCAGCAGCTTGCCCTCATCCTCTTTTTCTGGCGCTGGCTCATCACACTCACCACTCCTCTCTAGACTTTAGGTAAGTTTTCCCCCTGCAGTGGGCCACTCTTCCCCGAGCTATCACAGTGCCATTGACCGTGATCGACGGCAAGGCCCTGACGCTCGGGGATGAGGAGGGAACGCTCCCTGCCTCAGGCCTTCACGGCTGCGGCAGACCCTCAGGCCCCTCAGGCCACTCCTCCAACAGCCATAAATCCCCGCCGCAAGCCTTTACGGCTGCGGCGGACCCTCAGGCCCCTCCTCCAACAGTTATAAATGCATTCACCGTCCCTTCCATCAGTGCTGAAACTTTTTAAGCAAAATTTCCCCTGGGTGGGCTACTCTTCTCCGAGCTATCGCAGTGCCATTGATGTGATCGTCCGGCAAGGTCCTGACGCTCGGGGATGAGGAGGGAACTCTCCCCGCCTCAGGCCTTCACGGCTGCGGCGGACCCCCAGGCCCCTCCTCCAACAGCCATAAATCCCTGCCTCATGCCTTTATGGCTGCGGTGGACACTCAGGCCCCTCCTCCAACAGCCATAAACGAGGTGACTCCTTTGTGGATGAGAACGCTCCCTTTTCCCCCCCTCCTCCTTCTGTTCCATCCGCTGAAAACGCCTAGCGCTAGGTACCTCGTGACTCCGGCACTCTGCCTTCTTAGGGAAGTCTGGGTGATGACCCACACTTCCTAAGAAATTCCGACTCGTATACGAGTTTCCGCAGACCACCAAGGATCATCGGGGACGCCCTTTGTCACCTTGCGGTCTGCTTCCAGTCCGAGGATCTCTGTTCGTCTTCCCCTGTTTGTCTCCTTCTCTGTCCTTTAGCCATGGGAGCCTCCTCATCCCTCCCTGAAGGTTCACCTCTTGAATGCCTGCTTAAGCATCTGGCTACCCTCTCCCTGACGCCTGATATAAAACCAAACTTCTCCGTAAATATTGCTCCCAAGATTGGCCGACATACCCCCTAGACAATAACAACCAATGGCCCGCAGGGGGAACTCTTGATCCTAACATCACTCGTGATCTTTTTAACTACTGCCAGCGCCTGAAAAAATGGAAGGAGATTCCCTATATTGAAGCTTTCCGCCTCCTCCTCCCCCAACCCCCTCCCAAGTTCTCCTAGCCTGCAAGCCCCCGCCCCCGCAGAAGCCTTCCGTTCACTCCCTTCCCCTTCTTCTCCTACAACAGCCCTTCTCCCTTCCTCCCCCACCATCTCCTCCCCCATCTCACCTCCTCCGCCTTCGTCCCCCTGCAGATTAAGCCTGAGCCTTTCAGCCCCCCCTTTAATTAGGTCCCAGGGGCCTCCTCCGTCTTTGCCCTCATCACCTATTTCTCCCCTGTTAGGGACCGCCTTTGTCTTCTCACATGTTTGTAGAGAGAATGGGAAAGCACCTCCCCCCATGTCTGAACGCAGCATGGGAAAGCACAAGCTAAACAAAAACCAGTGCAGTCCTTAGAAGTTATCTGTCCACAAAAACATATCTTGCCAAGACTCCTCATTCTGAAAATAGGGAGACCTTGAAGATGTGTAGAAACACCGCCCCTGCTTCTAAATATGCCCTTTCCCCACTTGCGGATGTGGCAAGAATAGAGAACAAAGAACATTCTGTTTACACATTCCATAAGCAATTAACTGGAGCCCTGCTGTAGCTCAGTTAGTGGAGCATGGGACTCTTAACCTCAGAGTCATGAGTTCAAGCCCAACTAAAGCAACAGAGGCAAGCAGCTGGGCTGCTAGCTGGCGACACGTGGGTCTGATTCTATCTTTCTTTATTTTCTTTGCCCCCCTTCTGTATTTCAGGACCTGCTTGACTAGGCACGGCTAGACCACGTCACTCCCCCACAGACTGAGCCAGAACCCTTCAGTCCCCCTCAGACTCAGTCCCGAGAGCCTCCCAAAATTATCGCCCCCCTCCTGGAGGTAGCAGGATCCAAAGGCATCGTGCGCGTTCACGTCCCTTTCTCCTTAAGAGATTTAGCCCAACTGGAGAAACGCCTAAGTTCCTTTTCCACTGATCCCTTGACATACATCAGGGAGTTTCAATAGACCCTCCAGTCTTACAGCCTCACACATCATGACATTTTCATGCTCCTGGCCAATACTCTCCTCCCTGAAGAGCGTAGACGAGTCTGAGACTTTGCCCAAATGCAGGCTACCGAAACCCACAGGACTGACCCCACCTATCCCCCTGGCCCCACTGCTGTCCCCGAACAAGACCCACACTGAGATTATAACACCGCCATGAGACTCCGCTCTCGAGATATTTTTGCCTCCTGCTTAATAGCAGGTCTGAAAAAGGCAGCTTGTAAAGTAGTCAATTTTCAAAAGCTCCAAGACATAATGCAAAAGAGAGATGAAATCCCCTCCGAGTTCTTAGACAGACTCACTCAAGCCCTATTACAGTATACCAGCCTGGACCCAGAAACACCTAATGGAAGACATGTCCTTATGACATACTTCCTAGCTCAAGGCTACTCCGACATTAAAGCTAAACTCAAAAAGTTAGAACAGGGCCCCGCTACCCCACAGACTGAGATCCTAACAGTGGCTTTTAAGTCTTCCATAAGCGGGAGGAGGAGAAAGAACGCCGTAAACAAAAGGTTGATCTGGCCAATTTTAAAATGTTGGCCCAGCTGATAAAACCACAACCTGGGCGCCCCTCTACAAACAAGCCCCCACCCCCCAGGAGCTTGTTTCAAGTGTGGAAAAGAGGGACATTGGTCAAGGGCGTGCCCCTCCCCCAGATCTCCTACCACCCCATGCCCCAGATGCCACAAAAAGGGCCACTGGGGGTCTGATTGCCCAACCCCCCGAAGGGGAGGCTGGACGAACAACCCCCATCCTAAGCCTGCTGTAGTGGGGCTGGCAGAAGAAGACTGATGGGGCCCGGGGGCTTCTTGCCCGACCATTTCCATCAACAGGAGCCCAGGGTTACTTTAACAGTAGACGGTTGCCCCATCTCCTTCCTCCTAGACACAGGAGCCACCTTCTCAGTCTTGCGAGAATACCGGGGCCCTACCATGCCTGCCATTACTCCTATAGTCAGGGTAAGAGGTAAACAGATTTTCCCATTAAACCCCCCCCTTTTATGCACAATCCTAGACAGCTTTCTCCCATTCCTTCCTAGTTATGCCCCAGTGTCCCATCCCTTTACTAAGACGAGCCAACCTTTCCCTCCTCCACGTTTCCATAACTATATCCAATCCCACAGCCCCCAGTACTCCCTTTCTGATGGCCCTCATAGCTGACAACCCCCCTCTACCCAATGAAAGCTCCGGTTCTGCCCTCATACACCCTGTAAATCCCAAAGTTTGGGACATTACAAGCCCCTCCGTGGCCCTATGTCCCCCTGCCTCTATCAAATTACGTGACCCCTCTCAGTATATCTGTCAGGCCCAATACCCCCTAACCACTTCAGCCCTCATAGGCCTCCAACCCATCATTCAAGATCTCTTAAACAAAAATTACCTCAGACCCACTCACTACCCATTTAATACACCCATATTAGCTGTTAAAAAAACCAATGGATCTTTCCACCTAGTCCAAGACCTTCGCCTCATCAACATAGCCGTTGTCCCTATCCATCCCTTAGTTCCAAATCCATACAGCCTTTTATCGCAGATCCCTGCCTTGGCTTCCCACTTCTCAGTCCTAGATCTCAAAGACCCATTTTTCTATCCCTCTAAGCCCCTGCTCCCAAGATTTTTTCATCTTCACCTGGACGGACCCATACACAAGACATTCTGAACAACTCACTTGGACAGTTTTGCCACAAAGCTTCAGAGATAGTCCCCATATTTTTACACAGGTCCTAGCTCAGGACCTCAAACAGTTTCATCATGATCACTCCAAGTCCACCTTATTATAATACATGGACAATCTTCTACTCTGCAGTCTCTCGTGGGAACAGTCTCAACTTGACACTGACTCCCTACTTAACCTTCTAGCTTCCAGAAGTTACTGAGTATCCCCCGTCAAATCTCAAATCTCTTCCCCTTCTGCCACTTACCTCAGATTCCTTCTATCTCAACAAAGAAAGTCCATTACCTTAGACAGAAAATAGCTCCTCTCTAACCTGCCCATTCCCAAAACCAAGACAGAAATCCTTTCCTTTCTAAGCCTAGCTAGATATTTTAGAGCATAGATCCCTAACTTCTCCCTGCTCCCTGTTGGCAAGACCCTTATACGACCTCAGCAAGAGCCCCCCTAAAAAACCATTATCCTCCTCACCCCGACACTCCTTTATTAAGCTCCGTCAAGCCCTTGTGAAGCCACAGCTCTCCATCTTCCTGATTTGTCGAAGCCCTTCTCATTATACATTCATGAGAGGTCCAGTCAAGCTCTAGGAGTCCTAAGCCAATATTATGGCCCATCCTTTGCCCCAGTAGCTTATCTCTCCAAGCAATTAGACCCCACAGTTCAGGGATGGGCCCCCTGCCTACGAGCATTAGCCGCTAGACAGCTCTTGCAGAAAGAAGCTCATAAACTGACATTCAGGGCGCCCCTTACCATTCTGTCCCCACATCACCTAAAAGATCTCTTAACCTACAAAAGTTTACAGACTCTCCCTCCCTCCAGACTCCTAACCTTACTGTCCTCTTTCCTCCAAAATCCCGTTCACCCCCTTTGCCATCCATACCCGAATCATGACTTTTTCCTCCTTTACTGCTGTCTCACTTTTTTCCCTCATTCCTATTATCTTCCCCGCTCCCAGCCTCCTTTATATGGTGATTCAAAGTCAGAGAGACTTACACACAGCATCAAACAAAAGTTACTGCCCTCATTGCCACACCAGACTGCCCTCTGAAAAGCTGCTCTGATCCTTTATACCTCCACTTTCCTTCCCTCCACCGAAGTGTTCACTAGCAGCTACCCTTATTCTCCCTACCTCTGCTTCCTCTATGACCAAAAACAAGCCTATTGCAGGCGATAGCCAGACACCTACAAGAGATTTCCCTACTGGTCTTGTGCAATTCACTACATGAGTAACTTCCAGTACCCACAGTATTACTCCTCCAACCGTTTCATGAAATATCCCAACGGCTCATTCTCCTTATCAATCCCAGATCCCTGGGACTCTTGATGAGCTGCCAGAGTCACAGCCTCAGTTTACTATGGGGGGGGGGTCCTCGACCCCCACGGTACCCTTCATATCTCTCAAAAGTATTTTCCCTCTTATTCTCAGATCTCTCAAGTTGCATCAGGTAGGAGACATTCTGAAAAAGTCATTATCCAAACTCTTGACGGCGCCTCTTCATCTTCTTATCCCCGCCCCTCTTCTCATTTCTCCTACTCTTCATTACAGCTCATTCAAGACACCACCATCTTTCTCAACCACACCCTTAACACAGCGAATTGTTTCTTGTGCGCATCACTACAGCGCCCACTGCTGGCCGCCGTGCCCCTTAATATTTCCAACTACTCCTTCCATGCAGAAAGACAACCCCTCTGCCCTCTGGCAGGCATACCCCTATGGGAACCAGAATACGCAGATCTCACCATCCACCACTGTGTAGGCCCAACTCCACCCCCCTCCAGCGCACTTCACTGCCTCTCTATCTACACCCCTACCTCCGGCTCTAAGAGTTTTTACGCAACCGACACACTTCATTTAGTGTAATGGCAGTTTTTTCAACTCACTGCCTCTCAACTCCGATACACCCTGCATTCTCGTCACCCTAATCGCACAGTTAACACTTTACAGCATGGCAGAATATCTTGAGCTCCAACCTCCCTTGCCCTCACACACAAAAAGAGCTGCTTTCCTTCCCATCATGGTCAGTAGCTCTTTGATCACCTCAGCCATTGGGGCAGGGTTTTCGGGAGAAGCCTTGGGTCACTCTCTATGGGTAGTTAGAGATCTCAACGCCAAACTTGAGGAAGCCCTAACATCCACTGCTGATTCTCTAGCCTCTCTCCAAAGACAGGTCACTTCGCTAGCTAAAGTCACCCTTCAAAGCAGGCGGGCCCTAGAACTGCTTACAGCCGAGAAGGGCGGCACCTGCGTCTTTCTCCAAGAAGAGTGCTGCTATTACATCAACGAATCTGGCATTGTAGAAACTGACATTACCAAACTCACTGACCTTGCCTCTAGCCTCCACTCTGCTTCCAATTCCAACCCATTCTCTTCAGTACTAACAAATCCCCTCCTCACCTGGCTCTGGCCCATTGCAGGCCCCATAATAATCATTCTTCTCGCCTGTCTCTTCTTACTCTGTATAATAAAGTTCATCAAATCCCAAGTCAGAAAAATCTCTAATCAAGCTTTCAACCAGCTTTTACTCAGGAACTACCAGCTTCTGGCCACAGAAGATCCCTCACCCTCACGTGACCTCCTCACCACACGCTGAGATGGACCCCTCTCTCCACTGGAAACTGTTCCTGGAAACAATGGCTGCAGACGCCTGGCTCCTGACACCCATATCCTCTTAGCACCATTGGAATCAACAGGTCCTCAACCTATGGTTACAGGGAACCTTCATTGATTTCCAAACCTGAAGAAGTCCACATCTACTCGTCCTTACTGTGGGGAGTCCTATCAACCCTTTCCTCCCAATCCTCAAGCCCTCACTCCCTTCTCCACCCCTGTTCAGCAGGAAGCAGCCAGAGAGAAAGCAACGTCCACAAACCCACAGAGGAGAAAAGGGGGAATGAAGGGTCCCCACCAGTAAGATGGCAAACTTCTGGCTTCTCTTCGGGGTTCTCAGTTCCTGCCGGCGCCACCTGAAGCCCAATCACCTCTCGTCCCCGTCCCAATCCCAGCACCTAGCCAACAGCCACCAGCCCCGTAGAAGTGACACCTCAATGAATTCATGCCCCTTCCTATATAACCCAGCAACTTTCCCTAATAAAGCGGAACTCTCCGGTGAATTGCTGCTATGTGTCGCTCCTTTCCTGTCAATTCCCAGTAGGATGTTTAAACATTTTAACAGTAAGGTATTAACAAGGGGCCATGTGGTGGAAGCTGCTCAGGCTGAGTGGGGGTGGGGGAATTGATAAGGGCCTGGCATACCTGTTTGAGTTTTTTTAAAACCTACCAATAAGATTAAGAGAAATGTAAAGATATAACTGGCTTAGGCGAGTCCGGGGAAGAATATGAGCCCTGTAGTACTTAGCCAATAAGGAACTAGGGGAGGGACTTGGCGCACTAGCAGATAAATTACTGGTGCCAAACTCCCCAGGTGTTCCTGCCCACCAGACACCCGATCTTGCAAGATCATCATTAAAGTCTCGCTCTGCTGTTTTCTTGAACTCCGTGTCCACTTATTGAATATGGACCAGTGAGTGTGTTTCTCACAATTTGGGAGCTCGTCTGGGATCCTCTTGCCTGTGTGAGGTGGGGGCCCAAGCAGAGTGGCAAGATGCATCCTGCCTGGCTTTGGGCAGCTCACTCTGTCTGGGCATCTCACCTTCACACAGAAGCTGAAGGGAGACCTGAGACTGTTGTGTGGAGACAGTGTGACTGACGCAGGGGAGAAAAGACAGGCACCGTGGCAACCAGGTAACTCATGCATGAGCCAAGGTAGGAAAATTGGGCTGTAAGTACTGCCTTGGTGGTTGGGCATTTTTCAGGGTCTAGTGTGTGTGGCTGAGACGTGTAATCTCGGGGTGTGTGCAAGAAACTTCCATTATGGGGGGACCTCGGACACAGGGACCTCGGACACAGGGACCTCTTGAAGGATGGGAAATACAAATTCTAGGACTAGGGAAGCAGAGAAAGGGAACCAGATGAGCTCCCTTGGAATTCCCCCAGATAGCCTGCTGGGGTGAAGGTTACGGTACTGGGGGGACACCTCCTGTACCAGGTTAAGGACAAACAGAAGATAATCAAATTTTGCTGTTGTGTCTGGATTAAAGTTAGATCAGATGAGAACTGGCTTTGCCAGGTGTAAGTTATTTTTTTGATAGTAATAAAGCCTCCAGTTCACCTGAGGAATCTGTTGGTTACCAAGGGCGCTTCCCCTATTTCCCCTCAATATCAGAGAAAGGAAAGTGAAGGAAGAGGAACTACAAGAGACTTCACAGGACAAGCCCTGATATTGTGTGTTTTCCTTGGTCCCTGTCCCCGCCGCAGCCGCAATGGAGAGTTGAGGGGCAGGGACACAGCAGTGAGGCAGATTGAGAGTTTTGGTTAGAGTTACTCTGGGAGACAGAAAGTGCAGGCCACCTCAGGAGGGAGGGGCACCCCGGGAGGTTGGAGAAAGTTTTAAGTTAAAAGGTTGTGCACTTCGTGGATGCCAGCGGCCTCAGAGAGAGGAGTGCCCCAGGGGTTGGGGGTTTCCCTTTTTAAAGATTCTTTAGGAGTGTGGCCAGCACCTGGAGGTGTAGACTTGTTAGGTGGTCTCAAGTATCTTTGATGAGACATTATATTTCTTATCAGTCCTCTGGGTAATTCTGCAAAATTAGCGTAACAAAAAATTTACTGCTTTAGTCCCCTCCCAGGTTAGCAGCTTACTGGTTTGGGAGCATATCAGGACTGGCTGCCCTTTTTCCAAGGGGGCAGAGTTATTGTCTGTTTGCTAATGAGTAAGTTGAGAGTCTTGCTTCTTGACCTCCTGGGTATTAAAATTCAATATTTGGAATGAAATCCTTCCTGCTTTTTGCTATGTTGTTTACAGCTGCACCTGCATGCTGAATTGATTGCCTTGGTTATAGACTATTTGATTGGGGTCAGAGAGAAAAGAAAAAATAGCATATAGGTAAAGTTAGAAAAGAAGAAGCTGGTCCTGTATGATTAACGTAATAAAGACAGGTTATGCTGAGGTACCCTCCTTTATCTGAGGAATATTCAAACATTCCAGGCCAAGTTGCTCCTATTTGAGCTTTAATTAATTAACTCTGGGTTTTTTAGTGGACTTTCCTGGCCTTTTTCTCTTTCCACCCCACTCATATCTATTTAACATCGGGACCCACTTTCTTGTCCCCCTCCCTGTGGGTAAAATTGTAATATTTCCAGAATATCTCACCTGGCTTTAGTACGTCTGCATATCAACAGGCATTCAGAGGTGGAAAGAAGTATGGCTTTAGTTCATTTGCATCTTTCCTCAGGGGTGGAGAGAAGTTTATCTCCATATTAATGGGTAATTACCTGGGCAACAGAGGGCTATTCCATATCTGAGAGGTGAGGGGAAGAGCCAGTTTTTGGCTGATGCTAGAGCCTGAAAGAGAAATGGCCTCAGACTGCAGCTTGTGAGCAATGAATAGATTTTAAACTTTATTTCTCCCTTTGACTGATTTCAGTTTTTAGAGGTATTTTGCCCCAGGATTTCCTCTCCCTGGACTTAATGTAAGAAGGACTTTGTTAGGGTCCAGGAACTCAGGGTTTTCCCAAGAGAACAAAGCACACAGGCATGGAGATGTAAGTACAGGCAAAGTCTTTATTCAGCCAGCAAGCTGGGGTCGACAGCACCTCCCCTGACACGCAGGCCGAGTCCGAGCTGCCAACCCCCAGGCAACTTTAGGTATTGCTTATATAGGATTTTCACAGCCGTTACACCGAAGCCCGCGCATTTCTACAACCAATAATTTTAGAACATATTCTATATTGTAACCTTTTAGGGAACACTCCAGTTGCCTGACCGCTTCAATTGTTATCTCTTGCTTACCCAAGCATGTCTATGTGACTTATCACAGATCACGCCCCCAGGCTGTTGCCCACTTCTAGTTATCTAACTTAAAGCAGGCGCATTTCTAAGCTTAGCCTCGGGTTGTTTATTTAAAACTGGGTGGCCCATGCTTTAGGCAGTTAGGTTAAATGTTATTAGACCTTTTTCCTGACTCTTGATGCCCTCTGCCCTCCTTTACAGACTTAAAGTTTCCCCTTGCCTTCTGGGGAGTCCACCAGGAATCCCAAGATGTTTTCATTTGAAAGAGGTCCCACTAGGACAAGGGGAAATTTGTTAATGCTCCCCTCATGGGGACTGAGGTGAGAAATTGTAAGCATTGTTAGAGGATCTCCTTGGCCTAGTGAACCAACTAGATCAATTCCTGGGACCTAATATATATACTTAGGTTGAACACATGTCCATCATGAATATCCTATTCCCTGGTAGTGTGAGGGGGGTGATCAGGAGAGCTGCTGTGTCCATTTGGGAACAAAAACACCCACTGGGCCAGGGTGTCCAGGCAGTGGAACAAAAGTTCCCAAATGTAGATCCTAGATGGGATAATAATAATCCTGGAGATAGAACTAAAATGCAGGATCTTCGAGGGCTAATTATAAAGGGAATTGGAGAATCAGCCCCAAGATCTCAAAATGTTTCTAAGGTGTTTGAAGTCCAACAGAAAAGAAAGAGACCCCAACTCCATTTTCACAGAGACTCAGGGACCAGATGAGAAAGTATTCAGGACTTCGCCCAGAAGCTCAGGTAGGACAAGATCTTTAAAAGTCAATTATGTAACCAAAAGTTGGCCAGACATATCTAAGAAATTACATAATTTAGATGGATGGAATGAGAAACCTATAGAGGAATTACTGAGAGAAGCACAAAAAGTGTTTGTTAGAAGAGAGGCTAGAAGCTTATATTTCAAATTGCCAGAGGAAGAGCAAGATCCTCTCCAGTGGACCCAGGGGAACTGCAAATTCTAGAGGAATTTAAAGCAATCTTTAGACACCGCCCCAGTCCTGGCACCCCCATCATTAGAGAAGCCATTTCACTGGTTTGTTACTGTTGAACAAGGTTCCCTGTAGTGGTTTGGACCCAAGCCTGGGGAGGAAAGAAACAACCAGTGGCCTTTATATCTAAACTATTGGACCCTGTCTCTTGAGGATGGACTGAATGTGTTCAGGCCATTGCAGCAATGGCCTTACTGGTTGAAGAGAGCAGGAAGTTAACTTGGAGGAACCCTCACAGTCGTATTCCTCATCAGGTTCAGGTCATGCTTACTTAATCAGTGGGCTGGGCACTGGCTAATAGATTCTCAAATTTTAAAATATGAAGCAAGTTTACTTGAAAAAGATGACCTGGTCTTAACCACAAACACCTGTCTCAATCCAACCAGCTGCTTATGTGCAGAGGAAGCTGAAGGCCAATCAGAATTGATCCAAAGTTACATAGACCTCATAGAATGTCAGACTTGGAGTAGTCCATACCTTTGGAAAAATTTGGACAGAAAGAGGCCTCATAAACAGTAAAGGAAAGGAATTCATTCATGGGGAATTAATTAAGGAGGTTCTGGAGAATCTTGTACTTCCAGCTGAGATTTCTATAATGCATGTGAATGGTCACCAGAAAGGAAGTTCTTATGAAGCAATGGGTAATAGGATTGCTGACGTAGCTGCTAAAGATGAAATCTGAAGATGAAATTAGATTTTTGAACCTCACTCCAAATATCCCTAAAATTTCATAGATCCCTAAGTTTTCTGAGAAGGAGATTAAGAAGCTACAGGAGGTGGGGGCATCTCGAGATGAGAAAGGGGGGTAGACTTTACCAGATGGGAGAGAAATGATCAGCCAGCCTATTATGAGAGAGCTGATGAACATGTTACATAGAGGGAGCCATTGGGGTCCTTGGGCGATGTGTGATGCTTATCTAAAGGTTTATGGGTGTATTAGCATTTAAACTGTTGCTAAACAGGTTTGTAGGAGCTGCATAATGTGCCAAAGAATTACCAAGAAGTGTATGTGAAAGCCAGTATCTGGAGGGAGACTTCCAGGAATAAGACCTCCAAATTCCAAAGTATTCACATTGACTTTACTGAAATGCTGAAAGTGGGAAAGCGTAAATATTTAGTAGTGATTGTTGGCCATCTCACAGGATGGGTGGAGGCCTACCCATTAACAACTGCAATGGCAGGATCAGTGATAAAGGTACTTTTAGAGCAAGTTATTCCTAGGTTTGGGTTAATAGAAAATGTTGATTCAGATCACTGGAATCATTTTACTTCAAAAGTACTACAGGGAATAATGATTATTATGTGAGCTACCATATCTGGATATCTGGGAAGGGCAACAAAGTTGCCCACTATGGAAACAAAAGATCAATTTTTAAGGGAATGTGTGCTGGCCATGTCTTCTAACTTATCTTCCCTCAAGCTGAAAGGACTCCTCACCCAGACTCCCCCACTTGAGTTCTTCACTCACTGCTTCCAGCCTAGAGACCTGGTGTTAGTAAAATCCTGGAAAGAAGATGGACTCCAGCCCAGCTGGGAAGGCCCCGCCCAAGTGCTCCTGATCATGGAGACCGCAGTGAGGATGCCTGAAAAGGGTTGGACTCATTACACCAGAGTAAAGAAACTGACTGGGGAATCTGGGGGCAAAACAGAATTGGCAGGTGTTCCAGGTGGCTAACCAACCCTTAAGGCTGAAACGAAAAAGAACCTAAAATGTTAACTTTTATCCTTCTAACTGTACTTCATGGGAAAGTCACAGGGAGCCCTAGAATGGGAAGGAACTCCTGGTTATCCTGTCAAACTGATAATCAATATTACTAAAACATCAAGCTTCCAAACCATTAGGTTTGATGCTTGTCAGGTTCTCTCTTGTGGTGACCTAAATAACCAAAGACAGCTTTCTGGAGATAATAAGTATCTTTGTCCTGAATGGACAAATCTTAATAGAATAAAAAAGCAAGTAGGCCCCCATGTTCAAGGTAGAGCAGTGTTTGGTGGACTACCCAGTTTCAAGGGTGGATAGCCCCTCATGCAGCAGAAAAATCTTTAAAAAGAAAGCTCCACTTAGCTAAAGGAATTCCTACTGGTAATTGCCAGGACAGACAGTATAAACCCCTTTTATTAACTGTACATAAACCTCAAGACTTAGACTCAGACCCTGTAATTCCCTCACGTTTACAGACTCAGTGCAGCTGTCATTAGAGTAGATCCTGTGGGAAGGTTTGGTCTTAATTTAATTGAAGGCAAGACTTCACCCATAGCAGCCACCCCCAATCCTGAGGGAAATAACAAGCCAGAGCTCACCCATAATGACCCTAGACTAGTTACTGTAACAGAGATAAAAGATCTAAAACAGACTCTTGAAATAGAGATAGGTTATGGAGACACCAATGCCTGAGTAGAGTGGGTTAAATTTTCAGTACTCACTTTGAATAAAAGCGATTGTACACATGTGCTGATGGACAGCCACAGGTGCAGGTGGTCCCGTTTCCTCTCTGCTGGGACACAGACCCCACTGGGATGAAGTACATGTTGGCCCTGTACCAGGACAAGGACGCTTGGGGAAATGAGACTTGCAAGGGCTTATCTTTACTCAAGCAGATTGCACTAAAGAAGTCAGACCCGTGGGCAATCCCCTCTTTTTCCATAGAGAAGATGAATCACTCCTCATGCCTCTCTAGGCAAGGGGAAGGTTTCACAACTCCTGTGGGGAACATACTGACTTGTACCCATGTTCTAAAAGTCTCTAAAGAGGGCAACTTCTCGAAATTACGCATCCCCTGAGTGGATGTTTGGTGGTACTATGCAAAGGGGCACCTGTGCTACTCATTGCCACCCACCTGGACTAGGACTTGTGCTTTAGCCTAATTGGCCATTCCATTTACCCTGCAATTTCTCTCCATACCCAATGAAAGAAATTTTCATAGAAGTTGCAGATCATTACAAGGCACCACTTTAGCTAATGAATTAGCTGAAAACTCTGGAATCAGTGATGCTTTTACAGACTGGTTGGAAAGATGGTTTAGAAAGTAGAAAGGTATGGTTGCCTCTGTTTTTTTTTGTCATTAATCTACAATTACATGAAGAACATTGTGTTTACTAGGGTTCCCCCTTCACCAAGTCCCCACCACAAACCCCATTACAGTACTGTCCATCAGTGTAGTAAGATGTTGTAGAATCACTACTTGTCTTCTCTGTTGCCCAGCCCTCCCTATGCCACACCCACATTATACATGCTAATCGTAATACCTCCTTTCCTTTCCCCCACCCTTATCCCTCCTTTCCCTTCCATTCTCTGCAGTCCCTTTCCCTTTGGTATCTGTTAGTTCTTAGGTTCTGTGATTCTGCTGCTGTTTTGTTCCTTCAGTCTTTCTTTGTTCCTATACTCCATATATGAGTGAAATCATTTTGTGTTTGTCTTTCTCCACCTTGCTTAATTATACCCTCTAGCTCTACCCATGTTGTTGCAAATGGTAGGAATTGTTTTCTTATGGCTGAATAATATTTCATTGTGTATATGTATCACATCTTCTTTATCCATTCATCTACTGATGGACACTTAGGTTGCTTCCATTTCTTGGCTATTGTAAATAGTGGCTTTTGGATGTAGAGTTCTATAGATGTCTATTAGGTCCATCTGCTCTAGTGCGTTGTTCAGTGCCGCTGTGTCCTTACTTATTTTCTGTCCGGTGGATCTATCCTTTGGAGTGAGTGGCGTGTTGAAGTCTCCTAAAATGAATGTATTGCATTCTCTTTCCTCCTTTAGTTCTGTTAGTATTTGTTTCACATATGTTGGTGCTCCTGTGTTGGGTGCATATATATTTATAATAGTTATATCCTCTTGTTGGACTGAGCCCTTTATTATTATGTAATGTCCTTCTTTATCTTGTGTTACTTTCTTTGTTTTGAGGTTTATTTTGTCTGATACTACTGCAACACCTGCTTTTTCCTCCCTGTTGTTTGCATGAAACATCTTTTTCCATCCCTTGGCTTTTAGTCTATGTATGTCTTTGGGTTTGAGGTGAGTCTCTTGTAAGCTGCATAGAGATGGATCTTGCTTTTTTCATTCATTCTGTTACTCTGTGTCTTTTGATTGGTGCATTCAGTCCGTTTACATTTAGGGTGATTACTGAAAGATATGTACATATTGCCATTGTAGGCTTTAGATTTGTCATTACTAAAGGTTCAAGGTTATATTTTTTAGTATCTTACTAACTGAACTCTCTTATTGAGCTATTTTAAACACTGTCTGGTGATTCTTTATTTTTCTCCCTTATTCCTCCTCCTCCGCTCTTTATATGTTGGTTGTTTTATTCTGTGCTCTTTTGTGTTTCCTTTAACTGCTTTTGTGGGTAGTTGATTTTATTTTTTGACTTTAGTTAGTATTTGGTTGGTCTCCTTTCTTTGTTGTGATTTTATTTTCTCTGGTGACATCTGTTTAGCCTTAGGAGTGTTCCCATCTAGAGCAGTCCCTCTCAAATACCCTGTAGAGATGGTCTGTGGGAGGCAAATTACCTCAACTTTTGCTTGTCTGGGAATTGTTTAATCCCTCCTTCATATTTAAATGATAATCGTGTTGGTTACAGTATTCTTGGTTCAAGGCCCTTCTGTTTCATTGCATTAAATACATTATGCCATTCTCTTCTGCCCTGTAAGGTTTCTGTTGAGAAGTCTGTTGATAGCCTGATGGGTTTTCCTTTGTAGGTGACTTTTTTCCCCTCTGTAGCTGCCTTTAAAACTCTGTCCTTGTCCTTGATCTTTGTCATTTTAATTATTATATGTCTTGTTGTTGTCCTCCTTGGGTCCCTTCTGTTGGGGGTTTTGTGTTCTTCATTGGTCTGATTGATTATTTCCTTCCCCAGTTTGGGGAAGTTTTCAGCAATTATTTCTTCAAACACACTTTCTATCCCTTTTTCTCTCTCTTCTTCTTCTGGTACCCCTATAATGTGGATATTGTTCCCTTTGGATTGGTCACACAGTTCTCTTAATATTGTTTCATTCCTGGAGATCATTTTGTCTCTCTCTGTGTCAGCTTCTATGCGTTACTGTTCTCTGGTTTCTATTCCATCAATGGCCTCTTGCATCTTATCCATTCTGCTTATAAATCCTTCCAGAGATTGTTTCATTTCTGTAATCTCCTTCCAGACATCATCCCTTAGCTCTTGCATATTTCTCTGCAGCTCCATCAGCATGGTTATGAGCTTTATTTTTAATTCTTTTTCAGGGAGATTGGTTAGGTCTATCTCCTTCTCAGGGTTTGCCTCTGTGATCTTGGTCTGTATCAAATTCTTCTGCCTTTTCATGGTGATAGAGGTATTTGTTGGGAGCTAGTGGTGTGTTGGGTAAGAGAAAGTCCCTTCTTGCTGGTTTGTGGCCTTCCTCTCCTCGGAGAACAGCGACCCCTAGCAGCTTGTGCTGGCTAGCTTTGGCAGACAGGGTTTCTAATTCTTGCCTGGCTGTTGTGGAGCTCCGCGGTTGCTGTGGGCATGGCCAGCCTCAGGCTGCTTCTCTAATATGGTGGAGCCGCATCATAGGGGGAATGGGCAGGGGGCTGTTTATTGCCTTGAAGGGCCTCCAAGCTGTGCTGCCTCCTAGGGGGTTAGGGCACCCGGAGTTCCCTGGGATTCCCAGCTGCTGGGGTAAGTGTCCCAGGATGCTTCCATCCAGTTGTGGTATCCCTGTCCCTTTAAGACTTTTAAAAAGAACTTGCTTTTCTTTGTCCTGGGTGAGCTGGCTGCAGGGACCCGCTCACAGGTCTTACTCTCCTGTTTCCCTAGTTTCCAGCACCCCATGCATGCACTGTGTGTCTGTGATCTGGTGCAGATGCCTAGGGCTGGGTGTTTAGCAATCCTGGGCTCCCTCCCTTCACGTTCTGACTCCTGTCCTCCTGCTGGGAGCTGGGGTGAGGGGCACTCGGGTCCCAGCAGGCTGCAGCTTGTATCTTACCCCCTTCATGAGGTGCTGGGTTCTCGCAGGTGTAGATGTAGCCTGGCTGTTTTCCTGTGTCTTCTGGTGTCTCTTTTAGGAACAGTTGTATTTGTTGTATTTTCAAAAATATGTATGGTTTTGGGAGGAGATTGCTGCTGTTCTACTCACACCACCATCTTGGTTCTCCCTCCTGGTTGCCTCTGTTTTAACATCCCTTGTTATAATTGCAGGACTTTTAACTGCTGTAGGATGCTGTATCATCCCTTGTGTGAGAGGCTTGATGCAAAGGTTACAAAGGCAGCCATACACAAACAAATACCTATGACCTACACCAAAAATAATCTTAATATTATTAGAAGAAAAATTGAACTACAAGGAAGAGAGTAAAATGCTATTAGAGAAATTTGAGAAAGGACCAAGTGTAAATTAAAATACATTCCTGGGAATAAAATCAGAAATTCTTAAATAAAAAGGGGGGAACTGTTAGGAAAGAGTATAAAACATAAATGTGATTTATTCCCACTAGGATGTTTAAACATTTTAACAGTAAGGTATTTATAAAGGGCCACGTAGTTGAAGCTGCTCGGGCTGAGAGTGGGGGTGGGGGAATTGATAAGTGCCTGGCAATACCTGTTTGAGTTTTTTTAAAACCTACCAATAAGATTAAGACAAATGTAAAGGAAAGATATAACTGGCTTAGGCGATGTCCGGGGAAGAATGTGAACCCTGTAGTACTCAGCCAATGAGGAACCAGGGGAGGGACTTACGCACTAGGAAATAAATTATTGGCGCCAAACTCCCCAGGTGTGTCTGCCCACCAGACACCCAATCTTGCAAGACCGTCATTAAAGCCTAGCTCTGTTGTTCTCTTGATCTCCGTGTCCACTTATTGAATATGGACCAGTGAGTGTGTTTCTCACAAGGGCACCCAGCTAGGTATGGCCCACCTTCTCTGCTTGCCCACCCTGTGGGTATGGGCTGCGCATGCTGGCACCCCCATCCCTGACCCCGAGCGTGCTCCTGCCCACCCCCCTGAATAACCCTGCCAGGGAATGCTTCCTGCAGGGAGCACCAAGCCCAGGGCAGGATGACCATGACCCCTAGGGGCAGGAGGCAATGGGGTGGAGCTGTGCTGGAAAGCCTTGGAGATCTAGGGGGGCCAGGTTGAAGAGGAGAGCTGGGTCTCAAGGCTGGGATTAGGGTGAGGCCTTTGGCACAGAATTTAAGGGGTACCCAAAAACTTAGTAATCAAGATATACATTTTAACACAACATATCAAAAATGATAATTAATATGAAAAATCCATGGTAAACAAAACACCACAAGTTTAAACAAAGAAAGGATATGAGTCTATACTTTTACAGCCCTATCTCACTTGCTTCATCCTAATCATGGCCCTGGTTCCAAATAAAACTTATTTACAAAAACAGGTGGCTGGCACAGGCTCTCTGCTGACTTAAAAATATGCATTCAAATATTATTTATCTTGATTGCCAATACCTTCATGCCCACTTAAATTTCACAGTAGAAGCTAGTGACTCACTCATCCTAATACTGCCTCTGCCAAGTCCCCTCAGCTTTGGGAGGCACATATCTGCCCAGGCACCTGAAAGTGGATACATCTGGAAAAGACCTTTATTATGGTCTGAGTTCTGCTACCAGTTGCCTGAGTGACCTTGGGCCACTCACGGCTGCCCATTGGCCTCAGTTAACCCTTGTAAAATTTGGAACAGTCCAACTGCATGATTGAGGAGAGTCCTGGTAGTTCTGAAAAGCAGTAATTCTTACAGAGTTAAACAAAAGTGAAGACTCAGAAGTTTCAGTAGAAACTCATGTACCTTTATATGAGTACCAAATGGTCCTAGAAGCACTGTTCTTAGAGCCAAGAACTGAAAACAATCTGTTCATCAACAGTTAACAGATACCTATGTAAATTAATGGTATTTAAAACATGGGAATACTATACAACAACAAAAATGAACAGCTACAACTATGTGCAACTACAGGGATAAGCCTTGGAAATACATAGGATAAAAGAAAGGACAGAATACATACAGTCCAATTCCATTTCACTAAGATTCAAAATTAGGTAAAATCACATATTTAGAAATCCGTATATGAATGAGAAACTGAAGACAAACAAGAAATTATCACAAATATCAGCATAGTGCTTATAGCCTTAGAAGAGAGGAAAAGGTTGTGAGGAGGGTGCTCTGGGGTACAACACTTCTTGCTCAGGTAGTGACTAAAAGGATATTGCCTTTCAATTATTAAAATGTACACATAAGATTTTATGCACTCTTCTGTATGCAGAACATTTTTTAAATGGTGGAAAAGATAGGAAAGTATCTATAACAGTGTCTGACATATGGTAAGTGCTTAATACTTGCAAAATGAATGAAATAATCTAGTGCTGTAGCAGACCCTTGCTCATGCAGTAAGTTGGCAGAATCAGGATAGCCCTGGTTGTTGTTTAGAAGTCTGGATCAGAAGCTTGGTGAAAATGAAAACCTCACAGCAGTGAGACTTTACTACACTAAGTATAAAGAGAAAGGGTTCTCCAGTCCTTGACAGAGATATGTGAAGGTTGGTGTCCAGATGAGGTCCTACCAAGTCTTGGGAATCCTCAAAGTGGGGAAGTAGGGAATTATTAAATCTCTTACCCCCAACCACATGATCTTGAAATTCTGGCTCAACTACTTTACATGGTCTTGGTGCAATTCTTTACTCCACCATCAGTGAGTGCCTTTTTCACGTTTTCCATACATTATATTATAATGACTCTCCCTGCCAAGTCCTCTGGGGTTGATGACCTTTTAGTGAACATGGATAATTAGTTGAAGGCCAGAAAAGGACTGAACATAATGGGCCAATTAGGATCTACAGTCCTGTTCAGAAATATCTCCTGACTGCCTCTCACTTGCACCAAGTCCTGGGGATGCTAAAGAATCAGGCCCTTCCTTGGAGAAGATTACACTTTAGTTAGCTTTTTCAAAACGCAAATCCTCTTGAAAGCTTACCCAGTAAATTAATAAGGTAACAGTCTGTTATCAGCTATTTGCTTTTATTGGAAGGTTCATATTTTTAAGAAGTTTCTGTCATCAGATAATAATGACAATGCAGTAACTAAGGGGTATCAGCTACATTGTCTTCTCTTTGAGAAAGTGCAGAACCAGCAAGCCTGGAGGGAGATGTTGGAAGGTGGGAGGGTGTGTGTAGACCTTGTGGGGGTGGGTGGGTAATTCAAGACACTCATCCTATATCCTTGACGCCCCTATTGCACTGTGCATGCCCCTCTAAGAGAGTCGGTGTCCACTCAAGGTCCCAAAGCAGCCTTGTCATTGTGTGGAAGGCAAAAGTGGTGTTAATTTTTGGGCCAACAAAGATATGAAAGTATGGGTAAGATTATTCTTGGACAGATTCAAGAAAACTCCTTCAGTAAATTGATTCTGGGAGTTGTTTACCTGTCAGGAGAACTTGTTGAGCTGATATAGGGAAAGTGTTTTGGATGTCAGCTTCAAAAAGGCCTGTAAGTGAGAAATGCCTTAATCGGGCTGAGTGGGTCAGCCTGGGTTGTTGGTCCCCTGCTCTAAACCCCTCATCCTTACTGACCTCAGTGCACATCACCTGATTTCTAACTGCCAACACATGTTTGCTTTGACTGAGGATTCTCTCTCGACTCCAGAGTCAGTTTTGCCTGCTGTTGGCAGGTTAGAGTGTGTGGTGAGAAAACAGCTATTTTAAGTTATCACTGTGGCATTTTACTGTGTGACAACCCTGTATGCTAATGTGTAGAATCTAGACACTTAGATGAAGAGTGAGCTTGGTATTCCCATTCCAAGTTCCAACTTTGGTTTTCCTGGGTACTTCTTAAAATAACCACTTAAGAGTCGAGCACTTGAAAAATTAGACCTCATCCCCAACCACCTTACATGTGATATATGCTACCCTACTCTGTATCTCCTGCTCATTCATGACCAGGGACAGAGAACTGCCCTTCCCCCAAGTCACTGTGCCATCTCCCTCCATTTATGGGACCTTTAAGTAACAAATTTTGTGACTTTACTTCCTTTGTGTGAATATACTGAAACTGTCTTCAATCAAAATGACCCTGGATGCTAAGGGAGCTACCTGCCAACGTGGGTGGCTTGTGCCTCCTCACTCATTATCTGCATATTCTTTAATTAATACAACAGCTACAGGCCCCCTAACACAAGAGCATACAATATAGTATGTAGATACTTGATATCCACAAGCAAAAGAATGAATTTGGGCTCCTACCTCAAAACCATATGCAAAGATTAACTCAAAATAGATCATAGGCATAAATGTAAAAATGAAAACTGTAAAACTCTTAGAATCTTCATGACCTTAGATTACACTGTGTTTTGGTCATTAATCTATTGATTATTTAGGAACATGTTGTTAAGCCTCCATGTGTTTGTGGACTTTTTTGTTTTCTTTGCATAATTTATTTCTAGTTTCATACCTTTGTGGTCTGAGAAGCTGGTTGGTACAAATTCAATTCTCAATCCTTCTGAATTTACTGAGCCTCTTTTTGTGGCCTAGTATATGATCTATTCTTGAGAAGAATGTGTATCCTGCTGCTTTTGGGTGGAGAGATCTGTACATGTCTGTTAGGTCCATCTGTTGTATTATGTTGTTCAATGCCTCTGTCTCCTTACTTATTTTCTGTCTGGTTGATCTGTCCTTTGGAGTGAGTGGTGTGTTGAAGTCTTCTAAAACAAATGAATTACATTCTGTTTCCCCCTTTATTTCTGTTAGTACTTGTTTCACATATGTAGGTGCTCCTGTGTTGGGTACATATACATTTATAATGGTTATATATTCTTATTGGACTGATCTGTTTATCATTATGTAATGTCCTTCTTTGTCTCTTGTTACTTTCTTTGTTTTGAAGTCTATTTTGTCTGATACAAGTACTGCAACTCCTGCTTTTTTCTCCCTATTATCTGCATGAAATATCTTTTTCCATCCCTTCACTTTTAGTCCATGTATGTCTTTGGGTTTGAAGTGAATCTCTTGTAGGCAGCATATAGATGGGTCTTGTTTTTTTTATCCATTCAGTGACTCTTATGTATTTTGATTGGTGCAGTACATTTACATTTACAGTGATTATTGATAGGTATGTTCTTATTGCCATTGCAGGCTTTAGATTCGTGGTTAGCAGAAGTTCAAGGGTAGCTTTTTAAATATCTAACAGTCTAACTTAACTCACTTAGTATGCTATTACAAACACAATCTAAAGGTTCTTTTTTCCCCTCCTTTTTCTTCCTCCTCCATTCTTTACATATTAGGTATAATATTCTGTACTCTTTGTGTATCCCTTGACTGACTTTGGAGGTAGTTGGTTTAATTTTACATTGCTGTCTGTGGGGGTCTCTTTTTGCTTATCTGGAAATTGTTTAATCTCTTCTTCAAATATAAATGATAATTTTACTGGGTGGAGTATTCTTGGTTGAGAACTTTCTGTTTCATTGCATTAAATATATCATCATATCACTCCCTTCTGGCCTATAAGGTTTCTGTTGAGAAGTCTGATGAAAGCCTAATAGCCTTTCTTCTGTATGTGATCTTTTTTCTCTCTCTGGCTGCTTTTAAATGTCTGTCCTTATCCTTGATCTTTGCCATTTTAATTATTATATGTCTTGGTGTTGTCTTCCTTGGGTCCCTTGTGTTGGGAGATCTGTGCACCTCCATGGCCTGGATAGACTGTCTCCTTCCCCAGATTGGGGAAGTTTTCAGCAATTACCTTCTCAAAGACACTTTCTATCCCTTTTCATCTCTTCTTCTGGTACCCCTGTCATACAAATATTGTTCTATTTGGATTGGTCACACATTTATCTTAATATTCTTTCATTCCTAGAGGTCCCTTTTTCTCTCAGCTTCTTTGTATTCCTGTTCTCTAATTCCTATTTCATTAACCCTCTCCTCTATTTCATCTAACCTATTTTTAAAACCCTCCATTGCATGTTTCAGTTTGGATGCTGTATTTTTCAAAGTTTCTTTCTCTTTCTTGAATTCCTCCCTGAGGTCTTGAATATTTTTCTATAGCTCTGTGAGCATGTTTATGATTTTTATTTTGAAATCTTTTTCTGGAAGTTTGGGGGGTTCAGTTTCACTTGGCACTCTTTCTGGTGTTTGTGGGATTTTGGTTTGTACAAGGTTCTTTTTTCATTTCGTATTTGTAATAACTTGGTGTAGGTGGCACTCTCTACTGTGCAGAAGCTCTACTCTCTGGAGCCCCTGGAGCAATCATAGGGGTCGCAGACAGGCAGCACTGGTGCTTACTAGGAGGAAAGAGCTCTTTCCTGCTTCCCAGCTGTGGTGCCTGCCTCCACTGCCAGGGCCAGTGGGCCAAGTGTGCAGGGAGAAGTCTCTGTGCTATGCCCTTGTAGCTGCCATAGGCGGAGCCACCCTCTGGCTGGCCTGGCACAATGGTGGGAGCAGCAGTTTTGCAAGCCAGTGCCAGCTGGGAGGAAGGAGTGGCAGGCTGCGTATTGCAGTGGGGGAGCTCAGGGCTGTATTGCCAGCCAGGGGGATGGAGCACCTGAAGCTCCTGAAAGTTCCCAACCTGCTGGGCTGAGTATGCTGGGACAATTTTATCCACCTGTCCTTTCTCCTGAGCAGCAAGCTCTGGCAATCCTTGCCCCTTTAGCAGCCTTCTCACTGTTGGGAGGTCTCTCAGAGTGCCCACCTTTCTTTTGCCCCAGAGCGGCCTGTTGTGGGTACCTGTTTTCCACAAGCAGCTGGAATCTCTGTCTTTCTGAATATTCCACCTGTCTTAGCTTTCCAACCCCAGTAATCTCCAGAGCACCATGTAATGTAGGTTCATGCTCCCAGGGCATATCTCCAGGGCTGGGTGTTCAGCAGTCCTAGGCCTCTACCTCCTCTCCATTCCATTTCTCTTCCTCTTGCTGGTGAGCTGCAGTGGGGGAAGGGCTTGGGTCCTGTCAGATCACAGCTTTGGTACTTTACCCTTTTCTTGTGAGGTCTGCTCTTTTTCCAAACATAGGCAGTCTGTCTCAGACTTCTTTCCTCTTGCTCTTTCTGGATTAGTTGTATTTGCTATATTTTCATACTATATGTGGTTCAGGAGGAAGTTCTGTCTCACCTCTCCCACTGCCATCTTTAAGTCAATCTCCTCTTCTTTCTTTTATAAGGATAATTAGCATTGGATTTAAGGCCCATTGGGTAATCCAGAATAATTTAATCTCAAGATTCTTAATTTAAATACATCTGCAAAGACCTTTTGTCCAAATAATGAATCATATCCACTACTGGAGGCAAATTGACTTTGCTCAAATTCCAGCTGTAATATTTTCTAGCTGGGTGACCCTGAGCAAGTCATTCTCCTTCTCTGAGACTTAGTTTCTTAAAAGACTGACAACTGTACCTATTCTGTGGGGATGTTGTAAGAAATGCCTCACATATAAGAAAGAGCTCAACAAAGGTGGCTACTTGGAGGCAGCTGGGACAGTTCCCTGTTCTGAAGTTCTCTGGAGTACTGGCATTCTGTCCCACTCCTTTGTCCTTCATTATCCATTGCCCTGCCCATTGTTTCATGCCAGTCTTATCTTTCCAATTAGTTTTCACTTCTGGTGGACAGGGCCAGTCTATATTTCATATTTTGCTTCTTTATGTTACCTAGAATTACAATAGTGATAATACCATCACTGAGACCCTGTATGTGCCAGGTACTTAGCATTATCTCATTCACAGTAGGCATTTTCTTACCCATTGCACAGTTGAGTTCACTGAAGCTTAAATAAATTGCCATACTCTGTGAATGACACTGTTAGGGCAGGAAACCAAAGCTACTTTAGGTATTTTAAGTTCTGAACTAGTTGATTACAAAACTGTTGGCTAGGCTATAAGGATGGCTCCATTAACTCTACCAAGTTGATTCACTACAGGAACCTCTGCTACAATCATGAAAGTGAGGAACAAGAGGCTGTCCTTGGAACTACTAAGTTGAAAAACCACTAGTCAAGGCCATTTGTATAGATGTACAGGTGTACACTGCACAGAGATTCTTGATTGAAGGGTAAATTGGGATTGAGTTTGGTATACAGAGTATACATAAAGCCAAGCCATGTACTTTGATGTGTCTCCTCCAGAAGAAAGGTGCTGCCTTTTCATTGCACAGCTGTATTTTTGACTCCCTAAATGATTCACACTCAGGGCTGTGTCTCCCAAGAGGGGTCACCTTCTTCTTCATACAATGTCATATAAGTTAGAGGAGTCTTGGATCATAGCTGCAAAGCAGGGATTAGGAAGCTGCTTCATTGCCTCTAGACACACACAAGGCTGGAGATTAGACACTGCAACAACAGCTTCAAAAAAACCCCCTTGATTCCTGTACCATACTGGTCATCAGGAAACAACTAATAGCAGTAAGAAAAGGACCCCTGTTTCATTTCTACCTTCTAAATCTCATTCAAGGACATCTAGATGGAAGAACCTAATATGCAAAGGAATCTAGGAAATATAGTGTTTAGTTTTCCAACATTTGCAGTCCAGAGAGACTCATTAGAAGATGAGAATAGGTTATGGGTGTCAAATGACATCCAAAACATGCAAAAGCCAAGTTTTAATACAGGTTGAACCCATGCTTACGAGCACACACCCTACATATAATAGAATTGTAAACTCATCGAATATCTCTGGAAGGGACCTTGAAGACCATCTCATCCTATCTGGCTCATGTTACAGATGAAGAAACTGAGGCTCAGAGAGGGTTGGAGGTAAAGAGTGGCATAAATACTTTGTGGTGGACTGGAAGAAAATTATGCAGGAAACTTCTTGTTTAAAGAGTTTCTGATTTTGCAAAGATGGAGTGTGTTGAACCTAACATAGGTCCAAAAGGGTGCTGGCTGTTAAGAGATGCAAGCATTTTGACTGGGGAGGAGATGAGATAGTGGCAAATTAACCAATTTAGGTTTCAGGATTTTTTGTTATTTTTTATTTTTATTTATTTTTAAAAAATTTTGGGGGGCCTTACTCAGGGCCTGAGCTACAGCCAGGTCAAGTGCTCGCTTTATTCAGATCAGAATTGCTGAAGTAGGGCTTAGCCTCAGCCTTTGAAGTCAACTGGGAGCCAGGCAGGAATCTAGAAAAATAATGCTTAGATCCAGACAAGAAAGACCACACCAAATGAGCTTAAAGCAAAGACTGGCCAGGGGAGAGAAGAGAAGAGGAATGTTGTTGTTTTTTAAGTTTTGAGGGGAAAATGTTGAAGTAATAGAAAAATAAATGTAGGAAAATATATGAAGTGATATTCGTACTTAAAAAAAATCCTCTTCAATGTGCTGACAAAGCTCAAAATATCTGGGTTGCAAATGTTTCAATATCTTCTTGTATGTGAGACTCTAATGATTTGTGCCCAAGGGTGTAAAAAACACAAGCATCTGCTATCCAGAGCAACTGTGCCCTCAGGTGTGAGAATGAAGCCTCTGGAAGCAGTTATCTGGGCTCTGCCCTTGTCTCTTTCTGACTTCTTCCACACCCCAAACTCCTCATGCTTCCCAAAGCTTTCCTCAAAACTCATTTGGAATTTTTAGCCCAGGAGAACGTTACCACCACCCTAGGATGCCCCACCCTGAAAACTAAGGTGGGAACTAGAAAACGTTACATGTGACAGAGACAGTTCACAAGGCATGTGCATGTCAATATCAGTTCAATGGGAGTGTGGGAGGCAATCTCCAACTTGGTGCCAGTGATGCCCACCTCCTAGGAGTCACGCCTTTGTGTATAATTCCCTCCCATTAAGTGTGAACTGGATTTAGTGACTCCCTCTTAGCTAACAGAGTGTGGTAGAAATGACAGGATGGTCACTTACAAGATTAGGTTATAGAAAGACTGTGGCTTCCACTTGGGAGTCCTCTTTCACTCTCTTGGTTGCTTGGTCTATGGAAGCCAGCTGCCATGTTGTAAACTGCTCTAAGAATTGACTCACATGTCAAAGAGCTGATGTCTCCAGGAAAAGCGAGGGAGGACCTGGGGCCTGCCACTAGTTATGAGAATGACCTTAGGGGTGGAACATCCTGCAGTTGAGCCTTGATATTACTGGCCTAACCTACACCTGGATTGCAGCCAAAGGCACCCAATAAGCAAAGCCCAAATTCCTGACCCATAGAAACTGTGAGACAATAAATGTTTGTTGTTTTAAGCCTCTTAGGGGAAATGAGGGAGGGACCATTTTCTTGCTGCTGTTGGCTGCTTTCTGGTGACCAGTAAGATAGAGAAGACATGGAGTTTCCTATGGCAATGTTGCAGTGATAGATAACTAATAAAGGAAGAAAATAATCTATTAATTCCTTATATGCCATTGAACCATGATTCTATTTCCATGTTGAGGTCTCAGCTGAAGTTGACAAAGGGGCTGGTTCTCTGGAATTGGGTTAGACTGATATTTTCAAAGCAATGTGGACCACTTACCTAAGGCCAGCCATCCCCATACACCTCCTAGTCTTTATGCTGATAACTGCCTCAGTTCCTAGTCCCCTACATTTGTCTTTCTGAGGTGAACAAGACCCTTAACTCTGGCACTTTGTTCTGCCCAATATGCAGAACAGTGAATACAGAAGAGTGAGTGTCAAGTTTCCAAAGTCCATCCCTTGGCTTGCATCTGGGTGAATCCACTCTAGACACTTGTAACTATTACACTGGCTCTGGGCCTCCCATTTCCAAGTTTGCCCGTGTAGCCCAAGATGAGAAGGATGGAATGAGGGACACAGAACAATCCCATCTTCACACAATGCAGCAAAAACTTGGGCTTCTTGCAGCCCTTGGGGAGCTAAGTTTTGTCTGAAGAAAGGTTTTCCCCTCTCAGATCTAAACCTCCAACTCATTTGGCTTACTGACTTCCCTGTCTTCTTAAATGGAAAAAAAGAAAAAGAAAAACAAAATAGAAAAGAAAAAGCCCTAGATGAAAAACACTTCCTCTGGGAAGTCTGCCATGTCTTCTGGAGCGATCCCTCCTCTGCATTCTCAGAGGCTAGAATAAAGTGGACTGTGAGCTCCTTGAGGGTAGGGATCATAATTTATTCCTTAGACTGAAAAGCAAGGAGAGCTGAGACCACATCTGTCATGTTTATGCTATATTCCCAGAACCTAGAACTTAACAAGCATTCAATGAATGATTATGAATGAATGAAGTTACTTAATACAATGCAAACTTCTGTGATGATTCAGGGACACCAATACAGACATCAGTTTTCTTACCAACCTTTAAAACAGTGGCAATATTTTTTGGTGTAAACCTAAGCATCCTTAAACTAAACATTCCAGTACTACCATACTCTTTGCGTATTTAGATTTATTTTTCTAAAATTCTTTTTGAAACAGAAAACTTATAGAAAAGTTGCAAAACCAGCAAAAGGAACATCTCCCCCCTGAACAATTTGCGAATAAAATGCCGCCTTGATGCATTATCACTTCTGAACACTTCAATATTTCCTTTTTCAAGGCCATTCTCCTGTATACAACAATCAAAATCAGTAAATTGCCATTGAAACCTCAGACATTACTCAATGAATCCCAGATGTCCTTTATAGCAAAACAATATCCATTTCAGAAACACACCTTGCATTCAATTTTCATGTCTCTTTTTAGTCTCCATTATTCCAGAACATTAGTTTTAAAACTTTTATTACTAGGCTGACACTGCTCCAAGGCCCTTCAGAACTAGAAGATATATAGACATGCACATTTTTTGTGAAAATTAATAAAGGGAACCTCACTAAAACGGAGTTGAGAGGCCTGCGGGGGGCTTTCACACCCTACCACTTGTAGTCAATTGCAGACCCAACCAGAAAAGACTTGCAAGATGGATACTGCTTCAGCTACTACTGTATTAACCCTGTAGGAAGAGGAAAGATTTTTCTCCTCCCTGACAACAGCCCAGCCAATGAGAGACTGTCACACCTCAGCCAGTGAAAAGCCTCTCTACTTCAAACTTCCAGTTTACTCCAATGGACTTTTTGCTTAAAACAGCCCCTTCCAAATCACCCCTTTCTTCTATAAAAGAATGGTCCTCTGCTCTGCTTTGTTCTCTAGACTTGACTCTGGTTTTGTTGTGGCTTTCTTATTCTGAATTGCAATTCTCTGCTGTTCCTGAATAAATCTATTTTTGCTGATACAATAAAATGGATAATTTTATTTTTAAGGTTAACTGTGTACATACACACACATCTATATTTACATTTATATTTATTTCTATATCAATCTACACATTTGTTATTATCATAAATCCACTCTAACAGCTCCAGTTCCAACCAAGCACCATAAGGGATGCCTGAACTTGCTCCCTTTCCTGATCATAACAACTATTTATTGAATATATACTATGTATGTGCTGGGCTCAGGCCTCCAACTTAGGCACTGGCTTGTGCTCTTTGAAGTAGCATTGATGGAGAACATAGCAAGAACCCTTTCCTTCATCACTGACTCTATGCCCACGGGTATTTGTTGCTCCCAGCTTGAGAAGACAAATGGTATTCAGTAGATGTCACCTTGGTGAAGCCTCACAGACTTGCTCCGGGTGAGTCCCCTTCTCCACTGCCACCATCTGCACTGTGTTATTTGTTCTGAGTCCATCTTCTTTACAACAGCAAGCTACCCCAGTACCAGGGCTGTCTCCATTTCTGTAACCTCAGGGAGGGGCTAGTACATGAGCTTACATGATACTTGTTGACTGACTCCACCAGCAAAAGGGCTCTTGACTTGAGGCAGGAAGAGAGGAACCGAGGTTTACATTCATTCCCTTGATCCTATGGAACCCTCCTCACAACCTTGTGAGGTAGCCATCATCCATTCTACAGATGAAGAAACTGAAGCTCAAAAGAGGTGGACCAGTCGAAGGTTATGCAGCTGGGAAGAGACAAGACTGGACACTCTGTGCTAGAAGCTGAGAGAATGGTTCCTTCATATTCCTATTCTAGTGGGTACAGTTCTAGATGCAGCACGCCTAATATAAGAAGGCAAAATTTGGGTAAAGGGTGCTAGATGCATGGAACTAATAGTAAGTAGAAGGACAGTCTTACAAGTGTGGTCATGAGGCCTCCCCCAACCTCATAAGGGCTACAGTCTGTGCCTCTCCTAGGCACACAGGCAGCTATGGGAAGGAAAGAAAAGGGCCTCACAGCTTGGACTCTGTTCTGGACACAGATTATATACCGCTTTAGGAAGCCTCCCTCTGGCTCCTATATTCTCTAAACTTTATCAATAGAAATACATTTGTTTGGGCAGCCCTCCCCTACGCACAGGCAAAGGGGCCATGATCAGTCCCCAGTGACTAGGCACAAGTGAATCTTCATTTTTTCCTCTGTTGAGAAAAAGAGTCCAGGGAACCTGTAAGGGAAGAGGCTAAAGAAGGGGGACAGATAACAGACTGTGGGCATTTTGCCCCCACCTGGAAATGCCACAAAGCACCCCCTGGACTCAACAGACAGGTCTCCTAATCCTTTGCTTTGGCCTGGGGCCCCACCAGCCCTACCTTCATCGTAGTTTTCTTTCTAAGGGGTCACATCCCAGGGCTCACATAGTGGTCTCAAGTTCAAATTCTCTGGTTCTTCTGCCAGAACACAGCCTTCCTTATCCCATTGGGGATTATGGCACACTGCCCCCCAGCCCTGCATTTCTCACAGGGACGTGACCTGGCATCTGATCCCCTGGGGTTCCCCTGGCATGAGGTAGTTGTTCTTGGTGTGATTAACCCCATCCACCACTCTGTAGGCCTGTAAGGGATCCGGTCAGCAACTGCCAAAAGTGTCCTAATTCTGGAAGCAGCTGGGCCAGTGCTGGATAGCTCCTGCCATCCAAAAATTCCCCTTCCAGCAGGCATTCTGTCTCTGGAGCCTCACAGAACAGGCCTAAGCCCTCTTTGGAGGGTTTTTTTGAAGGCAGTGATCCCCACTCCACTGCTCTGACTCTTCCAGCCTGGAGTTCCCTGTTTCAGCCCATGAATCAACAGCCCTAGAGGAGGAGAGAGGAGGTTTGCTTAGAGATGCTGGTTCCTTCAGATGCAGTCCTTGAGGAATGCAAAATCAGAGCTGAATTTGGACTGAAACTGAAGCCAGGAATATTGTCCCGGGCTACCATCCTGGTGTCTACTGGTGCTGGCCTAGGTTGAAGCTGTGGTCAAAGGTCTTGCCACACTTTAGGCAGACATAGGGCTTCTCACCACTGCAGGCCACCTGGTGGCTAAGCAGTTGGGAGCTTTTGCTAAAGCGTTGTCACATTTGCTGCAAGTGTAAGGCTTCTAGTTTATTTGAGTGTGTCACAGCAGATTTGAAGTCTAAAAACCTTTTTGCAGTTGGGGCATGTATGGGGCTTCTTGCCTCTGTGTGACAGTTAATGTTTAAAAAGAAGAGCCTGGAGCTGTGGCAGAAGGTTTTGCCACAATCTGGATGGGCAAGGGCCATGCACCTGAGCACATGTGCTGGTGCTCAGTGAACTGGGTTTGCTCATTAAAGCCATAGCCACACTCAGGATACTTGAAGAGATGCTCCCCTTTATGGGTACACTGGTGCCATGGGCAATCCAAGCTGTTGGTGAAATTCTTGGCACACAGCAATTGTGGGGCTTCTCTCCAGTGTTGCTTGAGCAGACTTAGCCCTGTACAAGTGCTGGTGTTCTAACAGGTTGGAGCTAAGGCTAAAGCTCTTGCCACAATCCCTACAGCTGTAGGGCTTCTCTTCTCACTTGTGCACTGGTACTGGATCAGGTTGGAGCTAATTCTGAAGGTCTTACCACACTTGGTAGGGTGTTGGGCTTTCTCACCCATATGCACCCATTGGTGTTTAACCAGGCCTGAGCTGCAGCCAAATACCTTCCTACACTCCAGGCACTATGGGGCTGGAGGCTTGAGTGGGAGCGATGGTGCTGGATGAGGTGGTTGGTGATGAGGCCAAAACAATGGCCACACCAGGGCAGCGGTATGGTTTCTCACCAGTGTTTATTTACCCGATGGTGCTTAATCAGATCTGAGCCACGTTGGAAGATTTTGCCACACTCTGGACGGCACCAGGGCCTGTTACCCACGTGGCTGCTTTGATGGTGAAGGAGATCAGGGAAGTAAGCTGCAATCAGTCCACACTCCTGGGTTTTGGGAATTGCAGGGCAGTTAGTCCTGGCAGGGCTTCTTCCTCTCCAGGGCCGGAACCTGACCTATATAGGTATTGCAGGCCCAGCAGCATTTCCCAGGAAGCCGGCCGTCCCGGCCACACCAGGAAAGGCCGCTCAGGTGGAAGATTCCGAAATCGAGGGCGGACCTCGGCTTCCTGGGATCCTGACGCCCGGTTCTCACGCCGCTCCACCCCTTACGAGTTCTCGCCACTTCTGGAGCCGCCAACTCCACCAGCGTGAAGGGTGCTCCGTTTCCTAGAGAGCAGCTACTCAGTTCACAAGCACAGCCAGAACGAGAGACACTGGGGACCCAAGGGTCCAGCACCGTAAACGGAAATGTCCACCAGCCCCGTGCTGCTCTAAGAAGTGGTAGTGAAAAGTCTCGGTAGGTTTAAACTTCTTTCACCTAGTCTAGCAATTGCTCCCCATCTGCAACGGCTGTCGGAAACTTTGGCCTGGCTGCGGCTCTGCGTCCTTCAGCGCAAACATCGGTGCCTTGGCTATTGCCGGGGGACAGCGAAGAGAGCCTGAAGGAAAAGTCGGTGGCTGCGGAGGACACGGGGGTGGAGTAGCCAAGGCACCTGGAGCAACACATGGTCGAATGTCTGGATTCTCCGAGTACCCCTGAGAGCTTCCCCTCCATCCTTTGCTAGGCGTGTTGAAACTTGGCATGGACTACATATTCCAGCATGCACCGCACGCGCCTCTTGGGCTCTTACGACGATTAGATAACCACTACTCTCGAGTGCCTTCTGCGGCTGTGCAAGAGTCACATTCCCGGGATCAAGAACTACAAATTCCGACTTGCAGAATAATTGCGGGGACGCTATTTAAGAAGCGTCAGTGAGGAGTTGACCAGTCACACCCCTCTCTTCCAGTTCCGCTCCCTCGGATGAAGGGCGAAGAGGGGGGCGGAGCCTAAGGCCTGAGCCAAGATGGCGGCTGGGAAGCCAACCCGCACGGACTCTCTCTCGTTCTGCCTCGTGCAGCTCACGGCGGCGGCCGGGGAGGGTCTAGGTGGGGGGAAGGTCACAGCTACCAACGAGACACCCTTGGGCCGTGCGCTTTTAGCCCTCCGCACGCGCCACGTCAAGGCATCAGGGGGAATCGAGCGCTTCCGGGCACGCGGCGGGCTCCGCCCCCTCCTTGCACTGCTACGGCGAGCGGCGGCAGCGGGCCCCGCCCCATCCCAGGCTGGCCCCGGCTCCGCCCCCTCGTCGGTCGAGTCAGCGGCTGCTGCTGGCTCCACCCTTTCGTCGGGCCCCGCCCCCACCAATTCGGCGGCGGCGCTCTCGCCGCCAGCGCGCCTGCGCAAGACCCTGGACTTGGCGCTCAGCATCCTTGCCAATTGTTGTACGGAAGGGGCGTGCCGGGCTGAAGTGCGCAGACTCGGAGGTATCCTCTCTTTGGGTAAGTGCTCCGCCCTCATTACTCCGAAGGATTCTATGCACACCTCTGTCTCAGTCTGTGTTGGGGTGGAGTTTCGAGTTTGTGCTGTAGCCTGAAGAATGCGTTTCTGGACGGCGCAGCGACCCCAAGCTTAAGCTGTCACGTTGCGTGACGTAACGGCTCTGTTTATAGATTATACCGGAGCCCGCCGACATGAGATAATTACAGCCATTACCTGGATATTGGAGGTGGGCACCTTCCTCGCATCTGGGCTGGTGAAGGCCAAAGGGTTATTTGGCGACTTTCAGATGATTCTTACTCTCCATTTACGAGGTTTATAGGATTCAGTGTCTACAAAGAGTCCGGCCCTGAGTTGGAGTTCAGAAAGTGTGTTAGAAAGTAGACTCTGCAGTCATCTAGACCCCTCCGAGGCTAGGATTCTTGTAAAATGTGCTAGTAATAGCTGCCTCGCAAAATTAAAATAGGGAAAAGGCGAAATCACAGAACGCAGATACTCTAAGGATGGACTGGGTAACTTATTTTAAAAACTAGCAAGTCACAAATCTAACAAAAGATAAACTTTTCTGTTTACCAGCTAAATTGGCTCCTCCTAGTGTCAACGTGTGGTGAACATAGTTTACACATCATTGCCTGCCAGCTATGAGATTATTCCAGTTTTGACGAATGTCAATTTTAATTTGAATGCATCTGCCCCATAATGTGTTATGGACAAGAGGCCTGGCACATTAATAAATCCTCATTTAAGTTACAGATTTTGTTATTAGTGTTTAACCCCCATTATTCAGTCACTATTCTGCTTTTTAAATATCTTCTGAATTCAACCACTTCTGCCCTTCCTTCTGTCATGTGCCCAGAGACTAGTACCCATGTACTGGGCTATGCCAATAACTTACTTGGTTTAAACCATTGCCCTTTCTTGCCTGGACTATTGGAACAGCCTCCTTGCTGCTGCCCATGCCTTTCTCTTTTCCCCTGTAATTCATTCTCTTCATGGCTGCAGGACTATCATGTCACTCCTGTTCTTGAAATCTTGTGTGGCTTTCTTGAAATCTTGTGTGGTTCCCAGTGCCCTCACATTTAAGTCCTGATCCCTTGGCCTGGAATTTGAGTCCCTTTATAAATATGTGTGCAGTCACTGGGTCTTACCTCTGGGCCTTTGCAAAAGCTGCTTCCAAACCTGAAATAACCACCCTGTAGCACTCCCATGTACCATCCTCCCAGCTGATTCCTACCTATTTAACCTTCCAGTCCCAGCAAGTGTTAGCCTCTTCTGGAGGCCTTCCCTGATCTTCTCAGGTAACATTCTTGAGGTGACTAATGAGAGAGACAAGATAGGGTAGAACCCTCAAGAGGCCAAACTCTCTTGCAGTGACTATTCTTCAGTCCATAAAGACAGACAGCATCCAAAATCGAACAGCCCGTGCTCTGGGGAACTTAGCCATGGAACCTGAAAGCTGTGGGGACATCCATTCTGCTGGTGAGCAGGTTATGAGGGTGGAGTTAGGTAGGGTATAGGGTGGGAGGGGAGCTTCAATGTCTGTCATCACTCACCCTCTGTCCTCCCCTTCCATCTATAGGTGCTGTTCCCCTGCTTGTTGAGAGCCTCACGGCCTGCCAGGACTCACAGTGCCTGCAGAGTGTGGTTCGTGCCCTACGCAACCTGGCTGACTCACCCCAGCACCGCCTGGCCTTGGCACAGCAGGGAGCAGTGCGTCCCCTGGCTGAGCTTCTGGCCTCTGCCCCAGACCCTGCACTGACCTTGGCCCTTGTTCGTGCCCTTCTGGAGCTGAGTAGAGGCTGCTCCCGGGCCTGTGCTGAGCAGCTAAGTCTGGGTGGGGGACTAGGCCCACTCGTCAGCCTGGCATCGCACCCCAAAAGGGTGGTACGGGAGGCAACTATCCTGATCCTTGCCAACCTGTGTGCCCAGGGCTTGGTACGGCCTGCACTGGGCAATGCTGGTGGCGTGGAGGTGCTGCTGAGTGAGCTCCGGTGGCGCCGGGGCCCCAGTGGGTCTGGTCCAGCCTCCCAGCAGCCTTTGGTTCGGGCTGTGTGCCTGCTGTGCCGAGAGGCCATCAACCGGGCTCGATTGCGGGATGCAGGTGGTTTGGAGTTGCTGATGGGCCTGCTGCAGGACCCTCGTTCCAGTGCCTGGCACCCTCATGTTGTGGCTGCCCTCGTAGGCTTCCTCTATGATACTGGGGCCCTGGGCCGGCTACAGGCTCTAGGACTTGTACCTCTCTTGGCTGGGCAGCTGTGTGGTGAGGCTGGTGATGAGGAAGAAGAAGGAAGAGAAGCTGCTTCCTGGGATTTCCCAGAGGAGCGGACTCCTGAACGGACAGAGACTGGAAGCTTCCGAAGCCTGAGGTGAGTCCTCACCTGATGCTTGTAGGGTGAGGGCTTGTGTTTGCTCTGGTGCTCCTCACTGCCTCACCCCCTACTCTAAGTAGGACTTTAATCGACTGACTTGTGACTCCTTGTTCTCCTCAGACATTGCCACTTTCCAGTCACCATTAAATACACCTCCTCTCCTCTGGGTCTGCCTTTGACCTTGTCTCTTAGGAATATAGGGCCCTTAGGAACTTTGGGGCCCAGCACTTAGGAACTTTGGGGCCCAGACAGGTTCACTGGGTCTTTTTTTGTTGTTGTTGTCTGTTTCCCTTTATTAGAATATAAGTGCTAGTAGGATGGAAACTTTTGTATTATTGGTTGCTCCTCCCCAGCACCTATAATGGGGGTTGGCATATAATAGCCATTGATAACTACTAAATGAAATAGGTTTTTTCCCCAACCTGGTTTTCTTCCTTATCTCCCCTCCAGCCCACCTCCTTTCCCTGCCTTCAGTCTCTTCCTATTGCATGACCACTCTTTTGGCCCTATTTCCTTCCTTGGCTCTGGGTTCAGTCTCCTGTTTCTCCCCTCTGCAGGTCGTGGCTGATCTCTGAGGGCTATGCCGCAGGCCCAGGAGACATCTCTCCTGACTGGTCCCCTGAGCGCTGTCCTTCACTGCAGTCGGAGCTGTCAGAACCAGCGGAGCCAGCCAGCCCTGCACCCTGCCCAACCTCACAGCGGACACCCCGCACACTGCGCACTCCAGGCCGTAGCCCTTCCACTGAGGAGCCTTGGGGCCGTGAGGGGCCAGCACTCCTGCTGCTGTCACGCTTCTCCCAGGCTCCTGACCCGAGTGGGGCATTGGTGACCAGCCCAGCTCTGTGTGGTCTACTGGCCTATGTGACAGGTGCACCAGGTCCACCATGTCCACGTGCGCTGCGCATCCTGGCACGCCTCACCTGCAACCCTGCCTGCCTTGAGGCCTTTGTACGCAGCTATGGTGCTGCATTGTTGCGTGCCTGGCTCGTGCTTGGTGTTGCCCCGGATGACTGGCCTGCATTGCGTGCCAGGCCTGCTCAATGCAGCCAGCACCGGGAACTGGGTATGTCCCCACACTTCACCAACATGAGAGGCCGCATCCCCCTTTGATGCCTTCCATGGGCCTAGAACCTTGCCCTACTGCTCACCTGCTCTCTCACTGTCCTCCCCAACCCACTACCCAAGTAACCTCAGCCACCAGGTGGGAAGAGGGGAGGGATTTCCTTCTGTCCCATTGTCCAAGCTTTGGGGCCCTGATACCCCAGACTTCGCTCCAACAACTTAGAATGGTGCCTGTCTGCATTTCTTTCCCCTGTCTACTCTTGGATTGCATTGTCCTGACTGCTTCCCCACTAGGTACTCTGACTTGTGAACCCAGGCTCAAGTAGCATGTCCTCCCAGACCCCACTACCCTTTCCTGCCCTGTCTTCTATGCTGTGATTGCAAACTGTCTCAGTTCTTGAGGGCCCAGACTCATTCCTTGACCGTCTAACTGCCCTTGACTTATTGCCCTTGACCTCCAGTTCCTAGTGTCTGGACCCCATCCCAGTAGGGCCTACAATCATCCCCCTATTGTGTGCTCTGAGGTTTTACCTTCCTTCCTTTCAAGGACCCAGATGCCCATCCCACCCCAGTCGCTTCCAGCCTGATCTGCTCTGCCCACCCCTGCAGGTGAGATGCTGCTGCAGAACCTGACCGTGCAGGCTGAATCACCTTTTGGAGTTGGTGCCCTCACTCACTTGCTGCTCTCTGGGAGCCCTGAGGACCGCGTGGCCTGCGCACTGACCCTGCCCTTCATCTGTCGGTGAGAGGGATGTGGGTGCCTTGCAGAGGTCAGGAGCAGGATTGCTGTTCCCCCGTGCCACTCTTTAATGCTCTCTGAAAGTTTCCCTTTCTCCCCAAAGGAAACCTTCTCTGTGGCGCCGCCTACTACTGGACCAGGGTGGCCTCCGTCTCCTCCTCTCAGCATTAACTCGACCAGCTCCACATCCACTCTTCCTTTTCTTTGCTGCAGACTCCCTTTCCTGCCTCCAAGGCCTTGTTTCTCCTGCTGCAAGCCTTGCCCTCCCACCTGCAATACCCTTGAAACTAGACCCACCCTCGCCTTGCCTCTATGAACATCTGCTGGGCCCAGCCCCCATCCCAGCCCCCGACCTGCATTTCTTACTGGACTCAGGCCTACAGCTTCCTGCCCAGCGAGCTGCCTCTGCTACTGCCTCCCCTTTCTTCCGGGCCCTGCTAGCTGGCAGCTTTGCCGAGGCCCAGATGGACTTGGTGCCACTTCGAGGCCTGTCACCTAGTGCAGCCTGGCCTATCCTGCATCACTTGCATGGCTGCCGAGGCTGTGGGGCTGCCTTGGGGCCTGTTCCCCCACCAGGCCAGCCCTTGCTGGGTTCAGAGGCTGAGGAGGCACTCGAGGCTGCTGGCCGTTTCCTGCTGCCTGGGCTGGAAGAGGAGCTTGAAGAGGCTGTGGGCTATATCCACCTGGGACCCCAGGGTGGCCCAGAGTCAGTGAGTGAAGTATTTCGCCTGGGCCGGCCTCGGCTGGCTGTGCACTGTGCCCGCTGGACACTGGGACCAGGGCAGTGCCCACGGAAGCGGGCCTTGGCCCTCATGGGGCTTGTGGAGGCTGCAGGCGAGGAAGCAGGACCCCTGACTGAGGCTTTATTGGCTGTGGTGACAGGTTGAATTGGGAAGCAAGGGTCCCAGCCTAGACTGTTGATGTACCCTGGGAGGGGACCCAAGGACAAGTTGACTATGAAGGAGGCCTCCCTCAGAGCATCACAAGAGGAGGTGAGCAGAAAGAGTCACCATCAAGGACCAACAAGAGAATGAAACTAGACCCCAGGACGGTGGTCTAAAGTTCCAGGAGTGAGAAGCCAAAACTGGAGTCTGAACATGGGGCTCATAAGATGGAGAACAGCCCAAGGCCTGACCCAGCCTTCTGGAGTTGAGATTAAAAAACCCTGGAGTTGGCTACTCCTATTGTGTGGTGTCTCTGCTTACTTCCCTGTAGGAGTCCCCCCATTCCTTCACTCTTCAAGCAGAGTCTTGTGCTCAAGTCTCTGTGTCTCAATACAGGCCACCACTGGTAGCAGTGGTTCCCACAGCCTTGGGATAGGGTGGAGCTCCCAAGCTTCTCCCTAGGATGTGGTTTTGGGTCCCAGGGGAAACCCCTTTTTCTGCTCATCGATTTCATTGCTCAGACAGCTACCCAGTTGGATGCATAGTCCTTGGTCAGGGCTGAGAGGGTTGTGTTGAGGAAGCAGGGCCCCTGACTGAGGCTTTATTGGCTGTGGTGACAGGTTGAATTGGGAAGCAAGGGTCCCAGCCTAGACTGTTGATGTACCCTGGGAGGGGACCCAAGGACAAGTTGACTATGAAGGAGGCCTCCCTCAGAGCATCACAAGAGGAGGTGAGCAGAAAGAGTCACCATCAAGGACCAACAAGAGAATGGAACTAGACCCCAGGACGGTGGTCTAAAGTTCCAGGAGTGAGAAGCCAAAACTGGAGTCTGAGCATGGGACTCATAAGATGGGGCGTGCTGCAGAGTATGGGATGAATGTCCAAGGTCTCAGCATTACTGTTTTCTTAGTGTCCACCTATCTTGGGCCTTCAGTCTCTGGGTTTGTTTCATCTCTTGGGGCAAACGTCCTCCTGTTGTTTGCATGAGAGAAGACCTGCTGTGTTCCTGAAGTCCTTGAGTCCTTGAGGCTCTTTCTTAGTCATGCCCAAAGAAAGCCAAAGCCTTGGGTTTGTATTCAGGTGATAGAACGGCTCATGTTGCTTTGTCTCCCATGTGGTGTCTCACCTGCTTCAGATCACTGACCACTCAGGTGGCAACTTGACTTTGCAAAGAGTGGCTGGACTGGGCCTGTCAGTTTCTGGAGAGCTAAGATTGATACTTGCTCTCTCTCTGCCTCTGTATGTGTTTGTCCAGGTCTGTGTTCTCAGGCTATGCCTTAGAACCACCGACAGAGCTTTCAAACAGTATTGATGCCTGGGCCCTTTTTGACTGAATTGGACTGAAGTGATGGTGCCCTGGATATCAGTATTTTTAAAAAGCTTCCCAGGTTCTGATTTGCTGCTGGGGTTGAGACCCACAATCCAGTGGCTGCTGCAGCTGCAGCACTATTGTGTCTGTCCATACCCTTTCCTAGAATGTCTCGTTTCCACCTTGATTTCTCAGAATCTCAGTCCAGGGAAGGCCTTATGTTCCTTTGTAGGTGGGGTCTGTCTGTCTTGCTTCTCTATTCATCAGTAACTTGGGGGTGAGCTCCTTTGGAATAGGTCTGGGTTACCTTAATGTTGAAGGGTTTTGCCTGGGAGTGTTTTCCCTGAGTCTGTGGGGAGGGGTTGGGCCTGGGTTTCAATTTACCTGTGTTCATATGTCTGTTTCCAAGTCTTGGAGGAAAGGTCCTGGCTTAGAAGTCTGTGGGTGGTTTCATTCTATCTGTCTCTGTCTCTGAGGGATTTTTTTGTGTCTGGTATGTGTGCCTTTTGGGATCTCGGTTCATGTCTTTGTCTCTCAGGATCTCTGAGGGAAGGTCTCCGAACTTGGAGTCTGACTGATCTTTAGAACATCACTCCTGCCCCTAACGCACGAATTCTGTCTGGAGCAAGTCTCTCAGGAATGGCCTGAGTGGGAGAGGGGTTCCGTCTAGTACTCAGGATGTAACCTTGGGGAAGTGTCCGCTTGGGGCCTCAGTCTGTGTCTACAGAGTATCACTGGTCAGAGTATCCTGGGCTTGGTCTGGGAAAGTCACTTCTCTGACTTTGGCTCTGGCATTCAGCGGCTCCCTGCAGCTGAGGCCAAGGCTAGGGTGTGGCCGCTTACACTGGCAGGCAGGGGGGATTGGTGACTGGGCCTGGAGGGCCGGCCTCCCTCACAGCCCCCACTCCAGGTTCGAGTTCTCTAGTTCATTGCCGTCCCCCTCCCCCAGCCCCATTCCAGCGGGTCCTAGCTTCCTTACATGGTCATGACCGGGCCTCCAGCTCCCGGACGTCCCCCACCCTCGCACCCCCCGCCCCAACCGGACACGGCCCCCGCCCTGCTCGCCCCGCGCGGTCAGCCTGCGCCCCGCCATGGAGGACCTGGGTGAGTTGGGCCCGTATCCCTGTCTCCAGCCCCTCACTGCCGCCTGGACACGCTTCCCCATCCTGGAGCCCCTTGCACCCCTGCATCTCAGCCTCCCTCCTGTCTTCTCGCTTCTGGTCTCTGCCAGCGCGCGCCTTCTTTCCGACTCCACGTCCCCCTTCCTGCCTCTCCCTTCTGCCATTCCCGTGTCGGCCGCTCCCTCCCTTCTTCCTTCCCTCGGCTCCGACAGCACTGGCTGCGGACTGAAGGGCAGGGAGGTGCACAGCACTCCTAACGGCACCTGGGCCCCGGGGCTCTGGGAAGAGAAGGGTTAAAGGAGCCTTGCGTTCGGGAGCTGGAGGAGTAGGGAAGGGAGACTATGCCATCAAATTCTGGAGAAGAAAACGGGCCTGTCCCAGGGATTGGGGGAAAAAAGTGTTAAGGCTCCAAGACATGGTAGGGATCAGGTTTTTGAGGGTAGAAAAAGAGTAACAGAGGAGTGCCAAAATGCCAGGGGGAGGTTGAGGGTTCCACTGTGATGCTCAGACATGATGAGTAAAGGGACAGGAACCTCTAGGTACTGGAAGGGAGAGGAGGGTTCAAAGGATTTAGATCTGGGGATGGGAGTGGGGGTACCTTGGGGCAGGAGGGAGGGAGGACTTGGGCATCTTTCCTCCCTGTCTGTTGAAATTGGGGTTTGAAGGCTGTGTCCTCCATGCAAGAGAAGGGGTTCCAGCAACCTGCAGTAGGGGGTACTCCTCAGTAGGGGTATCAGGACCTGGTACTGTGGAGAATAAATCAATCAGAAAGCAGGTCCAAGAAGACTCGCCAAATAAGAGCATAGGGTGGGAGGACCCAATGGGGCCTGGAAGTGGACCAGTCCTGTTTAGGTTAGGGGCAGGAATTAGTGGGTTTGGCGGAAAGAGCATCCAATCAGAAAGATGGGTGCCAGACATACAACAAATTAAGCAATTTGGGGTGAAGCCAAATTTGGCTCCAGTAAAGAGCTAACTTCTATCAGGGAGGATGCAGAGAATAAAAGAATCAGGTGGCCAGTTTCATGCGTGACTCCCAGGATGAGCCATTTGGGTTGTTCTGGTCATAAACATTCCTTGCTGCCCTTCCACTTCTTTCCCTTGTTCTGGCTTTGTGTTTTGTTCTGATTCTTGACTGCTGCTCTTAACATTGGCTTCTTTTCTCAACTACTGCCCAGTTGGAACCCTTATCCTCTGAACTCTTAAGACCCTGTCTTTGTCCTAATCTTGACCTCTTAACCTCTTACCCAATGGCTTCTCTCTATAGATGCCCTGCTATCTGACTTGGAGACCACCACCTCACACATGCCAAGGTCAGGGGCCCCAAAAGAGAGATCCCCAGAGCCCCTCACATCTCCCCTGCCCTATGGCCACCAGCCACAGGTGAGATCAGATTGGGGACTGGTGCAACCATTGGGGCCAGGCTTGGTTAGGGCTAGGGGAATCTGGGCCTGAATGGGGCAAACTACAGGCTTATCATCCCACACATGTGTCCTTCTCTCTATAGATGGGGTCTGGGGAATCTTCAGAATCCTCTGGAGAAAAAGACCATCTGTACAGGTGAGGGGCCTGGGAACTAGGGGATGGGGAAGTGAACTGAATTTGGGTGAGGAGGTTTGGATTCCCCAGTGCTGAACCCTGGCTCCCACTCTGTTTCCCAGCACGGTATGTAAGCCCCGGTCCCCGAAGTCTGCAACCCCTGTGGCCCCTCCATTCTCCTCTTCCAGTGGTGTCCTGGGCACAGGGCTCTGTGAGCTAGACCGGTTGCTTCAGGAACTTAATGCTACTCAGTTCAACATCACAGGTACCAGGGCCATTGAGACAGGCCTTGACAGATTTGGGACAGGACAGGGCAGGGTAGAGTCTAAGGGGTATAGACTTCCCAGAGTAGCAGCTAAAGGGACATAATTCTTAACTGGGAGGATGGGTAGAACATGGCTCCATGTCCAGTGCCCTTCTTTCCTCTGCAGATGAAATAATGTCTCAGTTCCCATCTAGCAAGGAGACTGCAGAAGAGCAGAAGGAGGACCAATCTGAGGACAAGAAAAGGCCCAGCCTGTGAGTTTGACATAGTTGGAACAACTGGGATAGAGGTGATGGGTCCTGGGTGTCTTAGTTACTGGAGGGAGCATTACTTTGGGGAGTTCTGAGACATGAGTTGTGTTCTTCACAGCCCTCCCAGCCCATCCCCTACTCTCCCAAAGCCTTCAGCCACCTCGGCCACCCTAGAGCTGGATAGACTGATGGCATCACTCTCTGACTTCCGCGTCCAGAACCATGTGAGTCAAGCAAGGGATAGGCCTGTGTATTTCTGGCTCCCTAACCCATTTCAGACCCTTCTACATCTACTACACTGCTGACTCAGTTCTCATGCCCTCCCTACTGCAGCTTCCAGCCTCTGGGCCAACCCAGCCACCAGCCCCAAGCTCCGTGACTGAGGGCTCCCTTTCCCCACCAGGGCTGACTAGCAAAGGCAGCCTAGACACCATGCTGGGGCTGCTGCAGTCTGACCTCAGCCGCCGTGGCGTTCCCACCCAGGCCAAGGGCCTCTGTGGCTCCTGCAATAAACCCATTGCTGGGCAAGTAAGTGGAACCCTGAGAGTAGAGAGGTAGAGACCCACAGACCCATCTTTATTGAGAGCCAGACTTTGTGCTGTTCCCATTTAGTAAATCAATCTAGGAAGCGTGTATTACTGTTATTCATATTTGATGGATGAGAAAACTGAAGCTCCGAGTCACACCGCAAGTAAGTTGCAGGGTAAGCATTCCAACCCAGTTACCATTTATTGCGGTCCTATTATGTGCAGGCACTGTGCCAGCAACTTTACAAACCCTCGCCTCACTTGATTTTTTATAAAAGCCTCGTTGGCTCCACCCACCATCTCTTAGGCACCTACAAAGGCTGTTTGTCCTCTACCGGAGTCTGATCGGGGAGCTCTGGTTCTGGGCCTAATGACTGAGCAGATATTACTGACAACAACTGTGGCCAGTGGTTGACCTATTTCCTCCTGCTAGATAAAGTGCCTGCTGACATTGCAGAATTAGCAATCTCAGCAAAGCAGGCATGACTTGTGTGGGTCTTAGGCACTTTCACCTTAGTGGGTCCCTTCCCCCATTAAAACATTAAAAGGTGTGTTTTATGACTGTTATTGGTATAAAGATAGATACATTAATATTATATACCATTTTCTTCTAGCTCACTTTTTTCTTCTGATTTAAAAAGAAATTACAGTTTTTTTGCAGGCTCCCCAGAATATTGTGGGCCCTAGGCACTATGCTGGGAGATGTAGGTTGAATCTCCATCACTTACAGACTGACTTGAATATTAGATTCTTCATTCTGATTTCTCAGAGATAAGACTTGGGTGGTGGGTGGAAGAAATGGGTGGAGAGAGTCAAAGGTAAAAAGAAAAAAAGTAAAAAGAAAAATTACATGAAATGGACCACGTAAACCTTAGCTCACTGGGCACATGGCAGCCCTGCAGTCACTCTGACGTGGGCTCTATCCCCTCAACTCACAGGTGGTGACGGCTCTGGGTCGCGCTTGGCACCCTGAGCACTTCGTTTGTGGTGGCTGTACCACTGCCCTGGGAGGCAGCAGTTTCTTCGAGAAGGATGGGGCCCCTTTCTGTCCCGAGTGCTACTTTGAGCGCTTCTCCCCACGATGTGGCCTCTGCAATCAACCCATCCGACACGTGAGCCTCACCTGTTTCACCCAGGCGCCTGTGGGTTGGGGATGGGTCCCTCTCCGCGCACTTCCAGTCTCCCCACCCCTACCCTAGCCCTGCCCCTTTGGACTCAGTCTCTCTCTTTGACTCTCAAGCTCCTTGTTAGGTCTCCAGCGCTTCAAACTCATGTAACTTCAACCCATTCACCTAGGTTCAGGTTGGGAGAAGAGGGTAAGAAGGAATGGAGGGCTAAGTGCAACCTTTCATTCCCTGCAGAAGATGGTTACTGCCTTGGGCACCCACTGGCACCCGGAACATTTCTGCTGCGTCAGTTGCGGGGAGCCCATTGGAGATGAGGGTGAGAGAGCTTGGCTCCTTTCTCTTGACTGCTCAACATTACGCCCAGTTCTCTACCATCTCCAAAGTCCTCAGGCCATGAATTTTCTCCTGCTCTTTTCTCACCTGTGGGTTCCCATCCGATCCCCTCCGGCTCTGCCCCGACCTCAGACCCCGTCCCTCTGACCGCCCCTCTTCTGGCCCCCAGTCTTCGATCTTGTAGGTCCCCATTGCGGATCCGCACCCTTATCTTTCCGCCCACTGGGTTCCGCCCCTAGGTTTCCACGAGCGCGAGGGCCGCCCCTACTGCCGCCGGGACTTCTTGCAGCTGTTCGCCCCACGCTGCAAGGGCTGCCAAGGCCCCATTCTGGATAACTACATCTCAGCGTTGAGCGCGCTCTGGCACCCAGACTGCTTCGTCTGCAGGGTGCGCTGTTGTTGGGGCGGGGCCTGGGGAATGGATGAGCCAACGCCGGGCGGGACCAGGAGCTTGGGGCCGAGTGATTGTCAAGGGAAGGGAGCTCTCAGAGGCGGGGCTTCCGGTCTGGGGAGTGGCTTGGGGGGTCACAGCGGATTATTCAGTTCACAGACCCAGTTGTCTCTTTGGGGTGTGGTGGCTAATTTATCTTTCCGTGGCCGCCCTTCCCTAGGAATGCTTCGCTCCCTTCTCAGGAGGCAGCTTTTTTGAGCACGACGGCCGCCCGCTGTGCGAGAACCATTTCCATGCAAGGCGCGGTTCGCTGTGCGCCACGTGTGGCCTCCCGGTGACCGGCCGTTGTGTGTCAGCCCTGGGCCGCCGCTTCCACCCGGACCACTTCACCTGCACTTTCTGCCTGCGCCCTCTCACCAAGGGCTCCTTCCAGGAGCGTGCTGGCAAGCCCTACTGCCAGCCCTGCTTCTTCAAGCTCTTCGGCTGATGGCCTGCCTGGCCAGTCCAGGGAGACTACATCCCCAAGACCTCGCCCTTCCCGAAGAGACCTTGCTCACCCAAGGCCTTGCTCCTAGCACTTGGGACTCTCCCTAGTCCCTCCCAGTGAGACCCCACCCACTGGAGAGACCCGCCCTTAAGGTACTGTACTATAAGTTCTTCGCTGTCAAGTTCAGAAAAGTCCCGGCCAATTTCAAGGCCACGTGCCACAGAGTGGGTTATGCACTGACGAACAATCCCGCGTGAGCTCTCCACTTAATTCCCACCCTTTATGGAGCCCACTGACTGACAAGGGCCCTTGTAAATCAGACTAATCAGAGGCCGGGCCAGGACATCTCTGCTCCCTGCTCCTTCACTGTTTTGTGCACTTTTTTTTTAACCTATATAAACACAAGTTCCGCCTCACACTGGTACTGTGTCTCAGCCCAGGAAAGCCTTGCGTCATCATGTCCTGCCCCTTGTGCTTTTGGCCGGAGCAGAACCTGCAGCCTCAGCCCTTGCAGGCTGTCCTCCTGTCAGAGGAACCTGAGACTGGAAAGGGTGGTGACTTGCATAGGATTGTACAGATAGTGGCAACCAGGATAGGAGCCCAAACTGGGCCCCATAGAACCTTCCTGCCCCTGTATCCTTGAAACAAGCACTTAATCTATTTGCTCCCCACCATTCACTCCCACCCAAGGCCACCTTGCTGATTTCCAGATTTTTTTCCACCTCCTTAAAGACCCTCAGGGACAGAGCTTCTTCCAGAAGTGCCAATTTATGCCCACCCTTTGGATCTGGGCACTAAGGCACAGCTTTCCTCCTACCTAGTATTGGACTCCTAACATCTCCCCTTGGCAGAGGATGACACTTGGGGTGGTGAGGTCAATGACTGAGGGAAGCACTGTGGGCTGTAAAGCCAGAAGGCGGTTTCTAACTCAGACTGGGTGCCAAGGAAGTCCTGGAGGAGGTGACGCTAGACCCCAGCAATGCAGGGTGCCGCCAGAGGTTTAGGTGTGCAGAAGTTCAGGCTCCATCTGAATCCTCAATCCCCAGGGCCCTTTCTGAGCCCCAGAACCTGCACCTTGGACCCTGCAGTTCCCTAGGGAGAGTCTTGGCTTCTCATATAGTCCAGACTATAGGAGCATTTGAGGCTGGAAATGATGGATTCTTAGAACCCATTCCAGCCTGAGGAGGAGCTAGCAGCCAAGGAGAGAGCATGTATGGGCAAGAGACAAAGGTGAGTTGATCTCTGCCCTTGCCTCTGGCAGACCCTTGACCCTTTCCTCTCTGAGGCACCTCTCCCTGGGTCTTGCCAAGTCTCCTACTCTTCTCTGTCCACTTACTCTCTCTCTCTCTGGGGATTGGTGTTTATCCCCTGACTTGTAACAAACTCCCAGTCTTGAGGATGTCCAAATTGGCTATTTCTAGTCTCTGTTCATTCACCAAGTGATTGTTGAGCATACACTGTGCTGGGGAGACCACAGGGAACCAGGCTGATATGCTCCTTGCCCTAATAGCGCTGGTCTAGTAGGGGAGACAGATGACAAGTAGTGTGATGAAGTAATGGGGACTTCCATGACAGTCTGGGTAAAGTCGGCTCTTCCCCCTTGTTCCTGCCCACAGCACTTACCTACTAGTCCTTCATAGCACTTGCCACTGCTGCAAATAGGTGTTCTATTTGTTGCTCATTTATATCTTTCTGAAATTGGAGTGCAAGCTCTCGAGAGCCTGTTTGTCAGATGACATGTCTGTTTGCTCACCACTGTCTCTCTAGTGTCTAGAATGGTGTATGCCACATGGTAGGTGCTCAGTAAATGTTTGTTTATGAAGGAAGCAATGAGGAAAAAAGGAAAGGAGGGAATGTGAGATGGAAAATAAAATAGAGAAGTATGTTGGAGAAGGTGGGAAAGGGATTCCTCTAAATAATAGTCAGAGAAGGCCTGTATGTGTATGTAAGGTCTAAGTTGAGACTTTGAAGGTTGAGTAAGAACCATCCAGGCAAAGAACCTGAGGAGAGCATTCCAGACAGAGGAAACTGCAAGTGCAAAGGCCAGGTAGGAAAGAGATTGGCATATTGGGAGAAAGGAAAGAAGGCCAGCATGGCTATATTAGAGTCGGCAAGGGAAAGAGTAGTAGATGAGGTAAAAGAGGAAACAGGTGCTACATCAAGAAGGGCCTTGTGACCCCAATGCGTCCTCTGATAGTTGCCCCTGGATTTCTCTCAGGCACTTCAAATTCATCAGTCCCTGAAGCAGACACTGAGTACCCCTGCCTGTACCAACTTGGTCCACCTGGAAAATCATACATAGACAGTTTCCAGACACCCAGTCTCCCTAGCTGCTCTCTGAGATTCTATCTGTGGGTGCTCTCTGGAGGAAGGAGTGTGCTCCTGAACCTGGCAGGCCTGTAGTGGGTGACAGATATTCTGTAACCTTCAACAATTAGAGACAGGAACTGGTGAATAAATACCCCTGCTTCCTGGTCAATTTTGAGGTATATCCACCACAGTGTCTTAGAGGGTCTCCATTGGGGTTGTTCACAGTGGTAACCTTTCAACTGGCACACTCTTTAGTGGTCTTTCTCCTTCCTTTGTCTCACTTCCCCACTCCTTCAAGTCCTTCTGAGGTTATCTCCCCAATAACAGCTTCCTCTATCCTGACTGCCACTATCCGTGCACCCAATTCTCATCTGAGGGTATGTTTTTGAAGGGACCACAACACTAAGGCATTCCTTAAACATAACTCATCATATTCCCCAAATATTATTCTCTATGTCCCATCTCAGTCATGAACCCAGTTGCCATAATCAGATATCCTAGTCTGGTCAGTTCTTCTAGAAAGGCAGAGGTATTTACCAACCCCACCTCACTGTGCCCCTTCTTGTATGCAGCCCCTGTCCTGAGAAGTGGGCTCCAGGGATGAATCAGGTCATTTCCTGCTCTTGGGGAGTCTCTAATCTGTTGCGGAGACAGACCTGGACCCAGACAAAAACCACACAACCTCAAACCTGTATCAGAAAAGTCAGAGAAGTGCTTCCTGAAGAGATGACATGGGCTGGGGACTGAAGGCTGAGTGGGGTTGGCCATTTAGGAGACCCTCTCTGTCTGCCTCTCTTTCTCTCAAGGCAGAAGGCACAATTTATACAAAAGTTTCAGGGTATAAAAACACATGGACTGGGCAGGGAAAGGGAGTGGGAAGTAAATGTGATTTCATTGTAGGTTTGGCACTGAGGAGCAAGGGGCAAGGTGGGCAAGAGCCGAAGGCTTTGAACATCAGGCTGAGGAGCTTCTACCTCCTCCCAAATATAGGGAGCAGTGGGGAGTTTCTGAGCAGGGGAGTGACACTGTCAGGTTTGGATATGAAAACAATCCCTCTGGATTACTCAGAACCAGTGGGCAGGCTCAGCAAGTCTCCCTAGGTCAAGACTAAAGGGTAGGCATTGTAGGCATTTTTAGGGGATGAAAGAAGTGATTTTGAGCCTAGGAGATGGGGGAAGGGATGGAAGCTATGGCCCAGGAAGGAGTACTCCTGAACTTGAAAGGGTCCAGCTCCCCAGAACCAGCCTTCGGCCTTGATGTGACCTGATTCAGCTAAACAAAGCCGGGGAGGGGGAACAAGTCCTGGGGGACTTGTCGGCTCACTGCCTCTGAGGTAACCATTAATCCTTCCCCTGGGGGAATCCAGTGGCTCATTCCTTGAGGGGCAGATCCTGGGCAGAATGGAGGAACACACAGAGCCAGGCTTGGTACCAGGGCTGGGGGACCAGAGGGTCCTAATCGACAACCCTGCTGACATTCTGGTTATTGCTGCTTATTTCCTGCTGGTCATTGGTGTCGGCTTGTGGGTGAGAAGTTGGGGTCAGGGGAGGTGCTGCTGGGAGCCAGGCTTCTGGGGCCTTCAGGAAAATGTCTCCAGGAGACTTCATGTGCAGAAGGAGCAGGATGCCTGGATATTTGATAGAAACTTGGGGCTGGGGACAATAATGTCCCTTGGTAGCTTCAGGGTGGCCCAGCCAACACTCATTCCTTGTCCTCCCATCTTTGGATTGGGCTAGTTGAGGGGGTCAGTTGATTTTCATCAGGGACAGCCTTCTAAATGAGGCCTCTGTTCTTCTGTCTACATAATGGCTGACCCATAACTAAAGCTCCCAGGAGAAATATCCAGGCACCCAGAGAGGCCCAGTCCCTGATCTTGTATCCAGTTACCTAAGCCTAAATGTGGCTAGAGGTTGGGGGATGGGGTGTGAACCATTGGGGAGCTGAATGCTGGTTAATCTTCAGCCTGAAACAAGCCTGAGGAATTTGTTGAGGAGGCTAATGAAGTCCAAAGACATGCCCTGAACCCAGGTCTCCCCCAATTCCTGCCCTCCAGTCCATGTGCAAAACCAACAGAGGCACCGTTGGCGGCTATTTCCTGGCAGGACGAAACATGGTGTGGTGGCCGGTAAGAGAGGCTGGGCTGTGGAGTGGGAGGAGGCCTAAGGAAGCAGCCTGGCTCACTCTCACCTCTGGCCACCCAGGTTGGAGCCTCTCTCTTTGCCAGCAACATCGGCAGTGGCCACTTTGTGGGTCTGGCAGGGACTGGTGCTGCAAGCGGCTTGGCTGTGGCTGGATTTGAGTGGAATGTGAGGTCCTCTTTTTGCCAATAACCTCTGTCCACAGTGGGAACTTGGGTGGTCATACTTGGGGAGGCTCCAGGTGGATGTGTGTGTGTGTGTGTGAAACTGGAGGTGAGAATTCCCAATTATGTGTGTGGGGTGTGGTTGGGCTTCAAGTGAGGGTCGCACATCCAGATGGAAGGCAAGGGGATGTAGGAGGTGACCACTTTTAGGGCAGGGGTGGTTCCTGCTCCCAACATGTGGTTTGAGCCTGGACCAGTCATTACCCTCTGTGGCCTTGATTTATTCTTCTCTGAAGTGGGGTGAACAGCCTCAGAGATAGGTGCTTGTTCTGATGCTCTCTGAAGCTGTGTCCTGTGAGAATCTCTGGACCAAATTAAAAGTTTTGCAGAAGTGGGAAGAAGACAAAGCTCTGGGACTGAGGCTCACCTCTGAGGGTTGGGGAGATAAGGGCTTTGAGCTCAGGGCTTCCTGAAGGAGCAGGCCTCTGAGCTGAGCCTTGAGGGACAGTTTTGGGTGGGTGGAGAGGAGAGGAGAGGGGAGGCAGCCCTTCCTGGCAGAGGCTGGAGTCAGGCTGAGGGGGTCTTTGCTTGAATTCATGGGATGGTAGGGAGGATGGGGAGTGGGACCATCTTGGGACGGACTGGTCCATGGATCATGGCCAGGGAGAGAAAGGAGGGTGCTAGTTAAGGGCCCAGGAAGGTGTCAAGACCTTGTCCCTTGATGTCTAGGGCCCAGGACATCATCTGAAGTTTTGTCCTGTAGGCCCCAGGCATGACCTTCCCTCGGAGTAGTGCGTGCATGAAGAGAAGATCTCAGACCCTTCAGAGATCTCATACAGGGAGTTACTCAGCTGTCAACCCTGTGCCCTCAGGCGCTGTTCGTGGTTCTGCTACTGGGCTGGCTCTTCGCACCAGTGTACCTGACCGCGGGAGTAATTACGATGCCACAGTACCTGCGCAAGCGCTTCGGCGGCCATCGTATCCGCCTCTACCTGTCTGTGCTCTCGCTTTTTCTGTACATCTTCACCAAGATTTCGGTGCGCGGTCATAGTGGGCGGGGCAGGACTCTGGAAGGGTGGGACCATCTGTGGAGGTCTCTAGAAGGTCCTGGAAGGGGGCTCTAAAAATCATGATGGAAGCAGGGTCTGAAAGGAATAGGTTTCTGGGGCCACGGCCACACTGGGTGGGACCTGGGAAGGCTAAAATGAGAACTTTTGAGGCATGGCCACATAGTCTGGGGCAAGAGGTGGACCTAGTTCCTGACCTGCTCACTTGCTTCTTCCCCCAAGGTGGACATGTTCTCCGGCGCGGTATTCATTCAACAGGCTCTGGGCTGGAACATCTATGCCTCTGTCATTGCACTCTTGGGCATCACCATGATCTACACTGTGACAGGTGGTTATGGCAGGGGCTTAGGGAAGGACCCTGGGCTTGGGAGTTGTGTTAGGGGCATCACTCAGCCACACGCTGCTCACCAAGCCCTGCCTTCTGATGCCCAAGTGTATGAACCCAGAGAATGGGCCATCTTGTCGAAATCTGTCCTCCTGAAGGGGGCACCTTTTTCAAATTGGCACAAAGACATCGTGTGTACTAGGGGCAGCCTGTCTGGGTTGGCCCCACTGACCCAGACTTGTTGCAGGAGGGCTGGCAGCACTGATGTACACGGATACTGTGCAGACCTTCGTCATTCTCGGGGGGGCCTTCATCCTCATGGGTTACGGTATGGGGCTTAACCAGTCGGGGAGGAGCTCTGAGGTTGTGAGTCACAAAGCTCTCAACCTGGGAGCAGGGACATCGCACATGTCCAGCATGGGTGTCCTAGGGTGAGCCTGGGGTCCCCTGACGGCCTTACCCTCACAGCCTTCCACGAGGTGGGCGGGTATTCAGGGCTTTTCGACAAATACTTGAGGGCAATGACGTCACTGACCGTGTCGGAGGATCCAGCTGTGGGCAACATCTCCAGCTCCTGCTACCGACCCCGACCCGACTCCTACCACTTGCTCCGGGACCCCGTGACGGGGGACCTGCCGTGGCCCGCGTTGCTCCTGGGGCTTACCATCGTCTCCAGCTGGTACTGGTGCAGCGACCAGGTGTGGGTCAGGGCTTTGGTGGGGAGCTAGAAACACGACTGCTGAGCCTGAACCTATCGGGCTCCTCGGTGGAAGGCTTGGTCTAGGGGTTGGAACCCGGCCAGGGTGGATGGAACTCACCCAGATGGAGTGGGATCCAAAGAGGCCAGGTCTGCACGTGGAGCTGAATTGCCCTCATTGCTGAGCCAGAGGTGGGCCTGAATTAGAGCGGCGAGTTGAGGCAAGGCCTGAGGGAGCGGGGTATCCGGAACTGGATGCAGGTAGTTGAAAGCCCCTGCTCACAGGTCATTGTGCAGCGCTGCTTGGCCGGGAAGAACCTGACTCACATCAAGGCAGGCTGCATCCTGTGTGGCTACTTGAAGCTGATGCCCATGTTCCTCATGGTCATGCCGGGCATGATCAGCCGTATTCTCTACCCTGGTAACTGCAACACCCTCCAGATCAGAATTCCTGCACCCCATCCATCCCGTTTCTTGTGCCAGGATGCTGGTGTGTGTCTCCCATTTCTGTTACAGTCGTAGAATTTGGGAATCTAGTTACCCAATCCACCCCACGAGTGGTCCCACTGTCCTTCACTAGGATACCCACCCCCACTCCAGGGATATAAGTTCCCAGACCAGATTCCGGTCCTAGCCCTCATGCCCTTTTTCCCTCAGATGAGGTGGCTTGCGTGGTGCCTGAGGTGTGTAGGCGCATTTGTGGAACTGAGGTGGGCTGCTCCAACATTGCCTACCCGAGGCTCGTGGTGAAGCTCATGCCCAGTGGTGAGGGCGGACACCTGAGTTGCCTCCTGCCCACAGGCGCAGGCATACTGGGGAGGATGCTGCGGGGAGGAGTCAGCCCCTTATCGAGCTCGCACCTTCCAGGACACCCTTAAGTCCTGGGGCTCATGGCTCCCATCGGTCCATAGGTCTGCGTGGACTTATGCTGGCAGTTATGCTGGCTGCGCTCATGTCCTCACTGGCCTCAATCTTTAACAGCAGCAGCACCCTTTTCACCATGGACATCTACACGCGCCTGCGTCCCCATGCGGGCAACCGTGAGCTGCTACTAGTAGGACGGTGCGGCCTGGGTTTCCTCCATCTCTTGCCCTCTGAATCAGCCCAGGGTGGGGGCAGGGAACACTCACATGGTTAGGGTGGACAGAGTCCTGGGTAAAATCTCATCTTCCCACCTCAGGGTCTGGGTGGTGTTCATTGTGGCTGTGTCGGTGGCCTGGCTACCTGTGGTACAAGCAGCGCAGGGCGGGCAGCTCTTTGATTATATCCAGGCAGTCTCCAGCTACCTGGCGCCACCTGTGTCCGCTGTCTTTGTGCTGGCACTTTTCGTGCCCCGCATCAATGAAAAGGTAAGCATGTGTGTATGTCATGAGCTTGGGGCAGAACTTGGCCATCCTGAAGCAGCTGACACTCTTTCCCCTGACAGGGCGCCTTTTGGGGACTGATTGGGGGTCTGCTGATGGGTCTAGCACGCCTAATTCCCGAGTTCTCCTTCGGCTCGGGTAACTGTGTGCGACCCTCAGTGTGCCCCGCACTCCTCTGCCGTGTGCACTACCTCTACTTTGCCATCATGCTCTTCATCTGCTCTGGCCTCCTCACCCTTGTAGTCTCACTGTGCACAGCACCCATCCCACACAAACATGTAAGTGCCAGCCTCCGGAGGGACACCAAACATGCACCAGGTGGACCAGTGCAGCCCTGTACTCTGACAGCCAGTCCACTTCCAGGAACCTCAGTTGGGGGGACCCAAATTTCTATCCTGAAGGCTGGGATGAAGGCTCAGAGTCCAGTTTGAAGTTGTATTGGCAAAACAAGCAGTTCTATTTAAATGACATTTATTTGAATGGTTTAGGGGGAGGCGCCTTGAAGACACCCCCCAAAATCCTCAGCATGGCCTTTAAGGCTCAAAACACAGGATCTGATTGGTGACTCAGATGGACAGAGCGCAATCTTGAAAGCCCATAAAAGGGTTCAGTCTTGTGCTGCTGCAGGGCAAGGGCAAGTGTCCCAGGGTATGGCTGATTGGGGAACAGGACAAAGGAGCTGGGCCTGGAAGGATTTTACAGGTAGAGAAGAGGGGAAAGGCAGTAGGAAGAAACTGAGCAAATACCCTCAGGAAGGAACACTGTGCTAACAGAACTGTAAGACTAAAGTACTACAATATTGAGTATAGAGAGGGGACTGGGGGCAATGAAGCAGGGGGTGAGCCGGGCCAAGAACTTTAACCACCCTGCCAAAAAGCTTGGGTTTAGTCTCAGGGCAAAGGGCTGTTATGGTCAGGTTTGAGTGAGCCTGGGCCAGATCTACAGGTTGGACAGCGAGCTTGGGGAATGCCAGTATGGACAAGAGACCTCAGGATCTGGGGTGGGGGAACTGTGCTCCCACCTGGTCCTTGCTTCTGCCCTTCCCCAGCTCCACCGCCTGGTTTTCAGTCTCCGGCACAGCAAGGAGAAGAGGGAGGACCTGGATGCTGATGAGCTGGAAGGCCTAACCTCATGTGTTGTTCAGAATGGGTGCCCTGAGCATGCAGTGAGCATGGAGGGTAAGGCATTGCCTCAGGAGGTGGGGCTGGGGATCTGGGGCAGCCAAGTTCTCTCAAACTAACCACAGGACCTCAATTGTTTCTAGAGCCCCAGTCCCCAGCACCAGGCCTATTCCACCAGTGCCTGCTCTGGTTCTGTGGAATAAGTAGGGGTGAGGCAGGCGGCCACCAACTGCCTACACAGGAGGAGGTGGCTGCAGTAGCCAGGCGACTGGAGGACATCAGTGAGGACCCAAGCTGGGCCCGTGTTGTCAACCTCAATGCATTGCTCATGATGGCTGTGGCCATGTTCCTCTGGGGCTTTTATGCCTGAGGCCAAGTATGCTGGACCCCATGAGCCACAGCCAGGGCAGGGCTCAGCTTCACAATGAATGGTGGTGGGGAGCCTGTAGTAGTGAGAAGGGAATGGGGCAGGAGGGGAGGGGGAAGCCTTGGTTCCCTTCTTTTTATCTTGTCTCCGCCTGGGGCCCAGTCTATCTTGATTGGCAGTCATGAGGCCTTGGCCAACCACTACGGAAGTTTCCTTAAGCAAAAATAAAGCAAGTTCCCGTGTCCTGCTGTGGCCAAAGTGTCCTTGCTCCAGGCCCTGTCCTGGGACCTGGGCTTCCATGTGAGCTGTTTATAAGACCTTCTTTGCTGGAGACAGGAGCCATGTGGCCCTCCACTCATCCACCTCTAGCTGGTACTTCTTCGTCTTCCAGCCTGCATCCTGCAGTCCTGGGGAGAAGTCATGGGGGTGCTGCTGAGACTGATGGGAAGCAGACTCTGGGCTGACCCTGGGAGAGGGGCAAGGAGCAGCACAGGCTGGGCGCATGCTTTGGGCACTACTCAGGCTCCTCTGCATCTGCTGGGTATCTCTGGCATAAAGAGGCTAAAACCTCATCTGGGTGCAGCAAGAGTTCACTGAGTTAGCACATGGAGAAGGGCTGGAATGGAGTAGGTGCCAAATGAAAGATCATTGTAATCTGTAAGCTTCTCCTGCCCTCGTTTCTTCAATGCCAACTGGGATTACACAGACTGTCAACACTGACACAGCCTCAGGGACCATCCTGACTTCCCCATCCTGCAGAGAGGGAAGTTGAGGCCCAGACTTAAGGTCACAGAAAGAAACCAGATCTGGGGATGGGTGTAGCAGCATCTGGGGGGAAGGCCTCAGAAGCCAACGAGCCATGGTGCTGAAGGATGTTACCTTTCAGGAACTTTGGGAACAGCTTGTCCAACACTTGGTGTATCTCCCTGACAATGACCCAGCTCTCTTTCTCAGGACCTGTAGAGGGGTGCAGAACCAGAGCTCTTGGGTCCCCAAGTCAAACAGAGTCCTTCTCTCCATCCCCTTTTGAATCATCAGCAGTCTAGATTGTGAGGTGCTTACCTGCCTGTGCTCGGGTCCTCAATTCCTCCAGCTCGGCTGGGAGGGGCTCATTTTCCTGCAAGGCTCCAAGCACCAGCCCATGCGTGGCAGCCCTTAGGATGGTCTCAGGGCCTGCCATCTGGCTCAGAACGACCTGCACCTGGTCTGGAGAGACCCAGGGACAGACCGGTAGCAGGGAAGGGCCACTTCCCCAAACACCTTCAACCCTAAAATCCTGCTTCATCCTCGTCTGCCCAGAGGCCCTGGCCTGGCAATGGAAGGCCATCTCTCACCCTTTCCTTTCCAACTTTACCTCCTATTGCTCCCCAATGCTCTGGACAAACAGAAATGCTCAATTTCCAAGCACAACTACATAGCAGTTCACTGAGGTGGGCTTATTTCACGTGTTTTTAATGGCTAGTGAGAATAAGCACCTTTTAACACATGACTAGCAGACCAGTAAACTCTAGTACTTGTTTCCTCAAGAAGTGACCCAGGATGGGAGAGAAAAGTGGCTCTCCAGGGATAAGCAGAAGTCATAATCTTATTTGAGTAAGTGTATTGCAATGTACGAAGTGCTTTTACATAATCGCCTTGTTTGATCCTCTAAAAACATTTTAGGTAATAAGGCAGGTATTAGATCCATTTCACAGAGAAGTAAAGTGAATTTCATTGGGGCACACAGCTGTAATTTGAATATACCTAGAGCTCCCTCTAGGACATAAGGCAGCCTCCAAAGTGTCCAGGGACTGGGGCCTTGGAGCTGGAGGAATGAGACGCTGACCCCAGGAGGGTGAGTCTAAGGCAGGGGGACTGCAGCACACTTACTTTGTGACTGGTCCCAGCGAAGGAGGTAGGGTTCCTGGTGCCCCTCTACCAGCTGTTGCAGCTCAAAGACACTGATGGGGAGAAGACAGTGCAGTGGAGGAGAAAGCAAAGGCAGGAGGAACCATCCAGCTAGCTGAACAGATACCTTTTAATCCTAACTGTCCATACTTCATCTTTAATTCACTTCTCATCTATCCCTCAGCCATTGCCCAGGCATCCTAATCCACCCCTTCTTCCTTCCTGCATCCATTAACTATAACCCTGACATCTACTCTTACTACTCCCTGCTGCTCTTCAGCACCCATGCTGACCCCTAAGTCTGTTCAGTGGAAATAAAGAACCAAGAAGAGAGAGGTGGGGCCTGCTCAGGGGAGGCCATTGTGTAATCAGAGCAAGAAGCATGTGTGAGGAGCAGGCAGAAGTGTCAGGTGGGAGACCCTAAGCTACTCACCTGGTGGTCAAGTGGTGTAGGGGGACCCCCAGGGATAAAGACAGAGACGGCCACAAACCTGTGAGAAACTGGAGTCAGGATGCCCAGTAGGGAAGAGATTGGGAGACACAGGATTTAAGACCAAGGGGTTGGGTCACCTGTCCACAGTGGCTCCATCTGATTGGCTGAGGTAGGACTAAGAATCTCTCCCCTCTGAAGGAAGTGCTTCAGGACCAGCCACAGTCGGTGTTCGTTCAAGGTCTCTATCACAAGGGCTCGGACTGCCCGATAGTTGGCATAGATATGGAGGGAAGTGAGGAGGAAGAAACAACCGAGGCTAAAGCTGGGGTGAGAGTGAGGTAGTCAATGTGGGCAGAAGCCTGGCTGGGCACCTCCTTCCCACCTTTGATCCTGGCTTACCTAGGGCAACTGGACACCAGGGGAAGCATCAAGAGGCTAGCCAAGAGCCCTACCAGGTTTACTAGTGTCTCCTGGAAAATGGTAGAGGGGTTGGGAGTTAGAGGGCTCCCCTCCAGCACTGAATATCCTTCATTGCTGTTCACCACATTCGTCCCCACCCCAGAATCTGCTAGGGCTTCCTATAGTGATGAGAGTTCCTAATAGATTTTTAACGATTTTGGTGAGTGAGCTGTCAGTTAAGATACTAGCTGCTTCTCTGCCCAAGTAGACACAATGCTCTTGGAACATGTCTTCTTTGTTATACAAGTTGCCCGAGTAGCCCTACACTCAGGCAAGTACATGCAGGGTGTAGGTGTACTGAGTGGGGAAGTACTTCTATTTGGTGGTTTAAAAAGGTGGATTCCCTTACTCCTACCCCCAAGCAAAAACTGGCAGACATATTTGCAAAGGGTTCAAGGAATTCAAGGAACCAATCAGGAAGAAAGGCACAAGATCTAAACCTCTTCCCTTGACAATTGATATTATTAGAATCCTCTCATGGCCCAAAATGGCCTGACTGAGCTCACTTTAAGGGAAAAGTCCCCAGGCTGCCTGCGCCAACTCATCATGAAAGAAGAGGAGTCGGGATGGTGTCCCTGACTACTGGGTTCCCTGGGAGAGCTGGCATAGGTGGATCCCAAGACTGAAGAGCTCTTCCTACCCAGCCATCCTGGCAAGGGGATGGGCCATGGAAAATAAAGGTGGTGGGTGTGACAGATATTGGCGACTAGAAGTCTTGGGAGCTCAGGAGTAGAGGGACCTCCTCTCCCCGAGACAGGATGGTCGATGCTAGCAGCACAGCAGAAAGCAAGAGGCCTGCTGTGGGACTATGCATGTACCCTGTGCTGCCCAGAATGCTTCACTGCCTCTGGGAACTGAGGAAGCCTTGTGGCCTTGGAAAATACAGCTTTGGGGTCATGGGGGGCACTGGGGGTTGGAAAGAGAACAGGCATGAAGCTTTACCATGAAGCTGGGAGACCCTAAAGAGCAGGGCCTGGGTTGTACTTATTCTTCCTTTCCTAACAACCAATAAAGAGAAAATGGGGAAGAACTAGTCCAACAATTTCCTGAGAGAAGGGACGTGCCTCAGGATACCCAGGTGGACTGAACCCCTCTAAGCCTTACTCCCTTATCTGTTGCCTAAGTCAGCACAGGCAGCACCAACATTTCCTCCTGCATGCCTCCCACTTCTACCCCCAGGAGCACTCAGGTGCTTCTCTCCGTACTCCCAAACTGGGCCCAGCCTGCTCCACCCCCAGTCCCTCTAATTCTGGCTGCTCACCTGGCTGCTATCTTTGGCTGACACGTCAGCCATGTTGTTTCTTCGGGCCTGGTGCATGGTCAGTGCAGCCCGAGTGGCTCCACCAGCCACGCTCACAATGCACTGGGTAGAGAAATGGAAGAGGGAAGGTCAAAGTGGCTCGATGCTATGGCAATACAGGTGCTTCTGTGGCTGAGCCAAGTAAACGGCTCAACCAGCTTGAGAAAATCAGGCCTCAGGTGACAACAGCTAACTGAATGCTGTCCTTGGTATCTTATTTTCAACTTGCATGTCCACTAGGCCCACCTCCCCTGTCCTGTACCAAGAGAAAACTAAAGTTCTGCCTGCCACACCACGCTGTGGACCAGGCCTTAGAAAATTCAATTTCCTTCCCCAAGGTGGAGGCCCAAAGACCATTCTTAGTCTAGAACCTCTCTAGCTTCCAACTTCTGCTTTGGCTGCATCCTCACCCTTGTTGAACTCCAGGCCTAGTCTGGTGTCCAAATGTATGCCTATATTCTGCCTGCTTATAACTAACTCCACTCTCTTCCTGACCCAGTTAAGGCCTATCCAGGTCTTCTAGGCCAAACCAAAACCACACTAGTGGCACTGACCTCCCAGGACACCTGCATCTCTCCTTCTTGCAGCCCCCTATACTTCTCATCTGGACCCTCTTACAGCCCCTACACTTCTCATCTGAAATATCTATAGCTATAATTCTTAAAGCATTTATTTAATTATGTGTGGCTTTTTTTCAAAGATGGGAGAGCTCATATTCGTGCCAAACATGCAACAGGCATTCAATAAATACTTAATGGAAAGAATGAAAGGTAGCTTGGAGCAGGTTCCAAATGCTGACTTTAGATCACCCCTTCTATCTCTCAGCTCAGAGCTAGTTTACTCACCAGTCCTGTGGCTTCAGACACTGCATAGACTGACTATTAAGCACTAGAGGCTGTCTGGCTAGAGGAAGATAAAAAAAAATATGGTCCAAGTAGAAACATCTGAATTTTTTTACTCTTCTAGAGGTGCCTTGAATACAGGACCCAGGACCTCACCTATGAGCCCCAACTGAAGCTACACCCAGCACCAAAAAGGTAGATATCTCGGGTAGAGTGCCCCAGAAGTGGCTACCTTGGCCAGGTTGCTGGTGCATATGGTCATGGTGAAACACACTGGGTATATGGGAGCCATAATCTCAAGGAACATGGCTACATCATTGAGGATGTCAGCAAAAAGCCTGGGGAAAAGAATCAGAGGTTCCAAGTCAGAGTTAAGAGACCTTCATAATAGAAGATGCTCCTCCCCTGTTCCAGCTCTCCTTACCTCCACTGCTTGGCATTACAGTCCAGTTTGCTCCTGTTGGGGAGGAGAGGTTGGATTGTAATTTGGATTAAGGAGAAAACACATCCTGTGGGCAATGCAGGCCATCCTTTAGGCTGAGGTAGGGTCCAAAAGGCTCAGCAAAACTCACACCCCAGCCAGACATCTGTCCCAACACCCTGTCACTGCTGCCTGAAATGCCACCATTAGCTGTGAGTACCTTCGGTGGTCACTCAGTGTTTCCTCCTTACTAACGAATGATCCACCAAAGAAAAAATTTTCTTTTGGGTGCTCCCTGCCCTCCAGCTCTCCTTTAGGAAAGGTTATCCTGGGTTCCTCTACCATCTCCCCTCCCCTTCCTCCTGCTTTATCCAGGGTATCCAGCAAGGCGTCACATACTTTGGACTGGTAAATACTACATTTAGTGTAACCCCTGCATGTTACAGATAACCAGCCCTAAAAGGGAATGTGACTTCAATCACATGGAAAGTGGGGGAAAAAGGCCAGAAGAACCAGGCTCTGACATCCAGGCCTAGGAAATTTCTATTCTGTAAGAAGATGGCTGCCTCTTTTGCTAGGCAGAGTGACTTCTGGCCCATGCACAAACACCTGGGGATCACTTCTCCAACAGTCCAATGTCAGGAGATGTTGCAGCCCCAGCCCAGCTCAGAATTTGCAGAAAACCCTTAATCTAAAGTCTCCTGGAGGTAAAGGGGGCATTCCTACGTGGGATATGGGACACACATGGGCAGCTCCTGAGGGTATATTTGGCAAAGGCAGGACTAGAACATATGGGCCTGGTCTAGGGCTCTGCCTAGTAAAGCAGCCTGATACTGTAGAAAGAGTACAGGCTTTAGGTTCAAATCCCATCTCACTAGTTAGAAGCTGTGTGACTAATTTCCCTCTTTTAAGTCTGCTTCATACCTGTAAAATGTTCACATTCAATCCTACTCTACAAGTTCTTCTAAGGATTAGAGATGATATACAGACAGCTTGTGAGGCACAAAGCTGTTAACAGCAGTGAGTGTTTACTGAACACTTATTATGTACCACACAACATGCTAAGCACTTTGCATAAACTCTTTCACTGAACCTCACAACCCAAATAATAGCAGATACTAAATCACGCCTGAGGTCCTAATCACTCAATACTGACTTGAGGAGGAAGTAGGCAGCATGAGATCCTTACTGTCTTCTAGATAAATGGTAATGCTGATTCCACGTGGGACAGACACCTGAGGGCCCAAGCCCACTCCTCACATCAGGTCAACAAAACCCAACCTAGTGTCTAAGCCACCCAAGTAGCCTCTGGAATAAGCCATTCCTTTTGACTTAGGCACTGTCTTGTTCATGCTTCTCTTTCAACAAGAAAACAGAGGTCACTTGGAGCTTGTGGCTGTTTTCCCATGATGGGCAGCAGAGCAGCAAATCAGTGCTTTTGAAGGCAAATCAGATCATGGCAACAGCTCTGTGGCTTCACTCCTAGGAGACCCTGGGCAAGCCGCCTGGACTGGGTAATCACTAAAGACTCCTTAGCCCTGATGACGTTAAATGCTAAATTTCCCGTCTGCAGACTGGTAGGAAGGGGAGCTAAAATACAGCCAGGTCTGAGACAGACTTGATCCCTGTCTGGAGAGGGTGGCCAAGTCTAATGACCAAGAAGACAAACTCACCCCTTCCACCAAGCGAAGATGATGCGGCCCAACATGCCAGTTGAATCTGAGGAGAGAGGCACTGGTGAGAACAAGGAAGAGCCTAGGGGTAAATGGAAGGGGGCTTTAGATCTGGGCTCTAGATGATTTAGGGGCTCTGAACAATATGCATGGGGAATAGAGTGAGGTTGCAAAGCTGGTGCACGGGATGAGGGTATTCCAGTGATGGGCAACTAATTAATTACTGCATAATGCCAATAAAAATCTTTAAAATTTACTGACTTGAATTCTGCATTTTTTAAAAAAAGGGTACAAGGTACTGTTCTTGGCACTAGGGAAACTTGGGTCCCGGACCTAATCAGGCACGAGTCCACACACACATCACAGACCAGAGATAGAGACCAGGACACTGGGAGAAGGAGAAAGGAAGTGCTGGGCTTCCAAGTCACAAGAAAATGATGGGGCCAGAGGGATGGCAGCGTTAAGTGAGGCTTCAGGGCTCAGCTCACCTTTCACCAACCAGGTGGCCGTGGCAGCTGAAACAGAGGCTTTTGCGTCCCCCACCCCTATACCCACCAAGACTGCGTGGGTGGCAAGGGAGCCGGAAAGGCTGGAAGCAAAGGCCTGGAAAAGAAAATAAGTGGAGTGAGGAGTAGGTGCAGGAGCACGGAGGTTTAAGCTCTATAGTCGGCTCTCCTAGGTGTGTCACTTGGTATGTATCATAACTCCGCTCCTAGACCTCCGTTTCCAGTCTGTAAAGTGGGGAGAGGTGGCCCACATTGTCTCCCTTATCATCGGTTATATGCCGCCCCCTCCCCAAGCCAGCCGGGCTGACCTGCACAGAATCCCACAGCTGGTAGGGCAGATAGTCTGTGCTGACGCTATCGGGGTAACCCTGCGGCAGGAACACAGCCAGGAGACCAGATAGAAGTGGTGAGGCGGCCTCGGGAGCGGTTCCCTCAACCCCATCTTGTTTTTCGGGTTTCACTGTGAAGGCCCCGGAGAGCCCCCACTTGCACCACCCCCAGGCCTCCCACTGCAGGCTCCCGTCGGCGGCGGCGTGGCAGCTCCGGGCCGCCCCGGAGCCGAACTGCTCAGAGCACAACGGTTCCTCAACACTTGTGAGTTCAGCCATGCCAGATCTCTTCCGTCTCTTCCGACGAGAAAAACGGCCCGACTACGTTTCCGGCTTGGCTACGGCGGCTGCAGAGAGGCAATATTCCTCGCCAAAGGGCAGCCGGCCTCTGCTTCCTCCCCTGTCAATCCCAGCACCTATACTCTTCCTCTCCGAGACCTCCTGCCCGGCTTTCGACACCACACCTGGGCAGGTCCCGGCCATTGTTTATAGCATTTTGTAGTGGGGCGGGGGCGGGGGCGGGGGGGTGGCAATGAGGGCCCTATGACCCGCCGAGTCCTGGAAATGCCGGTGTTCCTAGGACCTGGAACTTCCAGTTATGCGGAGAAGAAAAGAGGGCGTCCCTAGGGAACTGTTGATCGCACACTTAATAGACTACAGTATAGTGTAAACATAACTTTTAGGTATACCGGGAAACCAGAAAATTTATTTGACTCGCTACTGGAATATTTGTCTTACTTCGGTGGTCTGGAACTGAACCCACAATATCTCTGAGGTATGCCTGTACTGTCTCCAAAATAGAAAGTTGCCAAAAGCTTTCCCTTTTTATTGAAAAATAAAATATCCTGCATCTTTAGCCTGGCATTCTTGGATTCCCAACAGTGTGACTCCATGCTGGAAACTTCTAATTCTCCCAAACTATCACCTTCCTCTTGGATGTCAACCTGGAAAGCCCTTTTGCTCCACCTCACCTTATCTGAGACCTTTACAGAGTCTCTGTGAGGCTGAGATAGACCCGGGCACTTCAGTTTTTAAAAATTTTGAGTTTCCCATTGAAAGGAAAGGAGCGACACACAGCAGCAATTCACCGGAGAGTTCCCTTTATTAGGGAAAGGTGCTGGGTTATATAGGAAGGGGCATGAATTGATTGAGGTGTCACTTCTACGGGGCTGGTGGCTGTTGGCTAGGTGCTGGGATTGGGAGGGGGGCGAGAGGTGATTGGGCTTCAGGTGGCGCCGGCGGGAACTGAGGATCCCCCCCCCCGGAAGAGAAGCCGGAGGTTTGCCATCTTACTGGTGGGGGCCCTTCATTCCCCCCTTTCTCCTCTATGGGCTTGTGGACGTTGCTTTCTCTCTGGCTGCTTCCTGCTGAACAGGGGCGGAGAAGGGAGTGAGGGCTTGAGGATTGGGAGGAAAGGGTTGCTAGGACTCCCCGCAGTAAGGACGAGTAGATGTGGACTTCTTCAGGTTTGGAAATCAATGAAGGTTCCCTGTAACCATAGGTTGAGGACCTGTTGATTCCAATGGTGCCAAGAGGATATGGGTGTCAGGAGCCAGGCGTCTGCGGCCATTGTTTCCAGTAACAGTTTCCAGTGGAGAGAGGGGTCCATCTCAGCGTGTGGTGAGGAGGTCACGTGAGGGTGAGGGATCTTCTGTGGCCAGAAGCTGGTAGTTCTTGAGTAAAAGCTGGTTGAAAGCTTGATTAGAGATTTTTCCAACTTGGGATTTGATGAACTTTATTATACAGGGTAAGAAGAGACAGGCGAGAAGAATGATTATTATGGAGCGTGCAATGGGCCAGAGCTAGGTGAGGAGGGGGTTTGTTAGTATTGAAGAGAATGGGTTGGAATTGGAAGCAGAGTGGAGGCTGGAGGCAAGGTCGGTGAGTTTGGTAATGTTAGTTTCTACAATGCCGGAATAGCAGAACTCTTCTCAGAGGAAGACGCAGGTGCCGCCCTTCTCGGCTGTAAGCAGTTCTAGGGCCCGCTGGTTTTGAAGGGTGACTTTAGCTAGCGAAGTGACCTGTCTTTGGAGAGAATCGGCAGTGGATGTCAGGGCTCCCTCAAGTTTGGCGTTGAGATTTCTAACTGCCTATAGAGAGTGACTCAAGGCTTCTCCTGAAAACCCTGCCCCAAAGGCTGAGGTGATCAAAGAGCTACTGACCATGATGGGAAGGAAAGCAGCTCTTTTTGTGTGCGAGGGCAAGGGAGGTTGGAGCTCAAGAAATTCTGCCATGCTGTAAAGTGTAAACTGTGGGATTAGGGTGATGAGAATTCAGGGTGTATCGCAGTTGAGAGGCACTGAGTTGAAAAGACTGCTATTACACCAAAAGAAGTGTCCCGGTTGCGTAAAAGTCTTAGAGCCGGAGGTAGAGGTGTAGATAGAGAGGCAGTGAAGTGCTCTGGAGGGGGGTGGAGTTGGGCTTACACAGTGGTGGATGGTGAGATTATCTGCGTATTCTGGTTCCCATAGGGGTACGTCTGCCAGAGGGCAGAGGGGTTGTCTTTCTGCATGGAAGGAGTAGTTGGAAATATTAAGGGGCATGGCGGCCAGCAGTGGGCGCTGTGGTGATGCACACAAGAAACAATTGGCTGTGTAAAGGGTGTGGTTGAGAAAGATGGTGGTGTCCTGAATGAGCTGTAATGAAGAGTAGGAGAAATGGGAAGAGGGGTGGGGATAAGAAGATGAAGAGGCGCTATCAAGAGTTTGGATAATGACTTTTTCGGAATGTCTGCTATCTGATGCAACTTGAGAGATCTGGGAATGAGAGGGAACATACTTTCGAGAGATATGAAGGGTACCGTGGGGGGTCGAGGACCCCTGTAGTAAACTGAGGCTGTGACTCTGGCAGCCCATCGAGAATCCCAGGGATCTGGGATTGATAAGGAGAATGAACCGTTGGGATATTTCATGAAATGGTTGGAGGAGTAATACTGTGGGTACTGAAAGTTACTCATGTAGTGAATGGCGCAAGACCAGTAGGGACATCTCCTGTAGGTGTCTGGCCATCGCCTGCAATAGGTTTGTTTTTGGTCATAGAGGAAGCATAGGTAGGGAGAATAAGGGTAGCTGCTAGTGAACACTTTGGTGGAGGGAGGAAAGTGGAGGTATAAAGGCTCAGAGCAGCTTTTCAGAGGGCAGTCTGGTGTGGCAATGAGGGCAGTAACTTTTGTTTGATGCTGTGTGTAAGTCTCTCTGACTTTGAATCACCATACAAAGGAGGCTGGGAGTGGGGAAGATAATAGGAATGAGGGAAAAAAGTGAGACAGCAGTAAAGGAGGAAAAAGTCATGATTCGGGTATGGATGGCAAAGGGGGTGAACGGGATTTTGGAGGAAAGAGGACAGTAAGGTTAGGAGTCTGGAGGGAGGGAGAGTCTGTAAACTTTTGTAGGTTAAGAGATCTTTTAGGTGATGTGGGGACAGAATGGTAAGGGGCGCCCTGAATGTCAGTTTATGAGCTTCTTTCTGCAAGAGCTGTCTAGCGGCTAATGCTCATAGGCAGGGGGCCCATCCCTGAACTGTGGGGTCTAATTGCTTGGAGAGATAAGCTACTGGGGCAAAGGATGGGCCATAATATTGGCTTAGGACTCCTAGAGCTTGACTGGACCTCTCATGAATGTATAATGAGAAGGGCTTCGACAAATCAGGAAGATGGAGAGCTGGGGCTTCCACAACGGGTTGACGGAGCTTAATGAAGGAGTGTCGGGGTGAGGAGGATAATGGTTTTTTAGGGGGGCTCTTGCTGAGGTCGTATAAGGGTCTTGCCAACAGGGAGCAGGGAGAAGTTAGGGATCTATGCTCTAAAATATCTAGCTAGGCTTAGAAAGGAAAGGATTTCTGTCTTGGTTTTGGGAATGGGCAGGTCAGAGAGGAGCTATTTTCTGTCTAAGGTAATGGACTTTCTTTGTTGAGATAGAAGGAATGTGAGGTAAGTGACAGAAAGGAAGAGATTTGAGCTTTGACGGGGGATACTCGGTAACTTCTGGAAGCTAGAAGGTTAAGTAGGGAGGCAGTGTCAAGTTGAGACTGTTCCCATGAGAGACTGCAGAGTAGAAGATTGTCCATGTATTGTAATAAGGTGGACTTGGAGTGATCATGATGAAACTGTTTGAGGTCCTGAGCTAGGACCTGTCTAAAAATATGGGGACTATCTCGGAAGCTTTGTGGCAAAACTGTCCAAGTGAGTTGTTCAGAATGTCTTGTGTATGGGTCCATCCAGGTGAAGATGAAAAAATCTTGGGAGCAGGGGTCTAGAGGGATAGAAAAATGGGTCTTTGAGATCTAGGACTGAGAAGTGGGATGCTGAGGCAGGGATCTGCGATAAAAGGCTGTATGGATTTGGAACTAAGGGATTGATAGGGAAAATGGCCATGTTGATGAGGTGAAGGTCTTGGACAAGGTGGAAAGATCCGTTGGTTTTTTTAACAGCTAATATGGGTGTATTAAATGGGGAGTGAGTGGGTCTGAGGTAATTTATGTTTAAGAGATCTTGAATGATGGGTTGGAGGCCTATGAGGGCTGAAGTGGTTAGGGGGTATTGGGCCTGACAGATATACTGAGAGGGGTCACGTAATTTGATAGAGGCAGGGGGACATAGGGCCACGGAGGGGCTTGTAATGTCCCAAACTTTGGGATTTACAGGGTGTATGAGGACAGAACAGGAGCTTTCATTGGGTAGAGGAGGGTCGTCGGCTATGAGGGCCAACAGAAAGGGAGTACTGGGGGCTGTAGGAGTGGATATAGTTATGGAAATGTGGAGGAGAGAAAGGATGTTCCGTCCTAGTAAAGGGATGGGACACTAGGGCATAACCAGGAAGGAGTGGGAGAAAGGTATGGGATTATCTAGGATTGTGCATAAAAGGGGGGGGGGATTTAATGGGAAAATCTGTTTACCTCCTACCCCGACTATAGGAGTAATGGCTGGCATGGTAGGGCCCCGGTATTCTCGCAAGACTGAGAAGGTGGCTCTTGTATCTAGGAGGAAGGAGATGGGGCAACCGTCTACTGATAAAGTAACCCTGGGCTCCTGTTTGGTGATGGAAATGGTCGGGCGAGAAGCCCCTGGGCCTCGTCAATCTTCTTCTGCCAGCCCCACTACGGCGGGCTTAGGATGGGGGTTGTTCATCCAGCCTCTCCTTCAGGTAGTTGGGCAATCAGACCCCCAGTGGCCCTTTTTGTGGCATCTGGGGCATGGGGTGGTAGGAGATCTGGGGGAGCGACACGCCCTTGACCAATGTCCCTCTTTTCCGCACTTGAAACAAGCTCCTGGGGGGGGGGGGCTTGTTTGTAGAGGGGCGCCCAGGTTGTGGTTTTATCAGCTGGGCCAACATCTGGAAATTGGCCTGATCAGCCTTTTGTTTACAGCGTTCTTTCTCCTCCTCCCGGTTATGGAAGACTTTAAAGGCCACTGTTAGGATCTCTGTGGGGTAGCGGGGCCCTGTTCTAACTTTTTGAGTTTAGCTTTAATGTCGGGGTAGCTTTGAGCTAGGAAGTATGTCATAAGGACATGTCTTCCTTTAGGTGTTTCTGGGTCCAGGCTGGTATACTGTAATAGGGCTTGAGTAAGTCTGTCTAAGAACTCAGAGGGGGTTTCATCTCTCTTTTGAATTATGTCTTGGAGTTTTTGAAAATTGACTACTTTACGAGCTGCTTTTTTTAGACCTGCTATTAAGCAGGAGTCAAAAATATCTCGAGAGCTGAGACCCATGGTGGTGTTATAATCTCAGTGTGGGTCTTGTTCAGGTACAGCAGTGGGGCCAGGGAGATAGGTGGGGTCAGTCTTGTGGGTTTCGGTAGCGTGCATTTGGGCAAAGTCCCAAACTTGTCTACGCTCTTCAGGGAGGAGAGTATTGGCCAGGAGCATGAAAATGTCATGATGTGTGAGGCTGTAAGACTGGAGGGTCCATTGAAACTCCCTGATGTATGTCGTGGAATCAGTGGAAAAGGAACTTAGGCGTTTCTCTAGTTGGGCTAAATCTCCTAAGGAGAAAGGGATGTGAACGCGCACAATGCCTTTGGATTTTGCTACCTCCCGGAGGGGGGCGATAATTTTGGGAGGCTCTCGGGACTGAGTCTGAGGGGGACTGAAGGGTTCTGGCTCAGTCTGTGGGGGAGTGACGTGGTCTAGCTGCACCTATTCAAGCAGGTCCTGAAGTGCGGAAGGGGGGCAAAGAAAATAAAGAAAGATAGAATTAGACTCACGTGTTGCCAGCCTGCAGCCCAGCTACTTGCCTCTGCTGCTCTAGTTGCGCTTGAATTCATGACTCTGAGGTTAAGAGTCTCATGCTCTACTAATTGAGCTACAGCAGGGCTCCAGTTAATTGCTTATGGAATGCGTTGTTTTCTATTCTTGCCACATCGGCAAGTGGGGGAGGGGCATAGCTAGAAGCAGGGGCGGTGTTTCTACACATCTTTAAGGTCTCCCTATTTTCAGAGTGAGGAGTCTTGGCAAGATATGTTTTTGTGGATAGATAACTTCTAAGGACTGCACCAGTTTTTGTTTAGCTTGTGCTTTCCCATGCTGCGTTCAGACATGGGGGAGGGTGCTTTCCCATTCTCTCTACAAACATGTGAGAAGACAAAGGCGGTCCCTAACAGGGGAGAAATAGGTGATGAGGGCAAAGACGGAGGAGGCCTCTGGGACCTAGTTAAAGGGGGGGCTGAAAGGCTCAGGCTTAATCTGTGGGGGACGAAGACGGAGGAGGTGAGATGGGGGAGGAGATGGTGGGGGAGGAAGGGAGAAGGGCTGTTGTAGGAGAAGAAGGGGAAGGGAGTGAACGGGAGGCTTCTGCGGGGGCGGGGGCTTGCAGGCTAGGAGAACTTGGGAGGGGGCGGGGGAGGAGGAGGCGGAAAGCTTCAATATAGGGAATCTCCTTCCATTTTTTCAGGCACTGGCAGTAGTTAAAAAGATCGCGAGTGATGTTAGGATCAAGAGTTCCCCCTGCGGGCCATTGGTTGTTATTGTCTAGGGGGTATGTTGGCCAATCTTGGGAGCAATATTTACGGAGAAGTTTTGGTTTTATATCAGGCGTCAGGGAGAGGGTAGCCAGATGCTTAAGCAGGCATTCAAGAGGTGAACCTTCAGGGAGGGATGAGGAGGCTCCCATGGCTAAAGGACAGAGAAGGAGACAAACGGGGAAGACGAACGGAGATCCTCGGACTGGAAGCAGACCGCAAGGAGACAAAGGGCGTCCCTGATGATCCTTGGTGGTCTGCGGAAACTCGTATATGAGTCGGAATTTCTTAAGAAGTGTGGGTCGTCACCCAGACTTCCCTAAGAAGGCAGAGTGCCGGAGTCTCGAGGTACCTAGCGCTAGGCATTTTCGGCGGATGGAGCAGAAGGAGGAGGGGGGGAAAAGGGAGCGTTCTCATCCATAAAGGAGTCACCTCGTTTATGGCTGTTGGAGGGGGGTGCTTGAGAGTCTGCCCCAGCCGTAAAGGCCTGACGCGGGGATTTATGGCTGTTGCAGGAGGGGCCTGAGGGTCCACCGCAGTTGTGAAGGCCTGAGGCAGGGAGAGTTCCCTCCTCATCCCCGAGCGTCAGGGCCTTGCCGGAAGATCACGGTCAATGGCACTGCGATAGCTCGGAGAAGAGTGGCCCACTCCAGGGGGAAAACTTACCTAAAGGCCAGAGAGGAGTGGTGAGTGTGATGAGCCAGCGCCGGAAAAAGAAGACGAGGGCAAGCTGCTGCTGGTGTCGGGGGGAAGACGGGGCCCAGTTGGGGTGTCCCGTCTCCCGGGTTTCGGCACCAATGAAAGGAAAGGAGCGACACACAGCAGCAATTCACCGGAGAGTTCCCTTTATTAGGGAAAGTTGCTGGGTTATATAGGAAGGGGCATGAATTGGTTGAGGTGTCACTTCTACGGGGCTGGTGGCTGTTGGCTAGGTGCTGGGATTGGGAGGGGGGCGAGAGGTGATTGGGCTTCAGGTGGCGCCGGCGGGAACTGAGGACCCCCGAAGAGAAGCCGGAAGTTTGCCATCTTACTGGTGGGGACCCTTCACCCATTACAGTGAAAAGTTGAAGGGTTACCAGTGTGTAATATTTTTTTTTTTTTTTTTTTTTTTGAGAGGGTATCTCTCATATTTATTGATCAAATGGTTGTTAACAACAATAAAATTCAGTACAGGGGGGTCAATGCTCAATGTACAATCATTAATCCATCTCAAGCCTAATTCTCGTCAGTCTCCAATCTTCTGAAGCATAACGAACAAGTTCTTACATGGTGAACGAATTCTTACAGAGTGAATAAATTCTTACATGGTGAACAGTACAAGGTCATTCATCACAGAAACTTTCGGTTTTGATCATGCAATATGACCTATAAACCATCAGGTCAAATATGAATATTCATTTGATTTTTGTACTTGATTTATATGTTGATCCCACATTTCTCCTATTATTATTATTATTTTTATTTTTAATAAAATGCTGAAGTGGTAGGTAGATGCAAGATAAAGGTAGAAAACATAGTTTAGTGCTGTAAGAAAGCAAATATAGATGATCAGATGATCAGGTGTGTGCCTATGGACTAAGTATTAATCCAGGCTAGACAAGGGCAGCAAGACATCCACGGATGCAGAAGATTTCTCTCAAAGCAGGGGGGGTGAGGTTCTGAGCCTCACCTCTGTTGATCCCCAAATTCTCACCTGATGGCCCCCCTGCGACTGTGCCTGTCTTAGGTTGTTCCTCCCTTGAGGAATCTTACCCGTCTCTGGCTAACCAGTCATCTTCCGGGGCCATACAGGGAAATGTAAAGTTGGTAAGTGAGAGAGAAGCCATATTGTTTGCAAAGGTTAGCTTTTTACTTCTTTGCAGATTTATGCCCTGTGGCTTCTATGCCCAGCACTTGTCTCGAGGTATCTTTACCACCTGGAGGAATTATGATACTCGGTAAATTCGATATGAGGCACGAATTCTATTTAAGGTTTGTAATTAGGAAGGAAGAAGAAAAGCTATAGATGTAGCATATGAAGGAAACTTGGGAGGATTGATTATTTCTTTGACATATCTTCTTGTATAGTACCTTAATTATGTATAGGTTTTAAACTACTAACTAATTTGCACACACATATTAACATAATAGGAATACGGTGACATAAACAAAGCAAATCTATAATTACCAGCCATCTCCAGTGAAGCCAAGAAAACCATTTAGGCACCCTAGGCATTTGTGAAAATTTATCTATGATATGATGGATATTGTCCAACTGTACTTGAACCATCAGACAAATTAAAGCAGCCCATTTCTGGGATCTGTTCACATCCCATATGTTCTTTTAACCATAGATAGTCTATAGTCATGAGATTTTGGGGTGCTACAACTTGCACCCCTCCCAACTCCTGGTTGAGTTCCAACAGTACAGATCCAGTCAAATTCGTTGTCTCACTGTATGCACATGCCAGCCTAGACATCTCCCTCCTCCTTCTTATGGCAAGTCCAGGAGACGGTGGGCTAGATGCAGCCACAACCGCAGCATTGTCCGGATCCCTGTGGAGGCTTTTTGATGATCATCCCCCGGCACGAGTCCTCCAGAGAGTGCTGATGCCGGAAGCTCCTCCTCATATCGTATCTTAGTTCATTTTCTGGGTATCCAAGCTAGGCCTTGATCTTCTGCGTAGAAACAAACAGACCCTTTGCCCACACTTTGACATGCCCTCTATACCACTGTGCAGAACTCATTGGAGGTCAGCACACAGTAACTGCTTTTTTTTTTTTTTTTTAATTAAGAGAAAGGAATATTATCAGAAAAGAGTATCTCCATAGCTGATCATCTGACACCCTTTAAGTGATCAACATTAAGGATATTTAAAGCATGCGTTGATCTTTGATTTACCAATAGTTTTATCCTGTTAAGGAGTAATCCCCCTTTTCTTTCTTTCTTTCTTTTTTTTTTAAATTTTTAATCTACACTTACCTGAAGAATACTATGTTTACTTTGCTCTCCCCTATATCAGGTCCCCCCTAACAACCACATTACGGTTACTGTCCATCAGCTTAGCAAAATGTGGTAGAGTCACTACTTGTCCTCTCTGTGTTGTGCAGCCCACCCTCCCCTTTCTCCCTCCCCCCCATGCATGCTAATCTTAATACCCCCCTTCTTCTTCCCCCCCCTTATCCCTCCCTGCCCACCCATCCTCCCCAGTTCCTTTCCCTTTGGTACCTGTTAGTCCATTTTTGGGTTCTGTAATTCTGCTGCTGTTTTGTTCCTTCAGTTTTTCCTTTGTTCCTATACTCCTCAGATGAGTGAAATCATTTGGTATTTCTCTTTCTCCGCTTGGCTTATTTCACTGAGCATAATACTCTCCAGCTCCATCCATGTTGCTGCAAATGGTTGGATTTTTCCACTTCTTATGGCTGAGTAGTATTCCATTGTGTATATGTACCACATCTTCTTTATCCATTCATCTACAGATGGACATTTAGGTTGCTTCCAATTCTTGGCTATTGTAAATAGTGCTGCGATAAACATAGGAGTGCATCTGTCTTTCTCAAACTTGATTGCTGCGTTCTTAGGGTAAATTCCTAGGAGTGGAATTCCTGGGTCAAATGGTAGGTCTGTTTTGAGCATTTTGATGAACCTCCATACTGCTTTCCACAATGGTTGAACTAATTTACATTCCCACCAGCAGTGTAGGAGGGTTCCCCTTTCTCCACAGCCTCGCCAACATTTGTTGTTGTTTGTCTTTTGGATGGCAGCTATCCTTACTGGTGTGAGGTGATACCTCATTGTAGTTTTAATTTGCATTTCTCTGATAATTAGCGTTGTGGAGCATCTTTTCATGTGTCTCTTGGCCATCTGTATTTCTTTTTTGGAGAACTGTCTGTTCAGTTCCTCTGCCCATTTTTTAATTGGGTTATTTGTTTTTTGTTTGTTGAGGCGTGTGAGCTCTTTATATATTCTGGACATCAAGCCTTTATCGGATCTGTCATTTTCAAATATATTCTCCCATACTGTAGGGTTCCTTTTTGTTCTATTGATGGTGTCTTTCGCTGTACAGAAGCTTTTCAGCTTAATGTAGTCCCACTTGCTCATTTTTGCTGTTGTTTTCCTTGCCCGGGGAGATATGTTCAAGAAGAGATCACTCATGTTTATATCTAAGAGGTTTTTGCCTATGTTTTTTTCCAAGAGTTTAATGGTTTCATGACTTACATTCAGGTCTTTGATCCATTTTGAGTTTACCTTTGTATATGGGGTTAGACAATGGTCCAGTTTCATTCTCCTACATGTAGCTGTCCAGTTTTGCCAGCACCATCTGTTGAAGAGACTGTCATTTTGCCATTGTATGTCCATGGCTCCTTTATCAAATATTAATTGACCATATATGTTTGGGTTAATTTCTGGGGTCTCTAATCTGTTCCACTGGTCTGTGGCTCTGTTCTTGTGCCAGTACCAAATTGTCTTGATTACTATGGCTTTGTAGTAGAGCTTGAAGTTGGGGAGTGAGATCCCCCCTACTTTATTCTTCTTTTTCAGGATTGCTTTGGCTATTCGGGGTCTTTGGTGTTTCCATATGAATTTTTGAATTATTTGTTCCAATTCATTGAAGAATGTTGCTGGTAATTTGAGAGGGATTGCATCAAATTTGTATATTGCTTTCGGCAGGATGGCCATTTTGACGATATTAATTCTTCCTAGCCATGAGCATGGGATGAGTTTCCATTTATTAGTGTCCCCTTTAATTTCTCTTAAGAGTGACTTGTAGTTTTCAGAGTATAAGTCTTTCACTTCCTTGGTTAGGTTTATTCCTAGGTATTTTATTCTTTTTGATGCAATGGTGAATGGAATTGTTTTCCTGATTTCTCTTTCTATTGATTCGTTGTTAGTGTATAGGAAAGCTACAGATTTCTGTGTGTTGATTTTGTATCCTGCAACTTTGCTGTATTCCGATATCAGTTCTAGTAGTTTTGGAGTGGAGTCTTTAGGGTTTTTTATGTACAGTATCATATCATCTGCAAATAGTGACAGTTTAACTTCTTCTTTACCAATCTGGATTCCTTGTATTTCTTTGTTTTGTCTGATTGCCGTGGCTAGGACCTCCAGTACTATGTTAAATAACAGTGGGGAGAGTGGGCATCCCTGTCTGGTTCCCGATCTCAGTGGAAATGCTTTCAGCTTCTCGCTGTTCAGTATAATGCTGGCTGTGGGTTTATCATATATGGCCTTTATTAAGTTGAGGTACTTGCCCTCTATTCCCATTTTGCTGAGAGTTTTTATCATGAATGGATGTTGAATTTTGTCAAATGCTTTTTCAGCATCTATGGAGATGATCATGTGGTTTTTGTCTTTCTTTTTGTTGATGTGGTGGATGATGTTGATGGATTTTCGAATGTTGTACCATCCTTGCATCCCTGGGATGAACCCCACTTGGTCATGGTGTATGATCCTTTTGATATACTGTTGAATTCTGTTTGCTAATATTTTATTGAGTATTTTTGCATCTACATTCATCAGGGATATTGGTCTGTAATTTTCTTTTTTGGTGGGGTCTTTTCCTGGTTTTGGTATTAGGGTGATGTTGGCTTCATAGAATGAGTTTGGGAGTATTCCCTCTTCATCTATTTTGTGGAACACTTTAAGGGAATGGGTATTATGTCTTCTCTGTGTGTCTAATAAAATTCCGAGGTAAATCCGTCTGGCCCCGGGGTTTTGTTCTTGGGTAGTTTTTTGATTACTGTTTCAATTTCTTTGCTTGTAATTGGTTTGTTTAACTTTTGTGTTTCTTCCTTGGTCAGTCTTGGGAGGTTGTATTTTTCTAGGAAGTTGTCCATTTCTTCTAGGTTTTCCAGCTTGTTGGCATATAGGTTTTCATAGTAGTCTTTAATAATTCTTTGTATTTCTGTGGAGTCTGTCGTGATTTTTCCATTCTCATTTCTGATTATGTTGATTTGTGTTGACTCTCTTTTTCTCTTAATAAGTTGGGCTAGAGGCTTATCTATTTTGTTTATTTTCTCGAAGAACCAGCTCTTGGTTTCGTTGATTTTTGCTATTGTTTTATTCTTCTCAATTTTATTTATTTCTTCTCTGATCTTTATTATGTCCCTCCTTCTGCTGACTTTAGGCCTCATTTGTTCTTCTTTTTCCAGTTTTAATAGTTGTGATGTTAGACTATTCATTTGGGATTGTTCTTCCTTCTTCAAGTGTGCCTGGATTGCTATATACTTTCCTCTTAAGACTGCTTTCGCTGCATCCCACAGAAGTTGGGGCTTAGTGTTGTTGTTGTCATTTGTTTCTATATATTCCTTGATCTCTATTTTGATTTGTTCATTGATCCATTGATTATTTAGTAGCATGTTGTTAAGCCTCCATGTGTTTGTGAGCCTTTTTGTTTTCTTTGTAGAATTTATTTCTACTTTCATACCTTTGTGGTCTGAAAAATTGGTTGGTAGAATTTCAATATTGTGGAATTTACTGAGGCTCTTTTTGTGAGCTAGTATGTGGTCTATTCTGGAGAATGTTCCATGTGCACTTGAGAAGAATGTATATCCTGTTGCTTTTGGATGTAAAGTTCTATAGATGTCTATTAGGTCCATCTGTTCTAGTGTGTTGTTCAGTGCCTGTGTGTCTTTACTTATTTTCTGCCCGGTGGATCTATCCTTTGGGGTGAGTGGTGTGTTGAAGTCTCCTACAATGAATGCATTGCAGTCTATTTCCCTCTTTAGTTCTGTTAGTATTTGCTTCACATATGCTGGTGCTCCTGTATTGGGTGCATATATATTTAGAATGGTTATATCCTCTTGTTGGACTAAGCCCTTTATCATTATGTAGTGGCCTTCTTTATCTCTTGTTACTTTCTTTGTTTTGAAGTCTATTTTGTCTGATATTAGTACTGCAACCCCTGCTTTCTTCTCACTGTTGTTTGCCTGAAATATGTTTTTCCATCCCTTGACTTTTAGTCTATGCTTATCTTTGGGTTTAAGGTGAGTTTCTTGTAAGCAGCATATAGATGGGTCTTGCTTTTTTATCCATTCTATTACTCTATGTCTTTTGATTGGTGCATTAAGTCCATTTACATTTAGGGTGACTATTGAAAGATATGTACTTATTGCCATTGCAGGCTTTAGATTCGTGGTTACCAAAGGTTCAAGGTTAGCTTCTTTAGTATCTTACTGCCTAACTTAGCTCGCTTATTGAGCTGTTATATACACTGTCTGGAGAGTCTTTTCTTCTCTCCCTTCTTATTCCTCCTCCTCCCTTCTTCATATGTTGTGTGTTTTGTTCTGTGCTCTTTTTAGGGGTGCTCCCATCTAGAGCAGTCCCTGTAGGATGCCCTGTAGAGGTGGTTTGTGGGAAGCAAATTCCCTCAGCTTTTGCTTGTCTGGGAATTGTTTGATCCCACCATCATATTTAAATGATAGTCGTGCTGGATACAGTATCCTTGGTTCAAGGCCCTTCTGTTTCATTGCATTAAGTATATCATGCCATTCTCTTCTGGCCTGTAGGGTTTCTGTTGAGAAGTCTGATGTTAGCCTGATTGGTTTTCCTTTATAGGTGACCTTTTTCTCTCTAGCTGCCTTTAAAACTCTTTCCTTGTCCTTGATCCTTGCCATTTTAATTATTATGTGTCTTGGTGTTGTCCTCCTTGGATCCTTTCTGTTGGGGGTTCTGTATAATTCCATGGTCTGTTCGATTATTTCCTCCCTCAGTTTGGGGAAGTTTTCAGCAATTATTTCTTCAAAGACACTTTCTATCCCTTTTCCTCTTTCTTCCTCTTCTGGTATCCCTATAATACGAATGTTTTTCCTTTTGTATTGGTCACATATTTCTCTTAGTGTTGTTTCATTCCTGGAGATCCTTTTATCTCTCTCTATGTCAGCTTCTATACGTTCCTGTTCTCTGGCTTCTATTCCTTCAATGGCCTCTTGCATCTTATCCATTCTGCTTATAAATCCTTCCAGGGATTGTTTCACTTCTGTGATCTCTTTCCTGACATCTGTGATCTCCTTCCGGACTTCATCCCACTGCTCTTGCATTTTTCTCTGCATCTCATCCCATTGCTCTTGCATTTTTTTCTGCATCTCTGTCAGCATGTTCATGATTTTTATTTTGAATTCTTTTTCAGGAAGACTAGTTAGGTCTGTCTCCTTCTCAGGTGTTGTCTCTGTGATCTTTGTCTGCCTGTAGTTTTGCCTTTTCATGGTGATAGAGATAGTTTGCAGAGCTGGTACAAGTGACCGCTGGAAGAGCTTCCCTTCTTGTTGGTTTGTAGCCTTTTCCTGGGAGAATAGCGACCTCTAGTGGCTTATGCTGGGCAGCTGTGCGCAGACAGGGCTTCTGCTTCCTGCCCAGTTGCTTTGGGGTTTATCTCCGCTGTTGCTGTGGGCTTGGCCTGGCTGGGGCTGTTCCTCCAAAATGGTGGAGCCCCGTTGGAGGGGGAGCAGCCAGGAGACTATTTATCTCCGTAAGGGGCCTCTGTGCTCCCTGCTGCCCAGGGGGTTAGAGTGCCCAGAGATCCCCAGATTCCCTGCTTCTGGTCTAAGTGACCTGTCCTGCCCCTTTAAGATTTCCAAAAAGCACTCTCCAAACCAAAACAACAGCAGCAACAATGAGAGAGGGAACAGAAACAAAGAGAAAAAAAAAAGGAAAAAAAAGGAAAAAACAAGCGATTTTTTTTTTTTTTTGTTTTGTCCTCAGGTGCCGGTCCCAGGCACCCGCTCACTGGTCCTGCTGCCCTGTCTCCCTAGCACCAGGGTCCCTGTCCTTTCAAGGCTTCCAAAAAGCACCCACCCACCGGTCCCGCAGGGAAGGAACGCTCAATATTCTTTGTCCTCAGGCACTGGTCCCACGCACCCGCTCACCAGTCCCGCCGCCCTGCCTCCCTAGCACCGGGGTCCCTGTCCCTTCAAGGCTTCCAAAAAGCACTCGGCAAAAAGAGAGAAAAAAAAAGGGGAAAAACGCGCGATTTCTTCCGTCCTCAGGTGCTGGTCTCAGGCACCCACCCACCGGTCCCACAGGGAAAAATGCGGGATATTCTTTGTCCTCAGGTGCCGGTCCCAGGCACCCGCTCACCAGTCCCGCCGCCCTGCCTCCCTTGCACCGGGGTCCCTGTCCCTTTTAGGCTTCCAAAAAGCACTCGCAGAAAAGAGAAAAAAAAAAAGGGGAAAAACGTGCGATTTCCTCTGTCCTCAAGTGCCGGTCTCAGGCACCCGCCCACCGGTCCCGCAGGGAAAAACGGGGGATATTCTTTGTCCTCAGGCGCCGGTCCCAGCCACCCGCTCACCAGTCCCGCCACCGTGCCTCCCTAGCACTGGGGTCCCCGTCCCTTCAAGGCTTCCAAAAAGCGCTCGCCAAAAAGAGAAAAAAAAAAAAAAAGGGGAAAAACGCGCGACCTCCTCCGTCCTCAGGCACCGGTCTCAGGCACCTGCCCCCAGGTCTCGCAGGGAGAAACGCGGGATATTCTTTGTCCTCCGGCGCCGTTCCCAGGCACCTCCTCACCGGTCCCGCCACCCTGCCTCCCCAGCAACGGGGGCCCGTCCCTCTAAGGCTTCCAAAAAGCGCTCGCCAAAAAAAAAAAAAAAAAAAAAACCGCTCCGGTTTCTCTCCACCCGCCGGGAGCCGGGGGGAGGGGCGCTCGGGTCCCGCCGGGCTGGGGCTTGTATCTTACCCCCTTCACAAGGCGCTGGGTTCTTGCAGGTGTGGATGTGGTCTGGATGTTGTCCTGTGTCCTGTGGTCTCTATTTTAGAAAGATTTTTCTTTGTTATATTTTCATAGCTCTATGTGTTTTTGGGAGGAGATTTCCATTGCTCTACTCACGCCGCCATCTTGGCTCCCTCTTCCATGAGTGCTGTTCAGTGTGTAATATTTTATACGTTAGCTTCTGTGAGTGTATTGAACTTTGAGTGCAACCTCTATGAATGAATTCAGTCAGAGGGCCTCAGTTTGAATCCAGGTTCTATCACTTAGTATCTGAGATCTTGGGAAATTTCTTATGTCTCTGTCCTTTAGTTTCTTCATCTGTAAAATGGGAATAATATAACAGGGTTGGAATGAGGATTAAGTAAGTCATATGTGTAAAGCTCTCAAACCATATTCTACAGATAATACTTGCTACTTAAGTGTTGACCATTACGTGGAGTTAATGTATTCAAATGTGAGGCCCTTTGCTCCATATGAGCCAGGTCAAATGGCCATCATGACTAGCATCACCATATAATTTATTGTGCAAATCAGGATTTTTGAGAGTTTCATTAAAGGAGGCACTATTAATAATTACATTGGGATAATAGATTGGAGCTCTCCTGAGTAAATTGGAGATAAATGGTCGTGCTATTTATGGACCCTCTCAGCTTTACTGATCACCATTGCCCGAATTGAGCTCCCTGCTCAGAGATCATGGCCACCCTTGTTTATTGCAGCACTTACTTAGCCCTTAACATATGCTTTCTGGAGGCAGTTTGTATTTGTTTTTACTAGATACCTTTGTCTTTTTTGTTTATTTTTGTTTTTGTTTATTGAAGTATAGTTGATATACAATCTTATATTGGTTTTAAGTATACATCACAGTGGTTCGACACTTACCCATATTATTAAGTCCTTACCCCAAGTGGTGCAATTACTATCTGTCAACTCAGGAAGATGTTACAGAATCCTTGGCTGTATTCTCCATGCTGCACTTCCATCTCCATGACCAACTCATATTATGATTGAGGATTTTTGTGCCCCTTTATTCCCCTCACTTTCCTACCCATGCACTGCAACTCATTCACCATGGTACACTAGTCACTTCTTAGTGTCTATGAGACTCCTGCTATTTTGCTCATTTTGTTTTGTTTTTAGATTCCACAAATAAGTGAAATCCTATGGCATTTATCTGTCTCCACCTGGCTTATTTCACTCAGCATAATACCCTCAAGGTCCATCCATGTTGTCACAAATAGCAGGATTTATTTCTTTTTTATGGCTTAATAACATTCCATTGTGTATGTGAACCACATCATCTTTTTCTATTCATCTATTGATGGACACTTTGGTATTTCCATATCTTGGTTAACATAAATAACACAGCAATAAACATAGGGGTACATATATCTTTTTGAATCAGGGATTTTGTTCTTTTCAGGTAAATTCTTAGAATAGGACTTACTGTGCCCTATGGTATTTCTATTTTTAGTGTCTTTTTTTTTTTTGAGAGGGCATCTCTCATATTTATTGATCAAATGGTTGTTAACAATAATAAAATTCAGTATAGGGGGGTCAATGCTCAATGTACAATCATTAATCCATCTCAAGTCTAATTCTCGTCAGTCTCCAATCTTCTGAAGCATAACGGACAAGTTCTTACATGATGAACGAATTCTTACATAGTGAATAAATTCTTACATGGTGAACAGTACAAGGGCATTCATCACAGAAACTTTCGGTTTTGATCACGCATTATGAACTATAAACAATCAGGTCAAATATGAATATTCGTTTGATTTTTGTACTTGATTTATATGTTGATCCCACATTTCTCCCTTTATTATTATTTTTATTTTTAATAAAATGCTAAAGTGGTAGGTAGATGCAAGATAAAGGTAGAAAACATAGTTTAGTGCTGTAAGAGGGCAAATGTAGATGATCAGATGATCAGGTGTGTGCCTATGGACTAAGTATTAATCCAGGCTAGACAAGGGCAGCAAAACATCCACGGATGCAGAAGATTTCTCTCAAAGCAGGGGGGGTGAGGTTCTGAGCCTCACCTCTGTTGATCCCCAAATTCTCACCTGATGGCTCCCCTGCGACTGTGCCTGTCTTAGGTTGTTCCTCCCTTGAGGAATCTTACCCGTCTCTGGCTAACCAGTCATCTTCCGGGGCTATACAGGGAAATGTAAAGTTGGTAAGTGAGAGAGAAGCCATATTGTTTGCAAAGGTTAGCTTTTTACTTCTTTGCAGATTTATGCCCTGTGGCTTCTATGCCCAGCACTTGTCTCGAGGTATCTTTACCACCTGGAGGAATTATGATACTCGGTAAATTCGATATGAGGCACGAATTCTATTTAAGGGTTGTAATTAGGAAGAGAGAAGAAAAGCTACAGATGTAGCATATGGAAGGAAACATGGGAGGATTGATTATTTCTTTGACATATCTTCTTGTAGAGTAGTGTTTTTGTTTTATTTTATTAAGGTATTATTGGAGGTATCTTATGAAGTTTCACATGAAAAAACAATGTGGTTATTACAATCACCCCTGTTATCATGTCCCCCCCATATCCCATTGCAGTCACTGCCCATCAGTGTAGTAAGATGCCACAGAGTCACTATTTGCCTTCTCTGTGCTACACTCTTTCCCCTGATCCCCTCACACCATGTGTGCCAATCATAATGCCCCTGAATCTCCTTTCTCCCTACTCACCCTCCTCTCCCCTTCCCCTTTGGTTACCGCTAGCCCTTTCTTGGAGTCTGTGAGTCTATTGCTGCTTTGTTCCTTCAGTTTTGCTTTGTTGTTATACTCCACAAATGAGGGAAATCTTTTGATACTTGTCTTTCTCCGCCCAGCTAATTTCACTAAGCATAATATCTTCCAGCTCCATCCATGTTCTTGCAAATTGTAGAATTTGTTTCTTTCTTATGGCTGAGTAGGATTCCATTGTGTATAAGTACCACATCTTCTTTATACATTCATGTACTGATGGACACTTAGCTTGCTTTCATATCTTAGCTATTATAAATAGTGCTGCAATAAACATAGGGGTGCATATATCTTTTTGAATCTGAGAAATTATATTCTTTGGGTAAATTCCTAGGAGTGGAATTCCCAGGTCAAATGGTATTTCTATTTTTAGTTTTTTGAGGAACCTCCATATTGCTATCCACAATGGTTGAATTAGCTTACATTCCCACCAGCAGCGTAGGAGGGTTCCCCTTTTTCCATATCCTCGCCAGCATTTGTTTTTCTTAGTCTTTTCTATACTGGCCATCCTAACTGGTGTGAAGTGATATCTCATTGTGGTTTTTATTTGCATTTCCCTGATAATTAGTGATGTGGAACACCTTTTCATGTGCCTGTTAGCCATCTGAATTTCTTCTTTGGAGAATTGTCTGTTCATATCCCCTGCCCATTTTTTTGTTATTATTAATCTACAATTAAACGATGAACATTATGTTTATTAGGCTCCTCCCTTCACCAAGTTCCCCACCCCACACCCCATTACAGTCCTTGTCCAGCAGCATAGTAAGATGCTGTAGAATCACTATTTGTCTTCACTGTGTTGCACAGCCCTCCGCATGCTCCCCCCATACATTATACATGCTAATCGTAATGCCCCCTTTCTTTTCCCCCACCCTTTCCCTCCCTTCCCACCTATCCCCCCAGTCCCTTTCCCTTTGGTAACTGTTAGTCCATTCTTGGGTTCTGTGATTCTGCTGCTGTTTTGTTCCTTCCATTTTTCTTTGTTCTTATACTCCACATATGAGTGAAATCATTTGATACTTGTCTTTCTCCATCTGGCTTATTTCACTGAGCATAATACCCTCTAGCTCAATCATTGTTGTTGCAAATGGTAGGATTGTTTTCTTCTTATAGCTGAATAATATTACATTCTGTATATGTACCACATCTTCTTTATCCATTCATCTACTGATGGACATTTAGGTTGCTTCCATTTCTTGGCTATTGTATATAGTGCTGCCATAAACATAGGGGTGCATATGCCTTTTTCAAACTTGGGTGTGGCATTCTTAGGGTAAATTCCTAGAAGTGGAATTTCTGGGTCAAATGGTATGTCTATTTTGAGCATTTTGAGGAGCCTCCATACTTCTTTCCACAATGGTTGAACTAATTTACATTCCCACCAGCAGTGTAGGAGGGTTCTCCTTTCTTCACAACCTCGCCAACATTTGTTGTTGTTTGTCTTTTGGATGGTGGCCGTCCTTACTGGTGTGAGGTGATATATCATTGTGGTTTTAATTTGCATTTCTCTGATGACTAGTTATGTGGAGCATCTTTTCATGTGTCTGTTGGCCATCTGAATATCTTTTTTGGAGAAGTGTCTGTTCAGATCCTGGACCCATTTTTTAATTGGATTACTTGTTTTTTGTTTGTTGATCCTCTGCCCATTTTTAAATTGGATTATTTGCTATTTGGGTGTTGAGGCATGTGAGTTCTTTATATATTTTGGATGTTAACCCCTTGTCAGATATGTCATTTACAAATATATTCTCCCATACTGTAGGATGCCTTTTTGTTCTGCTGATGGTGTTCTTTACTGTACAGAAGCTTTTAAGTTTAATGTAGTCCAATGTGTTCATTTTTACTTTTGTTTCCCTTTCTTAAGGACATGCATTCAGAAAAAAGTTGCTTATGTTTATATTCAGGAGTTTTTGCTTATGTTATCTTCTAAGAGTTTTATGGTTTCATGACTTACATTCAGGTCTTTGATCCATTTCAAGTTTACTTTTGTGTATGGGGATAGAAAATAATCCATTTCATTCTCTTGCATGTAGCTGTCCATTTTTGCCAACACCAGCTGTTGAAGAGGCTGTCATTTTCCCATTGTATGTCCATGGCTCCTGTATCATATATTAATTGACCATTTATACTTGGGTTTATATCTGAGCTCTCTAGTCTGTTCCATTGGTCTATGGGTCTGTTCGTGTGCCAAGTACCAAACTGTCTTGATTAATGTGGCTTTGTAGTAGAGCTTGAAGTCAAGAAGTGTAATATCCCAACACTTTATTCTTTCTTCTCAGGATTGCTTTGGCTATTTGGGGTCTTTTGTGGTTCCATGTAAATTTTAGAATTATTTTCTCTAGCTCGTTGAAGAATGCTGTTGGTATTTTAATAGGGATTGCATTGAATCTGTAGATTTCTCTAGGCAGGATGGCCATTTTGAGAATATTAATTCTTCCTATCCATGAGCATGGGATGTGTTTCCATTTATTGGTATCTTCTTTAATTTCTCTCATGAGTGTGTTGTAGTTTCCAGAGTATAGGTCTTTCACTTCTTTGGTTAGGTTTATTCCTAGGTATTTTATTCTTTTTAATGCAATTGTGAGTGGAATTGTTTTCCTGATTTCTCTTTCTGTTAGTTCATCATTAGTGCATAGGAGTGCAACAGATTTCTGTGTATTAACTTTGTATCCTGCAACGTTGCTGAATTCAGATATTAGATCTAATAGTTTTGGAGTGGATTCTTTAGGGTTTTTTTAATGTACAATGTCATGTCATCTGCAAACAGTGACTGTTTAACTTATTTACCAATCTGGATGCTTTTTATTTCTTTGTGTTGTTTGATTGCCATGGCGAGGACCTCCAGTACTACGTTTAATAAAAGTGGAGAAAGTGGGCATCCTCATCTTGTTCTCAATCTTAAAGGAAAGGCTTTCAGCTTCTCACTGTTAAGTATGATGTTGGCTGTGGGTTGGCATATATGGCTTTTATTATGTTGAGGTGCTAGCTCTCTATACCCATTTTGTTGTGAGTTTTTATCATGAATGGATGTTGAATTTTGTCCAATGCTTTTTTGGCATCTATGGAGATGATCATGTGATTTTTGTCCTTCTTTTTGTTGATGTGGTGGATGATGTTGATGGATTTTCTAATATTCTACCATCCTTGCATCCCTAGAGTAAATCCTACATGATTATGCCGGATGATCTTTTTGAGTTATTTTTGCCTTCGGGTTGCTAATATTTTGTGGAATATTTTTGCATCTATGTTCGTCAGGGATATTGGTCTGTAATTTTCTTTTTTTGTGGTGTCTTTGCCTGGTTTTGATATTAGGGTGATGCTGACCTCACAGAATGAGTTTGGAAGTATTCCTTCGTCTTCTACTTTTTGAAATACTTTAAAGAAGATGGCTATTAGATCTTCACTAAATGTTTGATAAAATTCAACAGTGAAGCCATCTGGTCCAGGAATTTTGTTCTTATGTAGTTTTTTTATTATCAAATCAATTTCATTGCTGGTAATTGGTCTGTTCAGATTTTCTGTTTCTTTCTGGGTCAGCCTTGGAAGATTGTATTTTTCTAGAAAGTTGTCCATTTCTTCTAGGTTATTCAGTTTGTTAGCATATAAATTTTCATAGTATTCTCTAATAATTCTTTGTATTTCTGTAGTGTCTGTAGTGATTTTTCCTTTCTCATTTCTGATTCTGTTTATGGGTGTAGACTCTATTTTTTTTGGATAAGTCTGGCTAGGGGTTTATCTATTTTGTTTATTTTCTCAAAGAACCAGCTCCTGCTTGCATTTATTCTTTCTATTGTTTTATTCTTCTCAATTTTATTTACTTCTGCTCTAATCTTTATTATGTTCCTCCTTCTACTAACATTGGGCCTCATTTGTTTTTCTTTTTCTAGTTTCATTAATTGTGAGTTAAGACTATTCATATGGGATTGTTCTTCTTTCCTGAGGTAGGCCTGCATTGCAGTATACTTCCCTCTTAGCACCACCTTCACTGCATCCCACAGGTTTTTTGCATTGTTGAATTATTGTTATCATTTGTCTCCATATATTGCTTGATCTCTGTTTTTATTTGGTCATTGATCCATTGGTTATTTAGAAGCATGTTGTTAAGCCTTCATGTGTCTGTGGGCTTTTTTGTTTTCTTTACATAATTTATTTCTAGTGTCATACCTTTGTGGTCTGAGAATTGGGTTGGTACAATTTCAATCTGTTTGAATTTACTGAGTCTCTTTTTGTGGCCTAGGATATGATCTATTCTTGAAAATGTTCTATGTGCACTTGAGAAGAATGTGTATCCTGCTGCTTTGGGGTGGAGAGTTCTGTACAAGTCTGTTAGGTCCCTCTGTTCTAATGTGTTGTTCAATGCCTCTGTCTCCTTATTTTCTTTCTGGTTGATCTGTCCTTTGGAGTGGGTGCAGTGTTGAAATCTCCTAGGATGAATGCATTGCATTCTATTTCCCCTTTTAATTCTGTTAGTATTTGTTTCACATATGTTGGTGCTCCTGTGTTGGGTGCACAGATATTTATAATGGTTATATCCTCTTCTTGGATTGACCCTTTTATCATTATGTAATGCCCTTCTTTGTCTCTTGTGACTTTCTTTGTTTTAAAGTCTATTAGGTTTGATACTAGTACTACAACACCTGCTTTTTCTCCCTATTAGTTGCATGAAATATCTTTTTCCATCCCTTCACATTTAGTCTGTCTATGTCTTTGGGTTGGAAGTGAGTCTCTTATAGGCAGCATATAGTTGGGTCTTGTTTTTTTATCCATTCAGTGACTCTGTGTCTTTTGACTGGTGCATTCAGACTATTTACATTTAGGGTGATTATCAATAGGTATGTACTTATTGCCATTGCAGGCTTTGGATTCGTGGTTACCAAAGGTTCAAGGGTAACTTCCTTACTATCTAAGAGTCTAACTTAACTCATTTAGGTCTGTATGCCATTACAAACACAATCTAAAGGTTCTTTTTTTTCCCTCCTTTTTTTCATCCTCCATTCTTTATATATTAGGTATAATTTTCTGTACTCTTTGTCTGCCCCTTTTTATTACCCTTGGTGACAGCTATTAAACCTTAGGAACACTTCCGTCTATAGCAGTCCCTCCAAAATACACTGTAGAGATGGTTTGTGGAAGGTAAATTCTCTCAGCTTTTGCTTATCTGAAAATTGTTTAATCCCTCCTTCAAATTTAAATGATAAGCTTGCTGGATAAAGAATTCTTAGTTTGAGGCCCTTCTGTTGCATTGCATTAAATATATCATGTCCCTCCCTTCTGGCCTGTAAGGTTTCTGCTGAGAAGTCTGATGATAGCCTGATGGGTTTTCCTTTGTATGTGTTCTTACTTCTCTCTCTCGCTGCTTTTAATAGTCTGTCCTTATCCTTGATATTTGCCATTTTAATTACCATATGTCTTGGTGTTGTCTTCCTTAGGTCTCTTGTGTTGGGAGTTCTGTGCATCTCCATTGCCTGAGAGACTATCTCCTTCCCCATATTGGGGAAGTTTTCAGCAATTACTTCCTCAATGACACTTTCTATCCCTTTTTCTCTTCTTCTTCTGGTACTCCTATAATACGAATATTGTTCTATTTGTATTGGTCACACAGTTCTTTCATTCCTAGAGATCCTTTTTCTCTCTGTACCTGAGCTTCTTTGTATTCCTCTTCTCTAGTTTCTATTTCATTTATCATCTCCTCCACCAAGTTTAATCTGCTTTTAATACCTTCCATTGTGCAACAATTGTATCTCCATCCTAAATTCATTCCTGAGTTCTTGATTATATTTCTGTACCTCCATGAGCATGTTTATGATATTTATTTTGAAATCTCTTTTAGGAAGATTTATTAATGCAGTCTCACTCAGTCCTTTCTCTGGTGTTGAGATTTTGCTTTGAACCAGGTTTATTTGACATTTCATATTTGTATGTGGTGCCTTCTAGTGCCCAGAAGCTCTACTCTCTGGAGCTGCTCAGTCCCTGGAGTGATGTCGGGGGGTCGCAGGGGAGTGGTGCTGGTGCCTGGGGTGAGGAAAGAGCTGTTTCCTGTTTCCTGGCTATTATGCCTGTCTCCACTGCCAGAACCAGTGGGCTGAACACACAGGTGTAAGCCTCTATGCTTTGTGTTTATAGCTGCCGTAGGTGGGGCTACCCTCTGGCTGTCCTGACACCAGGCAGGGGCTGCCATTTTTGAGCCAGGTACAGGCTAGCTGGGAGGAAGACACAGCAGGCTTCATATCATGAAGGGGGGCCTTGGAGCTGTGTAGCCAGCCAGGGGGATGGGGCTCCTGAAGATTGTTTAAGTTCCCAACCTGCAGGGCAGAGAATTGGGGAAGTTTTCAACAATTACTTCCTCAATGACACTTTCTATCCCCTTTTCTTTCTCTTCTTCTTCTGGTACTCCTATAATACGAATATTGTTCCATTTGGAGACAATTTTGTCTACCTGTCCTTTCTCCTGAGCAGTAAGCTCTGTGAAATCCTTACCCCCTTAGCAACCCTCTTGCTTTAGGAAGTCTCTCAGACTGCCCACCCAGATCAGCTGGATGTCAATCCCTGTTTTCCACAAGCAGCTGGAATCTCTCCATCTCTCCAGGTGTTCCACCTGTCTTAGTTTCCCAACTGCACTAAATCACCAGAGCACCATGCAATGCAGGTTCATGCTCCCAGAGCAGATCTCCAGGGCTCAGTGTTCAGCAGTCCCAGGCCTCCACTCCCTCCCTGCTCTGTTTCTCTTCATCCTGGTGGTGAGCTGGGGTGGGGGAAGGGCTTGAGTCCCACTGGGTCACAGCTTTGGTACTTTACCCTGCTCTTTTCTCCAGGTGTATGCAGTCTGGTGCAGCCTTCTTTCCTGTTGCTCTTTCAGGATTAGTTGTATTAATTATATTTTCATTTTATATGTGGTTTTAGGAGGAGGTCTCTGTTTCACCTCTCATGTCGCCATCTTTAATCCACCATTTTTAGTTTTTTGAGGAAACTCCATAATGCTTTCCATAGTGGCTGCACCAATTGACATTCCCACCAAAAGTGTAGGTGGGTTCATAATCCACATTCTCACCAACACTTGTTATTTCTTGTCTTTTGTATAGTGGCCATTCAAACTGTTGTGAGGTGATATCTCATTATGATTTTGATGTGCATTTTCCTGATGATTGGTGATGTGGAGCATCTTTTCATGTGCCTGTTGGCTGTTTATATTTCTTCTTTGGAAAAATGTCTGTCTGTCCATATTTTAATTGGGTTATTTCTTTTCTCTTGGTGTTGAGTTGTATGACTTCATTATATATTGGGAATGTTAACTGTTATTGGATAAATTATTTATGAATATATTCTTCCATGTTGTAGGTTGCCTTTTTGTTTTGTTGATGTTGTCCTTTGCTGTATAGTTTTTTTTTGTTTAATGTAGTCCCACTTGTTCATTTTTTATTTTGTTTCCTTTGCCTGAGGCGATGTGTCCAGGAAAAAATGGTTCATGCTTATGTTCAAAAGATTTTTGCCTATGTTTCCTTCTAAGAGTTTTATGGTTTCTTGTCTCAATTTGTGTCTTTAATCCACGTTGATTTTACTTTTCTATATGCAATTAGACAGTAATCCAGTTATATTCTCTTTCATGTAACTGTCTAGTTTTCCCAACACCAGTTATTGAAGAGACTTTCTCCCATTGTATATTCCTGGATCCTTTATCATATATTCATTGACCATATATGCAAGAGTTTATATTTGGGCTCTCTATTCTGTTTCATTGATCTATGGATCTGTCCGTATGCCAGTACTGATTACTGGAGCTTTGTAGTAGAGCTTGAAGTCAGGGAGACTAATTCCCCGAGCTTAATTATTCTTTCTCAGGATTGCTTTGGCTATTTGGTGTCTTTCATGGTTTCATATGAATTTTAGGATTATTTGATCTAATTTATTGAACAACATTGCTGATAGGGATTTTGAAAGGGATTTCACTGAATCTGTAAATTGCCTTGGGCAGGATGGCAATTTTGACAATATTAATTCTTCCTATCCATGAGCACAGGATGTGTTTCCATTTATTGGTACCTTCTTTAATGTCTCTCATGAGTATCTTGTAGTTTTCAGAGTCTAGGTCTTTCACTTCCTTGGTTAGATTTATTCCTAGGTATTTTATTCTTTTTGATGCAATTGTGGATAGAATTGTTTTCCTGATTTCTCTTTCTGCTAGTTCATCATTAGTGTATAGGAATGCAGCAGATTTCTGTGTATTAATTTTGTATCCTGCAACTTTGCTGAATTCAGATATTAGATCTAGGAGTTTTGGAGTGGATTCTTTAGGGTTTTTTAAGTACAATATCATGTCATCTGCAAACAGGGACAGTTTAACCTCTTCCTTGTCAATCTGGATGCCTTTTATTTTTTTCTGTTGCCTGATTGCCATGGCTAGGACCTCCAGAACTATGTTGAATAAAAGTGGGGAGAATGTGCATCCTTGGCTTGTTACTGCTCTTTAAGGAAAGGCCTTCAGCTTCTTGCTGTTAAGTATGATGTTGACTGTGGGTTTGTCATATATGATCTTTATTATGTTGAGTTACATCTATACCCATTTTGTTGAGAGTTTTTATCATGAACAGATATTGAATTTTGTCGACTGCTTTTTTAGCATCTATGGACATGATGATGTGGTGTTTGTCCTTTTTATTGATGTGGTGGATGATGTTTATGGGTTTTTGAGTGTTGTACCATCCTTCATTCACTGGAATAAATCCTACTTGATCATGATGGTTGATCTTTTTGAGGTATTTTTGAATTTGGTTTGTTAAAATTTTGTTGAGTATTTTTGCTTTTATGTTCATCATGGATATTGGTTTGTAATTTTCTTTTTTGTGGTGTCTTTGCCTGGCTTTGGTAATAGAATGTTGCTGGCCTCATATAATGAGTTTGGGAGTATTCCCTCCTCTTCTACTTTTTGGCAAACTTTAAGGAGGATTGGCATTAGGTCTTCACTAAATGTTAGATAAAATTCAGCAGTGGAACTACCTGGTCCAGGAGTTTTGTTCTTGGGTAGTTCTTTTCTATAATTAATCTACAATTACATGAGCAACATTATGTTTACTAGACTCCCCCTTCACCAAGTCCTGCCCCACATACCCCATTATAGTCACTATCCATCAGCATAGTGAGATGCTATAGAGTAACTACTTGTCTTCTCTCTGTTGTACAGCCCTCCCCAGTACTCCCCCTACAATATGACTGCTAATAGTAATGCCCCCCTTTTCCCCTTTATCCCTCCCTCCCACATATCCTCCCCAGTCCCTTTCCCTTTGGTAACGGGTTAGTCCATTCTTAGGTTCTGTGATTCTGCTGCGGTTTTGTTACTTCAATTTTTTTCTTTGTTCTTATACTCCACAGATGAGTGAAATCATTTGATACTTGTCTTTTTCCACCTGGCTTATTTCACTGAGCATAATGCACTCTACTCCATCTATGTTGCTACAAATGGTAGGATTTGTTTTCTTCCTATGGCTGAATAATATTCTATTATGTATATATGTACCACATTTTCTTTATCCATTCATGTACTGATGGACACTTAGGTTGCCTCCATTTCTTGGCTATTGTAAGTGGTGCTGCAATAAGCATAGGGGTGCATATGTCTTTTTCAAACTGGGCTTCTGCATTCTTAGGGTAAATTCATAGAAGGGGAATTCCTGGGTCAAATGGTATTTCTATTTTTAGTTTTTTGAGGAACCCTCCATACTGCTTTCCACAGTGGTTGAACTAATTTACATTTCCACCAGTAGTGTATGAGGGTTCCCCTTTCTCCACATCTACACCAACATTTGTTGTTTTTCTTTTGGATGGTGGCCATCCTAACTGGTGTGAGATAATATCTCATTGTGGTTTTAATTTGCATTTCTATGATGACTAGCGATGTGGAGCATCTTTTCATATGCCTGTTGGACATCTGAATTTCTTCTTTGGAGAAGTGTCTGTTCAGATCCTGGACCCATTTTTTAAAATTGGATTATTTGCTTTTTGTTTGTTGGGGTGCATGAGCTCATTATATATTTTGGATGTCAACCCTTTATTGGATTTGTCATTTATGAATATATTCGCCCATACTATAGGATGCCTTTTTGTTCTATTGATGGTGTCCTTTGCTGTACAGTAGCTTCTCAGCTTGATATAGTCCCACTTATTCATTTTTCCTTTTTGTTTCCCTTGCCCAGGGAGATATGTCATGAAGATGTTGCTCATGTTTATGTCTAAGAGATTTTTGCCTATGTTCTTTCCTAAGAATTTTATGGTTTCATGACTTACATTCAGGTCTTTGGTCCATTTCGAATTTAATTTAGTGTATGGGGTTAGACAATGGCCCAGTTTCATTTTCTTACATGTACCTGTCCAGTTTTGCCAACACCAGCTGTTGAAGAGGCTATTTCCCCATTGTATGTCCATGGCTCCTTTATTGTATATTTATTGACCATATATGTTTGGGTTAATATCTGGAGTCTCTATTCTGTTCCACTGGTCTGTGGGTCTGTTCTTGTGCCAGTATCAAATTGTCTTGATTACTGTGGCTTTGTAGTAGAGTTTAAAGTTGGCAAGCAACATCCCCCCTGCTTTGGTTTTCCTTCTCAGGATTGGTTTGGTTATTTGGGGTCTTTTGTGGTTCCATATGAATTTTAGAACTATTGGTTACAATTCATTGAAGAATGCTGTTGGTATTTTGATAGGGATTGCATTGAATCTGTAGGTTGCTTTAGGCAGGATGGCCATTTTGACAATATTAATTCTTCCTAGCCAAGAGTATGGGATGACTTTCTATTTGTTAGTGTCCTCTTTAATTTCTCTTAAGAGTGTCTTGTAGTTTTCAGGGTATAGGTCTTTCACTTGCTTGGTTAGGTTTATTTCTAGGTATTTTATTATTTTTGATGCAATTGTGAATGGAATTGTTTTCCTGATTTCTCTTTCTGCTAGTTCATCATTAGTGTATAGGAATGCAACAGATTTCTGTGTATTAATTTTGTATCCTGCAACTTTGCTGAATTCAGATATTAGTTCTAGTAGTTTTGGAGTCGAGTCTTTAGGGTTTTTTATGTACAGTATCATGTCATCTGCAAATAGTGTTGGTTTGACTTCTTCTTTACCAATCTGGATGCCTTGTATTTCTTTGTTTTGTCTGATTGCCATGGCTAGGACTTCCAGTACTATGTTGAGTAACAGTGGGGAGAGTGGGCATCCCTGTCTTGTTCCCAATCTTAGGTGAAAAGCTTTCAGCTTCTTGCTGTTCAGTATGATGTTGGCTGTGGGTTTGTCAAATATGGCCTTTATTATGTTGAGGTACTTGCCCTCTATACCCATTTTCTTGAGAGTTTTTATCATGAATGCATGTTGAATTTTATCAAATGCTTTTTCAGTGTCTATGGAGATGATCATGTGGTTTTTGTCTTTCTTTTTGTTGATGTGGTGGATGATGTTGATGGATTTTCGAATGTTGTACCATCCTTGCATGACTGAGATGAATCCCACATGATTGTGGTGTATGACCGTCTTGATGTATTTTTTAATTCATTTTTTCTAATATTTTGTTGAGTGTTTTTGCATCTATGTTCATCAGGGATATTGGTCTGTAATTTTCTTTTTTTTTTGTGGGGTCTTTGTCTGGTTTTGGTATTAAGGTGGTGCTGGCTTCATAGAATGAGTTTGGAAGTATTCCCTCCTCTTCTACGTTTTGGGAAACTTTAAGGACAATGGGTATTATGTCTTCTCTATATGTCTGATAAAATTCAGCAGCGAATCCATCTTGCCCAGGGGTTTTGTTCTTGGGTATTTTTTGATTACTGATTCAATTTCATTGCTGGTAATTGGTCTGTTTAGATTTTCTGTTTCTTCCTGGTTCAGTCTTAGAAGATTGTATTTTTCTAGGAAGTCGTCCATTTCTTCTTGGTTATCCAGTTTGTTAGCATGTAAATTTTAATAGTATTCTCTAATAATTCTTTGTATTTCTGTGGGGTCTGTTGTGATTTTTCCTTTCTCATTTCTGATTCTGTTTATGTGTGTAGATTCTGGCTAGGGTTTTATCTATTTTTTTTATTTTCTCAAAGAACCAGCTCTTGGTTTCATTGATTTTTTCTATTGTTTTATTCTTCCCAATTTTATTTCTTCTCTGATCTTTATTATGTTCCTCCTTCTGCTGTCTTTGGGCCTCATTTGTTCTTCTTTTTCTGGTTTCAATAATTGTAACTTTAGACTATTCATTTGGGATTGTTCTTTCTTCTTTAAACAGGCCCAGATTGCTATATTGTGGGTTGCCATCCATAGATCATTCTTTTTCTGTGGGAATTGTTTGCCTTCCTTGTTATCTGTGGTGCATGGCGCAGCTCACTAAATATGAACTGAGATCTGTTTCTTGTTATCTCTACCCCCTCATTGCCTGGCACCAGGGACGTCTTGCCCTAGCGACCTGGAGGCAATTACATTCCTGTAGTAAAGCATGTTAATCATTGTGTCTAGAAACTTGTTAACCCACTCAAGAATGTGATGCCTGATCAATAAATATGAGAGGTGCCTTTCCAGCAACACTCTTGAGCTGGTATGCCTTGAGTCCCCTGGCTGGCCTACTCAGGTCTTTGATATCTCATCACATCGCCTCCTCTATCTGCGGGCTGGACACAGGGAGGAGGCCGACAAGTGGCGCCCCAACAGGGACCTGAAAGATGGTCAAAACTCAGGGCAGAGAACCTCCACTTGGCGGCACTTGCAATTCAAGGGCAGGAAAAAGCTCCAAAGATCGTTGATCTGGTAAGATTCCCAGAAAAGCATATGTAGGGAACAAGAAAGATGTCAGGGACACTATAATAGGCCAATATGAAACTAAAGCAGATAAACTGGAGGATTACTTAAAATTACTCCGTGCCCTCCTGAAAACACTAGGAGTGAAAACTTGTAAAAAGAACTTTGGTCAACCTCATAAATATATTAAAAAGTATTGTTATCAGTTGACTCCACAGGGAACCCTCAGACAAGCTGATGGGAATAATGCATTAAGAGATTTCAAAGAGGCTCACAGACAGGGAAACATTATCCCTGTGCCTGTTTGGGTGGATCAATAGCCCCTTAATAAGGAAAAGGTGGCATCCTTACACAAGTTAAAGAACAGCTTCAGCTAAATAGATTAGAATTTTCCACGAGCCCGTGGAATTCCCCTGTATTTGTTATAAAAAAGAAGTCAGGAAATTAGAGACTCTTACATGACTTAAGGCAAATTAATGCGGCTCTTAAACCTTACAACAAGGCCTCCCTTTTCTGGCTATGATTCCAAAAGACTGGAATATGGCTATCATTGACCTTAAAGATTGCTTTTTTACCTTGCTCCCCATTCAAAGCAGTCCTCTTAGGCCTGTGTTACTTTCTCCTGTGTAATGTAAATAGAGTCTGTAAAGTAATCAAGCTGAACCCTCAGATCAATATGTAAATAGCTCTGCTCTATTAACTGCTTTCCTTAGAGGCAGTCATCCTGGAGCTAAGCATTTCCTTGTCTGCAGCCCCAGGGAAGCAAAACAAGTTTGTGACTCAGATCAAGGCTCTAGTAGCAAAAAGTCACACAGTCCCTGCATTTATCAGACAGGCAGGGGCCTCTCAAGGAATGACTAAAGCTCAGGCAGAAAAAACTAGGAAAACTAACTGGGAGCAATTTGATCCCTAAACTCTAAAAAAGATGTATCTTATCTTTTATGCACACAAACCTGGCCCCAGTACAAACTCTCTGATTAGAGAGGCTTGGCCCCTGAAAGAAGTATGCAATATAAAGTTATGCAGCTAAATATATTTTGCCACAAGGGAAGAAAATATTCAGAAGTCCCATAGACTACTACAATATGGTATTCATTTTCTAATTTTTTTTTTTGGTGAAAATCTATTCTTATTGGGTTCATTATTATCTTCAAAAATTGGGAGATTTTTAAACTAGACTCCCTGAAATGGAAGAAATTTATCTTTTGCAATACAGTCTGATTTTAAATAACTGGTGCTAGAATTGTACTTGCATTTTATTTCCAGCCCCCTGGACACACACAATCCCTATCAGTTCAGAGCCTTTATTGGCCCTTTTAGTCTGGGGCCATCTAAACCTTAACCCAGTGATATAAACTGCGCACCCTTAGAGTGTATTCTTGAAAACTGAAGTACTTTTAATCAAGTAAGCTGAAAAGAAAGAAGGCAATTAAATATTAGTAACTCAAATCTTTATATCAGTTTGTCTGTGTATATGTTTTTATATGAAAAGTGTTGCTAACTGTAGTCATTACATCTCTATTTGTATGTGTGTGTCTAAGTGTGTAAATGAAAAATATTTTCCTGCCTCTGGATGGTATTAATAAAAGTTGATTTAAAAAACAAGCACTTGTGAAAATTGGGCATTCTAAAACTTCCAGAAAATCTAATAAAAAATATTAAGCATTAATGCTAATTTAAGTTTAACTGAAATGGACATGTCCTTATAGTTATCAGCTGCCAAAGTTTACTTAAAGTCATTTAAGTTGATGTTACCTGTTAAACATTTCAAGAAGATGCTTAAAGAAAAGCTTGACTTTGTCTAATGTTTGGTAAAAGTTTTGTAAGTAATCTAGCATGGTTGCTAAAAATAAGTAAACAAGTGTAGCAAGTAAACATCTTAATAATAATGCTGTATTAATGTATAACAGTGTATATATATATGCAAACAGCCTGAGAATTTTTGTGGTAACCAAAATTCTTAAAGTTTGCTAAGTTATATAGACATATTTTGTGCCTAATGAGAAATTGTGCTGTAAAGCACATTTCCAAAAATGATAATATAATACATTCATAGATGTATCAATCTGAAGAATGCTAGTGTAACAGTTTACAGTAGCCTGTTTTTCAGTGTTCACTGAAGGTTAAAGTATCTAATGGTTTTAAATTCTAATGAAAACACTTAATATAATAAGGAAAATATTTCGGTATGCTGAAGATGTGTATAAAGTATAAAGTATAAAGAATGGAAATTTGTTTTGTTGAGGGTAAAAGAAGGTAATTGTGGTGGGAATTAGTTCAACCATTGTGGAAAGCAGTATGGAGGTTCCTCAAAATGCTCAAAATAGACTTACCATTTGACCCAGGAATTCCACTTCTAGGAATTTACCATAAGAATGCAGCACTCCAGTTTGAAAAAGACAGATGCACCCCTATGTTTATTGCAGCACTATTTACAATAGCCAAGAAATGGAAGCAATCTAAGTGTCCATCAGTAGATGAATGGATAAAGAAGATGTGGTACATATACACAATGGAATATTATTCAGCCATAAGAAGAAAACAAATCCTACAATTTGCAACAACATGGATGGAGCTAGAGGGTATTATGCTCAGTGAAATAAGCCAAGTGGAGAAAGAGAAATACCAAATGATTTCACTCATGTGTGGAGTATAAGAACAAAGGAAAAACTGAAGGAACAAAACAGCAGCAGAATGACAGAACCCAAGAATGGACTAACAGTTACCAAAGGGAAAGGGACTGGGGAGAATGGTAGGGTAGGGAGGGATAAGGACAGGGAAGAAGAAAGGGGGTATTATGATTAGCATGTATAATGTGGGGGTGTGGGGGAAAGGGGAGGGCTGTGCAACACAGAGAAGACAAGTAGTGTTTCTACAATATCTTATTATGCTGATGGACAGTGACTGTAATGGTGTTTGTGGGAGGGACTTGTGGTAGGGGAGAGCCTAGTAAACATAATGTTCTTCATGTAATTGTAGATTAATGATAACAAAATTAAAAAAAAGAAAGTAATTGTTCCAAAGTACAGCTATTTACTTAAAGGGGGACAACACTGAATGTAAAAAGAAAGTTGTAGAAAGCTTGTGGAAAAATTGATATAGTCATGCTATGAGAAATTAAAGCAAGTGAGTCTGGATATCAAGTACACAGCAAAATTAGAATTTTGCTTTCAGTTAAAAAGACAAAGTTTTCTTAAAAATGTTAGTCTGCTCTTTATGTTGAAAGATTGCAAAAGGTTTTCTAATTGTTTTATCAAAACAGTTTCTCATGCTTAAAGTCTCAATGAATATTTTGAGTATTTAAGAAAATGAGATCTTAATATTAAACGACTAAAAGTTAAACTTTGCTAACAACTGTGTAAACTTCTGTATCTGCCTTTGAAGTATTTTGTTGACACTCTAGTTAAATAGATAAATATTGCTTCATGGCAACCTATACTCTTATTTAAGCAAATGCCAAAGAAACTTTCTTTTGACAACTTTCCAAAATCAAATTCAAAAAGCTACCTTTACCTCTAGTTAACTCTGATATTTTCCAGAGGGCCCCTGGAACATGTCAGAAGAATTTTTTCTCCTCATAGGGAAATATATTTGGCTAATTTGGCCTATTTATCTGATACATATTTACCTAGAAGGAACTGTCAAAAGGAATGATTCTAAACTTTGTTACTGAATGTGGTACTGAAATATCCAAATTTTCATGTCAATTATCTTATGTAAGCTCTCATCAAGTCTTTAACCATTGTAATTTGTAAGTCTTTTGTCATTTAAAGTCACTGTTTTATTACTCCTAAACTAGTGAAGAACTAGATTTCAGCAGAACAAGTATTGGTTATATAAGATTGAGTAAACTAAAGAAGGTGATTTTGTAGCTTTTTGTTTCAAATGTTGCCGACAAAATGTTTTAAGCTTTTTCTCTTAAGCTGACTGACAATGCTCCAGTTTACCTCTTCTCTATGCTAAAAAATTTTTTTCAGCTATATAATATCACTCATAAAACAGGTATTTCATACAATTCTACAGGCCAAGCTCCAGTTGAACATTGCCATCTTATTCTTAAGCATTATTTATTAAAACAAAAAGGGGGATTACTGCCCGATATGATAAAATTAACTGCAAATCAATGATTAATACATGCTTTACATATCCTTAATTTTGGTCTTTTAAAGGGTGACAGACAATCAGCTATGGAAGTGCATTTTTCTGACAATATTTCTTTTTCTAAAACAACAGCAGTTCCTGTATGGTGGTTTCCAATAGGTTCTTCACAATGGTATAAAGGTCATATTAAGGTGTGGGGAAAAGGGTTTGTTTGTGTCATTACAGAGGACCAATGCTTGATTTGGCTGCCTAGAAAGCGGATCAAGATATGCTATAAAGAGGAACGCCCAGCAACATCGCCATCTGAGGTGGCTGTCCCAGGTGATGTCCCTCAACCGGTTCCATCACTGCAGTGAGGATCCCTACATGATAATGAAGTTTTTGATTCTAATCTCTATACACATATACATAACCCAGGCCTGTACTATTACTGCTAGTATTAGCAGTCCTCCACACTTCAGCCAGGGAGTAGTACTTCATTGTATCTCCACTTGCTCAATTCCTGTAGGCCCAGTGATTTGGAGAAAGGATGGTAATGAAATATATAGACAGAAAGATGAAGGAAAACTTGGTCGGGATAATGCTACTGATCAGTCTAAAAGAGACAATACCCACTATGATATTTATAAAACAGTTTTAACTCGGAATGATATTGGCAATTATTCTTGTGAAAAATTCCAGAAGGGAAGCCCTGATCAAATATATAAAAGTAGTTATGTTTATTTGGATATTTCACTAACCCCAGAGAATGAGTATTCTTCACCCAATATGTGGTTTCAATTGGCTAATCAAGGGCTTAACAAGATATCTTTTTGTGTAGCAGTTGATTCCTCTATTAGTGGAATCTTAAGGAAGAATTTGATAGGCATAGGACTCCCTTTTTCAGTGTTTACCAATATTTCTGGAATAAATATTACTTTAGCCCCCAAGATTCTTACTTGAGAAATTCAATTGAATTTACCAGTTAGCACCACTATAGTTTCTAGTTGTATATGTATCAATTGCACTAATATACCTTCTTACTGTAATTCTACTATTCATGTAAAATGACTATATGGATATAGACTCCCAAATGGCTGGGTGTTTTTGTGTGATAACAAAACCTATCAAGCCTTTTCCTCATATTATCAAGGCATTTGTGGTATAGGACATATTCTCCCAGCCCTTATAGATCATCCTGGATTTAAACACTAAAGAGTGACCTGAGCCCTGCCTCCAGATTGTGATGACAACTTGAAATTGTTGGACCCCACTGCCATTGCAGTCGCAGCTGAGTTTGTATTGCCTGTACCAGGACTCATTGTAAGAATGCAGAAAGAAATGTCTAAGCTGGCCTGTGCCTACAGCAAGACTACAAATCTGTCTGCTTCCATACTGTCAGAACTTAATCAGTAACTTGGAAAAGGTCAAGTATCAGTGCTCCAGAATCGTGCTACCATAGACTATTTCTTGCTGAAAGAACATTTAGGCTGTGAACAATTTCCTGGAATGTGTTATTTTAATATATCTGATTTTTCACAGACAATTCAAAACCAGTTGGATGATGTCCACCATATTGTTGATAAGTTTTCACAATTACCTGGATTACCTGATTGGTTCTGTTGGTTTTACTGGCTATAGCCAATACTTGTAGGCCTACTTCTTTTATGCATTTGCCTTCCTATTTTAGTAACATGGGTGCACCATCTAATTGCTGACTTAATAAAGCCAATTCATGCATATGCTATATTTCAAGAAGTCATGGCAAAAAATTAATAATTGCATGTTATTTTCTTGAGAGTCCATGTGACAGATCACTGTATATTTTAAAATTCCACAGCAATTAAGGGGATGATGAAGTGTTTGCATAAATCTTTTGTATGTCTCTTTGCTCTAATGCATTTACTCCCTGTACGGCCCCAAGAGATGGCTGACTAGCCAGAGATAGGTAAGATTCCTCATGGGAGGAACAACCTAAGACAGGCACAGTTGCGGGGGCCAACAGGTCAAGAGATGAGGGGGTTAACTGACACATGGCTTAGCACCTCGCCCCCCCCCCACCGATGAGGCATTTCTTGTTGCCCCTTTTCTTTACCAAGCAGTGGTGGAATAACAGACTTCTCTTCCTTTTTTGATTTAAAAATGGGGGAAGTGTGGGTTGCCATCCATAGATCATTCTGTTTCTGTGGGAATTGTTTGCCTTCCTGTTATCTGTGGTGCATGCTGCAGCTCACTAAATCTAAACCAAGGTCTGTTTCTTGTTATCTCTACCCCCTCATTGCCTGGCACCAGGAATGACTTGTCCCAGTGACCTGGAGGCAATTACATTCCTGTAGTAAAGCATGTTAATCATTGTGTCTAGAAACTTGTTAACCCACTCAAGAATGTGATGCCTGATCAATAAATATGAGAGGTACCTTTCCAGCACCACTCTTGAGCTCATATGCCTTGAGTCCCCTAGCTGGCCTACTCAGGTCTTCGATATCTCATCATGTCACCTCCTTTATCTGCGGGTCCGAGATGGGGAGGAGGCCGACACTATATACTTTCCTCTTAGAACTGCCTTCACTGCATCCCACAGAAGTTGGGGCTTTGTTTTGTTGTTGTCATTTGTCTCCAGGTATTGTTTGATCTCTGTTTTAATTTGCTCATTGATCCATTCATTATTTAGGAGCATGTTGTTAAGCCTCCATGTGTTTGTGAGCCTTTTTGTTTTCTTTGTACAATTTATTTCTAGTTTTATACCTTTGTGATCTGAGAATTGGTTGGTAGAATTTCAATCCTTTTGAATTTACTGAGGCTCTTTTTGTGGCCTAGTATGTGGTTTATTCTGTAAAATGTTCCATGTGCACTTGAGAAGAATGTATATCCTGCTGCTTTTGGGTGTAGAGTTCTGTAGATGTCTATTAGGTCCATCTGTTCTAGTGTGTAGTTCAGTGCCTTTGTGTCCTTACTTATTTTCTGTCTGGTGGATCTGTCCTTTGGAGTGGGTGGAGTGTTGTAATATAGAATGAATGCATTGCATTCTATTTCCCCTTTTAATTCTGTTAGTATTTGGTTCACATATGTTGGTGCTCCTGTGTTGGGTGAATATATATTTATAATGGTTATATCCTCTTGTTGGACTGCCCCCTTTATCATTATGTAATGTCCTTCTTTATCTCTTGTTACTTTCTTTGTTTTGAAGTCTATTTTGTCTGATACAAATACTGCAACACCTGCTTTTTTCTCCCTATTGTTTGCATGGAATTTCTTTTTCCATCCCTTCACTTTTAGTCTGTGTATGTCTTTGGGTTTGAGGTGAGTTTCTTATAAGCAGCATATAGATGGGTCTTCCTTTTTTATGGATTCTATTACTCTGTGTCTTTTGATTGGTACATTCTGCCATTTGCATTTAGGGTGATTATCAAAAGATATGTACTTATTGCCTTTGCAGGCTTTGGACTCGTGGTTACCAAAGGTTCAAGGGTAGCTTCTTTTCTGTCTAACCATCTATCTTAACTCTTTTATTAAGCTATTATAAACATAGTCTGATGATTCTTTATTTATCTCCCTTCTTATTCTTCCTCCTTCACTCTTTGTATGTTAGGTATTTTATTCTGTACTCTTTTGCATTTCCTTTCAGTGCTTTTATGAATAATTTATTTTATTTTCTGTCTTTGGTTAGTATTTGGTTGGTTTGATTTCTTTGTTGTGATTTTATTTTCTCTGGTGACATCTATTTAGCCTTAGGAGTGCTTCCATCTAGAGCAGTCCCTTTAAAATATCCTGTAGAGGTGGTTTGTGGGGGCAAATTCCCTCAACTCCTGCTTATTTGGGAATTGTTTATTTATACTAGAAAGCCCAGATACAAACCCAAGCATACATGGTCAATTAGTATATGATAAAGGAGCCATGGACATAAAATTGAGAAATGACAGCATCTTCAACAGCTGGTGTTGGCAAAACTGGACAGATACATGCAAGAGAATGAAACTGGATTATTATCTATCCCCATACACAAAAGTAAACTCAAAATGGATCAAAGACCTGAATGTAAATCATGAAACCACAGAACTCTTAGAAGAAAACATAGGCAAAAATCTCTTGACTATAAACATGAGCAACTTTTTCCTGAACCTATCCCCTTGGGCAAGGGAAACAAAAGCAAAAATGAAGAAATGGGACTGCATCAAGCTAAAAAGCTTCTGTACTGTAAAGTGCACCATCAGCAGAACAAAAAGGCATCCTACAGTATGGGAAAATATATTTGTAAAGACATATCCAACAAGGAGTTATCATCCAAAATATATAAAGAACCCACATGCCTCAACACCCAAAAAGCAAATAACCCTATTAAAAAATGGGCAGCAGATATGAACAGACAGTTCTCCAAAGAAGAAATTCTGATGGCCTGAACAGGCACATGAAAAGATGCTCCACATCACTAATTATCAGGGAAATGCAAATTAAAACCACAGTGTGATGACACTTCACACCAGTTAGGATGGTCAACATAGAAAAGAGTAGGAACAACAAATGTTGGCAAGGATTTGGAGAAAGGGGAACCCTCCTATGCTGCTGTTAGGAATGTAAACTAGTTCAACCATTGTGGAAAGCAGTATGGAGGTTCCTCAAAAACCTAAAAATAGAAATACCATTTGACCCAGGAATCCCACTTCTAGGAATTTACCCAAATTAAACAACTTCTCAGATTCATAAAGACATATGCACCCCTGTGTTTATCACAGCACTATTTACAATAGCCAAGATATGGAAGCAAACTAAGTGTCCATCATTAGATGAATGGATAAAGATGTGGTACATATACACAATGGAATACTATTCATCCATAAGAAAGAAACGAATCCTACCATTTGCAACAGCATGGATGGAGCTAGATGGTATGCTCAGTGAAGTAAGTCAGGCAGATAAAGACAAGTACCAAATGATTTCCCTCATTTGTGGAGTATAACAACGAAGCAAAACAGAGGGATCAAAATAGCAGCAGACTCCCAGACTCCAAGAAGGGATTTGTGGTGGGAATGTAAACTAGTTCAACTATTGTGGAAAGCAGTATGGAGAGGAGGGGTGGTGGAGAGGGAGGGAGGCGGGTAACTGGGGAGGGAGGGAGAAGGGGATTGTGGGGTGTCATGGTTGGTGCACATGATGTGTGTGGGGTCACTGGGAAGGCAGCGTAGCTCAGAGAAGATAAATATGGACTTTGTGGCATCTTACTACAGTGATGGACAGTGACTGCAATGGGGTATGGGGGAAACTCAATAATAAGGGTGAATGTAATAACCACATTGTTATTCTTGTGAAACCTTAATAAGAGTGTATGTCAATGATACCTTAATAAAAATAAATAAATAAACACACAATCTTCTTGTCATTGCCCACAAAACTCTGTAGATTGGGCCCCACCCTATCTCTCAGACTTCACCCCTAATATTCACCCTCTCACTCCCCCAACTAGAACCTAAGCTCCAGGAGGAAAAAAACTTTTTCTTCTTTTCTTTTTTTTGGGCACTGATATATTCCCAGTGCCATATACCAGTGCCTGGCACTAGGTAGTTGCCAGACAGCTATTTGTGGAATGAATGAATTTATTTTCCCAATAGCCCTTGTAAGATAGTGTTTTTATTTCTCCTTCATGAGAAGGAAACAGGCTTATATATGTGAAGTGACTTTACCAAGGTTACAGAGCTGAAATGTGAAAATTTATACATTCATTTATTCATTCAACAAATAGTAAGCAGCTGCTACTGTTCTAGCACTGAGGCAGGACTCAAATTTGATGCTAATGATTTTAGAACTACACCATCTTTTCTATTTTTTTAAAGTAATTATAAAAATAATAGAAAGATACATTCTCCCTGTAAAATAATTCATCAAACAACAGTACATATAGATAAGGTCAAAGTCTCCTTTGATATCACTTTCCATTTTCGAACAAATACTAACAAATCTCCAGAAGTAAACATTGCTTAGCATTCTACACACACACACACACACACACACACACACACTCACACAGAGAGAAATATATGATTTTATATTTAATCTTCATTTCCATAGTCCCATACTCACAACCTCTAGTAGCCTGCTCTAATTATAGTTCATTTAACTTGTGTTAGAGAGCTTTTGTCTTAGAGAGTTTTTCATATTGGCATATATGTATCTACCTCATTTACTTTAATAGCTGCATGTCATGAATTTCCCACAATTTCTTCTATATTAACTCAAGTTTGGGTTATTTCGCCTTTTTATTAGTACAAACTGGTATAACTTCCCTTGTACAGAACTTTCTGTGTATTGAATAAGAATATTTCTTTAAAATAGAGTCTGGAACAGAATTGTAGGGTTGAAATGTATGTATTTTAAGTTGAACAAGTATTGTCAAATTATCTGTCTAAAAACTGTACCAGTTTACACTCCAACAGTGTATGAAAATGCTTATCATAATCAAGATATGTATTTCCATTATTTAAAAAAGTTCTATTAGGCACTATTGCATTTTAATCTCCTCTCTTGTATTCTGATTCCAGGTAACCACTGATCTGCTTTCTGTCATTATAGATTATTTTTGCCTATTCTAGAATCTTATAGAAATGGAATTACACTGTATATAATATTTCATGTCTGGCTTCTTTTGCTCAGTGTAATGATTTTGAGATTCATCTATGTTGTCATAAATACCATTTATCTGTTCCTTTTACTGCTTGAGTAGTATTCTATTATATGAATACACCACAATTCATATAGCCATTCACTGGTTATTACACATTTGTTTCTAATTTTTGGTTATTGTGAATAAAGTTGCTATGGACATTTGCATTTGCATGTAAGTATTTTTGTAGACATGTATGTGCATTTCTCATGAATACCTAGGAGTGCATTTGCTGTGTCATGTGGTAAGTGTATGTTGAACTTTATAGGAAATTGCCAAGTTGTTTTCCAAAGTGGTTGTACCATTTTACATTCCCACTAGCAATGTATGGGAATTCTAGTTGTCTCCTATCTTCACCAACTGCAGTCTTCCAAAATTTTAGTCATTGTAGTAGACATGTAGTAATATCATGTTGCCACTTGAATGTGCATTTCCTTTAAAGTTGAATATATTTTCATATGCTTATTGGCTATTTGTGTTATCTTCTTTGTGAAGTACATGTTCCAATCTTTTGGCCATTGAAAAAACTGAGTTGTCATATTAGTGAACTATAAGAGTTTATTATAAAGTCTGTATACATGTTCTTTGTCAGGTTATATTTCAATTTTTTCTCCTAGTGGCAACAAATATTTCCTACCCTAGATAAATGAAAACCTCTTCACACAAACATCTGTTCACAAATATTTATAATAGCTCTATTCATGCTTGCCAAAAACTACAAACAATCCTTATGTCCTTCAGTGGTGAATGAATAAACAAACTACAGTGCATCCATGTGATGCAAACTCAGCAATGAAAATGAAGAATTTACTGCTACTTGCAACAACTTGGATGAACCTTAAGTCATTCTCAGTGGTAAACAGTACATGATTACATTATGGGACATCCTCAAAAATACCAAACTGCAGTGAACAGATCAGTGGTTGGCAGGGTTTAGGGATGGGAGTGGAGGTGACTACAGAGGAGTATCATGAAGGGGTTTTTTGAGGTGATGGAAGTGTTCCATATCCTGATTGTGGTGGCAGTTACATGAATTTAAATATTAAAACGAATAAATTGTATACCAGAAAGAAGTCAGTTTTCCTGTATGTTAATTAAGAAAATGCTATAAACAAACAAACAAAAAACAATCAACAAAGCCTCTGTGAGTGTATAGATTTCCTATAATTGTTAGTTTTTGAATGGAGAAAGATGTGATAGGAAATACATCTTAAAGTTGTTTACTCTGTTGGGGGGGAAATGATAATTTTGTTTCACTTATTTCAATTAATATGTGGATTTTAAAATTTGAAAATAATCTATTAAAAATAGAAAACAGTAGAAAAATATTTAAAAAGAAGAAAAAATGTATTTTCACTTTGTTGGGTACCTGATGATAAGGTAGAGAACAAGACAAATGTGTCTCCATTCTTGTAGAGTGCAGCCTGGTAGAGTTCAGTGACTACTCTATTATATGAGATGGCTGGCTCATCTGAAAAAATGTGGCTATTATTAGTACCTGCCTAATAGGATTTTTTAATAAGGATAAATACCTTAATACATGCTTGAAACAGTGCCTGGCACAAATGCTAATTGTAATGTAAGCTGCTATTAGTATGTCATATGTGAATTGGGAGAATAATTACCACAATATTTTTGTGATGAGTTGAAAGTGCTTGTTATGCAGAGAAAGACAAATACCTTATGATTTCACTTATATGTGGAATTTAAAAAACAAAACATGTGAACAAACAAAAACAGAGAGAGACATAAACTCAGAAACCAGACTAGTGGTTGCCATAGGGGAGGAGGGTGATGAGATGAATGAAACAGGTGAAGGGGATAAAGAGGTACAAATTTTTAATTGTAAAATAAATTAGTCACAGGGATTAAAGTATAGCATAGGGAATATAGTCAGTAATATTCTAATATCTTTATATATTGACAGATGGCAACTACACTTACCATGGTATTTAGTAATGTAGGTAATTGTTGAATCACTTTGTTTACACCTGACATCAGTATAATGTATATCAACAATATTTCAATTTAAAAAGTGCTTGTCATGTAATGGGGTCAGTTAATGTTAGTTTTGTTAGCATTTGGAGCCTGGACACTGGGATATGGGGCAGAGAGCAAAGATCTGTACTTGGTTTGGTTTTCTGGGACCCCTGCTTATCTCTTTTTCTTGAACTTGTTATCTTTTAACTTCAGGGAAACCTCTCCTTCCTTCCCCTCCCCTGGTTGATGTATCTCCCTCCCTCAGAACCTAATGCAGGGCGTTTTCCCTCTTAGGCTGACGCTTGACTCCACACCTACATCTAGCTTGGCACAGAGGGACAAATATACCCTGAAAACTGTGGGTGAGACATCCACAGAACTGTTGGACCTGAAGGTGAGCCAACCTGGGAGAAACATCTCAGAGCAAGGCAGGCTTTGAAAGGTATTCAAGGGGAGGTGGTCTTGTAGAGCATCAAGGATCTTTAAGGGGAGTGAGGGAGTTGGGGAAAATACCAAGAGATGAGGGAAAAGGATACTTAAATTCTACCTCTTTCTCTAACCAGGCAGATGGCCCTTCTGCAGACCAATAAAGATCTCATTTCCACAGGAATGAAAAAATTTAATGTTCTGCTGAATCAGCAGGTAAGCCCAGGCCCTATGTTTCAAATGACATGTCTAGAGGATTGGGGGGCAGTGGGTGAGGGCACTGGAGCTGGGAGAGAAATGGAGGAGCTGATGGAAACAGCTAGAGACAGGGAATGCAAATTAGAGAAAAGAGGAAGTTGGAGTTTGTGGGTTACTCTTGAATCATATTGTTGATGATATTTCCTATCCCCCAGGTTTTTTCTGATCCTCCTGTCCCTGAAGAAGCTATGGTGACTATGGTGGATGATTGGGTGAACTTCTACATCAACTATTACAGGCAGCAGGTAGTGGGGGAGCAGCAAGAGCAGGACAGGGCTCTGCAGGAACTTCAACAAGAGCTAAATACTCTGTCTTCCCCTTTCCTGGCCAAATACAGGGCCTTCCTGCAGTCCTTGTGAGCACCCAAATCACTGACTTTCTCCTAGCCAAGAGACCTAGGCCTGCAACTCTAAGAAATCCTTAAATAATGTTCTGTGTTCTTCAGGTCCTCAGCCTCTTCTCCTTCATGGTGTTATTCTACCTTGACACCTCAATAAAGACCAATGTTGGTTTTGCTGGTATTCTTGGCTCTTTTGCTCTTCTTTCATTGTTTCCTGACTTGTGGAGGACTTGATTCCTTTTCCTTTAACCTTGCTTCCTAGATGTGATCTTGGAAATTTAATTCCTTAGAGCAGAGGTTAACAGTATCACTGTTGAAGTATCACTGTGATTTAGAGTTGGAAGCGATCTTGTGAATGATTCAGCACATCCCTTGTTTTCCAGACAGGAAAACCTTTCCTTCCCTCCTCCTTCAGACCCAGTTCCCAAGATTAGGAAACAAGAGATTCCTGGCCACTTTGCTGTTGCCCCTACCTGTCATTCCCACACTAGACCCCATTTCTCTTCTTCCTCTAGACTGTAACTCTCCTTGTTTTAGGACTCTGGAATGGAAACAGGGCTGGTCCAGGCTCACGAGTTTTTAAAAATTGAAATGAAAGTGTTAGAATGAGGAGGGGCCATCTGGCTGCACATCTCTACCTAAAGCCTTGGGTCACAGGGGAAGTCTCCCAGGGCAGGAGTGGTGGGCCTGAGAGGAGGGGCTCTGAAAAGATGCTGCAGGTGTGGTGTGTAAACCCTGTTTAATCTGGGTCCTGCACCTGTGCTGTACTGAAGCCATATTCCCCGTAAAACAGGGGCTCTAGGAAGAATGCCAAATGGCAGCTCTCTCAGCCCAGCAGTACCCCTGGAAACATGGGTATGGGAATGGTTGACCTGAAGAGTACTCCTCACCCTCACCATAAAGATCAGCATTCACCCTTCACCCTAAGCCTCACCCACTACTCACTGATGACATAGGTCCAAATGGAACACTCACACTAACTCTATCCCCTTAAGCTAAATCCAAGGAAAGCTACAATTTGATGCTACACTTAACCCAAAGCTTTGCCCTAATCCCTAACTTTGCCCTCATTTCATCTTCACAGTTAACTGAAAGTCTCAACTGATCCCTCACATAAACCACTATCCTAGCTCTAACTACAATAGAGGTCCACACTAAATCTAACCACATATCAAACACTAATTCAAGGTCACCTTAACCATGACCCACAAGTGACCTGTTTGGTTTCCTATGGCTCAGAGGATTCCATGTTGTAATTTAGTCTCACTGACAATATCATGCATGTTACCTTGCAGAGAGTCTCCCCATTAAAACTGGTACCCCTCATTCTAAAACTGTGACTAACTCTATCCCTAATCCTAACTCTTACCCTATCCCAGACACCAACCCTCACCCACATGTCACTTTAGCCCTAACCCTCACACACACACACACACACACACACACACAAAATGCTTAACACCCTAAAACAGCCCAAACTGTCAGCCTAACAATCAAAACTATGTTGAATATTAACTTTAGTCCTAAACCTTAACCATTACCTGAACCCTGTCACCATAACCCTAGCACAGAAAACCTGAACCGACAAGACTGAAACCTAAGCCCTTAGCTTCAAACCTGATTCCATACCATGACACCCTAGATTGAAACCCAAAACCTAATAACCACTGCAACCAAACCCAACCCCAGGTCTGACTCCCCTAAGTGAGAAACTCATACATGAACCTCAACATAAATCCCTGAGCAAATCCAAAACATTAACCCAGAACATTAGAACCCTGAGATTCAAGCCCTTGAATTTCATCCAGATCCCTGAACAGGATCCAGGGGAATAGAGGTCTGTGAGGCTGGTTGAATGCAGGAGGTGTGGGTGGAACTCGTGTGGAGGGCTCACACAATTGGGCATACTGTGCAAGAGCTCTCCATATATATGACTGGACCCCTAATGTCTGCTGTCTAATATGATGCAGCTTCACATGGTTGGGAAGTGCATGCCCTCTAGTCAAGGACTTTGCAAGAGCAGCAGTTTTGCTTGCACATTCCATGACATCACAATGGCAACTGTTTTCTAAAGACAACAATGTGCTTGGTGAGGGGAGAAGGTTCCTCCTTCAGGGCCAGTACTTCAGCCATGGGTGGGATTTTGGTGAGGTGGGAGCTGATCACCTTGGCTGTATTAGTGAAAATGGAACCCAGATCCAAGATGTGTGCTTATTTCTGGGATATGGTAATAACCCACATGGCTGCTAGAGAAAGCCATTCATGTTCTTTCCAATCCTGATAAACATGGGTCCTGCTCTTGTGCTGTACTGTGGCCACATTCCTAGAAAAGCAATGTCTCTGGGAAAAATGACAAATAGCAGCTCTCGGAGCCCAGCAATACCCGCGGAAAATGAGTATAGGTATGGTTGACCTAAAGACTACTCCTCACCCTCACCCTAAACATCACCATTCACCCCACACCCTAATCCTCACCCACACCTCTGTTTGGACATAGATTCAAACAGAACCCTGATGCTAACCCTATCCCCTTAAGATAACTCCAAGCAAAGCCAAAATTTGATGCTATACCTAAGCCAAAGCTTTGCCCTAATCCAAAAATCACCCTCATTTGATCTTCACTGTTAGCTGAAAGACTCAACCCATCCCTCACATAAACCACAATCCTAGCTCTAACCAAAACATAAATCCACACTAATCCTAACCAGTTATCAAACACGAATTCAAGATCTAGCCATAACCCAGCACACATGATCACATTAGGCATGACCCACAGGTGATATGTTTGTTTTCCTATGGCTCAGAGAATTCCACATTGTAATTTAGTCTCACTGACAATATCATGCATAAGTTACCATGGAGAGTGGCTTCCCAATTAAAATTGATTCCCCTCATTCTAAAACTGTGCCTAACTCTACCCCAATCCTAAGTCTTACCTTATCCCAGACACTAAACCTCCACTCTAACCCTAACCATAACACACACACACACACACACACAAATTTCCTAACCCTTACCTTAAACCTTAGCACTAACCCTCAGCCTAACAATCAAAACTACATTGAATGTTAACTTAAACCATGACCTTTAACCATTGCCTGTACCTTGTCACCATAACCCTAACCCATAAACCATGAACCCACAAGACTTAACCCTAATCTCTGAGCTTGTAACCTGATTCTGCAACATGAAGCCATGGAGGGAAACCCAAAACCTAATAACCACTGCTATCGAACCCAAACCCAGCTTAGTGGTTAGGGTCCAGGCTTCCGAGGCTTCTCCAGAGAACAAACTACACAGGCATAGAGATGTAAATTCAAGCAAAGTCTTTATTCAGCCAGCTAGCTGGGGTCCAATGTCAGCCCGACGCAGCGGGTCTCAACAAGGACCCCGAGCACTCAGAGCCAAGGGTTTATATAGCATTTTCAAAGCACTTAACTCATAGTAATTTTCCACAACTATAAATTATTCTTGCAAGACATACATCCTGGGGTTAAGCAAGGGCAGGATAAGACTACTCCTCAATGGTTAGGGAGGTTCTGCATGATAAGCTTGGTATGTAAGATTAACTGACCAAGGGTCACAGCTGCCCACCACCCGGTGCTCATGATTAACTTGTTTTTCAAGGCCTTACCCAGTTCCAGTTTTTCTTTCTAAGTCACATACTCAGAAAATGGCTTCTAGGCCTTTAAGATGGTTATGCTTATGCTAACCTATTTCTATTCTTACATTCCCCTCTTCTTCTTGTATCTATTTCAATCATGAAATTAGGGGTCATCTGTTTGGTTAACACTCTGATAGTTCTGTCTCAGCACTATGATTTGCATGGTGCTAATGCATTCTTTGATAAAGGTAACACATGGAGTGACTCCGGTTTGGCAGGCCTACTACTTGTTAGAATAAGCTGGGGCGGTGCTGATTACTTCTGTCCTGTTGCAGAGGGAGGTGTAAGTTTTAGGAACTCTCTCAATGCAGGTTCTTTGCTTACTTACAGAGGATAAAGTGAGTCTTGGTCTTTGTCTCATTCTCTCTTCTACAGATAGGGACTCTAGCTGCTGCTAGGGAAAAGGGGCGATGACTGCTCTGGCTGCTTCGTGCTGAGAAGGGGGCACAGTAAAGGGTGCAGCTAGGTCTCCATCACTGGTCAGTTGAGAGGGCCTCAGAAGGCTGGCGCTTCTATTCTGGGTTTCATTTCTATTACTATTTGCAGTTTTGTGGCTTCTAGGCAAGATAAAACAAATTGTGTTATTAGGTTATGTAGCAACATCTGGAGTTGGATTTTCTATTCTGGAAGGAGGCTGCCGTTATTGAAACAATACTTTTCTCTAAAATCACCCTCATTTTTATTAGAAGTAACCAGGTTAAGAAAACAATTAACAGCTGGCTTGATCATTTGCACAAGTGCAGCAAGAAGAGCAATTGATTACACAGGCTCTTTTAAATATGCTTTGCTGGAACTTTTTGTAAGGAATTTCAGATTGAACTTTTAAAGGCCTCTTGAGGCCAGACAGCCAAGCTAGACTTGCCATCAGGCTTTGCCTGCAGTACCTGTAGATTTGGATGAATTCTTCTCTTCTCGAGGTCTCTGCACCTGCCAGGAAGTGACCTTCTTTACTCACCTGGTAAGGCTACTGGGAACTCTGTAAGCAAGGTACCAGGCCAGTTCTTCCAAGGGGCTTTGTTGGCTTTATAAAGTCAATCTTAGTTCCTTAAAGTTGTTCACATCTGAGTCCATGCACATGTCTCTCAGGTATGACATTCCAGTCAAAGCCCTGGCAGTATAACCAGTGTTCTTAAGTAGTCTTCTCACAAGGAAAGCAGATTCTTATTGAACTCGTGCAAATAAACATACTGCCATGGAATACAAAAACAGTCACTGAAAGTTTTTAAACTCTGGAGGGATCAGGTAGAGAGAAGGATGTTTCAATTCTGCTCATAAAGATAGTCATTTACTAAACTGTTGTCAGTTTAAGAGAACAAGGTTAAAACACTTTATCAGCAACATTTGAAACAAAAAGACACAAAATCATTTTCTTTAGTTTATGTAATCTTATGTAACTAATACCTGTTCTGCTGAAATCCAGTTCTTTACCAGTTTAGGGATAATACTATAAATGACAAAAGACTTACAAATGACAATGGTTAAAGATCTGATGAGAGCTTACTGTAAGATAGTTGACATAAGGAACTTCTGATATTTCTGTAATACAAAACATTCAGTAACAAAGTTTAGCATCATTCTCTTTGACAGTGCTGTCCTGGTAAATATATATATATATATCAGATAAATAAGCCAAATTAGTCAAATACTTTCTCTAATGAGAAAAAATTCTTCTGACATGTTCCAGGGGCCCTCTGGAAAATATCAGAGTTTACTAGAGGTAAAAGCACTTTTTTGAACTTAGCATAAGTGTCCAAGACCAGATACAAAAAAAAGCAGAGAAAGTGCTTAAGTCTACAGGTCTTCCCTGAAAGCTTCAAGAATGTTTTATTCTTTAATAGTAGATATAAACTGCTATGCAAATTCTATTAAAAGCTCTAAGATCATTTGCATTAAAAAATATGGAGAGTCCCCTATGTTTTTTAAAACATACAGCATGTAAATTAAACAAGAAGACCTGGTGGTTGTCAAAAAAAAAAAAATCTATTACAACCTTTCTCAAAAGTGGTCACACGTTTGTCCATTTAAACTTTTACAGTGAAACCTGTTTTTTTGGGAGAAACATAGTCTTGTCCAGATTCTACAGTTTAATTTTTAAGAATAAATTTTGGTTTGTTAACTAAGTGCATTTAATCAGCTGAAAAAAGCTTTGTTACCATTCTGCTTAGGAGGATAAATTAAGAAAACAAATAATCAGTAACAACTTTAATCATTTGTTAGAGATTTTTCCACTTATAAAAACATATGGAATAAATAATTCAATTTCTCAGGCCATGCAATCGTTTTCAATAACAAAATATTTCAAGGGCAAATAAAGGTTATACAGTTGTTAACAAACTTTAGCTTTTAGTCTTTTTAATATTACGATTTCTTTTTTTTTTTTAATATTCTGGCAACTCACAGACATTAAGCATGAGAAACTGCTTTGATCTTTTAACATTAAGAGCAGACTAACAGTTAAAGAAAACTGTTTAACTGGAAACGAGATTCTAATTTTGCTGTGCACTTGATATCAAGACTCACTTGCTTTAATTTCACTAGACACAACTATATCTGTAAGAATATAGTAATTTATTCTTCATTTGCCCCATGGTCCCAAGCACATAAACCGGTGAGAATTATGCCTGGGCTTGCCTGCGGCTTGACTGGGTTTATCTCACCTTATCTCTAAACATCCTGACCCCTCCCCCCAAAGCAACAGGCTGAGCGGATCTTCCACAACAAAAGGCACCACGCTGTTTTCTCTCTTTAAATCAATAGCTGTACTTTAGAACAAAGCTACTTTCTTTTATCACAAAACACATTCTTTAGCATGCAGAAGACTTTTCATTCTTTATACTTTTTCTTATTAAAACATACATCTTTTAGCATAGAGAAATGTTTTCTTAATTACTTTAAGTAGTTTTAATTAAAACTTAAAACCATTAGAAACTTTAATTTCCAGTGAACACTGAGAAGTAGGCTATTGTAAATTGTTAAACTAACATTCTTTAGATTGACAAATTTATGAACACATTTTATAATTTCTGTAACCATGAGCTTTACAGCACAATCTCTCACTAAACATAGAGTATATCTTCTTAACTTAGCAAAACTTTAAGGTTTTAGGTTACTACAAAGATTCTCAGGCAGTAGGTAGGTATACACACTGTAACACACAATTAAAAAAGTGTTCACTTGTCACACTCATTTAGTTCACTCATTCGTAACAACTATTCTAGATTACTTACAAGACCTTTACTGAATATTAGACAAAGCCAAGCCTTTAAGCATTTTGATTCTTAAAAGATTTAGCAGATAACATGACTTAAATAACCACAGGTAAATTTAGGCAGCTGATAACCACAAGGACATGCCCGCCTCAGGCAAACTCAAATTAGCATTAATGCTTAACACTTTTTATCAGATTTTCTGGAAGTTTTAGAATACCCAATTTTCACAAGCTCTTGTCTTTAAATCAATTTCATTAATATCATCCGGAGGTAGAAAGATATATTCATTTACACACTTAGGGGGTCGTCTGAGTCTGTCCCATGGTGAGAAAGAAGAAGGAAAAAGAATATGAGGGAGACAAAGGCGAAGGATGAAGATGCCACTTCAAACAAGATGACTGTTGTATGTGCTTGTGAACAAGTGCCTGTCGTTGCACAGTTTTCCTTCCACGGGGGACGCGAATTTATCTCTCAGCAAAACGGGAATAGAGGTCAAGTACCACAACATAATAAGGGCCATATATGATAAACTCACAGCCAACATCATACTGAACAGTGAGAAACTGCAAGCTTTTCCTCTGAGAGTGGGAATCAGACAGGGATGCCCACTCTCCCCACTGTTATTTAACATAGTACTGGAGGTCCTAGCCATGGCAATCAGACAAAACAAAGAAACACAAGGAATCCAAATTGGTAAAGAAGAAGTTAAACTGTCACTATTTGCAGATGACATGATATTGTACATAAAAAACCCTAAAGACTCCACTCCAAAACTACTAGAACTGATATCGGAATACAGCAAAGTTGCAGGATACAAAATTAACACACAGAAATCTTTGGCTTTCCTATACACTAACAATGAACCAATAGAAAGAGAAATCAGAAAAACAATTCCATTCACAATTGCATCAAAAAGAATAAAATACCTAGGAATAAACCTAACCAAAGATGTGAAAGAACTATACCCTGAAAACTATAAGACACTCAAGAGAAATTAAAGGGGACACTAAGAAATGGAAACTCATCCCATGCTCATGGCTAGGAAGAATTAATATCATTAAAATGGCCATCCTGCCAAAAGTAATATACAGATTTGATGCAATCCCTATCAAATTACCAGCAACATTCTTCAATGAACTGGAACAAATAATTCAAAAATTCATACGGAAACACCAAAGAACCTGAATAGCCAAAGCAATCCTGAGAAAGAAGAATAAAGTAGGGGGAATCTCACTCCCCAACTTCAGGCTCTACTACAAAGCCATAGTAATCAAGACAATTTGGTACTGGCACAAGAACAGAGCCACAGACCAGTGGAACAGATTAGAGACTCCAGAAATTAACCCAAACATATATGGTCAATTAATATCTGATAAAGGAGCCATGGACATACAATGGCAAAATGACAGTCTCTTCAACAGATGGTGCTGGCAAAACTGGACAGCTACATGTAGGAGAATGAAACTGGACCATTGTCTAACCCCATATACAAAAGTAAACTCAAAATGGATCAAAGACCTGAATGTAAGTCATGAAACCATTAAACTCTTGGAAAAAAACATAGGCAAGAACCTCTTAGACATAAACACGAGTGACCTCTTCTTGAACATATCTCCCTGGGCAAGGAAAACAACAGCAAAAATGAGCAAGTGGGACTACATTAAGCTGAAAAGCTTCTGTACAGTGAAAGACACCATCAATAGAACAAAAAGGAACCCTACAGTATGGGAGAATATATTTGAAAATGACAGATCCGATAAAGGCTTGACGTCCAGAATATATAAAGAGCTCACATGCCTCAACAAACAAAAAACAAATAACCCAATTAAAAAATGGGCAGAGGAACTGAACAGACAGTTCTCCAAAAAAGAAATACAGATGGCCAACAGACACATGAAAAGATGCACCACATCGCTAATTATCAGAGAAATGCAAATTAAAACTACAATGAGGTATCACCTCACACCAGTAAGGATGGCTGCCATCCAAAAGACAAACAACAACAAATGTTGAGGTTGTGGAGAAAGGGGAACCGTCCTACACTGCTGGTGGGAATGTAAATTAGTTCAACCACTGTGGAAAGCAGTATGGAGGTTCATCAAAATGCTCAAAACAGACCTACCATTTGACCCAGGAATTTCACTCCTAGGAATTTACCCTAAGTACGCAGCAATCAAGTTTGAGAGAGAGAGATGCAGCCCTATGTTTATTGCAGCACTATTCACAATAGCCAAGAATTGGAAGCAACCTAAATGTCCATCGGTAGATGAATGGATAAAGAAGATGTGGTACATATACACAATGGAATACTACTCACCCATAAGAAGAGGAAAAATCCTACCATTTGCAGCAACATGGATGGAGCTGGAGAGTATTATGCTCAGTGAAATAAGCCAAGCGGAGAAAGAGAAATACCAAATGATTTCACTCATCTGAGGAGTATAAGAACAAAGGAAAAACTGAAGGAACAAAACAGCAGCAGAATTACAGAATCCAAAAATGGACTAACAGGTACCAAAGGGAAAGGAACTGGGGAGGATGGGTGGGCAGGGAGGGATAAGAGGGGGGAAGAAGAAAGGGGGTATTAAGATTAGCATGCATGGGGTGGGAGGGAGAAAAGGGAGGGAGGGCTGTACATCCCAGAGAGGACAAGTAGTGATTCTACAACATTTTGCTATGCTGATGGACAGTGACTGTAATGTGGGTTTTAGGGGGGACCTGGTATAGGGGAGAGCATAGTAAACATAGTATTCTTCATGTAAGTGTAGATTAAAGATTAAAGAAAAAAAGAAAGAAAGAAAGAGAAAGAAAGAAAGAAAAAAGAAAAGGGAGATTACTCCTTCATAGGATAAAATTATTGGTAAATCAAAGATTAACGCATGCTTTAAATATCCTTAATTTTGATCACTTAAAGGGTGTCAGATGATCGGCTATGGAGGTACTCTTTTCTGATAATATTCCTTTCTCTTAATAAAAAAAAAAAAGCAGTTCCTGTGTGCTGACCTCCAATGAGTTCTACGCAGTGGTACAGAGGGCATGTCAAAGTGTGGGCAAAGGGTCGTTTGTTTTTATGCAGAAGATCAAGGCCTACCTTGGCTACCCAGAAAATGAACTAAGATACGATATGAGGAGGAGCTTCCGGCATCAGCAATCTCTGGAGGACTCGTGCCGGGGAATGATCATCAAAAAGCCTCCACAGGGATCCGGGCGATGCTGCGGTTGTGGCTGCGTCCATCCTACCATTTCCTGGACTTGCCATTGGAATGAGGAGGGAGATGTCTAGGCTGGCATGTACATACAGTGAGACAATGAATTTGACTGGATCTGTACTGTTGGAACTCAACCAGGAGTTGGGAGGGGAGCAACTTGTAGCGCTCCAAAAATCTTACGACTATAGACTATCTACGGTTAAAAGAACATATGAGATGTGAACAGATCCCAGAAATGGGTTGCTTTAATTTGTCTGATTTCTCTCAGACTGTTCAAGTACAGTAGGACAATATCCATCATATCATAGACAAATTTTCACAAATGCCTAGGGTACCTAACTGGTTTTCTTGGCTTCACTGGAGATGGCTGGTAATTATAGGTTTGCTTTGTTTATGTCACTGTATTCCTATTATGTTAATATGTGTGCACAAGTTAGTTAGTAGTTTAAAACCTACACATGCTTAAGGTACTATACAAGAAGATATGTCAAAGAAATAATCAATCCTCCCATGTTTTCTTCCATATGCTACCTCTATAGCTTTTCTTCTTCCTTCATAATTACAACCCTTAAATAGAATTCGTGCCTCATATAGAATTTACCGAGCATCATAATTCATCCAGGTGGTAAAGATACCTCAAGCCAAGTGCTGGGCATAGAAGCCACAGGGCATAAATCCGCAAAGAAGTAAAAAGCTAACCTTTTCAAACAATATGGCTTCTCTCTCACTTACCAACTTTACATCTCCCTGTATGGCCCCGGAAGATGACTGGTTAGCCAGAGACGGGTAAGATTCCTCAAGGGAGGAACAACCTAAGACAGGCACAGTCACAGGGTGGCCATCAGGTGAGAAATTGGGGAACAACAGAGGTGAAGCTTAGAACCTCCCCCCCGCCCCTGTTTTGAGAGAAAGCTTCTGCATCTGTGGATGTTTTATTGCCCTTGTCGGATTAGCACATAGCCTACAGGCACACACATGATCATCTACAATTGCGCTCTTACAACACTAAACTTTGTTTTCTACCTTTATCTTGCATCTACCTACCACTTCAGCATTTTATTAAAAATAATAATAATAATAATAATAATAATAAAGGGAGAAATGTAGGATCCACAAATAAATCAGGTATAAAAATCAAACGAATGTTCATATTTGGCCTGATTGTTTATAGTTCATAATGCATGATCAAAACCGAAAGTTTCTGTGCTGAATGCCCTTGTACTGTTCACCATGTAAGAAATTATTCACTATGTAATAATTCGTTCACCATGTAAGAACTTGTTCGTTATGCTTCAGAAGTTTGGAGACTGATGAGAATTAGGCTTGAGATGGATTAATGATTGTGCATTGAGCATTGATCCCCCTATACAGAATTTTATTGTTGTTAACAACCATTTGATCAATAAATATGAGAGACGCACTCTCAGAAAAAAAAAAAAAAAAAAGGCCAGGAGGAGTGCACCGGCCTGTTCAAAGACCTGTGAACCATTAATAGAGTGACTGTTTCTTTACACGCAATGGTCCCAAACCCACACACCGTCCTCAGCCAGATCTCCGAGTCTCCCAAATAGTTCACTCGCACAGACATAAAGATGCCTTTCTCTGTCTCTGGCTGGCCCCCCAAAGCCAGCTCTTATTTGCCTTTGAATGGAGTGAACTGGATAAGGGCGCAGATGCAGTTAACATGGATGTGGCTTCCACAAGAGTTCAGGAACTCACCCACTCTCTTTAGAGAGGCATTGGCTGCAGACCTTGCCAGCTTTCTGAGAGATGCCAAATGCTGTGCCCTCCTGTGGTATGCAATAGACCTCCTCCTTACCAGTGACACCCAGGAAAATTGTGCAAAAGGCACAAAGGCCCTCCTGCAACTCCTGTCAGACTCAGGATACCCAGCCTCATAAAAAAGAGCACAAATCTGCAACAGCAAGTCCGGTACTCAAGCTTCCTCCTCACCCAGGGAGAAAGGGCATCAAGGCCAGAGAAGAAAAAGGTCATTAACTCCTCACCCCAGTCCAGGACAAGGGGGCATGCAAAGTTCCTATGGGCCACCAGGTTCTGCAAAAATCTGGATTCCCGGATTCTCAACAATGGCAAGGCCCCTCTGCAACCTCCTGGGGGGCCAGATTGAAAACCCCTGTCTGCAAAAAAGAGGCAAGAGCCACCTTCCTGGAAATAAAAACTGCTTCAGAACAAGCACCAGCCCTAAGCCTGCCAAGTATGAAAAGGCCCTTCAATCTTTTCGCTACATAATAGAGGTAGTAATTCTGCATTGCAAACAATATCAAAAAGAAAACAACCCTACAGCACAGGTAAATGGGATGGCAGATGAAGCTGCCAAAGCAGCAGCCAGTAAGGAGGCAGGGAGAGCTCCTTCCCTCACTGTGGCCCTAACACCCTGGTAGAGGCCCCTCCACCCAGGTACACTGAAAAGGAGAAAGATTGGAGCTAATTAACTGACAACAGATGGTGGATGTTGCCAGACAGACGTATCTTTGTCCCGACTGCAACCGGGAGGCAACTAGTCAACAAATACCGCCAGCTCGTCCACCTGGGAAAAACTGCACTGGAGGCCCTCCTCAAAACAATACTACATCAGCCAGTTGCCAGCACTATGCTGAGCAGTGAGGAGACAGTGTAACTTGTGCCAGAAATAATACTTGGTCTGCACCACGACTCCCACCTGGTGTCCAAAGAATGGGAGTTGCCCCATTTGAAGACCTTGAGATAGACTTCACGGATGTCCAGCCAAGCAGGGTCTCAGATACCTCCTAGTAATAGTGTGTACGTACTCTGACTGGGTCAAAGCCTTCCCAACCAGAACAGAACGGAGCCGGGAAGTAGCCAAAGTCCTCCTGAGAGAAACTGTGCCCTGGTTTGGCCTACCATCCACAATCAAGTGACAGTGAGTCTGCCTTTGTAGCAGATGCAGTGCAAATGTTAACTAAATCCCTCAATATTACCTAGAAACTTCACACTGTATACAGGTCACAGAGTTGAGGGAAAGTAGAGTGAATGAACCACACCCTCAAAAGAACCCCAGTACATTCCTTCCAGGCTAGGGACTCAGTCTGAGTTAAAGTTGGAAAAAAGACCCCCTCAAACCTCAGTAGACACCCCCACATTATTGTTCTAACTACTCCTACTGCCCTCAAGGTTTCACGCATCACTCCAAGAGTCCGTCATTCCTGAGTAAAAAGAGTCTGTCATCCTGACAAGGAAGCACATCAGCAGTAGGCCCAGTCAGACCTCCAGATCCTCTCCACCTCTGTATCCGACGATTGCCCTCTGACTAATAGACACTTGCGCGCGGTAGATCCTGGCTCCCGTCGGAGTAGTGTCTTTTATTCTGGGCATTGGACTCTGTGCTGTTGCACCCCTGGACTGCACTATTCCTCAAAAACGTTGCCCTTTCTATTGTCTATTGGGTAATTGTTAAGTTGTTTTACTGTGCTTACCTGTCTCTCCTAGCTGGACCCAAGTCTCAGCCTGCATTTCCAAAGTACCTCTCTGTAATGTTTAATTATACAAAAGTTATAAAGTGCATAGTGGACTAAAAGAAGCTACCTCCTTTCCCCTGGTGAAATTTCCTAGGCAGAACAAGCTGCCCCTTTACTGATCCCTGCTCTAGTCAGGCTCAGTAGAGCTGGATCAACTGCAGTAGACACAGCAGCTCTAATAAAGAGACTTAGGGCTCGGTGTCCTAACAGAGGAAGCTGATCAAGATTTAGAGCAGCTTGACACCACCATGATTCAGCTGCAAGATCAGATTGTATAGCCCTTAAAGAAGATTGTTGTTTTAATGCAAATAAGTCTGGCATAGTTGAGTAATCTAGCCAAAGTAAAAGAACACACCCAGTGTAGGATTAAAATGTTAGAAAATAAAAAGTCTTAATTCCAGGGATGGTTTGAATAGAATGCATGGCAACTCCTCTAACTGGCCTTGCTGGGCCAGCGATTCTGCTGTTCCTTAAACTATTAGTGGAATCCAGTGGAACCCTGTATATTTAACTGGCTCATTAACTTTGTTGAGGAATGCATTCCCTCTATACAGCTCATGTATATGCAGAGCCACTATGACCCTGTCAAAAGCCAAGGAGTTGATGCCCCCTAAATGAAGTGTTTGAAGGGGCATCAGAGGGGGGAATGATAGGGAAAATTTACAAGGACAGCAACCTAGCAGGTGGCTCCACTCTGTCTTGCACCCCTCTCTCCTCAACATAAACAACCCTACAAGGACAGTAATTTATGAGGTGGCTCCCCTCTGCCTCTCCGTCAACCCAAACAAAAAAAGCACTCCCTTGGTTTCCCCGTGCTGCCGAGCACTGGGTCCCAATGTTCGCTCCCTAAACTCCCTCCCCCTTGCCTGCACTTGCTGTGCACATAGGAATGTTACAGATAAGGAAGCAGAAAGGTATAAATTGCTCCCTTTTCCTTTGTTTGGGGCTCAGACTTTGGGAGATTACTCCCCTCTGAGCCCACTCATGTGAAATAAAACCTCAGCACTCCAAGACCTCTGAGTGCCGCTTGGTTTTTTCCGTAGGTGATCCAGTCCAGGCTTTTTACAGTATTTTCCATAACATAAGAAGTCTCCGGGAAGTGATCAGGCTCCCCTTCCACCCCAAAGGGTGGGAACTGGATGGGTCAGGGGCCCCAGGGCCTTACCAGTTTTGACATCAGAACCAGGTCCTCACCTGCCAAGCTATATTGAGTCCAGTGGGAACAGTGGAGTGGGGCCGGCCCAGGGTGACTATGCAGGAGACTGCCAAAAGATCAGGCAAGGTGCTCCTTCTCCATTGTGATCTCCCCTTCTGCTGTTGCCCCAAACCAGTGGCAACAAAGGGCCAGTGGGGTTGGGTTTCCTGGTCAGGGAACCAAATATTATGGAAAATACTGGGAAAACCTAGACTGGATCACTGACGGAAGGACCAAGTGGCACTTGGAAGTCTTGGAGTGTTGAGAGTTGATTTCACACTGGCAGGCTCAGAGGGGAGTAATCTCCCAAGGTATGAGCCCTGAACAAATGCAAGTGGAGCCATATATATCTTTCTGCTTCCATATCTGCAACATTTCTATGTGTACAGCAAATGAGCAAGCAAGGGAGAGTAAGCTTAGGGAGTAAGTGCCTGGCAGAGTGGGGAGTGAAGGGGAGGAGAAAGTTAAGGGAGTTTCTGTTGTCTTTGCTAAAAAGAGCAACAGAAGAGAGACACCTGGACTAGACTGCTGTCTTTGTAAGTTTTTCCCTATCATAACCATAAGGACATGTCCAGTTCAGTTCAACTTAAATTAGCATTAATGCTTAATATTTCCTATTAGAATTATCTGGAAGTTTTAGAATGCCCAATTTTCACAAGCACTTGTTGTCTTTAAATCAATTTTTATTAATATCATCCAGAGGTAGAAAATATTTTTCATTTACACACTTAGACACACAAACATACAGATTGAGATGTAATGACTACAGTTAGTAACACTTCATAAAGGAACATATATACAGACATAAACTGATACAAAGATTTGAGTTAGTAATATCTAATTGTCTTCTTTCTTTTTAACTTAGTTGATTACAAGTATTTCAGTTTTCAAGAATACATTCTAAGGGCAAGAAGTTTACATAACTGAGTTAAGGTTTAGATGACTCTAGACTAACAGGTGGATGAAGGCTCTGTACTGATAGGGACTGTGTGTGTCCAGGTGGCTGGAAATGAAATAAAAGTACAGTTCTAGCACCAGTCATTTAAAGTCCGGCTGTAATGCAGAAGATAAATTTTTTTCATTTCAGGAAGTCTAGTTTAAAAACCTCCCAATTTTTGAGGATAATGATGAACCCAATAAGTAGAATAGATTTCCATGAAAAGAATTTAGAAAACTAGTTCCATATTGTAGTAGTGAGACAGGGACCCTGGGTGTAGCCAGAGTAGGGTGAGGGCCTCCAGAAAGAGCAAAGCAGGATATTTACAGTCAGAGCAATGTAACTACATGCAAGGAAACCCCCTATCAAAACTCTGTGTTAAACATTCAGCTCTAGAGTCATTCATTCTTCAGTGAGATCAGTTAATATTCTCAAGAAAAAGCAGAGTAACACATGTTTTAATTATGCTAATAATTTATAATCATGTGTAAGATTCACTTTAGCACACTAAAAGGCCCAGGCCTATGTGCTGTCTTTCCTCCTTCAGATCTTTTTTTTTTTAAGCAATAAATGGGTTTTAAACTTTATTTCTCCTTTTGACTGATTTCAGTTTCTAGAGATATTTTGCCCTGGGATTTCCTCTCCCCAGACTTACAAATAGCTATTCAAATCCTTTCTTCATATCTTAATTGGGTTGTTTGTTTAGGGTTGCATTTTAGGAGTTCTCTCTCTATCTGGCTACTAATGCCTTATCAGATGTATGATTTGCCAATATTTTCTCCCATTTGATGTGTTGCCTTATTATTCTGTTAATAGTGTCTTTTGATGACCAGCGATTTAGAATTTTCATCAAATCCAATTAATTTTTTCTTTTGTTATCTGCTTCTGTAGTATAATATTCAAGAAGTCATTGTCAAATCCAATGTAGTAATCTTTTGTCCTGTGTTTTCTTCTAAGTTTTATTGCTTTAGCTCTTCCACTTAGACCTTTGATCCATTTTGAGTTAGCTTTGTATACACTGGTAGATAAGGGTCAAACTTCATTCTTTTTTATGTAGATATCCCTTTTTCCCCCAGAACTAATTGTTGAAAACAAATAGTTTTTGAATAGCTATGCACTTCAGTTAAAAATCACGTAATCATATTTGCAAGGTTGCATTTCTGGCTCTGTATTCTATTTCATTGGTCTATATGTCAGTCTTTATTCCAGTTTCACACTGATTTGATTATTGTAGCTTTGAAATAAGTTTTGAAATCAGGAAGTGTGAGTCCTCTAGTTTTGTTCTTTTTCAAGACTGCTTTGGCTATTCAGAGTCCCTTGAGATTCCACATGAACTTTAGGGTGAGTTTTTTTTTATTGTTCTCATTTTTTATTATACAACATCTTTTTTTTTTGAGAGGGCATCTCTCATATTTATTGATCAAATGGTTGTTAACAACAATAAAATTCTGTATAGGGGACTCAATGCATAATCATTAATCAACCCCAAGCCTAATTCTCAACAGTCTCCAATCTTCTGAAGCATAACAAGTTCTTACATGGTGAACGAATTATTACATAGTGAATAAGTTCTTACATGGTGAACAGTGCAAGGGCAGTCATCACAGAAACTTTCGGTTTTGATCACACATTATGAACTAAAACAATCAGGTCAAATATGAATATTCGTTTGATTTTTATACTTGATTTATATGTGAATCCCACATTTCTCCCTTATTATTATTATTATTATTATTATTATGATGATGATGATGATGATGATGACGATGTTTAATAAAATGCTGAAGTGGTAGGTAGATGCAAGATAAAGGTAGAAAACATAGTTTAGTGCTGTAAGAGGGCAAATGTAGATGATCAGGTGTGTGCCTATAGACTAAGTATTAATCCAAGCTAGACAAGGGCAACAAAACATCCACGGATGCAGATTTATCTCAAAACAGGGGAGTGAAGTTCTAAGCCTCACCACTGTTGATCCCCAATTTCTCACCTGATGGCCCCCCTGCGACTGTACCTGTCTTAGGTTGTTCCTCCCTTGAGGAATCTTACCCGTCTCTGGCTAACCAGTCATCTTCCGGGGCCATACAGGGAGATGTAAAGTTGGTAAGTGAGAGAGAAGCCATATTGTTTGAAAAGGTTAGCTTTTTACTTCTTTGCGGATTTATGCCCTGTGGCTTCTATGCCCAGCACTTGGCTTGAGGTATCTTTACCACCTGGAGGAATTATGATGCTTGGTAAATTCGATATGAGGCATGAATTCTATTTAAGGGTTGTAATTATGAAGGAAGAAGAAAAGCTATAGAGGTAGCATATGGAAGAAAACATGGGAGGATTGATTATTTCTTTGACATATCTTCTTGTATAGTACCTTAAGCATGTGTAGGTTTTAAACTAACTAACTTGCGCACACATATTAACACAATAGAAATACGGTGACATAAACAAAGCAAACCTATAATTACCAGCCATCTCCAGTGAAGCCAAGAAAACCAGTTAGGTACCCTAGGCATTTGTGAAAATTTGTCTATGATATGATAGATATTGTCCAACTGTACTTGAACAGTCTGAGAGAAATCAGACAAATTAAAGCAACCCATTTCTGGGATCTGTTCACATCTCATATGTTCTTTTAACTGTAGATAGTCTATAGTCGTAAGATTTTGGAGCGCTACAACTTGCACCCTTCCCAACTCCTGGTTGAGTTCCAACAGTACAGATCCAGTCAAATTCATTGTCTCACTGTATGTACATGCCAGCCTAGACATCTCCCTCCTCATTCCAATGGCAAGTCCAGGAAATGGTAGGATGGACGCAGCCACAACCACAGCATCGCCCGGATCCCTGTGGAGGCTTTTTGATGATCATCCCCTGGCACGAGTCCTCCAGAGATTGCTGATGCCGGAAGCTCCTCCTCATATCGTATATTAGTTCATTTTCTGGGTAGCCAAGGTAGGCCTTGATCTTCTGCATAAAAACAAACAGGTAGAAAACATAGTTTAGTGTTGTAAGAGAGCCAATGTAGATGATCAGGTATGTGCCTATAGACTAAGTATTAATCCAAGCTAGACAAGGGCAACAAAACATCCACAGATGCAGAAGATTTCTCTCAGAACAGGGGGGGGTGAGGTTCTAAGCCTCACCACTGTTGATCCCCAATTTCTCACCTGATGGCCCCCCTGCGACTGTGCCTGTCTTAGGTTGTTCCTCCCTTGAGGAATCTTACCCATCTCTGGCTAACCAGTCATCTTCCGGGGCCATACAGGGAGATGTAAAGTTGGTAAGTGAGAGAGAAGCCATATTGTTTGAAAAGGTTAGCTTTTTACTTCTTTGCAGATTTATGCCCTGTGGCTTCTATGCCCAGCATTTGTCTTGAGGTATCTTTACCACTTGGAGGAATTATGATACTCAGTAAATTCGATATGAGGCACGAATTCTATTTAAGGGTTGTAATTAGGAAGGAAGAAGAAAGCTATAGAGGTAGCAGATGGAAGGAAACATGGGAGGATTGATCATCTCTTTGACATATCTACTTGTAGAGTAACTTAAGCATGTATAGGTTTTAACTACTAATTAAATTGTACACACACATTAACATAATAGGAATACAGTTACATAACCAAAGCAGATCTATAATTACCAGCCATCTCCAGTGAGGCCAAGAAAACCAGTTAGGCATCCTAGGCATTTGTGAAAATTTGTCTATGATATGATGGATATTGTCCAACTGTACTTGAACAGTCTGAGAGAAATCAGACAAATTAAAACAACCCATTCCTGGGAACTGTTCACATCCCATATGTTATTTTTACAGTAGATAGTCTGTAGTCGCAAGATTTTGGAGCACTGCAACTTGCACTTCTCCTAATTCTTGGTTGAGTTCCAACAGTATAGATCCAGTTAAATTTGTTGTTTTACTGCATGCACAGGCCAGCGTAGATATCTCCTTCTTCATTCCAATGGCAAGTCCAGGAACCGGTGGGATGAATGCAGCTACAACTGCAACAATGCCAGGATCTTTGTTGAAGTTTTTTGATGATCATCTTCTGGAATGACTCTTTCAGAGAATGTTGATTTTGGAAGTTCTTCTTCAGATTGTATCTTAATTCATTTTCTGGGTGGCCAAATTAGGCTTTGATCCTCTGTATAAACACAGACAAACCCTTTGCCCACCCTTTGATATGCTCTTTATATCATCGTGAAGAACTTATTGGAGATCACCACACAGGAACTGGTTTTTTTTTTAAAGAAAGGAATATTATCAGAAAAATGTACTTCCATAGCTGATCATCTGACACCCTTTAAATAATCTAAATTAAGGATATTTACAGCATGTATTAATCATTGATTTACAGTTAGTTTTAACCTATCAGGGAGTAATCCACCTTTACTTTCTTTTTTTTTGTTATTCTTAATCTACAATTACATGAAGAATATTATGTTTACTAGGCTCTCCCCTATACCACATCCCCCCACCCCACAAACCCCTTTACAGTCACTGTCCATCAGAATAGCAAAATGTTGTAGAATCACTACTTGTCCTCTCTGTGTTGTACAGCCCTCCCGTTTCTCCCACCCCCTCCATTATGCATGCTAATCATAATACCCCCTTTCTTCTTCCCCCCTCTTACCCCTCCCTACCCACCCATCCTCCCCAGTCCCTTTCCCTTTGGTACCTGTTAGTGCATTCTTGGGTTCTGTGATTCTGCTGCTGTTTTGTTCCTTCAGTTTTTCCTTTGTTCTTATACTCCACAGATGAGTGAAATCATGTCATATTTCTCTTTCTCCACTTGGCTTATTTCACTGAGCATAATACCCTCTAGCTCTGTCCATGTTGTTGCAAATGGTTTCATCTTATGGCTGAGTAATATTCCATTGTGTATATGTACCACATCTTCTTTATCCATTCATCTACTGATGGACACTTAGGTTGCTTCCAATTCTTGGCTATTGTGAATAGTGCTGCAATAAACATAGGGCTGCATCTCTCTCTCTCAAACTTGATTGCTGCGTTCTTAGGGTAAATTCCTAGGAGTGGAATTCCTGGGTCAAATGGTAGGTCTGTTTTGAGCATTTTGATGAACCTCCATACTGCTTTCCACAATGGTTGAACTAATTTACATTCCTACCAGCAGTGTAGGACGGTTCCCCTTTCTCCACAGCCTCGCCAACATTTGTTGTTGTTTGTCTTTTGGATGGCAGCCATCCTTACTGGTGTGAGGTGATACCTCATTGTAGTTTTAATTGGCATTTCTCTGATAATTAGCGATGTGGAGCATCTTTTCATGTGTCTGTTGGCCATCTGTATTTCTTTTTTGGAGAACTGTCTGTTCAGTTCCTCTGCCCATTTTTTAATTGGGTTATTTGTTTTTTGTTTGTTGAGGCATGTGAGCTCTTCATATATTCTGGATGACAAGCCTTTATCGGATCTGTCATTTTCAAATATATTCTCCCATACTGTAGGGTTCCTTTTTGTTCTATTGATGGTGTCTTTCACTGTAAAGAAGCTTTTCAGCTTAATGTACTCCCACTTGCTCATTTTTGCTGTTGTTTTCCTTGCCCGGGGAGATATGTTCAAGAAGAGGTCACTCGTGTTTATGTCTAAGAGGTTCTTGCCTATGTTTTTTTCCAAGAGTTTAATGGTTTCATGACTTACATTCAGGTCTTTGATCCATTTTGAGTTTACTTTTGTATATGGGGTTAGACAATGGTCCAGTTTCATTCTCCTTTATGTAGCTGTCCAGTTTTGCCAGCACCATCTGTTGAAGAGACTGTCATTTTGCCATTGTATGTCCATGGCTCCTTTATCAGATATTAATTGACCATATATGTTTGGGTTAATTTCTGGAGTCTCTAATCTGTTCCACTGGTCTGTGGCTCTGTTCTTGTGCCAGTACCAAATTGTCTTGATTACTATGGCTTTGTAGTAGAGCTTGAAGTTGGGGAGTGAGATTCCCCCTACTTTATTCTTCTTTCTCAGGATTGCTTTGGCTATTCAGGTTCTTTGGTGTTTCCGTATGAATTTTTGAATTATTTGTTCCAGTTCATTGAAGAATGTTGCTGGTAATTTGATAGGGATTGCATCAAATCTGTATATTGCTTTGGGCAGGATGGCCATTTTGATGATATTAATTCTTCCTAGCCACGAGCATGGGATGAGTTTCCATTTCTTAGTGTCCCCTTTAATTTCTCTTGAGTGTCTTATAGTTTTCAGGGTACAGTTCTTTCACATCTTTGGTTAGGTTTATTCCTAGGTATTTTATTCTTTTTGATGCAATTGTGAATGGAATTGTTTTTCTGATTTCTCTTTCTATTGGTTCATTGTTAGTGTATAGGAAAGCCAAAGATTTCTGTGTGTTAATTTTGTATCCTGCAACTTTGCTGTATTCCGATATCAGTTCTAGTAGTTTTGGAGTGGAGTCTTTAGGGTTTTTTATGTACAATATCATGTCATCTGCAAATAGTGACAGTTTAACTTCTTCTTTACCAATTTGGATTCCTTGTGTTTCTTTGTTTTGTCTGATTGCCATGGCTAGGACCTCCAGTACTATGTTAAATAACAGTGGGGAGAGTGGGCATCCCTGTCTGATTCCCACTCTCAGAGGAAAAGCTTGCAGTTTCTCACTGTTCAGTATGATGTTGGCTGTGAGTTTATCATATATGGCCCTTATTATGTTGTGGTACTTGACCTCTATTCCCGTTTTGCTGAGAGTTTTTATCATGAATGGATGTTGAATTTTGTCAAATGCTTTTTCAGCATCTATGGAGATGATCATGTGGTTTTTGTCTTTCTTTTTGTTGATGTGGTGGATGATGTTGTATTTTCGAATGTTGTACCATCCTTGCATCCCTGGGATGAATCCCACTTGGTCATGGTGTATGATCCTTTTGATATACTGTTGAATTCTGTTTGCTAATATTTTATTGAGTATTTTTGCATCTACATTCATCAGGGATATTGGTCTGTAATTTTTTTTTTTGGTGTGGTCTTTGCCTGGTTTTGGTATTAGGGTGATGTTGGCTTATAGAATGAGTTTGGGAGTGGAGTATTCCCTCCTCTTCTATTTTTTGGAACACTTTAAGGAGAATGGGTATTATGTCTTCACTGTGTGTCTGATAAAATTCTGAGGTAAATCCGTCCGGCCCTGGGGTTTTGTTCTTGGGTAGTTGTCTGATTACCGTTTCAATTTCTTTGCTCGTAATTGGTTTGTTTAACTTTTGTGTTTCTTCCTTAGTCAGTCTTGGGAGGTTGTATTTCTCTAGGAGGTTGTCCATTTCTTCTAGGTTTTCCAGCTTGTTGGCATATAGGTTTTCATAGTAGTCTTTAATAAATCTTTGTATTTCTGTGGAGTCTGTCATGATTATTCTGTTCTTATTTATGATTCTGTTGATTTGTGTTGATTCTCTTTTTCTCTTAATAAGTTTGGCTAGAGGCTTATCTATTTTGTTTATTTTCTCAAAGAACCAGCTCTTGGTTTCATTGATTTTTGCCATTGTTTTATTCTTCTCAATTTTGTTTATTTCTTCTCTGATCTTTATTATGTCCCTTCTTCTAATGACTTTAGGCCTCATTTGTTCTTCTTTTTCCAGTTTCGATAATTGTGATGTTAGACTATTCATTTGGGATTGTTCTTCCTTCTTCAAGTGTGCCTGGATTGCTATATACTTTCCTCTTAAGACTGCTTTCGCTGCATCCCACAGAAGTTGGGGCTTAGTGTTGTTGTCATTTGTTTCTATATATTCCTTAATCTCTATTTTGATTTGTTCATTGATCCATTGATTATTTAGTAGCATGTTGTTAATCCTCCATGTGTTTGTGAGCCTTTTTGTTTTCTTTGTAGAATTTATTTCTAGTTTTATACCTTTGTGGTCTGAAAAATTGGTTGGTAGAATTTCAACATTTTGGAATTTAGTGAGGCTCTTTTTGTGAGCTAGTATGTGGTCTATTCTGGAGAATGTTCCATGTGCACTTGAGAAGAATGTATATCCTGTTACTTTTGGATGTATAGTTCTATAGATGTCTATTATGTCCATCTGTTCTAGTGTGTTGTTCAGTGCCTGTGTGCCCTTACTTATTTTCTGCTCGGTGGATTTATGCTTTGGGGTGAGTGGTGTGTTGCAGTCTCTTAAAATGAGTGCATTGCAGTCTATTTCCCTCTTTAGTTCTGTTAGTATTTGTTTCACAAATGCTGGTGATCCTGTGTTGGGTGCATATATATTTAGAATGGTTATATCCTCTTGTTGGACTGAGCCCTTTATCATTATGTAGTGTCCTTTATCTCTTGTTACTTTCTTTGTTTTGAAGTCTATTTTGTCTGATATTAGTTCTGCAACCCCTGCTTTCTTCTCACTGTTGTTTGCCTGAAATATGTTTTTCCATCCCTTGACTTTCAGTCTGTGCATGTCTTTGGGCTTGAGGTGAGTTTCTTGTAAGGAGCATATAGATGGGTCTTGCTTTTTCATCCATTCTATTTCTCTGTGTCTTTTGATTGGTGCATTAAGTCCATTTACATTTAGGGTGACTATTGAGAGATACGTACTCATTGCCATTGCAGGCTTTAGATTCGTGGTTACCAAAGGTGCAAGGTTCACTTCTTTATTATCTTACTGCCTAACTTCGCTTGCTTATTGAGCTGTTATATACACTGTCTGGAGATTCTTTCTTCTCTCCCTTCTTATTCCTCCTCCTCCATTCTTCATATGCTGTGTGTTTTGTTCTGTGCTCTTTTTAGGAGTGCTCCCATCTAGAGCAGTCCCTGTAAGATGCCCTGTAGAGATGGTTTGTGGGAAGCAAATTCCCTCAGCTTTTGCTTGTCTGGGAATTGTTTAATCCCACCATCATATTTAAATTATAGTCGTGCTGGATACAGTATCCTTGGTTCAAGGCCCTTCTGTTTCATTGCATTAAATATATCATGCCATTCTCTTCTGGCCTGTAGGGTTTCTGTCGAGAAGTCTGATGTTAGCCTGATGGGTTTTCCTTTATAGGTGACCTTTTTCTCTCTAGCTGTCTTTAAAACTCTTTCCTTGTCCTTGATCCTTGCCATTTTAATTATTATGTGTCTTGGTGTTGTCCTCCTTGTATCCTTTCTGTTGGGGGTTCTGTGTATTTCCGTGGTCTGTTCGATTATTTCCTCCCCTAGTTTGGGGAAGTTTTCAGCAATTATTTCGTCAAAGAGACTTTCTATCCCTTTTCCTCTTTCTTCTTCTTCTGGTACCCCTAAAACACGAATATTATTCCTTTTGGATTGGGCACATAGTTCTCTTAGTGTTGTTTCATTCCTGGAGATCCTTTTATCTCTCTCTATGTCAGCTTCTATACGTTCATGTTCTCTGGTTTCTATAGCTTCAATGGCCTCTTGCATCTTATCCATTGCACTTATAAATCCTTCCAGGGTTTGTTTCACTTCTGTGATCTCCTTCCTGACATCTGTGATCTCCCTCCAGACTTCATCCCATTGCTCTTGCATTTTTCTCTGCATCTCTGTCAGCATGTTCATGATTTTTATTTTGAATTCTTTTTCAGAAGGACTGGTTAGGTCTGTCTCCTCAGGTGTTGTCTCTGTGATCTTTGTCTGCCTGTAGTTTTGCCTTTTCATGGTGATAGAGATAGTTTGCAGAGCTGGTACGAGTGACCGCTGGAAGAGCTTCCCTTCTTTTTGGTTTGTGGCCTTCCTCTCCTGGGAGAATAGCTACCTCTAGTGGCTTATGCTTGGCAGCTGTGGGCAGACAGGGCTTCTGCTACCTGCCCCATTGCTATGGAATTTATATCCGCTGTTGCTGTGGGCTTGGCCTGGCTGAGGCTGCTCCTCCAAAATGGTGGATCCCCGTTGGAGGGGGAGCGGCCGTGAGGCTATTTATCTCCATAAGGGGCCTCTGTGCTCCCTCTTGCCCAGGGGGTTAGAGTGCCCAAAGATCCCGAGATTCCCTGCCTCTGGGCTAAGTGTCCTGTCCTGCCCTTTTAAGACTTACAAAAAGCACTCTCCAAACCAAAAGAACAACAGCAACAAGGAAAGAGAGAGAAAACAAAAATTAAATAACTAAAAAAAAAAAAAAAGGGAAAAACGTGCGATATTCTTTGTCCTCACGCGCCGGTCTCAGGCACCCGCTCACTGGTCTTGCTGCCCTGTTTTCCTAGTATTGGGGTCCCTGTCCCTTTAAGGCTTCCAAAAAGCACTCGCCAAAAAAAAAAAAAAAAAAAAAAGGGAAAAACGCGCGATTTTCTTTGTCCTCAGGCGCCGTCTCATGCACCCGCTCACTGATCTTGCTGCCCTGTTTCCCTCGTATTGGGGTCCCTGTCCCTTTAAGGCTTCCAAAAAGCACTCGCAAAAAAACCCCCAAAAAACTGCTCCCGTTTCTTTGTTCTCCGGCGTCGGCCTCAGGCACTCGCTCACCAGTCCTGCCGCCCTGTTTCCCTAGTATCAAGGACCCCATGCATACACTGTGTCTGTGCTTTGGTCCAGAATCCTGGGGCTGGGTGTTCAGCAGTCCTGGGCTCTCTCTCCCACCCTGCTGACTTCTCTCCTCCCACCAGGAGCTGGGGGAGGGGCGCTCGGGTCCCGCCGGGCTGGGGTTTGTATCTTTCCCCCTTCATGAGGCGCTGGTTTCTCACAGGTGTGGAAGTGGTCTGGATGTTGTCCTGTGTCCTCTGGTCTCTATTTTAGGAAGAGTTGTCTTTGTTATATTTTCATAGATATATGTGGTTTTGGGAGGAGATTTCCGCTGCTCTACTCATTCCGCCATCCTGCTCCTCCTGGCCTTTTGACTAGCAGAAGTGGGGTGTTCCAGGGTGACCAACACTTGATTAGAATGCCTGCCTCTCTGAGTCTGATCAGGCATTCCTGGATGCCTGCTCTCACCTCTTGTGAGAGGGGACACTGCCGCTGTCTTTGTGGCTCCAAGTTTAAGAATATAGTAATTTATCCTCTGTTTACTCTATGGTCTCAAGCACATAAGCCGGTGAGAATCCTGCCTGGGCCTGCCCCACCTTATCTCTAAACATCTCGACCCTCCCCAAGGCAACAGGCCAAGGTGATCTACCACAATAAAAGGCACAACTCTCTGCACATGCTGCTACTTGCTCCCTCTCTTCTCTCTCTCTGTTTCTCTGTCCCGCTGCTCTCTCTGCTCTCTGTCTCTCTGTCCCACTGCTCTCTCTGCTCTGTCTCTCTGTCTGTCCCACTGCTCTCTCTGCTCTGTCTCTCTGTCTTACTTTCTCTTTCAGATAAAAAAATCTCTTGCGTGGGCTCATGTCTTCTGAGTCATCCTGGGTAAGGAGGGTCATGGTGAGATACTCTTTTACTGAGAATAGTTGCAGTCTTTTTCACTGAAGAGGGCTACAGGGAGGGTGACCACAGAGTGTTATGCCCCTGTGTTAAATGTAAAAGTCATGTTTTGGCCTTTCACTTTCATTCTGACTGTGGGCTCATGGGGGCCGAGTGCAAGAGAGCCCAGTCCTTGTCAGTCTGAGTCTGCTCCTGCCAGGCTAATGAGCCTTTCTTCACGGGGCTCTTCCTGGCAGCAACTGGGCTTTGGGGCTTTGCCTCATTTGGGACATTCATTCTTCTAATGCCTCTCCCGCCTTTTTTTTTTTTACAGTAATCACACTGTTCTCTGGCTAGGGGGGTCCTGGGCTACTCCCCTCTGGGCGGCTGGTTTCTCTCTGCCTTCTGCCCATCCGTCTCTTTCAGGGCAGCTGCCAGGAGACTTGCCTTTTTCTTTGTTTTTCTCTTTGCCTCTCTGTCGGCCTGAACTTCTCTGTTTAGATATATATTTTTTTGGCAATTTCAGTCATCTTAGTGAAGCACTCAAGCTTTTGGAGCTTTCATCTGATGTCTGGGGCAGCTTGGTCTACGAATGTGGTGTTTACTATCTGCTGGCTCCCTGGTGTCTCAGAGTTGAAAGGGGTGTAGATGTGATGTTTCACACAGTCTCTCATAATAGTCTCCAGGAGACTCTTCTGGTTGTTGAGTGACTGAAAAAAAAATTTAGTCATGTTCATAGGTCTTTTGGACCCAGCTTTGATCTCCTGGAGGAGGGCGTCCTGATATAGGTGGATCTGGTGCTGTCCTTCAGGGGTGGTGAATTCCCTCTTGGGGTACTCCTCTGGAACAGCAATTTCAGCCTATACACCCTGACCAAGGACCCCAGCTGCCTCTTCTATTGTGAACAGGATACTGCTTTCAGGCCCTGCATCTCTTACACTGGCATGTGAAGGGCATCTGCTCCCAGCTGAGGGTGCAGTCGGGCTGCTGGTCCAGGGGGAAGTGGGTTCACTGGTTCTGGAGTTGGCAGGGAGGCTGATGGCGGTGGGGTATCAGGGACCAGGGACTGGGTGCTCACAGCCTTGGAGGTGCATAAGGCAGGGGCAATAGTAGCTCTTCCTCTGTGTCACTAGTAAAAATGTGCGGAGGCTCAGACTTCTGCTGTTTTGTTGAAGCAACTAAGACCCTACTCTGTCCCTGCGTGTTGCAAGCGAATCGCACCCAAGGGGGAAGAGTCTGGGCAGTTTCTAACCGGGAGTTAAAGTATGGGAACTGATTAGGATGACCTGGATCTCTAGGGATGACCTGCCAGGCTCAGCGGATTGTTGGGACATCTAGGGTTCCTTCTGGAGGCCACCCTACACTAAAGGTTGACAATACAGATTCACACAGGGTTTTCAACCTGCCAGGAGTTAATTTTACTCTGTTATTTTCTGAAAATCTCTTTCTGAAATTTTTGATCATGGTATCGAGAACTGTGGGTTTACTATGCCTTGACCCCATGATGTATCCGTGGACGGTGCTGTGACAACAGACAAGGGAGGGGTGCCTCCTCTAGAGAGGAGACCAGTCAGATGCCTGTCCGTTTGCACTCCTCGCAGAGACTTTGGCCAGCCTTGGCTAAGGTGCACCTGTATAAGTTCCTGGCCAGGTCAGCCGAAGCTGAATCACCGATATGCCCTGATGGTTGACCGCAAAAGCGGATGATGGTCCACGCAGATTCTGTAGTGCAGGCCGTGGAATCACAGATTCAGTGCAGACTGAATGACTTCAGCTGCCCTGCACACTCACTCACACACACACACACACCCAGGCAGACCAGAATTTAAACATTCCCTCCCAGGGAATGTCTACCTGTGAGACTTCTAATAAGTCTCCTGGGAGGTGATCAGGCTTCCCTTTCACCACAATGGTGGGACTGGCTGGGTCAGGGGCCCTGGGGCCTTACTGGATTAAGTGTCAGACCCAGGTCCTCACATGCCAAGTCTCCTTGAGTCCTGCAGGAACAGTGGAGCGGGGCTGGCCCATGGTGACTGGGTGGGAGACTGCCAAAAGTTCAGGCACGGTGCACCTTCTCCGTTGATATCTCCTGTTCCATCACTGCCCCGCCGTTGCCCCGAACCGGTGGCAACAAAGGGCCAGTGCGGTTGGGTTTCCCGTTCAGGGATCCAAATGTTACGGAAAATACTGAAAAAAGCCTAGGCTGGATCACTGATGAAAGAAACCAAGCGGCACTCAGAGGTCTTGGAGTGTTGAGGCTTTATTTCACACCGGCGGGCTCAGAGGGGAGTAATCTCCCAAAAAGTCTGAGCCCCGAAGAAAGGAAAAGGGAGCAATTTATACCTTTCTGCTTCCTTATCTGTAACATTCCTATGTACACAGCAAGTGAGCAGTCAAGGGGGAGGGAGTTTATGGAGCAAACCTTGGGACCCGGTGCTCAGCAGCACCAGAAAACCAAGGGAGTGTTTTTTTTTTGTTTGGGTTGAGGAGGGGCGTGAGGCAGAGGGGAGCCACCTCATAAATTACTGTCCTTGTAGTGTTGTTTATGTTGAGGAGAGTGGGGTGCAAGACAGAGTGGAGCCACCCGCTAGGTTGCTGTCCTTGTAAATTTTCCCTATCACTTAGAAGTCTCACAGGTAGACATTCCAGGGGAAGGGGGGGGGTCAATGTTTAAACTCTGGTCTGAGTGTATGAGTGAGTGTGCAGGGCATCTGAAGCCATTCAGTCTACACTAAATCTGTGATTACACAGCCTGCACTATAGAATCTGAGTGGGCCCTCATCCAAATTCATGGTCAGCCACCATGACATAATGGTGACTCAGCTTCAGCTGACCTGGCCCAGGACTTATATACGGGTACATCTTTGTCAAGGCTAACCAAAGTCTCCAAGAGGAATGCAAACAGATTGGTCTCCTTTCTAGAGGAGACATCCTTCCCTTGTATGTTGTGGCACCATTACATGGACATGTGAGGGGTCAGGGCACAGCAAACCCACAGTTCTTGCCACCATAATCAAAATTTGAGGAAGGGATTTTCAAAAGGCTATGGAGTAAAACTAACTCCCAGCACATTAAAAACCCTGTGTGAATCTGAATAGCCCACCTTTAGTGCAGGATAGCCCCTGGAATGGGCCCTAGATATACCAATAGTCTGCCAGGTCTGGTGGATCATCACTAGAGATCCAGGTCGTCGTGACCAGTTCTCATATATTAATGGTTAGGAATCACCCAAACCCTTTCTCCTTGGGTGTGATTAACTTGCAACAGGCAGGGACAGGGTAGGGTCTTAGTCGCCTCAACAGAGAAACCTACAAAGAATCAACAGAAGCCTGAGACTCCACAGATTCTTGCTGCTAACCTAGAGGAAGAGCTAATATTGCCCCCATCTTATGCGCCCCCAAGGGCATCAGCACCCAGCCCACAGTCCCTGATACCTCACCACCATCAGCCTCCCTGCCAACTCCAGAACCAGGGAACCACTCTACACCAGACCAGCAGTCAGGCTGCATGCTTGCCCAGGAGCAGGTGCCCTTCAGATGCCAGTGAAAGAGATTCAGGAGCCTGAAAGACATAATAAATATGGGACATTCCATCCCAGCCAGTCCATGTTTTACTATCAACCCTTCTCCACAATTGACGCCCTGTCAGAAAAGCCACAAGCCCTGGTTGATCTCATGGAATCCCTCTTCCAAATCCATCAGCTGACCTAAAAGAAACTGTCAACAGCTCTGCACCCTGTTCACAATGGAAGAGAGGGGGCAGCTGGGGTCCTTGGTCAGGGTGTATGAGATGAAATTGCTGTCCCCGAGGAACACCCCAAGTGGGACTTCACTGCCCCTGAGGGAGAACACCAGATTTGCTGATATCAGGATGCCCTCCTCCAAGGGATCAAAGCCAGGTCCAAAAAGGCTATGACATGACCAAAGTTTCTTCAGTCACTCAACAACCAAGAGAGTCTCCTGGAGTCTACTATGAAAGACTGTGTGAAGCTTATCACATCTACATCCCCTTCAATCTTGAGTCACCAGAGAGCCAATAAATGGTCAACACCTCATTCATAACTCAAGCCACCCCAGACATCAGAAGTAAGCTCCAAAAACTTGAAGGCTTTGCCAGGATAAATTAAAATTGCCAACAAAGTATATCTAAACAGAGAAGTTCAAGCTGACAGAGAGGCTAAAAGAGAAATGAAGAAAAAGGCCAGCCTCCTGGAAGCCGCCCTAAAAGAAAAGGTAGAGAAAAGCCGATTGACAGAGGGCAGAGGCCTAGGACACCCCCAGGCAGGACCAGTGTGCTTATGGTAAAGAGAAGGGGCATTAGAAGAATGAATGCCTCAACTGAGGCAAAGCCCAGAAGCCCAGTTGCTACTGGGAGGAGTCCCATGAGGAAAGGCTCACTGGCCTGGTAGGAACAGACTCAGGTTGACAAGGACTGTGCTCTCTCACTCTTGGCCCCCATGAGACCATGGTCTAAATAAAAGTAGGGGGCCAAAAACATGACTTTTATAGAAGACACAGGAGCAGAACGCTCTGTGGTGACTCCCTGTAGTGAAAAAAACTTCAACTATCCTTGGAGCCACAAAGACAATGGCAGTATCCCCTCTCACAGAGGTGAGAGCAGGCATCCAGGAATACCTGATCAGACTCAGAGAGGCAGGCATTCTAATTGAGTGTCAGTCACCCTAGAACACCCCACTTCTACCAGTCAAAAGGCCAGGAGGAGAGCACCAGCCTGTTCAAGACCTGTGAGCCATTAACAGAGTGACTGTTTCTTTACACACAGTGGTCCCAAACCTGTGCACCCTCCTCAGTCAGATCTCCGAGTCTGCCAAATAGTTCACTTGCCCAGACTTAAAGATGCCATTTTCTGTTTCTGGCTGGCCCCTCAAAGTGTCTCTTATTTGCCTTTGAATGGACTGAACTGGATACAGGCAGCAGATGCAGTTAACATGGATGCGGCTTCCACAAGAGTTCAAGAACTCACCCACTCTCTTTGGAGAGGCATTGGCTGCAGACCTTGCCAGTTTTCTGAGGGATGCCACATGCTGCGCCCTCCTGCAGTACTTAGATAACCTCCTCCTTGCCAGTGACACCCAGGAAAATTGTGCAAAAGGCACAAAGGCACTCCTGCAACTCCTGTCAGGCTCAGGATACTAAGCCTCATAGAAAAAAAAAGCACAAATCTACCAGCAGCAAGTCTGGTACTTGGGCTTCCTGCTCATCCAGGGAGAAAGGGCACTAGGGGCAGAGTAAAAAAGATCATGAACTCCTTACCCCAGCCCCAGATGAAGAAGGGCATATGAGAATTCCTGGGGCCACAGAATTCTGGTTCTACAGAATCTGGATTTCCAGATTCTCAGCAATGGCAAGACCCCTCTACAGCCTCCTGGGTGGGCCAGACTGAAAGCTCCCTGTCTGGACAAAAGAGGCAAGAGCCACCTTCCTGGAAATAAAAGCCACTTCAGAACAGGCACCAGCCCTAGGCCTGCCAGATATAAAAAGGCCCTTCAATCTCTTCATACACAAAAAAGTAGCAATTCTGCATTGCAAAGAACATCAAAAGAAAAGCAACCCTATAACTCAGGGGAACCAGCTAGCAGATAAAGTATCTAAAACAACAGCCAATAAAAATCAGATAAAGCTCTTTCCCTCACTATGGCCCTAACACTGCCAGTGGAGGCCCCTGTACCCAACCAAGCACACTAAAAAACAAACAAACAAACAAACAAAAAAACGACTGAACCATAGCTGAAGGAGCCAACCTAACTAAAAAAAAGAAAGCAATATCACATCAGCCAGTTGCCAGCATTATGCTGAGCAGTAAGTGAGCAGTGCCAGAAATAACACTCTATCTGCACCACAACCCCCACCCAGTGTTCAAAGAGCAGGAGTTGCCCTTTTGAAGACCTTGAGATAGACTGCACAGATGTCCAGCCAAGCAGAAAGCTGAGATAACTCCTAGTAATAGTGTGTACATACTCTGGGTGGGTCAGAGCATTCCCAACCAGGACAGAATGAAGCTTGGAGGTAGTCAAAGTCCTTCTGAGAAAAATTGTGCCCCAGTTTAGCCTACCATCTACAATTCACAGTGATAATGGACCTGCCTTTGAAGCAGATGCAGTAAATCTCTCAATTACCTGAAAACTCCACACTGCATACAGGCCACAAAGTTCAGGGAAAGTGAAGCAAATGAGTCACACCCTCAAGGGAACCCTAGATAAGTTTTGCCAAGAAACTGGCCTCCCGTGGCTGGACTTACTGCCCTTAGCTCTCCTATGTGCTCACTGTACACCTGGGACCCAGGGCTTTTCCCCTTTTGAATTAGTGTATGGACACCCATCCCCATGTCTAGGAAGCCTCTCAGGGATCCTACACCAGATAGGAAATAAGGGAGTAAGAGAACAGCTCCAAGCCTTAAGAGCCACCCTAAATAAGCTGCAACAATATACCATAGAAAGAGCCCTGATCTCCTTAGGGACCTCAGTACATTCCTTCCAGGCTAGAGATTCAGTCTGGGTCAAAAATTTAAAAAGGGCCCCCCTCAAACCTCAGTGGACTGGCCCCCATATTGTTGCTCTAACCACTCCTACTGCCCTCAAAGTTGCAAGCAGCACTCCGGGGGTCTGTCATCCAGAGTGAAAAAGGCCCATAACCCAGACAAAAAAAAAATACATCAGTAGAAGTCACAGCCAGACCTCCAGAATCCTCTCCATCCCCGCATCCAATGATCCTCTGACTAATAAGCACCTGTGTGCCGTGGATCCTGGCCCTTGCTGGAGTGTTATATTTCATCCTGGGTATTGAACTCTCTGCTGTTGCCCACCCTGGACTTGATATTTCCTCAAAAAGTTGCCCTTTCTATTGTCTATTGGGTAATTGTTGGTTGTTTTGCTGTGCTTACCTGTTTCTCCTAAACCATACTCAAGCAGCAGCCTGCATCTCCCCACTTCCACTCTGTAATGTTATTTTTATACCTTCTTTCTCTTCCCTTCCTCCCCATTCCATTTATGGTTGCATAAAGTCAGACAAATGGGGGACCGGGTTCAGTGCCTACCTAATGCCTGCTAAATGTTAAGAACAGTGCCACCCTTTGCCTTAAAGATGGCATAAAAAAATGAGACTCAGACTGTGCAGTTAGGGGAAGAAAGAGATCCACTGTCTGCTGGACCTACCTCACCCACATTGGAATATCTGATGGGGGGATTCCAGAACCAAGCACGAAGGGACAGGGATGAAAAGGTCAAGCAAACCCTAAAGGTGCTAAGTAAAGAGCCAATTTACCACAAAATATTGACCTCTCAAATTTTTTCATAATAGATTAAGCAGTTTAGTATTACTACTGGGACTGCCTTCAGTCCCTTGAGTGTCCTCAGCTCCCACTGCATAAAGTTGGTAGAGAGCTGTGCTAAAGAAGTGCGTCAAGGAGGACCGGGGCAGGCGGTGGGGTGGGGGACGGCACGTGCACCTCCCACTCCTTTCTAATTTTAATTGGCCCTTGAAACAGGTGCCCATCCCCTTCAATTGCGCAACCTCCCCACCCCCTCGACATTTGCACCTTCTGAGCTGCAAATGTTAAAATAGAATCTATGGCTAACAACTCTTTTAACTGGCCTTTCTGGGCCAGCGGTTTTGTGAAACCCTGCATCTTTAACTAGCTCATTAACTTTATCAGGGAACGCATTTCCTCCATACAGCTCACGTATATGCAGAGCCGTTATGACCCTTTATCATAAACTAAGGATATGATCTCCCTAAAACGAAGTGTTTAAAGGGGCATCAGAGGAGGGAGTGATAGGGAAAATTTATAAGGACGGCAGTCTAGTCCAGGTGGCTCCCTTCTGCTGCTCTTTTTAGCAAAGACAACAAACTCCCTTAACATTCCCCTCCCCTTCACTCCCCACTCTGCCAGGCATTTACTCCCTAAACTTACTACCTCTTGCTTCTTCGTTTGCTGTATGTGAGAAACACAATCACTGGTACAATTTCAATAAGTGGACACGGAGACAAAGAGACCAGCGGAGCGAGGCTTTAATGACGGTCTTGCAAGATTGGGTGTCTGGTGGGCAGGCACACCTGGGGAGTTTGGTGCCAGTAATTTATCTCCTAGTACGTGAGTCCCTCCCCTGGTTCCTCATTGGCTGAGTACTACAGGGTTCATATTCTTTCTCGGATGTCGCCTAAGCCAATTATATCTTTCCTTTCCATTTGTCTTAATTTTATAGGTAGGTTTAAAAAACTCAAACAGGTATTGCCAGGCCCTTATCAATTTTCCCACCCCCCACTCTCAGCCTGAGCAGCTGATGGTTTGATGACTTACATTCAGGTCTTTGATCCACTTTGAGTTTAATTTTGTGTATGGAGTTAGACAATAATTCAGTTTCATTCTCTTACATGTAGCTGTCCAGTTTTTGCCAACACCAGCTGTTGAAGAGGCTGTCATTTCCCCATTGTATATATATGGCTCCTTTATCATATATTAATTGACCATATATGTTTGGGTTAATATCTGGACTCTCTATTCTGTTCCACTGGTCTGTGGGTTTGTTCTTCTTCCAGTACCAACTTGTCTTGATTACTGTGACTTTGTAGTACAGCTTGAAGTTGAGAAGCGAGATGCCCCCTGCTTTATTCTTCCTTCTCAGGATTGCTTTGGCTATTCGGGGTCTTTTGTGTCTCCATATAATTTTAAAACTATTCATCCAGTTCGTTGAAGAATGCTGTTGGCATTTTGATAGGGATTGCATTGAATCTGTAGATTGCTTTAGGCAGGATGGCCATTCTGACAGTATTAATTCTTCCTAGACAAGAGCATGGAATGTTTCCATTTGTTAGTGTCCTGTTTAATTTCTCTTAAGAGTGTCTTGTAGTTTTCAGTGTATAGGTTTTTCACTTCCTTGGTTAGGTTTATTCCTATGTATTTTATTCTTTTTGATGCAATTGTGAATGGAATTGCTTTCCTGATTTCTCTTTCTGTTAATTCATCCTTAGTGTATAGGAAAGCAACAGATTTCTGTGTATTAATTTTGTTTCCTGCAACTTTGATGAATTCCGATATTTGTTCTAGTAGTTTTGGAGTGCAGTCTTCAGGGGTTTTTTTTATGTACAATATCATGTCATCTGCAAACAGTGACAGTTTGACTTCTCTTTACCAATATGGATGCCTTGTATTTCCTTTTATCTGATTGCCATGGCTAGGACCTCCATACTATGCTGAATAACAGCAGGGAGAGTGGGCATCCCTGTCTTGTTCCTGATCTTAGAGGAAAAGCATTCAGCTTCTCGCTTGTAAGTATGATGTTGGCTATGGGTTTGTTGTATATGGCCTTTATTATGTTGAGGTACTTACCCTGTATACTCATTTTGTTAAGAGTTTTTATCATGAATGGATGTTGAATTTTGTTGAATGCTTTTTCAGCATCTATGGAAATGATCATGTGGATTCTGTCCTTCTTTTTGTGGATGTGCTGGATGATGTTGATGAATTTTTGAATGTTGTACCATCCTTGCATCCCTGAGCTGAATCCCACTTGGTCATGGTGTATGATCCTCTTGATGTATTCTTGAACTCGATTTGCTAATATTTTGTTGAGTATTTTTGCATCTATGTTTATCAGGGATATTGGTCTGTAATTTTCTTTTTTCCTGGGGTCTTTGCCTGGTTTTGGTATTAGCATGATGCTGGCTACATAGGATGAGTTTGGAAGTACTCCCTCGTCTTCTATTTTTTGGAAAACTTTATGGAGAATGGGTATTATGTCTTCTTTATATGTCTGATAAAAGTCAGTGGTGAATCCTTCTGCCCCAGGGGTTTTGTTCTTGGGTAGTTTTTTGATTACCACTTCAATTTATTTGCTGGTAATTTGTCTGTTTAGATTTTCTGTTTCTTCCTGGTTCAGTCTTGGAAGTTTGTGTTTTTCTAGGAAGTTGTTCATTTCTTCTAGGTTTTGCAGCTTGTTAGGATATAGATTTTCATTGTATTCTCTAATAATTTTTTGTATTTCTATGGGGTCCTCCCCCAGTTTGGGGAAGTTTCCAGCAGTTATTTCTTCAAAGACACTTTCTATCCCTTTTTTTCTCTCTTCTTCTTCTGGTACCCCTATAATGCAAATATTGTTCCATTTGGATTGGTCACACAGTTCTCTTAATATTCTTTTATTCCTGGAATCTCTCTCTGCCTCAGCTTCTCTGCATTCCTGTTCTCTGATTTCTATTCCATTAATGGTCTCTTGCACCTCATCCAGTCTGCTCTTAAGTCCTTCCAGAGATTGTTTTATTTCTGTATTCTCCCTCCCAACTTTATCCTTTAACTCATGCATATTTCTTTGCCGATCCATCAGCATGGTTATGACCTTTATTTTGAATTCTTTTTTGGGGAGATTGGTTAAGTCTATCTCCCCAGGCCCTCTGTTGGGGGTTGTCTGGTTAATTCTGGACTGGACCAAATTCTTCTGCCTTTTCATGGTGATAGAGGTAGCTGTATGCAGGTAGCGCATGTGTCAGCTGGGAGAACAAAGTCCTTTCCTGATTGCTGGTCACCTTTCCCTTCTCCACTCCCTGTGTTGGTTACTCACACTCCTGGAGCAGCCTCCAGGTTAATTCCCTAAGCTGCTGTGGGTGGAGTCTCTGTCATGGTAGCACACAGCACTTCAGGGCATGATAGGCATGCTGGGTGTGCTCTCCTGTGAGAGCGGTGCCCCTGCAGGGCACCTGCATGCTGGTGGTAGCCTTTGTGTCTGGCCTGGGAGGCTGTGCGCTGGGAGGAGATTCTGGGTGTCTGCTGGGGGCATGGCTGTTCCTGGCCCACTCCACCATGGACTCATGCAGGCCACCCCCAGTCCCCTCTGATGCTGCTTCTGCCTGCACACATGGCTACTCACCACCACAGGCACACATGTCCACTCTCCCACTATTGGGCAAGTGTGTTGGGGTCCAAACCAGCCTGGGGAGTGCCTGGCAGGCTGCTTACCACCATGAGCAGTTTCAGAGCTGTGCTGCCACCCAGGCGGTTATTTCCTGGGATTCCCAGTTGCTGGGCTGAGTGTGCCAGGATGATTTCATCCAGTTGTGAGGTCCCTGTCCCTTTAAGACTTTCAAACAGCACTCACTTTTCTTTTGTCCCAGGGGACCCACTCTCAAGTTTTGCTTTTCTATTTCCCTGATATCCAGCACACTGTGCAATGTGTGTCTGCACTCCCAGTGTGGATTACTAGAGCTGGTTGTTTAGCAGTCCTGGGCTTTCTCTCCCTCCCTCTCTCTGACTCTTTTCTTCTTTCTGGAAAGCTGGGTTGGGGGAGCGCTTGGGTCCTGCCAGGCTGCGGCTTGTATCTTACCCCCTTTGTGTGATGCTGAGTTCTCGCAGATGTAGATGTAGCCTGGCTGTTGTACTGTATCCACTGGTCTCTCTTTTAGGAATAGTTGTATTTGTTGTATTTTCAAAAGTATATATGATTTTGGGAGGAGATTTCTGCTGAATTACTCATGCTGCCATCATGGCTCCTCCCTTTATTTGTCTGCTCTTAATGTTGAAAGATTGCAAAGGGTTTTCCAATTGTTTCATCAAAGCAGTTCCTCATGCATAAAGTCTCAATGAGTTGTCTGGTACTTAAAAATATAAGATCTTAATATTAAAAGGACAAAACATAAGTTTTGATAACAACTGTATAACCTTCTATATTTGCCTTTAAGCTTTTATTGTCGTTCTGGTTAAATTAGGTATTGTTTCATACTGACCTACTATTCTATTTAGGCTATTTAGGCAAGTGCCTTAAAAACTTTCTTACAGCTTCCCAAAACGAAATTTTAAAAAGTGCTTTTATCTCTAGTTAACTCTGATATTTTCCAGAGGGCCCCAAGAACATGTCAGAGGAATTTTTTCTCCTCATTGGGAAATTCGGCTAACTTAGCTTGTTTATCTGGTGTATATTCACCTGAAATGCATTGTCAAAGGAGTGATGCTAAACTTTGTTACTGAATGTTTTGCATTTCAGAAATATCTAAATTACTTTATGTCAACTGTATTATAGTAAGCACTCATCAGATGTTTAGCCATTGTCATTTGTAAGTCTTTTGTCATTTTTAGTCACTGTTTTAGTACTCATAAACTAGTAGAGAACTAGATTTCAGCAGAGCAAGTATTGGTTACATAAGATTAAGTAAACTAAGGAAAATGATTTTGTGGCTTTTTGTTTCAAATGTTGTTAAAGTGTTTTAAACTTTTTCTCTTAAGCTTACAACAGTTAGTAAATGACAATACCTTTATAAGCAGAATTGAAATATTTATCTTTCTCTCTAGATCCCTCCAAAATTTAAAAACTCTCAGTGGATATTTTTATATTTTATGGCAGTATGTTCATTTGCATAAGCTCAATAAGAATCTGATTTCCTTGTAAAAGGACCAATTAAAAACACTGGTTATATTACCAAGGCTTTAACTGGAATGTCATACCTGAGAGACATGTGCTTAAACTCAGATATGAACAAACAGCTTTAAGGAAATAAGGTTGACTTTATGGAGCCAACAAAACCCCTTTGGAAGAACTGGGCTGGTACCTTGCAGTGGATAAAATGAGAGCTTCTGTGGCCAGGATTTTTACCTGGCTCTGGTTGACTAGCTCACTGCACACCTGTGGGAAATACATGGCTGTTGACTCTACATGAAGAGCTCCACTTAGTGCTCTGGGCATGACATGTTGGCAGGGTTGCAAGGCTGCAGGAGAGCAGAGCAGAGGCTGGAGTGGTGGCAGTGCCAAGGACAGAAGCCTGGAGGATGGCTGTGCAGGATGACTGTGTAGAGAGGCCCAGAGGATGGCTGTGTGGGATGACGGTGCAGAGACACCTGGAGGATGGCTGTGCAGGATGGCTCTGTGGACAGAAGGGCCCAGAGGATGGCTGTGAGGACAGAGGGGCCCAGAGGATGGCTGTGCAGAGGGGCCCAGAGGCAGAGACCAGCTTGCTGCATGTACACTCACTCTGAGTGAATGGGATTCCAGTGACTGACCTGCCACTGGAAATAAAGTTGGGTATAATCCTTTCACCCCGGGAACATTATGCTGTCAATTTCTTTGGTCACACTGAATTTATAGCAAACTTGCCTGGGGCTGAAACCCATTGGAAATACAATTGGCATAGTTGGCAGGATTCCTTGTTGACCAAGGAAAAAGACAGGCTGCCCTTATGGGAGGGGTGTTTCAGCAGGCTGCCCCTGTGAATGGGGAAACAGTGGATCATCCCCCAATGGGTATGTGGTCTAAGGTGGCTTGCCTTCTAGAGGACATGGCCCCACCCCAGGACTGGAGGCAAGTGGAGGTGACAGCTGAGGCAGTAGGGGTGGCCCATGGTATAATAAGTAGATCCTTTAAGAAGCAGAGTGCCCACGAGGCAGTGGGGACTGTGGGCTGGCTGCTTCTCACAGTATTAAAAAAGTCTACAGAGGAGACTGAACAAATGGTGGCACAATAACACGAGCTGCAAACTTCTGTGGATTCCCTGAGGAAGGAGATGGCACTGATGTGGGAGGAGGTAGCACGAGAGCACCAGCAGCAAGGAGCTATTGGAGACCAGACAGCAGTGCTGCCAGGTGTTCTGAAGGAGGAAGAGGCCATCAAGGAAAAAGACGAACTCCTGAGGGAAGCACAGGTGGCGGTGGCATGAGAACATCAGCTGCAAAGCATTGAGCTGAAGGTAAGAGACCTTCTGAAGACTGAGCTGGCATTGTTGTGAGGCACTGTAGCAGAGGAGACACTTGGGGGAGTGGAGAGAAAGGTGCCATCAGTCCCAGAAATGGAGGAACTGGGGAAGGATGAAGGTGTGGTGCTGGAGGCCCTGGACCCTCCTGTATTGAAAGAATGCCCAGTGGTTGTAAAAAAAATAAAGACCTAGCAGCTGAAAGGTCCCCAAGGAGAGGAGCAGCTCCCTTCCCAGGTCGTGGAGCACTCTATAGTCTGCCCCTATTCTCAGGCTGAGCCGGTGGCTGTGGATGGAATTGTTCTGTCAGTCTCAAAGATGGGAAAGCTGTCTTCCCTGACTGTGTAGCTCATCTTGAGGCAGCGATTACAGAATACAAGGTAACATGTACAGTAGCTGAAGCAACGAGAAGCTGGAAAGAAATAAGACCTATTACTCACAGGAGGAATTTGAGGGACCTCATGAGGGTTATGAGGACCCAGATGTGGGTTGATTTGATACAGGCAGGAGCAGATGGAAGGAAATTAGATGGGAAGCCAAATAGGACCTTACTGGAGCTATGGCAACAACTGAAACCAGGGCAGCAGTTCCAGCCATTAAGACCAAAGAGGCAGAGGTCAGAGGCAGAGCCATGAGTCCAGCCTGTGTGTCTGCAAGACTTTTTGCTGGAGAGGCTGGAGAACAATGTTCGAGCTTCCTTGCACAGGGAACACTGCAGAGGACTAAGGGCACATAGATTGAGAGGAAAGAATCCTGGAGGGGTGGAGAGAGCTCCTGTGGCCAGAATTCTCACCTGGCTCTGGTTGACTAACTCACTGCACACCTGTAAGCAATACATGGCTGTTGACTCTATATAAAGAGCTTCGCCCAGTGCTCTGGGCATGACACAGTGGCAGGGGTGCAAGGCTGCAGGAGAGCAGAGCAGAGGCTGGAGTGGTGGCAGTGCTGAGGACAGAGGCCCAGAGGATGGCTGTGCAGGATGAATGTGTACAGAGGCCCGGAGGATGGCTGTGTGGGATAACTGTGCAGAGAGGCCTGGAGGATGGCTGTGTGGGATGGTTGTGTGGACAGAGGGGCCCAGAGGATGGCTGTGCAGTCAGAGGGGTCCAGAGGCAGATACCAGCTTGCTGCATGCACACTCACTCTGAGTGAATGGGGTTCTAGTGACTGACCTGCCACCTGGAAATAAAGTTGGGTATAAGCCTTTCACCTCAAGAACGTTATGCTGTCAATTTCTTTGGTCTCACTGAATCCATAGTGAACTTGCCTGGGGCTGAAACCCATTGGCAAGACACTTGCTTACAGGGTTCCCAGCAGCCTTACCAGGTGAGTAAGGAAAGTCACTTCCTGGCAGATGCAGGAACCTAAAGATATCTTAGGGTCCTTGAGAAGAGAGGAATTTATCCAAATCTACAGGTACTGTAGGCAAAACCTGATAGCAAGTCTGGCTTGGCTTTGTGGCCTCAAGAGGCTTTTAAAAGTCGAATCTGAAATTCCTTATGAAAAATTCCACCAAAGCACATTTAAAAGAGCCAATATAATCAATTGCTCTTTTTCTGCACTTATGCAAATAATCAAGCCAAGTATTAATTATTTTCTTAATCTTGTTACCGATAATAAAAATAAGGGTGGTTTTAGAGAAAAGTATTGTTTCAATGATGTAGCCTTATCTATACTAAATCCTAATACTAGTCATTGAGACATAAACTAGATCCAGAATTCTAGTTTCCCCAAGATATCTGGCTATGATTCTCCAAATGTTTGTTTTCTTCCATCATTTCAATTAGAATTTTACTAGTCTTAATCCTCATATTTAACCATGCATTCTTAATCTCCTTGTCAAGTTTGTTCTTCCAGAATGGAAAATCCAACTCCAGATGTTGCTACTTAACCTAATAACAGAATTTATTCTATTTTGCCAAGAAGCCATATGTGGGGAAGCTGGGGTTCCCATGGCCAGGATCCTCACAGAACTTAAACCATGTGATGATGTAATTAGCCTGTTGCTAGGCTACCGCTTCCAAATCTTTAGGTGATAAGCTATTATTGTGCTATATAGACAGCTTGGCCCAGTGTTCTGGGCAGAGTCAGAAATGCTAGTGCTTGACCTACCGCTAGGAGAACAAGCCAGGTAATAAACTCACCCCAAAGAACGTTTTCATGTCAATTTCTTTAGTCACATTGAATCCATAGCAAACTTGCCTGGGGCTGAAGCCCATTGGTAAGACAATTGGTGAAAGTCAACAGGATTCATTGTTGACCAAGGAAAAAGATAGGCTGCCCTTATGGGAAGGGTGCTTCAGCAGGCTGCGCCTGTGAATGGGGAAACAGTGGATCATCCCCCAATGGGCATGTGATCTGAGGTGGCTTGTCTAATAGAGGACTTGGTCCCACCCCAGGACTGGAGGCAAGTGGAAGTGACACCTGAGGCAATAGGAGTGGCCCTTGGTAAAGTAAGCAGATCCTTTAAGAAGCAGAGTGTCTGTGAGGCAGTGGGGACTGTGGATTAGCTGCTTTTCACAGTCTTAAAAAGGTCTACAGAAGGGGGAGGAGCCAAGATGGTGGTGTGAGTAGGGCATCAGAAATCTCCTCCCTAAACCACATATATTTTTGAAAATACAACAAATACAACTATTCCTAAAAGACCAGAAGACACAGTACAACAGCCAGGTTACATCTACACCTGTGAGAACCCAGCACCTCACAAAGGGGGGGATAAGATACAAGCTGTGGTCCAGTAGGACCTGAGTGCAGCCCCCACCCCAGCTCCATGGCAGGAGGAGAGGAGTCAGAGCGGGGAGGGAGTGGGAGTCTAGGACTGCTAAATACCCAGCCCATGTCATCTGCACCAGGAGCACAGACACACAGCATGGGGTGTGCTGGATACTAGAGAAACAAAACAGTAAAACCTGCGAGCAGGTCCCCAAAGCCAGAGCCCCTGGCACAAAAGAAAAGCGAGTGCTTTTTGAAAGCCTTAAAGGGACAGGAGCCTCACAGCTGGAAGGAAGCATCCTGGCACACTCATCCTAGCAGCTGGAAATCCCAGGGAACTCCAGGTGCCCTAACACCCTGGGCAGCAGGTCACCTCTGAGGCCCCTCACAGTGATAAACAGCCTCCTGCCCTTTCCCCCTCTGGCGCAGCCCTGCCATAGCAGAGTAGCAGCCCGAGAGTTGCCACATCCACAGCAGCCACACAGAGCCTCCTCCACACACGCCTGGGGCAGAATCAGAGGCCCCGTCGGCATGCAGCTGCCCACCACAAGTCGCTAGGGGTCGCTGTTCTCACAGGAAGGGAAGACAACAGGCAAGCAGGAAGGGACTTTGTTCTCCCAGTTGAAACATGCGCCAACTGCCTCTGACTACCTCTATCGCCATGAAAAGGCAGAAGAATTTGATACAGACAAGAAAAACCTAGACATCCCCCAAGAAAGAACCTGGGGAGATAGATTTAACCAATCTTCCTGAAAAGAGAATTCAAAATAAAGGTCATAACCATGCTGATGGACCTGCAGAGAAAAACGCAAGAGTTAAAGGATAAAGTTGGGAGGGAGAATACAGAAATAAAACAAACTCTGGAAAGACTTAAAAGCAGCATGGATGAGGTGCAAGGGGCCATTAACAGAATAGAAATCAGAGAACAGGAATGCAGAGAGGCTGTGTGACCAATCCAAATGAAACAATATTCACATTATAGGGGTATCAGAAGAAGAAAAGAGAGAAAAAGGGATAGAAAGTGTATTTAAAGAAATAATTGCTGAAAACTTCCCCAAACTGGGGGAGGAAATAGTTGCTCAGACCACAGAAGCACACAGAACTCCCAACATAAGGGATCCAAAGAGGACAACACCAAGACACATAACAATTAAAATGGCAAAGATCAAGGAGAAGCACAGAGTATTAAAGACAGCCAGAGAGAGAGAAAAAGGTCACCTACAAAGGAAAACCCATTAAGCTATCATCAGACTTCTCAACAGAAACCTTACAGGCCAGAAGAGAATGGCATGATATATTTAATGCAATGAAACAGAAGGTCCTTGAACCAGGAATACTGTAACCAGCACAATTATCATTTAAATATGAAGGAGGGACTAAACAATTCCCAGACAAGCAAAAGTTAAGGGAATTTGTCTCCCACAAACAACCTCTATAGGGTATTCTAGAGGGAATGCTCTAGATGGAAGCACTCTGAAGGCTAAATAGATGTCACCAGAGAAAATCAAATCACAGCAAAGAAAGCAGACCAACCAAATGCTAAATAAAGGCAAAAAATAAAATCAACTACCCACAAAAGCAGTTAAAGGAAACACAAAAGAGCACAAAATATAACACCTATTATATAAAGAATGGAGGAGGAGGAATAAGAAGGGAAAGAAGTAAAGAATCATCAGACTGTATTTATAATAGCTCAATAAGCAAGTTAAGTTAGACAGAAAGATAGTAAAGAAGCTAACCTTGAACCTTTGGTAAACACGAATCTAAAGCCTGCAACGGCAATAAGTACATGTCTTTCAATAATCACCCTAAATGTAAATGGACTGAATGCACCAATAAAAAGACACAGAGTAATAGAATGGATAAAAAAGAAAGACCTATCTATATGCTTCTTACAAGAGACTCACCTCAAACACAAAGACATGCACAGACTAAAAGTCAAGGGATGGAAAAAGATATTTCATGCAAACAAGAGGGAGAGAAAATCAGGTGTAGCTGTACTGGTGTCAGACAAAATAGACAAAGAAAGAAACGAGATAAAGATGGACATTACATAATGATAAAGGGGTCAGCCCAACAAGAGGATATAACCATTATAAATATATATGCACCCGATACAGGAGCACCAGAATATGTGAAACAATTACTAACAGAATTAAGAGAGGAAGTAGAACACAATGCATTCATTTGAGGAGACTTCAACACAGCACCTACTCCAAAGGACAGATCCATCAGACAGAAAATAAGTAAGGACACAGAGGCACTGAACAACACACTAAAACAGATGGACCTAATAGACATATGTAGAACTCTACATCCAAAAGCAACCGGATACACATTCTTCTCAAGTGCACATGGAACATTCTCCAGAATAGACCACATATTAGGCTACAAAAGGAGTCTCAGTAAATTCAAGAAGATTGAAGTTCTACCAACCAACTTCTAGGACCACAAAGGCATAAAACTAGAAATAAATTGTACAAGGAAAGCAAAAGGGCTCACAAACACATGGGGGCTTAACAACATGCTCCTAAATAATCAATGGATCAATGAATAAATTAAAACAGAGATCAAGCAATATATGGAAACAAATTACAACAACAACACAAAGTCCCAACTTCTGTGAGATGCAGCAAAAGCAGCTTTAAGTGGAGGGTATATAGCAATCCATGTATATATAACGAAGGACAAACAATCTCAAATGAATAGTCTAAAGTCACAATTACCAAAGCTGGGAAAAAGAACAAATGAGGCCCAAAGTCAGCAGAAGAAGGGACATAATAAAGATCAGGGAAGAAATAAATAAAATTGAGAAGAATAAAACAATAGAAAGAAACAATGAAACCAATCCCTGTTTCTTCGAGAAAATAAACAAAATAGATAAGCCTGTAGCCAGACTTATTAAGAGAAAAAAGAGAATCAACACACATAAACAGAATCAGAAACAAGAAAGGAAAAATCATGATGGACCTCACAGATATACAAAGAATTACTAGAGAATACTATGAAAACCTATATGCTAACAAGCTGGAAAACGTAGAAGAAATGGACAACTTCCTAGAAAAATACAACCTTCCAAGACTGACCAAGGAAGAAACACAAAATCAAACAGACCAATTACCAGCAATGAAATTGAAGCAGCAATAAAAAAAACTACCCATAGCCAAACCCCCGGGACAAATGGATTTACCTTGGAATTTTATCAGGCATACAGAGAAGACATAATACTCATTCTCCTTAAATATTTCCAATGAATAGAAGAGGAGGGAATACTTCCAAACTCAGTCTATGAAGCCAGCATCACCCTAATAACAAAATCAGGTAAAGGCCCCACCAAAAAAGAAAACAGCAGACAAATATCCCTGATGAACATAGATGCAAAAATACTCAACAAAATATTAGCAAGCTGAATTCAAAAATACATCAAGAGGATCATATACCATGATCAAGTGGGATTCATCTCAGGGATGTAAGGACAGTACAACATTCAAAATTCCATCAACATCATCCACCACATAAACGAAAAGAAGGACAAAAATCACATGGTCATTTCCATAGATGTTGAAAAATATTCGACAAGATTCAACATCCATTCATGATAAAAACTCTCAACAAAATGAGTATACATGGCAAGTAACTCAACATAATAAAAGCCGTATATGATAAACCCACAGCCAACATCATACTGAACAGTGAGAAGCTGAAAGCTTTTTCTCTAAGATCGGGTACAAGACAGAGATGCCCACTGTCCCCACTCTTATTCACCATAGTACTGGAGGTACTAGCTATGGCAATTAGACAAAACAAAGAATACAAGGAACCCAGATTGGTAAAGAAGAAGTTAAACTGTCACTATTTGCAGATGACATGATATTGTACATAAAAAACCCTGAAGACTCCACTCCAAAACTACTAGAACTAATATCAGAATTCAGCAAAGCTGCAGGATACAACATTAATACACAGAAATCTGTTGCTTTCCGATACAGTAATGATGAATTAGCAGAAAGAGAAATCAGGAAAACAATTCCATTCACAATAGCATCAAAAAAATAAAATACCTAGGAATAAACCTAACCAAGCAAGTGAAAGACCTATACCCTGAAAACTACAAGACACTCTTAAGAGAAATTAAAGTGGACACTAACAAATGTAAACATCCCATGCTCTTGGTTAGGAAGAATTAATATTGTCAAAATGGCAATCCTGCCCAATCTACAGATTCAATGCAATCCCTATCAAATTACCAACAGAATTCTTCAATGAACTGGAACAAATAGTTCAAAATTCATATGGAACTATCTAAGACCCCAAATATAAAAAGCAATCCTGAGAAGGAAGAATAAAATGGGGAGGATCTCACTCCCCAACTTCAAGCTCTACTACAAAGCCACAGTAATCAAGACAATCTGGTATTGGCACAAGGACAGAGCCACAGACCAATGGAACAGAACAGAGACTCCAGATATTAACCCAAACATATATGGTCAATTAAATTATGTTAAAGGAGCCATGAACATACAATGACAGCCTCTTCAACAGCTGGTGTTGGCAAAACTGGACAGCTACATGTAAGGGAATGAAACTGGATCATTGTCTATCCCCATACACAAAAGTAAATTCGAAATGGATCAAAGACCTGAATGTAAGGCATCAAACCATAAAACTCTTAGAAAAAAACATAGGCAAAAATCTCTTGGACATAAACATGAGTGACTTCTTCATGGACATATGTCCCCAGGCAAGGGAAACAAAAGCAAAAATGAACAAGTGGGACTATATCAATCTAAAATGTTTCTATATAGTCTATATATATAGTTTCTATATAGTCTACTATATAGTAAAGGACACCACCAAGAAAACAAAAAGGCATCCTACAGTATGGGAGAATATATTCATAAATAACAGATCTGATAAAGGGTTGATATCCAAAATATATAAAGAGCTAACACATGTCAACAGACAAAAAGAAAATAATCCATTGAAAAAATTGGCAGAGGAGCTGAACAGACAGTTCTCAAAAGAAAAGATTCAGATGGCCAACAGACACATGAAAAGCTGCTCCACATCGCTAGTTATCAGAGAAATGCAAATTAAAACCAGAATGAGATATCACCTCACACCAGTAAGGATCTCCACCACCCAAAAGACAAACAACAACAAATGTTGGCGAGGTTGTGTAGAAAAGGGAACACTCCTACACTGCTGGTGGTAATGTAAATTAGTTCAACCATTGTGGAAAGCAATATGGAGGTTCCTCAAAGAGCTCAAAATACAAATATCATTTGTCCCTGGAATTTCACTTCTATGAATTTACTCTAAGAATACAGCAGCCCAGTTTGAAAAGACAGATACACCCCTATGTTTATCACAGCACTATTTACAATAGCCAAGAAATGGAGGCAACCTAAGTGTCCATCAGTAGATGAATGGATAAAGAAGATGTGGTACATGTACACAATGAAATATTATTGAGCCATAAGAAGAAAACAAATCCTACCATTTCCAACAACATGGATGATGCTAGAGGTTATTATGCTCAGTGAAATAAGCCAGGCAGAGAAAGACAAGTACCAAATGATTCCACTCATATGTGGAGTATAAGAACAAAGAAAAAACTGAAGGAACAAAACAGTAGCAGAATCACAGAACCCAAGAATGGACTAACAGTTACCAAAGGGAAAGGGACTTGGGGGGGGAATGGGTGGGAAGGGAGGGATAAGGGGTTGAAAAAGAAAGGGGGAATTATGATTAGCATGTATAATGTGGGGAGAGGCACAGGGAGGGCTGTGCAACACAGATAAGACAAGTAGTGATTCTACAGTATCTTACTACACCAATGGAAAGTGACTGTAATGGGGTATGTGGTGGGGACTTGGTGAAGGGGGGAGCCTAGTAAACATAATTTTTCTCATGTAATCGTAGATTAATGATACCAAAATAAAAGGTCTACAGAAAAGAGTGAAGAAATGGTGGCATGAGACTGCGAGCTGCAAACTTCTGTGGATTTCCTGAGGAAGGAAATGAATGGCATTGATGCAAGAGGAAGTGGCATGAGAATGCAAGCTGCAGTCTTCTGTGGATTCCCTAAGGAAGGATATGGCATTGATGCAAGAGGAGGCAGCAGGAGAGTGCCGGCAGCAAGATGCCATTGGAGATGAGACGGCAGTGCTGCCAGGTGTTCTGAAGGAGGAATAGGCCATCAAGGAAAAGACGAACTCCTGAGGGAAGCACAGGTGGAGGGGGCACAAGAACGTCAACTGCGAAGCATTGAGGTGAAAGTAAGAGAGCTGCTAAAGACTGAGGTAGCATTGCTGTGAGGAACAGTAGAAAAGGTAAAGGTTGTACCAGAGGAGGCACTTGGGGGAGGGGATCAATGATGGCTGGCTCTCCTGGCATCTTGAGGATCAGACCTGGAGGCTGGCCTCCTGTGTATTCTTGGAATAACAGCAGAGTGGCCCCCATAGGTCACAGGAGAATATCCTGAATGGTCAGAAGGTAGAAGTATTTTACCAGGGAGTTTTGTTTTATCATTATGGCCAGTGCATGCACCTACAGTAGCACTATATATAGACCCTTCATTAACCCCCATGGGGAGAGGAGTAAAAGTAGGCATACTAGACCTGGACGGGACCCCCTACCTTTTATGGTCCTATCACAGGACCACTCTCTTGCCAGTCTCCTGATGAAAAAGATTTGGCTATGTTGCTGTCATTAAAATATATGTCTTATTGCCCCTAAGGTCTTTGTAGATTGGGAATTTCCTCTGGCTTGAGGACTGTTATAATTTCTGTTCAAAAGCTTGTATTTTAATTTTTGTTACTATCTCTAAGTTGTTATTCATTATCACCCTTAAGGTCTTTGTGGATTAAGAACCTCCTCTGGCTTGAGGATTATCATAATTTTTACCTGTATCAAAATCTTGTTGTATCTTAATTTTTGTTATTATCTCTAAGTTTACTTTTGTTGCTATTGTGGAATCTGGCTACAGGGATCCAGCTTTCTTGCACAGAAACCATAGTGGATATTGAGAGCATGTAGATAGTAAGGCGAGAATCCTGGAGGTGTGGAGTGTGGGGAAGTTGGGGTTCCTATGGCGAGGAATCTCACTAAACTTAAGCCAATTGATGATGAAACTGGCCTGCTAAAAGGCTACAGCATCCACACCTTTAGGCAATAAGATATTATTGCACTATATAGACAGCTCAGCCCAGTGCTCTGGGTGGAGGCAGAGATGCTAGTGCTCAACCTACCGCCAGGAGGAAAACATGGGTAATAAATCATTTCACCCCAAAGAAATGTTCTATGGTAATTTCTTTGGCTGCACTGAATTAATAAAAAAGATGCCAGGGGCTGAAACCCACTGGAAAAACAGACATGGTAACTTATAGGACTCATAGAGAAAGCCATTTGTTTCCTCCCTTGCCTGGGAGAGTGAGTTTCCTGCCTGTGACCTGCTCATATGCTGCCTTTTAAAAACTTTCCTACAAAAGGAAAGGGGTGTGGGAGGTATGCCAGGTGTCCCATAATAGATGAAAGCATTTGGCTCATCATACTGAGGATTTGAATGCTCAGTCTTCAGCCTGATCCTCACCCTCACCCTCACTCTACCACTCAGTCCTCTCTCCTTATCCTCAGCCTCACCCACACCTCACTGTAAACCTGAAGGTAAAGTGAAAATGGAACCTAAACTTAACCTACTATACTAGGTCCAATGAAGGAAATAAATGCACCCTAAACCTAACCCAAACCCTGAACTAAACTATAACCTCAATCTCATCCACAGAGATTTGCAGTGGATACATCCAAAAGGAAAGCACTTTGATGATGGAGCACGTTTTCTATACATCCATGACATCACAGTGGAAACTGTGAGTACTGTTTCCTAGAGACAAGAACTGCTTGGTGAGGGGAGCAGGTTCCCCCTTCATGGTTTGGTACCACAACCCTGGGTATGATTTCAGTGAGGTGGCAGCTGACCACCTTGGTTGCATTAGGGAAAATGGGACCCAGATCCAAGGTGTGTGATTCTTTTATGGGATATGGTAACCCACAATGGTTGACAAAGATATTCACGTCCTTCCTAACCCTTTTGAGTGTGGGTCCTGCACTTGTGCTGTACTGTAGCCACATCCCAGAAAAGCAGGGGCTCAGGAATAATGCCAAATGGTAGCTTTTGAGCCCAGCAATACCCTTGGAAACATGGGTATGGGAGTGGTTGATCTGAAGACTACAGCTCACCCTCACACTAAACATCACCTTTCAACTGTCACCCTAATCCTCACCCACACCTCACTGATGACATAGGTCCAAAATGGAACCCTGGCAATAACCCTATCACTTTAAGCTAACTCTAAGTATAGGGATCATTTGATGCTGCACTTAACCAAAAGCCTTGCCCTGATCACTACACTCACCCTCATTTGATCTTCACTGTTAAATTTAAAAAAAACTCAACCCATTCCTCACATAAAGCACTATCCTAGCTCAAACCAAAACAGAAGTCCACACTAAATATAGCTGCTTATCAGACATGAATTCAATATGTAACCATCCACACATGTCCCATTTAGTTTAATATGGCTCATAGAATTTCATGTTATAATTTTGTCTCACTGACAACATCATGTATAAGTTCCCTTGGGGAGAAGCTTCCCCATTATAACTGGTTCCAGTCATTCTAAACCTGTGCCTAACTCTATCCCTAATCCTAACTCTTACCCTATCCCAGACTCCAACCCTCACGAACATGTCACTTTAACCCTAACCCTAACACAAACACAAAACTTCCCTAACCTCATACTAAAGCTTAGCTCCAACCCTCTGCCTTACAATCCAAACAACCTTGAATATTAACATTAACCCCAAACACTAAGCCTTCCCTGCACCCTGTCACCATAACTCTAACCCAGAAACCCTGAACTCACAAGACTAAACCCTAAGCACTGATTTTGAAACTTGATTCTGCAACATGGAGCCCTGGAGGAAAATCGAAAACCTAATAACCACTGCAACTGCATCCAACCCCAGGTCTGATCCCCCTAAGCATGTATCTCACACATGATCACAACATAAATCCTTGGGAAACATTCATAGCAGTGTATATCACTGATACCTTAATTAGAAAAAGTCCCTGAGCAAATACAAAATTATAACCCAGCACCCATCAGCACCCTGAGAGATAACCCTTGAATTTCATCTAGATTCTTGATCAGGAACTGGGGAAATAGAGGCCTGTGAAGGTGGATGGATGCAGGAGATGTAGGTGGAACTTGTGTTTGGGGCTCACACATTTTGGTGTTCCATGGCAGAGCTCTTGATACATATGACTGAACCCCTAATGTTTGCTGCCTAAGATGATGCAGCTTCCCAGGGCTGGGCAGTACATGCCTTCTCATAGAGAACTTTGCAAGAGCAGTAGTATTGGCTGCAGATTCCATGATGTCACAGTAGTGACTGTTTCCCACACACAGAATGTGCTTGGTGAGGTGAGCATGTTACCACTGCAGGCATGGTGCCTCAGCCGTGGGTGTGATTTCCTTTGAGGTGGGAGCTGACCACCTTGGCAGCTTAGGGAAAATGGAACCCAGATTCAAGCATGTGTTTCTATTCTGGGAAATGGTATTAACCCAAGTCACTGATAGAGAAAGCCATTGAGGTCTTTCCCAACCATGTTGAATTTGGGTCCTGCTCCTCTGCTCTACTGTAGCCACACTCCTAGAAAAGCAGGGTCTCTGGGAGGAGTGGCAAATGGCAGCTCTCTGAGTCCAGCAATATCCTTGGGAACATTGGTATAGGAATGGTTGACCTGAAGAAATCTCCTCACTCTCACCCTAAACATCACTGTTCAACCTTCACTCTAAGCTTCACCCAAACCTCATTGATAACATAGGTCAAAATGGCACCCAGAGACAAACCCTATCCCCTTAAGCTAAGTCAAAGCAATGCCATAACTTGATACTACACTAACCCAAGGAATTGGGTCTGGCCCAAATTCCTAACCTCACCCTTGGTAGATCTTCACTGTTAACTGAAAGACTCAGCCCATTCCTTACATATAAAACTGTCTAGCTCTAACCAAGAAAAGGGCACACTAAATCTAACAACTTATAAAAGATGAATTTGGGGGCGGAGCCAGGATGGCAGCGTGAGTAGAGCAGTGGAAATCTCCTCCCCAAAACACATAGAGCTATGAAAATATAACAAAGAAAACTCTTCCTAAAATAGAGACCAGAGGACACAGGACAACATCCAGACCACATCCACACCTGCAAGAACCCAGTGCCTTGCAAAGGGGGTAAGATACAAGACCCGGCCTGGCGGGATATGAGCGCCCCTCCCCCCGGCTCCCGGAGGGTGGAAAGAAATTGGAGCGGTTTTTTTTTTTTTTTTTTTTTTTTGGCGAGTGCTTTTTGGAAGCCTTAAAGGGACAGGGACCCTGTTGCTAGGGAGGCAGGACCGGTGGGCGGGTGCCTGAGACCGGCACCTGAGGACGGAGGAAATCACGTGTTTCCCCCCCCTTTTTTTTCTCTTTTTGGCGAGTGCTTTTTGGAAGCCTTAAAGGGACAGGGACCCCGGTGCTAGGGAGGCAGAGCAGCAGGACCGGTGAGCGGGTGCCTGGGACCGGCACCTGAGGATGGAGGAAATCGCGCATTTCCCCCCCCCTTTTTTTTCTCTCTTGCGGCGAGTGCTTTTTGGAAGCCTTAAAGGGACAGGGACCCCAGCGCTAGGGAGGCAGGGCAGTGGGACTGGTGAGCGGGTGCCTGGGACCAGCACCTGAGGACAAAGAATATCCCGCGTTTTTCCCTGCAGGACCGGAGGGCAGGTGCTGAGACCGGCGCCTGAGGGCGGAGGAAATCGCGCGATTTCCCCCCTTTTTTTTCTCTTTTTGGCGAGTGCTTTTTGGAAGCCTTAAAGGGACAGGGACCCCCGTGCTAGGGAGACAGAGCAGCAGGAACGGTGAGCGGGTGCCTGGGACTGGCGCCTGAGGACAAAGAATATCATGTGTTTTTCCCTGTGGGACTGGTGGGCGGGTGCTTTTTGGAAACCTTGAAGGGACAGGGACCCTAGTGCTAGGGAGGCAGGTCAGCAGGACCAGTGAGTGGGTGCCTGGGACCAGCACCTGAGGACAAAAAAAATCGCGTGTTTTCTCCTTTTTTTTTTTTTTTTTTTTTTTGCTGTTTCCTCTCTCACTGTTGCTGTTGTTGTTTTGGTTTGGAGAGTGCTTTTTGGAAGTCTTAAAGGTGCAGGACAGGACACTTAGACCAGAGGCAGGGAATCTGGGGATCTCTGGGCACTCTAAGCCCCTGGGCAACAGGGAGGACAGAGGCCCCTTAAGGATATAAATAGCCTCCTGGCCACTCCCCCTCCAACGGGGCTCCACCACTTTGGAGGAGCAGCCCCAGCCAGGCCACGCCCACAGCAACAGCGGAGATAAACTCCATAGCAAATGGGCAGGTAGCAGAAGCCCTGTCTGTGCACAGCTGACAAGCATAAGCCACTAGAGGTCGCTATTCTCCCAGGAGAGGAAGGCCACAAACCAAGAAGAAGGGAAGCTCTTCCAGCGGTCACTTGTACCAGCTCTGCAAACTATCTCTATCACCATGAAAAGGCAAAACTACAGGCAGACAAAGATCAGAGACAATACCTGAGGAGAAAGACCTAACCAGTTTTCCTGAAAAAGAATTCAAAATAAAAATCATGAACATGCTGACAGAGATGCAGAGAAAAATGATAAAGGGCTCAGTCCAACAAGAGGATATAACCATTCTAAATATATATGCACCCAACAAAGGAGCACCAGCATTTGTGAAACAAATACTAACAGAACTAAAGAGGGAAATAGACTGCAATGCATTCATTGTAGGAGACTTCAACACACCACTCACCCCAAAGGATAGATCCACCGGGCAGAAAATAAGTAAAGACACACAGGCACTGAACAACACACTAGAACAGATGGACCTAATAGACATCTATAGAACTCTACATCCAAAAGCAACAGGATATACATTCTTCTCAAGTGCACATGGAACATTCTCCAGAATAGACCACATACTAGCTCACAAAAAGAGCCTCAGTAAACTCCAAAATATTGAAATTCTACCAACCAATTTTTCAGACCACAAAGGTATAAAACTAGAAATAAATTCTACAAAAAAAACAAAAAGGCTCACAAACACATGGAGGATTAACAACATGCTACTAAATAATCAATGGATCAATGAACAAATCAAAATAGAGATCAAGGAATATATAGAAACAAATGACAACAACAACACTAAGCCCCAACTTCTGTGGGATGCAGCGAAAGCAGTCTTAAGAGGAAAGTATGTAGCAATCCAGGCACACTTGAAGAAGGAAGAACAATCCCAAATGAATAGTCTAACATCACAATTATCGAAACTGGAAAAAGAAGAACAAATGAGGACTAAAGTCAGGAGAAGGAGGGACATAATAAAGATCAGAGAAGAAATAAACAAAATTGAGAAGAATAAAACAATAGCAAAAATCAATGAAACCACAAGCTGGTTCTTTGAGAAAATAAACAAAATAGATAAGCCTCTAGCCAAACTTATTAAGAGAAAAAGAGAATCAACACAAATCAACAGAATCAGAAATGAGAATGGAAAAATCATGACAGACTCCACAGAAATACAAAGAATTATTAAAGACTACTATGAAAACCTATATGCCAACAAGCTGGATAACCTAGAAGAAATGGACAACTTCCTAGAGAAATACAACCTCCCAAGACTGACTAAGGAAGAAACACAAAAGTTAAACAAACCAATTACGAGCAAAGAAATTGAAATGGTAATCAAAAAACTACCCAAGAACAAAACCCCGGGGCCGGACGGATTTACCTTGGAATTTTATCAGACACACAGAGAAGACATAATACCCATTCTCCTTAAAGTGTTCCAAAAAATAGAAGAAGAGGGAATACTCCCAAACTCATTCTATGAAGCCAACATCACCCTAATACCAAAACCAGGCAAAGACCCCGCTAAAAAAGAAAATTACAGACCAATATTCCTGATGAATGTAGATGCAAAAATACTCAATAAAATATTAGCAAACAGAATTCAACAGTATATCAAAAGGATCATACACCATGACCAAGTGGGATTCATCCCAGGGATGCAAGGATGGTACAACATTCGAAAATCCATCAACATCATCCACCACATCAACAAAAAGAAAGACAAAAACCACATGATCATCTCCATACATGCTGAAAAAGCATTTGACAAAATTCGACATCCATTTATGATAAAAACTTTCAGCAAAATGGGAATAAAGGGCAAGTACCTCAACATAATAAAGGCCATATATGATAAACCCACAGCCAGCATTATACTGAGCAACGAGAAGCTGAAAGCATTTCCTCTGAGATCGGGAACCAGACAGGGATGCCCACTCTCCCCACTGTTATTTAACATAGTACTGGAGGTCCTAGCCACAGCAATCAGACAAAACAAAGAAATACAAGGAATCCAGATTGGTAAAGAAGAAGTTAAACTGTCACTATTTGCAGATGATATGATACTGTACATAAAAAACCCTAAAGACTCCACTCCAAAACTACTAGAACTGATATCAGAATACAGCAAAGTTGCAGGATACAAAATTAACACACAGAAATCTGTAGCTTTCCTATACACTAACAATGAATCAATAGAAAGAGAAATCAGGAAAACAATTCCATTCACCATTGCATCAAAAAGAATAAAATACCTAGGAATAAACCTAACCAAAGAAGTGAAAGACTTATACTCTGAAAACTACAAGTCACTCTTAAGAGAAATTAAAGGGGACACTAATAAATGGAAACTCATCCCATGCTCATGGCTAGGAAGAATTAATATCGTCAAAATGGCCATCCTGCCCAAAGTAATATACAGATTTGATGCAATCCCTCTCAAATTACCAGCAACATTCTTCAATGAATTGGAACAAATAATTCAAAAATTCATACGGAAACACCAAAGACCCCGAATAGCCAAAGCAATCCTGAAAAAGAAGAATAAAGTAGGGGGGATCTCACTCCCCAACTTCAAGCTCTACTACAAATCCATAGTAATCAAGAGAATTTGGTACTGGCACAAGAACAGAGCCACAGACCAGTGGAACAGATTAGAGACTCCAGAAATTAACCCAAACATATATGGTCAATTAATATCTGATAAAGGAGCCATGGACATACAATGGCAAAATGACAGTCTCTTCAACAGATGGTGCTGGCAAAACTGGACAGCTACATGTAGGAGAATGAAACTGGACCATTGTCTAACCCCATATACAAAAGTAAACTCAAAATGGATCAAAGACCTGAATGTAAGTCATGAAACCATTAAACTCTTGGAAAAAAACATAGGCAAGAACCTCTTAGACATAAACACGAGTGACCTCTTCTTGAACATATCTCCCCGGGCAAGGAAAACAACAGCAAAAATGAGCAAGTGGGACTACATTAAGCTGAAAAGCTTCTGTACAGCAAAAAACACCATCAATAGAACAAAAAGGAACCCTACAGTATGGGAGAATATATTTGAAAATGACAGATCCGATAAAGGCCTGATGTCCAGAATATATAAAGAGCTCACACGCCTCAACAAACAAAAAACAAATAACCCAATTAAAAAATGGGCAGAGGAACTGAACAGACAGTTCTCTAAAAAAGAAATACAGATGGCCAACAGACACATGAAAAGATGCTCCACATCGCTAATTATCAGAGAAATGCAAATTAAAACTACAATGAGGTATCACCTCACACCAGTAAGGATGGCTGCCATCCAAAAGACAAACAACAACAAATGTTGGCGAGGCTGTGGAGAAAGGGGAACCGTCCTACACTGCTGGTGGGAATGTAAATTAGTTCAACCATTGTGGAAAGCAGTATGGAGGTTCATCAAAATGCTCAAAACAGACCTACCATTTGACCCAGGAATTCCACTCCTAGGAATTTACCCTAAGTACGCAGCAATCAAGTTTGAGAAAGACAGATGCACCCCTATGTTTATTGCAGCACTATTTACAATAGCCAAGAATTGGAAGCAACCTAAATGTCCATCGGTAGATGAATGGATAAAGAAGATGTGGTACATATACACAATGGAATACTACTCAGCCATAAGAAGTGGAAAAATCCAACCATTTGCAGCAACATGGATGGAGCTGGAGAGTATTATGCTCAGTGAAATAAGCCAAGCGGAGAAAGAGAAATACCATATGATTTCACTCATCTGAGGAGTATAAGAACAAAGGAAAAACTGCAGGAACAAAACAGCAGTGGAATTACAGAACCCCAAAATGGACTAACAGGTACCAAAGGGAAAGGAACTGGCGAGGATGGGTGGGCAGGGAGGGATAAGGGGGGGGGAAGCAGAAGGGGTATTAAGATTAGCATGCATGGGGGGGAGGGAGAAAGGGGAGGGTGGGCTGCACAACAAAGAGAGGACAAGTAGTGATCCTACAACATTTTGCTAAGCTGATGGACAGTAACCGTTATGTGGTTGTTAGCGGGGACCTGATATAGGGGAGAGCTTAGTAAACATAGTATTCTTCATGTAAGTGTAGATTAAAGATTAAAAAAAAAAAAAGAAAGAAAAGGGGGATGACTCCTTGATAGGATAAAGCTATTGGTAAATCAAAGAACAATGCATGCTTTAAATATCCTTAATGTTGATCACTTAAAGGGTGTCAGATGATCAGCTATGGAGGTACTCTTTTCTGATAATATTCCTTTCTCTTAATAAAAAAAAAGCAGTTGCTGTGTGCTGACCTCCAATGAGTTCTGCACAGTGGTATAGAGGGCATGTCAAAGTGTGGGCAAAGGGTCTGTTTGTTTCTATGCAGAAGATCAAGGCCTAGCTTGGATACCCAGAAAATGAACTAAGATACGATAGGAGGAGGAGCTTCTGGCATCAGCACTCTCTGGAGGACTTGTGCCAGGGGGATGATCAACAAAAAGCCTCCACAGGGATCTGGGCGATGCTGCGGTTGTGGCTGCATCCACCCCACCGTTTCCTGGACTTGCCATTGGAATGAGGAGGGAGATGTCTAGGCTGGCATGTGCATACAGTGAGACAACGAATTTGACCGGATCTGTACTGTTGGAACTCAACCAGGAGTTGTGAGGGGTGCAAGTTGTAGCACTCCAAAATCTTATGACTATAGACTATCTATGGTTAAAAGAACATATGGGATGTGAACAGATCCCATAAATGGGCTGCTTTAATTTGTCTGATTTCTCTCACACTGTTCAAGTACAGTTGGACAATATCCATCATATCATAGACAAATTTTCACAAATGCCTAGGGTGCCTAAATGGTTTTCTTGGCTTCACTGGAGATGGATGGTAATTATAGATTTGCTTTGTTTATGTCACCGTATTCCTATTATGTTAATATGTGTGTGCAAATTAGTTAGTAGTTTAAAACCTATACATGCTTAAGGTACTCTGCAAGAAGATATGTCAAAGAAATAATCAATCCTCCCATGTTTTCCTCCATATGCTACCTCTATAGCTTTTCTTCTTCCTTCCTAATTACAACCCTTAAATAGAATTCGTGCCTCATATCGAATTTACCAAGTATCATAATTCCTCCAGGTGGTAAAGATACCTCAAGCCAAGTGCTGGGCATAGAAGCCACAGGGCATAAATCCGCAAAGAAGTAAAAAGCTAACCTTTTCAAACAATATGGCTTCTCTCTCACTTACCAACTTTACATTTCCCTGTATGGCCCCGGAAGATGACTGGTTAGCCAGAGACGGGTAAGATTCCTCAAGGGAGGAACAACCTAAGACAGGCACAGTCGCAGGGGGGCCATCAGGTGAGAAATAGGGGATCAACAGAGGTGATGCTCAGAACCTCACCCCCCCTGTTCTGAGAGAAATCTTCTGCATCCGTGGATGTTTTGCTGCCCTTGTCTAGCTTGGATTAATACTTAGTCCATAGGCACACACCTGATCATCTACATTTGTCCTCTTACAGCACTAAACTATGTTTTCTACCTTTATCTTGCATCTACCTACCACTTCGGCATTTTATTAAAAATGAAAATAATAATAATAATAAAGGGAGAACTGTGGGATCAACATATAAATCAAGTATAAAAATCAAACGAATATTCATATTTGAACTGATTGTTTATAGTTCATAATGCGTGATCAAAGCCAAAAGTTTCTGTGATGAATGCCCTTGTACTGTTCACCATGTAAGAATTTATTCACTATGTAAGAATTTGTTCATCATGTAAAAACTTGTTCGTTATGCTTCAGAAGATTGGAGACTGAGGAGAATTAGGCTTGAGATGGATTAATGATTGTTCATTGAGCATTGATCCCCTATACAGAATTTTATTGTTGTTAACAGCCATTTGATCAATAAATATGAGAGATGCCCTCTCAAAAAAATAATAATAAGGGAGAAATGTGGGATTCACATATAAATCAAGTATAAAAATCAAACGAATATTCATATTTGACCTGATTGTTTATAGTTCATAATATGTGATCAAAACTGAAAGTTTCTGTGATGACTGTCCTTGTACTGTTCACCATGTAAGAACTTATTCACTATGTAAGAAGTTGTTCACCATGTAAGAACTTGTTTGTTATGCTTCAGACGATTGGAGACTGATGAGAATTAGGCTTGGGGTGGATTAATGATTGTACATTGAGCATTGAGTCCCCTATGCAGAATTTTATTGTTGTTAACAACCATTTGATCAATAAATATGAGAGATGCCCTCTCAAAAAAAAAATCTTCAATATGAATTCTGAGGAGAGAGTTTTTGCTGAGTTGTCAAATGCAGTCAGTTTGAACAGCAGTTGTACTAACTGCGTTTTACACTCTACAAAACTAAGAATGAAGCCGGCAAAACAGTTTCATGCTCAGCAGCAGAGGGCGCTTTTCATTAAATTTCAAGTGTTCAATGAATTAACCTTTTTTTATCCAGGTATAATTTGTACACAGTTATGTTTTATTCAGCTGGAAAATCTACATTTGTCAAAAAAGGTACAGATAATTTTGGTGTCCAAAATTCACGGGACAAATGTTATTGTTTTCATTTTTGCTTTAGGCATTAATAAAAGAATAATTTCTAAAAAAAAAAAAAAGATGAATTCAAGATATAACCATAACCGAGGACACATGACCACTCTAATGGTGGCCCACAGGTGGCCCGTTTAGTTTCCTATGGCTCAGAGAATTCCATGTTGTAATTTGTGTCACTGACAATATAATGCATGTTACCTTGTGGAGAGTCTTCCCCATTGAAATTGGTTCCCCTCATATTAAATCTGTGCCTAACTCTATCACTAATCCTAACTCTTATCCTAACCCAGACACCAACCCTCACCCACATGTCACTTTAACCCTAATCATAACACACACACACACACACACACACACACACACACACACACACACACACACAAATCCCCTAAACCTCACCCTAAATGTTAGCCCTAACACTCAGCCTACTAATCAAAACTACCTTGAATATTAAACTCTGAACTTCAACAATTGCCTGTACCCTGTCACTATAACCCTAACCCAAAAAACCCTGAACCCACAGGACTGAACTCTAACCCCTGAGCTTGAAACCTGATTCTGTACCATGAGCTGATGGAGGGAAACCCAAAATCTAAAACCTAATACCACTGCTACCAAACCCAAACCCAGGTCTGCCCCAACTAAGCGTGAATCTCAAACAGGAAACATCATGTAAATCATTGAGCAAATCAAAAACATTAACCCAGCACCCTTCAGAACCCTGAGAGCTAACCCTTGAATTTCATCTGGATCCCTGACCAGGACCCAGGGGAATAAAGGCCTGTGATCCTGGATGGATGCAGGAGGTGTGTTTGGAACTTGTGCTGGGGTCTCACACATTTGGACATGCCATGACAGAGCTCACCAAACATATGACTGAACCACTTATGTTTGCTGCCTAAGACGATGTGGCTTCCCAGGACTGGGAACTGCACATCCACTGGTAGAGGACTTTGCAAGAGCAGCAGTGTTGCCTACAGATTCCATGATGTCACAGTGGTGACTGTTTCCTATACACAGAATGTGCTTGTGGAGGGGAGCAGGTTCCCCTTCAGGGCCCCGGCCTCAGCCGTGGTTGTGATTTTGGTGAACTGGTACCTGACTACCTTGGCAGCATTAAGGAAAATGGAACCCAGATCCAAGCTGTGTGTTTCTTTTCTGGGACATGGTACTAACCCAGGTGGCTGATAGTGAAAGCCATTCAGGTACTTCCCAACCCTGCTGGATGTGGGTGCTCCTCCTGTGCTCTACTGTAGCCACATTCCTAGAAAAGCAGGGGCTATGGGGAAAATGCCAAATGGCAACTCGCTGAGCCCAACAATACCCTTGGGAACATGGGTATGGGCATGGTTGACCAGAAGACTACTCCTCACCCTCACCCTAAACCTCACCATTCACCCCTCACTGTAAGCCTCATCCACACAACATTGATGAAATAGGTCTAAATGTAACCTTGACACTAACCCTACCCCTTAAGCTAACTCCAAGCAAAGCCATAATTTGACACTGCACCTAACCCAAAACCTTGCCTTAATCTCTAAACTCGCCCTCATTTGATTTTCACTGTTAACTGAAAGAAAGCCTCAACCAATCCTCACATAAAGCGCTACCCTGGCTCTAACTAAAACACACATCCACACTAAATATAACCACTCATTAAACAAAATTCAAGATGTAACCACAAGCCAGCACGCATGATCACCCTAACCATGATGCACAGGTGACGTGTTTAGTTTAATATGGCTCAGAGAATTCCACATTGTAATCTGGTCTCACTGACTATATCATGCATAAGTTACCTGGGAGAGAGTCTTTCCCATTATAACTGGTTCCAGTCATTCTTAAACTGTGCCTAACTCTATCTCTAATCCTCTTACCCTGTCCCAGACCCCATCCCTCACCCACATGTCACTTTAACCCTAACCCTAATACACACAACAAAATTCCATAACCCTTACCCTAAACCTTAGCCCTAACCCTCAGTCTAATAATAAAAACTATCCTGAACATTAACTTTAATCCTAAACTTTAACCATTGCCTGTACCCTATAATCTGAATACTAACCATGAAACACTGAACCCACAAGACTGAATCCTAAGCCCCAAATTTGAAATCTGATTCCACACCATGAAGCCCTAGAGGAAAACACAAAACCTAATATCCACTGCAACTGAACCCAACCACAGATCTGACCCCCCCAAAGCATGAATCTCACACATGACCCCAAACATAAATCCCTGAGCAAATCCAAAATATTAACAATTCACCCATCAGAAGCCTGAGAGCTAAACCCTTGAATTTCATCCAGATCCCTGTCTAGGATCCAGGGGAATAGAGGCCTGTGAGACTGGATGGATGCAGGAGGTGTGGTTGGAAATGGTGCTGGGTGTCCTTACATTTGGCCATGCAATGGCAGATCTCTACATGCATATGATTCAACCCCTAATGTTTGCGGTCTAAGACGGTGCAGCTTTCCAGGACTGGGCAGTGCACTCCCTCTAGTGGAGGACGTTGCAAGAGCAGCAGTGTGGCCTGCAGATTCCATGAGGTTACAGTGGCGACTGTTTCCTAGAGACCCAATGTCCTTGGTGAGGGTAGCAGTGTCCCCCTTCAGGGCCTGGGGCCTCAGCCATTGGTGTGATTTTGGTGAGATGGAACCTGAGAACTTTGGCAGCATTAGAGAAATTTTAAGCTAGAGCCAAAGTGTGTGTTTCTTTTCTGGGACATTGTAATAACCCACCTGGCTGTTAGAGAAAGCCATTCAGGTCCTTTCCAACCCTGTTGAATGTGGGTCGTACTCCAGTGCTGTACTGTGGCCACATTCCTGAAAAGCAAGGGCTCTTGGAAGAATGAATATAAGTTCGGGGAAAGGAAATCCTGGGGCAAAATACCTGTCAAAACCAAAATCAGTCAAAGGGAGAAATAAAGTTTAAAACCCATTTCTTGCATACAAACTGCAATCCAGGGCAGTCTTTCTCCTCTGCTCTGGAGGAAGCAAGCAAGGAAGCCCCTCCCTTTAAACTCTCAGTTTCAGACACATCCTTGGTTGCCCAGGTAATTACCCATTGATGTGGAGATTAACTTCTCTCCACCCCTGAGGATATGCAGATGCACTAAAGCCAGGCGAGATATTCTGGAAATGTTACAATTTTACCCATAGGTCACCCCTCCAGAAATCTCACCCTGCAATCTACTCATTCCCCTTCTTCCACAGTGGTCCCTGGGTGAGAAAACTGGAGCATTGTAACCAGATTAATGATATAACAATAGCAACAGCCTAAAAATCATGACAATCCTCAAGCCAGAGGATTCAGTGAGGTTCAAAGTCTTATGCATAGTAAGTCCATAGCTCATCCATTCCATAGGCAGGCAGTAGTTGAGGATTCAGAGCAATCTTCATGTGGCAGCTGTAGCCAGGGGCACATTCAGTCCACAAGGACTGTAGGAGAAAATGACTTTAAGGGCAATAGGATACATGTTTTAATTACACCAGCATAGGAAAATCTTGTCCATCAGGTAGGATACATGCAAGAAAGTGGTCTTGTGATAAAACAGGGGCAGCAATGGGATCTCCTCCTGGTCTAGCATACCAGATGTTCACCCCCTCCCCATGGGAGTTACAGATGTGTTAATACATAAGATTATGGGAGGTATATCCACTGACCATAAAGATAAAACAAAACTTCCCCGGAAGATGCTCTTACTTCCTGGACATTTTGGGTACATTACCATGTCCTTTGGGGGCCATTGAGCTGTTACTCCAGGAATATACATGAGGCCAGCCTCCAGGCCTTTCCAAGGTGCCAGAAGGGTCAGCCATTGGTGGTCCATGTGTCAAAATGTTCAGGGCCAGGTCCATTCACAGTATTTCCAGGGCTTAATGCAGTAGGGGCTGGCAACACGATGTTGCTCTGCTGGCCATAGCCTGGCTTCAATAACCCTTCTTTGGTTTGGATATACAGTTGTATGGGAGAGGCAGAAAGCTGTGTGAGCATATCCTCAGTGCTCAAAACTCCTTTACATGGCTTCCATTCAAACACAGCAGCACTGTCCATAGGTGAACTGACCAAACCCATAGACTATTGGTGTCTGACTTCAGGCCAGAGTTCAACAAACTGTTGTATCTCTCTATCATGCTTGTCCCAGTAGGATTGTATGGTTTATGAAACTTCCACTTTATTCCTAATTGTTGCACCCATTCTTGTAATGCATGTCCAGTAAAGTGGGTACCTTGATTGCTTTCAATCACCTGTGGCTGATCATAGGCTGCAGAGACACTCAAGGCCCTTCTTGGTGGTTTGCTGACCTGCATGAAGTGCAGGAAAAGCAACCAATAGTCCAGTAGCCATGTCTGCACAAGTCATGGCATACCTATATTCTTCTGATATGGGCAGAGGCCCAATATAGTCTATTTGCCACCTGAAAAGGGGTATTGGCCCCCTTACTATTGTCCCATGTTGCTGTGGGATTCAGTGTAAGTCCCTCTTAGAGAACACAAGGCACTCCTCCTGGGATCTGCTGACTTCTTCAAAAGTCAATGGCAAGCCCCACCGGTGGGCTACAGCCCACATTGTCTTTTGCCCCACGTGCAACAAATGCTGGTGTAGCCATTAGGCCACATCAGAGGCAGGCTTTCCTTCTAGCCAGTGCACCTGGTCCAATGTGTTTGCTTCATCATTCTCTGGGGATGCCAAAGGCAAATGGCCAGTCACATGATATACTGTAACTGTCTTAGTCTGACCAGAGGCCCATAGGTCTTGCCACACTCTTGCAAAGGGGCTGGTGACCAACCATACAGTTGGTGTGGTACCATGTCAGTAGCCACAGGGTCAAGCCCTGATAGACAGCCCAGGTGTCAGTGCAGACAACTATGGGGGAAGGCTCCTAGGTGATCACAAGACACACAGCCTGCAACTCAGCCCATTGACTGCTCTTCCCCTCCCCATCCTACATCCATATTGTCTCAGTCTTAGGATGGAAAGCCACAGCCCTCCACTTCAGCAGCTGCCCATGACTGGAGCTGTCTGTGTACCTAGCATCTTCAAGTATAGGGTTTTTTTCCTCCTGATAAGTAGTCTCAGCTACCAAGGGCTGAAAATCAAGTCCTTCCTGCTTTCCACTGGTATAGGTCACTGGCCTCAGTAAGCAATGGAGTTCTCCATTTAAGGGGCTAGTAGAGAGGGCACTGTGCTGCTGTAAATATGTGCCCCATTTGGTCAGTGTAGGTGTCTGTGACATGCCACTCCATGGCCTTTGGATCCAGTCTCACATTCTCCCCGCAATGGTATAGGTGATTATTACCTTGGTCAGAGCTGTTCCAGCAATGGGCTCCATAGCCAGCAAGGCATGGTACACAGCAGTCAGTTAGTTCTCTATCAAGGTGTACTAGACCTCTGCTCCTTTCCATAGTTGTGACCAGAATCCAATAGGTTAATGTGTCCATTCAAGCCACTGCCGAAGACCCCATCCATAACCATCTTCAGTGACATCAACATTTAGTTCACAGGGCCTTGGTGAGTTCATTACATTCAAGGCCTGTATGGCCTTGACCGCCCACTTGGCAGCAGTAAAAGCAGATGCCCATGTCTCATCCCAGTCCCATATGATGCCCTTTCATACCAACCAGTATAAGGGCTTCAGATTTGTGTCAAGTGTGGGATAAATACTCTCCAATAGTCCAAGAGACCCAAAAAACTTTTGTAATACTGCAACAGTAGTATGGGTGGGGAAAACCTGGACCTTGTCTATAACTGCTTCAGGGACAATTTTAGTTTTACCCAACCAGACAACTCCCAAGAGATTCACAGACAAACCAGGTCACTGAACCTTGGTGCTGTTCACAGCCCATCCTTTTCCCTGTAGATGTTGCAACAGTCTAGGAACTGCACCTTCTAAATCTACAAGAGAATCAGATGTGAGCATGTCATCAATGTAGTGATACAATTGTGCTGTTTGCAGTTTCCCCTATATGGCCAAGTCCTGGGCTACTAGTCCATGGCAGATGGTGGGACTGTGGAGATATCCCTGTGGAAGGACAGTGAATGTCCACTGCTGGCCTTCCCATGTGAAGGAAAATGGTTACTGGCTTTCCTGTGCTATGTCAATAGAGAAGAAAGCATTAACAATGTCTACTACATAATGATACATTCCAAGTTCATGGCTGAGCATGTCCAGAATGTCTGCGATAGAGGGGACAGCAGCATACAAAGGGGGTGTGACTTTATTCAATTTCCTGTTGTCTACAGTCATGCACCAGGAGCTGTCTGGCTTTCTCACTGGCCACACTGGTGAATTAAAAGGACTATGAGTGGGCTTTATGATGCCCACCCTCTCCAACTCCTGTAGAGTTTCTACAATTTCCTTGTGGCCCCCAGGCAATTTATATTGCTTAATATTTGTCACCTTCTGAGGTATAGGCAGAGCTACAGGTGGGTGCTTAGCATGTCCCCTCAGAACTGCCTTTACCACATGTACCCTCAGACTGAACCCACCTGCAGTGGTCTGTAACGACAGGCCCTGTAGGATATCTACCCCCCAAAATATATTCAGGGATGGGAGAAATGTACACGGTATACTCCTTTGGAGGTAAATGCCTTATCTACAATGAGATTTTGGTTTTCTTCACTCTAATTGCCTTACCACAATAACCATCTATCACAGCAGGGGTCCCAGGAAAATGCTCAGGGTTGCCATGAATAAAAGAAAACTCAGCTCCTGTGTCCACCAGTGCCAGGGCATGTTGTACATTCACAGTGGACCAATGAATTGCTAATTCTATGTGTGGCCTCTGGTCTCCACCATGTCCCCCAAGTTGGAGACTTTGACTGCCCTCTCAGTCAAAGCATGATGCCCAATCATCCTCCTGTGGGGGTGAGAGCTCAGGCGAATCCCGAGTACTGTCTCCCATGAAGTTTTTCAGGGACACAGGCCAGGCATGAGGCCTTGACTTTGGTTTCTGTGTCCTGGACCTCAGTGGCTGGAACTGCTGCTCTGGCTTTAATTGGTGCCACAGTTCTAACAATATTCTATTGGGCTTCTCATAAAGTTTTTCTTTCACTACCCCAACCTCTATCAAATCAACCCACATCTGGGTCCTTGAGACCTTCATGGGGCCTTTTGCACTTCTCCTTTCAGTCATGGCCCATACTTCCCTCCATGTCCTTATTGTTTCAACCTCCCCCAGATCTACTAAAGTACGAGTAGCCTCCCTTATGGCTTTCCCTATGAGGGGTGCAAGAGTATTCACTATGGACCCAAAGAGAGATGTGGGAGCTGTATGCAGCACCAGGTTTCTCATTTCTATAGCAAATACCTCCTCATCAGGGCCCTGGTGGTCCCTATTATAGGTGATGTTTTTCATACCCAATTCCCACAGTACCTGTTGGAGCTCTGCATACATTTTCCAACTACTGGGAAAATATGGTAAATCACCCTGGTTAGGCCAAACTATCTTGATGGCAGCTGTCAGCCATTCCAGGAGTGTCTGATTCCCTGAGGAGTGACTGGCATTTTGCAACTGCTGCCGGAGGGAAGGGTGAGTCATCAGGGAAACCATTCTACTCATTTCAGTACCCAACATAACAATATTTCTACCCCCATATTCCAGAGATGTAAAAACCATGTAGGCAGAGATTCTGATGGCCTCTGTGTATGCCAGATGCTCATGTCCACCAGTTCAGCTTGGGCATAGGGGCAGAGCATGGAGTGCTCCACAACCTGGGGAGGAGACTGTTCCTCTCCCTGAGGAACCTGAGGTTGTTTCATTTTTGTTTTCTTAATTCCAGCTGGGCGGGCCTTTTAAACAGGAGGAAATGGTACTTCTTGCAGGGAGGCCTGGGTAGCATATCCTCCAGTGGCCCCGCCTCCTCCTCTTCTCCCTCAGGCTCCTCCACCAACAGCTCCTCCTCCAGCATTTCCAGGGCTGAAAGCACTACTATTTCCTCCCCTTCCCCATGCCCTCCCTCAACGCAGCTTTTCCTGCCACTCCCTGCTTGCTGCTGCTAAGGAATCTTCTAGGAGTGTGACCTGCATTTTCAGTAACTGTCTCTCTTCTTTAACAGCATCCCAAAGCTTATCGCCCAGCTCCTCCAAGAGATGCTGAAGTGTGTCTCTGTCCTGCCCAAGTCCCTCTCTCTCCTTGCTAACCCTCTCAATAATTCTCTTTCTCCTGTATAACTTATCCTCTATCTCAATGAAAAGAGATCCTACAATGCCAGCTGCTACATGTCCCCCTAAGGTCTCCAAGCAGTCTTCCAACACACGGAGGGCTAATTCTGCAGCTTCTGGTGTTTCCACCCTTCCCCAGTTCTGGGGAAGGCCCCACCCCTCTAGAAGTTACTTTACCCTACACCAGTGCTACCCAGAGGTTCCCAAGGTGGAAGCTCCACAGCTGGTGGGATAATAAAAGGTGAACTTGCACCCTCTCCTGCTGCATCCACTGTGGCCTCATCATCATCCACAGGAGCAGCCCTCCCAAAAGTCACACCCATTATGACAGGTTTCAGGTTCAGAGGCACCCTGCTGACTGCCACCAGATGTAAGTCCAAGGAAAGGAAATCCCAGGGCAAAATGCCTTTAAAAACTGAAATCAGTCAAAGGGAGAAATAAAGTTTAAAACCCTATTATTGCTAACAAACTGCAGTCCAGGGACGTCTTTCTTCTCTGCTCTGGACGAAGCAAGCAAGCGAGCCAGCCCCTCCCTTTAAACTCTCAGGTTCAGGTACAACCACAGGTGCACAGGTATTTACCCATTGATATGGAGATGACCTTCTCTCCAATCCTGAGGACATACAAATGCACTAAAGCCAGGCTAGATATTCTGGAAATGTTACAATTTTACCCACAATGACAAATGGCAGCTCTCTGAGTCCAGCAATACCCTTGGGAACATGGGTATAGGAACGGTTGAACTAAAGTCTACTCCTAAACTTCACCCTAAATATCAACATTCACCCCACACCCTAAGATTCTCCCACAACTCATTGATGACATAGATCCAAGTGAAACCCTGACACTAACACTATCCCATTAATCTAACTCCAAGCAAAGCCATAATTTCATGCTACACCTAAACCAAAGCCTTACCCTAATCGTTAAACAAGCCCTCATTTTGTCTTGACTTTTAACTGAAAGAAAGCCTCAACCCATCCCTCATATAAACCACTCTTCCAGCTCTAACCAAAACAGAAGTTCACACTAAATCTAACCACTTATCAAACACTAATTCAAGATATAACCATAATGCATCACACATGATCATCCTGAGGAACCAGGAGGGGAACCATTTAGTTTCCTATGGCTCAGAGAATTTGACAGCGTAATTTTGTCTCACTGACAATATCGTGCATAATATACCTTGAAGAAAGTCTTCCCCATTAAAACTGGTTCCCTTCATTCTAAAACTGTGCCTATCTCTATACATAATCTTATCTCTTATCCTAGCCCAGACACAGTCACCCACATGTCACTTTAACCCTAACACTAACACAAAAATAAAAACTCTAACCCTTACCCTAAACCTTATCCCTAACCCTCAGCCTAACAATCAAAACTACCGAGAATATTAACTTTACCCTAAACTTAACACTTGTTTGCACCCTGTCACCATAATCCTAAACCAGAAACCCTGAACCCACAAGACTGAACCCTAAGCCCTCAGCCTGAAACCTGATTCAGCACCAAGAAGCCCTGGAGGGAAACTCAAAACCTAATAACCACTGCAACTGAACCCAAGCCCATGTCTGACCCCCTAAATGTGAATCTCACACATGAACGCCAACATAAATCCCTGAGAAAACCCAAAATATTAACCCAGCACCTATCAGAACCCTGAGAGTCAACCCTTGAATTTCATCTTGAGTGCTGACCAGGACCCAAGTGAATAGAGACCAGTGAGGCTGGATATATGCAGGAGGTGTGGGTGGAATATGTGCTGGGGGCTCACACATTTGAACATGCCATAACAGAGTGTTCCATACATATGACTGAACTAGTGTTTCATGTCAAAGACAATGCAGCCTCCCCGGGCAGCACAGTGCATGCCCTCTAGTGGAGGACTTTGCAAGACCAGTAGTGTTGCCTGCAGATTCTATGATGTCATAGTGGCGACTGTCTCCTAGAGACCAATGTGCTTGGTGTGGGAACAAGTTTCCTCTTCAGGGCCAGTGCCACAACCGTGGATGTGATTTCATTGAGGTGAGAGCTGACCACCATGGCAGCATTAGGGAAAATGGAACCTAGATACAAGGGGTGTGTTTCTTTTCTGGGATATTGTAATAACCCGGGTGGCTAATCTAGAAAAACGTACAGCTCATTTCCAAACCTGTTGAATGTGGGTCCTGCTCCTGTGCTGTACTGTAGCCACATTCCTAGAAAAGCAGGGGCTCTGGGAGAATGCCAATTGGCAGCTCTCTGAGCCCAGGAATACCCTTGTGAATATGAGTATGGGAATGTTTGACATGAAGACTACTCCTCAACCTCAACCTAAAAATCACCGTTCACAATTCACCCCAAGCCTCACCCACATGTCATTGATGACATAGATCCAAATGGAACCCTCACACTAACTGTATCCCTTTAAGCTAACTCCAAGCAAAGCCATAATTTGATGCTGCACCTAACCCAAAGTCTTGCCCTAAACCCTAAACTCACCCTCATTTGATCTTCACTGTTAACTGAAAGACTCAACCCATCCCTCACATAAACCAATATCATACCTCTAACCAAACCATAAGTCCACATAAATCTAACCACTTATCAAACACAAATTAAAGATGTAACCATATCCCAGCACATATGATCACCCTAACCATGACCCACAAGTGACCTGTTAATTTCCTATGTCTCAGAGACTTCCACGTTGTAATTTCATCTCAACGATATCATGCAAGTTACCTTGGAGTCTTCCTCATTAAAACTGGTTCCCCTTATTCTAAAACTGTGCCTAACTCTATCCCTAATCCTAAATCTTACCCTGTCCCAGACACCAACCCTCACGCACATGTCACTTTAACCTTAACCCTAACACATACAACAAAATTCCCAAACCCTTACCCTAAACCTTAGCCCTAACCCTCAGCCTAACAATCAAAATCACCTTGAATATTAACTTAAACCCTGAACACATGATGTCTGGTGTCTTATGTCTGTGGTGAAGTGTGCGGTGTGTTGTATGTGCGGAGTTTCATGTGTGTCTTGTGTTGTGTGCATTTGGTGTGGTTTTCTTGTGTTGTGCAGTGGTGTGCTGAGGTGTGCAGGGTGTGAGACATTCGGAGTGTTCTGTAGAGTGTCTGGAGTGTCGTGCCTGTGGCAGGGTGCATGGTGTACTGTATGTGTGGAGTGTCATATGTTTGTCATATGCAGGGTGCGTGTGGTGTGGTTTTCTTCTGTTGTGCAGTGGTGTGCTGTGGTGTGCAAGGTATGTGACTTCACAAGTGTTCTGTGGTGTGTGTGTTGTGCCTGTGGTGGGGTGCATGTTGTGTTGTATGTGTGGAGGGTCGTGTGTGTCTTTTGTGGCATGCATATGGTGTGGCTCTCATGTGTTTTGCAGTGATGGGGGTTTGTGTGAGATTGAGAGTGTTCCGTGGCATGTGTGTTGCATGTCGGGCCTGTTTTGGGGTGCATGGTGTTTATTATGTGTGGAGGGCCATGTGTGTGTCATGTGTGTGGTGTTGCTCTAGTGTGTTGTGCAACAATGTGCTTCAGTGTGCGGGGTATGACTGCATGTCTTCTGTGTCATGTGTGTTGTGTGTTGTGCCTCTGGCGTGGTGTGTGGTGTGTAGTATATGTGGAGTGACAAATGTGTCATGGGTAGCATGCATGTGGTGTGGCTCTAGTGTGTTGTGTGGTGGTGTGCTATGGCATGTGCGGTATGTACACGAGTGTTCCATGGTATTTGTTATTGTGCCTTTGGCTGGGTGTTGTGTGTGATGTGTGTGTGGCGGGTGATGTGTGTGTCATTGTGGTGTACTTGTGGTGTTGCTCTCATGTGTTGTGAGGCAATGTACTGAGGCGTGTTGGGTGTGTGACATGGGTGTTTTGTGCCATGCATGCTGCATTTCTTGCCTCTGGGAGGGTGTGTGCTGTGTTGTTTCATGTGTGTGTCATTTGTGCTGTGCATGTGCTGTGGCTCAACTATGTTGTGTAGTGGTATGCTGTGGTGTGTGGGATGTGTGACATCACAAGTGTTCTGTGCCATGTGTCTGGCATGTCATGCCTGTGACAGGGTGCATTGTGTCTTATATGTGTGGAGTGTCATGTGTGTGTCATGTTTGGCATTTGTGTGGTGTAGCTCTCATGTGTTTTGTGATGATGTACTGTAGCATGCGGGGTGTGTGAAGATGTAATTGTTTCTTGGCATGTGTTTTGTGTGTCGTACCTGGGACATGGTCTGTGGTGTGTTGTATGTGTGGAGTGTTATATGTGCATCATGTGTGGAGTGCATGTGATGTGGCACTTGTGTGTTGTGCAGTGGTGTACTGTGGCATGTGATGTGTGTGAAGTCAGTGTTCTGTGGCATGTGTTTTGTGTCATGTCTGTGGTAGGTTGCATGATCTTTTATGTGCTGAGTGTCATGTGAGTGTCATATGTATCATACATGCGGTGTGGCTCTTGTGCATTGGTGTGCTATGGTGTAAGTGGTGTGTGATATATCACAAGTGTGCTGTGGCATCTCTCTGGCATGTTGTGCCTGTGCCGGGGTGTGTGGTGTGTTCTATGAGCTGAGTGTCATGTGTGCGTGATGAGTGGCATGTGTGTGGTGTGGCTTTCTTATGTTGTGCGGTTTTTTGCTGCAGTGTTTGTGGTATCTTACATTGTGACTCTTCAGTGACATGTGAGTTCCATGTTGTGCCCATGGCAGAGTGTGTGTTATGAATGTGGAATTTCATGTGTCTGTTCTGTGTGGTATGTATGTGGTGTGGCTCTCTTGTGTTGTGCTGTGGTGTGCTGTGGCCTGCAGGGTGTGTGACATTATAAGTATTCCATGCAGTGTGTGTTGTGTGTCACACCTGTGGAAGTGAGCCTGGTGTGCTGTATTGCAGAGTGTCATGTGTTTTGAGTGTGGCATGCATATGGTGTGGCTTTCATGTGTTGTGCAGTGGTGTGCTGTGGTATGCAGTGTGTGTGATGTCATTAGTGCTCCATGGCATGTGTATTGCATGTCATGCCTATGGCGATGAGCCTGGTGTGCTGCATGTGCAGTGTCATGTGTGTGTCTTGTGTGGCATGTGTGGGTTGTGGCTCTTGTGTGTTGTGAAGTAGTGTGCAGAGGGGTGCATGGTATGTGATGTTGAGAGTGTTTCATGTGTGTTGTATCATGCCTTTGGCTGTGTATGTGGTATGTTATATGTGCAGAGTATAATATCTGTGTCATGTGTGGCATGGGTGTGGTATGGGTTTCATTTTTTCTGTGGCAATGCGGTGTCCTGTGGCCTGTGGGGTGTGTTACACTGCAAGAGTTCCATAGCGTTTGTGTGGATGTTGTACCTGTGGCTGGGTGTGGCCTGTGATGTATGTGTGTTGGGCGATGTGTGTGTCATTATGGCATGTGTGTGGTGTGGCTATTGTGTGTTGTGAGGTGATGTGCTGAGGCATGCTGGGTGTGGGACATCATGAGTATTCCATGGTGAGTGTGTTCCATGTCATGCCTGTGGCAGTGTGTGTGGTGTATGTTCAATATGTCATGTCTGTCATGTGTGGCATATGTGTGTTGTGGCTCCTGTGTGGCTATGTGCTGCAACATGCTCGTAATGTGACATCCTGAGTCTTCCATGATGTGTGTTGCATGTCATGGCTGTGGCAGGACATGCATGGAGTGTGAGTGTCATGTGTGTGTCATGTGTTGCATGCATGTGGTGAGGCTCTTGTGTGTTCTGTGGGGGTGGGCTGCAGTGTGTGGGGTGTGTGACATCATGAATGTTCTGTGTATGTGTTGCATGTTGTGTCTGTGGCCATGTGTGTTGTTTTTATGTGCAGAGTGTCATTTGTGTGTCTTGTGTGGCATGCATATAGTGTAGCTCTCCTGTGTTTTGAGGTGATGTGCTGTGGCCTGTGGGGTCAGTGATGTTGTGAGTGTTCCATGGCATGTATGTTGTGTGTTGTGCCTGTGGTGGTGTGCATTATTTGTTGTATGAGCTGAGTGTCATGTGTGTTTTGTGAGTAGCATGCATGTGCTATGGCTTTCTGGTGTTGTACTGTGGTGTGCAGGACGTGTGACATTGTGAGTGTTCCAAGTAGTGTGTTGCATGCCATGCCTGTGGAGTGTTCCATGGTGTATTTAATGTGTGCAGCATCATGTGTGTGTCACATATGGCTACTGTATAGAGAAAAAGTTGATGGTGTGGCCTCCTACAGAGAGAATCACCCGGGGCTCCTGTGTGGTTATGATGGTGCCAGGAGCCAGTATAGGTAGCCCTGGGCTTGACCACAGTTTTGCAAGTCTGACCCCAGTTGCCTATGCCTCTGAGGGCAGTCTTGCTTCCAGTGGTCTCTTTGACAGCAGGCAGGGCATTGGCGGTTTGGAGTGCCTACCCTTAGGGCACTCTCACTTAAAATGTCCCTTTCTGCCACAGAGGAAACAAGCTGCCCAGGGCCAGGTCCCTTGGGCTGGTCTCCCTTTCTCCAGCCCTGGAGGCCCAAAGTTGACTCTCTGAAAGGCCATCGCTAATGCCAGTGCCTTTCGGTTATCTCTCCTGTCCTGGTCCCTCTTTTCCTCCTCATCTCTATTATAGAAACCTTCAGGAGGCTTTCCAGATTTTGTTCTGGGCCAAATGCCAATTTTTGTAATTGGTATGACAAGCACTATAATTAACATGGAAAAGCTGGATCAGGCCAACTAAGGTGGCATTCCTCTCCCCAGTAACCCTCACCATCTCTGGGGACAGTCATGCTTCAGTGGTTCTCAATCTTGGCTGATATCTGGGGCCAATTGGGCAATATCCTTAAGAATGACTTGGCCCTCTGGGGACTCTGGGGACATGAGTATGCTTCACCAATGCTTCCCTGAGCCGTTCCAGAAAGGCTGAGGAGCTTTCTTTTTCTTCCTGCATCATGGCTGATAATTTAGATCAGTTTATAGGTTTTACTCATGCTCTTTCCAGCCTTTCTAAAACACAAGTTATAAAATGGTTCCTGTATCAGTTATCAGCATCATCTGTATCTTGGCCCCACTCTGGGCCAGTGAATGGCACTGCCTGACAGCCAGTGGAGACTCAGGTTAGTTCCTCTGGAGATTTGCCATTTGTATTTATAGTACACCATTCCTCTCCAAACTCTAAGACTCCTCTGATTACTTTTTCTTTCTCTCCTTGGTTAAGGATTTGGTTCAGTATAAGCATAACATTCTTCCAGGCCAGCTCAAAAGTTAATGTAAGCCCTTGGAAGTCTTCTATGTACCTGTCTGAGTCATCTGAAAATTTACCCATGTCTTGTTTAATTTGCCTCAGGTCTTGGAGAAGGGGACATGGACCTGAGCCAGTCCCCACTCTCCACTGGCTACTTCCTGTAAGGGCAATAAGGATGGGTATAACTATCTTTTCTTCACCCCCTGGGAAGCCTGGTGGGGTGATTGGGCCAATGACACTAGGGGTGGTAGTTCTTCTGTGGTATGACTTTTGGCATTCTTGGATCTGGGTAAGGTGGGGCATGACAGAGACAATGGGGAGGAATTAGGGTTTGGAGTAGGGTCTGGAATTAATCCATCTTTTTGGCATAGTCTTTTACTTTCCCTAAGGAAAAGAAGGCCTGTACATATGGGACTTCAACCATTTCCCTTTCTTGTGGCAAAATAAATCTAGCTGCATGATCTTATTATACAGTATATACCCTTTGGGGGTCAGCCTTTCTATCAGAGTTTGTATTGAGGCCAGGCTTGTGTACAGAAGAAGATAAGGAACTTTTTCTTCAGGGTCTGGGGATCGAATTGTTCCCAGTTCTTTATAATGCATGCCAGAGGCATGTCTGGCTTTAGACTTGAAGAGGATGCTCCCATCTGAAAGAGAAAGACAGGTGTCCAGCACCTAATTGGCATTTCTCTCTGTGAGGGCATTCCCTCACCTTGGAGCCTAGGTGACAGTGGCTAGTTACCCCTTCTGATGACCTACTAGAATTAACCACTCCTTAGTGTGGTCTGTACTTTGTCTTGATTTTCCTCTTCCTTCCCACTAAGCAAGAGTTGTTTCAGAGCCCTGGATCTAGTGGAAACCTCACCAGTATGCTCTATTTTATGCCTTCTGGGAGTCCTGATCGAGACCCTAATTTCTCTGCACAGGCTTTAGCATAGTATACTCAGGATCATTCTTTAAGAAGCCCCTGCCTGTCCAGTAAGTGCAGGGAATATGTGACCTCTCGCTGCCTGTTCCATGGGCTGAAGATAAGGAATTGCCATAGCCCCCAGGAAGACTCTTCCAAGGAAGAGAGATCAGTAGAATAGAGCCATGGCTAGAGTATAAATGGGGTCATTTACATGTACAGTTATGGAGGGGGTTGTCTATACTCTTAAACACCAGTTTCTGCCACTGCCTGGGAATTATTTAGCCAGTCACCCACCATAGCAAATCTGATCTGTGAGACAAGAGGTCACAGGTCATCTGCAACTCTTGCATAGGCAGCAGCCTAGCCAGAAGTTCACTCAGCACCATCAGATCAATTGGCTGGAGCCGAGATCCAAGGAACACTGTTGACTAGTCCTGTCTGCTCTCAGAGTCCACAGATTAGGATAGGAAAGTAGGAAATTGGCTCAGCCAGTCCCTGACATTCCTATCCATCTAGAGGTGGGTATCAAGGAGCAGCAGATACCAGGAAACTTTTCACCACAGAATTAAGACTGGTTGCTGATGCTAATCATCTTTTAAGTGCCTGAGGGATGTCCAGACACATTTTTATGAGATTAAAAAGTACATTAAGGAGGAGGGGGTGCTCAAGATGGTGGTATGTGTAGGGCATCAGAAATTTCTCCCAAAACTATACATATTTTGAAAATACAGCAAATCCAGCTACTCCTAAAGCAGAGACTAGAAGGTACAATACAATACAACAGCCATCTGTGAGCACCCAGCATCTCATGTAAAGGGTAAGATATAAAGCCATGACCTGGCGGGCCCCTAGCACTCCCCTCATCTCAGCTCACTGGTGGGAGGAAAAGAATCAGTGTGAGGAGGGAGTGAAAGCACAGGACTGCTAAATAAACAGCCCTAGAGATTAAAGATGGTGGCATGAGAGGTGAGACAGAAGCTTCCTCTAAAACTGCATATAATATGAAAATATAATTAATACAACTAAACAGTAAAGAGGACTGCACCAGACTGCATACACCTGGAGAAAAGAGCAGACATCATGGAACAGGGTAACATACCAAAGATGTGGCCTGGCAGGACCTAGACCCTCCCCCCACCCCAGCGCACTGGCAGGAGGAAGAGAAATGGAGCAGGGAGGGAGTGGAGGCCTGGGACTGTGGAATACCTAACTCCAGATATCTGCTCTGGGAGCACAAACCTACATTTCATGGTGCTGGCATGGTACTCTAGTAGTTACACGGTTGGAAAGCTAAGACAGGCAGAATTCCTGGAGAGACTGAGATTCCAGCTGCTTGTGAAAAGCAGGGGTCCATATCTGGTTGCTCTGGGACAAAAGAAAGGTGGGCAGTTTGAAAGACTTCCTAACAAGGAAGCCCTTGGCAAGAGGGCTGCTAAAGGGGCAAGGATTACACAGAGCTTACTGCTCAGGAGAAAGGGCAGGTAGACAAAATTGTCTGAGTGCACTCTGCCTAGCAAGTTGGGAGGTTTAACTATCTTCAGGTGCTCCAGCTCCCTGGCTGGCTACACAGTTCCAAGGACCACCTCTGTGATACACAGCCTACTGGGCCTTTATCCAGGCCATCCCCACCTGGCTCACAAACTGGCAAACCCTACCCTTCCTTTAGGACAGCCAGAGGGAAGAACTGTCTACAGCAACTACAAATGCAAAGCATACAGGCTTATACCTGTGTGCTCGGCCCACTGGTTCAGGCAGTGGTGACAGGCATAGCATCCAGGAAGCAGGATAAAGCTCTTTCCTCCCCCTAGGCACCAATACAACTCCCCTGAGAACCCAATATTGCTTCAGGGACTGAGCAGCTCCAGAGACAAGAGCCTCTGGGGGCTAGAGCACACCATATACAAATATGAAATGCCAAAGGAACCTGGTTCAAAGTAAAATTATTAATACAACTCCTGAGAATGATTTAAATGACATTGACCTCACGAATCTTCCTGAATAGGAGTTGAAAAGAAAAATCATTAACATGCTCATGGAGGTACAGAAAGGTAGTATTCAAGAACTCAAGAATGAATTCCAGTCAGAGATCCAATCATTGAAGAGCACAATGGAGGGTATTAAAAGCAGATGAGATGTGGTGGAGGAGACGAAAAATGAAATAGAAACTAGAGAAGAGGAATACAAAGAAGCTGAAGCACAGAGAGAAAAAAAGATCTCTAAGAATGAAAGAATACTGAGAGAACTGTGTGACCAATCCAAACAGAACAATATTCACATTATAGGGGTATCAGAATAAGAGAGAGAAAAAGGGATAGAAAGTGTCTTTGAGGTGGTTATTGCTGAAAAATTCCCCAATCTGGGGAAGGAGATAGTCTCTCAGGCCATGGAGGTGCACAGATGTCGCAAACCAAGGGACCCAAGGAAGACAACACCAAGACATATATTAATTAAAATTGCAAATATGAAGGATAAGGACAGACTATTAAAAGCAGTCAGGGAGAGAAATAAGATCACATACAAAGGAAAGATCATCAGGCTATCTATCAGACTTCTCAGCAGAAACCTTACAGACCATAAGGGAGTGGCATGATGTATTTAATGCAATGAAGCAGAAGGGCCTGAAACCAAGATTACTTTATCCAGCAAGATTATCACTTAAATTTGAAGGAGGGCTTAAAAAATTTCCAAATAAGCAAAAGCTGAGAGAATTTACCTCCCAGAAAACATCTGTAAAGAATATTTTGGTGGGACTGCTATAGATGGAAGTGTTCCTGAGGTTTAATAGCTGTCAACAGAGGTAATAAAACCACAGTAAAGAAAGTAGAACAGCTAATCACTAGGCAAATGAAAAATTTAATTAACTGTACCCAAAGTCAGTCAAGGGATAGACAAAGAATACAGAATATGATACCTAATATGTAAAGAATGGAAGAGGAAGAAAAAGGAGAAGAAGAAAAGAACATTTGGATTGTGTTTGTAATAGCATATTAAGTGAATTAAGTTAGACTCTTAGATAGTAAGGAAGTTAACCTTGGACCTTTGATAACAACAAGTCTAAAGGTTGCAAAGGCAATAAGTACATACCTATCGATAATCACCCTAAATGAAAATGGACTGAAAGCACCAATCAAAAAACACAGAGTCACTGAATGGATAAAAGAAGAAGACCCATCTGTATGCTGCCTACAAGAGACTCACTTTAAACCTAAAGACATACACAGACTGAAAGTGAAGGGATGGAAAAAGATTTCATGCAACTAACAGGGGGAAAAAACAGGAGTTGCAGTACTTGTATCAGACAGAATAGACTTCAAAACAAAGAAAGCCACAAGAGACAAAGAAGGACATTACATAATGTTCAACAAGAAGATATAACCATTATAAATATCTGTGCCCCCAACACAGGAGCACCTACATATGTGAAACAAATACTAACAGAATTAATAGGGGAAATAGAATGCAATGCACTCATTCTAGGAGACTTCAACACACCACTCACTGTGGACAGACAAAACAGACAGAAAATAAGTAAGGAGACAGAGGCATTGAACAACACAATAGAGAAGATGGACCTAACAAACATCTCCAGAACTCTACACCCAAAATCAGCAGAATACACATTCTTCTCAAGTGCACATGGAACATTTTCAAGAATAGATCATATACAAAGCCACAAAAAGAGCATCAGTAAGTTCAAAAAGATTGAAATTGCACCAACCATTTTCTCATACCACAAAGGTATGAAACAGGAAATAAATTATGCAAAGAAAATGAAAAATTCCCACAAACACATGGTGGTTTCACAACATGCTCCTAAATAACCAATGGATCAATGAACAAATAAAAACAGAGATCAAGTAATATATGGAGACAAATCACAACAATAATTCAACACTGCAAAATATGTGGGACGCAGCAAAAGCCGTGCTAAGAGTAAGGTATATTGCAATACAGGCCTACCTCAGGAAAGAAGAACAATCCCACATGAACAGTCTAAAGTCACAATAAATGAAATTAGATAAAGAAGAACAAATGAGGCCCAAAGTCAGTAGAAGGAGGGACATAATAAAGATTAGACAGAAATAAGTAAAAGCCAGATGAATAAAACAATAGAATCAATGAAAGCAAGAGCTGGTTCTTAGAGAAAATAAAATAAAATAGATAACCCCCTAGCCAGATTTATCAAGAATGAAAGAGAGTCTACTCACATAAACAGAATCAGAAATGAAAAAGGAAAAATCATTACAGACACCACAGAAATACAAAGAATTATTAGAGAATACTATGAAAAATTATATGCTAACAAACTCAATAACCTAGAATAAATGGACAACTTTCTAGAAAAATGCAATCTTCCAAGGATCACCCAGAAAGAAACAGAAAATCTGAATAGATCAATTACCAGCAACAAAATTGAACTGGTAGTCAAAAACCTACATAAGAACAAAAGTCCTTCACCAGATGGCTTCACCACTGAATTTTATCAAACATTTAGTGAAGACCTAATACCCATCTCCTTAAAGATTTTCAAAGAGTAGAAAAAGAGGGAATACTTCCAAGCTCATTCTATGAGGCCAGCATCAGTCTAATATCAAAACCAGGCAAAGAAACCACAAAAAAGAAAATTACAGACCAATATCCGTGATCAACATACATGCAAAAATGCTCAACAAAATATTAGCAAACCGAATTAAAAAACAGATTGAAAAAGGAGAGAGAATCAAGATGGTGGCATGAGTAGAGCAGTGGAAATCTCCTCCCAAAACCACATACATTTTTGAAAATACAACAAATACAACTCTCCCTAAAGGAGAGAACAGAAGACACAGGAAAACAGCCAGACTACATCCACATCTGCGAGAACCCAGCACCTCATGAAGGGGGTAAGATACAAGCTGTGGTCCAGTGGGACCCAAGCGCCCCTCACCCCAGCTCCTGGTGGGAGGAGAGGGGTCAGAGTGGGGAGGGAGAGAGAGCCCAGGACTGCTAAACATCCAGCCCTAGCCATCCGCACTGGAGTGCGGACACACAGTGCATGCATGGGGTGCTGGAAACTAGGGAAATAGGACAGTAAGACCTGTGAGTGGGTCCCCGCAGCCAGCACACCCGGGACAAAGAAAAGTGAGTGCTTTTTGAAAGTCTTAAAGGGACAGGGAACCCACAGCTGGATGGAAGTGCCCTGGGACACCTAGCCCAGCAGCAGGGAATCCTGGGGAACTCTGGGCACCCGAACCCCCACAGCACAGCTCGGAGGCCTCTCACTGCAATAAACAGCCTCCTGCCTGTTCCCCCTCAAATGCAGCTCTGCCATATTGGAGAAGCAGCCTGAGGCAGGCCATGCCCACAGCAACTGCAGAGCTAAATAAACTCCATAGCAGCCAGGCAAGATCAGAAGCCCTGTCTGCACGCAGCTGCCCAGCACGAGCTGCTAGAGGCCACTGTTCTCCCAGGAGAGGAAGGCCACAAACTGGCAAGAAGGGACTTTCCTTACCCAACACACGTGCCAGCTCCCCACAAATATATATATCACCATGAAAAGGCAAAAGAAATTGATACAGACCAAGATCACAGAGGCAAACCCTGAGAAGGAGATAGACCTAACCAGTCTTCCTGAAAAAGAATTAAAAATAAAGCTCATAACCATGCTAATGGAGCTGCAGAGAAATATGCAAGAGCTGAGGAATGAAGTCTGGAGCGAGATTACAGACATCTGGAGAGAGATTACAGAAGTGAAGCAAACTCTGGAAGGATTTATAAGCAGAATGGATAAGATGTAAGAGGCCATTGATGGAATAGAAACCAGAGAACAGGAACACATAGAGAGAGATAAAAGAGATAAAAGGATCTCCAGGAATGAAACAGTATTAAGAGAAGAGTGTGACCAATCCAAAAGGAATAATATCTGCATTATAGGGGTACCAGAAGAAGAAGAGAGAGAAAAAGGGATAGAAAGTATATTTAAAGAAATAATTGTTGAAAACTTCCCCAAACAGGAGGAGGAAATAATCGATCAGACCATGGAAGTGTACAGAACTCCCAACAGAAAGGACCCAAGAAGGACAACACCAAGACACATAAGAATTAAAATGGCAAAGATCAAAGACAAGGACAGAGTTTTAAAGGCAGCCAGAGAGAGGAAAAAGGTCACCTACAAAGGAAAACCCATCAGGCTATCATCAGACTTCTCAACAGAAACAATACAGGCCAGAAGAGAATGGCATGATATATTTAATGCAATGAAAGAGAAGGGCCTTGAACCAAGAATACTGTATCCAGCATGACTATCATTTAAATATGAAGGAGGGATTAAACAATTCCCAGACAAGCAAAAGCTGAGGGAATTTGACTCCCACAAACCACCTCTACAGGGTATTTGAGAGGGACTTCTCTAGATGGGAGCACTCCTAAGACTAAATAGATGTCACCAGAAAAAATAAAATCACAGCAAAGAAAGCAGACCAACCAAATACTAACTAAAGGCAAAAAATAAAATCAACTACCCACAAAAGCAGTTAAAAGAAGCACAAAAGAGCACAGAATTAAACAACCAACATATAAAGAACAGAGGAGGAGGAATAAGAAGGGAGAAAAATAAAGAATGACCAGAGAGTGTTTAAAATAGCTCAATAAGCGAGTTAAGTTAGACAGTAAGATACTAAAGAAGCTAACCTTGAACCTTTGGCAACCACGAATCTAAAACCTGCAATGGCAATAAGTACATGTCTTTCAATAATCACCCAAATGTAAATGGACTGAATGCACCAATCAAAAGACACAGAATAACAGAATGGATAAAAAAGCAAGACCCATCTCTATGCTGCTTACAAGAGACTCACTTCAAACCCAAAGACTATAGGAACAAAGAAAGACTAAAGAAACAAAACAACAGCAGAATCATAGAACCTAAGATGGACTAACAGTTACCAAACGGAAAGGGACTGGGGAGAAATGGAGGGAAGGGAGGGATAAGGGTGGGGAAAAAGAAAGAGGGCATTACGATTAGCATGTATAATGTGGGGGGGGGGCACTGGGAGGGCTGTGCAACACAGAGAAGACAAGTAGTGATTCTACAGCATCTTACTATGCTGATGGACAGTACTGAAGTGGGGTATATGGGGGGGATTTGGTGAAGGGGGACCCTAGTAAACATAATATTCTTCATGTAATTGTAGATTAATGACAACAAAATTAACTAATTAAAAAAATTATTAGAAACCTGCAAAAAAAAAAACACACTGAAAAGATCATCCATCATGAAGAAGTAGGATTTATTCCAGTGACGCAAGGATGGTACGACATTCGAAAGTCCATCAACAGCAATCAGCACATCAATAAAAAGGACAAAAACCATATGATCATCTTCATAGATGCTGAAAAAGCATTCAACAAAATTCAACACCCATTCATCATAAAAACTCTGAACAAAATGGATACAGAGAGCGAGTACCTCAACATAAAAAAGGCCATATATGACAAGCCCACAGCAAACATCATCCTTAACAGCTAGAAGCTGAAAGCTTTTCCTTTAAGATCGGGAACAAGACAAGGATGCCTAACCATGGCAATCAGACAACACAAAGAAATAAAAGGCATCCAAATTGGCAAGGAAGAAGGTAAACTAAACTGTTCCTGTCTGCAGACGACTTGATATTGTACTAAGAAACCCCAAAGATCCACTGCAAAACTACTAGATTTAATATATGAATTCAGCACAGTTGCAGGATACAAAATTAATATGCACAAGTCTATAGCATTCCTATACACTGACAATGAACTACCAGAGAGAGAAGGCAGGAAAAAAATTCTTCTCATAGTTGCATCAAAAAGAATAAAATACCTAGGAATAAACCTAACCAAGGAAGTGAAAGACATATACTCTGAAAACTAAAAGACACTCATAAGAGAAATTAAAGAAGATACCAATAAATGGAAACACATCCCATGCTCATGGATAGGAAGAATTAATATTGTCAAAATGGCCATCCTGCCTAAAGCAATCTACAGATTCAATGCAATCCTTATCAAAATACCAACAGCATTCTTCAACAAACTAGAGAAAATGGTTCTCAAATTCATATGGAACCACTAAAGGCCCTGAATAGCCAAAGCAATCCTGAGAAGGAAGAATAAAGCAGGGGGGATTATGCTGCCCAACTTCAAGCTCTACTACAAAGCCACAGTAAGCAAGACAATTTGATACAGGCACAAGAACAGACCCATAGACCAATGGAACAGACTAGAGAGTCCAGATATAAACCTAACCATATATGGTCAATTAATATATGATAAAGGAGCCATGAACATACTATGGGGAAATAGCCTCTTCAACAGCTGGTGCTGGCGAAACTGGACAGCTACATACAAGAGAATGAAACTGGATTATTGTTTAACCCCATACACAAAAGTAAAGTTGAAACAGATCAAAGTCCTGAATGTAAGTCATTAAACTATAAAACTCTTAAAAGACAACATAGGTAAAAGTCTCCTGAGTATGAACATGAGCAACTTCTTCCTGAATGCATCTTGAGCAAGGAAACAAAAGCAAAAATGAACTCATGGGACTACATTAAACTAAAAAGTTTCTCTATAGCAAAGGACACCATCAACAGAACAAAAAGGCATCCTACTGTATGGGAGAATACATTTGTAAATGACATATCTGACAAGGGGTTAACATCCAATGTAAAGGAGGGCAGAGAGCATCAAGAGTCAGGAAAAAGGACTAATAACATTTAACCTAACTGCCTAAAGCATGTGCCACCGAGTTTCGAATAAACAACCCGAGGCTAAGCTTAGAAATGCGCCTGCTTTAAGTTAGATAACTAAAAGTGGGCAACAGCCTGGGGACGTGATCCGTGATAAGTCACGTAGACATGCTTGGGTAAGCAAGAGATAACAATTGAAGTGGTCAGGCAACTGGAGTGTTCCTATGTAAGCAATACCTAAAGTTGCCTGGGGGTCGGCAGCTCGGACTCAGCCTGCGTGTCAGGGGAGGTGCTGTCAACCCCAGCTTGCTGACTGAATAAAGACTTTGCCTCTACTTACATCTCCATGCCTGTGTGCTTTGTTCTCTCGGGAAAACCCTGAGTTACTGGACCCTAACATTTGGGGGCTCGTCCAGGATCCGTGCAGCTTCCCTGAGAACAAAGGACGGCTGGAGGCAAGGTCTAATTGTCCGGGCAGTGCAATTCGAGGGTTGCGCCCTCGTGTCTGCATAAATCCATTATAAAGCGGGAGTCACCATCCCGTGTATGGTCTCGGGTTAGTGACCCCGAGTGAGAGAGTCCGGATTGGTAGTCCCGGCCCCCAGGTTAGCGACCCTGGGTGAAGCCCAGGTAACCAATCCTGGCCCTAAGGTCCGAGTGACTCAGCCTTAGGAAGGCAAGTCTGATTGGCCGAAAACTGGTGCCTGAGGAGGAAAAGATCGAGCTCGTCACCCTGCAGCGGTCCAAGTGGACGCCTTTGGGGAGAATAACGAGAGTTTTTGAGGATCCTGAAAGTGGTGAGTGTGGTGCGCACCAGAGTGAGAGAAGGACCGGTCCGAACGAGTGTGATCAGATGTGGTGTGTGTGCTTGGTGTTTATTTTACTGTGTGTTGGTTTCGGTTTATATTTTTTTATGCTATTCTTATTTTAAGTTTCCTTGTTCTAAGGCTCTCCTGCTCTCTCCGTTCCTCCTTTCTGCCACTACATCATTCCCCGCGGGCATGGGTTGGGCAATTAAGAGACATTAGGGTGCCTGCCGCTAGAAGACTCCCGTGACAGGATAAGGGGGTCACAGCTGCAAATCCCAGATAAATTCGCATCCCCCGCAGAAGAAAAACTGTGCAACTACAGGCACCCGTTCACAAGCACATATAACAGTCATCTTGTTTGAAGTAGCATCTTCATCCTTCGCCTTTGTCTCCCTCATATCCTTTTTCTTCTTCTTTTTCACTATGGGTCAGGCTTAGGATACTCCTAAGAGTCTGATCCTTTCCCATTTCCTGGAGGTCAAGAAACAGGCCTTAAATATGAGCCTTGGCATCAAGAAGGGTAAGCTTGACACCTTTTGCTCAGTCGGGTGGCCTTCCTTTGGAGTAGGCTGGCCGACCCAGGGATCTCTTTCCCTGGACCTTATCGGCATAGTCAAAACCATTATCTCCCGACCAGGCCCTGAGGGCCACCCTGACCAACTCCCTTATATCTTGGTCTGGGAAAATCTAGCCGAGAATCCTCCATCCTGGCTGAGGCCCTTTTTGGTGGGGAAACCTCATACTGACCCACTAAAGACCTCTGTCCTAGTTGCTCAGGAAAAATAAGAGCCCTTTGATCGCAGGGCCAGAAATCCTGTGCGCCCGAGTGCGCCGCCTGTCCTCCCTGACAGTTCTCCTCTCTACCCCCTTCTGCCAATTGAGCAGCCACCCCCGTATGTGGAGGAGGGGGGTGAAGCTGCCAGGAGGATAGAAAATGAGGCTGGGGAACCCAGTGGGAACCAGGTGGCCGCAGCTTCCCCAGACTCTTCAGCAGAGGGAGGCAAGAGGCCGGAAAGAGGTTCCCCACACTCCCCACCCTGGCCCCATGCTGGGCGCCAGGTAGAACAGGAGGAATGCAATTAAGGCCTCGGGGGGCCAAGGAACAAGAAGGGGAGGCTCCCTCATCCACCTCAGAAGGAGCAGTGCCAGTTCTGCCTGTGCGCGCTATCAGTACAGGCATCGCTCAACAATATCAATACTGGCCCTTTTCATCTAGTGACCTCTATAATTGGAGGACTCAGAACCCTCCCTTCTCAGAGGACCCCAAGTGTCTTATAGGTTTAGTGGAGTCCATTATGTTTACCCATCGTCCCACATGGGACGACTGCCACCAATTGCTCCGCACTCTCTTCACAACGGAAGAGCGAGAGCGTATCCTCAATGAGGCCAGGAAAAATGTCCTTGGAGAGAATGGAAGACCCACTATCCTCCAGCCCATCATCGACGAGGCGTTCCCACTTACGTGCCCGGATTGGGACTTCGGGAGTGCAGAAGGTAGGGAGCGTCTCTGGGTCTACCGCCAGACTCTGATGACCGGTCTCCGGGTGGCTGCCAGACGGCCCACTAACATGGCTAAAGTAAAAACTATTGTTCAGGGGGAAATGGAAAGCCCAGCCGCATATCTGGAAAGGCTGTTTGATGCTTACAGGCAGTACACCCCCATAAACCCAGAAGCAGAGGAACACAGATCAGCTGTAGTCCTCTCATTCATCAACCAGGCAGCCCCCGATATCCGGAGAAAACTCCACAAGCGGGAGGACTTGGGGGAGATCTCTATTAGAGAGCTACTGCAGCAGGCGGAGAAGGTCTTCAATGCTAGGGAAACTCCGGAAGATAGAGAAGAAAGGCTGAGGAAAGAGAAATGGGTAATACAGGAGAAAAATAGGAAGGAAGACAGGGAATTTCAGAAGAGGGAGAACAAGAAGCAGAGGGAGGAGATGGCCAGGATATTCCTGGCCGGGGTGAAGGAGGGCCCTAGGCCACCTCGAGAAACAGGACCCTGCCAATCCCAACTAGGACAAGATCAATGCGCCCTTTGCAAGAGATATGGACATTGGAAGAGGGAGTGCCCCCAAAGGAGGGAACAAGGAGGAGGGAACCCTGTTAAAACCCTGCACCTAGGAGAGGAGGATTGACAGGGACGGGGCTTGGCACCCCTCTCCGAGTCCTGGGTAACCCTGTGTGTGGAGGGGACTCCAATTGGGTTCATGGTAGACACCGGGGCACAATATTCAGTTCTCAACCAGGCCCACAGTCCCCTCAACCCAGGACGCACAAGTATAGTCCAGGGAGCAACAGGGTCCAAGAAATGTGCCTGGACCACTAGCAGAAAAGTGGACCTAGGAAGGCATCAGGTCTCTCACTCATTTCTGGTCATACCTGAGAGCCCTGCACCGCTGTTAGGTAGAGATTTACTAACCAAGGTTGGGGCGTGCATTCATTTTGAACTAGAAGGGAGAAAAATCATGGACAAAGAAGGGCAGTCCCTACAACCAGCGCATGTGTTAACTCTGTCCCTGGCCGAAGAACATCGTCTGTTTCAGGCAGATCTAGAAAAGGGGGCCGGGGAGAAATGTACTCTTGGTTACAGAGGTTCCCTTCCGCATGGGCCGAGACCGGAGGAATTGGTCTCGCTAAACACCTATCCCCGGTCATTGTTCAACTCAAAGCCGCAGCTCTACCCATCCAGGTCCGGCAATATCCAATGCTGGAAGAGGCTAGGAAAGGAATAGCACCCCATATCCATAGACTATTGGAGACAGGAGTCCTTAAAACCTGCCAATCTGCATGGAATACGCCCCTGCTTCCAGTAAGGAAGCTTGGCAGTGGAGATTACAGAGCGGTGCAAGACTTGTGAAAGGTCAATGAAAGGGTAGAAGACATCCATCCTACAGTGCCCAACCCTTACACCCTACTCAGCTACCTGCCACCCGCACATGTGTGGTATACTACTCTGGACCTGAAAGACGCCTTCTTCAGTATCCCACTCTCTGAAGTTAGTCAGCCTTTGTTTGCCTTTGAGTGGCAAGAACCAGGGACAGGAAGAAAAGGGCAGCTTACCTGGACTAGACTGCCATAGGGCTTCAAGAACTCTCCCACCTTATTCAATGAAGCCCTAAGCCAGGACCTGGAGCCCTTTTGCAGGAGCCACCCCAGCGTGACACTGCTGCAGTATGTGGATGACCTGTTGCTGGATAGAGAAACCCGTGAGGAGTGTGAAGAAGCCACAGGGAACTTGCTGGCTGAACTAGGCGAACTGGGATATCGAGCCAGCGCCAAGAAAGCCCACATCTGTCAGAGGTCAGTAGTCTACCTGGGGTACGAAATATCTAATGGGGCCAGGTGGCTAACGCAGGCTATGAAACAAACTATCCTGACTATCCCCGTCCCCTTCTCACCCCGGGGAGTTAGAGAATTTCTTGGCTCAGAGGGGTTTTGCAGGCTTTGGATTCTAGGGTATGCAGAAATAGCCCAACCGCTATATGAAGCGACCAAAGGGCCGGACTGGCAATGGACTCAGGAACGACAAGAGGCTTTTGACAGACTAAAAGAAGCTCTCCTCTGGGCCCCCACCCTATCTCTGCCAGACGCAGAAAAACCCTTTATCCTGTTTATAGATGAAAAGAAGGGAGTGGCCAAAGGAGTCCTGGCTCAGCAGCTGGGCCCATGGAAGAGACCTGTGGCCTATTTGTCCAAGCGGCTAGACCCAGTGGCCTCCGTATCTTAACCTCCATATCCAGTCTGCGTATCCTAGCAGCCATCGCTCTACTGGTAAAGAAGGCAGACAAGCTGACTTTTGGCCAGAACCTAAGAATAACAGCCCCACATACCGTAGAGGGGATCCTCAGGCATCCTCCAGGAAAATGAATGACGAATGCAAGACTCACCCCCTACCAAGGGCTCCTACTAGACTCTCCACGAATCGCCTTCTCTGACCCGGTAACCCTAAATCCTGCCACCCTTCTGCCGGACCCAGATCCGACGACCCCCATCCATGACTGTGGAGACATCCTTTCCGAAATTATCCAGGTGCGAGCAGACCTGAAAGACACACCATTACCAAGCTGTGAGCTGAATTGGTATACGGATGGGAGCAGTTTTGTGCAGGAGGGGGTCAAGAGAGCAGGGGCAGCTGTAGTAACCCACGAAGGGGAAGTTGTCTGGAGTGCAGCTCTGCCCCCTGGCACCTCAGCACAGAAGGCAAAACTTATTGATCTTGCTGAGGCCCTGGAAAGAGCAGAAGGCAAGAGGGCCAACATATACACAGATAGCAGATATGCCTTTGGCACTGTCCATGTCCACGGTGCCATCTACCGAGAAAGAGGATTCTGTTCCGCAGAAGGGAAGGGACTGAGGAATCTGCAAGAAGTCCAAAGACTACTAGCTGCTGTCGAAAAACCCAAAGCAGTAGCAGTTATACATGTACCGGGCCACCAATCAAAGAAGAGACCTGAGGCCGTTGGCAACAGCCATGCTGATGCGGAAGCTAAAAGGGCAGCCCCCTCGGACTTCCTTGTACTTGCAGCCCTCGAAATACCCATACCTGAACTGCCCGCCTTGCCACCCAAACCTGAGTATTCCCCCCAGGATCTTGAGTGGATTAAGAAACAAGTCTCAGGGAAAGTGTTTACGGAGGGAAATTGGAGTAGGGACCATGAAGGTAGGTTGATCCTGCCTGAAGCATTGGGGCAGTACATGCTTGCTAATCTGCACAAGTCCACCCATCTAGGCTGGAAAAAGCTGCTCAGCCTTTTCCAGTCTGCACAGTTGGTGTTTCCTCACCAGAATGAGGCAGCTCGTCAGATCACGAATGAATGCAGTAGCTGTGCAAGGCTAAGACCACCCCCAAGAGGGCTGCACCCGGCAGGTACCCGGGAAAGGGGGAGGGCTCCAGGGAGGAATTGGGAAATAGACTTCACCGAAATAAAACCAGGGAAGTATGGATACAAGTATTTGCTGGTTATTGTAGATACTTTCTCTGGGTGGGTGGAGGCCTTTCCAACCAAGCATGAGACTAGCCAGGTAGTAGCAAAAAGATTAATTGAGGAAATCATCCCCAGATATGGGGTCCCTGAAGCAATAGGTTCTGAAAACGGCCCGGCTTTGGTTAGCAAAGTCCTGCAAGGACTAGCCCTAGCTTTGGGAGTAGATTGGAAGTTACATTGTGCTTATAACCTACAAAGCTCTGGGCAGGTAGAAAGAATGAATCGGACCCTGAAGGAGACCCTTTCTAAATTGGTATTGGAGACTGGCAGGGACTGGGTGACCCTCCTTCCCTTAGCCATCTTCCGTGCTTGGAACTCCCCCTATGTACATAGTTTAACTCCATTTGAGATAATGTACGGGGCTCCTCCACCCATAATCCGGCGAGTGCAGCTTCCCGGTGTAGAGGACCCGTCCCCTGACTATCTGAAGGTGTTGCAAGCTCTTGCTAAAGTGCAGCAGGAAATCTGGCCCCTGATCAGAGCATATTACGAGGGCGGGAAAATTCCATGCCCGGAACATGGCATAGTCCCAGGGGATATGGTGTGGGTCAAGAGACACCAAGTGAAGACTCTCGAGCCCAGGTGGAAAGGACCTTACGTTGTATTGTTTACCACCCCCACTGCTCTCAAGGTTGACGGTATCGCTCCTTGGGTGCACCACACCCACGTTTGGAAGATCCTGCCTCATCAGGATCCAGGGGCCCGCAAGGAGGAGTGGAAGGTGCAGCAGCATCCTGCGAATCCCCTGAAACTACACCTAAGCCGAAGATGAAGGGGATCCTGCTGATAAGTGCCTTAGTATGGACCTTAAAGGGAACCACATCTGTGACCAGCCCCCCCAGCCATGGGGCCTGACCTGGGTGCTGGTCAATGGCGCAACTGGGGAAGTCATCAGTACCACAGAACACAGTGCGCCACTCGGAACCTGGTGGCCTGACCTGTTTTTCTGCCTTCGATGGATCAACCAAGGTTACCGGACCTTTTGGGGGATCGCCCCTTCGGCTGGCACCCAGGCCCAGGGATTTTATGCCTGCCCAAAAGCAGGTAAAGGAGAGTCATGTGGGTGGGGGCCCTTCTGGTGTGCCAAATTGACCTGTGTAACCTCGAACGATGGGGGTCAGTTATGGCCGGTTACAAAAGGGGATGCTGTCAAATTTTCTTATGTCAACCAGGGCCTCCCACGTCACGTGCAAAGGGACAGGGCTTGTGACCGGGACCGGGATTGGGTACGAATTCAATTCACTGAGATGGGCAAAAAGACTGAGGTATCACGTTGGATAAGAGGGCTAACATGGGGGATAAAGTACTATAAATCTTGGGGACATGAGGAAGAAGGCTCAACCCTCACCATTAAACGGCTCCCACCACTGCCGTAGGTCCCAACCCGGTTACAAATCCCCAGAAACCTTCAATCCAAGATAAGGGCCTGAGCAAAAAGGATGAGAAAATGCCGACCAGGACGCTTGCTCCAGAACCCACGAGAGGACAGGGTCCATCAACCTCTGGGTTATGGGCCCAGCACACTCCCTCCGGGTTAGATAATCCCATGTGGGAAATGGTGCAGGCAGTAGTAGAGACCTTTAACCACACCACTTCCTCCCTCACCGATGCCTGTTGGCTATGCTACCCAGGTTCACCCCCCTTCTATGAGGCAATCGGGATAAATGGCTCCTACACTATCAACAACTCCCATCCCACTTACTGGGACGGGAGACCGTGGAGACTTACAATCGCTCAAGTCTCTATTGCTGGTACATGTGTAGGCACAGTCCCGACGGCCCAGAGCCAGTTATGCTCCTCCTATAATAGCACCCTGTGGGAGCAAGGAAAGTGGATTTTACCCTCCTTGGGTTGGTGGCTCTGTTCAAAGACAGGCCTCACCCCGGCCCTATCCACCTCTGTGTTCAATACTAATAATGAGTTTTGTGTGCTGGTGGCCATTCTACCTCACTTAATATATCGTTCTCATGACTCTCTCCTTTCTTATTGGGAAGTAAGACCGAATCCCCACTGGAGCAAGGGGGAGGCTGTTACTGCCCTGACCATTGGGATCCTTGTCTCCCTAGGGATAGCAGGGGCAGGCACTGGGGTCGCAGCCCTCGTGACACGGGAAAAAGGGCTCACAACCCTGAGGCTGGCAGTCGACAGGGACCTAGAACAGCTCCGACAGTCAGTATCAAACCTGGAGCAATCCCTCACCTTCTTGGCAGAGGTGGTCCTACAGAACTGAAGAGGCCTCGACCTCTTGTTCTTAAAAGAAGGTGGGCTATGCATAGCCCTAAAAGAAGAATGTTGTTTCTATGTAGATAAGACAGGTGCAGTTAGAGATTCCTTAGCCAAACTAAAAAAAGATCTTGACAGGCGGCGTAAAGAATATGAAAGCAGCAGCAACGAAGGCTGGTTTGAATCTTGGTTCAAGCACAAGCCATGGTTTGCTACCCTCCTCTCAGCCGTTGCAGGGCCACTGGTCATCCTGCTGCTTTTGCTTACGATCGACCCGTGTATAATAAATAGGCTGCTTAAGTTTGTGCAAGAGAAGTTTGACACGGTCCAACTCCTGGTCCTTCGCCAAAAATATCAGGCCCTACATACCGCTGCGGAAGATTCCTGAGTCTGATCAAGAAAAGGGGGGAAATGTAAAGGAGGGCAGAGGGCATCAAGAGTCAGGAAAAAGGACTAATAACATTTAACCTAACTGCCTAAAGCATGGGCCACCCAGTTTTGAATAAACAACCCGAGGCTAAGCTTAGAAATGTGCCTGCTTTAAGTTAGATAACTAGAAGTGGGCAACAGCCTGAGGATGTGATCCGTTATAAGTCACGTAGACATGCTTGGGTAAGCAAGAGATAACAATTGAAGCAGTCAGGCAACTGGAGTGTTCCTATATAAGCAATACCTAAGTTGCTTGGGGGTCGGCAGCTCAGACTCGGCCTGCGTGTCAGGGGAGGTGCTGTCGACCCCAGCTTGCTGGCTGAATAAAGACTTTGCCTGTACTTACATCTCCATGCCTGTGTGCTTTGTTCTCTCGGGAAAACCCTGAGTTACTGGACCCTAACACCAAAATATATAAAGACCTCACATGCCTCAACACCCAAAAAGCAAATAACCCAATTAACAAATGGGCAGAGGATATGAAGAGACAGTTCTCCAAAGAAGAAGTTCAGATGGCCAAAAGACAAATGAAAAGATTCTCCACATCACTTATCATCAGGGGAATGGAAATTAAAACCACAATGAGATAATACCTCACACCAGCAAGAATGGCCAGCATCAAAAAGACTAAGAACAACAAATGCTGAAGAGGATGCAGAGAAAGGGGAACCCTCCTACACTGCTGGTGAGAATGCAAACTAGTTCAACCATTGTGGAAGACAATATGGAGGTTCCTCAAAAAACTAAAAATAGAAATATCATTTGACCCAGGAATCCCATTCCTTGGAAGTTACCCAAAGAATGCAACTTCTCAGCTTCAAAAAGACATATGCCACCCTGCAACCCCTATGTTTATCGCAGCACTTTTTACCATAGCCAAGATATGGGAGCAACCTAAGTGTCCATCAGTAGATGAATGGATAAAGAAGATGTGGTACATATATGCAGTGTGGTACATATTGCAACAACATGGATGGAGCTGGAGGACATTATGCTCAGTGAAATAAGCCAGGTGGAGATAGGAAAATGCCACATGATTTACCTCATTTGTGGAGTATAACAATGAAGCGAAACTGAAGGAAAAAAATAACAGCAGACTCAGAAACTCCAAGAAGGAACTAGTGGTTACCAAAGGGGAGGGGTGTGGGAGGGTGGGTGGGGAGGAAGGGAGAAGGGGATTGAGGGGTATTATGTTTAGTACACATGGTATGGGGGATCACAGAAAGAACAGTGTAGCACAAGAAGGCACATAGTGGATCTGTGGCATCTTGCTGCACTGATGGACAGTGACTGCATTGCTTTATAGGTGGGGATTTGTTAATATGAGTAAATGTTCTAACCACATTGTTTTTTCATGTGAAACCTTCATAAGAGTGTATATCAATCCTACCTTTATAAAAAATTAAAAATAAATAAAAATAAAAAGGAGGCGATTTAGAAAAAAGTATTGTTTCAATAATGCAGCCTTATCTATACTGAGTCCTAATACTAGTCATTAGGACATAGACTAGATCCAGAATTCTAGTTTCCCCAAAATATCTAGGTATAATTCTCAATTAGAGTTTTACTATTTCTCATTATATTCAGCCATGCATTCTTTAATCTCCTTGTCAAGTCTGTTCTTCCAGAATGGAAAATCCAACTCCAGATGTTGCTACTTAACCTAATAACACGATTTTTCTGTCTTGCCTAGAAGCTATAAAACTGCAAATAGTAATAAAAATGGAACCCAGAATAGAAGTGCCCATCTTCCGAGGCCCTCTCGACCAACCAGTGATGGAGACCTAGCTTTGTCCCTTACTGCGCCCCCTCTCAGCATGAAGCAGCCAGAGCAGTCATCACCCCCTTTCCCTAGCAGCAGCTAGGGTCTCTATCTGTAGAGGGGGAAATAAGACAGGGACCGTGGGTGTAGTCAGAGTAGGGTAAGGGCCTCTGGAAAAAGACCCCTACCAAAACTCCATATTAAACAATTAAGCAAAGACAAAGTTACATTAATTCTCTAAAATAAAATATCAAACTAAGAATATAAGCATTCTTCTATAAAGATTAATTAAAACTAAAAAGCCTGGCCTGGAATGGTTGAACATCTCCCAGATAAGAAAATACCTCAGCATAGCCCATGTCTTGTTTGTGTCAATTAAATGAGGCTATTGTGAAATTTACTTTAGTCTGCTAAAAAGCCCAGTTTATCTTTAACTTTACCCAGATGCTGCTTTTCCTTCTCCAGCCCTAATCAAGTCATATCTCAGCTCACCTTGAAAGCAAAAGAAACAGCCTTGACTGATACACTCCCAAACCAGGAAACTGCTACTCTGAGAAAGGATCAATGCAGAAATTTCTTATGTTAACTCTGTGAAATAGTCCAGAAAACTGACTAGAAACTTAGTGTCTCTTCAAAGATAAACATTTAGAGACCATCTGGTGGATCTGCATCCTTACCTTTTTGTCTCTCAACTGCCTATAAATCCCCTAGACAACGCACCACTACACCCTCTCTTGTCCTTTCCTGGCTCAGGCCAGGAGATCTGTCTGTCCTCTCATTGTATCTCTCAATAAGTGTCCCTGGCTCTCCTACCTTGACTGTTTGCTAAGTTCCTTCTTTGACTCCGCAAACAAGAACCCTGGCATCACAGCGACTGCAATGGGGTATCAGGGGGACTCGATAATAAGGGTGAATGTAGTAACCACATTGTTCTTTTTTGAGAAACCTTCATAAGAATGTATATCAATTGATATCTTAATTTAAAAAAAAGAAGTGTACATTCCAGGAGTCAGTGTAACCAGGTGGTTGCCACAGATAGGTTTGGGGACACTTTGTTTCTTCTTTGTGTCACCCTTTTCTATCCCAGCTACCAGGGCTTCAGGGTCGCTAAGGGTGACCAGAACTCCCCTCCCAAGAGGCTTCCATGGTGCCCCCTCTATGCTGTCAGAACCACAAGCCCGGTGCAGGGGCCAAACCCCAGTCTGTGCCTCAGACTCCCTCAGACAGAGACACCTCCAGTGAGGACACCCTCCCCTAAGGCTGGGCTCAGGGTGGTAGAGATGGGGGCCCCTGGACAGCCCCGTGGTGCAGCCATAGAGGCTGTGCACTTGGAAGAGATGGGGATATCAAGGGAATGCGGGTCAGAGTCACAGTAACTTCCAGGTTTGCTGCCTGGGTTGTTGAGGTCCTACCAGAGGGCAGTAGGCATGGAGGAAAGGCTAAAGAGCGGCCAGCAAGGCCTTCCATTCTGCCCCAGACCTAACACCTAGAGGGTGGAGGTGTGGGTAGCACCTGCCCAGGTCTCACCCCATCCCCACCCTTCCAGTGCTCCGAGGGTTACTCTTCCCAGCAGCCCACCTGCTAGCTAGGAGTTCGGCGGATTCCGTGCACTCTGTGGTCCGCTCTGGAGCCACTCATCATCCAGCTCAGAATTGGCACTCTGGACCCGAACCTGCCCACGTGGCCAGCCACGTGTGGCCACTGGGCAGAGCCGTTAGCGCCGCCTGAATGGCGACTGCACCACCACCTGGGAGGGCTGTTAGCTAGGAAAATAGATATGAGCGGGGCGGGAAGAAAAAGGTCAGAAAGTCCAGTAAAAAGACCCAAAGTTAATCAGTTAAACCTCAGAAAGCCAAGGGCAACTTGCCTGGAATGTTTGAATATTCCCCAGATAAAGGAGGGTACCTCAGCATAGCCCATGTCGTTATTGTGTTAATCATTCAGGCCCAGCTTATTTTTTTACCTTTACCTATGTGCTGTTTTTTTCTCCTTCTGGCCCTAGTTAAGTAGTTTGTAACCTAGGCAACTAATCTAGCATGCAGGTCCAGCCATACACAACATAGTGAAAAGCAGGAAGGATTCCATTTTAAAGATTGTATTTTAAACACCCAGGAAATTAAAAATGTAAGATTCTTAATTTACTCTTTAGCAAACAGACAACAACTCAGCTCACCTTGGGGGCTGGTCAGATAGCCTGTTTGATATGCTCCCAGACCAAAATGCTGGTATCCCAGGGAGAAATCAGAGCAGGAAGTTCCTTGTGTTAAGTTAATTCTAAGAATTCAGGGACCACTTAACAAGTCTGCACCCCCAGCCCTTAGACACATTCCTAAAGAATCCTTAATGGGGGAACCCCCAACCTTCCGGGATGCTCCTCTGATGTCGCCTGCACTTTCTAAGTGTGCAACCTTTTAACTTAAAACTCTTCTCTTCTCAGCCTTTCAGGGGGCGCTCCTCTCTCCGAGGTCACCCACACTTTCCAAGTGTGTAATCTTTCAATCTTAAACTTTCTCTCTCCAAACCTTGTAGGGCACCTCTCCTTGCTGAGGTTGCCTGCTGCACTTCTTCTCTCTTTAAGTAACTTTAAATAAAACATTTACTCTGCTTCACTACTGTGTCTCTGTCCTTCAAGTCTTTGTCGTGGCAGGGACAAGGACTGAGGAAAATACACAATGCTCCCCCAACAGGACGATGCATGCCACTGGCTCCCAACCCAGCAGGTGAGGAGAAGAGGCCCTCTGGAACCTGCGGGTCTCTGGCCCCGGCTTCTGTCCCCCATGGACACAGACCCCTGAGGCCCATCACCCCACCTCCCAGACCTCCCCACCCCCATGCCCACCCCAGTGCGCATCGTGGCCAGACTTCTGCCCACTGGGCCCCACCGAGCAGCCAGGTGCCCCCAGGGAGCCCTAGGGAATTCCTGCTTTCCACTGATGGTCAGTGCCAGGTACAGGGAGGTCCGGCAGGTTTGGGTGCAAATGAATCACGCACTGGCATCTGGCACCGGGATGGGTAGGGCCTGTGGGGGCCACATGGCCTGGAATGCGTGGGCCATGTGGCCGCTGGGGCTGTTCCGTGGGGTGCGGTCCCTCAGGGCAGGACACCTCTCCATCAGGCTGCCCTCGTGGAGGATAAGAGCAATTGTTCAGCTTCTCACTGGCGACCGTGGCCTGAGCACAGTCCACCAGCATATTCTGCTTACCTGCACCAGAGACCCTTTGCTGGGTATATGTTTAATATCTTACAATGGGGTGGCTTTAGGGGACAGGTTTGCTAATCATCACAGCACGGTCCTTGCCTGAAAGAGTGGATGATGAATATTCTGATGCCCTCTCTGTGTGAGAGTTAGCAACAATTAGGATTGTTAATTACTCTTCTAAAGGATTCTACTGGGGAAAGCTGAGCCAGATTGGCTTATCTTCTTTGAGCACTCCAGGCTGGTTTTCTTCCTGGTTACAGTTGGGGAGTGAGGTGCTCTGCCTGTGATACAGGTGAGAATGGCTGCAGGGTATCTTCACAGAACAGTGAGATGATCTGGCTGACATGGGGCTTCTGCCACTTTCAGCCCTTTTCCTGTGGGACCACCGTGGGGAACCACAAAATGTCATTTTATTTCAAAAGGCCAAGGTGTGTGGTTGCTTAAAAGTAACAAATCTCTACTCCTCTCTGTAATCAAGTGGTCCTCCACCAGGGAAATAGAGCCAATGCCTGAAGAGTTCCTAGCATTAGCCCACAACCCACAGCCCACAGGCCCTGTAGATGACCCACCCCATCTGACTCCCAGAGAAACCTCATTGAAGAAAGAGGTGGTGTCCCTGATGGCAGTGGGGCCTCATTGGGGACATGGGGGCTGTTGTTAACTCTGAGGGTTTCCCTCTCCTGTAATTCCCTTGCATTGCTTGTAAGACAGGGACCATGAAATTAGACAGAATAAAGTGAGGGCCTCTGGAGAAAAATCAGAGCAAAATAATTACAGTCAAAACAATTTGCAGTGTGCAAAGAAGTCCTTATTGAAACTCTGTGATAAGCATTACACAAAGTCAGAGTCACACTAATTCTCTCGGGTAAAAATACCAGACTAGGAATATAGACATCTTCAGTGAGATCAGTTAAAACTCAAAAGGCCAGCAGCAACTTGGCCTGGAAGGTTTGAGTGTTCTGCACATAAAGAAAAGTGTCTCAGCATAACCCATGACTTCACTGAATCAATTTAAATCATGCCACTGTAAAATTTACCTCAGCCTGCTATAAGGCTCAGCTTATTTTAACTGTACCTATGTGCTATATTTCCTTCTCTGATCCTAACCAAGTAATATGCAACAGGAAAAAGACTAATTTAGTAAGCAAGCCCAACTATAAACAGCCCAAGAAGTTAAGAAGTAAGATTGTTAACTTACTTCAGCAAACAGGCAACAACCCAGGTCACCTTGTGGGCAGGGTAGGTGGTCTTAATTGACATACTTCCAGAGGGAAACTGCTATCTTGAGAAAGAATCAGAGCAGAAAGTTTCTTTTATTATGCTTCAAAAATGAGTATTCTGGGACCATGCAACAAGTCTGCACCCCTAACCCTTTACCCTCATTCCTGAAAATCCTCAACCATGCATAAAACCCCTAGACAATGAGCCAACCACGGACTCTCTTGTCCCCTACTGGCATGAGCTGGGAGCTCTGTCCTCTCCTCTCACTTTATCTCTAAATACAAGCCCGTACCTTGCTCTCCTACCTTGAGTGTTTGTGAAGCTCATTCTTCAGCTTCATGAACAAGAACCCGGGCATCATATTTGGGGGCTCATCTGGGATAACTTCGGAGGTGAGTATCAACATCCAAGCCTGCCTTTGCCTTCACTGTCCTTATAGAAGGAAGCCATCTATGGCACACAAAATCGGGCCCTTGTTAGCCACTTAAATCGGACTAGACCGGCTGCCGATCTCAAAGTCTCAAGTGACATGTTCCCCTGCGTCTCCCTCAGTGGATCCCCCATCTCCCTTGGGAGCCAGGAAAGTCACCTGAGTGAGGCCAGGATTCCCTTTCAGAGGCAACTCCTTAGATGCGAGGAACTGAAGAAAGCCATGGGCAACTGTGAGAGTCTAGGCTAAGACTACACTTAAGTGGCTTCTCAAAGGTCCGCATGTCTGGAATCAGACCCCGACAGCCCAACTGGGTATCCATGAGGACGAGTGTCTCTCTTTCTCTGTCTCTGACTTCCAGCCTGCTTCTTCAGGCCACCCTGGCCTCTGAGTGAGGCAGGGGGCATTTCTAACTCTCTCCTAACTTCATCAATTTCATGGAACCCAATGCTCACCACAAGATAGGAGACCTACGCTTCGCTCTTATTCCTGACTTAATATTACACTTTTTTTTTTATCTCATCAAAAGGTGAATGGGCATCCTTTAGCCACTTAAAAGACGATATAACATCGGCCACCAGTCTTAAGTCTTGGGTGAAAGGTTTCCCCATGTCTGCCACTCCTTGATCCCCCATCTCTGGGTGCATGGGAATGTTGGGGAGTGGCTGAGCCAATTTCTTGCTTTCCTATCCTAATCTGTAGACTCCAAGGGTAGACTGGACTAGTAGACAGTGGTCCTTGGATCTTGGCTTCAGCAGACTGATCCGATGGCACTGAGTGAACCTCTGGCTAGGTTGCTGCATATGCGAGAGTCACAGATAACCCTCTGATGTCTTGTGTCACAGATCATATTTGTTACAGTGGGTGACTAACAGGATGATTCCCAGGCAGTAGCAGAAACTAGTGTTTAAGAGTATAGACACCCCCCTTCATAACTGTACATGTAAATGGCTCCCTTTAAATTCTGGCCATGGCTCTATTCTATTGATCTCTCTTCCTTGAAGGCAGTCTTCCTGAGGCTGTGGCAATTCCTTATCCACAGCCTGAGTGTCTGTGCTGAAGCTCATGCAGAGAAACTAGGGTCTGGATCAGGACTCCCAGAGGCATAAAGTAAGAGCATACTGGTGAGGTCTGCACTAGATCCAGGGCTCTAAAGCAATTCTTGCTTAGTGGGAAGGCAAGAGGGAAATCAAGGCAAAGTACAGACCACGCTGGTAAGGAGTGGTTAATTCCAGTAGGCTGGCAGAAGGGGTGACTAGCCACTGTCACCTAGGCTCCAAGGCAAGGGGAGATCCTCACACAGAGAGAGGCCAATGAAGTGCTGGACAGCCGTCTTTCTCCCTCTTCCAGATGGAGCATCCTCTTTAAGTCTAAAGCCAGACATGCATCTGGCATGCATTATGAAGAACTGGGAGCAATTCGATCCCCAGACCCTAAAAAAGAGGTGCCTTATCTTCTTCTGCACACAAGCCTGGCCTCAATACAAACTCTCTGATAGAGAGGCCTGGCCCCCTGAGGGAAGTATACTGTATAATAAGATCGTACAGCTAGAGTTATTTTGCTGCAAGAAAGGGAAATGGTCAGAAATCCCATATGTAAAGACCTTTTTAGCCCTTAGAGAAATTAAAGGACTATGCCAAAAAGATGGATTAATTCCTCACCCTACTCCAAACCCTAATTCATCCCCATTGTCTCTGCCATGCCCACCTTATCCAGATCCAAGTCCACTTGCCTAAACCCTTAAAAGTAAGACCACAGAACTACCACCCCAAACATCATTGGCCCAATCACCCCACCAGGCTTCCCAGGGGGTGAAGAAAAGACAGTTATACCCATCCTTATTGCCCTTACAGGAAGTAGCCAGTGGAGAGTGGGGACTGGCTGGGGTCCATGTCCCCGTCTCCCTCCAAGACCTGAGGCAAATTAAACAGGACATGGGTAAATTTTCAGATGACTCAGACAAATACATAGAAGCCTTCCAAGGGCTTACTTTAAATTTTGAACTAGCCTGGAAAGATGTTATGCTTATACTAAATCAAACCCTTACTGGAGGGGAGAAAGAGAAAGTAATCAGAGGAGCCTTAAAGTTTAGAGATGAATGGTATACTATGAATGCAAATAGCAAATCTCCAGAGAAACTACCCTGAGTCCCCACTAGCTGTCAGGCAGTGCCATTCACTGACCCAGAGTGAGGCCAAGACACAGACGATGCTGTTAACTGGTACAGGAACCACTTTATAACTTGCATTTTAGAAGGAATGAAAAGAGCGTGAATAAAACCTATGAACTACTCTAAATTATCAGCTGTGATGCAGGAAGGAAAAGAAGGCCCCTTGGCCTTTCTGGAACGGCTCAGGGAGGCACTGGTGAAGCACACATATATGTCCCCAGAGGGCCAAGTCATTCTCAAGGATAAATTCATCACCCAATCGGCCCCAGATATCAGGAGGGTGTTACGAAAAATAGCATTTGGCCCAGAACAAAATCTGGAAAGCCTCCTGAAGGTTGCCACATCAGTTTTCGATAATAGAGATGAGGAGGAAAAGAGGGACTGGGACTGGAGAGATAACCAAAACGCAGAGGCATTAGCCATGGCCTTGCAGAGTCAACTTTGGGCCTCCAAGGTTGGAGAAAGCCCAAGGGACCGGGCCCTGGGTGGCTTGTTTCTTCTGTGGCAGAGAGGGCCATTTTAAGCGAGAGTGCCCAAGGGGTAGGTGCTCCAAACTGCCAACTCCCTCTCTGCTCTGTCAAGGAGACCACTGGAAGTGAGATTGCCTTCAGAGGTGTAGGCAACTGGAGTCAGACTTGCAACAATGTGGTCAGGACTGGAGGGGCCTGGGGCTACCCATGCCGGCTCTCCTGTCACCATCATAACCCCACAGGAGTCCTGGGTGATTCTCTCTGTAGGAGGCCATACCATAAATTTTCTGCTTGATACAGGAGCCACCTATTCGGTCCTCCTCCATAATCCTGGCAACCACTCCTCCCAGTCAACTACTATTAGTGGCGTATCTGGGAAGTCCATGACCAAATATTTCACTCAGCCTTTAAGTTGTGAGTGGGACTCAGTGCTGTTCTCCCATGTCTTCCTGGTGGTCCCAGAAAGTCCGACACCACTTCTAGGCCATGATATACTTTCTTAAGTACAAGCCTCTGTACATATGCACATAGAAAGAGATGAGCGATATCTTCCCCTAGTGGAAGTAGAGATTAATCCTGAGCTCTGGGCAACTAATGGAATCATTGGAAGAGCAAAATCAGCCCAACCAGTAAAGAGTCATCTTAAAGACCCTAATCACTTTCCTCATAAGAGACAGTATCCCATAAAACAAGAAGCTCATGGAGGCTTGAAACCAGTTATCTTGATAGCCTGTAGCAGTCCTTGCAACACTCCCATATTAGGAGTACAAAAACCAGATAGAAGCTGGTACCTTCTACAAGATCTATGAGCTATTAATGAGGCAGTTGTGCCCCTACATCCTGTAGTACCTAACCCCTATACCCTGTTATCCAGAATTCCTGAGGGAGCAGCATGGTTTACTGTGATAGAACTGAAGGATGCTTTCTTTTGTGTCCCACTTGCACCCGAGTCCCAGTTTCTCTTTGCTTTTAAAGATCCTGTAAATCCCTCAGCTCAATTAACCCGGACAGTTTTGCCCCAGGGATTCAGAGGTAGCCCACATCTATTTGGGCAGGTCTTAGCAAGAACCTGGCCTCCTTTGATTCAAGGGAGGCAGAAATCATCCAATATGTAGATGATATACTTCTCTGTATCACCACAGAGACAGAGTGTCAGGAAAGTACTCAGAGATTACTGAACTTTCTAGCTGATTGTGGCTATAAAGTCTCTCATCAGAAAGCACAGATCTGTCAGCAGCAAGTAAAATATCTGGGCCTTAATCTCTCTCAGGGAACTAGATCCCTGGGGGAAGAGAGAATTCAGCCCATTCTTTGCCACCCATTGCCCTCTACTATCAGGCATCTGAGGGGATTCACTGGGTATTGCAGAGTTTGGGTCCCCAGATATGGAAAGTTAGCCAGACCCCTCTACCAACTCCTTAAAGAAGCCCAAAGGGAAGGCACCATAAAACTCCAGTGGGAACCTGATGCTTTTAAAGCTTATGAGGCTTTGAAGAAAGCCCTACTCCAGGCCCCGCCTTAAGCCTTCCCACTGGAAACCAGTTTAATGTATTTGTTACTGAGAGATCAGGAGTGGTGCTGGGAGTACCAATTCAACCTCGAGGAGAAATGCAGCAGCCTGTAGCCTATCTAAGCAAGAAACTAGACCCAGTAGCTAAGGGCTGGCCACACTGATATCTGTGGCAGCTGTAGCCCTGCTAGTACCTGAAGCCACAAAACTGACCCTGGGAAGAGACTTGATAGTGCATGCACCCCATAACATCACCAGCTTATTAAACACCTGGGGGGACCTGTGGTTAACAGACAGCAGGCTACTAAAATATCAGTCACTCCTCCTTGAGGGCCCTGTCACCCAGCTGCGGACATGCTCCACCCTAAACCCAGCCACCTTTCTACCTGAATCCATGAGCAAAGGACCTGAGCATGACTGCCAACAGGTCCTTGCCCTAAACTATTCTGCCAGAGAAGACCTAAAAGACAGCCCTTTAGAGAACCCAGAGCTTGTCCTCTTCACAGATGGCAGCTCCTTTATTGAGCAGGGCCAGCAGAAAGCTGGCTATGCAGTTGTTACTCTGTGGGATACTATCGAGTGCCAGCCACTTCCCCCTGGCACAAGTGCCCAACTGGCAGAATTAATAGCCCTCACTTGGGCCCTTGAAATAGGGAAAGGAGAGTCAATATATATACTGACTCTTAAGTATGCATACCTAGTGCTGCATGCCCATGCAGCCATATAGAAAGAGTTTTTAAATTCTGAAGGTTCCCCTTTCAAACAACATAATGAAATTATCCAGCTATTACAAGAAGTACATAAGCCTAAAGAAGTAGCAGTTATTCACTGCAAAGGCCGCCAGAAAGGAATGGATGAAGTAAAAGAAGGAAACAGTTGATTTGATACAAAAGCCAAAGAGGCAGCTTAAGAGACTTATAAGGCACCTATATAAGCCCCTCTCTTATGGACAGGTGTGCCAGCTGATATTATCTCTGGCCATAGTAAAAACGAGCTGCAAGATGGCCTCTCCAAAGGTGGTTCCCTCCTTCCCTCTGGTTGTCTTCAGATGGAAGATGAGAAAATTTATTTACCTCAGAGTACAGAATAGAAAGTTCTTAAAACTTTACACCAGACTTTCCATTTAGGTATAGAAAATACCTATCAGATGGCCAAAAGTATTTTTGCAGGCAGTAGTCTATTAAAGACCATAGAGAAAATCACTAAAGCTTGTGAGATCTGTCCTAGAAATAACCCATTAAATAGACAAGCGGTTCCTCCTGGGTTACAATGAGCAAGCAGATAGATACCCAGAAGAGGACTGGCAAATAGATTTTACACATATGCCAAAGGCAAAAATATTCCAATATCTCCTTGTGTGGATAGATACATTCACAGGATGGGTCAAGGCCTTCCTCTATAGAACTGAATAAGCAAAGGAAGTAGTGAGAATACTCTTACATGAAATTATTCCCCAATTTGAGATGCCCCAATGATTGCAAAGTGACAATAGCCTGGCATTTAAAGCAGCTGTGACTCAAGGAGTGTCCTGAGCTCTTGGTATTCAGTATAATTTACATTGTGCCTGGAGGCTGCAATCCTCATGTAAAGTAGAAAAAAACTAATGACATTATTAAAAGACACCTAAGAAAGCTGTCACAAGAAACTCACTTGCCCTGGCCTGACCTACTACCTTTAGCCATGATAAGAGTAAGAAATACTTCCAGAATTTCAGGGTTAAGCCCCTTTGAAGTGCTCTACAGAAGACCTTTCCTAAGGAATGATTTAACCATGGACAAAGAAGTCACAGAGATTATCTGATATGTGACACACCTCGCTAAATTCCAGACACTCCTTCAAAATCTAACTGAAAGAACAGAACCCCTGGGGAGGCCCTCTTTGAACCAGGAGATAAAGGCCTAATTATCAATTCCTTCTAATTCTCCAACTCTTAATCCAGTCCAGGAGGAGTCCCACACTGTTATACTCTCTTCTCCTATGGCCGTCAAGGTCACAGGTATCAAAGCTAAGATTCACCACTCCAGAGTAAAGGCCTAGAAAAATTCCTCCCAAGACCTCCCAGACAACACAGAACACCAAAATTGGAGAACCCGAGTCTGCCTGTGAACCTATAGAGGATGTGAAACTACTGTTCAAAAGAAAATCCTCAACTACCAATGTTTGAGACAAGTACCCCATAACTTCTGAATACTACGTGTTTTTTCTCCTCTCTTAAGTAATCAATATGAAGTCTACATTACTCTTTAATTTGCTGCTCTCTAATGTTCCCTTCATAATAAATGAATCTAATTCCTTCTTAAATTGGGCTGAAGACTTAGCTAAAATAAATAGATGTTCATCCTGTTGGATATGCCGGTTACTACCTGTTTCTAGTACCTCAGGAATCCCTTGGTAGGTGTCTCCTCTTCAGGGACATGATTAGTTGCAATTACAAATTTTTATAAATGATGCACGCACTGCCCAGGGTGTACTAAGTACTGAAATAACTAATTGGAATGTAAAATTCTGGCCAATTAATAATACCTTAAAGGACAAAGGGCATAAATTTCCCTTTTCATATAATGTCACAAAGAATTTAGCCACCATTATAGCTGTACCCCAACTACAAAATGAATCTAATATGCCAATTTTCCATGTAAATAATCACAGATATGAAAATAGTTTTTCAAATCTGGGATGAGTACGTTTGAGTTACTCCAATGGCAGGACACTTAAATCTAAAAGGTCCCCTCTGTTGGGAGCAAAGAAACCATTCTAATGATCATCACCCAAGTCTCACCCGATATTTAAGTTGGCTTCCCAAAGATCACTGTTCACATACAGTAACTTTACAAGCTACAGATTGGTTCACCACAGATTAGTTAAAGTGCCCTGGAATCCGTTGGCCAGCCCCAAATGACACTCACTGGCTGTGTGGAACTAATCTCTGGCCTTGGCTCCCTCCAGGGTGGATAGGAAGGTGCACTCTCACATTTCCTTAGTTGCAAAAGGACGTTAAGTTAAAAACATCCCACACCTTGCAAACTTCTCAAACCTCCAACCACATTGATGGACAAAGAGTGTTTTTAATTGGTATAATCACTTAGCCTCCATTTTTATACCATCTCTTAGTTTAGAAGTTGTGATTTGGCATATTGAGTCCATAGCCAATTTTACTAAAAAGGCCTTATATGGTACTATCCAAGGAATAGCTCTCCTAAACACTGAAGTTAAACTAATGCGTCAGGCAGTTATACAAAATAGAATAGCACTAGACATCTTAAGAGTAGCACAAGGTGGAACCTGTGCCATAATTAAAGTTGAGTGCTGTGTGTACATTCCAAATTATTCACAAAATGTCTCTTATTGACTCCAGGATGTCCAAAGGCAGATCCAAGCTATGTCAGACCCAGAAATCCCATGAACTACTACAATAGGAAACTGGCTTTCTACGTCCTTTTAGTAGAAGTCCATTTTACTAATCGGGCTCATCGTTATCTTGATACTGCTATTTGGCCCCTGTATACTTAACCTAATAACACAATTTGTTCTATCTCTCCTAAAAGCCATATAGACTACAAATAGTAATAGAAATAGAACCCAAGATAGAAATGCCCATTTTCCAAGGCCTTCTTGACCGGCCACTGATGGAGACCTAACTGCACTCCTTGCTGTGTCCCCTGCCAGCATGAAACAGCCAGAGAGGTCATTGCCCCCTTTCCCTAGCAGCAGCTAGAGTCTTCATCTGTAGAGGGGGGAATGAGACAGGGACTGTGAAATTAGACAAAGTAAAGTGAGGGCATCTGAAGAAAAAGCAGAGCAAAATAATTACAGTCAGAACAATGTAGCAATGTGCAAAGAAGTCCCTACTGAAACTCTGTGATAAGCAATACACAAAGTCAGAGTCACACTAATTCTCTAGGGTAAAGATACCAGAATAGGAATATAGACATCTTCAGTGAGATCAGTGAAAACTCAAAAGGCCAACAGCAACTTGGCCTGGAACGTTTGAATGTTCTGCAGATAAAGAAAAGTGCCTCGGCATAACCTGTGACTTCACTGTATCAATTTAAATAATGACACTGTAAAATTTACCTTAGCCTGTTAAAGGCCCAGCTTATTTCTTTTATATTTCTTTTTTTGTTATCAATCTACAATTACATGAAGAACATTATGTTTACTAGACGCCCCCTTCACCAAGTCCCCCCCACAAACCCCATTACAGTCACTGTCCATCAGCATAGTAAGATGTTATAGAATCACTACTAGTCTTCTCTGTGTTGTACAGCTCTCCCCATGCCCCCACAATAGTATACATGCTAATCATAATACCCACTTTCTTCCTCTCCACCCTTATCCCTCCCTTCCCTCCCATTCTCCCCAATCCCTCTCCCTTTGGTAACTGTTAGTCCATTCTTGGGTTCTGTGATTCTGCTGCTGTTTTGTTCCTTCAGTTTTTCTTTGTTCTTATATTCCACATATGAGTGAAATCATTTGGTATTTGTCTTTCTCCACCTGGTTTATTTCACTGAGCATAATAACCTCTGGCTCCATCCATGTTGTTGCAAATGGTAGGATTTGTTTTCTTCTTATGGTTTAATAATGTTCCATTGTGTATATGTACCACATCTTCATCCATTCATCTACTTGTGGGCACTTAGGTTGCTTCCATTTCTTGGCTATTGTAAATAATACTGCGATAAACATAGGGGTGCATATGTCTTTTTGAAACTGTGCTCCTGCATTCTTAGGGTAAATTCCGAGGAGTGGAATTCCTGGGTCAAATGGTATTTCTACTTTGAGTTTTTTGAGGAACCTCCATACTGCTTTACACAATGGTTGAACTAATTTACATTCCCACCAGCAGTGTAGGAGGGTTCCCTTTTCTCCACAATCTCGCCAACATTTGTTGTTTGTCTTTTGGATGGTGGCGATCCATACAGGTGTGATGCATTTCTCTGATGACTAGTGATGTGGAGCATCTTTTCATGTGTCTGTTGGCCATCCAAATTTCTTCTTTGGAGAACTGTCTGTTCAGATCCTCTGACCATTTTTAAATTGGATTATTTGCTTTCTGTTTGTTGAGGTGTGTGAGCTCTTTATATATTTTGGGTGTCAAACCTTTATCAGATCTGTCATTTATGAATATATTCTCCCATATTGTAGGATGTCTTTTTGTTCTATTGATGATGTCCTTTGCTGTACAGAAGCTTTTCATCTTGATATAGTCCCACTTGTTCATTTTTGCTTTTGTTTCCCTTGCCTGGGGAGATATGTTCATGATCAAGTCAGTCATGTTTATGTCCAAGAGATTTTTGCCTTTGTTTTTTTCTAAGAGTTTTATGATTTTATGACTTACATTCAGGTCTTTGATCCATTTTGTGTTTACTTTTGTGTATGGGGTTAGACAGTGATCCAGTTTCATTCTCTTACATGTAGCTGTCCAGTTTTGCCAACACCAACTGTTGAAGAGGCTGTCATTTCCCCACTGTATGTCCATGGCTCCTTTATCAAATATTAATTGACCATATATGGTTGGGTTTATATCAGGGCTGTCTAGTCTGTTCCATTGGTCTTTGGGTCTGTTCTTGTGTCAGTACCAGATTGTTTTAATTACTGTGGCTTTGTAGTATAGCTTGAAATTGGGAAGGGAGATCCCCCCTGCTTTATTCTTCCTCTAACGATTGCTTTTGCTATTCAGGGTCTTTTGTGGCTCCATGTAAATACTGTGTAAAGTGTATTGAATCTACACCCCTTCAGGGAGCCAACCAATGGTCAACACCTCATTCGTAGCTCAAGCTGCACCTTGAAGGCTTTGCTAGGATAAATATCACTCAGCTGATTAAAATTGCCAACAAAGTATATCTAAACAGGGAAGTTCAGGCTGACAAAGAGGCTTAAAGAAAAAGGCCAGATTCCTGGCAGCTTCCCTAAAAGAGAAATGACCAAAAGGCAGAGAAAAGTTGGCCACCAAGAGGGATAAGCCTAGGATGCCCCTAGTCAGGGATCAGTGTGGTTTCTGTAAAGAGAAGGGGCATTGGAAGAATGAATGCCCCAACTGAGGCAAAGCCCCAAAGCCCAGTCGCTGCCAGGAGGAGTCTCACAGGGAAAGGTTTATTAGTCTGGCAGGAACAGACTCAGATTGACAAGACCAGGCTCTATCATGCTCAGCCCACATGATCCCACTGTCAAAATGAAAGTGGGGGTGAAACACAAAACTTTAATGGTTGACACAGGGGTTGAACACTCTGTGGTTACCCTCCCTGTAACTCCCTTCAGTGAAAAGACTGCAATTATTCTCGGAGCCACTGGGACATAAGCAGTCCAGCAACACTTTTTCCAAGCCTGCCAATGTGAACCTGGAAGCCACAAAGACCAACATAAGTTTCTCTACCTGCCCAAATGCCCTTGTTACCCTCCTGGGCTGAGATATACTCTCAAACCTCAGAGCCCAAATAACTTTTGAACCAACTGGATGCACCAGCCTCAAACTAAACCCAGGCCAAGAACAGTCAGTGTCCCTCGTGCTGGCAATAACCACACCCAGGGAAGAGGAGTGGAAGCTATCCTGTAGCTTTCAACTAGCCTACCTGAATTGAGCTACCTTCCCCTCAGTATGGGGTGAAGACAACCCACCTGTACATGCTCCTGTCATTGTAGAATTGACTCCAGGGGCCCATCCACAAAAATAGCAGCTGTATCCCTCTCACAAGAGGTGAGAGCAGGTACCCAGTGTGAGTGGCTACCTAGCAAATGCCTGAAATTTCACCATGACCAAACATAGTAGGGATGAAGATTTTCTATGAGAATTCCAAAACCTCAATGTCAGGGCTCAGATCCATACTAGGGGAACTAGGCTTCAGTCCCCATCTGGGGGCAGTTAAAGAAGCTCACTCAAGTAGGTGAATGCGTTGTTCGACAAGCAAGCTAAACATTGACACCTTCTTCCCTCTTTTTGGTGATGATGGCCATTGTCACATTTCAGGTAGGCACAGATCATATATATTGGGCCTATATCCCAAACCCCCCTCTTTTCCAGGCTGTCTCATGGGGAGACCCTGAAGTTTAAGTGTATACAAATGAAACACAATGGATGCCAGGACCTTTTGACTCTCTTCTGCCTGCACATCCCAATGAAGAAGGGAAACCCGCTGGAGGAAATAACAATTCTTTCTCTTTCCCCTTAGGGGCAGAGGGTATATCCCTCTGCATTGGAAAGGGATCTCATTGTCTTCAAACATCACACGAAGCCTGGGGTCTCAGGTATAATCATTCTCATCTCACTGCGAGCACCTTTTTGCTATCTGTAAAAAGCTTTAAAGTAGGAAATAGTACCACAGAGAGACACTCCCCTACACTTGTCTCTTTGTGCATGATTCCTGAAGTAAATGCTGAGATTTATCATTTTACATGGACCCAATGTAGAGGGCATAACCCAAAAATATTAATATCCAGTACAGAAGCAAATAATCAATCTTTATCCATTATTGATTGGAATCCTCATGGTGATTTTAGAACAAAATTTTCCCAAATACCTCTCAAGTGGCATAAAGAAAACCATGGCATCTCTGCCCAGGCTAATGAAGCTATTATTTGGCATGAGGCAGGGTTGACTCCCCCTCTGCCTCATTTGAATGGATAGGTAATGGTTCAAGGACATATTTGGAAACTGCTTGCAGCCCTTGAACCTATTAAGATGTGGAGAGGAAATATGTTATATGAGAATAACTCCATTAAAAGTACATTTACATACTAACATCACTGAAAGTATTCAAGCATGCATATGATTCCCTTTTCTCCTTCTAAAGGGCTCCATGACCTGGCACCAAGAATGGATCTCTAAATTGCACCTTGGAGTGTCAGCTTTTTACTTGCACCAATGCCTCTCTAAGTTTGAATTCTAGTTTACAGAGCCTTTATTTGCTTCGTGCATGGACAGAACTCTGGCTCCTGGTGAATCTCACCCACCCTTGGAGCGAGTCTGCTGGAATAACACAATTATACCAATTAGTCACCAACCTCACTCGTAGAACAAAGTGCTTTGTAGGAACACTTATAACTGTAGTTTTAGGACTTTATAGCTATCGCTTCTGCAGCAGCAGAGCAGGAGTAACAAGAAAGTTCCCAAACAGCAGATTTTGTGCAAAACTGGCATTACAATTCCCACTTATTATGACAGCAACATGTTATTGATATTCAATTGGAAACTGATATTCAAAATCTTAAACAAACAGTCTCCTGGCTTGGAGACCAGATTCGCATACTTACTAAGCAGTCTTCACTGAGATGTGATTGGAATTCCACTCAGTTCTGTGTAACCCCAATCCCATATAATACGTCATCAGAATGGGCTAAGATAAAAGATCTTCTTTGGGGGCACAAAAACACATCTGTGAGAATATGAGAACTTGAAACCCAAATAACTAATACCTTTACCCAGGAACTTCCCAAATTAAGTGGAGAAAATATTTTTTAAGGAATAGCTCAAGGGCTCTCTGACCTTAACCCTATATCACAGATTAAGGGTGCTTTTGCTTCCTCTATGCTTAGCTCAGGAACTTTGTTCTTACTAATATGTCTCTGTCTACTAGTCTACTGCTGGTGGAAATGAAGAAAACAAACTGTGAAGCAAAATGCTCTAACGAGCATGTCTGCCTTTCGACATGTTCGATCTCAGCCATGCAATACTTAAGGAAAGGAGTAAATGATGGGGATGGCCTTTGTCTTCTCACATGTCTGAATGCAGCATGGGGAAGCACCAGCTTGAGAACAACTGGTGCAGTCCTTGGACATTATCTGCCCACTGAAGCATATCTTGTCCTCAAAAGTGAGCCAGGATGCCTCATGCTGAAAACAGGGAGACTTGAAGACATGTGAAAACACTGCTCCTTCTTACTGGGCAGACTCTAAGAAAATCAACAAGGTGCTCTGGCCTGTCCTCCCTGAGAAGGGAAAGATGAGTATAGTACTTGGCTGAGGTCCGAGAAAGGCAGTATAAAAATAAAGGTGCTGCACCACATCGGGGCTGCAGCCATTGTCTGTCTATCTGTGTTGTCTGTGTTTTTTGTTCACTCCCATTCATCCAAGAAAACACTAAAACGAGCGGCATGCAACACACACCTTTAGGCAATAAGCTATTACTGCACTATATAGAGCCTAGTGCTCTGGGTGGAGGCAGAGACGTTAGTGCTCGACCTACCACCGGGAGAACAAGCCGGGTAATAAACCCTTTCACCCCAAAGAACGTTTTGTGGTCAATTTCCTTGGTAACATTGAATCCGTAGTGAACTTGCACAGAGCTGAAACCCATTGGCAAGACAATTGGCGAAAGTCGGCAGGGTTCATTGTTGACCAAGGAAAAAGACAGGCTGCCCTTATGGGAGGGGTGCTTCAGCAGGCTGCCCCTGTGAATGGGGAGACAGTGGATCATCCCCCAATGGGTATGTGGTTTGAGGTGGCTTGCCTCCTAGAGGGATGGGCCCCACCCCAGGACTGGAGGCAAGTGGAGGTGACAGCTGAGGCAGTAGGGGTGGCCCTTGGTATAGTAAGCAGATCCTTTGAGAAGCAGAGTGCCTGTGAGGCAGCAGGGACTGTGGGTTGGCTGCTTCTCACAGTATTGGAAAGGTCTACAAAAGAGACCCAAGAAATGGTGGCACGAGAACATGAACTGCAAACTTCTGTGGATTCTCTGAGGAGGGAAATGGCATTGATGCAAGAGGAGGTGGCAAGAGAATGCGAGCTGCAAACTTCTGTGAATTTCCTGAAGAAAGATATGGCATTGATATGAGAGGAGGCAGCACGGGCGTCCCGGCAGCAAGGTGCCATTGGAGATGAGACGACAGCACTGCCAGGTGTTCTGAAGGGGGAAGAGGCCATCAAGGAAAAAGATGAACTCTTGAGGGAAGCACAGGCAGAGGTGGCATGAGAACATCAGCTGAAAAGCATTGAGATGTAGGCAAGAGAGCCTCTGAAGACAGAGGTAGCATTGCTTTGAGGCACAAAGGTTGTAGCAGAGGAGGCACTCAGGGGAGGGGAGAGAAAGGTGCCATCAACTCCATAAATGGAGAAGCTGGAGAAGGATGAAGGCATGGTGCTGGAGGCACTAGCCCCTCCTGTATTGAAAGCTTGCCCAGTGGTTGTAAAGAAAATAAAGACCCAGCAGCTGAAAGTTCCCCAAGGAGAGGAGCAGCACCCTCCCCAGGTCATGGAGCACTCTGTGATCTTCCCTAAATTCAGGCTGATCTGGTGGATTTGGGCTCCATGTCTAGGCAGAAGCTCTCAAAGTCAATATAAGCTTGGCTCCTGCATCAGTGGGACTTAGGGGTGGATGGAATTGTCCTATCTCAATCAGAGAGGGGAAGCTGTCTTCCCTGACAGTGCAGCCCACCTTGAGGCAGCGATTACAAAATGCATATCAGACCCCAGGGAGTCACTCCCTCCTCAATTGGCTTATGGCTGCACTTCATGCTGTGTGGCCCAATTCAGATGATCTACCATCCTCTCCTGTTAGATGGCAGACATATGCTGAACTCCAACAGGTGGTACAAGAGCTAGTCATAAGAAATGCCATCAATAGTCCAGAGAATTATGGCCAAGATGAGGAGATTTTCACTACTGGGATGAGAAATGTTGTACATCAAATGGCTCCTAAATCCCTCTTTGGGTCTCTATTGGCCATTCTTTCCCCTCACTTAGGACACGTACAGTAGCAGGCTTAAGAGAGGCTGCAGCAATGAGAATCCAGAAAGAAATATGGCCTGTTACTCACAAGAAGAATTTACCAGGCCCCACGGAGGTTGTCAGGTCCCAGATGTGGGTTGATTTAATATGGGTAGGAGCAGATGGAAAGAAATTAGATGGGAAGTCAAATAGGATCTTACTAGAGCTATGGCAACAGCTGAAACCAGAGCAGCAGTTCCAGTCTTTAAGACCAAAGAGGCAGAGGTCAGAGACAGTCCAGCCTGTGTGTTTGCAAGACTTCCTGCTGGAGGGTGAACCAACCTCACTTGAACCCACACAGGAAAGTGATTGGGGAACACTGTTTGACAGAGGGGAAGATCAAGTAAGTCTTTGAGGATTGGGAACTTCTCACTTGAGGATTATTATAGTTTTTGTTACCTATATCAAAATATGCTGTATCTTAATTTTTATTATCTCTAAGTTGTTATCCTCTGTTGCTGTTGTGGAATCTTGTTACAGCGCTCCAGCTTTCTCACACAGGGACCATTGTGGAAGATTGAAAGTGTATAGATTATAAGGCAAGAATCCTGGAGGGGTGGAGTGTGGGGAAGTTGGGGTTCCTATGGCCAGGATCCTCACTGAACTTAAGCTACCTGATGATGTAACTGGCTTGTTGCTAGGCTACTGCCTCCACACCTTTAGGCAATAAGTTATTATTGCACTATGTTGAGAGCTCGGCCCAGTGCTCTGGGCTGAGGCAGAGACACTAGTGCTCTACCTACTGCTGGGAGAACAAGCAGGGTAATAAACCATTTCACCCCAAAGAAAGTTTTACTGTCAATTTCATTGGTTACACTGAATCCATAACAAACTTTCCCTGGGCTAAAACCCAGTGGGAAGACAGGAGACTCCATGCACATCCTTATGCCCCATGTCCCCATCACTGCCTAGGGTGAGGAAGAGCTGTGTGCCTGCTCTGTAAAAAGAGCATCAGAACAACCCCTGTGCCCCTTCACCACACTGCACAGGGCAGCCCCTCATCAGGACCCCGCTGCTCATTCTTGGCTCATAACCTCACTCTGGAAAAGACCCAGACTTACTTGGGAGCTCAGGGAACAAATGGGGTGGTGAGTTACCACAGGTAAGCCTCATACCTAGGCCTGGCTGTGATAGGAGAGAGGTCTGGGCCAGAGCTGTGCACTCTCTTTGAGACAGGGACCATGAGTTTAAATAGAGTAAGGTGAGAGCCTCCTGAAAAAGACCCCTACCAGAACTTCATGTTAAACATTAACTTCTGGAGTCATTATTGAGATCAGTTAATATTCCCCAGATAAAGGAAAGCCTTTCATCATAAAGTTAGTACAGCCAAGCAGGAGTGTGTCATGTGTACCAAAAGGAACTTACACCTAGTTCCATAGCAACATGGGACAATAGCTAAGGGGCCTGTACCCCTCATCAGGTGGCAGATAGTCTATATTTGGCCTCTACTTGTGTCAGAAGGATATCAGTATGCAATGACTTGTGTGGACACAGCTACTGGACTTCTGGTTGCTTTTCCTACCCATTGTGCAGACCAGCAAAACATAAAGACCATGTTTTATTATTCTGTTAATCATGCCTTTGTGAGGTTCACTTTAGCATGCTTTAAAGTCCCAGATATAGGTGCTGTTTTTCCTCCTTTTGACCTAATCAAGTAACTTGCACCCTGGGCAATTAATATGGCAAGTAAGCTCGGCCATAAACAACATAGTAAAAGCAAGAAAGATTCCATCTTAAAGATAAGATTGCCTTTTAAAACCAAAGAAGTACAGTTCTTAAATTCTTTAACAAACAGACAATAATTCAGCCAACCTTGAGAGCAGGGCAGGCAGTCTTGATTTATATGCTCCAAGACCAAGAAGCTGCTATTCTGAGAAAGAATTTGCAGTAAATTTCATATGTTAATTTTTCAGCATTACCTGGAAGACTGATGAGAAAAGAGACTTAATGTCTAATCAAGGATGAACATTCTAGGACCACTTAAGTCCACACCCCTAGCTCCTTATCATATTCCTAAAATCCTCAATTGCTTATAAATCCCCTGGACAATGCACAAGTACTGGCTCTCTGTCTCCTCACTTTATCTCTAAATAAAAGCTTCTCCCTGGCTGTCCTACTTTGACTGTTTGCTCAGTTCATTCTTCACCTCTGCAAATAAGAACCCCAAGTGTCACCTTCAGGCTGTCTCTGCACTGGCTGCCTGGGATGGGGGAACCACAGTCCAGACATTCTGGGAAAGGAGACTGAATGGAAGGAGGGCACACAAAACCAACATTTGTTGATTATGTTGCAGGAGGGGTGTGTGGGGAGAATGTGTGAGAGAAGAAACAGAGACCATGGAGGCAGGCCTGCAGCATACCCTGCCAGGGGAGGGCCACCCTCCAGCAGCAGGGCCTGAGCACCAGACCCTTAGAACAAATCTGGCCAAGGAAGAGGCACATGAAGGACTCATCCAAAGTTAAGAGAGTATTCTTAATTCTTTAACAAACAGTGACCATGATAACACCTCAGGGAGGGGTGATGTTCCTGTTTTGGATGAATGGCCACGGAGGCACATAAACTCCAAATATGTTGCATGGGCTCTGTGTGTGGGGGACATGCTCTTCTGTGGAGCTGTGATCAGACTCCAGAATCAAAGCTAACCTGTGGCACCATTTTACCCCTCCTGTGAGTGTGCTCCCAGACACTCTTCCAGAAGACAGAGAAAGGGGTAGTTTCTGAAAAAAGAGCGTTATCTATAGACTAAATGATTTAATTTAGAATATGACCTGTCTCATGACAAAGGCTCATTGTGGGTAGTTTTTCTTAATATCATTGGCATAACCTGGTTCACTGCCATCAATCATTGTGACTATCACCATCATCATAGTCACCATGGAGTGCCAGGGCCTCAAAAGCCAGGGGACTACTGAATAAGCTCCTCATGAGGTTGAAAGGCTCAGGGTCAAGGATAAAAAGTCTGCCTCCTCCTTCCTGGATCCTCACCAGGCCACCCACAGGCTCCATGATGGAAAATGGAGAGAGGCCCCTTCTTTTTCACAAGACTGCTGAGGAGCAGAAATGGGCCAGTAAGAACAAGAGTGCTCACATGTGGAACAACATGAGCCTTTGCTGTTATTATTCACACTTGGGCCAATGCAGACTGTCTGCAACTGGTAAGTGGACAGAAAGGCAAGATTCCAAGGTGCTCTGGGCACATCAGTGAGCTGCTCTTATGGCAACTTCAGCCATTTCTTTGCACCTATTGTCTGTAATGTAGGTCTTTCCAATTGAATATGGCATAATCTTTTTCTTAAGTTTAATTTAAATTTTTATTGAAGTATCATTGGCAAGACAATGACCTATTGGTCTCTCATCCCTGGTTTAGGGTAGAACCCAGAAGTCTACATTATTGACAATTAGTTTAGTAATTGGCCCCCAGGATATCTGATCCCTTTTGTCACTCCCTTGGCTATGGTATGTTTCATGGCAAAAGGGATGTTGCAGGTATAACTAAGGTTACCAATGTTGACCTTAGAATGATTTGATGCAGATGAATCTAATCAAATCATGAGCAACCTTAAAAGCAACATTATCTGGCTGGAATCAGATGGGGAAGACAGTGACAATATAAGTGTGAGGTGGACTTGTCCTTAGATGGAATAATGAACCAAAAGTAAAACACAGAGTGGAAAGTATGGGTTGTGAATTAAAGGCAACTTTCCAGTAGTGAAAGGGCCAAAAATGAATTCCTTGAGGGATGTATTCTTTACAATAATAAGCTACAAGAGTAAAGGAAGATTGGGACAGAAGGGAGTATTTTTAAGATTTGGTGAAGTTTCAAAAGTATTTTTTATTTTTGTTTTTATATGAATTTGGTTCCAGGATATCTGTTGAGAGGGTAGGTGGTAGAATTTTGGTGCAGTGAATATTTGAAATAATTTTGGAGAGGAAGAGTTGACTGTGGGAACAGTTATGCAAGTCAAGGGTCCTCAAAGTACAGACAGTATGCAGAATCTTGTTTTCAGACTGTGTTCTAGTGAATAACATGTTTTTAGGTTTTTCAATGTTGCAGAACCATAAAAATATTTCATGATGTCTAATAATAGTATGTAATTACAACATCTTTATCTAGTGAAATACAACCACACTCATTTGCTTGTGTACTGTCTGTGGCTAATTGCACTATTAAAGGAAATTGCAGTAGTTGTCAGAGCTGAGGTCTGAAAGTATAAAATATTTGTTATCTGATAATTTATGGAAAAGGTTTGGCCATACATGATGTAAGCTCCAAGCAGTAGGACCCTGTCTAATCTTCACACTGATACATCCTAACTGTACAAAGGCAGAACAGTTATGTGGAATTAGTAAATTATTTTCATGGATTACTGGGGTTGACTATTACTTGTAATTTTTAAATTTATGTTATATTCTTAGTTTATGGTAGCTTAAGATAAAGTTTGGTACTTAGTCCAATAGATCTCAGCCACTAGTAGAGAGCTGGTTTCAGACAGGAAGAGGAGATTCACCAGGGAAAACTGACCTAGGTTAAGGGGAATGCACATATGAGGCTGATGGACTCAACCACAGATGGGACACCAAAGTCTGCTAACAAGGACAGGCTCATGTCACCCCCCCCCCCAATGAACCAACCAAGAACAATGCCATCTACCAGCTCTGGGCTTATAAATTCAAATCAGCATGTCCAGAACTCCTGAGCCTGGGAAAAGCAGATGGCAGAAGGGCAGTAAGCAGGGAGGGGTGAGTTAGTGCAGAGACTTAATGTCCACCATAGTCATGGCACAGGTCTAGACCTGGATCCTAGCCTTCCATGCAGGGCGGCCAGCCCACCAACTCCATGGCCATAGCCCTGAAGGCTGGAGTGTCAATCAGTGGGTATACCCAGGAGTAGGATCCATCACTGCCAAAATTGAGGCACATGTATTGCTTCCCAGGCCAACCTTAGGCTAGGGACTGTTCTAAGTCCTCTTTGGTGCCCTAGTTGGCTAATACTGTCCTGGAAGACACTGAGAGGGAGGTATGCCAGCCCCAGCATAAACAGCATTTTCTAAGTCTTCCAGGGAGCCCTGGAACCTGTCATAATTTACCTCTGTCACCTCCTAAGGTGCAGAGACCATGAAAAACAACCTCCAACATTCTGGGTTCCAAGATGTGAGAACTATGATGTTGCCTTGTCATTGAGGGGTCCAAAAGAGCCTATAAAAGAAGGTCAGCCAGGCTTTGGGGGTTGATAGTGCTGGATGCTTAATATCTGTCACAAGCATGGCTTCTGCATGCCTAAGGGGAGGGCACTGGTCTGCAGGCCTATCTTCCTTGAAAGGAGCCCCACCATTGGCCAGCTGGAGACCAGAAGTCTGATGGATATGGAGCTGCAGATGATTCCCAGAGTCTTGGATTACTATACCCTCACCATGTAGGTGTCTCCTATCCAGGTTTGCATTTGAGACCCCTAATTCACTCATGAACCCTACCAGGTTATGATCTTCCATCTGCTCATCTCTGCCTGCAAGGAATCCATGGTGCAAACTTAGGATCCAACTCCTAAGTGCCCAAGACACCTGCCTTCTCTCAGGGGGATCAGAACTCTATTTATCCATCCCCTTAGGTTCATTATCTTCATTATGATTATTACTATTTATGTCATTAGGAACATTATTGCTATCAAATGATATTATTGTTGTTGACATTTTAGATAATTTTTATGGTTGTATTATAAAACTGAAGAGAGTTTATCCAGTCAAAAGGGGGGTCTAATTTATTGCATATGATTATGAATGGTTCTCTTACAGATACACAGAGCCACTCCCAGACTCCCACTGTGCTATCTGTTCCTACTTTACCAAACAGGATCTTGAAATGCCCACCATAAGCAGGGACCTGCCAGTCCTGGCAGGAGAGCCTCAGGAGGGTGCTCCTGACTTGCCTGAGCCTGGAAATCTGAAAGTCTTCATGAGGCCAGCAATCACTTATGCTAGCCTGGAAGACCTGGTAGATTGTTGTACTGCCACAGCCACTGCTAAGTGATCTAAGTGATCTCAGGCCCACAAACCACTGTCACCTGTCTGAAAAACCTGAAGAAGGCATAGCCACCCTCCCAAACCTCAACAGAATTTTCTAGGGCTTCTTATGGAATGGGCATCTATGACCATTGCTGGAAATGGACACACAGACTGCTTCTAGGCCCACTTGATCTCTGGGTTTGTTCTACATCCCCTTGGGTGCCTAAGAAAGGCTGGTGTCATCCTGGCAGTCATGTAGAGAGACAGCTACCTGCCTGAGCAGCTACAGAACATTCTCAATAATCCAGAGACTGGAAATTTCATCTTGATGACCCATGTTGCTCTTTGCTGGCCAGAGAACAATAAGAATGACAACATCCAGGACTGAGTTCATGACGGTCACATGAGTAGGACAGCAGAAATCTCCTCCAAGGACCATATGTATTTTTGGAAATACAGCAAATACAACTATTCCTGAGAGACCAGAAGATACAGTACTACAGCCAGGCTACATCTACATCTGTGAGAACTCAGCATCTCACAAAAAAGGTAAAATACAAAGCCATGATCCAGCAGGACCTGAGAATTCCCCCCACCCCAGCTCAGGGATGGGAGGAAAGGAGTCAGTGTGGGGAGGAAGTGGAAACACAAGACTGCTAAATAATCAGCCCTAGTAATCTGTACCAAGATCACAGACACACATGGCATGGTGTAGTGGATATTAGAGAAAAGTAAAAGTAAAATACAAGATGGAGACAACAGGCGGGTCCCCACAGCCAGCTCCCCTAGAACAAAGGAAAAGCTGGCGCTTTTAAAGTCTTAAAAGGACAAGGGTTTAACAGGTGAACAAAATCGTGCCAGCACGCTCAGGCCAATAGGCTGGGAATCTTGGGGAACTTCAGGCACCCTAATCCCATGGGTTGCAATGCAGCTCTGAAGTGCCCCACAGAGATAAGCAGCCTGCCATTCATTCCCCCCTGCCAGCACTGCATGCAAACTGGCTGACTCGCTACTCCTGCAGAGCACCTGGGGAGCAGCCCCACCCACAGGAACCACACAATCTTCTCCCAGCATGCAGTTAACCAGGCCAGGCCCAGAGGCTGCTTCCTACACACAGCTTGCCCAGCATAGGCAGAGGAAGCTGGTGCAAGGTTCAGAAGGCACAAAGGGGAGCTGTACTCACGGGAGAACACACCCAGTGTGTCTGCAACTCTCCACAGTGCCCTAGGCTATCCCAAGGGCTGGCCCACCCACGGCAGCTCAGGGGATTAACCCAGAGACTGTTCCCTGTGTGCAGATAACTGGCACAGGCATCAGAGAAGGGCTAGGTGACCAGCAAGCAGGAAGGAACTTTATTTTCCCAGCTGACACACGTGCCACTTTCCAGCAATCACTTCTATCACCATGAAAAGGCAGAAGAATCTGGTCCAGTCAAAAATTACTCAACCCCAGAGAGACGGCCTGGCAAGATAGATATAACCAATCTTCCTGAAAAAGAATTCAAAATAAAAGTTATAACCATGCTGATGGACTTGCAGAAAAATATTCAAGAACTAAGCAATGAGTCCAGAGGGAGATAACAGAAATGAAACAATCGATAGAAGGACTTAAGAGCAGACTGGTTGAGGTGCAAGAGACTGTTAATGGAATAGAAATCAGAGAACAGAAATACTGAGAAGCTCAGGCAGAGAGAGATAAAAGGATCTATAAGAATGAAAGAATATTAAGAGAACTGTCTGAGCTATCCAAATGGAACAATATTCACATTACAGGGGTACCAGAAGAAGAGAGAAAAAGAGATAGAAAGTGTATTTGAAGAAATAATTGCTGAAAACTTCCCCAAGCTGGGGAAGGAGATAGTCTCTCAGACCATGAAAGCCCACAGATCTCCCAACAGAAGGGACCCAAGGAGGACAACACCAAAACATATAATAATTAAAATGGCAAAGGCCAAAGACAAGGACAGGGTATTAAAGGTAGCCAGAGAGAGAAGAAAGATCACCTACAAAGGAAAACCCATCAAGCTATCATCAGATTTTTCAACAGAAACCTTACAGGCCAGAAGAGAATGGCATGATATATTTAATGCAATGAAACAGAAGGGCCTTGAACCAAGAATACTGCATCCTGTAGACACCCCAGCAATTAACTTTGCTGTAGTTTAGTTTCTGATTAAGCTTGATTTATAACTAAGACTAATCTAAGAGAAAAGTACAGTATGTTTACTGCTTAAGTTTGATTAATAGCTGAAACCAATCTAATAGAAAGAACAAAGTGCGAATTCCTGGAATCTGGTGTGTTATGAACACTGTGCAACAGTAGCTGCAAATGGTTCCTGAGATCCTCCTGTGGCAAACCCAGACAAGGAACATGCTATGAAACTCACTAAGCAGATGACTTGACAACACAATAGGAATATAAAAAACATATCTAGTTGGTGGTTGGTTGATTTGTTGAGAAAGTGCATTCAATAATTATTAACCATTGATTATTTCACTGCTTGCTGTAATCTAAAAAAGATGCAGGGGCTGACTCATTGCTTGGTCTCCAAGGAAGTCTACGTCCTCTGCATTAAACCTCATTCTGACTTGATCTCTTGTTTTCACAGTCCCCGACTGCAACATCTGATGCCCAACGTGGGGCTCGAAAGTGACAGGCTTCAACTGACTTCAGGCTGGTCAGATCTGAAAGGGAATTGTACACTCTAAGGTAAGTGAAACTTTCGGAATTATTTTTGCAGACTCATGGGAAATTCCCAGACCGCCCCAAAGCAATATGCTGTTTTATTGCATACTTTATTTAAAGGTTCCAGGGTTAAGGTTAAAAAATCAACTATGATGGAGTTGTTTGATTTGGTTAATAAGCATTGTTATTGGTTTAATCCACAAGGGAAAGTTGTATTGAACTTAGAAGTCTAGAGACAGGTTTTGAGAGCTCTCTGCCAAGCTCACCAGCAGGGGGAGCAAATTCCCTTGTCTGTATGGTCTCTGTGTAATTTCATTAGTTTAGCCCTGGAAACTTTACAATCTGAATCTGAAGAATCTGTAAGAGTGGTCAAAGCTGAAGTTAATGATGAAAATGAAAATAAATAGGAGACCCAGAAAATACTGGAGGAACATTCTCATTCTCATGAATCTCCTGAAGGTCATTATGAAAGTCTAGGGACTTAACATATTGAATCATTTCCTGAGGAGGAATCAGATATAGAAAAGGACTCTGAAACAGTATTAAAAAGGGATAAAAAACAGCTTTTCTCAGTTGCATACGGAAACTCCACCTTTAAGTAATGATTCTAAACATTCTATTGAAAAACAAATAGCTACCTTAACATTATTAGAATCACAAACTTCAATACTAACTCCTTTGAAAAATAGAGTTGAATCTCCTCTAGTTAAGGAAGATGATAAATACATTTATCCAGTAAACACTTTTGCTAATAAAGGGAGATTGTCTCTACAGCCCCTCCTTTACCTTCATATTAGGAAATTCTGCCTAAGTTAACTGTTCCCATTCCTCAAGTGTCAGTAATACCTCAACCCAAATTAAATTGATCAGGCATCAGCTATTCAAATTTATGATAGAGGCCACTGTTCATAGCTTTGCCCTTTCCTTAAAATGGTTAACTGATAAGCCAATATGGGTAGAACAGTGGCCTTTAACAAAAGAGAAGCTTCAAGCATTAGAGCAATTAATTTAGGAACAGCTGTCTGCTGGACATATAGAATAATCTGTTAGTCCATGGAATTCTCCTAGTTTTGTTATTAAGAAAAAATCAGGAAAATGGAGAATACTAACAGATTTAAGAAAAATAAATGCTATTATTCAACCTATGCGTCCTCTACAAACTGGACTGCCACAACCCAGTATGATTCCCTTAGATTGCAATACTAAAATAATTGATTTAAAAGATTGCTTTTTCACCATTCCATTACAACCTTCTCATTGTGAAAATTTTGCTTTTACTATTCCATCTCCCAATAATTATAACCTACTGCTCGATATCAATGGAAACTTTTACCTCAAGGAATGTTAAATAGCCTTACATTATGCCAATACTTTGTTAATCAACCGTTAGAAAAATTAAGGAGAAAATTTCCTGATTCCTTAATTGTTCATAATATGGATGATATTTTAATTGCTCATAAAAATTTGCCCACCTTGCAAACCTTCCATGAGCAAGCTGTTACAGAATTAACTGCTTATGGTCTTGTTATTGCTTCTGACAAGGTACAAGATAGTACTCTATATAAATATTTACGAAGTATAATCAAAAGAACAAAAATTCTTCCACAAAAAATTCAAATTAGAAGTGTCTCAGGACTCTAAATAATTTTCAAAAGGTCTTAGGTGATATTAATTGGCTTCGCCCTTCATTAGGAATTCCAACATATTCACTCAAGCATTTATTTAATACTTTAAGTGGGAATTCTGAATTAAACAGTCCTAGACAATTGGTACCACAAGCTGTAAAAGAATTAGAATGGATAGAAGAACATATATATTAGAAATGGTTAGTTAGATCATAACAATACACAATATGATGTTATTAGTCTTCACTTCCGAGCATTCCCCTACTGGTATTTTATGGCAAAAAGGAAAATTTTTAGAATATATTTTTACCACATCACTTATCAAAGAAATTACACATACAGATAAAATTTGTCAGTTAATTATTCTTGGGCACTTGCAATTGTGTGCCTTGATTACACAAGACCCTTCCCAAACTGTTGTTCCCGTTACTAATATCTAAATAGCTGACAACTGTAAGTAGAACAACAGCTGGCAAATAGCCTCTGCCAACTATATAGGAAATAAAAATAATTTTTCAAAAGACAAACATATTCAATTTCTTTAAAAAACTTAATGGATTCGTATTGGCATTATTAAAATTCAACCTATCCCAAAAGCTGATACTTATTAAACTGATGATAATAAAGAAGGCAAAGCAAGATATAGTGGGAAAACTACAAAAGTTGTTGAAACTTCTTATCACTCAGTACAAAAAACTGAATGTGAAACCTCTTCACAGAGTCCCTGTGTCTGAGAGTACAAGTACATATAAGAAGCTCACCTTGCCACAGCAGTGTTTAGCTGTCAATCAGATATGTCTGAGCAGCGAATCACGGGGACAGAGACTGCCTAAGAGCCTTCTCTGCAGGACCGCAGCTCTGAGGCTTAGGGCCCATATGACAAGGCGCTGTGGAGCGGCTTTGCACACACCTCTTGCTGACCATGTTGCTTGGGGCCTGAAGCCGGTGTGCACCCGGTTTTCAGAGCACGGCCAGTGGGAGGCGAGACCGGTATGCATAGCCTCCCCACCCCGCCCCCGCCTCACCCACCAACAATCCACCCTGGACCTCTCTGAAGCTGGGCAGTAGCAGAGAAAACGTGCCATTTTAAACTGCCGAGCTGAATTCATTGCATGCAAGCGTTTCTCTGTCAGCCAGATTGCCTCACCAGGGCCTTCAGGCTAAATGGCCACACAAGCGAGCGTCTTCCGCTCAGAAAGAGAGTTGTGCACCATACGCTTCATTCAAGGCGCTTGGAGTGCAGACTCGCAGGACAGACACTGAAAGCACATGGTATGCTCAGTTTCCATCTCCACTCCAACCACTTGAGTGATGACTTGAATGGAGCATCCTGCACTGCTTTCTTTCACTCACATAAGCTGAATCCAGAGCTGACTTGCCTCCACTGCTGTTATTTCAAAGCACCTTGTTCTGAACCCTCCCGTGTGCCTAGTCCTAATGCCCATTCGACGTCTGCGAGACAGAGGATGTACAGTGAGGACAGCCTTCTACTGCAATGTTTACTTAGTTTTCCATGTCACACAGGAGCAAGTGGCATGCAAGGGGAAAACAGCCTGCTTTCTCTCAGGGAGGTTCTCCTCAATGCACGGTGGATTGTGTCCCAGGACGAGTCTGGCATAAGGCTCTCCTGCAGCAGTTCCTGACACTTTCCTCCAGAGGCATCTTCAGGGCATTGCTATTACTCACCAGGAGGAGGTGGCTCTGTGCATCCTCTTCTAGCGCCCTCAGGAACAAGGCCCTCAGACAGCATTACCAACAGGTGGAGAAAACAAGCCCAGCATGAGAGGCTTTCTCAGTGTGCTTGAATGCGGCAGTCTTTAGACTGCCCTTAAGCATTTCGCTTAAAAATCAAAACAAGGGATGGTATCTCCCCTCAGATCGCAGAGCTGTGCTGTCCATTATTAGTTCAGAATTACGGCCCAGAGCAGAGCTTGGTGCTCATGAACGGATGATGAGCTGTAAGGAGCCCCAACAGCATCTGCCCTTAAACAGAGTTGCGTGTCCTATTCACAGCACATGTATCTCTTGGACTTGAGGCGCATTCACAGAGCACACCACGCACACCTAGGTTTTGCCATCCCTCTCTGTATGAGTTAGGAGAAAGTGACTCAAAGTGTGAGATCATGAAGTTTAGACCTTAGGTACCCCAGATCAATTTGCGTTGCAGGTTTGAATTCAGCTTCGCTACCTTAAAGAGCAGCGTACTTGACAGAGGCTCCTGCTGCTGCCCACTTCAGGCCCATTGAACAGAACGCCCATCCATCCTGCTTCCAATGCTGTGCAGAAAACCACTTGCTCTGCTGCCTCCCCTGAGGCTGGGCAGAAGACCTCTTCACAGTGTTCCTGTGTCTGTGGGTACAAGTACATATAAGAAGCTCACCTTGCCACAGCAGTGTTTAGCTGTCAATCTGGATATGTCTGAGCAGCCAATCAAATAGAACTGAGACGGCCTCAGAGCCTTCTCTGCAGGACTGCAGCTCTGAGGCTTAGGGCCCATCCGCCACGGCGCTGTGGACTGGCTTTGCACACACCTCTTGCTGACCATGTTGCTTGGGGCCTGAAGGCGGTGTGCACCCGGATTTCAGACTTCTGCCAGTGGCATGGAGAACCGGCTTATATGGCCCCCCACCCCGCCCCCACCCCACGCACCAACGATCTACCCTGGACCTGTCTGAAGCAGCCAGGCAGTAGCACACAAAAAGCGCCATTTTAAACTGCCGAGCTGAATTCATTGTATGCAAGTGTTTCTCTGTCAGCCAGGCTACTTCACCAGGGCCTTCAGGCTAAATGGCCACACAAGCGAGCGTCTACTGCTCAGCAAGAGAGAGCTGTGCACCATAAGCTTCATTCAAGGCGCTTGGAGTGCAAAGAGAGAAAGATGAAAGAAAGAAGAAAGAAAGAAAGAAAGAAAGAAGAAAGATGAAAGAAAGAATAAAGAAATACAGAAATAAAGAAAGACAAAAGAACAAAGATGAAAGAAAGAAAGACAGAAAGGTGGAAGATGAAAGACAAAAGAAAGAGAAGAAAGAAAGAAAGAAAGTAAGAATAAGAAAGAAAGAACAAAGAAAGAAAGAAAGATGAAAGGAAAGAAAGGACAGAAAGAAAGAAGGAAAGAATGAAAGAAAGAAAGAAATAAAAAAGAAAAAGGAATGAAAGAAGAAAGAAAGAATAAAAGACAGAAAGAAAGATGAAAGGAAGAACAATGAAAGAAAGATAAAAGAAAGAAGAAAGAAAGATGAAAAATTAGAGCTGAAAGAAAGAACTAAGGAAAGAAAGAAAGAATAAGAGAAAGAAAAAAGACAGACAGAAAGAAAGACAGAAGGAAAGGAAGGAGAGAAAGAAAGAAAGGAAGGAAGGAAGAAAGAAAGATGAAAGAAGAAAGAGAGAAGAGAGAAAGAAAGAAAGATGAAAGAAAGGAAAAAGAAAGAATAAAGAAGGAAAGAAAGACAAAAGAAGAAAGAGTAAAGAAATAAATAAATAAAGATCAAAAAAATGGAAGAAAGACAGAAAGAAAGACAAAAGAAAGAAGAAAGAAAGAAAAAAGAACGAAAGAAGAACGAAAGTTGAAAGATGAAAGAAAAGAAAGGAAAGAAAGTAAAAAAAGGAAGAAAAGAAAGAAAGGAAGGAAGGTAGGAAGGAAGGAAGGAAGGAAGGAAGGAAGGAAGGAAGGAAGGAAGAAAGCAAGCAAGCAAGAAAGAAAGAAGGAAAGAAAGAAGCAGCTCAACTTAGAAAAGACTCATGCATTCCAAGGTTTATCACAGCGCTATTCAAAATAACCAATGAACAATTATATAAGCAATATTTTGGTTATGAGACTCCCCACATCATCAAGTGCCCCCCACTTACCCCATTGCAGTCACTGTTCATCAGCATAGTAAGAGGCTACAGAATCATTCCCAGAATTCTCTATACCATACTGAATACCCCACTGTAATTGCCCCCACATTACAGGAGCTAATTGTAATGCCACCTTTCCACCCTTCTCCCTCCCTTCCCAAGCAGCCTTCCTAGTTCCTTGCCCTTTTGTAAATTAGTGATGGGGGGAGTGTACTACACATAATGTTACCCATGTAATTGTACATTAATGATAAATATATAAATGAATGAATAAATAAATAAATAACTAGTAGTGTGCAGCAGCCCAGTTTCAAAACAACATGTGCACCCCTGTTTATCACAGCACTATTCACAATAGCCAAGCTCAGTGTCCATCAGTAGATGAACAGTGGAATATTCTTCAGCCATATCAAGTAAACAAATCCTACCATTTCCAAAAACATGGATGGAGCGAGAGGGCACTATACTCAGTGAAATAAGCCAGGAGGAGACAGACAAATATCAAATGATTTCACTGGCCTGTGCAGAAGGAGAACCAAGGGAAATCTGAAGAAGCAAAACAGCACCAGTTTCACAGAGCCCGAGAATGGACTAACAGTCACCAGGGATTCAGGTGCACAGGTGGGAATGGAGAAATAAGTGTGGAGAGGGGAGAGAATGCAGCTATTTCGATGAGCATGTACACTGTGGAAGGAAAGAGAAGACAACTAGGGATTCTACAGTATCTTAGTATGCTCATGGACAGTGACTGCAAAGGTGTATCTGGGGACGTCTTGTTGATGGGGTGAGCTCAGTAAACTACATGTTAAAGAAAGAAAGAAAGAAAGAAAGAAAGAAGAAAGAAAGAAAGAAAGAAAGAAAGAAAGAAAGAAAGAAAGAGAAGGAAAGAAAGAAAGAAGGAAGGAAAGAAAGAAAGAAAGAAGAAGAAAGAGAGAAAGAAGGAAAAATGAAAGACAATAGAAAAGAAAGGAAAGAAAGGAAAAAGAAAAGAGAGAAAGAGGAATGAAAGAAGAAGGAAAGTAAGAATGCAAGATGAAAGATGAAAAAGTCAAGAAAGAAAGAAACAAGAAAGAATGAAAGAATAAGAAGGAAAGAACAAAGACAGGAGGAAAGAAATAAAGATGAAGGAAGGAAAGAAAGAAAGAAAGAAGGAAAGAAAGACAGAAAGAAGGAAAGAAAGAGAGAAAGACAGACAGAAAGGAAGAAAGAAAGATGGAAAGAAGAATGAAAGAAAAAAGGAGGAAAGAGGAAAGACACAAGGAAAAATGAAAGAAATAGAAAAGAAAGGAAAGAAAGGAAAAAGAAGAAAAGAAAGAAAGAGGAATGAAAGAAGAATGAAAGTAAGAATACAAGATGAAAGATGAAAAATTTAAGAAAGAATAAGAAAGAAAGAACAAAAACAAAAGGAAAGAAATAAAGAGGAAGGAAGGAAAGAAAGAAAGAAAGAAAGAAAAAAGAAGGAAAGAAGAAAGACAGAAAGAAGGAAAAATGAAAGACAATAGAAAAGAAAGGACAGAAAGGAAGAAGAAAAGAAAGAAAGACTTAAGAAAGAAGAAAGAATGTAACAATGCAAGATGAAAGATGAAAAAGTCAAGAAAGAAATAAAGAGAGAAAGAAATACAGAAAAAAATATAGAAAAAAGAAAGGAAGAAAGGAAGAATGAAGACAAAAAGAACAAAGAAAGACAAAGAGTGAAAAATGAAAGACAATAGAACAAAAAGTATAGAAAGGAAAAAAGGAAGAAAAAGAAAGAGAGACAAAAGAAAGAAGAAAGAATGTAAGAATGCACCATGAAAGATGAAAAAGTCAAGAAAGAAAGAAAGAAGAAAGAAAGAATAAGAAGGAAAGAACAAATACAGGAGGAAAGAAATAAAGACGAAGGAAGGAAAGAAAGAAAGAAAGAGAGATGAAAGAAAGAAAGGAAGAAAGGAAGAAAGAAGAATGAAAGGCGAAAGAAAGAAATAAGAAAAAATGAAAGAAAATAGAAAAGAAAGGAAAAAGAAGAAAAGGAAAAAAAGAGTGAAAAAAAAAAGAAAGAATGCAAGATGAAAAATGAAAAAGGAAAGAAATAAAGAAATCAGAAAGAATGAATAAGAAAGAGAAAAGGGAGGAGGAATGAAATAATGGCGAAGGAAGGAAGGAAGCAAAGAAAGAAAGAAAGAAAGAAAGAAAGAAAGAAAGAAAGAAAGGAAAACTGAATGGATATAGAAAAGAAAGGAAAAAAGAAAAGAAATAAAGAGGAATGAAAGAAGAAAGAACTAAAGAAGGAAGACAAAAAAAGAAAGATGAAAGCCAATAGAAAAGAAAGGATAGAAAGGATAAAAAGAGCAAAAGACAGAAAAAAAGAGGAAAGAAAGAAGAAAGAAGGTAACAGTACAAGATGAAAGATGAAAAACACAAGAAAGAAAGAATAAGAAGTAAAGAACAAAGGCAGGAGGAAAGAAATAAAGATGAAGGAAGGAAGGAAAGAAAGAAAAAAAGAAATAAATAAAGAAAGAAAGAAAGTAAGTAAGAAAGAAAGAAAGAAAGAAAAAAGAAAGAAAGAAAGAAGGAAAGAAGGAAAGAAAAAAAGAGAGAAGAATGAAAAAAAAAAGAATGAAACAAGAAAGACAGAAAGCAGAAAAAATAAAAGACAAAAGAAAAGAAAGGAAAGAAAGGGAAAAGAGGAAAAGAAAGAAAGAGGAATGAAAGAAGAAAGTAAGAAAGCAAGATGAAAGATGAAAAAGGAAAGAAAGGAAGAAAGAAGAAAGAAAGAAGAATAAGAAAGTAAGAAAAAAGACAGGAAAAGCGAAATAAACACGAAGGAAGGAAGAAGTAAAGAAAGAAGGAAAGAAAAAAAAAAAAAAAAAAGAAAAAAGAAAGACAAAAAGAAGAAAAAAAAAAAAAGAAGAAAGACAATAGAGAGGAAGGGATAGAAAGGAGAAAAGGAAGAAAAGAAAGAAAGAGGAGAAAGAAAGAATGAATGTAAGAATGCAAGATGAAAGATGAAAAATTCAAGAAAGAGAGAAAGAAGACAGAATGAAAGAATAAGAAGGAAACAACAAAGACAGAAGGAAAGAAATAAAGACAAAGGAAGTAAAGAAAGAATGAAACAAAGAAAGAAAGAAAGAAGACAGAAAGTAAGAAGAAAGAAAAAAGAACTTAAGAAGAAAGACAAAGAAAGACAAAAGACAATTGAAAAGAAAGGATAGAAAGGAAAATAGGAAGAAAAGAAAGATAGAGGAAAGAAAGAAGAAAGAATGTATGAATGCAAGATGAAAGATGAAAAAGTCAAGAAAGAAAGAAGAAAGAATGAAAGAATAAGAAGGAAAGAACAAAAACAGGAGGAAAGAAATCAAGACGAAGGAAGAAAAAAAAGAAAGAAAAAAAGAAAGAAAGAAAGAAAGAAAGATAGAAAGAAAGAAAGAAAGAAAGAAAGAAAGAAAGAAGAAAGAAAAAAGAATGAAAGAAGAAACACAGAAAGTAGGAAAAATGAAAGACAATAGGAAAGAAAGGAAAAAGAAGTAAAGACAGAAAGAGGAATGAAAGAAGAAAGAAAGAATGCAAGAGGAAAGACGAAAAATGAGAGAAAGGAAGAAATAAGAAAGAAAGAATAAGAAAGAAAGAAAAATGGGGGGGAAGGAAATAAAGGTGAAGGAAGGAAGGAAGTAAAGGAAGAAAGAGAGAAAGAAGATAGACAGAAACTAAGAAAGAAGAAAGAAAAAAGAACAAAAGAAGACTGAAAGAAAGATAAATGACAGTAGAAAAGATAGGATAGAGAGGAAAAAAGGAAGAAAAGAAAGAAAGAGGAAAGAAAAAAGAAAGTAAGAATGCAAGATGAAAGATGAAAAAGGAAAGAAAGAAGAAAGAATGAAAGGATAAGAAAAAAGAAAAAAGACAGGAGGACAGAAATAAAGATGAAGAAAGTAAGGAAGGAAAGAAAGAAAAAAGAAAGAAAGAAAGCAGAAAGATAGAAAGAAGAAAGACAGAAAGAAAGACGAATGACAGTAGAAAAGAAAGGATAGAAAAGAAAAAAGGAAGAAAAGAAAGAAAGAAAGAGAGAAGGAAGAAGAAAGAATGTAAGAAATCAATAGGAAAGAAAAGGAAAG